>NC_092663.1:7500000-10000000 GCF_032118995.1 Asterias amurensis
CCGAATTAGCGTGATTACTTCTTGCGGATACCCCACCCGAGAGTGCCGGTGCAAATTTGAACCCCGTCAATGTTTTACTTTGGCGGTAATCGACGATTTTTTGTCAAATTATGACGTCACTTTTGCACCAAAAAGTTGTAATTCCCAAGGTTTTGCGAATTTTGCATGACTCCACACAGGAAAGTTGTTCAGGATGCTCAACTTGGTCGATTTGCAACGTCAAAACGCGATTTCCAGAGTTGACTATTAGAAAAACAAGATGGCCGCTCTTCCCTTTTCCCTGCCCGGGGAATAAACTTTTTAATTTTCGAGCTACCGAAAAGCCGAATTAGCGTGATTACTTCTTGCGGATACCCCACCCGAGAGTGCCGGTGCAAATTTGAACCCCGTCAATGTTTTACTTTGGCGGTAATCGACGATTTTTTGTCAAATTATGACGTCACTTTTGCACCAAAAAGTTGTAATTGCCAAGGTTTTGCGAATTTTGCATGACTCCACACAGGAAAGTTGTTCAGGATGCTCAACTTGGTCGATTTGCACCGTCAAAACGCGATTTCCGGAGTTGACTATTAGAAAACAAGATGGCCGCTCTTCCCTTTTCCCTGCCCGGGGAATAAACTTTTTAATTTTCGAGCCACCCCGAAAAGCCGAATTAGCGTGATTACTTCTTGCGGATACCCCACCCGAGTGTGCCGGTGCAAATCTGAACCCCGTCATGGTTTTACTTTGGCGGTAATCGACGATTTTTGGACAAATTATGACGTCACTTTTGCACCAAAAAGTTGTAATTCCCAAGGTGTTACGAATTTTGCATGACTCCACACAGGAAAGTTGTTCAGGATGCTCAACTTGGTCGATTTGCACCGTCAAAACGCGATTTCCAGAGTTGACTATTAGAAAAACAAGATGGCCGCTCTTCCCTTTTCCCTGCCCGGGGAATAAACTTTTTAATTTTCGAGCTCCCGAAAAGCCGAATTAGCGTGATTACTTCTTGCGGATACCCCACCCGAGTGTGCCTGTGCAAATTTGAACCCCATCAATGTTTTACTTTGGCGGTAATCGACGATTTTTTGTCAAATTATGACGTCACTTTTGCACCAAAAAGTTGTAATTCCCAAGGTTTTGCGAATTTTGCATGACTCCACACAGGAAAGTTGTTCAGGATGCTCAACTTGGTCGATTTGCACCGGCAAAACGCGATTTCCAGAGTTGACTATTAGAAAACAAGATGGCCGCTCTTCCCTTTTCCCTGCCCGGGGAATAAACTTTTTAATTTTCGAGCCACCCCGAAAAGCCGAATTAGCGTGATTACTTCTTGCGGATACCCCACCCGAGTGTGCCGGTGCAAATCTGAACCCCGTCAATGTTTTACTTTGGCGGTAATCGACGATTTTTGGACAAATTATGACGTCACTTTTGCACCAAAAAGTTGTAATTCCCAAGGTTTTACGAATCTGCATGACTCCACACAGGAAAGTTGTTCAGGATGCTCAACTTGGTCGATTTGCACCGTCAAAACGCGATTTCCAGAGTTGACTATTAGAAAAACAAGATGGCCGATCTTCCCTTTTCCCTGCCCGGGGAATAAACTTTTTAATTTTCGAGCTCCCGAAAAGCCGAATTAGCATGATTACTTCTTGCGGATACCCCCACCCGAGTGTGCCTGTGCAAATTTGAACCCAGTCAATGTTTTACTTTGGCGGTAATCGACGATTTTTGGACAAATTATGACGTCACTTTTGCACCAAAAGTTGTAATTCCCAAGGTTTTACGAATTTTGCATGACTCCACACAGCAAAGTTGTTCAGGATGCTCAACTTGGTCGATTTGCAACGTCAAAACGCGATTTCCAGAGTTGACTATTAGAAAAACAAGATGGCCGCTCTTCCCTTTTCCCTGCCCGGGGAATAAACTTTTTAATTTTCGAGCTCCCGAAAAGCCGAATTAGCGAGATTACTTCTTGCGGATACCCCACCCGAGTGTGCCTGTGCAAATTTGAACCCCATCAATGTTTTACTTTGGCGGTAATCGACGATTTTTTGTCAAATGATGACGTCACTGTTGCACCAAAAAGTTGTAATTCCCAAGGTTTTGCGAATTTTGCATGACTCCACACAGGAAAGTTGTTCAGGATGCTCAACTTGGTCGATTTGCACCGGCAAAACGCGATTTCCAGAGTTGACTTTTAGAAAACAAGATGGCCGCTCTTCCCTTTTCCCTGCCCGGGGAATAAACTTTTTAATTTTCGAGCCACCCCGAAAAGCCGAATTAGCGTGATTACTTCTTGCGGATACCCCACCCGAGTGTGCCGGTGCAAATCTGAACCCCGTCAATGTTTTACTTTGGCGGTAATCGACGATTTTTGGACAAATTATGACGTCACTTTTGCACCAAAAAGTTGTAATTCCCAAGGTTTTACGAATTTTGCATGACTCCACACAGGAAAGTTGTTCAGGATGCTCAACTTGGTCGATTTGCACCGTCAAAACGCGATTTCCAGAGTTGACTATTAGAAAAACAAGATGGCCGCTCTTCCCTTTTCCCTGCCCGGGGAATAAACTTTTTAATTTTCGAGCTCCCGAAAAGCCGAATTAGCGTGATTACTTCTTGCGGATACCCCACCCGAGTGTGCCGGTGCAAATTTGAACCCATTTAATGTTTCACTTTTGCGGTAATCGACGATTTTTGGTCAAATTATGACGTCACTTTTGCACCAAAAAGTTGTAATTCCCAAGGTTTTACGAATTTTGCATGACTCCACACAGGAAAGTTGTTCAGGATGCTCAACTTTGTCGATTTGCACGGTCAAAACGCGATTTCCAGAGTTGACTATTAGAAAAACAAGATGGCCGCTCTTCCCTTTTCCCTGCCCAGGGAATAAACTTTTTAATTTTCGAGCTCCCGAAAAGCCGAATTAGCGTGATTACTTCTTGCGGATACCCCACCCGAGAGTGCCGGTGCAAATTTGAACCCCGTCAATGTTTTACTTTGGCGGTAATCGACGATTTTTTGTCAAATGATGACGTCACTTTTGCACCAAAAAGTTGTAATTCCCAAGGTTTTGCGAATTTTGCATGACTCCACACAGGAAAGTTGTTCAGGATGCTCAACTTGGTCGATTTGCAACGTCAAAACGCGATTTCCAGAGTTGACTATTAGAAAAACAAGATGGCCGCTCTTCCCTTTTCCCTGCCCGGGGAATAAACTTTTTAATTTTCGAGCTACCGAAAAGCCGAATTAGCGTGATTACTTCTTGCGGATACCCCACCCGAGAGTGCCGGTGCAAATTTGAACCCCGTCAATGTTTTACTTTGGCGGTAATCGACGATTTTTTGTCAAATTATGACGTCACTTTTGCACCAAAAAGTTGTAATTGCCAAGGTTTTGCGAATTTTGCATGACTCCACACAGGAAAGTTGTTCAGGATGCTCAACTTGGTCGATTTGCAACGTCAAAACGCGATTTCCGGAGTTGACTATTAGAAAACAAGATGGCCGCTCTTCCCTTTTCCCTGCCCGGGGAATAAACTTTTTAATTTTCGAGCCACCCCGAAAAGCCGAATTAGCGTGATTACTTCTTGCGGATACCCCACCCGAGTGTGCCGGTGCAAATCTGAACCCCGTCATGGTTTTACTTTGGCGGTAATCGACGATTTTTGGACAAATTATGACGTCACTTTTGCACCAAAAAGTTGTAATTCCCAAGGTGTTACGAATTTTGCATGACTCCACACAGGAAAGTTGTTCAGGATGCTCAACTTGGTCGATTTGCACCGTCAAAACGCGATTTCCAGAGTTGACTATTAGAAAAACAAGATGGCCGCTCTTCCCTTTTCCCTGCCCGGGGAATAAACTTTTTAATTTTCGAGCCACCCCGAAAAGCCGAATTAGCGTGATTACTTCTTGCGGATACCCCACCCGAGTGTGCTGGTGCAAATCTGAACCCCGTCAATGTTTTACTTTGGCGGTAATCGACGATTTTTGGACAAATTATGACGTCACTTTTGCACCAAAAAGTTGTAATTCCCAAGGTTTTACGAATTTTGCATGACTCCACACAGGAAAGTTGTTCAGGATGCTCAACTTGGTCGATTTGCACCGTCAAAACGCGATTTCCAGAGTTGACTATTAGAAAAACAAGATGGCCGCTCTTCCCTTTTCCCTGCCCGGGGAATAAACTTTTTAATTTTCGAGCTCCCGAAAAGCCGAATTAGCGTGATTACTTCTTGCGGATACCCCACCCGAGTGTGCCGGTGCAAATTTGAACCCATTTAATGTTTCACTTTTGCGGTAATCGACGATTTTTGGTCAAATTATGACGTCACTTTTGCACCAAAAAGTTGTAATTCCCAAGGTTTTACGAATTTTGCATGACTCCACACAGGAAAGTTGTTCTGGATGCTCAACTTTGTCGATTTGAACGGTCAAAACGCGATTTCCAGAGTTGACTATTAGAAAAACAAGATGGCCGCTCTTCCCTTTTCCCTGCCCAGAGAATAAACTTTTTAATTTTCGAGCTCCCGAAAAGCCGAATTAGCGTGATTACTTCTTGCGGATACCCCACCTGAGTGTGCCATTGGAAATTTGAACCAAATCAATGTTTTACTTTGGCGGTAATCGACGATTTTTTGTCAAATTATGACGTCACTTTTGCACCAAAAAGTTGTAATTCCCAAGGTTTTGCGAATTTTGCATGACTCCACACAGGAAAGTTGATCAGGATGCTCAACTTGGTCGATTTGCACCGTCAAAACGCGATTTCCAGAGTTGACTATTAGAAAAACAAGATGGCCGCTCTTCCCTTTTCCCTGCCCGGGGAATAAACTTTTTAATTTTCGAGTTCCCAAAAAGCCAAATTAGCGTGATTACTTCTTGCGGATACCCCACCCGAGTGTGCCTGTGCAAATTTGAACCCCATCAATGTTTTACTTTGGCGGTAATCGACGATTTTTTGTCAAATTATGACGTCACTTTTGCACCAAAAAGTTGTAATTCCCAAGGTTTTGCGAATTTTGCATGACTCCACACAGGAAAGTTGTTCAGGATGCTCAACTTGGTCGATTTGCACCGTAAAAACGCGATTTCCAGAGTTGACTATTAGAAAACAAGATGGCCGCTCTTCCCTTTTCCCTGCCCGGGGAATAAACTTTTTAATTTTCGAGCTCCCGAAAAGCCGAATTAGCGTGATTACTTCTTGCGGATACCCCTACCGAGTGTGCCTGTGCAAATTTGAACCCCATCAATGTTTTACTTTGGCGGTAGTCGACGATTTTTGGTCAAATTATGACGTCACTTTTGCACCAAAAAATTGAAATTCCCAAGGTTTTGCGAATTTTGCATGACTCCACACAGAAAAGTTGTTCAGGACGCTCAACTTGGTCGATTTGCACCGTCAAAACGCGATTTCCAGAGTTAACTATTAGAAAAACAAGATGGCCGCTCTTCCCTTTTCCCTGCACGGGGAATAAACTTTTTAATTTTCGAGCTCCCGAAAAGCCGAATTAGCGTGATTACTTCTTGCGGATACCCCACCCGAGTGTGCCGGTGCAAATTTGAACCCATTTAATGTTTCACTTTGGCGGTAATCGACGATTTTTGGTCAAATTATGACGTCACTTTTGCACCAAAAAGTTGTAATTCCCAAGGTTTTGCGAATTTTGCATGACTCCACACAGGAAAGTTGTTCATGATGCTCAACTTGGTGGATTTGCACCGTAAAAACGCGATTTCCAGAGTTGACTATTAGAAAACAAGATGGTCGCTCTTCCCTTTTCCCTGCCCGGGGAATAAACTTTTTAATTTTCGAGCTCCCGAAAAGCCGAATTAGCGTGATTACTTCTTGCGGATACCCCACCCGAGTGTGCCTGTGCAAATTTGAACCCCATCAATGTTTTACTTTGGCGGTAGTCGACGATTTTTGGTCAAATTATGACGTCACTTTTGCACCAAAAAATTGTAATTCCCAAGGTTTTGCGAATTTTGCATGACTCCACACAGAAAAGTTGTTCAGGACGCTCAACTTGGTCGATTTGCACCGTCAAAACGCGATTTCCAGAGTTAACTATTAGAAAAACAAGATGGCCGCTCTTCCCTTTTCCCTGCACGGGGAATAAACTTTTTAATTTTCGAGCTCCCGAAAAGCCGAATTAGCGTGATTACTTCTTGCGGATACCCCACCCGAGTGTGCCGGTGCAAATTTGAACCCATTTAATGTTTCACTTTGGCGGTAATCGACGATTTTTGGTCAAATTATGACGTCACTTTTGCACCAAAAAGTTGTAATTCCCAAGGTTTTACGAATTTTGCATGACTCCACACAGCAAAGTTGTTCAGGATGCTCAACTTGGTCGATTTGCAACGTCAAAACGCGATTTCCAGAGTTGACTATTAGAAAAACAAGATGGCCGCTCTTCCCTTTTCCCTGCCCGGGGAATAAACTTTTTAATTTTCGAGCTCCCGAAAAGCCGAATTAGCGTGATTACTTCTTGCGGATACCCCACCCGAGTGTGCCTGTGCAAATTTGAACCCCATCAATGTTTTACTTTGGCGGTAATCGACGATTTTTTGTCAAATTATAACGTCACTTTTGCACCAAAAAGTTGTAATTCCCAAGGTTTTGCGAATTTTGCATGACTCCACACAGGAAAGTTGTTCAGGATGCTCAACTTGGTCGATTTGCAACGTCAAAACGCGATTTCCAGAGTTGACTATTAGAAAAACAAGATGGCCGCTCTTCCCTTTTCCCTGCACGGGGAATAAATTTTTTAATTTTCGAGCTCCCGATAAGCCGAATTAGCGTGATTACTTCTTGCCGATACCCCACCCGAGTGTGCCTGTGCAAATTTGAACCCCATCAGTGTTTTACTTTGGCGGTAGTCGACGATTTTTGGTCAAATTATGACGTAACTTTTGCACCAAAAAGTTGTAATTCCCAAGGTTTTGCGAATTTTGCATGACTCTACACAGGAAAGTTGTTCAGGATGCTCAACTTGGTCGATTTGCACCGTAAAAACGCGATTTCCAGAGTTGACTATTAGAAAAACAAGATGGCCGCTCTTCCCTTTTCCCTGCACGGGGAATAAACTTTTTAATTTTCGAGCTCCCGAAAAGCCGAATTAGCGTGATTACTTCTTGCGGATACCCCACCCGAGTGTGCCGGTGCAAATCTGAACCCCGTCAATGTTTTACTTTGGCGGTAATCGACGATTTTTGGACAAATTATGACGTCACTTTTGCACCAAAAAGTTGTAATTCCCAAGGTTTTACGAATTTTGCATGACTCCACACAGGAAAGTTGTTCAGGATGCTCAACTTGGTCGATTTGCACCGTCAAAACGCGATTTCCAGAGTTGACTATTAGAAAAACAAGATGGCCGATCTTCCCTTTTCCCTGCCCGGGGAATAAACTTTTTAATTTTCGAGCTCCCGAAAAGCCGAATTAGCATGATTACTTCTTGCGGATACCCCCACCCGAGTGTGCCTGTGCAAATTTGAACCCAGTCAATGTTTTACTTTGGCGGTAATCGACGATTTTTTGACAAATTATGACGTCACTTTTGCACCAAAAAGTTGTAATTCCCAAGGTTTTACGAATTTTGCATGACTCCACACAGCAAAGTTGTTCAGGATGCTCAACTTGGTCGATTTGCAACGTCAAAACGCGATTTCCAGAGTTGACTATTAGAAAAACAAGATGGCCGCTCTTCCCTTTTCCCTGCCCGGGGAACAAACTTTTTAATTTTCGAGCTCCCGAAAAGCCGAATTAGCGTGATTACTTCTTGCGGTTACCCCACCCGAGTGTGCCTGTGCAAATTTGAACCCCATCAATGTTTTACTTTGGCGGTAATCGACGATTTTTTGTCAAACTATGACGTCACTTTTGCACCAAAAAGTTGTAATTCCCAACGTTTTGCGAATTTTGCATGACTCCACACAGTAAAGTTGTTCAGGATGCTCAACTTGGTCGATTTGCACCGTCAAAACGCGATTTCCAGAGTTGACTATTAGAAAACAAGATGGCCGCTCTTCCCTTTTCCCTGCCCGGGGAATAAACTTTTAAATTTTCGAGCCACCCCGAAAAGCCGAATTAGCGTGATTACTTCTTGCGGATACCCCACCCGAGAGTGCCGGTGCAAATTTGAACCCCGTCAATGTTTTACTTTGGCGGTAATCGACGATTTTTTGTCAAATTATGACGTCACTTTTGCAACAAAAAGTTGTAATTCCCAAGGTTTTGCGAATTTTGCATGACTCCACACAGGAAAGTTGTTCAGGATGCTCAACTTGATCGATTTGCACCGTCAAAACGCGATTTCCAGAGTTGACTATTAGAAAAACAAGATGGCCGCTCTTCCCTTTTCCCTGCCCGGGGAATAAACTTTTTAATTTTCGAGCTACCGAAAAGCCGAATTAGCGTGATTACTTCTTGCGGATACCCCACCCGAGAGTGCCGGTGCAAATTTGAACCCCGTCAATGTTTTACTTTGGCGGTAATCGACGATTTTTTGTCAAATTATGACGTCACTTTTGCACCAAAAAGTTGTAATTCCCAAGGTTTTGCGAATTTTGCATGACTCCACACAACAAAGTTGTTCAGGATGCTCAACTTGGTCGATTTGCAACGTCAAAACGCGATTTCCACAGTTGACTATTAGAAAAACAAGATGGCCGCTCTTCCCTTTTCCCTGCCCGGGTAATAAACTTTTTAATTTTCGAGCTACCGAAAAGCCGAATTAGCGTGATTACTTCTTGCGGATACCCCACCCGAGAGTGCCGGTGCAAATTTGAACCCCGTCAATGTTTTACTTTGGCGGTAATCGACGATTTTTTGTCAAATTATGACGTCACTTTTGCACCAAAAAGTTGTAATTCCCAAGGTTTTGCGAATTTTGCATGACTCCACACAGGAAAGTTGTTCAGGATGCTCAACTTGGTCGATTTGCAACGTCAAAACGCGATTTCCAGAGTTGACTATTAGAAAAACAAGATGGCCGCTCTTCCCTTTTCCCTGCCCGGGGAATAAACTTTTTAATTTTCGAGCTACCGAAAAGCCGAATTAGCGTGATTACTTCTTGCGGATACCCCACCCGAGAGTGCCGGTGCAAATTTGAACCCCGTCAATGTTTTACTTTGGCGGTAATCGACGATTTTTTGTCAAATTATGACGTCACTTTTGCACCAAAAAGTTGTAATTCCCAAGGTTTTGCGAATTTTGCATGACTCCACACAGGAAAGTTGTTCAGGATGCTCAACTTGGTCGATTTGCACCGTCAAAACGCGATTTCCAGAGTTGAATATTAGAAAACAAGATGGCCGCTCTTCCCTTTTCCCTGCCCGGGGAATAAACTTTTTAATTTTCGAGCCACCCCGAAAAGCCGAATTAGCGTGATTACTTCTTGCGGATACCCCACCCTAGAGTGCCGGTGCAAATTTGAACCCCGTCAATGTTTTACTTTGGCGGTAATCGACGATTTTTTGTCAAACTATGACGTCACTTTTGCACCAAAAAGTTGTAATTCCCAAGGTTTTGCGAATTTTGCATGACTCCACACAGGAAAGTTGTTCAGGATGCTCAACTTGATCGATTTGCAACGTCAAAACGCGATTTCCACAGTTGACTATTAGAAAAACAAGATGGCCGCTCTTCCCTTTTCCCTGCCCGGGGAATAAACTGTTTAATTTTCGAGCTACCGAAAAGCCGAATTAGCGTGATTACTTCTTGCGGATACCCCACCCGAGAGTGCCGGTGCAAATTTGAACCCCGTCAATGTTTTACTTTGGCGGTAATCGACGATTTTTTGTCAAACTATGACGTCACTTTTGCCCCAAAAAGTTGAAATTCCCAAGGTTTTGCGAATTTTGCATGACTCCACACAGGAAAGTTGTTCAGGATGCTCAACTTGATCGATTTGCAACGTCAAAACGCGATTTCCACAGTTGACTATTAGAAAAACAAGATGGCCGCTCTTCCCTTTTCCCTGCCCGGGGAATAAACTGTTTAATTTTCGTGCTACCGAAAAGCCGAATTAGCGTGATTACTTCTTGCGGATACCCCACCCGAGAGTGCCGGTGCAAATTTGAACCCCGTCAATGTTTTACTTTGGCGGTAATCGACGATTTTTTGTCAAATTATGACGTCACTTTTGCACCAAAAAGTTGTAATTCCCAAGGTATTGCGAATTTTGCATGACTCCACACAGGAAAGTTGTTCAGGATGCTCAACTTGGTGGATTTGCAACGTCAAAACGCGATTTCCAGAGTTGACTATTAGAAAAACAAGATGGCCGCTCTTCCCTTTTCCCTGCCCGGGGAATAAAATTTTTAATTTTCGAGCTACCGAAAAGCCGAATTAGCGTGATTACTTCTTGCGGATACCCCACCCGAGAGTGCCGGTGCAAATTTGAACCCCGTCAATGTTTTACTTTGGCGGTAATCGACGATTTTTTGTCAAATTATGACGTCACTTTTGCTCCAAAAAGTTGTAATTCCCAAGGTGTTACGAATTTTGCATGACTCCACACAGGAAAGTTGTTCAGGATGCTCAACTTGGTCGATTTGCACCGTCAAAACGCGATTTCCAGAGTTGACTATTAGAAAAACAAGATGGCCGCTCTTCCCTTTTCCCTGCCCGGGGAATAAACTTTTTAATTTTCGAGCTCCCGAAAAGCCGAATTAGCGTGATTACTTCTTGCGGATACCCCACCCGAGTGTGCCTGTGCAAATTTGAACCCCATCAATGTTTTACTTTGGCGGAAATCGACGATTTTTTGTCAAATTATGACGTCACTTTTGCACCAAAAAGTTGTAATTCCCAAGGTTTTGCGAATTTTGCATGACTCCACACAGGAAAGTTGTTCAGGATGCTCAACTTGGTCGATTTGCTTCGGCAAAACGCGATTTCCAGAGTTGACTATTAGAAAACAAGATGGCCGCTCTTCCCTTTTCCCTGCCCGGGGAATAAACTTTTTAATTTTCGAGCCACCCCGAAAAGCCGAATTAGCGTGATTACTTCTTGCGGATACCCCACCCGAGTGTGCCGGTGCAAATCTGAACCCCGTCAATGTTTTACTTTGGCGGTAATCGACGATTTTTGGACAAATTATGACGTCACTTTTGCACCAAAAAGTTGTAATTCCCAAGGTTTTACGAATTTTGCATGACTCCACACAGGAAAGTTGTTCAGGATGCTCAACTTGGTCGATTTGCACCGTCAAAACGCGATTTCCAGAGTTGACTATTAGAAAAACAAGATGGCCGCTCTTCCCTTTTCCCTGCCCGGGGAATAAACTTTTTAATTTTCGAGCTACCGAAAAGCCGAATTAGCGTGATTACTTCTTGCGGATACCCCACCCGAGAGTGCCGGTGCAAATTTGAACCCCGTCAATGTTTTACTTTGGCGGTAATCGACGATTTTTTGTCAAATTATGACGTCACTTTTGCACCAAAAAGTTGTAATTCCCAAGGTTTTGCGAATTTTGCATGACTCCACACAGGAAAGTTGTTCAGGATGCTCAACTTGGTCGATTTGCAACGTCAAAACGCGATTTCCAGAGTTGACTATTAGAAAAACAAGATGGCCGCTCTTCCCTTTTCCCTGCCCGGGGAATAAACTTTTTAATTTTCGAGCTACCGAAAAGCCGAATTAGCGTGATTACTTCTTGCGGATACCCCACCCGAGAGTGCCGGTGCAAATTTGAACCCCGTCAATGTTTTACTTTGGCGGAAATCGACGATTTTTTGTCAAATTATGACGTCACTTTTGCACCAAAAAGTTGTAATTCCCAAGGTTTTGCGAATTTTGCATGACTCCACACAGGAAAGTTGTTCAGGATGCTCAACTTGGTCGATTTGCTTCGGCAAAACGCGATTTCCAGAGTTGACTATTAGAAAACAAGATGGCCGCTCTTCCCTTTTCCCTGCCCGGGGAATAAACTTTTTAATTTTCGAGCCACCCCGAAAACCCGAATTAGCGTGATTACTTCTTGCGGATACCCCACCCGAGTGTGCCGGTGCAAATCTGAACCCCGTCAATGTTTTACTTTGGCGGTAATCGACGATTTTTGGACAAATTATGACGTCACTTTTGCACCAAAAAGTTGTAATTCCCAAGGTTTTACGAATTTTGCATGACTCCACACAGGAAAGTTGTTCAGGATGCTCAACTTGGTCGATTTGCACCGTCAAAACGCGATTTCCAGAGTTGACTATTAGAAAAACAAGATGGCCGCTCTTCCCTTTTCCCTGCCCGGGGAATAAACTTTTTAATTTTCGAGCTACCGAAAAGCCGAATTAGCGTGATTACGTCTTGCGGATACCCCACCCGAGAGTGCCGGTGCAAATTTGAACCCCGTCAATGTTTTACTTTGGCGGTAATCGACGATTTTTTGTCAAATTATGACGTCACTTTTGCACCAAAAAGTTGTAATTCCCAAGGTTTTGCGAATTTTGCATGACTCCACACAGGAAAGTTGTTCAGGATGCTCAACTTGGTCGATTTGCAACGTCAAAACGCGATTTCCAGAGTTGACTATTAGAAAAACAAGATGGCCGCTCTTCCCTTTTCCCTGCCCGGGGAATAAACTTTTTAATTTTCGAGCTACCGAAAAGCCGAATTAGCGTGATTACTTCTTGCGGATACCCCACCCGAGAGTGCCGGTGCAAATTTGAACCCCGTCAATGTTTTACTTTGGCGGTAATCGACGATTTTTTGTCAAATTATGACGTCACTTTTGCACCAAAAAGTTGTAATTCCCAAGGTTTTGCGAATTTTGCATGACTCCACACAGGAAAGTTGTTCAGGATGCTCAACTTGGTCGATTTGCACCGTCAAAACGCGATTTCCAGAGTTGACTATTAGAAAACAAGATGGCCGCTCTTCCCTTTTCCCTGCCCGGGGAATAAACTTTTTAATTTTCGAGCCACCCCGAAAAGCCGAATTAGCGTGATTACTTCTTGCGGATACCCCACCCGAGAGTGCCGGTGCAAATTTGAACCCCGTCAATGTTTTACTTTGGCGGTAATCGACGATTTTTTGTCAAACTATGACGTCACTTTTGCACCAAAAAGTTGTAATTCCCAAGGTTTTGCGAATTTTGCATGACTCCACACAGGAAAGTTGTTCAGGATGCTCAACTTGATCGATTTGCAACGTCAAAACGCGATTTCCACAGTTGACTATTAGAAAAACAAGATGGCCGCTCTTCCCTTTTCCCTGCCCGGGGAATAAACTGTTTAATTTTCGAGCTACCGAAAAGCCGAATTAGCGTGATTACTTCTTGCGGATACCCCACCCGAGAGTGCCGGTGCAAATTTGAACCCCGTCAATGTTTTACTTTGGCGGTAATCGACGATTTTTTGTCAAACTATGACGTCACTTTTGCACCAAAAAGTTGAAATTCCCAAGGTTTTGCGAATTTTGCATGACTCCACACAGGAAAGTTGTTCAGGATGCTCAACTTGATCGATTTGCAACGTCAAAACGCGATTTCCACAGTTGACTATTAGAAAAACAAGATGGCCGCTCTTCCCTTTTCCCTGCCCGGGGAATAAACTGTTTAATTTTCGTGCTACCGAAAAGCCGAATTAGCGTGATTACTTCTTGCGGATACCCCACCCGAGAGTGCCGGTGCAAATTTGAACCCCGTCAATGTTTTACTTTGGCGGTAATCGACGATTTTTTGTCAAATTATGACGTCACTTTTGCACCAAAAAGTTGTAACTCCCAAGGTTTTACGAATTTTGCATGACTCCACACAGGAAAGTTGTTCAGGATGCTCAACTTTGTCGATTTGAACGGTCAAAACGCGATTTCCAGAGTTGACTATTAGAAAAACAAGATGGCCGCTCTTCCCTTTTCCCTGCCCAGGGAATAAACTTTTTAACTTTCGAGCTCCCGAAAAGCCGAATTAGCGTGATTACTTCTTGCGGATACCCCACCTGAGTGTGCCTGTGGAAATTTGAACCAAATCAATGTTTTACTTTGGCGGTAATCGACGATTTTTTGTCAAATTATGACGTCACTTTTGCACCAAAAAGTTGTAATTCCCAAGGTTTTGCGAATTTTGCATGACTCCACACAGGAAAGTTGATCAGGATGCTCAACTTGGTCGATTTGCACCGTCAAAACGCGATTTCCAGAGTTGACTATTAGAAAAACAAGATGGCCGCTCTTCCCTTTTCCCTGCCCGGGGAATAAACTTTTTAATTTTCGAGTTCCCAAAAAGCCAAATTAGCGTGATTACTTCTTGCGGATACCCCACCCGAGTGTGCCTGTGCAAATTTGAACCCCATCAATGTTTTACTTTGGCGGTAATCGACGATTTTTTGTCAAATTATGACGTCACTTTTGCACCAAAAAGTTGTAATTCCCAAGGTTTTGCGAATTTTGCATGACTCCACACAGGAAAGTTGTTCAGGATGCTCAACTTGGTCGATTTGCACCGTAAAAACGCGATTTCCAGAGTTGACTATTAGAAAACAAGATGGCCGCTCTTCCCTTTTCCCTGCCCGGGGAATAAACTTTTTAATTTTCGAGCTCCCGAAAAGCCGAATTAGCGTGATTACTTCTTGCGGATACCCCACCCGAGTGTGCCTGTGCAAACTTGAACCCCATCAATGTTTCACTTTGGCGGTAATCGACGATTTTTTGTCAAATTATGACGTCACTTTTGCACCAAAAAGTTGTAATTGCCAAGGTTTTGCGAATTTTGCATGACTCCACACAGGAAAGTTGTTCAGGATGCTCAACTTGGTCGATTTGCACCGTCAAAACGCGATTTCCAGAGTTGACTATTAGAAAACAAGATGGCCGCTCTTCCCTTTTCCCTGCCCGGGGAATAAACTTTTTAATGTTTGAGCTCCCAAAAAGCCGAATTAGCGTGATTACTTCTTGCGGATACCCCACCCGAGTGTGCCTGTGCAAATTTGAACCCCATCAATGTTTTACTTTGGCGGTAGTCGACGATTTTTGGTCAAATTATGACGTCACTTTTGCACCAAAAAATTGTAATTCCCAAGGTTTTGCGAATTTTGCATGACTCCACACAGGAAAGTTGTTCAGGACGCTCAACTTGGTCGATTTGCACCGTCAAAACGCGATTTCCAGAGTTAACTATTAGAAAAACAAGATGGCCGCTCTTCCCTTTTCCCTGCACGGGGAATAAACTTTTTAATTTTCGAGCTCCCGAAAAGCCGAATTAGCGTGATTACTTCTTGCGGATACCCCACCCGAGTGTCCCGGTGCAAATTTGAACCCATTTAATGTTTCACTTTGGCGGTAATCGACGATTTTTGGTCAAATTATGACGTCACTTTTGCACCAAAAAGTTGTAATTCCCAAGGTTTTACGAATTTTGCATGACTCCACACAGCAAAGTTGTTCAGGATGCTCAACTTGGTCGATTTGCATTGTCAAAACGCGATTTCCAGAGTTGACTATTAGAAAAACAAGATGGCCGCTCTTCCCTTTTCCCTGCCCGGGGAATAAACTTTATAATTTTCGAGCTCCCAAAAAGCCGAATTAGCGTGATTACTTCTTGCGGATACCCCACCCGAGTGTGCCTGTGCAAATTTGAACCCCATCAATGTTTTACTTTGGCGGTAATCGACGATTTTTTGTCAAATTATGACGTCACTTTTGCACCAAAAAGTTGTAATTCCCAAGGTTTTGCGAATTTTGCATGACTCCACACAGGAAAGTTGTTCAGGATGCTCAACTTGGTGGATTTGCACCGTAAAAACGCGATTTCCAGAGTTGACTATTAGAAAACAAGATGGCCGCTCTTCCCTTTTCCCTGCCCGGGGAATAAACTTTTTAATTTTCGAGCTCCCGAAAAGCCGAATTAGCGTGATTACTTCTTGCGGATACCCCACCCGAGTGTGCCTGTGCAAATTTGAACCCCATCAATGTTTTACTTTGGCGGTAGTCGACGATTTTTGGTCAAATTATGACGTCACTTTTGCACCAAAAAATTGTAATTCCCAAGGTTTTGCGAATTTTGCATGACTCCACACAGGAAAGTTGTTCAGGACGCTCAACTTGGTCGATTTGCACCGTCAAAACGCGATTTCCAGAGTTAACTATTAGAAAAACAAGATGGCCGCTCTTCCCTTTTCCCTGCACGGGGAATAAACTTTTTAATTTTCGAGCTCCCGAAAAGCCGAATTAGCGTGATTACTTCTTGCGGATACCCCACCCGAGTGTGCCGGTGCAAATTTGAACCCATTTAATGTTTCACTTTGGCGGTAATCGACGATTTTTGGTCAAATTATGACGTCACTTTTGCACCAAAAAGTTGTAATTCCCAAGGTTTTACGAATTTTGCATGACTCCACACAGCAAAGTTGTTCAGGATGCTCAACTTGGTCGATTTGCAACGTCAAAACGCGATTTCCAGAGTTGACTATTAGAAAAACAAGATGGCCGCTCTTCCCTTTTCCCTGCCCGGGGAATAAACTTTTTAATTTTCGAGCTCCCGAAAAGCCGAATTAGCGTGATTACTTCTTGCGGATACCCCACCCGAGAGTGCCTGTGCAAATTTGAACCCCATCAATGTTTTACTTTGGCGGTAATCGACGATTTTTTGTCAAATTATAACGTCACTTTTGCACCAAAAAGTTGTAATTCCCAAGGTTTTGCGAATTTTGCATGACTCCACACAGGAAAGTTGTTCAGGATGCTCAACTTGGTAGATTTGCACCGTCAAAACGCGATTTCCAGAGTTGACTATTAGAAAAACAAGATGGCCGCTCTTCCCTTTTCCCTGCACGGGGAATAAACTTTTTAATTTTCGAGCTCCCGAAAAGCCGAATTAGCGTGATTACTTCTTGCGGATACCCCACCCGAGTGTGCCTGTGCAAATTTGAACCCCATCAATGTTTTACTTTGGCGGTAATCGACGATTTTTTGTCAAATTATGACGTCACTTTTGCACCAAAAAGTTGTAATTCCCAAGGTTTTACGAATTTTGCATGACTCCACACAGGAAAGTTGTTCAGGATGCTCAACTTGGTCGATTTGCACGGTCAAAACGCGATTTCCAGAGTTGACTATTAGAAAAACAAGATGGCCGCTCTTCCCTTTTCCCTGCCCGGGGAATAAACTTTTTAATTTTCGAGCTCCCGAAAAGCCGAATTAGCGTGATTACTTCTTGCGGATACCCCACCCGAGTGTGCCTGTGCAAATTTGAACCCCATCAATGTTTTACTTTGGCGGTAATCGACGATTTTTTGTCAAATTATGACGTCACTTTTGCACCAAAAAGTTGTAATTCCCAAGGTTTTGCGAATTTTGCATGACTCCACACAGAAAAGTTGTTCATGATGCTCAACTTGGTCAATTTGCACCGTCAAAACGCGATTTCCAGAGTTGACCATTAGAAAAACAAGATGGCCGCTCTTCCCTTTTCCCTGCACTGGGAATAAACTTTTTAATTTTCGAGCTCCCGAAAAGCCGAATTAGCGTGATTACTTCTTGCGGATACCCCACCCGAGTGTGCCGGTGCAAATTTGAACCCCATCAATGTTTTACTTTGGCGGTAGTCGACGATTTTTGGTCAAATTATGACGTAACTTTTGCACCAAAAAGTTGTAATTCCCAAGGTTTTGCGAATTTTGCATGACTCTACACAGGAAAGTTGTTCAGGATGCTCAACTTGGTCGATTTGCACCGTCAAAACGCGATTTCCAGAGTTGACTATTAGAAAAACAAGATGGCCGCTCTTCCCTTTTCCCTGCACGGGGAATAAACTTTTTAATTTTCGAGCTCCCGAAAAGCCGAATTAGCGTGATTACTTCTTGCGGATACCCCACCCGAGTGTGCTGGTGCAAATTTGAACCCATTTAATGTTTCACTTTGGCGGTAATCGACGATTTTTGGTCAAATTATGACGTCACTTTTGCACCAAAAAGTTGTAATTCCCAAGGTTTTACGAATTTTGCATGACTCCACACAGGAAAGTTGTTCAGGATGCTCAACTTGGTCGATTTGCACGGTCAAAACGCGATTTCCAGAGTTGACTATTAGAAAAACAAGATGGCCGCTCTTCCCTTTTCCCTGACCGGGGAATAAACTTTTTAATTTTCGAGCACCCAAAAAGCCAAATTAGCGTGATTACTTCTTGCGGATACCCCACCCGAGTGTGCCTGTGCAAATTTGAACCCCATCAATGTTTTACTTTGGCGGTAATCGATGATTTTTTGTCAAATTATGACGTCACTTTTGCACCAAAAAGTTGTAATTCCCAAGGTTTTGCGAATTTTGCATGACTCCACACAGGAAAGTTGTTCAGGATGCTCAACTTGGTCGATTTGCACCGTCAAAACGCGATTTCCAGAGTTGACTATTAGAAAACAAGATGGCCGCTCTTCCCTTTTCCCTGCCCGGGGAATAAACTTTTTAATTTCCGAGCTCCCGAAAAGCCGAATTAGCGTGATTACTTCTTGCGGATACCCCACCCGAGTGTGCCTGTGCAAATTTGAACCCCATCAATGTTTTACTTTGGCGGTAATCGACGATTTTTTGTCAAATTATAACGTCACTTTTGCACCAAAGAGTTGTAATTTCCAAGGTTTTGCGAATTTTGCATGACTCCACACAGGAAAGTTGTTCAGGATGCTCAACATGGTCGATTTGCACCGTAAAAACGCGATTTCCAGAGTTGACTATTAGAAAAACAAGATGGCCGCTCTTCCCTTTTCATTGCACGGGGAATAAACTTTTTAATTTTCGAGCTCCCGAAAAGCCGAATTAGCGTGATTACTTCTTGCGGATACCCCACCCGAGTGTGCCTGTGCAAATTTGAACCCCATCAATGTTTTACTTTGGCGGTAATCGACGATTTTTTGTCAAATTATAACGTCACTTTTGCACCAAAAAGTTGTAATTCCCAAGGTTTTGCGAATTTTGCATGACTCCACACAGGAAAGTTGTTCAGGATGCTCAACTTGGTCGATTTGCACCGTAAAAACGCGATTTCCAGAGTTGACTATTAGAAAACAAGATGGCCGCTCTTCCCTTTTCCCTGCCCGGGGAATAAACTTTTTAATTTTCGAGCTCCCGAAAAGCCGAATTAGCGTGATTACTTCTTGCGGATACCCCACCCGAGTGTGCCTGTGCAAATTTGAACCCCATCAATGTTTTACTTTGGCGGTAATCGACGATTTTTTGTCAACATATGACGTCACTTTTGCACCAAAAAGTTGTAATTCCCAAGGTTTCACGAATTTTGCATGACTCCACACAGGAAAGTTGTTCAGGATGCTCAACTTGGTCGATTTGCACGGTCAAAACGCGATTTCCAGAGTTGACTATTAGAAAAACAAGATGGCCGCTCTTCCCTTTTCCCTGCCCGGGGAATAAACTTTTTAATTTTCGAGCTCCCGAAAAGCCGAATTAGCGTGATTACTTCTTGCGGATACCCCACCCGAGTGTGCCTGTGCAAATTTGAACCCCATCAATGTTTTACTTTGGCGGTAATCGACGATTTTTTGTCAAATTATGACGTCACTTTTGCACCAAAAAGTTGTAATTCCCAAGGTTTTGCGAATTTTGCATGACTCCACACAGGAAAGTTGTTCAGGATGCTCAACTTGGTCGATTTGCAACGTCAAAACGCGATTTCCAGAGTTGACTAATAGAAAAACAAGATGGCCGCTCTTCCCTTTTCCCTGCACGGGGAATAAACTTTTAATTTTCGAGCTCCCGAAAAGCCGAATTAGCGTGATTACTTCTTGCGGATACCCCACCCGAGTGTGCCTGTGCAAATTTGAACCCCATCAATGTTTTACTTTGGCGGTAATCGACGATTTTTTGTCAAATTATGACGTCACTTTTGCACCAAAAAGTTGTAATTCCCAAGGTTTTGCGAATTTTGCATGACTCCACACAGGAAAGTTGTTCAGGATGCTCAACTTGGTCGATTTGCACCGTAAAAACGCGATTTCCAGAGTTGACTATTAGAAAACAAGATGGCCGCTCTTCCCTTTTCCCTGCCCGGGGAATAAACTTTTTAATTTTCGAGCTCCCGAAAAGCCGAATTAGCGTGATTACTTCTTGCGGATACCCCACCCGAGTGTGCCTGTGCAAATTTGAACCCCGTCAACGTTTTACTTTGGCGGTAGTCGACGATTTTTGGTCAATTTATGACGTCACTTTTGCACCAAAAAATTGTAATTCCCAAGGTTTTGCGAATTTTGCATAACTCCACACAGGAAAGTTGTTCAGGATGCTCAACTTGGTCGATTTGCACCGTCAAAACGCGATTTCCAGAGTTGACTATTAGAAAAACAAGATGGCCGCTCTTCCCTTTTCCCTGCACGGGGAATAAACTTTTTAATTTTCGAGCTCCCGAAAAGCCGAATTAGCGTGATTACTTCTTGCGGATACCCCACCCGAGTGTGCCTGTGCAAATTTGAACCCCATCAATGTTTTACTTTGACGGTAGTCGACGATTTTTGGTCAAATTATGACGTAACTTTTGCACCAAAAAGTTGTAATTCCCAAGGTTTTGCGAATTTTGCATGACTCTACACAGGAAAGTTGTTCAGGATGCTCAACTTGGTCGATTTGCACCGTCAAAACGCGATTTCCAGAGTTGACTATTGGAAAAACAAGATGGCCGCTCTTCCCTTTTCCCTGCACGGGGAATAAACTTTTTAATTTTCGAACTCCCGAAAAGCCGAATTAGCGTGATTACTTCTTGCGGATACCCCACCCGAGTGTGCTGGTGCAAATTTGAACCCATTTAATGTTTCACTTTGGCGGTAATCGACGATTTTTGGTCAAATTATGACGTCACTTTTGCACCAAAAAGTTGTAATTCCCAAGGTTTTACGAATTTTGCATGACTCCACACAGGAAAGTTGTTCAGGATGCTCAACTTGGTCGATTTGCACGGTCAAAACGCGATTTCCAGAGTTGACTAATAGAAAAACAAGATGGCCGCTCTTCCCTTTTCCCTGCCCGGGGAATAAACTTTTTAATTTTCGAGCTCCCGAAAAGCCGAATTAGCGTGATTACTTCTTGCGGATACCCCACCCGAGTGTGCCTGTGCAAATTTGAACCCCATCAATGTTTTACTTTGGCGGTAATCGACGATTTTTTGTCAAATTATAACGTCACTTTTGCACCAAAAAGTTGTAATTCCCAAGGTTTTGCGAATTTTGCATGACTCCACACAGGAAAGTTGTTCAGGATGCTCAACATGGTCGATTTGCACCGTAAAAACGCGATTTCCAGAGTTGACTATTAGAAAAACAAGATGGCCGCTCTTCCCTTTTCATTGCACGGGGAATAAACTTTTTAATTTTCGAGCTCCCGAAAAGCCGAATTAGCGTGATTACTTCTTGCGGATACCCCACCCGAGTGTGCCTGTGCAAATTTGAACCCCATCAATGTTTTACTTTGGCGGTAATCGACGATTTTTTGTCAACATATGACGTCACTTTTGCACCAAAAAGTTGTAATTCCCAAGGTTTTGCGAATTTTGCATGACTCCACACAGGAAAGTTGTTCAGGATGCTCAACTTGGTCGATTTGCACGGTCAAAACGCGATTTCCAGAGTTGACTATTAGAAAAACAAGATGGCCGCTCTTCCCTTTTCCCTGCCCGGGGAATAAACTTTTTAATTTTCGAGCTCCCGAAAAGCCGAATTAGCGTGATTACTTCTTGCGGATACCCCACCCGAGTGTGCCTGTGCAAATTTGAACCCCGTCAATGTTTTACTTTGGCGGTAGTCGACGATTTTTGGTCAATTTATGACGTCACTTTTGCACCAAAAAGTTGTAATTCCCAAGGTTTTGCGAATTTTGCATGACTCTACACAGGAAAGTTGTTCAGGATGCTCAACTTGGTCGATTTGCACCGTCAAAACGCGATTTCCAGAGTTGACTATTAGAAAAACAAGATGGCCGCTCTTCCCTTTTCCCTGCACGGGGAATAAACTTTTTAATTTTCGAGCTCCCGAAAAGCCGAATTAGCGTGATTACTTCTTGCGGATACCCCACCCGAGTGTGCTGGTGCAAATTTGAACCCATTTAATGTTTCACTTTGGCGGTAATCGACGATTTTTGGTCAAATTATGACGTCACTTTTGCACCAAAAAGTTGTAATTCCCAAGGTTTTACGAATTTTGCATGACTCCACACAGGAAAGTTGTTCAGGATGCTCAACTTGGTCGATTTGCACGGTCAAAACGCGATTTCCAGAGTTGACTAATAGAAAAACAAGATGGCCGCTCTTCCCTTTTCCCTGCCCGGGGAATAAACTTTTTAATTTTCGAGCTCCCGAAAAGCCGAATTAGCGTGATTACTTCTTGCGGATACCCCACCCGAGTGTGCCTGTGCAAATTTGAACCCCATCAATGTTTTACTTTGGCGGTAATCGACGATTTTTTGTCAAATTATAACGTCACTTTTGCACCAAAAAGTTGTAATTCCCAAGGTTTTGCGAATTTTGCATGACTCCACACAGGAAAGTTGTTCAGGATGCTCAACATGGTCGATTTGCACCGTAAAAACGCGATTTCCAGAGTTGACTATTAGAAAAACAAGATGGCCGCTCTTCCCTTTTCATTGCACGGGGAATAAACTTTTTAATTTTCGAGCTCCCGAAAAGCCGAATTAGCGTGATTACTTCTTGCGGATACCCCACCCGAGTGTGCCTGTGCAAATTTGAACCCCATCAATGTTTTACTTTGGCGGTAATCGACGATTTTTTGTCAACATATGACGTCCCTTTTGCACCAAAAAGTTGTAATTCCCAAGGTTTTACGAATTTTGCATGACTCCACACAGGAAAGTTGTTCAGGATGCTCAACTTGGTCGATTTGCACGGTCAAAACGCGATTTCCAGAGTTGACTATTAGAAAAACAAGATGGCCGCTCTTCCCTTTTCCCTGCCCGGGGAATAAACTTTTTAATTTTCGAGCTCCCGAAAAGCCGAATTAGCGTGATTACTTCTTGCGGATACCCCACCCGAGTGTGCCTGTGCAAATTTGAACCCCATCAATGTTTTACTTTGGCGGTAATCGACGATTTTTTGTCAAATTATGACGTCACTTTTGCACCAAAAAGTTGTAATTCCCAAGGTTTTGCGAATTTTGCATGACTCCACACAGGAAAGTTGTTCAGGATGCTCAACTTGGTCGATTTGCACCGTAAAAACGCGATTTCCAAAATTGACTATTAGAAAAACAAGATGGCCGCTCTTCCCTTTTCCCTGCACGGGGAATAAACTTTTAATTTTCGAGCTCCCGAAAAGCCGAATTAGCGTGATTACTTCTTGCGGATACCCCACCCGAGTGTGCCTGTGCAAATTTGAACCCCATCAATGTTTTACTTTGGCGGTAATCGACGATTTTTTGTCAAATTATGACGTCACTTTTGCACCAAAAAGTTGTAATTCCCAAGGTTTTGCGAATTTTGCATGACTCCACACAGGAAAGTTGTTCAGGATGCTCAACTTGGTCGATTTGCACCGTAAAAACGCGATTTCCAGAGTTGACTATTAGAAAACAAGATGGCCGCTCTTCCCTTTTCCCTGCCCGGGGAATAAACTTTTTAATTTTCGAGCTCCCGAAAAGCCGAATTAGCGTGATTACTTCTTGCGGATACCCCACCCGAGTGTGCCTGTGCAAATTTGAACCCCGTCAATGTTTTACTTTGGCGGTAGTCGACGATTTTTGGTCAATTTATGACGTCACTTTTGCACCAAAAAATTGTAATTCCCAAGGTTTTGCGAATTTTGCATGACTCCACACAGGAAAGTTGTTCAGGATGCTCAACTTGGTCGATTTGCACCGTCAAAACGCGATTTCCAGAGTTGACTATTAGAAAAACAAGATGGCCGCTCTTCCCTTTTCCCTGCACGGGGAATAAACTTTTTAATTCTCGAGCTCCCGAAAAGCCGAATTAGCGTGATTACTTCTTGCGGATACCCCACCCGAGTGTGCCGGTGCAAATTTGAACCCATTTAATGTTTCACTTTGGCGGTAATCGACGATTTTTGGTCAAATTATGACGTCACTTTTGCACCAAAAAGTTGTAATTCCCAAGGTTTTACGAATTTTGCATGACTCCACACAGGAAAGTTGTTCAGGATGCTCAACTTGGTCGATTTGCAACGTCAAAACGCGATTTCCAGAGTTGACTATTAGAAAAACAAGATGGCCGCTCTTCCCTTTTCCCTGCCCGGGGAATAAACTTTTTAATTTTCGAGCTCCCAAAAAGCCGAATTAGCGGGATTACTTCTTGCGGATACCCCACCCGAGTGTGCCTGTGCAAATTTGAACCCCATCAATGTTTTACTTTGGCGGTAATCGTCGATTTTTTGTCAAATTATGACGTCACTTTTGCACCAAAAAGTTGTAATTCCCAAGGTTTTGCGAATTTTGCATGACTCCACACAGGAAAGTTGTTCAGGATGCTCAACTTGGTCGATTTGCACCGTAAAAACGCGATTTCCAGAGTTGACTATTAGAAAAACAAGATGGCCGCTCTTCCCTTTTCCCTGCACGGGGAATAAACTTTTTAATTTTCGAGCTCCCGAAAAGCCGAATTAGCGTGATTACTTCTTGCGGATACCCCACCCGAGTGTGCCTGTGCAAATTTGAACCCCATCAATGTTTTACTTTGGCGGTAATCGACGATTTTTTGTCAAATTATGACGTCACTTTTGCACCAAAAAGTTGTAATTCCCAAGGTTTTGCGAATTTTGCATGACTCCACACAGGAAAGTTGTTCAGGATGCTCAACTTGGTCGATTTGCACCGTAAAAACGCGATTTCCAGAGTTGACTATTAGAAAAACAAGATGGCCGCTCTTCCCTTTTCCCTGCCCGGGGAATAAACTTTTTAATTTTCGAGCTCCCAAAAAGCCGAATTAGCGGGATTACTTCTTGCGGATACCCCACCCGAGTGTGCCTGTGCAAATTTGAACCCCATCAATGTTTTACTTTGGCGGTAATCAACGATTTTTTGTCAAATTATGACGTCACTTTTGCACCAAAAAGTTGTAATTCCCAAGGTTTTGCGAATTTTGCTTGACTCTACACAGGAAAGTTGTTCAGGATGCTCAACTTGGTCGATTTGCACCGTAAAAACGCGATTTCCAGAGTTGACTATTAGAAAAACAAGATGGCCGCTCTTCCCTTTTCCCTGCACGGGGAATAAACTTTTTAATTTTCGAGCTCCCGAAAAGCCGAATTAGCGTGATTACTTCTTGCGGATACCCCACCCGAGTGTGCCTGTGCAAATTTGAACCCCATCAATGTTTTACTTTGGCGGTAATCGACGATTTTTTGTCAAATTATGACGTCACTTTTGCACCAAAAAGTTGTAATTCCCAAGGTTTTGCGAATTTTGCATGACTCTACACAGGAAAGTTGTTCAGGATGCTCAACTTGGTCGATTTGCACCGTAAAAACGCGATTTCCAGAGTTGACTATTAGAAAAACAAGATGGCCGCTCTTCCCTTTTCCCTGCACGGGGAATAAACTTTTTAATTTTCGAGCTCCCGAAAAGCCGAATTAGCGTGATTACTTCTTGCGGATACCCCACCCGAGTGTGCCGGTGCAAATTTGAACCCATTTAATGTTTCACTTTGGTGGTAATCGACGATTTTTGGTCAAATTATGACGTCACTTTTGCACCAAAAAGTTGTAATTCCCAAGGTTTTGCGAATTTTGCATGACTCCACACAGGAAAGTTGTTCAGGATGCTCAACTTGGTCGATTTGCACCGTAAAAACGCGATTTCCAGAGTTGACTATTAGAAAAACAAGATGGCCGCTCTTTCCTTTTCCCTGCACGGGGAATAAACTTTTTAATTTTCGAGCTCCCGAAAAGCCGAATTAGCGTGATTACTTCTTGCGGATACCCCACCCGAGTGTGCCTGTGCAAATTTGAACCCCATCAATGTTTTACTTTGGCGGTAATCGTCGATTTTTTGTCAAATTATGACGTCACTTTTGCACCAAAAAGTTGTAATTCCCAAGGTTTTGCGAATTTTGCATGACTCCACACAGGAAAGTTGTTCAGGATGCTCAACTTGGTCGATTTGCACCGTAAAAACGCGATTTCCAGAGTTGACTATTAGAAAAACAAGATGGCCGCTCTTCCCTTTTCCCTGCACGGGGAATAAACTTTTTAATTTTCGAGCTCCCGAAAAGCCGAATTAGCGTGATTACTACTTGCGGATACCCCACCCGAGTGTGCCTGTGCAAATTTGAACCCCATCAATGTTTTACTTTGGCGGTAATCGACGATTTTTTGTCAAATTATGACGTCACTTTTGCACCAAAAAGTTGTAATTCCCAAGGTTTTGCGAATTTTGCATGACTCTACACAGGAAAGTTGTTCAGGATGCTCAACTTGGTCGATTTGCACCGTAAAAACGCGATTTCCAGAGTTGACTATTAGAAAAACAAGATGGCCGCTCTTCCCTTTTCCCTGCACGGGGAATAAACTTTTTAATTTTCGAGCTCCCGAAAAGCCGAATTAGCGTGATTACTTCTTGCGGATACCCCACCCGAGTGTGCCGGTGCAAATTTGAACCCATTTAATGTTTCACTTTGGTGGTAATCGACGATTTTTGGTCAAATTATGACGTCACTTTTGCACCAAAAAGTTGTAATTCCCAAGGTTTTACGAATTTTGCATGACTCCACACAGGAAAGTTGTTCAGGATGCTCAACTTGGTCGATTTGCACGGTCAAAACGCGATTTCCAGAGTTGACTAATAGAAAAACAAGATGGCCGCTCTTCCCTTTTCCCTGCCCGGGGAATAAACTTTTTAATTTTCGAGCTCCCGAAAAGCCGAATTAGCGTGATTACTTCTTGCGGATACCCCACCCGAGTGTGCCTGTGCAAATTTGAACCCCGTCAATGTTTTACTTTGGCGGTAGTCGACGATTTTTGGTCAATTTATGACGTCACTTTTGCACCAAAAAATTGTAATTCCCAAGGTTTTGCGAATTTTGCATGACTCCACACAGGAAAGTTGTTCAGGATGCTCAACTTGGTCGATTTGCACCGTCAAAACGCGATTTCCAGAGTTGACTATTAGAAAAACAAGATGGCCGCTCTTCCCTTTTCCCTGCACGGGGAATAAACTTTTTAATTCTCGAGCTCCCTAAAAGCCGAATTAGCGTGATTACTTCTTGCGGATACCCCACCCGAGTGTGCCGGTGCAAATTTGAACCCATTTAATGTTTCACTTTGGCGGTAATCGACGATTTTTGGTCAAATTATGACGTCACTTTTGCACCAAAAAGTTGTAATTCCCAAGGTTTTACGAATTTTGCATGACTCCACACAGGAAAGTTGTTCAGGATGCTCAACTTGGTCGATTTGCAACGTCAAAACGCGATTTCCAGAGTTGACTATTAGAAAAACAAGATGGCCGCTCTTCCCTTTTCCCTGCCCGGGGAATAAACTTTTTAATTTTCGAGCTCCCAAAAAGCCGAATTAGCGGGATTACTTCTTGCGGATACCCCACCCGAGTGTGCCTGTGCAAATTTGAACCCCATCAATGTTTTACTTTGGCGGTAATCGTCGATTTTTTGTCAAATTATGACGTCACTTTTGCACCAAAAAGTTGTAATTCCCAAGGTTTTGCGAATTTTGCATGACTCCACACAGGAAAGTTGTTCAGGATGCTCAACTTGGTCGATTTGCACCGTAAAAACGCGATTTCCAGAGTTGACTATTAGAAAAACAAGATGGCCGCTCTTCCCTTTTCCCTGCACGGGGAATAAACTTTTTAATTTTCGAGCTCCCGAAAAGCCGAATTAGCGTGATTACTTCTTGCGGATACCCCACCCGAGTGTGCCTGTGCAAATTTGAACCCCATCAATGTTTTACTTTGGCGGTAATCGACGATTTTTTGTCAAATTATGACGTCACTTTTGCACCAAAAAGTTGTAATTCCCAAGGTTTTGCGAATTTTGCATGACTCCACACAGGAAAGTTGTTCAGGATGCTCAACTTGGTCGATTTGCAACGTCAAAACGCGATTTCCAGAGTTGACTATTAGAAAAACAAGATGGCCGCTCTTCCCTTTTCCCTGCCCGGGGAATAAACTTTTTAATTTTCGAGCTCCCAAAAAGCCGAATTAGCGGGATTACTTCTTGCGGATACCCCACCCGAGTGTGCCTGTGCAAATTTGAACCCCATCAATGTTTTACTTTGGCGGTAATCGTCGATTTTTTGTCAAATTATGACGTCACTTTTGCACCAAAAAGTTGTAATTCCCAAGGTTTTGCGAATTTTGCATGACTCCACACAGGAAAGTTGTTCAGGATGCTCAACTTGGTCGATTTGCACCGTAAAAACGCGATTTCCAGAGTTGACTATTAGAAAAACAAGATGGCCGCTCTTCCCTTTTCCCTGCACGGGGAATAAACTTTTTAATTTTCGAGCTCCCGAAAAGCCGAATTAGCGTGATTACTTCTTGCGGATACCCCACCCGAGTGTGCCTGTGCAAATTTGAACCCCATCAATGTTTTACTTTGGCGGTAATCGACGATTTTTTGTCAAATTATGACGTCACTTTTGCACCAAAAAGTTGTAATTCCCAAGGTTTTGCGAATTTTGCATGACTCTACACAGGAAAGTTGTTCAGGATGCTCAACTTGGTCGATTTGCACCGTAAAAACGCGATTTCCAGAGTTGACTATTAGAAAAACAAGATGGCCGCTCTTCCCTTTTCCCTGCACGGGGAATAAACTTTTTAATTTTCGAGCTCCCGAAAAGCCGAATTAGCGTGATTACTTCTTGCGGATACCCCACCCGAGTGTGCCGGTGCAAATTTGAACCCATTTAATGTTTCACTTTGGTGGTAATCGACGATTTTTTGTCAAATTATGACGTCACTTTTGCACCAAAAAGTTGTAATTCCCAAGGTTTTGCGAATTTTGCATGACTCCACACAGGAAAGTTGTTCAGGATGCTCAACTTGGTCGATTTGCACCGTAAAAACGCGATTTCCAGAGTTGACTATTAGAAAAACAAGATGGCCGCTCTTCCCTTTTCCCTGCACGGGGAATAAACTTTTTAATTTTCGAGCTCCCGAAAAGCCGAATTAGCGTGATTACTTCTTGCGGATACCCCACCCGAGTGTGCCTGTGCAAATTTGAACCCCATCAATGTTTTACTTTGGCGGTAATCGTCGATTTTTTGTCAAATTATGACGTCACTTTTGCACCAAAAAGTTGTAATTCCCAAGGTTTTGCGAATTTTGCATGACTCCACACAGGAAAGTTGTTCAGGATGCTCAACTTGGTCGATTTGCACCGTAAAAACGCGATTTCCAGAGTTGACTATTAGAAAAACAAGATGGCCGCTCTTCCCTTTTCCCTGCACGGGGAATAAACTTTTTAATTTTCGAGCTCCCGAAAAGCCGAATTAGCGTGATTACTTCTTGCGGATACCCCACCCGAGTGTGCCTGTGCAAATTTGAACCCCATCAATGTTTTACTTTGGCGGTAATCGACGATTTTTTGTCAAATTATGACGTCACTTTTGCACCAAAAAGTTGTAATTCCCAAGGTTTTGCGAATTTTGCATGACTCTACACAGGAAAGTTGTTCAGGATGCTCAACTTGGTCGATTTGCACCGTAAAAACGCGATTTCCAGAGTTGACTATTAGAAAAACAAGATGGCCGCTCTTCCCTTTTCCCTGCACGGGGAATAAACTTTTTAATTTTCGAGCTCCCGAAAAGCCGAATTAGCGTGATTACTTCTTGCGGATACCCCACCCGAGTGTGCCGGTGCAAATTTGAACCCATTTAATGTTTCACTTTGGTGGTAATCGACGATTTTTGGTCAAATTATGACGTCACTTTTGCACCAAAAAGTTGTAATTCCCAAGGTTTTACGAATTTTGCATGACTCCACACAGGAAAGTTGTTCAGGATGCTCAACTTGGTCGATTTGCACGGTCAAAACGCGATTTCCAGAGTTGACTAATAGAAAAACAAGATGGCCGCTCTTCCCTTTTCCCTGCACGGGGAATAAACTTTTAATTTTCGAGCTCCCGAAAAGCCGAATTAGCGTGATTACTTCTTGCGGATACCCCACCCGAGTGTGCCTGTGCAAATTTGAACCCCATCAATGTTTTACTTTGGCGGTAATCGACGATTTTTTGTCAAATTATGACGTCACTTTTGCACCAAAAAGTTGTAATTCCCAAGGTTTTGCGAATTTTGCATGACTCCACACAGGAAAGTTGTTCAGGATGCTCAACTTGGTCGATTTGCACCGTAAAAACGCGATTTCCAGAGTTGACTATTAGAAAACAAGATGGCCGCTCTTCCCTTTTCCCTGCCCGGGGAATAAACTTTTTAATTTTCGAGCTCCCGAAAAGCCGAATTAGCGTGATTACTTCTTGCGGATACCCCACCCGAGTGTGCCTGTGCAAATTTGAACCCCGTCAACGTTTTACTTTGGCGGTAGTCGACGATTTTTGGTCAATTTATGACGTCACTTTTGCACCAAAAAGTTGTAATTCCCAAGGTTTTGCGAATTTTGCATAACTCCACACAGGAAAGTTGTTCAGGATGCTCAACTTGGTCGATTTGCACCGTCAAAACGCGATTTCCAGAGTTTACTATTAGAAAAACAAGATGGCCGCTCTTCCCTTTTCCCTGCACGGGGAATAAACTTTTTAATTTTCGAGCTCCCGAAAAGCCGAATTAGCGTGATTACTTCTTGCGGATACCCCACCCGAGTGTGCCTGTGCAAATTTGAACCCCATCAATGTTTTACTTTGGCGGTAGTCGACGATTTTTGGTCAAATTATGACGTAACTTTTGCACCAAAAAGTTGTAATTCCCAAGGTTTTGCGAATTTTGCATGACTCTACACAGGAAAGTTGTTCAGGATGCTCAACTTGGTCGATTTGCACCGTCAAAACGCGATTTCCAGAGTTGACTATTAGAAAAACAAGATGGCCGCTCTTCCCTTTTCCCTGCACGGGGAATAAACTTTTTAATTTTCGAGCTCCCGAAAAGCCGAATTAGCGTGATTACTTCTTGCGGATACCCCACCCGAGTGTGCTGGTGCAAATTTGAACCCATTTAATGTTTCACTTTGGCGGTAATCGACGATTTTTGGTCAAATTATGACGTCACTTTTGCACCAAAAAGTTGTAATTCCCAAGGTTTTACGAATTTTGCATGACTCCACACAGGAAAGTTGTTCAGGATGCTCAACTTGGTCGATTTGCACGGTCAAAACGCGATTTCCAGAGTTGACTAATAGAAAAACAAGATGGCCGCTCTTCCCTTTTCCCTGCCCGGGGAATAAACTTTTTAATTTTCGAGCTCCCGAAAAGCCGAATTAGCGTGATTACTTCTTGCGGATACCCCACCCGAGTGTGCTGGTGCAAATTTGAACCCCATCAATGTTTTACTTTGGCGGTAATCGACGATTTTTTGTCAAATTATAACGTCACTTTTGCACCAAAAAGTTGTAATTCCCAAGGTTTTACGAATTTTGCATGACTCCACACAGGAAAGTTGTTCAGGATGCTCAACTTGGTCGATTTGCACGGTCAAAACGCGATTTCCAGAGTTGACTATTAGAAAAACAAGATGGCCGCTCTTCCCTTTTCCCTGACCGGGGAATAAACTTTTTAATTTTCGAGCACCCAAAAAGCCAAATTAGCGTGATTACTTCTTGCGGATACCCCACCCGAGTGTGCCTGTGCAAATTTGAACCCCATCAATGTTTTACTTTGGCGGTAATCGACGATTTTTTGTCAAATTATGACGTCACTTTTGCACCAAAAAGTTGTAATTCCCAAGGTTTTGCGAATTTTGCATGACTCCACACAGGAAAGTTGTTCAGGATGCTCAACTTGGTCGATTTGCACCGTAAAAACGCGATTTCCAGAGTTGACTATTAGAAAACAAGATGGCCGCTCTTCCCTTTTCCCTGCCCGGGGAATAAACTTTTTAATTTTCGAGCTCCCGAAAAGCCGAATTAGCGTGATTACTTCTTGCGGATACCCCACCCGAGTGTGCCTGTGCAAATTTGAACCCCGTCAATGTTTTACTTTGGCGGTAGTCGACGATTTTTGGTCAATTTATGACGTCACTTTTGCACCAAAAAATTGTAATTCCCAAGGTTTTGCGAATTTTGCATGACTCCACACAGGAAAGTTGTTCAGGATGCTCAACTTGGTCGATTTGCACCGTCAAAACGCGATTTCCAGAGTTGACTATTAGAAAAACAAGATGGCCGCTCTTCCCTTTTCCCTGCACGGGGAATAAACTTTTTAATTCTCGAGCTCCCGAAAAGCCGAATTAGCGTGATTACTTCTTGCGGATACCCCACCCGAGTGTGCCGGTGCAAATTTGAACCCATTTAATGTTTCACTTTGGCGGTAATCGACGATTTTTGGTCAAATTATGACGTCACTTTTGCACCAAAAAGTTGTAATTCCCAAGGTTTTACGAATTTTGCATGACTCCACACAGGAAAGTTGTTCAGGATGCTCAACTTGGTCGATTTGCAACGTCAAAACGCGATTTCCAGAGTTGACTATTAGAAAAACAAGATGGCCGCTCTTCCCTTTTCCCTGCCCGGGGAATAAACTTTTTAATTTTCGAGCTCCCAAAAAGCCGAATTAGCGGGATTACTTCTTGCGGATACCCCACCCGAGTGTGCCTGTGCAAATTTGAACCCCATCAATGTTTTACTTTGGCGGTAATCGTCGATTTTTTGTCAAATTATGACTTCACTTTTGCACCAAAAAGTTGTAATTCCCAAGGTTTTGCGAATTTTGCATGACTCCACACAGGAAAGTTGTTCAGGATGCTCAACTTGGTCGATTTGCACCGTAAAAACGCGATTTCCAGAGTTGACTATTAGAAAAACAAGATGGCCGCTCTTCCCTTTTCCCTGCACGGGGAATAAACTTTTTAATTTTCGAGCTCCCGAAAAGCCGAATTAGCGTGATTACTTCTTGCGGATACCCCACCCGAGTGTGCCTGTGCAAATTTGAACCCCATCAATGTTTTACTTTGGCGGTAATCGACGATTTTTTGTCAAATTATGACGTCACTTTTGCACCAAAAAGTTGTAATTCCCAAGGTTTTGCGAATTTTGCATGACTCCACACAGGAAAGTTGTTCAGGATGCTCAACTTGGTCGATTTGCACCGTAAAAACGCGATTTCCAGAGTTGACTATTAGAAAAACAAGATGGCCGCTCTTCCCTTTTCCCTGCCCGGGGAATAAACTTTTTAATTTTCGAGCTCCCAAAAAGCCGAATTAGCGGGATTACTTCTTGCGGATACCCCACCCGAGTGTGCCTGTGCAAATTTGAACCCCATCAATGTTTTACTTTGGCGGTAATCAACGATTTTTTGTCAAATTATGACGTCACTTTTGCACCAAAAAGTTGTAATTCCCAAGGTTTTGCGAATTTTGCTTGACTCTACACAGGAAAGTTGTTCAGGATGCTCAACTTGGTCGATTTGCACCGTAAAAACGCGATTTCCAGAGTTGACTATTAGAAAAACAAGATGGCCGCTCTTCCCTTTTCCCTGCACGGGGAATAAACTTTTTAATTTTCGAGCTCCCGAAAAGCCGAATTAGCGTGATTACTTCTTGCGGATACCCCACCCGAGTGTGCCTGTGCAAATTTGAACCCCATCAATGTTTTACTTTGGCGGTAATCGACGATTTTTTGTCAAATTATGACGTCACTTTTGCACCAAAAAGTTGTAATTCCCAAGGTTTTGCGAATTTTGCATGACTCTACACAGGAAAGTTGTTCAGGATGCTCAACTTGGTCGATTTGCACCGTAAAAACGCGATTTCCAGAGTTGACTATTAGAAAAACAAGATGGCCGCTCTTCCCTTTTCCCTGCACGGGGAATAAACTTTTTAATTTTCGAGCTCCCGAAAAGCCGAATTAGCGTGATTACTTCTTGCGGATACCCCACCCGAGTGTGCCGGTGCAAATTTGAACCCATTTAATGTTTCACTTTGGTGGTAATCGACGATTTTTGGTCAAATTATGACGTCACTTTTGCACCAAAAAGTTGTAATTCCCAAGGTTTTGCGAATTTTGCATGACTCCACACAGGAAAGTTGTTCAGGATGCTCAACTTGGTCGATTTGCACCGTAAAAACGCGATTTCCAGAGTTGACTATTAGAAAAACAAGATGGCCGCTCTTTCCTTTTCCCTGCACGGGGAATAAACTTTTTAATTTTCGAGCTCCCGAAAAGCCGAATTAGCGTGATTACTTCTTGCGGATACCCCACCCGAGTGTGCCTGTGCAAATTTGAACCCCATCAATGTTTTACTTTGGCGGTAATCGTCGATTTTTTGTCAAATTATGACGTCACTTTTGCACCAAAAAGTTGTAATTCCCAAGGTTTTGCGAATTTTGCATGACTCCACACAGGAAAGTTGTTCAGGATGCTCAACTTGGTCGATTTGCACCGTAAAAACGCGATTTCCAGAGTTGACTATTAGAAAAACAAGATGGCCGCTCTTCCCTTTTCCCTGCACGGGGAATAAACTTTTTAATTTTCGAGCTCCCGAAAAGCCGAATTAGCGTGATTACTACTTGCGGATACCCCACCCGAGTGTGCCTGTGCAAATTTGAACCCCATCAATGTTTTACTTTGGCGGTAATCGACGATTTTTTGTCAAATTATGACGTCACTTTTGCACCAAAAAGTTGTAATTCCCAAGGTTTTGCGAATTTTGCATGACTCTACACAGGAAAGTTGTTCAGGATGCTCAACTTGGTCGATTTGCACCGTAAAAACGCGATTTCCAGAGTTGACTATTAGAAAAACAAGATGGCCGCTCTTCCCTTTTCCCTGCACGGGGAATAAACTTTTTAATTTTCGAGCTCCCGAAAAGCCGAATTAGCGTGATTACTTCTTGCGGATACCCCACCCGAGTGTGCCGGTGCAAATTTGAACCCATTTAATGTTTCACTTTGGTGGTAATCGACGATTTTTGGTCAAATTATGACGTCACTTTTGCACCAAAAAGTTGTAATTCCCAAGGTTTTACGAATTTTGCATGACTCCACACAGGAAAGTTGTTCAGGATGCTCAACTTGGTCGATTTGCACGGTCAAAACGCGATTTCCAGAGTTGACTAATAGAAAAACAAGATGGCCGCTCTTCCCTTTTCCCTGCCCGGGGAATAAACTTTTTAATTTTCGAGCTCCCGAAAAGCCGAATTAGCGTGATTACTTCTTGCGGATACCCCACCCGAGTGTGCCTGTGCAAATTTGAACCCCGTCAATGTTTTACTTTGGCGGTAGTCGACGATTTTTGGTCAATTTATGACGTCACTTTTGCACCAAAAAATTGTAATTCCCAAGGTTTTGCGAATTTTGCATGACTCCACACAGGAAAGTTGTTCAGGATGCTCAACTTGGTCGATTTGCACCGTCAAAACGCGATTTCCAGAGTTGACTATTAGAAAAACAAGATGGCCGCTCTTCCCTTTTCCCTGCACGGGGAATAAACTTTTTAATTCTCGAGCTCCCTAAAAGCCGAATTAGCGTGATTACTTCTTGCGGATACCCCACCCGAGTGTGCCGGTGCAAATTTGAACCCATTTAATGTTTCACTTTGGCGGTAATCGACGATTTTTGGTCAAATTATGACGTCACTTTTGCACCAAAAAGTTGTAATTCCCAAGGTTTTACGAATTTTGCATGACTCCACACAGGAAAGTTGTTCAGGATGCTCAACTTGGTCGATTTGCAACGTCAAAACGCGATTTCCAGAGTTGACTATTAGAAAAACAAGATGGCCGCTCTTCCCTTTTCCCTGCCCGGGGAATAAACTTTTTAATTTTCGAGCTCCCAAAAAGCCGAATTAGCGGGATTACTTCTTGCGGATACCCCACCCGAGTGTGCCTGTGCAAATTTGAACCCCATCAATGTTTTACTTTGGCGGTAATCGTCGATTTTTTGTCAAATTATGACGTCACTTTTGCACCAAAAAGTTGTAATTCCCAAGGTTTTGCGAATTTTGCATGACTCCACACAGGAAAGTTGTTCAGGATGCTCAACTTGGTCGATTTGCACCGTAAAAACGCGATTTCCAGAGTTGACTATTAGAAAAACAAGATGGCCGCTCTTCCCTTTTCCCTGCACGGGGAATAAACTTTTTAATTTTCGAGCTCCCGAAAAGCCGAATTAGCGTGATTACTTCTTGCGGATACCCCACCCGAGTGTGCCTGTGCAAATTTGAACCCCATCAATGTTTTACTTTGGCGGTAATCGACGATTTTTTGTCAAATTATGACGTCACTTTTGCACCAAAAAGTTGTAATTCCCAAGGTTTTGCGAATTTTGCATGACTCCACACAGGAAAGTTGTTCAGGATGCTCAACTTGGTCGATTTGCAACGTCAAAACGCGATTTCCAGAGTTGACTATTAGAAAAACAAGATGGCCGCTCTTCCCTTTTCCCTGCCCGGGGAATAAACTTTTTAATTTTCGAGCTCCCAAAAAGCCGAATTAGCGGGATTACTTCTTGCGGATACCCCACCCGAGTGTGCCTGTGCAAATTTGAACCCCATCAATGTTTTACTTTGGCGGTAATCGTCGATTTTTTGTCAAATTATGACGTCACTTTTGCACCAAAAAGTTGTAATTCCCAAGGTTTTGCGAATTTTGCATGACTCCACACAGGAAAGTTGTTCAGGATGCTCAACTTGGTCGATTTGCACCGTAAAAACGCGATTTCCAGAGTTGACTATTAGAAAAACAAGATGGCCGCTCTTCCCTTTTCCCTGCACGGGGAATAAACTTTTTAATTTTCGAGCTCCCGAAAAGCCGAATTAGCGTGATTACTTCTTGCGGATACCCCACCCGAGTGTGCCTGTGCAAATTTGAACCCCATCAATGTTTTACTTTGGCGGTAATCGACGATTTTTTGTCAAATTATGACGTCACTTTTGCACCAAAAAGTTGTAATTCCCAAGGTTTTGCGAATTTTGCATGACTCTACACAGGAAAGTTGTTCAGGATGCTCAACTTGGTCGATTTGCACCGTAAAAACGCGATTTCCAGAGTTGACTATTAGAAAAACAAGATGGCCGCTCTTCCCTTTTCCCTGCACGGGGAATAAACTTTTTAATTTTCGAGCTCCCGAAAAGCCGAATTAGCGTGATTACTTCTTGCGGATACCCCACCCGAGTGTGCCGGTGCAAATTTGAACCCATTTAATGTTTCACTTTGGTGGTAATCGACGATTTTTTGTCAAATTATGACGTCACTTTTGCACCAAAAAGTTGTAATTCCCAAGGTTTTGCGAATTTTGCATGACTCCACACAGGAAAGTTGTTCAGGATGCTCAACTTGGTCGATTTGCACCGTAAAAACGCGATTTCCAGAGTTGACTATTAGAAAAACAAGATGGCCGCTCTTCCCTTTTCCCTGCACGGGGAATAAACTTTTTAATTTTCGAGCTCCCGAAAAGCCGAATTAGCGTGATTACTTCTTGCGGATACCCCACCCGAGTGTGCCTGTGCAAATTTGAACCCCATCAATGTTTTACTTTGGCGGTAATCGTCGATTTTTTGTCAAATTATGACGTCACTTTTGCACCAAAAAGTTGTAATTCCCAAGGTTTTGCGAATTTTGCATGACTCCACACAGGAAAGTTGTTCAGGATGCTCAACTTGGTCGATTTGCACCGTAAAAACGCGATTTCCAGAGTTGACTATTAGAAAAACAAGATGGCCGCTCTTCCCTTTTCCCTGCACGGGGAATAAACTTTTTAATTTTCGAGCTCCCGAAAAGCCGAATTAGCGTGATTACTTCTTGCGGATACCCCACCCGAGTGTGCCTGTGCAAATTTGAACCCCATCAATGTTTTACTTTGGCGGTAATCGACGATTTTTTGTCAAATTATGACGTCACTTTTGCACCAAAAAGTTGTAATTCCCAAGGTTTTGCGAATTTTGCATGACTCTACACAGGAAAGTTGTTCAGGATGCTCAACTTGGTCGATTTGCACCGTAAAAACGCGATTTCCAGAGTTGACTATTAGAAAAACAAGATGGCCGCTCTTCCCTTTTCCCTGCACGGGGAATAAACTTTTTAATTTTCGAGCTCCCGAAAAGCCGAATTAGCGTGATTACTTCTTGCGGATACCCCACCCGAGTGTGCCGGTGCAAATTTGAACCCATTTAATGTTTCACTTTGGTGGTAATCGACGATTTTTGGTCAAATTATGACGTCACTTTTGCACCAAAAAGTTGTAATTCCCAAGGTTTTACGAATTTTGCATGACTCCACACAGGAAAGTTGTTCAGGATGCTCAACTTGGTCGATTTGCACGGTCAAAACGCGATTTCCAGAGTTGACTAATAGAAAAACAAGATGGCCGCTCTTCCCTTTTCCCTGCACGGGGAATAAACTTTTAATTTTCGAGCTCCCGAAAAGCCGAATTAGCGTGATTACTTCTTGCGGATACCCCACCCGAGTGTGCCTGTGCAAATTTGAACCCCATCAATGTTTTACTTTGGCGGTAATCGACGATTTTTTGTCAAATTATGACGTCACTTTTGCACCAAAAAGTTGTAATTCCCAAGGTTTTGCGAATTTTGCATGACTCCACACAGGAAAGTTGTTCAGGATGCTCAACTTGGTCGATTTGCACCGTAAAAACGCGATTTCCAGAGTTGACTATTAGAAAACAAGATGGCCGCTCTTCCCTTTTCCCTGCCCGGGGAATAAACTTTTTAATTTTCGAGCTCCCGAAAAGCCGAATTAGCGTGATTACTTCTTGCGGATACCCCACCCGAGTGTGCCTGTGCAAATTTGAACCCCGTCAACGTTTTACTTTGGCGGTAGTCGACGATTTTTGGTCAATTTATGACGTCACTTTTGCACCAAAAAGTTGTAATTCCCAAGGTTTTGCGAATTTTGCATAACTCCACACAGGAAAGTTGTTCAGGATGCTCAACTTGGTCGATTTGCACCGTCAAAACGCGATTTCCAGAGTTTACTATTAGAAAAACAAGATGGCCGCTCTTCCCTTTTCCCTGCACGGGGAATAAACTTTTTAATTTTCGAGCTCCCGAAAAGCCGAATTAGCGTGATTACTTCTTGCGGATACCCCACCCGAGTGTGCCTGTGCAAATTTGAACCCCATCAATGTTTTACTTTGGCGGTAGTCGACGATTTTTGGTCAAATTATGACGTAACTTTTGCACCAAAAAGTTGTAATTCCCAAGGTTTTGCGAATTTTGCATGACTCTACACAGGAAAGTTGTTCAGGATGCTCAACTTGGTCGATTTGCACCGTCAAAACGCGATTTCCAGAGTTGACTATTAGAAAAACAAGATGGCCGCTCTTCCCTTTTCCCTGCACGGGGAATAAACTTTTTAATTTTCGAGCTCCCGAAAAGCCGAATTAGCGTGATTACTTCTTGCGGATACCCCACCCGAGTGTGCTGGTGCAAATTTGAACCCATTTAATGTTTCACTTTGGCGGTAATCGACGATTTTTGGTCAAATTATGACGTCACTTTTGCACCAAAAAGTTGTAATTCCCAAGGTTTTACGAATTTTGCATGACTCCACACAGGAAAGTTGTTCAGGATGCTCAACTTGGTCGATTTGCACGGTCAAAACGCGATTTCCAGAGTTGACTAATAGAAAAACAAGATGGCCGCTCTTCCCTTTTCCCTGCCCGGGGAATAAACTTTTTAATTTTCGAGCTCCCGAAAAGCCGAATTAGCGTGATTACTTCTTGCGGATACCCCACCCGAGTGTGCTGGTGCAAATTTGAACCCCATCAATGTTTTACTTTGGCGGTAATCGACGATTTTTTGTCAAATTATAACGTCACTTTTGCACCAAAAAGTTGTAATTCCCAAGGTTTTACGAATTTTGCATGACTCCACACAGGAAAGTTGTTCAGGATGCTCAACTTGGTCGATTTGCACGGTCAAAACGCGATTTCCAGAGTTGACTATTAGAAAAACAAGATGGCCGCTCTTCCCTTTTCCCTGACCGGGGAATAAACTTTTTAATTTTCGAGCACCCAAAAAGCCAAATTAGCGTGATTACTTCTTGCGGATACCCCACCCGAGTGTGCCTGTGCAAATTTGAACCCCATCAATGTTTTACTTTGGCGGTAATCGATGATTTTTGGTCAATTTATGACGTCACTTTTGCACCAAAAAGTTGTAATTCCCAAGGTTTTGCGAATTTTGCATGACTCTACACAGGAAAGTTGTTCAGGATGCTCAACTTGGTCGATTTGCACCGTTAAAACGCGATTTCCAGAGTTGACTATTAGAAAAACAAGATGGCCGCTCTTCCCTTTTCCCTGCACGGGGAATAAACTTTTTAATTTCCGAGCTCCCGAAAAGCCGAATTAGCGTGATTACTTCTTGCGGATACCCCACCCGAGTGTGCCTGTGCAAATTTGAACCCCATCAATGTTTTACTTTGGCGGTAATCGACGATTTTTTGTCAAATTATAACGTCACTTTTGCACCAAAGAGTTGTAATTCCCAAGGTTTTGCGAATTTTGCATGACTCCACACAGGAAAGTTGTTCAGGATGCTCAACATGGTCGATTTGCACCGTAAAAACGCGATTTCCAGAGTTGACTATTAGAAAAACAAGATGGCCGCTCTTCCCTTTTCATTGCACGGGGAATAAACTTTTTAATTTTCGAGCTCCCGAAAAGCCGAATTAGCGTGATTACTTCTTGCGGATACCCCACCCGAGTGTGCCGGTGCAAATTTGAACCCCATCAATGTTTTACTTTGGCGGTAATCGACGATTTTTTGTCAAATTATAACGTCACTTTTGCACCAAAAAGTTGTAATTCCCAAGGTTTTGCGAATTTTGCATGACTCCACACAGGAAAGTTGTTCAGGATGCTCAACTTGGTCGATTTGCACCGTAAAAACGCGATTTCCAGAGTTGACTATTAGAAAACAAGATGGCCGCTCTTCCCTTTTCCCTGCCCGGGGAATAAACTTTTTAATTTTCGAGCTCCCGAAAAGCCGAATTAGCGTGATTACTTCTTGCGGATACCCCACCCGAGTGTGCCTGTGCAAATTTGAACCCCATCAATGTTTTACTTTGGCGGTAATCGACGATTTTTTGTCAACATATGACGTCACTTTTGCACCAAAAAGTTGTAATTCCCAAGGTTTTACGAATTTTGCATGACTCCACACAGGAAAGTTGTTCAGGATGCTCAACTTGGTCGATTTGCACGGTCAAAACGCGATTTCCAGAGTTGACTATTAGAAAAACAAGATGGCCGCTCTTCCCTTTTCCCTGCCCGGGGAATAAACTTTTTAATTTTCGAGCTCCCGAAAAGCCGAATTAGCGTGATTACTTCTTGCGGATACCCCACCCGAGTGTGCCTGTGCAAATTTGAACCCCATCAATGTTTTACTTTGGCGGTAATCGACGATTTTTTGTCAAATTATGACGTCACTTTTGCACCAAAAAGTTGTAATTCCCAAGGTTTTGCGAATTTTGCATGACTCCACACAGGAAAGTTGTTCAGGATGCTCAACTTGGTCGATTTGCACCGTAAAAACGCGATTTCCAGAGTTGACTATTAGAAAACAAGATGGCCGCTCTTCCCTTTTCCCTGCCCGGGGAATAAACTTTTTAATTTTCGAGCTCCCGAAAAGCCGAATTAGCGTGATTACTTCTTGCGGATACCCCACCCGAGTGTGCCTGTGCAAATTTGAACCCCGTCAACGTTTTACTTTGGCGGTAGTCGACGATTTTTGGTCAATTTATGACGTCACTTTTGCACCAAAAAATTGTAATTCCCAAGGTTTTGCGAATTTTGCATAACTCCACACAGGAAAGTTGTTCAGGATGCTCAACTTGGTCGATTTGCACCGTCAAAACGCGATTTCCAGAGTTGACTATTAGAAAAACAAGATGGCCGCTCTTCCCTTTTCCCTGCACGGGGAATAAACTTTTTAATTTTCGAGCTCCCGAAAAGCCGAATTAGCGTGATTACTTCTTGCGGATACCCCACCCGAGTGTGCCTGTGCAAATTTGAACCCCATCAATGTTTTACTTTGGCGGTAGTCGACGATTTTTGGTCAAATTATGACGTAACTTTTGCACCAAAAAGTTGTAATTCCCAAGGTTTTGCGAATTTTGCATGACTCTACACAGGAAAGTTGTTCAGGATGCTCAACTTGGTCGATTTGCACCGTCAAAACGCGATTTCCAGAGTTGACTATTAGAAAAACAAGATGGCCGCTCTTCCCTTTTCCCTGCACGGGGAATAAACTTTTTAATTTTCGAGCTCCCGAAAAGCCGAATTAGCGTGATTACTTCTTGCGGATACCCCACCCGAGTGTGCTGGTGCAAATTTGAACCCATTTAATGTTTCACTTTGGCGGTAATCGACGATTTTTGGTCAAATTATGACGTCACTTTTGCACCAAAAAGTTGTAATTCCCAAGGTTTTACGAATTTTGCATGACTCCACACAGGAAAGTTGTTCAGGATGCTCAACTTGGTCGATTTGCACGGTCAAAACGCGATTTCCAGAGTTGACTAATAGAAAAACAAGATGGCCGCTCTTCCCTTTTCCCTGCCCGGGGAATAAACTTTTTAATTTTCGAGCTCCCGAAAAGCCGAATTAGCGTGATTACTTCTTGCGGATACCCCACCCGAGTGTGCCTGTGCAAATTTGAACCCCATCAATGTTTTACTTTGGCGGTAATCGACGATTTTTTGTCAAATTATAACGTCACTTTTGCACCAAAAAGTTGTAATTCCCAAGGTTTTGCGAATTTTGCATGACTCCACACAGGAAAGTTGTTCAGGATGCTCAACATGGTCGATTTGCACCGTAAAAACGCGATTTCCAGAGTTGACTATTAGAAAAACAAGATGGCCGCTCTTCCCTTTTCATTGCACGGGGAATAAACTTTTTAATTTTCGAGCTCCCGAAAAGCCGAATTAGCGTGATTACTTCTTGCGGATACCCCACCCGAGTGTGCCTGTGCAAATTTGAACCCCATCAATGTTTTACTTTGGCGGTAATCGACGATTTTTTGTCAACATATGACGTCACTTTTGCACCAAAAAGTTGTAATTCCCAAGGTTTTGCGAATTTTGCATGACTCCACACAGGAAAGTTGTTCAGGATGCTCAACTTGGTCGATTTGCACGGTCAAAACGCGATTTCCAGAGTTGACTATTAGAAAAACAAGATGGCCGCTCTTCCCTTTTCCCTGCCCGGGGAATAAACTTTTTAATTTTCGAGCTCCCGAAAAGCCGAATTAGCGTGATTACTTCTTGCGGATACCCCACCCGAGTGTGCCTGTGCAAATTTGAACCCCGTCAATGTTTTACTTTGGCGGTAGTCGACGATTTTTGGTCAATTTATGACGTCACTTTTGCACCAAAAAGTTGTAATTCCCAAGGTTTTGCGAATTTTGCATGACTCTACACAGGAAAGTTGTTCAGGATGCTCAACTTGGTCGATTTGCACCGTCAAAACGCGATTTCCAGAGTTGACTATTAGAAAAACAAGATGGCCGCTCTTCCCTTTTCCCTGCACGGGGAATAAACTTTTTAATTTTCGAGCTCCCGAAAAGCCGAATTAGCGTGATTACTTCTTGCGGATACCCCACCCGAGTGTGCTGGTGCAAATTTGAACCCATTTAATGTTTCACTTTGGCGGTAATCGACGATTTTTGGTCAAATTATGACGTCACTTTTGCACCAAAAAGTTGTAATTCCCAAGGTTTTACGAATTTTGCATGACTCCACACAGGAAAGTTGTTCAGGATGCTCAACTTGGTCGATTTGCACGGTCAAAACGCGATTTCCAGAGTTGACTAATAGAAAAACAAGATGGCCGCTCTTCCCTTTTCCCTGCCCGGGGAATAAACTTTTTAATTTTCGAGCTCCCGAAAAGCCGAATTAGCGTGATTACTTCTTGCGGATACCCCACCCGAGTGTGCCTGTGCAAATTTGAACCCCATCAATGTTTTACTTTGGCGGTAATCGACGATTTTTTGTCAAATTATAACGTCACTTTTGCACCAAAAAGTTGTAATTGCCAAGGTTTTGCGAATTTTGCATGACTCCACACAGGAAAGTTGTTCAGGATGCTCAACATGGTCGATTTGCACCGTAAAAACGCGATTTCCAGAGTTGACTATTAGAAAAACAAGATGGCCGCTCTTCCCTTTTCATTGCACGGGGAATAAACTTTTTAATTTTCGAGCTCCCGAAAAGCCGAATTAGCGTGATTACTTCTTGCGGATACCCCACCCGAGTGTGCCTGTGCAAATTTGAACCCCATCAATGTTTTACTTTGGCGGTAATCGACGATTTTTTGTCAACATATGACGTCCCTTTTGCACCAAAAAGTTGTAATTCCCAAGGTTTTACGAATTTTGCATGACTCCACACAGGAAAGTTGTTCAGGATGCTCAACTTGGTCGATTTGCACGGTCAAAACGCGATTTCCAGAGTTGACTATTAGAAAAACAAGATGGCCGCTCTTCCCTTTTCCCTGCCCGGGGAATAAACTTTTTAATTTTCGAGCTCCCGAAAAGCCGAATTAGCGTGATTACTTCTTGCGGATACCCCACCCGAGTGTGCCTGTGCAAATTTGAACCCCATCAATGTTTTACTTTGGCGGTAATCGACGATTTTTTGTCAAATTATGACGTCACTTTTGCACCAAAAAGTTGTAATTCCCAAGGTTTTGCGAATTTTGCATGACTCCACACAGGAAAGTTGTTCAGGATGCTCAACTTGGTCGATTTGCACCGTAAAAACGCGATTTCCAGAATTGACTATTAGAAAAACAAGATGGCCGCTCTTCCCTTTTCCCTGCACGGGGAATAAACTTTTAATTTTCGAGCTCCCGAAAAGCCGAATTAGCGTGATTACTTCTTGCGGATACCCCACCCGAGTGTGCCTGTGCAAATTTGAACCCCATCAATGTTTTACTTTGGCGGTAATCGACGATTTTTTGTCAAATTATGACGTCACTTTTGCACCAAAAAGTTGTAATTCCCAAGGTTTTGCGAATTTTGCATGACTCCACACAGGAAAGTTGTTCAGGATGCTCAACTTGGTCGATTTGCACCGTAAAAACGCGATTTCCAGAGTTGACTATTAGAAAACAAGATGGCCGCTCTTCCCTTTTCCCTGCCCGGGGAATAAACTTTTTAATTTTCGAGCTCCCGAAAAGCCGAATTAGCGTGATTACTTCTTGCGGATACCCCACCCGAGTGTGCCTGTGCAAATTTGAACCCCGTCAATGTTTTACTTTGGCGGTAGTCGACGATTTTTGGTCAATTTATGACGTCACTTTTGCACCAAAAAATTGTAATTCCCAAGGTTTTGCGAATTTTGCATGACTCCACACAGGAAAGTTGTTCAGGATGCTCAACTTGGTCGATTTGCACCGTCAAAACGCGATTTCCAGAGTTGACTATTAGAAAAACAAGATGGCCGCTCTTCCCTTTTCCCTGCACGGGGAATAAACTTTTTAATTCTCGAGCTCCCGAAAAGCCGAATTAGCGTGATTACTTCTTGCGGATACCCCACCCGAGTGTGCCGGTGCAAATTTGAACCCATTTAATGTTTCACTTTGGCGGTAATCGACGATTTTTGGTCAAATTATGACGTCACTTTTGCACCAAAAAGTTGTAATTCCCAAGGTTTTACGAATTTTGCATGACTCCACACAGGAAAGTTGTTCAGGATGCTCAACTTGGTCGATTTGCAACGTCAAAACGCGATTTCCAGAGTTGACTATTAGAAAAACAAGATGGCCGCTCTTCCCTTTTCCCTGCCCGGGGAATAAACTTTTTAATTTTCGAGCTCCCAAAAAGCCGAATTAGCGGGATTACTTCTTGCGGATACCCCACCCGAGTGTGCCTGTGCAAATTTGAACCCCATCAATGTTTTACTTTGGCGGTAATCGTCGATTTTTTGTCAAATTATGACGTCACTTTTGCACCAAAAAGTTGTAATTCCCAAGGTTTTGCGAATTTTGCATGACTCCACACAGGAAAGTTGTTCAGGATGCTCAACTTGGTCGATTTGCACCGTAAAAACGCGATTTCCAGAGTTGACTATTAGAAAAACAAGATGGCCGCTCTTCCCTTTTCCCTGCACGGGGAATAAACTTTTTAATTTTCGAGCTCCCGAAAAGCCGAATTAGCGTGATTACTTCTTGCGGATACCCCACCCGAGTGTGCCTGTGCAAATTTGAACCCCATCAATGTTTTACTTTGGCGGTAATCGACGATTTTTTGTCAAATTATGACGTCACTTTTGCACCAAAAAGTTGTAATTCCAAGGTTTTGCGAATTTTGCATGACTCCACACAGGAAAGTTGTTCAGGATGCTCAACTTGGTCGATTTGCAACGTCAAAACGCGATTTCCAGAGTTGACTATTAGAAAAACAAGATGGCCGCTCTTCCCTTTTCCCTGCCCGGGGAATAAACTTTTTAATTTTCGAGCTCCCAAAAAGCCGAATTAGCGGGATTACTTCTTGCGGATACCCCACCCGAGTGTGCCTGTGCAAATTTGAACCCCATCAATGTTTTACTTTGGCGGTAATCGACGATTTTTTGTCAAATTATGACGTCACTTTTGCACCAAAAAGTTGTAATTCCCAAGGTTTTGCGAATTTTGCATGACTCTACACAGGAAAGTTGTTCAGGATGCTCAACTTGGTCGATTTGCACCGTAAAAACGCGATTTCCAGAGTTGACTATTAGAAAAACAAGATGGCCGCTCTTCCCTTTTCCCTGCACGGGGAATAAACTTTTTAATTTTCGAGCTCCCGAAAAGCCGAATTAGCGTGATTACTTCTTGCGGATACCCCACCCGAGTGTGCCTGTGCAAATTTGAACCCCATCAATGTTTTACTTTGGCGGTAATCGACGATTTTTTGTCAAATTATGACGTCACTTTTGCACCAAAAAGTTGTAATTCCCAAGGTTTTGCGAATTTTGCATGACTCTACACAGGAAAGTTGTTCAGGATGCTCAACTTGGTCGATTTGCACCGTAAAAACGCGATTTCCAGAGTTGACTATTAGAAAAACAAGATGGCCGCTCTTCCCTTTTCCCTGCACGGGGAATAAACTTTTTAATTTTCGAGCTCCCGAAAAGCCGAATTAGCGTGATTACTTCTTGCGGATACCCCACCCGAGTGTGCCGGTGCAAATTTGAACCCATTTAATGTTTCACTTTGGTGGTAATCGACGATTTTTGGTCAAATTATGACGTCACTTTTGCACCAAAAAGTTGTAATTCCCAAGGTTTTGCGAATTTTGCATGACTCCACACAGGAAAGTTGTTCAGGATGCTCAACTTGGTCGATTTGCACCGTAAAAACGCGATTTCCAGAGTTGACTATTAGAAAAACAAGATGGCCGCTCTTTCCTTTTCCCTGCACGGGGAATAAACTTTTTAATTTTCGAGCTCCCGAAAAGCCGAATTAGCGTGATTACTTCTTGCGGATACCCCACCCGAGTGTGCCTGTGCAAATTTGAACCCCATCAATGTTTTACTTTGGCGGTAATCGTCGATTTTTTGTCAAATTATGACGTCACTTTTGCACCAAAAAGTTGTAATTCCCAAGGTTTTGCGAATTTTGCATGACTCCACACAGGAAAGTTGTTCAGGATGCTCAACTTGGTCGATTTGCACCGTAAAAACGCGATTTCCAGAGTTGACTATTAGAAAAACAAGATGGCCGCTCTTCCCTTTTCCCTGCACGGGGAATAAACTTTTTAATTTTCGAGCTCCCGAAAAGCCGAATTAGCGTGATTACTTCTTGCGGATACCCCACCCGAGTGTGCCTGTGCAAATTTGAACCCCATCAATGTTTTACTTTGGCGGTAATCGACGATTTTTTGTCAAATTATGACGTCACTTTTGCACCAAAAAGTTGTAATTCCCAAGGTTTTGCGATTTTTGCATGACTCTACACAGGAAAGTTGTTCAGGATGCTCAACTTGGTCGATTTGCACCGTAAAAACGCGATTTCCAGAGTTGACTATTAGAAAAACAAGATGGCCGCTCTTCCCTTTTCCCTGCACGGGGAATAAACTTTTTAATTTTCGAGCTCCCGAAAAGCCGAATTAGCGTGATTACTTCTTGCGGATACCCCACCCGAGTGTGCCGGTGCAAATTTGAACCCATTTAATGTTTCACTTTGGTGGTAATCGACGATTTTTGGTCAAATTATGACGTCACTTTTGCACCAAAAAGTTGTAATTCCCAAGGTTTTACGAATTTTGCATGACTCCACACAGGAAAGTTGTTCAGGATGCTCAACTTGGTCGATTTGCACGGTCAAAACGCGATTTCCAGAGTTGACTAATAGAAAAACAAGATGGCCGCTCTTCCCTTTTCCCTGCACGGGGAATAAACTTTTAATTTTCGAGCTCCCGAAAAGCCGAATTAGCGTGATTACTTCTTGCGGATACCCCACCCGAGTGTGCCTGTGCAAATTTGAACCCCATCAATGTTTTACTTTGGCGGTAATCGACGATTTTTTGTCAAATTATGACGTCACTTTTGCACCAAAAAGTTGTAATTCCCAAGGTTTTGCGAATTTTGCATGACTCCACACAGGAAAGTTGTTCAGGATGCTCAACTTGGTCGATTTGCACCGTAAAAACGCGATTTCCAGAGTTGACTATTAGAAAACAAGATGGCCGCTCTTCCCTTTTCCCTGCCCGGGGAATAAACTTTTTAATTTTCGAGCTCCCGAAAAGCCGAATTAGCGTGATTACTTCTTGCGGATACCCCACCCGAGTGTGCTGGTGCAAATTTGAACCCATTTAATGTTTCACTTTGGCGGTAATCGACGATTTTTGGTCAAATTATGACGTCACTTTTGCACCAAAAAGTTGTAATTCCCAAGGTTTTACGAATTTTGCATGACTCCACACAGGAAAGTTGTTCAGGATGCTCAACTTGGTCGATTTGCACGGTCAAAACGCGATTTCCAGAGTTGACTAATAGAAAAACAAGATGGCCGCTCTTCCCTTTTCCCTGCCCGGGGAATAAACTTTTTAATTTTCGAGCTCCCGAAAAGCCGAATTAGCGTGATTACTTCTTGCGGATACCCCACCCGATTGTGCCTGTGCAAATTTGAACCCCATCAATGTTTTACTTTGGCGGTAATCGACGATTTTTTGTCAAATTATAACGTCACTTTTGCACCAAAAAGTTGTAATTCCCAAGGTTTTGCGAATTTTGCATGACTCCACACAGGAAAGTTGTTCAGGATGCTCAACATGGTCGATTTGCACCGTAAAAACGCGATTTCCAGAGTTGACTATTAGAAAAACAAGATGGCCGCTCTTCCCTTTTCATTGCACGGGGAATAAACTTTTTAATTTTCGAGCTCCCGAAAAGCCGAATTAGCGTGATTACTTCTTGCGGATACCCCACCCGAGTGTGCCTGTGCAAATTTGAACCCCATCAATGTTTTACTTTGGCGGTAATCGACGATTTTTTGTCAAATTATGACGTCACTTTTGCACCAAAAAGTTGTAATTCCCAAGGTTTTGCGAATTTTGCATGACTCCACACAGGAAAGTTGTTCAGGATGCTCAACTTGGTCGATTTGCACCGTAAAAACGCGATTTCCAGAATTGACTATTAGAAAAACAAGATGGCCGCTCTTCCCTTTTCCCTGCACGGGGAATAAACTTTTAATTTTCGAGCTCCCGAAAAGCCGAATTAGCGTGATTACTTCTTGCGGATACCCCACCTGAGTGTGCCTGTGCAAATTTGAACCCCATCAATGTTTTACTTTGGCGGTAATCGACGATTTTTTGTCAAATTATGACGTCACTTTTGCACCAAAAAGTTGTAATTCCCAAGGTTTTGCGAATTTTGCATGACTCCACACAGGAAAGTTGTTCAGGATGCTCAACTTGGTCGATTTGCACCGTAAAAACGCGATTTCCAGAGTTGACTATTAGAAAACAAGATGGCCGCTCTTCCCTTTTCCCTGCCCGGGGAATAAACTTTTTAATTTTCGAGCTCCCGAAAAGCCGAATTAGCGTGATTACTTCTTGCGGATACCCCACCCGAGTGTGCCTGTGCAAATTTGAACCCCATCAATGTTTTACTTTGGCGGTAATCGACGATTTTTTGTCAAATTATGACGTCACTTTTGCACCAAAAAGTTGTAATTCCCAAGGTTTTGCGAATTTTGCATGACTCCACACAGGAAAGTTGTTCAGGATGCTCAACTTGGTCGATTTGCACCGTAAAAACGCGATTTCCAGAATTGACTATTAGAAAAACAAGATGGCCGCTCTTCCCTTTTCCCTGCACGGGGAATAAACTTTTAATTTTCGAGCTCCCGAAAAGCCGAATTAGCGTGATTACTTCTTGCGGATACCCCACCTGAGTGTGCCTGTGCAAATTTGAACCCCATCAATGTTTTACTTTGGCGGTAATCGACGATTTTTTGTCAAATTATGACGTCACTTTTGCACCAAAAAGTTGTAATTCCCAAGGTTTTGCGAATTTTGCATGACTCCACACAGGAAAGTTGTTCAGGATGCTCAACTTGGTCGATTTGCACCGTAAAAACGCGATTTCCAGAGTTGACTATTAGAAAACAAGATGGCCGCTCTTCCCTTTTCCCTGCCCGGGGAATAAACTTTTTAATTTTCGAGCTCCCGAAAAGCCGAATTAGCGTGATTACTTCTTGCGGATACCCCACCCGAGTGTGCCTGTGCAAATTTGAACCCCGTCAATGTTTTACTTTGGCGGTAGTCGACGATTTTTGGTCAATTTATGACGTCACTTTTGCACCAAAAAATTGTAATTCCCAAGGTTTTGCGAATTTTGCATGACTCCACACAGGAAAGTTGTTCAGGATGCTCAACTTGGTCGATTTGCACCGTCAAAACGCGATTTCCAGAGTTGACTATTAGAAAAACAAGATGGCCGCTCTTCCCTTTTCCCTGCACGGGGAATAAACTTTTTAATTCTCGAGCTCCCGAAAAGCCGAATTAGCGTGATTACTTCTTGCGGATACCCCACCCGAGTGTGCCGGTGCAAATTTGAACCCATTTAAAGTTTCACTTTGGCGGTAATCGACGATTTTTGGTCAAATTATGACGTCACTTTTGCACCAAAAAGTTGTAATTCCCAAGGTTTTACGAATTTTGCATGACTCCACACAGGAAAGTTGTTCAGGATGCTCAACTTGGTCGATTTGCAACGTCAAAACGCGATTTCCAGAGTTGACTATTAGAAAAACAAGATGGCCGCTCTTCCCTTTTCCCTGCCCGGGGAATAAACTTTTTAATTTTCGAGCTCCCAAAAAGCCGAATTAGCGGGATTACTTCTTGCGGATACCCCACCCGAGTGTGCCTGTGCAAATTTGAACCCCATCAATGTTTTACTTTGGCGGTAATCGTCGATTTTTTGTCAAATTATGACGTCACTTTTGCACCAAAAAGTTGTAATTCCCAAGGTTTTGCGAATTTTGCATGACTCCACACAGGAAAGTTGTTCAGGATGCTCAACTTGGTCGATTTGCACCGTAAAAACGCGATTTCCAGAGTTGACTATTAGAAAAACAAGATGGCCGCTCTTCCCTTTTCCCTGCACGGGGAATAAACTTTTTAATTTTCGAGCTCCCGAAAAGCCGAATTAGCGTGATTACTTCTTGCGGATACCCCACCCGAGTGTGCCTGTGCAAATTTGAACCCCATCAATGTTTTACTTTGGCGGTAATCGACGATTTTTTGTCAAATTATGACGTCACTTTTGCACCAAAAAGTTGTAATTCCCAAGGTTTTGCGAATTTTGCATGACTCCACACAGGAAAGTTGTTCAGGATGCTCAACTTGGTCGATTTGCAACGTCAAAACGCGATTTCCAGAGTTGACTATTAGAAAAACAAGATGGCCGCTCTTCCCTTTTCCCTGCCCGGGGAATAAACTTTTTAATTTTCGAGCTCCCAAAAAGCCGAATTAGCGGGATTACTTCTTGCGGATACCCCACCCGAGTGTGCCTGTGCAAATTTGAACCCCATCAATGTTTTACTTTGGCGGTAATCGTCGATTTTTTGTCAAATTATGACGTCACTTTTGCACCAAAAAGTTGTAATTCCCAAGGTTTTACGAATTTTGCATGACTCCACACAGGAAAGTTGTTCAGGATGCTCAACTTGGTCGATTTGCACCGTAAAAACGCGATTTCCAGAGTTGACTATTAGAAAAACAAGATGGCCGCTCTTCCCTTTTCCCTGCACGGGGAATAAACTTTTTAATTTTCGAGCTCCCGAAAAGCCGAATTAGCGTGATTACTTCTTGCGGATACCCCACCCGAGTGTGCCTGTGCAAATTTGAACCCCATCAATGTTTTACTTTGGCGGTAATCGACGATTTTTTGTCAAATTATGACGTCACTTTTGCACCAAAAAGTTGTAATTCCCAAGGTTTTGCGAATTTTGCATGACTCTACACAGGAAAGTTGTTCAGGATGCTCAACTTGGTCGATTTGCACCGTAAAAACGCGATTTCCAGAGTTGACTATTAGAAAAACAAGATGGCCGCTCTTCCCTTTTCCCTGCACGGGGAATAAACTTTTTAATTTTCGAGCTCCCGAAAAGCCGAATTAGCGTGATTACTTCTTGCGGATACCCCACCCGAGTGTGCCGGTGCAAATTTGAACCCATTTAATGTTTCACTTTGGTGGTAATCGACGATTTTTTGTCAAATTATGACGTCACTTTTGCACCAAAAAGTTGTAATTCCCAAGGTTTTGCGAATTTTGCATGACTCCACACAGGAAAGTTGTTCAGGATGCTCAACTTGGTCGATTTGCACCGTCAAAACGCGATTTCCAGAGTTGACTATTAGAAAAACAAGATGGCCGCTCTTCCCTTTTCCCTGCACGGGGAATAAACTTTTTAATTTTCGAGCTCCCGAAAAGCCGAATTAGCGTGATTACTTCTTGCGGATACCCCACCCGAGTGTGCCTGTGCAAATTTGAACCCCATCAATGTTTTACTTTGGCGGTAATCGTCGATTTTTTGTCAAATTATGACGTCACTTTTGCACCAAAAAGTTGTAATTCCCAAGGTTTTGCGAATTTTGCATGACTCCACACAGGAAAGTTGTTCAGGATGCTCAACTTGGTCGATTTGCACCGTAAAAACGCGATTTCCAGAGTTGACTATTAGAAAAACAAGATGGCCGCTCTTCCCTTTTCCCTGCACGGGGAATAAACTTTTTAATTTTCGAGCTCCCGAAAAGCCGAATTAGCGTGATTACTTCTTGCGGATACCCCACCCGAGTGTGCCTGTGCAAATTTGAACCCCATCAATGTTTTACTTTGGCGGTAATCGACGATTTTTTGTCAAATTATGACGTCACTTTTGCACCAAAAAGTTGTAATTCCCAAGGTTTTGCGAATTTTGCATGACTCTACACAGGAAAGTTGTTCAGGATGCTCAACTTGGTCGATTTGCACCGTAAAAACGCGATTTCCAGAGTTGACTATTAGAAAAACAAGATGGCCGCTCTTCCCTTTTCCCTGCACGGGGAATAAACTTTTTAATTTTCGAGCTCCCGAAAAGCCGAATTAGCGTGATTACTTCTTGCGGATACCCCACCCGAGTGTGCCGGTGCAAATTTGAACCCATTTAATGTTTCACTTTGGTGGTAATCGACGATTTTTGGTCAAATTATGACGTCACTTTTGCACCAAAAAGTTGTAATTCCCAAGGTTTTACGAATTTTGCATGACTCCACACAGGAAAGTTGTTCAGGATGCTCAACTTGGTCGATTTGCACGGTCAAAACGCGATTTCCAGAGTTGACTAATAGAAAAACAAGATGGCCGCTCTTCCCTTTTCCCTGCACGGGGAATAAACTTTTAATTTTCGAGCTCCCGAAAAGCCGAATTAGCGTGATTACTTCTTGCGGATACCCCACCCGAGTGTGCCTGTGCAAATTTGAACCCCATCAATGTTTTACTTTGGCGGTAATCGACGATTTTTTGTCAAATTATGACGTCACTTTTGCACCAAAAAGTTGTAATTCCCAAGGTTTTGCGAATTTTGCATGACTCCACACAGGAAAGTTGTTCAGGATGCTCAACTTGGTCGATTTGCACCGTAAAAACGCGATTTCCAGAGTTGACTATTAGAAAACAAGATGGCCGCTCTTCCCTTTTCCCTGCCCGGGGAATAAACTTTTTAATTTTCGAGCTCCCGAAAAGCCGAATTAGCGTGATTACTTCTTGCGGATACCCCACCCGAGTGTGCCTGTGCAAATTTGAACCCCGTCAACGTTTTACTTTGGCGGTAGTCGACGATTTTTGGTCAATTTATGACGTCACTTTTGCACCAAAAAGTTGTAATTCCCAAGGTTTTGCGAATTTTGCATAACTCCACACAGGAAAGTTGTTCAGGATGCTCAACTTGGTCGATTTGCACCGTCAAAACGCGATTTCCAGAGTTTACTATTAGAAAAACAAGATGGCCGCTCTTCCCTTTTCCCTGCACGGGGAATAAACTTTTTAATTTTCGAGCTCCCGAAAAGCCGAATTAGCGGGATTACTTCTTGCGGATACCCCACCCGAGTGTGCCTGTGCAAGTTTGAACCCCATCAATGTTTTACTTTGGCGGTAGTCGACGATTTTTGGTCAAATTATGACGTAACTTTTGCACCAAAAAGTTGTAATTCCCAAGGTTTTGCGAATTTTGCATGACTCTACACAGGAAAGTTGTTCAGGATGCTCAACTTGGTCGATTTGCACCGTCAAAACGCGATTTCCAGAGTTGACTATTAGAAAAACAAGATGGCCGCTCTTCCCTTTTCCCTGCACGGGGAATAAACTTTTTAATTTTCGAGCTCCCGAAAAGCCGAATTAGCGTGATTACTTCTTGCGGATACCCCACCCGAGTGTGCTGGTGCAAATTTGAACCCATTTAATGTTTCACTTTGGCGGTAATCGACGATTTTTGGTCAAATTATGACGTCACTTTTGCACCAAAAAGTTGTAATTCCCAAGGTTTTACGAATTTTGCATGACTCCACACAGGAAAGTTGTTCAGGATGCTCAACTTGGTCGATTTGCACGGTCAAAACGCGATTTCCAGAGTTGACTAATAGAAAAACAAGATGGCCGCTCTTCCCTTTTCCCTGCCCGGGAATAAACTTTTTAATTTTCGAGCTCCCGAAAAGCCGAATTAGCGTGATTACTTCTTGCGGATACCCCACCCGAGTGTGCCTGTGCAAATTTGAACCCCATCAATGTTTTACTTTGGCGGTAATCGACGATTTTTTGTCAAATTATAACGTCACTTTTGCACCAAAAAGTTGTAATTCCCAAGGTTTTGCGAATTTTGCATGACTCCACACAGGAAAGTTGTTCAGGATGCTCAACTTGGTCGATTTGCACGGTCAAAACGCGATTTCCAGAGTTGACTATTAGAAAAACAAGATGGCCGCTCTTCCCTTTTCCCTGCCCGGGGAATAAACTTTTTAATTTTCGAGCTCCCGAAAAGCCGAATTAGCGTGATTACTTCTTGCGGATACCCCACCCGAGTGTGCCTGTGCAAATTTGAACCCCGTCAATGTTTTACTTTGGCGGTAGTCGACGATTTTTGGTCAATTTATGACGTCACTTTTGCACCAAAAAGTTGTAATTCCCAAGGTTTTGCGAATTTTGCATGACTCTACACAGGAAAGTTGTTCAGGATGCTCAACTTGGTCGATTTGCACCGTTAAAACGCGATTTCCAGAGTTGACTATTAGAAAAACAAGATGGCCGCTCTTCCCTTTTCCCTGCACGGGGAATAAACTTTTTAATTTTCGAGCTCCCGAAAAGCCGAATTAGCGTGATTACTTCTTGCGGATACCCCAACCGAGTGTGCTGGTGCAAATTTGAACCCATTTAATGTTTCACTTTGGCGGTAATCGACGATTTTTGGTCAAATTATGACGTCACTTTTGCACCAAAAAGTTGTAATTCCCAAGGTTTTACGAATTTTGCATGACTCCACACAGGAAAGTTGTTCAGGATGCTCAACTTGGTCGATTTGCACGGTCAAAACGCGATTTCCAGAGTTGACTAATAGAAAAACAAGATGGCCGCTCTTCCCTTTTCCCTGCCCGGGGAATAAACTTTTTAATTTTCGAGCTCCCGAAAAGCCGAATTAGCGTGATTACTTCTTGCGGATACCCCACCCGAGTGTGCCTGTGCAAATTTGAACCCCATCAATGTTTTACTTTGGCGGTAATCGACGATTTGTTGTCAAATTATAACGTCACTTTTGCACCAAAAAGTTGTAATTCCCAAGGTTTTGCGAATTTTGCATGACTCCACACAGGAAAGTTGTTCAGGATGCTCAACATGGTCGATTTGCACCGTAAAAACGCGATTTCCAGAGTTGACTATTAGAAAAACAAGATGGCCGCTCTTCCCTTTTCATTGCACGGGGAATAAACTTTTTAATTTTCGAGCTCCCGAAAAGCCGAATTAGCGTGATTACTTCTTGCGGATACCCCACCCGAGTGTGCCTGTGCAAATTTGAACCCCATCAATGTTTTACTTTGGCGGTAATCGACGATTTTTTGTCAACATATGACGTCACTTTTGCACCAAAAAGTTGTAATTCCCAAGGTTTTACGAATTTTGCATGACTCCACACAGGAAAGTTGTTCAGGATGCTCAACTTGGTCGATTTGCACGGTCAAAACGCGATTTCCAGAGTTGACTATTAGAAAAACAAGATGGCCGCTCTTCCCTTTTCCCTGCCCGGGGAATAAACTTTTTAATTTTCGAGCTCCCGAAAAGCCGAATTAGCGTGATTACTTCTTGCGGATACCCCACCCGAGTGTGCCTGTGCAAATTTGAACCCCATCAATGTTTTACTTTGGCGGTAATCGACGATTTTTTGTCAAATTATGACGTCACTTTTGCACCAAAAAGTTGTAATTCCCAAGGTTTTGCGAATTTTGCATGACTCCACACAGGAAAGTTGTTCAGGATGCTCAACTTGGTCGATTTGCACCGTAAAAACGCGATTTCCAGAATTGACTATTAGAAAAACAAGATGGCCGCTCTTCCCTTTTCCCTGCACGGGGAATAAACTTTTAATTTTCGAGCTCCCGAAAAGCCGAATTAGCGTGATTACTTCTTGCGGATACCCCACCCGAGTGTGCCTGTGCAAATTTGAACCCCATCAATGTTTTACTTTGGCGGTAATCGACGATTTTTTGTCAAATTATGACGTCACTTTTGCACCAAAAAGTTGTAATTCCCAAGGTTTTGCGACTTTTGCATGACTCCACACAGGAAAGTTGTTCAGGATGCTCAACTTGGTCGATTTGCACCGTAAAAACGCGATTTCCAGAGTTGACTATTAGAAAACAAGATGGCCGCTCTTCCCTTTTCCCTGCCCGGGGAATAAACTTTTTAATTTTCGAGCTCCCGAAAAGCCGAATTAGCGTGATTACTTCTTGCGGATACCCCACCCGAGTGTGCCTGTGCAAATTTGAACCCCGTCAATGTTTTACTTTGGCGGTAGTCGACGATTTTTGGTCAATTTATGACGTCACTTTTGCACCAAAAAATTGTAATTCCCAAGGTTTTGCGAATTTTGCATGACTCCACACAGGAAAGTTGTTCAGGATGCTCAACTTGGTCGATTTGCACCGTCAAAACGCGATTTCCAGAGTTGACTATTAGAAAAACAAGATGGCCGCTCTTCCCTTTTCCCTGCACGGGGAATAAACTTTTTAATTCTCGAGCTCCCGAAAAGCCGAATTAGCGTGATTACTTCTTGCGGATACCCCACCCGAGTGTGCCGGTGCAAATTTGAACCCATTTAATGTTTCACTTTGGCGGTAATCGACGATTTTTGGTCAAATTATGACGTCACTTTTGCACCAAAAAGTTGTAATTCCCAAGGTTTTACGAATTTTGCATGACTCCACACAGGAAAGTTGTTCAGGATGCTCAACTTGGTCGATTTGCAACGTCAAAACGCGATTTCCAGAGTTGACTATTAGAAAAACAAGATGGCCGCTCTTCCCTTTTCCCTGCCCGGGGAATAAACTTTTTAATTTTCGAGCTCCCAAAAAGCCGAATTAGCGGGATTACTTCTTGCGGATACCCCACCCGAGTGTGCCTGTGCAAATTTGAACCCCATCAATGTTTTACTTTGGCGGTAATCGTCGATTTTTTGTCAAATTATGACGTCACTTTTGCACCAAAAAGTTGTAATTCCCAAGGTTTTGCGAATTTTGCATGACTCCACACAGGAAAGTTGTTCAGGATGCTCAACTTGGTCGATTTGCACCGTAAAAACGCGATTTCCAGAGTTGACTATTAGAAAAACAAGATGGCCGCTCTTCCCTTTTCCCTGCACGGGGAATAAACTTTTTAATTTTCGAGCTCCCGAAAAGCCGAATAAGCGTGATTACTTCTTGCGGATACCCCACCCGAGTGTGCCTGTGCAAATTTGAACCCCATCAATGTTTTACTTTGGCGGTAATCGACGATTTTTTGTCAAATTATGACGTCACTTTTGCACCAAAAAGTTGTAATTCCCAAGGTTTTGCGAAATTTGCATGACTCCACACAGGAAAGTTGTTCAGGATGCTCAACTTGGTCGATTTGCAACGTCAAAACGCGATTTCCAGAGTTGACTATTAGAAAAACAAGATGGCCGCTCTTCCCTTTTCCCTGCCCGGGGAATAAACTTTTTAATTTTCGAGCTCCCAAAAAGCCGAATTAGCGGGATTACTTCTTGCGGATACCCCACCCGAGTGTGCCTGTGCAAATTTGAACCCCATCAATGTTTTACTTTGGCGGTAATCGTCGATTTTTTGTCAAATTATGACGTCACTTTTGCACCAAAAAGTTGTAATTCCCAAGGTTTTGCGAAATTTGCATGACTCCACACAGGAAAGTTGTTCAGGATGCTCAACTTGGTCGATTTGCAACGTCAAAACGCGATTTCCAGAGTTGACTATTAGAAAAACAAGATGGCCGCTCTTCCCTTTTCCCTGCCCGGGGAATAAACTTTTTAATTTTCGAGCTCCCAAAAAGCCGAATTAGCGGGATTACTTCTTGCGAATACCCCACCCGAGTGTGCCTGTGCAAATTTGAACCCCATCAATGTTTTACTTTGGCGGTAATCGTCGATTTTTTGTCAAATTATGACGTCACTATTAGAAAAACAAGATGGCCGCTCTTCCCTTTTCCCTGCACGGGGAATAAACTTTTTAATTTTCGAGCTCCCGAAAAGCCGAATTAGCGTGATTACTTCTTGCGGATACCCCACCCGAGTGTGCCTGTGCAAATTTGAACCCCATCAATGTTTTACTTTGGCGGTAATCGACGATTTTTTGTCAAATTATGACGTCACTTTTGCACCAAAAAGTTGTAATTCCCAAGGTTTTGCGAATTTTGCATGACTCTACACAGGAAAGTTGTTCAGGATGCTCAACTTGGTCGATTTGCACCGTAAAAACGCGATTTCCAGAGTTGACTATTAGAAAAACAAGATGGCCGCTCTTCCCTTTTCCCTGCACGGGGAATAAACTTTTTAATTTTCGAGCTCCCGAAAAGCCGAATTAGCGTGATTACTTCTTGCGGATACCCCACCCGAGTGTGCCTGTGCAAATTTGAACCCCATCAATGTTTTACTTTGGCGGTAATCGACGATTTTTTGTCAAATTATGACGTCACTTTTGCACCAAAAAGTTGTAATTCCCAAGGTTTTGCGAATTTTGCATGACTCCACACAGGAAAGTTGTTCAGGATGCTCAACTTGGTCGATTTGCACCGTAAAAACGCGATTTCCAGAATTGACTATTAGAAAAACAAGATGGCCGCTCTTCCCTTTTCCCTGCCCAGGGAATAAACTTTTTAATTTTCGAGCTCCCGAAAAGCCGAATTAGCGTGATTACTTCTTGCGGATACCCCACCCGAGTGTGCCTGTGCAAATTTGAACCCCATCAATGTTTTACTTTGGCGGTAATCGACGATTTTTTGTCAAATTATGACGTCACTTTTGCACCAAAAAGTTGTAATTCCCAAGGTTTTGCGACTTTTGCATGACTCCACACAGGAAAGTTGTTCAGGATGCTCAACTTGGTCGATTTGCACCGTAAAAACGCGATTTCCAGAGTTGACTATTAGAAAACAAGATGGCCGCTCTTCCCTTTTCCCTGCCCGGGGAATAAACTTTTTAATTTTCGAGCTCCCGAAAAGCCGAATTAGCGTGATTACTTCTTGCGGATACCCCACCCGAGTGTGCCTGTGCAAATTTGAACCCCGTCAATGTTTTACTTTGGCGGTAGTCGACGATTTTTGGTCAATTTATGACGTCACTTTTGCACCAAAAAATTGTAATTCCCAAGGTTTTGCGAATTTTGCATGACTCCACACAGGAAAGTTGTTCAGGATGCTCAACTTGGTCGATTTGCACCGTCAAAACGCGATTTCCAGAGTTGACTATTAGAAAAACAAGATGGCCGCTCTTCCCTTTTCCCTGCACGGGGAATAAACTTTTTAATTCTCGAGCTCCCGAAAAGCCGAATTAGCGTGATTACTTCTTGCGGATACCCCACCCGAGTGTGCCGGTGCAAATTTGAACCCATTTAATGTTTTACTTTGGCGGTAATCGACGATTTTTGGTCAAATTATGACGTCACTTTTGCACCAAAAAGTTGTAATTCCCAAGGTTTTACGAATTTTGCATGACTCCACACAGGAAAGTTGTTCAGGATGCTCAACTTGGTCGATTTGCAACGTCAAAACGCGATTTCCAGAGTTGACTATTAGAAAAACAAGATGGCCGCTCTTCCCTTTTCCCTGCCCGGGGAATAAACTTTTTAATTTTCGAGCTCCCAAAAAGCCGAATTAGCGGGATTACTTCTTGCGGATACCCCACCCGAGTGTGCCTGTGCAAATTTGAACCCCATCAATGTTTTACTTTGGCGGTAATCGTCGATTTTTTGTCAAATTATGACGTCACTTTTGCACCAAAAAGTTGTAATTCCCAAGGTTTTGCGAATTTTGCATGACTCCACACAGGAAAGTTGTTCAGGATGCTCAACTTGGTCGATTTGCACCGTAAAAACGCGATTTCCAGAGTTGACTATTAGAAAAACAAGATGGCCGCTCTTCCCTTTTCCCTGCACGGGGAATAAACTTTTTAATTTTCGAGCTCCCGAAAAGCCGAATAAGCGTGATTACTTCTTGCGGATACCCCACCCGAGTGTGCCTGTGCAAATTTGAACCCCATCAATGTTTTACTTTGGCGGTAATCGACGATTTTTTGTCAAATTATGACGTCACTTTTGCACCAAAAAGTTGTAATTCCCAAGGTTTTGCGAAATTTGCATGACTCCACACAGGAAAGTTGTTCAGGATGCTCAACTTGGTCGATTTGCAACGTCAAAACGCGATTTCCAGAGTTGACTATTAGAAAAACAAGATGGCCGCTCTTCCCTTTTCCCTGCCCGGGGAATAAACTTTTTAATTTTCGAGCTCCCAAAAAGCCGAATTAGCGGGATTACTTCTTGCGGATACCCCACCCGAGTGTGCCTGTGCAAATTTGAACCACATCAATGTTTTACTTTGGCGGTAATCGTCGATTTTTTGTCAAATTATGACGTCACTTTTGCACCAAAAAGTTGTAATTCCCAAGGTTTTGCGAAATTTGCATGACTCCACACAGGAAAGTTGTTCAGGATGCTCAACTTGGTCGATTTGCAACGTCAAAACGCGATTTCCAGAGTTGACTATTAGAAAAACAAGATGGCCGCTCTTCCCTTTTCCCTGCCCGGGGAATAAACTTTTTAATTTTCGAGCTCCCAAAAAGCCGAATTAGCGGGATTACTTCTTGCGAATACCCCACCCGAGTGTGCCTGTGCAAATTTGAACCCCATCAATGTTTTACTTTGGCGGTAATCGTCGATTTTTTGTCAAATTATGACGTCACTTTTGCACCAAAAAGTTGTAATTCCCAAGGTTTTGCGAATTTTGCATGACTCCACACAGGAAAGTTGTTCAGGATGCTCAACTTGGTCGATTTGCACCGTAAAAACGCGATTTCCAGAGTTGACTATTAGAAAAACAAGATGGCCGCTCTTCCCTTTTCCCTGCACGGGGAATAAACTTTTTAATTTTCGAGCTCCCGAAAAGCCGAATTAGCGTGATTACTTCTTGCGGATACCCCACCCGAGTGTGCCTGTGCAAATTTGAACCCCATCAATGTTTTACTTTGGCGGTAATCGACGATTTTTTGTCAAATTATGACGTCACTTTTGCACCAAAAAGTTGTAATTCCCAAGGTTTTGCGAATTTTGCATGACTCTACACAGGAAAGTTGTTCAGGATGCTCAACTTGGTCGATTTGCACCGTAAAAACGCGATTTCCAGAGTTGACTATTAGAAAAACAAGATGGCCGCTCTTCCCTTTTCCCTGCACGGGGAATAAACTTTTTAATTTTCGAGCTCCCGAAAAGCCGAATTAGCGTGATTACTTCTTGCGGATACCCCACCCGAGTGTGCCTATGCAAATTTGAACCCCATCAATGTTTTACTTTGGCGGTAATCGACGATTTTTTGTCAAATTATGACGTCACTTTTGCACCAAAAAGTTGTAATTCCCAAGGTTTTGCGAATTTTGCATGACTCCACACAGGAAAGTTGTTCAGGATGCTCAACTTGGTCGATTTGCACCGTAAAAACGCGATTTCCAGAATTGACTATTAGAAAAACAAGATGGCCGCTCTTCCCTTTTCCCTGCCCAGGGAATAAACTTTTTAATTTTCGAGCTCCCGAAAAGCCGAATTAGCGTGATTACTTCTTGCGGATACCCCACCCGAGTGTGCCTGTGCAAATTTGAACACCATCAATGTTTTACTTTGGCGGTAATCGACGATTTTTTGTCAAATTATGACGTCACTTTTGCACCAAAAAGTTGTAATTCCCAAGGTTTTGCGAATTTTGCATGACTCCACACAGGAAAGTTGTTCAGGATGCTCAACTTGGTCGATTTGCACCGTAAAAACGCGATTTCCAGAGTTTAGAAAACAAGATGGCCGCTCTTCCCTTTTCCCTGCCCGGGGAATAAACTTTTTAATTTTCGAGCTCCCGAAAAGCCGAATTAGCGTGATTACTTCTTGCGGATACCCCACCCGAGTGTGCCTGTGCAAATTTGAACCCCGTCAATGTTTTACTTTGGCGGTAGTCGACGATTTTTGGTCAATTTATGACATCACTTTTGCACCAAAAAATTGTAATTCCCAAGGTTTTGCGAATTTTGCATGACTCCACACAGGAAAGTTGTTCAGGATGCTCAACTTGGTCGATTTGCAACGTCAAAACGCGATTTCCAGAGTTGACTATTAGAAAAACAAGATGGCCGCTCTTCCCTTTTCCCTGCACGGGGAATAAACTTTTTAATTTTCGAGCTCCCGAAAAGCCGAATTAGCGTGATTACTTCTTGCGGATACCCCACCCGAGTGTGCCTGTGCAAATTTGAACACCATCAATGTTTTACTTTGGCGGTAATCGACGATTTTTTGTCAAATTATGACGTCACTTTTGCACCAAAAAATTGTAATTCCCAAGGTTTTGCGAATTTTGCATGACTCCACACAGGAAAGTTGTTCAGGATGCTCAACTTGGTCGATTTGCACGGTCAAAACGTGATTTCCAGAGTTGACTATTAGAAAAACAAGATGGCCGCTCTTCCCTTTTCCCTGCCCGGGGAATAAACTTTTTAATTTTCGAGCTCCCGAAAAGCCGAATTAGCGTGATTACTTCTTGCGGATACCCCACCCGAGTGTGCCAGTGCAAATTTGAACCCCATCGATGTTTTACTTTGGCGGTAATCGACGATTTTTTGTCAAATTATGACGTCACTTTTGCACCAAAAAGTTGTAATTCCCAAGGTTTTACGAATTTTGCATGACTCCACACAGGAAAGTTGTTCAGGATGCTCAACTTGGTCGATTTGCACGGTCAAAACGCGATTTCCAGAGTTGACTATTAGAAAAACAAGATGGCCGCTCTTCCCTTTTCCCTGCACGGGGAATAAACTTTTTAATTTTCGAGCTCCCGAAAAGCCGAATAAGCGTGATTACTTCTTGCGGATACCCCACCCGAGTGTGCCGGTGCAAATTTGAACCCATTTAATGTTTTACTTTGGCGGTAATCGACGATTTTTGGTCAAATAATGACGTCACTTTTGCACCAAAAAGTTGTAATTCCAAAGGTTTTGCGAATTTTGCATGACTCCACACAGGAAAGTTGTTCAGGATGCTCAACTTGGTCGATTTGCACCGTCAAAACGCGATTTCCAGAGTTGACTATTAGAAAAACAAGATGGCCGCTCTTCCCTTTTCCCTGCACGGGGAATAAACTTTTTAATTTTCGAGCTCCCGAAAAGCCGAATTAGCGTGATTACTTCTTGCGGATACCCCACCCGAGTGTGCCGGTGCAAATTTGAACCCATTTAATGTTTCACTTTGGCGGTAATCGACGATTTTTGGTCAAATTATGACGTCACTTTTGCACCAAAAAGTTGTAATTCCCAAGGTTTTACGAATTTTGCATGACTCCACACAGGAAAGTTGTTCAGGATGCTCAACTTGGTCGATTTGCACGGTCAAAACGCGATTTCCAGAGTTGACTATTAGAAAAACAAGATGGCCGCTCTTCCCATTTCCCTGCCCGGGGAATAAACTTTTTAATTTTCGAGCTCCCGAAAAGCCGAATTAGCGTGATTACTTCTTGCGGATACCCCACCCGAGTGTGCCTGTGCAAATTTGAACCCCATCAATGTTTTACTTTGGCGGTAATCGACGATTTTTTGTCAAATTATAACGTCACTTTTGCACCAAAAAGTTGTAATTCCCAAGGTTTTGCGAATTTTGCATGACTCCACACAGGAAAGTTGTTCAGGATGCTCAACTTGGTCGATTTGCACCGTCAAAACGCGATTTCCAGAGTTGACTATTAGAAAAACAAGATGGCCGCTCTTCCCTTTCCCCTGCACGGGGAATAAACTTTTTAATTTTCGAGCTCCCGAAAAGCCAAATTAGCGTGATTACTTCTTGCGGATACCCCACCCGAGTGTGCCTGTGCAAATTTGAACCCCATCAATGTTTTACTTTGGCGGTAATCGACGATTTTTTGTCAAATTATGACGTCACTTTTGCACCAAAAAGTTGTAATTCCCAAGGTTTTGCGAATTTTGCATGACTCCACACAGGAAAGTTGTTCAGGATGCTCAACTTGGTCGATTTGCACCGTCAAAACGCGATTTCCAGAGTTGACTATTAGAAAAACAAGATGGCCGCTCTTCCCTTTTCCCTGCCCGGGGAATAAACTTTTTAATTTTCGAGCTCCCGAAAAGCCGAATTAGCGTGATTACTTCTTGCGGATACCCCACCCGAGTGTGCCGGTGCAAATTTGAACCCATTTAATGTTTCACTTTGGCGGTAATTGACGATTTTTGGTCAAATTATGACGTCACTTTTGCACCAAAAAGTTGTAATTCCCAAGGTTTTACGAATTTTGCATGACTCCACACAGGAAAGTTGTTCAGGATGCTCAACTTGGTCGATTTGCACCGTCAAAACGCGATTTCCAGAGTTGACTATTAGAAAAACAAGATGGCCGCTCTTCCCTTTTCCCTGCACGGGGAATAAACTTTTTAATTTTCGAGCTCCCGAAAAGCCGAATTAGCGTGATTACTTCTTGCGGATACCCCACCCGAGTGTGCCTGTGCAAATTTGAACCCCATCAATGTTTTACTTTGGCGGTAATCGACGATTTTTTGTCAAATTATGACGTCACTTTTGCACCAAAAAATTGTAATTCCCAAGGTTTTGCGAATTTTGCATGACTCCACACAGGAAAGTTGTTCAGGATGCTCAACTTGGTCGATTTGCACGGTCAAAACGCGATTTCCAGAGTTGACTATTAGAAAAACAAGATGGCCGCTCTTCCCTTTTCCCTGCCCGGGGAATAAACTTTTTAATTTTCGAGCTCCCGAAAAGCCGAATTAGCGTGATTACTTCTTGCGGATACCCCACCCGAGTGTGCCAGTGCAAATTTGAACCCATTTAATGTTTCACTTTGGCGGTAATTGACGATTTTTGGTCAAATTATGACGTCACTTTTGCACCAAAAAGTTGTAATTCCCAAGGTTTTACGAATTTTGCATGACTCCACACAGGAAAGTTGTTCAGGATGCTCAACTTGGTCGATTTGCACCGTCAAAACGCGATTTCCAGAGTTGACTATTAGAAAAACAAGATGGCCGCTCTTCCCTTTTCCCTGCACGGGGAATAAACTTTTTAATTTTCGAGCTCCCGAAAAGCCGAATTAGCGTGATTACTTCTTGCGGATACCCCACCCGAGTGTGCCTGTGCAAATTTGAACCCCATCAATGTTTTACTTTGGCGGTAATCGACGATTTTTTGTCAAATTATGACGTCACTTTTGCACCAAAAAATTGTAATTCCCAAGGTTTTGCGAATTTTGCATGACTCCACACAGGAAAGTTGTTCAGGATGCTCAACTTGGTCGATTTGCACGGTCAAAACGCGATTTCCAGAGTTGACTATTAGAAAAACAAGATGGCCGCTCTTCCCTTTTCCCTGCACGGGGAATAAACTTTTTAATTTTCGAGCTCCCGAAAAGCCGAATTAGCGTGATTACTTCTTGCGGATACCCCACCCGAGTGTGCCTGTGCAAATTTGAACCCCATCAATGTTTTACTTTGGCGGTAATCGACGATTTTTTGTCAAATTATGACGTCACTTTTGCACCAAAAAGTTGTAATTCCCAAGGTTTTGCGAATTTTGCATGACTCCACACAGGAAAGTTGTTCAGGATGCTCAACTTGGTCGATTTGCACCGTAAAAACGCGATTTCCAGAGTTGACTATTAGAAAAACAAGATGGCCGCTCTTCCCTTTTCCCTGCACGGGGAATAAACTTTTTAATTTTCGAGCTCCCGAAAAGCCGAATTAGCGTGATTACTTCTTGCGGATACCCCACCCGAGTGTGCCTGTGCAAATTTGAACCCCATCAATGTTTTACTTTGGCGGTAATCGACGATTTTTTGTCAAATTATGACGTCACTTTTGCACCAAAAAGTTGTAATTCCCAAGGTTTTGCGAATTTTGCATGACTCCACACAGGAAAGTTGTTCAGGATGCTCAACTTGGTCGATTTGCACCGTAAAAACGCGATTTCCAGAATTGACTATTAGAAAAACAAGATGGCCGCTCTTCCCTTTTCCCTGCCCAGGGAATAAACTTTTTAATTTTCGAGCTCCCGAAAAGCCGAATTAGCGTGATTACTTCTTGCGGATACCCCACCCGAGTGTGCCTGTGCAAATTTGAACACCATCAATGTTTTACTTTGGCGGTAATCGACGATTTTTTGTCAAATTATGACGTCACTTTTGCACCAAAAAGTTGTAATTCCCAAGGTTTTGCGAATTTTGCATGACTCCACACAGGAAAGTTGTTCAGGATGCTCAACTTGGTCGATTTGCACCGTAAAAACGCGATTTCCAGAGTTTAGAAAACAAGATGGCCGCTCTTCCCTTTTCCCTGCCCGGGGAATAAACTTTTTAATTTTCGAGCTCCCGAAAAGCCGAATTAGCGTGATTACTTCTTGCGGATACCCCACCCGAGTGTGCCTGTGCAAATTTGAACCCCGTCAATGTTTTACTTTGGCGGTAGTCGACGATTTTTGGTCAATTTATGACATCACTTTTGCACCAAAAAATTGTAATTCCCAAGGTTTTGCGAATTTTGCATGACTCCACACAGGAAAGTTGTTCAGGATGCTCAACTTGGTCGATTTGCAACGTCAAAACGCGATTTCCAGAGTTGACTATTAGAAAAACAAGATGGCCGCTCTTCCCTTTTCCCTGCACGGGGAATAAACTTTTTAATTTTCGAGCTCCCGAAAAGCCGAATTAGCGTGATTACTTCTTGCGGATACCCCACCCGAGTGTGCCTGTGCAAATTTGAACCCCATCAATGTTTTACTTTGGCGGTAATCGACGATTTTTTGTCAAATTATGACGTCACTTTTGCACCAAAAAATTGTAATTCCCAAGGTTTTGCGAATTTTGCATGACTCCACACAGGAAAGTTGTTCAGGATGCTCAACTTGGTCGATTTGCACGGTCAAAACGCGATTTCCAGAGTTGACTATTAGAAAAACAAGATGGCCGCTCTTCCCTTTTCCCTGCCCGGGGAATAAACTTTTTAATTTTCGAGCTCCCGAAAAGCCGAATTAGCGTGATTACTTCTTGCGGATACCCCACCCGAGTGTGCCAGTGCAAATTTGAACCCCATCGATGTTTTACTTTGGCGGTAATCGACGATTTTTTGTCAAATTATGACGTCACTTTTGCACCAAAAAGTTGTAATTCCCAAGGTTTTACGAATTTTGCATGACTCCACACAGGAAAGTTGTTCAGGATGCTCAACTTGGTCGATTTGCACGGTCAAAACGCGATTTCCAGAGTTGACTATTAGAAAAACAAGATGGCCGCTCTTCCCTTTTCCCTGCACGGGGAATAAACTTTTTAATTTTCGAGCTCCCGAAAAGCCGAATAAGCGTGATTACTTCTTGCGGATACCCCACCCGAGTGTGCCGGTGCAAATTTGAACCCATTTAATGTTTTACTTTGGCGGTAATCGACGATTTTTGGTCAAATAATGACGTCACTTTTGCACCAAAAAGTTGTAATTCCAAAGGTTTTGCGAATTTTGCATGACTCCACACAGGAAAGTTGTTCAGGATGCTCAACTTGGTCGATTTGCACCGTCAAAACGCGATTTCCAGAGTTGACTATTAGAAAAACAAGATGGCCGCTCTTCCCTTTTCCCTGCACGGGGAATAAACTTTTTAATTTTCGAGCTCCCGAAAAGCCGAATTAGCGTGATTACTTCTTGCGGATACCCCACCCGAGTGTGCCGGTGCAAATTTGAACCCATTTAATGTTTCACTTTGGCGGTAATCGACGATTTTTGGTCAAATTATGACGTCACTTTTGCACCAAAAAGTTGTAATTCCCAAGGTTTTACGAATTTTGCATGACTCCACACAGGAAAGTTGTTCAGGATGCTCAACTTGGTCGATTTGCACGGTCAAAACGCGATTTCCAGAGTTGACTATTAGAAAAACAAGATGGCCGCTCTTCCCATTTCCCTGCCCGGGGAATAAACTTTTTAATTTTCGAGCTCCCGAAAAGCCGAATTAGCGTGATTACTTCTTGCGGATACCCCACCCGAGTGTGCCTGTGCAAATTTGAACCCCATCAATGTTTTACTTTGGCGGTAATCGACGATTTTTTGTCAAATTATAACGTCACTTTTGCACCAAAAAGTTGTAATTCCCAAGGTTTTGCGAATTTTGCATGACTCCACACAGGAAAGTTGTTCAGGATGCTCAACTTGGTCGATTTGCACCGTCAAAACGCGACTTCCAGAGTTGACTATTAGAAAAACAAGATGGCCGCTCTTCCCTTTTCCCTGCCCGGGGAATAAACTTTTTAATTTTCGAGCTCCCGAAAAGCCGAATTAGCGTGATTACTTCTTGCGGATACCCCACCCGAGTGTGCCTGTGCAAATTTGAACCCCATCAATGTTTTACTTTGGCGGTAATCGACGATTTTTTGTCAAATTATGACGTCACTTTTGCACCAAAAAATTGTAATTCCCAAGGTTTTGCGAATTTTGCATGACTCCACACAGGAAAGTTGTTCAGGATGCTCAACTTGGTCGATTTGCACGGTCAAAACGCGATTTCCAGAGTTGACTATTAGAAAAACAAGATGGCCGCTCTTCCCTTTTCCCTGCCCGGGGAATAAACTTTTTAATTTTCGAGCTCCCGAAAAGCCGAATTAGCGTGATTACTTCTTGCGGATACCCCACCCGAGTGTGCCAGTGCAAATTTGAACCCATTTAATGTTTCACTTTGGCGGTAATTGACGATTTTTGGTCAAATTATGACGTCACTTTTGCACCAAAAAGTTGTAATTCCCAAGGTTTTACGAATTTTGCATGACTCCACACAGGAAAGTTGTTCAGGATGCTCAACTTGGTCGATTTGCACCGTCAAAACGCGATTTCCAGAGTTGACTATTAGAAAAACAAGATGGCCGCTCTTCCCTTTTCCCTGCACGGGGAATAAACTTTTTAATTTTCGAGCTCCCGAAAAGCCGAATTAGCGTGATTACTTCTTGCGGATACCCCACCCGAGTGTGCCTGTGCAAATTTGAACCCCATCAATGTTTTACTTTGGCGGTAATCGACGATTTTTTGTCAAATTATGACGTCACTTTTGCACCAAAAAATTGTAATTCCCAAGGTTTTGCGAATTTTGCATGACTCCACACAGGAAAGTTGTTCAGGATGCTCAACTTGGTCGATTTGCACGGTCAAAACGCGATTTCCAGAGTTGACTATTAGAAAAACAAGATGGCCGCTCTTCCCTTTTCCCTGCCCGGGGAATAAACTTTTTAATTTTCGAGCTCCCGAAAAGCCGAATTAGCGTGATTACTTCTTGCGGATACCCCACCCGAGTGTGCCAGTGCAAATTTGAACCCCATCAATGTTTTACTTTGGCGGTAATCGACGATTTTTTGTCAAATTATGACGTCACTTTTGCACCAAAAAGTTGTAATTCCCAAGGTTTTGCGAATTTTGCATGACTCCACACAGGAAAGTTGTTCAGGATGCTCAACTTGGTCGATTTGCACCGTCAAAACGCGATTTCCAGAGTTGACTATTAGAAAAACAAGACGGCCGCTCTTCCCTTTTCCCTGCCCGGGGAATAAACTTTTTAATTTTCGAGCTCCCGAAAAGCCGAATTAGCGTGATTACTTCTTGCGGATACCCCACCCGAGTGTGCCGGTGCAAATTTGAACCCATTTAATGTTTCACTTTGGCGGTAATTGACGATTTTTGGTCAAATTATGACGTCACTTTTGCACCAAAAAGTTGTAATTCCCAAGGTTTTACGAATTTTGCATGACTCCACACAGGAAAGTTGTTCAGGATGCTCAACTTGGTCGATTTGCACCGTCAAAACGCGATTTCCAGAGTTGACTATTAGAAAAACAAGATGGCCGCTCTTCCCTTTCCCCTGCCCGGGGAATAAACTTTTTAATTTTCGAGCTCCCAAAAAGCCAGATTAGCGTGATTACTTCTTGCGGATACCCCACCCGAGTGTGCCTGTGCAAATTTGAACCCAGTCAATGTTTTACTTTGGCGGTAATCGACGATTTTTGGTCAAATAATGACGTCACTTTTGCACCAAAAAGTTGTAATTCCCAAGGTTTTGCGAATTTTGCATGACTCCACACAGGAAAGTTGTTCAGGATGCTCAACTTGGTCGATTTGCACGGTCAAAACGCGATTTCCAGAGTTGACTATTAGAAAAACAAGATGGCCGCTCTTCCCTTTTCCCTGCCCGGGGAATAAACTTTTTAATTTTCGAGCTCCCGAAAAGCCGAATTAGCGTGATTACTTCTTGCGGATACCCCTTCCGAGTGTGCCTGTGCAAATTTGAACCCCATCAATGTTTTACTTTGGCGGTAATCGACGAGTTTTTGTCAAATTATAACGTCACTTTTGCACCAAAAAGTTGTTATTCCCAAGGTTTTGCGAATTTTGCATGACTCCACACAGGAAAGTTGTTCAGGATGCTCAACTTGGTCGATTTGCACCGTCAAAACGCGATTTCCAGAGTTGACTATTAGAAAAACAAGATGGCCGCTCTTCCCTTTCCCCTGCCCGGGGAATAAACTTTTTAATTTTCGAGCTCCCAAAAAGCCAGATTAGTGTGATTTCTTCTTGCGGATACCCCACCCGAGTGTGCCTGTGCAAATTTGAACCCAGTCAATGTTTTACTTTGGCGGTAATCGACGATTTTTGGTCAAATAATGACGTCACTTTTGCACCAAAAAGTTGTAATTCCCAAGGTTTTGCGAATTTTGCATGACTCCACACAGGAAAGTTGTTCAGGATGCTCAACTTGGTCGATTTGCACGGTCAAAACGCGATTTCCAGAGTTGACTATTAGAAAAACAAGATGGCCGCTCTTCCCTTTTCCCTGCCCGGGGAATAAACTTTTTAATTTTCGAGCTCCCGAAAAGCCGAATTAGCGTGATTACTTCTTGCGGATACCCCACCCGAGTGTGCCTGTGCAAATTTGAACCCCATCAATGTTTTACTTTGGCGGTAATCGACGAGTTTTTGTCAAATTATAACGTCACTTTTGCACCAAAAAGTTGTAATTCCCAAGGTTTTACGAATTTTGCATGACTCCACACAGGAAAGTTGTTCAGGATGCTCAACTTGGTCGATTTGCACCGTCAAAACGCGATTTCCAGAGTTGACTATTAGAAAAACAAGATGGCCGCTCTTCCCTTTCCCCTGCCCGGGGAATAAACTTTTTAATTTTCGAGCTCCCAAAAAGCCAGATTAGCGTGATTACTTCTTGCGGATACCCCACCCGAGTGTGCCTGTGCAAATTTGAACCCATTTAATGTTTCACTTTGGCGGTAATTGACGATTTTTGGTCAAATTATGACGTCACTTTTGCACCAAAAAGTTGTAATTCCCAAGGTTTTACGAATTTTGCATGACTCCACACAGGAAAGTTGTTCAGGATGCTCAACTTGGTCGATTTGCACCGTCAAAACGCGATTTCCAGAGTTGACTATTAGAAAAACAAGATGGCCGCTCTTCCCTTTTCCCTGCCCGGGGAATAAACTTTTTAATTTTCGAGCTCCCGAAAAGCCGAATTAGCGTGATTACTTCTTGCGGATACCCCTTCCGAGTGTGCCTGTGCAAATTTGAACCCCATCAATGTTTTACTTTGGCGGTAATCGACGAGTTTTTGTCAAATTATAACGTCACTTTTGCACCAAAAAGTTGTAATTCCCAAGGTTTTGCGAATTTTGCATGACTCCACACAGGAAAGTTGTTCAGGATGCTCAACTTGGTCGATTTGCACCGTCAAAACGCGATTTCCAGAGTTGACTATTAGAAAAACAAGATGGCCGCTCTTCCCTTTCCCCTGCCCGGGGAATAAACTTTTTAATTTTCGAGCTCCCGAAAAGCCGAATTAGCGTGATTACTTCTTGCGGATACCCCACCCGAGTGTGCCTGTGCAAATTTGAACCCCATCAATGTTTTACTTTGGCGGTAGTCGACGATTTTTGGTCAAATTATGACGTCACTTTTGCACCAAAAAGTTGTAATTCCCAAGGTTTTGCGAATTTTGCATGACTCTACACAGGAAAGTTGTTCAGGATGCACAACTTGGTCGATTTGCACCGTAAAAACGCGATTTCCAGAGTTGACTATTAGAAAAACAAGATGGCCGCTCTTCCCTTTTCCCTGCACGGGGAATAAACTTTTTAATTTTCGAGCTCCCGAAAAGCCGAATTAGCGTGATTACTTCTTGCGGATACCCCACCCGAGTGTGCCGGTGCAAATTTGAACCCATTTAATGTTTCACTTTGGCGGTAATCGACGATTTTTTGGTCAAATTATGACGTCACTTTTGCACCAAAAAGTTGTAATTCCCAAGGTTTTACGAATTTTGCATGACTCCACACAGGAAAGTTGTTCAGGATGCTCAACTTGGTCGATTTGCACGGTCAAAACGCGATTTCCAGAGTTGACTATTAGAAAAACAAGATGGCCGCTCTTCCCTTTTCCCTGCCCGGGGAATAAACTTTTTAATTTTCGAGCTCCCGAAAAGCCGAATTAGCGTGATTACTTCTTGCGGATACCCCACCCGAGTGTGCCAGTGCAAATTTGAACCCCATCGATGTTTTACTTTGGCGGTAATCGACGATTTTTTGTCAAATTATGACGTCACTTTTGCACCAAAAAGTTGTAATTCCCAAGGTTTTACGAATTTTGCATGACTCCACACAGGAAAGTTGTTCAGGATGCTCAACTTGGTCGATTTGCACGGTCAAAACGCGATTTCCAGAGTTGACTATTAGAAAAACAAGATGGCCGCTCTTCCCTTTTCCCTGCACGGGGAATAAACTTTTTAATTTTCGAGCTCCCGAAAAGCCGAATTAGCGTGATTACTTCTTGCGGATACCCCACCCGAGTGTGCCTATGCAAATTTGAACCCCATCAATGTTTTACTTTGGCGGTAATCGACGATTTTTTGTCAAATTATGACGTCACTTTTGCACCAAAAAGTTGTAATTCCCAAGGTTTTGCGAATTTTGCATGACTCCACACAGGAAAGTTGTTCAGGATGCTCAACTTGGTCGATTTGCACCGTAAAAACGCGATTTCCAGAATTGACTATTAGAAAAACAAGATGGCCGCTCTTCCCTTTTCCCTGCCCAGGGAATAAACTTTTTAATTTTCGAGCTCCCGAAAAGCCGAATTAGCGTGATTACTTCTTGCGGATACCCCACCCGAGTGTGCCTGTGCAAATTTGAACACCATCAATGTTTTACTTTGGCGGTAATCGACGATTTTTTGTCAAATTATGACGTCACTTTTGCACCAAAAAGTTGTAATTCCCAAGGTTTTGCGAATTTTGCATGACTCCACACAGGAAAGTTGTTCAGGATGCTCAACTTGGTCGATTTGCACCGTAAAAACGCGATTTCCAGAGTTTAGAAAACAAGATGGCCGCTCTTCCCTTTTCCCTGCCCGGGGAATAAACTTTTTAATTTTCGAGCTCCCGAAAAGCCGAATTAGCGTGATTACTTCTTGCGGATACCCCACCCGAGTGTGCCTGTGCAAATTTGAACCCCGTCAATGTTTTACTTTGGCGGTAGTCGACGATTTTTGGTCAATTTATGACATCACTTTTGCACCAAAAAATTGTAATTCCCAAGGTTTTGCGAATTTTGCATGACTCCACACAGGAAAGTTGTTCAGGATGCTCAACTTGGTCGATTTGCAACGTCAAAACGCGATTTCCAGAGTTGACTATTAGAAAAACAAGATGGCCGCTCTTCCCTTTTCCCTGCACGGGGAATAAACTTTTTAATTTTCGAGCTCCCGAAAAGCCGAATTAGCGTGATTACTTCTTGCGGATACCCCACCCGAGTGTGCCTGTGCAAATTTGAACACCATCAATGTTTTACTTTGGCGGTAATCGACGATTTTTTGTCAAATTATGACGTCACTTTTGCACCAAAAAATTGTAATTCCCAAGGTTTTGCGAATTTTGCATGACTCCACACAGGAAAGTTGTTCAGGATGCTCAACTTGGTCGATTTGCACGGTCAAAACGTGATTTCCAGAGTTGACTATTAGAAAAACAAGATGGCCGCTCTTCCCTTTTCCCTGCCCGGGGAATAAACTTTTTAATTTTCGAGCTCCCGAAAAGCCGAATTAGCGTGATTACTTCTTGCGGATACCCCACCCGAGTGTGCCAGTGCAAATTTGAACCCCATCGATGTTTTACTTTGGCGGTAATCGACGATTTTTTGTCAAATTATGACGTCACTTTTGCACCAAAAAGTTGTAATTCCCAAGGTTTTACGAATTTTGCATGACTCCACACAGGAAAGTTGTTCAGGATGCTCAACTTGGTCGATTTGCACGGTCAAAACGCGATTTCCAGAGTTGACTATTAGAAAAACAAGATGGCCGCTCTTCCCTTTTCCCTGCACGGGGAATAAACTTTTTAATTTTCGAGCTCCCGAAAAGCCGAATAAGCGTGATTACTTCTTGCGGATACCCCACCCGAGTGTGCCGGTGCAAATTTGAACCCATTTAATGTTTTACTTTGGCGGTAATCGACGATTTTTGGTCAAATAATGACGTCACTTTTGCACCAAAAAGTTGTAATTCCAAAGGTTTTGCGAATTTTGCATGACTCCACACAGGAAAGTTGTTCAGGATGCTCAACTTGGTCGATTTGCACCGTCAAAACGCGATTTCCAGAGTTGACTATTAGAAAAACAAGATGGCCGCTCTTCCCTTTTCCCTGCACGGGGAATAAACTTTTTAATTTTCGAGCTCCCGAAAAGCCGAATTAGCGTGATTACTTCTTGCGGATACCCCACCCGAGTGTGCCGGTGCAAATTTGAACCCATTTAATGTTTCACTTTGGCGGTAATCGACGATTTTTGGTCAAATTATGACGTCACTTTTGCACCAAAAAGTTGTAATTCCCAAGGTTTTACGAATTTTGCATGACTCCACACAGGAAAGTTGTTCAGGATGCTCAACTTGGTCGATTTGCACGGTCAAAACGCGATTTCCAGAGTTGACTATTAGAAAAACAAGATGGCCGCTCTTCCCATTTCCCTGCCCGGGGAATAAACTTTTTAATTTTCGAGCTCCCGAAAAGCCGAATTAGCGTGATTACTTCTTGCGGATACCCCACCCGAGTGTGCCTGTGCAAATTTGAACCCCATCAATGTTTTACTTTGGCGGTAATCGACGATTTTTTGTCAAATTATAACGTCACTTTTGCACCAAAAAGTTGTAATTCCCAAGGTTTTGCGAATTTTGCATGACTCCACACAGGAAAGTTGTTCAGGATGCTCAACTTGGTCGATTTGCACCGTCAAAACGCGATTTCCAGAGTTGACTATTAGAAAAACAAGATGGCCGCTCTTCCCTTTCCCCTGCACGGGGAATAAACTTTTTAATTTTCGAGCTCCCGAAAAGCCAAATTAGCGTGATTACTTCTTGCGGATACCCCACCCGAGTGTGCCTGTGCAAATTTGAACCCCATCAATGTTTTACTTTGGCGGTAATCGACGATTTTTTGTCAAATTATGACGTCACTTTTGCACCAAAAAGTTGTAATTCCCAAGGTTTTGCGAATTTTGCATGACTCCACACAGGAAAGTTGTTCAGGATGCTCAACTTGGTCGATTTGCACCGTCAAAACGCGATTTCCAGAGTTGACTATTAGAAAAACAAGATGGCCGCTCTTCCCTTTTCCCTGCCCGGGGAATAAACTTTTTAATTTTCGAGCTCCCGAAAAGCCGAATTAGCGTGATTACTTCTTGCGGATACCCCACCCGAGTGTGCCGGTGCAAATTTGAACCCATTTAATGTTTCACTTTGGCGGTAATTGACGATTTTTGGTCAAATTATGACGTCACTTTTGCACCAAAAAGTTGTAATTCCCAAGGTTTTACGAATTTTGCATGACTCCACACAGGAAAGTTGTTCAGGATGCTCAACTTGGTCGATTTGCACCGTCAAAACGCGATTTCCAGAGTTGACTATTAGAAAAACAAGATGGCCGCTCTTCCCTTTTCCCTGCACGGGGAATAAACTTTTTAATTTTCGAGCTCCCGAAAAGCCGAATTAGCGTGATTACTTCTTGCGGATACCCCACCCGAGTGTGCCTGTGCAAATTTGAACCCCATCAATGTTTTACTTTGGCGGTAATCGACGATTTTTTGTCAAATTATGACGTCACTTTTGCACCAAAAAATTGTAATTCCCAAGGTTTTGCGAATTTTGCATGACTCCACACAGGAAAGTTGTTCAGGATGCTCAACTTGGTCGATTTGCACGGTCAAAACGCGATTTCCAGAGTTGACTATTAGAAAAACAAGATGGCCGCTCTTCCCTTTTCCCTGCCCGGGGAATAAACTTTTTAATTTTCGAGCTCCCGAAAAGCCGAATTAGCGTGATTACTTCTTGCGGATACCCCACCCGAGTGTGCCAGTGCAAATTTGAACCCATTTAATGTTTCACTTTGGCGGTAATTGACGATTTTTGGTCAAATTATGACGTCACTTTTGCACCAAAAAGTTGTAATTCCCAAGGTTTTACGAATTTTGCATGACTCCACACAGGAAAGTTGTTCAGGATGCTCAACTTGGTCGATTTGCACCGTCAAAACGCGATTTCCAGAGTTGACTATTAGAAAAACAAGATGGCCGCTCTTCCCTTTTCCCTGCACGGGGAATAAACTTTTTAATTTTCGAGCTCCCGAAAAGCCGAATTAGCGTGATTACTTCTTGCGGATACCCCACCCGAGTGTGCCTGTGCAAATTTGAACCCCATCAATGTTTTACTTTGGCGGTAATCGACGATTTTTTGTCAAATTATGACGTCACTTTTGCACCAAAAAATTGTAATTCCCAAGGTTTTGCGAATTTTGCATGACTCCACACAGGAAAGTTGTTCAGGATGCTCAACTTGGTCGATTTGCACGGTCAAAACGCGATTTCCAGAGTTGACTATTAGAAAAACAAGATGGCCGCTCTTCCCTTTTCCCTGCACGGGGAATAAACTTTTTAATTTTCGAGCTCCCGAAAAGCCGAATTAGCGTGATTACTTCTTGCGGATACCCCACCCGAGTGTGCCTGTGCAAATTTGAACCCCATCAATGTTTTACTTTGGCGGTAATCGACGATTTTTTGTCAAATTATGACGTCACTTTTGCACCAAAAAGTTGTAATTCCCAAGGTTTTGCGAATTTTGCATGACTCCACACAGGAAAGTTGTTCAGGATGCTCAACTTGGTCGATTTGCACCGTAAAAACGCGATTTCCAGAGTTGACTATTAGAAAAACAAGATGGCCGCTCTTCCCTTTTCCCTGCACGGGGAATAAACTTTTTAATTTTCGAGCTCCCGAAAAGCCGAATTAGCGTGATTACTTCTTGCGGATACCCCACCCGAGTGTGCCTGTGCAAATTTGAACCCCATCAATGTTTTACTTTGGCGGTAATCGACGATTTTTTGTCAAATTATGACGTCACTTTTGCACCAAAAAGTTGTAATTCCCAAGGTTTTGCGAATTTTGCATGACTCCACACAGGAAAGTTGTTCAGGATGCTCAACTTGGTCGATTTGCACCGTAAAAACGCGATTTCCAGAATTGACTATTAGAAAAACAAGATGGCCGCTCTTCCCTTTTCCCTGCCCAGGGAATAAACTTTTTAATTTTCGAGCTCCCGAAAAGCCGAATTAGCGTGATTACTTCTTGCGGATACCCCACCCGAGTGTGCCTGTGCAAATTTGAACACCATCAATGTTTTACTTTGGCGGTAATCGACGATTTTTTGTCAAATTATGACGTCACTTTTGCACCAAAAAGTTGTAATTCCCAAGGTTTTGCGAATTTTGCATGACTCCACACAGGAAAGTTGTTCAGGATGCTCAACTTGGTCGATTTGCACCGTAAAAACGCGATTTCCAGAGTTTAGAAAACAAGATGGCCGCTCTTCCCTTTTCCCTGCCCGGGGAATAAACTTTTTAATTTTCGAGCTCCCGAAAAGCCGAATTAGCGTGATTACTTCTTGCGGATACCCCACCCGAGTGTGCCTGTGCAAATTTGAACCCCGTCAATGTTTTACTTTGGCGGTAGTCGACGATTTTTGGTCAATTTATGACATCACTTTTGCACCAAAAAATTGTAATTCCCAAGGTTTTGCGAATTTTGCATGACTCCACACAGGAAAGTTGTTCAGGATGCTCAACTTGGTCGATTTGCAACGTCAAAACGCGATTTCCAGAGTTGACTATTAGAAAAACAAGATGGCCGCTCTTCCCTTTTCCCTGCACGGGGAATAAACTTTTTAATTTTCGAGCTCCCGAAAAGCCGAATTAGCGTGATTACTTCTTGCGGATACCCCACCCGAGTGTGCCTGTGCAAATTTGAACCCCATCAATGTTTTACTTTGGCGGTAATCGACGATTTTTTGTCAAATTATGACGTCACTTTTGCACCAAAAAATTGTAATTCCCAAGGTTTTGCGAATTTTGCATGACTCCACACAGGAAAGTTGTTCAGGATGCTCAACTTGGTCGATTTGCACGGTCAAAACGCGATTTCCAGAGTTGACTATTAGAAAAACAAGATGGCCGCTCTTCCCTTTTCCCTGCCCGGGGAATAAACTTTTTAATTTTCGAGCTCCCGAAAAGCCGAATTAGCGTGATTACTTCTTGCGGATACCCCACCCGAGTGTGCCAGTGCAAATTTGAACCCCATCGATGTTTTACTTTGGCGGTAATCGACGATTTTTTGTCAAATTATGACGTCACTTTTGCACCAAAAAGTTGTAATTCCCAAGGTTTTACGAATTTTGCATGACTCCACACAGGAAAGTTGTTCAGGATGCTCAACTTGGTCGATTTGCACGGTCAAAACGCGATTTCCAGAGTTGACTATTAGAAAAACAAGATGGCCGCTCTTCCCTTTTCCCTGCACGGGGAATAAACTTTTTAATTTTCGAGCTCCCGAAAAGCCGAATAAGCGTGATTACTTCTTGCGGATACCCCACCCGAGTGTGCCGGTGCAAATTTGAACCCATTTAATGTTTTACTTTGGCGGTAATCGACGATTTTTGGTCAAATAATGACGTCACTTTTGCACCAAAAAGTTGTAATTCCAAAGGTTTTGCGAATTTTGCATGACTCCACACAGGAAAGTTGTTCAGGATGCTCAACTTGGTCGATTTGCACCGTCAAAACGCGATTTCCAGAGTTGACTATTAGAAAAACAAGATGGCCGCTCTTCCCTTTTCCCTGCACGGGGAATAAACTTTTTAATTTTCGAGCTCCCGAAAAGCCGAATTAGCGTGATTACTTCTTGCGGATACCCCACCCGAGTGTGCCGGTGCAAATTTGAACCCATTTAATGTTTCACTTTGGCGGTAATCGACGATTTTTGGTCAAATTATGACGTCACTTTTGCACCAAAAAGTTGTAATTCCCAAGGTTTTACGAATTTTGCATGACTCCACACAGGAAAGTTGTTCAGGATGCTCAACTTGGTCGATTTGCACGGTCAAAACGCGATTTCCAGAGTTGACTATTAGAAAAACAAGATGGCCGCTCTTCCCATTTCCCTGCCCGGGGAATAAACTTTTTAATTTTCGAGCTCCCGAAAAGCCGAATTAGCGTGATTACTTCTTGCGGATACCCCACCCGAGTGTGCCTGTGCAAATTTGAACCCCATCAATGTTTTACTTTGGCGGTAATCGACGATTTTTTGTCAAATTATAACGTCACTTTTGCACCAAAAAGTTGTAATTCCCAAGGTTTTGCGAATTTTGCATGACTCCACACAGGAAAGTTGTTCAGGATGCTCAACTTGGTCGATTTGCACCGTCAAAACGCGACTTCCAGAGTTGACTATTAGAAAAACAAGATGGCCGCTCTTCCCTTTTCCCTGCCCGGGGAATAAACTTTTTAATTTTCGAGCTCCCGAAAAGCCGAATTAGCGTGATTACTTCTTGCGGATACCCCACCCGAGTGTGCCTGTGCAAATTTGAACCCCATCAATGTTTTACTTTGGCGGTAATCGACGATTTTTTGTCAAATTATGACGTCACTTTTGCACCAAAAAATTGTAATTCCCAAGGTTTTGCGAATTTTGCATGACTCCACACAGGAAAGTTGTTCAGGATGCTCAACTTGGTCGATTTGCACGGTCAAAACGCGATTTCCAGAGTTGACTATTAGAAAAACAAGATGGCCGCTCTTCCCTTTTCCCTGCCCGGGGAATAAACTTTTTAATTTTCGAGCTCCCGAAAAGCCGAATTAGCGTGATTACTTCTTGCGGATACCCCACCCGAGTGTGCCAGTGCAAATTTGAACCCATTTAATGTTTCACTTTGGCGGTAATTGACGATTTTTGGTCAAATTATGACGTCACTTTTGCACCAAAAAGTTGTAATTCCCAAGGTTTTACGAATTTTGCATGACTCCACACAGGAAAGTTGTTCAGGATGCTCAACTTGGTCGATTTGCACCGTCAAAACGCGATTTCCAGAGTTGACTATTAGAAAAACAAGATGGCCGCTCTTCCCTTTTCCCTGCACGGGGAATAAACTTTTTAATTTTCGAGCTCCCGAAAAGCCGAATTAGCGTGATTACTTCTTGCGGATACCCCACCCGAGTGTGCCTGTGCAAATTTGAACCCCATCAATGTTTTACTTTGGCGGTAATCGACGATTTTTTGTCAAATTATGACGTCACTTTTGCACCAAAAAATTGTAATTCCCAAGGTTTTGCGAATTTTGCATGACTCCACACAGGAAAGTTGTTCAGGATGCTCAACTTGGTCGATTTGCACGGTCAAAACGCGATTTCCAGAGTTGACTATTAGAAAAACAAGATGGCCGCTCTTCCCTTTTCCCTGCCCGGGGAATAAACTTTTTAATTTTCGAGCTCCCGAAAAGCCGAATTAGCGTGATTACTTCTTGCGGATACCCCACCCGAGTGTGCCAGTGCAAATTTGAACCCCATCAATGTTTTACTTTGGCGGTAATCGACGATTTTTTGTCAAATTATGACGTCACTTTTGCACCAAAAAGTTGTAATTCCCAAGGTTTTGCGAATTTTGCATGACTCCACACAGGAAAGTTGTTCAGGATGCTCAACTTGGTCGATTTGCACCGTCAAAACGCGATTTCCAGAGTTGACTATTAGAAAAACAAGACGGCCGCTCTTCCCTTTTCCCTGCCCGGGGAATAAACTTTTTAATTTTCGAGCTCCCGAAAAGCCGAATTAGCGTGATTACTTCTTGCGGATACCCCACCCGAGTGTGCCGGTGCAAATTTGAACCCATTTAATGTTTCACTTTGGCGGTAATTGACGATTTTTGGTCAAATTATGACGTCACTTTTGCACCAAAAAGTTGTAATTCCCAAGGTTTTACGAATTTTGCATGACTCCACACAGGAAAGTTGTTCAGGATGCTCAACTTGGTCGATTTGCACCGTCAAAACGCGATTTCCAGAGTTGACTATTAGAAAAACAAGATGGCCGCTCTTCCCTTTCCCCTGCCCGGGGAATAAACTTTTTAATTTTCGAGCTCCCAAAAAGCCAGATTAGCGTGATTACTTCTTGCGGATACCCCACCCGAGTGTGCCTGTGCAAATTTGAACCCAGTCAATGTTTTACTTTGGCGGTAATCGACGATTTTTGGTCAAATAATGACGTCACTTTTGCACCAAAAAGTTGTAATTCCCAAGGTTTTGCGAATTTTGCATGACTCCACACAGGAAAGTTGTTCAGGATGCTCAACTTGGTCGATTTGCACGGTCAAAACGCGATTTCCAGAGTTGACTATTAGAAAAACAAGATGGCCGCTCTTCCCTTTTCCCTGCCCGGGGAATAAACTTTTTAATTTTCGAGCTCCCGAAAAGCCGAATTAGCGTGATTACTTCTTGCGGATACCCCTTCCGAGTGTGCCTGTGCAAATTTGAACCCCATCAATGTTTTACTTTGGCGGTAATCGACGAGTTTTTGTCAAATTATAACGTCACTTTTGCACCAAAAAGTTGTTATTCCCAAGGTTTTGCGAATTTTGCATGACTCCACACAGGAAAGTTGTTCAGGATGCTCAACTTGGTCGATTTGCACCGTCAAAACGCGATTTCCAGAGTTGACTATTAGAAAAACAAGATGGCCGCTCTTCCCTTTCCCCTGCCCGGGGAATAAACTTTTTAATTTTCGAGCTCCCAAAAAGCCAGATTAGTGTGATTTCTTCTTGCGGATACCCCACCCGAGTGTGCCTGTGCAAATTTGAACCCAGTCAATGTTTTACTTTGGCGGTAATCGACGATTTTTGGTCAAATAATGACGTCACTTTTGCACCAAAAAGTTGTAATTCCCAAGGTTTTGCGAATTTTGCATGACTCCACACAGGAAAGTTGTTCAGGATGCTCAACTTGGTCGATTTGCACGGTCAAAACGCGATTTCCAGAGTTGACTATTAGAAAAACAAGATGGCCGCTCTTCCCTTTTCCCTGCCCGGGGAATAAACTTTTTAATTTTCGAGCTCCCGAAAAGCCGAATTAGCGTGATTACTTCTTGCGGATACCCCACCCGAGTGTGCCTGTGCAAATTTGAACCCCATCAATGTTTTACTTTGGCGGTAATCGACGAGTTTTTGTCAAATTATAACGTCACTTTTGCACCAAAAAGTTGTAATTCCCAAGGTTTTACGAATTTTGCATGACTCCACACAGGAAAGTTGTTCAGGATGCTCAACTTGGTCGATTTGCACCGTCAAAACGCGATTTCCAGAGTTGACTATTAGAAAAACAAGATGGCCGCTCTTCCCTTTCCCCTGCCCGGGGAATAAACTTTTTAATTTTCGAGCTCCCAAAAAGCCAGATTAGCGTGATTACTTCTTGCGGATACCCCACCCGAGTGTGCCTGTGCAAATTTGAACCCATTTAATGTTTCACTTTGGCGGTAATTGACGATTTTTGGTCAAATTATGACGTCACTTTTGCACCAAAAAGTTGTAATTCCCAAGGTTTTACGAATTTTGCATGACTCCACACAGGAAAGTTGTTCAGGATGCTCAACTTGGTCGATTTGCACCGTCAAAACGCGATTTCCAGAGTTGACTATTAGAAAAACAAGATGGCCGCTCTTCCCTTTTCCCTGCCCGGGGAATAAACTTTTTAATTTTCGAGCTCCCGAAAAGCCGAATTAGCGTGATTACTTCTTGCGGATACCCCTTCCGAGTGTGCCTGTGCAAATTTGAACCCCATCAATGTTTTACTTTGGCGGTAATCGACGAGTTTTTGTCAAATTATAACGTCACTTTTGCACCAAAAAGTTGTAATTCCCAAGGTTTTGCGAATTTTGCATGACTCCACACAGGAAAGTTGTTCAGGATGCTCAACTTGGTCGATTTGCACCGTCAAAACGCGATTTCCAGAGTTGACTATTAGAAAAACAAGATGGCCGCTCTTCCCTTTCCCCTGCCCGGGGAATAAACTTTTTAATTTTCGAGCTCCCGAAAAGCCGAATTAGCGTGATTACTTCTTGCGGATACCCCACCCGAGTGTGCCTGTGCAAATTTGAACCCCATCAATGTTTTACTTTGGCGGTAGTCGACGATTTTTGGTCAAATTATGACGTCACTTTTGCACCAAAAAGTTGTAATTCCCAAGGTTTTGCGAATTTTGCATGACTCTACACAGGAAAGTTGTTCAGGATGCACAACTTGGTCGATTTGCACCGTAAAAACGCGATTTCCAGAGTTGACTATTAGAAAAACAAGATGGCCGCTCTTCCCTTTTCCCTGCACGGGGAATAAACTTTTTAATTTTCGAGCTCCCGAAAAGCCGAATTAGCGTGATTACTTCTTGCGGATACCCCACCCGAGTGTGCCGGTGCAAATTTGAACCCATTTAATGTTTCACTTTGGCGGTAATCGACGATTTTTTGGTCAAATTATGACGTCACTTTTGCACCAAAAAGTTGTAATTCCCAAGGTTTTACGAATTTTGCATGACTCCACACAGGAAAGTTGTTCAGGATGCTCAACTTGGTCGATTTGCACGGTCAAAACGCGATTTCCAGAGTTGACTATTAGAAAAACAAGATGGCCGCTCTTCCCTTTTCCCTGCCCGGGGAATAAACTTTTTAATTTTCGAGCTCCCGAAAAGCCGAATTAGCGTGATTACTTCTTGCGGATACCCCACCCGAGTGTGCCAGTGCAAATTTGAACCCCATCGATGTTTTACTTTGGCGGTAATCGACGATTTTTTGTCAAATTATGACGTCACTTTTGCACCAAAAAGTTGTAATTCCCAAGGTTTTACGAATTTTGCATGACTCCACACAGGAAAGTTGTTCAGGATGCTCAACTTGGTCGATTTGCACGGTCAAAACGCGATTTCCAGAGTTGACTATTAGAAAAACAAGATGGCCGCTCTTCCCTTTTCCCTGCACGGGGAATAAACTTTTTAATTTTCGAGCTCCCGAAAAGCCGAATAAGCGTGATTACTTCTTGCGGATACCCCACCCGAGTGTGCCGGTGCAAATTTGAACCCATTTAATGTTTTACTTTGGCGGTAATCGACGATTTTTGGTCAAATAATGACGTCACTTTTGCACCAAAAAGTTGTAATTCCAAAGGTTTTGCGAATTTTGCATGACTCCACACAGGAAAGTTGTTCAGGATGCTCAACTTGGTCGATTTGCACCGTCAAAACGCGATTTCCAGAGTTGACTATTAGAAAAACAAGATGGCCGCTCTTCCCTTTTCCCTGCACGGGGAATAAACTTTTTAATTTTCGAGCTCCCGAAAAGCCGAATTAGCGTGATTACTTCTTGCGGATACCCCACCCGAGTGTGCCGGTGCAAATTTGAACCCATTTAATGTTTCACTTTGGCGGTAATCGACGATTTTTGGTCAAATTATGACGTCACTTTTGCACCAAAAAGTTGTAATTCCCAAGGTTTTGCGAATTTTGCATGACTCCACACAGGAAAGTTGTTCAGGATGCTCAACTTGGTCGATTTGCACGGTCAAAACGCGATTTCCAGAGTTGACTATTAGAAAAACAAGATGGCCGCTCTTCCCTTTTCCCTGCCCGGGGAATAAACTTTTTAATTTTCGAGCTCCCGAAAAGCCGAATTAGCGTGATTACTTCTTGCGGATACCCCACCCGAGTGTGCCTGTGCAAATTTGAACCCCATCAATGTTTTACTTTGGCGGTAATCGACGATTTTTGGTCAAATTATGACGTCACTTTTGCACCAAAAAGTTGTAATTCCCAAGGTTTTGCGAATTTTGCATGACTCCACACAGGAAAGTTGTTCAGGATGCTCAACTTGGTCGATTTGCACCGTCAAAACGCGATTTCCAGAGTTGACTATTAGAAAAACAAGATGGCCGCTCTTCCCTTTCCCCTGCACGGGGAATAAACTTTTTAATTTTCGAGCTCCCGAAAAGCCAAATTAGCGTGAATACTTCTTGCGGATACCCCACCCGAGTGTGCCTGTGCAAATTTGAACCCCATCAATGTTTTACTTTGGCGGTAATCGACGATTTTTTGTCAAATTATGACGTCACTTTTGCACCAAAAAGTTGTAATTCCCAAGGTTTTGCGAATTTTGCATGACTCCACACAGGAAAGTTGTTCAGGATGCTCAACTTGGTCGATTTGCACGGTCAAAACGCGATTTCCAGAGTTGACTATTAGAAAAACAAGATGGCCGCTCTTCCCTTTTCCCTGCCCGGGGAATAAACTTTTTAATTTTCGAGCTCCCGAAAAGCCGAATTAGCGTGATTACTTCTTGCGGATACCCCACCCGAGTGTGCCTGTGCAAATTTGAACCCCATCAATGTTTTACTTTGGCGGTAATCGACGAGTTTTTGTCAAATTATAACGTCACTTTTGCACCAAAAAGTTGTAATTCCCAAGGTTTTGCGAATTTTGCATGACTCCACACAGGAAAGTTGTTCAGGATGCTCAACTTGGTCGATTTGCACGGTCAAAACGCGATTTCCAGAGTTGACTATTAGAAAAACAAGATGGCCGCTCTTCCCTTTTCCCTGCCCGGGGAATAAACTTTTTAATTTTCGAGCTCCCGAAAAGCCGAATTAGCGTGATTACTTCTTGCGGATACCCCACCCGAGTGTGCCTGTGCAAATTTGAACCCCATCGATGTTTTACTTTGGCGGTAATCGACGATTTTTTGTCAAATTATAACGTCACTTTTGCACCAAAAAGTTGTAATTCCCAAGGATTTGCGAATTTTGCATGACTCCACACAGGAAAGTTGTTCAGGATGCTCAACTTGGTCGATTTGCACGGTCAAAACGCGATTTCCAGAGTTGACTATTAGAAAAACAAGATGACCGCTCTTCCCTTTTCCCTGCCCGGGGAATAAACTTTTTAATTTTCGAGCTCCCGAAAAGCCGAATTAGCGTGATTACTTCTTGCGGATACCCCACCCGAGTGTGCCAGTGCAAATTTGAACCCCATCGATGTTTTACTTTGGCGGTAATCGACGATTTTTGGTCAAATAATGACGTCACTTTTGCACCAAAAAGTTGTAATTCCCAAGGTTTTACGAATTTTGCATGACTCCACACAGGAAAGTTGTTCAGGATGCTCAACTTGGTCGATTTGCACCGTCAAAACGCGATTTCCAGAGTTGACTATTAGAAAAACAAGATGGCCGCTCTTCCCTTTTCCCTGCACGGGGTATAAACTTTTTAATTTTCGAGCTCCCGAAAAGCCGAATTAGCGTGATTACTTCTTGCGGATACCCCACCCGAGTGTGCCGGTGCAAATTTGATCCCATTTAATGTTTTACTTTGGCGGTAATCGACGATTTTTGGTCAAATAATGACGTCACTTTTGCACCAAAAAGTTGTAATTCCCTAGGTTTTGCGAATTTTGCATGACTCCACACAGGAAAGTTGTTCAGGATGCTCAACTTGGTCGATTTGCACCGTCAAAACGCGATTTCCAGAGTTGACTATTAGAAAAACAAGATGGCCGCTCTTCCCTTTTCCCTGCACGGGGAATAAACTTTTTAATTTTCGAGCTCCCGAAAAGCCGAATTAGCGTGATTACTTCTTGCGGATACCCCACCCGAGTGTGCCGGTGCAAATTTGAACCCATTTAATGTTTCACTTTGGCGGTAATTGACGATTTTTGGTCAAATTATGACGTCACTTTTGCACCAAAAAGTTGTAATTCCCAAGGTTTTACGAATTTTGCATGACTCCACACAGGAAAGTTGTTCAGGATGCTCAACTTGGTCGATTTGCACCGTCAAAACGCGATTTCCAGAGTTGACTATTAGAAAAACAAGATGGCCGCTCTTCCCTTTCCCCTGCCCGGGGAATAAACTTTTTAATTTTCGAGCTCCCAAAAAGCCAGATTAGCGTGATTACTTCTTGCGGATACCCCACCCGAGTGTGCCTGTGCAAATTTGAACCCATTTAATGTTTCACTTTGGCGGTAATTGACGATTTTTGGTCAAATTATGACGTCACTTTTGCACCAAAAAGTTGTAATTCCCAAGGTTTTACGAATTTTGCATGACTCCACACAGGAAAGTTGTTCAGGATGCTCAACTTGGTCGATTTGCACCGTCAAAACGCGATTTCCAGAGTTGACTATTAGAAAAACAAGATGGCCGCTCTTCCCTTTCCCCTGCCCGGTGAATAAACTTTTTAATTTTCGAGCTCCCAAAAAGCCAGATTAGCGTGATTACTTCTTGCGGATACCCCACCCGAGTGTGCCTGTGCAAATTTGAACCCAGTCAATGTTTTACTTTGGCGGTAATCGACGATTTTTGGTCAAATAATGACGTCACTTTTGCACCAAAAAGTTGTAATTCCCAAGGTTTTGCGAATTTTGCATGACTCCACACAGGAAAGTTGTTCAGGATGCTCAACTTGGTCGATTTGCACGGTCAAAACGCGATTTCCAGAGTTGACTATTAGAAAAACAAGATGGCCGCTCTTCCCTTTTCCCTGCCCGGGGAATAAACTTTTTAATTTTCGAGCTCCCGAAAAGCCGAATTAGCGTGATTACTTCTTGCGGATACCCCACCCGAGTGTGCCTGTGCAAATTTGAACCCCATCAATGTTTTACTTTGGCGGTAATCGACGATTTTTTGTCAAATTATAACGTCACTTTTGCACCAAAAAGTTGTAATTCCCAAGGTTTTGCGAATTTTGCATGACTCCACACAGGAAAGTTGTTCAGGATGCTCAACTTGGTCGATTTGCACGGTCAAAACGCGATTTCCAGAGTTGACTATTAGAAAAACAAGATGGCCGCTCTTCCCTTTTCCCTGCCCGGGGAATAAACTTTTTAATTTTCGAGCTCCCGAAAAGCCGAATTAGCGTGATTACTTCTTGCGGATACCCCACCCGAGTGTGCCTGTGCAAATTTGAACCCCATCAATGTTTTACTTTGGCGGTAATCGACGATTTTTTGTCAAATTATAACGTCACTTTTGCACCAAAAAGTTGTAATTCCCAAGGTTTTGCGAATTTTGCATGACTCCACACAGGAAAGTTGTTCAGGATGCTCAACTTGGTCGATTTGCACGGTCAAAACGCGATTTCCAGAGTTGACTATTAGAAAAACAAGATGGCCGCTCTTCCCTTTTCCCTGCCCGGGGAATAAACTTTTTAATTTTCGAGCTCCCGAAAAGCCGAATTAGCGTGATTACTTCTTGCGGATACCCCACCCGAGTGTGCCAGTGCAAATTTGAACCCCATCGATGTTTTACTTTGGCGGTAATCGACGATTTTTTGTCAAATTATGACGTCACTTTTGCACCAAAAAGTTGTAATTCCCAAGGTTTTACGAATTTTGCATGACTCCACACAGGAAAGTTGTTCAGGATGCTCAACTTGGTCGATTTGCACCGTCAAAACGCGATTTCCAGAGTTGACTATTAGAAAAACAAGATGGCCGCTCTTCCCTTTTCCCTGCACGGGGTATAAACTTTTTAATTTTCGAGCTCCCGAAAAGCCGAATTAGCGTGATTACTTCTTGCGGATACCCCACCCGAGTGTGCCGGTGCAAATTTGAACCCATTTAATGTTTTACTTTGGCGGTAATCGACGATTTTTGGTCAAATAATGACGTCACTTTTGCACCAAAAAGTTGTAATTCCCTAGGTTTTGCGAATTTTGCATGACTCCACACAGGAAAGTTGTTCAGGATGCTCAACTTGGTCGATTTGCACCGTCAAAACGCGATTTCCAGAGTTGACTATTAGAAAAACAAGATGGCCGCTCTTCCCTTTTCCCTGCACGGGGAATAAACTTTTTAATTTTCGAGCTCCCGAAAAGCCGAATTAGCGTGATTACTTCTTGCGGATACCCCACCCGAGTGTGCCGGTGCAAATTTGAACCCATTTAATGTTTCACTTTGGCGGTAATCGACGATTTTTGGTCAAATTATGACGTCACTTTTGCACCAAAAAGTTGTAATTCCCAAGGTTTTACGAATTTTGCATGACTCCACACAGGAAAGTTGTTCAGGATGCTCAACTTGGTCGATTTGCACCGTCAAAACGCGATTTCCAGAGTTGACTATTAGAAAAACAAGATGGCCGCTCTTCCCTTTCCCCTGCCCGGGGAATAAACTTTTTAATTTTCGAGCTCCCAAAAAGCCAGATTAGCGTGATTACTTCTTGCGGATACCCCACCCGAGTGTGCCTGTGCAAATTTGAACCCATTTAATGTTTCACTTTGGCGGTAATTGACGATTTTTTGTCAAATTATGACGTCACTTTTGCACCAAAAAGTTGTAATTCCCAAGGTTTTACGAATTTTGCATGACTCCACACAGGAAAGTTGTTCAGGATGCTCAACTTGGTCGATTTGCACCGTCAAAACGCGATTTCCAGAGTTGACTATTAGAAAAACAAGATGGCCGCTCTTCCCTTTCCCCTGCCCGGGGAATAAACTTTTTAATTTTCGAGCTCCCAAAAAGCCAGATTAGCGTGATTACTTCTTGCGGATACCCCACCCGAGTGTGCCTGTGCAAATTTGAACCCAGTCAATGTTTTACTTTGGCGGTAATCGACGATTTTTGGTCAAATAATGACGTCACTTTTGCACCAAAAAGTTGTAATTCCCAAGGTTTTGCGAATTTTGCATGACTCCACACAGGAAAGTTGTTCAGGATGCTCAACTTGGTCGATTTGCACGGTCAAAACGCGATTTCCAGAGTTGACTATTAGAAAAACAAGATGGCCGCTCTTCCCTTTTCCCTGCCCGGGGAATAAACTTTTTAATTTTCGAGCTCCCGAAAAGCCGAATTAGCGTGATTACTTCTTGCGGATACCCCACCCGAGTGTGCCTGTGCAAATTTGAACCCCATCAATGTTTTACTTTGGCGGTAATCGACGATTTTTTGTCAAATTATAACGTCACTTTTGCACCAAAAAGTTGTAATTCCCAAGGTTTTGCGAATTTTGCATGACTCCACACAGGAAAGTTGTTCAGGATGCTCAACTTGGTCGATTTGCACCGTCAAAACGCGATTTCCAGAGTTGACTATTAGAAAAACAAGATGGCCGCTCTTCCCTTTCCCCTGCCCGGGGAATAAACTTTTTAATTTTCGAGCTCCCAAAAAGACTGATTAGCGTGATTACTTCTTGCGGATACCCCACCCGAGTGTGCCTGTGCAAATTTGAACCCAGTCAATGTTTTACTTTGGCGGTAATCGACGTTTTTGGTCAAATAATGACGTCACTTTTGCACCAAAAAGTTGTAATTCCCAAGGTTTTGCGAATTTTGCATGACTCCACACAGGAAAGTTGTTCAGGATGCTCAACTTGGTCGATTTGCACGGTCAAAACGCGATTTCCAGAGTTGACTATTAGAAAAACAAGATGGCCGCTCTTCCCTTTTCCCTGCCCGGGGAATAAACTTTTTAATTTTCGAGCTCCCGAAAAGCCGAATTAGCGTGATTACTTCTTGCGGATACCCCACCCGAGTGTGCCTGTGCAAATTTGAACCCCATCAATGTTTTACTTTGGCGGTAATCGACGAGTTTTTGTCAAATTATAACGTCACTTTTGCACCAAAAAGTTGTAATTCCCAAGGTTTTGCGAATTTTGCATGACTCCACACAGGAAAGTTGTTCAGGATGCTCAGCTTGGTCGATTTGCACGGTCAAAACGCGATTTCCAGAGTTGACTATTAGAAAAACAAGATGGCCGCTCTTCCCTTTTCCCTGCCCGGGGAATAAACTTTTTAATTTTCGAGCTCCCGAAAAGCCGAATTAGCGTGATTACTTCTTGCGGATACCCCACCCGAGTGTGCCTGTGCAAATTTGAACCCCATCGATGTTTTACTTTGGCGGTAATCGACGATTTTTTGTCAAATTATAACGTCACTTTTGCACCAAAAAGTTGTAATTCCCAAGGTTTTGCGAATTTTGCATGACTCCACACAGGAAAGTTGTTCAGGATGCTCAACTTGGTCGATTTGCACCGTCAAAACGCGATTTCCAGAGTTGACTATTAGAAAAACAAGATGGCCGCTCTTCCCTTTCCCCTGCCCGGGGAATAAACTTTTTAATTTTCGAGCTCCCGAAAAGCCGAATTAGCGTGATTACTTCTTGCGGATACCCCACCCGAGTGTGCCGGTGCAAATGTGAACCCATTTAATGTTTCACTTTGGCGGTAATCGACGATTTTTGGTCAAATTATGACGTCACTTTTGCACCAAAAAGTTGTAATTCCCAAGGTTTTACGAATTTTGCATGACTCCACACAGGAAAGTTGTTCAGGATGCTCAACTTGGTCGATTTGCACCGTCAAAACGCGATTTCCAGAGTTGACTATTAGAAAAACAAGATGGCCGCTCTTCCCTTTTCCCTGCCCGGGGAATAAACTTTTTAATTTTCGAGCTCCCGAAAAGCCGAATTAGCGTGATTACTTCTTGCGGATACCCCACCCGAGTGTGCCTGTGCAAATTTGAACCCCATCAATGTTTTACTTTGGCGGTAATCGACGATTTTTTGTCAAATTATAACGTCACTTTTGCACCAAAAAGTTGTAATTCCCAAGGTTTTGCGAATTTTGCATGACTCCACACAGGAAAGTTGTTCAGGATGCTCAACTTGGTCGATTTGCACCGTAAAAACGCGATTTCCAGAGTTGACTATTAGAAAAACAAGATGGCCGCTCTTCCCTTTTCCCTGCACGGGGAATAAACTTTTTAATTTTCGAGCTCCCGAAAAGCCAAATTAGCGTGATTACTTCTTGCGGATACCCCACCCGAGTGTGCCTGTGCAAATTTGAACCCCATCAATGTTTTACTTTGGCGGTAATCGACGATTTTTTGCCAAATTATGACGTCACTTTTGCACCAAAAAGTTGTAATTCCCAAGGTTTTACGAATTTTGCATGACTCCACACAGGAAAGTTGTTCAGGATGCTCAACTTGGTCGATTTGCACGGTCAAAACGCGATTTCCAGAGTTGACTATTAGAAAAACAAGATGGCCGCTCTTCCCTTTTCCCTGCCCGGGGAATAAACTTTTTAATTTTCGAGCTCCCGAAAAGCCGAATTAGCGTGATTACTTCTTGCGGATACCCCACCCGAGTGTGCCTGTGCAAATTTGAACCCCATCGATGTTTTACTTTGGCGGTAATCGACGATTTTTTGTCAAATTATGACGTCACTTTTGCACCAAAAAGTTGTAATTCCAAAGGTTTTGCGAATTTTGCATGACTCCACACAGGAAAGTTGTTCAGGATGCTCAACTTGGTCGATTTGCACCGTAAAAACTCGATTTCCAGAGTTGAATATTAGAAAAACAAGATGGCCGCTCTTCCATTTTCCCTGACCGGAGAATAACTTTTTAATTTTCGAGCCACCCCGAAAAGCCGAATTAGCGTGATTACTTCTTGCGGATACCCCACCCGAGTGTGCCGGTGCAAATCTGAACCCCGTCAATGTTTTACATTGGCGGTAATCGACGATTTTTGGACAAATTATGACGTCACTTTTGCACCAAAAAGTTGTAATTCCCAAGGTTTTACGAATTTTGCATGACTCCACACAGGAAAGTTGTTCAGGATGCTCAACTTGGTCGATTTGCACCGTCAAAACGCGATTTCCAGAGTTGACTATTAGAAAAACAAGATGGCCGCTCTTCCCTTTCCCCTGCACGGGGAATAAACTTTTTAATTTTCGAGCTCCCGAAAAGCCGAATTAGCGTGATTACTTCTTGCGGATACCCCACCCGAGTGTGCCTGTGCAAATTTGAACCCCATCAATGTTTTACTTTGGCGGTAATCGACGATTTTTTGTCAAATTATGACGTCACTTTTGCACCAAAAAGTTGTAATTCCCAAGGTTTTGCGAATTTTGCATGACTCCACACAGGAAAGTTGTTCAGGATGCTCAACTTGGTCGATTTGCACCGTCAAAACGCGATTTCCAGAGTTGACTATTAGAAAAACAAGATGGCCGCTCTTCCCTTTTCCCTGCCCGGGGAATAAACTTTTTAATTTTCGAGCTCCCGAAAAGCCGAATTAGCGTGATTACTTCTTGCGGATACCCCACCCGAGTGTGCCGGTGCAAATTTGAACCCATTTAATGTTTCACTTTGGCGGTAATTGACGATTTTTGGTCAAATTATGACGTCACTTTTGCACCAAAAAGTTGTAATTCCCAAGGTTTTACGAATTTTGCATGACTCCACACAGGAAAGTTGTTCAGGATGCTCAACTTGGTCGATTTGCACCGTCAAAACGCGATTTCCAGAGTTGACTATTAGAAAAACAAGATGGCCGCTCTTCCCTTTCCCCTGCCCGGGGAATAAACTTTTTAATTTTCGAGCTCCCAAAAAGCCAGATTAGCGTGATTACTTCTTGCGGAGACCCCACCCGAGTGTGCCTGTGCAAATTTGAACCCAGTCAATGTTTTACTTTGGCGGTAATCGACGATTTTTGGTCAAATAATGACGTCACTTTTGCACCAAAAAGTTGTAATTCCCAAGGTTTTGCGAATTTTGCATGACCCCACACAGGAAAGTTGTTCAGGATGCTCAACTTGGTCGATTTGCACGGTCAAAACGCGATTTCCAGAGTTGACTATTAGAAAAACAAGATGGCCGCTCTTCCCTTTTCCCTGCCCGGGGAATAAACTTTTTAATTTTAGAGCTCCCGAAAAGCCGAATTAGCGTGATTACTTCTTGCGGATACCCCACCCGAGTGTGCCTGTGCAAATTTGAACCCCATCAATGTTTTACTTTGGCGGTAATCGACGATTTTTTGTCAAATTATAACGTCACTTTTGCACCAAAAAGTTGTAATTCCCAAGGTTTTGCGAATTTTGCATGACTCCACACAGGAAAGTTGTTCAGGATGCTCAACTTGGTCGATTTGCACGGTCAAAACGCGATTTCCAGAGTTGACTATTAGAAAAACAAGATGGCCGCTCTTCCCTTTCCCCTGCCCGGGGAATAAACTTTTTAATTTTCGAGCTCCCGAAAAGCCAAATTAGCGTGATTACTTCTTGCGGATACCCCACCCGAGTGTGCCTGTGCAAATTTGAACCCCATCAATGTTTTACTTTGGCGGTAATCGACGATTTTTTGTCAAATTATAACGTCACTTTTGCACCAAAAAGTTGTAATTCCCAAGGTTTTGCGAATTTTGCATGACTCCACACTGGAAAGTTGTTCAGGATGCTCAACTTAGTCGATTTGCACCGTCAAAACGCGATTTCCAGAGTTGACTATTAGAAAAACAAGATGGCCGCTCTTCCCTTTCCCCTGCACGGGGAATAAACTTTTTAATTTTCGAGCTCCCGAAAAGCCGAATTAGCGTGATTACTTCTTGCGGATACCCCACCCGAGTGTGCCTGTGCAAATTTGAACCCCATCAATGTTTTACTTTGGCGGTAATCGACGATTTTTGGTCAAATTATGACGTCACTTTTGCACCAAAAAGTTGTAATTCCCAAGGTTTTGCGAATTTTGCATGACTCCACACAGGAAAGTTGTTCAGGATGCTCAACTTGGTCGATTTGCACCGTCAAAACGCGATTTCCAGAGTTGACTATTAGAAAAACAAGATGGCCGCTCTTCCCTTTTCCCTGCCCGGGGAATAAACTTTTTAATTTTCGAGCTCCCGAAAAGCCGAATTAGCGTGATTACTTCTTGCGGATACCCCACCCGAGTGTGCCGGTGCAAATTTGAACCCATTTAATGTTTCACTTTGGCGGTAATTGACGATTTTTGGTCAAATTATGACGTCACTTTTGCACCAAAAAGTTGTAATTCCCAAGGTTTTACGAATTTTGCATGACTCCACACAGGAAAGTTGTTCAGGATGCTCAACTTGGTCGATTTGCACCGTCAAAACGCGATTTCCAGAGTTGACTATTAGAAAAACAAGATGGCCGCTCTTCCCTTTCCCCTGCCCGGGGAATAAACCTTTTAATTTTCGAGCTCCCAAAAAGCCAGATTAGCGTGATTACTTCTTGCGGAGACCCCACCCGAGTGTGCCTGTGCAAATTTGAACCCAGTCAATGTTTTACTTTGGCGGTAATCGACGATTTTTGGTCATATAATGACGTCACTTTTGCACCAAAAAGTTGTAATTCCCAAGGTTTTGCGAATTTTGCATGACCCCACACAGGAAAGTTGTTCAGGATGCTCAACTTGGTCGATTTGCACGGTCAAAACGCGATTTCCAGAGTTGACTATTAGAAAAACAAGATGGCCGCTCTTCCCTTTTCCCTGCCCGGGGAATAAACTTTTTAATTTTCGAGCTCCCGAAAAGCCGAATTAGCGTGATTACTTCTTGCGGATACCCCACCCGAGTGTGCCTGTGCAAATTTGAACCCCATCAATGTTTTACTTTGGCGGTAATCGACGATTTTTTGTCAAATTATAACGTCACTTTTGCACCAAAAAGTTGTAATTCCCAAGGTTTTGCGAATTTTGCATGACTCCACACTGGAAAGTTGTTCACGATGCTCAACTTGGTCGATTTGCACCGTCAAAACGCGATTTCCAGAGTTGACTATTAGAAAAACAAGATGGCCGCTCTTCCCTTTCCCCTGCACGGGGAATAAACTTTTTAATTTTCGAGCTCCCGAAAAGCCGAATTAGCGTGATTACTTCTTGCGGATACCCCACCCGAGTGTGCCTGTGCAAATTTGAACCCCATCAATGTTTTACTTTGGCGGTAATCGACGATTTTTTGTCAAATTATGACGTCACTTTTGCACCAAAAAGTTGTAATTCCCAAGGTTTTGCGAATTTTGCATGACTCCACACAGGAAAGTTGTTCAGGATGCTCAACTTGGTCGATTTGCACCGTCAAAACGCGATTTCCAGAGTTGACTATTAGAAAAACAAGATGGCCGCTCTTCCCTTTTCCCTGCCCGGGGAATAAACTTTTTAATTTTCGAGCTCCCGAAAAGCCGAATTAGCGTGATTACTTCTTGCGGATACCCCACCCGAGTGTGCCGGTGCAAATTTGAACCCATTTAATGTTTCACTTTGGCGGTAATTGACGATTTTTGGTCAAATTATGACGTCACTTTTGCACCAAAAAGTTGTAATTCCCAAGGTTTTACGAATTTTGCATGACTCCACACAGGAAAGTTGGTCAGGATGCTCAACTTGGTCGATTTGCACCGTCAAAACGCGATTTCCAGAGTTGACTATTAGAAAAACAAGATGGCCGCTCTTCCCTTTCCCCTGCCCGGGGAATAAACTTTTTAATTTTCGAGCTCCCAAAAAGCCAGATTAGCGTGATTACTTCTTGCGGAGACCCCACCCGAGTGTGCCTGTGCAAATTTGAACCCAGTCAATGTTTTACTTTGGCGGTAATCGACGATTTTTGGTCAAATAATGACGTCACTTTTGCACCAAAAAGTTGTAATTCCCAAGGTTTTGCGAATTTTGCATGACTCCACACAGGAAAGTTGTTCAGGATGCTCAACTTGGTCGATTTGCACGGTCAAAACGCGATTTCCAGAGTTGACTATTAGAAAAACAAGATGGCCGCTCTTCCCTTTTCCCTGCCCGGGGAATAAACTTTTTAATTTTCGAGCTCCCGAAAAGCCGAATTAGCGTGATTACTTCTTGCGGATACCCCACCCGAGTGTGCCAGTGCAAATTTGAACCCCATCGATGTTTTACTTTGGCGGTAATCGACGATTTTTTGTCAAATTATGACGTCACTTTTGCACCAAAAAGTTGTAATTCCCAAGGTTTTACGAATTTTGCATGACTCCACACAGGAAAGTTGTTCAGGATGCTCAACTTGGTCGATTTGCACCGTCAAAACGCGATTTCCAGAGTTGACTATTAGAAAAACAAGATGGCCGCTCTTCCCTTTTCCCTGCACGGGGTATAAACTTTTTAATTTTCGAGCTCCCGAAAAGCCGAATTAGCGTGATTACTTCTTGCGGATACCCCACCCGAGTGTGCCGGTGCAAATTTGAACCCATTTAATGTTTTACTTTGGCGGTAATCGACGATTTTTGGTCAAATAATGACGTCACTTTTGCACCAAAAAGTTGTAATTCCCTAGGTTTTGCGAATTTTGCATGACTCCACACAGGAAAGTTGTTCAGGATGCTCAACTTGGTCGATTTGCACCGTCAAAACGCGATTTCCAGAGTTGACTATTAGAAAAACAAGATGGCCGCTCTTCCCTTTTCCCTGCACGGGGAATAAACTTTTTAATTTTCGAGCTCCCGAAAAGCCGAATTAGCGTGATTACTTCTTGCGGATACCCCACCCGAGTGTGCCGGTGCAAATTTGAACCCATTTAATGTTTCACTTTGGCGGTAATCGACGATTTTTTGTCAAATTATGACGTCACTTTTGCACCAAAAAGTTGTAATTCCCAAGGTTTTACGAATTTTGCATGACTCCACACAGGAAAGTTGTTCAGGATGCTCAACTTGGTCGATTTGCACGGTCAAAACGCGATTTCCAGAGTTGACTATTAGAAAAACAAGATGGCCGCTCTTCCCTTTTCCCTGCCCGGGGAATAAACTTTTTAATTTTCGAGCTCCCGAAAAGCCGAATTAGCGTGATTACTTCTTGCGGATACCCCACCCGAGTGTGCCTGTGCAAATTTGAACCCCATCGATGTTTTACTTTGGCGGTAATCGACGATTTTTTGTCAAATTATGACGTCACTTTTGCACCAAAAAGTTGTAATTCCAAAGTTTTTGCGAATTTTGCATGACTCCACACAGGAAAGTTGTTCAGGATGCTCAACTTGGTCGATTTGCACCGTAAAAACTCGATTTCCAGAGTTGAATATTAGAAAAACAAGATGGCCGCTCTTCCATTTTCCCTGACCGGAGAATAACTTTTTAATTTTCGAGCCACCCCGAAAAGCCGAATTAGCGTGATTACTTCTTGCGGATACCCCACCCGAGTGTGCCGGTGCAAATCTGAACCCCGTCAATGTTTTACATTGGCGGTAATCGACGATTTTTGGACAAATTATGACGTCACTTTTGCACCAAAAAGTTGTAATTCCCAAGGTTTTACGAATTTTGCATGACTCCACACAGGAAAGTTGTTCAGGATGCTCAACTTGGTCGATTTGCACCGTCAAAACGCGATTTCCAGAGTTGACTATTAGAAAAACAAGATGGCCGCTCTTCCCTTTCCCCTGCCCGGGGAATAAACTTTTTAATTTTCGAGCTCCCAAAAAGCCAGATTAGCGTGATTACTTCTTGCGGATACCCCACCCGAGTGTGCCTGTGCAAATTTGAACCCAGTCAATGTTTTACTTTGGCGGTAATCGACGATTTTTGGTCAAATAATGACGTCACTTTTGCACCAAAAAGTTGTAATTCCCTAGGTTTTGCGAATTTTGCATGACTCCACACAGGAAAGTTGTTCAGGATGCTCAACTTGGTCGATTTGCACCGTCAAAACGCGATTTCCAGAGTTGACTATTAGAAAAACAAGATGGCCGCTCTTCCCTTTCCCCTGCCCGGGGAATAAACTTTTTAATTTTCGAGCTCCCAAAAAGCCAGATTAGCGTGATTACTTCTTGCGGATACCCCACCCGAGTGTGCCTGTGCAAATTTGAACCCAGTCAATGTTTTACTTTGGCGGTAATCGACGATTTTTGGTCAAATAATGACGTCACTTTTGCACCAAAAAGTTGTAATTCCCTAGGTTTTGCGAATTTTGCATGACTCCACACAGGAAAGTTGTTCAGGATGCTCAACTTGGTCGATTTGCACCGTCAAAACGCGATTTCCAGAGTTGACTCTTAGAAAAACAAGATGGCCGCTCTTCCCTTTTCCCTGCCCGGGGAATAAACTTTTTACTTTTCGAGCTCCCGAAAAGCCGAATTAGCGTGATTTCTTCTTGCGGATACCCCACCCGAGTGTGCCGGTGCAAATTTGAACCCCATCAATGTTTTACTTTGGCGGTAATCGACGATTTTTTGTCAAATTATGACGTCACTTTTGCACCAAAAAGTTGTAATTCCCAAGGTTTTGCGAATTTTGCATGACTCCACACAGGAAAGTTGTTCAGGATGCTCAACTTGGTCGATTTGCACCGTCAAAACGCGATTTCCAGAGTTGACTATTAGAAAAACAAGATGGCCGCTCTTCCCTTTTCCCTGCCCGGGGAATAAACTTTTTAATTTTCGAGCTCCCGAAAAGCCGAATTAGCGTGATTACTTCTTGCGGATACCCCACCCGAGTGTGCCGGTGCAAATTTGAACCCATTTAATGTTTCACTTTGGCGGTAATTGACGATTTTTGGTCAAATTATGACGTCACTTTTGCACCAAAAAGTTGTAATTCCCAAGGTTTTACGAATTTTGCATGACTCCACACAGGAAAGTTGTTCAGGATGCTCAACTTGGTCGATTTGCACCGTCAAAACGCGATTTCCAGAGTTGACTATTAGAAAAACAAGATGGCCGCTCTTCCCTTTCCCCTGCCCGGGGAATAAACTTTTTAATTTTCGAGCTCCCAAAAAGCCAGATTAGCGTGATTACTTCTTGCGGAGACCCCACCCGAGTGTGCCTGTGCAAATTTGAACCCAGTCAATGTTTTACTTTGGCGGTAATCGACGATTTTTGGTCAAATAATGACGTCACTTTTGCACCAAAAAGTTGTAATTCCCAAGGTTTTGCGAATTTTGCATGACTCCACACAGGAAAGTTGTTCAGGATGCTCAACTTGGTCGATTTGCACGGTCAAAACGCGATTTCCAGAGTTGACTATTAGAAAAACAAGATGGCCGCTCTTCCCTTTTCCCTGCCCGGGGAATAAACTTTTTAATTTTCGAGCTCCCGAAAAGCCGAATTAGCGTGATTACTTCTTGCGGATACCCCACCCGAGTGTGCCTGTGCAAATTTGAACCCCATCAATGTTTTACTTTGGCGGTAATCGACGATTTTTTGTCAAATTATAACGTCACTTTTGCACCAAAAAGTTGTAATTCCCAAGGTTTTGCGAATTTTGCATGACTCCACACAGGAAAGTTGTTCAGGATGCTCAACTTGGTCGATTTGCACGGTCAAAACGCGATTTCCAGAGTTGACTATTAGAAAAACAAAATGGCCGCTCTTCCCTTTTCCCTGCCCGGGGAATAAACTTTTTAATTTTCGAGCTCCCGAAAAGCCGAATTAGCGTGATTACTTCTTGCGGATACCCCACCCGAGTGTGCCAGTGCAAATTTGAACCCCATCGATGTTTTACTTTGGCGGTAATCGACGATTTTTTGTCAAATTATGACGTCACTTTTGCACCAAAAAGTTGTAATTCCCAAGGTTTTACGAATTTTGCATGACTCCACACAGGAAAGTTGTTCAGGATGCTCAACTTGGTCGATTTGCACCGTCAAAACGCGATTTCCAGAGTTGACTATTAGAAAAACAAGATGGCCGCTCTTCCCTTTTCCCTGCACGGGGTATAAACTTTTTAATTTTCGAGCTCCCGAAAAGCCGAATTAGCGTGATTACTTCTTGCGGATACCCCACCCGAGTGTGCCGGTTCAAATTTTCAACCCATTTAATGTTTTACTTTGGCGGTAATCGACGATTTTTGGTCAAATAATGACGTCACTTTTGCACCAAAAAGTTGTAATTCCCTAGGTTTTGCGAATTTTGCATGACTCCACACAGGAAAGTTGTTCAGGATGCTCAACTTGGTCGATTTGCACCGTCAAAACGCGATTTCCAGAGTTGACTATTAGAAAAACAAGATGGCCGCTCTTCCCTTTTCCCTGCACGGGGAATAAACTTTTTAATTTTCGAGCTCCCGAAAAGCCGAATTAGCGTGATTACTTCTTGCGGATACCCCACCCGAGTGTGCCGGTGCAAATTTGAACCCATTTAATGTTTCACTTTGGCGGTAATCGACGATTTTTGGTCAAATTATGACGTCACTTTTAAAGTTGTAATTCCCAAGGTTTTACGAATTTTGCATGACTCCACACAGGAAAGTTGTTCAGGATGCTCAACTTGGTCGATTTGCACGGTCAAAACGCGATTTCCAGAGTTGACTATTAGAAAAACAAGATGGCCGCTCTTCCCTTTTCCCTGCCCGGGGAATAAACTTTTTAATTTTCGAGCTCCCGAAAAGCCGAATTAGCGTGATTACTTCTTGCGGATACCCACCCGAGTGTGCCTGTGCAAATTTGAACCCCATCAATGTTTTACTTTGGCGGTAATCGACGATTTTTTGTCAAATTATGACGTCACTTTTGCACCAAAAAGTTGTAATTCCCAAGGTTTTACGAATTTTGCATGACTCCACACAGGAAAGTTGTTCAGGATGCTCAACTTGGTCGATTTGCACCGTCAAAACGCGATTTCCAGAGTTGACTATTAGAAAAACAAGATGGCCGCTCTTCCCTTTCCCCTGCCCGGGGAATAAACTTTTTAATATTCGAGCTCCCAAAAAGCCAGATTAGCGTGATTACTTCTTGCGGATACCCCACCCGAGTGTGCCTGTGCAAATTTGAACCCAGTCAATGTTTTACTTTGGCGGTAATCGACGATTTTTGGTCAAATAATGACGTCACTTTTGCACCAAAAAGTTGTAATTCCCTAGGTTTTGCGAATTTTGCATGACTCCACACAGGAAAGTTGTTCAGGATGCTCAACTTGGTCGATTTGCACCGTCAAAACGCGATTTCCAGAGTTGACTATTAGAAAAACAAGATGGCCGCTCTTCCCTTTCCCCTGCCCGGGGAATAAACTTTTTAATTTTCGAGCTCCCAAAAAGCCAGATTAGCGTGATTACTTCTTGCGGATACCCCACCCGAGTGTGCCTGTGCAAATTTGAACCCCATCAATGTTTTACTTTGGCGGTAATCGACGATTTTTTGTCAAATAATGACGTCACTTTTGCACCAAAAAGTTGTAATTCCCAAGGTTTTGCGAATTTTGCATGACTCCACACAGGAAAGTTGTTCAGGATGCTCAACTTGGTCGATTTGCACCGTAAAAACGCGATTTCCAGAGTTGACTATTAGAAAAACAAGATGGCCGCTCTTCCCTTTTCCCTGCCCGGGGAATAAACTTTTTAATTTTCGAGCTCCCGAAAAGCCGATTTAGCGTGATTACTTCTTGCGGATACCCCACCCGAGTGTGCCTGTGCAAATTTGAACCCCATCAATGTTTTACTTTGGCGGTAGTCGACGATTTTTGGTCAAATTATGACGTCACTTTTGCACCAAAAAGTTGAAATTCCCAAGGTTTTGCGAATTTTGCATGACTCGACACAGGAAAGTTGTTCAGGAAGCTCAACCTGGTCGGTTTGTACCGTCAAAACGCGATTTCCAGAGTTGACTATTAGAAAAACAAGATGGCCGCTCTTCCCTTTTCCCTGCACGGGGAATAAACTTTTTAATTTTCGAGCTCCCGAAAAGCCGAATTAGCGTGATTACTTCTTGCGGATACCCCACCCGAGTGTGCCGGTGCAAATTTGAACCCATTTAATGTTTTACTTTGGCGGTAATCGACGATTTTTGGTCAAATAATGACGTCACTTTTGCACCAAAAAGTTGTAATTCCCTAGGTTTTGCGAATTTTGCATGACTCCACACAGGAAAGTTGTTCAGGATGCTCAACTTGGTCGATTTGCACCGTCAAAACGCGATTTCCAGAGTTGACTATTAGAAAAACAAGATGGCCGCTCTTCCCTTTTCCCTGCACGGGGAATAAACTTTTTAATTTTCGAGCTCCCGAAAAGCCGAATTAGCGTGATTACTTCTTGCGGATACCCCACCCGAGTGTGCCGGTGCAAATTTGAACCTATTTAATGTTTCACTTTGGCGGTAATCGACGATTTTTGGTCAAATTATGACGTCACTTTTGCACCAAAAAGTTGTAATTCCCAAGGTTTTACGAATTTTGCATGACTCCACACAGGAAAGTTGTTCAGGATGCTCAACTTGGTCGATTTGCACGGTCAAAACGCGATTTCCAGAGTTGACTATTAGAAAAACAAGATGGCCGCTCTTCCCTTTCCCCTGCCCGGGGAATAAACTTTTTAATTTTCGAGCTCCCAAAAAGCCAGATTAGCGTGATTACTTCTTGCGGATACCCCACCCGAGTGTGCCGGTGCAAATTTGAACCCATTTAATGTTTCACTTTGGCGGTAATTGACGATTTTTGGTCAAATTATGACGTCACTTTTGCACCAAAAAGTTGTAATTCCCAAGGTTTTACGAATTTTGCATGACTCCACACAGGAAAGTTGTTCAGGATGCTCAACTTGGTCGATTTGCACCGTCAAAACGCGATTTCCAGAGTTGACTATTAGAAAAACAAGATGGCCGCTCTTCCCTTTCCCCTGCCCGGGGAATAAACTTTTTAATATTCGAGCTCCCAAAAAGCCAGATTAGCGTGATTACTTCTTGCGGATACCCCACCCGAGTGTGCCTGTGCAAATTTGAACCCAGTCAATGTTTTACTTTGGCGGTAATCGACGATTTTTGGTCAAATAATGACGTCACTTTTGCACCAAAAAGTTGTAATTCCCTAGGTTTTGCGAATTTTGCATGACTCCACACAGGAAAGTTGTTCAGGATGCTCAACTTGGTCGATTTGCACCGTCAAAACGCGATTTCCAGAGTTGACTATTAGAAAAACAAGATGGCCGCTCTTCCCTTTCCCCTGCCCGGGGAATAAACTTTTTAATTTTCGAGCTCCCAAAAAGCCAGATTAGCGTGATTACTTCTTGCGGATACCCCACCCGAGTGTGCCTGTGCAAATTTGAACCCAGTCAATGTTTTACTTTGGCGGTAATCGACGATTTTTGGTCAAATAATGACGTCACTTTTGCACCAAAAAGTTGTAATTCCCTAGGTTTTGCGAATTTTGCATGACTCCACACAGGAAAGTTGTTCAGGATGCTCAACTTGGTCGATTTGCACCGTCAAAACGCGATTTCCAGAGTTGACTCTTAGAAAAACAAGATGGCCGCTCTTCCCTTTTCCCTGCACGGGGAATAAACTTTTTAATTTTCGAGCTCCCAAAAAGCCAGATTAGCGTGATTACTTCTTGCGGATACCCCACCCGAGTGTGCCGGTGCAAATTTGAACCCATTTAATGTTTCACTTTGGCGGTAATCGACGATTTTTGGTCAAATTATGACGTCACTTTTGCACCAAAAAGTTGTAATTTCCAAGGTTTTACGAATTTTGCATGACTCCACACAGGAAAGTTGTTCAGGATGCTCAACTTGGTCGATTTGCACGGTCAAAACGCGATTTCCAGAGTTGACTATTAGAAAAACAAGATGGCCGCTCTTCCCTTTTCCCTGCCCGGGAATAAACTTTTTAATTTTCGAGCTCCCGAAAAGCCGAATTAGCGTGATTACTTCTTGCGGATACCCCACCCGAGTGTGCCTGTGCAAATTTGAACCCCATCAATGTTTTACTTTGGCGGTAATCGACGATTTTTTGTCAAATTATAACGTCACTTTTGCACCAAAAAGTTGTAATTCCCAAGGTTTTGCGAATTTTGCATGACTCCACACAGGAAAGTTGTTCAGGATGCTCAACTTGGTCGATTTGCACCGTCAAAACGCGATTTCCAGAGTTGACTATTAGAAAAACAAGATGGCCGCTCTTCCCTTTTCCCTGCACGGGGAATAAACTTTTTAATTTTCGAGCTCCCGAAAAGCCAAATTAGCGTGATTACTTCTTGCGGATACCCCACCCGAGTGTGCCGGTGCAAATTTGAACCCCATCAATGTTTTACTTTGGCGGTAATCGACGATTTTTTGTCAAATTATGACGTCACTTCTGCACCAAAAAGTTGTAATTCCCAAGGTTTTACGAATTTTGCATGACTCCACACAGGAAAGTTGTTCAGGATGCTCAACTTGGTCGATTTGCACGGTAAAAACGCGATTTCCAGAGTTGACTATTAGAAAAACAAGATGGCCGCTCTTCCCTTTTCCCTGCCCGGGGAATAAACTTTTTAATTTTCGAGCTCCCGAAAAGCCGAATTAGCGTGATTACTTCTTGCGGATACCCCACCCGAGTGTGCCTGTGCAAATTTGAACCCCATCGATGTTTTACTTTGGCGGTAATCGACGATTTTTTGTCAAATTATGACGTCACTTTTGCACCAAAAAGTTGTAATTCCCAAGGTTTTGCGAATTTTGCATGACTCCACACAGGAAAGTTGTTCAGGATTCTCAACTTGGTCGATTTGCACGGTCAAAACGCGATTTCCAGAGTTGACTCTTAGAAAAACAAGATGGCCGCTCTTCCCTTTTCCCTGCACGGGGAATAAACTTTTTAATTTTCGAGCTCCCAAAAAGCCAGATTAGCGTGATTACTTCTTGCGGATACCCCACCCGAGTGTGCCGGTGCAAATTTGAACCCATTTAATGTTTCACTTTGGCGGTAATCGACGATTTTTGGTCAAATTATGACGTCACTTTTGCACCAAAAAGTTGTAATTCCCAAGGTTTTACGAATTTTGCATGACTCCACACAGGAAAGTTGTTCAGGATGCTCAACTTGGTCGATTTGCACGGTCAAAACGCGATTTCCAGAGTTGACTATTAGAAAAACAAGATGGCCGCTCTTCCCTTTTCCCTGCCCGGGGAATAAACTTTTTAATTTTCGAGCTCCCGAAAAGCCGAATTAGCGTGATTACTTCTTGCGGATACCCCACCCGAGTGTGCCTGTGCAAATTTGAACCCCATCGATGTTTTACTTTGGCGGTAATCGACGATTTTTGGTCAAATTATGACGTCACTTTTGCACCAAAAAGTTGTAATTCCCAAGGTTTTACGAATTTTGCATGACTCCACACAGGAAAGTTGTTCAGGATGCTCAACTTGGTCGATTTGCACGGTCAAAACGCGATTTCCAGAGTTGACTATTAGAAAAACAAGATGGCCGCTCTTCCCTTTTCCCTGCCCGGGGAATAAACTTTTTAATTTTCGAGCTCCCGAAAAGCCGAATTAGCGTGATTACTTCTTGCGGATACCCCACCCGAGTGTGCCGGTGCAAATTTGAACCCATTTAATGTTTCACTTTGGCGGTAATTGACGATTTTTGGTCAAATTATGACGTCACTTTTGCACCAAAAAGTTGTAATTCCCAAGGTTTTACGAATTTTGCATGACTCCACACAGGAAAGTTGTTCAGGATGCTCAACTTGGTCGATTTGCACCGTCAAAACGCGATTTCCAGAGTTGACTATTAGAAAAACAAGATGGCCGCTCTTCCCTTTCCCCTGCCCGGGGAATAAACTTTTTAATTTTCGAGCTCCCAAAAAGCCAGATTAGCGTGATTACTTCTTGCGGATACCCCACCCGAGTGTGCCTGTGCAAATTTGAACCCAGTCAATGTTTTACTATGGCGGTAATCGACGATTTTTGGTCAAATAATGACGTCACTTTTGCACCAAAAAGTTGTAATTCCCAAGGTTTTGCGAATTTTGCATGACTCCACACAGGAAAGTTGTTCAGGATGCTCAACTTGGTCGATTTGCACGGTCAAAACGCGATTTCCAGAGTTGACTATTAGAAAAACAAGATGGCCGCTCTTCCCTTTTCCCTGCCCGGGGAATAAACTTTTTAATTTTCGAGCTCCCGAAAAGCCGATTTAGCGTGATTACTTCTTGCGGATACCCCACCCGAGTGTGCCTGTGCAAATTTGAACCCCATCAATGTTTTACTTTGGCGGTAATCGACGATTTTTTGTCAAATTATAACGTCACTTTTGCACCAAAAAGTTGTAATTCCCAAGGTTTTGCGAATTTTGCATGACTCCACACAGGAAAGTTGTTCAGGATGCTCAACTTGGTCGATTTGCACGGTCAAAACGCGATTTCCAGAGTTGACTATTAGAAAAACAAGATGGCCGCTCTTCCCTTTTCCCTGCCCGGGGAATAAACTTTTTAATTTTCGAGCTCCCGAAAAGCCGAATTAGCGTGATTACTTCTTGCGGATACCCCACCCGAGTGTGCCTGTGCAAATTTGAACCCCATCAATGTTTTACTTTGGCGGTAATCGACGATTTTTTGTCAAATTATAACGTCACTTTTGCACCAAAAAGTTGTAATTCCCAAGGTTTTGCGAATTTTGCATGACTCCACACAGGAAAGTTGATCAGGATGCTCAACTTGGTCGATTTGCACCGTCAAAACGCGATTTCCAGAGTTGACTATTAGAATAACAAGATGGCCGCTCTTCACTTTCCCCTGCCCGGGGAATAAACTTTTTAATTGTCGAGCTCCCAAAAAGCCAGATTAGCGTGATTACTTTTTGCGGATACCCCACCCGAGTTTGCCTGTGCAAATTTGAACCCAGTCAATGTTTTACTTTGGCGGTAATCGACGATTTTTGGTCAAATAATGACGTCACTTTTGCACCAAAAAGTTGTAATTCATAAGGTTTTGCGAATTTTGCATGACTCCACACAGGAAAGTTGTTCAGGATGCTCAACTTGGTCGATTTGCACGGTCAAAACGCGATTTCCAGAGTTGAATATTAGAAAAACAAGATGGCCGCTCTTCCCTTTTCCCTGCCCGGGGAATAAACTTTTTAATTTTCGAGCTCCCGAAAAGCCGAATTAGCGTGATTACTTCTTGCGGATACCCCACCCGAGTGTGCCTGTGCAAATTTGAACCCCATCAATGTTTTACTTTGGCGGTAATCGACGATTTTTTGTCAAATTATAACGTCACTTTTGCACCAAAAAGTTGTAATTCCCAAGGTTTTGCGAATTTTGCATGACTCCACACAGGAAAGTTGTTCAGGATGCTCAACTTGGTCGATTTGCACGGTCAAAACGCGATTTCCAGAGTTGACTATTAGAATAAAAAAATGGCCGCTCTTCCCTTTTCCCTGCCCGGGGAATAAACTTTTTAATTTTCGAGCTCCCGAAAAGCCGAATTAGCGTGATTACTTCTTGCGGATACCCCACCCGAGTGTGCCTGTGCAAATTTGAACCCCATCAATGTTTTACTTTGGCGGTAATCGACGATTTTTTGTCAAATTATAACGTCACTTTTGCACCAAAAAGTTGTAATTCATAAGGTTTTGCGAATTTTGCATGACTCCACACAGGAAAGTTGTTCAGGATGCTCAACTTGGTCGATTTGCACGGTCAAAACGCGATTTCCAGAGTTGAATATTAGAAAAACAAGATGGCCGCTCTTCCCTTTTCCCTGCCCGGGGAATAAACTTTTTAATTTTCGAGCTCCCGAAAAGCCGAATTAGCGTGATTACTTCTTGCGGATACCCCACCCGAGTGTGCCTGTGCAAATTTGAACCCCGTCAATGTTTTACTTTGGCGGTAATCGACGATTTTTTGTCAAATTATAACGTCACTTTTGCACCAAAAAGTTGTAATTCCCAAGGTTTTGCGAATTTTGCATGACTCCACACAGGAAAGTTGTTCAGGATGCTCAACTTGGTCGATTTGCACGGTCAAAACGCGATTTCCAGAGTTGACTATTAGAATAACAAGATGGCCGCTCTTCCCTTTCCCATGCCCGGGGAATAAACTTTTTAATTGTCGAGCTCCCAAAAAGCCAGATTAGCGTGATTACTTCTTGCGGATACCCCACCCGAGTGTGCCTGTGCAAATTTGAACCCCATCAATGTTTTACTTTGGCGGTAATCGACGATTTTTTGTCAAATTATAACGTCACTTTTGCACCAAAAAGTTGTAATTCCCAATGTTTTGCGAATTTTGCATGACTCCACACAGGAAAGTTGTTCAGGATGCTCAACTTGGTCGATTTGCACCGTCAAAACGCGATTTCCAGAGTTGACTATTAGAAAAACAAGATGGCCGCTCTTCCCTTTTCCCTGCCTGGGGAATAAACTTTTTAATTTTCGAGCTCCCGAAAAGCCGAATTAGCGTGATTACTTCTTGCGGATACCCCACCCGAGTGTGCCAGTGCAAATTTGAACCCCATCGATGTTTTACTTTGCGGTAATCGACGATTTTTTGTCAAATTATGACGTCACTTTTGCACCAAAAAGTTGTAATTCCCAAGGTTTTACGAATTTTGCATGACTCCACACAGGAAAGTTGTTCAGGATGCTCAACTTGGTCGATTTGCACCGTCAAAACGCGATTTCCAGAGTTGACTATTAGAAAAACAAGATGGCCGCTCTTCCCTTTTCCCTGCACGGGGTATAAACTTTTTAATTTTCGAGCTCCCGAAAAGCCGAATTAGCGTGATTACTTCTTGCGGATACCCCACCCGAGTGTGCCGGTGCAAATTTGAACCCATTTAATGTTTTACTTTGGCGGTAATCGACGATTTTTGGTCAAATAATGACGTCACTTTTGCACCAAAAAGTTGTAATTCCCAAGGTTTTGCGAATTTTGCATGACTCCACACAGGAAAGTTGTTCAGGATGCTCAACTTGGTCGATTTGCACGGTCAAAACGCGATTTCCAGAGTTGACTATTAGAAAAACAAGATGGCCGCTCTTCCCTTTTCCCTGCCCGGGGAATAAACTTTTTAATTTTCGAGCTCCCGAAAAGCCGAATTAGCGTGATTACTTCTTGCGGATACCCCACCCGAGTGTGCCTGTGCAAATTTGAACCCCATCGATGTTTTACTTTGGCGGTAATCGACGATTTTTTGTCAAATTATGACGTCACTTTTGCACCAAAAAGTTGTAATTCCCAAGGTTTTGCGCATTTTGCATGACTCCACACAGGAAAGTTGTTCAGGATGCTCAACTTGGTCGATTTGCACCGTAAAAACTCGATTTCCAGAGTTGAATATTAGAAAAACAAGATGGCCGCTCTTCCATTTTCCCTGACCGGAGAATAACTTTTTAATTTTCGAGCCACCCCGAAAAGCCGAATTAGCGTGATTACTTCTTGCGGATACCCCACCCGAGTGTGCCGGTGCAAATCTCAACCCCGTCAATGTTTTACATTGGCGGTAATCGACGATTTTTGGACAAATTATGACGTCACTTTTGCACCAAAAAGTTGTAATTCCCAAGGTTTTACGAATTTTGCATGACTCCACACAGCAAAGTTGTTCAGGATGCTCAACTTGGTCGATTTGCACCGTCAAAACGCGATTTCCAGAGTTGACTATTAGAAAAACAAGATGGCCGCTCTTCCCTTTTCCCTGCCCGGGGAATAAACTTTTTAATTTTCGAGCTCCCGAAAAGCCGAATTAGCGTGATTACTTCTTGCGGATACCCCACCCGAGTGTGCCGGTGCAAATTTGAACCCATTTAATGTTTCACTTTGGCGGTAATTGACGATTTTTGGTCAAATTATGACGTCACTTTTGCACCAAAAAGTTGTAATTCCCAAGGTTTTACGAATTTTGCATGACTCCACACAGGAAAGTTGTTCAGGATGCTCAACTTGGTCGATTTGCACCGTCAAAACGCGATTTCCAGAGTTGACTATTAGAAAAACAAGATGGCCGCTCTTCCCTTTTCCCTGCCCGGGGAATAAACTTTTTAATTTTCGAGCTCCCAAAAAGCCAGATTAGCGTGATTACTTCTTGCGGATACCCCACCCGAGTGTGCCTGTGCAAATTTGAACCCAGTCAATGTTTTACTTTGGCGGTAATCGACGATTTTTGGTCAAATAATGACGTCACTTTTGCACCAAAAAGTTGTAATTCCCAAGGTTTTGCGAATTTTGCATGACTCCACACAGGAAAGTTGTTCAGGATGCTCAACTTGGTCGATTTGCACGGTCAAAACGCGATTTCCAGAGTTGACTATTAGAAAAACAAGATGGCCGCTCTTCCCTTTTCCCTGCCTGGGGAATAAACTTTTTAATTTTCGAGCTCCCGAAAAGCCGAATTAGCGTGATTACTTCTTGCGGATACCCCACCCGAGTGTGCCAGTGCAAATTTGAACCCCATCGATGTTTTACTTTGGCGGTAATCGACGATTTTTTGTCAAATTATGACGTCACTTTTGCACCAAAAAGTTGTAATTCCCAAGGTTTTACGAATTTTGCATGACTCCACACAGGAAAGTTGTTCAGGATGCTCAACTTGGTCGATTTGCACCGTCAAAACGCGATTTCCAGAGTTGACTATTAGAAAAACAAGATGGCCGCTCTTCCCTTTTCCCTGCACGGGGTATAAACTTTTTAATTTTCGAGCTCCCGAAAAGCCGAATTAGCGTGATTACTTCTTGCGGATACCCCACCCGAGTGTGCCGGTGCAAATTTGAACCCATTTAATGTTTTACTTTGGCGGTAATCGACGATTTTTGGTCAAATAATGACGTCACTTTTGCACCAAAAAGTTGTAATTCCCAAGGTTTTGCGAATTTTGCATGACTCCACACAGGAAAGTTGTTCAGGATGCTCAACTTGGTCGATTTGCACGGTCAAAACGCGATTTCCAGAGTTGACTATTAGAAAAACAAGATGGCCGCTCTTCCCTTTTCCCTGCCCGGGGAATAAACTTTTTAATTTTCGAGCTCCCGAAAAGCCGAATTAGCGTGATTACTTCTTGCGGATACCCCACCCGAGTGTGCCTGTGCAAATTTGAACCCCATCGATGTTTTACTTTGGCGGTAATCGACGATTTTTGGTCAAATAATGACGTCACTTTTGCACCAAAAAGTTGTAATTCCCAAGGTTTTGCGAATTTTGCATGACTCCACACAGGAAAGTTGTTCAGGATGCTCAACTTGGTCGATTTGCACGGTCAAAACGCGATTTCCAGAGTTGACTATTAGAAAAACAAGATGGCCGCTCTTCCCTTTTCCCTGCCCGGGGAATAAACTTTTTAATTTTCGAGCTCCCGAAAAGCCGAATTAGCGTGATTACTTCTTGCGGATACCCCACCCGAGTGTGCCTGTGCAAATTTGAACCCAGTCAATGTTTTACTTTGGCGGTAATCGACGATTTTTGGTCAAATAATGACGTCACTTTTGCACCAAAAAGTTGTAATTCCCAAGGTTTTGCGAATTTTGCATGACTCCACACAGGAAAGTTGTTCAGGATGCTCAACTTGGTCGATTTGCACGGTCAAAACGCGATTTCCAGAGTTGACTATTAGAGAAACAAGATGGCCGCTCTTCCCTTTTCCCTGCCCGGGGAATAAACTTTTTAATTTTCGAGCTCCCGAAAAGCCGATTTAGCGTGATTACTTCTTGCGGATACCCCACCCGAGTGTGCCTGTGCAAATCTGAACCCCGTCAATGTTTTACATTGGCGGTAATCGACGATTTTTGGACAAATTATGACGTCACTTTTGCACCAAAAAGTTGTAATTCCCAAGGTTTTACGAATTTTGCATGACTCCACACAGCAAAGTTGTTCAGGATGCTCAACTTGGTCGATTTGCACCGTCAAAACGCGATTTCCAGAGTTGACTATTAGAAAAACAAGATGGCCGCTCTTCCCTTTTCCCTGCCCGGGGAATAAACTTTTTAATTTTCGAGCTCCCGAAAAGCCGAATTAGCGTGATTACTTCTTGCGGATACCCCACCCGAGTGTGCCGGTGCAAATTTGAACCCATTTAATGTTTCACTTTGGCGGTAATTGACGATTTTTGGTCAAATTATGACGTCACTTTTGCACCAAAAAGTTGTAATTCCCAAGGTTTTACGAATTTTGCATGACTCCACACAGGAAAGTTGTTCAGGATGCTCAACTTGGTCGATTTGCACCGTCAAAACGCGATTTCCAGAGTTGACTATTAGAAAAACAAGATGGCCGCTCTTCCCTTTCCCCTGCCCGGGGAATAAACTTTTTAATTTTCGAGCTCCCAAAAAGCCAGATTAGCGTGATTACTTCTTGCGGATACCCCACCCGAGTGTGCCTGTGCAAATTTGAACCCAGTCAATGTTTTACTTTGGCGGTAATCGACGATTTTTGGTCAAATAATGACGTCACTTTTGCACCAAAAAGTTGTAATTCCCAAGGTTTTGCGAATTTTGCATGACTCCACACAGGAAAGTTGTTCAGGATGCTCAACTTGGTCGATTTGCACGGTCAAAACGCGATTTCCAGAGTTGACTATTAGAAAAACAAGATGGCCGCTCTTCCCTTTTCCCTGCCCGGGGAATAAACTTTTTAATTTTCGAGCTCCCGAAAAGCCGATTTAGCGTGATTACTTCTTGCGGATACCCCACCCGAGTGTGCCTGTGCAAATTTGAACCCCATCAATGTTTTACTTTGGCGGTAATCGACGATTTTTTGTCAAATTATAACGTCACTTTTGCACCAAAAAGTTGTAATTCATAAGGTTTTGCGAATTTTGCATGACTCCACACAGGAAAGTTGTTCAGGATGCTCAACTTGGTCGATTTGCACGGTCAAAACGCGATTTCCAGAGTTGAATATTAGAAAAACAAGATGGCCGCTCTTCCCTTTTCCCTGCCCGGGGAATAAACTTTTTAATTTTCGAGCTCCCGAAAAGCCGAATTAGCGTGATTACTTCTTGCGGATACCCCACCCGAGTGTGCCAGTGCAAATTTGAACCCCATCGATGTTTTACTTTGGCGGTAATCGACGATTTTTTGTCAAATTATGACGTCGCTTTTGCACCAAAAAGTTGTAATTCCCAAGGTTTTACGAATTTTGCATGACTCCACACAGGAAAGTTGTTCAGGATGCTCAACTTGGTCGATTTGCACCGTCAAAACGCGATTTCCAGAGTTGACTATTAGAAAAACAAGATGGCCGCTCTTCCCTTTTCCCTGCACGGGGTATAAACTTTTTAATTTTCGAGCTCCCGAAAAGCCGAATTAGCGTGATTACTTCTTGCGGATACCCCACCCGAGTGTGCCGGTGCAAATTTGAACCCATTTAATGTTTTACTTTGGCGGTAATCGACGATTTTTGGTCAAATAATGACGTCACTTTTGCACCAAAAAGTTGTAATTCCCAAGGTTTTGCGAATTTTGCATGACTCCACACAGGAAAGTTGTTCAGGATGCTCAACTTGGTCGATTTGCACCGTCAAAACGCGATTTCCAGAGTTGACTATTAGAAAAACAAGATGGCCGCTCTTCCCTTTTCCCTGCCCGGGGAATAAACTTTTTAATTTTCGAGCTCCCAAAAAGCCAAATTAGCGTGATTACTTCTTGCGGATACCCCACCCGAGTGTGCCTGTGCAAATTTGAACCCCATCAATGTTTTACTTTGGCGGTAATCGACGATTTTTTGTCAAATACTGACGTCACTTTTGCACCAAAAAGTTGTAATTCCCAAGGTTTTGCGAATTTTGCATGACTCCACACAGGAAAGTTGTTCAGGATGCTCAACTTGGTCGATTTGCACCGTCAAAACTTGATTTCCAGAGTTGACTATTAGAAAAAAAAGATGGCCGCTCTTCCCTTTTCCCTGCCCGGGGAATAAACTTTTTAATTTTCGAGCTCCCGAAAAGCCGAATTAGCGTGATTACTTCTTGCGGATACCCCACCCGAGTGTGCCTGTGCAAATTTGAACCCCATCAATGTTTTACTTTGGCGGTAATCGACGATTTTTTGTCAAATTATGACGTCACTTTTGCACCAAAAAGTTGTAATTCCCAAGGTTTTGCGAATTTTGCATGACTCCACACAGGAAAGTTGTTCAGGATGCTCAACTTGGTCGATTTACACCGTCAAAACGCGATTTCCAGAGTTGACTATTAGAAAAACAAGATGGCCGCTCTTCCCTTTTCCCTGCCCGGGGAATAAACTTTTTAATTTTCGACCCACCCCGAAAAGCCGAATTAGCGTGATTACTTCTTGCGGATACCCCACCCGAGTGTGCCGGTGCAAATCTGAACCCCGTCAATGTTTTACTTTGGCGGTAATCGACGATTTTTGGACAAATTATGACGTCACTTTTGCACCAAAAAGTTGTAATCCAAAGGTTTTACGAATTTTGCATGACTCCACACAGGAAAGTTGTTCAGGATGCTCAACTTGGTCGATTTGCACCGTCAAAACGCGATTTCCAGAGTTGACTCTTAGAAAAACAAGATGGCCGCTCTTCCCTTTTCCCTGCCCGGGGAATAAACTTTTTAATTTTCGAGCTCCCAAAAAGCCAAATTAGCGTGATTACTTCTTGCGGATACCCCACCCGAGTGTGCCGGTGCAAATTTGAACCCATTTAATGTTTTACTTTGGCGGTAATCGACGATTTTTGGTCAAATAATGACGTCACTTTTGCACCAAAAAGTTGTAATTCCCTAGGTTTTGCGAATTTTGCATGACTCCACACAGGAAAGTTGTTCAGGATGCTCAACTTGGTCGATTTGCACGTCAAAACGCGATTTCCAGAGTTAAATATTAGAAAAACAAGATGTCCGCTCTTCCCTTTTCCCTGCCCGGGGAATAAACTTTTTAATTTTCGAGCCACCCCGAAGAGCCGAATTAGCGTGATTACTTCTTGCGGATACCCCACCCGAGTGTGCCTGTGCAAATTTGAACCCCATCAATGTTTTACTTTGGCGGTAATCGACGATTTTTGGTCAAACTATGACGTCACTTTTGCACCAAAAAGTTGTAATTCCCAAGGTTTTGCGAATTTTGCATGACTCCACACAGGAAAGTTGTTCAGGATGCTCAACTTGGTCGATTTGCACCGTCAAAACGCGATTTCCAGAGTTGACTATTAGAAAAACAAGATGGCCGCTCTTCCCTTTTCCCTGCCCGAGGAATAAACTTTTTAATTTTCGAGCTCCCAAAAAGCCGAATTAGCGTGATTACTTCTTGCGGATACCCCACCCGAGTGTGCCTGTGCAAATTTGAACCCCATCAATGTTTTACTTTGGCGGTAATCGACGATTTTTGGTCAAACTATGACGTCACTTTTGCACCAAAAAGTTGTAATTCCCAAGGTTTTGCGAGTTTTGCATGACTCCACACAGGAAAGTTGTTCAGGATGCTCAACTTGGTCGATTTGCACCGTCAAAACGCGATTTCCAGAGTTGACTCTTAGAAAAACAAGATGGCCGCTCTTCCCTTTTCCCTGCACGGGGAATAAACTTTTTAATTTTCGAGCTCCCGAAAAGCCGAATTAGCGTGATTACTTCTTGCGGATACCCCACCCGAGTGTGCCGGTGCAAATTTGAACCCATTTAATGTTTTACTTTGGCGGTAATCGACGATTTTTGGTCAAATAATGACGTCACTTTTGCACCAAAAAGTTGTAATTCCCTAGGTTTTGCGAATTTTGCATGACTCCACACAGGAAAGTTGTTCAGGATGCTCAACTTGGTCGATTTGCACGTCAAAACGCGATTTCCAGAGTTAAATATTAGAAAAACAAGATGTCCGCTCTTCCCTTTTCCCTGCCCGGGGAATAAACTTTTTAATTTTCGAGCCACCCCGAAGAGCCGAATTAGCGTGATTACTTCTTGCGGATACCCCACCCGAGTGTGCCTGTGCAAATTTGAACCCCATCAATGTTTTACTTTGGCGGTAATCGACGATTTTTGGTCAAACTATGACGTCACTTTTGCACCAAAAAGTTGTAATTCCCAAGGTTTTGCGAATTTTGCATGACTCCACACAGGAAAGTTGTTCAGGATGCTCAACTTGGTCGATTTGCACCGTCAAAACGCGATTTCCAGAGTTGACTATTAGAAAAACAAGATGGCCGCTCTTCCCTTTTCCCTGCCCGAGGAATAAACTTTTTAATTTTCGAGCTCCCAAAAAGCCGAATTAGCGTGATTACTTCTTGCGGATACCCCACCCGAGTGTGCCTGTGCAAATTTGAACCCCATCAATGTTTTACTTTGGCGGTAATCGACGATTTTTGGTCAAACTATGACGTCACTTTTGCACCAAAAAGTTGTAATTCCCAAGGTTTTGCGAGTTTTGCATGACTCCACACAGGAAAGTTGTTCAGGATGCTCAACTTGGTCGATTTGCATCGTCAAAACGCGATTTCCAGAGTTGACTATTAGAAAAACAAGATGGCCGCTCTTCCCTTTTCCCTGCCCGGGGAATAAACTTTTTAATTTTCGAGCTCCCAAAAAGCCAAATTAGCGTGATTACTTCTTGCGGATACCCCACCCGAGTGTGCCTGTGCAAATTTGAACCCCATCAATGTTTTACTTTGGCGGTAATCGACGATTTTTTGTCAAATTATGACGTCACTTTTGCACCAAAAAGTTGTAATTCCCAAGGTTTTGCGAATTTTGCATGACTCCACACAGGAAAGTTGTTCAGGATGCTCAACTTGGTCGATTTGCACCGTCAAAACGCGATTTCCAGAGTTGACTATTAGAAAAACAAGATGGCCGCTCTTCCCTTTTCCCTGCCCGGGGAATAAACTTTTTAATTTTCGAGCTCCCAAAAAGCCGAATGAGCGTGATTACTTCTTGCGGATACCCCACCCGAGTGTGCCTGTGCAAATTTGAACCCCATCAATGTTTTACTTTGGCGGTAATCGACGATTTTTTGTCAAACTATGACGTCACTTTTGCACCAAAAAGTTGTAATTCCCAAGGTTTTGCGAGTTTTGCATGACTCCACACAGGAAAGTTGTTCAGGATGCTCAACTTGGTCGATTTGCACCGTCAAAACGCGATTTCCAGAGTTGACTATTAGAAAAACAAGATGGCCGCTCTTCCCTTTTCCCTGCCCGGGGAATAAACTTTTTAATTTTCGAGCTCCCAAAAAGCCAAATTAGCGTGATTACTTCTTGCGGATACCCCACCCGAGTGTGCCTGTGCAAATTTGAACCCCATCAATGTTTTACTTTGGCGGTAATCGACGATTTTTTGTCAAATTATGACGTCACTTTTGCACCAAAAAGTTGTAATTCCCAAGGTTTTGCGAATTTTGCATGACTCCACCCAGGAAAGTTGTTCAGGATGCTCAACTTGGTCGATTTGCACCGTCAAAACGCGATTTCCAGAGTTGACTATTAGAAAAACAAGATGGCCGCTCTTCCCTTTTCCCTGCCCGGGGAATAAACTTTTTAATTTTCGAGCTCCCAAAAAGCCAAATTAGCGTGATTACTTCTTGCGGATACCCCACCCGAGTGTGCCTGTGCAAATTTGAACCCCATCAATGTTTTACTTTGGCGGTAATCGACGATTTTTGGACAAATTATGACGTCACTTTTGCACCAAAAAGTTGTAATTCCCAAGGTTTTACGAATTTTGCATGACTCCACACAGGAAAGTTGTTCAGGATGCTCAACTTGGTCGATTTGCACCGTCAAAACTTGATTTCCAGAGTTGACTATTAGAAAAACAAGATGGCCGCTCTTCCCTTTTCCCTGCCCGGGGAATAAACTTTTTAATTTTCGAGCTCCCAAAAAGCCAAATTAGCGTGATTACTTCTTGCGGATACCCCACCCGAGTGTGCCGGTGCAAATCTGAACCCCGTCAATGTTTTACTTTGGCGGTAATCGACGATTTTTGGACAAATTATGACGTCACTTTTGCACCAAAAAGTTGTAATTCCCAAGGTTTTACGAATTTTGCATGACTCCACACAGGAAAGTTGTTCAGGATGCTCAACTTGGTCGATTTGCACCGTCAAAACTTGATTTCCAGAGTTGACTATTAGAAAAACAAGATGGCCGCTCTTCCCTTTTCCCTGCCCGGGGAATAAACTTTTTAATTTTCGAGCTCCCGAAAAGCCGAATTAGCGTGATTACTTCTTGCGGATACCCCACCCGAGTGTGCCTGTGCAAATTTGAACCCCATCAATGTTTTACTTTGGCGGTAATCGACGATTTTTTGTCAAATTATGACGTCACTTTTGCACCAAAAAGTTGTAATTCCCAAGGTTTTGCGAATTTTGCATGACTCCACACAGGAAAGTTGTTCAGGATGCTCAACTTGGTCGATTTGCACCGTCAAAACGCGATTTCCAGAGTTGACTATTAGAAAAACAAGATGGCCGCTCTTCCCTTTTCCCTGCCCGGGGAATAAACTTTTTAATTTTCGAGCCACCCCGAAAAGCCGAATTAGCGTGATTACTTCTTGCGGATACCCCACCCGAGTGTGCCGGTGCAAATCTGAACCCCGTCAATGTTTTACTTTGGCGGTAATCGACGATTTTTTGACAAATTATGACGTCACTTTTGCACCAAAAAGTTGTAATTCCCAAGGTTTTACGAATTTTGCATGACTCCACACAGGAAAGTTGTTCAGGATGCTCAACTTGGTCGATTTGCACCGTCAAAACGCGATTTCCAGAGTTGACTCTTAGAAAAACAAGATGGCCGCTCTTCCCTTTTCCCTGCACGGGGAATAAACTTTTTAATTTTCGAGCTCCCGAAAAGCCGAATTAGCGTGATTACTTCTTGCGGATACCCCACCCGAGTGTGCCGGTGCAAATTTGAACCCATTTAATGTTTCACTTTGGCGGTAATCGACGATTTTTGGTCAAATTATGACGTCACTTTTGCACCAAAAAGTTGTAATTCCCAAGGTTTTACGAATTTTGCATGACTCCACACAGGAAAGTTGTTCAGGATGCTCAACTTGGTCGATTTGCACGGTCAAAACGCGATTTCCAGAGTTGACTATTAGAAAAACAAGATGGCCGCTCTTCCCTTTTCCCTGCCCGGGGAATAAACTTTTTAATTTTCGAGCTCCCGAAAAGCCGAATTAGCGTGATTACTTCTTGCGGATACCCCACCCGAGTGTGCCGGTGCAAATTTGAACCCCGTCAATGTTTTACTTTGGCGGTAATCGACGATTTTTTTGTCAAATTATGACGTCACTTTTTGCACCAAAAAGTTGTAATTCCCAAGGTTTTGCGAATTTTGCATGACTCCACACAGAAAAGTTGTTCAGGATGCTCAACTTGGTCGATTTGCACTGTCAAAACGCGATTTCCAGAGTTGACTATTAGAAAAACAAGATGGCCGCTCTTCCCTTTTCCCTGCCCGGGGAATAAACTTTTTACTTTTCGAGCTCCCGAAAAGCCGAATTAGCGTGATTACTTCTTGCGGATACCCCACCCGAGTGTGCCGGTGCAAATTTGAACCCAGTCAATGTTTTACTTTGGCGGTAATCGACGATTTTTGGTCAAATAATGACGTCACTTTTGCACCAAAAAGTTGTAATTCCCTAGGTTTTGCGAATTTTGCATGACTCCACACAGGAAAGTTGTTCAGGATGCTCAACTTGGTCGATTTGCCCCGTCAAAACGCGATTTCCAGAGTTGAATATTAGAAAAACAAGATGGCCGCTCTTCCCTTTTCCCTGCCCGGAGAATAACTTTTTAATTTTCGAGCCACCCCGAAAAGCCGAATTAGCGTGATTACTTCTTGCGGATACCCCACCCGAGTGTGCCGGTGGAAATTTGAACCCTGTCAATGTTTTACTTTGGCGGTAATCGACGATTTTTTTGTCAAATTATGACGTCACTTTTTGCACCAAAAAGTTGTAATTCCCAAGGTTTTGCGAATTTTGCATGACTCCACACAGGAAAGTTGTTCAGGATGCTCAACTTGGTCGATTTGCACTGTCAAAACGCGATTTCCAGAGTTGACTATTAGAAAAACAAGATGGCCGCTCTTCCCTTTTCCCTGCACGGGGAATAAACTTTTTAATTTTCGAGCTCCCGAACAGCCGAATTAGCGTGATTACTTCTTGCGGATACCCCACCCGGGTGTGCCGGTGCAAATTTGAACCCATGTAATGTTTTACTTTGGCGGTAATCGACGATTTTTGGTCAAATAATGACGTCACTTTTGCACCAAAAAGTTGTAATTCCCTAGGTTTTGCGAATTTTGCATGACTCCACACAGGAAAGTTGTTCAGGATGCTCAACTTGGTCGATTTGCCCCGTCAAAACGCGATTTCCAGAGTTGAATATTAGAAAAACAAGATGGCCGCTCTTCCCTTTTCCCTGCCCGGAGAATAACTTTTTAATTTTCGAGCCACCCCGAAAAGCCGAATTAGCGTGATTACTTCTTGCGGATACCCCACCCGAGTGTGCCTGTGCAAATTTGAACCCCATCAATGTTTTACTTTGGCGGTAATCGACGATTTTTTGTCAAATTATAACGTCACTTTTGCACCAAAAAGTTGTAATTTCCAAGGTTTTGCGAATTTTGCATGACTCCACACAGGAAAGTTGTTCAGGATGCTCAACTTGGTCGATTTGCACCGTCAAAACGCGATTTCCAGAGTTGACTATTAGAAAAACAAGATGGCCGCTCTTCCCTTTTCCCTGCACGGGGAATAAACTTTTTAATTTTCGAGCTCCCGAAAAGCCAAATTAGCGTGATTACTTCTTGCGGATACCCCACCCGAGTGTGCCTGTGCAAATTTGAACCCCATCAATGTTTTACTTTGGCGGTAATCGACGATTTTTTGTCAAATTATGACGTCACTTTTGCACCAAAAAGTTGTAATTCCCAAGGTTTTACGAATTTTGCATGACTCCACACAGGAAAGTTGTTCAGGATGCTCAACTTGGTCGATTTGCCCCGTCAAAACGCGATTTCCAGAGTTGAATATTAGAAAAACAAGATGGCCGCTCTTCCCTTTTCCCTGCCCGGAGAATAACTTTTTAATTTTCGAGCCACCCCGAAAAGCCGAATTAGCGTGATTACTTCTTGCGGATACCCCACCCGAGTGTGCCGGTGCAAATTTGAACCCATTTAATGTTTTACTTTGGCGGTAATCGACGATTTTTGGTCAAATAATGACGTCACTTTTGCACCAAAAAGTTGTAATTCCCTAGGTTTTGCGAATTTTGCATGACTCCACACAGGAAAGTTGTTCAGGATGCTCAACTTGGTCGATTTGCCCCGTCAAAACGCGATTTCCAGAGTTGAATATTAGAAAAACAAGATGGCCGCTCTTCCCTTTTCCCTGCCCGGAGAATAACTTTTTAATTTTCGAGCCACCCCGAAAAGCCGAATTAGCGTGATTACTTCTTGCGGATACCCCACCCGAGTGTGCCGGTGCAAATTTGAACCCCGTCAATGTTTTACTTTGGCGGTAATCGACGATTTTTTTGTCAAATTATGACGTCACTTTTTGCACCAAAAAGTTGTAATTCCCAAGGTTTTGCGAATTTTGCATGACTCCACACAGGAAAGTTGTTCAGGATGCTCAACTTGGTCGATTTGCACTGTCAAAACGCGATTTCCAGAGTTGACTATTAGAAAAACAAGATGGCCGCTCTTCCCTTTTCCCTGCCCGGGGAATAAACTTTTTACTTTTCGAGCTCCCGAAAAGCCGAATTAGCGTGATTACTTCTTGCGGATACCCCACCCGAGTGTGCCGGTGCAAATTTGAACCCAGTCAATGTTTTACTTTGGCGGTAATCGACGATTTTTTGTCAAACTATGACGTCACTTTTGCACCAAAAAGTTGTAATTCCCAAGGTTTTGCGAATTTTGCATGACTCCACACAGGAAAGTTGTTCAGGATGCTCAACTTGGTCGATTTGCACCGTCAAAACGCGATTTCCAGAGTTGACTATTAGAAAAACAAGATGGCCGCTCTTCCCTTTTCCCTGCCCGGGGAATAAACTTTTTAGTTTTCGAGCTCCCAAAAAGCCAAATTAGCGTGATTACTTCTTGCGGATACCCCACCCGAGTGTGCCTGTGCAAATTTGAACCCCATCAATGTTTTACTTTGGCGGTAATCGATGATTTTTTGTCAAATTATGACGTCACTTTTGCGCCAAAAAGTTGTAATTCCCAAGGTTTTGCGAATTTTGCATGACTCCACACAGGAAAGTTGTTCAGGATCCTCAACTTGGTCGATTTGCACCGTCAAAACTCGATTTCCAGAGTTGACTATTAGAAAACAAGATGGCCGCTCTTCCCTTTTCCCTGCCCGGGGAATAAACTTTTTAATTTTCGAGCCACCCCGAAAAGCCGAATTAGCGTGATTACTTCTTGCGGATACCCCACCCGAGTGTTCCGGTGCAAATCTGAACCCCGTCAATGTTATACTTTGGCGGTAATCGACGATTTTTGGACAAATTATGACGTCACTTTTGCACCAAAAAGTTGTAATTCCCAAGGTTTTACGAATTTTGCATGACTCCACACAGGAAAGTTGTTCAGGATGCTCAACTTGGTCGATTTGCACGGTCAAAACGCGATTTCCAGAGTTGACTATTAGAAAAACAAGATGGCCGCTCTTCCCTTTTCCCTGCCCGGGGAATAAACTTTTTAATTTTCGAGCTCCCGAAAAGCCGAATGAGCGTGATTACTTCTTGCGGATACCCCACCGAGTGTGCCTGTGCAAATTTGAACCCCATCAATGTTTTACTTTGGCGGTAATCGACGATTTTTTGTCAAACTATGACGTCACTTTTGCACCAAAAAGTTGTAATTCCCAAGGTTTTGCGAATTTTGCATGACTCCACACAGGAAAGTTGTTCAGGATGCTCAACTTGGTCGATTTGCACCGTCAAAACGCGATTTCCAGAGTTGACTATTAGAAAAACAAGATGGCCGCTCTTCCCTTTTCCCTGCCCGGGGAATAAACTTTTTAATTTTCGAGCTCCCGAAAAGCCGAATTAGCGTGATTACTTCTTGCGGATACCCCACCCGAGTGTGCCGGTGCAAATTTGAACCCATTTAATGTTTCACTTTGGCGGTAATTGACGATTTTTGGTCAAATTATGACGTCACTTTTGCACCAAAAAGTTGTAATTCCCAAGGTTTTACGAATTTTGCATGACTCCACACAGGAAAGTTGTTCAGGATGCTCAACTTGGTCGATTTGCACCGTCAAAACGCGATTTCCAGAGTTGACTATTAGAAAAACAAGATGGCCGCTCTTCCCTTTTCCCTGCCCGGGGAATAAACTTTTTAATTTCCGAGCTCCCAAAAAGCCAAATTAGCGTGATTACTTCTTGCGGATACCCCACCCGAGTGTGCCGGTGCAAATCTGAACCCCGTCAATGTTTTACTTTGGCGGTAATCGACGATTTTTGGACAAATTATGACTTCACTTTTGCACCAAAAAGTTGTAATTCCCAAGGTTTTGCGAATTTTGCATGACTCCACACAGGAAAGTTGTTCAGGATGCTCAACTTGGTTGATTTGCACCGTCAAAACGCGATTTCCAGAGTTGACTATTAGAAAAACAAGATGGCCGCTCTTCCCTTTTCCCTGCCCGGGGAATAACCTTTTTAATTTTCGAGCTCCCAAAAAGCCAAATTAGCGTGATCACTTCTTGCGGACACCCCACCCGAGTGTGCCTGTGCAAATTTGAACCCCATCAATGTTTTACTTTGGCGGTAATCGACGATTTTTTGTCAAATTATGACGTCACTTTTGCGCCAAAAAGTTGTAATTCCCAAGGTTTTGCGAATTTTGCATGACTCCACACAGGAAAGTTGTTCAGGATGCTCAACTTGGTCGATTTGCACCGTCAAAACGCGATTTCCAGAGTTGACTATTAGAAAACAAGATGGCCGCTCTTCCCTTTTCCCTGCCCGGGGAATAAACTTTTTAATTTTCGAGCCACCCCGAAAAGCCGAATTAGCGTGATTACTTCTTGCGGATACCCCACCCGAGTGTGCCGGTGCAAATCTGAACCCCGTCAATGTTATACTTTGGCGGTAATCGACGATTTTTGGACAAATTATGACGTCACTTTTGCACCAAAAAGTTGTAATTCCCAAGGTTTTGCGAATTTTGCATGACTCCACACAGGAAAGTTGTTCAGGATGCTCAACTTGGTCGATATGCACCGTCAAAACGCGATTTCCAGAGTTGAATATTAGAAAAACAAGATGGCCGCTCTTCCATTTTCCCTGACCGGAGAATAACTTTTTAATTTTCGAGCCACCCCGAAAAGCCGAATTAGCGTGATTACTTCTTGCGGATACCCCACCCGAGTGTGCCGGTGCAAATCTGAACCCCGTCAATGTTTTACTTTGGCGGTAATCGACGATTTTTGGACAAATTATGACTTCACTTTTGCACAAAAAAGTTGTAATTCCCAAGGTTTTGCGAATTTTGCATGACTCCACACAGCAAAGTTGTTCAGGATGCTCAACTTGGTCGATTTGCACCGTCAAAACGCGATTTCCAGAGTTGACTATTAGAAAAACAAGATGGCCGCTCTTCCCTTTTCCCTGCCCGGGGAATAAACTTTTTAATTTTCGAGCACCCAAAAAGCCAAATTAGCGTGATTACTTCTAGCGGATACCCAACCCGAGTGTGCCTGTGCAAATTTGAACCCCATCAATGTTTTACTTTGGCAGTAATCGACGATTTTTTGTCAAATTATGACGTCACTTTTGCGCCAAAAAGTTGTAATTCCCAAGGTTTTGCGAATTTTGCATGACTCCACACAGGAAAGTTGTTCAGGATGCTCAACTTGGTCGATTTGCACCGTCAAAACGCGTTTTCCAGAGTTGACTATTAGAAAACAAGATGGCCGCTCTTCCCTTTTCCCTGCCCGGGGAATAAACTTTTTAATTTTCGAGCCACCCCGAAAAGCCGAATTAGCGTGATTACTTCTTGCGGATACCCCACCCGAGTGTGCCGGTGCAAATTTGAACCCATTTAATGTTTCACTTTGGCGGTAATCGACGATTTTTGGTAAAATTATGACGTCACTTTTGCACCAAAAAGTTGTAATTCCCAAGGTTTTACGAATTTTGCATGACTCCACACAGGAAAGTTGTTCAGGATGCTCAACTTGGTCGATTTGCACCGTCAAAACACGATTTCCAGAGTTGACTATTAGAAAAACAAGATGGCCGCTCTTCCCTTTTCCCTGCCCGGGGAATAAACTTTTTAATTTTCGAGCTCCCAAAAAGCCAAATTAGCGTGATTACTTCTTGCGGATACCCCACCCGAGTGTGCCTGTGCAAATTTGAACCTCATCAATGTTTTACTTTGGCGGTAATCGACGATGTTTTGTCAAATTATGACGTCACTTTTGCACCAAAAAGTTGTAATTCCCAAGGTTTTGCGAATTTTGCATGACTCCACACAGGAAAGTTGTTCAGGATGCTCAACTTGGTCGATTTGCACCGTCAAAACGCGATATCCAGAGTTGACTCTTAGAAAAACAAGATGGCCGCTCTTCCCTTTTCCCTGCCCGGGGAATAAACTTTTTAATTTTCGAGCTCCCGAAAAGCCGAATGAGCGTGATTACTTCCTGCGGATACCCCACCGAGTGTGCCTGTGCAAATTTTAACCCCATCAATGTTTTACTTTGGCGGTAATCGACGATTTTTTGTCAAACTATGACGTCACTTTTGCACCAAAAAGTTGTAATTCCCAAGGTTTTGCGAATTTTGCATGACTCCACACAGGAAAGTTGTTCAGGATGCTCAACTTGGTCGATATGCACCGTCAAAACGCGATTTCCAGAGTTGAATATTAGAAAAACAAGATGGCCGCTCTTCCATTTTCCCTGACCGGAGAATAACTTTTTAATTTTCGAGCCACCCCGAAAAGCCGAATTAGCGTGATTACTTCTTGCGGATACCCCACCCGAGTGTGCCGGTGCAAATCTAAACCCCGTCAATGTTTTACTTTGGCGGTAATCGACGATTTTTGGACAAATTATGACGTCACTTTTGCACCAAAAAGTTGTAATTCCCAAGGTTTTGCGAATTTTGCATGACTCCACACAGGAAAGTTGTTCAGGATGCTCAACTTGGTCGATTTGCACCGTCAAAACGCGATTTCCAGAGTTGACTATTAGAAAAACAAGATGGCCGCTCTTCCCTTTTCCCTGCCCGGGGAATAAACTTTTTAATTTTCGAGCACCCAAAAAGCCAAATTAGCGTGATTACTTCTTGCGGATACCCCACCCGAGTGTGCCTGTGCAAATTTGAACCCCATCAATGTTTTACTTTGGCGGTAATCGACGATTTTTTGTCAAATTATGACGTCACTTTTGCACCAAAAAGATGTAATTCCCAAGGTTTTGCGAATTTTGCATGACTACACACAGGAAAGTTGTTCAGGATGCTCAACATGGTCGATTTGGCGCGTCAAAACGCGATTTCCAGAGTTGACTATTAGAAAAACAAGATGGCCGCTCTTCCCTTTTCCCTGCCCGGGGAATAAACTTTTTAATTTTCGAGCTCCCGAACAGCCAAATTAGCGTGATTACTTCTTGCGGATACCCCACCCGAGTGTGCCTGTGCAAATTTGAACCTCATCAATGTTTTACTTTGGCGGTAATCGACGATGTTTTGTCAAATTATGACGTCACTTTTGCACCAAAAAGTTGTAATTCCCAAGGTTTTGCGAATTTTGCATGACTCCACACAGGAAAGTTGTTCAGGATGCTCAACTTGGTCGATTTGCACCGTCAAAACGCGATATCCAGAGTTGACTCTTAGAAAAACAAGATGGCCGCTCTTCCCTTTTCCCTGCCCGGGGAATAAACTTTTTAATTTTCGAGCTCCCGAAAAGCCGAATGAGCGTGATTACTTCCTGCGGATACCCCACCGAGTGTGCCTGTGCAAATTTTAACCCCATCAATGTTTTACTTTGGCGGTAATCGACGATTTTTTGTCAAACTATGACGTCACTTTTGCACCAAAAAGTTGTAATTCCCAAGGTTTTGCGAATTTTGCATGACTCCACACAGGAAAGTTGTTCAGGATGCTCAACTTGGTCGATATGCACCGTCAAAACGCGATTTCCAGAGTTGAATATTAGAAAAACAAGATGGCCGCTCTTCCATTTTCCCTGACCGGAGAATAACTTTTTAATTTTCGAGCCACCCCGAAAAGCCGAATTAGCGTGATTACTTCTTGCGGATACCCCACCCGAGTGTGCCGGTGCAAATCTAAACCCCGTCAATGTTTTACTTTGGCGGTAATCGACGATTTTTGGACAAATTATGACGTCACTTTTGCACCAAAAAGTTGTAATTCCCAAGGTTTTGCGAATTTTGCATGACTCCACACAGGAAAGTTGTTCAGGATGCTCAACTTGGTCGATTTGCACCGTCAAAACGCGATTTCCAGAGTTGACTATTAGAAAAACAAGATGGCCGCTCTTCCCTTTTCCCTGCCCGGGGAATAAACTTTTTAATTTTCGAGCACCCAAAAAGCCAAATTAGCGTGATTACTTCTTGCGGATACCCCACCCGAGTGTGCCTGTGCAAATTTGAACCCCATCAATGTTTTACTTTGGCGGTAATCGACGATTTTTTGTCAAATTATGACGTCACTTTTGCACCAAAAAGATGTAATTCCCAAGGTTTTGCGAATTTTGCATGACTACACACAGGAAAGTTGTTCAGGATGCTCAACATGGTCGATTTGGCGCGTCAAAACGCGATTTCCAGAGTTGACTATTAGAAAAACAAGATGGCCGCTCTTCCCTTTTCCCTGCCCGGGGAATAAACTTTTTAATTTTCGAGCTCCCGAACAGCCGAATTAGCGTGATTACTTCTTGCGGATACCCCACCCGAGTGTGCCTGTGCAAATTTGAACCCCATCAATGTTTTACTTTGGCGGTAATCGACGATTTTTTGTCAAACTATGACGTCACTTTTGCACCAAAAAGTTGTAATTCCCAAGGTTTTGCGAATTGTGCATGACTCCACACAGGAAAGTTGTTCAGGATGCTCAACTTGGTCGATTTGCACCGTCAAAACGCGATTTCCAGAGTTGACTATTAGAAAAACAAGATGGCCGCTCTTCCCTTTTCCCTGCCCGGGGAATAAACTTTTTAGTTTTCGAGCTCCCAAAAAGCCAAATTAGCGTGATTACTTCTTGCGGATACCCCACCCGAGTGTGCCTGTGCAAATTTGAACCCCATCAATGTTTTACTTTGGCGGTAATCGATGATTTTTTGTCAAATTATGACGTCACTTTTGCGCCAAAAAGTTGTAATTCCCAAGGTTTTGCGAATTTTGCATGACTCCACACAGGAAAGTTGTTCAGGATGCTCAACTTGGTCGATATGCACCGTCAAAACGCGATTTCCAGAGTTGAATATTAGAAAAACAAGATGGCCGCTCTTCCATTTTCCCTGACCGGAGAATAACTTTTTAATTTTCGAGCCACCCCGAAAAGCCGAATTAGCGTGATTACTTCTTGCGGATACCCCACCCGAGTGTGCCGGTGCAAATCTGAACCCCGTCAATGTTTTACTTTGGCGGTAATCGACGATTTTTGGACAAATTATGACTTCACTTTTGCACCAAAAAGTTGTAATTCCCAAGGTTTTGCGAATTTTGCATGACTCCACACAGCAAAGTTGTTCAGGATGCTCAACTTGGTCGATTTGCACCGTCAAAACGCGATTTCCAGAGTTGACTATTAGAAAAACAAGATGGCCGCTCTTCCCTTTTCCCTGCCCGGGGAATAAACTTTTTAATTTTCGAGCTCCCAAAAAGCCAAATTAGCGTGATTACTTCTTGCGGATACCCCACCCGAGTGTGCCTGTGCAAATTTGAACCCCATCAATGTTTTACTTTGGCGGTAATCGACGATTTTTTGTCAAATTATGACGTCACTTTTGCGCCAAAAAGTTGTAATTCCCAAGGTTTTGCGAATTTTGCATGACTCCACACAGGAAAGTTGTTCAGGATCCTCAACTTGGTCGATTTGCACCGTCAAAACGCGATTTCCAGAGTTGACTATTAGAAAAACAAGATGGCCGCTCTTCCCTTTTCCCTGCCCGGGGAATAAACTTTTTAGTTTTCGAGCTCCCAAAAAGCCAAATTAGCGTGATTACTTCTTGCGGATACCCCACCCGAGTGTGCCTGTGCAAATTTGAACCCCATCAATGTTTTACTTTGGCGGTAATCGATGATTTTTTGTCAAATTATGACGTCACTTTTGCGCCAAAAAGTTGTAATTCCCAAGGTTTTGCGAATTTTGCATGACTCCACACAGGAAAGTTGTTCAGGATGCTCAACTTGGTCGATATGCACCGTCAAAACGCGATTTCCAGAGTTGAATATTAGAAAAACAAGATGGCCGCTCTTCCATTTTCCCTGACCGGAGAATAACTTTTTAATTTTCGAGCCACCCCGAAAAGCCGAATTAGCGTGATTACTTCTTGCGGATACCCCACCCGAGTGTGCCGGTGCAAATCTGAACCCCGTCAATGTTTTACTTTGGCGGTAATCGACGATTTTTGGACAAATTATGACTTCACTTTTGCACCAAAAAGTTGTAATTCCCAAGGTTTTGCGAATTTTGCATGACTCCACACAGCAAAGTTGTTCAGGATGCTCAACTTGGTCGATTTGCACCGTCAAAACGCGATTTCCAGAGTTGACTATTAGAAAAACAAGATGGCCGCTCTTCCCTTTTCCCTGCCCGGGGAATAAACTTTTTAATTTTCGAGCTCCCAAAAAGCCAAATTAGCGTGATTACTTCTTGCGGATACCCCACCCGAGTGTGCCTGTGCAAATTTGAACCCCATCAATGTTTTACTTTGGCGGTAATCGACGATTTTTTGTCAAATTATGACGTCACTTTTGCGCCAAAAAGTTGTAATTCCCAAGGTTTTGCGAATTTTGCATGACTCCACACAGGAAAGTTGTTCAGGATCCTCAACTTGGTCGATTTGCACCGTCAAAACGCGATTTCCAGAGTTGACTATTAGAAAACAAGATGGCCGCTCTTCCCTTTTCCCTGCCCGGGGAATAAACTTTTTAATTTTCGAGCCACCCCGAAAAGCCGAATTAGCGTGATTACTTCTTGCGGATACCCCACCCGAGTGTGCCGGTGCAAATCTGAACCCCGTCAATGTTATACTTTGGCGGTAATCGACGATTTTTGGACAAATTATGACGTCACTTTTGCACCAAAAAGTTGTAATTCCCAAGGTTTTACGAATTTTGCATGACTCCACACAGGAAAGTTGTTCAGGATGCTCAACTTGGTCGATTTGCACCGTCAAAACGCGATTTCCAGAGTTGACTATTAGAAAAACAAGATGGCCGCTCTTCCCTTTTCCCTGCCCGGGGAATAAACTTTTTAATTTTCGAGCTCCCAAAAAGCCAAATTAGCGTGATTACTTCTTGCGGATACCCCACCGAGTGTGCCTGTGCAAATTTGAACCCCATCAATGTTTTACTTTGGCGGTAATCGACGATTTTTTGTCAAACTATGACGTCACTTTTGCACCAAAAAGTTGTAATTCCCAAGGTTTTGCGAATTTTGCATGACTCCACACAGGAAAGTTGTTCAGGATGCTCAACTTGGTCGATTTGCACCGTCAAAACGCGATTTCCAGAGTTGACTATTAGAAAAACAAGATGGCCGCTCTTCCCTTTTCCCTGCCCGGGGAATAAACTTTTTAATTTTCGAGCTCCCGAAAAGCCGAATTAGCGTGATTACTTCTTGCGGATACCCCACCCGAGTGTGCCGGTGCAAATTTGAACCCATTTAATGTTTCACTTTGGCGGTAATTGACGATTTTTGGTCAAATTATGACGTCACTTTTGCACCAAAAAGTTGTAATTCCCAAGGTTTTACGAATTTTGCATGACTCCACACAGGAAAGTTGTTCAGGATGCTCAACTTGGTCGATTTGCACCGTCAAAACGCGATTTCCAGAGTTGACTATTAGAAAAACAAGATGGCCGCTCTTCCCTTTTCCCTGCCCGGGGAATAAACTTTTTAATTTTCGAGCTCCCAAAAAGCCAAATTAGCGTGATTACTTCTTGCGGATACCCCACCCGAGTGTGCCTGTGCAAATTTGAACCCCATCAATGTTTTACTTTGGCGGTAATCGACGATTTTTTGTCAAATTATGACGTCACTTTTGCGCCAAAAAGTTGTAATTCCCAAGGTTTTGCGAATTTTGCATGACTCCACACAGGAAAGTTGTTCAGGATCCTCAACTTGGTCGATTTGCACCGTCAAAACGCGATTTCCAGAGTTGACTATTAGAAAACAAGATGGCCGCTCTTCCCTTTTCCCTGCCCGGGGAATAAACTTTTTAATTTTCGAGCCACCCCGAAAAGCCGAATTAGCGTGATTACTTCTTGCGGATACCCCACCCGAGTGTGCCGGTGCAAATCTGAACCCCGTCAATGTTATACTTTGGCGGTAATCGACGATTTTTGGACAAATTATGACGTCACTTTTGCACCAAAAAGTTGTAATTCCCAAGGTTTTACGAATTTTGCATGACTCCACACAGGAAAGTTGTTCAGGATGCTCAACTTGGTCGATTTGCACCGTCAAAACGCGATTTCCAGAGTTGACTATTAGAAAAACAAGATGGCCGCTCTTCCCTTTTCCCTGCCCGGGGAATAAACTTTTTAATTTTCGAGCTCCCAAAAAGCCAAATTAGCGTGATTACTTCTTGCGGATACCCCACCGAGTGTGCCTGTGCAAATTTGAACCCCATCAATGTTTTACTTTGGCGGTAATCGACGATTTTTTGTCAAACTATGACGTCACTTTTGCACCAAAAAGTTGTAATTCCCAAGGTTTTGCGAATTTTGCATGACTCCACACGGGAAAGTTGTTCAGGATGCTCAACTTGGTCGATTTGCACCGTCAAAACGCGATTTCCAGAGTTGACTATTAGAAAAACAAGATGGCCGCTCTTCCCTTTTCCCTGCCCGGGGAATAAACTTTTTAATTTTCGAGCTCCCGAAAAGCCGAATTAGCGTGATTACTTCTTGCGGATACCCCACCCGAGTGTGCCGGTGCAAATTTGAACCCATTTAATGTTTCACTTTGGCGGTAATTGACGATTTTTGGTCAAATTATGACGTCACTTTTGCACCAAAAAGTTGTAATTCCCAAGGTTTTACGAATTTTGCATGACTCCACACAGGAAAGTTGTTCAGGATCCTCAACTTGGTCGATTTGCACCGTCAAAACGCGATTTCCAGAGTTGACTATTAGAAAACAAGATGGCCGCTCTTCCCTTTTCCCTGCCCGGGGAATAAACTTTTTAATTTTCGAGCCAACCCGAAAAGCCGAATTAGCGTGATTACTTCTTGCGGATACCCCACCGAGTGTGCCTGTGCAAATTTGAACCCCATCAATGTTTTACTTTGGCGGTAATCGACAATTTTTTGTCAAACTATGACGTCACTTTTGCACCAAAAAGTTGTAATTCCCAAGGTTTTGCGAATTTTGCATGACTCCACACAGGAAAGTTGTTCAGGATGCTCAACTTGGTCGATATGCACCGTCAAAACGCGATTTCCAGAGTTGAATATTAGAAAAACAAGATGGCCGCTCTTCCATTTTCCCTGACCGGAGAATAACTTTTTAATTTTCGAGCCACCCCGAAAAGCCGAATTAGCGTGATTACTTCTTGCGGATACCCCACCCGAGTGTGCCGGTGCAAATCTGAACCCCGTCAATGTTTTACTTTGGCGGTAATCGACGATTTTTGGACAAATTATGACTTCACTTTTGCACCAAAAAGTTGTAATTCCCAAGGTTTTGCGAATTTTGCATGACTCCACACAGCAAAGTTGTTCAGGATGCTCAACTTGGTCGATTTGCACCGTCAAAACGCGATTTCCAGAGTTGACTATTAGAAAAACAAGATGGCCGCTCTTCCCTTTTCCCTGCCCGGGGAATAAACTTTTTAATTTTCGAGCACCCAAAAAGCCAAATTAGCGTGATTACTTCTTGCGGATACCCCACCCGAGTGTGCCTGTGCAAATTTGAACCCCATCAATGTTTTACTTTGGCGGTAATCGACGATTTGTTGTCAAATTATGACGTCACTTTTGCACCAAAAAGTTGTAATTCCCAAGGTTTTGCGAATTTTGCATGACTCCACACAGGAAAGTTGTTCAGGATGCTCAACTTGGTCGATTTGCACCGTCAAAACGCGATTTCCAGTGTTGACTATTAGAAAAACAAGATGGCCGCTCTTCCCTTTTCCCTGCCCGGGGAATAAACTTTTTAATTTTCGAGCTCCCGAAAAGCCGAATGAGCGTGATTACTTCTTGCAGATACCCCACCGAGTGTGCCTGTGCAAATTTGAACCCCATCAATGTTTTACTTTGGCGGTAATCGACGATTTTTTGTCAAATTATGACGTCACTTTTGCACCAAAAAGTTGTAATTCCCAAGGTTTTGCGAATTTTGCATGACTCCACACAGGAAAGTTGTTCAGGATGCTCAACTTGGTCGATTTGCACCGTCAAAACGCGATTTCCAGAGTTGACTATTAGAAAAACAAGATGGCCGCTCTTCCCTTTTCCCTGCCCGGGGAATAAACTTTTTAATTTTCGAGCTCCGAAAAAGCCAAATTAGCGTGATTACTTCTTGCGGATACCCCACCCGAGTGTGCCTGTGCAAATTTGAACCCCATCAATGTTTTACTTTGGCGGTAATCGACGATTTTTTGTCAAATTATGACGTCACTTTTGCACCAAAAAGTTGTAATTCCCAAGGTTTTGCGAATTTTGCATGACTCCACACAGGAAAGTTGTTCAGGATGCTCAACTTGGTCGATTTGCACCGTCAAAACGCGATTTCCAGAGTTGACTATTAGAAAAACAAGATAGCCGCTCTTCCCTTTTCCCTGCCCGGGGAATAAACTTTTTAATTTTCGAGCTCCCGAAAAGCCGAATGAGCGTGATTACTTCTTGCGGATACCCCACCCGAGTGTGCCTGTGCAAATTTGAACCCCATCAATGTTTTACTTTGGCGGTAATCGACGATTTTTTGTCAAACTATGACGTCACTTTTGCACCAAAAAGTTGTAATTCCCAAGGTTTTGCGAATTTTGCATGACTCCACACAGGAAAGTTGTTCAGGATGCTCAACTTGGTCGATTTGCACCGTCAAAACGCGATTTCCAGAGTTGACTATAGAAAAACAAGATGGCCGCTCTTCCCTTTTCCCTGCCCGGGGAATAAACTTTTTAATTTTCGAGCTCCCAAAAAGCCAAATTAGCGTGATTACTTCTTGCGGATACCCCACCCGAGTGTGCCTGTGCAAATTTGAACCCCATCAATGTTTTACTTTGGCGGCAATCGACGATTTTTGGTCAAATTATGACGTCACTTTTGCACCAAAAAGTTGTAATTCCCAAGGTTTTACGAATTTTGCATGACTCCACACAGGAAAGTTGTTCAGGATGCTCAACTTGGTCGATTTGCACCGTCAAAACGCGATTTCCAGAGTTGACTATTAGAAAAACAAGATGGCCGCTCTTCCCTTTTCCCTGCCCGGGGAATAAACTTTTTAATTTTCGAGCTCCCAAAAAGCCAAATTAGCGTAATTACTTCTTGCGGATACCCCACCCGTGTGTGCCTGTGCAAATTTGAACCCTATCAATGTTTTACTTTGGCGGTAATCGACGATTTTTTGTCAAACTATGACGTCACTTTTGCACCAAAAAGTTGTAATTCCCAAGGTTTTACGAATTTTGCATGACTCCACACAGGAAAGTTGTTCAGGATGCTCAACTTGGTCGATTTGCACCGTCAAAACGCGATTTCCAGAGTTGACTATTAGAAAAACAAGATGGCCGCTCTTCCCTTTTCCCTGCCCGGGGAATAAACTTTTTAATTTTCGAGCTCCCAAAAAAGCCAAATTAGCGTGATTACTTCTTGCGGATACCCCACCCGAGTGTGCCTGTGCAAATTTGAACCCCATCAATGTTTTACTTTGGCGGTAATCGACGATTTTTTGTCAAACTATGACGTCACTTTTGCACCAAAAAGTTGTAATTCCCAAGGTTTTGCGAATTTTGCATGACTCCACACAGGAAAGTTGTTCAGGATGCTCAACTTGGTCGATTTGCACCGTCAAAACGCGATTTCCAGAGTTGACTATAGAAAAACAAGATGGCCGCTCTTCCCTTTTCCCTGCCCGGGGAATAAACTTTTTAATTTTCGAGCTCCCAAAAAGCCAAATTAGCGTGATTACTTCTTGCGGAAACCCCACCCGAGTGTGCCTGTGCAAATTTGAACCCCATCAATGTTTTACTTTGGCGGTAATCGACGATTTTTGGTCAAATTATGACGTCACTTTTGCACCAAAAAGTTGTAATTCCCAAGGTTTTACGAATTTTGCATGACTCCACACAGGAAAGTTGTTCAGGATGCTCAACTTGGTCGATTTGCACCGTCAAAACGCGATTTCCAGAGTTGACTATTAGAAAAACAAGATGGCCGCTCTTCCCTTTTCCCTGCCCGGGGAATAAACTTTTTAATTTTCGAGCTCCCAAAAAGCCAAATTAGCGTAATTACTTCTTGCGGATACCCCACCCGTGTGTGCCTGTGCAAATTTGAACCCTATCAATGTTTTACTTTGGAGGTAATCGACGATTTTTTGTCAAATGATGACGTCACTTTTGCACCAAAAAGTTGTAATTCCCAAGGTTTTGCATATTTTGCATTACTCCACACAGGAAAGTTATTCAGGATGCTCAACTTGGTCGATTTGCACCGTCAAAACGCGATTTCCAGAGTTGACTCTTAGAAAAACAAGATGGCCGCTCTTCCCTTTTCCCTGCCCGGGGAATAAACTTTTTAATTTTCGAGCTCCCGAAAAGCCGATTGAGCGTGATTACTTCTTGCGGATACCCCACCCGAGTGTGCCTGTGCAAATTTGAACCCCATCAATGTTTTACTTTGGCGGTAATCGACGATTTTTTGTCAAACTATGACGTCACTTTTGCACCAAAAAGTTGTAATTCCCAAGGTTTTGCGAATTTTGTATGACACCACACAGGAAAGTTGTTCAGGATGCTCAACTTGGTCGATTTGCACCGTCAAAACGCGATTTCCAGAGTTGACTATTAGAAAAACAAGATGGCCGCTCTTCCCTTTTCCCTGCCCGGGGAATAAACTTTTTAATTTTCGAGCTCCGAAAAAGCCAAATTAGCGTGATTACTTCTTGCGGATACCCCACCCGAGTGTGCCTGTGCAAATTTGAACCCCATCAATGTTTTACTTTGGCGGTAATCGACGATTTTTTGTCAAATTATGACGTCACTTTTGCACCAAAAAGTTGTAATTCCCAAGGTTTTGCGAATTTTGCATGACTCCACACAGGAAGGTTGTTCAGGATGCTCAACTTGGTCGATTTGCACCGTCAAAACGCGATTTCCAGAGTTGACTATTAGAAAACAAGATGGCCGCTCTTCCCTTTTCCCTGCCCGGGGAATAAACTTTTTAATTTTCGAGCCACCCGAAAAGCCGAATTAGCGTGATTACTTCTTGCGGATACCCCACCCGAGTGTGCCGGTGCAAATCTGAACCCCGTCAATGTTTTACTTTGGCGGTAATCGACGATTTTTTGTCAAATTATGACGTCACTTTTGCACCAAAAAGTTGTAACTCCCAAGGTTTTGCGAATTTTGCATGACTCCACACAGGAAAGTTGTTCAGGATGCTCAACTTGGTCGATTTGCACTGTCAAAACGCGATTTCCAGAGTTGACTATTAGAAAAACAAGATAGCCGCTCTTCCCTTTTCCCTGCCCGGGGAATAAACTTTTTAATTTTCGAGCTCCCGAAAAGCCGAATGAGCGTGATTACTTCTTGCGGATACCCCACCCGAGTGTGCCGGTGCAAATTTGAACCCAGTCAATGTTTTACTTTGGCGGTGATCGACGATTTTTGGTCAAATAATGACGTCACTTTTGCACCAAAAAGTTGTAATTCCCTAGGTTTTGCGAATTTTGCATGACTTCACACAGGAAAGTTGTTCAGGATGCTCAACTTGGTCGATTTGCACCGTCAAAACGCGATTTCCAGAGTTGAATATTAGAAAAAAAAGATGGCCGCTCTTCCATTTTCCCTGCCCGGAGAATAACTTTTTAATTTTCGAGCTCCCAAAAAGCCAAATTAGCGTGATTACTTCTTGCGGATACCCCACCCGAGTGTGCCTGTGCAAATTTGAACCCCGTCAATGTTTTACTTTGGCGGTAATCGACGATTTTTGGACAAATTATGACGTCACTTTTGCACCAAAAAGTTGTAATTCCCAGAAGGTTTTACGAATTTTGCATGACTCCACACAGGAAAGTTGTTCAGGCTGCTCAACTTGGTCGATTTGCACCGTCAAAACTCGATTTCCAGAGTTGACTATTAGAAAAACAAGATGGCCGCTCTTCCCTTTTCCCTGCCCGGGGAATAAACTTTTTAATTTTCGAGCTCCCGAAAAGCCGAATTAGCGTGATTACTTCTTGCGGATACCCCACCCGAGTGTGCCGGTGCAAATTTGAACCCATTTAATGTTTCACTTTGGCGGTAATTGAAGATTTTTGGTCAAATTATGACGTCACTTTTGCACCAAAAAGTTGTAATTCCCAAGGTTTTACGAATTTTGCATGACTCCACACAGGAAAGTTGTTCAGGATGCTCAACTTGGTCGATTTGCACCGTCAAAACGCGATTTCCAGAGTTGACTATTAGAAAAACAAGATGGCCGCTCTTCCCTTTTCCCTGCCCGGGGAATAAACTTTTTAATTTTCGAGCTCCCAAAAAGCCAAATTAGCGTAATTACTTCTTGCGGATACCCCACCCGTGTGTGCCTGTGCAAATTTGAACCCTATCAATGTTTTACTTTGGAGGTAATCGACGATATTTTGTCAAATGATGACGTCACTTTTGCACCAAAAAGTTGTAATTCCCAAGGTTTTGCATATTTTGCATGACTCCACACAGGAAAGTTATTCAGGATGCTCAACTTGGTCGATTTGCACCGTCAAAACGCGATTTCCAGAGTTGACTCTTAGAAAAACAAGATGGCCGCTCTTCCCTTTTCCCTGCCCGGGGAATAAACTTTTTAATTTTCGAGCTCCCGAAAAGCCGATTGAGCGTGATTACTTCTTGCGGATACCCCACCCGAGTGTGCCTGTGCAAATTTGAACCCCATCAATGTTTTACTTTGGCGGTAATCGACGATTTTTTGTCAAACTATGACGTCACTTTTGCACCAAAAAGTTGTAATTCCCAAGGTTTTGCGAATTTTGCATGACTCCACACAGGAAAGTTGTTCAGGATGCTCAACTTGGTCGATTTGCACAGTCAAAACGCGATTTCGAGAGTTGACTATAGAAAAACAAGATGGCCGCTCTTCCCTTTTCCCTGCCCGGGGAATAAACTTTTTAATTTTCGAGCTCCCAAAAAGCCAAATTAGCGTGATTACTTCTTGCGGATACCCCACCCGAGTGTGCCTGTGCAAATTTGAACCCCATCAATGTTTTACTTTGGCGGTAATCGACGATTTTTTGTCAAATTATGACGTCACTTTTGCACCAAAAAGTTGTAATTCCCAAGGTTTTGCGAATTTTGCATGACTCCACACAGGAAAGCTGTTCAGGATGCTCAACTTGGTCGATTTGCACCGTCAAAACGCGATTTCCAGAGTTGACTATTAGAAAAACAAGATGGCCGCTCTTCCCTTTTCCCTGCCCGGGGAATAAACTTTTTAATTTTCGAGCTCCCAAAAAGCCAAATTAGCGTGATTACTTCTTGCGGATACCCCACCCGAGTGTGCCTGTGCAAATTTGAACCCCATCAATGTTTTACTTTGGCGGTAATCGACGATTTTTTGTCAAATTATGACGTCACTTTTGCACCAAAAAGTTGTAATTCCCAAGGTTTTGCGAATTTTGCATGACTCCACACAGGAAAGTTGTTCAGGATGCTCAACTTGGTCGATTTGCACCGTCAAAACGCGATTTCCAGAGTTGACTATTAGAAAACAAGATGGCCGCTCTTCCCTTTTCCCTGCCCGGGGAATAAACTTTTTAATTTCCGAGCCACCCGAAAAGCCGAATTAGCGTGATTACTTCTTGCGGATACCCCACCCGAGTGTGCCGGTGCAAATCTGAACCCCGTCAATGTTTTACTTTGGCGGTAATCGACGATTTTTTGTCAAATTATGACGTCACTTTTGCACCAAAAAGTTGTAACTCCCAAGGTTTTGCGAATTTTGCATGACTCCACACAGGAAAGTTGTTCAGGATGCTCAACTTGGTCGATTTGCACCGTCAAAACGCGATTTCCAGAGTTGACTATTAGAAAAACAAGATAGCCGCTCTTCCCTTTTCCCTGCCCGGGGAATAAACGTTTTAATTTTCGAGCTCCCGAAAAGCCGAATGAGCGTGATTACTTCTTGCGGATACCCCACCCGAGTGTGCCTCTGCAAATTTGAACCCCATCAATGTTTTACTTTGGCGGTAATCGACGATTTTTTGTCAAACTATGACGTCACTTTTGCACCAAAAAGTTGTAATTCCCAAGGTTTTGCGAATTTTGCATGACTCCACACAGGAAAGTTGTTCAGGATGCTCAACTTGGTCGATTTGCACCGTCAAAACGCGATTTCCAGAGTTGACTATAGAAAAACAAGATGGCCGCTCTTCCCTTTTCCCTGCCCGGGGAATAAACTTTTTAATTTTCGAGCTCCCAAAAAGCCAAATTAGCGTGATTACTTCTTGCGGATACCCTACCCGAGTGTGCCTGTGCAAATTTGAACCCCATCAATGTTTTACTTTGGCGGCAATCGACGATTTTTGGTCAAATTATGACGTCACTTTTGCACCAAAAAGTTGTAATTCCCAAGGTTTTACGAATTTTGCATGACTCCACACAGGAAAGTTGTTCAGGATGCTCAACTTGGTCGATTTGCACCGTCAAAACGCGATTTCCAGAGTTGACTATTAGAAAAACAAGATGGCCGCTCTTCCCTTTTCCCTGCCCGGGGAATAAACTTTTTAATTTTCGAGCTCCCAAAAAGCCAAATTAGCGTAATTACTTCTTGCGGATACCCCACCCGTGTGTGCCTGTGCAAATTTGAACCCTATCAATGTTTTACTTTGGCGGTAATCGACGATTTTTTGTCAAACTATGACGTCACTTTTGCACCAAAAAGTTGTAATTCCCAAGGTTTTACGAATTTTGCATGACTCCACACAGGAAAGTTGTTCAGGATGCTCAACTTGGTCGATTTGCACCGTCAAAACGCGATTTCCAGAGTTGACTATTAGAAAAACAAGATGGCCGCTCTTCCCTTTTCCCTGCCCGGGGAATAAACTTTTTAATTTTCGAGCTCCCAAAAAGCCAAATTAGCGTGATTACTTCTTGCGGATACCCCACCCGAGTGTGCCTGTGCAAATTTGAACCCCATCAATGTTTTACTTTGGCGGTAATCGACGATTTTTTGTCAAACTATGACGTCACTTTTGCACCAAAAAGTTGTAATTCCCAAGGTTTTGCGAATTTTGCATGACTCCACACAGGAAAGTTGTTCAGGATGCTCAACTTGGTCGATTTGCACCGTCAAAACGCGATTTCCAGAGTTGACTATAGAAAAACAAGATGGCCGCTCTTCCCTTTTCCCTGCCCGGGGAATAAACTTTTTAATTTTCGAGCTCCCAAAAAGCCAAATTAGCGTGATTACTTCTTGCGGATACCCCACCCGAGTGTGCCTGTGCAAATTTGAACCCCATCAATGTTTTACTTTGGCGGCAATCGACGATTTTTGGTCAAATTATGACGTCACTTTTGCACCAAAAAGTTGTAATTCCCAAGGTTTTACGAATTTTGCATGACTCCACACAGGAAAGTTGTTCAGGATGCTCAACTTGGTCGATTTGCACCGTCAAAACGCGATTTCCAGAGTTGACTATTAGAAAAACAAGATGGCCGCTCTTCCCTTTTCCCTGCCCGGGGAATAAACTTTTTAATTTTCGAGCTCCCAAAAAGCCAAATTAGCGTAATTACTTCTTGCGGATACCCCACCCGTGTGTGCCTGTGCAAATTTGAACCCTATCAATGTTTTACTTTGGAGGTAATCGACGATTTTTTGTCAAATGATGACGTCACTTTTGCACCAAAAAGTTGTAATTCCCAAGGTTTTGCATATTTTGCATGACTCCACACAGGAAAGTTATTCAGGATGCTCAACTTGGTCGATTTGCACCGTCAAAACGCGATTTCCAGAGTTGACTCTTAGAAAAACAAGATGGCCGCTCTTCCCTTTTCCCTGCCCGGGGAATAAACTTTTTAATTTTCGAGCTCCCGAAAAGCCGATTGAGCGTGATTACTTCTTGCGGATACCCCACCCGAGTGTGCCTGTGCAAATTTGAACCCCATCAATGTTTTACTTTGGCGGTAATCGACGATTTTTTGTCAAACTATGACGTCACTTTTGCACCAAAAAGTTGTAATTCCCAAGGTTTTGCGAATTTTGCATGACACCACACAGGAAAGTTGTTCAGGATGCTCAACTTGGTCGATTTGCACCGTCAAAACGCGATTTCCAGAGTTGACTATTAGAAAAACAAGATAGCCGCTCTTCCCTTTTCCCTGCCCGGGGAATAAACTTTTTAATTTTCGAGCTCCCGAAAAGCCGAATGAGCGTGATTACTTCTTGCGGATACCCCACCCGAGTGTGCCTGTGCAAATTTGAACCCCATCAATGTTTTACTTTGGCGGTAATCGACGATTTTTTGTCAAACTATGACGTCACTTTTGCACCAAAAAGTTGTAATTCCCAAGGTTTTGCGAATTTTGCATGACTCCACACAGGAAAGTTGTTCAGGATGCTCAACTTGGTCGATTTGCACCGTCAAAACGCGATTTCCAGAGTTGACTATAGAAAAACAAGATGGCCGCTCTTCCCTTTTCCCTGCCCGGGGAATAAACTTTTTAATTTTCGAGCTCCCAAAAAGCCAAATTAGCGTGATTACTTCTTGCGGATACCCCACCCGAGTGTGCCTGTGCAAATTTGAACCCCATCAATGTTTTACTTTGGCGGTAATCGACGATTTTTTGTCAAACTATGACGTCACTTTTGCACCAAAAAGTTGTAATTCCCAAGGTTTTGCGAATTTTGCATGACTCCACACAGGAAAGTTGTTCAGGATGCTCAACTTGGTCGATTTGCACCGTCAAAACGCGATTTCCAGAGTTGACTATAGAAAAACAAGATGGCCGCTCTTCCCTTTTCCCTGCCCGGGGAATAAACTTTTTAATTTTCGAGCTCCCAAAAAGCCAAATTAGCGTGATTACTTCTTGCGGATACCCCACCCGAGTGTGCCTGTGCAAATTTGAACCCCATCAATGTTTTACTTTGGCGGCAATCGACGATTTTTGGTCAAATTATGACGTCACTTTTGCACCAAAAAGTTGTAATTCCCAAGGTTTTACGAATTTTGCATGACTCCACACAGGAAAGTTGTTCAGGATGCTCAACTTGGTCGATTTGCACCGTCAAAACGCGATTTCCAGAGTTGACTATTAGAAAAACAAGATGGCCGCTCTTCCCTTTTCCCTGCCCGGGGAATAAACTTTTTAATTTTCGAGCTCCCAAAAAGCCAAATTAGCGTAATTACTTCTTGCGGATACCCCACCCGTGTGTGCCTGTGCAAATTTGAACCCTATCAATGTTTTACTTTGGAGGTAATCGACGATTTTTTGTCAAATGATGACGTCACTTTTGCACCAAAAAGTTGTAATTCCCAAGGTTTTGCATATTTTGCATGACTCCACACAGGAAAGTTATTCAGGATGCTCAACTTGGTCGATTTGCACCGTCAAAACGCGATTTCCAGAGTTGACTCTTAGAAAAACAAGATGGCCGCTCTTCCCTTTTCCCTGCCCGGGGAATAAACTTTTTAATTTTCGAGCTCCCGAAAAGCCGATTGAGCGTGATTACTTCTTGCGGATACCCCACCCGAGTGTGCCTGTGCAAATTTGAACCCCATCAATGTTTTACTTTGGCGGTAATCGACGATTTTTTGTCAAAAAAAGACGTCACTTTTGCACCAAAAAGTTGTAATTCCCAAGGTTTTGCGAATTTTGCATGACACCACACAGGAAAGTTGTTCAGGATGCTCAACTTGGTCGATTTGCACCGTCAAAACGCGATTTCCAGAGTTGAATATTAGAAAAACAAGATGGCCGCTCTTCCCTTTTCCCTGCCCGGGGAATAAACTTTTTAATTTTCGAGCTCCCAAAAAGCCAAATTAGCGTGATTACTTCTTGCGGATACCCCACCCGAGTGTGCCTGTGCAAATTTGAACCCCATCAATGTTTTACTTTGGCGGTAATCGACGATTTTTTGTCAAACTATGACGTCACTTTTGCACCAAAAAGTTGTAATTCCCAAGGTTTTGCGAATTTTGCATGACTCCACACAGGAAAGTTGTTCAGGATGCTCAACTTGGTCGATTTGCACCGTCAAAACGCGATTTCCAGAGTTGACTATAGAAAAACAAGATGGCCGCTCTTCCCTTTTCCCTGCCCGGGGAATAAACTTTTTAATTTTCGAGCTCCCAAAAAGCCAAATTAGCGTGATTACTTCTTGCGGATACCCCACCCGAGTGTGCCTGTGCAAATTTGAACCCCATCAATGTTTTACTTTGGCGGCAATCGACGATTTTTGGTCAAATTATGACGTCACTTTTGCACCAAAAAGTTGTAATTCCCAAGGTTTTACGAATTTTGCATGACTCCACACAGGAAAGTTGTTCAGGATGCTCAACTTGGTCGATTTGCACCGTCAAAACGCGATTTCCAGAGTTGACTATTAGAAAAACAAGATGGCCGCTCTTCCCTTTTCCCTTCCCGGGGAATAAACTTTTTAATTTTCGAGCTCCCAAAAAGCCAAATTAGCGTAATTACTTCTTGCGGATACCCCACCCGAGTGTGGCTGTGCAAATTTGAACCCTATCAATGTTTTACTTTGGAGGTACCGACGATTTTTTGTCAAATGATGACGTCACTTTTGCACCAAAAAGTTGTAATTCCCAAGGTTTTGCATATTTTGCATGACTCCACACAGGAAAGTTATTCAGGATGCTCAACTTCGTCGATTTGCACCGTCAAAACGCGATTTCCAGAGTTGACTATAGAAAAACAAGATGGCCGCTCTTCCCTTTTCCCTGCCCGGGGAATAAACTTTTTAATTTTCGAGCTCCCAAAAAGCCAAATTAGCGTGATTACTTCTTGCGGATACCCCACCCGAGTGTGCCTGTGCAAATTTGAACCCCATCAATGTTTTACTTTGGCGGTAATCGACGATTTTTTGTCAAATTCTGACGTCACTTTTGCACCAAAAAGTTGTAATTCCCAAGGTTTTGCGAATTTTGCATGACTCCACACAGGAAAGTTATTCAGGATGCTCAACTTGGTCGATTTGCACCGTCAAAACGCGATTTCCAGAGTTGACTATTAGAAAACAAGATGGCCGCTCTTCCCTTTTCCCTGCCCGGGGAATAAACTTTTTAATTTTCGAGCTCACAAAAAGCCAAATTAGCGTGATTACTTCTTGCGGATACCCCACCCGAGTGTGCCTGTGCAAATTTGAACCCATTTAATGTTTCACTTTGGCGGTAATCGACGATTTTTGGTCAAATTATGACGTCACTTTTGCACCAAAAAGTTGTAATTCCCAGGGTTGTACGAATTTTGCATGACTCCACACAGGAAAGTTGTTCAGGATGCTCAACTTGGTCGATTTGCACCGTCAAAACGCGATTTCCATAGTTGACTATTAGAAAAACAAGATGGCCGCTCTTCCCTTTTCCCTGCCCGGGGAATAAACTTTTTAATTTTCGAGCTCCCAAAAAGCCGAATTAGCGTGATTACTTCTTGCGGATACCCCACCCGAGTGTGCCTGTGCAAATTTGAACCCAGTCAATGTTTTACTTTGGCGGTAATCGACGATTTTTGGTCAAATAATGACGTCACTTTTGCACCAAAAAGTTGTAATTCCCTAGGTTTTGCGAATTTTGCATGACTCCACACAGGAAAGTTGTTCAGGATGCTCAACTTGGTCGATTTGCACCGTCAAAACGCGATTTCCAGAGTTGAATGTTAGAAAAACAAGATGGCCGCTCTTCCCTTTTCCCTGACCGGAGAATAACTTTTTAATTTTCGAGCTCCCAAAAAGCCGAATTAGCGTGATTACTTCTTGCGGATACCCCACCCGAGTGTGCCGGTGCAAATCTGAACCCCTTTAATGTTTTACTTTGGCGGTAATCGACAATTTTTGGACAAATTATGACGTCACTTTTGCACCAAAAAGTTGTAATTCCCAAGGTTTTGCGAATTTTGCATGACTCCACACAGGAAAGTTGTTCAGGATGCTCAACTTGGTCGATTTGCACCGTCAAAACGCGATTTCCAGAGTTGACTATTAGAAAAACAAGATGGCCGCTCTTCCCTTTTCCCTGCCCGGGGAATAAACTTTTTAAATTTCGAGCACCCAAAAAGCCAAATTAGCGTGATTACTTCTTGCGGATACCCCACCCGAGTGTGCCTGTGCAAATTTGAACCCCATCAATGTTTTACTTAGGCGGTAATCGACGATTTTTTGTCAAATTATGACGTCACTTTTTCACCAAAAAGTTGTAATTCCCAAGGTTTTGCGAATTTTGCATGACTCCACACAGGAAAGTTGTTCAGGATACTCACTTTGGTCGATTTGCACCGTCAAAACGCGATTTCCAGAGTTGACTATTAGAAAACAAGATGGCCGCTATTCCCTTTTCCCTGCCCGGGGAATAAACTTTTTAATTTTCGAGCCACCCCGAAAAGCCGAATTAGCGTGATTACTTCTTGCGGATACCCCACCCGAGTGTGCCGGTGCAAATCTGAACCCCGTCAATGTTTTACTTTGGCGGTAATCGACGATTTTTGGACAAATTATGACGTCACTTTTGCACCAAAAAGTTGTAATTCCCAAGGTTTTACGAATTTTGCATGACTCCACACAGGAAAGTTGTTCAGGATGCTCAACTTGGTCGATTTGCACCGTCAAAACGCGATTTCCAAAGTTGACTATTAGAAAAACAAGATGGCCGCTCTTCCTTTTTCCCTGCACGGGGAATAAACTTTTTAATTTTCGAGCTCCCAAAAAGCCGAATTAGCGTGATTACTTCTTGCGGATACCCCACCCGAGTGTGCCTGTGCAAATTTGAACCCATTTAATGTTTCACTTTGGCGGTAATCGACGATTTTTGGTCAAATTATGACGTCACTTTTGCACCAAAAAGTTGTAATTCCCAGGGTTGTACGAATTTTGCATGACTCCACACAGGAAAGTTGTTCAGGATGCTCAACTTGGTCGATTTGCACCGTCAAAACGCGATTTCCATAGTTGACTATTAGAAAAACAAGATGGCCGCTCTTCCCTTTTCCCTGCCCGGGGAATAAACTTTTTAGTTTTCGAGCTCCCAAAAAGCCAAATTAGCGTGATTAGTTCTTGCGGATACCCCACCCGAGTGTGCCTGTGCAAATTTGAACCCCATCAATGTTTTACTTTGGCGGTAATCGACGATTTTTTGTCAAATTATGACGTCACTTTTGCACCAAAAAGTTGTAATTCCCAAGGTTTTACGAATTTTGCATGACTCCACACAGGAAAGTTATTCAGGATGCTCAACTTGGTCGATATGCACCGTCAAAACGCGATTTCCAGAGTTGAATATTAGAAAACAAGATGGCCGCTCTTCCCTTTTCCCTGCCCGGGGAATAAACTTTTTAATTTTCGAGCTCCCGAAAAGCCGAATTAGCATGATTACTTCTTGCGGATACCCCCACCCGAGTGTGCCGGTGCAAATCTGAACCCCGTCAATGTTTTACTTTGGCGGTAATCGACGATTTTTTGTCAAATTATGACGTCACTTTTGCACCAAAAAGTTGTAACTCCCAAGGTTTTGCGAATTTTGCATGACTCCACACAGGAAAGTTGTTCAGGATGCTCAACTTGGTCGATTTGCACCGTCAAAACGCGATTTCCAGAGTTGACTATTAGAAAAACAAGATAGCCGCTCTTCCCTTTTCCCTGCCCGGGGAATAAACTTTTTAATTTTCGAGCTCCCGAAAAGCCGAATGAGCTTGATTACTTCTTGCGGATACCCCACCCGAGTGTGCCTGTGCAAATTTGAACCCCATCAATGTTTTACTTTGGCGGTAATCGACGATTTTTTGTCAAACTATGACGTCACTTTTGCACCAAAATGTTGTAATTCCCAAGGTTTTGCGAATTTTGCATGACTCCACACAGGAAAGTTGTTCAGGATGCTCAACTTGGTCGATTTGCACCGTCAAAACGCGATTTCCAGAGTTGACTATAGAAAAACAAGATGGCCGCTCTTCCCTTTTCCCTGCCCGGGGAATAAACTTTTTAATTTTCGAGCTCCCAAAAAGCCAAATTAGCGTGATTACTTCTTGCGGATACCCCACCCGAGTGTGCCTGTGCAAATTTGAACCCCATCAATGTTTTACTTTGGCGGTAATCGACGATTTGTTGTCAAACTATGACGTCACTTTTGCACCAAAAAGTTGTAATTCCCAAGGTTTTGCGAATTTTGCATGACTCCACACAGGAAAGTTGTTCAGGATGCTCAACTTGGTCGATTTGCACCGTCAAAACGCGATTTCCAGAGTTGACTATAGAAAAACAAGATGGCCGCTCTTCCCTTTTCCCTGCCCGGGGAATAAACTTTTTAATTTTCGAGCTCCCAAAAAGCCAAATTAGCGTGATTACTTCTTGCGGATACCCCACCCGAGTGTGCCTGTGCAAATTTGAACCCCATCAATGTTTTACTTTGGCGGCAATCGACGATTTTTTGTCAAACTATGACGTCACTTTTGCACCAAAAAGTTGTAATTCCCAAGGTTTTGCGAATTTTGCATGACTCCACACAGGAAAGTTGTTCAGGATGCTCAACTTGGTCGATTTGCACCGTCAAAACGCGATTTCCAGAGTTGACTATAGAAAAACAAGATGGCCGCTCTTCCCTTTTCCCTGCCCGGGGAATAAACTTTTTAATTTTCAAGCTCCCAAAAAGCCAAATTAGCGTGATTACTTCTTGCGGATACCCCACCCGAGTGTGCCTGTGCAAATTTGAACCCCATCAATGTTTTACTTTGGCGGCAATCGACGATTTTTGGTCAAATTATGACGTCACTTTTGCACCAAAAAGTTGTAATTCCCAAGGTTTTGCGAATTTTGCATGACTCCACACAGGAAAGTTGTTCAGGATGCTCAACTTGGTCGATTTGCACCGTCAAAACGCGATTTCCAGAGTTGACTATAGAAAAACAAGATGGCCGCTCTTCCCTTTTCCCTGCCCGGGGAATAAACTTTTTAATTTTCGAGCTCCCAAAAAGCCAAATTAGCGTAATTACTTCTTGCGGATACCCCACCCGTGTGTGCCTGTGCAAATTTGAACCCCATCAATGTTTTACTTTGGCGGCAATCGACGATTTTTTGTCAAACTATGACGTCACTTTTGCACCAAAAAGTTGTAATTCCCAAGGTTTTGCGAATTTTGCATGACTCCACACAGGAAAGTTGTTCAGGATGCTCAACTTGGTCGATTTGCACCGTCAAAACGCGATTTCCAGAGTTGACTATAGAAAAACAAGATGGCCGCTCTTCCCTTTTCCCTGCCCGGGGAATAAACTTTTTAATTTTCAAGCTCCCAAAAAGCCAAATTAGCGTGATTACTTCTTGCGGATACCCCACCCGAGTGTGCCTGTGCAAATTTGAACCCCATCAATGTTTTACTTTGGCGGCAATCGACGATTTTTGGTCAAATTATGACGTCACTTTTGCACCAAAAAGTTGTAATTCCCAAGGATTTACGAATTTTGCATGACTCCACACAGGAAAGTTGTTCAGGATGCTCAACTTGGTCGATTTGCACCGTCAAAACGCGATTTCCAGAGTTGACCATTAGAAAAACAAGATGGCCGCTCTTCCTTTTTCCCTGCCCGGGGAATAAACTTTTTAATTTTCGAGCTCCCAAAAAGCCAAATTAGCGTAATTACTTCTTGCGGATACCCCACCCGTGTGTGCCTGTGCAAATTTGAACCCTATCAATGTTTTACTTTGGAGGTAATCGACGATTTTTTGTCAAATGATGACGTCACTTTTGCACCAAAAAGTTGTAATTCCCAAGGTTTTGCATATTTTGCATGACTCCACACACGAAAGTTATTCAGGATGCTCAACTTGGTCGATTTGCACCGTCAAAACGCGATTTCCAGAGTTGACTCTTAGAAAACAAGATGGCCGCTCTTCCCTTTTCCCTGCCCGGGGAATAAACTTTTTAATTTTCGAGCTCCCGAAAAGCCGATTGAGCGTGATTACTTCTTGCGGATACCCCACCCGAGTGTGCCTGTGCAAATTTGAACCCCATCAATGTTTTACTTTGGCGGTAATCGACGATTTTTTGTCAAACTATGACGTCACTTTTGCACCAAAAAGTTGTAATTCCCAAGGTTTTGCGAATTTTGCATGACTCCACACAGGAAAGTTGTTCAGGATGCTCAACTTGGTCGATTTGCACCGTCAAAACGCGATTTCCAGAGTTGACTATTAGAAAAACAAGATGGCCGCTCTTCCCTTTTCCCTGCCCGGGGAATAAACTTTTTAATTTTCGAGCTCCCAAAAAGCCAAATTAGCGTGATTACTTCTTGCGGATACCCCACCCGAGTGTGCCTGTGCAAATTTGAACCCCATCAATGTTTTACTTTGGCGGTAATCGACGATTTGTTGTCAAACTATGACGTCACTTTTGCACCAAAAAGTTGTAATTCCCAAGGTTTTGCGAATTTTGCATGACTCCACACAGGAAAGTTGTTCAGGATGCTCAACTTGGTCGATTTGCACCGTCAAAACGCGATTTCCAGAGTTGACTATAGAAAAACAAGATGGCCGCTCTTCCCTTTTCCCTGCCCGGGGAATAAACTTTTTAATTTTCGAGCTCCCAAAAAGCCAAATTAGCGTGATTACTTCTTGCGGATACCCCACCCGAGTGTGCCTGTGCAAATTTGAACCCCATCAATGTTTTACTTTGGCGGTAATCGACGATTTTTTGTCAAACTATGACGTCACTTTTGCACCAAAAAGTTGTAATTCCCAAGGTTTTGCGAATTTTGCATGACTCCACACAGGAAAGTTGTTCAGGATGCTCAACTTGGTCGATTTGCACCGTCAAAACGCGATTTCCAGAGTTGACTATAGAAAAACAAGATGGCCGCTCTTCCCTTTTCCCTGCCCGGGGAATAAACTTTTTAATTTTCGAGCTCCCAAAAAGCCAAATTAGCGTGATTACTTCTTGCGGATACCCCACCCGAGTGTGCCTGTGCAAATTTGAACCCCATCAATGTTTTACTTTGGCGGCAATCGACGATTTTTGGTCAAATTATGACGTCACTTTTGCACCAAAAAGTTGTAATTCCCAAGGTTTTACGAATTTTGCATGACTCCACACAGGAAAGTTGTTCAGGATGCTCAACTTGGTCGATTTGCACCGTCAAAACGCGATTTCCAGAGTTGACTATTAGAAAAACAAGATGGCCGCTCTTCCCTTTTCCCTGCCCGGGGAATAAACTTTTTAATTTTCGAGCTCCCAAAAAGCCAAATTAGCGTAATTACTTCTTGCGGATACCCCACCCGAGTGTGCCTGTGCAAATTTGAACCCTATCAATGTTTTACTTTGGAGGTAATCGACGATTTTTTGTCAAATGATGACGTCACTTTTGCACCAAAAAGTTGTAATTCCCAAGGTTTTGCATATTTTGCATGACTCCACACAGGAAAGTTATTCAGGATGCTCAACTTGGTCGATTTGCACCGTCAAAACGCGATTTCCAGAGTTGACTATAGAAAAACAAGATGGCCGCTCTTCCCTTTTCCCTGCCCGGGGAATAAACTTTTTAATTTTCGAGCTCCCAAAAAGCCAAATTAGCGTGATTACTTCTTGCGGATACCCCACCCGAGTGTGCCTGTGCAAATTTGAACCCCATCAATGTTTTACTTTGGCGGTAATCGACGATTTTTTGTCAAATTATGACGTCACTTTTGCACCAAAAAGTTGTAATTCCCAAGGTTTTGCGAATTTTGCATGACTCCACACAGGAAAGTTGTTCAGGATGCTCAACTTGGTCGATTTGCACCGTCAAAACGCGATTTCCAGAGTTGACTATTAGAAAACAAGATGGCCGCTCTTCCCTTTTCCCTGCCCGGGGAATAAACTTTTTAATTTTCGAGCTCACAAAAAGCCAAATTAGCGTGATTACTTCTTGCGGATACCCCACCCGAGTGTGCCTGTGCAAATTTGAACCCCATCAATGTTTTACTTTGGCGGTAATCGACGATTTTTTGTCAAATTATGACGTCACTTTTGCACCAAAAAGTTGTAATTCCCAAGGTTTTACGAATTTTGCATGACTCCACACAGGAAAGTTGTTCAGGATGCTCAACTTGGTCGATATGCACCGTCAAAACGCGATTTCCAGAGTTGAAACTTAGAAAACAAGATGGCCGCTCTTCCCTTTTCCCTGCCCGGGGAATAAACCTTTTAATTTTCGAGCTCCCGAAAAGCCGAATTAGCATGATTACTTCTTGCGGATACCCCCACCCGAGTGTGCCTGTGCAAATTTGAACCCAGTCAATGTTTTACTTGGCGGTAATCGACGATTTTTGGTCAAATAATGACGTCACTTTTGCACCAAAAAGTTGTAATTCCCTAGGTTTTGCGAATTTTGCATGACTCCACACAGGAAAGTTGTTCAGGATGCTCAACTTGGTCGATTTGCACCGTCAAAACGCGATTTCCAGAGTTGAATGTTAGAAAAACAAGATGGCCGCTTTTCCCTTTTCCCTGACCGGAGAATAACTTTTTAATTTTCGAGCCACCCCGAAAAGCCGAATTAGCGTGATTACTTCTTGCGGATAACCCACCCGAGTGTGCCGGTGCAAATCTGAACCCCTTCAATGTTTTACTTTGGCGGTAATCGACAATTTTTGGACAAATTATGACGTCACTTTTGCACCAAAAAGTTGTAATTCCCAAGGTTTTGCGAATTTTGCATGACTCCACACAGGAAAGTTGTTCAGGATGCTCAACTTGGTCGATTTGCACCGTCAAAACGCGATTTCCAGAGTTGACTATTAGAAAAACAAGATGGCCGCTCTTCCCTTTTCCCTGCCCGGGGAATAAACTTTTTAAATTTCGAGCACCCAAAAAGCCAAATTAGCGTGATTACTTCTTGCGGATACCCCACCCGAGTGTGCCTGTGCAAATTTGAACCCCATCAATGTTTTACTTTGGCGGTAATCGACGATTTTTTGTCAAATTATGACGTCACTTTTTCACCAAAAAGTTGTAATTCCCAAGGTTTTGCGAATTTTGCATGACTCCACACAGGAAAGTTGTTCAGGATTCTCACTTTGGTCGATTTGCACCGTCAAAACGCGATTTCCAGAGTTGACTATAGAAAAACAAGATGGCCGCTCTTCCCTTTTCCCTGCCCGGGGAATAAACTTTTTAATTTTCGAGCTCCCAAAAAGCCAAATTAGCGTGATTACTTCTTGCGGATACCCCACCCGAGTGTGCCTGTGCAAATTTGAACCCCATCAATGTTTTACTTTGGCGGCAATCGACGATTTTTGGTCAAATTATGACGTCACTTTTGCACCAAAAAGTTGTAATTCCCAAGGTTTTACGAATTTTGCATGACTCCACACAGGAAAGTTGTTCAGGATGCTCAACTTGGTCGATTTGCACCGTCAAAACGCGATTTCCAGAGTTGACTATTAGAAAAACAAGATGGCCGCTCTTCCCTTTTCCCTGCCCGGGGAATAAACTTTTTAATTTTCGAGCTCCCAAAAAGCCAAATTAGCGTAATTACTTCTTGCGGATACCCCACCCGAGTGTGCCTGTGCAAATTTGAACCCTATCAATGTTTTACTTTGGAGGTAATCGACGATTTTTTGTCAAATGATGACGTCACTTTTGCACCAAAAAGTTGTAATTCCCAAGGTTTTGCATATTTTGCATGACTCCACACAGGAAAGTTATTCAGGATGCTCAACTTGGTCGATTTGCACCGTCAAAACGCGATTTCCAGAGTTGACTATAGAAAAACAAGATGGCCGCTCTTCCCTTTTCCCTGCCCGGGGAATAAACTTTTTAATTTTCGAGCTCCCAAAAAGCCAAATTAGCGTGATTACTTCTTGCGGATACCCCACCCGAGTGTGCCTGTGCAAATTTGAACCCCATCAATGTTTTACTTTGGCGGTAATCGACGATTTTTTGTCAAATTATGACGTCACTTTTGCACCAAAAAGTTGTAATTCCCAAGGTTTTACGAATTTTGCATGACTCCACACAGGAAAGTTGTTCAGGATGCTCAACTTGGTCGATATGCACCGTCAAAACGCGATTTCCAGAATTGAATATTAGAAAACAAGATGGCCGCTCTTCCCTTTTCCCTGCCCGGGGAATAAACCTTTTAATTTTCGAGCTCCCGAAAAGCCGAATTAGCATGATTACTTCTTGCGGATACCCCCACCCGAGTGTGCCTGTGCAAATTTGAACCCAGTCAATGTTTTACTTGGCGGTAATCGACGATTTTTGGTCAAATAATGACGTCACTTTTGCACCAAAAAGTTGTAATTCCCTAGGTTTTGCGAATTTTGCATGACTCCACACAGGAAAGTTGTTCAGGATGCTCAACTTGGTCGATATGCACCGTCAAAACGCGATTTCCAGAGTTGACTATTAGAAAAACAAGATGGCCGCTCTTCCTTTTTCCCTGCACGGGGAATAAACTTTTAAATTTTCGAGCTCCCAAAAAGCCGAATTAGCGTGATTACTTCTTGCGGATACCCCACCCGAGTGTGCCTGTGCAAATTTGAACCCATTTAATGTTTCACTTTGGCGGTAATCGACGATTTTTGGTCAAATTATGACTTCACTTTTGCACCAAAAAGTTGTAATTCCCAGGGTTGTACGAATTTTGCATGACTCCACACAGGAAAGTTGTTCAGGATGCTCAACTTGGTCGATTTGCACCGTCAAAACGCGATTTCCATAGTTGACTATTAGAAAAACAAGATGGCCGCTCTTCCCTTTTCCCTGCCCGGGGAATAAACTTTTTAATTTTCGAGCTCCCAAAAAGCCGAATTAGCGTGATTACTTCTTGCGGATACCCCACCCGAGTGTGCCTGTGCAAATTTGAACCCCATCAATGTTTTACTTTGGCGGTAATCGACGATTTTTTGTCAAATAATGACGTCACTTTTGCACCAAAAAGTTGTAATTCCCAAGGTTTTGCGAATGTTGCATGACTCCACACAGGAAAGTTGTTCAGGATGCTCAACTTGGTCGATTTGCACCGTCAAAACGCGATTTCCAGAGTTGAATGTTAGAAAAACAAGATGGCCGCTCTTCCCTTTTCCCTGACCGGAGAATAACTTTTTAATTTTCGAGCCACCCCGAACAGCCGAATTAGCGTGATTACTTCTTGCGGATACCCCACCCTAGTGTGCCGGTGCAAATCTGAACCCCTTCAATGTTTTACTTTGGCGGTAATCGACAATTTTTGGACAAATTATGACGTCACTTTTGCACCAAAAAGTTGTAATTCCCAAGGTTTTGCGAATTTTGCATGACTCCACACAGGAAAGTTGTTCAGGATGCTCAACTTGGTCGATTTGCACCGTCAAAACGCGATTTCCAGAGTTGACTATTAGAAAAACAAGATGGCCGCTCTTCCCTTTTCCCTGCCCGGGGAATAAACTTTTTAAATTTCGAGCACCCAAAAAGCCAAATTAGCGTGATTACTTCTTGCGGATACCCCACCCGAGTGTGCCTGTGCAAATTTGAACCCCATCAATGTTTTACTTAGGCGGTAATCGACGATTTTTTGTCAAATTATGACGTCACTTTTTCACCAAAAAGTTGTAATTCCCAAGGTTTTGCGAATTTTGCATGACTCCACACAGGAAAGTTGTTCAGGATACTCACTTTGGTCGATTTGCACCGTCAAAACGCGATTTCCAGAGTTGACTATTAGAAAACAAGATGGCCGCTCTTCCCTTTTCCCTGCCCGGGGAATAAACTTTTTAATTTTCGAGCCACCCCGAAAAGCCGAATTAGCGTGATTACTTCTTGCGGATACCCCACCCGAGTGTGCCGGTGCAAATCTGAACCCCGTCAATGTTTTACTTTGGCGGTAATCGACGATTTTTGGACAAATTATGACGTCACTTTTGCACCTAAAAGTTGTAATTCCCAAGGTTTTACGAATTTTGCATGACTCCACACAGGAAAGTTGTTCAGGATGCTCAACTTGGTCGATTTGCACCGTCAAAACGCGATTTCCAAAGTTGACTATTAGAAAAACAAGATGGCCGCTCTTCCTTTTTCCCTGCACGGGGAATAAACTTTTTAATTTTCGAGCTCCCAAAAAGCCGAATTAGCGTGATTACTTCTTGCGGATACCCCACCCGAGTGTGCCTGTGCAAATTTGAACCCATTTAATGTTTCACTTTGGCGGTAATCGACGATTTTTGGTCAAATTATGACGTCACTTTTGCACCAAAAAGTTGTAATTCCCAGGGTTGTACGAATTTTGCATGACTCCACACAGGAAAGTTGTTCAGGATGCTCAACTTGGTCGATTTGCACCGTCAAAACGCGATTTCCATAGTTGACTATTAGAAAAACAAGATGGCCGCTCTTCCCTTTTCCCTGCCCGGGGAATAAACTTTTTAGTTTTCGAGCTCCCAAAAAGCCAAATTAGCGTGATTAGTTCTTGCGGATACCCCACCCGAGTGTGCCTGTGCAAATTTGAACCCCATCAATGTTTTACTTTGGCGGTAATCGACGATTTTTTGTCAAATTATGACGTCACTTTTGCACCAAAAAGTTGTAATTCCCAAGGTTTTACGAATTTTGCATGACTCCACACAGGAAAGTTGTTCAGGATGCTCAACTTGGTCGATATGCACCGTCAAAACGCGATTTCCAGAGTTGAATATTAGAAAACAAGATGGCCGCTCTTCCCTTTTCCCTGCCCGGGGAATAAACTTTTTAATTTTCGAGCTCCCGAAAAGCCGAATTAGCATGATTACTTCTTGCGGATACCCCCACCCGAGTGTGCCTGTGCAAATTTGAACCCAGTCAATGTTTTACTTTGGCGGTAATCGACGATTTTTGGTCAAATAATGACGTCACTTTTGCACCAAAAAGTTGTAATTCCCTAGGTTTTGCGAATTTTGCATGACTCCACACAGGAAAGTTGTTCAGGATGCTCAACTTGGTCGATTTGCACCGTCAAAACGCGATTTCCAGAGTTGAATGTTAGAAAAACAAGATGGCCGCTCTTCCCTTTTCCCTGACCGGAGAATAACTTTTTAATTTTCGAGCCACCCCGAAAAGCCGAATTAGCGTGATTACTTCTTGCGGATACCCCACCCGAGTGTGCCGGTGCAAATCTGAACCCCTTCAATGTTTTACTTTGGCGGTAATCGACAATTTTTGGACAAATTATGACGTCACTTTTGCACCAAAAAGTTGTAATTCCCAAGGTTTTGCGAATTTTGCATGACTCCACACAGGAAAGTTGTTCAGGATGCTCAACTTGGTCGATTTGCACCGTCAAAACGCGATTTCCAGAGTTGACTATTAGAAAAACAAGATGACCGCTCTTCCCTTTTCCCTGCCCGGGGAATAAACTTTTTAAATTTCGAGCACCCAAAAAGCCAAATTAGCGTGATTACTTCATGGGGATACCCCACCCGAGTGTGCCTGTGCAAATTTGAACCCCATCAATGTTTTACCTTTGCGGTAATCGACGATTTTTTGTCAAATTATGACGTCACTTTTGCACCAAAAAGTTGTAATTCCCAAGGTTTTGCGAATTTTGCATGACTCCACACAGGAAAGTTGTTCAGGATGCTCAACTTGGTCGATTTGCACCGTCAAAACGCGATTTCCAGAGTTGACTATTAGAAAACAAGATGGCCGCTCTTCCCTTTTCCCTGCCCGGGGAATAAACTTTGTAATTTTCGAGCCACCCCGAAAAGCCGAATTAGCGTGATTACTTCTTGCGGATACCCCACCCGAGTGTGCCGGTGCAAATCTGAACCCCGTCAATGTTTTACTTTGGCGGTAATCGACGATTTTTTGTCAAATTATGACGTCACCTTTGCACCAAAAAGTTGTAATTTCCAAGGTTTTGCGAATTTTGCATGACTCCACACAGGAAAGTTGTTCAGGATGCTCAACTTGGTCGATTTGCACCGTCAAAACGCGATTTCCAGAGTTGACTATTAGAAAAACAAGATGGCCGCTCTTCCCTTTTCCCTGCCCGGGGAATAAACTTTTTAGTTTTCGAGCTCCCAAAAAGCCAAATTAGCGTGATTAGTTCTTGCGGATACCCCACCCGAGTGTGCCTGTGCAAATTTGAACCCCATCAATGTTTTACTTTGGCGGTAATCGACGATTTTTTGTCAAATTATGACGTCACTTTTGCACCAAAAAGTTGTAATTCCCAAGGTTTTGCGAATTTTGCATGACTCCACACAGGAAAGTTGTTCAGGATGCTCAACTTGGTCGATTTGCACCGTCAAAACGCGATTTCCAGAGTTGACTCTTAGAAAAACAAGATGGCCGCTCTTCCCTTTTCCCTGCCCGGGGAATAAACTTTTTAATTTTCGAGCTCCCGAAAAGCCGAATGATCGTGATTACTTCTTGCGGATACCCCACCCGAGTGTGCCTGTGCAAATTTGAACCCCATCAATGTTTTACTTTGGCGGTAATCGACGATTTTTTGTCAAACTATGACGTCACTTTTGCACCAAAAAGTTGTAATTCCCAAGGTTTTGCGAATTTTGCATGACTCCACACAGGAAAGTTGTTCAGGATGCTCAACTTGGTCGATTTGCACCGTCAAAACGCGATTTCCAGAATTGACTATTAGAAAAACAAGATGGCCGCTCTTCCTTTTTCCCTGCACGGGGAATAAACTTTTTAATTTTCGAGCTCCCAAAAAGCCGAATTAGCGTGATTACTTCTTGCGGATACCCCACCCGAGTGTGCCTGTGCAAATTTGAACCCATTTAATGTTTCACTTTGGCGGTAATCGACGATTTTTGGTCAAATTATGACGTCACTTTTGCACCAAAAAGTTGTAATTCCCAGGGTTGTACGATTTTTGCATGACTCCACACAGGAAAGTTGTTCAGGATGCTCAACTTGGTCGATTTGCACCGTCAAAACGCGATTTCCATAGTTGACTATTAGAAAAACAAGATGGCCGCTCTTCCCTTTTCCCTGCCCGGGGAATAAACTTTTTAATTTTCGAGCTCCCAAAAAGCCGAATTAGCGTGATTACTTCTTGCGGATACCCCACCCGAGTGTGCCTGTGCAAATTTGAACCCCATCAATGTTTTACTTTGGCGGTAATCGACGATTTTTTGTCAAATTATGACGTCACTTTTGCACCAAAAAGTTGTAATTCCCAAGGTTTTGCGAATGTTGCATGACTCCACACAGGAAAGTTGTTCAGGATGCTCAACTTGGTCGATTTGCACCGTCAAAACGCGATTTCCAGAGTTGACTATTAGAAAAACAAGATGGCCGCTCTTCCCTTTTCCCTGCCCGGGGAATAAACTTTTTAATTTTCGAGCTCCCAAAAAGCCGAATTAGCGTGATTACTTCTTGCGGATACCCCACCCGAGTGTGCCTGTGCAAATTTGAACCCCGTCAATGTTTTACTTTGGCGGTAATCGACGATTTTTGGTCAAATAATGACGTCACTTTTGCACCAAAAAGTTGTAATTCCCTAGGTTTTGCGAACTTTGCATGACTCCACACAGGAAAGTTGTTCAGGATGCTCAACTTGGTCGATTTGCACCGTCAAAACGCGATTTCCAGAGTTGAATATTAGAAAAACAAGATGGCCGCTCTTTCATTTTCCCTGACCGGAGAATAACTTTTTAATTTTCGAGCCACCCCGAAAAGCCGAATTAGCGTGATTACTTCTTGCGGATACCCCACCCGAGTGTGCCGGTGCAAATCTGAACCCCGTCAATGTTTTACTTTGGCGGTAATCGACGATTTTTGGACAAATTATGACGTAACTTTTGCACCAAAAAGTTGTAATTCCCAAGGTTTTACGAATTTTGCATGACTCCACACAGGAAAGTTGTTCAGGATGCTCAACTTGGTCGATTTGCACCGTCAAAACGCGATTTCCAGAGTTGACTATTAGAAAAACAAGATGGCCGCTCTTCCTTTTTCCCTGCACGGGGAATAAACTTTTTAATTTTCGAGCTCCCAAAAAGCCGAATTAGCGTGATTACTTCTTGCGGATACCCCACCCGAGTGTGCCGGTGCAAATTTGAACCCATTTAATGTTGAACTTTGGCGGTAATCGACGATTTTTGGTCAAATTATGACGTCACTTTTGCACCAAAAAGTTGTAATTCCCAAGGTTGTACGAATTTTGCATGACTCCACACAGGAAAGTTGTTCAGGATGCTCAACTTGGTCGATTTGCACCGTCAAAACGCGATTTCCATAGTTGACTATTAGAAAAACAAGGTGGCCGCTCTTCCCTTTTCCATGCCCGGGGAATAAACTTTTTAATTTTCGAGCTCCCAAAAAGCCGAATTAGCGTGATTACTTCTTGCGGATACCCCACCCGAGTGTGCCTGTGCAAATTTGAACCCCATCAATGTTTTACTTTGGCGGTAATCGACGATTCTTTGTCAAATTATGACGTCACTTTTGCACCAAAAAGTTGTAATTCCCAAGGTTTTGCGAATTTTGCATGACTCCACACAGGAAAGTTGTTCAGGATGCTCAACTTGGTCGATTTGCACCGTCAAAACGCGATTTCCAGAGTTGAATATTAGAAAAACAAGATGGCCGCTCTTCCATTTTCCCTGACCGGAGAATAACTTTTTAATTTTCGAGCCACCCCGAAAAGCCGAACTAGCGTGACTACTTCTTGCGGATACCCCACCCGAGTGTGCCGGTGCAAATCTGAACCCCGTCAATGTTTTACTTTGGCGGTAATCGACGATTTTTGGACAAATTATGACGTAACTTTTGCACCAAAAAGTTGTAATTCCCAAGGTTTTACGAATTTTGCATGACTCCACACAGGAAAGTTGTTCAGGATGCTCAACTTGGTCGATTTGCACCGTCAAAACGCGATTTCCAGGGTTGACTATTAGAAAAACAAGATGGCCGCTCTTCCTTTTTCCCTGCACGGGGAATAAACTTTTTAATTTTCGAGCCACCCCGAAAAGCCGAATTAGCGTGATTACTTCTTGCGGATACCCCACCCGAGTGTGCCGGTGCAAATCTGAACCCCGTCAATGTTTTACTTTGGCGGTAATCGACGATTTTTGGACAAATTATGACGTCACTTTTGCACCAAAAAGTTGTAATTCCCAAGGTTTTGCGAATTTTGCATGACTCCACACAGGAAAGTTGTTCAGGATGCTCAACTTGGTCGATTTGCACCGTCAAAACGCGATTTCCAGAGTTGACTATTAGAAAAACAAGATGGCCACTCTTCCCTTTTCCCTGCCCGGGGAATAAACTTTTTAATTTTCGAGCCACCCCGAAAAGCCGAATTAGCCTGATTACTTCTTGCGGATACCCCACCCGAGTGTGCCGGTGCAAATCTGAACCCCGTCAATGTTTTACTTTGGCGGTAATCGACGATTTTTTGTCAAATAATGACGTCACTTTTGCACCAAAAAGTTGTAATTCCCTAGGTTTTGCGAATTTTGCATGACTCCACACAGGAAAGTTGTTCAGGATGCTCAACTTGGTCGATTTGCACCGTCAAAACGCGATTTCCAAAGTTGACTATTAGAAAAACAAGATGGCCGCTCTTCCTTTTTCCCTGCACGGGGAATAAACTTTTTAATTTTCGAGCTCCCAAAAAGCCGAATTAGCGTGATTACTTCTTGCGGATACCCCACCCGAGTGTGCCGGTGCAAATTTGAACCCATTTAATGTTGAACCTTTGCGGTAATCGACGATGTTTTGTCAAATTATGACGTCACTTTTGCACCAAAAAGTTGTAATTCCCAAGGTTTTGCGAATTTTGCATGACTCCACACAGGAAAGTTGTTCAGGATGCTCAACTTGGTCGATTTGCACCGTCAAAACGCGATTTCCAGAGTTGACTATTAGAAAACAAGATGGCCGCTCTTCCTTTTTCCCTGCCCGGGGAATAAACTTTTTAATTTTCGAGCCACCCCGAAAAGCCGAATTAGCGTGATTACTTCTTGCGGATACCCCACCCGAGTGTGCCGGTGCAAATCTGAACCCCGTCAATGTTTTACTTTGGCGGTAATCGACGATTTTTGGACAAATTATGACGTAACTTTTGCACCAAAAAGTTGTAATTCCCAAGGTTTTACGAATTTTGCATGACTCCACACAGGAAAGTTGTTCAGGATGCTCAACTTGGTCGATTTGCACCGTCAAAACGCGATTTCCAGAGTTGACTATTAGAAAAACAAGATGGCCGCTCTTCCTTTTTCCCTGCACGGGGAATAAACTTTTTAATTTTCGAGCTCCCAAAAAGCCGAATTAGCGTGATTACTTCTTGCGGATACCCCACCCGAGTGTGCCGGTGCAAATTTGAACCCATTTAATGTTGAACTTTGGCGGTAATCGACGATTTTTGGTCAAATTATGACGTCACTTTTGCACCAAAAAGTTGTAATTCCCAAGGTTGTACGAATTTTGCATGACTCCACACAGGAAAGTTGTTCAGGATGCTCAACTTGGTCGATTTGCACCGTCAAAACGCGATTTCCATAGTTGACTATTAGAAAAACAAGATGGCCGCTCTTCCCTTTTCCATGCCCGGGGAATAAACTTTTTAATTTTCGAGCTCCCAAAAAGCCGAATTAGCGTGATTACTTCTTGCGGATACCCCACCCGAGTGTGCCTGTGCAAATTTGAACCCCATCAATGTTTTACTTTGGCGGTAATCGACGATTCTTTGTCAAATTATGACGTCACTTTTGCACCAAAAAGTTGTAATTCCCAAGGTTTTGCGAATTTTGCATGACTCCACACAGGAAAGTTGTTCAGGATGCTCAACTTGGTCGATTTGCACCGTCAAAACGCGATTTCCAGAGTTGAATATTAGAAAAACAAGATGGCCGCTCTTCCATTTTCCCTGACCGGAGAATAACTTTTTAATTTTCGAGCCACCCCGAAAAGCCGAACTAGCGTGACTACTTCTTGCGGATACCCCACCCGAGTGTGCCGGTGCAAATCTGAACCCCGTCAATGTTTTACTTTGGCGGTAATCGACGATTTTTGGACAAATTATGACGTAACTTTTGCACCAAAAAGTTGTAATTCCCAAGGTTTTACGAATTTTGCATGACTCCACACAGGAAAGTTGTTCAGGATGCTCAACTTGGTCGATTTGCACCGTCAAAACGCGATTTCCAGGGTTGACTATTAGAAAAACAAGATGGCCGCTCTTCCTTTTTCCCTGCACGGGGAATAAACTTTTTAATTTTCGAGCCACCCCGAAAAGCCGAATTAGCGTGATTACTTCTTGCGGATACCCCACCCGAGTGTGCCGGTGCAAATCTGAACCCCGTCAATGTTTTACTTTGGCGGTAATCGACGATTTTTGGACAAATTATGACGTCACTTTTGCACCAAAAAGTTGTAATTCCCAAGGTTTTGCGAATTTTGCATGACTCCACACAGGAAAGTTGTTCAGGATGCTCAACTTGGTCGATTTGCACCGTCAAAACGCGATTTCCAGAGTTGACTATTAGAAAAACAAGATGGCCGCTCTTCCCTTTTCCCTGCCCGGGGAATAAACTTTTTAATTTTCGAGCCACCCCGAAAAGCCGAATTAGCCTGATTACTTCTTGCGGATACCCCACCCGAGTGTGCCGGTGCAAATCTGAACCCCGTCAATGTTTTACTTTGGCGGTAATCGACGATTTTTTGTCAAATAATGACGTCACTTTTGCACCAAAAAGTTGTAATTCCCTAGGTTTTGCGAATTTTGCATGACTCCACACAGGAAAGTTGTTCAGGATGCTCAACTTGGTCGATTTGCACCGTCAAAACGCGATTTCCAAAGTTGACTATTAGAAAAACAAGATGGCCGCTCTTCCTTTTTCCCTGCACGGGGAATAAACTTTTTAATTTTCGAGCTCCCAAAAAGCCGAATTAGCGTGATTACTTCTTGCGGATACCCCACCCGAGTGTGCCGGTGCAAATTTGAACCCATTTAATGTTGAACCTTTGCGGTAATCGACGATGTTTTGTCAAATTATGACGTCACTTTTGCACCAAAAAGTTGTAATTCCCAAGGTTTTGCGAATTTTGCATGACTCCACACAGGAAAGTTGTTCAGGATGCTCAACTTGGTCGATTTGCACCGTCAAAACGCGATTTCCAGAGTTGACTATTAGAAAACAAGATGGCCGCTCTTCCTTTTTCCCTGCCCGGGGAATAAACTTTTTAATTTTCGAGCCACCCCGAAAAGCCGAATTAGCGTGATTACTTCTTGCGGATACCCCACCCGAGTGTGCCGGTGCAAATCTGAACCCCGTCAATGTTTTACTTTGGCGGTAATCGACGATTTTTGGACAAATTATGACGTCACTTTTGCACCAAAAAGTTGTAATTCCCAAGGTTTTACGAATTTTGCATGACTCCACACAGGAAAGTTGTTCAGGATGCTCAACTTGGTCGATTTGCACCGTCAAAACGCGATTTCCAGAGTTGACTATTAGAAAAACAAGATGGCCGCTCTTCCCTTTTCCCTGCCCGGGGAATAAACTTTTTAATTTTCGAGCCACCCCGAAAAGCCGAATTAGCCTGATTACTTCTTGCGGATACCCCACCCGAGTGTGCCGGTGCAAATCTGAACCCCGTCAATGTTTTACTTTGGCGGTAATCGACGATTTTTGGACAAATTATGATGTCACTTTTGCACTAAAAAGTTGTAATTCCCAAGGTTTTACGAATTTTGCATGACTCCACACAGGAAAGTTGTTCAGGATGCTCAACTTGGTCGATTTGCACCGTCAAAACGCGATTTCCAGAGTTGACTATTAGAAAACAAGATGGCCGCTCTTCCCTTTTCCCTGCCCGGGGAATAAACTTTTTAATTTTCGAGCCACCCCGAAAAGCCGAATTAGCGTGATTACTTCTTGCGGACACCCCACCCGAGTGTGCCGGTGCAAATTTGAACCCATTTAATGTTTCACTTTGGCGGTAATCGACGATTTTTGGTCAAATTATGACGTCACTTTTGCACCAAAAAGTTGTAATTCCCAAGGTTTTACGAATTTTGCTTGACTCCACACAGGAAAGTTGTTCAGGATGCTCAACTTGGTCGATTTGCACCGTCAAAACGCGATTTCCAGAGTTGACTATTAGAAAAACAAGATGGCCGCTCTTCTCTTTTCCCTGCCCGGGGAATAAACTTTTTAATTTTCGAGCTCCCGAAAAGCCGAATAAGCGTGATTACTTCTTGCGGATACCCCACCCGAGTGTGCCTGTGCAAATTTGAACCCCATCAATGTTTTACTTTGGCGGTAGTCGACGATTTTTTGTCAAACTATGACGTCACTTTTGCACCAAAAAGTTGTAATTCCCAAGGTTTTGCGAATTTTGCATGACTCCACACAGGAAAGTTGTTCAGGATGCTCAACTTGGTCGATTTGCACCGTCAAAACGCGATTTCCAGAGTTGACTATTAGAAAAACAAGATGGCCGCTCTTCCCTTTTCCCTGCCCGGGGAATAAACTTTTTAATTTTCGAGCTCCCAAAAAGCCAAATTAGCGTGATTACTTCTTGCGGATACCCCACCCGAGTGTGCCTGTGCAAATTTGAACCCCATCAATGTTTTACTTTGGCGGTAATCGACGATTTTTTGTCAAATTATGACGTCACTTTTGCACCAAAAAGTTGTAATTCCCAAGGTTTTGCGAATTTTGCATGACTCCACACAGGAAAGTTGTTCAGGATGCTCAACTTGGTCGATTTGCACCGTCAAAACGCGATTTCCAGAGTTGACTCTTAGAAAAACAAGATGGCCGCTCTTCCCTTTTCCCTGCCCGGGGAATAAACTTTTTAATTTTCGAGCTCCCGAAAAGCCGAATGAGCGTGATTACTTCTTGCGGATACCCCACCCGAGTGTGCCTGTGCAAATTTGAACCCCATCAATGTTTTACTTTGGCGGTAATCGACGATTTTTTGTCAAACTATGACGTCACTTTTGCACCAAAAAGTTGTAATTCCCAAGGTTTTGCGAATTTTGCATGACTCCACACAGGAAAGTTGTTCAGGATGCTCAACTTGGTCGATTTGCACCGTCAAAACGCGATTTCCAGAGTTGACTATTAGAAAAACAAGATGGCCGCTCTTCCCTTTTCCCTGCCCGGGGAATAAACTTTTTAATTTTCGAGCTCCCAAAAAGCCAAATTAGCGTGATTACTTCTTGCGGATACCCCACCCGAGTGTGCCTGTGCAAATTTGAACCCCATCAATGTTTTACTTTGGCGGTAATCGACGATTTTTTGTCAAATTATGACGTCACTTTTGCACCAAAAAGTTGTAATTCCCAAGGTTTTGCGAATTTTGCATGACTCCACACAGGAAAGTTTTTCAGGATGCTCAACTTGGTCGATTTGCACCGTCAAAACGCGATTTCCAGAGTTGACTATTAGAAAACAAGATGGCCGCTCTTCCCTTTTCCCTGCCCGGGGAATAAACTTTTTAATTTTCGAGCCACCCCGAAAAGCCGAATTAGCGTGATTACTTCTTGCGGATACCCCACCCGAGTGTGCCGGTGCAAATTTGAAACCATTTAATGTTTCACTTTGGCGGTAATCGACGATTTTTGGTCAAATTATGACGTCACTTTTGCACCAAAAAGTTGTAATTCCCAAGGTTTTACGAATTTTGCTTGACTCCACACAGGAAAGTTGTTCAGGATGCTCAACTTGGTCGATTTGCACCGTCAAAACGCGATTTCCAGAGTTGACTATTAGAAAAACAAGATGGCCGCTCTTCCCTTTTCCCTGCCCGGGGGAACAAACTTTTTAATTTTCGAGCTCCCAAAAAGCCGAATTAGCGTGATTACTTCTTGCGGATACCCCACCCGAGTGTGCCTGTGCAAATTTGAACCCCATCAATGTTTTACTTTGGCGGTAATCGACGATTTTGGGTCAAATTATGACGTCACTTTTGCACAAAAAAGTTGTAATTCTCAAGGTTTTGCGAATTTTGCATGACTCCACACAGGAAAGTTGTTCAGGATGCTCAACTTGGTCGACTTGCACCGTCAAAACGCGATTTCCAGAGTTCAATTATTGACAAACAAGATGGGCGCTCTTCCCTTTTCCCTGCCGGGGAATAAACTTTTTAATTTTCGAGCTCCCGAAAAGCCGAAGTAGCGTGATTACTTCTTGCGGATACCCCACCCGAGTGTGCCGGTGCAAATTTGAACCCCATCAATGTTTTACTTTGTCGGTAATCGACGATTTTTGGTCAAACTATGACGTAACTTTTGCACCAAAAAGTTGTAATTCCCAAGGTTTTACGAATTTTGCATGACTCCACACAGGAAAGTTGTTCAGGATGCTCAACTTGGTCGATTTGCACCGTCAAAACGCGATTTCCAGAGTTGACTATTAGAAAAACAAGATGGCCGTTCTTCCCTTTTCCCTGCCCGGGGAATAAACTTTTTAATTTTCGAGCCACCCCGAAAAGCCGAATTAGCGTGATTACTTCTTGCGGATACCCCACCCGAGTGTGCCTGTGCAAATTTGAACCCCGTCAATGTTTTACTTTGGCGGTAATCGACGATTTTTGGGCAAATAATGACGTCACTTTTGCACCAAAAAGTTGTAATTCCCAAGGTTTTGCGAATTTTGCATGACTCCACACAGGAAAGTTGTTCAGGATGCTCAACTTGGTCGATTTGCACCGTCAAAACGCGATTTTCAGGGTTCAATTATTGACAAACAAGATGGGCGCTCTTCCCTTTTCCCTGCCGGGGAATAAACTTTTTAATTTTCGAGCTCCCGAAAAGCCGAATTAGCATGATTACTTCTTGCGGATACCCCCACCCGAGTGTGCCTGTGCAAATTTGAACCCAGTCAATGTTTTACTTTGGCGGTAATCGACGATTTTTGGTCAAACTATGACGTCACTTTTGCACCAAAAAGTTGTAATTCCCAAGGTTTTACGAATTTTGCATGACTCCACACAGAAAAGTTGTTCAGGATGCTCAACTTGGTCGATTTGCACCGTCAAAACGCGATTTCCAGAGTTGACTATTAGAAAAACAAGATGGCCGCTCTTCCCTTTTCCCAGCCCGGGGAATAAACTTTTTAATTTTCGAGCCACCCCGAAAAGCCGAATTAGCGTGATTACTTCTTGCGGATACCCCACCCGAGTGTGCCTGTGCAAATTTGAACCCCATCAATGTTTTACTTTGGCGGTAATCGACGATTTTTGGTCAAATAATGACGTCACTTTTGCACCAAAAAGTTGTAATTCCCAAGGTTTTGCGAATTTTGCATGACTCCACACAGGAAATTTGTTCAGGATGCTCAAATTGGTCGATTTGCACCGTCAAAACGCGATTTCCAGAGTTGACTATTAGAAAACAAGATGGCCGCTCTTCCCTTTTCCCTGCCCGGGGAATAAACTTTTTAATTTTCGAGCCACCCCGAAAAGCCGAATTATCGTGATTACTTCTTGCGGATACCCCACCCGAGTGTGCCGGTGCAAATCTGAACCCCGTCAATGTTTTACTTTGGCGGTAATCGACGATTTTTGGACAAACTATGACGTCACTTTTGCACCAAAAAGTTGTAATTCCCAAGGTTTTACGAATTTTGCATGACTCCACACAGGAAAGTTGTTCAGGATGCTCAACTTGGTCGATTTGCACCGTCAAAACGCGATTTCCAGAGTTGACTATTAGAAAAACAAGATGGCCGCTCTTCCCTTTTCCCTGCCCGGTTAATAAACTTTTTAATTTTCGAGCCACCCCGAAAAGCCGAATTAGCGTGATTACTTCTTGCGGATACCCCACCCGAGTGTGCCTGTGCAAATTTGAACCCCGTCAATGTTTTACTTTGGCGGTAATCGACGATTTTTGGTCAAATTATGACGTCACTTTTGCACCAAAAAGTTGTAATTCCCAAGGTTTTGCGAATTTTGCATGACTCCACACAGGAAAGTTGTTCAGGATGCTCAACTTGGTCGATTTGCACCGTCAAAACGCGATTTCCAGAGTTGACTATAAGAAAAACAAGATGGCCGCTCTTCCCTTTTCCCTGCCCGGGGAATAAACTTTTAAATTTTCGAGCTCCCAAAAAGCCAAATTAGCGTGATTACTTCTTGCGGATACCCCACCCGAGTGTGCCTGTGCAAATTTGAACCCCATCAATGTTTTACTTTGGCGGTAATTGACGATTTTTTGTCAAATTATGACGTCACTTTTGCACCAAAAAGTTGTAATTCCCAAGGTTTTACGAATTTTGCATGACTCCACACAGGAAAGTTGTTCAGGATGCTCAACTTGGTCGATTTGCACCGTCAAAACGCGATTTCCAGAGTTGACTATTAGAAAAACAAGATGGCCGCTCTTCCCTTTTCCCTGCACGGGGAATAAACTTTTTAATTTTCGAGCTCCCGAAAAGCCGAATTAGCATTATTACTTCTTGCGGATACCCCCACCCGAATGTGCCTGTGCAAATTTGAACCCAGTCAATGTTTTACTTTGGCGGTAATCGACGATTTTTGGTCAAATAATGACGTCACTTTTGCACCAAAAAGTTGTAATTCCCTAGGTTTTGCGAATTTTGCATGACTCCACACAGGAAAGTTGTTCAGGATGCTCAACTTGGTCGATTTGCACCGTCAAAACGCGATTTCCAGAGTTGACTATTAGAAAAACAAGATGGCCACTCTTCCCTTTTCCCTGCCCGGGGAATAAACTTTTTAATTTTCGAGCCACCCCGAAAAGCCGAATTAGCCTGATTACTTCTTGCGGATACCCCACCCGAGTGTGCCGGTGCAAATCTGAACCCCGTCAATGTTTTACTTTGGCGGTAATCGACGATTTTTTGTCAAATAATGACGTCACTTTTGCACCAAAAAGTTGTAATTCCCTAGGTTTTGCGAATTTTGCATGACTCCACACAGGAAAGTTGTTCAGGATGCTCAACTTGGTCGATTTGCACCGTCAAAACGCGATTTCCAAAGTTGACTATTAGAAAAACAAGATGGCCGCTCTTCCTTTTTCCCTGCACGGGGAATAAACTTTTTAATTTTCGAGCTCCCAAAAAGCCGAATTAGCGTGATTACTTCTTGCGGATACCCCACCCGAGTGTGCCGGTGCAAATTTGAACCCATTTAATGTTGAACCTTTGCGGTAATCGACGATGTTTTGTCAAATTATGACGTCACTTTTGCACCAAAAAGTTGTAATTCCCAAGGTTTTGCGAATTTTGCATGACTCCACACAGGAAAGTTGTTCAGGATGCTCAACTTGGTCGATTTGCACCGTCAAAACGCGATTTCCAGAGTTGACTATTAGAAAACAAGATGGCCGCTCTTCCTTTTTCCCTGCCCGGGGAATAAACTTTTTAATTTTCGAGCCACCCCGAAAAGCCGAATTAGCGTGATTACTTCTTGCGGATACCCCACCCGAGTGTGCCGGTGCAAATCTGAACCCCGTCAATGTTTTACTTTGGCGGTAATCGACGATTTTTGGACAAATTATGACGTAACTTTTGCACCAAAAAGTTGTAATTCCCAAGGTTTTACGAATTTTGCATGACTCCACACAGGAAAGTTGTTCAGGATGCTCAACTTGGTCGATTTGCACCGTCAAAACGCGATTTCCAGAGTTGACTATTAGAAAAACAAGATGGCCGCTCTTCCTTTTTCCCTGCACGGGGAATAAACTTTTTAATTTTCGAGCTCCCAAAAAGCCGAATTAGCGTGATTACTTCTTGCGGATACCCCACCCGAGTGTGCCGGTGCAAATTTGAACCCATTTAATGTTGAACTTTGGCGGTAATCGACGATTTTTGGTCAAATTATGACGTCACTTTTGCACCAAAAAGTTGTAATTCCCAAGGTTGTACGAATTTTGCATGACTCCACACAGGAAAGTTGTTCAGGATGCTCAACTTGGTCGATTTGCACCGTCAAAACGCGATTTCCATAGTTGACTATTAGAAAAACAAGATGGCCGCTCTTCCCTTTTCCATGCCCGGGGAATAAACTTTTTAATTTTCGAGCTCCCAAAAAGCCGAATTAGCGTGATTACTTCTTGCGGATACCCCACCCGAGTGTGCCTGTGCAAATTTGAACCCCATCAATGTTTTACTTTGGCGGTAATCGACGATTCTTTGTCAAATTATGACGTCACTTTTGCACCAAAAAGTTGTAATTCCCAAGGTTTTGCGAATTTTGCATGACTCCACACAGGAAAGTTGTTCAGGATGCTCAACTTGGTCGATTTGCACCGTCAAAACGCGATTTCCAGAGTTGAATATTAGAAAAACAAGATGGCCGCTCTTCCATTTTCCCTGACCGGAGAATAACTTTTTAATTTTCGAGCCACCCCGAAAAGCCGAACTAGCGTGACTACTTCTTGCGGATACCCCACCCGAGTGTGCCGGTGCAAATCTGAACCCCGTCAATGTTTTACTTTGGCGGTAATCGACGATTTTTGGACAAATTATGACGTAACTTTTGCACCAAAAAGTTGTAATTCCCAAGGTTTTGCGAATTTTGCATGACTCCACACAGGAAAGTTGTTCAGGATGCTCAACTTGGTCGATTTGCACCGTCAAAACGCGATTTCCAGAGTTGAATATTAGAAAAACAAGATGGCCGCTCTTCCATTTTCCCTGACCGGAGAATAACTTTTTAATTTTCGAGCCACCCCGAAAAGCCGAACTAGCGTGACTACTTCTTGCGGATACCCCACCCGAGTGTGCCGGTGCAAATCTGAACCCCGTCAATGTTTTACTTTGGCGGTAATCGACGATTTTTGGACAAATTATGACGTAACTTTTGCACCAAAAAGTTGTAATTCCCAAGGTTTTACGAATTTTGCATGACTCCACACAGGAAAGTTGTTCAGGATGCTCAACTTGGTCGATTTGCACCGTCAAAACGCGATTTCCAGGGTTGACTATTAGAAAAACAAGATGGCCGCTCTTCCTTTTTCCCTGCACGGGGAATAAACTTTTTAATTTTCGAGCCACCCCGAAAAGCCGAATTAGCGTGATTACTTCTTGCGGATACCCCACCCGAGTGTGCCGGTGCAAATCTGAACCCCGTCAATGTTTTACTTTGGCGGTAATCGACGATTTTTGGACAAATTATGACGTCACTTTTGCACCAAAAAGTTGTAATTCCCAAGGTTTTGCGAATTTTGCATGACTCCACACAGGAAAGTTGTTCAGGATGCTCAACTTGGTCGATTTGCACCGTCAAAACGCGATTTCCAGAGTTGACTATTAGAAAAACAAGATGGCCGCTCTTCCCTTTTCCCTGCCCGGGGAATAAACTTTTTAATTTTCGAGCCACCCCGAAAAGCCGAATTAGCCTGATTACTTCTTGCGGATACCCCACCCGAGTGTGCCGGTGCAAATCTGAACCCCGTCAATGTTTTACTTTGGCGGTAATCGACGATTTTTTGTCAAATAATGACGTCACTTTTGCACCAAAAAGTTGTAATTCCCTAGGTTTTGCGAATTTTGCATGACTCCACACAGGAAAGTTGTTCAGGATGCTCAACTTGGTCGATTTGCACCGTCAAAACGCGATTTCCAAAGTTGACTATTAGAAAAACAAGATGGCCGCTCTTCCTTTTTCCCTGCACGGGGAATAAACTTTTTAATTTTCGAGCTCCCAAAAAGCCGAATTAGCGTGATTACTTCTTGCGGATACCCCACCCGAGTGTGCCGGTGCAAATTTGAACCCATTTAATGTTGAACCTTTGCGGTAATCGACGATGTTTTGTCAAATTATGACATCACTTTTGCACCAAAAAGTTGTAATTCCCAAGGTTTTGCGAATTTTGCATGACTCCACACAGGAAAGTTGTTCAGGATGCTCAACTTGGTCGATTTGCACCGTCAAAACGCGATTTCCAGAGTTGACTATTAGAAAACAAGATGGCCGCTCTTCCTTTTTCCCTGCCCGGGGAATAAACTTTTTAATTTTCGAGCCACCCCGAAAAGCCGAATTAGCGTGATTACTTCTTGCGGATACCCCACCCGAGTGTGCCGGTGCAAATCTGAACCCCGTCAATGTTTTACTTTGGCGGTAATCGACGATTTTTGGACAAATTATGACGTCACTTTTGCACCAAAAAGTTGTAATTCCCAAGGTTTTACGAATTTTGCATGACTCCACACAGGAAAGTTGTTCAGGATGCTCAACTTGGTCGATTTGCACCGTCAAAACGCGATTTCCAGAGTTGACTATTAGAAAAACAAGATGGCCGCTCTTCCCTTTTCCCTGCCCGGGGAATAAACTTTTTAATTTTCGAGCCACCCCGAAAAGCCGAATTAGCCTGATTACTTCTTGCGGATACCCCACCCGAGTGTGCCGGTGCAAATCTGAACCCCGTCAATGTTTTACTTTGGCGGTAATCGACGATTTTTGGACAAATTATGATGTCACTTTTGCACTAAAAAGTTGTAATTCCCAAGGTTTTACGAATTTTGCATGACTCCACACAGGAAAGTTGTTCAGGATGCTCAACTTGGTCGATTTGCACCGTCAAAACGCGATTTCCAGAGTTGACTATTAGAAAACAAGATGGCCGCTCTTCCCTTTTCCCTGCCCGGGGAATAAACTTTTTAATTTTCGAGCCACCCCGAAAAGCCGAATTAGCGTGATTACTTCTTGCGGACACCCCACCCGAGTGTGCCGGTGCAAATTTGAACCCATTTAATGTTTCACTTTGGCGGTAATCGACGATTTTTGGTCAAATTATGACGTCACTTTTGCACCAAAAAGTTGTAATTCCCAAGGTTTTACGAATTTTGCTTGACTCCACACAGGAAAGTTGTTCAGGATGCTCAACTTGGTCGATTTGCACCGTCAAAACGCGATTTCCAGAGTTGACTATTAGAAAAACAAGATGGCCGCTCTTCTCTTTTCCCTGCCCGGGGAATAAACTTTTTAATTTTCGAGCTCCCGAAAAGCCGAATAAGCGTGATTACTTCTTGCGGATACCCCACCCGAGTGTGCCTGTGCAAATTTGAACCCCATCAATGTTTTACTTTGGCGGTAGTCGACGATTTTTTGTCAAACTATGACGTCACTTTTGCACCAAAAAGTTGTAATTCCCAAGGTTTTGCGAATTTTGCATGACTCCACACAGGAAAGTTGTTCAGGATGCTCAACTTGGTCGATTTGCACCGTCAAAACGCGATTTCCAGAGTTGACTATTAGAAAAACAAGATGGCCGCTCTTCCCTTTTCCCTGCCCGGGGAATAAACTTTTTAATTTTCGAGCTCCCAAAAAGCCAAATTAGCGTGATTACTTCTTGCGGATACCCCACCCGAGTGTGCCTGTGCAAATTTGAACCCCATCAATGTTTTACTTTGGCGGTAATCGACGATTTTTTGTCAAATTATGACGTCACTTTTGCACCAAAAAGTTGTAATTCCCAAGGTTTTGCGAATTTTGCATGACTCCACACAGGAAAGTTGTTCAGGATGCTCAACTTGGTCGATTTGCACCGTCAAAACGCGATTTCCAGAGTTGACTCTTAGAAAAACAAGATGGCCGCTCTTCCCTTTTCCCTGCCCGGGGAATAAACTTTTTAATTTTCGAGCTCCCGAAAAGCCGAATGAGCGTGATTACTTCTTGCGGATACCCCACCCGAGTGTGCCTGTGCAAATTTGAACCCCATCAATGTTTTACTTTGGCGGTAATCGACGATTTTTTGTCAAACTATGACGTCACTTTTGCACCAAAAAGTTGTAATTCCCAAGGTTTTGCGAATTTTGCATGACTCCACACAGGAAAGTTGTTCAGGATGCTCAACTTGGTCGATTTGCACCGTCAAAACGCGATTTCCAGAGTTGACTATTAGAAAAACAAGATGGCCGCTCTTCCCTTTTCCCTGCCCGGGGAATAAACTTTTTAATTTTCGAGCTCCCAAAAAGCCAAATTAGCGTGATTACTTCTTGCGGATACCCCACCCGAGTGTGCCTGTGCAAATTTGAACCCCATCAATGTTTTACTTTGGCGGTAATCGACGATTTTTTGTCAAATTATGACGTCACTTTTGCACCAAAAAGTTGTAATTCCCAAGGTTTTGCGAATTTTGCATGACTCCACACAGGAAAGTTTTTCAGGATGCTCAACTTGGTCGATTTGCACCGTCAAAACGCGATTTCCAGAGTTGACTATTAGAAAACAAGATGGCCGCTCTTCCCTTTTCCCTGCCCGGGGAATAAACTTTTTAATTTTCGAGCCACCCCGAAAAGCCGAATTAGCGTGATTACTTCTTGCGGATACCCCACCCGAGTGTGCCGGTGCAAATTTGAAACCATTTAATGTTTCACTTTGGCGGTAATCGACGATTTTTGGTCAAATTATGACGTCACTTTTGCACCAAAAAGTTGTAATTCCCAAGGTTTTACGAATTTTGCTTGACTCCACACAGGAAAGTTGTTCAGGATGCTCAACTTGGTCGATTTGCACCGTCAAAACGCGATTTCCAGAGTTGACTATTAGAAAAACAAGATGGCCGCTCTTCCCTTTTCCCTGCCCGGGGGAACAAACTTTTTAATTTTCGAGCTCCCAAAAAGCCGAATTAGCGTGATTACTTCTTGCGGATACCCCACCCGAGTGTGCCTGTGCAAATTTGAACCCCATCAATGTTTTACTTTGGCGGTAATCGACGATTTTGGGTCAAATTATGACGTCACTTTTGCACAAAAAAGTTGTAATTCTCAAGGTTTTGCGAATTTTGCATGACTCCACACAGGAAAGTTGTTCAGGATGCTCAACTTGGTCGACTTGCACCGTCAAAACGCGATTTCCAGAGTTCAATTATTGACAAACAAGATGGGCGCTCTTCCCTTTTCCCTGCCGGGGAATAAACTTTTTAATTTTCGAGCTCCCGCAAAGCCGAAGTAGCGTGATTACTTCTTGCGGATACCCCACCCGAGTGTGCCGGTGCAAATTTGAACCCCATCAATGTTTTACTTTGTCGGTAATCGACGATTTTTGGACAAACTATGACGTAACTTTTGCACCAAAAAGTTGTAATTCCCAAGGTTTTACGAATTTTGCATGACTCCACACAGGAAAGTTGTTCAGGATGCTCAACTTGGTCGATTTGCACCGTCAAAACGCGATTTCCAGAGTTGACTATTAGAAAAACAAGATGGCCGTTCTTCCCTTTTCCCTGCCCGGGGAATAAACTTTTTAATTTTCGAGCCACCCCGAAAAGCCGAATTAGCGTGATTACTTCTTGCGGATACCCCACCCGAGTGTGCCTGTGCAAATTTGAACCCCGTCAATGTTTTACTTTGGCGGTAATCGACGATTTTTGGGCAAATAATGACGTCACTTTTGCACCAAAAAGTTGTAATTCCCAAGGTTTTGCGAATTTTGCATGACTCCACACAGGAAAGTTGTTCAGGATGCTCAACTTGGTCGATTTGCACCGTCAAAACGCGATTTTCAGGGTTCAATTATTGACAAACAAGATGGGCGCTCTTCCCTTTTCCCTGCCGGGGAATAAACTTTTTAATTTTCGAGCTCCCGAAAAGCCGAATTAGCATGATTACTTCTTGCGGATACCCCCACCCGAGTGTGCCTGTGCAAATTTGAACCCAGTCAATGTTTTACTTTGGCGGTAATCGACGATTTTTGGTCAAACTATGACGTCACTTTTGCACCAAAAAGTTGTAATTCCCAAGGTTTTACGAATTTTGCATGACTCCACACAGAAAAGTTGTTCAGGATGCTCAACTTGGTCGATTTGCACCGTCAAAACGCGATTTCCAGAGTTGACTATTAGAAAAACAAGATGGCCGCTCTTCCCTTTTCCCAGCCCGGGGAATAAACTTTTTAATTTTCGAGCCACCCCGAAAAGCCGAATTAGCGTGATTACTTCTTGCGGATACCCCACCCGAGTGTGCCTGTGCAAATTTGAACCCCATCAATGTTTTACTTTGGCGGTAATCGACGATTTTTGGTCAAATAATGACGTCACTTTTGCACCAAAAAGTTGTAATTCCCAAGGTTTTGCGAATTTTGCATGACTCCACACAGGAAATTTGTTCAGGATGCTCAAATTGGTCGATTTGCACCGTCAAAACGCGATTTCCAGAGTTGACTATTAGAAAACAAGATGGCCGCTCTTCCCTTTTCCCTGCCCGGGGAATAAACTTTTTAATTTTCGAGCCACCCCGAAAAGCCGAATTATCGTGATTACTTCTTGCGGATACCCCACCCGAGTGTGCCGGTGCAAATCTGAACCCCGTCAATGTTTTACTTTGGCGGTAATCGACGATTTTTGGACAAACTATGACGTCACTTTTGCACCAAAAAGTTGTAATTCCCAAGGTTTTACGAATTTTGCATGACTCCACACAGGAAAGTTGTTCAGGATGCTCAACTTGGTCGATTTGCACCGTCAAAACGCGATTTCCAGAGTTGACTATTAGAAAAACAAGATGGCCGCTCTTCCCTTTTCCCTGCCCGGTTAATAAACTTTTTAATTTTCGAGCCACCCCGAAAAGCCGAATTAGCGTGATTACTTCTTGCGGATACCCCACCCGAGTGTGCCTGTGCAAATTTGAACCCCGTCAATGTTTTACTTTGGCGGTAATCGACGATTTTTGGTCAAATTATGACGTCACTTTTGCACCAAAAAGTTGTAATTCCCAAGGTTTTGCGAATTTTGCATGACTCCACACAGGAAAGTTGTTCAGGATGCTCAACTTGGTCGATTTGCACCGTCAAAACGCGATTTCCAGAGTTGACTATAAGAAAAACAAGATGGCCGCTCTTCCCTTTTCCCTGCCCGGGGAATAAACTTTTAAATTTTCGAGCTCCCAAAAAGCCAAATTAGCGTGATTACTTCTTGCGGATACCCCACCCGAGTGTGCCTGTGCAAATTTGAACCCCATCAATGTTTTACTTTGGCGGTAATTGACGATTTTTTGTCAAATTATGACGTCACTTTTGCACCAAAAAGTTGTAATTCCCAAGGTTTTACGAATTTTGCATGACTCCACACAGGAAAGTTGTTCAGGATGCTCAACTTGGTCGATTTGCACCGTCAAAACGCGATTTCCAGAGTTGACTATTAGAAAAACAAGATGGCCGCTCTTCCCTTTTCCCTGCACGGGGAATAAACTTTTTAATTTTCGAGCTCCCGAAAAGCCGAATTAGCATTATTACTTCTTGCGGATACCCCCACCCGAATGTGCCTGTGCAAATTTGAACCCAGTCAATGTTTTACTTTGGCGGTAATCGACGATTTTTGGTCAAATAATGACGTCACTTTTGCACCAAAAAGTTGTAATTCCCTAGGTTTTGCGAATTTTGCATGACTCCACACAGGAAAGTTGTCCAGGATGCTCAACTTGGTCGATTTGCACCGTCAAAACGCGATTTCCAGAGTTGAATATTAGAAAAACAAGATGGCCGCTCTTCCATTTTCCCTGACCGGAGAATAACTTTTTAATTTTCAAACCACCCCGAAAAGCCGAATTAGCGTGATTACTTCTTGCGGATACCCCACCCGAGTGTGCCGGTGCAAATCTGAACCCCGTCAATGTTTTACTTTGGCGGTAATCGACGATTTTTGGACAAATTATGACGTCACTTTTGCACCAAAAAGTTGTAATTCCCAAGGTTTTACGAATTTTGCATGACTCCACACAGGAAAGTTGTTCAGGATGCTCAACTTGGTCGATTTGCACCGTCAAAACGCGATTTCCAGAGTTGACTCTTAGAAAAACAAGATGGCCGCTCTTCCCTTTTCCCTGCCCGGTTAATAAACTTTTTAATTTTCGAGCTCCCGAAAAGCCGAATTAGCGTGATTACTTCTTGCGGATACCCCACCCGAGTGTGCCTGTGCAAATTTGAACCCCGACAATGTTTTACTTTGGCGGTAATCGACGATTTTTGGTCAAATAATGACGTCACTTTTGCACCAAAAAGTTGTAATTCCCAAGGTTTTGCGAGTTTTGCATGACTCCACACAGGAAAGTTGTTCAGGATGCTCAACTTGGTCGATTTGCACCGTCAAAACGCGATTTCCAGAGTTGACTATTAGAAAAACAAGATGGCCGCTCTTCCCTTTTCCCTGCCCGGGGAATAAACTTTTTAATTTTCGAGCTCCCAAAAAGCCAAATTAGCGTGATTACTTCTTGCGGATACCCCACCCGAGTGTGCCTGTGCAAATTTGAACCCCATCAATGTTTTACTTTGGCGATAATCGACGATTTTTTGTCAAATTATGACGTCACTTTTGCACCAAAAAGTTGTAATTCCCAAGGTTTTGCGAATTTTGCATGACTCCACACAAGAAAGTTGTTCGTGATGCTCAACTTGGTCGATTTGCACCGTCAAAACGCGATTTCCAGAGTTGACTATTAGAAAACAAGATGGCCGCTCTTCCCTTTTCCCTGCCCGGGGAATAAACTTTTTAATTTTCGAGCCACCCCGAAAAGCCGAATTAGCGTGATTACTTCTTGCGGATACCCCACCCGAGTGTGCCGGTGCAAATCTGAACCCCGTCAATGTTTTACTTTGGCGGTAATCGACGATTTTTGGACAAATTATGACGTCACTTTTGCACCAAAAAGTTGTAATTCCCAAGGTTTTACGAATTTTGCATGACTCCACACAGGAAAGTTGTTCAGGATGCTCAACTTGGTCGATTTGCACCGTCAAAACGCGATTTCCAGAGTTGACTATTAGAAAAACAAGATGGCCGCTCTTCCCTTTTCCCTGCCCGGGGAATAAACTTTTTAATTTTCGAGCTCCCAAAAAGCCAAATTAGCGTGATTACTTCTTGCGGATACCCCACCCGAGTGTGCCTGTGCAAATTTGAACCCCATCAATGTTTTACTTTGGCGGTAATCGACGATTTTTTGTCAAATTATGACGTCACTTTTGCACCAAAAAGTTGTAATTCCCAAGGTTTTACGAATTTTGCATGACTCCACACAGGAAAGTTGTCCAGGATGCTCAACTTGGTCGATTTGCACCGTCAAAACGCGATTTCCAGAGTTGAATATTAGAAAAACAATATAGCCGCTCTTCCATTTTCCCTGACCGGAGAATAACTTTTTAATTTTCAAACCACCCTGAAAAGCCGAATTAGCGTGATTACTTCTTGCGGATACCCCACCCGAGTGTGCCGGTACGTGCAAATCTGAACCCCGTCAATGTTTTACTTTGGCGGTAATCGACGATTTTTGGACAAATTATGACGTCACTTTTGCACCAAATAGTTGTAATTCCCAAGGTTTTACGAATTTTGCATGACTCCACACAGGAAAGTTGTTCGTGATGCTCAACTTGGTCGATTTGCACCGTCAAAACGCGATTTCCAGAGTTGACTATTAGAAAACAAGATGGCCGCTCTTCCCTTTTCCCTGCCCGGGGAATAAACTTTTTAATTTTCGAGCCACCCCGAAAAGCCGAATTAGCGTGATTACTTCTTGCGGATACCCCACCCGAGTGTGCCGGTGCAAATCTGAACCCCGTCAATGTTTTACTTTGGCGGTAAACGACGATTTTTGGACAAATTATGACGTCACTTTTGCACCAAAAAGTTGTAATTCCCAAGGTTTTACGAATTTTGCATGACTCCACACAGGAAAGTTGTTCAGGATGCTCAACTTGGTCGATTTGCACCGTCAAAACGCGATTTCCAGAGTTGACTATTAGAAAAACAAGATGGCCGCTCTTCCCTTTTCCCTGCACGGGGAATAAACTTTTTAATTTTCGAGCTCCCGAAAAGCCGAATTAGCGTGATTACTTCTTGCGGATACCCCACCCGAGTGTGCCGGTGCAAATTTGAATCCATTTAATGTTTCACTTTGGCGGTAATCGACGATTTTTGGTCAAACTATGACGTCACTTTTGCACCAAAAAGTTGTAATTCCCAAGGTTTTACGAATTTTGCATGACTCCACACAGGAAAGTTGTTCAGGATGCTCAACTTGGTCGATTTGCACCGTCAAAACGCGATTTCCAGAGTTGACTATTAGAAAAACAAGATGGCCGCTCTTCCCTTTTCCCTGCCCGGGGAATAAACTTTTTAGTTTTCGAGCTCCCAAAAAGCCGAATTAGCGTTATTACTTCTTGCGGATACCCCACCCGAGTGTGCCTGTGCAAATTTGAACCCCGTCAATGTTTTACTTTGGCGGTAATCGACGATTTTTGGTCAAATAATGACGTCACTTTTGCACCAAAAAGTTGTAATTCCCTAGGGTTTGCGAATTTTGCATGACTCCACACAGGAAAGTTGTTCAGGATGCTCAACTTGGTCGATTTGCACCGTCAAAACGCAATTTCCAGAGTTGAATATTAGAAAAACAAGAAGGCCGCTCTTCCATTTTCCCTGACCGGAGAATAACTTTTTAATTTTCGAGCCACCCCGAAAAGCCAAATTAGCGTGATTACTTTTTGCGGATACCCCACCCGAGTGTGCCGGTGCAAATCTGAACCCCGTCAATGTTTTACTTTGGCGGTAATCGACGATTTTTTGACAAATTATAACAAAACTTTTGCACCAAAAAGTTGTAATTCCCAAGGTTTTACGAATTTTGCATGACTCCACACAGGAAAGTTGTTCGGGATGCTCAACTTGGTCGATTTGCACCGTCAAAACGCGATTTCCAGAGTTGACTATTAGAAAAACAAGATGGCCGCTCTTCCTTTTTCCCTGCACGGGGAATAAACTTTTTAATGTTCGAGCTCCCGAAAAGCCGAATTAGCGTGATTACTTCTTGCGGATACCCCACCCGAGTGTGCCGGTGCAAATTTGAACCCATTTAATGTTTCACTTTGGCGGTAATCGACGATTTTTGGTCAAATAATGACGTCACTTTTGCACCAAAAAGTTGTAATTCCCAAGGTTTTACAAATTTTGCATGACTCCACACAGGAAAGTTGTTCAGGATGCTCAACTTGGTCGATTTGCACCGTCAAAACGCGATTTCCATAGTTGACTATTAGAAAAACAAGATGGCCGCTCTTCCCTTTTCCCTGCCCGGGGAATAAACTTTTTAATTTTCGAGCTCCCGAAAAGCCGAATTAGCATGATTACTTCTTGCGGATACCCCCACCCGAGTGTGCCTGTGCAAATTAGAACACAGTCAATGTTTTACTTTGGCGGTAATCGACGATTTTTGGTCAAATAATGACGTCACTTTTGCACCAAAAAGTTGTAATTCCCTAGGTTTTGCGAATTTTGCATGACTCCACACAGGAAAGTTGTTCAGGATGCTCAACTTGGTCGATTTGCACCGTCAAAACGCGATTTCCAGAGTTGAATATTAGAAAAACAAGATGGCCGCTCTTCCATTTTCCCTGACCGGAGAATAACTTTTTAATTTTCGAGCCACCCCGAAAAGCCGAATTAGCGTGATTACTTCTTGCGGATACCCCACCCGAGTGTGCCGGTGCAAATCTGAACCCCGTCAATGTTTTACTTTGGCGGTAATCGACGATTTTTGGACAAATTATGACGTCACTTTTGCACCAAAAAGTTGTAATTCCCAAGGTTTTACGAATTTTGCATGACTCCACACAGGAAAGTTGTTCAGGATGCTCAACTTGGTCGATTTGCACCGTCAAAACGCGATTTCCAGAGTTGACTATAAGAAAAACAAGATGGCCGCTCTTCCCTTTTCCCTGCCCGTGGAATAAACTTTTTAAATTTCGAGCTCCCGAACAGCCGAATTAGCGTGATTACTTCTTGCGGATACCCCACCCGAGTGTGCCTGTGCAAATTTGAACCCCATCAATGTTTTACTTTGGCGGTAATCGACGATTTTTTGTCAAACTATGACGTCACTTTTGCACCAAAAAGTTGTAATTCCCAAGGTTTTACGAATTTTGCATGACTCCACACAGGAAAGTTGTTCAGGATGCTCAACTTGGTCGATTTGCACCGTCAACACGCGATTTCCAGAGTTGACTCTTAGAAAAACAAGATGGCCGCTCTTCCCTTTTCCCTGCCCGGGGAATAAACTTTTTAATTTTCGAGCCCCCAAAAAGCCGAATTAGCGTGATTACTTCTTGCGGATACCCCACCCGAGTGTGCCTGTGCAAATTTGAACCCCATCAATGTTTTACTTTGGCGGTAATCGACGATTTTTGGTCAAATTATGACGTCACTTTTGCACCAAAAAGTTGTAATTCCCAAGGTTTTGCGAATTTTGCATGACTCCACACAGGAAAGTTGTTCAGGATGCTCAACTTGGTCGATTTGCACCGTCAAAACGCGATTTCCAGAGTTGACTATTAGAAAACAAGATGGCCGCTCTTCCCTTTTCCCTGCCCGAGGAATAAACTTTTTAATTTTCGAGCCACCCCGAAAAGCCGAATTAGCGTGATTACTTCTTGCGGATACCCCACCCGAGTGTGCCGGTGCAAATCTGAACCCCGTCAATGTTTTACTTTGGCGGTAATCGACGATTTTTGGACAAATTATGACGTCACTTTTGCACCAAAAAGTTGTAATTCCCAATGTTTTACGAACTTTGCATGACTCCACACAGGAAAGTTGTTCAGGATGCTCAACTTGGTCGATTTGTACCGTCAAAACGCGATTTCCAGAGTTGATTATTAGAAAACAAGATGGCCGCTCTTTCCTTTTCCCTGCCCGGGGAATAAACTTTTTAATTTTCGAGCCACCCCGAAAAGCCGAATTAGCGTGATTACTTCTTGCGGATACCCCACCCGAGTGTGCCGGTGCAAATCTGAACCCCGTCAATGTTTTACTTTGGCGGTAATCGACGATTTTTGGACAAATTATGACGTCACTTTTGCACCAAAAAGTTGTAATTCCCAAGGTTTTACGAATTTTGCATGACTCCACACAGGAAAGTTGTTCAGGATGCTCAACTTGGTCGATTTGCACCGTCAAAACGCGATTTCCATAGTTGACTATTAGAAAAACAAGATGGCCGCTCTTCCCTTTTCCCTGCCCGGGGAATAAACTTTTTAATTTTCGAGCTCCCGAAAAGCCGAATTAGCATGATTACTTCTTGCGGATACCCCCACCCGAGTGTGCCTGTGCAAATTAGAACACAGTCAATGTTTTACTTTGGCGGTAATCGACGATTTTTGGTCAAATAATGACGTCACTTTTGCACCAAAAAGTTGTAATTCCCTAGGTTTTGCGAATTTTGCATGACTCCACACAGGAAAGTTGTTCAGGATGCTCAACTTGGTCGATTTGCACCGTCAAAACGCGATTTCCAGAGTTGAATATTAGAAAAACAAGATGGCCGCTCTTCCATTTTCCCTGACCGGAGAATAACTTTTTAATTTTCGAGCCACCCCGAAAAGCCGAATTAGCGTGATTACTTCTTGCGGATACCCCACCCGAGTGTGCCGGTGCAAATCTGAACCCCGTCAATGTTTTACTTTGGCGGTAATCGACGATTTTTGGACAAATTATGACGTCACTTTTGCACCAAAAAGTTGTAATTCCCAAGGTTTTACGAATTTTGCATGACTCCACACAGGAAAGTTGTTCAGGATGCTCAACTTGGTCGATTTGCACCGTCAAAACGCGATTTCCAGAGTTGACTATAAGAAAAACAAGATGGCCGCTCTTCCCTTTTCCCTGCCCGTGGAATAAACTTTTTAAATTTCGAGCTCCCGAACAGCCGAATTAGCGTGATTACTTCTTGCGGATACCCCACCCGAGTGTGCCTGTGCAAATTTGAACCCCATCAATGTTTTACTTTGGCGGTAATCGACGATTTTTTGTCAAACTATGACGTCACTTTTGCACCAAAAAGTTGTAATTCCCAAGGTTTTACGAATTTTGCATGACTCCACACAGGAAAGTTGTTCAGGATGCTCAACTTGGTCGATTTGCACCGTCAACACGCGATTTCCAGAGTTGACTCTTAGAAAAACAAGATGGCCGCTCTTCCCTTTTCCCTGCCCGGGGAATAAACTTTTTAATTTTCGAGCCCCCAAAAAGCCGAATTAGCGTGATTACTTCTTGCGGATACCCCACCCGAGTGTGCCTGTGCAAATTTGAACCCCATCAATGTTTTACTTTGGCGGTAATCGACGATTTTTGGTCAAATTATGACGTCACTTTTGCACCAAAAAGTTGTAATTCCCAAGGTTTTGCGAATTTTGCATGACTCCACACAGGAAAGTTGTTCAGGATGCTCAACTTGGTCGATTTGCACCGTCAAAACGCGATTTCCAGAGTTGACTATTAGAAAACAAGATGGCCGCTCTTCCCTTTTCCCTGCCCGAGGAATAAACTTTTTAATTTTCGAGCCACCCCGAAAAGCCGAATTAGCGTGATTACTTCTTGCGGATACCCCACCCGAGTGTGCCGGTGCAAATCTGAACCCCGTCAATGTTTTACTTTGGCGGTAATCGACGATTTTTGGACAAATTATGACGTCACTTTTGCACCAAAAAGTTGTAATTCCCAATGTTTTACGAACTTTGCATGACTCCACACAGGAAAGTTGTTCAGGATGCTCAACTTGGTCGATTTGTACCGTCAAAACGCGATTTCCAGAGTTGATTATTAGAAAACAAGATGGCCGCTCTTTCCTTTTCCCTGCCCGGGGAATAAACTTTTTAATTTTCGAGCCACCCCGAAAAGCCGAATTAGCGTGATTACTTCTTGCGGATACCCCACCCGAGTGTGCCGGTGCAAATCTGAACCCCGTCAATGTTTTACTTTGGCGGTAATCGACGATTTTTGGACAAATTATGACGTCACTTTTGCACCAAAAAGTTGTAATTCCCAAGGTTTTACGAATTTTGCATGACTCCACACAGGAAAGTTGTTCAGGATGCTCAACTTGGTCGATTTGCACCGTCAAAACGCGATTTCCAGAGTTGACTATTAGAAAAACAAGATGGCCGCTCTTCCCTTTTCCCTGCACGGGGAATAAACTTTTTAATTTTCGAGCTCCCGAAAAGCCGAATTAGCGTGATTACTTCTTGCGGATACCCCACCCGAGTGTGCCGGTGCAAATTTGAATCCATTTAATGTTTCACTTTGGCGGTAATCGACGATTTTTGGTCAAACTATGACGTCACTTTTGCACCAAAAAGTTGTAATTCCCAAGGTTTTACGAATTTTGCATGACTCCACACAGGAAAGTTGTTCAGGATGCTCAACTTGGTCGATTTGCACCGTCAAAACGCGATTTCCAGAGTTGACTATTAGAAAAACAAGATGGCCGCTCTTCCCTTTTCCCTGCCCGGGGAATAAACTTTTTAGTTTTCGAGCTCCCAAAAAGCCGAATTAGCGTTATTACTTCTTGCGGATACCCCACCCGAGTGTGCCTGTGCAAATTTGAACCCCGTCAATGTTTTACTTTGGCGGTAATCGACGATTTTTGGTCAAATAATGACGTCACTTTTGCACCAAAAAGTTGTAATTCCCTAGGGTTTGCGAATTTTGCATGACTCCACACAGGAAAGTTGTTCAGGATGCTCAACTTGGTCGATTTGCACCGTCAAAACGCAATTTCCAGAGTTGAATATTAGAAAAACAAGAAGGCCGCTCTTCCATTTTCCCTGACCGGAGAATAACTTTTTAATTTTCGAGCCACCCCGAAAAGCCAAATTAGCGTGATTACTTTTTGCGGATACCCCACCCGAGTGTGCCGGTGCAAATCTGAACCCCGTCAATGTTTTACTTTGGCGGTAATCGACGATTTTTTGACAAATTATAACAAAACTTTTGCACCAAAAAGTTGTAATTCCCAAGGTTTTACGAATTTTGCATGACTCCACACAGGAAAGTTGTTCGGGATGCTCAACTTGGTCGATTTGCACCGTCAAAACGCGATTTCCAGAGTTGACTATTAGAAAAACAAGATGGCCGCTCTTCCTTTTTCCCTGCACGGGGAATAAACTTTTTAATGTTCGAGCTCCCGAAAAGCCGAATTAGCGTGATTACTTCTTGCGGATACCCCACCCGAGTGTGCCGGTGCAAATTTGAACCCATTTAATGTTTCACTTTGGCGGTAATCGACGATTTTTGGTCAAATAATGACGTCACTTTTGCACCAAAAAGTTGTAATTCCCAAGGTTTTACAAATTTTGCATGACTCCACACAGGAAAGTTGTTCAGGATGCTCAACTTGGTCGATTTGCACCGTCAAAACGCGATTTCCATAGTTGACTATTAGAAAAACAAGATGGCCGCTCTTCCCTTTTCCCTGCCCGGGGAATAAACTTTTTAATTTTCGAGCTCCCGAAAAGCCGAATTAGCATGATTACTTCTTGCGGATACCCCCACCCGAGTGTGCCTGTGCAAATTAGAACACAGTCAATGTTTTACTTTGGCGGTAATCGACGATTTTTGGTCAAATAATGACGTCACTTTTGCACCAAAAAGTTGTAATTCCCTAGGTTTTGCGAATTTTGCATGACTCCACACAGGAAAGTTGTTCAGGATGCTCAACTTGGTCGATTTGCACCGTCAAAACGCGATTTCCAGAGTTGAATATTAGAAAAACAAGATGGCCGCTCTTCCATTTTCCCTGACCGGAGAATAACTTTTTAATTTTCGAGCCACCCCGAAAAGCCGAATTAGCGTGATTACTTCTTGCGGATACCCCACCCGAGTGTGCCGGTGCAAATCTGAACCCCGTCAATGTTTTACTTTGGCGGTAATCGACGATTTTTGGACAAATTATGACGTCACTTTTGCACCAAAAAGTTGTAATTCCCAAGGTTTTACGAATTTTGCATGACTCCACACAGGAAAGTTGTTCAGGATGCTCAACTTGGTCGATTTGCACCGTCAAAACGCGATTTCCAGAGTTGACTATAAGAAAAACAAGATGGCCGCTCTTCCCTTTTCCCTGCCCGTGGAATAAACTTTTTAAATTTCGAGCTCCCGAACAGCCGAATTAGCGTGATTACTTCTTGCGGATACCCCACCCGAGTGTGCCTGTGCAAATTTGAACCCCATCAATGTTTTACTTTGGCGGTAATCGACGATTTTTTGTCAAACTATGACGTCACTTTTGCACCAAAAAGTTGTAATTCCCAAGGTTTTACGAATTTTGCATGACTCCACACAGGAAAGTTGTTCAGGATGCTCAACTTGGTCGATTTGCACCGTCAACACGCGATTTCCAGAGTTGACTCTTAGAAAAACAAGATGGCCGCACTTCCCTTTTCCCTGCCCGGGGAATAAACTTTTTAATTTTCGAGCCCCCAAAAAGCCGAATTAGCGTGATTACTTCTTGCGGATACCCCACCCGAGTGTGCCTGTGCAAATTTGAACCCCATCAATGTTTTACTTTGGCGGTAATCGACGATTTTTGGTCAAATTATGACGTCACTTTTGCACCAAAAAGTTGTAATTCCCAAGGTTTTGCGAATTTTGCATGACTCCACACAGGAAAGTTGTTCAGGATGCTCAACTTGGTCGATTTGCACCGTCAAAACGCGATTTCCAGAGTTGACTATTAGAAAACAAGATGGCCGCTCTTCCCTTTTCCCTGCCCGAGGAATAAACTTTTTAATTTTCGAGCCACCCCGAAAAGCCGAATTAGCGTGATTACTTCTTGCGGATACCCCACCCGAGTGTGCCGGTGCAAATCTGAACCCCGTCAATGTTTTACTTTGGCGGTAATCGACGATTTTTGGACAAATTATGACGTCACTTTTGCACCAAAAAGTTGTAATTCCCAATGTTTTACGAACTTTGCATGACTCCACACAGGAAAGTTGTTCAGGATGCTCAACTTGGTCGATTTGTACCGTCAAAACGCGATTTCCAGAGTTGATTATTAGAAAACAAGATGGCCGCTCTTTCCTTTTCCCTGCCCGGGGAATAAACTTTTTAATTTTCGAGCCACCCCGAAAAGCCGAATTAGCGTGATTACTTCTTGCGGATACCCCACCCGAGTGTGCCGGTGCAAATCTGAACCCCGTCAATGTTTTACTTTGGCGGTAATCGACGATTTTTGGACAAATTATGACGTCACTTTTGCACCAAAAAGTTGTAATTCCCAAGGTTTTACGAATTTTGCATGACTCCACACAGGAAAGTTGTTCAGGATGCTCAACTTGGTCGATTTGCACCGTCAAAACGCGATTTCCAGAGTTGACTATTAGAAAAACAAGATGGCCGCTCTTCCCTTTTCCCTGCCCGGGGAATAAACTTTTTAATTTTCGAGCTCCCGAAAAGCCGAATTAGCGTGATTACTTCTTGCGGATACCCCACCCGAGTGTGCCTGTGCAAATTTGAACCCCATCAATATTTTACTTTGGCGGTAATCGACGATTTTTTGTCAAATTATGACGTCACTTTTGCACCAAAAAGTTGTAATTCCAAAGGTTTTGCGAATTTTGCATGACTCCACACAGGAAAGTTGTTCAGGATGCTCAACTTGGTCGATTTGCACCGTCAAAACGTGATTTCCAGAGTTGACTATTAGAAAACAAGATGGCCGCTCTTCCCTTTTCCCTGCCCGGGGAATAAACTTTTTAATTTTCGAGCCACCCCGAAAAGCCGAATTAGCGTGATTACTTCTTGCGGTTACCCCACCCGAGTGTGCCGGTGCAAATCTGAACCCCGTCAATGTTTTACTTTGGCGGTAATCGACGATTTTTGGACAAATTATGAAGTCACTTTTGCACCAAAAAGTTGTAATTCCCAAGGTTTTACGAATTTTGCATGACTCCACACAGGAAAGTTGTTCAGGATGCTCAACTTGGTCGATTTGCACCGTCAAAACGCGATTTCCAGAGTTGACTATTCGAACAACAAGATGGCCGCTCTTCCCTTTTCCCTGCCCGGGTAATAAACTTTTTAATTTTCGAGCTCCCGAAAAGCCGAATTAGCATGATTACTTCTTGCGGATACCCCCACCCGAGTGTGCCTGTGCAAATTTGAACCCAGTCAATGTTTTACTTTGGCGGTAATCGACGATTTTTGGTCAAATAATGACGTCACTTTTGCACCAAAAAGTTGTAATTCCCTAGGTTTTGCGAATTTTGCATGACTCCACACAGGAAAGTTGATCAGGATGCTCAACTTGGTCGATTTGCACCGTCAAAACGCGATTTCCAGAGTTAAATATTAGAAAAACAAGATGGCCGTTCTTCCCTTTTCCCTGCCCGGGGAATAAACTTTTTAATTTTCGAGCCACCCCGAAGAGCCGAATTAGCGTGATTACTTCTTGCGGATACCCCACCCGAGTGTGCCGGTGCAAATCTGAACCCCGTCAATGTTTTACTTTGGCGGTAATCGACGATTTTTGGACAAATTATGACGTCACTTTTGCACCAAAAAGTTGTAATTCCCAAGGTTTTACGAATTTTGCATGACTCCACACAGGAAAGTTGTTCAGGATGCTCAACTTGGTCGATTTGCACCGTCAAAACGCGATTTCCAGAGTTGACTATTAGAAAAACAAGATGGCCGCTCTTCCTTTTTCCCTGCACGGGGAATAAACTTTTTAATGTTCGAGCTCCCGAAAAGCCGAATTAGCGTGATTACTTCTTGCGGATACCCCACCCGAGTGTGCCGGTGCAAATTTGAACCCATTTAATGTTTCACTTTGGCGGTAATCGACGATTTTTGGTCAAATAATGACGTCACTTTTGCACCAAAAAGTTTTAATTCCTAAAGTTTTACGAATTTTGCATGACTCCACACAGGAAAGTTGTTCAGGATGCTCAACTTGGTCGATTTGCACCGTCAAAACGCGATTTCCAGAGTTGACTATTAGAAAAACAAGATGGCCGCTCTTCCCTTTTCCCTGCCCGGGGAATAAACTTTTTAATTTTCGAGCTCCCGAAAAGCCGAATTAGCATGATTACTTCTTGCGGATACCCCCACCCGAGTGTGCCTGTGCAAATTAGAACCCAGTCTATGTTTTACTTTGGCGGTAATCGACGATTTTTGGTCAAATAATGACGTCACTTTTGCACCAAAAAGTTGTAATTCCCTAGGTTTTGCGAATTTTGCATGACTCCACACAGAAAAGTTGTTCAGGATGCTCAACTTGGTCGATTTGCACCGTCAAAACGCGATTTCCAGAGTTGAATATTAGAAAAACAAGATGGCCGCTCTTCCATTTTCCCTGACCGGAGAATAACTTTTTAATTTTCGAGCCACCCCGAAAAGCCGAATTAGCGTGATTACTTCTTGCGGATACCCCACCCGAGTGTGCCGGTGCAAATCTGAACCCCGTCAATGTTTTACTTTGGCGGTAATCGACGATTTTTGGACAAATTATGACGTAACTTTTGCACCAAAAAGTTGTAATTCCCAAGGTTTTACGAATTTTGCATGACTCCACACAGGAAAGTTGTTCAGGATGCTCAACTTGGTCGATTTGCACCGTCAAAACGCGATTTCCAGAGTTGACTATAAGAAAAACAAGATGGCCGCTCTTCCCTTTTCCCTGCCCGTGGAATAAACTTTTTAAATTTCGAGCTCCCGAACAGCCGAATTAGCGTGATTACTTCTTGCGGATACCCCACCCGAGTGTGCCTGTGCAAATTTGAAACCCATCAATGTTTTACTTTGGCGGTAATCGACGATTTTTTGTCAAACTATGACGTCACTTTTGCACCAAAAAGTTGTAATTCCCAAGGTTTTGCGAATTTTGCATGACTCCACACAGGAAAGTTGTTCAGGATGCTCAACTTGGTCGATTTGCACCGTCAACACGCGATTTCCAGAGTTGACTCTTAGAAAAACAAAAAGGCCGCTCTTCCCTTTTCCCTGACCGGGGAATAAACTTTTTAATTTTCGAGCTCCCGAAAAGCCGAATTAGCGTGATTACTTCTTGCGGATACCCCACCCGAGTGTGCCGGTGCAAATTTGAACCCATTTAATGTTTCACTTTGGCGGTAATCGACGATTTTTGGTCAAATTATGACGTCACTTTTGCACCAAAAAGTTGTAATTCCCAAGGTTTTACGAATTTTGCATGACTCCACACAGGAAAGTTGTTCAGGATGCTCAACTTGGTCGATTTGCACCGTCAAAACGCGATTCCCAGAGTTGACTATTAGAAAAACAAGATGGCCGCTCTTCCCTTTTCCCTGCCCGGGGAATAAACTTTTTAATTTTCGAGCCCCCAAAAAGCCAAATTAGCGTGATTACTTCTTGCGGATACCCCACCCGAGTGTGCCTGTGCAAATTTGAACCCCATCAATGTTTTACTTTGGCGGTAATCGACGATTTTTGGTCAAATTATGACGTCACTTTTGCACCAAAAAGTTGTAATTCCCAAGGTTTTGCGAATTTTGCATGACTCCACACAGGAAAGTTGTTCAGGATGCTCAACTTGGTCGATTTGCACCGTCAAAACGCGATTTCCAGAGTTGACTATTAGAAAACAAGATGGCCGCTCTTCCCTTTTCCCTGCCCGGGGAATAAACTTTTTAATTTTCGAGCCACCCCGAAAAGCCGAATTAGCGTGATTACTTCTTGCGGATACCCCACCCGAGTGTGCCGGTGCAAATCTGAACAACGTCAATGTTTTACTTTGGCGGTAATCGACGATTTTTGGACAAATTATGACGTCACTTTTGCACCAAAAAGTTGTAATTCCCAATGTTTTACGAATTTTGCATGACTCCACACAGGAAAGTTGTTCAGGATGCTCAACTTGGTTGATTTGTACCGTCAAAACGCGATTTCCAGAGTTGATTATTAGAAAACAAGATGGCCGCTCTTTCCTTTTCCCTGCCCGGGGAATAAACTTTTTAATTTTCGAGCCACCCCGAAAAGCCGAATTAGCGTGATTACTTCTTGCGGATACCCCACCCGAGTGTGCCGGTGCAAATCTGAACCCCGTCAATGTTTTACTTTGGCGGTAATCGACGATTTTTGGACAAATTATGACGTCACTTTTGCACCAAAAAGTTGTAATTCCCAAGGTTTTACGAATTTTGCATGACTCCACACAGGAAAGTTGTTCAGGATGCTCAACTTGGTCGATTTGCACCGTCAAAACGCGATTTCCAGAGTTGAATATTAGAAAAACAAGATGGCCGCTCTTCCATTTTCCCTGACCGGAGAATAACTTTTTAATTTTCGAGCCACCCCGAAAAGCCGAATTAGCGTGATTACTTCTTGCGGATACCCCACCCGAGTGTGCCGGTGCAAATCTGAACCCCGTCAATGTTTTACTTTGGCGGTAATCGACGATTTTTGGACAAATTATGACGTAACTTTTGCACCAAAAAGTTGTAATTCCCAAGGTTTTACGAATTTTGCATGACTCCACACAGGAAAGTTGTTCAGGATGCTCAACTTGGTCGATTTGCACCGTCAAAACGCGATTTCCAGAGTTGACTATAAGAAAAACAAGATGGCCGCTCTTCCCTTTTCCCTGCCCGTGGAATAAACTTTTTAAATTTCGAGCTCCCGAACAGCCGAATTAGCGTGATTACTTCTTGCGGATACCCCACCCGAGTGTGCCTGTGCAAATTTGAAACCCATCAATGTTTTACTTTGGCGGTAATCGACGATTTTTTGTCAAACTATGACGTCACTTTTGCACCAAAAAGTTGTAATTCCCAAGGTTTTGCGAATTTTGCATGACTCCACACAGGAAAGTTGTTCAGGATGCTCAACTTGGTCGATTTGCACCGTCAACACGCGATTTCCAGAGTTGACTCTTAGAAAAACAAAAAGGCCGCTCTTCCCTTTTCCCTGACCGGGGAATAAACTTTTTAATTTTCGAGCTCCCGAAAAGCCGAATTAGCGTGATTACTTCTTGCGGATACCCCACCCGAGTGTGCCGGTGCAAATTTGAACCCATTTAATGTTTCACTTTGGCGGTAATCGACGATTTTTGGTCAAATTATGACGTCACTTTTGCACCAAAAAGTTGTAATTCCCAAGGTTTTACGAATTTTGCATGACTCCACACAGGAAAGTTGTTCAGGATGCTCAACTTGGTCGATTTGCACCGTCAAAACGCGATTCCCAGAGTTGACTATTAGAAAAACAAGATGGCCGCTCTTCCCTTTTCCCTGCCCGGGGAATAAACTTTTTAATTTTCGAGCCCCCAAAAAGCCAAATTAGCGTGATTACTTCTTGCGGATACCCCACCCGAGTGTGCCTGTGCAAATTTGAACCCCATCAATGTTTTACTTTGGCGGTAATCGACGATTTTTGGTCAAATTATGACGTCACTTTTGCACCAAAAAGTTGTAATTCCCAATGTTTTACGAATTTTGCATGACTCCACACAGGAAAGTTGTTCAGGATGCTCAACTTGGTTGATTTGTACCGTCAAAACGCGATTTCCAGAGTTGATTATTAGAAAACAAGATGGCCGCTCTTTCCTTTTCCCTGCCCGGGGAATAAACTTTTTAATTTTCGAGCCACCCCGAAAAGCCGAATTAGCGTGATTACTTCTTGCGGATACCCCACCCGAGTGTGCCGGTGCAAATCTGAACCCCGTCAATGTTTTACTTTGGCGGTAATCGACGATTTTTGGACAAATTATGACGTCACTTTTGCACCAAAAAGTTGTAATTCCCAAGGTTTTACGAATTTTGCATGACTCCACACAGGAAAGTTGTTCAGGATGCTCAACTTGGTCGATTTGCACCGTCAAAACGCGATTTCCAGAGTTGACTATTAGAAAAACAAGATGGCCGCTCTTCCCTTTTCCCTGCCCGGGGAATAAACTTTTTAATTTTCGAGCTCCCGAAAAGCCGAATTAGCATGATTACTTCTTGCGGATACCCCCACCCGAGTGTGCCTGTGCAAATTTGAACCCCATCAATGTTTTACTTTGGCGGTAATCGACGATTTTTTGTCAAATTATGACGTCACTTTTGCACCAAAAAGTTGTAATTCCCAAGGTTTTGCGAATTTCGCATGACTCCACACAAGAAAGTTGTTCGTGATGCTCAACTTGGTCGATTTGCACCGTCAAAACGCGATTTCCAGAGTTGACTATTAGAAAACAAGATGGCCGCTCTTCCCTTTTCCCTACCCGGGGAATAAACTTTTTAATTTTCGAGCCACCCCGAAAAGCCGAATTAGCGTGATTACTTCTTGCGGATACCCCACCCGAGTGTGCCGGTGCAAATCTGAACCCCGTCAATGTTTTACTTTGGCGGTAATCGACGATTTTTGGACAAATTATGACGTCACTTTTGCACCAAAAAGTTGTAATTCCCAAGGTTTTACGAATTTTGCATGACTCCACACAGGAAAGTTGTTCAGGATGCTCAACTTGGTCGATTTGCACCGTCAAAACGCGATTTCCAGAGTTGACTATTAGAAAAACAAGATGGCCGCTCTTCCCTTTTCCCTGCCCGGGGAATAAATTTTTTAATTTTCGAGCTCCCGAAAAGCCGAATTAGCGTGATTACTTCTTGCGGATACCCCACCCGAGTGTGCCTGTGCAAATTTGAACCCCATCAATGTTTTACTTTGGCGGTAATCGACGATTTTTTGACAAACTATGACGTCACTTTTGCACCAAAAAGTTGTAATTCCCAAGGTTTTGCGAATTTTGCATGACTCCACACAGGAAAGTTGTTCAGGATGCTCAACTTGGTCGATTTGCACCGTCAAAACGCGATTTCCAGAGTTGACTATTAGAAAACAAGATGGCCGCTCTTCCCTTTTCCCTGCCAGGGGAATAAACTTTTTAATTTTCGAGCTCCCAAAAAGCCAAATTAGCGTGATTACTTCTTGCGGATACCCCACCCGAGTGTGCCTGTGCAAATTTGAACCCCATCAATGTTTTACTTTGTCGGTAATCGACGATTTTTTGTCAAATTGTGACGTCACTTTTGCACCAAAAAGTTGTAATTCCCAAGGTTTTGCGAATTTTGCATGACTCCACACAGGAAAGTTGTTCAGGATGCTCAACTTGGTCGATTTGTACCGTCAAAACGCGATTTCCAGAGTTGATTATTAGAAAACAAGATGGCCGCTCTTTCCTTTTCCCTGCCCGGGGAATAAACTTTTTAATTTTCGAGCCACCCCGAAAAGCCGAATTAGCGTGATTACTTCTTGCGGATACCCCACCCGAGTGTGCCGGTGCAAATCTGAACCCCGTCAATGTTTTACTTTGGCGGTTATCGACGATTTTTGGACAAATTATGACGTCACTTTTGCACCAAAAAGTTGTAATTCCCAAGGTGTTACGAATTTTGTATGACTCTACACAGGAAAGTTGTTCAGGATGCTCAACTTGGTCGATTTGCACCGTCAAAATGCGATTTCCAGAGTTGACTATTAGAAAAACAAGATGGCCGCTCTTCCCTTTTCTCTGCCCGGGGAATAAACTTTTTACTTTTCGAGCTCCCGAAAAGCCGAATTAGCGTGATTACTTCTTGCGGATACCCCACCCGAGTGTGCCGGTGCAAATTTGAACCCCATCAATGTTTTACTTTGGCGGTAATCGACGATTTTTGACAAACTATGACGTCACTTTTGCACCAAAAAGTTGTAATTCCCAAGGTTTTGCGAATTTTGCATGACTCCACACAGGAAAGTTGTTCAGGATGCTCAACTTGGTCGATTTGCACCGTCAAAACGCGATTTCCAGAGTTGACTATTAGAAAACAAGATGGCCGCTCTTTCCTTTTCCCTGCCCGGGGAATAAACTTTTTAATTTTCGAGCTCCCAAAAAGCCAAATTAGCGTGATTACTTCTTGCGGATACCGCACCCGAGTGTGCCGGTGCAAATTTGAACCCCATCAATGTTTTACTTTGTCGGTAATCGACGATTTTTTGTCAAATTGTGACGTCACTTTTGCACCAAAAAGTTGTAATTCCCAAGGTTTTGCGAATTTTGCATGACTCCACACAGGAAAGTTGTTCAGGATGCTCAACTTGGTCGATTTGCACCGTCAAAACGCGATTTCCAGAGTTGACTATTAGAAAACAAGATGGCCGCTCTTCCCTTTTCCCTGCCAGGGGAATAAACTTTTTAATTTTCGAGCTCCCAAAAAGCCAAATTAGCGTGATTACTTCTTGCGGATACCCCACCCGAGTGTGCCTGTGCAAATTTGAACCCCATCAATGTTTTACTTTGGCGGTAATCGACGATTTTTTGTCAAATTATGACGTCACTTTTGCACCAAAAAGTTGTAATTCCCAAATTTTAACGAATTTTGCATGACTCCACACAGGAAAGTTGTTCAGGATGCTCAACTTGGTCGATTTGCACCGTCAAAACGCGATTTCCAGAGTTGACTATTAGAAAACAAGATGGCCGCTCTTCCCTTTTCCCTGCCCGGGGAATAAACTTTTAAATTTTCGAGCCACCCCGACAAGCCGAATTAGCGTGATTACTTCTTGCGGATACCCCAACCGAGTGTGCCTGTGCAAATTTGAACCTCATCAATGTTTTACTTTGGCGGTAATCGACGATTTTTTGTCAAATTATGACGTCACTTTTGCACCAAAAAGTTGTAATTCCCAAGGTTTTGCGAATTTTGCATGACTCCACACAGGAAAGTTGTTCAGGATGCTCAACTTGGTCGATTTGCACCGTCAAAATGCGATTTCCAGAGTTGACTATTAGAAAACAAGATGGCCGCTCTTCCCTTTTCCCTGCCCGGGGAATAAACTTTTAAATTTTCGAGCCACCCCGAAAAGCCGAATTAGCGTGATTACTTCTTGCGGATACCCCACCCGAGTGTGCCGGGAAATTTGAACCCCTTCAATGTTTTACTTTAGCGGTAATCGACGATTTTTTGTCAAATTATGACGTCACTTTTGCACCAAAAAGTTGTAATTCCCAAGGTTTTGCGAATTTTGCATGACTCCACACAGGAAAGTTGTTCAGGATGCTCAACTTGGTCGATTTGCACCGTCAAAACGCGATTTCCAGAGTTGACTATTAGAAAACAAGATGGCCGCTCTTCCCTTTTCCCTGCCCGGGGAATAAACTTTTAAGTTTTCGAGCCACCCCGAAAAGCCGAATTAGCGTGATTACTTCTTGCGGATACCCCACCCGAGTGTGCCAGTGCAAATCTGATTCCCGTCAATGTTTTACTTTGGCGGTAATCGACAATTTTTGGACAAATTATGACGTCACTTTTGCACCAACAAGTTGTAATTCCCAAGGTTTTACGAATTTTGCATGACTCCACACAGGAAAGTTGTTCAGGATGCTCAACTTGGTCGATTTGCACCGTCAAAACGCGATTTCCAGAGTTGACTATTAGAAAAACAAGATGGCCGCTCTTCCCTTTTCCCTGCCCGGGGAATAAACTTTTTAATTTTCGAGCTCCCGAAAAGCCGAATTAGCGTGATTACTTCTTGCGGATACCCCACCCGAGTGTGCCTGTGCAAATTTGAACCCCGTCAATGTTTTACTTTGGCGGTAATCGACGATTTTTTGTCAAATTATGACGTCACTTTTGCACCAAAAAGTTGTAATTCCCAAGGTTTTGCGAATTTTGCATGACTCCACACAGGAAAGTTGTTCAGGATGCTCAACTTGGTCGATTTGCACCGTCAAAACGCGATTTCCAGAGTTGACTATCAGAAAACAAGATGGCCGCTCTTCCCTTTTCCCTACTTGGGCAATAAACTTTTTAATTTTCGTGGCACCCCGAACAGCCGAATTAGCGTGATTACTTCTTGCGGATACCCCACCCGAGTGTGCCGGTGCAAATTTGAACCCCTTCAATGTTTTACTTTAGCGGTAATCGACGATTTTTTGACAAATTATGACGTCACTTTTGCACCAAAAAGTTGTAATTCCCAAGGTTTTGCTAATTTTGCATGACTCCACACAGGAAAGTTGTTCAGGATGCTCAACTTGGTCGATTTGCACCGTCAAAACGCGATTTCCAGAGTTGACTATTAGAAAAACAAGATGGCCGCTCTTCCCTTTTCCCTGCCCAGGGAATAAACTTTTTAATTTTCGAGCCACCCCAAAAAGCCGAATTAGCATGATTACTTCTTGCGGATACCCCACCCGAGTGTTCAGGTGCAAATCTGAACCCAGTCAATGTTTTACTTTGGCGGTAATCGACGATTTTTGGTCAAATTATGACGTCACTTTTGCACCAAAAAGTTGTAATTCCCAAGGTTTTGCGAATTTTGCATGACTCCACACAGGAAAGTTGTTCAGGATGCTCAACTTGGTCGATTTGCACCGTCAAAACGCGATTTCCAGAGTTGACTATTAGAAAAACAAGATGGCCGCTCTTCCTTTTTACCTGGCCGGGGAATAAACTTTTTAATTTTCGTGGCACCCCGAAAAACCGAATTAGCGTGATTACTTCTTGCGGATACCCCACCCGAGTGTGCCGGTGCAAATTTGAACCCCGTCAATGTTTTACTTTGGCGGTAATCGACGATTTTGGGTCAAATTATGACGTCAGTTTTGCACCAAAAAGTTGTAATTCCCAAGGTTTTGCGAATTTTGCATGACTCCACACAGGAAAGTTGTTCAGGATGCTCAACTTGGTCGATTTGCACCGTCAAAACGCGATTTCCAGAGTTGACTATTAGAAAAACAAGATGGCCGCTCTTCCCTTTTCCCTGGCCAGGGAATAACCTTTTTAATTTTTGAGCCACCCCGAAAAGCCGAATTAGCATGATTACTTCTTGCGGATACCCCACCCGAGTGTTCAGGTGCAAATCTGAACCCAGTCAATGTTTTACTTTGGCGGTAATCGACGATTTCTGGTCAAATTATGACGTCACTAATGCACCAAAAAGTTGTAATTCCCAAGGTTTTGCGAATTTTGCATGACTCCACACAGGAAAGTTGTTCAGGATGCTCAACTTGGTCGATTTGCACCGTCAAAACGCGATTTCCAGAGTTGACTATTAGAAAAACAAGATGGCCGCTCTTCCCTTTTACCTGGCCGGGGAATAAACTTTTTAATTTTCGTGGCACCCCGAAAAACCGAATTAGCGTGATTACTTCTTGCGGATACCCCACCCGAGTGTGCCGGTGCAAATTTGAACCCCGTCAATGTTTTACTTTGGCGGTAATCGACGATTTTGGGTCAAATTATGACGTCACTTTTGCACAAAAAAGTTGTAATTCCCAAGGTTTTGCGAATTTTGCATGACTCCACACAGGAAAGTTGTTCAGGATGCTCAACTTGGTCGATTTGCACCGTCAAAACGCGATTTCCAGAGTTGACTATTAGAAAAACAAGATGGCCGCTCTTCCCTTTTCCCTGGCCAGGGAATAACCTTTTTAATTTTCGAGCCACCCCGAAAAGCCGAATTAGCATGATTACTTCTTGCGGATACCCCACCCGAGTGTTCAGGTGCAAATCTGAACCCAGTCAATGTTTTACTTTGGCGGTAATCGACGATTTTGGGTCAAATTATGACGTCACTTTTGCACCAAAAAGTTGTAATTCCCAAGGTTTTGCGAATTTTGCATGACTCCACACAGGAAAGTTGTTCAGGATGCTCAACTTGGTCGATTTGCACCGTCAAAACGCGATTTCCAGAGTTGACTATTAGAAAAACAAGATGGCCGCTCTTCCCTTTTACCTGGCCGGGGAATAAACTTTTTAATTTTCGTGGCACCCCGAAAAACCGAATTAGCGTGATTACTTCTTGCGGATACCCCACCCGAGTGTGCCGGTGCAAATTTGAACCCCGTCAATGTTTTACTTTGGCGGTAATCGACGATTTTGGGTCAAATTATGACGTCACTTTTGCACAAAAAAGTTGTAATTCCCAAGGTTTTGCGAATTTTGCATGACTCCACACAGGAAAGTTGTTCAGGATGCTCAACTTGGTCGATTTGCACCGTCAAAACGCGATTTCCAGAGTTGACTATTAGAAAAACAAGATGGCCGCTCTTCCCTTTTCCCTGGCCAGGGAATAACCTTTTTAATTTTCGAGCCACCCCGAAAAGCCGAATTAGCATGATTACTTCTTGCGGATACCCCACCCGAGTGTTCAGGTGCAAATCTGAACCCAGTCAATGTTTTACTTTGGCGGTAATCGACGATTTTGGGTCAAATTATGACGTCACTTTTGCACCAAAAAGTTGTAATTCCCAAGGTTTTGCGAATTTTGTATGACTCCATACAGGAAAGTTGTTCAGGATGCTCAACTTGGTCGATTTGCACCGTAAAAACGCGATTTCCAGAGTTGACTATTAGAAAACAAGATGGCCGCTCTTCCCTTTTCCCTGCCCGGGGAATAAACTTTTTACTTTTCGAGCTCCCGAAAAGCCGAATTAGCGTGATTACTTCTTGCGGATACCCCACCCGAGTGTGCCGGTGCAAATTTGAACCCCTTCAATGTTTTACTTTAGCGGTAATCGACGATTTTTTGACAAATTATGACGTCACTTTTGCACCAAAAAGTTGTAATTCCCAAGGTTTTGCTAATTTTGCATGACTCCACACAGGAAAGTTGTTCAGGATGCTCAACTTGGTCGATTTGCACCGTCAAAACGCGATTTCCAGAGTTGACTATTAGAAAAACAAGATGGCCGCTCTTCCCTTTTCCCTGCCCAGGGAATAAACTTTTTAATTTTCGAGCCACCCCAAAAAGCCGAATTAGCATGATTACTTCTTGCGGATACCCCACCCGAGTGTTCAGGTGCAAATCTGAACCCAGTCAATGTTTTACTTTGGCGGTAATCGACGATTTTTGGTCAAATTATGACGTCACTTTTGCACCAAAAAGTTGTAATTCCCAAGGTTTTGCGAATTTTGCATGACTCCACACAGGAAAGTTGTTCAGGATGCTCAACTTGGTCGATTTGCACCGTCAAAACGCGATTTCCAGAGTTGACTATTAGAAAAACAAGATGGCCGCTCTTCCTTTTTACCTGGCCGGGGAATAAACTTTTTAATTTTCGTGGCACCCCGAAAAACCGAATTAGCGTGATTACTTCTTGCGGATACCCCACCCGAGTGTGCCGGTGCAAATTTGAACCCCGTCAATGTTTTACTTTGGCGGTAATCGACGATTTTGGGTCAAATTATGACGTCAGTTTTGCACCAAAAAGTTGTAATTCCCAAGGTTTTGCGAATTTTGCATGACTCCACACAGGAAAGTTGTTCAGGATGCTCAACTTGGTCGATTTGCACCGTCAAAACGCGATTTCCAGAGTTGACTATTAGAAAAACAAGATGGCCGCTCTTCCCTTTTCCCTGGCCAGGGAATAACCTTTTTAATTTTTGAGCCACCCCGAAAAGCCGAATTAGCATGATTACTTCTTGCGGATACCCCACCCGAGTGTTCAGGTGCAAATCTGAACCCAGTCAATGTTTTACTTTGGCGGTAATCGACGATTTCTGGTCAAATTATGACGTCACTAATGCACCAAAAAGTTGTAATTCCCAAGGTTTTGCGAATTTTGCATGACTCCACACAGGAAAGTTGTTCAGGATGCTCAACTTGGTCGATTTGCACCGTCAAAACGCGATTTCCAGAGTTGACTATTAGAAAAACAAGATGGCCGCTCTTCCCTTTTACCTGGCCGGGGAATAAACTTTTTAATTTTCGTGGCACCCCGAAAAACCGAATTAGCGTGATTACTTCTTGCGGATACCCCACCCGAGTGTGCCGGTGCAAATTTGAACCCCGTCAATGTTTTACTTTGGCGGTAATCGACGATTTTGGGTCAAATTATGACGTCACTTTTGCACAAAAAAGTTGTAATTCCCAAGGTTTTGCGAATTTTGCATGACTCCACACAGGAAAGTTGTTCAGGATGCTCAACTTGGTCGATTTGCACCGTCAAAACGCGATTTCCAGAGTTGACTATTAGAAAAACAAGATGGCCGCTCTTCCCTTTTCCCTGGCCAGGGAATAACCTTTTTAATTTTCGAGCCACCCCGAAAAGCCGAATTAGCATGATTACTTCTTGCGGATACCCCACCCGAGTGTTCAGGTGCAAATCTGAACCCAGTCAATGTTTTACTTTGGCGGTAATCGACGATTTTGGGTCAAATTATGACGTCACTTTTGCACCAAAAAGTTGTAATTCCCAAGGTTTTGCGAATTTTGCATGACTCCACACAGGAAAGTTGTTCAGGATGCTCAACTTGGTCGATTTGCACCGTCAAAACGCGATTTCCAGAGTTGACTATTAGAAAAACAAGATGGCCGCTCTTCCCTTTTACCTGGCCGGGGAATAAACTTTTTAATTTTCGTGGCACCCCGAAAAACCGAATTAGCGTGATTACTTCTTGCGGATACCCCACCCGAGTGTGCCGGTGCAAATTTGAACCCCGTCAATGTTTTACTTTGACGGTAATCGACGATTTTGGGTCAAATTATGACGTCACTTTTGCACAAAAAAGTTGTAATTCCCAAGGTTTTGCGAATTTTGCATGACTCCACACAGGAAAGTTGTTCAGGATGCTCAACTTGGTCGATTTGCACCGTCAAAACGCGATTTCCAGAGTTGACTATTAGAAAAACAAGATGGCCGCTCTTCCCTTTTCCCTGGCCAGGGAATAACCTTTTTAATTTTCGAGCCACCCCGAAAAGCCGAATTAGCATGATTACTTCTTGCGGATACCCCACCCGAGTGTTCAGGTGCAAATCTGAACCCAGTCAATGTTTTACTTTGGCGGTAATCGACGATTTTGGGTCAAATTATGACGTCACTTTTGCACCAAAAGGTTGTAATTCCCAAGGTTTTGCGAATTTTGTATGACTCCATACAGGAAAGTTGTTCAGGATGCTCAACTTGGTCGATTTGCACCGTAAAAACGCGATTTCCAGAGTTGACTATTAGAAAACAAGATGGCCGCTCTTCCCTTTTCCCTGCCCGGGGAATAAACTTTTTACTTTTCGAGCTCCCGAAAAGCCGAATTAGCGTGATTACTTCTTGCGGATACCCCACCCGAGTGTGCCGGTGCAAATTTGAACCCCTTCAATGTTTTACTTTAGCGGTAATCGACGATTTTTTGACAAATTATGACGTCACTTTTGCACCAAAAAGTTGTAATTCCCAAGGTTTTGCTAATTTTGCATGACTCCACACAGGAAAGTTGTTCAGGATGCTCAACTTGGTCGATTTGCACCGTCAAAACGCGATTTCCAGAGTTGACTATTAGAAAAACAAGATGGCCGCTCTTCCCTTTTCCCTGCCCAGGGAATAAACTTTTTAATTTTCGAGCCACCCCAAAAAGCCGAATTAGCATGATTACTTCTTGCGGATACCCCACCCGAGTGTTCAGGTGCAAATCTGAACCCAGTCAATGTTTTACTTTGGCGGTAATCGACGATTTTTGGTCAAATTATGACGTCACTTTTGCACCAAAAAGTTGTAATTCCCAAGGTTTTGCGAATTTTGCATGACTCCACACAGGAAAGTTGTTCAGGATGCTCAACTTGGTCGATTTGCACCGTCAAAACGCGATTTCCAGAGTTGACTATTAGAAAAACAAGATGGCCGCTCTTCCCTTTTACCTGGCCGGGGAATAAACTTTTTAATTTTCGTGGCACCCCGAAAAACCGAATTAGCGTGATTACTTCTTGCGGATACCCCACCCGAGTGTGCCGGTGCAAATTTGAACCCCGTCAATGTTTTACTTTGGCGGTAATCGACGATTTTGGGTCAAATTATGACGTCACTTTTGCACCAAAAAGTTGTAATTCCCAAGGTTTTGCGAATTTTGCATGACTCCACACAGGAAAGTTGTTCAGGATGCTCAACTTGGTCGATTTGCACCGTCAAAACGCGATTTCCAGAGTTGACTATTAGAAAAACAAGATGGCCGCTCTTCCCTTTTCCCTGGCCAGGGAATAACCTTTTTAATTTTTGAGCCACCCCGAAAAGCCGAATAAGCATGATTACTTCTTGCGGATACCCCACCCGAGTGTTCAGGTGCAAATCTGAACCCAGTCAATGTTTTACTTTGGCGGTAATCGACGATTTTGGGTCAAATTATGACGTCACTTTTGCACCAAAAAGTTGTAAATCCCAAGGTTTTGCGAATTTTGCATGACTCCATACAGGAAAGTTGTTCAGGATGCTCAACTTGGTCGATTTGCACCGTAAAAACGCGATTTCCAGAGTTGACTATTAGAAAACAAGATGGCCGCTCTTCCCTTTTCCCTGCCCGGGGAATAAACTTTTTATTTTTCGAGCTCCCGAAAAGCCGAATTAGCGTGATTACTTCTTGCGGATACCCCACCCGAGTGTGCCTGTGCAAATTTTAACCCCATCAATGTTTTACTTTGTCGGTAGTCGACGATTTTTGGTCAAATTATGACGTCACTTTTGCACCAAAAAGTTGTAATTCCCAAGGTTTTGCGAATTTTGCATGACTCCACACAGGAAAGTTGTTCAGGATGCTCAACTTGGTCGATTTGCACCGTCAAAACGCGATTTCCAGAGTTGACTATTAGAAAACAAGATGGCCGCTCTTCCCTTTTCCCTGCCCGGGGAATAAACTTTTTAATTTTCGAGCCACCCCGAAAAGCCGAATTAGCATGATTACTTCTTGCGGATACCCCACCCGAGTGTTCAGGTGCAAATCTGAACCCAGTCAATGTTTTACTTTGGCGGTAATCGACGATTTTGGGTCAAATTATGACGTCACTTTTGCACCAAAAAGTTGTAATTCCCAAGGTTTTGCGAATTTTGCATGACTCCATACAGGAAAGTTGTTCAGGATGCTCAACTTGGTCGATTTGCACCGTAAAAACGCGATTTCCAGAGTTGACTATTAGAAAACAAGATGGCCGCTCTTCCCTTTTCCCTGCCCGGGGAATAAACTTTTTATTTTTCGAGCTCCCGAAAAGCCGAATTAGCGTGATTACTTCTTGCGGATACCCCACCCGAGTGTGCCTGTGCAAATTTTAACCCCATCAATGTTTTACTTTGTCGGTAGTCGACGATTTTTGGTCAAATTATGACGTCACTTTTGCACCAAAAAGTTGTAATTCCCAAGGTTTTGCGAATTTTGCATGACTCCACACAGGAAAGTTGTTCAGGATGCTCAACTTGGTCGATTTGCACCGTCAAAACGCGATTTCCAGAGTTGACTATTAGAAAACAAGATGGCCGCTCTTCCCTTTTCCCTGCCCGGGGAATAAACTTTTTAATTTTCGAGCCACCCCGAAAAGCCGAATTAGCATGATTACTTCTTGCGGATACCCCACCCGAGTGTTCAGGTGCAAATCTGAACCCAGTCAATGTTTTACTTTGGCGGTAATCGACGATTTTGGGTCAAATTATGACGTCACTTTTGCACCAAAAAGTTGTAATTCCCAAGGTTTTGCGAATTTTGCATGACTCCATACAGGAAAGTTGTTCAGGATGCTCAACTTGGTCGATTTGCACCGTAAAAACGCGATTTCCAGAGTTGACTATTAGAAAACAAGATGGCCGCTCTTCCCTTTTCCCTGCCCGGGGAATAAACTTTTTACTTTTCGAGCTCCCGAAAAGCCGAATTAGCGTGATTACTTCTTGCGGATACCCCACCCGAGTGTGCCGGTGCAAATTTGAACCCCTTCAATGTTTTACTTTAGCGGTAATCGACGATTTTTTGACAAATTATGACGTCACTTTTGCACCAAAAAGTTGTAATTCCCAAGGTTTTGCTAATTTTGCATGACTCCACACAGGAAAGTTGTTCAGGATGCTCAACTTGGTCGATTTGCACCGTCAAAACGCGATTTCCAGAGTTGACTATTAGAAAAACAAGATGGCCGCTCTTCCCTTTTACCTGGCCGGGGAATAAACTTTTTAATTTTCGTGGCACCCCGAAAAACCGAATTAGCGTGATTACTTCTTGCGGATACCCCACCCGAGTGTGCCGGTGCAAATTTGAACCCCGTCAATGTTTTACTTTGGCGGTAATCGACGATTTTGGGTCAAATTATGACGTCACTTTTGCACAAAAAAGTTGTAATTCCCAAGGTTTTGCGAATTTTGCATGACTCCACACAGGAAAGTTGTTCAGGATGCTCAACTTGGTCGATTTGCACCGTCAAAACGCGATTTCCAGAGTTGACTATTAGAAAAACAAGATGGCCGCTCTTCCCTTTTCCCTGGCCAGGGAATAACCTTTTTAATTTTCGAGCCACCCCGAAAAGCCGAATTAGCATGATTACTTCTTGCGGATACCCCACCCGAGTGTTCAGGTGCAAATCTGAACCCAGTCAATGTTTTACTTTGGCGGTAATCGACGATTTTGGGTCAAATTATGACGTCACTTTTGCACCAAAAAGTTGTAATTCCCAAGGTTTTGCGAATTTTGCATGACTCCACACAGGAAAGTTGTTCAGGATGCTCAACTTGGTCGATTTGCACCGTCAAAACGCGATTTCCAGAGTTGACTATTAGAAAAACAAGATGGCCGCTCTTCCCTTTTACCTGGCCGGGGAATAAACTTTTTAATTTTCGTGGCACCCCGAAAAACCGAATTAGCGTGATTACTTCTTGCGGATACCCCACCCGAGTGTGCCGGTGCAAATTTGAACCCCGTCAATGTTTTACTTTGGCGGTAATCGACGATTTTGGGTCAAATTATGACGTCACTTTTGCACAAAAAAGTTGTAATTCCCAAGGTTTTGCGAATTTTGCATGACTCCACACAGGAAAGTTGTTCAGGATGCTCAACTTGGTCGATTTGCACCGTCAAAACGCGATTTCCAGAGTTGACTATTAGAAAAACAAGATGGCCGCTCTTCCCTTTTCCCTGGCCAGGGAATAACCTTTTTAATTTTCGAGCCACCCCGAAAAGCCGAATTAGCATGATTACTTCTTGCGGATACCCCACCCGAGTGTTCAGGTGCAAATCTGAACCCAGTCAATGTTTTACTTTGGCGGTAATCGACGATTTTGGGTCAAATTATGACGTCACTTTTGCACCAAAAAGTTGTAATTCCCAAGGTTTTGCGAATTTTGTATGACTCCATACAGGAAAGTTGTTCAGGATGCTCAACTTGGTCGATTTGCACCGTAAAAACGCGATTTCCAGAGTTGACTATTAGAAAACAAGATGGCCGCTCTTCCCTTTTCCCTGCCCGGGGAATAAACTTTTTACTTTTCGAGCTCCCGAAAAGCCGAATTAGCGTGATTACTTCTTGCGGATACCCCACCCGAGTGTGCCGGTGCAAATTTGAACCCCTTCAATGTTTTACTTTAGCGGTAATCGACGATTTTTTGACAAATTATGACGTCACTTTTGCACCAAAAAGTTGTAATTCCCAAGGTTTTGCTAATTTTGCATGACTCCACACAGGAAAGTTGTTCAGGATGCTCAACTTGGTCGATTTGCACCGTCAAAACGCGATTTCCAGAGTTGACTATTAGAAAAACAAGATGGCCGCTCTTCCCTTTTCCCTGCCCAGGGAATAAACTTTTTAATTTTCGAGCCACCCCAAAAAGCCGAATTAGCATGATTACTTCTTGCGGATACCCCACCCGAGTGTTCAGGTGCAAATCTGAACCCAGTCAATGTTTTACTTTGGCGGTAATCGACGATTTTGGGTCAAATTATGACGTCACTTTTGCACCAAAAAGTTGTAATTCCCAAGGTTTTGCGAATTTTGCATGACTCCATACAGGAAAGTTGTTCAGGATGCTCAACTTGGTCGATTTGCACCGTAAAAACGCGATTTCCAGAGTTGACTATTAGAAAACAAGATGGCCGCTCTTCCCTTTTCCCTGCCCGGGGAATAAACTTTTTATTTTTCGAGCTCCCGAAAAGCCGAATTAGCGTGATTACTTCTTGCGGATACCCCACCCGAGTGTGCCTGTGCAAATTTTAACCCCATCAATGTTTTACTTTGTCGGTAGTCGACGATTTTTGGTCAAATTATGACGTCACTTTTGCACCAAAAAGTTGTAATTCCCAAGGTTTTGCGAATTTTGCATGACTCCACACAGGAAAGTTGTTCAGGATGCTCAACTTGGTCGATTTGCACCGTCAAAACGCGATTTCCAGAGTTGACTATTAGAAAACAAGATGGCCGCTCTTCCCTTTTCCCTGCCCGGGGAATAAACTTTTTAATTTTCGAGCCACCCCGAAAAGCCGAATTAGCATGATTACTTCTTGCGGATACCCCACCCGAGTGTTCAGGTGCAAATCTGAACCCAGTCAATGTTTTACTTTGGCGGTAATCGACGATTTTGGGTCAAATTATGACGTCACTTTTGCACCAAAAAGTTGTAATTCCCAAGGTTTTGCGAATTTTGCATGACTCCATACAGGAAAGTTGTTCAGGATGCTCAACTTGGTCGATTTGCACCGTAAAAACGCGATTTCCAGAGTTGACTATTAGAAAACAAGATGGCCGCTCTTCCCTTTTCCCTGCCCGGGGAATAAACTTTTTACTTTTCGAGCTCCCGAAAAGCCGAATTAGCGTGATTACTTCTTGCGGATACCCCACCCGAGTGTGCCGGTGCAAATTTGAACCCCTTCAATGTTTTACTTTAGCGGTAATCGACGATTTTTTGACAAATTATGACGTCACTTTTGCACCAAAAAGTTGTAATTCCCAAGGTTTTGCTAATTTTGCATGACTCCACACAGGAAAGTTGTTCAGGATGCTCAACTTGGTCGATTTGCACCGTCAAAACGCGATTTCCAGAGTTGACTATTAGAAAAACAAGATGGCCGCTCTTCCCTTTTACCTGGCCGGGGAATAAACTTTTTAATTTTCGTGGCACCCCGAAAAACCGAATTAGCGTGATTACTTCTTGCGGATACCCCACCCGAGTGTGCCGGTGCAAATTTGAACCCCGTCAATGTTTTACTTTGGCGGTAATCGACGATTTTGGGTCAAATTATGACGTCACTTTTGCACAAAAAAGTTGTAATTCCCAAGGTTTTGCGAATTTTGCATGACTCCACACAGGAAAGTTGTTCAGGATGCTCAACTTGGTCGATTTGCACCGTCAAAAGGCAATTTCCAGAGTTGACTATTAGAAAAACAAGATGGCCGCTCTTCCCTTTTCCCTGGCCAGGGAATAACCTTTTTAATTTTCGAGCCACCCCGAAAAGCCGAATTAGCATGATTACTTCTTGCGGATACCCCACCCGAGTGTTCAGGTGCAAATCTGAACCCAGTCAATGTTTTACTTTGGCGGTAATCGACGATTTTGGGTCAAATTATGACGTCACTTTTGCACCAAAAAGTTGTAATTCCCAAGGTTTTGCGAATTTTGCATGACTCCACACAGGAAAGTTGTTCAGGATGCTCAACTTGGTCGATTTGCACCGTCAAAACGCGATTTCCAGAGTTGACTATTAGAAAAACAAGATGGCCGCTCTTCCCTTTTACCTGGCCGGGGAATAAACTTTTTAATTTTCGTGGCACCCCGAAAAACCGAATTAGCGTGATTACTTCTTGCGGATACCCCACCCGAGTGTGCCGGTGCAAATTTGAACCCCGTCAATGTTTTACTTTGGCGGTAATCGACGATTTTGGGTCAAATTATGACGTCACTTTTGCACAAAAAAGTTGTAATTCCCAAGGTTTTGCGAATTTTGCATGACTCCACACAGGAAAGTTGTTCAGGATGCTCAACTTGGTCGATTTGCACCGTCAAAACGCGATTTCCAGAGTTGACTATTAGAAAAACAAGATGGCCGCTCTTCCCTTTTCCCTGGCCAGGGAATAACCTTTTTAATTTTCGAGCCACCCCGAAAAGCCGAATTAGCATGATTACTTCTTGCGGATACCCCACCCGAGTGTTCAGGTGCAAATCTGAACCCAGTCAATGTTTTACTTTGGCGGTAATCGACGATTTTGGGTCAAATTATGACGTCACTTTTGCACCAAAAAGTTGTAATTCCCAAGGTTTTGCGAATTTTGTATGACTCCATACAGGAAAGTTGTTCAGGATGCTCAACTTGGTCGATTTGCACCGTAAAAACGCGATTTCCAGAGTTGACTATTAGAAAACAAGATGGCCGCTCTTCCCTTTTCCCTGCCCGGGGAATAAACTTTTTACTTTTCGAGCTCCCGAAAAGCCGAATTAGCGTGATTACTTCTTGCGGATACCCCACCCGAGTGTGCCGGTGCAAATTTGAACCCCTTCAATGTTTTACTTTAGCGGTAATCGACGATTTTTTGACAAATTATGACGTCACTTTTGCACCAAAAAGTTGTAATTCCCAAGGTTTTGCTAATTTTGCATGACTCCACACAGGAAAGTTGTTCAGGATGCTCAACTTGGTCGATTTGCACCGTCAAAACGCGATTTCCAGAGTTGACTATTAGAAAAACAAGATGGCCGCTCTTCCCTTTTCCCTGCCCAGGGAATAAACTTTTTAATTTTCGAGCCACCCCAAAAAGCCGAATTAGCATGATTACTTCTTGCGGATACCCCACCCGAGTGTTCAGGTGCAAATCTGAACCCAGTCAATGTTTTACTTTGGCGGTAATCGACGATTTTTGGTCAAATTATGACGTCACTTTTGCACCAAAAAGTTGTAATTCCCAAGGTTTTGCGAATTTTGCATGACTCCACACAGGAAAGTTGTTCAGGATGCTCAACTTGGTCGATTTGCACCGTCAAAACGCGATTTCCAGAGTTGACTATTAGAAAAACAAGATGGCCGCTCTTCCCTTTTCCCTGGCCAGGGAATAACCTTTTTAATTTTTGAGCCACCCCGAAAAGCCGAATAAGCATGATTACTTCTTGCGGATACCCCACCCGAGTGTGCCGGTGCAAATTTGAACCCCTTCAATGTTTTACTTTAGCGGTAATCGACGATTTTTTGACAAATTATGACGTCACTTTTGCACCAAAAAGTTGTAATTCCCAAGGTTTTGCTAATTTTGCATGACTCCACACAGGAAAGTTGTTCAGGATGCTCAACTTGGTCGATTTGCACCGTCAAAACGCGATTTCCAGAGTTGACTATTAGAAAAACAAGATGGCCGCTCTTCCCTTTTCCCTGCCCAGGGAATAAACTTTTTAATTTTCGAGCCACCCCAAAAAGCCGAATTAGCATGATTACTTCTTGCGGATACCCCACCCGAGTGTTCAGGTGCAAATCTGAACCCAGTCAATGTTTTACTTTGGCGGTAATCGACGATTTTTGGTCAAATTATGACGTCACTTTTGCACCAAAAAGTTGTAATTCCCAAGGTTTTGCGAATTTTGCATGACTCCACACAGGAAAGTTGTTCAGGATGCTCAACTTGGTCGATTTGCACCGTCAAAACGCGATTTCCAGAGTTGACTATTAGAAAAACAAGATGGCCGCTCTTCCCTTTTCCCTGGCCAGGGAATAACCTTTTTAATTTTTGAGCCACCCCGAAAAGCCGAATAAGCATGATTACTTCTTGCGGATACCCCACCCGAGTGTTCAGGTGCAAATCTGAACCCAGTCAATGTTTTACTTTGGCGGTAATCGACGATTTTGGGTCAAATTATGACGTCACTTTTGCACCAAAAAGTTGTAAATCCCAAGGTTTTGCGAATTTTGCATGACTCCATACAGGAAAGTTGTTCAGGATGCTCAACTTGGTCGATTTGCACCGTAAAAACGCGATTTCCAGAGTTGACTATTAGAAAACAAGATGGCCGCTCTTCCCTTTTCCCTGCCCGGGGAATAAACTTTTTATTTTTCGAGCTCCCGAAAAGCCGAATTAGCGTGATTACTTCTTGCGGATACCCCACCCGAGTGTGCCTGTGCAAATTTTAACCCAGTCAATGTTTTACTTTGGCGGTAATCGACGATTTTGGGTCAAATTATGACGTCACTTTTGCACCAAAAAGTTGTAATTCCCAAGGTTTTGCGAATTTTGCATGACTCCATACAGGAAAGTTGTTCAGGATGCTCAACTTGGTCGATTTGCACCGTAAAAACGCGATTTCCAGAGTTGACTATTAGAAAACAAGATGGCCGCTCTTCCCTTTTCCCTGCCCGGGGAATAAACTTTTTACTTTTCGAGCTCCCGAAAAGCCGAATTAGCGTGATTACTTCTTGCGGATACCCCACCCGAGTGTGCCGGTGCAAATTTGAACCCCTTCAATGTTTTACTTTAGCGGTAATCGACGATTTTTTGACAAATTATGACGTCACTTTTGCACCAAAAAGTTGTAATTCCCAAGGTTTTGCTAATTTTGCATGACTCCACACAGGAAAGTTGTTCAGGATGCTCAACTTGGTCGATTTGCACCGTCAAAACGCGATTTCCAGAGTTGACTATTAGAAAAACAAGATGGCCGCTCTTCCCTTTTCCCTGCCCAGGGAATAAACTTTTTAATTTTCGAGCCACCCCAAAAAGCCGAATTAGCATGATTACTTCTTGCGGATACCCCACCCGAGTGTTCAGGTGCAAATCTGAACCCAGTCAATGTTTTACTTTGGCGGTAATCGACGATTTTTGGTCAAATTATGACGTCACTTTTGCACCAAAAAGTTGTAATTCCCAAGGTTTTGCGAATTTTGCATGACTCCACACAGGAAAGTTGTTCAGGATGCTCAACTTGGTCGATTTGCACCGTCAAAACGCGATTTCCAGAGTTGACTATTAGAAAAACAAGATGGCCGCTCTTCCCTTTTACCTGGCCGGGGAATAAACTTTTTAATTTTCGTGGCACCCCGAAAAACCGAATTAGCGTGATTACTTCTTGCGGATACCCCACCCGAGTGTGCCGGTGCAAATTTGAACCCCGTCAATGTTTTACTTTGGCGGTAATCGACGATTTTGGGTCAAATTATGACGTCACTTTTGCACAAAAAAGTTGTAATTCCCAAGGTTTTGCGAATTTTGCATGACTCCACACAGGAAAGTTGTTCAGGATGCTCAACTTGGTCGATTTGCACCGTCAAAACGCGATTTCCAGAGTTGACTATTAGAAAAACAAGATGGCCGCTCTTCCCTTTTCCCTGGCCAGGGAATAACCTTTTTAATTTTTGAGCCACCCCGAAAAGCCGAATAAGCATGATTACTTCTTGCGGATACCCCACCCGAGTGTTCAGGTGCAAATCTGAACCCAGTCAATGTTTTACTTTGGCGGTAATCGACGATTTTGGGTCAAATTATGACGTCACTTTTGCACCAAAAAGTTGTAAATCCCAAGGTTTTGCGAATTTTGCATGACTCCATACAGGAAAGTTGTTCAGGATGCTCAACTTGGTCGATTTGCACCGTAAAAACGCGATTTCCAGAGTTGACTATTAGAAAACAAGATGGCCGCTCTTCCCTTTTCCCTGCCCGGGGAATAAACTTTTTATTTTTCGAGCTCCCGAAAAGCCGAATTAGCGTGATTACTTCTTGCGGATACCCCACCCGAGTGTGCCTGTGCAAATTTTAACCCCATCAATGTTTTACTTTGTCGGTAGTCGACGATTTTTGGTCAAATTATGACGTCACTTTTGCACCAAAAAGTTGTAATTCCCAAGGTTTTGCGAATTTTGCATGACTCCACACAGGAAAGTTGTTCAGGATGCTCAACTTGGTCGATTTGCACCGTCAAAACGCGATTTCCAGAGTTGACTATTAGAAAACAAGATGGCCGCTCTTCCCTTTTCCCTGCCCGGGGAATAAACTTTTTAATTTTCGAGCCACCCCGAAAAGCCGAATTAGCGTAATTACTTCTTGCGGATACCCCACCCGAGTGTGCCGGTGCAAATTTGAACCCCGTCAATGTTTTACTTTGGCGGTTATCGACGATTTTTGGACAAATTATGACGTCACTTTTGCACCAAAAAGTTGTAATTCCCAAGGTGTTACGAATTTTGTATGACTCCACACAGGAAAGTTGTTCATGATGCTCAACTTGGTCGATTTGCACCGTCAAAACGCGATTTCCAGAGTTGACTATTAGAAAAACAAAATGGCCGCTCTTCCCTTTTCTCTGCCCGGGGAATAAACTTTTTACTTTTCGAGCTCCCGAAAAGCCGAATTAGCGTGATTACTTCTTGCGGATACCCCACCCGAGTGTGCCTGTGCAAATTTTAACCCCATCAATGTTTTACTTTGTCGGTAGTCGACGATTTTTGGTCAAATTATGACGTCACTTTTGCACCAAAAAGTTGTAATTCCCAAGGTTTTGCGAATTTTGCATGACTCCACACAGGAAAGTTGTTCAGGATGCTCAACTTGGTCGATTTGCACCGTCAAAACGCGATTTCCAGAGTTGACTATTAGAAAAACAAGATGGCCGCTCTTCCCTTTTACCTGGCCGGGGAATAAACTTTTTAATTTTCGTGGCACCCCGAAAAACCGAATTAGCGTGATTACTTCTTGCGGATACCCCACCCGAGTGTGCCGGTGCAAATTTGAACCCCGTCAATGTTTTACTTTGGCGGTAATCGACGATTTTGGGTCAAATTATGACGTCACTTTTGCACAAAAAAGTTGTAATTCCCAAGGTTTTGCGAATTTTGCATGACTCCACACAGGAAAGTTGTTCAGGATGCTCAACTTGGTCGATTTGCACCGTCAAAACGCGATTTCCAGAGTTGACTATTAGAAAAACAAGATGGCCGCTCTTCCCTTTTCCCTGGCCAGGGAATAACCTTTTTAATTTTTGAGCCACCCCGAAAAGCCGAATTAGCATGATTACTTCTTGCGGATACCCCACCCGAGTGTTCAGGTGCAAATCTGAACCCAGTCAATGTTTTACTTTGGCGGTAATCGACGATTTTGGGTCAAATTATGACGTCACTTTTGCACCAAAAAGTTGTAAATCCCAAGGTTTTGCGAATTTTGCATGACTCCATACAGGAAAGTTGTTCAGGATGCTCAACTTGGTCGATTTGCACCGTAAAAACGCGATTTCCAGAGTTGACTATTAGAAAACAAGATGGCCGCTCTTCCCTTTTCCCTGCCCGGGGAATAAACCTTTTATTTTTCGAGCTCCCGAAAAGCCGAATTAGCGTGATTACTTCTTGCGGATACCCCACCCGAGTGTGCCTGTGCAAATTTTAACCCCATCAATGTTTTACTTTGTCGGTAGTCGACGATTTTTGGTCAAATTATGACGTCACTTTTGCACCAAAAAGTTGTAATTCCCAAGGTTTTGCGAATTTTGCATGACTCCACACAGGAAAGTTGTTCAGGATGCTCAACTTGGTCGATTTGCACCGTCAAAACGCGATTTCCAGAGTTGACTATTAGAAAACAAGATGGCCGCTCTTCCCTTTTCCCTGCCCGGGGAATAAACTTTTTAATTTTCGAGCCACCCCGAAAAGCCGAATTAGCGTGATTACTTCTTGCGGATACCCCACCCGAGTGTGCCGGTGCAAATTTGAACCCCGTCAATGTTTTACTTTGGCGGTTATCGACGATTTTTGGACAAATTATGACGTCACTTTTGCACCAAAAAGTTGTAATTCCCAAGGTGTTACGAATTTTGTATGACTCCACACAGGAAAGTTGTTCATGATGCTCAACTTGGTCGATTTGCACCGTCAAAACGCGATTTCCAGAGTTGACTATTAGAAAAACAAAATGGCCGCTCTTCCCTTTTCTCTGCCCGGGGAATAAACTTTTTACTTTTCGAGCTCCCGAAAAGCCGAATTAGCGTGATTACTTCTTGCGGATACCCCACCCGAGTGTGCCTGTGCAAATTTGAACCCCATCAATGTTTTACTTTGGCGGTAATCGACGATTTTTTGTCAAATTATGACGTTACTTTTGCACCAAAAAGTTGTAATTCCCAAGGTTTTACGAATTTTGCATGACTCCACACAGGAAAGTTGTTCAGGATGCTCAACTTGGTCGATTTGCACCGTAAAAACGCGATTTCCAGAGTTGACTATTAGAAAACAAGATGGCCGCTCTTCCCTTTTCCCTGCCCGGGGAATAAACTTTTTAATTTTCGAGCCACCCCGAAAAGCCGAATTAGCGTGATTACTTCTTGCGGATACCCCACCCGAGTGTGCCGGTGCAAATTTGAACCCCGTCAATGTTTTACTTTGGCGGTTATCGACGATTTTTGGACAAATTATGACGTCACTTTTGCACCAAAAAGTTGTAATTCCCAAGGTGTTACGAATTTTGTATGACTCCACACAGGAAAGTTGTTCATGATGCTCAACTTGGTCGATTTGCACCATCAAAACGCGATTTCCAGAGTTGACTATTAGAAAAACAAAATGGCCGCTCTTCCCTTTTCTCTGCCCGGGGAATAAACTTTTTACTTTTCGAGCTCCCGAAAAGCCGAATTAGCGTGATTACTTCTTGCGGATACCCCACCCGAGTGTGCCTGTGCAAATTTGAACCCCATCAATGTTTTACTTTGGCGGTAATCGACGATTTTTTGTCAAATTATGACGTTACTTTTGCACCAAAAAGTTGTAATTCCCAAGGTTTTACGAATTTTGCATGACTCCACACAGGAAAGTTGTTCAGGATGCTCAACTTGGTCGATTTGCACCGTCAAAACGCGATTTCCAGAGTTGACTATTAGAAAAACAAGATGGCCGCTCTTCCCTTTTCCCTGCCCGGGGAATAAACTTTTTAATTTTCGAGCTCCCGAAAAGCCGAATTAGCGTGATTACTTCTTGCGGATACCCCACCCGAGTGTGCCTGTGCAAATTTGAACCCCATCAATGTTTTACTTTGGCGGTAATCGACGATTTTTTGTCAAATTATGACGTCACTTTTGCACCAAAAAGTTGTAATTCCCAAGGTTTTACGAATTTTGCATGACTCCACACAGGAAAGTTGTTCAGGATGCTCAACTTGGTCGATTTGCACCGTCAAAACGCGATTTCCAGAGTTGACTATTAGAAAAACAAGATGGCCGCTCTTCCCTTTTCCCTGCCCGGGGAATAAACTTTTTAATTTTCGAGCTCCCGAAAAGCCGAATTAGCGTGATTACTTCTTGCGGATACCCCACCCGAGTGTGCCTGTGCAAATTTGAACCCCATCAATGTTTTACTTTGGCGGTAATCGACGATTTTGGGTCAAATTATGACGTCACTTTTGCACCAAAAAGTTGTAATTCCCAAGGTTTTGCTAATTTTGCATGACTCCACACAGGAAAGTTGTTCAGGATGCTCAACTTGGTCGATTTGCACCGTCAAAACGCGATTTCCAGAGTTGACTATTAGAAAAACAAGATGGCCGCTCTTCCCTTTTCCCTGCCCAGGGAATAAACTTTTTAATTTTCGAGCCAGCCCAAAAAGCCGAATTAGCATGATTACTTCTTGAGGATACCCCACCCGAGTGTTCAGGTGCAAATCTGAACCCAGTCAATGTTTTACTTTGGCGGTAATCGACGATTTTTGGTCAAATTATGACGTCACTTTTGCACCAAAAAGTTGTAATTCCCAAGGTTTTGCGAATTTTGCATGACTCCACACAGGAAAGTTGTTCAGGATGCTCAACTTGGTCGATTTGCACCGTCAAAACGCGATTTCCAGAGTTGACTATTAGAAAAACAAGATGGCCGCTCTTCCCTTTTACCTGGCCGGGGAATAAACTTTTTACTTTTCGTGGCACCCCGAAAAACCGAATTAGCGTGATTACTTCTTGCGGATACCCCACCCGAGTGTGCCGGTGCAAATTTGAACCCCGTCAATGTTTTACTTTGGCGGTAATCGACGATTTTGGGTCAAATTATGACGTCACTTTTGCACAAAAAAGTTGTAATTCCCAAGGTTTTGCGAATTTTGCATGACTCCACACAGGAAAGTTGTTCAGGATCCTCAACTTGGTCGATTTGCACCGTCAAAACGCGATTTCCAGAGTTGACTATTAGAAAAACAAGATGGCCGCTCTTCCCTTTTCCCTGGCCAGGGAATAACCTTTTTATTTTTCGAGCTCCCGAAAAGCCGAATTAGCGTGATTACTTCTTGCGGATACCCCACCCGAGTGTGCCTGTGCAAATTTTAGCCCCATTAATATTTTACTTTGGCGGTAGTCGACGATTTTTTGTCAAATTATGACGTCACTTTTGCACCAAAAAGTTGTAATTCCCAAGGTTTTGCGAATTTTGCATGACTCCACACAGGAAAGTTGTTCAGGATGCTCAACTTGGTCGATTTGCACCGTCAAAACGCGATTTCCAGAGTTGACTATTAGAAAACAAGATGGCCGCTCTTCCCTTTTCCCTGCCCGGGGAATAAACTTTTTAATTTTCGAGCCACCCCGAAAAGCCGAATTAGCGTGATTACTTCTTGCGGATACCCCACCCGAGTGTGCCGGTGCAAATCTGAACCCCGTCAATGTTTTACTTTGGCGGTTATCGACGATTTTTGGACAAATTATGACGTCACTTTTGCACCAAAAAGTTGTAATTCCCAAGGTGTTACGAATTTTGTATGACTCCACACAGGAAAGTTGTTCATGATGCTCAACTTGGTCGATTTGCACCGTCAAAACGCGATTTCCAGAGTTGACTATTAGAAAAACAAGATGGCCGCTCTTCCCTTTTCTCTGCCCGGGGAATAAACTTTTTACTTTTCGAGCTCCCGAAAAGCCGAATTAGCGTGATTACTTCTTGCGGATACCCCACCCGAGTGTGCCTGTGCAAATTTGAACCCCATCAATGTTTTACTTTGGCGGTAATCGACGATTTTTTGTCAAATTATGACGTTACTTTTGCACCAAAAAGTTGTAATTCCCAAGGTTTTACGAATTTTGCATGACTCCACACAGGAAAGTTGTTCAGGATGCTCAACTTGGTCGATTTGCACCGTCAAAACGCGATTTCCAGAGTTGACTATTAGAAAACAAGATGGCCGCTCTTCCCTTTTCCCTGCCCGGGGAATAAACTTTTTATTTTTCGAGCTCCCGAAAAGCCGAATTAGCGTGATTACTTCTTGCGGATACCCCACCCGAGTGTGCCTGTGCAAATTTGAACCCCATCAATGTTTTACTTTGGCGGTAATCGACGATTTTTTGTCAAATTATGACGTCACTTTTGCACCAAAAAGTTGTAATTCCCAAGGTTTTGCGAATTTTGCATGACTCCATACAGGAAAGTTGTTCAGGATGCTCAACTTGGTCGATTTGCACCGTAAAAACGCGATTTCCAGAGTTGACTATTAGAAAACAAGATGGCCGCTCTTCCCTTTTCCCTGCCCGGGGAATAAACTTTTTATTTTTCGAGCTCCCGAAAAGCCGAATTAGCGTGATTACTTCTTGCGGATACCCCACCCGAGTGTGCCTGTGCAAATTTTAACCCCATCAATGTTTTACTTTAGCGGTAGTCGACGATTTTTGGTCAAATTATGACGTCACTTTTGCACCAAAAGGTTGTAATTCCCAAGGTTTTGCGAATTTTGCATGACTCCACACAGGAAAGTTGTTCAGGATGCTCAACTTGGTCGATTTGCACCGTCAAAACGCGATTTCCAGAGTTGACTATTAGAAAAACAAGATGGCCGCTCTTCCCTTTTCCCTGCCCGGGGAATAAACTTTTTAATTTTCGAGCTCCCGAAAAGCCGAATTAGCGTGATTACTTCTTGCGGATACCCCACCCGAGTGTGCCTGTGCAAATTTGAACCCCATCAATGTTTTACTTTGGCGGTAATCGACGATTTTTTGTCAAATTATGACGTCACTTTTGCACCAAAAAGTTGTAATTCCCAAGGTTTTGCGAATTTTGCATGACTCCATACAGGAAAGTTGTTCAGGATGCTCAACTTGGTCGATTTGCACCGTAAAAACGCGATTTCCAGAGTTGACTATTAGAAAACAAGATGGCCGCTCTTCCCTTTTCCCTGCCCGGGGAATAAACTTTTTATTTTTCGAGCTCCCGAAAAGCCGAATTAGCGTGATTACTTCTTGCGGATACCCCACCCGAGTGTGCCTGTGCAAATTTTAACCCCATCAATGTTTTACTTTAGCGGTAGTCGACGATTTTTGGTCAAATTATGACGTCACTTTTGCACCAAAAGGTTGTAATTCCCAAGGTTTTGCGAATTTTGCATGACTCCACACAGGAAAGTTGTTCAGGATGCTCAACTTGGTCGATTTGCACCGTCAAAACGCGATTTCCAGAGTTGACTATTAGAAAAACAAGATGGCCGCTCTTCCCTTTTCCCTGCCCGGGGAATAAACTTTTTAATTTTCGAGCTCCCGAAAAGCCGAATTAGCGTGATTACTTCTTGCGGATACCCCACCCGAGTGTGCCGGTGCAAATTTGAACCCCATCAATGTTTTACTTTGGCGGTAATCGACGATTTTTGGTCAAATTATGACGTCACTTTTGCACCAAAAAGTTGTAATTCCCAAGGTTTTGCGAATTTTGCATGACTCCACACAGGAAAGTTGTTCAGGATGCTCAACTTGGTCGATTTGCACCGTCAAAACGCGATTTCCAGAGTTGACTATTAGAAAAACAAGATGGCCGCTCTTCCCTTTTCTCTGCCCTGGGAATAAACTTTTTACTTTTCGAGCTCCCGAAAAGCCGAATAAGCGTGATTACTTCTTGCGGATACCCCACCCGAGTGTGCCGGTGCAAATTTGAACCCCTTCAATGTTTTACTTTAGCGGTAATCGACGATTTTTTGACAAATTATGACGTCACTTTTGCACCAAAAAGTTGTAATTCCCAAGGTTTTGCTAATTTTGCATGACTCCACACAGGAAAGTTGTTCAGGATGCTCAACTTGGTCGATTTGCACCGTCAAAACGCGATTTCCAGAGTTGACTATTAGAAAACAAGATGGCCGCTCTTCCCTTTTCCCTGCCCGGGGAATAAACTTTTTAATTTTCGAGCTCCCGAAAAGCCGAATTAGCGTGATTACTTCTTGCGGATACCCCACCCGAGTGTGCCTGTGCAAATTTGAACCCCATCAATGTTTTACTTTGGCGATAATCGACGATTTTTTGTCAAATTATGACGTCACTTTTGCACCAAAAAGTTGTAATTCCCAAGGTTTTACGAATTTTGCATGACTCCACACAGGAAAGTTGTTCAGGATGCTCAACTTGGTCGATTTGCACCGTCAAAACGCGATTTCCAGAGTTGACTATTAGAAAAACAAGATGGCCGCTCTTCCCTTTTCCCTGCCCGGGGAATAAACTTTTTAATTTTCGAGCTCCCGAAAAGCCGAATTAGCGTGATTACTTCTTGCGGATACCCCACCCGAGTGTGCCTGTGCAAATTTGAACCCCATCAATGTTTTACTTTGGCGGTAATCGACGATTTTTTGTCAAATTATGACGTCACTTTTGCACCAAAAAGTTGTAATTCCCAAGGTTTTGCGAATTTTGCATGACTCCACACAGGAAAGTTGTTCAGGATGCTCAACTTGGTCGATTTGCACCGTCAAAACGCGATTTCCAGAGTTGACTATTAGAAAACAAGATGGCCGCTCTTCCCTTTTCTCTGCCCTGGGAATAAACTTTTTAATTTTCGAGCTCCCGAAAAGCCGAATTAGCGTGATTACTTCTTGCGGATACCCCACCCGAGTGTGCCTGTGCAAATTTGAACCCCATCAATGTTTTACTTTGGCGGTAATCGACGATTTTTTGTCAAATTATGACGTCACTTTTGCACCAAAAAGTTGTAATTCCCAAGGTTTTGCGAATTTTGCATGACTCCCTACAGGAAAGTTGTTCAGGATGCTCAACTTGGTCGATTTGCACCGTAAAAACGCGATTTCCAGAGTTGACTATTAGAAAACAAGATGGCCGCTCTTCCCTTTTCCCTGCCCGGGGAATAAACTTTTTATTTTTCGAGCTCCCGAAAAGCCGAATTAGCGTGATTACTTCTTGCGGATACCCCACCCGAGTGTGCCTGTGCAAATTTGAACCCCATCAATGTTTTACTTTGGCGGTAATCGACGATTTTTTGTCAAATTATGACGTCACTTTTGCACCAAAAAGTTGTAATTCCCAAGGTTTTACGAATTTTGCATGACTCCACACAGGAAAGTTGTTCAGGATGCTCAACTTGGTCGATTTGCACCGTCAAAACGCGATTTCCAGAGTTGACTATTAGAAAAACAAGATGGCCGCTCTTCCCTTTTCCCTGCCCGGGGAATAAACTTTTTAATTTTCGAGCTCCCGAAAAGCCGAATTAGCGTGATTACTTCTTGCGGATACCCCACCCGAGTGTGCCGGTGCAAATTTTAACCCTATCAATGTTTTACTTTGGCGGTAATCGACGATTTTTTGTCAAATTATGACGTCACTTTTGCACCAAAAAGTTGTAATTCCCAAGGTTTTGCGAATTTTGCATGACTCCACACAGGAAAGTTGTTCAGGATGCTCAACTTGGTCGATTTGCACCGTCAAAACGCGATTTCCAGAGTTGACTATTAGAAAAACAAGATGGCCGCTCTTCCCTTTTCTCTGCCCTGGGAATAAACTTTTTTCTTTTCGAGCTCCCGAAAAGCCGAATAAGCGTGATTACTTCTTGCGGATACCCCACCCGAGTGTGCCGGTGCAAATTTGAACCCCTTCAATGTTTTACTTTAGCGGTAATCGACGATTTTTTGACAAATTATGACGTCACTTTTGCACCAAAAAGTTGTAATTCCCAAGGTTTTGCTAATTTTGCATGACTCCACACAGGAAAGTTGTTCAGGATGCTCAACTTGGTCGATTTGCACCGTCAAAACGCGATTTCCAGAGTTGACTATTAGAAAAACAAGATGGCCGCTCTTCCCTTTTCCCTGCCCAGGGAATAAACTTTTTAATTTTCGAGCCACCCCGAAAAACCGAATTAGCATGATTACTTCTTGCGGATACCCACCCGAGTGTGCCGGTGCAAATTTGAACCCCGTCAATGTTTTACTTTGGCGGTAATCGACGATTTTGGGTCAAATTATGACGTCACTTTTGCACAAAAAAGTTGTAATTCCCAAGGTTTTGCGAATTTTGCATGACTCCACACAGGAAAGTTGTTCAGGATGCTCAACTTGGTCGATTTGCACCGTCAAAACGCGATTTCCAAAGTTGACTATTAGAAAAACAAGATGGCCGCTCTTCCCTTTTCCCTGGCCAGGGAATAACCTTTTTAATTTTTGAGCCACCCCGAAAAGCCGAATTAGCATGATTACTTCTTGCGGATACCCCACCCGAGTGTTCAGGTGCAAATCTGAACCCAGTCAATGTTTTACTTTGGCGGTAATCGACGATTTGGGGTCAAATTATGACGTCACTTTTGCACCAAAAAGTTGTAATTCCCAAGGTTTTGCGAATTTTGCATGACTCCATACAGGAAAGTTGTTCAGGATGCTCAACTTGTTCGATTTGCACCGTAAAAACGCGATTTCCAGAGTTGACTATTAGAAAACAAGATGGCCGCTCTTCCCTTTTCCCTGCCCGGGGAATAAACTTTTTATTTTTCGAGCTCCCGAAAAGCCGAATTAGCGTGATTACTTCTTGCGGATACCCCACCCGAGTGTGCCTGTGCAAATTTTAACCCCATCAATGTTTTACTTTGGCGGTAGTCGACGATTTTTGGTCAAATTATGACGTCACTTTTGCACCAAAAAGTTGTAATTCCCAAGGTTTTGCGAATTTTGCATGACTCCACACAGGAAAGTTGTTCAGGATGCTCAACTTGGTCGATTTGCACCGTCAAAACGCGATTTCCAGAGTTGACTATTAGAAAAACAAGATGGCCGCTCTTCCCTTTTCCCTGCCCGGGGAATAAACTTTTTAATTTTCGAGCTCCCGAAAAGCCGAATTAGCGTGATTACTTCTTGCGGATACCCCACCCGAGTGTGCCTGTGCAAATTTGAACCCCATCAATGTTTTACTTTGGCGGTAATCGACGATTTTTTGTCAAATTATGACGTCACTTTTGCACCAAAAAGTTGTAATTCCCAAGGTTTTGCGAATTTTGCATGACTCCATACAGGAAAGTTGTTCAGGATGCTCAACTTGGTCGATTTGCACCGTAAAAACGCGATTTCCAGAGTTGACTATTAGAAAACAAGATGGCCGCTCTTCCCTTTTCCCTGCCCGGGGAATAAACTTTTTATTTTTCGAGCTCCCGAAAAGCCGAATTAGCGTGATTACTTCTTGCGGATACCCCACCCGAGTGTGCCTGTGCAAATTTTAACCCCATCAATGTTTTACTTTAGCGGTAGTCGACGATTTTTGGTCAAATTATGACGTCACTTTTGCACCAAAAAGTTGTAATTCCCAAGGTTTTGCGAATTTTGCATGACTCCACACAGGAAAGTTGTTCAGGATGCTCAACTTGGTCGATTTGCACCGTCAAAACGCGATTTCCAGAGTTGACTATTAGAAAACAAGATGGCCGCTCTTCCCTTTTCCCTGCCCGGGGAATAAACTTTTTAATTTTCGAGCTCCCGAAAAGCCGAATTAGCGTGATTACTTCTTGCGGATACCCCACCCGAGTGTGCCTGTGCAAATTTGAACCCCATCAATGTTTTACTTTGGCGGTAATCGACGATTTTTTGTCAAATTATGACGTCACTTTTGCGCCAAAAAGTTGTAATTCCCAAGGTTTTACGAATTTTGCATGACTCCACACAGGAAAGTTGTTCAGGATGCTCAACTTGGTCGATTTGCACCGTCAAAACGCGATTTCCAGAGTTGACTATTAGAAAAACAAGATGGCCGCTCTTCCCTTTTCCCTGCCCGGGGAATAAACTTTTTAATTTTCGAGCTCCCGAAAAGCCGAATTAGCGTGATTACTTCTTGCGGATACCCCACCCGAGTGTGCCGGTGCAAATTTGAACCCCATCAATGTTTTACTTTGGCGGTAATCGACGATTTTTTGTCAAATTATGACGTCACTTTTGCACCAAAAAGTTGTAATTCCCAAGGTTTTGCGAATTTTGCATGACTCCACACAGGAAAGTTGTTCAGGATGCTCAACTTGGTCGATTTGCACCGTCAAAACGCGATTTCCAGAGTTGACTATTAGAAAAACAAGATGGCCGCTCTTCCCTTTTCTCTGCCCGGGGAATAAACTTTTTTTCTTTTCGAGCTCCCGAAAAGCCGAATAAGCGTGATTACTTCTTGCGGATACCCCACCCGAGTGTGCCGGTGCAAATTTGAACCCCTTCAATGTTTTACTTTGGCGGTAATCGACGATTTTTTGACAAATTATGACGTCACTTTTGCACCAAAAAGTTGTAATTCCCAAGGTTTTGCTAATTTTGCATGACTCCACACAGGAAAGATGTTCAGGATGCTCAACTTGGTCGATTTGCACCGTCAAAACGCGATTTCCAGAGTTGACTATTAGAAAAACAAGATGGCCGCTCTTCCCTTTTCCCTGCCCAGGGAATAAACTTTTTAATTTTCGAGCCACCCCAAAAAGCCGAATTAGCATGATTACTTCTTGCGGATACCCCACCCGAGTGTTCAGGTGCAAATCTGAACCCAGTCAATGTTTTACTTTGGCGGTAATCGACGATTTTTGGTCAAATTATGACGTCACTTTTGCACCAAAAAGTTGTAATTCCCAAGGTTTTGCGAATTTTGCATGACTCCACACAGGAAAGTTGTTCAGGATGCTCAACTTGGTCGATTTGCACCGTCAAAACGCGATTTCCAGAGTTGACTATTAGAAAAACAAAATGGCCGCTCTTCCCTTTTACCTGGCCGGGGAATAAACTTTTTACTTTTCGTGGCACCCCGAAAAACCGAATTAGCGTGATTACTTCTTGCGGATACCCCACCCGAGTGTGCCGGTGCAAATTTGAACCCCGTCAATGTTTTACTTTGGCGGTAATCGACGATTTTGGGTCAAATTATGACGTCACTTTTGCACAAAAAAGTTGTAATTCCCAAGGTTTTGCGAATTTTGCATGACTCCACACAGGAAAGTTGTTCAGGATGCTCAACTTGGTCGATTTGCACCGTCAAAACGCGATTTCCAAAGTTGACTATTAGAACAACAAGATGGCCGCTCTTCCCTTTTCCCTGGCCAGGGAATAACCTTTTTAATTTTTGAGCCACCCCGAAAAGCCGAATTAGCATGATTACTTCTTGCGGATACCCAACCCGAGTGTTCAGGTGCAAATCTGAACCCAGTCAATGTTTTACTTTGGCGGTAATCGACGATTTTGGGTCAAATTATGACGTCACTTTTGCACCAAAAAGTTGTAATTCCCAAGGTTTTGCGAATTTTGCATGACTCCATACAGGAAAGTTGTTCAGGATGCTCAACTTGGTCGATTTGCACCGTAAAAACGCGATTTCCAGAGTTGACTATTAGAAAACAAGATGGCCGCTCTTCCCTTTTCCCTGCCCGGGGAATAAACTTTTTATTTTTCGAGCTCCCGAAAAGCCGAATTAGCGTGATTACTTCTTGCGGATACCCCACCCGAGTGTGCCTGTGCAAATTTTAACCCCATCAATGTTTTACTTTGGCGGTAGTCGACGATTTTTGGTCAAATTATGACGTCACTTTTGCACCAAAAAGTTGTAATTCCCAAGGTTTTGCGAATTTTGCATGACTCCACACAGGAAAGTTGTTCAGGATGCTCAACTTGGTCGATTTGCACCGTCAAAACGCGATTTCCAGAGTTGACTATTAGAAAACAGGATGGCCGCTCTTCCCTTTTCCCTGCCCGGGGAATAAACTTTTTACTTTTCGAGCTCCCGAAAAGCCGAATTAGCGTGATTACTTCTTGCGGATACCCCACCCGAGTGTGCCTGTGCAAATTTGAACCCCATCAATGTTTTACTTTGGCGGTAATCGACGATTTTTTGTCAAATTATGACGTTACTTTTGCACCAAAAAGTTGTAATTCCCAAGGTTTTACGAATTTTGCATGACTCCACACAGGAAAGTTGTTCAGGATGCTCAACTTGGTCGATTTGCACCGTCAAAACGCGATTTCCAGAGTTGACTATTAGAAAAACAAGATGGCCGCTCTTCCCTTTTCCCTGCCCGGGGAATAAACTTTTTAATTTTCGAGCTCCCGAAAAGCCGAATTAGCGTGATTACTTCTTGCGGATACCCCACCCGAGTGTGCCTGTGCAAATTTGAACCCCATCAATGTTTTACTTTGGCGGTAATCGACGATTTTTTGTCAAATTATGACGTCACTTTTGCACCAAAAAGTTGTAATTCCCAAGGTTTTACGAATTTTGCATGACTCCACACAGGAAAGTTGTTCAGGATGCTCAACTTGGTCGATTTGCACCGTCAAAACGCGATTTCCAAAGTTGACTATTAGAAAAACAAGATGGCCGCTCTTCCCTTTTCCCTGGCCAGGGAATAACCTTTTTAATTTTTGAGCCACCCCGAAAAGCCGAATTAGCATGATTACTTCTTGCGGATACCCCACCCGAGTGTTCAGGTGCAAATTTGAACCCAGTCAATGTTTTACTTTGGCGGTAATCGACGATTTTGGGTCAAATTATGACGTCACTTTTGCACCAAAAAGTTGTAATTCCCAAGGTTTTGCGAATTTTGCATGACTCCATACAGGAAAGTTGTTCAGGATGCTCAACTTGGTCGATTTGCACCGTAAAAACGCGATTTCCAGAGTTGACTATTAGAAAACAAGATGGCCGCTCTTCCCTTTTCCCTGCCCGGGGAATAAACTTTTTATTTTTCGAGCTCCCGAAAAGCCGAATTAGCGTGATTACTTCTTGCGGATACCCCACCCGAGTGTGCCGGTGCAAATTTGAACCCCGTCAATGTTTTACTTTGGCGGTAATCGACGATTTTGGGTCAAATTATGACGTCACTTTTGCACAAAAAAGTTGTAATTCCCAAGGTTTTGCGAATTTTGCATGACTCCACACAGGAAAGTTGTTCAGGATGCTCAACTTGGTCGATTTGCACCGTCAAAACGCGATTTCCAAAGTTGACTATTAGAACAACAAGATGGCCGCTCTTCCCTTTTCCCTGGCCAGGGAATAACCTTTTTAATTTTTGAGCCACCCCGAAAAGCCGAATTAGCATGATTACTTCTTGCGGATACCCAACCCGAGTGTTCAGGTGCAAATCTGAACCCAGTCAATGTTTTACTTTGGCGGTAATCGACGATTTTGGGTCAAATTATGACGTCACTTTTGCACCAAAAAGTTGTAATTCCCAAGGTTTTGCGAATTTTGCATGACTCCATACAGGAAAGTTGTTCAGGATGCTCAACTTGGTCGATTTGCACCGTAAAAACGCGATTTCCAGAGTTGACTATTAGAAAACAAGATGGCCGCTCTTCCCTTTTCCCTGCCCGGGGAATAAACTTTTTATTTTTCGAGCTCCCGAAAAGCCGAATTAGCGTGATTACTTCTTGCGGATACCCCACCCGAGTGTGCCTGTGCAAATTTTAACCCCATCAATGTTTTACTTTGGCGGTAGTCGACGATTTTTGGTCAAATTATGACGTCACTTTTGCACCAAAAAGTTGTAATTCCCAAGGTTTTGCGAATTTTGCATGACTCCACACAGGAAAGTTGTTCAGGATGCTCAACTTGGTCGATTTGCACCGTCAAAACGCGATTTCCAGAGTTGACTATTAGAAAACAGGATGGCCGCTCTTCCCTTTTCCCTGCCCGGGGAATAAACTTTTTACTTTTCGAGCTCCCGAAAAGCCGAATTAGCGTGATTACTTCTTGCGGATACCCCACCCGAGTGTGCCTGTGCAAATTTGAACCCCATCAATGTTTTACTTTGGCGGTAATCGACGATTTTTTGTCAAATTATGACGTTACTTTTGCACCAAAAAGTTGTAATTCCCAAGGTTTTACGAATTTTGCATGACTCCACACAGGAAAGTTGTTCAGGATGCTCAACTTGGTCGATTTGCACCGTCAAAACGCGATTTCCAGAGTTGACTATTAGAAAAACAAGATGGCCGCTCTTCCCTTTTCCCTGCCCGGGGAATAAACTTTTTAATTTTCGAGCTCCCGAAAAGCCGAATTAGCGTGATTACTTCTTGCGGATACCCCACCCGAGTGTGCCTGTGCAAATTTGAACCCCATCAATGTTTTACTTTGGCGGTAGTCGACGATTTTTGGTCAAATTATGACGTCACTTTTGCACCAAAAAGTTGTAATTCCCAAGGTTTTGCGAATTTTGCATGACTCCACACAGGAAAGTTGTTCAGGATGCTCAACTTGGTCGATTTGCACCGTCAAAACGCGATTTCCAGAGTTGACTATTAGAAAACAAGATGGCCGCTCTTCCCTTTTCCCTGCCCGGGGAATAAACTTTTTAATTTTCGAGCCACCCCGAAAAGCCGAATTAGCGTGATTATTTCTTGCGGATACCCCACCCGAGTGTGCCGGTGCAAATCTGAACCCCGTCAATGTTTTACTTTGGCGGTTATCGACGATTTTTGGACAAATTATGACGTCACTTTTGCACCAAAAAATTGTAATTCCCAAGGTGTTACGAATTTTGTATGACTCCACACAGGAAAGTTGTTCATGATGCTCAACTTGGTCGATTTGCACCGTCAAAACGCGATTTCCAGAGTTGACTATTAGAAAAACAAGATGGCCGCTCTTCCCTTTTCTCTGCCCGGGGAATAAACTTTTTACTTTTCGAGCTCCCGAAAAGCCGAATTAGCGTGATTACTTCTTGCGGATACCCCACCCGAGTGTGCCTGTGCAAATTTTAGCCCCATCAATGTTTTACTTTGGCGGTAATCGACGATTTTTTTGTCAAATTATGACGTTACTTTTGCACAAAAAAAGTTGTAATTCCCAAGGTTTTACGAATTTTGCATGACTCCACACAGGAAAGTTGTTCAGGATGCTCAACTTGGTCGATTTGCACCGTCAAAACGCGATTTCCAGAGTTGACTATTAGAAAAACAAGATGGCCGCTCTTCCCTTTTCCCTGCCCGGGGAATAAACTTTTTAATTTTCGAGCTCCCGCCGAAAAGCCGAATTAGCGTGATTACTTCTTGCGGATACCCCACCCGAGTGTGCCTGTGCAAATTTGAACCCCATCAATGTTTTACTTTGGCGGTAATCGACGATTTTTTGTCAAATTATGACGTCACTTTTGCACCAAAAAGTTGTAATTCCCAAGGTTTTACGAATTTTGCATGACTCCACACAGGAAAGTTGTTCAGGATGCTCAACTTGGTCGATTTGCACCGTCAAAACGCGATTTCCAGAGTTGACTATTAGAAAAACAAGATGGCCGCTCTTCCCTTTTCCCTGCCCGGGGAATAAACTTTTTAATTTTCGAGCTCCCGAAAAGCCGAATTAGCGTGATTACTTCTTGCGGATACCCCACCCGAGTGTGCCTGTGCAAATTTGAACCCCATCAATGTTTTACTTTGGCGGTAATCGACGATTTTTTGTCAAATTATGACGTCACTTTTGCACCAAAAAGTTGTAATTCCCAAGGTTTTGCGAATTTTGCATGACTCCACACAGGAAAGTTGTTCAGGATGCTCAACTTGGTCGATTTGCACCGTCAAAACGCGATTTCCAGAGTTGACTATTAGAAAAACAAGATGGCCGCTCTTCCCTTTTCTCTGCCCGGGGAATAAAATTTTACTTTTCGAGCTCCCGAAAAGCCGAATAAGCGTGATTACTTCTTGCGGATACCCCACCCGAGTGTGCCGGTGCAAATTTGAACCCCTTCAATGTTTTACTTTAGCGGTAATCGACGATTTTTTGACAAATTATGACGTCACTTTTGCACCAAAAAGTTGTAATTCCCAAGGTTTTGCTAATTTTGCATGACTCCACACAGGAAAGTTGTTCAGGATGCTCAACTTGGTCGATTTGCACCGTCAAAACGCGATTTCCAGAGTTGACTATTAGAAAAACAAGATGGCCGCTCTTCCCTTTTCCCTGCCCAGGGAATAAACTTTTTAATTTTCGAGCCACCCCAAAAAGCCGAATTAGCATGATTACTTCTTGCGGATACCCCACCCGAGTGTTCAGGTGCAAATCTGAACCCAGTCAATGTTTTACTTTGGCGGTAATCGACGATTTTTGGTCAAATTATGACGTCACTTTTGCACCAAAAAGTTGTAATTCCCAAGGTTTTGCGAATTTTGCATGACTCCACACAGGAAAGTTGTTCAGGATGCTCAACTTGGTCGATTTGCACCGTCAAAACGCGATTTCCAGAGTTGACTATTAGAAAAACAAGATGGCCGCTCTTCCCTTTTACCTGGCCGGGGAATAAACTTTTTACTTTTCGTAGCACCCCGAAAAACCGAATTAGCGTGATTACTTCTTGCGGATACCCCACCCGAGTGTGCCGGTGCAAATTTGAACCCCGTCAATGTTTTACTTTGGCGGTAATCGACGATTTTGGGTCAAATTATGACGTCACTTTTGCACAAAAAAGTTGTAATTCCCAAGGTTTTGCGAATTTTGCATGACTCCACACAGGAAAGTTGTTCAGGATGCTCAACTTGGTCGATTTGCACCGTCAAAACGCGATTTCCAGAGTTGACTATTAGAAAAACAAGATGGCCGCTCTTCCCTTTTCCCTGGCCAGGGAATAACCTTTTTATTTTTCGAGCTCCCGAAAAGCCGAATTAGCGTGATTACTTCTTGCGGATACCCCACCCGAGTGTGCCTGTGCAAATTTTAGCCCCATCAATGTTTTACTTTGGCGGTAGTCGACGATTTTTGGTCAAATTATGACGTCACTTTTGCACCAAAAAGTTGTAATTCCCAAGGTTTTGCGAATTTTGCATGACTCCACACAGGAAAGTTGTTCAGGATGCTCAACTTGGTCGATTTGCACCGTCAAAACGCGATTTCCAGAGTTGACTATTAGAAAACAAGATGGCCGCTCTTCCCTTTTCCCTGCCCGGGGAATAAACTTTTTAATTTTCGAGCCACCCCGAAAAGCCGAATTAGCGTGATTACTTCTTGCGGATACCCCACCCGAGTGTGCCGGTGCAAATTTGAACCCCGTCAATGTTTTACTTTGGCGGTTATCGACGATTTTTGGACAAATTATGACGTCACTTTTGCACCAAAAAGTTGTAATTCCCAAGGTGTTACGAATTTTGTATGACTCCACACAGGAAAATTGTTCATGATGCTCAACTTGGTCGATTTGCACCGTCAAAACGCGATTTCCAGAGTTGACTATTAGAAAAAAAAGATGGCCGCTCTTCCCTTTTCTCTGCCCGGGGAATAAACTTTTTACTTTTCGAGCTCCCGAAAAGCCGAATTAGCGTGATTACTTCTTGCGGATACCCCACCCGAGTGTGCCTGTGCAAATTTGAACCCCATCAATGTTTTACTTTGGCGGTAATCGACGATTTTTTTGTCAAATTATGACGTTACTTTTGCACCAAAAAGTTGTAATTCCCAAGGTTTTGCGAATTTTGCATGACTCCACACAGGAAAGTTGTTCAGGATGCTCAACTTGGTCGATTTGCACCGTCAAAACGCGATTTCCAGAGTTGACTATTAGAAAAACAAGATGGCCGCTCTTCCCTTTTCCCTGCCCGGGGAATAAACTTTTTAATTTTCGAGCTCCCGAAAAGCCGAATTAGCGTGATTACTTCTTGCGGATACCCCACCCGAGTGTGCCTGTGCAAATTTAAACCCCATCAATGTTTTACTTTGGCGGTAATCGACGATTTTTTGTCAAATTATGACGTCACTTTTGCACCAAAAAGTTGTAATTCCCAAGGTTTTGCGAATTTTGCATGACTCCATACCGGAAAGTTGTTCAGGATGCTCAACTTGGTCGATTTGCACCGTAAAAACGCGATTTCCAGAGTTGACTATTAGAAAACAAGATGGCCGCTCTTCCCTTTTCCCTGCCCGGGGAATAAACTTTTTATTTTTCGAGCTCCCGAAAAGACGAATTAGCGTGATTACTTCTTGCGGATACCCCACCCGAGTGTGCCTGTGCAAATTTTAACCCCATCAATGTTTTACTTTGGCGGTAGTCGACGATTTTTGGTCAAATTATGACGTCACTTTTGCACCAAAAAGTTGTAATTCCCAAGGTTTTGCGAATTTTGCATGACTCCACACAGGAAAGTTGTTCAGGATGCTCAACTTGGTCGATTTGCACCGTCAAAACGCGATTTCCAGAGTTGACTAATAGAAAACAAGATGGCCGCTCTTCCCTTTTCCCTGCCCGGGGAATAAACTTTTTAATTTTCGAGCTCCCGAAAAGCCGAATTAGCGTGATTGCTTCTTGCGTATACCCCACCCGAGTGTGCCTGTGCAAATTTGAACCCCATCAATGTTTTACTTTGGCGGTAATCGACGATTTTTTGTCAAATTATGACGTCACTTTTGCACCAAAAAGTTGTAATTCCCAAGGTTTTACGAATTTTGCATGACTCCACACAGGAAAGTTGTTCAGGTGCTCAACTTGGTCGATTTGCACCGTCAAAACGCGATTTCCAGAGTTGACTATTAGAAAAACAAGATGGCCGCTCTTCCCTTTTCCCTGCCCGGGGAATAAACTTTTTAATTTTCGAGCTCCCGAAAAGCCGAATTAGCGTGATTACTTCTTGCGGATACCCCACCCGAGTGTGCCTGTGCAAATTTGAACCCCATCAATGTTTTACTTTGGCGGTAATCGACGATTTTTTGTCAAATTATGACGTCACTTTTGCACCAAAAAGTTGTAATTCCCAAGGTTTTGCGAATTTTGCATGACTCCACACAGGAAAGTTGTTCAGGATGCTCAACTTGGTCGATTTGCACCGTCAAAACGCGATTTCCAGAGTTGACTATTAGAAAAACAAGATGGCCGCTCTTCCCTTTTCTCTGCCCGGGGAATAAACTTTTTACTTTTCGAGCTCCCGAAAAGCCGAATAAGCGTGATTACTTCTTGCGGATACCCCACCCGAGTGTGCCGGTGCAAATTTGAACCCCTTCAATGTTTTACTTTAGCGGTAATCGACGATTTTTTGACAAATTATGACGTCGCTTTTGCACCAAAAAGTTGTAATTCCCAAGGTTTTGCTAATTTTGCATGACTCCACACAGGAAAGTTGTTCAGGATGCTCAACTTGGTCGATTTGCACCGTCAAAACGCGATTTCCAGAGTTGACTATTAGAAAAACAAGATGGCCGCTCTTCCCTTTTCCCTGCCCAGGGAATAAACTTTTTAATTTTCGAGCCACCCCAAAAAGCCGAATTAGCATGATTACTTCTTGCGGATACCCCACCCGAGTGTTCAGGTGCAAATCTGAACCCAGTCAATGTTTTACTTTGGCGGTAATCGACGATTTTTGGTCAAATTATGACGTCACTTTTGCACCAAAAAGTTGTAATTCCCAAGGTTTTGCGAATTTTGCATGACTCCACACAGGAAAGTTGTTCAGGATGCTCAACTTGGTCGATTTGCACCGTCAAAACGCGATTTCCAGAGTTGACTATTAGAAAAACAAGATGGCCGCTCTTCCCTTTTACCTGGCCGGGGAATAAACTTTTTACTTTTCGTGGCACCCCGAAAAACCGAATTAGCGTGATTACTTCTTGCGGATACCCCACCCGAGTGTGCCGGTGCAAATTTGAACCCCGTCAATGTTTTACTTTGGCGGTAATCGACGATTTTGGGTCAAATTATGACGTCACTTTTGCACAACAAAGTTGTAATTCCCAAGGTTTTGCGAATTTTGCATGACTCCACACAGGAAAGTTGTTCAGGATGCTCAACTTGGTCGATTTGCACCGTCAAAACGCGATTTCCAAAGTTGACTATTAGAAAAACAAGATGGCCGCTCTTCCCTTTTCCCTGGCCAGGGAATAACCTTTTTAATTTTTGAGCCACCCCGAAAAGCCGAATTAGCATGATTACTTCTTGCGGATACCCCACCCGAGTGTTCAGGTGCAAATCTGAACCCAGTCAATGTTTTACTTTGGCGGTAATCGACGATTTTGGGTCAAATTATGACGTCACTTTTGCACCAAAAAGTTGTAATTCCCAAGGTTTTGCGAATTTTGCATGACTCCACACAGGAAAGTTGTTCAGGATGCTCAACTTGGTCGATTTGCACCGTAAAAACGCGATTTCCAGAGTTGACTATTAGAAAACAAGATGGCCGCTCTTCCCTTTTCCCTGCCCGGGGAATAAACTTTTTATTTTTCGAGCTCCCGAAAAGCCGAATTAGCGTGATTACTTCTTGCGGATACCCCACCCGAGTGTGCCTGTGCAAATTTTAACCCCATCAATGTTTTACTTTGGCGGTAGTCGACGATTTTTTGTCAAATTATGACGTCACTTTTGCACCAAAAAGTTGTAATTCCCAAGGTTTTGCGAATTTTGCATGACTCCACACAGGAAGGTTGTTCACGATGCTCAACTTGGTCGATTTGCACCGTCAAAACGCGATTTCCAGAGTTGACTATTAGAAAACAAGATGGCCGCTTTTCTCTTTTCCCTGCCCGGGGAATAAACTTTTTAATTTTCGAGCCACCCCGAAAAGCCGAACTAGCGTGATTACTTCTTGCGGATACCCCACCCGAGTGTGCCGGTGCAAATCTGAACCCCGTCAATGTTTTACTTTGGCGGTTATCGACGATTTTTATACAAATTATGACGTCACTTTTGCACCAAAAAGTTGTAATTCCCAAGGTGTTACGAATTTTGTATGACTCCACACAGGAAAGTTGTTCAGGATGCTCAACTTGGTCGATTTGCACCGTCAAAACGCGATTTCCAGAGTTGACTATTAGAAAAACAAGATGGCCGCTCTTCCCTTTTCTCTGCCCGGGGAATAAACTTTTTACTTTTCGAGCTCCCGAAAAGCCGAATTAGCGTGATTACTTCTTGCGGATACCCCACCCGAGTGTGGATGTGCAAATTTGAACCCCATCAATGTTTTACTTTGGCGGTAATCGACGATTTTTTGTCAAATTATGACGTCACTTTTGCACCAAAAAGTTGTAATTCCCAAGGTTTTACGAATTTTGCATGACTCCACGCAGGAAAGTTGTTCAGGATGCTCAACTTGGTCGATTTGCACCGTCAAAACGCGATTTCCAGAGTTGACTATTAGAAAAACAAGATGGCCGCTCTTCCCTTTTCCCTGCCCGGGGAATAAACTTTTTAATTTTCGAGCTCCCGAAAAGCCGAATTAGCGTGATTACTTCTTGCGGATACCCCACCCGAGTGTGCCTGTGCAAATTTGAACCCCTTCAATGTTTTACTTTGGCGGTAATCGACGATTTTTTGTCAAATTATGGCGTCACTTTTGCACCAAAAAGTTGTAATTCCCAAGGTTTTGCGAATTTTGCATGACTCCACACAGGAAAGTTGTTCAGGATGCTCAACTTGGTCGATTTTAGCGTAAAAACGCGATTTCCAGAGTTGACTATTAGAAAAACAAGATGGCCGCTCTTCCCTTTTCCCTGCACGGGGAATAAACTTTTTAATTTTCGAGCTCCCGAAAAGCCGAATTAGCGTGATTACTTCTTGCGCATACCCCACCCGAGTGTGCCGGTGCAAATTTGAACCCATTTAATGTTTCAATTTGGCAGTAATCGACGATTTTTGGTCAAATTATGACGTCACTTTTGCACCAAAAAGTCGTAATTCCCAAGGTTTTACGAATTTTGCATGACTCCACACAGGAAAGTTGTTCAGGATGCTCAACTTGGTCGATTTGCACCGTCAAAACGCGATTTCCAGAGTTGACTATTAGAAAAACAAGATGGCCGCACTTCCCTTTTCCCTGCCCGGGGAATAAACTTTTTAATTTTCGAGCTCCCAAAAAGCCAGATTAGCGTGATTACTTCTTGCGGATACCCCACCCGAGTGTGCCTGTGCAAATTTGAACCCCATCAATGTTTTACTTTGGCGGTAATCGACGATTTTTTGTCAAATTATGTCGTCACTTTTGCACCAAAAAGTTGTAATTCCCAAGGTTTTGCGAATTTTGCATGACTCCACACATGAAAGTTGTTCAGGATGCTCAACTTGGTCGATTTGCACCGTCAAAACGCGATTTCCAGAGTTGACTCTTAGAAAAACAAGATGGCCGCTCTTCCCTTTTCCCTGCCCGGAGAATAACTTTTTTATTTTCGAGCCACCCCGAAAAGCCGAATTAGCGTGATTACTTCTTGCGGATACCCCACCCGAGTGTGCCGGTGCAAATTTGAACCCCGTCAATGTTTTACTTTGGCGGTAATCGACGATTTTTTTTGTCAAATTATGACGTCACTTTTTGCACCAAAAAGTTGTAATTCCCAAGGTTTTGCGAATTTTGCATGACTCCACACAGGAAAGTTGTTCAGGATGCTCAACTTGGTCGATTTGCACTGTCAAAACGCGATTTCCAGAGTTGACTATTAGAAAAACAAGATGGCCGCTCTTCCCTTTTTCATGCCCGGGGAATAAACTTTTTACTTTTCGAGCTCCCGAAAAGCCGAATTAGCGTGATTACTTCTTGCAGATACCCCACCCGAGTGTGCCGGTGCAAACTTGAACCCAGTCAATGTTTTACTTTGGCGGTAATCGACGATTTTTGGTCAAATAATGACGTCACTTTTGCACCAAAAAGTTGTAATTCCCTAGGTTTTGCGAATTTTGCATGACTCCACACAGGAAAGTTGTTCAGGATGCTCAACTTGGTCGATTTGCACCGTCAAAACGCGATTTCCAGAGTTGAATATTAGAAAAACAAGATGGCGCTCTTCCATTTTCCCTGCCCGGAGAATAACTTTTTAATTTTCGAGCCACCCCGAAAAGCCGAATTAGCGTGATTACTTCTTGCGGATACCCCCACCCGAGTGTGCCTGTGCAAATTTGAACCCATTTAATGTTTCACTTTGGCGGTAATCGACGATTTTTTTGTCAAATAATGACGTCACTTTTGCACCAAAAAGTTGAAATTCCCAAGGTTTTACGAATTTTGCATGACTCCACACAGGAAAGTTGTTCAGGATGCTCAACTTGGTCGATTTGCACCGTCAAAACGCGATTTCCAGAGTTGACTATTAGAAAAACAAGATGGCCGCTCTTCCCTTTTCCCTGCCCGGGGAATAAACTTTTTAATTTTCGAGCTCCCAAAAAGCCAGATTAGCGTGATTACTTCTTGCGGATACCCCACCCGAGTGTGCCTGTGCAAATTTGAACCCCATCAATGTTTTACTTTGGCGGTAATCGACGATTTTTTGTCAAATTATGACGTCACTTTTGCACCAAAAAGTTGTAATTCCCAAGGTTTTGCGAATTTTGCATGACTCCACACAGGAAAGTTGTTCAGGATGCTCAACTTGGTCGATTTGCACCGTCAAAACGCGCTTTCCAGAGTTGACTCTTAGAAAAACAAGATGGCCGCTCTTCCATTTTCCCTGCACGGGGAATAAACTTTTTAATTTTCGAGCTCCCGAAAAGCCGAATTAGCGTGATTACTTCTTGCGGATACCCCACCCGAGTGTGCCTGTGCAAATTTAAACCCCTTCAATGTTTTACTTTGGCGGTAATCGACGATTTTTGGTCAAATTATGACGTCACTTTTGCACCAAAAAGTTGTAATTCCCAAGGTTTTACGAATTTTGCATGACTCCACACAGGAAAGTTGTTCAGGATGCTCAACTTGGTCGATTTGAGCGTAAAAACGCGATTTCCAGAGTTGACTATTAGAAAAACAAGATGGCCGCTCTTCCCTTTTCCCTGCACGGGGAATAAACTTTTTAATTTTCGAGCTCCCGAAAAGCCGAATTAGCGTGATTACTTCTTGCGCATACCCCACCCGAGTGTGCCGGTGCAAATTTGAACCCATTTAATGTTTCACTTTGGCGGTAATCGACGATTTTTGGTCAAATTATGACGTCACTTTTGCACCAAAAAGTCGTAATTCCCAAGGTTTTACGAATTTTGCATGACTCCACACAGGAAAGTTGTTCAGGATGCTCAACTTGGTAGATTTGCACCGTCAAAACGCGATTTCCAGAGTTGACTATTAGAAAAACAAGATGGCCGCACTTCCCTTTTCCCTGCCCGGGGAATAAACTTTTTAATTTTCGAGCTCCCAAAAAGCCAGATTAGCGTGATTACTTCTTGCGGATACCCCACCCGAGTGTGCCTGTGCAAATTTGAACCCCATCAATGTTTTACTTTGGCGGTAATCGACGATTTTTTGTCAAATTATGACGTCACTTTTGCACCAAAAAGTTGTAATTCCCAAGGTTTTGCGAATTTTGCATGACTCCACACATGAAAGTTGTTCAGGATGCTCAACTTGGTCGATTTGCACCGTCAAAACGCGATTTCCAGAGTTGACTCTTAGAAAAACAAGATGGCCGCTCTTCCCTTTTCCCTGCCCGGAGAATAACTTTTTAATTTTCGAGCCACCCCGAAAAGCCGAATTAGCGTGATTACTTCTTGCGGATACCCCACCCGAGTGTGCCGGTGCAAATTTGAACCCCGTCAATGTTTTACTTTGGCGGTAATCGACGATTTTTTTTGTCAAATTATGACGTCACTTTTTGCACCAAAAAGTTGTAATTCCCAAGGTTTTGCGAATTTTGCATGACTCCACACAGGAAAGTTGTTCAGGATGCTCAACTTGGTCGATTTGCACTGTCAAAACGCGATTTCCAGAGTTGACTATTAGAAAAACAAGATGGCCGCTCTTCCCTTTTTCATGCCCGGGGAATAAACTTTTTACTTTTCGAGCTCCCGAAAAGCCGAATTAGCGTGATTACTTCTTGCAGATACCCCACCCGAGTGTGTCGGTGCAAACTTGAACCCAGTCAATGTTTTACTTTGGCGGTAATCGACGATTTTTGGTCAAATAATGACGTCACTTTTGCACCAAAAAGTTGTAATTCCCTAGGTTTTGCGAATTTTGCATGACTCCACACAGGAAAGTTGTTCAGGATGCTCAACTTGGTCGATTTGCACCGTCAAAACGCGATTTCCAGAGTTGAATATTAAAAAAACAAGATGGCCGCTCTTCCATTTTCCCTGCCCGGAGAATAACTTTTTAATTTTCGAGCCACCCCGAAAAGCCGAATTAGCGTGATTACTTCTTGCGGATACCCCCACCCGAGTGTGCCTGTGCAAATTTGAACCCATTTAATGTTTCACTTTGGCGGTAATCGACGATTTTTTGGTCAAATTATGACGTCACTTTTGCACCAAAAAGTTGTAATTCCCAAGGTTTTACGAATTTTGCATGACTCCACACAGGAAAGTTGTTCAGGATGCTCAACTTGGTCGATTTGAGCGTAAAAACGCGATTTCCAGAGTTGACTATTAGAAAAACAAGATGGCCGCTCTTCCCTTTTCCCTGCACGGGGAATAAACTTTTTAATTTTCGAGCTCCCGAAAAGCCGAATTAGCGTGATTACTTCTTGCGCATACCCCACCCGAGTGTGCCGGTGCAAATTTGAACCCATTTAATGTTTCACTTTGGCGGTAATCGACGATTTTTGGTCAAATTATGACGTCACTTTTGCACCAAAAAGTCGTAATTCCCAAGGTTTTACGAATTTTGCATGACTCCACACAGGAAAGTTGTTCAGGATGCTCAACTTGGTAGATTTGCACCGTCAAAACGCGATTTCCAGAGTTGACTATTAGAAAAACAAGATGGCCGCTCTTCCCTTTTTCATGCCCGGGGAATAAACTTTTTACTTTTCGAGCTCCCGAAAAGCCGAATTAGCGTGATTACTTCTTGCAGATACCCCACCCGAGTGTGTCGGTGCAAACTTGAACCCAGTCAATGTTTTACTTTGGCGGTAATCGACGATTTTTGGTCAAATAATGACGTCACTTTTGCACCAAAAAGTTGTAATTCCCTAGGTTTTGCGAATTTTGCATGACTCCACACAGGAAAGTTGTTCAGGATGCTCAACTTGGTCGATTTGCACCGTCAAAACGCGATTTCCAGAGTTGAATATTAAAAAAACAAGATGGCCGCTCTTCCATTTTCCCTGCCCGGAGAATAACTTTTTAATTTTCGAGCTCCCGAAAAGCCGAATTAGCGTGATTACTTCTTGCGGATACCCCACCCGAGTGTGCCTGTGCAAATTTAAACCCCTTCAATGTTTTACTTTGGCGGTAATCGACGATTTTTGGTCAAATTATGACGTCACTTTTGCACCAAAAAGTTGTAATTCCCAAGGTTTTACGAATTTTGCATGACTCCACACAGGAAAGTTGTTCAGGATGCTCAACTTGGTCGATTTGAGCGTAAAAACGCGATTTCCAGAGTTGACTATTAGAAAAACAAGATGGCCGCTCTTCCCTTTTCCCTGCACGGGGAATAAACTTTTTAATTTTCGAGCTCCCGAAAAGCCGAATTAGCGTGATTACTTCTTGCGCATACCCCACCCGAGTGTGCCGGTGCAAATTTGAACCCATTTAATGTTTCACTTTGGCGGTAATCGACGATTTTTGGTCAGATTATGACGTCACTTTTGCACCAAAAAGTCGTAATTCCCAAGGTTTTACGAATTTGGCATGACTCCACACAGGAAAGTTGTTCAGGATGCTCAACTTGGTAGATTTGCACCGTCAAAACGCGATTTCCAGAGTTGACTATTAGAAAAACAAGATGGCCGCACTTCCCTTTTCCCTGCCCGGGGAATAAACTTTTTAATTTTCGAGCTCCCAAAAAGCCAGATTAGCGTGATTACTTCTTGCGGATACCCCACCCGAGTGTGCCTGTGCAAATTTGAACCCCATCAATGTTTTACTTTGGCGGTAATCGACGATTTTTTGTCAAATTATGACGTCACTTTTGCACCAAAAAGTTGTAATTCCCAAGGTTTTGCGAATTTTGCATGACTCCACACATGAAAGTTGTTCAGGATGCTCAACTTGGTCGATTTGCACCGTCAAAACGCGATTTCCAGAGTTGACTCTTAGAAAAACAAGATGGCCGCTCTTCCCTTTTCCCTGCCCGGAGAATAACTTTTTAATTTTCGAGCCACCCCGAAAAGCCGAATTAGCGTGATTACTTCTTGCGGATACCCCACCCGAGTGTGCCGGTGCAAATTTGAACCCCGTCAATGTTTTACTTTGGCGGTAATCGACGATTTTTTTTGTCAAATTATGACGTCACTTTTGCACCAAAAAGTTGTAATTCCCAAGGTTTTGCGAATTTTGCATGACTCCACACAGGAAAGTTGTTCAGGATGCTCAACTTGGTCGATTTGCACTGTCAAAACGCGATTTCCAGAGTTGACTATTAGAAAAACAAGATGGCCGCTCTTCCCTTTTTCATGCCCGGGGAATAAACTTTTTACTTTTCGAGCTCCCGAAAAGCCGAATTAGCGTGATTACTTCTTGCAGATACCCCACCCGAGTGTGTCGGTGCAAACTTGAACCCAGTCAATGTTTTACTTTGGCGGTAATCGACGATTTTTGGTCAAATAATGACGTCACTTTTGCACCAAAAAGTTGTAATTCCCTAGGTTTTGCGAATTTTGCATGACTCCACACAGGAAAGTTGTTCAGGATGCTCAACTTGGTCGATTTGCACCGTCAAAACGCGATTTCCAGAGTTGAATATTAAAAAAACAAGATGGCCGCTCTTCCATTTTCCCTGCCCGGAGAATAACTTTTTAATTTTCGAGCCACCCCGAAAAGCCGAATTAGCGTGATTACTTCTTGCGGATACCCCCACCCGAGTGTGCCTGTGCAAATTTGAACCCATTTAATGTTTCACTTTGGCGGTAATCGACGATTTTTTGGTCAAATTATGACGTCACTTTTGCACCAAAAAGTTGTAATTCCCAAGGTTTTACGAATTTTGCATGACTCCACACAGGAAAGTTGTTCAGGATGCTCAACTTGGTCGATTTGAGCGTAAAAACGCGATTTCCAGAGTTGACTATTAGAAAAACAAGATGGCCGCTCTTCCCTTTTCCCTGCACGGGGAATAAACTTTTTAATTTTCGAGCTCCCGAAAAGCCGAATTAGCGTGATTACTTCTTGCGCATACCCCACCCGAGTGTGCCGGTGCAAATTTGAACCCATTTAATGTTTCACTTTGGCGGTAATCGACGATTTTTGGTCAAATTATGACGTCACTTTTGCACCAAAAAGTCGTAATTCCCAAGGTTTTACGAATTTTGCATGACTCCACACAGGAAAGTTGTTCAGGATGCTCAACTTGGTAGATTTGCACCGTCAAAACGCGATTTCCAGAGTTGACTATTAGAAAAACAAGATGGCCGCTCTTCCCTTTTTCATGCCCGGGGAATAAACTTTTTACTTTTCGAGCTCCCGAAAAGCCGAATTAGCGTGATTACTTCTTGCAGATACCCCACCCGAGTGTGTCGGTGCAAACTTGAACCCAGTCAATGTTTTACTTTGGCGGTAATCGACGATTTTTGGTCAAATAATGACGTCACTTTTGCACCAAAAAGTTGTAATTCCCTAGGTTTTGCGAATTTTGCATGACTCCACACAGGAAAGTTGTTCAGGATGCTCAACTTGGTCGATTTGCACCGTCAAAACGCGATTTCCAGAGTTGAATATTAAAAAAACAAGATGGCCGCTCTTCCATTTTCCCTGCCCGGAGAATAACTTTTTAATTTTCGAGCCACCCCGAAAAGCCGAATTAGCGTGATTACTTCTTGCGGATACCCCCACCCGAGTGTGCCTGTGCAAATTTGAACCCATTTAATGTTTCACTTTGGCGGTAATCGACGATTTTTTTGTCAAATAATGACGTCACTTTTGCACCAAAAAGTTGAAATTCCCAAGGTTTTACGAATTTTGCATGACTCCACACAGGAAAGTTGTTCAGGATGCTCAACTTGGTCGATTTGCACCGTCAAAACGCGATTTCCAGAGTTGACTATTAGAAAAACAAGATGGCCGCTCTTCCCTTTTCCCTGCCCGGGGAATAAACTTTTTAATTTTCGAGCTCCCAAAAAGCCAGATTAGCGTGATTACTTCTTGCGGATACCCCACCCGAGTGTGCCTGTGCAAATTTGAACCCCATCAATGTTTTACTTTGGCGGTAATCGACGATTTTTGGTCAAATTATGACGTCACTTTTGCACCAAAAAGTTGTAATTCCCAAAGTTTTGCGAATTTTGCATGACTCCACACAGGAAAGTTGTTCAGGATGCTCAACTTGGTCGATTTGCACCGTCAAAACGCGCTTTCCAGAGTTGACTCTTAGAAAAACAAGATGGCCGCTCTTCCATTTTCCCTGCACGGGGAATAAACTTTTTAATTTTCGAGCTCCCGAAAAGCCGAATTAGCGTGATTACTTCTTGCGGATACCCCACCCGAGTGTGCCTGTGCAAATTTGAACCCCTTCAATGTTTTACTTTGGCGGTAATCGACGATTTTTGGTCAAATTATGACGTCACTTTTGCACCAAAAAGTTGTAATTCCCAAGGTTTTACGAATTTTGCATGACTCCACACAGGAAAGTTGTTCAGGATGCTCAACTTGGTCGATTTGAGCGTAAAAACGCGATTTCCAGAGTTGACTATTAGAAAAACAAGATGGCCGCTCTTCCCTTTTCCCTGCACGGGGAATAAACTTTTTAATTTTCGAGCTCCCGAAAAGCCGAATTAGCGTGATTACTTCTTGCGGATACCCCACCCGAGTGTGCCGGTGCAAATTTGAACCCATTTAATGTTTCACTTTGGCGGTAATCGACGATTTTTGGTCAAATTATGACGTCACTTTTGCACCAAAAAGTCGTAATTCCCAAGGTTTTACGAATTTTGCATGACTCCACACAGGAAAGTTGTTCAGGATGCTCAACTTGGTCGATTTGCACCGTCAAAACGCGATTTCCAGAGTTGACTATTAGAAAAACAAGATGGCCGCACTTCCCTTTTCCCTGCCCGGGGAATAAACTTTTTAATTTTCGAGCTCCCAAAAAGCCAGATTAGCGTGATTACTTCTTGCGGATACCCCACCCGAGTGTGCCTGTGCAAATTTGAACCCCATCAATGTTTTACTTTGGCGGTAATCGACGATTTTTTGTCAAATTATGACGTCACTTTTGCACCAAAAAGTTGTAATTCCCAAGGTTTTGCGAATTTTGCATGACTCCGCACAGGAAAGTTGTTCAGGATGCTCAACTTGGTCGATTTGCACCGTCAAAACGCGATTTCCAGAGTTGACTCTTAGAAAAACAAGATGGCCGCTCTTCCCTTTTCCCTGCCCGGAGAATAACTTTTTAATTTTCGAGCCACCCCGAAAAGCCGAATTAGCGTGATTACTTCTTGCGGATACCCCACCGGAGTGTGCCGGTGCAAATTTGAACCCCGTCAATGTTTTACTTTGGCGGTAATCGACGATTTTTTTGTCAAATTATGACGTCACTTTTTGCACCAAAAAGTTGTAATTCCCAAGGTTTTGCGAATTTTGCATGACTCCACACAGGAAAGTTGTTCAGGATGCTCAACTTGGTCGATTTGCACTGTCAAAACGCGATTTCCAGAGTTGACTATTAGAAAAACAAGATGGCCGCTCTTCCCTTTTTCATGCCCGGGGAATAAACTTTTTACTTTTCGAGCTCCCGAAAAGCCGAATTAGCGTGATTACTTCTTGCGAATACCCCACCCGAGTGTGCCGGTGCAAACTTGAACCCAGTCAATGTTTTACTTTGGCGGTAATCGACGATTTTTGGTCAAATAATGACGTCACTTTTGCACCAAAAAGTTGTAATTCCCTAGGTTTTGCGAATTTTGCATGACTCCACACAGGAAAGTTGTTCAGGATGCTCAACTTGGTCGATTTGCACCGTCAAAACGCGATTTCCAGAGTTGAATATTAGAAAAACAAGATGGCCGCTCTTCCATTTTCCCTGCCCGGAGAATAACTTTTTAATTTTCGAGCTCCCAAAAAGCCAAATTAGCGTGATTACTTCTTGCGGATACCCCACCCGAGTGTGCCTGTGCAAATTTGAACCCCGTCAATGTTTTACTTTGGCGGTAATCGACGATTTTTGGACAAATTATGACGTCACTTTTGCACCAAAAAGTTGTAATTCCCAAGGTTTTACGAATTTTGCATGACTCCACACAGGAAAGTTGTTCAGGATGCTCAACTTGGTCGATTTGCACCGTCAAAACTCGATTTCCAGAGTTGAATATTAGAAAAACAAGATGGCCGCTCTTCCCTTTTCCCTGACCGGAGAATAAACTTTTTAATTTTCGAGCCACCCCGAAAAGCCGAATTAGCGTGATTACTTCTTGCGGATACCCCCACCCGAGTGTGCCTGTGCAATTTTGAACCCAGTCAATGTTTTACTTTGGCGGTAATCGACGATTTTTGGTCAAATAATGACGTCACTTTTGCACCAAAAAGTTGTAATTCCCTAGGTTTTGCGAATTTTGCATGACTCCACACAGGAAAGTTGTTCAGGATGCTCAACTTGGTCGATTTGCACCGTCAAAACGCGATTTCCAGAGTTGAATATTAGAAAAACAAGATGGGCGCTCTTCCCTTTTCCCTGCCCGGAGAATAACTTTTTAATTTTCGAGCCACCCCGAAAAGCCGAATTAGCGTGATTACTTCTTGCGGATACCCCACCCGAGTGTGCCGGTGCAAATTTGAACCCCGTCAATGTTTTACTTTGGCGGTAATCGACGATTTTTTTGTCAAATTATGACGTCACTTTTTGCACCAAAAAGTTGTAATTCCCAAGGTTTTGCGAATTTTGCATGACTCCACACAGGAAAGTTGTTCAGGATGCTCAACTTGGTCGATTTGCACTGTCAAAACGCGATTTCCAGAGTTGACTATTAGAAAAACAAGACGGCCGCTCTTCCCTTTTCCCTGCCCGGGGAATAAACTTTTTACTTTTCAAGCTCCCGAAAAGCCGAATTAGCGTGATTACTTCTTGCGGATACCCCACCCGATTGTGCCGGTGCAAATTTGAACCCAGTCAATATTTTACTTTGGCGGTAATCGAAGATTTTTGGTCAAATAATGACGTCACTTTTGCACCAAAAAGTTGTAATTCCCTAGGTTTTGCGAATTTTGCATGACTCCACACAGGAAAGTTGTTCAGGATGCTCAACTTGGTCGATTTGCACCGTGAAAACGCGATTTCCAGAGTTGAATATTAGAAAAACAAGATGGCCGCTCTTCCATTTTCCCTGCCCGGGGAATAAACTTTTTAATTTTCAAGCTCCCGAAAAGCCGAGATAGCGTGATTACTTCTTGCGGATACCCCACCCGAGTGTGCCGGTGCAAATTTGAACCCATTTAATGTTTCACTTTGGCGGTATCGACGATTTTTGGTCAAATAATGACGTCACTTTTGCACCAAAAAGTTGAAATTCCCAAGGTTTTACGAATTTTGCATGACTCCACACAGGAAAGTTGTTCAGGATGCTCAACTTGGTCGATTTGCACCGTCAAAACGCGATTTCCAGAGTTGACTATTAGAAAAACAAGATGGCCGCTCTTCCCTTTTCCCTGCCCGGGGAATAAACTTTTTAATTTTCGAGCTCCCAAAAAGCCAGATTAGCGTGATTACTTCTTGCGGATACCCCACCCGAGTGTGCCTGTGCAAATTTGAACCCCATCAATGTTTTACTTTGGCGGTAATCGACGATTTTTTGTCAAATTATGACGTCACTTTTGCACCAGAAAGTTGTAATTCCCAAGGTTTTGCGAATTTTGCATGACTCCACACAGGAAAGTTGTTCAGGATGCTCAACTTGGTCGATTTGCACCGTCAAAACGCGCTTTCCAGAGTTGACTCTTAGAAAAACAAGATGGCCGCTATTCCATTTTCCCTGCACGGGGAATAAACTTTTTAATTTTCGAGCTCCCGAAAAGCCGAATTAGCGTGATTACTTCTTGCGGATACCCCACCCGAGTGTGCCGGTGCAAATTTGAACCCATTTAATGTTTCACTTTGGCGGTAATCGACGATTTTTGGTCAAATTATGACGTCACTTTTGCACCAAAAAGTTGTAATTCCCAAGGTTTTACGAATTTTGCATGACTCCACACAGGAAAGTTGTTCAGGATGCTCAACTTGGTCGATTTGCACCGTCAAAACGCGATTTCCAGAGTTGACTATTAGAAAACAAGATGGCCGCTCTTCCCTTTTCCCTGCCCGGGGAATAAACTTTTTATTTTTCGAGCTCCCGAAAAGCCGAATTAGCGTGATTACTTCTTGCGGATACCCCACCCGAGTGTGCCTGTGCAAATTTTAACCCCATCAATGTTTTACTTTGGCGGTAGTCGACGATTTTTGGTCAAATTATGACGTCACTTTTGCACCAAAAAGTTGTAATTCCCAAGGTGTTACGAATTTTGTATGACTCCACACAGGAAAGTTGTTCATGATGCTCAACTTGGTCGATTTGCACCGTCAAAACGCGATTTCCAGAGTTGACTATTAGAAAAACAAGATGGCCGCTCTTCCCTTTTCTCTGCCCGGGGAATAAACTTTTTACTTTTCGAGCTCCCGAAAAGCCGAATTAGCGTGATTACTTCTTGCGGATACCCCACCCGAGTGTGGATGTGCAAATTTGAACCCCATCAATGTTTTACTTTGGCGGTAATCGACGATTTTTTGTCAAATTATGACGTCACTTTTGCACCAAAAAGTTGTAATTCCCAAGGTTTTACGAATTTTGCATGACTCCACACAGGAAAGTTGTTCAGGATGCTCAACTTGGTCGATTTGCACCGTCAAAACGCGATTTCCAGAGTTGACTATTAGAAAAACAAGATGGCCGCTCTTCCCTTTTCCCTGCCCGGGGAATAAACTTTTTAATTTTCGAGCTCCCGAAAAGCCGAATTAGCGTGATTACTTCTTGCGGACACCCCACCCGAGTGTGCCTGTGCAAATTTGAACCCCTTCAATGTTTTACTTTGGCGGTAATCGACGATTTTTTGTCAAATTATGACGTCACTTTTGCACCAGAAAGTTGTAATTCCCAAGGTTTTGCGAATTTTGCATGACTCCACACAGGAAAGTTGTTCAGGATGCTCAACTTGGTCGATTTGCACCGTCAAAACGCGATTTCCAGAGTTGAATATTAAAAAAACAAGATGGCCGCTCTTCCATTTTCCCTGCCCGGAGAATAACTTTTTAATTTTCGAGCCACCCCGAAAAGCCGAATTAGCGTGATTACTTCTTGCGGATACCCCCACCCGAGTGTGCCTGTGCAAATTTGAACCCATTTAATGTTTCACTTTGGCGGTAATCGACGATTTTTTTGTCAAATAATGACGTCACTTTTGCACCAAAAAGTTGAAATTCCCAAGGTTTTACGAATTTTGCATGACTCCACACAGGAAAGTTGTTCAGGATGCTCAACTTGGTCGATTTGCACCGTCAAAACGCGATTTCCAGAGTTGACTATTAGAAAAACAAGATGGCCGCTCTTCCCTTTTCCCTGCCCGGGGAATAAACTTTTTAATTTTCGAGCTCCCAAAAAGCCAGATTAGCGTGATTACTTCTTGCGGATACCCCACCCGAGTGTGCCTGTGCAAATTTGAACCCCATCAATGTTTTACTTTGGCGGTAATCGACGATTTTTGGTCAAATTATGACGTCACTTTTGCACCAAAAAGTTGTAATTCCCAAAGTTTTGCGAATTTTGCATGACTCCACACAGGAAAGTTGTTCAGGATGCTCAACTTGGTCGATTTGCACCGTCAAAACGCGCTTTCCAGAGTTGACTCTTAGAAAAACAAGATGGCCGCTCTTCCATTTTCCCTGCACGGGGAATAAACTTTTTAATTTTCGAGCTCCCGAAAAGCCGAATTAGCGTGATTACTTCTTGCGGATACCCCACCCGAGTGTGCCTGTGCAAATTTGAACCCCTTCAATGTTTTACTTTGGCGGTAATCGACGATTTTTGGTCAAATTATGACGTCACTTTTGCACCAAAAAGTTGTAATTCCCAAGGTTTTACGAATTTTGCATGACTCCACACAGGAAAGTTGTTCAGGATGCTCAACTTGGTCGATTTGAGCGTAAAAACGCGATTTCCAGAGTTGACTATTAGAAAAACAAGATGGCCGCTCTTCCCTTTTCCCTGCACGGGGAATAAACTTTTTAATTTTCGAGCTCCCGAAAAGCCGAATTAGCGTGATTACTTCTTGCGGATACCCCACCCGAGTGTGCCGGTGCAAATTTGAACCCATTTAATGTTTCACTTTGGCGGTAATCGACGATTTTTGGTCAAATTATGACGTCACTTTTGCACCAAAAAGTCGTAATTCCCAAGGTTTTACGAATTTTGCATGACTCCACACAGGAAAGTTGTTCAGGATGCTCAACTTGGTCGATTTGCACCGTCAAAACGCGATTTCCAGAGTTGACTATTAGAAAAACAAGATGGCCGCACTTCCCTTTTCCCTGCCCGGGGAATAAACTTTTTAATTTTCGAGCTCCCAAAAAGCCAGATTAGCGTGATTACTTCTTGCGGATACCCCACCCGAGTGTGCCTGTGCAAATTTGAACCCCATCAATGTTTTACTTTGGCGGTAATCGACGATTTTTTGTCAAATTATGACGTCACTTTTGCACCAAAAAGTTGTAATTCCCAAGGTTTTGCGAATTTTGCATGACTCCGCACAGGAAAGTTGTTCAGGATGCTCAACTTGGTCGATTTGCACCGTCAAAACGCGATTTCCAGAGTTGACTCTTAGAAAAACAAGATGGCCGCTCTTCCCTTTTCCCTGCCCGGAGAATAACTTTTTAATTTTCGAGCCACCCCGAAAAGCCGAATTAGCGTGATTACTTCTTGCGGATACCCCACCGGAGTGTGCCGGTGCAAATTTGAACCCCGTCAATGTTTTACTTTGGCGGTAATCGACGATTTTTTTGTCAAATTATGACGTCACTTTTTGCACCAAAAAGTTGTAATTCCCAAGGTTTTGCGAATTTTGCATGACTCCACACAGGAAAGTTGTTCAGGATGCTCAACTTGGTCGATTTGCACTGTCAAAACGCGATTTCCAGAGTTGACTATTAGAAAAACAAGATGGCCGCTCTTCCCTTTTTCATGCCCGGGGAATAAACTTTTTACTTTTCGAGCTCCCGAAAAGCCGAATTAGCGTGATTACTTCTTGCGAATACCCCACCCGAGTGTGCCGGTGCAAACTTGAACCCAGTCAATGTTTTACTTTGGCGGTAATCGACGATTTTTGGTCAAATAATGACGTCACTTTTGCACCAAAAAGTTGTAATTCCCTAGGTTTTGCGAATTTTGCATGACTCCACACAGGAAAGTTGTTCAGGATGCTCAACTTGGTCGATTTGCACCGTCAAAACGCGATTTCCAGAGTTGAATATTAGAAAAACAAGATGGCCGCTCTTCCATTTTCCCTGCCCGGAGAATAACTTTTTAATTTTCGAGCTCCCAAAAAGCCAAATTAGCGTGATTACTTCTTGCGGATACCCCACCCGAGTGTGCCTGTGCAAATTTGAACCCCGTCAATGTTTTACTTTGGCGGTAATCGACGATTTTTGGACAAATTATGACGTCACTTTTGCACCAAAAAGTTGTAATTCCCAAGGTTTTACGAATTTTGCATGACTCCACACAGGAAAGTTGTTCAGGATGCTCAACTTGGTCGATTTGCACCGTCAAAACTCGATTTCCAGAGTTGAATATTAGAAAAACAAGATGGCCGCTCTTCCCTTTTCCCTGACCGGAGAATAAACTTTTTAATTTTCGAGCCACCCCGAAAAGCCGAATTAGCGTGATTACTTCTTGCGGATACCCCCACCCGAGTGTGCCTGTGCAATTTTGAACCCAGTCAATGTTTTACTTTGGCGGTAATCGACGATTTTTGGTCAAATAATGACGTCACTTTTGCACCAAAAAGTTGTAATTCCCTAGGTTTTGCGAATTTTGCATGACTCCACACAGGAAAGTTGTTCAGGATGCTCAACTTGGTCGATTTGCACCGTCAAAACGCGATTTCCAGAGTTGAATATTAGAAAAACAAGATGGGCGCTCTTCCCTTTTCCCTGCCCGGAGAATAACTTTTTAATTTTCGAGCCACCCCGAAAAGCCGAATTAGCGTGATTACTTCTTGCGGATACCCCACCCGAGTGTGCCGGTGCAAATTTGAACCCCGTCAATGTTTTACTTTGGCGGTAATCGACGATTTTTTTGTCAAATTATGACGTCACTTTTTGCACCAAAAAGTTGTAATTCCCAAGGTTTTGCGAATTTTGCATGACTCCACACAGGAAAGTTGTTCAGGATGCTCAACTTGGTCGATTTGCACTGTCAAAACGCGATTTCCAGAGTTGACTATTAGAAAAACAAGACGGCCGCTCTTCCCTTTTCCCTGCCCGGGGAATAAACTTTTTACTTTTCAAGCTCCCGAAAAGCCGAATTAGCGTGATTACTTCTTGCGGATACCCCACCCGATTGTGCCGGTGCAAATTTGAACCCAGTCAATATTTTACTTTGGCGGTAATCGACGATTTTTGGTCAAATAATGACGTCACTTTTGCACCAAAAAGTTGTAATTCCCTAGGTTTTGCGAATTTTGCATGACTCCACACAGGAAAGTTGTTCAGGATGCTCAACTTGGTCGATTTGCACCGTGAAAACGCGATTTCCAGAGTTGAATATTAGAAAAACAAGATGGCCGCTCTTCCATTTTCCCTGCCCGGGGAATAAACTTTTTAATTTTCAAGCTCCCGAAAAGCCGAGATAGCGTGATTACTTCTTGCGGATACCCCACCCGAGTGTGCCGGTGCAAATTTGAACCCATTTAATGTTTCACTTTGGCGGTATCGACGATTTTTGGTCAAATAATGACGTCACTTTTGCACCAAAAAGTTGAAATTCCCAAGGTTTTACGAATTTTGCATGACTCCACACAGGAAAGTTGTTCAGGATGCTCAACTTGGTCGATTTGCACCGTCAAAACGCGATTTCCAGAGTTGACTATTAGAAAAACAAGATGGCCGCTCTTCCCTTTTCCCTGCCCGGGGAATAAACTTTTTAATTTTCGAGCTCCCAAAAAGCCAGATTAGCGTGATTACTTCTTGCGGATACCCCACCCGAGTGTGCCTGTGCAAATTTGAACCCCATCAATGTTTTACTTTGGCGGTAATCGACGATTTTTTGTCAAATTATGACGTCACTTTTGCACCAGAAAGTTGTAATTCCCAAGGTTTTGCGAATTTTGCATGACTCCACACAGGAAAGTTGTTCAGGATGCTCAACTTGGTCGATTTGCACCGTCAAAACGCGCTTTCCAGAGTTGACTCTTAGAAAAACAAGATGGCCGCTATTCCATTTTCCCTGCACGGGGAATAAACTTTTTAATTTTCGAGCTCCCGAAAAGCCGAATTAGCGTGATTACTTCTTGCGGATACCCCACCCGAGTGTGCCGGTGCAAATTTGAACCCATTTAATGTTTCACTTTGGCGGTAATCGACGATTTTTGGTCAAATTATGACGTCACTTTTGCACCAAAAAGTTGTAATTCCCAAGGTTTTACGAATTTTGCATGACTCCACACAGGAAAGTTGTTCAGGATGCTCAACTTGGTCGATTTGCACCGTCAAAACGCGATTTCCAGAGTTGACTATTAGAAAACAAGATGGCCGCTCTTCCCTTTTCCCTGCCCGGGGAATAAACTTTTTATTTTTCGAGCTCCCGAAAAGCCGAATTAGCGTGATTACTTCTTGCGGATACCCCACCCGAGTGTGCCTGTGCAAATTTTAACCCCATCAATGTTTTACTTTGGCGGTAGTCGACGATTTTTGGTCAAATTATGACGTCACTTTTGCACCAAAAAGTTGTAATTCCCAAGGTGTTACGAATTTTGTATGACTCCACACAGGAAAGTTGTTCATGATGCTCAACTTGGTCGATTTGCACCGTCAAAACGCGATTTCCAGAGTTGACTATTAGAAAAACAAGATGGCCGCTCTTCCCTTTTCTCTGCCCGGGGAATAAACTTTTTACTTTTCGAGCTCCCGAAAAGCCGAATTAGCGTGATTACTTCTTGCGGATACCCCACCCGAGTGTGGATGTGCAAATTTGAACCCCATCAATGTTTTACTTTGGCGGTAATCGACGATTTTTTGTCAAATTATGACGTCACTTTTGCACCAAAAAGTTGTAATTCCCAAGGTTTTACGAATTTTGCATGACTCCACACAGGAAAGTTGTTCAGGATGCTCAACTTGGTCGATTTGCACCGTCAAAACGCGATTTCCAGAGTTGACTATTAGAAAAACAAGATGGCCGCTCTTCCCTTTTCCCTGCCCGGGGAATAAACTTTTTAATTTTCGAGCTCCCGAAAAGCCGAATTAGCGTGATTACTTCTTGCGGACACCCCACCCGAGTATGCCTGTGCAAATTTGAACCCCTTCAATGTTTTACTTTGGCGGTAATCGACGATTTTTTGTCAAATTATGACGTCACTTTTGCACCAAAAAGTTGTAATTCCCAAGGTTTTGCGAATTTTGCATGACTCCACACAGGAAAGTTGTTCAGGATGCTCAACTTGGTCGATTTGCACCGTCAAAACGCGATTTCCAGAGTTGACTATTAGAAAAACAAGATGGCCGCTCTTCCCTTTTCCCTGCCCGGGGAATAAACTTTTTACTTTTCAAGCTCCCGAAAAGCCGAATTAGCGTGATTACTTCTTGCGGATACCCCACCCGATTGTGCCGGTGCAAATTTGAACCCAGTCAATATTTTACTTTGGCGGTAATCGACGATTTTTGGTCAAATAATGACGTCACTTTTGCACCAAAAAGTTGTAATTCCCTAGGTTTTGCGAATTTTGCATGACTCCACACAGGAAAGTTGTTCAGGATGCTCAACTTGGCCGATTTGCACCGTGAAAACGCGATTTCCAGAGTTGAATATTAGAAAAACAAGATGGCCGCTCTTCCATTTTCCCTGCCCGGGGAATAAACTTTTTAATTTTCAAGCTGCCGAAAAGCCGAATTAGCGTGATTACTTCTTGCGGATACCCCACCCGAGTGTGCCGGTGCAAATTTGAACCCATTTAATGTTTCACTTTGGCGGTAATCGACGATTTTTGGTCAAATAATGACGTCACTTTTGCACCAAAAAGTTGAAATTCCCAAGGTTTTACGAATTTTGCATGACTCCACACAGGAAAGTTGTTCAGGATGCTCAACTTGGTCGATTTGCACCGTCAAAACGCGATTTCCAGAGTTGACTATTAGAAAAACAAGATGGCCGCTCTTCCCTTTTCCCTGCCCGGGGAATAAACTTTTTAATTTTCGAGCTCCCAAAAAGCCAGATTAGCGTGATTACTTCTTGCGGATACCCCACCCGAGTGTGCCTGTGCAAATTTGAACCCCATCAATGTTTTACTTTGGCGGTAATCGACGATTTTTTGCCAAATTATGACGTCACTTTTGCACCAAAAAGTTGTAATTCCCAAGGTTTTGCGAATTTTGCATGACTCCACACAGGAAAGTTGTTCAGGATGCTCAACTTGGTCGATTTGAACCGTCAAAACGCGCTTTCCAGAGTTGACTCTTAGAAAAACAAGATGGCCGCTCTTCCATTTTCCCTGCACGGGGAATAAACTTTTTAATTTTCGAGCTCCCGAAAAGCCGAATTAGCGTGATTACTTCTTGCGGATACCCCACCCGAGTGTGCCGGTGCAAATTTGAACCCATTTAATGTTTCACTTTGGCGGTAATCGACGATTTTTGGTCAAATTATGACGTCACTTTTGCACCAAAAAGTTGTAATTCCCAAGGTTTTACGAATTTTGCATGACTCCACACAGGAAAGTTGTTCAGGATGCTCAACTTGGTCGATTTGCACCGTCAAAACGCGATTTCCAGAGTTGACTATTAGAAAACAAGATGGCCGCTCTTCCCTTTTCCCTGCCCGGGGAATAAACTTTTTATTTTTCGAGCTCCCGAAAAGCCGAATTAGCGTGATTACTTCTTGCGGATACCCCACCCGAGTGTGCCTGTGCAAATTTTAACCCCATCAATGTTTTACTTTGGCGGTAGTCGACGATTTTTGGTCAAATTATGACGTCACTTTTGCACCAAAAAGTTGTAATTCCCAAGGTGTTACGAATTTTGTATGACTCCACACAGGAAAGTTGTTCATGATGCTCAACTTGGTCGATTTGCACCGTCAAAACGCGATTTCCAGAGTTGACTATTAGAAAAACAAGATGGCCGTTCTTCCCTTTTCTCTGCCCGGGGAATAAACTTTTTACTTTTCGAGCTCCCGAAAAGCCGAATTAGCGTGATTACTTCTTGCGGATACCCCACCCGAGTGTGGATGTGCAAATTTGAACCCCATCAATGTTTTACTTTGGCGGTAATCGACGATTTTTTGTCAAATTATGACGTCACTTTTGCACCAAAAAGTTGTAATTCCCAAGGTTTTACGAATTTTGCATGACTCCACACAGGAAAGTTGTTCAGGATGCTCAACTTGGTCGATTTGCACCGTCAAAACGCGATTTCCAGAGTTGACTATTAGAAAAACAAGATGACCGCTCTTCCCTTTTCCCTGCCCGGGGAATAAACTTTTTAATTTTCGAGCTCCCGAAAAGCCGAATTAGCGTGATTACTTCTTGCGGACACCCCACCCGAGTGTGTCTGTGCAAATTTGAACCCCTTCAATGTTTTACTTTGGCGGTAATCGACGATTTTTTGTCAAATTATGACGTCACTTTTGCACCAAAAAGTTGTAATTCCCAAGGTTTTGCGAATTTTGCATGACTCCACACAGGAAAGTTGTTCAGGATGCTCAACTTGGTCGATTTGAGCGTAAAAACGCGATTTCCAGAGTTGACTATTAGAAAAACAAGATGGCCGCTCTTCCCTTTTCCCTGCACGGGGAACAAACTTTTTAATTTTCGAGCTCCCGAAAAGCCGAATTAGCGTGATTACTTCTTGCGGATACCCCACCGAGTGTGCCGGTGCAAATTTGAACCCATTTAATGTTTCACTTTGGCGGTAATCGACGATTTTTTGTCAAATTATGACGTCACTTTTGCACCAAAAAGTCGTAATTCCCAAGGTTTTACGAATTTTGCATGACTCCACACAGGAAAGTTGTTCAGGATGCTCAACTTGGTCGATTTGCACCGTCAAAACGCGATTTCCAGAGTTGACTATTAGAAAAACAAGATGGCCGCACTTCCCTTTTCCCTGCCCGGGGAATAAACTTTTTAATTTTCGAGCTCCCAAAAAGCTAGATTAGCGTGATTACTTCTTGCGGATACCCCACCCGAGTGTGCCTGTGCAAATTTGAACCCCATCAATGTTTTACTTTGGCGGTAATCGACGATTTTTTGTCAAATTATGACGTCACTTTTGCACCAAAAAGTTGTAATTCCCAAGGTTTTGCGAACTTTGCATGACTCCACACAGGAAAGTTGTTCAGGATGCTCAACTTGGTCGATTTGCACCGTCAAAACGCAATTTCCAGAGTTGACTCTTAGAAAAACAAAATGGCCGCTCTTCCCTTTTCCCTGCCCGGAGAATAACTTTTTAATTTTCGAGCCACCCCGAAAAGCCGAATTAGCGTGATTACTTCTTGCGGATACCCCACCCGAGTGTGCCTGTGCAAATTTGAACCCCGTCAATGTTTTACTTTGGCGGTAATCGACGATTTTTTTGTCAAATTATGACGTCACTTTTTGCACCAAAAAGTTGTAATTCCCAAGGTTTTGCGAATTTGCATGACTCCACACAGGAAAGTTGTTCAGGATGCTCAACTTGGTCGATTTGCACTGTCAAAACGCGATTTCCAGAGTTGACTATTAGAAAAACAAGATGGCCGCTCTTCCCTTTTTCCTGCCCGGGGAATAAACTTTTTACTTTTCGAGCTCCCGAAAAGCCGAATTAGCGTGATTACTTCTTGCGGATACCCCACCCGAGTGTGGATGTGCAAATTTGAACCCCATCAATGTTTTACTTTGGCGGTAATCGACGATTTTTTGTCAAATTATGACGTCACTTTTGCACCAAAAAGTTGTAATTCCCAAGGTTTTACGAATTTTGCATGACTCCACACAGGAAAGTTGTTCAGGATGCTCAACTTGGTCGATTTGCACCGTCAAAACGCGATTTCCAGAGTTGACTATTAGAAAACAAGATGGCCGCTCTTCCCTTTTCCCTGCCCGGGGAATAAACTTTTTAATTTTCGAGCCACCCCGAAAAGCCGAATTAGCGTGATTACTTCTTGCGGATACCCCACCCGAGTGTGCCTGTGCAAATTTGAACCCCTTCAATGTTTTACTTTGGCGGTAATCGACGATTTTTTGTCAAATTATGACGTCACTTTTGCACCAAAAAGTTGTAATTCCAAAGGTTTTGCGAATTTTGCATGACTCCACACAGGAAAGTTGTTCAGGATGCTCAACTTGGTCGATTTGAGCGTAAAAACGCGATTTCCAGAGTTGACTATTAGAAAACAAGATGGCCGCTCTTCCCTTTTCCCTGCACGGGGAATAAACTTTTTAATTTTCGAGCTCCCGAAAAGCCGAATTACCGTGATTACTTCTTGCGGATACCCCACCCGAGTGTGCCGGTGCAAATTTGAACCCATTTAATGTTTCACTTTGGCGGTAATCGACGATTTTTGGTCAAATTATGACGTCACTTTTGCACCAAAAAGTCGTAATTCCCAAGGTTTTACGAATTTTGCATGACTCCACACAGGAAAGTTGTTCAGGATGCTCAACTTGGTCGATTTGCACCGTCAAAACGCGATTTCCAGAGTTGACTATTAGAAAAACAAGATGGCCGCACTTCCCTTTTCCCTGCACGGGGAATAAACTTTTTAATTTTCGAGCTCCCAAAAAGCCAGATTAGCGTGATTACTTCTTGCGGATACCCCACCCGAGTGTGCCGGTGCAAATTTGAACCCCGTCAATGTTTTACTTTGGCGGTAATCGACGATTTTTTTGTCAAATTATGACGTCACTTTTTGCACCAAAAAGTTGTAATTCCCAAGGTTTTGCGAATTTTGCATGACTCCACACAGGAAAGTTGTTCAGGATGCTCAACTTGGTCGATTTGCACTGTCAAAACGCGATTTCCAGAGTTGACTATTAGAAAAACAAGATGGCCGCTCTTCCCTTTTCCCTGCCCGGGGAATAAACTTTTTACTTTTCAAGCTCCCGAAAAGCCGAATTAGCGTGATTACTTCTTGCGGATACCCCACCCGAGTGTGCCGGTGCAAATTTGAACCCAGTCAATATTTTACTTTGGCGGTAATCGACGATTTTTGGTCAAATAATGACGTCACTTTTGCACCAAAAAGTTGTAATTCCCTAGGTTTTGCGAATTTTGCATGACTCCACACAGGAAAGTTGTTCAGGATGCTCAACTTGGTCGATTTGCACCGTGAAAACGCGATTTCCAGAGTTGAATATTAGAAAAACAAGATGGCCGCTCTTCCATTTTCCCTGCCCGGGGAATAAACTTTTTAATTTTCGAGCTCCCGAAAAGCCGAATTAGCGTGATTACTTCTTGCGGATACCCCACCCGAGTGTGCCGGTGCAAATTTGAACCCATTTAATGTTTCACTTTGGCGGTAATCGACGATTTTTGGTCAAATAATGACGTCACTTTTGCACCAAAAAGTTGAAATTCCCAAGGTTTTACGAATTTTGCATGACTCCACACAGGAAAGTTGTTCAGGATGCTCAACTTGGTCGATTTGCACCGTCAAAACGCGATTTCCAGAGTTGACTATTAGAAAAACAAGATGGCCGCTCTTCCCTTTTCCCTGCCAGGGGAATAAACTTTTTAATTTTCGAGCTCCCAAAAAGCCAGATTAGCGTGATTACTTCTTGCGGATACCCCACCCGAGTGTGCCTGTGCAAATTTGAACCCCAACAATGTTTTACTATGGCGGTAATCGACGATTTTTTGTCAAATTATGACGTCACTTTTTGCACCAAAAAGTTGTAATTCCCAAGGTTTTGCGAATTTTGCATGACTCCACACAGGAAAGTTGTTCAGGATGCTCATCTTGGTCGATTTGCACCGTCAAAACGCGCTTTCCAGAGTTGACTCTTAGAAAAACAAGATGGCCGCTCTTCCATTTTCCCTGCACGGGGAATACACTTTTTAATTTTCGAGCTCCCGAAAAGCCGAATTAGCGTGATTACTTCTTGCGGATACCCCACCGAGTGTGCCGGTGCAAATTTGAACCCATTTAATGTTTCACTTTGGCGGTAATCGACGATTTTTGGTCAAATTATGACGTCACTTTTGCACCAAAAAGTTGTAATTCCCAAGGTTTTACGAATTTTGCATGACTCCACACAGGAAAGTTGTTCAGGATGCTCAACTTGGTCGATTTGCACCGTGAAAACGCGATTTCCAGAGTTGACTATTAGAAAAACAAGATGGCCGCTCTTCCCTTTTCCCTGCCCGGGGAATAAACTTTTTAATTTTCGAGCTCCCAAAAAGCCAGATTAGCGTGATTACTTCTTGCGGATACCCCACCCGAGTGTGCCTGTGCAAATTTGAACCCCATCAATGTTTTACTTTGGCGGTAATCGACGATTTTTTGTCAAATTATGACGTCACTTTTGCACCAAAAAGTTGTAATTCCCAAGGTTTTGCGAATTTTGCATGACTCCACACAGGAAAGTTGTTCAGGATGCTCAACTTGGTCGATTTGCACCGTCAAAACGCGATTAGCAAGAGTTGACTATTAGAAAACAAGATGGCCGCTCTTCCATTTTCCCTGCCTGGGGAATAAACTTTTTAATTTTCGAGGCACCCCGAAAAGCCGAATTAGCGTGATTACTTCTTGCGGATACCCCACCGGAGTGTGCCGGTGCAAATCTGAACCCCGTCAATGTTTTACTTTGGCGGTAATCGACGATTTTTGGACAAATTATGACGTCACTTTTGCACCAAAAAGTTGTAATTTCCAAGGTTTTACGAATTTTGCATGACTCCACACAGGAAAGTTGTTCAGGATGCTCAACTTGGTCGATTTGCACCGTCAAAACGCGATTTCCAGAGTTGACTATTAGAAAAACAAGATGGCCGCTCTTCCCTTTTCCCTGCCCGGGGAATAAACTTTTTAATTTTCGAGCTCCCGAAAAGCCGAATTAGCATGATTACTTCTTGCGGATACCCCCACCCGAGTGTGCCTGTGCAAATTTGAACCCAGTCAATGTTTTACTTTGGCGGTAATCGACGATTTTTGGTCAAATAATGACGTCACTTTTGCACCAAAAAGTTGTAATTCCCTAGGTTTTGCGAATTTTGCATGACTCCACACAGGAAAGTTGATCAGGATGCTCAACTTGGTCGATTTGCACTGTCAAAACGCGATTTCCAGAGTTGACTATTAGAAAAACAAGATGGCCGCTCTTCCCTTTTTCCTGCCCGGGGAATAAACTTTTTACTTTTCGAGCTCCCGAAAAGCCGAATTAGCGTGATTACTTCTTGCGGATACCCCACCCGAGTGTGGATGTGCAAATTTGAACCCCATCAATGTTTTACTTTGGCGGTAATCGACGATTTTTTGTCAAATTATGACGTCACTTTTGCACCAAAAAGTTGTAATTCCCAAGGTTTTACGAATTTTGCATGACTCCACACAGGAAAGTTGTTCAGGATGCTCAACTTGGTCGATTTGCACCGTCAAAACGCGATTTCCAGAGTTGACTATTAGAAAACAAGATGGCCGCTCTTCCCTTTTCCCTGCCCGGGGAATAAACTTTTTAATTTTCGAGCCACCCCGAAAAGCCGAATTAGCGTGATTTCTTCTTGCGGATACCCCACCCGAGTGTGCCTGTGCAAATTTGAACCCCTTCAATGTTTTACTTTGGCGGTAATCGACGATTTTTTGTCAAATTATGACGTCATTTTTGCACCAAAAAGTTGTAATTCCAAAGGTTTTGCGAATTTTGCATGACTCCACACAGGAAAGTTGTTCAGGATGCTCAACTTGGTCGATTTGAGCGTAAAAACGCGATTTCCAGAGTTGACTATTAGAAAACAAGATGGCCGCTCTTCCCTTTTCCCTGCACGGGGAATAAACTTTTTAATTTTCGAGCTCCCGAAAAGCCGAATTACCGTGATTACTTCTTGCGGATACCCCACCCGAGTGTGCCGGTGCAAATTTGAACCCATTTAATGTTTCACTTTGGCGGTAATCGACGATTTTTGGTCAAATTATGACGTCACTTTTGCACCAAAAAGTCGTAATTCCCAAGGTTTTACGAATTTTGCATGACTCCACACAGGAAAGTTGTTCAGGATGCTCAACTTGGTCGATTTGCACCGTCAAAACGCGATTTCCAGAGTTGACTATTAGAAAAACAAGATGGCCGCACTTCCCTTTTCCCTGCCCGGGGAATAAACTTTTTAATTTTCGAGCTCCCAAAAAGCCAGATTAGCGTGATTACTTCTTGCGGATACCCCACCCGAGTGTGCCTGTGCAAATTTGAACCCCATCAATGTTTTACTTTGGCGGTAATCGACGATTTTTTGTCAAATTATGACGTCACTTTTGCACCAAAAAGTTGTAATTCCCAAGGTTTTGCGAATTTTGCATGACTCCACACAGGAAAGTTGTTCAGGATGCTCAACTTGGTCGATTTGCACCGTCAAAACGCGATTAGCAAGAGTTGACTATTAGAAAACAAGATGGCCGCTCTTCCATTTTCCCTGCCTGGGGAATAAACTTTTTAATTTTCGAGGCACCCCGAAAAGCCGAATTAGCGTGATTACTTCTTGCGGATACCCCACCGGAGTGTGCCGGTGCAAATCTGAACCCCGTCAATGTTTTACTTTGGCGGTAATCGACGATTTTTGGACAAATTATGACGTCACTTTTGCACCAAAAAGTTGTAATTCCCAAGGTTTTACGAATTTTGCATGACTCCACACAGGAAAGTTGTTCAGGATGCTCAACTTGGTCGATTTGCACCGTCAAAACGCGATTTCCAGAGTTGACTATTAGAAAAACAAGATGGCCGCTCTTCCCTTTTCCCTGCCCGGGGAATAAACTTTTTAATTTTCGAGCTCCCGAAAAGCCGAATTAGCATGATTACTTCTTGCGGATACCCCCACCCGAGTGTGCCTGTGCAAATTTGAACCCAGTCAATGTTTTACTTTGGCGGTAATCGACGATTTTTGGTCAAATAATGACGTCACTTTTGCACCAAAAAGTTGTAATTCCCTAGGTTTTGCGAATTTTGCATGACTCCACACAGGAAAGTTGATCAGGATGCTCAACTTGGTCGATTTGCACTGTCAAAACGCGATTTCCAGAGTTGACTATTAGAAAAACAAGATGGCCGCTCTTCCCTTTTTCCTGCCCGGGGAATAAACTTTTTACTTTTCGAGCTCCCGAAAAGCCGAATTAGCGTGATTACTTCTTGCGGATACCCCACCCGAGTGTGGATGTGCAAATTTGAACCCCATCAATGTTTTACTTTGGCGGTAATCGACGATTTTTTGTCAAATTATGACGTCACTTTTGCACCAAAAAGTTGTAATTCCCAAGGTTTTACGAATTTTGCATGACTCCACACAGGAAAGTTGTTCAGGATGCTCAACTTGGTCGATTTGCACCGTCAAAACGCGATTTCCAGAGTTGACTATTAGAAAACAAGATGGCCGCTCTTCCCTTTTCCCTGCCCGGGGAATAAACTTTTTAATTTTCGAGCCACCCCGAAAAGCCGAATTAGCGTGATTTCTTCTTGCGGATACCCCACCCGAGTGTGCCTGTGCAAATTTGAACCCCTTCAATGTTTTACTTTGGCGGTAATCGACGATTTTTTGTCAAATTATGACGTCATTTTTGCACCAAAAAGTTGTAATTCCAAAGGTTTTGCGAATTTTGCATGACTCCACACAGGAAAGTTGTTCAGGATGCTCAACTTGGTCGATTTGAGCGTAAAAACGCGATTTCCAGAGTTGACTATTAGAAAACAAGATGGCCGCTCTTCCCTTTTCCCTGCACGGGGAATAAACTTTTTAATTTTCGAGCTCCCGAAAAGCCGAATTACCGTGATTACTTCTTGCGGATACCCCACCCGAGTGTGCCGGTGCAAATTTGAACCCATTTAATGTTTCACTTTGGCGGTAATCGACGATTTTTGGTCAAATTATGACGTCACTTTTGCACCAAAAAGTCGTAATTCCCAAGGTTTTACGAATTTTGCATGACTCCACACAGGAAAGTTGTTCAGGATGCTCAACTTGGTCGATTTGCACCGTCAAAACGCGATTTCCAGAGTTGACTATTAGAAAAACAAGATGGCCGCACTTCCCTTTTCCCTGCCCGGGGAATAAACTTTTTAATTTTCGAGCTCCCAAAAAGCCAGATTAGCGTGATTACTTCTTGCGGATACCCCACCCGAGTGTGCCGGTGCAAATTTGAACCCCGTCAATGTTTTACTTTGGCGGTAATCGACGATTTTTTTGTCAAATTATGACGTCACTTTTTGCACCAAAAAGTTGTAATTCCCAAGGTTTTGCGAATTTTGCATGACTCCACACAGGAAAGTTGTTCAGGATGCTCAACTTGGTCGATTTGCACTGTCAAAACGCGATTTCCAGAGTTGACTATTAGAAAAACAAGATGGCCGCTCTTCCCTTTTCCCTGCCCGGGGAATAAACTTTTTACTTTTCAAGCTCCCGAAAAGCCGAATTAGCGTGATTACTTCTTGCGGATACCCCACCCGAGTGTGCCGGTGCAAATTTGAACCCAGTCAATATTTTACTTTGGCGGTAATCGACGATTTTTGGTCAAATAATGACGTCACTTTTGCACCAAAAAGTTGTAATTCCCTAGGTTTTGCGAATTTTGCATGACTCCACACAGGAAAGTTGTTCAGGATGCTCAACTTGGTCGATTTGCACCGTGAAAACGCGATTTCCAGAGTTGAATATTAGAAAAACAAGATGGCCGCTCTTCCATTTTCCCTGCCCGGGGAATAAACTTTTTAATTTTCGAGCTCCCGAAAAGCCGAATTAGCGTGATTACTTCTTGCGGATACCCCACCCGAGTGTGCCGGTGCAAATTTGAACCCATTTAATGTTTCACTTTGGCGGTAATCGACGATTTTTGGTCAAATAATGACGTCACTTTTGCACCAAAAAGTTGAAATTCCCAAGGTTTTACGAATTTTGCATGACTCCACACAGGAAAGTTGTTCAGGATGCTCAACTTGGTCGATTTGCACCGTCAAAACGCGATTTCCAGAGTTGACTATTAGAAAAACAAGATGGCCGCTCTTCCCTTTTCCCTGCCAGGGGAATAAACTTTTTAATTTTCGAGCTCCCAAAAAGCCAGATTAGCGTGATTACTTCTTGCGGATACCCCACCCGAGTGTGCCTGTGCAAATTTGAACCCCAACAATGTTTTACTTTGGCGGTAATCGACGATTTTTTGTCAAATTATGACGTCACTTTTGCACCAAAAAGTTGTAATTCCCAAGGTTTTGCGAATTTTGCATGACTCCACACAGGAAAGTTGTTCAGGATGCTCATCTTGGTCGATTTGCACCGTCAAAACGCGCTTTCCAGAGTTGACTCTTAGAAAAACAAGATGGCCGCTCTTCCATTTTCCCTGCACGGGGAATACACTTTTTAATTTTCGAGCTCCCGAAAAGCCGAATTAGCGTGATTACTTCTTGCGGATACCCCACCGAGTGTGCCGGTGCAAATTTGAACCCATTTAATGTTTCACTTTGGCGGTAATCGACGATTTTTGGTCAAATTATGACGTCACTTTTGCACCAAAAAGTTGTAATTCCCAAGGTTTTACGAATTTTGCATGACTCCACACAGGAAAGTTGTTCAGGATGCTCAACTTGGTCGATTTGCACCGTGAAAACGCGATTTCCAGAGTTGACTATTAGAAAAACAAGATGGCCGCTCTTCCCTTTTCCCTGCCCGGGGAATAAACTTTTTAATTTTCGAGCTCCCAAAAAGCCAGATTAGCGTGATTACTTCTTGCGGATACCCCACCCGAGTGTGCCTGTGCAAATTTGAACCCCATCAATGTTTTACTTTGGCGGTAATCGACGATTTTTTGTCAAATTATGACGTCACTTTTGCACCAAAAAGTTGTAATTCCCAAGGTTTTGCGAATTTTGCATGACTCCACACAGGAAAGTTGTTCAGGATGCTCAACTTGGTCGATTTGCACCGTCAAAACGCGATTAGCAAGAGTTGACTATTAGAAAACAAGATGGCCGCTCTTCCATTTTCCCTGTCTGGGGAATAAACTTTTTAATTTTCGAGGCACCCCGAAAAGCCGAATTAGCGTGATTACTTCTTGCGGATACCCCACCGGAGTGTGCCGGTGCAAATCTGAACCCCGTCAATGTTTTACTTTGGCGGTAATCGACGATTTTTGGACAAATTATGACGTCACTTTTGCACCAAAAAGTTGTAATTCCCAAGGTTTTACGAATTTTGCATGACTCCACACAGGAAAGTTGTTCAGGATGCTCAACTTGGTCGATTTGCACCGTCAAAACGCGATTTCCAGAGTTGACTATTAGAAAAACAAGATGGCCGCTCTTCCCTTTTCCCTGCCCGGGGAATAAACTTTTTAATTTTCGAGCTCCCGAAAAGCCGAATTAGCATGATTACTTCTTGCGGATACCCCCACCCGAGTGTGCCTGTGCAAATTTGAACCCAGTCAATGTTTTACTTTGGCGGTAATCGACGATTTTTGGTCAAATAATGACGTCACTTTTGCACCAAAAAGTTGTAATTCCCTAGGTTTTGCGAATTTTGCATGACTCCACACAGGAAAGTTGATCAGGATGCTCAACTTGGTCGATTTGCACTGTCAAAACGCGATTTCCAGAGTTGACTATTAGAAAAACAAGATGGCCGCTCTTCCCTTTTCCCTGCCCGGGGAATAAACTTTTTACTTTTCAAGCTCCCGAAAAGCCGAATTAGCGTGATTACTTCTTGCGGATACCCCACCCGAGTGTGCCGGTGCAAATTTGAACCCAGTCAATATTTTACTTTGGCGGTAATCGACGATTTTTGGTCAAATAATGACGTCACTTTTGCACCAAAAAGTTGTAATTCCCTAGGTTTTGCGAATTTTGCATGACTCCACACAGGAAAGTTGTTCAGGATGCTCAACTTGGTCGATTTGCACCGTGAAAACGCGATTTCCAGAGTTGAATATTAGAAAAACAAGATGGCCGCTCTTCCATTTTCCCTGCCCGGGGAATAAACTTTTTAATTTTCGAGCTCCCGAAAAGCCGAATTAGCGTGATTACTTCTTGCGGATACCCCACCCGAGTGTGCCGGTGCAAATTTGAACCCATTTAATGTTTCACTTTGGCGGTAATCGACGATTTTTGGTCAAATAATGACGTCACTTTTGCACCAAAAAGTTGAAATTCCCAAGGTTTTACGAATTTTGCATGACTCCACACAGGAAAGTTGTTCAGGATGCTCAACTTGGTCGATTTGCACCGTCAAAACGCGATTTCCAGAGTTGACTATTAGAAAAACAAGATGGCCGCTCTTCCCTTTTCCCTGCCAGGGGAATAAACTTTTTAATTTTCGAGCTCCCAAAAAGCCAGATTAGCGTGATTACTTCTTGCGGATACCCCACCCGAGTGTGCCTGTGCAAATTTGAACCCCAACAATGTTTTACTTTGGCGGTAATCGACGATTTTTTGTCAAATTATGACGTCACTTTTGCACCAAAAAGTTGTAATTCCCAAGGTTTTGCGAATTTTGCATGACTCCACACAGGAAAGTTGTTCAGGATGCTCATCTTGGTCGATTTGCACCGTCAAAACGCGCTTTCCAGAGTTGACTCTTAGAAAAACAAGATGGCCGCTCTTCCATTTTCCCTGCACGGGGAATACACTTTTTAATTTTCGAGCTCCCGAAAAGCCGAATTAGCGTGATTACTTCTTGCGGATACCCCACCGAGTGTGCCGGTGCAAATTTGAACCCATTTAATGTTTCACTTTGGCGGTAATCGACGATTTTTGGTCAAATTATGACGTCACTTTTGCACCAAAAAGTTGTAATTCCCAAGGTTTTACGAATTTTGCATGACTCCACACAGGAAAGTTGTTCAGGATGCTCAACTTGGTCGATTTGCACCGTGAAAACGCGATTTCCAGAGTTGACTATTAGAAAAACAAGATGGCCGCTCTTCCCTTTTCCCTGCCCGGGGAATAAACTTTTTAATTTTCGAGCTCCCAAAAAGCCAGATTAGCGTGATTACTTCTTGCGGATACCCCACCCGAGTGTGCCTGTGCAAATTTGAACCCCATCAATGTTTTACTTTGGCGGTAATCGACGATTTTTGGACAAATTATGACGTCACTTTTGCACCAAAAAGTTGTAATTCCCAAGGTTTTACGAATTTTGCATGACTCCACACAGGAAAGTTGTTCAGGATGCTCAACTTGGTCGATTTGCACCGTCAAAACGCGATTTCCAGAGTTGACTATTAGAAAAACAAGATGGCCGCTCTTCCCTTTTCCCTGCCCGGGGAATAAACTTTTTAATTTTCGAGCTCCCGAAAAGCCGAATTAGCATGATTACTTCTTGCGGATACCCCCACCCGAGTGTGCCTGTGCAAATTTGAACCCAGTCAATGTTTTACTTTGGCGGTAATCGACGATTTTTTGTCAAATTATGACGTCACTTTTGCACCAAAAAGTTGTAATTCCCAAGGTTTTACGAATTTTGCATGACTCCACACAGGAAAGTTGTTCAGGATGCTCAACTTGGTCGATTTGCACCGTCAAAACGCGATTTCCAGAGTTGACTATTAGAAAACAAGATGGCCGCTCTTCCCTTTTCCCTGCCCGGGGAATAAACTTTTTAATTTTCGAGCCACCCCGAAAAGCCGAATTAGCGTGATTACTTCTTGCGGATACCCCACCCGAGTGTGCCTGTGCAAATTTGAACCCCTTCAATGTTTTACTTTGGCGGTAATCGACGATTTTTTGTCAAATTATGACGTCACTTTTGCACCAAAAAGTTGTAATTCCAAAGGTTTTGCGAATTTTGCATGACTCCACACAGGAAAGTTGTTCAGGATGCTCAACTTGGTCGATTTGAGCGTAAAAACGCGATTTCCAGAGTTGACTATTAGAAAACAAGATGGCCGCTCTTCCCTTTTCCCTGCACGGGGAATAAACTTTTTAATTTTCGAGCTCCCGAAAAGCCGAATTACCGTGATTACTTCTTGCGGATACCCCACCCGAGTGTGCCGGTGCAAATTTGAACCCATTTAATGTTTCACTTTGGCGGTAATCGACGATTTTTGGTCAAATTATGACGTCACTTTTGCACCAAATAGTCGTAATTCCCAAGGTTTTACGAATTTTGCATGACTCCACACAGGAAAGTTGTTCAGGATGCTCAACTTGGTCTATTTGCACCGTCAAAAAGCGATTTCCAGAGTTGACTATTAGAAAAACAAGATGGCCGCACTTCCCTTTTCCCTGCCCGGGGAATAAACTTTTTAATTTTCGAGCTCCCAAAAAGCCAGATTAGCGTGATTACTTCTTGCGGATACCCCACCCGAGTGTGCCGGTGCAAATTTGAACCCCGTCAATGTTTTACTTTGGCGGTAATCGACGATTTTTTTGTCAAATTATGACGTCACTTTTTGCACCAAAAAGTTGTAATTCCCAAGGTTTTGCGAATTTTGCATGACTCCACACAGGAAAGTTGTTCAGGATGCTCAACTTGGTCGATTTGCACTGTCAAAACGCGATTTCCAGAGTTGACTATTAGAAAAACAAGATGGCCGCTCTTCCCTTTTCCCTGCCCGGGGAATAAACTTTTTACTTTTCAAGCTCCCGAAAAGCCGAATTAGCGTGATTACTTCTTGCGGATACCCCACCCGAGTGTGCCGGTGCAAATTTGAACCCAGTCAATATTTTACTTTGGCGGTAATCGACGATTTTTGGTCAAATAATGACGTCACTTTTGCACCAAAAAGTTGTAATTCCCTAGGTTTTGCGAATTTTGCATGACTCCACACAGGAAAGTTGTTCAGGATGCTCAACTTGGTCGATTTGCACCGTGAAAACGCGATTTCCAGAGTTGAATATTAGAAAAACAAGATGGCCGCTCTTCCATTTTCCCTGCCCGGGGAATAAACTTTTTAATTTTCGAGCTCCCGAAAAGCCGAATTAGCGTGATTACTTCTTGCGGATACCCCACCCGAGTGTGCCGGTGCAAATTTGAACCCATTTAATGTTTCACTTTGGCGGTAATCGACGATTTTTGGTCAAATAATGACGTCACTTTTGCACCAAAAAGTTGAAATTCCCAAGGTTTTACGAATTTTGCATGACTCCACACAGGAAAGTTGTTCAGGATGCTCAACTTGGTCGATTTGCACCGTCAAAACGCGATTTCCAGAGTTGACTATTAGAAAAACAAGATGGCCGCTCTTCCCTTTTCCCTGCCAGGGGAATAAACTTTTTAATTTTCGAGCTCCCAAAAAGCCAGATTAGCGTGATTACTTCTTGCGGATACCCCACCCGAGTGTGCCTGTGCAAATTTGAACCCCAACAATGTTTTACTTTGGCGGTAATCGACGATTTTTTGTCAAATTATGACGTCACTTTTGCACCAAAAAGTTGTAATTCCCAAGGTTTTGCGAATTTTGCATGACTCCACACAGGAAAGTTGTTCAGGATGCTCATCTTGGTCGATTTGCACCGTCAAAACGCGCTTTCCAGAGTTGACTCTTAGAAAAACAAGATGGCCGCTCTTCCATTTTCCCTGCACGGGGAATACACTTTTTAATTTTCGAGCTCCCGAAAAGCCGAATTAGCGTGATTACTTCTTGCGGATACCCCACCGAGTGTGCCGGTGCAAATTTGAACCCATTTAATGTTTCACTTTGGCGGTAATCGACGATTTTTGGTCAAATTATGACGTCACTTTTGCACCAAAAAGTTGTAATTCCCAAGGTTTTACGAATTTTGCATGACTCCACACAGGAAAGTTGTTCAGGATGCTCAACTTGGTCGATTTGCACCGTGAAAACGCGATTTCCAGAGTTGACTATTAGAAAAACAAGATGGCCGCTCTTCCCTTTTCCCTGCCCGGGGAATAAACTTTTTAATTTTCGAGCTCCCAAAAAGCCAGATTAGCGTGATTACTTCTTGCGGATACCCCACCCGAGTGTGCCTGTGCAAATTTGAACCCCATCAATGTTTTACTTTGGCGGTAATCGACGATTTTTGGACAAATTATGACGTCACTTTTGCACCAAAAAGTTGTAATTCCCAAGGTTTTACGAATTTTGCATGACTCCACACAGGAAAGTTGTTCAGGATGCTCAACTTGGTCGATTTGCACCGTCAAAACGCGATTTCCAGAGTTGACTATTAGAAAAACAAGATGGCCGCTCTTCCCTTTTCCCTGCCCGGGGAATAAACTTTTTAATTTTCGAGCTCCCGAAAAGCCGAATTAGCATGATTACTTCTTGCGGATACCCCCACCCGAGTGTGCCTGTGCAAATTTGAACCCAGTCAATGTTTTACTTTGGCGGTAATCGACGATTTTTTGTCAAATTATGACGTCACTTTTGCACCAAAAAGTTGTAATTCCCAAGGTTTTACGAATTTTGCATGACTCCACACAGGAAAGTTGTTCAGGATGCTCAACTTGGTCGATTTGCACCGTCAAAACGCGATTTCCAGAGTTGACTATTAGAAAACAAGATGGCCGCTCTTCCCTTTTCCCTGCCCGGGGAATAAACTTTTTAATTTTCGAGCCACCCCGAAAAGCCGAATTAGCGTGATTACTTCTTGCGGATACCCCACCCGAGTGTGCCTGTGCAAATTTGAACCCCTTCAATGTTTTACTTTGGCGGTAATCGACGATTTTTTGTCAAATTATGACGTCACTTTTGCACCAAAAAGTTGTAATTCCAAAGGTTTTGCGAATTTTGCATGACTCCACACAGGAAAGTTGTTCAGGATGCTCAACTTGGTCGATTTGAGCGTAAAAACGCGATTTCCAGAGTTGACTATTAGAAAACAAGATGGCCGCTCTTCCCTTTTCCCTGCACGGGGAATAAACTTTTTAATTTTCGAGCTCCCGAAAAGCCGAATTACCGTGATTACTTCTTGCGGATACCCCACCCGAGTGTGCCGGTGCAAATTTGAACCCATTTAATGTTTCACTTTGGCGGTAATCGACGATTTTTGGTCAAATTATGACGTCACTTTTGCACCAAATAGTCGTAATTCCCAAGGTTTTACGAATTTTGCATGACTCCACACAGGAAAGTTGTTCAGGATGCTCAACTTGGTCTATTTGCACCGTCAAAAAGCGATTTCCAGAGTTGACTATTAGAAAAACAAGATGGCCGCACTTCCCTTTTCCCTGCCCGGGGAATAAACTTTTTAATTTTCGAGCTCCCAAAAAGCCAGATTAGCGTGATTACTTCTTGCGGATACCCCACCCGAGTGTGCCGGTGCAAATTTGAACCCCGTCAATGTTTTACTTTGGCGGTAATCGACGATTTTTTTGTCAAATTATGACGTCACTTTTTGCACCAAAAAGTTGTAATTCCCAAGGTTTTGCGAATTTTGCATGACTCCACACAGGAAAGTTGTTCAGGATGCTCAACTTGGTCGATTTGCACTGTCAAAACGCGATTTCCAGAGTTGACTATTAGAAAAACAAGATGGCCGCTCTTCCCTTTTCCCTGCCCGGGGAATAAACTTTTTACTTTTCAAGCTCCCGAAAAGCCGAATTAGCGTGATTACTTCTTGCGGATACCCCACCCGAGTGTGCCGGTGCAAATTTGAACCCAGTCAATATTTTACTTTGGCGGTAATCGACGATTTTTGGTCAAATAATGACGTCACTTTTGCACCAAAAAGTTGTAATTCCCTAGGTTTTGCGAATTTTGCATGACTCCACACAGGAAAGTTGTTCAGGATGCTCAACTTGGTCGATTTGCACCGTGAAAACGCGATTTCCAGAGTTGAATATTAGAAAAACAAGATGGCCGCTCTTCCATTTTCCCTGCCCGGGGAATAAACTTTTTAATTTTCGAGCTCCCGAAAAGCCGAATTAGCGTGATTACTTCTTGCGGATACCCCACCCGAGTGTGCCGGTGCAAATTTGAACCCATTTAATGTTTCACTTTGGCGGTAATCGACGATTTTTGGTCAAATAATGACGTCACTTTTGCACCAAAAAGTTGAAATTCCCAAGGTTTTACGAATTTTGCATGACTCCACACAGGAAAGTTGTTCAGGATGCTCAACTTGGTCGATTTGCACCGTCAAAACGCGATTTCCAGAGTTGACTATTAGAAAAACAAGATGGCCGCTCTTCCCTTTTCCCTGCCAGGGGAATAAACTTTTTAATTTTCGAGCTCCCAAAAAGCCAGATTAGCGTGATTACTTCTTGCGGATACCCCACCCGAGTGTGCCTGTGCAAATTTGAACCCCAACAATGTTTTACTTTGGCGGTAATCGACGATTTTTTGTCAAATTATGACGTCACTTTTGCACCAAAAAGTTGTAATTCCCAAGGTTTTGCGAATTTTGCATGACTCCACACAGGAAAGTTGTTCAGGATGCTCATCTTGGTCGATTTGCACCGTCAAAACGCGCTTTCCAGAGTTGACTCTTAGAAAAACAAGATGGCCGCTCTTCCATTTTCCCTGCACGGGGAATACACTTTTTAATTTTCGAGCTCCCGAAAAGCCGAATTAGCGTGATTACTTCTTGCGGATACCCCACCGAGTGTGCCGGTGCAAATTTGAACCCATTTAATGTTTCACTTTGGCGGTAATCGACGATTTTTGGTCAAATTATGACGTCACTTTTGCACCAAAAAGTTGTAATTCCCAAGGTTTTACGAATTTTGCATGACTCCACACAGGAAAGTTGTTCAGGATGCTCAACTTGGTCGATTTGCACCGTGAAAACGCGATTTCCAGAGTTGACTATTAGAAAAACAAGATGGCCGCTCTTCCCTTTTCCCTGCCCGGGGAATAAACTTTTTAATTTTCGAGCTCCCAAAAAGCCAGATTAGCGTGATTACTTCTTGCGGATACCCCACCCGAGTGTGCCTGTGCAAATTTGAACCCCATCAATGTTTTACTTTGGCGGTAATCGACGATTTTTTGTCAAATTATGACGTCACTTTTGCACCAAAAAGTTGTAATTCCCAAGGTTTTGCGAATTTTGCATGACTCCACACAGGAAAGTTGTTCAGGATGCTCAACTTGGTCGATTTGCACCGTCAAAACGCGATTAGCAAGAGTTGACTATTAGAAAACAAGATGGCCGCTCTTCCATTTTCCCTGCCTGGGGAATAAACTTTTTAATTTTCGAGGCACCCCGAAAAGCCGAATTAGCGTGATTACTTCTTGCGGATACCCCACCGGAGTGTGCCGGTGCAAATCTGAACCCCGTCAATGTTTTACTTTGGCGGTAATCGACGATTTTTGGACAAATTATGACGTCACTTTTGCACCAAAAAGTTGTAATTCCCAAGGTTTTACGAATTTTGCATGACTCCACACAGGAAAGTTGTTCAGGATGCTCAACTTGGTCGATTTGCACCGTCAAAACGCGATTTCCAGAGTTGACTATTAGAAAAACAAGATGGCCGCTCTTCCCTTTTCCCTGCCCGGGGAATAAACTTTTTAATTTTCGAGCTCCCGAAAAGCCGAATTAGCATGATTACTTCTTGCGGATACCCCCACCCGAGTGTGCCTGTGCAAATTTGAACCCAGTCAATGTTTTACTTTGGCGGTAATCGACGATTTTTGGTCAAATAATGACGTCACTTTTGCACCAAAAAGTTGTAATTCCCTAGGTTTTGCGAATTTTGCATGACTCCACACAGGAAAGTTGATCAGGATGCTCAACTTGGTCGATTTGCACTGTCAAAACGCGATTTCCAGAGTTGACTATTAGAAAAACAAGATGGCCGCTCTTCCCTTTTCCCTGCCCGGGGAATAAACTTTTTACTTTTCAAGCTCCCGAAAAGCCGAATTAGCGTGATTACTTCTTGCGGATACCCCACCCGAGTGTGCCGGTGCAAATTTGAACCCAGTCAATATTTTACTTTGGCGGTAATCGACGATTTTTGGTCAAATAATGACGTCACTTTTGCACCAAAAAGTTGTAATTCCCTAGGTTTTGCGAATTTTGCATGACTCCACACAGGAAAGTTGTTCAGGATGCTCAACTTGGTCGATTTGCACCGTGAAAACGCGATTTCCAGAGTTGAATATTAGAAAAACAAGATGGCCGCTCTTCCATTTTCCCTGCCCGGGGAATAAACTTTTTAATTTTCGAGCTCCCGAAAAGCCGAATTAGCGTGATTACTTCTTGCGGATACCCCACCCGAGTGTGCCGGTGCAAATTTGAACCCATTTAATGTTTCACTTTGGCGGTAATCGACGATTTTTGGTCAAATAATGACGTCACTTTTGCACCAAAAAGTTGAAATTCCCAAGGTTTTACGAATTTTGCATGACTCCACACAGGAAAGTTGTTCAGGATGCTCAACTTGGTCGATTTGCACCGTCAAAACGCGATTTCCAGAGTTGACTATTAGAAAAACAAGATGGCCGCTCTTCCCTTTTCCCTGCCAGGGGAATAAACTTTTTAATTTTCGAGCTCCCAAAAAGCCAGATTAGCGTGATTACTTCTTGCGGATACCCCACCCGAGTGTGCCTGTGCAAATTTGAACCCCAACAATGTTTTACTTTGGCGGTAATCGACGATTTTTTGTCAAATTATGACGTCACTTTTGCACCAAAAAGTTGTAATTCCCAAGGTTTTGCGAATTTTGCATGACTCCACACAGGAAAGTTGTTCAGGATGCTCATCTTGGTCGATTTGCACCGTCAAAACGCGCTTTCCAGAGTTGACTCTTAGAAAAACAAGATGGCCGCTCTTCCATTTTCCCTGCACGGGGAATACACTTTTTAATTTTCGAGCTCCCGAAAAGCCGAATTAGCGTGATTACTTCTTGCGGATACCCCACCGAGTGTGCCGGTGCAAATTTGAACCCATTTAATGTTTCACTTTGGCGGTAATCGACGATTTTTGGTCAAATTATGACGTCACTTTTGCACCAGAAAGTTGTAATTCCCAAGGTTTTACGAATTTTGCATGACTCCACACAGGAAAGTTGTTCAGGATGCTCAACTTGGTCGATTTGCACCGTGAAAACGCGATTTCCAGAGTTGACTATTAGAAAAACAAGATGGCCGCTCTTCCCTTTTCCCTGCCCGGGGAATAAACTTTTTAATTTTCGAGCTCCCAAAAAGCCAGATTAGCGTGATTACTTCTTGCGGATACCCCACCCGAGTGTGCCTGTGCAAATTTGAACCCCATCAATGTTTTACTTTGGCGGTAATCGACGATTTTTGGACAAATTATGACGTCACTTTTGCACCAAAAAGTTGTAATTCCCAAGGTTTTACGAATTTTGCATGACTCCACACAGGAAAGTTGTTCAGGATGCTCAACTTGGTCGATTTGCACCGTCAAAACGCGATTTCCAGAGTTGACTATTAGAAAAACAAGATGGCCGCTCTTCCCTTTTCCCTGCCCGGGGAATAAACTTTTTAATTTTCGAGCTCCCGAAAAGCCGAATTAGCATGATTACTTCTTGCGGATACCCCCACCCGAGTGTGCCTGTGCAAATTTGAACCCAGTCAATGTTTTACTTTGGCGGTAATCGACGATTTTTTGTCAAATTATGACGTCACTTTTGCACCAAAAAGTTGTAATTCCCAAGGTTTTACGAATTTTGCATGACTCCACACAGGAAAGTTGTTCAGGATGCTCAACTTGGTCGATTTGCACCGTCAAAACGCGATTTCCAGAGTTGACTATTAGAAAACAAGATGGCCGCTCTTCCCTTTTCCCTGCCCGGGGAATAAACTTTTTAATTTTCGAGCCACCCCGAAAAGCCGAATTAGCGTGATTACTTCTTGCGGATACCCCACCCGAGTGTGCCTGTGCAAATTTGAACCCCTTCAATGTTTTACTTTGGCGGTAATCGACGATTTTTTGTCAAATTATGACGTCACTTTTGCACCAAAAAGTTGTAATTCCAAAGGTTTTGCGAATTTTGCATGACTCCACACAGGAAAGTTGTTCAGGATGCTCAACTTGGTCGATTTGAGCGTAAAAACGCGATTTCCAGAGTTGACTATTAGAAAACAAGATGGCCGCTCTTCCCTTTTCCCTGCACGGGGAATAAACTTTTTAATTTTCGAGCTCCCGAAAAGCCGAATTACCGTGATTACTTCTTGCGGATACCCCACCCGAGTGTGCCGGTGCAAATTTGAACCCATTTAATGTTTCACTTTGGCGGTAATCGACGATTTTTGGTCAAATTATGACGTCACTTTTGCACCAAATAGTCGTAATTCCCAAGGTTTTACGAATTTTGCATGACTCCACACAGGAAAGTTGTTCAGGATGCTCAACTTGGTCTATTTGCACCGTCAAAAAGCGATTTCCAGAGTTGACTATTAGAAAAACAAGATGGCCGCACTTCCCTTTTCCCTGCCCGGGGAATAAACTTTTTAATTTTCGAGCTCCCAAAAAGCCAGATTAGCGTGATTACTTCTTGCGGATACCCCACCCGAGTGTGCCGGTGCAAATTTGAACCCCGTCAATGTTTTACTTTGGCGGTAATCGACGATTTTTTTGTCAAATTATGACGTCACTTTTTGCACCAAAAAGTGGTAATTCCCAAGGTTTTGCGAATTTTGCATGACTCCACACAGGAAAGTTGTTCAGGATGCTCAACTTGGTCGATTTGCACTGTCAAAACGCGATTTCCAGAGTTGACTATTAGAAAAACAAGATGGCCGCTCTTCCCTTTTCCCTGCCCGGGGAATAAACTTTTTACTTTTCAAGCTCCCGAAAAGCCGAATTAGCGTGATTACTTCTTGCGGATACCCCACCCGAGTGTGCCGGTGCAAATTTGAACCCAGTCAATATTTTACTTTGGCGGTAATCGACGATTTTTGGTCAAATAATGACGTCACTTTTGCACCAAAAAGTTGTAATTCCCTAGGTTTTGCGAATTTTGCATGACTCCACACAGGAAAGTTGTTCAGGATGCTCAACTTGGTCGATTTGCACCGTGAAAACGCGATTTCCAGAGTTGAATATTAGAAAAACAAGATGGCCGCTCTTCCATTTTCCCTGCCCGGGGAATAAACTTTTTAATTTTCGAGCTCCCGAAAAGCCGAATTAGCGTGATTACTTCTTGCGGATACCCCACCCGAGTGTGCCGGTGCAAATTTGAACCCATTTAATGTTTCACTTTGGCGGTAATCGACGATTTTTGGTCAAATAATGACGTCACTTTTGCGCCAAAAAGTTGAAATTCCCAAGGTTTTACGAATTTTGCATGACTCCACACAGGAAAGTTGTTCAGGATGCTCAACTTGGTCGATTTGCACCGTCAAAACGCGATTTCCAGAGTTGACTATTAGAAAAACAAGATGGCCGCTCTTCCCTTTTCCCTGCCAGGGGAATAAACTTTTTAATTTTCGAGCTCCCAAAAAGCCAGATTAGCGTGATTACTTCTTGCGGATACCCCACCCGAGTGTGCCTGTGCAAATTTGAACCCCAACAATGTTTTACTTTGGCGGTAATCGACGATTTTTTGTCAAATTATGACGTCACTTTTGCACCAAAAAGTTGTAATTCCCAAGGTTTTGCGAATTTTGCATGACTCCACACAGGAAAGTTGTTCAGGATGCTCATCTTGGTCGATTTGCACCGTCAAAACGCGCTTTCCAGAGTTGACTCTTAGAAAAACAAGATGGCCGCTCTTCCATTTTCCCTGCACGGGGAATACACTTTTTAATTTTCGAGCTCCCGAAAAGCCGAATTAGCGTGATTACTTCTTGCGGATACCCCACCCGAGTGTGCCGGTGCAAATTTGAACCCATTTAATGTTTCACTTTGGCGGTAATCGACGATTTTTGGTCAAATTATGACGTCACTTTTGCACCAAAAAGTTGTAATTCCCAAGGTTTTACGAATTTTGCATGACTCCACACAGGAAAGTTGTTCAGGATGCTCAACTTGGTCGATTTGCACCGTGAAAACGCGATTTCCAGAGTTGACTATTAGAAAAACAAGATGGCCGCTCTTCCCTTTTCCCTGCCCGGGGAATAAACTTTTTAATTTTCGAGCTCCCAAAAAGCCAGATTAGCGTGATTACTTCTTGCGGATACCCCACCCGAGTGTGCCTGTGCAAATTTGAACCCCATCAATGTTTTACTTTGGCGGTAATCGACGATTTTTTGTCAAATTATGACGTCACTTTTGCACCAAAAAGTTGTAATTCCCAAGGTTTTGCGAATTTTGCATGACTCCACACAGGAAAGTTGTTCAGGATGCTCAACTTGGTCGATTTGCACCGTCAAAACGCGATTAGCAAGAGTTGACTATTAGAAAACAAGATGGCCGCTCTTCCATTTTCCCTGCCCGGGGAATAAACTTTTTAATTTTCGAGGCACCCCGAAAAGCCGAATTAGCGTGATTACTTCTTGCGGATACCCCACCGGAGTGTGCCGGTGCAAATCTGAACCCCGTCAATGTTTTACTTTGGCGGTAATCGACGATTTTTGGACAAATTATGACGTCACTTTTGCACCAAAAAGTTGTAATTCCCAAGGTTTTACGAATTTTGCATGACTCCACACAGGAAAGTTGTTCAGGATGCTCAACTTGGTCGATTTGCACCGTCAAAACGCGATTTCCAGAGTTGACTATTAGAAAAACAAGATGGCCGCTCTTCCCTTTTCCCTGCCCGGGGAATAAACTTTTTAATTTTCGAGCTCCCGAAAAGCCGAATTAGCATGATTACTTCTTGCGGATACCCCCACCCGAGTGTGCCTGTGCAAATTTGAACCCAGTCAATGTTTTACTTTGGCGGTAATCGACGATTTTTGGTCAAATAATGACGTCACTTTTGCACCAAAAAGTTGTAATTCCCTAGGTTTTGCGAATTTTGCATGACTCCACACAGGAAAGTTGATCAGGATGCTCAACTTGGTCGATTTGCACCGTCAAAACGCGATTTCCAGAGTTCAACATTAGAAAAACAAGATGGCCGCTCTTCCCTTTTCCCTGCCCGGGGAATAAACTTTTTAATTTTCGAGCTCCCAAAAAGCCAAATTAGCGTGATTACTTATTGCGGATACCCCACCCGAGTGTGCCTGTGCAAATTTGAACCCCATCAATGTTTTACTTTAGCGGTAATCGACGATTTTTTGTCAAATTATGACGTCACTTTTGCACCAAAAAGTTGTAATTCCCAAGGTTTTGCGAATTTTGCATGACTCCACACAGGAAAGTTGTTCAGGATGCTCAACTTGGTCGATTTGCACCGTCAAAACGCGATTTCCAGAGTTGACTATGAGAAAACAAGATGGCCGCTCTTCCCTTTTCCCTGCCCGGGGAATAAACTTTTTAATTTTCGAGCCACCCCGAAAAGCCGAATTAGCGTGATTACTTCTTGCGGATACCCCACCCGAGTGTGCCTGTGCAAATCTGAACCCCGTCATTGTTTTACTTTGGCGGTAATCGACGATTTTTGGACAAATTATGACGTCACTTTTGCACCAAAAAGTTGTAATTCCCAAGGTTTTGCGAATTTTGCATGACTCCACACAGGAAAGTTGTTCAGGATGCTCAACTTGGTCGATTTGCACCGTCAAAACGCGATTTCCAGAGTTGAACATTAGAAAAACAAGATGGCCGCTCTTCCCTTTTCCCTTCCCGGGGAATAAACTTTTTAATTTTCGAGCTCCCAAAAAGCCAAATTAGCGTGATTACTTATTGCGGATACCCCACCCAAGTGTGCCTGTGCAAATTTGAACCCCATCAATGTTTTACTTTGGCGGTAATCGACGATTTTTTGTCAAATTATGACGTCACTTTTGCACCAAAAAGTTGTAATTCCTAAGGTTTTGCGAATTTTGCATGACTCCACACAGGAAAGTTGTTCAGGATGCTCAACTTGGTCGATTTGCACCGTCAAAACGCGATTTCCAGAGTTGACTATTAGAAAACAAGATGGCCGCTCTTCCCTTTTCCCTTCCCGGGGAATAAACTTTTTAATTTTCGAGCCACCCCGAAAAGCCGAATTAGCGTGATTACTTCTTGCGGATACCCCACCCAAGTGTGCCTGTGCAAATTTGAACCCCATCAATGTTTTACTTTGGCGGTAATCGACGATTTTTTGTCAAATTATGACGTCACTTTTGCACCAAAAAGTTGTAATTCCTAAGGTTTTGCGAATTTTGCATGACTCCACACAGGAAAGTTGTTCAGGATGCTCAACTTGGTCGATTTGCACCGTCAAAACGCGATTTCCAGAGTTGACTATTAGAAAACAAGATGGCCGCTCTTCCCTTTTCCCTGCCCGGGGAATAAACTTTTTAATTTTCGAGCCACCCCGAAAAGCCGAATTAGCGTGATTACTTCTTGCGGATACCCCACCCGAGTGTGCCTGTGCAAATCTGAACCCCGTCATTGTTTTACTTTGGCGGTAATCGACGATTTTTGGACAAATTATGACGTCACTTTTGCACCAAAAAGTTGTAATTCCCAAGGTTTTGCGAATTTTGCATGACTCCACACAGGAAAGTTGTTCAGGATGCTCAACTTGGTCGATTTGCACCGTCAAAACGCGATTTCCAGAGTTGAACATTAGAAAAACAAGATGGCCGCTCTTCCCTTTTCCCTTCCCGGGGAATAAACTTTTTAATTTTCGAGCTCCCAAAAAGCCAAATTAGCGTGATTACTTATTGCGGATACCCCACCCAAGTGTGCCTGTGCAAATTTGAACCCCATCAATGTTTTACTTTGGCGGTAATCGACGATTTTTTGTCAAATTATGACGTCACTTTTGCACCAAAAAGTTGTAATTCCTAAGGTTTTGCGAATTTTGCATGACTCCACACAGGAAAGTTGTTCAGGATGCTCAACTTGGTCGATTTGCACCGTCAAAACGCGATTTCCAGAGTTGACTATTAGAAAACAAGATGGCCGCTCTTCCCTTTTCCCTGCCCGGGGAATAAACTTTTTAATTTTCGAGCCACCCCGAAAAGCCGAATTAGCGTGATTACTTCTTGCGGATACCCCACCCGAGTGTGCCTGTGCAAATCTGAACCCCGTCATTGTTTTACTTTGGCGGTAATCGACGATTTTTGGACAAATTATGACGTCACTTTTGCACCAAAAAGTTGTAATTCCCAAGGTTTTGCGAATTTTGCATGACTCCACACAGGAAAGTTGTTCAGGATGCTCAACTTGGTCGATTTGCACCGTCAAAACGCGATTTCCAGAGTTGAACATTAGAAAAACAAGATGGCCGCTCTTCCCTTTTCCCTGCCCGGGGAATAAACTTTTTAATTTTCGAGCTCCCAAAAAGCCAAATTAGCGTGATTACTTATTGCGGATACCCCACCCGAGTGTGCCTGTGCAAATTTGAACCCCATCAATGTTTTACTTTGGCGGTAATCGACGATTTTTTGTCAAATTATGACGTCACTTTTGCACCAAAAAGTTGTAATTCCCAAGGTTTTGCGAATTTTGCATGACTCCACACAGGAAAGTTGTTCAGGATGCTCAACTTGGTCGATTTGCACCGTCAAAACGCGATTTCCAGAGTTGACTATTAGAAAACAAGATGGCCGCTCTTCCCTTTTCCCTGCCCGGGGAATAAACTTTTTAATTTTCGAGCCACCCCGAAAAGCCGAATTAGCGTGATTACTTCTTGCGGATACCCCACCCGAGTGTGCCTGTGCAAATCTGAACCCCGTCATTGTTTTACTTTGGCGGTAATCGACGATTTTTGGACAAATTATGACGTCACTTTTGCACCAAAAAGTTGTAATTCCCAAGGTTTTGCGAATTTTGCATGACTCCACACAGGAAAGTTGTTCAGGATGCTCAACTTGGTCGATTTGCACCGTCAAAACGCGATTTCCAGAGTTGAACATTAGAAAAACAAGATGGCCGCTCTTCCCTTTTCCCTGCCCGGGGAATAAACTTTTTAATGTTCGAGCTCCCAAAAAGCCAAATTAGCGTGATTACTTATTGCGGATACCCCACCCGAGTGTGCCTGTGCAAATTTGAACCCCATCAATGTTTTACTTTGGCGGTAATCGACGATTTTTTGTCAAATTATGACGTCACTTTTGCACCAAAAAGTTGTAATTCCCAAGGTTTTGCGAATTTTGCATGACTCCACACAGGAAAGTTGTTCAGGATGCTCAACTTGGTCGATTTGCACGGTCAAAACGCGATTTCCAGAGTTGACTATTAGAAAACAAGATGGCCGCTCTTCCCTTTTCCCTGCCCGGGGAATAAACTTTTTAATTTTCGAGCCACCCCGAAAAGCCGAATTAGCGTGATTACTTCTTGCGGATACCCCACCCGAGTGTGCCTGTGCAAATCTGAACCCCGTCATTGTTTTACTTTGGCGGTAATCGACGATTTTTGGACAAATTATGACGTCACTTTTGCACCAAAAAGTTGTAATTCCCAAGGTTTTGCGAATTTTGCATGACTCCACACAGGAAAGTTGTTCAGGATGCTCAACTTGGTCGATTTGTACCGTCAAAACGCGATTTCCAGAGTTGACTATTAGAAAAACAAGATGGCCGCTCTTCCCTTTTCCCTGCCCGGGGAATAAACTTTTTAATTTTCGAGCTCCCGAAAAGCCGAATTAGCGTGATTACTTCTTGCGGATACCCCACCCGAGTGTGCCGGTGCAAATTTGATCCCATCAATGTTTTACTTTGGCGTTAATCGACGATTTTTTGTCAAATTATGACGTCACTTTTGCACCAAAAAGTTGTAATTACTAAGGTTTTGCGAATTTTGCATGACTCCACACAGGAAAGTTGTTCAGGATGCTCAACTTGGTCGATTTGCACCGTCAAAACGCGATTTCCAGAGTTGACTATTAGAAAACAAGATGGCCGCTCTTCCCTTTTCCCTGCCCGGGGAATAAACTTTTTAATTTTCGAGCCACCCCGAAAAGCCGAATTAGCGTGATTACTTCTTGCGGATACCACACCCGAGTGTGCCGGTGCAAATCTGAACCCCGTCAATGTTTTACTTTGGCGGTAATCGACGATTTTTGGACAAATTATGACGTCACTTTTGCACCAAAAAGCTGTAATTCCCTAGGTTTTGCGAATTTTGCATGACTCCACACAGGAAAGTTGTTCAGGATGCTCAACTTGGTCGATTTGCACCGTCAAAACGCGATTTCCAGAGTTGACTATTAGAAAAACAAGATGGCCGCTCTTCCCTTTTCCCTGCCCGGGGAATAAACTTTTTAATTTTCGAGCTCCCGAAAAGCCGAATTAGCGTGATTACTTCTTGCGGATACCCCACCCGAGTGTGCCGGTGCAAATTTGAACCCATTTAATGTTTCACTGTGGCGGTAATCGACGATTTTTGGTCAAATTATGACGTCACTTTTGCACCAAAAAGTTGTAATTCCCAAGGTTTTGATAATTTTGCATGACTCCACACAGGAAAGTTGTTCAGGATGCTCAACTTGGTCGATTTGCACCGTCAAAACGCGATTTCCAGAGTTGACTATTAGAAAAACAAGATGGCCGCTCTTCCCTTTTCCCTGCCCGGGGAATAAACTTTTTAATTTTCGAGCTCCCGAAAAGCCGAATTAGCGTGATAACTTCTTGCGGATACCCCACCCGAGTGTGCCGGTGCAAATCTGAACCCCGTCAATGTTTTACATTGGCGGTAATCGACGATTTTTGGACAAATTATGACGTCACTTTTGCACCAAAAAGTTGTAATTCCCTAGGTTTTGCGAATTTTGCATGACTCCACACAGGAAAGTTGTTCAGGATGCTCAACTTGGTCGATTTGCACCGTCAAAACGCGAAATCCAGAGTTGACTATTAGAAAAACAAGATGGCCGCTCTTCCCTTTTCCCTGCCCGGGGAATAAACTTTTTAATTTTCGAGCTCCCGAAAAGCCGAATTAGCGTGATTACTTCTTGCGGATACCCCACCCGAGTGTGCCGGTGCAAATTTGAACCCATTTAATGTTTCACTGTGGCGGTAATCGACGATTTTTGGTCAAATTATGACGTCACTTTTGCACCAAAAAGTTGTAATTCCCAAGGTTTTACGAATTTTGCATGACTCCACACAGGAAAGTTGTTCAGGATGCTCAACTTGGTCGATTTGCACCGTCAAAACGCGATTTCCAGAGTTGACTATTAGAAAAACAAGATGGCCGCTCTTCCCTTTTCCCTGCCCGGGGAATAAACTTTTTAATTTTCGAGCTCCCGAAAAGCCGAATTAGCGTGATTACTTCTTGCGGATACCCCACCCGAGTGTGCCGGTGCAAATCTGAACCCCGTCAATGTTTTACATTGGCGGTAATCGACGATTTTTGGACAAATTATGACGTCACTTTTGCACCAAAAATTTGTAATTCCCAAGGTTTTACGAATTTTGCATGACTCCACACAGGAAAGTTGTTCAGGATGCTCAACTTGGTCGATTTGCACCGTCAAAACGCGATTTCCAGAGTTGACTATTAGAAAAATAAGATGGCCGCTCTTCCCTTTTCCCTGCCCGGGGAATAAACTTTTTAATTTTCGAGCCACCCCGAAAAGCCGAATTAGCGTGATTACTTCTTGCGGATACCCCACCCGAGTGTGCCTGTGCAAATCTGAACCCCGTCATTGTTTTACTTTGGCGGTAATCGACGATTTTTGGACAAATTATGACGTCACTTTTGCACCAAAAAGTTGTAATTCCCAAGGTTTTGCGAATTTTGCATGACTCCACACAGGAAAGTTGTTCAGGATGCTCAACTTGGTCGATTTGCACCGTCAAAACGCGATTTCCAGAGTTGAACATTAGAAAAACAAGATGGCCGCTCTTCCCTTTTCCCTGCCCGGGGAATAAACTTTTTAATTTTCGAGCTCCCAAAAAGCCAAATTAGCGTGATTACTTATTGCGGATACCCCACCCGAGTGTGCCTGTGCAAATTTGAACCCCATCAATGTTTTACTTTGGCGGTAATCGACGATTTTTTGTCAAATTATGACGTCACTTTTGCACCAAAAAGTTGTAATTCCCAAGGTTTTGTGAATTTTGCATGACTCCACACAGGAAAGTTGTTCAGGATGCTCAACTTGGTCGATTTGCACCGTCAAAACGCGATTTCCAGAGTTGACTATTAGAAAACAAGATGGCCGCTCTTCCCTTTTCCCTGCCCGGGGAATAAACTTTTTAATTTTCGAGCCACCCCGAAAAGCCGAATTAGCGTGATTACTTCTTGCGGATACCCCACCCGAGTGTGCCTGTGCAAATCTGAACCCCGTCATTGTTTTACTTTGGCGGTAATCGACGATTTTTGGACAAATTATGACGTCACTTTTGCACCAAAAAGTTGTAATTCCCAAGGTTTTGCGAATTTTGCATGACTCCACACAGGAAAGTTGTTCAGGATGCTCAACTTGGTCGATTTGCACCGTCAAAACGCGATTTCCAGAGTTGACTATTAGAAAACAAGATGGCCGCTCTTCCCTTTTCCCTGCCCGGGGAATAAACTTTTTAATTTTCGAGCCACCCCGAAAAGCCGAATTAGCGTGATTACTTCTTGCGGATACCCCACCCGAGTGTGCCTGTGCAAATCTGAACCCCGTCATTGTTTTACTTTGGCGGTAATCGACGATTTTTGGACAAATTATGACGTCACTTTTGCACCAAAAAGTTGTAATTCCCAAGGTTTTGCGAATTTTGCATGACTCCACACAGGAAAGTTGTTCAGGATGCTCAACTTGGTCGATTTGCACCGTCAAAACGCGATTTCCAGAGTTGAACATTAGAAAAACAAGATGGCCGCTCTTCCCTTTTCCCTGCCCGGGGAATAAACTTTTTAATTTTCGAGCTCCCAAAAAGCCGAATTAGCGTGATTACTTCTTGCGGATACCCCACCCGAGTGTGCCTGTGCAAATCTGAACCCCGTCATTGTTTTACTTTGGCGGTAATCGACGATTTTTGGACAAATTATGACGTCACTTTTGCACCAAAAAGTTGTAATTCCCAAGGTTTTGCGAATTTTGCATGACTCCACACAGGAAAGTTGTTCAGGATGCTCAACTTGGTCGATTTGCACCGTCAAAACGCGATTTCCAGAGTTGAACATTAGAAAAACAAGATGGCCGCTCTTCCCTTTTCCCTGCCCGGGGAATAAACTTTTTAATTTTCGAGCTCCCAAAAAGCCAAATTAGCGTGATTACTTATTGCGGATACCCCACCCGAGTGTGCCTGTGCAAATTTGAACCCCATCAATGTTTTACTTTGGCGGTAATCGACGATTTTTTGTCAAATTATGACGTCACCTTTGCACCAAAAAGTTGTAATTCCCAAGGTTTTGCGAATTTTGCATGACTCCACACAGGAAAGTTGTTCAGGATGCTCAACTTGGTCGATTTGCACCGTCAAAACGCGATTTCCAGAGTTGACTATTAGAAAACAAGATGGCCGCTCTTCCCTTTTCCCTGCCCGGGGAATAAACTTTTTAATTTTCGAGCCACCCCGAAAAGCCGAATTAGCGTGATTACTTCTTGCGGATACCCCACCCGAGTGTGCCTGTGCAAATTTGAACCCCGTCATTGTTTTACTTTGGCGGTAATCGACGATTTTTGGACAAATTATGACGTCACTTTTGCACCAAAAAGTTGTAATTCCCAAGGTTTTGCGAATTTTGCATGACTCCACACAGGAAAGTTGTTCAGGATGCTCAACTTGGTCGATTTGCACCGTCAAAACGCGATTTCCAGAGTTGAACATTAGAAAAACAAGATGGCCGCTCTTCCCTTTTCCCTGCCCGGGGAATAAACTTTTTAATTTTCGAGCTCCCAAAAAGCCAAATTAGCGTGATTACTTATTGCGGATACCCCACCCGAGTGTGCCTGTGCAAATTTGAACCCCATCAATGTTTTACTTTGGCGGTAATCGACGATTTTTTGTCAAATTATGACCTCACTTTCGCACCAAAAAGTTGTAATTCCCAAGGTTTGCGAATTTTGCATGACTCCACACAGGAAAGTTGTTCAGGATGCTCAACTTGGTCGATTTGCACCGTCAAAACGCGATTTCCTGAGTTGACTATTAGAAAACAAGATGGCCGCTCTTCCCTTTTGCCTGCCCGGGGAATAAACTTTTTAATTTTCGAGCCACCCCGAAAAGCCGAATTAGCGTGATTACTTCTTGCGGATACCCCACCCGAGTGTGCCTGTGCAAATCTGAACCCCGTCATTGTTTTACTTTGGCGGTAATCGACGATTTTTGGACAAATTATGACGTCACTTTTGCACCAAAAAGTTGTAATTCCCAAGGTTTTGCGAATTTTGCATGACTCCACACAGGAAAGTTGTTCAGGATGCTCAACTTGGTCGATTTGCACCGTCAAAACGCGATTTCCAGAGTTGACTATTAGAAAAACAAGATGGCCGCTCTTCCCTTTTCCCTGCCCGGGGAATAAACTTTTTAATTTTCGAGCTCCCGAAAAGCCGAATTAGCGTGATTACTTCTTGCGGATACCCCCACCCGAGTGTGCCGGTGCAAATTTGATCCCATCAACGTTTTACTTTGGCGTTAATCGACGATTTTTTGTCAAATTATGACGTCACTTTTGCACCAAAAAGTTGTAATTACTAAGGTTTTGCGAATTTTGCATGACTCCACACAGGAAAGTTGTTCAGGATGCTCAACTTGGTCGATTTGCACCGTCAAAACGCGATTTCCAGAGTTGACTATTAGAAAACAAGATGGCCGCTCTTCCCTTTTCCCTGCCCGGGGAATAAACTTTTTAATTTTCGAGCCACCCCGAAAAGCCGAATTAGCGTGATTACTTCTTGCGGATACCACACCCGAGTGTGCCGGTGCAAATCTGAACCCCGTCAATGTTTTACTTTGGCGGTAATCGACGATTTTTGGACAAATTATGACGTCACTTTTGCACCAAAAAGTTGTAATTCCCTAGGTTTTGCGAATTTTGCATGACTCCACACAGGAAAGTTGTTCAGGATGCTCAACTTGGTCGATTTGCACCGTCAAAACGCGATTTCCAGAGTTGACTATTTGAAAAACAAGATGGCCGCTCTTCCCTTTTCCCTGCCCGGGGAATAAACTTTTTAATTTTCGAGCTCCCGAAAAGCCGAATTAGCGTGATTACTTCTTGCGGATACCCCACCCGAGTGTGCCGGTGCAAATTTGAACCCATTTAATGTTTCACTGTGGCGGTAATCGACGATTTTTGGTCAAATTATGACGTCACTTTTGCACCAAAAAGTTGTAATTCCCAAGGTTTTAATAATTTTGCATGACTCCACACAGGAAAGTTGTTCAGGATGCTCAACTTGGTCGATTTGCACCGTCAAAACGCGATTTCCAGAGTTGACTATTAGAAAAACAAGATGGCCGCTCTTCCCTTTTCCCTGCCCGGGGAATAAACTTTTTAATTTTCGAGCTCCCGAAAAGCCGAATTAGCGTGATTACTTCTTGCGGATACCCCACCCGAGTGTGCCTGTGCAAATTTGAACCCCGTCAATGTTTTACATTGGTGGTAATCGACGATTTTTGGACAAATTATGACGTCACTTTTGCACCAAAAAGTTGTAATTCCCTAGGTTTTGCGAATTTTGCATGACTCCACACAGGAAAGTTGTTCAGGATGCTCAACTTGGTCGATTTGCACCGTCAAAACGCGATTTCCAGAGTTGACTATTAGAAAAACAAGATGGCCGCTCTTCCCTTTTCCCTGCCCGGGGAATAAACTTTTTAATTTTCGAGCTCCCGAAAAGCCGAATTAGCGTGATTACTTCTTGCGGATACCCCACCCGAGTGTGCCGGTGCAAATTTGAACCCATTTAATGTTTCACTTTGGCGGTAATCGACGATTTTTGGTCAAATTATGACGTCACTTTTGCACCAAAAAGTTAAAATTCCCAAGGTTTTACGAATTTTGCATGACTCCACACAGGAAAGTTGTTCAGGATGCTCAACTTGGTCGATTTGCACCGTCAAAACGCGATTTCCAGAGTTGACTCTTAGAAAAACAAGATGGCCGCTCTTCCCTTGTCCCTGCCCGGGGAATAAACTTTTTAATTTTCGAGCTCCCAAAAAGCCAGATTAGCGTGATTACTTCTTGCGGATACCCCACCCGAGTGTGCCTGTGCAAATTTGAACCCCATCAATGTTTTACTTTGGCGGTAATCGATGATTTTTTGTCAAATTATGACGTCACTTTTGCACCAAAAAGTTGTAATTCCCAAGGTTTTGCGAATTTTGCATGACTCCACACAGGAAAGTTGTTCAGGATGCTCAACTTGGTCGATTTGCACCGTCAAAACGCGATTTCCAGAGTTGACTCTTAGAAAAACAAGATGGCCGCTCTTCCCTTTTCCCTGCACGGGGAATAAACTTTTTAATTTTCGAGCTCCCGAAAAGCCGAATTAGCGTGATTACTTCTTGCGGATACCCCACCCGAGTGTGCCGGTGCAAATTTGAACCCATTTAATGTTTCACTTTGGCGGTAATCGACGATTTTTGGTCAAATTATGACGTCACTTTTGCACCAAAAAGTTGTAATTCCCAAGGTTTTACGAATTTTGCATGACTCCACACAGGAAAGTTGTTCAGGATGCTCAACTTGGTCGATTTGCACCGTGAAAACGCGATTTCCAGAGTTGACTATTAGAAAAACAATATGGCCGCTCTTCCCTTTTCCCTGCCCGGGGAATAAACTTTTTAATTTTCGAGCTCCCAAAAAGCCAAATTAGCGTGATTACTTCTTGCGGATACCCCACCCGAGTGTGCCGGTGCAAATTTGAACCCCATCAATGTTTTACTTTGGCGGTAATCGACGATTTTTTGTCAAATTATGACGTCACTTTTGCACCAAAAAGTTGTAATTCCCAAGGTTTTGCGAATTTTGCATGACTCCACACAGGAAAGTTGTTCAGGATGCTCAACTTGGTCGATTTGCACCGTCAAAACGCGATTTCCAGAGTTGACTATTAGAAAACAAGATGGCCGCTCTTCCCTTTTCCCTGCCCGGGGAATAAACTTTTTAATTTTCGAGGCACCCCGAAAAGCCGAATTAGCGTGATTACTTCTTGCGGATACCCCACCCGAGTGTGCCGGTGCAAATCTGAACCCCGTCAATGTTTTACTTTGGCGGTAATCGACGATTTTTGGACAAATTATGACGTCACTTTTGCACCAAAAAGTTGTAATTCCCAAGGTTTTACGAATTTTGCATGACTCCACACAGGAAAGTTGTTCAGGATGCTCAACTTGGTCGATTTGCACCGTCAAAACGCGATTTCCAGAGTTGAACATTAGAAAAACAAGATGGCCGCTCTTCCCTTTTCCCTGCCCGGGGAATAAACTTTTTAGTTTTCGAGCTCCCAAAAAGCCAAATTAGCGTGATTACTTCTTGCGGATACCCCACCCGAGTGTGCCTGTGCAAATCTGAACCCCATCAATGTTTTACTTTGGCGGTAATCGACGATTTTTTGTCAAACTATGACGTCACTTTTGCACCAAAAAGTTGTAATTCCCAAGGTTTTGCGAATTTTGCATGACTCCACACAGGAAAGTTGTTCAGGATGCTCAACTTGGTCGATTTGCACCGTCAAAACGCGATTTCCAGAGTTGACTATTAGAAAACAAGATGGCCGCTCTTCCCTTTTCCCTGCCCGGGGAATAAACTTTTTAATTTTCGAGGCACCCCGAAAAGCCGAATTAGCGTGATTACTTCTTGCGGATACCCCACCCGAGTGTGCCGGTGCAAATCTGAAACCCGTCAATGTTTTACTTTGGCGGTAATCGACGATTTTTGGACAAATTATGACGTCACTTTTGCACCAAAAAGTTGTAATTCCCAAGGTTTTACGAATTGTGCATGACTCCACACAGGAAAGTTGTTCAGGATGCTCAACTTGGTCGATTTGCACGGTCAAAACGCGATTTCCAGAGTTGACTATCTGAAAAACAAGATGGCCGCTCTTCCCTTTTCCCTGCCCGGGGAATAAACTTTTTAATTTTCGAGCTCCCGAAAAGCCGAATTAGCGTGATTACTTCTTGCGGATACCCCACCCGAGTGTGCCGGTGCAAATTTGAACCCATTTAATGTTTCACTTTGGCGGTAATCGACGATTTTTGGACAAATTATGACGTCACTTTTGCACCAAAAAGTTGTAATTCCCAAGGTTTTACGAATTTTGCATGACTCCACACAGGAAAGTTGTTCAGGATGCTCAACTTGGTCGATTTGCACCGTCAAAACGCGATTTCCAGTGTTGAACATTAGAAAAACAAGATGGCCGCTCTTCCCTTTTCCCTGCCCGGGGAATAAACTTTTTAATTTTCGAGCTCCCAAAAAGCCAAATTAGCGTGATTACTTATTGCGGATACCCCACCCGAGTGTGCCTGTGCAAATCTGAACCCCATCAATGTTTTACTTTGGCGGTAATCGACGATTTTTTGTCAAACTATGACGTCACTTTTGCACCAAAAAGTTGTAATTCCCAAGGTTTTGCGAATTTTGCATGACTCCACACAGGAAAGTTGTTCAGGATGCTCAACTTGGTCGATTTGCACCGTCAAAACGCGATTTCCAGAGTTGACTATTAGAAAACAAGATGGCCGCTCTTCCCTTTTCCCTGCCCGGGGAATAAACTTTTTAATTTTCGAGCCACCCCGAAAAGCCGAATTAGCGTGATTACTTCTTGCGGATACCCCACCCGAGTGTGCCGGTGCAAATCTGAACCCCGTCAATGTTTTACTTTGGCGGTAATCGACGATTTTTGGACAAATTATGACGTCACTTTTGCACCAAAAAGTTGTAATTCCCAAGGTTTTACGAATTTTGCATGACTCCACACAGGAAAGTTGTTCAGGATGCTCAACTTGGTCGATTTGCACGGTCAAAACGCGATTTCCAGAGTTGACTATTAGAAAAACAAGATGGCCGCTCTTCCCTTTTCCCTGCCCGGGGTATAAACTTTTTAATTTTCGAGCTCCCGAAAAGCCGAATTAGCGTGATTACTTCTTGCGGATACCCCACCCGAGTGTGCCGGTGCAAATCTGAACCCCGTCAATGTTTTACTTTGGCGGTAATCGACGATTTTTGGACAAATTATGACGTCACTTTTGCACCAAAAAGTTGTAATTCCCAAGGTTTTACGAATTTTGCATGACTCCACACAGGAAAGTTGTTCAGGATGCTCAACTTGGTCGATTTGCACCGTCAAAACGCGACTTCCAGAGTTGACTATTAGAAAAACAAGATGGCCGCTCTTCCCTTTTCCCTGCCCGGGGAATAAACTTTTTAATTTTCGAGCTCCCGAAAAGCCGAATTAGCATGATTACTTCTTGCGGATACCCCCACCAGAGTGTGCCTGTGCAAATTTGAACCCAGTCATTGTTTTACTTTGGCGGTAATCGACGATTTTTGGACAAATTATGACGTCACTTTTGCACCAAAAAGTTGTAATTCCCAAGGTTTTACGAATTTTGCATGACTCCACACAGGAAAGTTGTTCAGGATGCTCAACTTGGTCGATTTGCACCGTCAAAACGCGATTTCCAGAGTTGACTATTAGAAAAACAAGATGGCCGCTCTTCCCTTTTCCCTGCCCGGGGAATAAACTTTTTAATTTTCGAGCTCCCGAAAAGCCGAATTAGCATGATTACTTCTTGCGGATACCCCACCCGAGTGTGCCTGTGCAAATTTGAACCCCATCAATGTTTTACTTTGGCGGTAATCGACGATTTTTTGTCAAATTATGACGTCACTTTTGCACCAAAAAGTTGTAATTCCCAAGGTTTTGCGAATTTTGCATGACTCCACACAGGAAAGTTGTTCAGGATGCTCAACTTGGTCGATTTGCACCGTCAAAACGCGATTTCCAGAGTTGACTCTTAGAAAAACAAGATGGCCGCTCTTCCCTTTTCCCTGCACGGGGAATAAACTTTTTAATTTTCGAGCTCCCGAAAAGCCGAATTAGCGTGATTACTTCTTGCGGATACCCCACCCGAGTGTGCCGGTGCAAATTTGAACCCATTTAATGTTTCACTTTGGCGGTAATCGACGATTTTTGGTCAAATTATGACGTCACTTTTGCACCAAAAAGTTGTAATTCCCAAGGTTTTACGAATTTTGCATGACTCCACACAGGAAAGTTGTTCAGGATGCTCAACTTGGTCGATTTGCACCGTCAAAACGCGATTTCCAGAGTTGACTATTAGAAAACAAGATGGCCGCTCTTCCCTTTTCCCTGCCCGGGGAATAAACTTTTTAATTTTCGAGGCACCCCGAAAAGCCGAATTAGCGTGATTACTTCTTGCGGATACCCCACCCGAGTGTGCCGGTGCAAATCTGAACCCCGTCAATGTTTTACTTTGGCGGTAATCGACGATTTTTGGACAAATTATGACGTCACTTTTGCACCAAAAAGTTGTAATTCCCAAGGTTTTACGAATTTTGCATGACTCCACACAGGAAAGTTGTTCAGGATGCTCAACTTGGTCGATTTGCACCGTCAAAACGCGATTTCCAGAGTTGAACATTAGAAAAACAAGATGGCCGCTCTTCCCTTTTCCCTGCCCGGGGAATAAACTTTTTAATTTTCGAGCTCCCAAAAAGCCAAATTAGCGTGATTACTTATTGCGGATAACCCACCCGAGTGTGCCTGTGCAAATCTGAACCCCATCAATGTTTTACTTTGGCGGTAATCGACGATTTTTTGTCAAACTATGACGTCACTTTTGCACCAAAAAGTTGTAATTCCCAAGGTTTTGCGAATTTTGCATGACTCCACACAGGAAAGTTGTTCAGGATGCTCAACTTGGTCGATTTGCACCGTCAAAACGCGATTTCCAGAGTTGACTATTAGAAAACAAGATGGCCGCTCTTCCCTTTTCCCTGCCCGGGGAATAAACTTTTTAATTTTCGAGCCACCCCGAAAAGCCGAATTAGCGTGATTACTTCTTGCGGATACCCCACCCGAGTGTGCCGGTGCAAATCTGAACCCCGTCAATGTTTTACTTTGGCGGTAATCGACGATTTTTGGACAAATTATGACGTCACTGTTGCACCAAAAAGTTGTAATTCCCAAGGTTTTACGAATTTTGCATGACTCCACACAGGAAAGTTGTTCAGGATGCTCAACTTGGTCGATTTGCACGGTCAAAACGCGATTTCCAGAGTTGACTATTAGAAAAACAAGATGGCCGCTCTTCCCTTTTCCCTGCCCGGGGAATAAACTTTTTAATTTTCGAGCTCCCGAAAAGCCGAATTAGCGTGATTACTTCTTGCGGATACCCCACCCGAGTGTGCCGGTGCAAATCTGAACCCCGTCAATGTTTTACTTTGGCGGTAATCGACGATTTTTGGACAAATTATGACGTCACTTTTGCACCAAAAAGTTGTAATTCCCAAGGTTTTACGAATTTTGCATGACTCCACACAGGAAAGTTGTTCAGGATGCTCAACTTGGTCGATTTGCACCGTCAAAACGCGACTTCCAGAGTTGACTATTAGAAAAACAAGATGGCCGCTCTTCCCTTTTCCCTGCCCGGGGAATAAACTTTTTAATTTTCGAGCTCCCGAAAAGCCGAATTAGCATGATTACTTCTTGCGGATACCCCCACCCGAGTGTGCCTGTGCAAATTTGAACCCAGTCATTGTTTTACTTTGGCGGTAATCGACGATTTTTGGACAAATTATGACGTCACTTTTGCACCAAAAAGTTGTAATTCCCAAGGTTTTACGAATTTTGCATGACTCCACACAGGAAAGTTGTTCAGGATGCTCAACTTGGTCGATTTGCACCGTCAAAACGCGATTTCCAGAGTTGACTATTAGAAAAACAAGATGGCCGCTCTTCCCTTTTCCCTGCCCGGGGAATAAACTTTTTAATTTTCGAGCTCCCGAAAAGCCGAATTAGCATGATTACTTCTTGCGGATACCCCACCGCGTGTGCCTGTGCAAATTTGAACCCCATCAATGTTTTACTTTGGCGGTAATCGACGTTTTTTTTTGTCAAATTATGACGTCACTTTTGCACCAAAAAGTTGTAATTCCCAAGGTTTTGCGAATTTTGCATGACTCCACACAGGAAAGTTGTTCAGGATGCTCAACTTGGTCGATTTGCACCGTCAAAACGCGATTTCCAGAGTTGACTCTTAGAAAAACAAGATGGCCGCTCTTCCCTTTTCCCTGCACGGGGAATAAACTTTTTAATTTTCGAGCTCCCGAAAAGCCGAATTAGCGTGATTACTTCTTGCGGATACCCCACCCGAGTGTGCCGGTGCAAATTTGAACCCATTTAATGTTTCACTTTGGCGGTAATCGACGATTTTTGGTCAAATTATGACGTCACTTTTGCACCAAAAAGTTGTAATTCCCAAGGTGTTACGAATTTTGCATGACTCCACACAGGAAAGTTGTTCAGGATGCTCAACTTGGTCGATTTGCACGGTCAAAACGCGATTTCCAGAGTTGACTATTAGAAAAACAAGATGGCCGCTCTTCCCTTTTCCCTGCCCGGGGAATAAACTTTTTAATTTTCGAGCTCCCGAAAAGCCGAATTAGCATGATTACTTCTTGCGGATACCCCACCGAGTGTGCCTGTGCAAATTTGAACCCCATCAATGTTTTACTTTGGCGGTAATCGACGTTTTTTTTGTCAAATTATGACGTCACTTTTGCACCAAAAAGTTGTAATTCCCAAGGTTTTGCGAATTTTGCATGACTCCACACAGGAAAGTTGTTCAGGATGCTCAACTTGGTCGATTTGCACCGTCAAAACGCGATTTCCAGAGTTGACTCTTAGAAAAACAAGATGGCCGCTCTTCCCTTTTCCCTGCACGGGGAATAAACTTTTTAATTTTCGAGCTCCCGAAAAGCCGAATTAGCGTGATTACTTCTTGCGGATACCCCACCCGAGTGTGCCGGTGCAAATTTGAACCCATTTAATGTTTCACTTTGGCGGTAATCGACGATTTTTGGTCAAATTATGACGTCACTTTTGCACCAAAAAGTTGTAATTCCCAAGGTTTTACGAATTTTGCATGACTCCACACAGGAAAGTTGTTCAGGATGCTCAACTTGGTCGATTTGCACCGTGAAAACGCGATTTCCAGAGTTGACTATTAGAAAAACAAGATGGCCGCTCTTCCCTTTTTCCTGCCCGGGGAATAAACTTTTTAATTTTCGAGCTCCCAAAAAGCCAAATTAGCGTGATTACTTCTTGCGGATACCCCACCCGAGTGTGCCTGTGCAAATTTGAACCCCATCAATGTATTACTTTGGCGGTAATCGACGATTTTTTGTCAAATTATGACGTCACTTTTGCACCAAAAAGTTGTAATTCCCAAGGTTTTGCGAATTTTGCATGACTCCACACAGCAAAGTTGTTCAGGATGCTCAACTTGGTCGATTTGCACCGTCAAAACGCGATTTCCAGAGTTGACTATTAGAAAACAAGATGGCCGCTCTTCCCTTTTCCCTGCCCGGGGAATAAACTTTTTAATTTTCGAGGCACCCCGAAAAGCCGAATTAGCGTGATTACTTCTTGCGGATACCCCACCCGAGTGTGCCGGTGCAAATTTGAACCCATTTAATGTTTCACTTTGGCGGTAATCGACGTTTTTTTTGTCAAATTATGACGTCACTTTTGCACCAAAAAGTTGTAATTCCCAAGGTTTTGCGAATTTTGCATGACTCCACACAGGAAAGTTGTTCAGGATGCTCAACTTGGTCGATTTGCACGGTCAAAACGCGATTTCCAGAGTTGACTCTTAGAAAAACAAGATGGCCGCTCTTCCCTTTTCCCTGCACGGGGAATAAACTTTTTAATTTTCGAGCTCCCGAAAAGCCGAATGAGCGTGATTACTTCTTGCGGATACCCCACCCGAGTGTGCCGGTGCAAATTTGAACCCATTTAATGTTTCACTTTGGCGGTAATCGACGATTTTTGGTCAAATTATGACGTCACTTTTGCACCAAAACGTTGTAATTCCCAAGGTTTTACGAATTTTGCATGACTCCACACAGGAAAGTTGTTCAGGATGCTCAACTTGGTCGATTTGCACCGTGAAAACGCGATTTCCAGAGTTGACTATTAGAAAAACAAGATGGCCGCTCTTCCCTTTTTCCTGCCCGGGGAATAAACGTTTTAATTTTCGAGCTCCCAAAAAGCCAAATTAGCGTGATTACTTCTTGCGGATACCCCACCCGAGTGTGCCTGTGCAAATTTGAACCCCGTCAATGTATTACTTTGGCGGTAATCGACGATTTTTTGTCAAATTATGACGTCACTTTTGCACCAAAAAGTTGTAATTCCCAAGGTTTTGCGAATTTTGCATGACTCCACACAGCAAAGTTGTTCAGGATGCTCAACTTGGTCGATTTGCACCGTCAAAACGCGATTTCCAGAGTTGACTATTAGAAAACAAGATGGCCGCTCTTCCCTTTTCCCTGCCCGGGGAATAAACTTTTTAATTTTCGAGGCACCCCGAAAAGCCGAATTAGCGTGATTACTTCTTGCGGATACCCCACCCGAGTGTGCCGGTGCAAATCTGAACCCCGTCAATGTTTTACTTTGGCGGTAATCGACGATTTTTGGACAAATTATGACGTCACTTTTGCACCAAAAAGTTGTAATTCCCAAGGTTTTACGAATTTTGCATGACTCCACACAGGAAAGTTGTTCAGGATGCTCAACTTGGTCGATTTGCACCGTCAAAACGCGATTTCCAGAGTTGAACATTAGAAAAACAAGATGGCCGCTCTTCCCTTTTCCCTGCCCGGGGAATAAACTTTTTAATTTTCGAGCTCCCAAAAAGCCAAATTAGCGTGATTACTTATTGCGGATACCCCACCCGAGTGTGCCTGTGCAAATCTGAACCCCATCAATGTTTTACTTTGGCGGTAATCGACGATTTTTTGTCAAACTATGACGTCACTTTTGCACCAAAAAGTTGTAATTCCCAAGGTTTTTGCGAATTTTGCATGACTCCACACTGGAAAGTTGTTCAGGATGCTCAACTTGGTCGATTTGCACCGTCAAAACGCGATTTCCAGAGTTGACTATTAGAAAACAAGATGGCCGCTCTTCCCTTTTCCCTGCCCGGGGAATAAACTTTTTAATTTTCGTGCCACCCCGAAAAGCCGAATTAGCGTGATTACTTCTTGCGGATACCCCACCCGAGTGTGCCGGTGCAAATCTGAACCCCGTCAATGTTTTACTTTGGCGGTAATCGACGATTTTTGGACAAATTATGACGTCACTTTTGCACCAAAAAGTTGTAATTCCCAAGGTTTTACGAATTTTGCATGACTCCACACAGGAAAGTTGTTCAGGATGCTCAACTTGGTCGATTTGCACGGTCAAAACGCGATTTCCAGAGTTGACTATTAGAAAAACAAGATGGCCGCTCTTCCCTTTTCCCTGCCCGGGGAATAAACTTTTTAATTTTCGAGCTCCCGAAAAGCCGAATTAGCGTGATTACTTCTTGCGGATACCCCACCCGAGTGTGCCGGTGCAAATCTGAACCCCGTCAATGTTTTACTTTGGCGGTAATCGACGATTTTTGGACAAATTATGACGTCACTTTTGCACCAAAAAGTTGTAATTCCCAAGGTTTTACGAATTTTGCATGACTCCACACAGGAAAGTTGTTCAGGATGCTCAACTTGGTCGATTTGCACGGTCAAAACGCGATTTCCAGAGTTGACTATTAGAAAAACAAGATGGCCGCTCTTCCCTTTTCCCTGCCCGGGGAATAAACTTTTTAATTTTCGAGCTCCCGAAAAGCCGAATTAGCGTGATTACTTCTTGCGGATACCCCACCCGAGTGTGCCGGTGCAAATCTGAACCCCGTCAATGTTTTACTTTGGCGGTAATCGACGATTTTTGGACAAATTATGACGTCACTTTTGCACCAAAAAGTTGTAATTCCCAAGGTTTTACGAATTTTGCATGACTCCACACAGGAAAGTTGTTCAGGATGCTCAACTTGGTCGATTTGCACCGTCAAAACGCGACTTCCAGAGTTGACTATTAGAAAAACAAGATGGCCGCTCTTCCCTTTTCCCTGCCCGGGGAATAAACTTTTTAATTTTCGAGCTCCCGAAAAGCCGAATTAGCATGATTACTTCTTGCGGATACCCCCACCCGAGTGTGCCTGTGCAAATTTGAACCCAGTCATTGTTTTACTTTGGCGGTAATCGACGATTTTTGGACAAATTATGACGTCACTTTTGCACCAAAAAGTTGTAATTCCCAAGGTTTTACGAATTTTGCATGACTCCACACAGGAAAGTTGTTCAGGATGCTCAACTTGGTCGATTTGCACCGTCAAAACGCGATTTCCAGAGTTGACTATTAGAAAAACAAGATGGCCGCTCTTCCCTTTTCCCTGCCCGGGGAATAAACTTTTTAATTTTCGAGCTCCCGAAAAGCCGAATTAGCATGATTACTTCTTGCGGATACCCCACCCGAGTGTGCCTGTGCAAATTTGAACCCCATCAATGTTTTACTTTGGCGGTAATCGACGATTTTTTGTCAAATTATGACGTCACTTTTGCACCAAAAAGTTGTAATTCCCAAGGTTTTGCGAATTTTGCATGACTCCACACAGGAAAGTTGTTCAGGATGCTCAACTTGGTCGATTTGCACCGTCAAAACGCGATTTCCAGAGTTGACTATTAGAAAACAAGATGGCCGCTCTTCCCTTTTCCCTGCCCGGGGAATAAACTTTTTAATTTTCGAGGCACCCCGAAAAGCCGAATTAGCGTGATTACTTCTTGCGGATACCCCACCCGAGTGTGCCGGTGCAAATCTGAACCCCGTCAATGTTTTACTTTGGCGGTAATCGACGATTTTTGGACAAATTATGACGTCACTTTTGCACCAAAAAGTTGTAATTCCCAAGGTTTTACGAATTTTGCATGACTCCACACAGGAAAGTTGTTCAGGATGCTCAACTTGGTCGATTTGCACCGTCAAAACGCGATTTCCAGAGTTGAACATTAGAAAAACAAGATGGCCGCTCTTCCCTTTTCCCTGCCCGGGGAATAAACTTTTTAATTTTCGAACTCCCAAAAAGCCAAATTAGCGTGATTACTTATTGCGGATACCCCACCCGAGTGTGCCTGTGCAAATCTGAACCCCATCAATGTTTTACTTTGGCGGTAATCGACGATTTTTTGTCAAACTATGACGTCACTTTTGCACCAAAAAGTTGTAATTCCCAAGGTTTTTGCGAATTTTGCATGACTCCACACAGGAAAGTTGTTCAGGATGCTCAACTTGGTCGATTTGCACCGTCAAAACGCGATTTCCAGAGTTGACTATTAGCAAACAAGATGGCCGCTCTTCCCTTTTCCCTGCCCGGGGAATAAACTTTTTAATTTTCGAGCCACCCCGAAAAGCCGAATTAGCGTGATTACTTCTTGCGGATACCCCACCCGAGTGTGCCGGTGCAAATCTGAACCCCGTCAATGTTTTACTTTGGCGGTAATCGACGATTTTTGGACAAATTATGACGTCACTTTTGCACCAAAAAGTTGTAATTCCCAAGGTTTTACGAATTTTGCATGACTCCACACAGGAAAATTGTTCAGGATGCTCAACTTGGTCGATTTGCACGGTCAAAACGCGATTTCCAGAGTTGACTATTAGAAAAACAAGATGGCCGCTCTTCCCTTTTCCCTGCCCGGGGAATAAACTTTTTAATTTTCGAGCTCCCGAAAAGCCGAATTAGCATGATTACTTCTTGCGGATACCCCCACCCGAGTGTGCCTGTGCAAATTTGAACCCAGTCATTGTTTTACTTTGGCGGTAATCGACGATTTTTGGACAAATTATGACGTCACTTTTGCACCAAAAAGTTGTAATTCCCAAGGTTTTACGAATTTTGCATGACTCCACACAGGAAAGTTGTTCAGGATGCTCAACTTGGTCGATTTGCACCGTCAAAACGCGATTTCCAGAGTTGACTATTAGAAAAACAAGATGGCCGCTCTTCCCTTTTCCCTGCCCGGGGAATAAACTTTTTAATTTTCGAGCTCCCGAAAAGCCGAATTAGCATGATTACTTCTTGCGGATACCCCACCCGAGTGTGCCTGTGCAAATTTGAACCCCATCAATGTTTTACTTTGGCGGTAATCGACGATTTTTTGTCAAATTATGACGTCACTTTTGCACCAAAAAGTTGTAATTCCCAAGGTTTTGCGAATTTTGCATGACTCCACACAGGAAAGTTGTTCAGGATGCTCAACTTGGTCGATTTGCACCGTCAAAACGCGATTTCCAGAGTTGACTCTTAGAAAAACAAGATGGCCGCTCTTCCCTTTTCCCTGCACGGGGAATAAACTTTTTAATTTTCGAGCTCCCGAAAAGCCGAATTAGCGTGATTACTTCTTGCGGATACCCCACCCGAGTGTGCCGGTGCAAATTTGAACCCAGTCATTGTTTCACTTTGGCGGTAATCGACGATTTTTGGTCAAATTATGACGTCACTTTTGCACCAAAAAGTTGTAATTCCCAAGGTTTTACGAATTTTGCATGACTCCACACAGGAAAGTTGTTCAGGATGCTCAACTTGGTCGATTTGCAACGTGAAAACGCGATTTCCAGAGTTGACTATTAGAAAAACAAGATGGCCGCTCTTCCCTTTTCCCTGCCCGGGGAATAAACTTTTTAATTTTCGAGCTCCCAAAAAGCCAAATTAGCGTGATTACTTCTTGCGGATACCCCACCCGAGTGTGCCTGTGCAAATTTGAACCCCATCAATGTATTACTTTGGCGGTAATCGACGATTTTTTGTCAAATTATGACGTCACTTTTGCACCAAAAAGTTGTAATTCCCAAGGTTTTGCGAATTTTGCATGACTCCACACAGGAAAGTTGTTCAGGATGCTCAACTTGGTCGATTTGCACCGTCAAAACGCGATTTCCAGAGTTGACTATTAGAAAATAAGATGGCCGCTTTTCCCTTTTCCCTGCCCGGGGAATAAACTTTTTAATTTTCGAGGCACCCCGAAAAGCCGAATTAGCGTGATTACTTCTTGCGGATACCCCACCCGAGTGTGCCGGTGCAAATCTGAACCCCGTCAATGTTTTACTTTGGCGGTAATCGACGATTTTTGGACAAATTATGACGTCACTTTTGCACCAAAAAGTTGTAATTCCCAAGGTTTTACGAATTTTGCATGACTCCACACAGGAAAGTTGTTCAGGATGCTCAACTTGGTCGATTTGCACCGTGAAAACGCGATTTCCAGAGTTGACTATTAGAAAAACAAGATGGCCGCTCTTCCCTTTTTCCTGCCCGGGGAATAAACTTTTTAATTTTCGAGCTCCCAAAAAGCCAAATTAGCGTGATTACTTCTTGCGGATACCCCACCCGAGTGTGCCTGTGCAAATTTGAACCCCATCAATGTATTACTTTGGCGGTAATCGACGATTTTTTGTCAAATTATGACGTCACTTTTGCACCAAAAAGTTGTAATTCCCAAGGTTTTGCGAATTTTGCATGACTCCACACAGCAAAGTTGTTCAGGATGCTCAACTTGGTCGATTTGCACCGTCAAAACGCGATTTCCAGAGTTGACTATTAGAAAACAAGATGGCCGCTCTTCCCTTTGACGAAGTTTGTCCCTTTGTGACCAGAGAACGTACCGTCAAACCCAAACTCCCATGGTACAACAACTCCATCCATACTGAAAGGCGTGTTCGACGTCGGCTTGAACGGAAATGGAAAAAGAGCAACTCAGCGTTTGACGAACAAGCCTTCCGTTCTCAAAAGGAACATGTTAACAAACTGATCACTGATTCTAAGATTATGTACTTTTCCGATAAATGTACCAATTGTAATATCAAAGATATGTATGCCATAATTAATGTTCTTCTTAACAAGACTGCTCAAGTTTTACCTGAATGTGATTCTAACACAAAGCTTGCTGACAACTTTCTGTCCTTTTTCAAGGACAAGGTTGATACCATACGCTCCAATGTCAGTTCACACCCTGATACCAATGTCATTGTTCCTAAACAGACTTCCACTGTCTTTTGTATGCCAGAATTTGAGCAGCTTACTTGTGACGCCGTTAAACAAATTATCATGCGTCTTTCAAACAAATCTTGCTCATTGGACACCTTACCATCCTGGTTGGTTAAAAACAATCTATCCACTCTTCTCCCGGTTATCACAAAGATTGTTAATGCTTCCCTCTCATCTGGTATATTCCCGTCCAATCTTAAACACTCTGTAATTACTCCTGTACTTAAGAAGAGTTCTCTTGACCGTAATGATCTTAAGAGTTACCGTCCTGTAGCCAATGTACCCTTTTTGTCCAAGGTCATAGAGAAGGTGGCAACATGTCAAGTAATTAACCATGTGGACAGCTACACACTAGGGGAACAGTTCCAGTCTGCTTACAAGCGCTTTCATAGCACTGAGACTGCCCTCCTTCGGGTGAAAAATGACATTCTTCGTTCCCTTGATAAAAGTAAAGCTGTTCTCTTGGTGTTGCTTGACATGTCTGCCGCCTTTGACACGGTTGACCACGACATTCTCCTCCAGAGACTTCATACTCAATTTGGAATAAGCAGTACGGTCAATACTTGGTTCAGCACTTATATCAAAAACCGTACCACCAAAGTTTCGATAAAAGGCGATTTCTCAAGACATCATATCTTTACCTATTCCATACCTCAGGGGTCCATAGTAGGTCCGTTGGCTTTCATTTTGTACACCAATCCCATTGGCGAGATCATTCGTCAACATGGTATCTCATTTCATGAATACGCTGATGATATTCAGCTTTATGCTGAGTTTGACCCTAAGTCTGAAGGTGATCGTCAGCGTGTACTCAGCAAATTATCATCATGTGTGCTTGCCATCAACAAATGGATGGCTCAAAACATGCTTCAGCTGAACCAGGGAAAGACGGAGTTTATTGTTTTTGCGAACAGTCATGTTTTATCCACTCTCCCTAATCTTGAACTAATATTGGCCGACTTTACAATTCCTGCTTCCACATCTGTTAAGAACCTAGGAGTCTCGCTTGATTGTTCTCTGAATATGTCTCATCACATTAACTCTGTATGTAAAACTGTTAATTTCCACATACGTAATCTATGGCGTATTCGCCGGTTTATTACACAAAGCGCTTGCCATCATGCCGTCAGAAGTCTGGTCTTGTCCCGTCTTGACTATGCCAACTCTCTTTTGGTAGGTGCCCGCGAAAATGACCTCGCTCGACTCCAGCGTCTACAAAACAAGGCCGCTCGGCTAGTATTTGCGTGTGGCCGTGACCAGCCTTCTGCCGGCCTGATTGCATCGCTGCATTGGCTCCCTGTTAAAGAACGTATCAACTTCAAAATTTTCACTCATGTATACAAAATCCTCCACACCCAATCTCCATCATATCTGGTTGAACTTGTTCATTCCCAAAACTCCAATACTGCTGATGAATACAGGCAACGACTCCGCTCATCAGCTGATCAGACCCGGCTTTCCGTTCCTAGAACTAGACGGAAAGCTGGGGATAGCTCATTCTCCATAGCTGCCCCTCGCCTATGGAATGAGCTCCCCGCGGGTCTGAGAGAGGCGATCTCGTTGCCTGTATTCAAAAGCCTCCTCAAGACATTTCTTTTTCCCCACCCATCCTAGTTTGTTTGTTTTTCTTTTGTTTTGTTGTCATAGTCTCATGTAAAGCGCTCTGTTCTCCGTAGAGCGCTATATAAATGTTTCATATTATTATTATTATTATTATTATTATTTTCCCTGCCCGGGGAATAAACTTTTTAATTTTCGAGGCACCCCGAAAAGCCGAATTAGCGTGATTACTTCTTGCGGATACCCCACCCGAGTGTGCCGGTGCAAATCTGAACCCCGTCAATGTTTTACTTTGGCGGTAATCGACGATTTTTGGACAAATTATGACGTCACTTTTGCACCAAAAAGTTGTAATTCCCAAGGTTTTACGAATTTTGCATGACTCCACACAGGAAAGTTGTTCAGGATGCTCAACTTGGTCGATTTGCACCGTCAAAACGCGATTTCCAGAGTTGAACATTAGAAAAACAAGATGGCCGCTCTTCCCTTTTCCCTGCCCGGGGAATAAACTTTTTAATTTTCGAGCTCCCAAAAAGCCAAATTAGCGTGATTACTTATTGCGGATACCCCACCCGAGTGTGCCTGTGCAAATCTGAACCCCATCAATGTTTTACTTTGGCGGTAATCGACGATTTTTTGTCAAACTATGACGTCACTTTTGCACCAAAAAGTTGTAATTCCCAAGGTTTTTGCGAATTTTGCATGACTCCACACAGGAAAGTTGTTCAGGATGCTCAACTTGGTCGATTTGCACCGTCAAAACGCGATTTCCAGAGTTGACTATTAGAAAACAAGATGGCCGCTCTTCCCTTTTCCCTGCCCGGGGAATAAACTTTTTAATTTTCGTGCCACCCCGAAAAGCCGAATTAGCGTGATTACTTCTTGCGGATACCCCACCCGAGTGTGCCGGTGCAAATCTGAACCCCGTCAATGTTTTACTTTGGCGGTAATCGACGATTTTTGGACAAATTATGACGTCACTTTTGCACCAAAAAGTTGTAATTCCCAAGGTTTTACGAATTTTGCATGACTCCACACAGGAAAGTTGTTCAGGATGCTCAACTTGGTCGATTTGCACGGTCAAAACGCGATTTCCAGAGTTGACTATTAGAAAAACAAGATGGCCGCTCTTCCCTTTTCCCTGCCCGGGGAATAAACTTTTTAATTTTCGAGCTCCCGAAAAGCCGAATTAGCGTGATTACTTCTTGCGGATACCCCACCCGAGTGTGCCGGTGCAAATCTGAACCCCGTCAATGTTTTACTTTGGCGGTAATCGACGATTTTTGGACAAATTATGACGTCACTTTTGCACCAAAAAGTTGTAATTCCCAAGGTTTTACGAATTTTGCATGACTCCACACAGGAAAGTTGTTCAGGATGCTCAACTTGGTCGATTTGCACGGTCAAAACGCGATTTCCAGAGTTGACTATTAGAAAAACAAGATGGCCGCTCTTCCCTTTTCCCTGCCCGGGGAATAAACTTTTTAATTTTAGAGCTCCCGAAAAGCCGAATTAGCATGATTACTTCTTGCGGATACCCCCACCCGAGTGTGCCTGTGCAAATTTGAACCCAGTCATTGTTTTACTTTGGCGGTAATCGACGATTTTTGGACAAATTATGACGTCACTTTTGCACCAAAAAGTTGTAATTCCCAAGGTTTTACGAATTTTGCATGACTCCACACAGGAAAGTTGTTCAGGATGCTCAACTTGGTCGATTTGCACCGTCAAAACGCGACTTCCAGAGTTGACTATTAGAAAAACAAGATGGCCGCTCTTCCCTTTTCCCTGCCCGGGGAATAAACTTTTTAATTTTCGAGCTCCCGAAAAGCCGAATTAGCATGATTACTTCTTGCGGATACCCCCACCCGAGTGTGCCTGTGCAAATTTGAACCCAGTCATTGTTTTACTTTGGCGGTAATCGACGATTTTTGGACAAATTATGACGTCACTTTTGCACCAAAAAGTTGTAATTCCCAAGGTTTTACGAATTTTGCATGACTCCACACAGGAAAGTTGTTCAGGATGCTCAACTTGGTCGATTTGCACCGTCAAAACGCGATTTCCAGAGTTGACTATTAGAAAAACAAGATGGCCGCTCTTCCCTTTTCCCTGCCCGGGGAATAAACTTTTTAATTTTCGAGCTCCCGAAAAGCCGAATTAGCATGATTACTTCTTGCGGATACCCCACCCGAGTGTGCCTGTGCAAATTTGAACCCCATCAATGTTTTACTTTGGCGGTAATCGACGATTTTTTGTCAAATTATGACGTCACTTTTGCACCAAAAAGTTGTAATTCCCAAGGTTTTGCGAATTTTGCATGACTCCACACAGGAAAGTTGTTCAGGATGCTCAACTTGGTCGATTTGCACCGTCAAAACGCGATTTCCAGAGTTGACTCTTAGAAAAACAAGATGGCCGCTCTTCCCTTTTCCCTGCACGGGGAATAAACTTTTTAATTTTCGAGCTCCCGAAAAGCCGAATTAGCGTGATTACTTCTTGCGGATACCCCACCCGAGTGTGCCGGTGCAAATTTGAACCCATTTAATGTTTCACTTTGGCGGTAATCGACGATTTTTGGTCAAATTATGACGTCACTTTTGCACCAAAAAGTTGTAATTCCCAAGGTTTTACGAATTTTGCATGACTCCACACAGGAAAGTTGTTCAGGATGCTCAACTTGGTCGATTTGCACCGTCAAAACGCGATTTCCAGAGTTGACTATTAGAAAACAAGATGGCCGCTTTTCCCTTTTCCCTGCCCGGGGAATAAACTTTTTAATTTTCGAGGCACCCCGAAAACCCGAATTAGCGTGATTACTTCTTGCGGATACCCCACCCGAGTGTGCCGGTGCAAATCTGAACCCCGTCAATGTTTTACTTTGGCGGTAATCGACGATTTATGGACAAATTATGACGTCACTTTTGAACCAAAAAGTTGTAATTCCCAAGGTTTTACGAATTTTGCATGACTCCACACAGGAAAGTTGTTCAGGATGCTCAACTTGGTCGATTTGCACCGTGAAAACGCGATTTCCAGAGTTGACTATTAGAAAAACAAGATGGCCGCTCTTCCCTTTTTCCTGCCCGGGGAATAAATTTTTTAATTTTCGAGCTCCCAAAAAGCCAAATTAGCGTGATTACTTCTTGCGGATACCCCACCCGAGTGTGCCTGTGCAAATTTGAACCCCATCAATGTATTACTTTGGCGGTAATCGACGATTTTTTGTCAAATTATGACGTCACTTTTGCACCAAAAAGTTGTAATTCCCAAGGTTTTGCGAATTTTGCATGACTCCACACAGCAAAGTTGTTCAGGATGCTCAACTTGGTCGATTTGCACCGTCAAAACGCGATTTCCAGAGTTGACTATTAGAAAACAAGATGGCCGCTCTTCCCTTTTCCCTGCCCGGGGAATAAACTTTGTAATTTTCGAGGCACCCCGAAAAGCCGAATTAGCGTGATTACTTCTTGCGGATACCCCACCCGAGTGTGCCGGTGCAAATCTGAACCCCGTCAATGTTTTACTTTGGCGGTAATCGACGATTTTTGGACAAATTATGACGTCACTTTTGCACCAAAAAGTTGTAATTCCCAAGGTTTTACGAATTTTGCATGACTCCACACAGGAAAGTTGTTCAGGATGCTCAACTTGGTCGATTTGCACCGTCAAAACGCGATTTCCAGAGTTGAACATTAGAAAAACAAGATGGCCGCTCTTCCCTTTTCCCTGCCCGGGGAATAAACTTTTTAATTTTCGAGCTCCCAAAAAGCCAAATTAGCGTGATTACTTATTGCGGATACCCCACCCGAGTGTGCCTGTGCAAATCTGAACCCCATCAATGTTTTACTTTGGCGGTAATCGACGATTTTTTGTCAAACTATGACGTCACTTTTGCACCAAAAAGTTGTAATTCCCAAGGTTTTTGCGAATTTTGCATGACTCCACACAGGAAAGTTGTTCAGGATGCTCAACTTGGTCGATTTGCACCGTCAAAACGCGATTTCCAGAGTTGACTATTAGAAAACAAGATGGCCGCTCTTCCCTTTTCCCTGCCCGGGGAATAAACTTTTTAATTTTCGTGGCACCCCGAAAAGCCGAATTAGCGTGATTACTTCTTGCGGATACCCCACCCGAGTGTGCCGGTGCAAATCTGAACCCCGTCAATGTTTTACTTTGGCGGTAATCGACGATTTTTGGACAAATTATGACGTCACTTTTGCACCAAAAAGTTGTAATTCCCAAGGTTTTACGAATTTTGCATGACTCCACACAGGAAAGTTGTTCAGGATGCTCAACTTGGTCGATTTGCACGGTCAAAACGCGATTTCCAGAGTTGACTATTAGAAAAACAAGATGGCCGCTCTTCCCTTTTCCCTGCCCGGGGAATAAACTTTTTAATTTTCGAGCTCCCGAAAAGCCGAATTAGCGTGATTACTTCTTGCGGATACCCCACCCGAGTGTGCCGGTGCAAATCTGAACCCCGTCAATGTTTTACTTTGGCGGTAATCGACGATTTTTGGACAAATTATGACGTCACTTTTGCACCAAAAAGTTGTAATTCCCAAGGTTTTACGAATTTAGCATGACTCCACACAGGAAAGTTGTTCAGGATGCTCAACTTGGTCGATTTGCACCGTCAAAACGCGATTTCCAGAGTTGACTATTAGAAAACAAGATGGCCGCTCTTCCCTTTTCCCTGCCCGGGGAATAAACTTTTTAATTTTCGAGGCACCCCGAAAAGCCGAATTAGCGTGATTACTTCTTGCGGATACCCCACCCGAGTGTGCCGGTGCAAATCTGAACCCCGTCAATGTTTTACTTTGGCGGTAATCGACGATTTTTGGACAAATTATGACGTCACTTTTGCACCAAAAAGTTGTAATTCCCAAGGTTTTACGAATTTTGCATGACTCCACACAGGAAAGTTGTTCAGGATGCTCAACTTGGTCGATTTGCACCGTCAAAACGCGATTTCCAGAGTTGAACATTAGAAAAACAAGATGGCCGCTCTTCCCTTTTCCCTGCCCGGGGAATAAACTTTTTAATTTTCGAGCTCCCAAAAAGCCAAATTAGCGTGATTACTTATTGCGGATACCCCACCCGAGTGTGCCTGTGCAAATCTGAACCCCATCAATGTTTTACTTTGGCGGTAATCGACGATTTTTTGTCAAACTATGACGTCACTTTTGCACCAAAAAGTTGTAATTCCCAAGGTTTTACGAATTTTGCATGACTCCACACAGGAAAGTTGTTCAGGATGCTCAACTTGGTCGATTTGCACCGTCAAAACGCGATTTCCAGAGTTGACTATTAGAAAAACAAGATGGCCGCTCTTCCCTTTTCCCTGCCCGGGGAATAAACTTTTTAATTTTCGAGCTCCCGAAAAGCCGAATTAGCATGATTACTTCTTGCGGATACCCCACCCGAGTGTGCCTGTGCAAATTTGAACCCCATCAATGTTTTACTTTGGCGGTAATCGACGATTTTTTGTCAAATTATGACGTCACTTTTGCACCAAAAAGTTGTAATTCCCAAGGTTTTGCGAATTTTGCATGACTCCACACAGGAAAGTTGTTCAGGATGCTCAACTTGGTCGATTTGCACCGTCAAAACGCGATTTCCAGAGTTGACTCTTAGAAAAACAAGATGGCCGCTCTTCCCTTTTCCCTGCACGGGGAATAAACTTTTTAATTTTCGAGCTCCCGAAAAGCCGAATTAGCGTGATTACTTCTTGCGGATACCCCACCCGAGTGTGCCGGTGCAAATTTGAACCCATTTAATGTTTCACTTTGGCGGTAATCGACGATTTTTGGTCAAATTATGACGTCACTTTTGCACCAAAAAGTTGTAATTCCCAAGGTTTTACGAATTTTGCATGACTCCACACAGGAAAGTTGTTCAGGATGCTCAACTTGGTCGATTTGCACCGTCAAAACGCGATTTCCAGAGTTGACTATTAGAAAACAAGATGGCCGCTTTTCCCTTTTCCCTGCCCGGGGAATAAACTTTTTAATTTTCGAGGCACCCCGAAAACCCGAATTAGCGTGATTACTTCTTGCGGATACCCCACCCGAGTGTGCCGGTGCAAATCTGAACCCCGTCAATGTTTTACTTTGGCGGTAATCGACGATTTATGGACAAATTATGACGTCACTTTTGAACCAAAAAGTTGTAATTCCCAAGGTTTTACGAATTTTGCATGACTCCACACAGGAAAGTTGTTCAGGATGCTCAACTTGGTCGATTTGCACCGTGAAAACGCGATTTCCAGAGTTGACTATTAGAAAAAGAAGATGGCCGCTCTTCCCTTTTTCCTGCCCGGGGAATAAACTTTTTAATTTTCGAGCTCCCAAAAAGCCAAATTAGCGTGATTACTTCTTGCGGATACCCCACCCGAGTGTGCCTGTGCAAATTTGAACCCCATCAATGTATTACTTTGGCGGTAATCGACGATTTTTTGTCAAATTATGACGTCACTTTTGCACCAAAAAGTTGTAATTCCCAAGGTTTTGCGAATTTTGCATGACTCCACACAGCAAAGTTGTTCAGGATGCTCAACTTGGTCGATTTGCACCGTCAAAACGCGATTTCCAGAGTTGACTATTAGAAAACAAGATGGCCGCTCTTCCCTTTTCCCTGCCCGGGGAATAAACTTTGTAATTTTCGAGGCACCCCGAAAAGCCGAATTAGCGTGATTACTTCTTGCGGATACCCCACCCGAGTGTGCCGGTGCAAATCTGAAGCCCGTCAATGTTTTACTTTGGCGGTAATCGACGATTTTTGGACAAATTATGACGTCACTTTTGCACCAAAAAGTTGTAATTCCCAAGGTTTTACGAATTTTGCATGACTCCACACAGGAAAGTTGTTCAGGATGCTCAACTTGGTCGATTTGCACCGTCAAAACGCGATTTCCAGAGTTGAACATTAGAAAAACAAGATGGCCGCTCTTCCCTTTTCCCTGCCCGGGGAATAAACTTTTTAATTTTCGAGCTCCCAAAAAGCCAAATTAGCGTGATTACTTATTGCGGATACCCCACCCGAGTGTGCCTGTGCAAATCTGAACCCCATCAATGTTTTACTTTGGCGGTAATCGACGATTTTTTGTCAAACTATGACGTCACTTTTGCACCAAAAAGTTGTAATTCCCAAGGTTTTTGCGAATTTTGCATGACTCCACACAGGAAAGTTGTTCAGGATGCTCAACTTGGTCGATTTGCACCGTCAAAACGCGATTTCCAGAGTTGACTATTAGAAAACAAGATGGCCGCTCTTCCCTTTTCCCTGCCCGGGGAATAAACTTTTTAATTTTCGTGGCACCCCGAAAAGCCGAATTAGCGTGATTACTTCTTGCGGATACCCCACCCGAGTGTGCCGGTGCAAATCTGAACCCCGTCAATGTTTTACTTTGGCGGTAATCGACGATTTTTGGACAAATTATGACGTCACTTTTGCACCAAAAAGTTGTAATTCCCAAGGTTTTACGAATTTTGCATGACTCCACACAGGAAAGTTGTTCAGGATGCTCAACTTGGTCGATTTGCACGGTCAAAACGCGATTTCCAGAGTTGACTATTAGAAAAACAAGATGGCCGCTCTTCCCTTTTCCCTGCCCGGGGAATAAACTTTTTAATTTTCGAGCTCCCGAAAAGCCGAATTAGCGTGATTACTTCTTGCGGATACCCCACCCGAGTGTGCCGGTGCAAATCTGAACCCCGTCAATGTTTTACTTTGGCGGTAATCGACGATTTTTGGACAAATTATGACGTCACTTTTGCACCAAAAAGTTGTAATTCCCAAGGTTTTACGAATTTAGCATGACTCCACACAGGAAAGTTGTTCAGGATGCTCAACTTGGTCGATTTGCACCGTCAAAACGCGATTTCCAGAGTTGACTATTAGAAAACAAGATGGCCGCTCTTCCCTTTTCCCTGCCCGGGGAATAAACTTTTTAATTTTCGAGGCACCCCGAAAAGCCGAATTAGCGTGATTACTTCTTGCGGATACCCCACCCGAGTGTGCCGGTGCAAATCTGAACCCCGTCAATGTTTTACTTTGGCGGTAATCGACGATTTTTGGACAAATTATGACGTCACTTTTGCACCAAAAAGTTGTAATTCCCAAGGTTTTACGAATTTTGCATGACTCCACACAGGAAAGTTGTTCAGGATGCTCAACTTGGTCGATTTGCACCGTCAAAACGCGATTTCCAGAGTTGAACATTAGAAAAACAAGATGGCCGCTCTTCCCTTTTCCCTGCCCGGGGAATAAACTTTTTAATTTTCGAGCTCCCAAAAAGCCAAATTAGCGTGATTACTTATTGCGGATACCCCACCCGAGTGTGCCTGTGCAAATCTGAACCCCATCAATGTTTTACTTTGGCGGTAATCGACGATTTTTTGTCAAACTATGACGTCACTTTTGCACCAAAAAGTTGTAATTCCCAAGGTTTTGCGAATTTTGCATGACTCCACACAGGAAAGTTGTTCAGGATGCTCAACTTGGTCGATTTGCACCGTCAAAACGCGATTTCCAGAGTTGACTATTAGAAAACAAGATGGCCGCTCTTCCCTTTTCCCTGCCCGGGGAATAAACTTTTTAATTTTCGAGCCACCCCGAAAAGCCGAATTAGCGTGATTACTTCTTGCGGATACCCCACCCGAGTGTGCCGGTGCAAATCTGAACCCCGTCAATGTTTTACTTTGGCGGTAATCGACGATTTTTGGACAAATTATGACGTCACTTTTGCACCAAAAAGTTGTAATTCCCAAGGTTTTACGAATTTTGCATGACTCCACACAGGAAAGTTGTTCAGGATGCTCAACTTGGTCGATTTGCACGGTCAAAACGCGATTTCCAGAGTTGACTATTAGAAAAACAAGATGGCCGCTCTTCCCTTTTCCCTGCCCGGGGAATAAACTTTTTAATTTTCGAGCTCCCGAAAAGCCGAATTAGCGTGATTACTTCTTGCGGATACCCCACCCGAGTGTGCCGGTGCAAATCTGAACCCCGTCAATGTTTTACTTTGGCGGTAATTGACGATTTTTGGACAAATTATGACGTCACTTTTGCACCAAAAAGTTGTAATTCCCAAGGTTTTACGAATTTTGCATGACTCCACACAGGAAAGTTGTTCAGGATGCTCAACTTGGTCGATTTGCACCGTCAAAACGCGACTTCCAGAGTTGACTATTAGAAAAACAAGATGGCCGCTCTTCCCTTTTCCCTGCCCGGGGAATAAACTTTTTAATTTTCGAGCTCCCGAAAAGCCGAATTAGCATGATTACTTCTTGCGGATACCCCCACCCGAGTGTGCCTGTGCAAATTTGAACCCAGTCATTGTTTTACTTTGGCGGTAATCGACGATTTTTGGACAAATTATGACGTCACTTTTGCACCAAAAAGTTGTAATTCCCAAGGTTTTACGAATTTTGCATGACTCCACACAGGAAAGTTGTTCAGGATGCTCAACTTGGTCGATTTGCACCGTCAAAACGCGATTTCCAGAGTTGACTATTAGAAAAACAAGATGGCCGCTCTTCCCTTTTCCCTGCCCGGGGAATAAACTTTTTAATTTTCGAGCTCCCGAAAAGCCGAATTAGCATGATTACTTCTTGCGGATACCCCACCCGAGTGTGCCTGTGCAAATTTGAACCCCATCAATGTTTTACTTTGGCGGTAATCGACGATTTTTTGTCAAATTATGACGTCACTTTTGCACCAAAAAGTTGTAATTCCCAAGGTTTTGCGAATTTTGCATGACTCCACACAGGAAAGTTGTTCAGGATGCTCAACTTGGTCGATTTGCACCGTCAAAACGCGATTTCCAGAGTTGACAATTAGAAAACAAGATGGCCGCTCTTCCCTTTTCCCTGCCCGGGGAATAAACTTTTTAATTTTCGAGGCACCCCGAAAAGCCGAATTAGCGTGATTACTTCTTGCGGATACCCCACCCGAGTGTGCCGGTGCAAATCTGAACCCCGTCAATGTTTTACTTTGGCGGTAATCGACGATTTTTGGACAAATTATGACGTCACTTTTGCACCAAAAAGTTGTAATTCCCAAGGTTTTACGAATTTTGCATGACTCCACACAGGAAAGTTGTTCAGGATGCTCAACTTGGTCGATTTGCACCGTCAAAACTCGATTTCCAGAGTTGAACATTAGAAAAACAAGATGGCCGCTCTTCCCTTTTCCCTGCACGGGGAATAAACTTTTTAATTTTCGAGCTCCCGAAAAGCCGAATTAGCGTGATTACTTCTTGCGGATACCCCACCCGAGTGTGCCGGTGCAAATTTGAACCCATTTAATGTTTCACTTTGGCGGTAATCGACGATTTTTGGTCAAATTATGACGTCACTTTTGCACCAAAAAGTTGTAATTCCCAAGGTTTTACGAATTTTGCATGACTCCACACAGGAAAGTTGTTCAGGATGCTCAACTTGGTCGATTTGCACCGTCAAAACGCGATTTCCAGAGTTGACTATTAGAAAACAAGATGGCCGCTTTTCCCTTTTCCCTGCCCGGGGAATAAACTTTTTAATTTTCGAGGCACCCCGAAAACCCGAATTAGCGTGATTACTTCTTGCGGATACCCCACCCGAGTGTGCCGGTGCAAATCTGAACCCCGTCAATGTTTTACTTTGGCGGTAATCGACGATTTATGGACAAATTATGACGTCACTTTTGAACCAAAAAGTTGTAATTCCCAAGGTTTTACGAATTTTGCATGACTCCACACAGGAAAGTTGTTCAGGATGCTCAACTTGGTCGATTTGCACCGTGAAAACGCGATTTCCAGAGTTGACTATTAGAAAAACAAGATGGCCGCTCTTCCCTTTTTCCTGCCCGGGGAATAAACTTTTTAATTTTCGAGCTCCCAAAAAGCCAAATTAGCGTGATTACTTCTTGCGGATACCCCACCCGAGTGTGCCTGTGCAAATTTGAACCCCATCAATGTATTACTTTGGCGGTAATCGACGATTTTTTGTCAAATTATGACGTCACTTTTGCACCAAAAAGTTATAATTCCCAAGGTTTTGCGAATTTTGCATGACTCCACACAGCAAAGTTGTTCAGGATGCTCAACTTGGTCGATTTGCACCGTCAAAACGCGATTTCCAGAGTTGACTATTAGAAAACAAGATGGCCGCTCTTCCCTTTTCCCTGCCCGGGGAATAAACTTTGTAATTTTCGAGGCACCCCGAAAAGCCGAATTAGCGTGATTACTTCTTGCGGATACCCCACCCGAGTGTGCCGGTGCAAATCTGAACCCCGTCAATGTTTTACTTTGGCGGTAATCGACGATTTTTGGACAAATTATGACGTCACTTTTGCACCAAAAAGTTGTAATTCCCAAGGTTTTACGAATTTTGCATGACTCCACACAGGAAAGTTGTTCAGGATGCTCAACTTGGTCGATTTGCACCGTCAAAACGCGATTTCCAGAGTTGAACATTAGAAAAACAAGATGGCCGCTCTTCCCTTTTCCCTGCCCGGGGAATAAACTTTTTAATTTTCGAGCTCCCAAAAAGCCAAATTAGCGTGATTACTTATTGCGGATACCCCACCCGAGTGTGCCTGTGCAAATCTGAACCCCATCAATGTTTTACTTTGGCGGTAATCGACGATTTTTTGTCAAACTATGACGTCACTTTTGCACCAAAAAGTTGTAATTCCCAAGGTTTTTGCGAATTTTGCATGACTCCACACAGGAAAGTTGTTCAGGATGCTCAACTTGGTCGATTTGCACCGTCAAAACGCGATTTCCAGAGTTGACTATTAGAAAACAAGATGGCCGCTCTTCCCTTTTCCCTGCCCGGGGAATAAACTTTTTAATTTTCGTGGCACCCCGAAAAGCCGAATTAGCGTGATTACTTCTTGCGGATACCCCACCCGAGTGTGCCGGTGCAAATCTGAACCCCGTCAATGTTTTACTTTGGCGGTAATCGACGATTTTTGGACAAATTATGACGTCACTTTTGCACCAAAAAGTTGTAATTCCCAAGGTTTTACGAATTTTGCATGACTCCACACAGGAAAGTTGTTCAGGATGCTCAACTTGGTCGATTTGCACGGTCAAAACGCGATTTCCAGAGTTGACTATTAGAAAAACAAGATGGCCGCTCTTCCCTTTTCCCTGCCCGGGGAATAAACTTTTTAATTTTCGAGCTCCCGAAAAGCCGAATTAGCGTGATTACTTCTTGCGGATACCCCACCCGAGTGTGCCGGTGCAAATCTGAACCCCGTCAATGTTTTACTTTGGCGGTAATCGACGATTTTTGGACAAATTATGACGTCACTTTTGCACCAAAAAGTTGTAATTCCCAAGGTTTTACGAATTTAGCATGACTCCACACAGGAAAGTTGTTCAGGATGCTCAACTTGGTCGATTTGCACCGTCAAAACGCGATTTCCAGAGTTGACTATTAGAAAACAAGATGGCCGCTCTTCCCTTTTCCCTGCCCGGGGAATAAACTTTTTAATTTTCGAGGCACCCCGAAAAGCCGAATTAGCGTGATTACTTCTTGCGGATACCCCACCCGAGTGTGCCGGTGCAAATCTGAACCCCGTCAATGTTTTACTTTGGCGGTAATCGACGATTTTTGGACAAATTATGACGTCACTTTTGCACCAAAAAGTTGTAATTCCCAAGGTTTTACGAATTTTGCATGACTCCACACAGGAAAGTTGTTCAGGATGCTCAACTTGGTCGATTTGCACCGTCAAAACGCGATTTCCAGAGTTGAACATTAGAAAAACAAGATGGCCGCTCTTCCCTTTTCCCTGCCCGGGGAATAAACTTTTTAATTTTCGAGCTCCCAAAAAGCCAAATTAGCGTGATTACTTATTGCGGATACCCCACCCGAGTGTGCCGGTGCAAATCTGAACCCCATCAATGTTTTACTTTGGCGGTAATCGACGATTTTTTGTCAAACTATGACGTCACTTTTGCACCAAAAAGTTGTAATTCCCAAGGTTTTGCGAATTTTGCATGACTCCACACAGGAAAGTTGTTCAGGATGCTCAACTTGGTCGATTTGCACCGTCAAAACGCGATTTCCAGAGTTGACTATTAGAAAACAAGATGGCCGCTCTTCCCTTTTCCCTGCCCGGGGAATAAACTTTTTAATTTTCGAGCCACCCCGAAAAGCCGAATTAGCGTGATTACTTCTTGCGGATACCCCACCCGAGTGTGCCGGTGCAAATCTGAACCCCGTCAATGTTTTACTTTGGCGGTAATCGACGATTTTTGGACAAATTATGACGTCACTTTTGCACCAAAAAGTTGTAATTCCCAAGGTTTTACGAATTTTGCATGACTCCACACAGGAAAGTTGTTCAGGATGCTCAACTTGGTCGATTTGCACGGTCAAAACGCGATTTCCAGAGTTGACTATTAGAAAAACAAGATGGCCGCTCTTCCCTTTTCCCTGCCCGGGGAATAAACTTTTTAATTTTCGAGCTCCCGAAAAGCCGAATTAGCGTGATTACTTCTTGCGGATACCCCACCCGAGTGTGCCGGTGCAAATCTGAACCCCGTCAATGTTTTACTTTGGCGGTAATTGACGATTTTTGGACAAATTATGACGTCACTTTTGCACCAAAAAGTTGTAATTCCCAAGGTTTTACGAATTTTGCATGACTCCACACAGGAAAGTTGTTCAGGATGCTCAACTTGGTCGATTTGCACCGTCAAAACGCGACTTCCAGAGTTGACTATTAGAAAAACAAGATGGCCGCTCTTCCCTTTTCCCTGCCCGGGGAATAAACTTTTTAATTTTCGAGCTCCCGAAAAGCCGAATTAGCATGATTACTTCTTGCGGATACCCCCACCCGAGTGTGCCTGTGCAAATTTGAACCCAGTCATTGTTTTACTTTGGCGGTAATCGACGATTTTTGGACAAATTATGACGTCACTTTTGCACCAAAAAGTTGTAATTCCCAAGGTTTTACGAATTTTGCATGACTCCACACAGGAAAGTTGTTCAGGATGCTCAACTTGGTCGATTTGCACCGTCAAAACGCGATTTCCAGAGTTGACTATTAGAAAAACAAGATGGCCGCTCTTCCCTTTTCCCTGCCCGGGGAATAAACTTTTTAATTTTCTAGCTCCCGAAAAGCCGAATTAGCATGATTACTTCTTGCGGATACCCCACCCGAGTGTGCCTGTGCAAATTTGAACCCCATCAATGTTTTACTTTGGCGGTAATCGACGATTTTTTGTCAAATTATGACGTCACTTTTGCACCAAAAAGTTGTAATTCCCAAGGTTTTGCGAATTTTGCATGACTCCACACAGGAAAGTTGTTCAGGATGCTCAACTTGGTCGATTTGCACCGTCAAAACGCGATTTCCAGAGTTGACTATTAGAAAACAAGATGGCCGCTCTTCCCTTTTCCCTGCCCGGGGAATAAACTTTTTAATTTTCGAGGCACCCCGAAAAGCCGAATTAGCGTGATTACTTCTTGCGGATACCCCACCCGAGTGTGCCGGTGCAAATCTGAACCCCGTCAATGTTTTACTTTGGCGGTAATCGACGATTTTTGGACAAATTATGACGTCACTTTTGCACCAAAAAGTTGTAATTCCCAAGGTTTTACGAATTTTGCATGACTCCACACAGGAAAGTTGTTCAGGATGCTCAACTTGGTCGATTTGCACCGTCAAAACGCGATTTCCAGAGTTGAACATTAGAAAAACAAGATGGCCGCTCTTCCCTTTTCCCTGCCCGGGGAATAAACTTTTTAATTTTCGAGCTCCCAAAAAGCCAAATTAGCGTGATTACTTATTGCGGATACCCCACCCGAGTGTGCCTGTGCAAATCTGAACCCCATCAATGTTTTACTTTGGCGGTAATCGACGATTTTTTGTCAAACTATGACGTCACTTTTGCACCAAAAAGTTGTAATTCCCAAGGTTTTTGCGAATTTTGCATGACTCCACACAGGAAAGTTGTTCAGGATGCTCAACTTGGTCGATTTGCACCGTCAAAACGCGATTTCCAGAGTTGACTATTAGAAAACAAGATGGCCGCTCTTCCCTTTTCCCTGCCCGGGGAATAAACTTTTTAATTTTCGAGCCACCCCGAAAAGCCGAATTAGCGTGATTACTTCTTGCGGATACCCCACCCGAGTGTGCCGGTGCAAATCTGAACCCCGTCAATGTTTTACTTTGGCGGTAATCGACGATTTTTGGACAAATTATGACGTCACTTTTGCACCAAAAAGTTGTAATTCCCAAGGTTTTACGAATTTTGCATGACTCCACACAGGAAAGTTGTTCAGGATGCTCAACTTGGTCGATTTGCACGGTCAAAACGCGATTTCCAGAGTTGACTATTAGAAAAACAAGATGGCCGCTCTTCCCTTTTCCCTGCCCGGGGAATAAACTTTTTAATTTTCGAGCTCCCGAAAAGCCGAATTAGCGTGATTACTTCTTGCGGATACCCCACCCGAGTGTGCCGGTGCAAATCTGAACCCCGTCAATGTTTTACTTTGGCGGTAATCGACGATTTTTGGACAAATTATGACGTCACTTTTGCACCAAAAAGTTGTAATTCCCAAGGTTTTACGAATTTTGCATGACTCCACACAGGAAAGTTGTTCAGGATGCTCAACTTGGTCGATTTGCACGGTCAAAACGCGATTTCCAGAGTTGACTATTAGAAAAACAAGATGGCCGCTCTTCCCTTTTCCCTGCCCGGGGAATAAACTTTTTAATTTTCGAGCTCCCGAAAAGCCGAATTAGCATGATTACTTCTTGCGGATACCCCCACCCGAGTGTGCCTGTGCAAATTTGAACCCAGTCATTGTTTTACTTTGGCGGTAATCGACGATTTTTGGACAAATTATGACGTCACTTTTGCACCAAAAAGTTGTAATTCCCAAGGTTTTACGAATTTTGAATGACTCCACACAGGAAAGTTGTTCAGGATGCTCAACTTGGTCGATTTGCACCGTCAAAACGCGACTTCCAGAGTTGACTATTAGAAAAACAAGATGGCCGCTCTTCCCTTTTCCCTGCCCGGGGAATAAACTTTTTAATTTTCGAGCTGCCGAAAAGCCGAATTAGCATGATTACTTCTTGCGGATACCCCACCCGAGTGTGCCTGTGCAAATTTGAACCCAGTCATTGTTTTACTTTGGCGGTAATCGACGATTTTTGGACAAATTAATTATGACGTCACTTTTGCACCAAAAAGTTGTAATTCCCAAGGTTTTGCGAATTTTGCATGACTCCACACAGGAAAGTTGTTCAGGATGCTCAACTTGGTCGATTTGCACCGTCAAAACGCGATTTCCAGAGTTGACTCTTAGAAAAACAAGATGGCCGCTCTTCCCTTTTCCCTGCACGGGGAATAAACTTTTTAATTTTCGAGCTCCCGAAAAGCCGAATTAGCGTGATTACTTCTTGCGGATACCCCACCCGAGTGTGCCGGTGCAAATTTGAACCCATTTAATGTTTCACTTTGGCGGTAATCGACGATTTTTGGTCAAATTATGACGTCACTTTTGCACCAAAAAGTTGTAATTCCCAAGGTTTTACGAATTTTGCATGACTCCACACAGGAAAGTTGTTCAGGATGCTCAACTTGGTCGATTTGCAACGTGAAAACGCGATTTCCAGAGTTGACTATTAGAAAAACAAGATGGCCGCTCTTCCCTTTTCCCTGCCCGGGGAATAAACTTTTTAATTTTCGAGCTCCCAAAAAGCCAAATTAGCGTGATTACTTCTTGCGGATACCCCACCCGAGTGTGCCTGTGCAAATTTGAACCCCATCAATGTATTACTTTGGCGGTAATCGACGATTTTTTGTCAAATTATGACGTCACTTTTGCACCAAAAAGTTGTAATTCCCAAGGTTTTGCGAATTTTGCATGACTCCACACAGGAAAGTTGTTCAGGATGCTCAACTTGGTCGATTTGCACCGTCAAAACGCGATTTCCAGAGTTGACTATTAGAAAACAAGATGGCCGCTTTTCCCTTTTCCCTGCACGGGGAATAAACTTTTTAATTTTCGAGGCACCCCGAAAAGCCGAATTAGCGTGATTACTTCTTGCGGATACCCCACCCGAGTGTGCCGGTGCAAATCTGAACCCCGTCAATGTTTTACTTTGGCGGTAATCGACGATTTTTGGACAAATTATGACGTCACTTTGGCACCAAAAAGTTGTAATTCCCAAGGTTTTACGAATTTTGCATGACTCCACACAGGAAAGTTGTTCAGGATGCTCAACTTGGTCGATTTGCACGGTCAAAACGCGATTTCCAGAGTTGACTATTAGAAAAACAAGATGGCCGCTCTTCCCTTTTCCCTGCCCGGGGAATAAACTTTTTAATTTTCGAGCTCCCGAAAAGCCGAATTAGCATGATTACTTATTGCGGATACCCCACCCGAGTGTGCCTGTGCAAATCTGAACCCCATCAATGTTTTACTTTGGCGGTAATCGACGATTTTTTGTCAAACTATGACGTCACTTTTGCACCAAAAAGTTGTAATTCCCAAGGTTTTTGCGAATTTTGCATGACTCCACACAGGAAAGTTGTTCAGGATGCTCAACTTGGTCGATTTGCACCGTCAAAACGCGATTTCCAGAGTTGACTATTAGAAAACAAGATGGCCGCTCTTCCCTTTTCCCTGCCCGGGGAATAAACTTTTTAATTTTCGAGCCACCCCGAAAAGCCGAATTAGCGTGATTACTTCTTGCGGATACCCCACCCGAGTGTGCCGGTGCAAATCTGAACCCCGTCAATGTTTTACTTTGGCGGTAATCGACGATTTTTGGACAAATTATGACGTCACTTTTGCACCAAAAAGTTGTAATTCCCAAGGTTTTACGAATTTTGCATGACTCCACACAGGAAAGTTGTTCAGGATGCTCAACTTGGTCGATTTGCACAGTCAAAACGCGATTTCCAGAGTTGACTATTAGAAAAACAAGATGGCCGCTCTTCCCTTTTCCCTGCCCGGGGAATAAACTTTTTAATTTTCGAGCTCCCGAAAAGCCGAATTAGCATGATTACTTCTTGCGGATACCCCCACCCGAGTGTGCCTGTGCAAATTTGAACCCAGTCATTGTTTTACTTTGGCGGTAATCGACGATTTTTGGACAAATTATGACGTCACTTTTGCACCAAAAAGTTGTAATTCCCAAGGTTTTACGAATTTTGCATGACTCCACACAGGAAAGTTGTTCAGGATGCTCAACTTGGTCGATTTGCACCGTCAAAACGCGACTTCCAGAGTTGACTATTAGAAAAACAAGATGGCCGCTCTTCCCTTTTCCCTGCCCGGGGAATAAACTTTTTAATTTTCGAGCTCCCGAAAAGCCGAATTAGCATGATTACTTCTTGCGGATACCCCCACCCGAGTGTGCCTGTGCAAATTTGAACCCAGTCAATGTTTTACTTTGGCGGTAATCGACGATTTTTGGACAAATTATGACGTCACTTTTGCACCAAAAAGTTGTAATTCCCAAGGTTTTACGAATTTTGCATGACTCCACACAGGAAAGTTGTTCAGGATGCTCAACTTGGTCGATTTGCACGGTCAAAACGCGATTTCCATAGTTGACTATTAGAAAAACAAGATGGCCGCTCTTCCCTTTTCCCTGCCCGGGGAATAAACTTTTTAATTTTCGAGCTCCCGAAAAGCCGAATTAGCATGATTACTTCTTGCGGATACCCCCACCCGAGTGTGCCTGTGCAAATTTGAACCCAGTCATTGTTTTACTTTGGCGGTAATCGACGATTTTTGGACAAATTATGACGTCACTTTTGCACCAAAAAGTTGTAATTCCCAAGGTTTTACGAATTTTGCATGACTCCACACAGGAAAGTTGTTCAGGATGCTCAACTTGGTCGATTTGCACCGTCAAAACGCGACTTCCAGAGTTGACTATTAGAAAAACAAGATGGCCGCTCTTCCCTTTTCCCTGCCCGGGGAATAAACTTTTTAATTTTCGAGCTCCCGAAAAGCCGAATTAGCATGATTACTTCTTGCGGATACCCCCACCCGAGTGTGCCTGTGCAAATTTGAACCCAGTCATTGTTTTACTTTGGCGGTAATCGACGATTTTTGGACAAATTATGACGTCACTTTTGCACCAAAAAGTTGTAATTCCCAAGGTTTTGCGAATTTTGCATGACTCCACACAGGAAAGTTGTTCAGGATGCTCAACTTGGTCGATTTGCACCGTCAAAACGCGATTTCCAGAGTTGACTCTTAGAAAAACAAGATGGCCGCTCTTCCCTTTTCCCTGCACGGGGAATAAACTTTTTAATTTTCGAGCTCCCGAAAAGCCGAATTAGCGTGATTACTTCTTGCGGATACCCCACCCGAGTGTGCCGGTGCAAATTTGAACCCATTTAATGTTTCACTTTGGCGGTAATCGACGATTTTTGGTCAAATTATGACGTCACTTTTGCACCAAAAAGTTGTAATTCCCAAGGTTTTACGAATTTTGCATGACTCCACACAGGAAAGTTGTTCAGGATGCTCAACTTGGTCGATTTGCAACGTGAAAACGCGATTTCCAGAGTTGACTATTAGAAAAACAAGATGGCCGCTCTTCCCTTTTCCCTGCCCGGGGAATAAACTTTTTAATTTTCGAGCTCCCAAAAAGCCAAATTAGCGTGATTACTTCTTGCGGATACCCCACCCGAGTGTGCCTGTGCAAATTTGAACCCCATCAATGTATTACTTTGGCGGTAATCGACGATTTTTTGTCAAATTATGACGTCACTTTTGCACCAAAAAGTTGTAATTCCCAAGGTTTTGCGAATTTTGCATGACTCCACACAGGAAAGTTGTTCAGGATGCTCAACTTGGTCGATTTGCACCGTCAAAACGCGATTTCCAGAGTTGACTATTAGAAAACAAGATGGCCGCTTTTCCCTTTTCCCTGCAAGGGGAATAAACTTTTTAATTTTCGAGGCACCCCGAAAAGCCGAATTAGCGTGATTACTTCTTGCGGATACCCCACCCGAGTGTGCCGGTGCAAATCTGAACCCCGTCAATGTTTTACTTTGGCGGTAATCGACGATTTTTGGACAAATTATGACGTCACTTTTGCACCAAAAAGTTGTAATTCCCAAGGTTTTACGAATTTTGCATGACTCCACACAGGAAAGTTGTTCAGGATGCTCAACTTGGTCGATTTGCACGGTCAAAACGCGATTTCCAGAGTTGACTATTAGAAAAACAAGATGGCCGCTCTTCCCTTTTCCCTGCCCGGGGAATAAACTTTTTAATTTTCGAGCTCCCGAAAAGCCGAATTAGCATGATTACTTCTTGCGGATACCCCCACCCGAGTGTGCCTGTGCAAATTTGAACCCAGTCATTGTTTTACTTTGGCGGTAATCGACGATTTTTGGACAAATTATGACGTCACTTTTGCACCAAAAAGTTGTAATTCCCAAGGTTTTACGAATTTTGCATGACTCCACACAGGAAAGTTGTTCAGGATGCTCAACTTGGTCGATTTGCACCGTCAAAACGCGACTTCCAGAGTTGACTATTAGAAAAACAAGATGGCCGCTCTTCCCTTTTCCCTGCCCGGGGAATAAACTTTTTAATTTTCGAGCTCCCGAAAAGCCGAATTAGCATGATTACTTCTTGCGGATACCCCCACCCGAGTGTGCCTGTGCAAATTTGAACCCAGTCATTGTTTTACTTTGGCGGTAATAGACGATTTTTGGACAAATTATGACGTCACTTGTGCACCAAAAAGTTGTAATTCCCAAGGTTTTACGAATTTTGCATGACTCCACACAGGAAAGTTGTTCAGGATGCTCAACTTGGTCGATTTGCACCGTCAAAACGCGATTTCCAGAGTTGACTATTAGAAAAACAAGATGGCCGCTCTTCCCTTTTCCCTGCCCGGGGAATAAACTTTTTAATTTTCGAGCTCCCGAAAAGCCGAATTAGCATGATTACTTCTTGCGGATACCCCACCCGAGTGTGCCTGTGCAAATTTGAACCCCATCAATGTTTTACTTTGGCGGTAATCGACGATTTTTTGTCAAATTATGACGTCACTTTTGCACCAAAAAGTTGTAATTCCCAAGGTTTTGCGAATTTTGCATGACTCCACACAGGAAAGTTGTTCAGGATGCTCAACTTGGTCGATTTGCACCGTCAAAACGCGATTTCCAGAGTTGACTCTTAGAAAAACAAGATGGCCGCTCTTCCCTTTTCCCTGCACGGGGAATAAACTTTTTAATTTTCGAGCTCCCGAAAAGCCGAATTAGCGTGATTACTTCTTGCGGATACCCCACCCGAGTGTGCCGGTGCAAATTTGAACCCATTTAATGTTTCACTTTGGCGGTAATCGACGATTTTTGGTCAAATTATGAAATCACTTTTGCACCAAAAAGTTGTAATTCCCAAGGTTTTACGAATTTTGCATGACTCCACACAGGAAAGTTGTTCAGGATGCTCAACTTGGTCGATTTGCAACGTGAAAACGCGATTTCCAGAGTTGACTATTAGAAAAACAAGATGGCCGCTCTTCCCTTTTCCCTGCCCGGGGAATAAACTTTTTAATTTTCGAGCTCCCAAAAAGCCAAATTAGCGTGATTACTTCTTGCGGATACCCCACCCGAGTGTGCCTGTGCAAATTTGAACCCCATCAATGTATTACTTTGGCGGTAATCGACGATTTTTTGTCAAATTATGACGTCACTTTTGCACCAAAAAGTTGTAATTCCAAAGGTTTTGCGAATTTTGCATGACTCCACACAGGAAAGTTGTTCAGGATGCTCAACTTGGTCGATTTGCACCGTCAAAACGCGATTTCCAGAGTTGACTATTAGAAAACAAGATGGCCGCTCTTCCCTTTTCCCTGCCCGGGGAATAAACTTTTTAATTTTCGAGGCACCCCGAAAAGCCGAATTAGCGTGATTACTTCTTGCGGATACCCCACCCGAGTGTGCCGGTGCAAATCTGAACCCCGTCAATGTTTTACTTTGGCGGTAATCGACGATTTTTGGACAAATTATGACGTCACTTTTGCACCAAAAAGTTGTAATTCCCAAGGTTTTACGAATTTTGCATGACTCCACACAGGAAAGTTGTTCAGGATGCTCAACTTGGTCGATTTGCACCGTCAAAACGCGATTTCCAGAGTTGAACATTAGAAAAACAAGATGGCCGCTCTTCCCTTTTCCCTGCCCGGGGAATAAACTTTTTAATTTTCGAGCTCCCAAAAAGCCAAATTAGCGTGATTACTTATTGCGGATACCCCACCCGAGTGTGCCTGTGCAAATCTGAACCCCATCAATGTTTTACTTTGGCGGTAATCGACGATTTTTTGTCAAACTATGACTTCACTTTTGCACCAAAAAGTTGTAATTCCCAAGGTTTTTGCGAATTTTGCATGACTCCACACAGGAAAGTTGTTCAGGATGCTCAACTTGGTCGATTTGCACCGTCAAAACGCGATTTCCAGAGTTGACTATTAGAAAACAAGATGGCCGCTCTTCCCTTTTCCCTGCCCGGGGAATAAACTTTTTAATTTTCGAGCCATCCCGAAAAGCCGAATTAGCGTGATTACTTCTTGCGGATACCCCACCCGAGTGTGCCGGTGCAAATCTGAACCCCGTCAATGTTTTACTTTGGCGGTAATCGACGATTTTTGGACAAATTATGACGTCACTTTTGCACCAAAAAGTTGTAATTCCCAAGGTTTTACGAATTTTGCATGACTCCACACAGGAAAGTTGTTCAGGATGCTCAACTTGGTCGATTTGCACGGTCAAAACGCGATTTCCAGAGTTGACTATTAGAAAAACAAGATGGCCGCTCTTCCCTTTTCCCTGCCCGGGGAATAAACTTTTTAATTTTCGAGCTCCCGAAAAGCCGAATTAGCGTGATTACTTCTTGCGGATACCCCACCCGAGTGTGCCGGTGCAAATCTGAACCCCGTCAATGTTTTACTTTGGCGGTAATCGACGATTTTTGGACAAATTATGACGTCACTTTTGCACCAAAAAGTTGTAATTCCCAAGGTTTTACGAATTTTGCATGACTCCACACAGGAAAGTTGTTCAGGATGCTCAACTTGGTCGATTTGCACGGTCAAAACGCGATTTCCAGAGTTGACTATTAGAAAAACAAGATGGCCGCTCTTCCCTTTTCCCTGCCCGGGGAATAAACTTTTTATTTTTCGAGCTCCCGAAAAGCCGAATTAGCATGATTACTTCTTGCGGATACCCCCACCCGAGTGTGCCTGTGCAAATTTGAACCCAGTCATTGTTTTACTTTGGCGGTAATCGACGATTTTTGGACAAATTATGACGTCACTTTTGCATCAAAAAGTTGTAATTCCCAAGGTTTTACGAATTTTGCATGACTCCACACAGGAAAGTTGTTCAGGATGCTCAACTTGGTCGATTTGCACCGTCAAAACGCGATTTCCAGAGTTGACTATTAGAAAAACAAGATGGCCGCTCTTCCCTTTTCCCTGCCCGGGGAATAAACTTTTTAATTTTCGAGCTCCCGAAAAGCCGAATTAGCATGATTACTTCTTGCGGATACCCCCACCCGAGTGTGCCTGTGCAAATTTGAACCCAGTCATTGTTTTACTTTGGCGGTAATCGACGATTTTTGGTCAAATAATGACGTCACTTTTGCACCAAAAAGTTGTAATTCCCTAGGTTTTGCGAATTTTGCATGACTCCACACAGGAAAGTTGATCAGGATGCTCAACTTGGTCGATTTGCACCGTCAAAACGCGATTTCCAGAGTTGACTATTAGAAAAACAAGATGGCCGCTCTTCCCTTTTCCCTGCCCGGGGAATAAACTTTTTAATTTTCGAGCTCCCGTTAAAGCCGAATTAGCGTGATTACTTCTTGCGGATACCCCACCCGAGTGTGCCGGTGCAAATCTGAACCCCGTCAATGTTTTACTTTGGCGGTAATCGACGATTTTTGGACAAATTATGACGTCACTTTTGCACCAAAAAGTTGTAATTCCCAAGGTTTTACGAATTTTGCATGACTCCACACAGGAAAGTTGTTCAGGATGCTCAACTTGGTCGATTTGCACCGTCAAAACGCGACTTCCAGAGTTGACTATTAGAAAAACAAGATGGCCGCTCTTCCCTTTTCCCTGCCCGGGGAATAAACTTTTTAATTTTCGAGCTCCCGAAAAGCCGAATTAGCATGATTACTTCTTGCGGATACCCCCACCCGAGTGTGCCTGTGCAAATTTGAACCCAGTCATTGTTTTACTTTGGCGGTAATCGACGATTTTTGGACAAATTATGACGTCACTTTTGCACCAAAAAGTTGTAATTCCCAAGGTTTTACGAATTTTGCATGACTCCACACAGGAAAGTTGTTCAGGATGCTCAACTTGGTCGATTTGCACCGTCAAAACGCGATTTCCAGAGTTGACTATTAGAAAAACAAGATGGCCGCTCTTCCCTTTTCCCTGCCCGGGGAATAAACTTTTTAATTTTCGAGCTCCCGAAAAGCCGAATTAGCATGATTACTTCTTGCGGATACCCCACCCGAGTGTGCCTGTGCAAATTTGAACCCCATCAATGTTTTACTTTGGCGGTAATCGACGATTTTTTGTCAAATTATGACGTCACTTTTGCACCAAAAAGTTGTAATTCCCAAGGTTTTGCGAATTTTGCATGACTCCACACAGGAAAGTTGTTCAGGATGCTCAACTTGGTCGATTTGCACCGTCAAAACGCGATTTCCAGAGTTGACTCTTAGAAAAACAAGATGGCCGCTCTTCCCTTTTCCCTGCACGGGGAATAAACTTTTTAATTTTCGAGCTCCCGAAAAGCCGAACTAGCGTGATTACTTCTTGCGGATACCCCACCCGAGTGTGCCGGTGCAAATTTGAACCCAGTTAATGTTTCACTTTGGCGGTAATCGACGATTTTTGGTCAAATTATGACGTCACTTTTGCACCAAAAAGTTGTAATTCCCAAGGTTTTACGAATTTTGCATGACTCCACACAGGAAAGTTGTTCAGGATGCTCAACTTGGTCGATTTGCACCGTCAAAACGCGATTTCCAGAGTTGACTATTAGAAAACAAGATGGCCGCTCTTCCCTTTTCCCTGCCCGGGGAATAAACTTTTTAATTTTCGAGGCACCCCGAAAAGCCGAATTAGCGTGATTACTTCTTGCGGATACCCCACCCGAGTGTGCCGGTGCAAATCTGAACCCCGTCAATGTTTTACTTTGGCGGTAATCGACGATTTTTGGACAAATTATGACGTCACTTTTGCACCAAAAAGTTGTAATTCCCAAGGTTTTACGAATTTTGCATGACTCCACACAGGAAAGTTGTTCAGGATGCTCAACTTGGTCGATTTGCACCGTCAAAACGCGATTTCCAGAGTTGAACATTAGAAAAACAAGATGGCCGCTCTTCCCTTTTCCCTGCCCGGGGAATAAACTTTTTAATTTTCGAGCTCCCAAAAAGCCAAATTAGCGTGATTACTTCTTGCGGATACCCCACCCGAGTGTGCCTGTGCAAATTTGAACCCCATCAATGTATTACTTTGGCGGTAATCGACGATTTTTTGTCAAATTATGACGTCACTTTTGCACCAAAAAGTTGTAATTCCCAAGGTTTTGCGAATTTTGCATGACTCCACACAGGAAAGTTGTTCAGGATGCTTAACTTGGTCGATTTGCACCGTCAAAACGCGATTTCCAGAGTTGACTATTAGAAAACAAGATGGCCGCTCTTCCCTTTTCCCTGCCCGGGGAATAAACTTTTTAATTTTCGAGGCACCCCAAAAAGCCGAATTAGCGTGATTACTTCTTGCGGATACCCCACCCGAGTGTGCCGGTGCAAATCTGAACCCCGTCAATGTTTTACTTTGGCGGTAATCGACGATTTTTGGACAAATTATGACGTCACTTTTGCACCAAAAAGTTGTAATTCCCAAGGTTTTACGAATTTTGCATGACTCCACACAGGAAAGTTGTTCAGGATGCTCAACTTGGTCGATTTGCACCGTCAAAACGCGATTTCCAGAGTTGACTATTAGAAAAACAAGATGGCCGCTCTTCCCTTTTCCCTGCCCGGGGAATAAACTTTTTAATTTTCGAGGCACCCCGAAAAGCCGAATTAGCGTGATTACTTCTTGCGGATACCCCACCCGAGTGTGCCGGTGCAAATCTGAACCCCGTCAATGTTTTACTTTGGCGGTAATCGACGATTTTTGGACAAATTATGACGTCACTTTTGCACCAAAAAGTTGTAATTCCCAAGGTTTTACGAATTTTGCATGACTCCACACAGGAAAGTTGTTCAGGATGCTCAACTTGGTCGATTTGCACCGTCAAAACGCGATTTCCAGAGTTGAACATTAGAAAAACAAGATGGCCGCTCTTCCCTTTTCCCTGCCCGGGGAATAAACTTTTTAATTTTCGAGCTCCCAAAAAGCCAAATTAGCGTGATTACTTCTTGCGGATACCCCACCCGAGTGTGCCTGTGCAAATTTGAACCCCATCAATGTATTACTTTGGCGGTAATCGACGATTTTTTGTCAAATTATGACGTCACTTTTGCACCAAAAAGTTGTAATTCCCAAGGTTTTACGAATTTTGCATGACTCCACACAGGAAAGTTGTTCAGGATGCTCAACTTGGTCGATTTGCACCGTCAAAACGCGATTTCCAGAGTTGAACATTAGAAAAACAAGATGGCCGCTCTTCCCTTTTCCCTGCCCGGGGAATAAACTTTTTAATTTTCGAGCTCCCAAAAAGCCAAATTAGCGTGATTACTTCTTGCGGATACCCCACCCGAGTGTGCCTGTGCAAATTTGAACCCCATCAATGTATTACTTTGGCGGTAATCGACGATTTTTTGTCAAATTATGACGTCACTTTTGCACCAAAAAGTTGTAATTCCCAAGGTTTTGCGAATTTTGCATGACTCCACACAGGAAAGTTGTTCAGGATGCTTAACTTGGTCGATTTGCACCGTCAAAACGCGATTTCCAGAGTTGACTATTAGAAAACAAGATGGCCGCTCTTCCCTTTTCCCTGCCCGGGGAATAAACTTTTTAATTTTCGAGGCACCCCAAAAAGCCGAATTAGCGTGATTACTTCTTGCGGATACCCCACCCGAGTGTGCCGGTGCAAATCTGAACCCCGTCAATGTTTTACTTTGGCGGTAATCGACGATTTTTGGACAAATTATGACGTCACTTTTGCACCAAAAAGTTGTAATTCCCAAGGTTTTACGAATTTTGCATGACTCCACACAGGAAAGTTGTTCAGGATGCTCAACTTGGTCGATTTGCACCGTCAAAACGCGATTTCCAGAGTTGACTATTAGAAAAACAAGATGGCCGCTCTTCCCTTTTCCCTGCCCGGGGAATAAACTTTTTAATTTTCGAGGCACCCCGAAAAGCCGAATTAGCGTGATTACTTCTTGCGGATACCCCACCCGAGTGTGCCGGTGCAAATCTGAACCCCGTCAATGTTTTACTTTGGCGGTAATCGACGATTTTTGGACAAATTATGACGTCACTTTTGCACCAAAAAGTTGTAATTCCCAAGGTTTTACGAATTTTGCATGACTCCACACAGGAAAGTTGTTCAGGATGCTCAACTTGGTCGATTTGCACCGTCAAAACGCGATTTCCAGAGTTGAACATTAGAAAAACAAGATGGCCGCTCTTCCCTTTTCCCTGCCCGGGGAATAAACTTTTTAATTTTCGAGCTCCCAAAAAGCCAAATTAGCGTGATTACTTCTTGCGGATACCCCACCCGAGTGTGCCTGTGCAAATTTGAACCCCATCAATGTATTACTTTGGCGGTAATCGACGATTTTTTGTCAAATTATGACGTCACTTTTGCACCAAAAAGTTGTAATTCCCAAGGTTTTACGAATTTTGCATGACTCCACACAGGAAAGTTGTTCAGGATGCTCAACTTGGTCGATTTGCACATTGAAAACGCGATTTCCAGAGTTGACTATTAGAAAAACAAGATGGCCGCTCTTCCCTTTTCCCTGCCCGGGGAATAAACTTTTTAACTTCCGAGCTCCCGAAAAGCCGAATTAGCATGATTACTTCTTGCGGATACCCCCACCCGAGTGTGCCTGTGCAAATTTGAACCCAGTCATTGTTTTACTTTGGCGGTAATCGACGATTTTTGGACAAATTATGACGGCACTTTTGCACCAAAAAGTTGTAATTCCCAAGGTTTTACGAATTTTGCATGACTCCACACAGGAAAGTTGTTCAGGATGCTCAACTTGGTCGATTTGCACCGTCAAAACGCGATTTCCAGTGTTGACTATTAGAAAAACAAGATGGCCGCTCTTCCCTTTTCCCTGCCCGGGGAATAAACTTTTTAATTTTTGAGCTCCCGAAAAGCCGAATTAGCATGATTACTTCTTGCGGATACCCCACCCGAGTGTGCCTGTGCAAATTTGAACCCCATCAATGTTTTACTTTGGCGGTAATCGACGATTTTTTGTCAAATTATGACGTCACTTTTGCACCAAAAAGTTGTAATTCCCAAGGTTTTGCGAATTTTGCATGACTCCACACAGGAAAGTTGTTCAGGATGCTCAACTTGGTCGATTTGCACCGTCAAAACGCGATTTCCAGAGTTGACTCTTAGAAAAACAAGATGGCCGCTCTTCCCTTTTCCCTGCACGGGGAATAAACTTTTTAATTTTCGAGCTCCCGAAAAGCCGAATTAGCGTGATTACTTCTTGCGGATACCCCACCCGAGTGTGCCGGTGCAAATTTGAACCCATTTAATGTTTCACTTTGGCGGTAATCGACGATTTTTGGTCAAATTATGACGTCACTTTTGCACCAAAAAGTTGTAATTCCCAAGGTTTTACGAATTTTGCATGACTCCACACAGGAAAGTTGTTCAGGATGCTCAACTTGGTCGATTTGCACCGTGAAAACGCGATTTCCAGAGTTGACTATTAGAAAAACAAGATGGCCGCTCTTCCCTTTTCCCTGCCCGGGGAATAAACTTTTTAATTTTCGAGCTCCCAAAAAGCCAAATTAGCGTGATTACTTCTTGCGGATACCCCACCCGAGTTTGCCTGTGCAAATTTGAACCCCATCAATGTATTACTTTGGCGGTAATCGACGATTTTTTGTCAAATTATGACGTCACTTTTGCACCAAAAAGTTGTAATTCCCAAGGTTTTGCGAATTTTGCATGACTCCACACAGGAAAGTTGTTCAGGATGCTCAACTTGGTCGATTTGCACCGTCAAAACGCGATTTCCAGAGTTGACTATTAGAAAACAAGATGGCCGCTCTTCCCTTTTCCCTGCCCGGGGAATAAACTTTTTAATTTTCGAGGCACCCCGAAAAGCCGAATTAGCGTGATTACTTCTTGCGGATACCCCACCCGAGTGTGCCGGTGCAAATCTGAACCCCGTCAATGTTTTACTTTGGCGGTAATCGACGATTTTTGGACAAATTATGACGTCACTTTTGCACCAAAAAGTTGTAATTCCCAAGGTTTTACGAATTTTGCATGACTCCACACAGGAAAGTTGTTCAGGATGCTCAACTTGGTCGATTTGCACCGTCAAAACGCGACTTCCAGAGTTGACTATTAGAAAAACAAGATGGCCGCTCTTCCCTTTTCCCTGCCCGGGGAATAAACTTTTTAATTTTCGAGCTCCCGAAAAGCCGAATTAGCATGATTACTTCTTGCGGATACCCCCACCCGAGTGTGCCTGTGCAAATTTGAACCCAGTCATTGTTTTACTTTGGCGGTAATCGACGATTTTTGGACAAATTATGACGTCACTTTTGCACCAAAAAGTTGTAATTCCCAAGGTTTTACGAATTTTGCATGACTCCACACAGGAAAGTTGTTCAGGATGCTCAACTTGGTCGATTTGCACCGTCAAAACGCGATTTCCAGAGTTGACTATTAGAAAACAAGATGGCCGCTCTTCCCTTTTCCCTGCCCGGGGAATAAACTTTTTAATTTTCGAGCTCCCGAAAAGCCGAATTAGCATGATTACTTCTTGCGGATACCCCACCCGAGTGTGCCTGTGCAAATTTGAACCCCATCAATGTTTTACTTTGGCGGTAATCGACGATTTTTTGTCAAATTATGACGTCACTTTTGCACCAAAAAGTTGTAATTCCCAAGGTTTTACGAATTTTGCATGACTCCACACAGGAAAGTTGTTCAGGATGCTCAACTTGGTCGATTTGCACCGTGAAAACGCGATTTCCAGAGTTGACTATTAGAAAAACAAGATGGCCGCTCTTCCCTTTTCCCTGCCCGGGGAATAAACTTTTTAATTTTCGAGCTCCCGAAAAGCCGAATTAGCATGATTACTTCTTGCGGATACCCCCACCCGAGTGTGCCTGTGCAAATTTGAACCCAGTCATTGTTTTACTTTGGCGGTAATCGACGATTTTTGGACAAATTATGACGTCACTTTTGCACCAAAAAGTTGTAATTCCCAAGGTTTTACGAATTTTGCATGACTCCACACAGGAAAGTTGTTCAGGATGCTCAACTTGGTCGATTTGCACCGTCAAAACGCGATTTCCAGAGTTGACTATTAGAAAAACAAGATGGCCGCTCTTCCCTTTTCCCTGCCCGGGGAATAAACTTTTTAATTTTCGAGCTCCCGAAAAGCCGAATTAGCATGATTACTTCTTGCGGATACCCCACCCGAGTGTGCCTGTGCAAATTTGAACCCCATCAATGTTTTACTTTGGCGGTAATCGACGATTTTTTGTCAAATTATGACGTCACTTTTGCACCAAAAAGTTGTAATTCCCAAGGTTTTGCGAATTTTGCATGACTCCACACAGGAAAGTTGTTCAGGATGCTCAACTTGGTCGATTTGCACCGTCAAAACGCGATTTCCAGAGTTGACTCTTAGAAAAAAGAGATGGCCGCTCTTCCCTTTTCCCTGCACGGGGAATAAACTTTTTAATTTTCGAGCTCCCGAAAAGCCGAATTAGCGTGATTACTTCTTGCGGATACCCCACCCGAGTGTGCCGGTGCAAATTTGAACCCATTTAATGTTTCACTTTGGCGGTAATCGACGATTTTTGGTCAAATTATGACGTCACTTTTGCACCAAAAAGTTGTAATTCCCAAGGTTTTACGAATTTTGCATGACTCCACACAGGAAAGTTGTTCAGGATGCTCAACTTGGTCGATTTGCACCGTGAAAACGCGATTTCCAGAGTTGACTATTAGAAAAACAAGATGGCCGCTCTTCCCTTTTCCCTGCCCGGGGAATAAAATTTTTAATTTTCGAGCTCCCAAAAAGCCAAATTAGCGTGATTACTTCTTGCGGATACCCCACCCGAGTGTGCCTGTGCAAATCTGAACCCCGTCAATGTTTTACTTTGGCGGTAATCGACGATTTTTGGACAAATTATGACGTCACTTTTGCACCAAAAAGTTGTAATTCCCAAGGTTTTACGAATTTTGCATGACTCCACACAGGAAAGTTGTTCAGGATGCTCAACTTGGTCGATTTGCACCGTCAAAACGCGATTTCCAGAGTTGACTATTAGAAAAACAAGATGGCCGCTCTTCCCTTTTCCCTGCCCGGGGAATAAACTTTTTAATTTTCGAGGCACCCCGAAAAGCCGAATTAGCGTGATTACTTCTTGCGGATACCCCACCCGAGTGTGCCGGTGCAAATCTGAACCCCGTCAATGTTTTACTTTGGCGGTAATCGACGATTTTTGGACAAATTATGACGTCACTTTTGCACCAAAAAGTTGTAATTCCCAAGGTTTTACGAATTTTGCATGACTCCACACAGGAAAGTTGTTCAGGATGCTCAACTTGGTCGATTTGCACCGTCAAAACGCGATTTCCAGAGTTGAACATTAGAAAAACAAGATGGCCGCTCTTCCCTTTTCCCTGCCCGGGGAATAAACTTTTTAATTTTCGAGCTCCCAAAAAGCCAAATTAGCGTGATTACTTCTTGCGGATACCCCACCCGAGTGTGCCTGTGCAAATTTGAACCCCATCAATGTATTACTTTGGCGGTAATCGACGATTTTTTGTCAAATTATGACGTCACTTTTGCACCAAAAAGTTGTAATTCCCAAGGTTTTACGAATTTTGCATGACTCCACACAGGAAAGTTGTTCAGGATGCTCAACTTGGTCGATTTGCACATTGAAAACGCGATTTCCAGAGTTGACTATTAGAAAAACAAGATGGCCGCTCTTCCCTTTTCCCTGCCCGGGGAATAAACTTTTTAACTTCCGAGCTCCCGAAAAGCCGAATTAGCATGATTACTTCTTGCGGATACCCCCACCCGAGTGTGCCTGTGCAAATTTGAACCCAGTCATTGTTTTACTTTGGCGGTAATCGACGATTTTTGGACAAATTATGACGGCACTTTTGCACCAAAAAGTTGTAATTCCCAAGGTTTTACGAATTTTGCATGACTCCACACAGGAAAGTTGTTCAGGATGCTCAACTTGGTCGATTTGCACCGTCAAAACGCGATTTCCAGTGTTGACTATTAGAAAAACAAGATGGCCGCTCTTCCCTTTTCCCTGCCCGGGGAATAAACTTTTTAATTTTTGAGCTCCCGAAAAGCCGAATTAGCATGATTACTTCTTGCGGATACCCCACCCGAGTGTGCCTGTGCAAATTTGAACCCCATCAATGTTTTACTTTGGCGGTAATCGACGATTTTTTGTCAAATTATGACGTCACTTTTGCACCAAAAAGTTGTAATTCCCAAGGTTTTGCGAATTTTGCATGACTCCACACAGGAAAGTTGTTCAGGATGCTCAACTTGGTCGATTTGCACCGTCAAAACGCGATTTCCAGAGTTGACTCTTAGAAAAACAAGATGGCCGCTCTTCCCTTTTCCCTGCACGGGGAATAAACTTTTTAATTTTCGAGCTCCCGAAAAGCCGAATTAGCGTGATTACTTCTTGCGGATACCCCACCCGAGTGTGCCGGTGCAAATTTGAACCCATTTAATGTTTCACTTTGGCGGTAATCGACGATTTTTGGTCAAATTATGACGTCACTTTTGCACCAAAAAGTTGTAATTCCCAAGGTTTTACGAATTTTGCATGACTCCACACAGGAAAGTTGTTCAGGATGCTCAACTTGGTCGATTTGCACCGTGAAAACGCGATTTCCAGAGTTGACTATTAGAAAAACAAGATGGCCGCTCTTCCCTTTTCCCTGCCCGGGGAATAAACTTTTTAATTTTCGAGCTCCCAAAAAGCCAAATTAGCGTGATTACTTCTTGCGGATACCCCACCCGAGTTTGCCTGTGCAAATTTGAACCCCATCAATGTATTACTTTGGCGGTAATCGACGATTTTTTGTCAAATTATGACGTCACTTTTGCACCAAAAAGTTGTAATTCCCAAGGTTTTGCGAATTTTGCATGACTCCACACAGGAAAGTTGTTCAGGATGCTCAACTTGGTCGATTTGCACCGTCAAAACGCGATTTCCAGAGTTGACTATTAGAAAACAAGATGGCCGCTCTTCCCTTTTCCCTGCCCGGGGAATAAACTTTTTAATTTTCGAGGCACCCCGAAAAGCCGAATTAGCGTGATTACTTCTTGCGGATACCCCACCCGAGTGTGCCGGTGCAAATCTGAACCCCGTCAATGTTTTACTTTGGCGGTAATCGACGATTTTTGGACAAATTATGACGTCACTTTTGCACCAAAAAGTTGTAATTCCCAAGGTTTTACGAATTTTGCATGACTCCACACAGGAAAGTTGTTCAGGATGCTCAACTTGGTCGATTTGCACCGTCAAAACGCGACTTCCAGAGTTGACTATTAGAAAAACAAGATGGCCGCTCTTCCCTTTTCCCTGCCCGGGGAATAAACTTTTTAATTTTCGAGCTCCCGAAAAGCCGAATTAGCATGATTACTTCTTGCGGATACCCCCACCCGAGTGTGCCTGTGCAAATTTGAACCCAGTCATTGTTTTACTTTGGCGGTAATCGACGATTTTTGGACAAATTATGACGTCACTTTTGCACCAAAAAGTTGTAATTCCCAAGGTTTTACGAATTTTGCATGACTCCACACAGGAAAGTTGTTCAGGATGCTCAACTTGGTCGATTTGCACCGTCAAAACGCGATTTCCAGAGTTGACTATTAGAAAACAAGATGGCCGCTCTTCCCTTTTCCCTGCCCGGGGAATAAACTTTTTAATTTTCGAGCTCCCGAAAAGCCGAATTAGCATGATTACTTCTTGCGGATACCCCACCCGAGTGTGCCTGTGCAAATTTGAACCCCATCAATGTTTTACTTTGGCGGTAATCGACGATTTTTTGTCAAATTATGACGTCACTTTTGCACCAAAAAGTTGTAATTCCCAAGGTTTTACGAATTTTGCATGACTCCACACAGGAAAGTTGTTCAGGATGCTCAACTTGGTCGATTTGCACCGTGAAAACGCGATTTCCAGAGTTGACTATTAGAAAAACAAGATGGCCGCTCTTCCCTTTTCCCTGCCCGGGGAATAAACTTTTTAATTTTCGAGCTCCCGAAAAGCCGAATTAGCATGATTACTTCTTGCGGATACCCCCACCCGAGTGTGCCTGTGCAAATTTGAACCCAGTCATTGTTTTACTTTGGCGGTAATCGACGATTTTTGGACAAATTATGACGTCACTTTTGCACCAAAAAGTTGTAATTCCCAAGGTTTTACGAATTTTGCATGACTCCACACAGGAAAGTTGTTCAGGATGCTCAACTTGGTCGATTTGCACCGTCAAAACGCGATTTCCAGAGTTGACTATTAGAAAAACAAGATGGCCGCTCTTCCCTTTTCCCTGCCCGGGGAATAAACTTTTTAATTTTCGAGCTCCCGAAAAGCCGAATTAGCATGATTACTTCTTGCGGATACCCCACCCGAGTGTGCCTGTGCAAATTTGAACCCCATCAATGTTTTACTTTGGCGGTAATCGACGATTTTTTGTCAAATTATGACGTCACTTTTGCACCAAAAAGTTGTAATTCCCAAGGTTTTGCGAATTTTGCATGACTCCACACAGGAAAGTTGTTCAGGATGCTCAACTTGGTCGATTTGCACCGTCAAAACGCGATTTCCAGAGTTGACTCTTAGAAAAAAGAGATGGCCGCTCTTCCCTTTTCCCTGCACGGGGAATAAACTTTTTAATTTTCGAGCTCCCGAAAAGCCGAATTAGCGTGATTACTTCTTGCGGATACCCCACCCGAGTGTGCCGGTGCAAATTTGAACCCATTTAATGTTTCACTTTGGCGGTAATCGACGATTTTTGGTCAAATTATGACGTCACTTTTGCACCAAAAAGTTGTAATTCCCAAGGTTTTACGAATTTTGCATGACTCCACACAGGAAAGTTGTTCAGGATGCTCAACTTGGTCGATTTGCACCGTGAAAACGCGATTTCCAGAGTTGACTATTAGAAAAACAAGATGGCCGCTCTTCCCTTTTCCCTGCCCGGGGAATAAAATTTTTAATTTTCGAGCTCCCAAAAAGCCAAATTAGCGTGATTACTTCTTGCGGATACCCCACCCGAGTGTGCCTGTGCAAATTTGAACCCCATCAATGTATTACTTTGGCGGTAATCGACGATTTTTTGTCAAATTATGACGTCACTTTTGCACCAAAAAGTTGTAATTCCCAAGGTTTTGCGAATTTTGCATGACTCCACACAGGAAAGTTGTTCAGGATGCTCAACTTGGTCGATTTGCACCGTCAAAACGCGACTTCCAGAGTTGACTATTAGAAAACAAGATGGCCGCTCTTCCCTTTTCCCTGCCCGGGGAATAAACTTTTTAATTTTCGAGGCACCCCGAAAAGCCGAATTAGCGTGATTACTTCTTGCGGATACCCCACACGAGTGTGCCGGTGCAAATCTGAACTCCGTCAATGTTTTACTTTGGCGGTAATCGACGATTTTTGGACAAATTATGACGTCACTTTTGCACCAAAAAGTTGTAATTCCCAAGGTTTTACGAATTTTGCATGACTCCACACAGGAAAGTTGTTCAGGATGCTCAACTTGGTCGATTTGCACCGTCAAAACGCGATTTCCAGAGTTGAACATTAGAAAAACAAGATGGCCGCTCTTCCCTTTTCCCTGCCCGGGGAATAAACTTTTTAATTTTCGAGCTCCCAAAACGCCAAATTAGCGTGATTACTTATTGCGGATACCCCACCCGAGTGTGCCTGTGCAAATCTGAACCCCATCAATGTTTTACTTTGGCGGTAATCGACGATTTTTTGTCAAACTATGACGTCACTTTTGCACCAAAAAGTTGTAATTCCCAAGGTTTTTGCGAATTTTGCATGACTCCACACAGGAAAGTTGTTCAGGATGCTCAACTTGGTCGATTTGCACCGTCAAAACGCGATTTCCAGAGTTGACTATTAGAAAACAAGATGGCCGCTCTTCCCTTTTCCCTGCCCGGGGAATAAACTTTTTAATTTTCGAGCCACCCCGAAAAGCCGAATTAGCGTGATTACTTCTTGCGGATACCCCACCCGAGTGTGCCGGTGCAAATCTGAACCCCGTCAATGTTTTACTTTGGCGGTAATCGACGATTTTTGGACAAATTATGACGTCACTTTTGCACCAAAAAGTTGTAATTCCCAAGGTTTTACGAATTTTGCATGACTCCACACAGGAAAGTTGTTCAGGATGCTCAACTTGGTCGATTTGCACGGTCAAAACGCGATTTCCAGAGTTGACTATTAGAAAAACAAGATGGCCGCTCTTCCCTTTTCCCTGCCCGGGGAATAAACTTTTTAATTTTCGAGCTCCCGAAAAGCCGAATTAGCGTGATTACTTCTTGCGGATACCCCACCAGAGTGTGCCGGTGCAAATCTGAACCCCGTCAATGTTTTACTTTGGCGGTAATCGACGATTTTTGGACAAATTATGACGTCACTTTTGCACCAAAAAGTTGTAATTCCCAAGGTTTTACGAATTTTGCATGACTCCACACAGGAAAGTTGTTCAGGATGCTCAACTTGGTCGATTTGCACCGTCAAAACGCGACTTCCAGAGTTGACTATTAGAAAAACAAGATGGCCGCTCTTCCCTTTTCCCTGCCCGGGGAATAAACTTTTTAATTTTCGAGCTCCCGAAAAGCCGAATTAGCATGATTACTTCTTGCGGATACCCCCACCCGAGTGTGCCTGTGCAAATTTGAACCCAGTCATTGTTTTACTTTGGCGGTAATCGACGATTTTTGGACAAATTATGACGTCACTTTTGCACCAAAAAGTTGTAATTCCCAAGGTTTTACGAATTTTGCATGACTCCACACAGGAAAGTTGTTCAGGATGCTCAACTTGGTCGATTTGCACCGTCAAAACGCGATTTCCAGAGTTGACTATTAGAAAAACAAGATGGCCGCTCTTCCCTTTTCCCTGCCCGGGGAATAAACTTTTTAATTTTCGAGCTCCCGAAAAGCCGAATTAGCATGATTACTTCTTGCGGATACCCCACCCGAGTGTGCCTGTGCAAATTTGAACCCCATCAATGTTTTACTTTGGCGGTAATCGACGATTTTTTGTCAAATTATGACGTCACTTTTGCACCAAAAAGTTGTAATTCCCAAGGTTTTGCGAATTTTGCATGACTCCACACAGGAAAGTTGTTCAGGATGCTCAACTTGGTCGATTTGCACCGTCAAAACGCGATTTCCAGAGTTGACTCTTAGAAAAACAAGATGGCCGCTCTTCCCTTTTCCCTGCACGGGGAATAAACTTTTTAATTTTCGAGCTCCCGAAAAGCCGAATTAGCGTGATTACTTCTTGCGGATACCCCACCCGAGTGTGCCGGTGCAAATTTGAACCCATTTAATGTTTCACTTTGGCGGTAATCGACGATTTTTGGTCAAATTATGAACAACTTTTGCACCAAAAAGTTGTAATTCCCAAGGTTTTACGAATTTTGCATGACTCCACACAGGAAAGTTGTTCAGGATGCTCAACTTGGTCGATTTGCACCGTGAAAACGCGATTTCCAGAGTTGACTATTAGAAAAACAAGATGGCCGCTCTTCCCTTTTCCCTGCCCGGGGAATAAACTTTTTAATTTTCGAGCTCCCAAAAAGCCAAATTAGCGTGATTACTTCTTGCGGATACCCCACCCGAGTGTGCCTGTGCAAATTTGAACCCCATCAATGTTTTACTTTGGCGGTAATCGACGATTTTTTGTCAAATTATGACGTCACTTTTGCACCAAAAAGTTGTAATTCCCAAGGTTTTGCGAATTTTGCATGACTCCACACAGGAAAGTTGTTCAGGATGCTCAACTTGGTCGATTTGCACCGTCAAAACGCGATTTCCAGAGTTGACTATTAGAAAACAAGATGGCCGCTCTTCCCTTTTCCCTGCCCGGGGAATAAACTTTTTAATTTTCGAGGCACCCCGAAAAGCCGAATTAGCGTGATTACTTCTTGCGGATACCCCACCCGAGTGTGCCGGTGCAAATCTGAACCCCGTCAATGTTTTACTTTGGCGGTAATCGACGATTTTTGGACAAATTATGACGTCACTTTTGCACCAAAAAGTTGTAATTCCCAAGGTTTTACGAATTTTGCATGACTCCACACAGGAAAGTTGTTCAGGATGCTCAACTTGGTCGATTTGCACCGTCAAAACGCGATTTCCAGAGTTGAACATTAGAAAAACAAGATGGCCGCTCTTCCCTTTTCCCTGCCCGGGGAATAAACTTTTTAATTTTCGAGCTCCCAAAACGCCAAATTAGCGTGATTACTTATTGCGGATACCCCACCCGAGTGTGCCTGTGCAAATCTGAACCCCATCAATGTTTTACTTTGGCGGTAATCGACGATTTTTTGTCAAACTATGACGTCACTTTTGCACCAAAAAGTTGTAATTCCCAAGGTTTTTGCGAATTTTGCATGACTCCACACAGGAAAGTTGTTCAGGATGCTCAACTTGGTCGATTTGCACCGTCAAAACGCGGTTTCCAGAGTTGACTATTAGAAAACAAGATGGCCGCTCTTCCCTTTTCCCTGCCCGGGGAATAAACTTTTTAATTTTCGAGCCACCCCGAAAAGCCGAATTAGCGTGATTACTTCTTGCGGATACCCCACCCGAGTGTGCCGGTGCAAATCTGAACCCCGTCAATGTTTTACTTTGGCGGTAATCGACGATTTTTGGACAAATTATGACGTCACTTTTGCACCAAAAAGTTGTAATTCCCAAGGTTTTACGAATTTTGCATGACTCCACACAGGAAAGTTGTTCAGGATGCTCAACTTGGTCGATTTGCACGGTCAAAACGCGATTTCCAGAGTTGACTATTAGAAAAACAAGATGGCCGCTCTTCCCTTTTCCCTGCCCGGGGAATAAACTTTTTAATTTTCGAGCTCCCGAAAAGCCGAATTAGCGTGATTACTTCTTGCGGGTACCCCACCCGAGTGTGCCGGTGCAAATCTGAACCCCGTCAATGTTTTACTTTGGCGGTAATCGACGATTTTTGGACAAATTATGACGTCACTTTTGCACCAAAAAGTTGTAATTCCCAAGGTTTTACGAATTTTGCATGACTCCACACAGGAAAGTTGTTCAGGATGCTCAACTTGGTCGATTTGCACCGTCAAAACGCGACTTCCAGAGTTGACTATTAGAAAAACAAGATGGCCGCTCTTCCCTTTTCCCTGCCCGGGGAATAAACTTTTTAATTTTCGAGCTCCCGAAAAGCCGAATTAGCGTGATTACTTCTTGCGGATACCCCACACGAGTGTGCCGGTGCAAATCTGAACCCCGTCAATGTTTTACTTTGGCGGTAATCGACGATTTTTGGACAAATTATGACGTCACTTTTGCACCAAAAAGTTGTAATTCCCAAGGTTTTACGAATTTTGCATGACTCCACACAGGAAAGTTGTTCAGGATGCTCAACTTGGTCGATTTGCACCGTCAAAACGCGATTTCCAGAGTTGAACATTAGAAAAACAAGATGGCCGCTCTTCCCTTTTCCCTGCCCGGGGAATAAACTTTTTAATTTTCGAGCTCCCAAAACGCCAAATTAGCGTGATTACTTATTGCGGATACCCCACCCGAGTGTGCCTGTGCAAATCTGAACCCCATCAATGTTTTACTTTGGCGGTAATCGACGATTTTTTGTCAAACTATGACGTCACTTTTGCACCAAAAAGTTGTAATTCCCAAGGTTTTTGCGAATTTTGCATGACTCCACACAGGAAAGTTGTTCAGGATGCTCAACTTGGTCGATTTGCACCGTCAAAACGCGATTTCCAGAGTTGACTATTAGAAAACAAGATGGCCGCTCTTCCCTTTTCCCTGCCCGGGGAATAAACTTTTTAATTTTCGAGCCACCCCGAAAAGCCGAATTAGCGTGATTACTTCTTGCGGATACCCCACCCGAGTGTGCCGGTGCAAATCTGAACCCCGTCAATGTTTTACTTTGGCGGTAATCGACGATTTTTGGACAAATTATGACGTCACTTTTGCACCAAAAAGTTGTAATTCCCAAGGTTTTACGAATTTTGCATGACTCCACACAGGAAAGTTGTTCAGGATGCTCAACTTGGTCGATTTGCACGGTCAAAACGCGATTTCCAGAGTTGACTATTAGAAAAACAAGATGGCCGCTCTTCCCTTTTCCCTGCCCGGGGAATAAACTTTTTAATTTTCGAGCTCCCGAAAAGCCGAATTAGCGTGATTACTTCTTGCGGATACCCCACCAGAGTGTGCCGGTGCAAATCTGAACCCCGTCAATGTTTTACTTTGGCGGTAATCGACGATTTTTGGACAAATTATGACGTCACTTTTGCACCAAAAAAGTTGTAATTCCCAAGGTTTTACGAATTTTGCATGACTCCACACAGGAAAGTTGTTCAGGATGCTCAACTTGGTCGATTTGCACCGTCAAAACGCGACTTCCAGAGTTGACTATTAGAAAAACAAGATGGCCGCTCTTCCCTTTTCCCTGCCCGGGGAATAAACTTTTTAATTTTCGAGCTCCCGAAAAGCCGAATTAGCATGATTACTTCTTGCGGATACCCCCACCCGAGTGTGCCTGTGCAAATTTGAACCCAGTCATTGTTTTACTTTGGCGGTAATCGACGATTTTTGGACAAATTATGACGTCACTTTTGCACCAAAAAGTTGTAATTCCCAAGGTTTTACGAATTTTGCATGACTCCACACAGGAAAGTTGTTCAGGATGCTCAACTTGGTCGATTTGCACCGTCAAAACGCGATTTCCAGAGTTGACTATTAGAAAAACAAGATGGCCGCTCTTCCCTTTTCCCTGCCCGGGGAATAAACTTTTTAATTTTCGAGCTCCCGAAAAGCCGAATTAGCATGATTACTTCTTGCGGATACCCCACCCGAGTGTGCCTGTGCAAATTTGAACCCCATCAATGTTTTACTTTGGCGGTAATCGACGATTTTTTGTCAAATTATGACGTCACTTTTGCACCAAAAAGTTGTAATTCCCAAGGTTTTGCGAATTTTGCATGACTCCACACAGGAAAGTTGTTCAGGATGCTCAACTTGGTCGATTTGCACCGTCAAAACGCGATTTCCAGAGTTGACTCTTAGAAAAACAAGATGGCCGCTCTTCCCTTTTCCCTGCACGGGGAATAAACTTTTTAATTTTCGAGCTCCCGAAAAGCCGAATTAGCGTGATTACTTCTTGCGGATACCCCACCCGAGTGTGCCGGTGCAAATTTGAACCCATTTAATGTTTCACTTTGGCGGTAATCGACGATTTTTGGTCAAATTATGAACAACTTTTGCACCAAAAAGTTGTAATTCCCAAGGTTTTACGAATTTTGCATGACTCCACACAGGAAAGTTGTTCAGGATGCTCAACTTGGTCGATTTGCACCGTGAAAACGCGATTTCCAGAGTTGACTATTAGAAAAACAAGATGGCCGCTCTTCCCTTTTCCCTGCCCGGGGAATAAACTTTTTAATTTTCGAGCTCCCAAAAAGCCAAATTAGCGTGATTACTTCTTGCGGATACCCCACCCGAGTGTGCCTGTGCAAATTTGAACCCCATCAATGTTTTACTTTGGCGGTAATCGACGATTTTTTGTCAAATTATGACGTCACTTTTGCACCAAAAAGTTGTAATTCCCAAGGTTTTGCGAATTTTGCATGACTCCACACAGGAAAGTTGTTCAGGATGCTCAACTTGGTCGATTTGCACCGTCAAAACGCGATTTCCAGAGTTGACTATTAGAAAACAAGATGGCCGCTCTTCCCTTTTCCCTGCCCGGGGAATAAACTTTTTAATTTTCGAGGCACCCCGAAAAGCCGAATTAGCGTGATTACTTCTTGCGGATACCCCACCCGAGTGTGCCGGTGCAAATCTGAACCCCGTCAATGTTTTACTTTGGCGGTAATCGACGATTTTTGGACAAATTATGACGTCACTTTTGCACCAAAAAGTTGTAATTCCCAAGGTTTTACGAATTTTGCATGACTCCACACAGGAAAGTTGTTCAGGATGCTCAACTTGGTCGATTTGCACCGTCAAAACGCGATTTCCAGAGTTGAACATTAGAAAAACAAGATGGCCGCTCTTCCCTTTTCCCTGCCCGGGGAATAAACTTTTTAATTTTCGAGCTCCCAAAACGCCAAATTAGCGTGATTACTCATTGCGGATACCCCACCCGAGTGTGCCTGTGCAAATCTGAACCCCATCAATGTTTTACTTTGGCGGTAATCGACGATTTTTTGTCAAACTATGACGTCACTTTTGCACCAAAAAGTTGTAATTCCCAAGGTTTTTGCGAATTTTGCATGACTCCACACAGGAAAGTTGTTCAGGATGCTCAACTTGGTCGATTTGCACCGTCAAAACGCGATTTCCAGAGTTGACTATTAGAAAACAAGATGGCCGCTCTTCCCTTTTCCCTGCCCGGGGAATAAACTTTTTAATTTTCGAGCCACCCCGAAAAGCCGAATTAGCGTGATTACTTCTTGCGGATACCCCACCCGAGTGTGCCGGTGCAAATCTGAACCCCGTCAATGTTTTACTTTGGCGGTAATCGACGATTTTTGGACAAATTATGACGTCACTTTTGCACCAAAAAGTTGTAATTCCCAAGGTTTTACGAATTTTGCATGACTCCACACAGGAAAGTTGTTCAGGATGCTCAACTTGGTCGATTTGCACGGTCAAAACGCGATTTCCAGAGTTGACTATTAGAAAAACAAGATGGCCGCTCTTCCCTTTTCCCTGCCCGGGGAATAAACTTTTTAATTTTCGAGCTCCCGAAAAGCCGAATTAGCGTGATTACTTCTTGCGGGTACCCCACCCGAGTGTGCCGGTGCAAATCTGAACCCCGTCAATGTTTTACTTTGGCGGTAATCGACGATTTTTGGACAAATTATGACGTCACTTTTGCACCAAAAAGTTGTAATTCCCAAGGTTTTACGAATTTTGCATGACTCCACACAGGAAAGTTGTTCAGGATGCTCAACTTGGTCGATTTGCACCGTCAAAACGCGACTTCCAGAGTTGACTATTAGAAAAACAAGATGGCCGCTCTTCCCTTTTCCCTGCCCGGGGAATAAACTTTTTAATTTTCGAGCTCCCGAAAAGCCGAATTAGCATGATTACTTCTTGCGGATACCCCCACCCGAGTGTGCCTGTGCAAATTTGAACCCAGTCATTGTTTTACTTTGGCGGTAATCGACGATTTTTGGACAAATTATGACGTCACTTTTGCACCAAAAAGTTGTAATTCCCAAGGTTTTACGAATTTTGCATGACTCCACACAGGAAAGTTGTTCAGGATGCTCAACTTGGTCGATTTGCACCGTCAAAACGCGATTTCCAGAGTTGAGTATTAGAAAAACAAGATGGCCGCTCTTCCCTTTTCCCTGCCCGGGGAATAAACTTTTTAATTTTCGAGCTCCCGAAAAGCCGAATTAGCATGATTACTTCTTGCGGATACCCCACCCGAGTGTGCCTGTGCAAATTTGAACCCCATCAATGTTTTACTTTGGCGGTAATCGACGATTTTTTGTCAAATTATGACGTCACTTTTGCACCAAAAAGTTGTAATTCCCAAGGTTTTGCGAATTTTGCATGACTCCACACAGGAAAGTTGTTCAGGATGCTCAACTTGGTCGATTTGCACCGTCAAAACGCGATTTCCAGAGTTGACTCTTAGAAAAACAAGATGGCCGCTCTTCCCTTTTCCCTGCACGGGGAATAAACTTTTTAATTTTCGAGCTCCCGAAAAGCCGAATTAGCGTGATTACTTCTTGCGGATACCCCACCCGAGTGTGCCGGTGCAAATTTGAACCCATTTAATGTTTCACTTTGGCGGTAATCGACGATTTTTGGTCAAATTATGACGTCACTTTTGCACCAAAAAGTTGTAATTCCCAAGGTTTTACGAATTTTGCATGACTCCACACAGGAAAGTTGTTCAGGATGCTCAACTTGGTCGATTTGCAACGTGAAAACGCGATTTCCAGAGTTGACTATTAGAAAAACAAGATGGCCGCTCTTCCCTTTTCCCTGCCCGGGGAATAAACTTTTTAATTTTCGAGCTCCCAAAAAGCCAAATTAGCGTGATTACTTCTTGCAGATACCCCACCCGAGTGTGCCTGTGCAAATTTGAACCCCATCAATGTATTACTTTGGCGGTAATCGACGATTTTTTGTCAAATTATGACGTCACTTTTGCACCAAAAAGTTGTAATTCCCAAGGTTTTGCGAATTTTGCATGACTCCACACAGGAAAGTTGTTCAGGATGCTCAACTTGGTCGATTTGCACCGTCAAAACGCGATTTCCAGAGTTGACTATTAGAAAACAAGATGGCCGCTCTTCCCTTTTCCCTGCCCGGGGAATAAACTTTTTAATTTTCGAGGCACCCCGAAAAGCCGAATTAGCGTGATTACTTCTTGCGGATACCCCACCCGAGTGTGCCGGTGCAAATTTGAACCCCATCAATGTTTTACTTTGGCGGTAATCGACGATTTTTTGTCAAATTATGACGTCACTTTTGCACCAAAAAGTTGTAATTCCCAAGGTTTTGCGAATTTTGCATGACTCCACACAGGAAAGTTGTTCAGGATGCTCAACTTGGTCGATTTGCACCGTCAAAACGCGATTTCCAGAGTTGACTCTTAGAAAAACAAGATGGCCGCTCTTCCCTTTTCCCTGCACGGGGAATAAACTTTTTAATTTTCGAGCTCCCGAAAAGCCGAATTAGCGTGATTACTTCTTGCGGATACCCCACCCGAGTGTGCCGGTGCAAATTTGAACCCATTTAATGTTTCACTTTGGCGGTAATCGACGATTTTTGGTCAAATTATGACGTCACTTTTGCACCAAAAAGTTGTAATTCCCAAGGTTTTACGAATTTTGCATGACTCCACACAGGAAAGTTGTTCAGGATGCTCAACTTGGTCGATTTGCAACGTGAAAACGCGATTTCCAGAGTTGACTATTAGAAAAACAAGATGGCCGCTCTTCCCTTTTCCCTGCCCGGGGAATAAACTTTTTAATTTTCGAGCTCCCAAAAGCCAAATTAGCGTGATTACTTCTTGCAGATACCCCACCCGAGTGTGCCTGTGCAAATTTGAACCCCATCAATGTATTACTTTGGCGGTAATCGACGATTTTTTGTCAAATTATGACGTCACTTTTGCACCAAAAAGTTGTAATTCCCAAGGTTTTGCGAATTTTGCATGACTCCACACAGGAAAGTTGTTCAGGATGCTCAACTTGGTCGATTTGCACCGTCAAAACGCGATTTCCAGAGTTGACTATTAGAAAACAAGATGGCCGCTCTTCCCTTTTCCCTGCCCGGGGAATAAACTTTTTAATTTTCGAGGCACCCCGAAAAGCCGAATTAGCGTGATTACTTCTTGCGGATACCCCACCCGAGTGTGCCGGTGCAAATCTGAACCCCGTCAATGTTTTACTTTGGCGGTAATCGACGATTTTTGGACAAATTATGACGTCACTTTTGCACAAAAAAAAATGTAATTCCCAAGGTTTTACGAATTTTGCATGACTCCACACAGGAAAGTTGTTCAGGATGCTCAACTTGGTCGATTTGCACGGTCAAAACGCGATTTCCAGAGTTGACTATTAGAAAAACAAGATGGCCGCTCTTCCCTTTTCCCTGCCCGGGGAATAAACTTTTTAATTTTCGAGCTCCCAAAAAGCCAAATTAGCGTGATTACTTCTTGCGGATACCCCACCCGAGTGTGCCTGTGCAAATTTGAACCCCATCAATGTATTACTTTGGCGGTAATCGACGATTTTTTGGCAAATTATGACGTCACTTTTGCACCAAAAAGTTGTAATTCCCAAGGTTTTGCGAATTTTGCATGACTCCACACAGGAAAGTTGTTCAGGATGCTCAACTTGGTCGATTTGCACCGTCAAAACGCGATTTCCAGAGTTGACTATTAGAAAACAAGATGGCCGCGCTTCCCTTTTCCCTGCCCGGGGAATAAACTTTTTAATTTCGAGGCACCCCGAAAAGCCGAATTAGCGTGATTACTTCTTGCGGATACCCCACCCGAGTGTGCCGGTGCAAATCTGAACCCCGTCAATGTTTTACTTTGGCGGTAATCGACGATTTTTGGACAAATTATGACGTCACTTTTGCACCAAAAAAATGTAATTCCAAGGTTTTACGAATTTTGCATGACTCCACACAGGAAAGTTGTTCAGGATGCTCAACTTGGTCGATTTGCACCGTAAAAACGCGATTTCCAGAGTTGACTATTAGAAAAACAAGATGGCCGCTCTTCCTTTTCCCTGCCCGGGGAATAAACTTTTTAATTTCGAGCCACCCCGAAAAGCCGAATTAGCGTGATTACTTCTTGCGGATACCCCACCCGAGTGTGCCGGTGCAAATCTGAACCCCGTCAATGTTTTACTTTGGCGGTAATCGACGATTTTTGGACAAATTATGACGTCACTTTTGCACCAAAAAGTTGTAATTCCCAAGGTTTTACGAATTTTGCATGACTCCACACAGGAAAGTTGTTCAGGATGCTCAACTTGGTCGATTTGCACGGTCAAAACGCGATTTCCAGAGTTGACTATTAGAAAAACAAGATGGCCGCTCTTCCCTTTTCCCTGCCCGGGGAATAAACTTTTTAATTTTCGAGCTCCCGAAAAGCCGAATTAGCGTGATTACTTCTTGCGGATACCCCACCCGAGTGTGCCGGTGCAAATCTGAACCCCGTCAATGTTTTACTTTGGCGGTAATCGACGATTTTTGGACAAATTATGACGTCACTTTTGCACCAAAAAGTTGTAATTCCCAAGGTTTTACGAATTTTGCATGACTCCACACAGGAAAGTTGTTCAGGATGCTCAACTTGGTCGATTTGCACGGTCAAAACGCGATTTCCAGAGTTGACTATTAGAAAAACAAGATGGCCGCTCTTCCCTTTTCCCTGCCCGGGGAATAAACTTTTTAATTTTCGAGCTCCCAAAAAGCCAAATTAGCGTGATTACTTCTTGCGGATACCCCACCCGAGTGTGCCTGTGCAAATTTGAACCCCATCAATGTATTACTTTGGCGGTAATCGACGATTTTTTGGCAAATTATGACGTCACTTTTGCACCAAAAAGTTGTAATTCCCAAGGTTTTGCGAATTTTGCATGACTCCACACAGGAAAGTTGTTCAGGATGCTCAACTTGGTCGATTTGCACCGTCAAAACGCGATTTCCAGAGTTGACTATTAGAAAACAAGATGGCCGCGCTTCCCTTTTCCCTGCCCGGGGAATAAACTTTTTAATTTTCGAGGCACCCCGAAAAGCCGAATTAGCGTGATTACTTCTTGCGGATACCCCACCCGAGTGTGCCGGTGCAAATCTGAACCCCGTCAATGTTTTACTTTGGCGGTAATCGACGATTTTTGGACAAATTATGACGTCACTTTTGCACCAAAAAAAATGTAATTCCCAAGGTTTTACGAATTTTGCATGACTCCACACAGGAAAGTTGTTCAGGATGCTCAACTTGGTCGATTTGCACCGTAAAAACGCGATTTCCAGAGTTGACTATTAGAAAAACAAGATGGCCGCTCTTCCCTTTTCCCTGCCCGGGGAATAAACTTTTTAATTTTCGAGCCACCCCGAAAAGCCGAATTAGCGTGATTACTTCTTGCGGATACCCCACCCGAGTGTGCCGGTGCAAATCTGAACCCCGTCAATGTTTTACTTTGGCGGTAATCGACGATTTTTGGACAAATTATGACGTCACTTTTGCACCAAAAAGTTGTAATTCCCAAGGTTTTACGAATTTTGCATGACTCCACACAGGAAAGTTGTTCAGGATGCTCAACTTGGTCGATTTGCACGGTCAAAACGCGATTTCCAGAGTTGACTATTAGAAAAACAAGATGGCCGCTCTTCCCTTTTCCCTGCCCGGGGAATAAACTTTTTAATTTTCGAGCTCCCGAAAAGCCGAATTAGCGTGATTACTTCTTGCGGATACCCCACCCGAGTGTGCCGGTGCAAATCTGAACCCCGTCAATGTTTTACTTTGGCGGTAATCGACGATTTTTGGACAAATTATGACGTCACTTTTGCACCAAAAAGTTGTAATTCCCAAGGTTTTACGAATTTTGCATGACTCCACACAGGAAAGTTGTTCAGGATGCTCAACTTGGTCGATTTGCACGGTCAAAACGCGATTTCCAGAGTTGACTATTAGAAAAACAAGATGGCCGCTCTTCCCTTTTCCCTGCCCGGGGAATAAACTTTTTAATTTTCGAGCTCCCGAAAAGCCGAATTAGCATGATTACTTCTTGCGGATACCCCCACCCGAGTGTGCCTGTGCAAATTTGAACCCAGTCATTGTTTTACTTTGGCGGTAATCGACGATTTTTGGACAAATTATGACGTCACTTTTGCTCCAAAAAGTTGTAATTCCCAAGGTTTTACGAATTTTGCATGACTCCACACAGGAAAGTTGTTCAGGATGCTCAACTTGGTCGATTTGCACCGTCAAAACGCGACTTCCAGAGTTGACTATTAGAAAAACAAGATGGCCGCTCTTCCCTTTTCCCTGCCCGGGGAATAAACTTTTTAATTTTCGAGCTCCCGAAAAGCCGAATTAGCATGATTACTTCTTGCGGATACCCCCACCCGAGTGTGCCTGTGCAAATTTGAACCCAGTCATTGTTTTACTTTGGCGGTAATCGACGATTTTTGGACAAATTATGACGTCACTTTTGCACCAAAAAGTTGTAATTCCCAAGGTTTTACGAATTTTGCATGACTCCACACAGGAAAGTTGTTCAGGATGCTCAACTTGGTCGATTTGCACCGTCAAAACGCGATTTCCAGAGTTGACTATTAGAAAAACAAGATGGCCGCTCTTCCCTTTTCCCTGCCCGGGGAATAAACTTTTTAATTTTCGAGCTCCCGAAAAGCCGAATTAGCATGATTACTTCTTGCGGATACCCCACCCGAGTGTGCCTGTGCAAATTTGAACCCCATCAATGTTTTACTTTGGCGGTAATCGACGATTTTTTGTCAAATTATGACGTCACTTTTGCACCAAAAAGTTGTAATTCCCAAGGTTTTGCGAATTTTGCATGACTCCACACAGGAAAGTTGTTCAGGATGCTCAACTTGGTCGATTTGCACGGTCAAAACGCGATTTCAAGAGTTGACTATTAGAAAAACAAGATGGCCGCTCTTCCCTTTTCCCTGCACGGGGAATAAACTTTTTAATTTTCGAGCTCCCGAAAAGCCGAATTAGCGTGATTACTTCTTGCGGATACCCCACCCGAGTGTGCCGGTGCAAATCTGAACCCCGTCAATGTTTTACTTTGGCGGTAATCGACGATTTTTGGACAAATTATGACGTCACTTTTGCACCAAAAAGTTGTAATTCCCAAGGTTTTACGAATTTTGCATGACTCCACACAGGAAAGTTGTTCAGGATGCTCAACTTGGTCGATTTGCACGGTCAAAACGCGATTTCCAGAGTTGACTATTAGAAAAACAAGATGGCCGCTCTTCCCTTTTCCCTGCCCGGGGAATAAACTTTTTAATTTTCGAGCTCCCGAAAAGCCGAATTAGCATGATTACTTCTTGCGAATACCCCCACCCGAGTGTGCCTGTGCAAATTTGAACCCAGTCATTGTTTTACTTTGGCGGTAATCGACGATTTTTGGACAAATTATGACGTCACTTTTGCACCAAAAAGTTGTAATTCCCAAGGTTTTACGAATTTTGCATGACTCCACACAGGAAAGTTGTTCAGGATGCTCAACTTGGTCGATTTGCACCGTCAAAACGCGACTTCCAGAGTTGACTATTAGAAAAACAAGATGGCCGCTCTTCCCTTTTCCCTGCCCGGGGAATAAACTTTTTAATTTTCGAGCTCCCGAAAAGCCGAATTAGCATGATTACTTCTTGCGGATACCCCCACCCGAGTGTGCCTGTGCAAATTTGAACCCAGTCATTGTTTTACTTTGGCGGTAATCGACGATTTTTGGACAAATTATGACGTCACTTTTGCACCAAAAAGTTGTAATTCCCAAGGTTTTACGAATTTTGCATGACTCCACACAGGAAAGTTGTTCAGGATGCTCAACTTGGTCGATTTGCACCGTCAAAACGCGATTTCCAGAGTTGACTATTAGAAAAACAAGATGGCCGCTCTTCCCTTTTCCCTGCCCGGGGAATAAACTTTTTAATTTTCGAGCTCCCGAAAAGCCGAATTAGCATGATTACTTCTTGCGGATACCCCACCCGAGTGTGCCTGTGCAAATTTGAACCCCATCAATGTTTTACTTTGGCGGTAATCGACGATTTTTGGACAAATTATGACGTCACTTTTGCACCAAAAAGTTGTAATTCCCAAGGTTTTACGAATTTTGCATGACTCCACACAGGAAAGTTGTTCAGGATGCTCAACTTGGTCGATTTGCACGGTCAAAACGCGATTTCCAGAGTTGACTATTAGAAAAACAAGATGGCCGCTCTTCCCTTTTCCCTGCCCGGGGAATAAACTTTTTAATTTTCGAGCTCCCGAAAAGCCGAATTAGCATGATTACTTCTTGCGAATACCCCCACCCGAGTGTGCCTGTGCAAATTTGAACCCAGTCATTGTTTTACTTTGGCGGTAATCGACGATTTTTGGACAAATTATGACGTCACTTTTGCACCAAAAAGTTGTAATTCCCAAGGTTTTACGAATTTTGCATGACTCCACACAGGAAAGTTGTTCAGGATGCTCAACTTGGTCGATTTGCAACGTGAAAACGCGATTTCCAGAGTTGACTATTAGAAAAACAAGATGGCCGCTCTTCCCTTTTCCCTGCCCGGGGAATAAACTTTTTAATTTTCGAGCTCCCAAAAAGCCAAATTAGCGTGATTACTTCTTGCGGATACCCCACCCGAGTGTGCCTGTGCAAATTTGAACCCCATCAATGTATTACTTTGGCGGTAATCGACGATTTTTTGTCAAATTATGACGTCACTTTTGCACCAAAAAGTTGTAATTCCCAAGGTTTTGCGAATTTTGCATGACTCCACACAGGAAAGTTGTTCAGGATGCTCAACTTGGTCGATTTGCACCGTCAAAACGCGATTTCCAGAGTTGACTATTAGAAAACAAGATGGCCGCTCTTCCCTTTTCCCTGCCCGGGGAATAAACTTTTTAATTTTCGAGGCACCCCGAAAAGCCGAATTAGCGTGATTACTTCTTGCGGATACCCCACCCGAGTGTGCCGGTGCAAATCTGAACCCCGTCAATGTTTTACTTTGGCGGTAATCGACGATTTTTGGACAAATTATGACGTCACTTTTGCACCAAAAAGTTGTAATTCCCAAGGTTTTACGAATTTTGCATGACTCCACACAGGAAAGTTGTTCAGGATGCTCAACTTGGTCGATTTGCACCGTCAAAACGCGATTTCCAGAGTTGAACATTAGAAAAACAAGATGGCCGCTCTTCCCTTTTCCCTGCCCGGGGAATAAACTTTTTAATTTTCGAGCTCCCAAAAAGCCAAATTAGCGTGATTACTTATTGCGGATACCCCACCCGAGTGTGCCTGTGCAAATCTGAACCCCATCAATGTTTTACTTTGGCGGTAATCGACGATTTTTTGTCAAACTATGACGTCACTTTTGCACCAAAAAGTTGTAATTCCCAAGGTTTTTGCGAATTTTGCATGACTCCACACAGGAAAGTTGTTCAGGATGCTCAACTTGGTCGATTTGCACCGTCAAAACGCGATTTCCAGAGTTGACTATTAGAAAACAAGATGGCCGCTCTTCCCTTTTCCCTGCCCGGGGAATAAACTTTTTAATTTTCGAGCCATCCCGAAAAGCCGAATTAGCGTGATTACTTCTTGCGGATACCCCACCCGAGTGTGCCGGTGCAAATCTGAACCCCGTCAATGTTTTACTTTGGCGGTAATCGACGATTTTTGGACAAATTATGACGTCACTTTTGCACCAAAAAGTTGTAATTCCCAAGGTTTTACGAATTTTGCATGACTCCACACAGGAAAGTTGTTCAGGATGCTCAACTTGGTCGATTTGCACGGTCAAAACGCGATTTCCATAGTTGACTATTAGAAAAACAAGATGGCCGCTCTTCCCTTTTCCCTGCCCGGGGAATAAACTTTTTAATTTTCGAGCTCCCGAAAAGCCGAATTAGCATGATTACTTCTTGCGGATACCCCCACCCGAGTGTGCCTGTGCAAATTTGAACCCAGTCATTGTTTTACTTTGGCGGTAATCGACGATTTTTGGTCAAATAATGACGTCACTTTTGCACCAAAAAGTTGTAATTCCCTAGGTTTTGCGAATTTTGCATGACTCCACACAGGAAAGTTGATCAGGATGCTCAACTTGGTCGATTTGCACCGTCAAAACGCGATTTCCAGAGTTGACTATTAGAAAAACAAGATGGCCGCTCTTCCCTTTTCCCTGCCCGGGGAATAAACTTTTTAATTTTCGAGCTCCCGAAAAGCCGAATTAGCGTGATTACTTCTTGCGGATACCCCACCCGAGTGTGCCTGTGCAAATTTGAACCAAGTCAATGTTTTACTTTGGCGGTAATCGACGATTTTTGGTCAAATTATGACGTCACTTTTGCACCAAAAAGTTGTAATTCCCAAGGTTTTACGAATTTTGCTTGACTCCACACAGGAAAGTTGTTCAGGATGCTCAACTTGGTCGATTTGCACCGTCAAAACGCGATTTCCATAGTTGACTATTAGAAAAACAAGATGGCCGCTCTTCCCTTTTCCCTGCCCGGGGAATAAACTTTTTAAATTTCGAGCTCCCGAAAAGCCGAATTAGCGTGATTACTTCTTGCGGATACCCCACCCGAGTGTGCCTGTGCAAATTTGAACCCCATCAAAGTTTTACTTTGGCGGTAATCGACGATTTGTTGTCAAATTATGACGTCACTTTTGCACCAAAAAGTTGTAATTCCCAAGGTTTTGCGAATTTTGCATGACTCCACACAGGAAAGTTGTTCAGGATGCTCAACTTGGTCGATTTGCACCGTCAGAACGCGATTTCCAGAGTTGAATATTAGAAAAACAAGATGGCCGCTCTTCCCTTTCCCTGCCCGGAGAATAAACTTTTTAATTTTCGAGCTCCCGAAAAGCCGAATTAGCATGATTACTTCTTGCGGATACCCCCACCCGAGTGTGCCTGTGCAAATTTGAACCCAGTCAATGTTTTACTTTGGCGGTAATCGACGATTTTTGGTCAAATAATGACGTCACTTTTGCACCAAAAAGTTGTAATTCCCTAGGTTTTGCGAATTTTGCATGACTCAACACAGGAAAGTTGATCAGGATGCTCAACTTGGTCGATTTGCACCGTCAAAACGCGATTTCCAGAGTTGACTATTAGAAAAACAAGATGGCCGCTCTTCCCTTTTCCCTGCCCTTGGAATAAACTTTTTAATTTTCGAGCTCCCGAAAAGCCGAATTAGCTTGATTACTTCTTGCGGATACCCCCACCCGAGTGTGCCTGTGCAAATTTGAACCCAGTCATTGTTTTACTTTGGCGGTAATCGACGATTTTTGGACAAATTATGACGTCACTTTTGCACCAAAAAGTTGTAATTCCCAAGGTTTTACGAATTTTGCATGACTCCACACAGGAAAGTTGTTCAGGATGCTCAACTTGGTCGATTTGCACCGTCAAAACGCGATTTCCAGAGTTGACTAGTAGAAAAACAAGATGGCCGCTCTTCCCTTTTCCCTGCCCGGGGAATAAACTTTTTAATTTTCGAGCTCCCGAAAAGCCGAATTAGCATGATTACTTCTTGCGGATACCCCCACCCGAGTGTGCCTTTGCAAATTTGAACCCAGTCATTGTTTTACTTTGGCGGTAATCGACGATTTTTGGACAAAATATGACGTCACTTTTGCACCAAAAAGTTGTAATTCCCAAGGTTTTACGAATTTTGCATGACTCCACACAGGAAAGTTGTTCAGGATGCTCAACTTGGTCGATTTGCACCGTCAAAACGCGATTTCCAGAGTTGACTATTAGAAAACAAGATGGCCGCTCTTCCCTTTTCCCTGCCCGGGGAATAAACTTTTTAATTTTCGAGGCACCCCGAAAAGCCGAATTAGCGTGATTACTTCTTGCGGATACCCCACCCGAGTGTGCCGGTGCAAATCTGAACCCCGTCAATGTTTTACTTTGGCGGTAATCGACGATTTTTGGACAAATTATGACGTCACTTTTGCACCAAAAAAAATGTAATTCCCAAGGTTTTACGAATTTTGCATGACTCCACACAGGAAAGTTGTTCAGGATGCTCAACTTGGTCGATTTGCACGGTCAAAACGCGATTTCCAGAGTTGACTATTAGAAAAACAAGATGGCCGCTCTTCCCTTTTCCCTGCCCGGGGAATAAACTTTTTAATTTTCGAGCTCCCGAAAAGCCGAATTAGCGTGATTACTTCTTGCGGATACCCCACCCGAGTGTGCCGGTGCAAATCTGAACCCCGTCAATGTTTTACTTTGGCGGTAATCGACGATTTTTGGACAAATTATGACGTCACTTTTGCACCAAAAAGTTGTAATTCCCAAGGTTTTACGAATTTTGCATGACTCCACACAGGAAAGTTGTTCAGGATGCTCAACTTGGTCGATTTGCACGGTCAAAACGCGATTTCCATAGTTGACTATTAGAAAAACAAGATGGCCGCTCTTCCCTTTTCCCTGCCCGGGGAATAAACTTTTTAATTTTCGAGCTCCCGAAAAGCCGAATTAGCATGATTACTTCTTGCGGATACCCCCACCCGAGTGTGCCTGTGCAAATTTGAACCCAGTCATTGTTTTACTTTGGCGGTAATCGACGATTTTTGGTCAAATAATGACGTCACTTTTGCACCAAAAAGTTGTAATTCCCTAGGTTTTGCGAATTTTGCATGACTCCACACAGGAAAGTTGATCAGGATGCTCAACTTGGTCGATTTGCACCGTCAAAACGCGATTTCCAGAGTTGACTATTAGAAAAACAAGATGGCCGCTCTTCCCTTTTCCCTGCCCGGGGAATAAACTTTTTAATTTTCGAGCTCCCGAAAAGCCGAATTAGCGTGATTACTTCTTGCGGATACCCCACCCGAGTGTGCCTGTGCAAATTTGAACCAAGTCAATGTTTTACTTTGGCGGTAATCGACGATTTTTGGTCAAATTATGACGTCACTTTTGCACCAAAAAGTTGTAATTCCCAAGGTTTTACGAATTTTGCTTGACTCCACACAGGAAAGTTGTTCAGGATGCTCAACTTGGTCGATTTGCACCGTCAAAACGCGATTTCCATAGTTGACTATTAGAAAAACAAGATGGCCGCTCTTCCCTTTTCCCTGCCCGGGGAATAAACTTTTTAAATTTCGAGCTCCCGAAAAGCCGAATTAGCGTGATTACTTCTTGCGGATACCCCACCCGAGTGTGCCTGTGCAAATTTGAACCCCATCAAAGTTTTACTTTGGCGGTAATCGACGATTTGTTGTCAAATTATGACGTCACTTTTGCACCAAAAAGTTGTAATTCCCAAGGTTTTGCGAATTTTGCATGACTCCACACAGGAAAGTTGTTCAGGATGCTCAACTTGGTCGATTTGCACCGTCAGAACGCGATTTCCAGAGTTGAATATTAGAAAAACAAGATGGCCGCTCTTCCCTTTTCCCTGCCCGGGGAATAAACTTTTTAATTTTCGAGCTCCCAAAAAGCCAAATTAGCGTGATTACTTCTTGCGGATACCCCACCCGAGTGTGCCTGTGCAAATTTGAACCCCATCAATGTATTACTTTGGCGGTAATCGACGATTTTTTTGTCAAATTATGACGTCACTTTTGCACCAAAAAGTTGTAATTCCCAAGGTTTTGCGAATTTTGCATGACTCCACACAGGAAAGTTGTTCAGGATGCTCAACTTGGTCGATTTGCACCGTCAAAACGCGATTTCCAGAGTTGACTATTAGAAAACAAGATGGCCGCTCTTCCCTTTTCCCTGCCCGGGGAATAAACTTTTTAATTTTCGAGGCACCCCGAAAAGCCGAATTAGCGTGATTACTTCTTGCGGATACCCCACCCGAGTGTGCCGGTGCAAATCTGAACCCCGTCAATGTTTTACTTTGGCGGTAATCGACGATTTTTGGACAAATTATGACGTCACTTTTGCACCAAAAAGTTGTAATTCCCAAGGTTTTACGAATTTTGCATGACTCCACACAGGAAAGTTGTTCAGGATGCTCAACTTGGTCGATTTGCACCGTCAAAACGCGATTTCCAGAGTTGAACATTAGAAAAACAAGATGGCCGCTCTTCCCTTTTCCCTGCCCGGGGAATAAACTTTTTAATTTTCGAGCTCCCAAAACGCCAAATTAGCGTGATTACTTATTGCGGATACCCCACCCGAGTGTGCCTGTGCAAATCTGAACCCCATCAATGTTTTACTTTGGCGGTAATCGACGATTTTTTGTCAAACTATGACGTCACTTTTGCACCAAAAAGTTGTAATTCCCAAGGTTTTTGCGAATTTTGCATGACTCCACACAGGAAAGTTGTTCAGGATGCTCAACTTGGTCGATTTGCACCGTCAAAACGCGATTTCCAGAGTTGACTATTAGAAAACAAGATGGCCGCTCTTCCCTTTTCCCTGCCCGGGGAATAAACTTTTTAATTTTCGAGCCATCCCGAAAAGCCGAATTAGCGTGATTACTTCTTGCGGATACCCCACCCGAGTGTGCCGGTGCAAATTTGAACCAAGTCAATGTTTTACTTTGGCGGTAATCGACGATTTTTGGTCAAATTATGACGTCACTTTTGCACCAAAAAGTTGTAATTCCCAAGGTTTTACGAATTTTGCTTGACTCCACACAGGAAAGTTGTTCAGGATGCTCAACTTGGTCGATTTGCACCGTCAAAACGCGATTTCCATAGTTGACTATTAGAAAAACAAGATGGCCGCTCTTCCCTTTTCCCTGCCCGGGGAATAAACTTTTTAAATTTCGAGCTCCCGAAAAGCCGAATTAGCGTGATTACTTCTTGCGGATACCCCACCCGAGTGTGCCTGTGCAAATTTGAACCCCATCAAAGTTTTACTTTGGCGGTAATCGACGATTTGTTGTCAAATTATGACGTCACTTTTGCACCAAAAAGTTGTAATTCCCAAGGTTTTGCGAATTTTGCATGACTCCACACAGGAAAGTTGTTCAGGATGCTCAACTTGGTCGATTTGCACCGTCAGAACGCGATTTCCATAGTTGACTATTAGAAAAACAAGATGGCCGCTCTTCCCTTTTCCCTGCCCGGGGAATAAACTTTTTAAATTTCGAGCTCCCGAAAAGCCGAATTAGCGTGATTACTTCTTGCGGATACCCCACCCGAGTGTGCCTGTGCAAATCTGAACCCCGTCAATGTTTTACTTTGGCGGTAATCGACGATTTTTGGACAAATTATGACGTCACTTTTGCACCAAAAAGTTGTAATTCCCAAGGTTTTACGAATTTTGCATGACTCCACACAGGAAAGTTGTTCAGGATGCTCAACTTGGTCGATTTGCACCGTCAAAACGCGATTTCCAGAGTTGAACATTAGAAAAACAAGATGGCCGCTCTTCCCTTTTCCCTGCCCGGGGAATAAACTTTTTAATTTTCGAGCTCCCAAAAAGCCAAATTAGCGTGATTACTTATTGCGGATACCCCACCCGAGTGTGCCTGTGCAAATCTGAACCCCATCAATGTTTTACTTTGGCGGTAATCGACGATTTTTTGTCAAACTATGACGTCACTTTTGCACCAAAAAGTTGTAATTCCCAAGGTTTTTGCGAATTTTGCATGACTCCACACAGGAAAGTTGTTCAGGATGCTCAACTTGGTCGATTTGCACCGTCAAAACGCGATTTCCAGAGTTGACTATTAGAAAACAAGATGGCCGCTCTTCCCTTTTCCCTGCCCGGGGAATAAACTTTTTAATTTTCGAGCCATCCCGAAAAGCCGAATTAGCGTGATTACTTCTTGCGGATACCCCACCCGAGTGTGCCGGTGCAAATCTGAACCCCGTCAATGTTTTACTTTGGCGGTAATCGACGATTTTTGGACAAATTATGACGTCACTTTTGCACCAAAAAGTTGTAATTCCCAAGGTTTTACGAATTTTGCATGACTCCACACAGGAAAGTTGTTCAGGATGCTCAACTTGGTCGATTTGCACGGTCAAAACGCGATTTCCATAGTTGACTATTAGAAAAACAAGATGGCCGCTCTTCCCTTTTCCCTGCCCGGGGAATAAACTTTTTAATTTTCGAGCTCCCGAAAAGCCGAATTAGCATGATTACTTCTTGCGGATACCCCCACCCGAGTGTGCCTGTGCAAATTTGAACCCAGTCATTGTTTTACTTTGGCGGTAATCGACGATTTTTGGTCAAATAATGACGTCACTTTTGCACCAAAAAGTTGTAATTCCCTAGGTTTTGCGAATTTTGCATGACTCCACACAGGAAAGTTGATCAGGATGCTCAACTTGGTCGATTTGCACCGTCAAAACGCGATTTCCAGAGTTGACTATTAGAAAAACAAGATGGCCGCTCTTCCCTTTTCCCTGCCCGGGGAATAAACTTTTTAATTTTCGAGCTCCCGAAAAGCCGAATTAGCGTGATTACTTCTTGCGGATACCCCACCCGAGTGTGCCTGTGCAAATTTGAACCAAGTCAATGTTTTACTTTGGCGGTAATCGACGATTTTTGGTCAAATTATGACGTCACTTTTGCACCAAAAAGTTGTAATTCCCAAGGTTTTACGAATTTTGCTTGACTCCACACAGGAAAGTTGTTCAGGATGCTCAACTTGGTCGATTTGCACCGTCAAAACGCGATTTCCATAGTTGACTATTAGAAAAACAAGATGGCCGCTCTTCCCTTTTCCCTGCCCGGGGAATAAACTTTTTAAATTTCGAGCTCCCGAAAAGCCGAATTAGCGTGATTACTTCTTGCGGATACCCCACCCGAGTGTGCCTGTGCAAATTTGAACCCCATCAAAGTTTTACTTTGGCGGTAATCGACGATTTGTTGTCAAATTATGACGTCACTTTTGCACCAAAAAGTTGTAATTCCCAAGGTTTTGCGAATTTTGCATGACTCCACACAGGAAAGTTGTTCAGGATGCTCAACTTGGTCGATTTGCACCGTCAGAACGCGATTTCCAGAGTTGAATATTAGAAAAACAAGATGGCCGCTCTTCCCTTTCCCTGCCCGGAGAATAAACTTTTTAATTTTCGAGCTCCCGAAAAGCCGAATTAGCATGATTACTTCTTGCGGATACCCCCACCCGAGTGTGCCTGTGCAAATTTGAACCCAGTCAATGTTTTACTTTGGCGGTAATCGACGATTTTTGGTCAAATAATGACGTCACTTTTGCACCAAAAAGTTGTAATTCCCTAGGTTTTGCGAATTTTGCATGACTCAACACAGGAAAGTTGATCAGGATGCTCAACTTGGTCGATTTGCACCGTCAAAACGCGATTTCCAGAGTTGACTATTAGAAAAACAAGATGGCCGCTCTTCCCTTTTCCCTGCCCTTGGAATAAACTTTTTAATTTTCGAGCTCCCGAAAAGCCGAATTAGCTTGATTACTTCATCGAGCTCCCGAAAAGCCGAATTAGCTTGATTACTTCTTGCGGATACCCCCACCCGAGTGTGCCTGTGCAAATTTGAACCCAGTCATTGTTTTACTTTGGCGGTAATCGACGATTTTTGGACAAATTATGACGTCACTTTTGCACCAAAAAGTTGTAATTCCCAAGGTTTTACGAATTTTGCATGACTCCACACAGGAAAGTTGTTCAGGATGCTCAACTTGGTCGATTTGCACCGTCAAAACGCGATTTCCAGAGTTGACTAGTAGAAAAACAAGATGGCCGCTCTTCCCTTTTCCCTGCCCGGGGAATAAACTTTTTAATTTTCGAGCTCCCGAAAAGCCGAATTAGCATGATTACTTCTTGCGGATACCCCCACCCGAGTGTGCCTTTGCAAATTTGAACCCAGTCATTGTTTTACTTTGGCGGTAATCGACGATTTTTGGACAAAATATGACGTCACTTTTGCACCAAAAAGTTGTAATTCCCAAGGTTTTACGAATTTTGCATGACTCCACACAGGAAAGTTGTTCAGGATGCTCAACTTGGTCGATTTGCACCGTCAAAACGCGATTTCCAGAGTTGACTATTAGAAAACAAGATGGCCGCTCTTCCCTTTTCCCTGCCCGGGGAATAAACTTTTTAATTTTCGAGGCACCCCGAAAAGCCGAATTAGCGTGATTACTTCTTGCGGATACCCCACCCGAGTGTGCCGGTGCAAATCTGAACCCCGTCAATGTTTTACTTTGGCGGTAATCGACGATTTTTGGACAAATTATGACGTCACTTTTGCACCAAAAAAATGTAATTCCCAAGGTTTTACGAATTTTGCATGACTCCACACAGGAAAGTTGTTCAGGATGCTCAACTTGGTCGATTTGCACGGTCAAAACGCGATTTCCAGAGTTGACTATTAGAAAAACAAGATGGCCGCTCTTCCCTTTTCCCTGCCCGGGGAATAAACTTTTTAATTTTCGAGCTCCCGAAAAGCCGAATTAGCGTGATTACTTCTTGCGGATACCCCACCCGAGTGTGCCGGTGCAAATCTGAACCCCGTCAATGTTTTACTTTGGCGGTAATCGACGATTTTTGGACAAATTATGACGTCACTTTTGCACCAAAAAGTTGTAATTCCCAAGGTTTTACGAATTTTGCATGACTCCACACAGGAAAGTTGTTCAGGATGCTCAACTTGGTCGATTTGCACGGTCAAAACGCGATTTCCATAGTTGACTATTAGAAAAACAAGATGGCCGCTCTTCCCTTTTCCCTGCCCGGGGAATAAACTTTTTAATTTTCGAGCTCCCGAAAAGCCGAATTAGCATGATTACTTATTGCGGATACCCCACCCGAGTGTGCCTGTGCAAATCTGAACCCCATCAATGTTTTACTTTGGCGGTAATCGACGATTTTTTGTCAAACTATGACGTCACTTTTGCACCAAAAAGTTGTAATTCCCAAGGTTTTTGCGAATTTTGCATGACTCCACACAGGAAAGTTGTTCAGGATGCTCAACTTGGTCGATTTGCACCGTCAAAACGCGATTTCCAGAGTTGACTATTAGAAAACAAGATGGCCGCTCTTCCCTTTTCCCTGCCCGGGGAATAAACTTTTTAATTTTCGAGCCATCCCGAAAAGCCGAATTAGCGTGATTACTTCTTGCGGATACCCCACCCGAGTGTGCCGGTGCAAATTTGAACCAAGTCAATGTTTTACTTTGGCGGTAATCGACGATTTTTGGTCAAATTATGACGTCACTTTTGCACCAAAAAGTTGTAATTCCCAAGGTTTTACGAATTTTGCTTGACTCCACACAGGAAAGTTGTTCAGGATGCTCAACTTGGTCGATTTGCACCGTCAAAACGCGATTTCCATAGTTGACTATTAGAAAAACAAGATGGCCGCTCTTCCCTTTTCCCTGCCCGGGGAATAAACTTTTTAAATTTCGAGCTCCCGAAAAGCCGAATTAGCGTGATTACTTCTTGCGGATACCCCACCCGAGTGTGCCTGTGCAAATTTGAACCCCATCAAAGTTTTACTTTGGCGGTAATCGACGATTTGTTGTCAAATTATGACGTCACTTTTGCACCAAAAAGTTGTAATTCCCAAGGTTTTGCGAATTTTGCATGACTCCACACAGGAAAGTTGTTCAGGATGCTCAACTTGGTCGATTTGCACCGTCAGAACGCGATTTCCATAGTTGACTATTAGAAAAACAAGATGGCCGCTCTTCCCTTTTCCCTGCCCGGGGAATAAACTTTTTAAATTTCGAGCTCCCGAAAAGCCGAATTAGCGTGATTACTTCTTGCGGATACCCCACCCGAGTGTGCCTGTGCAAATCTGAACCCCGTCAATGTTTTACTTTGGCGGTAATCGACGATTTTTGGACAAATTATGACGTCACTTTTGCACCAAAAAGTTGTAATTCCCAAGGTTTTACGAATTTTGCATGACTCCACACAGGAAAGTTGTTCAGGATGCTCAACTTGGTCGATTTGCACCGTCAAAACGCGATTTCCAGAGTTGAACATTAGAAAAACAAGATGGCCGCTCTTCCCTTTTCCCTGCCCGGGGAATAAACTTTTTAATTTTCGAGCTCCCAAAAAGCCAAATTAGCGTGATTACTTATTGCGGATACCCCACCCGAGTGTGCCTGTGCAAATCTGAACCCCATCAATGTTTTACTTTGGCGGTAATCGACGATTTTTTGTCAAACTATGACGTCACTTTTGCACCAAAAAGTTGTAATTCCCAAGGTTTTTGCGAATTTTGCATGACTCCACACAGGAAAGTTGTTCAGGATGCTCAACTTGGTCGATTTGCACCGTCAAAACGCGATTTCCAGAGTTGACTATTAGAAAACAAGATGGCCGCTCTTCCCTTTTCCCTGCCCGGGGAATAAACTTTTTAATTTTCGAGCCATCCCGAAAAGCCGAATTAGCGTGATTACTTCTTGCGGATACCCCACCCGAGTGTGCCGGTGCAAATCTGAACCCCGTCAATGTTTTACTTTGGCGGTAATCGACGATTTTTGGACAAATTATGACGTCACTTTTGCACCAAAAAGTTGTAATTCCCAAGGTTTTACGAATTTTGCATGACTCCACACAGGAAAGTTGTTCAGGATGCTCAACTTGGTCGATTTGCACGGTCAAAACGCGATTTCCATAGTTGACTATTAGAAAAACAAGATGGCCGCTCTTCCCTTTTCCCTGCCCGGGGAATAAACTTTTTAATTTTCGAGCTCCCGAAAAGCCGAATTAGCATGATTACTTCTTGCGGATACCCCCACCCGAGTGTGCCTGTGCAAATTTGAACCCAGTCATTGTTTTACTTTGGCGGTAATCGACGATTTTTGGTCAAATAATGACGTCACTTTTGCACCAAAAAGTTGTAATTCCCTAGGTTTTGCGAATTTTGCATGACTCCACACAGGAAAGTTGATCAGGATGCTCAACTTGGTCGATTTGCACCGTCAAAACGCGATTTCCAGAGTTGACTATTAGAAAAACAAGATGGCCGCTCTTCCCTTTTCCCTGCCCGGGGAATAAACTTTTTAATTTTCGAGCTCCCGAAAAGCCGAATTAGCGTGATTACTTCTTGCGGATACCCCACCCGAGTGTGCCTGTGCAAATTTGAACCAAGTCAATGTTTTACTTTGGCGGTAATCGACGATTTTTGGTCAAATTATGACGTCACTTTTGCACCAAAAAGTTGTAATTCCCAAGGTTTTACGAATTTTGCTTGACTCCACACAGGAAAGTTGTTCAGGATGCTCAACTTGGTCGATTTGCACCGTCAAAACGCGATTTCCATAGTTGACTATTAGAAAAACAAGATGGCCGCTCTTCCCTTTTCCCTGCCCGGGGAATAAACTTTTTAAATTTCGAGCTCCCGAAAAGCCGAATTAGCGTGATTACTTCTTGCGGATACCCCACCCGAGTGTGCCTGTGCAAATTTGAACCCCATCAAAGTTTTACTTTGGCGGTAATCGACGATTTGTTGTCAAATTATGACGTCACTTTTGCACCAAAAAGTTGTAATTCCCAAGGTTTTGCGAATTTTGCATGACTCCACACAGGAAAGTTGTTCAGGATGCTCAACTTGGTCGATTTGCACCGTCAGAACGCGATTTCCAGAGTTGAATATTAGAAAAACAAGATGGCCGCTCTTCCCTTTCCCTGCCCGGAGAATAAACTTTTTAATTTTCGAGCTCCCGAAAAGCCGAATTAGCATGATTACTTCTTGCGGATACCCCCACCCGAGTGTGCCTGTGCAAATTTGAACCCAGTCAATGTTTTACTTTGGCGGTAATCGACGATTTTTGGTCAAATAATGACGTCACTTTTGCACCAAAAAGTTGTAATTCCCTAGGTTTTGCGAATTTTGCATGACTCAACACAGGAAAGTTGATCAGGATGCTCAACTTGGTCGATTTGCACCGTCAAAACGCGATTTCCAGAGTTGACTATTAGAAAAACAAGATGGCCGCTCTTCCCTTTTCCCTGCCCTTGGAATAAACTTTTTAATTTTCGAGCTCCCGAAAAGCCGAATTAGCTTGATTACTTCTTGCGGATACCCCCACCCGAGTGTGCCTGTGCAAATTTGAACCCAGTCATTGTTTTACTTTGGCGGTAATCGACGATTTTTGGACAAATTATGACGTCACTTTTGCACCAAAAAGTTGTAATTCCCAAGGTTTTACGAATTTTGCATGACTCCACACAGGAAAGTTGTTCAGGATGCTCAACTTGGTCGATTTGCACCGTCAAAACGCGATTTCCAGAGTTGACTAGTAGAAAAACAAGATGGCCGCTCTTCCCTTTTCCCTGCCCGGGGAATAAACTTTTTAATTTTCGAGCTCCCGAAAAGCCGAATTAGCATGATTACTTCTTGCGGATACCCCCACCCGAGTGTGCCTTTGCAAATTTGAACCCAGTCATTGTTTTACTTTGGCGGTAATCGACGATTTTTGGACAAAATATGACGTCACTTTTGCACCAAAAAGTTGTAATTCCCAAGGTTTTACGAATTTTGCATGACTCCACACAGGAAAGTTGTTCAGGATGCTCAACTTGGTCGATTTGCACCGTCAAAACGCGATTTCCAGAGTTGACTATTAGAAAACAAGATGGCCGCTCTTCCCTTTTCCCTGCCCGGGGAATAAACTTTTTAATTTTCGAGGCACCCCGAAAAGCCGAATTAGCGTGATTACTTCTTGCGGATACCCCACCCGAGTGTGCCGGTGCAAATCTGAACCCCGTCAATGTTTTACTTTGGCGGTAATCGACGATTTTTGGACAAATTATGACGTCACTTTTGCACCAAAAAAAATGTAATTCCCAAGGTTTTACGAATTTTGCATGACTCCACACAGGAAAGTTGTTCAGGATGCTCAACTTGGTCGATTTGCACGGTCAAAACGCGATTTCCAGAGTTGACTATTAGAAAAACAAGATGGCCGCTCTTCCCTTTTCCCTGCCCGGGGAATAAACTTTTTAATTTTCGAGCTCCCGAAAAGCCGAATTAGCGTGATTACTTCTTGCGGATACCCCACCCGAGTGTGCCGGTGCAAATCTGAACCCCGTCAATGTTTTACTTTGGCGGTAATCGACGATTTTTGGACAAATTATGACGTCACTTTTGCACCAAAAAGTTGTAATTCCCAAGGTTTTACGAATTTTGCATGACTCCACACAGGAAAGTTGTTCAGGATGCTCAACTTGGTCGATTTGCACGGTCAAAACGCGATTTCCATAGTTGACTATTAGAAAAACAAGATGGCCGCTCTTCCCTTTTCCCTGCCCGGGGAATAAACTTTTTAATTTTCGAGCTCCCGAAAAGCCGAATTAGCATGATTACTTCTTGCGGATACCCCCACCCGAGTGTGCCTGTGCAAATTTGAACCCAGTCATTGTTTTACTTTGGCGGTAATCGACGATTTTTGGTCAAATAATGACGTCACTTTTGCACCAAAAAGTTGTAATTCCCTAGGTTTTGCGAATTTTGCATGACTCCACACAGGAAAGTTGATCAGGATGCTCAACTTGGTCGATTTGCACCGTCAAAACGCGATTTCCAGAGTTGACTATTAGAAAAACAAGATGGCCGCTCTTCCCTTTTCCCTGCCCGGGGAATAAACTTTTTAATTTTCGAGCTCCCGAAAAGCCGAATTAGCGTGATTACTTCTTGCGGATACCCCACCCGAGTGTGCCTGTGCAAATTTGAACCAAGTCAATGTTTTACTTTGGCGGTAATCGACGATTTTTGGTCAAATTATGACGTCACTTTTGCACCAAAAAGTTGTAATTCCCAAGGTTTTACGAATTTTGCTTGACTCCACACAGGAAAGTTGTTCAGGATGCTCAACTTGGTCGATTTGCACCGTCAAAACGCGATTTCCATAGTTGACTATTAGAAAAACAAGATGGCCGCTCTTCCCTTTTCCCTGCCCGGGGAATAAACTTTTTAAATTTCGAGCTCCCGAAAAGCCGAATTAGCGTGATTACTTCTTGCGGATACCCCACCCGAGTGTGCCTGTGCAAATTTGAACCCCATCAAAGTTTTACTTTGGCGGTAATCGACGATTTGTTGTCAAATTATGACGTCACTTTTGCACCAAAAAGTTGTAATTCCCAAGGTTTTGCGAATTTTGCATGACTCCACACAGGAAAGTTGTTCAGGATGCTCAACTTGGTCGATTTGCACCGTCAGAACGCGATTTCCAGAGTTGAATATTAGAAAAACAAGATGGCCGCTCTTCCCTTTTCCCTGCCCGGGGAATAAACTTTTTAATTTTCGAGCTCCCAAAAAGCCAAATTAGCGTGATTACTTCTTGCGGATACCCCACCCGAGTGTGCCTGTGCAAATTTGAACCCCATCAATGTATTACTTTGGCGGTAATCGACGATTTTTTTGTCAAATTATGACGTCACTTTTGCACCAAAAAGTTGTAATTCCCAAGGTTTTGCGAATTTTGCATGACTCCACACAGGAAAGTTGTTCAGGATGCTCAACTTGGTCGATTTGCACCGTCAAAACGCGATTTCCAGAGTTGACTATTAGAAAACAAGATGGCCGCTCTTCCCTTTTCCCTGCCCGGGGAATAAACTTTTTAATTTTCGAGGCACCCCGAAAAGCCGAATTAGCGTGATTACTTCTTGCGGATACCCCACCCGAGTGTGCCGGTGCAAATCTGAACCCCGTCAATGTTTTACTTTGGCGGTAATCGACGATTTTTGGACAAATTATGACGTCACTTTTGCACCAAAAAGTTGTAATTCCCAAGGTTTTACGAATTTTGCATGACTCCACACAGGAAAGTTGTTCAGGATGCTCAACTTGGTCGATTTGCACCGTCAAAACGCGATTTCCAGAGTTGAACATTAGAAAAACAAGATGGCCGCTCTTCCCTTTTCCCTGCCCGGGGAATAAACTTTTTAATTTTCGAGCTCCCAAAACGCCAAATTAGCGTGATTACTTATTGCGGATACCCCACCCGAGTGTGCCTGTGCAAATCTGAACCCCATCAATGTTTTACTTTGGCGGTAATCGACGATTTTTTGTCAAACTATGACGTCACTTTTGCACCAAAAAGTTGTAATTCCCAAGGTTTTTGCGAATTTTGCATGACTCCACACAGGAAAGTTGTTCAGGATGCTCAACTTGGTCGATTTGCACCGTCAAAACGCGATTTCCAGAGTTGACTATTAGAAAACAAGATGGCCGCTCTTCCCTTTTCCCTGCCCGGGGAATAAACTTTTTAATTTTCGAGCCATCCCGAAAAGCCGAATTAGCGTGATTACTTCTTGCGGATACCCCAGCCGAGTGTGCCGGTGCAAATTTGAACCAAGTCAATGTTTTACTTTGGCGGTAATCGACGATTTTTGGTCAAATTATGACGTCACTTTTGCACCAAAAAGTTGTAATTCCCAAGGTTTTACGAATTTTGCTTGACTCCACACAGGAAAGTTGTTCAGGATGCTCAACTTGGTCGATTTGCACCGTCAAAACGCGATTTCCATAGTTGACTATTAGAAAAACAAGATGGCCGCTCTTCCCTTTTCCCTGCCCGGGGAATAAACTTTTTAAATTTCGAGCTCCCGAAAAGCCGAATTAGCGTGATTACTTCTTGCGGATACCCCACCCGAGTGTGCCTGTGCAAATTTGAACCCCATCAAAGTTTTACTTTGGCGGTAATCGACGATTTGTTGTCAAATTATGACGTCACTTTTGCACCAAAAAGTTGTAATTCCCAAGGTTTTGCGAATTTTGCATGACTCCACACAGGAAAGTTGTTCAGGATGCTCAACTTGGTCGATTTGCACCGTCAGAACGCGATTTCCAGAGTTGAATATTAGAAAAACAAGATGGCCGCTCTTCCCTTTCCCTGCCCGGAGAATAAACTTTTTAATTTTCGAGCTCCCGAAAAGCCGAATTAGCATGATTACTTCTTGCGGATACCCCCACCCGAGTGTGCCTGTGCAAATTTGAACCCAGTCAATGTTTTACTTTGGCGGTAATCGACGATTTTTGGTCAAATAATGACGTCACTTTTGCACCAAAAAGTTGTAATTCCCTAGGTTTTGCGAATTTTGCATGACTCAACACAGGAAAGTTGATCAGGATGCTCAACTTGGTCGATTTGCACCGTCAAAACGCGATTTCCAGAGTTGACTATTAGAAAAACAAGATGGCCGCTCTTCCCTTTTCCCTGCCCTTGGAATAAACTTTTTAATTTTCGAGCTCCCGAAAAGCCGAATTAGCATGATTACTTCTTGCGGATACCCCCACCCGAGTGTGCCTGTGCAAATTTGAACCCAGTCATTGTTTTACTTTGGCGGTAATCGACGATTTTTGGACAAATTATGACGTCACTTTTGCACCAAAAAGTTGTAATTCCCAAGGTTTTACGAATTTTGCATGACTCCACACAGGAAAGTTGTTCAGGATGCTCAACTTGGTCGATTTGCACCGTCAAAACGCGATTTCCAGAGTTGACTAGTAGAAAAACAAGATGGCCGCTCTTCCCTTTTCCCTGCCCGGGGAATAAACTTTTTAATTTTCGAGCTCCCGAAAAGCCGAATTAGCATGATTACTTCTTGCGGATACCCCCACCCGAGTGTGCCTTTGCAAATTTGAACCCAGTCATTGTTTTACTTTGGCGGTAATCGACGATTTTTGGACAAAATATGACGTCACTTTTGCACCAAAAAGTTGTAATTCCCAAGGTTTTACGAATTTTGCATGACTCCACACAGGAAAGTTGTTCAGGATGCTCAACTTGGTCGATTTGCACCGTCAAAACGCGATTTCCAGAGTTGACTATTAGAAAAAACAAGATGGCCGCTCTTCCCTTTTCCCTGCCCGGGGAATAAACTTTTTAATTTTCGAGCTCCCGAAAAGCCGAATTAGCATGATTACTTCTTGCGGATACCCCCACCCGAGTGTGCCTGTGCAAATTTGAACCCAGTCATTGTTTTACTTTGGCGGTAATCGACGATTTTTGGACAAATTATGACGTCACTTTTGCACCAAAAAGTTGTAATTCCCAAGGTTTTACGAATTTTGCATGACTCCACACAGGAAAGTTGTTCAGGATGGTCAACTTGGTCGATTTGCACCGTCAAAACGCGATTTTCAGAGTTGACTATTAGAAAAACAAGATGGCCGCTCTTCCCTTTTCCCTGCCCGGGGAATAAACTTTTTAATTTTCGAGCTCCCGAAAAGCCGAATTAGCATGATTACTTCTTGCGGATACCCCCACCCGAGTGTGCCTGTGCAAATTTGAACCCAGTCATTGTTTTACTTTGGCGGTAATCGACGATTTTTGGTCAAATAATGACGTCACTTTTGCACCAAAAAGTTGTAATTCCCTAGGTTTTGCGAATTTTGCATGACTCCACACAGGAAAGTTGATCAGGATGCTCAACTTGGTCGATTTGCACCGTCAAAACGCGATTTCCAGAGTTGACTATTAGAAAAACAAGATGGCCGCTCTTCCCTTTTCCCTGCCCGGGGAATAAACTTTTTAATTTTCGAGCTCCCGAAAAGCCGAATTAGCGTGATTACTTCTTGCGGATACCCCACCCGAGTGTGCCTGTGCAAATTTGAACCCCATCAATGTTTTACTTTGGCGGTAATCGACGATTTTTTGTCAAATTATGACGTCACTTTTGCACCAAAAAGTTGTAATTCCCAAGGTTTTGCGAATTTTGCATGACTCCACACAGGAAAGTTGTTCAGGATGCTCAACTTGGTCGATTTGCACCGTCAAAACGCGATTTCCAGAGTTGACTATTAGAAAAACAAGATGGCCGCTCTTCCCTTTTCCCTGCCCGGGGAATAAACTTTTTAATTTTCGAGCTCCCGAAAAGCCGAATTAGCATGATTACTACTTGCGGATACCCCCACCCGAGTGTGCCTGTGCAAATTTGAACCAAGTCAATGTTTTACTTTGGCGGTAATCGACGATTTTTGGTCAAATTATGACGTCACTTTTGCACCAAAAAGTTGTAATTCCCAAGGTTTTACGAATTTTGCTTGACTCCACACAGGAAAGTTGTTCAGGATGCTCAACTTGGTCGATTTGCACCGTCAAAACGCGATTTCCATAGTTGACTATTAGAAAAACAAGATGGCCGCTCTTCCCTTTTCCCTGCCCGGGGAATAAACTTTTTAAATTTCGAGCTCCCGAAAAGCCGAATTAGCGTGATTACTTCTTGCGGATACCCCACCCGAGTGTGCCTGTGCAAATTTGAACCCCATCAAAGTTTTACTTTGGCGGTAATCGACGATTTTTTGTCAAATTATGACGTCACTTTTGCACCAAAAAGTTGTAATTCCCAAGGTTTTGCGAATTTTGCATGACTCCACACAGGAAAGTTGTTCAGGATGCTCAACTTGGTCGATTTGCACCGTCAGAACGCGATTTCCAGAGTTGAATATTAGAAAAACAAGATGGCCGCTCTTCCCTTTTCCCTGCCCGGGGAATAAACTTTTTAATTTTCGAGCTCCCGAAAAGCCGAATTAGCATGATTACTTCTTGCGGATACCCCCACCCGAGTGTGCCTGTGCAAATTTGAACCCAGTCAATGTTTTACTTTGGCGGTAATCGACGATTTTTGGTCAGATAATGACGTCACTTTTGCACCAAAAAGTTGTAATTCCCTAGGTTTTGCGAATTTTGCATGACTCCACACAGGAAATTTGATCAGGATGCTCAACTTGGTCGATTTGCACCGTCAAAACGCGATTTCCAGAGTTGACTATTAGAAAAACAAGATGGCCGCTCTTCCCTTTTCCCTGCCCTTGGAATAAACTTTTTAATTTTCGAGCTCCCGAAAAGCCGAATTAGCATGATTACTTCTTGCGGATACCCCCACCCGAGTGTGCCTGTGCAAATTTGAACCCAGTCATTGTTTTACTTTGGCGGTAATCGACGATTTTTGGTCAAATAATGACGTCACTTTTGCACCAAAAAGTTATAATTCCCTAGGTTTTGCGAATTTTGCATGACTCCACACAGGAAAGTTGATCAGGATGCTCAACTTGGTCGATTTGCACCGTCAAAACGCGGTTTCCAGAGTTGACTATTAGAAAAACAAGATGGCCGCTCTTCCCTTTTCCCTGCCCGGGGAATAAACTTTTTAATTTTCGAGCTCCCGAAAAGCCGAATTAGCGTGATTACTTCTTGCGGATACCCCACCCGAGTGTGCCTGTGCAAATTTGAACCCCATCAAAGTTTTACTTTGGCGGTAATCGACGATTTTTTGTCAAATTATGACGTCACTTTTGCACCAAAAAGTTGTAATTCCCAAGGTTTTGCGAATTTTGCATGACTCCACACAGGAAAGTTGTTCAGGATGCTCAACTTGGTCGATTTGCACCGTCAGAACGCGATTTCCAGAGTTGAATATTAGAAAAACAAGATGGCCGCTCTTCCCTTTTCCCTGCCCGGGGAATAAACTTTTTAATTTTCGAGCTCCCGAAAAGCCGAATTAGCATGATTACTTCTTGCGGATACACCCACCCGAGTGTGCCTGTGCAAATTTGAACCCAGTCAATGTTTTACTTTGGCGGTAATCGACGATTTTTGGTCAAATAAAGACGTCACCTTTGCACCAAAAAGTTGTAATTCCCTAGGTTTTGCGAATTTTGCATGACTTCACACAGGAAAGTTGATCAGGATGCTCAACTTGGTCGATTTGCACCGTCAAAACGCGATTTCCAGAGTTGAATATTAAAAAAACAAGATGGCCGCTCTTCCCTTTTCCCTGCCCGGGGAATAAACTTTTTAATTTTCGAGGCACCCCGAAAAGCCGAATTAGCGTGATTACTTCTTGCGGATACCCCACCCGAGTGTGCCGGTGCAAATCTGAACCCCGTCAATGTTTTACTTTGGCGGTAATCGACGATTTTTGGACAAATTATGACGTCACTTTTGCACCAAAAAGTTGTAATTCCCAAGGTTTTACGAATTTTGCAAGACTCCACACAGGAAAGTTGTTCAGGATGCTCAACTTGGTCGATTTGCACCGTCCCACCCGAGTGTGCCTGTGCAAATTTGAACCCCATCAATGTTTTACTTTGGCGGTAATCGACGTTTTTTTGTCAAATTATGACGTCACTTTTGCACCAAAAAGTTGTAATTCCCAAGGTTTTGCGAATTTTGCATGACTCCACACAGGAAAGTTGTTCAGGATGCTCAACTTGGTCGATTTGCACCGTAAAAACGCGATTTCCAGAGTTGACTATTAGAAAAACAAGATGGCCGCTCTTCCCTTTTCCCTGCACGGGGAATAAACTTTTTAATTTTCGAGCTCCCGAAAAGCCGAATTAGCGTGATTACTTCTTGCGGATACCCCACCCGAGTGTGCCTGTGCAAATTTGAACCCCATCAATGTTTTACTTTGGCGGTAGTCGACGATTTTTGGTCAAATTATGACGTCACTTTTGCACCAAAAAATTGTAATTCCCAAGGTTTTGCGAATTTTGCATGACTCCACACAGGAAAGTTGTTCAGGATGCTCAACTTGGTCGATTTGCACGGTCAAAACGCGATTTCCAGAGTTGACTATTAGAAAAACAAGATGGCCGCTCTTCCCTTTTCCCTGCCCGGGGAATAAACTTTTTAATTTTCGAGCTCCCGAAAAGCCGAATTAGCGTGATTACTTCTTGCGGATACCCCACCCGAGTGTGCCTGTGCAAATTTGAACCCCATCAATGTTTTACTTTGGCGGTAATCGACGATTTTTTGTCAAATTATGACGTCACTTTTGCACCAAAAAGTTGTAATTCCCAAGGTTTTGCGAATTTTGCATGACTCCACACAGGAAAGTTGTTCAGGATGCTCAACTTGGTCGATTTGCACCGTCAAAACGCGATTTCCAGAGTTGACTATTAGAAAACAAGATGGCCGCTCTTCCCTTTTCCCTGCCCGGGGAATAAACTTTTTAATTTCCGAGCTCCCGAAAAGCCGAATTAGCGTGATTACTTCTTGCGGATACCCCACCCGAGTGTGCCTGTGCAAATTTGAACCCCATCAATGTTTTACTTTGGCGGTAATCGACGATTTTTTGTCAAATTATAACGTCACTTTTGCACCAAAAAGTTGTAATTCCCAAGGTTTTGCGAATTTTGCATGACTCCACACAGGAAAGTTGTTCAGGATGCTCAACTTGGTCGATTTGCACCGTAAAAACGCGTTTTCCAGAGTTGACTATTAGAAAAACAAGATGGCCGCTCTTCCCTTTTCCCTGCACGGGGAATAAACTTTTTAATTTTCGAGCTCCCGAAAAGCCGAATTAGCGTGATTACTTCTTGCGGATACCCCCACCCGAGTGTGCCTGTGCAAATTTGAACCCAGTCAATGTTTTACTTTGGCGGTAATCGACGATTTTTGGTCAAATAATGACGTCACTTTTGCACCAAAAAGTTGTAATTCCCTAGGTTTTGCGAATTTTGCATGACTCCACACAGGAAAGTTGATCAGGATGCTCAACTTGGTCGATTTGCACCGTCAAAACGCGATTTCCAGAGTTGACTATTAGAAAAACAAGATGGCCGCTCTTCCCTTTTCCCTGCCCTTGGAATAAACTTTTTAATTTTCGAGCTCCCGAAAAGCCGAATTAGCATGATTACTTCTTGCGGATACCCCCACCCGAGTGTGCCTGTGCAAATTTGAACCCAGTCATTGTTTTACTTTGGCGGTAATCGACGATTTTTGGACAAATTATGACGTCACTTTTGCACCAAAAAGTTGTAATTCCCAAGGTTTTACGAATTTTGCATGACTCCACACAGGAAAGTTGTTCAGGATGCTCAACTTGGTCGATTTGCACCGTCAAAACGCGATTTCCAGAGTTGACTATTAGAAAAACAAGATGGCCGCTCTTCCCTTTTCCCTGCCCGGGGAATAAACTTTTTAATTTTCGAGCTCCCGAAAAGCCGAATTAGCGTGATTACTTCTTGCGGATACCCCCACCCGAGTGTGCCTGTGCAAATTTGAACCCAGTCATTGTTTTACTTTGGCGGTAATCGACGATTTTTGGTCAAATAATGACGTCACTTTTGCACCAAAAAGTTGTAATTCCCTAGGTTTTGCGAATTTTGCATGACTCCACACAGGAAAGTTGATCAGGATGCTCAACTTGGTCGATTTGCACCGTCAAAACGCGATTTCCATAGTTGACTATTAGAAAAACAAGATGGCCGCTCTTCCCTTTTCCCTGCCCGGGGAATAAACTTTTTAATTTTCGAGCTCCCGAAAAGCCGAATTAGCGTGATTACTTCTTGCGGATACCCCACCCGAGTGTGCCTGTGCAAATTTGAACCCCATCAAAGTTTTACTTTGGCGGTAATCGACGATTTTTTGTCAAATTATGACGTCACTTTTGCACCAAAAAGTTGTAATTCCCAAGGTTTTGCGAATTTTGCATGACTCCACACAGGAAAGTTGTTCAGGATGCTCAACTTGGTCGATTTGCACCGTCAGAACGCGATTTCCAGAGTTGAATATTAGAAAAACAAGATGGCCGCTCTTCCCTTTTCCCTGCCCGGGGAATAAACTTTTTAATTTTCGAGCTCCCGAAAAGCCGAATTAGCATGATTACTTCTTGCGGATACACCCACCCGAGTGTGCCTGTGCAAATTTGAACCCAGTCAATGTTTTACTTTGGCGGTAATCGACGATTTTTGGTCAAATAATGACGTCACTTTTGCACCAAAAAGTTGTAATTCCCTAGGTTTTGCGAATTTTGCATGACTCCACACAGGAAAGTTGATCAGGATGCTCAACTTGGTCGATTTGCACCGTCAAAACGCGATTTCCAGAGTTGAATATTAGAAAAACAAGATGGCCGCTCTTCCCTTTTCCCTGCCCGGGGAATAAACTTTTTAATTTTCGAGGCACCCCGAAAAGCCGAATTAGCGTGATTACTTCTTGCGGATACCCCACCCGAGTGTGCCGGTGCAAATCTGAACCCCGTCAATGTTTTACTTTGGCGGTAATCGACGATTTTTGGACAAATTATGACGTCACTTTTGCACCAAAAAGTTGTAATTCCCAAGGTTTTACGAATTTTGCAAGACTCCACACAGGAAAGTTGTTCAGGATGCTCAACTTGGTCGATTTGCACCGTCCCACCCGAGTGTGCCTGTGCAAATTTGAACCCCATCAATGTTTTACTTTGGCGGTAATCGACGTTTTTTTGTCAAATTATGACGTCACTTTTGCACCAAAAAGTTGTAATTCCCAAGGTTTTGCGAATTTTGCATGACTCCACACAGGAAAGTTGTTCAGGATGCTCAACTTGGTCGATTTGCACCGTCAAAACGCGATTTCCAGAGTTGACTATTAGAAAACAAGATGGCCGCTCTTCCCTTTTCCCTGCCCGGGGAATAAACTTTTTAATTTCCGAGCTCCCGAAAAGCCGAATTAGCGTGATTACTTCATGCGGATACCCCACACGAGTGTGCCTGTGCAAATTTGAACCCCATCAATGTTTGACTTTGGCGGTAATCGACGATTTTTTGTCAAATTATAACGTCACTTTTGCACCAAAAAGTTGTAATTCCCAAGGTTTTGCGAATTTTGCATGACTCCACACAGGAAAGTTGTTCAGGATGCTCAACTTGGTCGATTTGCACCGTAAAAACGCGTTTTCCAGAGTTGACTATTAGAAAAACAAAATGGCCGCTCTTCCCTTTTCCCTGCCCGGGGAATAAACTTTTTAATTTCCGAGCTCCCGAAAAGCCGAATTAGCGTGATTACTTCTTGCGGATACCCCACCCGAGTGTGCCTGTGCAAATTTGAACCCCATCAATGTTTTACTTTGGCGGTAATCGACGATTTTTTGTCAAATTATAACGTCACTTTTGCACCAAAAAGTTGTAATTCCCAAGGTTTTGCGAATTGTGCATGACTCCACACAGGAAAGTTGTTCAGGATGCTCAACTTGGTCGATTTGCACCGTAAAAACGCGTTTTCCAGAGTTGACTATTAGAAAAACAAGATGGCCGCTCTTCCCTTTTCCCTGCACGGGGAATAAACTTTTTAATTTTCGAGCTCCCGAAAAGCCGAATTAGCGTGATTACTTCTTGCGGATACCCCACCCGAGTGTGCCTGTGCAAATTTGAACCAAATCAATGTTTTACTTTGGCGGTAATCGACGATTTTTTGTCAAATTATGACGTCACTTTTGCACCAAAAAGTTGTAATTCCAAAGGTTTTACGAATTTTGCATGACTCCACACAGGAAAGTTGTTCAGGATGCTCAACTTGGTCGATTTGCACGGTCAAAACGCGATTTCCAGAGTTGACTATTAGAAAAACAAGATGGCCGCTCTTCCCTTTTCCCTGCCCGGGGAATAAACTTTTTAATTTTCGAGCTCCCGAAAAGCCGAATTAGCGTGATTACTTCTTGCGGATACCCCACCCGAGTGTGCCTGTGGAAATTTGAACCCCATCAATGTTTTACTTTGGCGGTAATCGACGTTTTTTTGTCAAATTATGACGTCACTTTTGCACCAAAAAGTTGTAATTCCCAAGGTTTTGCGAATTTTGCATGACTCCACACAGGAAAGTTGTTCAGGATACTCAACTTGGTCGATTTGGCGCGTCAAAACGCGATTTCCAGAGTTGACTATTAGAAAAACAAGATGGGCGCTCTTCCCTTTTCCCTGCCCGGGGAATAAACTTTTTAATTTTCGAGCTCCCGAAAAGCCGAATTAGCGTGATTACTTCTTGCGGATTCCCCACCCGAGTGTGCCTGTGCAAATTTGAACCCCATCAATGTTTTACTTTGGCGGTAGTCGACGATTTTTGGTCAAATTATGACGTCACTTTTGCACCAAAAAATTGTAATTCCCAAGGTTTTGCGAATTTTGCATGACTCCACACAGGAAATTTGTTCAGGATGCTCAACTTGGTCGATTTGCACCGTCAAAACGCGATTTCCAGAGTTGACTATTAGAAAACAAGATGGCCGCTCTTCCCTTTTCCCTGCCCGGGGAATAAACTTTTTAATTTCCGAGCTCCCGAAAAGCCGAATTAGCGTGATTACTTCATGCGGATACCCCACCCGAGTGTGCCTGTGCAAATTTGAACCCCATCAATGTTTTACTATGGCGGTAATCGACGATTTTTTGTCAAATTATAACGTCACTTTTGCACCAAAAAGTTGTAATTCCCAAGGTTTTGCGAATTTTGCATGACTCCACACAGGAAAGTTGTTCAGGATGCTCAACTTGGTCGATTTGCACCGTAAAAACGCGTTTTCCAGAGTTGACTATTAGAAAAACAAGATGGCCGCTCTTCCCTTTTCCCTGCACGGGGAATAAACTTTTTAATTTTCGAGCTCCCGAAAAGCCGAATTAGCGTGATTACTTCTTGCGGATACCCCACCCGAGTGTGCCTGTGGAAATTTGAACCAAATCAATGTTTTACTTTGGCGGTAATCGACGATTTTTTGTCAAATTATGACGTCACTTTTGCACCAAAAAGTTGTAATTCCCAAGGTTTTACGAATTTTGCATGACTCCACACAGGAAAGTTGTTCAGGATGCTCAACTTGGTCGATTTGCACGGTCAAAACGCGATTTCCAGAGTTGACTATTAGAAAAACAAGATGGCCGCTCTTCCCTTTTTCCCTGCCCGGGGAATAAACTTTTTAATTTTCGAGCTCCCGAAAAGCCGAATTAGCGTGATTACTTCTTGCGGATACCCCACCCGAGTGTGCCTGTGCAAATTTGAACCCCATCAATGTTTTACTTTGGCGGTAATCGACGTTTTTTTGTCAAATTATGACGTCACTTTTGCACCAAAATGTTGTAATTCCCAAGGTTTTGCGAATTTTGCATGACTCCACACAGGAAAGTTGTTCAGGATGCTCAACTTGGTCGATTTGCACCGTCAAAACGCGATTTCCAGAGTTGACTATTAGAAAAACAAGATGGCCGCTCTTCCCTTTTCCCTGCACGGGGAATAAACTTTTTAATTTTCGAGCTCCCGAAAAGCCGAATTAGCGTGATTACTTCTTGCGGATACCCCACCCGAGTGTGCCGGTGCAAATTTGAACCCATTTAATGTTTCACTTTGGCGGTAATCGACGATTTTTGGTCAAATTATGACGTCACTTTTGCACCAAAAAGTTGTAATTCCCAAGGTTTTACGAATTTTGCATGACTCCACACAGGAAAGTTGTTCAGGATGCTCAACGTGGTCGATTTGCACCGTCAAAACGCGATTTCCAGAGTTGACTATTAGAAAAACAAGATGGCCGCTCTTCCCTTTTCCCTGCCCGGGGAATAAACTTTTTAATTTTCGAGCTCCCAAAAAGCCGAATTAGCGTGATTACTTCTTGCGGATACCCCACCCGAGTGTGCCTGTGCAAATTTGAACCCCATCAATGTTTTACTTTGGCGGTAATCGACGATTTTTTTGTCAAATTATGACGTCACTTTTGCACCAAAAAGTTGTAATTCCCAAGGTTTTGCGAATTTTGCATGACTCCACACAGTAAAGTTGTTCAGGATGCTCAACTTGGTCGATATGAGCGTAAAAACGCGATTTCCAGAGTTGACTATTAGAAATACAAGATGGCCGCTCTTCCCTTTTCCCTGCACGGGGAATAAACTTTTTAATTTTCGAGCTCCCGAAAAGCCGAATTAGCGTGATTACTTCTTGCGGATACCCCACCCGAGTGTGCCGGTGCAAATTTGAACCCATTTAATGTTTCACTTTTGCGGTAATCGACGATTTTTGGTCAAATTATGACGTCACTTTTGCACCAAAAAGTTGTAATTCCCAAGGTTTTACGAATTTTGCATGACTCCACACAGGAAAGTTGTTCAGGATGCTCAACTTGGTCGATTTGCACGGTCAAAACGCGATTTCCAGAGTTGACTATTAGAAAAACAAGATGGCCGCTCTTCCCTTTTCCCTGCCCGGGGAATAAACTTTTTAATTTTCGAGCTCCCGAAAAGCCGAATTAGCGTGATTACTTCTTGCGGATACCCCACCCGAGTGTGCCGGTGCAAATTTGAACCCATTTAATGTTTCACTTTTGCGGTAATCGACGATTTTTGGTCAAATTATGACGTCACTTTTGCACCAAAAAGTTGTAATTCCCAAGGTTTTACGAATTTTGCATGACTCCACACAGGAAAGTTGTTCAGGATGCTCAACTTGGTCGATTTGCACGGTCAAAACGCGATTTCCAGAGTTGACTATTAGAAAAACAAGATGGCCGCTCTTCCCTTTTCCCTGCCCGGGGAATAAACTTTTTAATTTTCGAGCTCCCGAAAAGCCGAATAAGCGTGATTACTTCTTGCGGATACCCCACTCGAGTGTGCCTGTGGAAATTTGAACCAAATCAATGTTTTACTTTGGCGGTAATCGACGATTTTTGGTCAAATTATGACGTCACTTTTGCACGAAAAAGTTGTAATTCCCAAGGTTTTGCGAATTTTGCATGACTCCACACAGGAAAGTTGTTCAGGATGTTCAACTTGGTCGATTTGCACGGTCAAAACGCGATTTCCAGAGTTGACTATTAGAAAAACAAGATGGCCGCTCTTCCCTTTTCCCTGCCCGGGGAATAAACTTTTTAATTTTCGAGCTCCCGAAAAGCCGAATTAGCGTGATTACTTCTTGCGGATACCCCACCCGAGTGTGCCTGTGCAAATTTGAACCCCATCAATGTTTTACTTTGGCGGTAATCGACGATTTTTTGTCAAATTATGACGTCACTTTTGCACCAAAAAGTTGTAATTCCCAAGGTTTTACGAATTTTGCATGACTCCACACAGGAAAGTTGTTCAGGATGCTCAACTTGGTCGATTTGCACGGTCAAAACGCGATTTCCAGAGTTGACTATTAGAAAAACAAGATGGCCGCTCTTCCCTTTTCCCTGCCCGGGGAATAAACTTTTTAATTTTCGAGCTCCCGAAAAGCCGAATTAGCGTGATTACTTCTTGCGGATACCCCACCCGAGTGTGCCGGTGCAAATTTGAACCCCATCGATGTTTTACTTTGGCGGTAATCGACGATTTTTTGTCAAATTATGACGTCACTTTTGCACCAAAAAGTTGTAATTCCCAAGGTTTTACGAATTTTGCATGACTCCACACAGGAAAGTTGTTCAGGATGCTCAACTTGGTCGATTTGCACCGTCAAAACGCGATTTCCAGAGTTGACTATTAGAAAAACAAGATGGCCGCTCTTCCCTTTTCCATGCACGGGGAATAAACTTTTTAATTTTCGAGCTCCCGAAAAGCCGAATTAGCGTGATTACTTCTTGCGGATACCCCACCCGAGTGTGCCGGTGCAAATTTGAACCCATTTAATGTTTTACTTTGGCGATAATCGACGATTTTTGGTCAAATAATGACGTCACTTTTGCACCAAAAAGTTGTAATTCCCTAGGTTTTGCGAATTTTGCATGACTCCACACAGGAAAGTTGTTCAGGATGCTCAACTTGGTCGATTTGCACCGTCAAAACGCGATTTCCAGAGTTGACTATTAGAAAAACAAGATGGCCGCTCTTCCCTTTTCCCTGCACGGGGAATAAACTTTTTAATTTTCGAGCTCCCGAAAAGCCGAATTAGCGTGATTACTTATTGCGGATACCCCACCCGAGTGTGCCGGTGCAAATTTGAACCCATTTAATGTTTCACTTTGGCGGTAATCGACGATTTTTGGTCAAATTATGACGTCACTTTTGCACCAAAAAGTTGTAATTCCCAAGGTTTTACGAATTTTGCATGACTCCACACAGGAAAGTTGTTCAGGATGCTCAACTTGGTCGATTTGCACGGTCAAAACGCGATTTCCATAGTTGACTATTAGAAAAACAAGATGGCCGCTCTTCCCTTTTCCCTGCCCATGAATAAACTTTTTAATTTTCGAGCTCCCGAAAAGCCAAATTAGCGTGATTACTTCTTGCGGATACCCCACCCGAGTGTGCCTGTGCAAATTTGAACCCCATCAATGTTTTACTTTGGCGGTAATCGACGATTTTTTGTCAAATTATAACGTCACTTTTGCACCAAAAAGTTGTAATTCCCAAGGTTTTGCGAATTTTGATGACTCCACACAGGAAAGTTGTTCAGGATGCTCAACTTGGTCGATTTGCACCGTAAAAACGCGATTTGCATAGTTGACTATTAGAAAAACAAGATGGCCGCTCTTCCCTTTTCCCTGCACGGGGAATAAACTTTTTAATTTTCAAGCTCCCGAAAAGCCGAATTAGCGTGATTACTTCTTGCGGATACCCCACCCGAGTGTGCCTGTGCAAATTTGAACCCCATCAATGTTTTACTTTGGCGGTAATCGACGAATTTTTGTCAAATTATGACGTCACTTTTGCACCAAAAAGCTGTAATTCCCAAGGTTTTACGAATTTTGCATGACTCCACACAGGAAAGTTGTTCAGGATGCTCAACTTGGTCGATTTGCACGGTCAAAACGCGATTTCCAGAGTTGACTATTAGAAAAACAAGATGGCCGCTCTTCCCTTTTCCCTGCCCGGGGAATAAACTTTTTAATTTTCGAGCTCCCGAAAAGCCGAATTAGCGTGATTACTTCTTGCGGATACCCCACCCGAGTGTGCCTGTGCAAATTTGAACCCCATCAATGTTTTACTTTGGCGGTAATCGACGATTTTTGGTCAAATTATGACGTCACTTTTGCACCAAAAAGTTGTAATTCCCAAGGTTTTGCGAATTTTGCATGACTCCACACAGGAAAGTTGTTCAGGATGTTCAACTTGGTCGATTTGCACGGTCAAAACGCGATTTCCAGAGTTGACTATTAGAAAAACAAGATGGCCGCTCTTCCCTTTTCCCTGCCCGGGGAATAGACTTTTTAATTTTCGAGCTCCCGAAAAGCCGAATTAGCGTGATTACTTCTTGCGGATACCCCACCCGAGTGTGCCTGTGCAAATTTGAACCCCATCAATGTTTTACTTTGGCGGTAATCGACGATTTTTTGTCAAATTATGACGTCACTTTTGCACCAAAAAGTTGTAATTCCCAAGGTTTTACGAATTTTGCATGACTCCACACAGGAAAGTTGTTCAGGATGCTCAACTTGGTCGATTTGCACGGTCAAAACGCGATTTCCAGAGTTGACTATTAGAAAAACAAGATGGCCGCTCTTCCCTTTTCCCTGCCCGGGGAATAAACTTTTTAATTTTCGAGCTCCCGAAAAGCCGAATTAGCGTGATTACTTCTTGCGGATACCCCACCCGAGTGTGCCGGTGCAAATTTGAACCCCATCGATGTTTTACTTTGGCGGTAATCGACGATTTTTTGTCAAATTATGACGTCACTTTTGCACCAAAAAGTTGTAATTCCCAAGGTTTTACGAATTTTGCATGACTCCACACAGGAAAGTTGTTCAGGATGCTCAACTTGGTCGATTTGCACCGTCAAAACGCGATTTCCAGAGTTGACTATTAGAAAAACAAGATGGCCGCTCTTCCCTTTTCCATGCACGGGGAATAAACTTTTTAATTTTCGAGCTCCCGAAAAGCCGAATTAGCGTGATTACTTCTTGCGGATACCCCACCCGAGTGTGCCGGTGCAAATTTGAACCCAGTCAATGTTTTACTTTGGCGGTAATCGACGATTTTTGGTCAAATAATGACGTCACTTTTGCACCAAAAAGTGTAATTCCCTAGGTTTTGCGAATTTTGCATGACTCCACACAGGAAAGTTGTTCAGGATGCTCAACTTGGTCGATTTGCACCGTCAAAACGCGATTTCCAGAGTTGAATATTAGAAAAACAAGATGGCCGCTCTTCCATTTTCCCTGCCCGGGGAATAAACTTTTTAATTTTCGAGCTCCCAAAAAGCCAAATTAGCGTGATTACTTCATGCGGATACCCCACCCGAGTGTGCCTGTGCAAATTTGAACCCCGTCAATGTTTTACTTTGGCGGTAATCGACGATTTTTGGACAAATTATGACGTCACTTTTGCACCAAAAAGTTGTAATTCCCAAGGTTTTACGAATTTTGCATGACTCCACACAGGAAATTTGTTCAGGATGCTCAACTTGGTCGATTTGCACTGTCAAAACGCGATTTCCAGAGTTGACTATTAGAAAAACAAGATGCCGCTCTTCCCTTTTCCCTGCCCGGGGAATAAACTTTTTAATTTTCGAGCTCCCAAAAAGCCGAATTAGCGTGATTACTTCTTGCGGATACCCCACCCGAGTGTGCCGGTGCAAATTTGAACCCATTTAATGTTTCACTTTGGCGGTAATCGACGATTTTTGGTCAAATTATGACGTCACTTTTGCACCAAAAAGTTGTAATTCCCAAGGTTTTACGAATTTTGCATGACTCCACACAGGAAAGTTGTTCAGGATGCTCAACTTGGTCGATTTGCACCGTCAAAACGCGATTTCCAGAGTTGACTATTAGAAAAACAAGATGGCCGCTCTTCCCTTTTCCCTGCCCGGGGAATAAACTTTTAAATTTTCGAGCTCCCAAAAAGCCGAATTAGCGTGATTACTTCTTGCGGATACCCCACCCGAGTGTGCCTGTGCAAATTTGAACCCCATCAATGTTTTACTTTGGCGGTAATCGACGATTTTTTTTCAAATTATGACGTCACTTTTGCACCAAAAAGTTGTAATTCCCAAGGTTTTGCGAATTTTGCATGACTCCACACAGGAAAGTTGTTCAGGATGCTCAACTTGGTCGATTTGGCGCGTCAAAACGCGATTTCCAGAGTTGACTATTAGAAAAACAAGATGGGCGCTCTTCCCTTTTCCCTGCCCGGGGAATAAACTTTTTAATTTTCGAGCTCCCAAAAAGCCGAATTAGCGTGATTACTTCTTGCGGATACCCCACCCGAGTGTGCCGGTGCAAATTTGAACCCATTTAATGTTTCACTTTGGCGGTAATCGACGATTTTTGGTCAAATTATGACGTCACTTTTGCACCAAAAAGTTGTAATTCCCAAGGTTTTACGAATTTTGCATGACTCCACACAGGAAAGTTGTTCAGGATGCTCAACTTGGTCGATTTGCACCGTCAAAACGCGATTTCCAGAGTTGAATATTAGAAAAACAAGATGGCCGCTCTTCCATTTTCCCTGCCCGGGGAATAAACTTTTTAATTTTCGAGCTCCCAAAAAGCCAAATTAGCGTGATTACTTCTTGCGGATACCCCACCCGAGTGTGCCTGTGCAAATTTGAACCCCGTCAATGTTTTACTTTGGCGGTAATCGACGATTTTTGGACAAATTATGACGTCACTTTTGCACCAAAAAGTTGTAATTCCCAAGGTTTTACGAATTTTGCATGACTCCACACAGGAAATTTGTTCAGGATGCTCAACTTGGTCGATTTGCACTGTCAAAACGCGATTTCCAGAGTTGACTATTAGAAAAACAAGATGCCGCTCTTCCCTTTTCCCTGCCCGGGGAATAAACTTTTTAATTTTCGAGCTCCCAAAAAGCCGAATTAGCGTGATTACTTCTTGCGGATACCCCACCCGAGTGTGCCGGTGCAAATTTGAACCCATTTAATGTTTCACTTTGGCGGTAATCGACGATTTTTGGTCAAATTATGACGTCACTTTTGCACCAAAAAGTTGTAATTCCCAAGGTTTTACGAATTTTGCATGACTCCACACAGGAAAGTTGTTCAGGATGCTCAACTTGGTCGATTTGCACCGTCAAAACGCGATTTCCAGAGTTGACTATTAGAAAAACAAGATGGCCGCTCTTCCCTTTTCCCTGCACGGGGAATAAACTTTTTAATTTTCGAGCTCCCGAAAAGCCGAATTAGCGTGATTACTTCTTGCGGATACCCCACCCGAGTGTGCCGGTGCAAATTTGAACCCATTTAATGTTTCACTTTGGCGGTAATCGACGATTTTTGGTCAAATTATGACGTCACTTTTGCACCAAAAAGTTGTAATTCCCAAGGTTTTACGAATTTTGCATGACTCCACACAGGAAAGTTGTTCAGGATGCTCAACTTGGTCGATTTGCACGGTCAAAACGCGATTTCCATAGTTGACTATTAGAAAAACAAGATGGCCGCTCTTCCCTTTTCCCTGCCCATGAATAAACTTTTTAATTTTCGAGCTCCCGAAAAGCCAAATTAGCGTGATTACTTCTTGCGGATACCCCACCCGAGTGTGCCTGTGCAAATTTGAACCCCATCAATGTTTTACTTTGGCGGTAATCGACGATTTTTTGTCAAATTATAACGTCACTTTTGCACCAAAAAGTTGTAATTCCCAAGGTTTTGCGAATTTTGATGACTCCACACAGGAAAGTTGTTCAGGATGCTCAACTTGGTCGATTTGCACCGTAAAAACGCGATTTGCATAGTTGACTATTAGAAAAACAAGATGGCCGCTCTTCCCTTTTCCCTGCACGGGGAATAAACTTTTTAATTTTCAAGCTCCCGAAAAGCCGAATTAGCGTGATTACTTCTTGCGGATACCCCACCCGAGTGTGCCTGTGCAAATTTGAACCCCATCAATGTTTTACTTTGGCGGTAATCGACGAATTTTTGTCAAATTATGACGTCACTTTTGCACCAAAAAGCTGTAATTCCCAAGGTTTTACGAATTTTGCATGACTCCACACAGGAAAGTTGTTCAGGATGCTCAACTTGGTCGATTTGCACGGTCAAAACGCGATTTCCAGAGTTGACTATTAGAAAAACAAGATGGCCGCTCTTCCCTTTTCCCTGCCCGGGGAATAAACTTTTTAATTTTCGAGCTCCCGAAAAGCCGAATTAGCGTGATTACTTCTTGCGGATACCCCACCCGAGTGTGCCTGTGCAAATTTGAACCCCATCAATGTTTTACTTTGGCGGTAATCGACGATTTTTTGTCAAATTATAACGTCACTTTTGCACCAAAAAGTTGTAATTCCCAAGGTTTTGCGAATTTTGCATGACTCCACACAGGAAAGTTGTTCAGGATGCTCAACTTGGTCGATTTGCACCGTAAAAACGCGATTTCCATAGTTGACTATTAGAAAAACAAGATGGCCGCTCTTCCCTTTTCCCTGAACGGGGAATAAACTTTTTAATTTTCAAGCTCCCGAAAAGCCGAATTAGCGTGATTACTTCTTGCGGATACCCCACCCGAGTGTGCCTGTGCAAATTTGAACCCCATCAATGTTTTACTTTGGCGGTAATCGACGATTTTTTGTCAAATTATGACGTCACTTTTGCACCAAAAAGTTGTAATTCCCAAGGTTTTACGAATTTTGCATGACTCCACACAGGAAAGTTGTTCAGGATGCTCAACTTGGTCGATTTGCACGGTCAAAACGCGATTTCCAGAGTTGACTATTAGAAAAACAAGATGGCCGCTCTTCCTTTTTCCCTGCCCGGGGAATAAACTTTTTAATTTTCGAGCTCCCGAAAAGCCGAATTAGCGTGATTACTTCTTGCGGATACTCCACCCGAGTGTGCCGGTGCAAATTTGAACCCCATCGATGTTTTACTTTGGCGGTAATCGACGATTTTTTGTCAAATTATGACGTCACTTTTGCACCAAAAAGTTGTAATTCCCAAGGTTTTGCGAATTTTGCATGACTCCACACAGGAAAGTTGTTCAGGATGCTCAACTTGGTCGATTTGCACCGTAAAAACGCGATTTCCATAGTTGACTATTAGAAAAACAAGATGGCCGCTCTTCCCTTTTCCCTGCCCGGGGAATAAACTTTTTACTTTTCGAGCTCCCGAAAAGCCGAATTAGCGTGATTACTTCTTGCGGATACCCCACCCGAGAGTGCCGGTGCAAATTTGAACCCATTTAATGTTTCACTTTGGCGGTAATCGACGATTTTTGGTCAAATTATGACGTCTGTTTTGCACCAAAAAGTTGTAATTCCCAAGGTTTTACGAATTTTGCATGACTCCACACAGGAAAGTTGTTCAGGATGCTCAACTTGGTCGATTTGCACCGTCAAAACGCGATTTCCAGAGTTGACTATTAGAAAAACAAGATGGCCGCTCTTCCCTTTTCCATGCACGGGGAATAAACTTTTTAATTTTCGAGCTCCCGAAAAGCCGAATTAGCGTGATTACTTCTTGCGGATACCCCACCCGAGTGTGCCGGTGCAAATTTGAACCCATTTAATGTTTTACTTTGGCGATAATCGACGATTTTTGGTCAAATAATGACGTCACTTTTGCACCAAAAAGTTGTAATTCCCTAGGTTTTGCGAAATTTGCATGACTCCACACAGGAAAGTTGTTCAGGATGCTCAACTTGGTCGATTTGCACCGTCAAAACGCGATTTCCAGAGTTGACTATTAGAAAAACAAGATGGCCGCTCTTCCCTTTTCCCTGCCCGGGGAATAAACTTTTTAATTTTCGAGCTCCCGAAAAGCCGAATTAGCGTGATTACTTCTTGCGGATACCCCACCCGAGTGTGCCGGTGCAAATTTGAACCCAGTCAATGTTTTACTTTGGCGGTAATCGACGATTTTTGGTCAAATAATGACGTCACTTTTGCACCAAAAAGTGTAATTCCCTAGGTTTTGCGAATTTTGCATGACTCCACACAGGAAAGTTGTTCAGGATGCTCAACTTGGTCGATTTGCACCGTCAAAACGCGATTTCCAGAGTTGAATATTAGAAAAACAAGATGGCCGCTCTTCCATTTTCCCTGCCCGGGGAATAAACTTTTTAATTTTCGAGCTCCCAAAAAGCCAAATTAGCGTGATTACTTCATGCGGATACCCCACCCGAGTGTGCCTGTGCAAATTTGAACCCCGTCAATGTTTTACTTTGGCGGTAATCGACGATTTTTGGACAAATTATGACGTCACTTTTGCACCAAAAAGTTGTAATTCCCAAGGTTTTACGAATTTTGCATGACTCCACACAGGAAATTTGTTCAGGATGCTCAACTTGGTCGATTTGCACTGTCAAAACGCGATTTCCAGAGTTGACTATTAGAAAAACAAGATGCCGCTCTTCCCTTTTCCCTGCCCGGGGAATAAACTTTTTAATTTTCGAGCTCCCAAAAAGCCGAATTAGCGTGATTACTTCTTGCGGATACCCCACCCGAGTGTGCCGGTGCAAATTTGAACCCATTTAATGTTTCACTTTGGCGGTAATCGACGATTTTTGGTCAAATTATGACGTCACTTTTGCACCAAAAAGTTGTAATTCCCAAGGTTTTACGAATTTTGCATGACTCCACACAGGAAAGTTGTTCAGGATGCTCAACTTGGTCGATTTGCACCGTCAAAACGCGATTTCCAGAGTTGACTATTAGAAAAACAAGATGGCCGCTCTTCCCTTTTCCCTGCCCGGGGAATAAACTTTTAAATTTTCGAGCTCCCAAAAAGCCGAATTAGCGTGATTACTTCTTGCGGATACCCCACCCGAGTGTGCCTGTGCAAATTTGAACCCCATCAATGTTTTACTTTGGCGGTAATCGACGATTTTTTTTCAAATTATGACGTCACTTTTGCACCAAAAAGTTGTAATTCCCAAGGTTTTGCGAATTTTGCATGACTCCACACAGGAAAGTTGTTCAGGATGCTCAACTTGGTCGATTTGGCGCGTCAAAACGCGATTTCCAGAGTTGACTATTAGAAAAACAAGATGGGCGCTCTTCCCTTTTCCCTGCCCGGGGAATAAACTTTTTAATTTTCGAGCTCCCAAAAAGCCGAATTAGCGTGATTACTTCTTGCGGATACCCCACCCGAGTGTGCCGGTGCAAATTTGAACCCATTTAATGTTTCACTTTGGCGGTAATCGACGATTTTTGGTCAAATTATGACGTCACTTTTGCACCAAAAAGTTGTAATTCCCAAGGTTTTACGAATTTTGCATGACTCCACACAGGAAAGTTGTTCAGGATGCTCAACTTGGTCGATTTGCACCGTCAAAACGCGATTTCCAGAGTTGAATATTAGAAAAACAAGATGGCCGCTCTTCCATTTTCCCTGCCCGGGGAATAAACTTTTTAATTTTCGAGCTCCCAAAAAGCCAAATTAGCGTGATTACTTCTTGCGGATACCCCACCCGAGTGTGCCTGTGCAAATTTGAACCCCGTCAATGTTTTACTTTGGCGGTAATCGACGATTTTTGGACAAATTATGACGTCACTTTTGCACCAAAAAGTTGTAATTCCCAAGGTTTTACGAATTTTGCATGACTCCACACAGGAAATTTGTTCAGGATGCTCAACTTGGTCGATTTGCACTGTCAAAACGCGATTTCCAGAGTTGACTATTAGAAAAACAAGATGCCGCTCTTCCCTTTTCCCTGCCCGGGGAATAAACTTTTTAATTTTCGAGCTCCCAAAAAGCCGAATTAGCGTGATTACTTCTTGCGGATACCCCACCCGAGTGTGCCGGTGCAAATTTGAACCCATTTAATGTTTCACTTTGGCGGTAATCGACGATTTTTGGTCAAATTATGACGTCACTTTTGCACCAAAAAGTTGTAATTCCCAAGGTTTTACGAATTTTGCATGACTCCACACAGGAAAGTTGTTCAGGATGCTCAACTTGGTCGATTTGCACCGTCAAAACGCGATTTCCAGAGTTGACTATTAGAAAAACAAGATGGCCGCTCTTCCCTTTTCCCTGCCCGGGGAATAAACTTTTTAATTTTCGAGCTCCCAAAAAGCCGAATTAGCGTGATTACTTCTTGCGGATACCCCACCCGAGTGTGCCTGTGCAAATTTGAACCCCATCAATGTTTTACTTTGGCGGTAATCGACGATTTTTTTTCAAATTATGACGTCACTTTTGCACCAAAAAGTTGTAATTCCCAAGGTTTTGCGAATTTTGCATGACTCCACACAGGAAAGTTGTTCAGGATGCTCAACTTGGTCGATTTGCACCGTAAAAACGCGATTTCCATAGTTGACTATTAGAAAAACAAGATGGCCGCTCTTCCCTTTTCCCTGCACGGGGAATAAACTTTTTAAATTTCAAGCTCCCGAAAAGCCGAAATAGCGTGATTACTTCTTGCGGATACCCCACCCGAGTGTGCCTGTGCAAATTTGAACCCCATCAATGTTTTACTTTGGCGGTAATCGACGATTTTTTGTCAAATTATGACGTCACTTTTGCACCAAAAAGTTGTAATTCCCAAGGTTTTACGAATTTTGCATGACTCCACACAGGAAAGTTGTTCAGGATGCTCAACTTGGTCGATTTGCACGGTCAAAACGCGATTTCCAGAGTTGACTATTAGAAAAACAAGATGGCCGCTCTTCCCTTTTCCCTGCCCGGGGAATAAACTTTTTAATTTTCGAGCTCCCGAAAAGCCGAATTAGCGTGATTACTTCTTGCGGATACCCCACCCGAGTGTGCCGGTGCAAATTTGAACCCCATCGATGTTTTACTTTGGCGGTAATCGACGATTTTTTGTCAAATTATGACGTCACTTTTGCACCAAAAAGTTGTAATTCCCAAGGTTTTACGAATTTTGCATGACTCCACACAGGAAAGTTGTTCAGGATGCTCAACTTGGTCGATTTGCACCGTCAAAACGCGATTTCCAGAGTTGACTATTAGAAAAACAAGATGGCCGCTCTTCCCTTTTCCATGCACGGGGAATAAACTTTTTAATTTTCGAGCTCCCGAAAAGCCGAATTAGCGTGATTACTTCTTGCGGATACCCCACCCGAGTGTGCCGGTGCAAATTTGAACCCAGTCAATGTTTTACTTTGGCGGTAATCGACGATTTTTGGTCAAATTATGACGTCACTTTTGCACCAAAAAGTGTAATTCCCTAGGTTTTGCGAATTTTGCATGACTCCACACAGGAAAGTTGTTCAGGATGCTCAACTTGGTCGATTTGCACCGTCAAAACGCGATTTCCAGAGTTGAATATTAGAAAAACAAGATGGCCGCTCTTCCATTTTCCCTGCTCGGGGAATAAACTTTTTAATTTTCGAGCTCCCAAAAAGCCAAATTAGCGTGATTACTTCATGCCGATACCCCACCCGAGTGTGCCTGTGCAAATTTGAACCCCGTCAATGTTTTACTTTGGCGGTAATCGACGATTTTTGGACAAATTATGACGTCACTTTTGCACCAAAAAGTTGTAATTCCCAAGGTTTTACGAATTTTGCATGACTCCACACAGGAAATTTGTTCAGGATGCTCAACTTGGTCGATTTGCACTGTCAAAACGCGATTTCCAGAGTTGACTATTAGAAAAACAAGATGCCGCTCTTCCCTTTTCCCTGCCCGGGGAATAAACTTTTTAATTTTCGAGCTCCCAAAAAGCCGAATTAGCGTGATTACTTCTTGCGGATACCCCACCCGAGTGTGCCGGTGCAAATTTGAACCCATTTAATGTTTCACTTTGGCGGTAATCGACGATTTTTGGTCAAATTATGACGTCACTTTTGCACCAAAAAGTTGTAATTCCCAAGGTTTTACGAATTTTGCATGACTCCACACAGGAAAGTTGTTCAGGATGCTCAACTTGGTCGATTTGCACCGTCAAAACGCGATTTCCAGAGTTGACTATTAGAAAAACAAGATGACCGCTCTTCCCTTTTCCCTGCCCGGGGAATAAACTTTTAAATTTTCGAGCTCCCAAAAAGCCGAATTAGCGTGATTACTTCTTGCGGATACCCCACCCGAGTGTGCCTGTGCAAATTTGAACCCCATCAATGTTTTACTTTGGCGGTAATCGACGATTTTTTTTCAAATTATGACGTCACTTTTGCACCAAAAAGTTGTAATTCCCAAGGTTTTGCGAATTTTGCATGACTCCACACAGGAAAGTTGTTCAGGATGCTCAACTTGGTCGATTTGGCGCGTCAAAACGCGATTTCCAGAGTTGACTATTAGAAAAACAAGATGGGCGCTCTTCCCTTTTCCCTGCCCGGGGAATAAACTTTTTAATTTTCGAGCTCCCGAAAAGCCGAATTAGCGTGATTACTTCTTGCGGATACCCCACCCGAGTGTGCCGGTGCAAATTTGAACCCATTTAATGTTTCACTTTGGCGGTAATCGACGATTTTTGGTCAAATTATGACGTCACTTTTGCACCAAAAAGTTGTAATTCCCAAGGTTTTACGAATTTTGCATGACTCCACACAGGAAAGTTGTTCAGGATGCTCAACTTGGTCGATTTGCACCGTCAAAACGCGATTTCCAGAGTTGAATATTAGAAAAACAAGATGGCCGCTCTTCCATTTTCCCTGCCCGGGGAATAAACTTTTTAATTTTCGAGCTCCCAAAAAGCCAAATTAGCGTGATTACTTCTTGCGGATACCCCACCCGAGTGTGCCTGTGCAAATTTGAACCCCGTCAATGTTTTACTTTGGCGGTAATCGACGATTTTTGGACAAATTATGACGTCACTTTTGCACCAAAAAGTTGTAATTCCCAAGGTTTTACGAATTTTGCATGACTCCACACAGGAAATTTGTTCAGGATGCTCAACTTGGTCGATTTGCACTGTCAAAACGCGATTTCCAGAGTTGACTATTAGAAAAACAAGATGCCGCTCTTCCCTTTTCCCTGCCCGGGGAATAAACTTTTTAATTTTCGAGCTCCCAAAAAGCCGAATTAGCGTGATTACTTCTTGCGGATACCCCACCCGAGTGTGCCGGTGCAAATTTGAACCCATTTAATGTTTCACTTTGGCGGTAATCGACGATTTTTGGTCAAATTATGACGTCACTTTTGCACCAAAAAGTTGTAATTCCCAAGGTTTTACGAATTTTGCATGACTCCACACAGGAAAGTTGTTCAGGATGCTCAACTTGGTCGATTTGCACCGTCAAAACGCGATTTCCAGAGTTGAATATTAGAAAAACAAGATGGCCGCTCTTCCATTTTCCCTGCCCGGGGAATAAACTTTTTAATTTTCGAGCTCCCAAAAAGCCAAATTAGCGTGATTACTTCTTGCGGATACCCCACCCGAGTGTGCCTGTGCAAATTTGAACCCCGTCAATGTTTTACTTTGGCGGTAATCGACGATTTTTGGACAAATTATGACGTCACTTTTGCACCAAAAAGTTGTAATTCCCAAGGTTTTACGAATTTTGCATGACTCCACACAGGAAATTTGTTCAGGATGCTCAACTTGGTCGATTTGCACTGTCAAAACGCGATTTCCAGAGTTGACTATTAGAAAAACAAGATGCCGCTCTTCCCTTTTCCCTGCCCGGGGAATAAACTTTTTAATTTTCGAGCTCCCAAAAAGCCGAATTAGCGTGATTACTTCTTGCGGATACCCCACCCGAGTGTGCCGGTGCAAATTTGAACCCATTTAATGTTTCACTTTGGCGGTAATCGACGATTTTTGGTCAAATTATGACGTCACTTTTGCACCAAAAAGTTGTAATTCCCAAGGTTTTACGAATTTTGCATGACTCCACACAGGAAAGTTGTTCAGGATGCTCAACTTGGTCGATTTGCACCGTCAAAACGCGATTTCCAGAGTTGACTATTAGAAAAACAAGATGGCCGCTCTTCCCTTTTCCCTGCCCGGGGAATAAACTTTTTAATTTTCGAGCTCCCAAAAAGCCGAATTAGAGTGATTACTTCTTGCGGATACCCCACCCGAGTGTGCCTGTGCAAATTTGAACCCCATCAATGTTTTACTTTGGCGGTAATCGACGATTTTTTTTCAAATTATGACGTCACTTTTGCACCAAAAAGTTGTAATTCCCAAGGTTTTGCGAATTTTGCATGACTCCACACAGGAAAGTTGTTCAGGATGCTCAACTTGGTCGATTTGCACCGTAAAAACGCGATTTCCATAGTTGACTATTAGAAAAACAAGATGGCCGCTCTTCCCTTTTCCCTGCACGGGGAATAAACTTTTTAAATTTCAAGCTCCCGAAAAGCCGAAATAGCGTGATTACTTCTTGCGGATACCCCACCCGAGTGTGCCTGTGCAAATTTGAACCCCATCAATGTTTTACTTTGGCGGTAATCGACGATTTTTTGTCAAATTATGACGTCACTTTTGCACCAAAAAGTTGTAATTCCCAAGGTTTTACGAATTTTGCATGACTCCACACAGGAAAGTTGTTCAGGATGCTCAACTTGGTCGATTTGCACCGTCAAAACGCGATTTCCAGAGTTGACTATTAGAAAAACAAGATGGCCGCTCTTCCCTTTTCCATGCACGGGGAATAAACTTTTTAATTTTCGAGCTCCCGAAAAGCCGAATTAGCGTGATTACTTCTTGCGGATACCCAACCCGAGTGTGCCGGTGCAAATTTGAACCCATTTAATGTTTTACTTTGGCGATAATCGACGATTTTTGGTCAAATAATGACGTCACTTTTGCACCAAAAAGTTGTAATTCCCTAGGTTTTGCGAATTTTGCATGACTCCACACAGGAAAGTTGTTCAGGATGCTCAACTTGGTCGATTTGCACCGTCAAAACGCGATTTCCAAAGTTGAATATTAGAAAAACAAGATGGCCGCTCTTCCATTTTCCCTGCCCGGGGAATAAACTTTTTAATTTTCGAGCTCCCAAAAAGCCAAATTAGCGTGATTACTTCTTGCGGATACCCCACCCGAGTGTGCCTGTGCAAATTTGAACCCCGTCAATGTTTTACTTTGGCGGTAATCGACGATTTTTTGACAAATTATGACGTCACTTTTGCACCAAAAAGTTGTAATTCCCAAGGTTTTACGAATTTTGCATGACTCCACACAGGAAATTTGTTCAGGATGCTCAACTTGGTCGATTTGCACTGTCAAAACGCGATTTCCAGAGTTGACTATTAGAAAAACAAGATGGCCGCTCTTCCCTTTTCCCTGCCCGGGGAATAAACTTTTAAATTTTCGAGCTCCCAAAAAGCCGAATTAGCGTGATTACTTCTTGCGGATACCCCACCCGAGTGTGCCTGTGCAAATTTGAACCCCATCAATGTTTTACTTTGGCGGTAATCGACGATTTTTTTTCAAATTATGACGTCACTTTTGCACCAAAAAGTTGTAATTCCCAAGGTTTTGCGAATTTTGCATGACTCCACACAGGAAAGTTGTTCAGGATGCTCAACTTGGTCGATTTGGCGCGTCAAAACGCGATTTCCAGAGTTGACTATTAGAAAAACAAGATGGGCGCTCTTCCCTTTTCCCTGCCCGGGGAATAAACTTTTTAATTTTCGAGCTCCCGAAAAGCCGAATTAGCGTGATTACTTCTTGCGGATACCCCACCCGAGTGTGCCGGTGCAAATTTGAACCCATTTAATGTTTCACTTTGGCGGTAATCGACGATTTTTGGTCAAATTATGACGTCACTTTTGCACCAAAAAGTTGTAATTCCCAAGGTTTTACGAATTTTGCATGACTCCACACAGGAAAGTTGTTCAGGATGCTCAACTTGGTCGATTTGCACCGTCAAAACGCGATTTCCAGAGTTGAATATTAGAAAAACAAGATGGCCGCTCTTCCATTTTCCCTGCCCGGGGAATAAACTTTTTAATTTTCGAGCTCCCAAAAAGCCAAATTAGCGTGATTACTTCTTGCGGATACCCCACCCGAGTGTGCCTGTGCAAATTTGAACCCCGTCAATGTTTTACTTTGGCGGTAATCGACGATTTTTGGACAAATTATGACGTCACTTTTGCACCAAAAAGTTGTAATTCCCAAGGTTTTACGAATTTTGCATGACTCCACACAGGAAATTTGTTCAGGATGCTCAACTTGGTCGATTTGCACTGTCAAAACGCGATTTCCAGAGTTGACTATTAGAAAAACAAGATGCCGCTCTTCCCTTTTCCCTGCCCGGGGAATAAACTTTTTAATTTTCGAGCTCCCAAAAAGCCGAATTAGCGTGATTACTTCTTGCGGATACCCCACCCGAGTGTGCCGGTGCAAATTTGAACCCATTTAATGTTTCACTTTGGCGGTAATCGACGATTTTTGGTCAAATTATGACGTCACTTTTGCACCAAAAAGTTGTAATTCCCAAGGTTTTACGAATTTTGCATGACTCCACACAGGAAAGTTGTTCAGGATGCTCAACTTGGTCGATTTGCACCGTCAAAACGCGATTTCCAGAGTTGACTATTAGAAAAACAAGATGGCCGCTCTTCCCTTTTCCCTGCCCGGGGAATAAACTTTTTAATTTTCGAGCTCCCAAAAAGCCGAATTAGCGTGATTACTTCTTGCGGATACCCCACCCGAGTGTGCCTGTGCAAATTTGAACCCCATCAATGTTTTACTTTGGCGGTAATCGACGATTTTTTTTCAAATTATGACGTCACTTTTGCACCAAAAAGTTGTAATTCCCAAGGTTTTGCGAATTTTGCATGACTCCACACAGGAAAGTTGTTCAGGATGCTCAACTTGGTCGATTTGCACCGTAAAAACGCGATTTCCATAGTTGACTATTAGAAAAACAAGATGGCCGCTCTTCCCTTTTCCCTGCACGGGGAATAAACTTTTTAAATTTCAAGCTCCCGAAAAGCCGAAATAGCGTGATTACTTCTTGCGGATACCCCACCCGAGTGTGCCTGTGCAAATTTGAACCCCATCAATGTTTTACTTTGGCGGTAATCGACGATTTTTTGTCAAATTATGACGTCACTTTTGCACCAAAAAGTTGTAATTCCCAAGGTTTTACGAATTTTGCATGACTCCACACAGGAAAGTTGTTCAGGATGCTCAACTTGGTCGATTTGCACGGTCAAAACGCGATTTCCAGAGTTGACTATTAGAAAAACAAGATGGCCGCTCTTCCCTTTTCCCTGCCCGGGGAATAAACTTTTTAATTTTCGAGCTCCCGAAAAGCCGAATTAGCGTGATTACTTCTTGCGGATACCCCACCCGAGTGTGCCGGTGCAAATTTGAACCCCATCGATGTTTTACTTTGGCGGTAATCGACGATTTTTTGTCAAATTATGACGTCACTTTTGCACCAAAAAGTTGTAATTCCCAAGGTTTTACGAATTTTGCATGACTCCACACAGGAAAGTTGTTCAGGATGCTCAACTTGGTCGATTTGCACCGTCAAAACGCGATTTCCAGAGTTGACTATTAGAAAAACAAGATGGCCGCTCTTCCCTTTTCCATGCACGGGGAATAAACTTTTTAATTTTCGAGCTCCCGAAAAGCCGAATTAGCGTGATTACTTCTTGCGGATACCCCACCCGAGTGTGCCGGTGCAAAATTGAACCCATTTAATGTTTTACTTTGGCGATAATCGACGATTTTTGGTCAAATAATGACGTCACTTTTGCACCAAAAAGTTGTAATTCCCTAGGTTTTGCGAATTTTGCATGACTCCACACAGGAAAGTTGTTCAGGATGCTCAACTTGGTCGATTTGCACCGTCAAAACGCGATTTCCAGAGTTGAATATTAGAAAAACAAGATGGCCGCTCTTCCATTTTCCCTGCCCGGGGAATAAACTTTTTAATTTTCGAGCTCCCAAAAAGCCAAATTAGCGTGATTACTTCTTGCGGATACCCCACCCGAGTGTGCCTGTGCAAATTTGAACCCCGTCAATGTTTTACTTTGGCGGTAATCGACGATTTTTTGACAAATTATGACGTCACTTTTGCACCAAAAAGTTGTAATTCCCAAGGTTTTACGAATTTTGCATGACTCCACACAGGAAATTTGTTCAGGATGCTCAACTTGGTCGATTTGCACTGTCAAAACGCGATTTCCAGAGTTGACTATTAGAAAAACAAGATGCCGCTCTTCCCTTTTCCCTGCCCGGGGAATAAACTTTTTAATTTTCGAGCTCCCAAAAAGCCGAATTAGCGTGATTACTTCTTGCGGATACCCCACCCGAGTGTGCCGGTGCAAATTTGAACCCATTTAATGTTTCACTTTGGCGGTAATCGACGATTTTTGGTCAAATTACGACGTCACTTTTGCACCAAAAAGTTGTAATTCCCAAGGTTTTACGAATTTTGCATGACTCCACACAGGAAAGTTGTTCAGGATGCTCAACTTGGTCGATTTGCACCGTCAAAACGCGATTTCCAGAGTTGACTATTAGAAAAACAAGATGGCCGCTCTTCCCTTTTCCCTGCCCGGGGAATAAACTTTTAAATTTTCGAGCTCCCAAAAAGCCGAATTAGCGTGATTACTTCTTGCGGATACCCCACCCGAGTGTGCCTGTGCAAATTTGAACCCCATCAATGTTTTACTTTGGCGGTAATCGACGATTTTTTTTTCAAATTATGACGTCACTTTTGCACCAAAAAGTTGTAATTCCCAAGGATTTGCGAATTTTGCATGACTCCACACAGGAAAGTTGTTCAGGATGCTCAACTTGGTCGATTTGGCGCGTCAAAACGCGATTTCCAGAGTTGACTATTAGAAAAACAAGATGGGCGCTCTTCCCTTTTCCCTGCCCGGGGAATAAACTTTTTAATTTTCGAGCTCCCGAAAAGCCGAATTAGCGTGATTACTTCTTGCGGATACCCCACCCGAGTGTGCCGGTGCAAATTTGAACCCATTTAATGTTTCACTTTGGCGGTAATCGACGATTTTTGGTCAAATTATGACGTCACTTTTGCACCAAAAAGTTGTAATTCCCAAGGTTTTACGAATTTTGCATGACTCCACACAGGAAAGTTGTTCAGGATGCTCAACTTGGTCGATTTGCACCGTCAAAACGCGATTTCCAGAGTTGAATATTAGAAAAACAAGATGGCCGCTCTTCCATTTTCCCTGCCCGGGGAATAAACTTTTTAATTTTCGAGCTCCCAAAAAGCCAAATTAGCGTGATTACTTCTTGCGGATACCCCACCCGAGTGTGCCTGTGCAAATTTGAACCCCGTCAATGTTTTACTTTGGCGGTAATCGACGATTTTTGGACAAATTATGACGTCACTTTTGCACCAAAAAGTTGTAATTCCCAAGGTTTTACGAATTTTGCATGACTCCACACAGGAAATTTGTTCAGGATGCTCAACTTGGTCGATTTGCACTGTCAAAACGCGATTTCCAGAGTTGACTATTAGAAAAACAAGATGCCGCTCTTCCCTTTTCCCTGCCCGGGGAATAAACTTTTTAATTTTCGAGCTCCCAAAAAGCCGAATTAGCGTGATTACTTCTTGCGGATACCCCACCCGAGTGTGCCGGTGCAAATTTGAACCCATTTAATGTTTCACTTTGGCGGTAATCGACGATTTTTGGTCAAATTATGACGTCACTTTTGCACCAAAAAGTTGTAATTCCCAAGGTTTTACGAATTTTGCATGACTCCACACAGGAAAGTTGTTCAGGATGCTCAACTTGGTCGATTTGCACCGTCAAAACGCGATTTCCAGAGTTGACTATTAGAAAAACAAGATGGCCGCTCTTCCCTTTTCCCTGCCCGGGGAATAAACTTTTTAATTTTCGAGCTCCCAAAAAGCCGAATTAGCGTGATTACTTCTTGCGGATACCCCACCCGAGTGTGCCTGTGCAAATTTGAACCCCATCAATGTTTTACTTTGGCGGTAATCGACGATTTCTTTTCAAATTATGACGTCACTTTTGCACCAAAAAGTTGTAATTCCCAAGGTTTTGCGAATTTTGCATGACTCCACACAGGAAAGTTGTTCAGGATGCTCAACTTGGTCGATTTGCACCGTAAAAACGCGATTTCCATAGTTGACTATTAGAAAAACAAGATGGCCGCTCTTCCATTTTCCCTGCACGGGGAATAAACTTTTTAAATTTCAAGCTCCCGAAAAGCCGAATTAGCGTGATTACTTCTTGCGGATACCCCACCCGAGTGTGCCTGTGCAAATTTGAACCCCATCAATGTTTTACTTTGGCGGTAATCGACGATTTGTTGTCAAATTATGACGTCACTTTTGCACCAAAAAGTTGTAATTCCCAAGGTTTTACGAATTTTGCATGACTCCACACAGGAAAGTTGTTCAGGATGCTCAACTTGGTCGATTTGCACGGTCAAAACGCGATTTCCAGAGTTGACTATTAGAAAAACAAGATGGCCGCTCTTCCCTTTTCCCTGCCCGTGGAATAAACTTTTTAATTTTCGAGCTCCCGAAAAGCCGAATTAGCGTGATTACTTCTTGCGGATACCCCACCCGAGTGTGCCGGTGCAAATTTGAACCCCATCGATGTTTTACTTTGGCGGTAATCGACGATTTTTTGTCAAATTATGACGTCACTTTTGCACCAAAAAGTTGTAATTCCCAAGGTTTTACGAATTTTGCATGACTCCACACAGGAAAGTTGTTCAGGATGCTCAACTTGGTCGATTTGCACTGTCAAAACGCGATTTCCAGAGTTGACTATTAGAAAAACAAGATGGCCGCTCTTCCCTTTTCCATGCACGGGGAATAAACTTTTTAATTTTCGAGCTCCCGAAAAGCCGAATTAGCGTGATTACTTCTTGCGGATACCCCACCCGAGTGTGCCGGTGCAAATTTGAACCCATTTAATGTTTTACTTTGGCGATAATCGACGATTTTTGGTCAAATAATGACGTCACTTTTGCACCAAAAAGTTGTAATTCCCTAGGTTTTGCGAATTTTGCATGACTCCACACAGGAAAGTTGTTCAGGATGCTCAACTTGGTCGATTTGCACCGTCAAAACGCGATTTCCAGAGTTGACTATTAGAAAAACAAGATGGCCGCTCTTCCCTTTTCCCTGCACGGGGAATAAACTTTTTAATTTTCGAGCTCCCGAAAAGCCGAATTAGCGTGATTACTTCTTGCGGATACCCCACCCGAGTGTGCCGGTGCAAATTTGAACCCATTTAATGTTTCACTTTGGCGGTAATCGACGATTTTTGGTCAAATTATGACGTCACTTTTGCACCAAAAAGTTGTAATTCCCAAGGTTTTACGAATTTTGCATGACTCCACACAGGAAAGTTGTTCAGGATGCTCAACTTGGTCGATTTGCACGGTCAAAACGCGATTTCCAGAGTTGACTATTAGAAAAACAAGATGGCCGCTCTTCCCTTTTCCCTGCCCATGAATAAACTTTTTAATTTTCGAGCTCCCGAAAAGCCGAATTAGCGTGATTACTTCTTGCGGATACCCCACCCGAGTGTGCCTGTGCAAATTTGAACCCCATCAATGTTTTACTTTGGCGGTAATCGACGATTTTTTGTCAAATTATAACGTCACTTTTGCACCAAAAAGTTGTAATTCCCAAGGTTTTGCGAATTTTGATGACTCCACACAGGAAAGTTGTTCAGGATGCTCAACTTGGTCGATTTGCACCGTAAAAACGCGATTTCCATAGTTGACTATTAGAAAAACAAGATGGCCGCTCTTCCCTTTTCCCTGCACGGGGAATAAACTTTTTAATTTTCAAGCTCCCGAAAAGCCGAATTAGCGTGATTACTTCTTGCGGATACCCCACCCGAGTGTGCCTGTGCAAATTTGAACCCCATCAATGTTTTACTTTGGCGGTAATCGACGAATTTTTGTCAAATTATGACGTCACTTTTGCACCAAAAAGCTGTAATTCCCAAGGTTTTACGAATTTTGCATGACCCCACACAGGAAAGTTGTTCAGGATGCTCAACTTGGTCGATTTGCACGGTCAAAACGCGATTTCCAGAGTTGACTATTAGAAAAACAAGATGGCCGCTCTTCCCTTTTCCCTGCCCGGGGAATAAACTTTTTAATTTTCAAGCTCCCGAAAAGCCGAATTAGCGTGATTACTTCTTGCGGATACCCCACCCGAGTGTGCCTGTGCAAATTTGAACCCCATCAATGTTTTACTTTGGCGGTAATCGACGATTTTTTGTCAAATTATGACGTCACTTTTGCACCAAAAAGTTGTAATTCCCAAGGTTTTACGAATTTTGCATGACTCCACACAGGAAAGTTGTTCAGGATGCTCAACTTGGTCGATTTGCACGGTCAAAACGCGATTTCAAGAGTTGACTATTAGAAAAACAAGATGGCCGCTCTTCCCTTTTCCCTGCCCGGGGAATAAACTTTTTAATTTTCGAGCTCCCGAAAAGCCGAATTAGCGTGATTACTTCTTGCGGATACCCCACCCGAGTGTGCCGGTGCAAATTTGAACCCCATCGATGTTTTACTTTGGCGGTAATCGACGATTTTTTGTCAAATTATGACGTCACTTTTGCACCAAAAAGTTGTAATTCCCAAGGTTTTGCGAATTTTGCATGACTCCACACAGGAAAGTTGTTCAGAATGCTCAACTTGGTCGATTTGCACCGTAAAAACGCGATTTCCAGAGTTGACTATTAGAAAAACAAGATGGCCGCTCTTCCCTTTTCCCTGCCCGGGGAATAAACTTTTTAATTTTCGAGCTCCCGAAAAGCCGAATTAGCGTGATTACTTCTTGCGGATACCCCACCCGAGTGTGCCGGTGCAAATTTGAACCCATTTAATGTTTTACTTTGGCGATAATCGACGATTTTTGGTCAAATAATGACGTCACTTTTGCACCAAAAAGTTGTAATTCCCTAGGTTTTGCGAAATTTGCATGACTCCACACAGGAAAGTATTCAGGATGCTCAACTTGGTCGATTTGCACCGTCAAAACGCGATTTCCAGAGTTGACTATTAGAAAAACAAGATGGCCGCTCTTCCCTTTTCCCTGCCCGGGGAATAAACTTTTTAATTTTCGAGCTCCCGAAAAGCCGAATTAGCGTGATTACTTCTTGCGGATACCCCACCCGAGTGTGCCGGTGCAAATTTGAACCCAGTCAATGTTTTACTTTGGCGGTAATCGACGATTTTTGGTCAAATAATGACGTCACTTTTGCACCAAAAAGTGTAATTCCCTAGGTTTTGCGAATTTTGCATGACTCCACACAGGAAAGTTGTTCAGGATGCTCAACTTGGTCGATTTGCACCGTCAAAACGCGATTTCCAGAGTTGAATATTAGAAAAACAAGATGGCCGCTCTTCCATTTTCCCTGCCCGGGGAATAAACTTTTTAATTTTCGAGCTCCCGAAAAGCCGAATTAGCGTGATTACTTCTTGCGGATACCCCACCCGAGTGTGCCGGTGCAAATTTGAACCCCGTCAATGTTTTACTTTGGCGGTAATCGACGATTTTTGGACAAATTATGACGTCACTTTTGCACCAAAAAGTTGTAATTCCCAAGGTTTTACGAATTTTGCATGACTCCACACAGGAAATTTGTTCAGGATGCTCAACTTGGTCGATTTGCACTGTCAAAACGCGATTTCCAGAGTTGACTATTAGAAAAACAAGATGCCGCTCTTCCCTTTTCCCTGCCCGGGGAATAAACTTTTTAATTTTCGAGCTCCCAAAAAGCCGAATTAGCGTGATTACTTCTTGCGGATACCCCACCCGAGTGTGCCGGTGCAAATTTGAACCCATTTAATGTTTCACTTTGGCGGTAATCGACGATTTTTGGTCAAATTATGACGTCACTTTTGCACCAAAAAGTTGTAATTCCCAAGGTTTTACGAATTTTGCATGACTCCACACAGGAAAGTTGTTCAGGATGCTCAACTTGGTCGATTTGCACCGTCAAAACGCGATTTCCAGAGTTGACTATTAGAAAAACAAGATGGCCGCTCTTCCCTTTTCCCTGCCCGGGGAATAAACTTTTTAATTTTCGAGCTCCCAAAAAGCCGAATTAGCGTGATTACTTCTTGCGGATACCCCACCCGAGTGTGCCTGTGCAAATTTGAACCCCATCAATGTTTTACTTTGGCGGTAATCGACGATTTTTTTTCAAATTATGACGTCACTTTTGCACCAAAAAGTTGTAATTCCCAAGGTTTTGCGAATTTTGCATGACTCCACACAGGAAAGTTGTTCAGGATGCTCAACTTGGTCGATTTGGCGCGTCAAAACGCGATTTCCAGAGTTGACTATTAGAAAAACAAGATGGGCGCTCTTCCCTTTTCCCTGCCCGGGGAATAAACTTTTTAATTTTCGAGCTCCCGAAAAGCCGAATTAGCGTGATTACTTCTTGCGGATACCCCACCCGAGTGTGCCGGTGCAAATTTGAACCCATTTAATGTTTCACTTTGGCGGTAATCGACGATTTTTGGTCAAATTATGACGTCACTTTTGCACCAAAAAGTTGTAATTCCCAAGGTTTTACGAATTTTGCATGACTCCACACAGGAAAGTTGTTCAGGATGCTCAACTTGGTCGATTTGCACCGTCAAAACGCGATTTCCAGAGTTGAATATTAGAAAAACAAGATGGCCGCTCTTCCATTTTCCCTGCCCGGGGAATAAACTTTTTAATTTTCGAGCTCCCAAAAAGCCAAATTAGCGTGATTACTTCTTGCGGATACCCCACCCGAGTGTGCCTGTGCAAATTTGAACCCCGTCAATGTTTTACTTTGGCGGTAATCGACGATTTTTGGACAAATTATGACGTCACTTTTGCACCAAAAAGTTGTAATTCCCAAGGTTTTGCGAATTTTGCATGACTCCACACAGGAAAGTTGTTCAGGATGCTCAACTTGGTCGATTTGCACTGTCAAAACGCGATTTCCAGAGTTGACTATTAGAAAAACAAGATGCCGCTCTTCCCTTTTCCCTGCCCGGGGAATAAACTTTTTAATTTTCGAGCTCCCAAAAAGCCGAATTAGCGTGATTACTTCTTGCGGATACCCCACCCGAGTGTGCCGGTGCAAATTTGAACCCATTTAATGTTTCACTTTGGCGGTAATCGACGATTTTTGGTCAAATTATGACGTCACTTTTGCACCAAAAAGTTGTAATTCCCAAGGTTTTACGAATTTTGCATGACTCCACACAGGAAAGTTGTTCAGGATGCTCAACTTGGTCGATTTGCACCGTCAAAACGCGATTTCCAGAGTTGACTATTAGAAAAACAAGATGGCCGCTCTTCCCTTTTCCCTGCCCGGGGAATAAACTTTTTAATTTTCGAGCTCCCAAAAAGCCGAATTAGCGTGATTACTTCTTGCGGATACCCCACCCGAGTGTGCCTGTGCAAATTTGAACCCCATCAATGTTTTACTTTGGCGGTAATCGACGATTTTTTTTCAAATTATGACGTCACTTTTGCACCAAAAAGTTGTAATTCCCAAGGTTTTGCGAATTTTGCATGACTCCACACAGGAAAGTTGTTCAGGATGCTCAACTTGGTCGATTTGGCGCGTCAAAACGCGATTTCCAGAGTTGACTATTAGAAAAACAAGATGGGCGCTCTTCCCTTTTCCCTGCCCGGGGAATAAACTTTTTAATTTTCGAGCTCCCGAAAAGCCGAATTAGCGTGATTACTTCTTGCGGATACCCCACCCGAGTGTGCCGGTGCAAATTTGAACCCAGTCAATGTTTTACTTTGGCGGTAATCGACGATTTTTGGTCAAATAATGACGTCACTTTTGCACCAAAAAGTGTAATTCCCTAGGTTTTGCGAATTTTGCATGACTCCACACAGGAAAGTTGTTCAGGATGCTCAACTTGGTCGATTTGCACCGTCAAAACGCGATTTCCAGAGTTGAATATTAGAAAAACAAGATGGCCGCTCTTCCATTTTCCCTGCCCGGGGAATAAACTTTTTAATTTTCGAGCTCCCAAAAAGCCAAATTAGCGTGATTACTTCTTGCGGATACCCCACCCGAGTGTGCCTGTGCAAATTTGAACCCCGTCAATGTTTTACTTTGGCGGTAATCGACGATTTTTGGACAAATTATGACGTCACTTTTGCACCAAAAAGTTGTAATTCCCAAGGTTTTACGAATTTTGCATGACTCCACACAGGAAATTTGTTCAGGATGCTCAACTTGGTCGATTTGCACCGTCAAAACGCGATTTCCAGAGTTGACTATTAGAAAAACAAGATGCCGCTCTTCCCTTTTCCCTGCCCGGGAATAAACTTTTTAATTTTCGAGCTCCCGAAAAGCCGAATTAGCGTGATTACTTCTTGCGGATACCCCACCCGAGTGTGCCGGTGCAAATTTGAACCCATTTAATGTTTCACTTTGGCGGTAATTGACGATTTTTGGTCAAATAATGACGTCACTTTTGCACCAAAAAGTTGTAATTCCCAAGGTTTTACGAATTTTGCATGACTCCACACAGGAAAGTTGTTCAGGATGCTCAACTTGGTCGATTTGCACCGTCAAAACGCGATTTCCAGAGTTGACTATAAGAAAAACAAGGTGGCCGCTCTTCCCTTTTCCCTGCCCGGGGAATAAACTTTTTAATTTTCGAGCTCCCAAAAAGCCAGATTAGCGTGATTACTTCTTGCGGATACCCCACCCGAGTGTACCTGTGCAAATTTGAACCCCATCAATGTTTTACTTTGGCGGTAATCGACGATTTTTTGTCAAACTATTAGGTCACTTTTGCACCAAAAAGTTGTAATTCCCAAGGTTTTGCGAGTTTTGCATGACTCCACACAGGAAAGTTGTTCAGGATGCTCAACTTGGTCGATTTGCACTGTCAAAACGCGATTTCCAGAGTTGACTATTAGAAAAACAAGATGGCCGCTCTTCCCTTTTCTCTGCCCGGGGAATAAACTTTTTACTTTTCGAGCTCCCGAAAAGCCGAATTAGCGTGATTACTTCTTGCGGATACCCCACCCGAGTGTGCCGGTGCAAATTTGAACCCAGTCAATGTTTTACTTTGGCGGTAATCGACGATTTTTGGTCAAATAATGACGTCACTTTTGCACCAAAAAGTTGTAATTCCCTAGGTTTTGCGAATTTTGCATGACTCCACACAGAAAAGTTGTTCAGGATGCTCAACTTGGTCGATTTGCACCGTCATAACTCGATTTCCAGAGTTGAATAGTAGAAAAACAAGATGGCCGCTCTTCCATTTTCCCTGACCGGAGAATAACTTTTTAATTTTCGAGCCACCCCGAAAAGCCGAATTAGCGTGATTACTTCTTGCGGATACCCCACCCGAGTGTGCCGGTGCAAATCTGAACCCCGTCAATGTTTTACATTGGCGGTAATCGACGATTTTTTGACAAATTATGACGTCACTTTTGCACCAAAAAGTTGTAATTCCCAAGGTTTTACGAATTTTGCTTGACTCCACACAGGAAAGTTGTTCAGGATGCTCAACTTGGTCGATTTGCACCGTCAAAACGCGATTTCCAGAGTTGACTATAAGAAAAACAAAATGGCCGCTCTTCCCTTTTCCCTGCCCGGGGAATAAACTTTTTAATTTTCGAGCTCCCAAAAAGCCAGATTAGCGTGATTACTTCTTGCGGATACCCCACCCGAGTGTGCCTGTGCAAATTTGAACCCCATCAATGTTTTACTTTGGCGGTAATCGACGATTTTTTGTCAAACTATTAGGTCACTTTTGCACCAAAAAGTTGTAATTCCCAAGGTTTTGCGAGTTTTGCATGACTCCACACAGGAAAGTTGTTCAGGATGCTCAACTTGGTCGATTTGCACTGTCAAAACGCGATTTCCAGAGTTGACTCTTAGAAAAACAAGATGGCCGCTCTTCCCTTTTCCCTGCCCGGGGAATAAACTTTTTAATTTTCGAGCTCCCGAAAAGCCGAATTAGCGTGATTACTTCTTGCGGATACCCCACCCGAGTGTGCCTGTGCAAATTTGAACCCAGTCAATGTTTTACTTTGGCGGTAATCGACGATTTTTGGTCAAATAATGACGTCACTTTTGCACCAAAAAGTTGTAATTCCCTAGGTTTTGCGAATTTTGCATGACTCCACACAGGAAAGTTGTTCAGGATGCTCAACTTGGTCGATTTGCACCGTCAAAACGCGATTTCCAGAGTTGACTATTAGAAAAACAAGATGGCCGCTCTTCCCTTTTCCCTGCCAGGGAATAAACTTTTTAATTTTCGAGCTACCGAAAAGCCGAATTAGCGTGATTACTTCTTGCGGATACCCCACCCGAGTGTGCCGGTGCAAATTTGAACCCATTTAATGTTTCAGTTTGGCGGTAATTGACGATTTTTGGTCAAATTATGACGTCACTTTTGCACCAAAAAGTTGTAATTCCCAAGGTTTTACGAATTTTGCATGACTCCACACAGGAAAGTTGTTCAGGATGCTCAACTTGGTCGATTTGCACGGTCAAAACGCGATTTCCAGAGTTGACTATTAGAAAAACAAGATGGCCGCTCTTCCCTTTTCCCTGCCCGGGGAATAAACTTTTTAATTTTCGAGCTCCCAAAAAGCCAGATTAGCGTGATTACTTCTTGCGGATACCCCACCCGAGTGTGCCTGTGCAAATTTGAACCCCATCAATGTTTTACTTTGGCGGTAATCGACGATTTTTTGTCAAATTATGACGTCACTTTTGCACCAAAAAGTTGAAATTCCCAAGGTTTTGCGAATTTTGCATGACTCCACACAGGAAAGTTGTTCAGGATGCTCAACTTGGTCGATTTGCACCGTCAAAACGCGATTTCCAGAGTTGACTCTTAGAAAAACAAGATGGCCGCTCTTCCCTTTTCCCTGCCCGGGGAATAAACTTTTTAATTTTCGAGCTCCCGAAAAGCCGAATTAGCGTGATTACTTCTTGCGGATACCCCACCCGAGTGTGCCTGTGCAAATTTGAACCCAGTCAATGTTTTACTTTGGCGGTATCGACGATTTCTTTGTCAAATTATGACGTCACTTTTTGCACCAAAAAGTTGTAATTCCCAAGGTTTTGCGAATTTTGCATGACTCCACACAGGAAAGTTGTTCAGGATGCTCAACTTGGTCGATTTGCACCGTCAAAACGCGACTTCCAGAGTTGACTCTTAGAAAAACAAGATGGCCGCTCTTCCCTTTTCCCTGCCCGGGGAATAAACTTTTTAATTTTCGAGCTCCCGAAAAGCCGAATTAGCGTGATTACTTCTTGCGGATACCCCCACCCGAGTGTGCCTGTGCAAATTTGAACCCAGTCAATGTTTTACTTTGGCGGTAATCGACGATTTTTGGTCAAATAATGACGTCACTTTTGCACCAAAAAGTTGTAATTCCCTAGGTTTTGCGAATTTTGCATGACTCCACACAGGAAAGTTGTTCAGGATGCTCAATTTGGTCGATTTGCACTGTCAAAACGCGATTTCCAGAGTTGAATATTAGAAAAACAAGATGGCCGCTCTTCCATTTTCCCTGACCGGAGAATAACTTTTTAATTTTCGAGCCACCCCGAAAAGCCGAATTAGCGTGATTACTTCTTGCGGATCCCCCACCCGAGTGTGCCTGTGCAAATTTGAACCCTGTCAATGTTTTACTTTGGCGGTAATCGACGATTTTTGGAAAAATTATGACGTCACTTTTGCACCAAAAAGTTGTAATTCCCAAGGTTTTACGAATTTTGCATGACTCCACACAGGAAAGTTGTTCAGGATGCTCAACTTGGTCGATTTGCACGGTCAAAACGCGATTTCCAGAGTTGACTATTAGAAAAACAAGATGGCCGCTCTTCCCTTTTCCCTGCCCGGGGAATAAACTTTTTAATTTTCGAGCTCCCAAAAAGCCAGATTAGCGTGATTACTTCTTGCGGATACCCCACCCGAGTGTGCCTGTGCAAATTTGAACCCCATCAATGTTTTACTTTGGCGGTAATCGACGATTTTTTGTCAAATTATGACGTCACTTTTGCACCAAAAAGTTGAAATTCCCAAGGTTTTGCGAATTTTGCATGACTCCACACAGGAAAGTTGTTCAGGATGCTCAACTTGGTCGATTTGCACCGTCAAAACGCGATTTCCAGAGTTGACTCTTAGAAAAACAAGATGGCCGCTCTTCCCTTTTCCCTGCCCGGGGAATAAACTTTTTAATTTTCGAGCTCCCGAAAAGCCGAATTAGCGTGATTACTTCTTGCGGATACCCCACCCGAGTGTGCCTGTGCAAATTTGAACCCAGTCAATGTTTTACTTTGGCGGTATCGACGATTTCTTTGTCAAATTATGACGTCACTTTTTGCACCAAAAAGTTGTAATTCCCAAGGTTTTGCGAATTTTGCATGACTCCACACAGGAAAGTTGTTCAGGATGCTCAACTTGGTCGATTTGCACCGTCAAAACGCGACTTCCAGAGTTGACTCTTAGAAAAACAAGATGGCCGCTCTTCCCTTTTCCCTGCCCGGGGAATAAACTTTTTAATTTTCGAGCTCCCGAAAAGCCGAATTAGCGTGATTACTTCTTGCGGATACCCCCACCCGAGTGTGCCTGTGCAAATTTGAACCCAGTCAATGTTTTACTTTGGCGGTAATCGACGATTTTTGGTCAAATAATGACGTCACTTTTGCACCAAAAAGTTGTAATTCCCTAGGTTTTGCGAATTTTGCATGACTCCACACAGGAAAGTTGTTCAGGATGCTCAATTTGGTCGATTTGCACTGTCAAAACGCGATTTCCAGAGTTGAATATTAGAAAAACAAGATGGCCGCTCTTCCATTTTCCCTGACCGGAGAATAACTTTTTAATTTTCGAGCCACCCCGAAAAGCCGAATTAGCGTGATTACTTCTTGCGGATCCCCCACCCGAGTGTGCCTGTGCAAATTAGAACCCTGTCAATGTTTTACTTTGGCGGTAATCGACGATTTTTGGAAAAATTATGACGTCACTTTTGCACCAAAAAGTTGTAATTCCCAAGGTTTTACGAATTTTGCATGACTCCACACAGGAAAGTTGTTCAGGATGCTCAACTTGGTCGATTTGCACGGTCAAAACGCGATTTCCAGAGTTGACTATTAGAAAAACAAGATGGCCGCTCTTCCCTTTTCCCTGCCCGGGGAATAAACTTTTTAATTTTCGAGCTCCCAAAAAGCCAGATTAGCGTGATTACTTCTTGCGGATACCCCACCCGAGTGTGCCTGTGCAAATTTGAACCCCATCAATGTTTTACTTTGGCGGTAATCGACGATTTTTTGTCAAATTATGACGTCACTTTTGCACCAAAAAGTTGAAATTCCCAAGGTTTTGCGAATTTTGCATGACTCCACACAGGAAAGTTGTTCAGGATGCTCAACTTGGTCGATTTGCACCGTCAAAACGCGATTTCCAGAGTTGACTCTTAGAAAAACAAGATGGCCGCTCTTCCCTTTTCCCTGCCCGGGGAATAAACTTTTTAATTTTCGAGCTCCCGAAAAGCCGAATTAGCGTGATTACTTCTTGCGGATACCCCACCCGAGTGTGACTGTGCAAATTTGAACCCAGTCAATGTTTTACTTTGGCGGTAATCGACGATTTTTTGTCAAATTATGACGTCACTTTTGCACCAAAAAGTTGAAATTCCCAAGGTTTTGCGAATTTTGCATGACTCCACACAGGAAAGTTGTTCAGGATGCTCAACTTGGTCGATTTGCACCGTCAAAACGCGATTTCCAGAGTTGACTCTTAGAAAAACAAGATGGCCGCTCTTCCCTTTTCCCTGCCCGGGGAATAAACTTTTTAATTTTCGAGCTCCCGAAAAGCCGAATTAGCGTGATTACTTCTTGCGGATACCCCACCCGAGTGTGCCTGTGCAAATTTGAACCCAGTCAATGTTTTACTTTGGCGGTAATCGACGATTTTTGGTCAAATAATGACGTCACTTTTGCACCAAAAAGTTGTAATTCCCTAGGTTTTGCGAATTTTGCATGACTCCACACAGGAAAGTTGTTCAGGATGCTCAACTTGGTCGATTTGCACCGTCAAAACGCGATTTCCAGAGTTGACTATTAGAAAAACAAGATGGCCGCTCTTCCCTTTTCCCTGCCCGGGGAATAAACTTTTTACTTTTCGAGCTCCCGAAAAGCCGAATTAGCGTGATTACTTCTTGCGGATACCCCACCCGAGTGTGCCGGTGCAAATTTGAACCCAGTCAATGTTTTACTTTGGCGGTAATCGACGATTTTTGGTCAAATAATGACGTCACTTTTGCACCAAAAAGTTGTAATTCCCTAGGTTTTGCGAATTTTGCATGACTCCACACAGGAAAGTTGTTCAGGATGCTCAACTTGGTCGATTTGCACCGTCAAAACGCGATTTCCAGAGTTGACTCTTAGAAAAACAAGATGGCCGCTCTTCCCTTTTCCCTGCCCGGGGAATAAACTTTTTAATTTTCGAGCTCCCGAAAAGCCGAATGAGCGTGATTACTTCTTGCGGATACCCCACCCGAGTGTGCCTGTGCAAATTTGAACCCAGTCAATGTTTTACTTTGGCGGTAATCGACGATTTTTGGTCAAATAATGACGTCACTTTTGCACCAAAAAGTTGTAATTCCCTAGGTTTTGCGAATTTTGCATGACTCCACACAGGAAAGTTGTTCAGGATGCTCAACTTGGTCGATTTGCACCGTCAAAACGCGATTTCCAGAGTTGACTATAAGAAAAACAAGATGGCCGCTCTTCCCTTTTCCCTGCCCGGAGAATAACTTTTTAATTTTCGAGCCACCCCGAAAAGCCGAATTAGCGTGATTACTTCTTGCGGATACCCCACCCGAGTGTGCCGGTGCAAATTTGAACCCCGTCAATGTTTTACTTTGGCGGTATCGACGATTTCTTTGTCAAATTATGACGTCACTTTTTGCACCAAAAAGTTGTAATTCCCAAGGTTTTGCGAATTTTGCATGACTCCACACAGGAAAGTTGTTCAGGATGCTCAACTTGGTCGATTTGCACCGTCAAAACGCGATTTCCAGAGTTGACTATTAGAAAAACAAGATGGCCGCTCTTCCCTTTTCCCTGCCCGGGGAATAAACTTTTTACTTTTCGAGCTCCCGAAAAGCCGAATTAGCGTGATTACTTCTTGCGGATACCCCACCCGAGTGTGCCGGTGCAAATTTGAACCCAGTCAATGTTTTACTTTGGCGGTAATCGACGATTTTTGGTTAAATTATGACGTCACTTTTGCACCAAAAAGTTGTAATTCCCTAGGTTTTGCGAATTTTGCATGACTCCACACAGGAAAGTTGTTCAGGATGCTCAACTTGGTCGATTTGCACCGTCAAAACGCGATTTCCAGAGTTGAATATTAGAAAAACAAGATGGCCGCTCTTCCATTTTCCCTGCCCGGAGAATAACTTTTTAATTTTCGAGCTCCCAAAAAGCCAAATTAGCGTGATTACTTCTTGCGGATCCCCCACCCGAGTGTGCCTGTGCAAATTTGAACCCTGTCAATGTTTTACTTTGGCGGTAATCGACGATTTTTGGACAAATTATGACGTCACTTTTGCACCAAAAAGTTGTAATTCCCAAGGTTTTACGAATTTTGCATGACTCCACACAGGAAAGTTGTTCAGGATGCTCAACTTGGTCGATTTGCACCGTCAAAACGCGATTTCCAGAGTTGAATATTAGAAAAACAAGATGGCCGCTCTTCCATTTTCCCTGACCGGAGAATAACTTTTTAATTTTCGAGCCACCCCGAAAAGCCGAATTAGCGTGATTACTTCTTGCGGATACCCCAATCGAGTGTGCCGGTGCAAATCTGAACCCCGTCAATGTTTTACATTGGCGGTAATCGACGATTTTTGGACAAATTATGACGTCACTTTTGCACCAAAAAGTTGTAATTCCCAAGGTTTTACGAATTTTGCATGACTCCACACAGGAAAGTTGTTCAGGATGCTCAACTTGGTCGATTTGCACCGTCAAAACGCGATTTCCAGAGTTGACTCTGAGAAAAACAAGATGGCCGCTCTTCCATTTTCCCTGACCGGAGAATAACTTTTTATTTTTCGAGCCACCCCGAAAAGCCGAATTAGCGTGATTACTTCTTGCGGATACCCCACCCGAGTGTGCCGGTGCAAATCTGAACCCCGTCAATGTTTTACATTGGCGGTAATCGACGATTTTTTGACAAATTATGACGTCACTTTTGCACCAAAAAGTTGTAATTCCCAAGGTTTTACGAAGTTTGCATGACTCCACACAGGAAAGTTGTTCAGGATGCTCAACTTGGTCGATTTGCACCGTCAAAACGCGATTTCCAGAGTTGACTATTAGAAAAACAAGATGGCCGCTCTTCCCTTTTCCCTGCCCGGGGAATAAACTTTTTAATTTTCGTGCTCCCGAAAAGCCGAATTAGCGTGATTACTTCTTGCGGATACCCCACCCGAGTGTGCCGGTGCAAATTTGAACCCATTTAATGTTTCACTTTGGCGGTAATTGACGATTTTTGGTCAAATTATGACGTCACTTTTGCACCAAAAAGTTGTAATTCCCAAGGTGTTACGAATTTTGCATGACTCCACACAGGAAAGTTGTTCAGGATGCTCAACTTGGTCGATTTGCACCGTCAAAACGCGATTTCCAGAGTTGACTATTAGAAAAACAAGATGGCCGCTCTTCCCTTTTCCCTGCCCGGGGAATAAACTTTTTAATTTTCGAGCTCCCAAAAAGCCAAATTAGCGTGATTACTTCTTGCGGATCCCCCACCCGAGTGTGCCTGTGCAAATTTGAACCCTGTCAATGTTTTACTTTGGCGGTAATCGACGATTTTTGGACAAATTATGACGTCACTTTTGCACCAAAAAGTTGTAATTCCCAAGGTTTTACGAATTTTGCATGACTCCACACAGGAAAGTTGTTCAGGATGCTCAACTTGGTCGATTTGCACCGTCAAAACGCGATTTCCAGAGTTGAATATTAGAAAAACAAGATGGCCGCTCTTCCATTTTCCCTGACCGGAGAATAACTTTTTAATTTTCGAGCCACCCCGAAAAGCCGAATTAGCGTGATTACTTCTTGCGGATACCCCAATCGAGTGTGCCGGTGCAAATCTGAACCCCGTCAATGTTTTACATTGGCGGTAATCGACGATTTTTGGACAAATTATGACGTCACTTTTGCACCAAAAAGTTGTAATTCCCAAGGTTTTACGAATTTTGCATGACTCCACACAGGAAAGTTGTTCAGGATGCTCAACTTGGTCGATTTGCACCGTCAAAACGCGATTTCCAGAGTTGACTCTGAGAAAAACAAGATGGCCGCTCTTCCATTTTCCCTGACAGGAGAATAACTTTTTATTTTTCGAGCCACCCCGAAAAGCCGAATTAGCGTGATTACTTCTTGCGGATACCCCACCCGAGTGTGCGGTGCAAATCTGAACCCCGTCAATGTTTTACATTGGCGGTAATCGACGATTTTTTGACAAATTATGACGTCACTTTTGCACCAAAAAGTTGTAATTCCCAAGGTTTTACGAATTTTGCATGACTCCACACAGGAAAGTTGTTCAGGATGCTCAACTTGGTCGATTTGCACCGTCAAAACGCGATTTCCAGAGTTGACTATTAGAAAAACAAGATGGCCGCTCTTCCCTTTTCCCTGCCCGGGGAATAAACTTTTTAATTTTCGAGCTCCCGAAAAGCCGAATTAGCGTGATTACTTCTTGCGAATACCCCACCCGAGTGTGCCGGTGCAAATTTGAACCCATTTAATGTTTCACTTTGGCGGTAATTGACGATTTTTGGTCAAATTATGACGTCACTTTTGCACCAAAAAGTTGTAATTCCCAAGGTGTTACGAATTTTGCATGACTCCACACAGGAAAGTTGTTCAGGATGCTCAACTTGGTCGATTTGCACCGTCAAAACGCGATTTCCAGAGTTGACTATTAGAAAAACAAGATGGCCGCTTTTCCCTTTTCCCTGCCCGGGGAATAAACTTTTTAATTTTCGAGCTCCCAAAAGCCCAGATTAGCGTGATTACTTCTTGCGGATACCCCACCCGAGTGTGCCTGTGCAAATTTGAACCCCATCAATGTTTTACTTTGGCGGTAATCGACTATTTTTTGTCAAATTATGACGTCACTTTTGCACCAAAAAGTTGTAATTCCCAAGGTTTTACGAATTTTGCATGACTCCACACAGGAAAGTTGTTCAGGATGCTCAACTTGGTCGATTTGCACCGTCAAAACGCGATTTCCATAGTTGACTATTAGAAAAACAAGATGGCCGCTCTTCCCTTTTCCCTGCCCGGGGAATAAACTTTTTAATTTTCGAGCTCCCAAAAAGCCTAATTAGCGTGATTACTTCTTGCGGATACCCCACCCGAGTGTGCCTGTGCAAATTTGAACCCCATCAATGTTTTACTTTGGCGGTAATCGACGATTTTTTGTCAAATTATGACGTCACTTTTGCACCAAAAAGTTGTAATTCCCAAGGTTTTGCGAAATTTGCATGACTCCACACAGGAAAGTTGTTCAGGATGCTCAACTTGGTCGATTTGCACCGTCAAAACGCGATTTCCAGAGTTGACTCTTAGAAAAACAAGATGGCCGCTCTTCCCTTTTCCCTGCCCGGGGAATAAACTTTTTAATTTTCGAGCTCCCAAAAAGCCGAATTAGCGTGATTACTTCTTGCGGATACCCCACCCGAGTGTGCCTGTGCAAATTTGAACCCCATCAATGTTTTACTTTGGCGGTAATCGACGATTTTTTGTCAAATTATGACGTCACTTTTGCACCAAAAAGTTGTAATTCCCAAGGTTTTGCGAAATTTGCATGACTCCACACAGGAAAGTTGTTCAGGATGCTCAACTTGGTCGATTTGCACCGTCAAAACGCGATTTCCAGAGTTGACTCTTAGAAAAACAAGATGGCCGCTCTTCCCTTTTCCCTGCCCGGGGAATAAACTTTTTAATTTTCGAGCTCCCGAAAAGCCGAATGAGCGTGATTACTTCTTGCGGATACCCCACCCGAGTGTGCCTGTGCAAATTTGAACCCCATCAATGTTTTACTTTGGCGGTAATCGACGATTTTTGGTCAAATAATGACGTCACTTTTGCACCAAAAAGTTGTAATTCCCTAGGTTTTGCGAATTTTGCATGACTCCACACAGGAAAGTTGTTCAGGATGCTCAACTTGGTCGATTTGCACCGTCAAAACGCGATTTCCAGAGTTGAATATTAGAAAAACAAGATGGCCGCTGTTCCCTTTTCCCTGACCGGAGAATAACTTTTTAATTTTCGAGCCACCCCGAAAAGCCGAATTAGCGTGATTACTTCTTGCGGATACCCCACCCGAGTGTGCCGGTGCAAATTTGAACCCCGTCAATGTTTTACTTTGGCGGTATCGACGATTTCTTTGTCAAATTATGACGTCACTTTTTGCACCAAAAAGTTGTAATTCCCAAGGTTTTGCGAATTTTGCATGACTCCACACAGGAAAGTTGTTCAGGATGCTCAACTTGGTCGATTTGCACCGTCAAAACGCGATTTCCAGAGTTGACTCTTAGAAAAACAAGATGGCCGCTCTTCCCTTTTCCCTGCCCGGGGAATAAACTTTTTAATTTTCGAGCTCCCGAAAAGCCGAATTAGCGTGATTACTTCTTGCGGATACCCCACCCGAGTGTGCCTGTGCAAATTTGAACCCAGTCAATGTTTTACTTTGGCGGTAATCGACGATTTTTTGTCAAATTATGACGTCACTTTTGCACCAAAAAGTTGAAATTCCCAAGGTTTTGCGAATTTTGCATGACTCCACACAGGAAAGTTGTTCAGGATGCTCAACTTGGTCGATTTGCACCGTCAAAACGCGATTTCCAGAGTTGACTATAAGAAAAACAAGATGGCCGCTCTTCCCTTTTCCCTGCCCGGAGAATAACTTTTTAATTTTCGAGCCACCCCGAAAAGCCGAATTAGCGTGATTACTTCTTGCGGATACCCCACCCGAGTGTGCCGGTGCAAATTTGAACCCCGTCAATGTTTTACTTTGGCGGTATCGACGATTTCTTTGTCAAATTATGACGTCACTTTTTGCACCAAAAAGTTGTAATTCCCAAGGTTTTGCGAATTTTGCATGACTCCACACAGGAAAGTTGTTCAGGATGCTCAACTTGGTCGATTTGCACCGTCATAACGCGATTTCCAGAGTTGACTATTAGAAAAACAAGATGGCCGCTCTTCCCTTTTCCCTGCCCGGGGAATAAACTTTTTACTTTTCGAGCTCCCGAAAAGCCGAATTAGCGTGATTACTTCTTGCGGATACCCCACCCGAGTGTGCCGGTGCAAATTTGAACCCAGTCAATGTTTTACTTTGGCGGTAATCGACGATTTTTGGTCAAATAATGACGTCACTTTTGCACCAAAAAGTTGTAATTCCCTAGGTTTTGCGAATTTTGCATGACTCCACACAGGAAAGTTGTTCAGGATGCTCAACTTGGTCGATTTGCAAAGTCAAAACGCGATTTCCAGAGTTGAATATTAGAAAAACAAGATGGCCGCTCTTCCATTTTCCCTGCCCGGAGAATAACTTTTTAATTTTCGAGCTCCCAAAAAGCCAAATTAGCGTGATTACTTCTTGCGGATCCCCCACCCGAGTGTGCCTGTGCTAATTTGAACCCTGTCAATGTTTTACTTTGGCGGTAATCGACGATTTTTGGACAAATTATGACGTCACTTTTGCACCAAAAAGTTGTAATTCCCAAGGTTTTACGAATTTTGCATGACTCCACACAGGAAAGTTGTTTAGGATGCTCAACTTGGTCGATTTGCACCGTCAAAACGCGATTTCCAGAGTTGAATATTAGAAAAACAAGATGGCCGCTCTTCCATTTTCCCTGACCGGAGAATAAACTTTTTAATTTTCGAGCCACCCCGAAAAGCCGAATTAGCGTGATTACTTCTTGCGGATACCCCAATCGAGTGTGCCGGTGCAAATCTGAACCCCGTCAATGTTTTACATTGGCGGTAATCGACGATTTTTGGACAAATTATGACGTCACTTTTGCACCAAAAAGTTGTAATTCCCAAGGTTTTACGAATTTTGCATGACTCCACACAGGAAAGTTGTTCAGGATGCTCAACTTGGTCGATTTGCACCGTCAAAACGCGATTTCCAGAGTTGACTATTAGAAAAACAAGATGGCCGCTCTTCCCTTTTCCCTGCCCGGGGAATAAACTTTTTAATTTTCGAGCTCCCGAAAAGCCGAATTAGCGTGATTACTTCTTGCGGATACCCCACCCGAGTGTGCCGGTGCAAATTTGAACCCATTTAATGTTTCACTTTGGCGGTAATTGACGATTTTTTGTCAAATTATGACGTCACTTTTGCACCAAAAAGTTGTAATTCCCAAGGTGTTACGAATTTTGCATGACTCCACACAGGAAAGTTGTTCAGGATGCTCAACTTGGTCGATTTGCACCGTCAAAACGCGATTTCCAGAGTTGACTCTTAGAAAAACAGGATAACCGCTATTCCCTTTTCCCTGCCCGGGGAATAACTTTTTTAATTTTCGAGCTCCCAAAAAGCCAAATTAGCGTGATTACTTCTTGCGGATACCCCACCCGAGTGTGCCTGTGCAAATTTGAACCCCATCAATGTTTTACTTTGGCGGTAATCGACGATTTTTGGACAAATTATGACGTCACTTTTGCACCAAAAAGTTGTAATTCCCAAGGTTTTACGAATTTTGCATGACTCCACACAGGAAAGTTGTTCAGGATGCTCAACTTGGTCGATCTGCACCGTCAAAAAGCGATTTCCAGAGTTGAATATTAGAAAAACAAGATGGCCGCTCTTCCCTTTTCCCTGACCGGAGAATATCTTTTTAATTTTCGAGCCACCCCGAAAAGCCGAATTAGCGTGATTACTTCTTGCGGATACCCCACCCGAGTGTGCCGGTGCAAATCTGAACCCCGTCAATGTTTTACTTTGGCGGTAATCGACGATTTTTGGACAAATTATGACGTCACTTTTGCACCAAAAAGTTGTAATTCCCAAGGTTTTGCGAATTTTGCATGACTCCACACAGGAAAGTTGTTCAGGATGCTCAACTTGGTCGATTTGCACCGTCAAAACGCGATTTCCAGAGTTGACTATTAGAAAAACAAGATGGCCGCTCTTCCTTTTTCCCTGCACGGGGAATAAACTTTTTAATTTTCGAGCTCCCAAAAAGCCGAATTAGCGTGATTACTTCTAACGGATACCCCACCGAGTGTGCCGGTGCAAATTTGAACCCATTTAATGTTTCACTTTGGCGGTAATCGACGATTTTTGGTCAAATTATGACGTCACTTTTGCACCAAAAAGTTGTAATTCCCAAGGTTGTACGAATTTTGCATGACTCCACACAGGAAAGTTGTTCAGGATGCTCAACTTGGTCGATTTGCACCGTCAAAACGCGATTTCCATAGTTGACTATTAGAAAAACAAGATGGCCGCTCTTCCCTTTTCCCTGCCCGGGGAATAAACTTTTTAATTTTCGAGCTCCCAAAAAGCCGAATTAGCGTGATTACTTCTTGCGGATACCCCACCCGAGTGTGCCTGTGCAAATTTGAACCCCATCAATGTTTTACTTTGGCGGTAATCGACGATTTTTTGTCAAATTATGACGTCACTTTTGCACCAAAAAGTTGTAATTCCCAAGGTTTTGCGAAATTTGCATGACTCCACACAGGAAAGTTGTTCAGGATGCTCAACTTGGTCGATTTGCACCGTCAAAACGCGATTTCCAGAGTTGACTCTTAGAAAAACAAGATGGCCGCTCTTCCCTTTTCCCTGCCCGGGGAATAAACTTTTTAATTTTCGAGCTCCCGAAAAGCCGAATGAGCGTGATTACTTCTTGCGGATACCCCACCCGAGTGTGCCTGTGCAAATTTGAACCCCATCAATGTTTTACTTTGGCGGTAATCGACGATTTTTTGTCAAACTATGACGTCACTTTTGCACCAAAAAGTTGTAATTCCCAAGGTTTTGCGAATTTTGCATGACTCCACACAGGAAAGTTGTTCAGGATGCTCAACTTGGTCGATTTGCACCGTCAAAACGCGATTTCCAGAGTTGACTATACAAAAACAAGATGGCCGCTTTTCCCTTTTCCCTGCCCGGGGAATAAACTTTTTAATTTTCGAGCTCCCAAAAAGCCAAATTAGCGTGATTACTTCTTGCGGATACCCCACCCGAGTGTGCCTGTGCAAATTTGAACCCCATCAATGTTTTACTTTGGCGGTAATCGACGATTTTTTGTCAAATTATGACGTCACTTTTGCACCAAAAAGTTGTAATTCCCAAGGTTTTGCGAAATTTGCATGACTCCACACAGGAAAGTTGTTCAGGATGCTCAACTTGGTCGATTTGCACCGTCAAAACGCGATTTCCAGAGTTGACTCTTAGAAAAACAAGATGGCCGCTCTTCCCTTTTCCCTGCCCGGGGAATAAACTTTTTAATTTTCGAGCTCCCGAAAAGCCGAATGAGCGTGATTACTTCTTGCGGATACCCCACCCGAGTGTGCCTGTGCAAATTTGAACCCCATCAATGTTTTACTTTGGCGGTAATCGACGATTTTTTGTCAAACTATGACGTCACTTTTGCACCAAAAAGTTGTAATTCCCAAGGTTTTGCGAATTTTGCATGACTCCACACAGGAAAGTTGTTCAGGATGCTCAACTTGGTCGATTTGCACCGTCAAAACGCGATTTCCAGAGTTGACTATACAAAAACAAGATGGCCGCTTTTCCCTTTTCCCTGCCCGGGGAATAAACTTTTTAATTTTCGAGCTCCCAAAAAGCCAAATTAGCGTGATTACTTCTTGCGGATACCCCACCCGAGTGTGCCTGTGCAAATTTGAACCCCATCAATGTTTTACTTTGGCGGTAATCGACGATTTTTGGTCAAATTATGACGTCACTTTTGCACCAAAAAGTTGTAATTCCCAAGGTTTTGCGAATTTTGCATGACTCCACACAGGAAAGTTGTTCAGGATGCTCAACTTGGTCGATTTGCACCGTCAAAACGCGATTTTCAGGGTTGACTTTTAGAAAACAAGATGGCCGCTCTTCCCTTTTCCCTGCCCGGGGAATAAACTTTTTAATTTTCGAGCCACCCGAAAAGCCGAATTAGCGTGATTACTTCTTGCGGATACCCCACCCGAGTGTGCCGGTGCAAATCTGAACCCCGTCAATGTTTTACTTTGGCGGTAATCGACGATTTTTGGACAAATTATGACGTCACTTTTGCACCAAAAAGTTGTAATTCCCAAGGTTTTACGAATTTTGCATGACTCCACACAGGAAAGTTGTTCAGGATGCTCAACTTGGTCGATATGCACCGTCAAAACGCGATTTCCAGAGTTGAATATTAGAAAAACAAGATGGCCGCTCTTCCCTTTTCCCTGCACGGGGAATAAACCTTTTAATTTTCGAGCTCCCGAAAAGCCGAATTAGCATGATTACTTCTTGCGGATACCCCCACCCGAGTGTGCCTGTGCAAATTTGAACCCAGTCAATGTTTTACTTTGGCGGTAATCGACGATTTTTGGTCAAATAATGACGTGACTTTTGCACCAAAAAGTTGTAATTCCCTAGGTTTTGCGAATTTTGCATGACTCCACACAGGAAAGTTGTTCAGGATGTTCAACTTGGTCGATTTGCACCGTCAAAACGCGATTTCCAGAGTTGAATATTAGAAAAACAAGATGGCCGCTCTTCCCTTTTCCCTGACCGGAGAATAACTTTTTAATTTTCGAGCCACCCCGAAAAGCCGAATTAGCGTGATTACTTCTTGCGGATACCCCACCCGAGTGTGCCGGTGCAAATCTGAACCCCGTCAATGTTTTACTTTGGCGGTAATCGACGATTTTTGGACAAATTATGACGTCACTTTTGCATCAAAAAGTTGTAATTCCCAAGGTTGTACGAATTTTGCATGACTCCACACAGGAAAGTTGTTCAGGATGCTCAACTTGGTCGATTTGCACCGTCAAAACGCGATTTCCATAGTTGACTATTAGAAAAACAAGATGGCCGCTCTTCCCTTTTCCCTGCCCGGGAAATAAACTTTTTAATTTTCGAGCTCCCACAAAGCCGAATTAGCGTGATTACTTCTTGCGGATACCCCACCCGAGTGTGCCTGTGCAAATTTGAACCCCATCAATGTTTTACTTTGGCGGTAATCGACGATTTTTTGTCAAATTATGACGTCACTTTTGCACCAAAAAGTTGTAATTCCCAAGGTTTTACGAATTTTGCATGACTCCACACAGGAAAGTTGTTCAGGATGCTCAACTTGGTCGATTTGCACCGTCAAAACGCGATTTCCAGAGTTGACTATTAGAAAAACAAGATGGCCGCTCTTCCCTTTTCCCTGCCCGGGGAATAAACTTTTTAATTTTCGAGCTCCCAAAAAGCCAAATTAGCGTGATTACTTCTTGCGGATACCCCACCCGAGTGTGCCTGTGCTAAATTGAACCCCATCAATGTTTTACTTTGGCGGTAATCGACGATTTTTTGTCAAATTATGACGTCACTTTTGCACCAAAAAGTTGTAATTCCCTAGGTTTTGCGAATTTTGCATGACTCCACACAGGAAAGTTGTTCAGGATGCTCAACTTGGTCGATTTGCACCGTCAAAACGCGATTTCCAGAGTTGACTCTTAGAAAAACAAGATGGCCGCTCTTCCCTTTTCCCTGCCCGGGGAATAAACTTTTTAATTTTCGAGCTCCCGAAAAGCCGAATGAGCGTGATTACTTCTTGCGGATACCCCACCCGAGTGTGCCTGTGCAAATTTGAACCCCATCAATGTTTTACTTTGGCGGTAATCGACGATTTTTTGTCAAATTATGACGTCACTTTTGCACCAAAAAGTTGTAATTCCCAAGGTTTTGCGAATTTTGCATGACTCCACACAGGAAAGTTGTTCAGGATGCTCAACTTGGTCGATTTGCACCGTCAAAACGCGATTTCCAGAGTTGACTCTTAGAAAAACAAGATGGCCGCTCTTCCCTTTCTCTGCCCGGGGAATAAACTTTTTAATTTTCGAGCTCCCGAAAAGCCGAATGAGCGTGATTACTTCTTGCGGATACCCCACCCGAGTGTGCCTGTGCAAATTTGAACCCCATCAATGTTTTACTTTGGCGGTAATCGACGATTTTTTGTCAAATTATGACGTCACTTTTGCACCAAAAAGTTGTAATTCCCAAGGTTTTGCGAATTTTGCATGACTCCACACAGGAAAGTTGTTCAGGATGCTCAACTTGGTCGATTTGCACCGTCAAAACGCGATTTCCAGAGTTGACTCTTAGAAAAACAAGATGGCCGCTCTTCCCTTTTCCCTGCCCGGGGAATAAACTTTTTAATTTTCGAGCTCCCAAAAAGCCAAATTAGCGTGATTACTTCTTGCGGATACCCCACCCGAGTGTGCCTGTGCAAATTTGAACCCCATCAATGTTTTACTTTGGCGGTAATCGACGATTTTTTGTCAAATTATGACGTCACTTTTGCACCAAAAAGTTGTAATTCCCAAGGTTTTGCGAATTTTGCATGACTCCACACAGGAAAGTTGTTCAGGATGCTCAACTTGGTCGATTTGCACCGTCAAAACGCGATTTCCAGAGTTGACTCTTAGAAAAACAAGATGGCCGCTCTTCCCTTTTCCCTGCCCGGGGAATAAACTTTTTAATTTTCGAGCTCCCAAAAAGCCAAATTAGCGTGATTACTTCTTGCGGATACCCCACCCGAGTGTGCCTGTGCAAATTTGAACCCCATCAATGTTTTACTTTGGCGGTAATCGACGATTTTTTGTCAAATTATGACGTCACTTTTGCACCAAAAAGTTGTAATTCCCAAGGTTTTGCGAATTTTGCATGACTCCACACAGGAAAGTTGTTCAGGATGCTCAACTTGGTCGATTTGCACCGTCAAAACGCGATTTCCAGAGTTGACTCTTAGAAAAACAAGATGGCCGCTCTTCCCTTTTCCCTGCCCGGGGAATAAACTTTTTAATTTTCGAGCTCCCGAAAAGCCGAATGAGCGTGATTACTTCTTGCGGATACCCCACCCGAGTGTGCCTGTGCAAATTTGAACCCCATCAATGTTTTACTTTGGCGGTAATCGACGATTTTTTGTCAAACTATGGCGTCACTTTTGCACCAAAAAGTTGTAATTCCCAAGGTTTTGCGAATTTTGCATGACTCCACACAGGAAAGTTGTTCAGGATGCTCAACTTGGTCGATTTGCACCGTCAAAACGCGATTTCCAGAGTTGACTATACAAAAACAAGATGGCCGCTTTTCCCTTTTCCCTGCCCGGGGAATAAACTTTTTAATTTTCGAGCTCCCAAAAAGCCAAATTAGCGTGATTACTTCTTGCGGATACCCCACCCGAGTGTGCCTGTGCAAATTTGAACCCCATCAATGTTTTACTTTGGCGGTAATCGACGATTTTTTGTCAAATTATGACGTCACTTTTGCACCAAAAAGTTGTAATTCCCAAGGTTTTGCGAATTTTGCATGACTCCACACAGGAAAGTTGTTCAGGATGCTCAACTTGGTCGATTTGCACCGTCAAAACGCGATTTCCAGAGTGGACTATTAGAAAACAAGATGGCCGCTCTTCCCTTTTCCCTGCCCGGGGAATAAACTTTTTAATTTTCGAGCCACCCGAAAAGCCGAATTAGCGTGATTACTTCTTGCGGATACCCCACCCGAGTGTGCCGGTGCAAATCTGAACCCCGTCAATGTTTTACTTTGGCGGTAATCGACGATTTTTGGACAAATTATGACGTCACTTTTGCACCAAAAAGTTGTAATTCCCAAGGTTTTACGAATTTTGCATGACTCCACACAGGAAATTTGTTCAGGATGCTCAACTTGGTCGATTTGCACCGTCAAAACGCGATTTCCAGAGTTGACTCTTAGAAAAACAAGATGGCCGCTCTTCCCTTTTCCCTACCCGGGGAATAAACTTTTTAATTTTCGAGCCACCCGAAAAGCCGAATTAGCGTGATTACTTCTTGCGGATACCCCACCCGAGTGTTCCGGTGCAAATTTGAACCCATTTAATGTTTCACTTTGGCGGTAATCGACGATTTTTGGTCAAATTATGACGTCACTACTGCACCAAAAAGTTGTAATTCCCAAGGTTGTACGAATTTTGCATGACTCCACACAGGAAAGTTGTTCAGGATGCTCAACTTGGTCGATTTGCACCGTCAAAACGCGATTTCCATAGTTGACTATTAGAAAAACAAGATGGCCGCTCTTCCCTTTTCCCTGCCCGGGGAATAAACTTTTTAATTTTCGAGCTCCCAAAAAGCCAAATTAGCGTGATTACTTCTTGCGGATACCCCACCCGAGTGTGCCTGTGCAAATTTGAACCCCATCAATGTTTTACTTTGGCGGTAATCGACGATTTTTTGTCAAATTATGACGTCACTTTTGCACCAAAAAGTTGTAATTCCCAAGGTTTTGCGAATTTTGCATGACTCCACACAGGAAAGTTGTTCAGGATGCTCAACTTGGTCGATTTGCACCGTCAAAACGCGATTTCCAGAGTTGACTCTTAGAAAAACAAGATGGCCGCTCTTCCCTTTTCCCTGCCCGGGGAATAAACTTTTTAATTTTCGAGCTCCCGAAAAGCCGAATGAGCGTGATTACTTCTTGCGGATACCCCACCCGAGTGTGCCTGTGCAAATTTGAACCCCATCAATGTTTTACTTTGGCGGTAATCGACGATTTTTTGTCAAACTATGACGTCACTTTTGCACCAAAAAGTTGTAATTCCCAAGGTTTTGCGAATTTTGCATGACTCCACACAGGAAAGTTGTTCAGGATGCTCAACTTGGTCGATTTGCACCGTCAAAACGCGATTTCCAGAGTTGACTATACAAAAACAAGATGGCCGCTTTTCCCTTTTCCCTGCCCGGGGAATAAACTTTTTAATTTTCGAGCTCCCAAAAAGCCAAATTAGCGTGATTACTTCTTGCGGACACCCAACCCGAGTGTGCCTGTGCAAATTTGAACCCCATCAATGTTTTACTTTGGCGGTAATCGACGATTTTTTGTCAAATTATGACGTCACTTTTGCACCAAAAAGTTGTAATTCCCAAGGTTTTGCGAATTTTGCATGACTCCACACAGGAAAGTTGTTCAGGATGCTCAACTTGGTCGATTTGCACCGTCAAAACGCGATTTTCAGGGTTGACTATTAGAAAACAAGATGGCCGCTCTTCCCTTTTCCCTGCCCGGGGAATAAACTTTTTAATTTTCGAGCCACCCGAAAAGCCGAATTAGCGTGATTACTTCTTGCGGATACCCCACCCGAGTGTGCCGGTGCAAATCTGAACCCCGTCAATGTTTTACTTTGGCGGTAATCGACGATTTTTGGACAAATTATGACGTCACTTTTGCACCAAAAAGTTGTAATTCCCAAGGTTTTACGAATTTTGCATGACTCCACACAGGAAAGTTGTTCAGGATGCTCAACTTGGTCGACCTGCACCGTCAAAACGCGATTTCCAGAGTTGAATATTAGAAAAACAAGATGGCCGCTCTTCCCTTTTCCCTGCCCGGGGAATAAACCTTTTAATTTTCGAGCTCCCGAAAAGCCGAATTAGCATGATTACTTCTTGCGGATACCCCCACCCGAGTGTGCCTGTGCAAATTTGAACCCAGTCAATGTTTTACTTTGGCGGTAATCGACGATTTTTGGTCAAATAATGACGTCACTTTTGCACCAAAAAGTTGTAATTCCCTAGGTTTTGCGAATTTTGCATGACTCCACACAGGAAAGTTGTTCAGGATGCTCAACTTGGTCGATTTGCACCGTCAAAACGCGATTTCCAGAGTTGAATATTAGAAAAACAAGATGGCCGCTCTTCCCTTTTCCCTGACCGGAGAATAAACTTTTTAATTTTCGAGCCACCCCGAAAAGCCGAATTAGCGTGATTACTTCTTGCGGATACCCCACCCGAGTGTGCCGGTGCAAATCTGAACCCCGTCAATGTTTTACTTTGGCGGTAATCGACGATTTTTGGACAAATTATGACGTCACTTTTGCATCAAATAGTTGTAATTCCCAAGGTTTTGCGAATTTTGCATGACTCCACACAGGAAAGTTGTTCAGGATGCTCAACTTGGTCGATTTGCACCGTCAAAACGCGATTTCCAGAGTTGACTATTAGAAAAACAAGATGGCCGCTCTTCCTTTTTCCCTGCACGGGGAATAAACTTTTTAATTTTCGAGCTCCCAAAAAGCCGAATTAGCGTGATTACTTCTTGCGGATACCCCACCCGAGTGTGCCTGTGCAAATTTGAACCCATTTAATGTTTCACTTTGGCGGTAATCGACGATTTTTTGTCAAATTATGACGTCACTTTTGCACCAAAAAGTTGTAATTCCCAAGGTTGTACGAATTTTGCATGACTCCACACAGGAAAGTTGTTCAGGATGCTCAACTTGGTCGATTTGCACCGTCAAAACGCGATTTCCATAGTTGACTCTTAGAAAAACAAGATGGCCGCTCTTCCCTTTTCCCTGCCCGGGGAATAAACTTTTTAATTTTCGAGCTCCCGAAAAGCCGAATGAGCGTGATTACTTCTTGCGGATACCCCACCCGAGTGTGCCTGTGCAAATTTGAACCCCATCAATGTTTTACTTTGGCGGTAATCGACGATTTTTTGTCAAATTATGACGTCACTTTTGCACCAAAAAGTTGTAATTCCCAAGGTTTTGCGAATTTTGCATGACTCCACACAGGAAAGTTGTTCAGGATGCTCAACTTGGTCGATTTGCACCGTCAAAACGCGATTTCCAGAGTTGACTCTTAGAAAAACAAGATGGCCGCTCTTCCCTTTTCCCTGCCCGGGGAATAAACTTTTTAATTTTCGAGCCACCCGAAAAGCCGAATCAGCGTGATTACTTCTTGCGGATAGCCCACCCGAGTGTGCCGGTGCAAATCTGAACCCCGTCAATGTTTTACTTTGGCGGTAATCGACGATTTTTGGACAAATTATGACGTCACTTTTGCACCAAAAAGTTGTAATTCCCAAGGTTTTGCGAATTTTGCATGACTCCACACAGGAAAGTTGTTCAGGATGCTCAACTTGGTCGATTTGCACCGTCAAAACGCGATTTCCAGAGTTGACTATTAGAAAAACAAGATGGCCGCTCTTCCTTTTTCCCTGCACGGGGAATAAACTTTTTAATTTTCGAGCTCCAAAAAAGCCGAATTAGCGTGATTACTTCTTGCGGATACCCCACCCGAGTGTGCCTGTGCAAATTTGAACCCCATCAATGTTTTACTTTGGCGGTAATCGACGATTTTTGGTCAAATCATGACGTCACTTTTGCACCAAAAAGTTGTAATTCCCAAGGTTTTGCGAATTTTGCATGACTCCACACAGGAAAGTTGTTCAGGATGCTCAACTTGGTCGATTTGCACCGTCAAAACGCGATTTACAGAGTTGAATATTAGAAAAACAAGATGGCCGCTCTTTCATTTTCCCTGACCGGAGAATAACTTTTTAATTTTCGAGCCACCCCGAAAAGCCGAATTAGCGTGATTACTTCTTGCGGATACCCCACCCGAGTGTGCCGGTGCAAATCTGAACCCCGTCAATGTTTTACTTTGGCGGTAATCGACGATTTTTGGACAAATTATGACGTAACTTTTGCACCAAAAAGTTGTAATTCCCAAGGTTTTACGAATTTTGCATAACTCCACACAGGAAAGTTGTTCAGGATGCTCAACTTGGTCGATTTGCACCGTCAAAACGAATTTCAATAGTTGACTATTAGAAAAACAAGATGGCCGCTCTTCCCTTTTCCCTGCCCGGGGAATAAACTTTTTAATTTTCGAGCTCCCAAAAAGCCGAATTAGCGTGATTACTTCTTGCGGATACCCCACCCGAGTGTGCCTGTGCAAATTTGAACCCCATCAATGTTTTACTTTGGCGGTAATCGACGATTTTTTGTCAAATTATGACGTCACTTTTGCACCAAAAAGTTGTAATTCCCAAGGTTTTGCGAATTTTGCATGACTCCACACAGGAAAGTTGTTCAGGATGCTCAACTTGGTCGATTTGCACCGTCAAAACGCGATTTCCAGAGTTGAATATTAGAAAAACAAGATGGCCGCTCTTCCATTTTCCCTGACCGGAGAATAACTTTTTAATTTTCGAGCCACCCCAAAAAGCCGAATTAGCGTGATTACTTCTTGCGGATACCCCACCCGAGTGTGCCGGTGCAAATCTGAACCCCGTCAATGTTTTACTTTGGCGGTAATCGACGATTTTTGGACAAATTATGACGTCACTTTTGCACCAAAAAGTTGTAATTCCCAAGGTTTTACGAATTTTGCATGACTCCACACAGGAAAGTTGTTCAGGATGCTCAACTTGGTCGATTTGCACCGTCAAAACGAGATTTCCAGAGTTGACTATTAGAAAAACAAGATGGCCGCTCTTCCTTTTTCCCTGCACGGGGAATAAACTTTTTAATTTTCGAGCTCCCAAAAAGCCGAATTAGCGTGATTACTTCTTGCGGATACCCCACCCGAGTGTGCCGGTGCAAATTTGAACCCATTTAATGTTTCACTTTAGCGGTAATCGACGTTTTTTGGTCAAATTATGACGTCACTTTTGCACCAAAAAGTTGTAATTCCCAAGGTTGTACGAATTTTGCATGACTCCACACAGGAAAGTTGTTCAGGATGCTCAACTTGGTCGATTTGCACCGTCAAAACGAATTTCAATAGTTGACTATTAGAAAAACAAGATGGCCGCTCTTCCCTTTTCCCTGCCCGGGGAATAAACTTTTTAATTTTCGAGCTCCCAAAAAGCCGAATTAGCGTGATTACTTCTTGCGGATACCCCACCCGAGTGTGCCTGTGCAAATTTGAACCCCATCAATGTTTTACTTTGGCGGTAATCGACGATTTTTTGTCAAATTATGACGTCACTTTTGCACCAAAAAGTTGTAATTCCCAAGGTTTTGCGAATTTTGCATGACTCCACACAGGAAAGTTGTTCAGGATGCTCAACTTGGTCGATTTGCACCGTCAAAACGCGATTTCCAGAGTTGAATATTAGAAAAACAAGATGGCCGCTCTTCCATTTTCCCTGACCGGAGAATAACTTTTTAATTTTCGAGCCACCCCAAAAAGCCGAATTAGCGTGATTACTTCTTGCGGATACCCCACCCGAGTGTGCCGGTGTAAATCTGAACCCCGTCAATGTTTTACTTTGGCGGTAATCGACGATTTTTGGACAAATTATGACGTCACTTTTGCACCAAAAAGTTGTAATTCCCAAAGTTTTACGAATTTTGCATGACTACACACAGGAAAGTTGTTCAGGATGCTCAACTTGGTCGATTTGCACCGTCAAAACGCGATTTCCATAGTTGACTATTAGAAAAACAAGATGGCCGCTCTTCCCTTTTCCCTGCCCGGGGAATAAACTTTTTAATTTTCGAGCTCCCAAAAAGCCGAATTAGCGTGATTACTTCTTGCGGATACCCCACCCGAGTGTGCCTGTGCAAATTTGAACCCCATCAATGTTTTACTTTGGCGGTAATCGACGATTTTTGGTCAAATCATGACGTCACTTTTGCACCAAAAAGTTGTAATTCCCAAGGTTTTGCGAATTTTGCATGACTCCACACAGGAAAGTTGTTCAGGATGCTCAACTTGGTCGATTTGCACCGTCAAAACGCGATTTCCAGAGTTGACTATTAGAAAAACAAGATGGTGGCCGCTCTTCCCTTTTCCCTGCCCGGGGAATAAACTTTTTAATTTTCGAGCTCCCAAAAAGCCGAATTAGCGTGATTACTTCTTGCGGATACCCCACCCGAGTGTGCCTGTGCAAATTTGAACCCCGTCAATGTTTTACTTTGGCGGTAATCGACGATTTTTGGTCAAATAATGACGTCACTTTTGCACCAAAAAGTTGTAATTCCCAAGGTTTTGCGAATTTTTCATGACTCCACACAGGAAAGTTGTTCAGGATGCTCAACTTGGTCGATTTGCACCGTCAAAACGCGATTTACAGAGTTGAATATTAGAAAAACAAGATGGCCGCTCTTTCATTTTCCCTGACCGGAGAATAACTTTTTAATTTTCGAGCCACCCCGAAAAGCCGAATTAGCGTGATTACTTCTTGCGGATACCCTACCCGAGTGTGCCGGTGCAAATCTGAACCCCGTCAATGTTTTACTTTGGCGGTAATCGACGATTTTTGGACAAATTATGACGTAACTTTTGCACCAAAAAGTTGTAATTCCCAAGGTTTTACGAATTTTGCATAACTCCACACAGGAAAGTTGTTCAGGATGCTCAACTTGGTCGATTTGCACCGTCAAAACGAATTTCAATAGTTGACTATTAGAAAAACAAGATGGCCGCTCTTCCCTTTTCCCTGCCCGGGGAATAAACTTTTTAATTTTCGAGCTCCCAAAAAGCCGAATTAGCGTGATTACTTCTTGCGGATACCCCACCCGAGTGTGCCTGTGCAAATTTGAACCCCATCAATGTTTTACTTTGGCGGTAATCGACGATTTTTTGTCAAATTATGACGTCACTTTTGCACCAAAAAGTTGTAATTCCCAAGGTTTTGCGAATTTTGCATGACTCCACACAGGAAAGTTGTTCAGGATGCTCAACTTGGTCGATTTGCACCGTCAAAACGCGATTTCCAGAGTTGAATATTAGAAAAACAAGATGGCCGCTCTTCCATTTTCCCTGACCGGAGAATAACTTTTTAATTTTCGAGCCACCCCAAAAAGCCGAATTAGCGTGATTACTTCTTGCGGATACCCCACCCGAGTGTGCCGGTGCAAATCTGAACCCCGTCAATGTTTTACTTTGGCGGTAATCGACGATTTTTGGACAAATTATGACGTCACTTTTGCACCAAAAAGTTGTAATTCCCAAGGTTTTACGAATTTTGCATGACTCCACACAGGAAAGTTGTTCAGGATGCTCAACTTGGTCGATTTGCACCGTCAAAACGAGATTTCCAGAGTTGACTATTAGAAAAACAAGATGGCCGCTCTTCCTTTTTCCCTGCACGGGGAATAAACTTTTTAATTTTCGAGCTCCCAAAAAGCCGAATTAGCGTGATTACTTCTTGCGGATACCCCACCCGAGTGTGCCGGTGCAAATTTGAACCCATTTAATGTTTCACTTTAGCGGTAATCGACGTTTTTTGGTCAAATTATGACGTCACTTTTGCACCAAAAAGTTGTAATTCCCAAGGTTGTACGAATTTTGCATAACTCCACACAGGAAAGTTGTTCAGGATGCTCAACTTGGTCGATTTGCACCGTCAAAACGAATTTCAATAGTTGACTATTAGAAAAACAAGATGGCCGCTCTTCCCTTTTCCCTGCCCGGGGAATAAACTTTTTAATTTTCGAGCTCCCAAAAAGCCGAATTAGCGTGATTACTTCTTGCGGATACCCCACCCGAGTGTGCCTGTGCAAATTTGAACCCCATCAATGTTTTACTTTGGCGGTAATCGACGATTTTTTGTCAAATTATGACGTCACTTTTGCACCAAAAAGTTGTAATTCCCAAGGTTTTGCGAATTTTGCATGACTCCACAAAGGAAAGTTGTTCAGGATGCTCAACTTGGTCGATTTGCACCGTCAAAACGCGATTTCCAGAGTTGAATATTAGAAAAACAAGATGGCCGCTCTTCCATTTTCCCTGACCGGAGAATAACTTTTTAATTTTCGAGCCACCCCAAAAAGCCGAATTAGCTTGATTACTTCTTGCGGATACCCCACCCGAGTGTGCCGGTGCAAATCTGAACCCCGTCAATGTTTTACTTTGGCGGTAATCGACGATTTTTGGACAAATTATGACGTCACTTTTGCACCAAAAAGTTGTAATTCCCAAGGTTTTACGAATTTTGCATGACTCCACACAGGAAAGTTGTTCAGGATGCTCAACTTGGTCGATTTGCACCGTCAAAACGAGATTTCCAGAGTTGACTATTAGAAAAAACAAGATGGCCGCTCTTCCTTTTTCCCTGCACGGGGAATAAACTTTTTAATTTTCGAGCTCCCAAAAAGCCGAATTAGCGTGATTACTTCTTGCGGATACCCCACCCGAGTGTGCCTGTGCAAATTTGAACCCCGTCAATGTTTTACTTTGGCGGTAATCGACGATTTTTGGTCAAATTATGACGTCACTTTTGCACCAAAAAGTTGTAATTCCCAAGGTTTTGCGAATTTTGCATGACTCCACACAGGAAAGTTGTTCAGGATGCTCAACTTGGTCGATTTGCACCGTCAAAACGCGATTTACAGAGTTGAATATTAGAAAAACAAGATGGCCGCTCTTTCATTTTCCCTGACCGGAGAATAACTTTTTAATTTTCGAGCCACCCCGAAAAGCCGAATTAGCGTGATTACTTCTTGCGGATACCCCACCCGAGTGTGCCGGTGCAAATCTGAACCCCGTCAATGTTTTACTTTGGCGGTAATCGACGATTTTTGGACAAATTATGACGTAACTTTTGCACCAAAAAGTTGTAATTCCCAAGGTTTTACGAATTTTGCATAACTCCACACAGGAAAGTTGTTCAGGATGCTCAACTTGGTCGATTTGCACCGTCAAAACGAATTTCAATAGTTGACTATTAGAGAAACAAGATGGCCGCTCTTCCCTTTTCCCTGCCCGGGGAATAAACTTTTTAATTTTCGAGCTCCCAAAAAGCCGAATTAGCGTGATTACTTCTTGCGGATACCCCACCCAAGTGTGCCTGTGCAAATTTGAACCCCATCAATGTTTTACTTTGGCGGTAATCGACGATTTTTTGTCAAATTATGACGTCACTTTTGCACCAAAAAGTTGTAATTCCCAAGGTTTTGCGAATTTTGCATGACTCCACACAGGAAAGTTGTTCAGGATGCTCAACTTGGTCGATTTGCACCGTCAAAACGCGATTTCCAGAGTTGAATATTAGAAAAACAAGATGGCCGCTCTTCCATTTTCCCTGACCGGAGAATAACTTTTTAATTTTCGAGCCACCCCAAAAAGCCGAATTAGCGTGATTACTTCTTGCGGATACCCCACCCGAGTGTGCCGGTGCAAATCTGAACCCCGTCAATGTTTTACTTTGGCGGTAATCGACGATTTTTGGACAAATTATGACGTCACTTTTGCACCAAAAAGTTGTAATTCCCAAGGTTTTACGAATTTTGCATGACTCCACACAGGAAAGTTGTTCAGGATGCTCAACTTGGTCGATTTGCACCGTCAAAACGAGATTTCCAGAGTTGACTATTAGAAAAACAAGATGGCCGCTCTTCCTTTTTCCCTGCACGGGGAATAAACTTTTTAATTTTCGAGCTCCCAAAAAGCCGAATTAGCGTGATTACTTCTTGCGGATACCCCACCCGAGTGTGCCGGTGCAAATTTGAACCCATTTAATGTTTCACTTTAGCGGTAATCGACGATTTTTGGTCAAATTATGACGTCACTTTTGCACCAAAAAGTTGTAATTCCCAAGGTTGTACGAATTTTGCATAACTCCACACAGGAAAGTTGTTCAGGATGCTCAACTTGGTCGATTTGCACCGTCAAAACGAATTTCAATAGTTGACTATTAGAAAAACAAGATGGCCGCTCTTCCCTTTTCCCTGCCCGGGGAATAAACTTTTTAATTTTCGAGCTCCCAAAAAGCCGAATTAGCGTGATTACTTCTTGCGGATACACACCCGAGTGTGCCTGTGCAAATTTTAACCCCATCAATGTTTTACTTTGGCGGTAATCGACGATTTTTTGTCAAATTATGACGTCACTTTTGCACCAAAAAGTTGTAATTCCCAAGGTTTTGCGAATTTTGCATGACTCCACACAGGAAAGTTGTTCAGGATGCTCAACTTGGTCGATTTGCACCGTCAAAACGCGATTTCCAGAGTTGAATATTAGAAAAACAAGATGGCCGCTCTTCCATTTTCCCTGACCGGAGAATAACTTTTTAATTTTCGAGCCACCCCAAAAAGCCGAATTAGCTTGATTACTTCTTGCGGATACCCCACCCGAGTGTGCCGGTGCAAATCTGAACCCCGTCAATGTTTTACTTTGGCGGTAATCGACGATTTTTGGACAAATTATGACGTCACTTTTGCACCAAAAAGTTGTAATTCCCAAGGTTTTACGAATTTTGCATGACTCCACACAGGAAAGTTGTTCAGGATGCTCAACTTGGTCGATTTGCACCGTCAAAACGAGATTTCCAGAGTTGAATATTAGAAAAACAAGATGGCCGCTCTTCCTTTTTCCCTGCACGGGGAATAAACTTTTTAATTTTCGAGCTCCCAAAAAGCCGAATTAGCGTGATTACTTCTTGCGGATACCCCACCCGAGTGTGCCGGTGCAAATTTGAACCCATTTAATGTTTCACTTTAGCGGTAATCGACGATTTTTGGTCAAATTATGACGTCACTTTTGCACCAAAAAGTTGTAATTCCCAAGGTTGTACGAATTTTGCATGACTCCACACAGGAAAGTTGTTCAGGATGCTCAACTTGGTCGATTTGCACCGTCAAAACGCGATTTCCATAGTTGACTATTAGAAAAACAAGATGGCCGCTCTTCCCTTTTCCCTGCCCGGGGAATAAACTTTTTAATTTTCGAGCTCCCAAAAAGTCGAATTAGCGTGATTACTTCTTGCGGATACCCCACCCGAGTGTGCCTGTGCAAATCTGAACCCCATCAATGTTTTACTTTGGCGGTAATCGACGAATTTTTGTCAAATTATGACGTCACTTTTGCACCAAAAAGTTGTAATTCCCAAGGTTGTACGAATTTTGCATGACTCCACACAGGAAAGTTGTTCAGGATGCTCAACTTGGTCGATTTGCACCGTCAAAACGCGATTTCCATAGTTGACTATTAGAAAAACAAGATGGCCGCTCTTCCCTTTTCCCTGCCCGGGGAATAAACTTTTTAATTTTCGAGCTCCCAAAAAGCCGAATTAGCGTGATTACTTCTTGCGGATACCCCACCCGAGTGTGCCGGTGCAAATTTGAACCCCATCAATGTTTTACTTTGGCGGTAATCGACGATTTTTTGTCAAATCATGACGTCACTTTTGCACCAAAAAGTTGTAATTCCCAAGGTTTTGCGAAATTTGCATGACTCCACACAGGAAAGTTGTTCAGGATGCTCAACTTGGTCGATTTGCACCGTCAAAACGCGATTTCCAGAGTTGACTCTTAGAAAAACAAGATGGCCGCTCTTCCCTTTTCCCTGCCCGGGGAATAAACTTTTTAATTTTCGAGCTCCCAAAAAGCCGAATTAGCGTGATTACTTCTTGCGGATACCCCACCCGAGTGCGCCTGTGCAAATTTGAACCCCGTCAATGTTTTACTTTGGCGGTAATCGACGATTTTTGGTCAAATAATGACGTCACTTTTGCACCAAAAAGTTGTAATTCCCAAGGTTTTGCGAATTTTGCATGACTCCACACAGGAAAGTTGTTCAGGATGCTCAACTTGGTCGATTTGCACCGTCAAAACGCGATTTACAGAGTTGAATATTAGAAAAACAAGATGGCCGCTCTTCCATTTTCCCTGACCGGAGAATAACTTTTTAATTTTCGAGCCACCCCGAAAAGCCGAATTAGCGTGATTACTTCTTGCGGATACCCCACCCGAGTGTGCCGGTGCAAATCTGAACCCCGTCAATGTTTTACTTTGGCGGTAATCGACGATTTTTGGACAAATTATGACGTAACTTTTGCACCAAAAAGTTGTAATTCCCAAGGTTTTACGAATTTTGCATAACTCCACACAGGAAAGTTGTTCAGGATGCTCAACTTGGTCGATTTGCACCGTCAAAACGAATTTCAATAGTTGACTATTAGAAAAACAAGATGGCCGCTCTTCCCTTTTCCCTGCCCGGGGAATAAACTTTTTTATTTTTGAGCTCCCAAAAAGCCGAATTAGCGTGATTACTTCTTGCGGATACCCCACCCGAGTGTGCCTGTGCAAATTTGAACCCCATCAATGTTTTACTTTGGCGGTAATCGACGATTTTTTGTCAAATTATGACGTCACTTTTGCACCAAAAAGTTGTAATTCCCAAGGTTTTGCGAATTTTGCATGACTCCACACAGGAAAGTTGTTCAGGATGCTCAACTTGGTCGATTTGCACCGTCAAAACGCGATTTCCAGAGTTGAATATTAGAAAAACAAGATGGCCGCTCTTCCATTTTCCCTGACCGGAGAATAACTTTTTAATTTTCGAGCCACCCCAAAAAGCCGAATTAGCGTGATTACTTCTTGCGGATACCCCACCCGAGTGTGCCGGTGCAAATCTGAACCCCGTCAATGTTTTACTTTGGCGGTAATCGACGATTTTTGGACAAATTATGACGTCACTTTTGCACCAAAAAGTTGTAATTCCCAAGGTTTTACGAATTTTGCATGACTCCACACAGGAAAGTTGTTCAGGATGCTCAACTTGGTCGATTTGCACCGTCAAAACGAGATTTCCAGAGTTGACTATTAGAAAAACAAGATGGCCGCTCTTCCTTTTTCCCTGCACGGGGAATAAACTTTTTAATTTTCGAGCTCCCAAAAAGCCGAATTAGCGTGATTACTTCTTGCGGATACCCCACCCGAGTGTGCCGGTGCAAATTTGAACCCATTTAATGTTTCACTTTAGCGGTAATCGACGATTTTTGGTCAAATGATGACGTCTCTTTTGCACCAAAAAGTTGTAATTCCCAAGGTTGTACGAATTTTGCATAACTCCACACAGGAAAGTTGTTCAGGATGCTCAACTTGGTCGATTTGCACCGTCAAAACGTATTTCAATAGTTGACTATTAGAAAAACAAGATGGCCGCTCTTCCCTTTTCCCTGCCCGGGGAATAAACTTTTTAATTTTCGAGCTCCCAAAAAGCCGAATTAGCGTGATTACTTCTTGCGGATACCCCACCCGAGTGTGCCTGTGCAAATTTGAACCCCATCAATGTTTTACTTTGGCGGTAATCGACGATTTTTTGTCAAATTATGACGTCACTTTTGCACCAAAAAGTTGTAATTCCCAAGGTTTTGCGAATTTTGCATGACTCCACACAGGAAAGTTGTTCAGGATGCTCAACTTGGTCGATTTGCACCGTCAAAACGCGATTTCCAGAGTTGAATATTAGAAAAACAAGATGGCCGCTCTTCCCTTTTCCCTGCCCGGGGAATAAACTTTTTAATTTTCGAGCTCCCAAAAAGCCGAATTAGCTTGATTACTTCTTGCGGATACCCCACCCGAGTGTGCCGGTGCAAATCTGAACCCCGTCAATGTTTTACTTTGGCGGTAATCGACGATTTTTGGACAAATTATGACGTCACTTTTGCACCAAAAAGTTGTAATTCCCAAGGTTTTACGAATTTTGCATGACTCCACACAGGAAAGTTGTTCAGGATGCTCAACTTGGTCGATTTGCACCGTCAAAACGAGATTTCCAGAGTTGACTATTAGAAAAACAAGATGGCCGCTCTTCCTTTTTCCCTGCACGGGGAATAAACTTTTTAATTTTCGAGCTCCCAAAAAGCCGAATTAGCGTGATTACTTCTTGCGGATACCCCACCCGAATGTGCCGGTGCAAATTTGAACCCATTTAATGTTTCACTTTAGCGGTAATCGACGATTTTTGGTCAAATTATGACGTCACTTTTGCACCAAAAAGTTGTAATTCCCAAGGTTGTACGAATTTTGCATGACTCCACACAGGAAAGTTGTTCAGGATGCTCAACTTGGTCGATTTGCACCGTCAAAACGCGATTTCCATAGTTGACTATTAGAAAAACAAGATGGCCGCTCTTCCCTTTTCCCTGCCCGGGGAATAAACTTTTTAATTTTCGAGCTCCCAAAAAGTCGAATTAGCGTGATTACTTCTTGCGGATACCCCACCCGAGTGTGCCTGTGCAAATCTGAACCCCATCAATGTTTTACTTTGGCGGTAATCGACGAATTTTTGTCAAATTATGACGTCACTTTTGCACCAAAAAGTTGTAATTCCCAAGGTTGTACGAATTTTGCATGACTCCACACAGGAAAGTTGTTCAGGATGCTCAACTTGGTCGATTTGCACCGTCAAAACGAGATTTCCATAGTTGACTATTAGAAAAACAAGATGGCCGCTCTTCCCTTTTCCCTGCCCGGGGAATAAACTTTTTAATTTTCGAGCTCCCAAAAAGCCGAATTAGCGTGATTACTTCTTGCGGATACCCCACCCGAGTGTGCCTGTGCAAATTTGAACCCCATCAATGTTTTACTTTGGCGGTAATCGACGATTTTTTGTCAAATCATGACGTCACTTTTGCACCAAAAAGTTGTAATTCCCAAGGTTTTGCGAAATTTGCATGACTCCACACAGGAAAGTTGTTCAGGATGCTCAACTTTGTCGATTTGCACCGTCAAAACGCGATTTCCAGAGTTGACTCTTAGAAAAACAAGATGGCCGCTCTTCCCTTTTCCCTGCCCGGGGAATAAACTTTTTAATTTTCGAGCTCCCAAAAAGCCGAATTAGCGTGATTACTTCTTGCGGATACCCCACCCGAGTGCGCCTGTGCAAATTTGAACCCCGTCAATGTTTTACTTTGGCGGTAATCGACGATTTTTGGTCAAATAATGACGTCACTTTTGCACCAAAAAGTTGTAATTCCCAAGGTTTTGCGAATTTTGCATGACTCCACACAGGAAAGTTGTTCAGGATGCTCAACTTGGTCGATTTGCACCGTCAAAACGCGATTTACAGAGTTGAATATTAGAAAAACAAGATGGCCGCTCTTTCATTTTCCCTGACCGGAGAATAACTTTTTAATTTTCGAGCCACCCCGAAAAGCCGAATTAGCGTGATTACTTCTTGCGGATACCCCACCCGAGTGTGCCGGTGCAAATCTGAACCCCGTCAATGTTTTACTTTGGCGGTAATCGACGATTTTTGGACAAATTATGACGTAACTTTTGCACCAAAAAGTTGTAATTCCCAAGGTTTTACGAATTTTGCATAACTCCACACAGGAAAGTTGTTCAGGATGCTCAACTTGGTCGATTTGCACCGTCAAGACGAGATTTCCAGAGTTGACTATTAGAAAAACAAGATGGCCGCTCTTCCTTTTTCCCTGCACGGGGAATAAACTTTTTAATTTTCGAGCTCCCAAAAAGCCGAATTAGCGTGATTACTTCTTGCGGATACCCCACCCGAGTGTGCTGGTGCAAATTTGAACCCATTTAATGTTTCACTTTAGCGGTAATCGACGATTTTTGGTCAAATTATGACGTCACTTTTGCACCAAAAAGTTGTAATTCCCAAGGTTTTGCGAATTTTGCATGACTCCACACAGGAAAGTTGTTCAGGATGCTCAACTTGGTCGATTTGCACCGTCAAAACGCGATTTCCATAGTTGACTATTAGAAAAACAAGATGGCCGCTCTTCCCTTTTCCCTGCCCGGGGAATAAACTTTTTAATTTTCGAGCTCCCAAAAAGTCGAATTAGCGTGATTACTTCTTGCGGATACCCCACCCGAGTGTGCCTGTGCAAATCTGAACCCCATCAATGTTTTACTTTGGCGGTAATCGACGAATTTTTGTCAAATTATGACGTCACTTTTGCACCAAAAAGTTGTAATTCCCAAGGTTTTGCGAATTTTGCATGACTCCACACAGGAAAGTTGTTCAGGATGCTCAACTTGGTCGATTTGCACCGTCAAAACGCGATTTCCAGAATTGAATATTAGAAAAACAAGATGGCCGCTCTTCCATTTTCCCTGACCGGAGAATAACTTTTTAATGTTCGAGCCACCATGAAAAGCCGAATTAGCGTGATTACTTCTTGCGGATACCCCACCCGAGTGTGCCGGTGCAAATCTGAACCCCGTCAATGTTTTACTTTGGCGGTAATCGACGATTTTTGGACAAATTATAACGTCACTTTTGCACCAAAAAGTTGTAATTCCCAAGGTTTTACGAATTTTGCATGACTCCACACAAGAAAGTTGTTCAGGATGCTCAACTTGGTCGATTTGCACCGTCAAAACGCGATTTCCAGAGTTGACTATTAGAAAAACAAGATGGCCGCTCTTCCCTTTTCCCTGCCCGGGGAATAAACTTTTTAATTTTCGAGCCACCCCGAAAAGCCGAATTAGCCTGATTACTTCTTGCGGATACCCCACCCGAGTGTGCCGGTGCAAATCTGAACCCCGTCAATGTTTTACTTTGGCGGTAATCGACGATTTTTGGACAAATTATGACGTCACTTTTGCACCAAAAAGTTGTAATTCCCAAGGTTTTACGAATTTTGCTTGACTCCACACAGGAAAGTTGTTCAGGATGCTCAACTTGGTCGATTTGCACCGTCAAAACGCGATTTCCATAGTTGACTATTAGAAAAACAAGATGGCCGCTCTTCCCTTTTCCCTGCCCGGGGAACAAACTTTTTAATTTTCGAGCTCCCAAAAAGCCGAATTAGCGTGATTACTTCTTGCGGATACCCCACCCGAGTGTGCCTGTGCAAATTTGAACCCAGTCAATGTTTTACTTTGGCGGTAATCGACGATTTTTGGTCAAATAATGACGTCACTTTTGCACCAAAAAGTTGTAATTCCCTAGGTTTTGCGAATTTTGCATGACTCCACACAGGAAAGTTGATCAGGATGCTCAACTTGGTCGATTTGCACCGTAAAAAAAGCGATTTCCAGAGTTGAATATTAGAAAAACAAGATGGCCGCTCTTCCCTTTTCCCTGCCCGGGGAATAAACTTTTTAATTTTCGAGCCACCCCGAAAAGCCGAATTAGCGTGATTACTTCTTGCGGATACCCCACCCGAGTGTGCCGGTGCAAATCTGAACCCCGTCAATGTTTTACTTTGGCGGTAATCGACGATTTTTAGTCAAATTATGACGTCACTTTTGCACCAAAAAGTTGTAATTCCCAAGGTTTTGCGAATTTTGCATGACTCCACACAGGAAAATTGTTCAAGATGCTCAACTTGGTCGATTTGCACTGTCAAAACGCGATTTCCAGAGTTGACTGTTAGAAAAACAAGATGGCCGCTCTTCCCTTTTCCCTGCCCGGGGAATAAACTTTTTAATTTTCGAGCTCCCGAAAAGCCGAATTAGCGTGATTACTTCTTGCGGATACCCCACCCGAGTGTGGCGGTGCAAATTTGAACCCAGTCAATGTTTTACTTTGGCGGTAATTCACGATTTTTGGTCAAATAATGACGTCACTTTTGAACCAAAAAGTTGTATTTCCCTAGGTTTTGCGAATTTTGCATGACTCCACACAGGAAAGTTGTTCAGGATGCTCAACTTGGTCGATTTGCACCGTCAAATCGCGATTTCCAGAGTTGACTTCTAGAAAAACAAGATGGCCGCACTTCCCTTTACCCTTCCCAGGGAATAAACGTTTTAATTTTCGTGGCACCCCGAAAAGCCGAATAAGCGTGATTACTTCTTGCGGATACCCCACCCGAGTGTGCCGGTGCAAATTTGAACCCCGTCAATGTTTTACTTTGGCGGTAATCGACGATTTTGGGTCAAATTATGACGTCACTTTTGCACAAAAAAAGTTGTAATTCTCAAGGTTTTGCGAATTTTGCATGACTCCACACAGGAAAATTGTTCAGGATGCTCAACTTGGTCGATTTGCACCGTCAAAACGCGATTTCCAGAGTTGAATATTAGACAAACAAGATGGCCGCTCTTCCCTTTTCCCTGCCGGGGAATAAACTTGTTAATTTTCGAGCTCCCGAAAAGCCGAATAAGCGTGATTACTTCTTGCGGATACCCCACCCGAGTGTGCCTGTGCAAATTTGAACCCCATCAATGTTTTACTTTGGCGGTAATAGACGATTTTTTGTCAAATTATGACGTCACTTTTGCACCAAAAAGTTGTAATTCCCAAGGTTTTGCGAATTTTGCATGACTCCACACAGGAAAGTTGTTCAGGATGCTCAACTTGGTCGATTTGCACCGTCAAAACGCGATTTCCAGAGTTGACTATTAGAAAACAAGATGGCCGCTCTTCCCTTTTCCCTGCCCGGGGAATAAACTTTTTAATTTTCGAGCTCCCAAAAAGCCGAATTAGCGTGATTACTTCTTGCGGATACCCCACCCGAGTGTGCCTGTGCAAATTTGAACCCCATCAATGTTTTACTTTGGCGGTAATCGACGATTTTTTGTCAAATTATGACGTCACTTTTGCACCAAAAAGTTGTAATTCCCTAGGTTTTGCGAATTTTGCATGACTCCACACAGGAAAGTTGTTCGTGATGCTCAACTTGGTCGATTTGCACCGTCAAAACGCGATTTCCAGAGTTGACTATTAGAAAACAAGATGGCCGCTCTTCCCTTTTCCCTGCCCGGGGAATAAACTTTTTAATTTTCGAGCCACCCCGAAAAGCCGAATTAGCGTGGTTACTTCTTGCGGATACCCCACCCGAGTGTGCCGGTGCAAATCTGAACCCCGTCAATGTTTTACTTTGGCGGTAATCGACGATTTTTGGACAAATTATGACGTCACTTTTGCACCAAAAAGTTGTAATTCCCAAGGTTTTACGAATTTTGCATGACTCCACACAGGAAAGTTGTTCAGGATGCTCAACTTGGTCGATTTGCACCGTCAAAACGCGATTTCCAGAGTTGACTATTAGAAAAACAAGATGGCCGCTCTTCCCTTTTCCCTGCCCGGTTAATAAACTTTTTAATTTTCGAGCTCCCGAAAAGCCGAATTAGCGTGATTACTTCTTGCGGATACCCCACCCGAGTGTGCCTGTGCAAATTTGAACCCCATCAATGTTTTACTTTGGCGGTAATCGACGATTTTTGGTCAAACTATGACGTCACTTTTGCACCAAAAAATTGTAATTCCCGAGGTTTTGCGAGTTTTGCATGACTTCACACAGGAAAGTTGTTCAGGATGCTCAACTTGGTCGATTTGCACCGTCAAAACGCGATTTCCAGAGTTGACTATTAGAAAAACAAGATGGCCGCTCTTCCCTTTTCCCTGCCCGGGGAATAAACTTTTTAATTTTCGAGCTCCCAAAAAGCCAAATTAGCGTGATTACTTCTTGCGGATACCCCACCCGAGTGTGCCTGTGCAAATTTGAACCCCATCAATGTTTTACTTTGGCGGTAATCGACAATTTTTTGTCAAATTATGACGTCACTTTTGCACCAAAAAGTTGTAATTCCCAAGGTTTTGCGAATTTTGCATGACTCCACACAGGAAAGTTGTTCAGGATGCTCAACTTGGTCGATTTGCACCGTCAAAACGCGATTTCCAGAGTTGACTATTAGAAAAACAAGATGGCCGCTCTTCCCTTTTCCCTGCCCGGGGAATAAACTTTTTAATTTTCGAGCTCCCAAAAAGCCGAATTAGCGTTATTACTTCTTGCGGATACCCCACCCGAGTGTGCCTGTGCAAATTTGAACCCCATCAATGTTTTACTTTGGCGGTAATCGACGATTTTTTGTCAAATTATGACGTCACTTTTGCACCAAAAAGTTGTAATTCCCAAGGTTTTGCGAATTTTGCATGACTCCACACAGGAAAGTTGTTCGTGATGCTCAACTTGGTCGATTTGCACCGTCAAAACGCGATTTCCAGAGTTGACTATTAGAAAACAAGATGGCCGCTCTTCCCTTTTCCCTGCCCGGGGAATAAACTTTTTAATTTTCGAGCCACCCCGAAAAGCCGAATTAGCGTGATTACTTCTTGCGGATACCCCACCCGAGTGTGCCGGTGCAAATCTGAACCCCGTCAATGTTTTACTTTGGCGGTAATCGACGATTTTTGGACAAATTATGACGTCACTTTTGCACCAAAAAGTTGTAATTCCCAAGGTTTTACGAATTTTGCATGACTCCACACAGGAAAGTTGTTCAGGATGCTCAACTTGGTCGATTTGCACCGTCAAAACGCGATTTCCATAGTTGACTATTAGAAAAACAAGGTGGCCGCTCTTCCCTTTTCCCTGCCCGGGGAATAAACTTTTTAATTTTCGAGCTCCCAAAAAGCCGAATTAGCATGATTACTTCTTGCGGATACCCCACCCGAGTGTGCCTGTGCAAATTTGAACCCCATCAATGTTTTACTTTGGCGGTAATCGATGATTTTTTGTCAAATTATGACGTCACTTTTGCACCAAAAAGTTGTAATTCCCAAGGTTTTGCGAATTTTGCATGACTCCACACAGGAAAGTTGTTCGTGATGCTCAACTTGGTCGATTTGCACCGTCAAAACTTGATTTCCAGAGTTGACTATTAGAAAAACAAGATGGCCGCTCTTCCCTTTTCCCTGCCCGGGGAATAAACTTTTTAATTTTCGAACTCCCGAAAAGCCGAATTAGCGTGATTACTTTATGCGGATACCCCACCCGAGTGTGCCGGTGCAAATCTGAACCCCGTCAATGTGTTACTTTGGCGGTAATCGACGATTATTGGACAAATTATGACGTCACTTTTGCACCAAAAAGTTGTAATTCCCAAGGTTTTACGAATTTTGCATGACTCCACACAGGAAAGTTGTTCAGGATGCTCAACTTGGTCGATTTGCACCGTCAAAACGCGATTTCCAGAGTTGACTATTAGAAAAACAAGATGGCCGCTCTTCCCTTTTCCCTGCACGGGGAATAAACTTTTTAATTTTCGAGCTCCCGAAAAGCCGAATTAGCGTGATTACTTCTTGCGGATACCCCACCCGAGTGTGCCTGTGCAAATTTGAACCCCATCAATGTTTTACTTTGGCGGTAATCGACGATTTTTGGTCAAACTATGACGTCACTTTTGCACCAAAAAATTGTAATTCCCGAGGTTTTGCGAGTTTTGCATGACTTCACACAGGAAAGTTGTTCAGGATGCTCAACTTGGTCGATTTGCACCGTCAAAACGCGATTTCCAGAGTTGACTATTAGAAAAACAAGATGGCCGCTCTTCCCTTTTCCCTGCCCGGGGAATAAACTTTTTAATTTTCGAGCTCCCAAAAAGCCAAATTAGCGTGATTACTTCTTGCGGATACCCCACCCGAGTGTGCCTGTGCAAATTTGAACCCCATCAATGTTTTACTTTGGCGGTAATCGACAATTTTTTGTCAAATTATGACGTCACTTTTGCACCAAAAAGTTGTAATTCCCAAGGTTTTGCGAATTTTGCATGACTCCACACAGGAAAGTTGTTCAGGATGCTCAACTTGGTCGATTTGCACCGTCAAAACGCGATTTCCAGAGTTGACTATTAGAAAAACAAGATGGCCGCTCTTCCCTTTTCCCTGCCCGGGGAATAAACTTTTTAATTTTCGAGCTCCCAAAAAGCCGAATTAGCGTTATTACTTCTTGCGGATACCCCACCCGAGTGTGCCTGTGCAAATTTGAACCCCATCAATGTTTTACTTTGGCGGTAATCGACGATTTTTTGTCAAATTATGACGTCACTTTTGCACCAAAAAGTTGTAATTCCCAAGGTTTTGCGAATTTTGCATGACTCCACACAGGAAAGTTGTTCGTGATGCTCAACTTGGTCGATTTGCACCGTCAAAACGCGATTTCCAGAGTTGACTATTAGAAAACAAGATGGCCGCTCTTCCCTTTTCCCTGCCCGGGGAATAAACTTTTTAATTTTCGAGCCACCCCGAAAAGCCGAATTAGCGTGATTACTTCTTGCGGATACCCCACCCGAGTGTGCCGGTGCAAATCTGAACCCCGTCAATGTTTTACTTTGGCGGTAATCGACGATTTTTGGACAAATTATGACGTCACTTTTGCACCAAAAAGTTGTAATTCCCAAGGTTTTACGAATTTTGCATGACTCCACACAGGAAAGTTGTTCAGGATGCTCAACTTGGTCGATTTGCACCGTCAAAACGCGATTTCCATAGTTGACTATTAGAAAAACAAGATGGCCGCTCTTCCCTTTTCCCTGCCCGGGGAATAAACTTTTTAATTTTCGAGCTCCCAAAAAGCCGAATTAGCATGATTACTTCTTGCGGATACCCCACCCGAGTGTGCCTGTGCAAATTTGAACCCCATCAATGTTTTACTTTGGCGGTAATCGATGATTTTTTGTCAAATTATGACGTCACTTTTGCACCAAAAAGTTGTAATTCCCAAGGTTTTGCGAATTTTGCATGACTCCACACAGGAAAGTTGTTCGTGATGCTCAACTTGGTCGATTTGCACCGTCAAAACTTGATTTCCAGAGTTGACTATTAGAAAAACAAGATGGCCGCTCTTCCCTTTTCCCTGCCCGGGGAATAAACTTTTTAATTTTCGAACTCCCGAAAAGCCGAATTAGCGTGATTACTTTATGCGGATACCCCACCCGAGTGTGCCGGTGCAAATCTGAACCCCGTCAATGTGTTACTTTGGCGGTAATCGACGATTATTGGACAAATTATGACGTCACTTTTGCACCAAAAAGTTGTAATTCCCAAGGTTTTACGAATTTTGCATGACTCCACACAGGAAAGTTGTTCAGGATGCTCAACTTGGTCGATTTGCACCGTCAAAACGCGATTTCCAGAGTTGACTATTAGAAAAACAAGATGGCCGCTCTTCCCTTTTCCCTGCACGGGGAATAAACTTTTTAATTTTCGAGCTCCCGAAAAGCCGAATTAGCGTGATTACTTCTTGCGGATACCCCACCCGAGTGTGCCGGTGCAAATTTGAACCCATTTAATGTTTCACTTTTTCGGTAATCGACGATTTTTGGTCAAACTATGACGTCACTTTTGCACCAAAAAGTTGTAATTCCCAAGGTTTTACGAATTTTGCATGACTCCACACAAGAAAGTTGTTCAGGATGCTCAACTTGGTCGATTTGCACCGTCAAAACGCGATTTCCAGAGTTGAATATTAGAAAAAACAAGATGGCCGCTCTTCCTTTTTCCCTGCACGGGGAATAAACTTTTTAATTTTCGAGCTCCCGAAAAGCCGAATTAGCGCGATTACTTCTTGCGGATACCCCACCCGAGTGTGCCGGTGCAAATTTGAACCCATTTAATGTTTCACTTTGGCGGTAATCGACGATTTTTGGACAAATTATGACGTCACTTTTGCACCAAAAAGTTGTAATTCCCAAGGTTTTACGAATTTTGCATGACTCCACACAGGAAAGTTGTTCAGGATGCTCAACTTGGTCGATTTGCACCGTCAAAACGCGATTTCCATAGTTGACTATTAGAAAAACAAGATGGCCGCTCTTCCCTTTTCCCTGCCCGGGGAATAAACTTTTTAATTTTCGAGCTCCCAAAAAGCCGAATTAGCGTGATTACTTCTTGCGGATACCCCACCCGAGTGAGCCTGTGCAAATTTGAACCCCATCAATGTTTTACTTTGGCGGTAATCGACGATTTTTTGTCAAATTATGACGTCACTTTTGCACCAAAAAGTTGTAATTCCCAAGGTTTTGCGAATTTTGCATGACTCCACACAGGAAAGTTGTTCGTGATGCTCAACTTGGTCGATTTGCACCGTCAAAACGCGATTTCCAGAGTTGACTATTAGAAAAACAAAATGGCCGCTCTTCCCTTTTCCCTGCCCGGGGAATAAACTTTTTAATTTTCGAGCTCCCAAAAAGCCGAATTAGCGTGATTACTTCTTGCGGATACCCCACCCGAGTGTGCCTGTGCAAATTTGAACCCCATCAATGTTTTACTTTGGCGGTAATCGACGATTTTTTGTCAAATTATGACGTCACTTTTGCACCAAAAAGTTGTAATTCCCAAGGTTTTGCGAATTTTGCATGACTCCACACAGGAAAGTTGTTCGTGATGCTCAACTTGGTCGATTTGCACCGTCAAAACGCGATTTCCAGAGTTGACTATTAGAAAACAAGATGGCCGCTCTTCCCTTTTCCCTGCCCGGGGAATAAACTTTTTAATTTTCGAGCCACCCCGAAAAGCCGAATTAGCGTGATTACTTCTTGCGGATACCCCACCCGAGTGTGCCGGTGCAAATCTGAACCCCGTCAATGTATTACTTTGGTGGTAATCGACGATTTTTGGACAAATTATGACGTCACTTTTGCACCAAAAAGTTGTAATTCCCAAGGTTTTACGAATTTTGCATGACTCCACACAGGAAAGTTGTTCAGGATGCTCAACTTGGTCGATTTGCACCGTCAAAACGCGATTTCCAGAGTTGACTATTAGAAAAACAAGATGGCCGCTCTTCCCTTTTCCCTGCACGGGGAATAAACTTTTTAATTTTCGAGCTCCCGAAAAGCCGAATTAGCGTGATTACTTCTTGCGGATACCCCACCCGAGTGTGCCGGTGCAAATTTGAACCCATTTAATGTTTCACTTTGGCGGTAATCGACGATTTTTGGTCAAACTATGACGTCACTTTTGCACCAAAAAGTTGTAATTCCCAAGGTTTTACGAATTGTGCATGACTCCACACAGGAAAGTTGTTCAGGATGCTCAACTTGGTCGATTTGCACCGTCAAAACGCGATTTCCAGAGTTGACTATTAGAAAAACAAGATGGCCGCTCTTCCCTTTTCCCTGCCCGGGGAATAAACTTTTTAATTTTCGAGCTCCCAAAAAGCCGAATTAGCGTTATTACTTCTTGCGGATACCCCACCCGAGTGTGTCTGTGCAAATTTGAACCCCGTCAATGTTTTACTTTGGCGGTAATCGACGATTTTTGGTCAAATAATGACGTCACTTTTGCACCAAAAAGTTGTAATTCCCTAGGGTTTGCGAATTTTGAATGACTCCACACAGGAAAGTTGTTCAGGGTGCTCAACTTGGTCGATTTGCACCGTCAAAACGCGATTTCCAGAGTTGAATATTAGAAAAACAAGATGGCCGCTCTTCCATTTTCCCTGACCGGAGAATAACTTTTTAATTTTCAAGCCACCCCGAAAAGCCGAATTAGCGTGATTACTTCTTGCGGATACCCCACCCGAGTGTGCCGGTGCAAATCTGAACCCCGTCAATGTTTTACTTTGGCGGTAATCGACGATTTCTGGACAAATTATAACGTAACTTTTGCACCAAAAAGTTGTAATTCCCAAGGTTTTACGAATTTTGCATGACTCCACACAGGAAAGTTGTTCAGGATGCTCAACTTGGTCGATTTGCACCGTCAAAACGCGATTTCCAGAGTTGACTATTAGAAAAACAAGATGGCCGCTCTTCCTTTTTCCCTGCACGGGGAATAAACTTTTTAATTTTCGAGCTCCCGAAAAGCCGAATTAGCGTGATTACTTCTTGCGGATACCCCACCCGAGTGTGCCTGTGCAAATTTGAACCCCATCAATGTTTTACTTTGGCGGTAATCGACGATTTTTTGTCAAATTATGACGTCACTTTTGCACCAAAAAGTTGTAATTCCCAAGGTTTTGCGAATTTTGCATGACTCCACACAGGAAAGTTGTTCGTGATGCTCAACTTGGTCGATTTGCACCGTCAAAACTTGATTTCCAGAGTTGACTATTAGAAAAACAAGATGGCCGCTCTTCCCTTTTCCCTGCCCGGGGAATAAACTTTTTAATTTTCGCGCTCCCGAAAAGCCGAATTAGCGTGATTACTTTATGCGGATACCCCACCCGAGTGTGCCGCTGCAAATCTGAACCCCGTCAATGTGTTACTTTGGCGGTAATCGACGATTTTTGGTCAAATTATGACGTCACTTTTGCACCAAAAAGTTGTAATTCCCAAGGTTTTACGAATTTTGCATGACTCCACACAGGAAAGTTGTTCAGGATGCTCAACTTGGTCGATTTGCACCGTCAAAACGCGATTTCCAGAGTTGACTATTAGAAAAACAAGATGGCCGCTCTTCCATTTTCCCTGACCGGAGAATAACTTTTTAATTTTCGAGCCCCCAAAAAGCCAAATTAGCGTGATTACTTCTTGCGGATACCCCAACCGAGTGTGCCTGTGCAAGTTTGAACCCCATCAATGTTTTACTTTGGCGGTAATCGACGATTTTTGGTCAAATCATGACGTCACTTTTGCACCAAAAAGTTGTAATTCCCAAGGTTTTACGAATTTTGCATGACTCCACACAGGAAAGTTGTTCAGGATGCTCCACTTGGTCGATTTGCACCGTCAAAACGCGATTTCCAGAGTTGACTATTAGAAAAACAAGATGGCCGCTCTTCCTTTTTCCCTGCACGGGGAATAAACTTTTTAATTTTCGAGCTCCCGAAAAGCCGAATTAGCAAGATTACTTCTTGCGGATACCCCACCCGAGTGTGCCGGTGCAAATTTGAACCCATTTAATGTTTCACTTTGGCGGTAATCGACGATTTTTGGTCAAATTATGACGTCACTTTTGCACCAAAAAGTTGTAATTCCCAAGGTTTTACGAATTTTGCATGACTCCACACAGGAAAGTTGTTCAGGATGCTCAACTTGGTCGATTTGCACCGTCAAAACGCGATTTCCATAGTTGACTATTAGAAAAACAAGATGGCCGCTCTTCCCTTTTCCCTGCCCGGGGAATAAACTTTTTAATTTTCGAGCTCCCAAAAAGCCGAATTAGCGTGATTACTTCTTGCGGATACCCCACCCGAGTGTGCCGGTGCAAATTTGAACCCATTTAATGTTTCACTTCGGCGGTAATCGACGATTTTTGGTCAAATTATGACGTCACTTTTGCACCAAAAAGTTGTAATTCCCAAGGTTTTACGAATTTTGCATGACTCCACACAGGAAAGTTGTTCAGGATGCTCAACTTGGTCGATTTGCACCGTCAAAACGCGATTTCCAGAGTTGACTATAAGAAAAACAAGATGGCCGCTCTTCCCTTTTCCCTGCCCGGGGAATAAACTTTTTAATTTTCGATCCCCCAAAAAACCGAATTAGCGTGATTACTTCTTGCGGATACCCCACCCGAGTGTGCCTGTGCAAATTTGAACCCCATCAATGTTTTACTTTGGCGGTAATCGACGATTTTTTGTCAAATTATGACGTCACTTTTGCACCAAAAAGTTGTAATTCCCAAGGTTTTGCGAATTTTGCATGACTCCACACAGGAAAGTTGTACAGGATGCTCAACTTGGTCGATTTGCACCGTCAAAACGCGATTTCCAGAGTTGAATATTAGAAAAACAAGATGGCCGCTCTTCCATTTTTCCTGCCCGGGGAATAAACTTTTTTAATTTTCGAGCCACCCCGAAAAGCCGAATTAGCGTGATTACTTCTTGCGGATACCCCACCCGAGTGTGCCGGTGCAAATCTGAACCCCGTCAATGTTTTACTTTGGCGGTAATCGACGATTTTTGGACAAATTATGACGTCACTTTTGCACCAAAAAGTTGTAATTCCCAAGGTTTTACGAATTTTGCATGACTCCACACAGGAAAGTTGTTCAGGATGCTCAACTTGGTCGATTTGCACCGTCAAAACGCGATTTCCAGAGTTGACTATAAGAAAAACAAGATGGCCGCTCTTCCCTTTTCCCTGCCCGGGGAATAAACTTTTTAATTTTCGAGCTCCCGAAAATCCGAATTAGCGTGATTACTTCTTGCGGATACCCCACCCGAGTGTGCCGGTGCAAATTTGAACCCATTTAATGTTTCACTTTGGCGGTAATCGACGATTTTTGGTCAAATTATGACGTCACTTTTGCACCAAAAAGTTGTAATTCCCAAGGTTTTACGAATTTTGCATGACTCCACACAGGAAAGTTGTTCAGGATGCTCAACTTGGTCGATTTGCACCGTCAAAACGCGATTTCCAGAGTTGACTATAAGAAAAACAAGATGGCCGCTCTTCCCTTTTCCCTGCCCGGGGAATAAACTTTTTAATTTTCGAGCTCCCGAAAAGCCGAATTAGCGTGATTACTTCTTGCGGATACCCCACCCGAGTGTGCCTGTGCAAATTTGAACCCCATCAATGTTTTACTTTGGCGGTAATCGACGATTTTTTGTCAAATTATGACGTCACTTTTGCACCAAAAAGTTGTAATTCCCAAGGTTTTGCGAATTTTGCATGACTCCACACAGGAAAGTTGTTCAGGATGCTCAACTTGGTCGATTTGCACCGTCAAAACGCGATTTCCATAGTTGACTCTTAGAAAAACAAGATGGCCGCTCTTCCCTTTTCCCTGCCCGGGGAATAAACTTTTTAATTTTCGAGCTCCCGAAAAGCCGAATTAGCGTGATTACTTCTTGCGGATACCCCACCCGAGTGTGCCGGTGCAAATTTGAACCCATTTAATGTTTCACTTCGGCGGTAATCGACGATTTTTGGTCAAATTATGACGTCACTTTTGCACCAAAAAGTTGTAATTCCCAAGGTTTTACGAATTTTGCATGACTCCACACAGGAAAGTTGTTCAGGATGCTCAACTTGGTCGATTTGCACCGTCAAAACGCGATTTCCAGAGTTGACTATAAGAAAAACAAGATGGCCGCTCTTCCCTTTTCCCTGCCCGGGGAATAAACTTTTTAATTTTCGATCCCCCAAAAAACCGAATTAGCGTGATTACTTCTTGCGGATACCCCACCCGAGTGTGCCTGTGCAAATTTGAACCCCATCAATGTTTTACTTTGGCGGTAATCGACGATTTTTTGTCAAATTATGACGTCACTTTTGCACCAAAAAGTTGTAATTCCCAAGGTTTTGCGAATTTTGCATGACTCCACACAGGAAAGTTGTACAGGATGCTCAACTTGGTCGATTTGCACCGTCAAAACGCGATTTCCAGAGTTGAATATTAGAAAAACAAGATGGCCGCTCTTCCATTTTTCCTGCCCGGGGAATAAACTTTTTAATTTTCGAGCCACCCCGAAAAGCCGAATTAGCGTGATTACTTCTTGCGGATACCCCACCCGAGTGTGCCGGTGCAAATCTGAACCCCGTCAATGTTTTACTTTGGCGGTAATCGACGATTTTTAGACAAATTATGACGTCACTTTTGCACCAAAAAGTTGTAATTCCCAAGGTTTTACGAATTTTGCATGACTCCACACAGGAAAGTTGTTCAGGATGCTCAACTTGGTCGATTTGCACCGTCAAAACGCGATTTCCAGAGTTGACTATAAGAAAAACAAGATGGCCGCTCTTCCCTTTTCCCTGCCCGGGGAATAAACTTTTTAATTTTCGAGCTCCCGAAAATCCGAATTAGCGTGATTACTTCTTGCGGATACCCCACCCGAGTGTGCCGGTGCAAATTTGAACCCATTTAATGTTTCACTTTGGCGGTAATCGACGATTTTTGGTCAAATTATGACGTCACTTTTGCACCAAAAAGTTGTAATTCCCAAGGTTTTACGAATTTTGCATGACTCCACACAGGAAAGTTGTTCAGGATGCTCAACTTGGTCGATTTGCACCGTCAAAACGCGATTTCCAGAGTTGAATATTAGAAAAACAAGATGGCCGCTCTTCCATTTTCCCTGACCGGAGAATAACTTTTTAATTTTCGAGCCACCCCGAAAAGCCGAATTAGCGTGATTACTTCTTGCGGATACCCCACCCGAGTGTGCCGGTGCAAATCTGAACCCCGTCAATGTTTTACTTTGGCGGTAATCGACGATTTTTGGACAAATTATGACGTCACTTTTGCACCAAAAAGTTGTAATTCCCAAAGTTTTACGAATTTTGCATGACTACACACAGGAAAGTTGTTCAGGATGCTCAACTTGGTCGATTTGCACCGTCAAAACGCGATTTCCAGAGTTGACTATAAGAAAAACAAGATGGCCGCTCTTCCCTTTTCCCTGCCCGGGGAATAAACTTTTTAATTTTCGAGCTCCCGAAAAGCCGAATTAGCGTGATTACTTCTTGCGGATACCCCACCCGAGTGTGCCGGTGCAAATTTGAACCCATTTAATGTTTCACTTCGGCGGTAATCGACGATTTTTGGTCAAATTATGACGTCACTTTTGCACCAAAAAGTTGTAATTCCCAAGGTTTTACGAATTTTGCATGACTCCACACAGGAAAGTTGTTCAGGATGCTCAACTTGGTCGATTTGCACCGTCAAAACGCGATTTCCAGAGTTGACTATAAGGAAAACAAGATGGCCGCTCTTCCCTTTTCCCTGCCCGGGGAATAAACTTTTTAATTTTCGATCCCCCAAAAAACCGAATTAGCGTGATTACTTCTTGCGGATACCCCACCCGAGTGTGCCTGTGCAAATTTGAACCCCATCAATGTTTTACTTTGGCGGTAATCGACGATTTTTTGTCAAATTATGACGTCACTTTTGCACCAAAAAGTTGTAATTCCCAAGGTTTTGCGAATTTTGCATGACTCCACACAGGAAAGTTGTACAGGATGCTCAACTTGGTCGATTTGCACCGTCAAAACGCGATTTCCAGAGTTGAATATTAGAAAAACAAGATGGCCGCTCTTCCATTTTTCCTGCCCGGGGAATAAACTTTTTAATTTTCGAGCCACCCCGAAAAGCCGAATTAGCGTGATTACTTCTTGCGGATACCCCACCCGAGTGTGCCGGTGCAAATCTGAACCCCGTCAATGTTTTACTTTGGCGGTAATCGACGATTTTTGGACAAATTATGACGTCACTTTTGCACCAAAAAGTTGTAATTCCCAAGGTTTTACGAATTTTGCATGACTCCACACAGGAAAGTTGTTCAGGATGCTCAACTTGGTCGATTTGCACCGTCAAAACGCGATTTCCAGAGTTGACTATAAGAAAAACAAGATGGCCGCTCTTCCCTTTTCCCTGCCCGGGGAATAAACTTTTTAATTTTCGAGCTCCCGAAAATCCGAATTAGCGTGATTACTTCTTGCGGATACCCCACCCGAGTGTGCCGGTGCAAATTTGAACCCATTTAATGTTTCACTTTGGCGGTAATCGACGATTTTTGGTCAAATTATGACGTCACTTTTGCACCAAAAAGTTGTAATTCCCAAGGTTTTACGAATTTTGCATGACTCCACACAGGAAAGTTGTTCAGGATGCTCAACTTGGTCGATTTGCACCGTCAAAACGCGATTTCCAGAGTTGAATATTAGAAAAACAAGATGGCCGCTCTTCCATTTTTCCTGCCCGGGGAATAAACTTTTTAATTTTCGAGCCACCCCGAAAAGCCGAATTAGCGTGATTACTTCTTGCGGATACCCCACCCGAGTGTGCCGGTGCAAATCTGAACCCCGTCAATGTTTTACTTTGGCGGTAATCGACGATTTTTGGACAAATTATGACGTCACTTTTGCACCAAAAAGTTGTAATTCCCAAAGTTTTACGAATTTTGCATGACTACACACAGGAAAGTTGTTCAGGATGCTCAACTTGGTCGATTTGCACCGTCAAAACGCGATTTCCAGAGTTGACTATAAGAAAAACAAGATGGCCGCTCTTCCCTTTTCCCTGCCCGGGGAATAAACTTTTTAATTTTCGAGCTCCCGAAAAGCCGAATTAGCGTGATTACTTCTTGCGGATACCCCACCCGAGTGTGCCTGTGCAAATTTGAACCCATTTAATGTTTCACTTTGGCGGTAATCGACGATTTTTGGTCGATTTGCACCGTCAAAACGCGATTTCCAGAGTTGACTATAAGAAAAACAAGATGGCCGCTCTTCCCTTTTCCCTGCCCGGGGAATAAACTTTTTAATTTTCGAGCTCCCGAAAAGCCGAATTAGCGTGATTACTTCTTGCGGATACCCCACCCGAGTGTGCCTGTGCAAATTTGAACCCCATCAATGTTTTACTTTGGCGGTAATCGACGATTTTTTGTCAAACTATGACGTCACTTTTGCACCAAAAAGTTGTAATTCCCAAGGTTTTGCGAATTTTGCATGACTCCACACAGGAAAGTTGTTCGGGATGCTCAGCTTGGTCGATTTGCACCGTCAAAACGCGATTTCCAGAGTTGACTCTTAGAAAAACAAAAAGGCCGCTCTTCCCTTTTCCCTGCCCGGGGAATAAACTTTTTAATTTTCGAGCTCCCGAAAAGCCGAATTAGCGTGATTACTTCTTGCGGATACCCAACCCGAGTGTGCCGGTGCAAATTTGAACCCCGTCAATGTTTTACTTTGGCGGTAATCGACGATTTTTGGACAAATTATGACGTCACTTTTGCACCAAAAAGTTGTAATTCCCAAGGTTTTACGAATTTTGCATGACTCCACACAGGAAAGTTGTTCAGGATGCTCAACTTGGTCGATTTGCACCGTCAAAACGCGATTTCCAGAGTTGACTATAAGAAAAACAAGATGGCCGCTCTTCCCTTTTCCCTGCCCGGGGAATAAACTTTTTAATTTTCGAGCTCCCGAAAAGCCGAATTAGCGTGATTACTTCTTGCGGATACCCCACCCGAGTGTGCCTGTGCAAATTTGAACCCCATCAATGTTTTACTTTGGCGGTAATCGACGATTTTTTGTCAAACTATGACGTCACTTTTGCACCAAAAAGATGTAATTCCCAAGGTTTTGCGAATTTTGCATGACTCCACACAGGAAAGTTGTTCAGGATGCTCAACTTGGTCGATTTGCACCGTCAAAACGCGATTTCCAGAGTTGACTCTTAGAAAAACAAAAAGGCCGCTCTTCCCTTTTCCCTGCCCGGGGAATAAACTTTTTAATTTTCGAGCTCCCGAAAAGCCGAATTAGCGTGATTCCTTCTTGCGGATACCCCACCCGAGTGTGCCGGTGCAAATTTGAACCCATTTAATGTTTCACTTTGGCGGTAATCGACGATTTTTGGTCAAATTATGACGTCACTTTTGCACCAAAAAGTTGTAATTCCCAAGGTTTTACGAATTTTGCATGACTCCACACAGGAAAGTTGTTCAGGATGCTCAACTTGGTCGATTTGCACCGTCAAAACGCGATTTCCAGAGTTGAATATTAGAAAAACAAGATGGCCGCTCTTCCATTTTTCCTGACCGGAGAATAACTTTTTAATTTTCGAGCCACCCCGAAAAGCCGAATTAGCGTGATTACTTCTTGCGGATACCCCACCCGAGTGTGCCGGTGCAAATCTGAACCCCGTCAATGTTTTACTTTGGCGGTAATCGACGATTTTTGGACAAATTATGACGTCACTTTTGCACCAAAAAGTTGTAATTCCCAAGGTTTTGCGAATTTTGCATGACTCCACACAGGAAAGTTGTTCAGGATGCTCAACTTGGTCGATTTGCACCGTCAAAACGCGATTTCCAGAGTTAAATATTAGAAAAACAAGATGGCCGCTCTTCCCTTTTCCCTGCCCGGGGAATAAACTTTTTAATTTTCGAGCCACCCCGAAGAGCCGAATTAGCGTGATTACTTCTTGCGGATACCCCACCCGAGTGTGCCGGTGCAAATCTGAACCCCGTCAATGTTTTACTTTGGCGGTAATCGACGATTTTTGGACAAATTATGACGTCACTTTTGCACCAAAAAGTTGTAATTCCCAAGGTTTTACGAATTTTGCATGACTCCACACAGGAAAGTTGTTCAGGATGCTCAACTTGGTCGATTTGCACCGTCAAAACGCGATTTCCAGAGTTAACTATTAGAAAAACAAGATGGCCGCTCTTCCCTTTTCCCTGCACGGGGAATAAACTTTTTAATTTTCGAGCTCCCGAAAAGCCGAATTAGCGTGATTACTTCTTGCGGATACCCCACCCGAGTGTGCCTGTGCAAATTTGAACCCCATCAATGTTTTACTTTGGCGGTAATCGACGATTTTTTGTCAAACTATGACGTCACTTTTGCACCAAAAAGTTGTAATTCCCAAGGTTTTGCGAATTTTGCATGACTCCACACAGGAAAGTTGTTCAGGATGCTCAACTTGGTCGATTTGCACCGTCAAAACGCGATTTCCAGAGTTGACTATTAGAAAACAAGATGGCCGCTCTTCCCTTTTCCCTGCCCGGGGAATAAACTTTTTAATTTTCGAGCTCCCGAAAAGCCGAATTAGCGTGATTACTTCTTGCGGATACCTACCCCGAGTGTGCCGGTGCAAATTTGAACCCATTTAATGTTTCACTTTGGCGGTAATCGACGATTTTTGGTCAAATTATTACGTCACTTTTGCACCAAAAAGTTGTAATTTCCAAGGTTTTACGAATTTTGCATGACTCCACACAGGAAAGTTGTTCAGGATGCTCAACTTGGTCGATTTGTACCGTCAAAACGCGATTTCCAGAGTTGATTATTAGAAAACAAGATGGCCGCTCTTTCCTTTTCCCTGCCCGGGGAATAAACTTTTTAATTTTCGAGCCACCCCGAAAAGCCGAATTAGCGTGATTACTTCTTGCGGATACCCCACCCGAGTGTGCCGGTGCAAATCTGAACCCCGTCAATGTTTTACTTTGGCGGTAATCGACGATTTTTGGACAAATTATGACGTCACTTTTGCACCAAAAAGTTGTAATTCCCAAGGTTTTACGAAGTTTGCATGACTCCACACAGGAAAGTTGTTCAGGATGCTCAACTTGGTCGATTTGCACCGTCAAAACGCGATTTCCAGAGTTGACTATTAGAAAAACAAGATGGCCGCTCTTCCCTTTTCCCTGCCCGGGGAATAAACTTTTTAATTTTCGAGCTCCCGAAAAGCCGAATTAGCGTGATTACTTCTTGCGGATACCCCACCCGAGTGTGCCTGTGCAAACTTGAACCCCGTCAATATTTTACTTTGGCGGTAATCGACGATTTTTTGTCAAATTATGACGTCACTTTTGCACCAAAAAGTTGTAATTCCAAAGGTTTTGCGAATTTTGCATGACTCCACACAGGAAAGTTGTTCAGGATGCTCAACTTGGTCGATTTGTACCGTCAAAACGCGATTTCCAGAGTTGACTATTAGAAAACAAGATTGCCGCTCTTCCCTTTTCCCTGCCCGGGGAATAAACTTTTTAATTTTCGAGCCACCCCGAAAAGCCGAATTAGCGTGATTACTTCTTGCGGATACCCCACCCGAGTGTGCCGGTGCAAATCTGAAACCCGTCAATGTTTTACTTTGGCGGTAATCGACGATTTTTGGACAAATTATGACGTCACTTTTGCACCAAAAAGTTGTAATTCCCAAGGTTTTACGAATTTTGCATGACTCCACACAGGAAAGTTGTTCAGGATGCTCAACTTGGTCGATTTGCACCGTCAAAACGCGATTTCCAGAGTTGACTATAAGAAAAACAAGATGGCCGCTCTTCCCTTTTCCCTGCACGGGGAATAAACTTTTTAATTTTCGAGCTCCCGAAAATCCGAATTAGCGTGATTACTTCTTGCGGATACCCCACCCGAGTGTGCCGGTGCAAATTTGAACCCATTTAATGTTTCACTTTTTCGGTAATCGACTATTTTTGGTCAAACTATGACGTCACTTTTGCACCAAAAAGTTGTAATTCCCAAGGTTTTACGAATTTTGCATGACTCCACACAGGAAAGTTGTTCAGGATGCTCAACTTGGTCGATTTGCACCGTCAAAACGCGATTTCCAGAGTTGAATATTAGAAAAAACAAGATGGCCGCTCTTCCTTTTTCCCTGCACGGGGAATAAACTTTTTAATTTTCGAGCTCCCGAAAAGCCGAATTAGCGCGATTACTTCTTGCGGATACCCCACCCGAGTGTGCCTGTGCAAATTTGAACCCCATCAATGTTTTACTTTGGCGGTAATCGACGATTTTTGGTCAAATTATGACGTCACTTTTGCACCAAAAAGTTGTAATTCCCAAGGTTTTGCGAATTTTGCATGACTCCACACAGGAAAGTTGTTCAGGATGCTCAACTTGGTCGATTTGCACCGTCAAAACGCGATTTCCAGAGTTGACTATTAGAAAACAAGATGGCCGCTCTTCCCTTTTCCCTGCCCGGGGAATAAACTTTTTAATTTTCGAGCCACCCCGAAAAGCCGAATTAGCGTGATTACTTCTTGCGGATACCCCACCCGAGTGTGCCGGTGCAAATCTGAACCCCGTCAATGTTTTACTTTGGCGGTAATCGACGATTTTTGGACAAATTATGACGTCACTTTTGCACCAAAAAGTTGTAATTCCCAAGGTTTTACGAATTTTGCATGACTCCACACAGGAAAGTTGTTCAGGATGCTCAACTTGGTCGATTTGCACCGTCAAAACGCGATTTCCAGAGTTGAATATTAGAAAAACAAGATGGCCGCTCTTCCCTTTTCCCTGCCCGGGGAATAAACATTTTAATTTTCGAGCTCCCGAAAAGCCGAATTAGCGTGATTACTTCTTGCGGATACCCCACCCGAGTGTGCCTGTGCAAATTTGAACCCCATCAATGTTTTACTTTGGCGGTAATCGACGATTTTTGGTCAAATTATGACGTCACTTTTGCACCAAAAAGTTGTAATTCCCAAGGTTTTGCGAATTTTGCATGACTCCACACAGGAAAGTTGTTCAGGATGCTCAACTTGGTCGATTTGCAGCGTCAAAACGCGATTTCCAGAGTTAACTATTAGAAAAACAAGATGGCCGCTCTTCCCTTTTCCCTGCACGGGGAATAAACTTTTTAATTTTCGAGCCACCCCGAAAAGCCGAATTAGCGTGATTACTTCTTGCGGATACCCCACCCGAGTGTGCCGGTGCAAATCTGAACCCCGTCAATGTTTTACTTTGGCGGTAATCGACGATTTTTGGACAAATTATGACGTCACTTTTGCACCAAAAAGTTGTAATTCCCAAGGTTTTACGAATTTTGCATGACTCCACACAGGAAAGTTGTTCAGGATGCTCAACTTGGTCGATTTGCACCGTCAAAACGCGATTTCCAGAGTTGAATATTAGAAAAACAAGATGGCCGCTCTTCCCTTTTCCCTGCCCGGGGAATAAACATTTTAATTTTCGAGCTCCCGAAAAGCCGAATTAGCGTGATTACTTCTTGCGGATACCCCACCCGAGTGTGCCTGTGCAAATTTGAACCCCATCAATGTTTTACTTTGGCGGTAATCGACGATTTTTTGTCAAATTATGACGTCACTTTTGCACCAAAAAGTTGTAATTCCCAAGGTTTTGCGAATTTTGCATGACTCCACACAGGAAAGTTGTTCAGGATGCTCAACTTGGTCGATTTGCACCGTCAAAACGCGATTTCCAGAGTTAAATATTAGAAAAACAAGATGGCCGCTCTTCCCTTTTCCCTGCCCGGGGAATAAACTTTTTAATTTTCGAGCCACCCCGAAGAGCCGAATTAGCGTGATTACTTCTTGCGGATACCCCACCCGAGTGTGCCGGTGCAAATCTGAACCCCGTCAATGTTTTACTTTGGCGGTAATCGACGATTTTTGGACAAATTATGACGTCACTTTTGCACCAAAAAGTTGTAATTCCCAAGGTTTTACGAATTTTGCATGACTCCACACAGGAAAGTTGTTCAGGATGCTCAACTTGGTCGATTTGCACCGTCAAAACGCGATTTCCAGAGTTAACTATTAGAAAAACAAGATGGCCGCTCTTCCCTTTTCCCTGCACGGGGAATAAACTTTTTAATTTTCGAGCTCCCGAAAAGCCGAATTAGCGTGATTACTTCTTGCGGATACCCCACCCGAGTGTGCCTGTGCAAATTTGAACCCCATCAATGTTTTACTTTGGCGGTAATCGACGATTTTTTATCAAACTATGACGTCACTTTTGCACCAAAAAGTTGTAATTCCCAAGGTTTTGCGAATTTTGCATGACTCCACACAGGAAAGTTGTTCAGGATGCTCAACTTGGTCGATTTGCACCGTCAAAACGCGATTTCCAGAGTTGACTATTAGAAAACAAGATGGCCGCTCTTCCCTTTTCCCTGCCCGGGGAATAAACTTTTTAATTTTCGAGCTCCCGAAAAGCCGAATTAGCGTGATTACTTCTTGCGGATACCTCACCCGAGTGTGCCGGTGCAAATTTGAACCCATTTAATGTTTCACTTTGGCGGTAATCGACGATTTTTGGTCAAATTATTACGTCACTTTTGCACCAAAAAGTTGTAATTTCCAAGGTTTTACGAATTTTGCATGACTCCACACAGGAAAGTTGTTCAGGATGCTCAACTTGGTCGATTTGTACCGTCAAAACGCGATTTCCAGAGTTGATTATTAGAAAACAAGATGGCCGCTCTTTCCTTTTCCCTGCCCGGGGAATAAACTTTTTAATTTTCGAGCCACCCCGAAAAGCCGAATTAGCGTGATTACTTCTTGCGGATACCCCACCCGAGTGTGCCGGTGCAAAGCTGAACCCCGTCAATGTTTTACTTTGGCGGTAATCGACGATTTTTGGACAAATTATGACGTCACTTTTGCACCAAAAATTTGTAATTCCCAAGGTTTTACGAAGTTTGCATGACTCCACACAGGAAAGTTGTTCAGGATGCTCAACTTGGTCGATTTGCACCGTCAAAACGCGATTTCCAGAGTTGACTATTAGAAAAACAAGATGGCCGCTCTTCCCTTTTCCCTGCCCGGGGAATAAACTTTTTAATTTTCGAGCTCCCGAAAAGCCGAATTAGCGTGATTACTTCTTGCGGATACCCCACCCGAGTGTGCCTGTGCAAACTTGAACCCCGTCAATATTTTACTTTGGCGGTAATCGACGATTTTTTGTCAAATTATGACGTCACTTTTGCACCAAAAAGTTGTAATTCCAAAGGTTTTGCGAATTTTGCATGACTCCACACAGGAAAGTTGTTCAGGATGCTCAACTTGGTCGATTTGTACCGTCAAAACGCGATTTCCAGAGTTGACTATTAGAAAACAAGATGGCCGCTCTTCCCTTTTCCCTGCCCGGGGAATAAACTTTTTAATTTTCGAGCCACCCCGAAAAGCCAAATTAGCGTGATTACTTCTTGCGGATACCCCACCCGAGTGTGCCTGTGCAAATTTGAACCCCATCAATGTTTTACTTTGGCGGTAATCGACGATTTTTGGTCAAATTATGACGTCACTTTTGCACCAAAAAGTTGTAATTCCCAAGGTTTTGCGAATTTTGCATGACTCCACACAGGAAAGTTGTTCAGGATGCTCAACTTGGTCGATTTGCACCGTCAAAACGCGATTTCCAGAGTTGACTATTAGAAAACAAGATGGCCGCTCTTCCCTTTTCCCTGCCCGGGGAATAAACTTTTTAATTTTCGAGCCACCCCGAAAAGCCGAATTAGCGTGATTACTTCTTGCGGATACCCCACCCGAGTGTGCCGGTGCAAATCTGAACCCCGTCAATGTTTTACTTTGGCGGTAATCGACGATTTTTGGACAAATTATGACGTCACTTTTGCACCAAAAAGTTGTAATTCCCAAGGTTTTACGAATTTTGCATGACTCCACACAGGAAAGTTGTTCAGGATGCTCAACTTGGTCGATTTGCACCGTCAAAACGCGATTTCCAGAGTTGAATATTAGAAAAACAAGATGGCCGCTCTTCCCTTTTCCCTGCCCGGGGAATAAACATTTTAATTTTCGAGCTCCCGAAAAGCCGAATTAGCGTGATTACTTCTTGCGGATACCCCACCCGAGTGTGCCTGTGCAAATTTGAACCCCATCAATGTTTTACTTTGGCGGTAATCGACGATTTTTTGTCAAATTATGACGTCACTTTTGCACCAAAAAGTTGTAATTCCCAAGGTTTTGCGAATTTTGCATGACTCCACACAGGAAAGTTGTTCAGGATGCTCAACTTGGTCGATTTGCACCGTCAAAACGCGATTTCCAGAGTTAAATATTAGAAAAACAAGATGGCCGCTCTTCCCTTTTCACTGCCCGGGGAATAAACTTTTTAATTTTCGAGCCACCCCGAAGAGCCGAATTAGCGTGATTACTTCTTGCGGATACCCCACCCGAGTGTGCCGGTGCAAATCTGAACCCCGTCAATGTTTTACTCTGGCGGTAATCGACGATTTTTGGACAAATTATGACGTCACTTTTGCACCAAAAAGTTGTAATTCCCAAGGTTTTACGAATTTTGCATGACTCCACACAGGAAAGTTGTTCAGGATGCTCAACTTGGTCGATTTGCAGCGTCAAAACGCGATTTCCAGAGTTAACTATTAGAAAAACAAGATGGCCGCTCTTCCCTTTTCCCTGCACGGGGAATAAACTTTTTAATTTTCGAGCTCCCGAAAAGCCGAATTAGCGTGATTACTTCTTGCGGATACCCCACCCGAGTGTGCCTGTGCAAATTTGAACCCCATCAATGTTTTACTTTGGCGGTAATCGACGATTTTTTGTCAAACTATGACGTCACTTTTGCACCAAAAAGTTGTAATTCCCAAGGTTTTGCGAATTTTGCATGACTCCACACAGGAAAGTTGTTCAGGATGCTCAACTTGGTCGATTTGTACCGTCAAAACGCGATTTCCAGAGTTGACTATTAGAAAACAAGATGGCCACTCTTTCCTTTTCCCTGCCCGGGGAATAAACTTTTTAATTTTCGAGCCACCCCGAAAAGCCGAATTAGCGTGATTACTTCTTGCGGATACCCCACCCGAGTGTGCCGGTGCAAATCTGAACCCCGTCAATGTTTTACTTTGGCGGTAATCGACGATTTTTGGACAAATTATGACGTCACTTTTGCACCAAAAAGTTGTAATTCCCAAGGTTTTACGAAGTTTGCATGACTCCACACAGGAAAGTTGTTCAGGATGCTCAACTTGGTCGATTTGCACCGTCAAAACGCGATTTCCAGAGTTGACTATTAGAAAAACAAGATGGCCGCTCTTCCCTTTTCCCTGCCCGGGGAATAAACTTTTTAATTTTCGAGCTCCCGAAAAGCCGAATTAGCGTGATTACTTCTTGCGGATACCCCACCCGAGTGTGCCTGTGCAAACTTGAACCCCGTCAATATTTTACTTTGGCGGTAATCGACGATTTTTTGTCAAATTATGACGTCACTTTTGCACCAAAAACTTGTAATTCCAAAGGTTTTGCGAATTTTGCATGACTCCACACAGGAAAGTTGTTCAGGATGCTCAACTTGGTCGATTTGTACCGTCAAAACGCGATTTCCAGAGTTGACTATTAGAAAAAAAGATGGCCGCTCTTCCCTTTTCCCTGCCCGGGGAATAAACTTTTTAATTTTCGAGCCACCCCGAAAAGCCGAATTAGCGTGATTACTTCTTGCGGATACCCCACCCGAGTGTGCCGGTGCAAATCTGAACCCCGTCAATGTTTTACTTTGGCGGTAATCGACGATTTTTGGACAAATTATGACGTCACTTTTGCACCAAAAAGTTGTAATTCCCAAGGTTTTACGAATGTTGCATGACTCCACACAGGAAAGTTGTTCAGGATGCTCAACTTGGTCGATTTGCACCGTCAAAACGCGATTTCCAGAGTTGACTATTAGAAAAACAAGATGGCCGCTCTTCCCTTTTCCCTGCCGGGGAATAAACTTTTTAATTTTCGAGCTCCCGAAAAGCCGAATTAGCATGATTACTTCTTGCGGATACCCCCACCCGAGTGTGCCTGTGCAAATTTGAACCCAGTCAATGTTTTACTTTGGCGGTAATCGACGATTTTTGGTCAAATAATGACGTCACTTTTGCACCAAAAAGTTGTAATTCCCTAGGTTTTGCGAATTTTGCATGACTCCACACAGGAAAGTTAATCAGGATGCTCAACTTGGTCGATTTGCACCGTCAAAACGCGATTTCCAGAGTTGACTATTAGAAAAACAAGATGGCCGCTCTTCCCTTTTCCCTGCCCGGGGAATAAACTTTTTAATTTTCGAGCCACCCCGAAAAGCCGAATTAGCGTGATTACTTCTTGCGGATACCCCACCCGAGTGTGCCGGTGCAAATCTGAACCCCGTCAATGTTTTACTTTGGCGGTAATCGACGATTTTTGGACAAATTATGACGTCACTTTTGCACCAAAACGTTGTAATTCCCAAGGTTTTACGAATGTTGCATGACTCCACACAGGAAAGTTAATCAGGATGCTCAACTTGGTCGATTTGCACCGTCAAAACGCGATTTCGAGAGTTAAATATTAGAAAAACAAGATGGCCGCTCTTCCCTTTTCCCTGCCCGGGGAATAAACTTTTTAATTTTCGAGCCACCCCGAAGAGCCGAATTAGCGTGATTACTTCTAGCGGATACCCCACCCGAGTGTGCCAGTGCAAATCTGAACCCCGTCAATGTTTTACTTTGGCGGTAATCGACGATTTTTGGACAAATTATGACGTCACTTTTGCACCAAAAAGTTGTAATTCCCAAGGTTTTACGAATTTTGCATGACTCCACACAGGAAAGTTGTTCAGGATGCTCAACTTGGTCGATTTGCACCGTCAAAACGCGATTTCCAGAGTTAACTATTAGAAAAACAAGATGACCGCTCTTCCCTTTTCCCTGCCCGGGGAATAAACTTTTTAATTTTCGAGCTCCCGAAAAGCCGAATTAGCGTGATTACTTCTTGCGGATACCCCACCCGAGTGTGGATGTGCAAATTTGAACCCCATCAATGTTTTACTTTGGCGGTAATCGACGATTTTTTGTCAAACTATGACGTCACTTTTGCACCAAAAAGTTGTAATTCCCAAGGTTTTGCGAATTTTGCATGACTCCACACAGGAAAGTTGTTCAGGATGCTCAACTTGGTCGATTTGCACCGTAAAAACGCGATTTCCAGAGTTGACTATTAGAAAAACAAGATGGCCGCTATTCCCTTTTCCCTGCACGGGGAATAAACTTTTTAATTTTCGAGCTCCCGAAAAGCCGAATTAGCGTGATTACTTCTTGCGGATACCCCACCCGAGTGTGCCTGTGCAAATTTGAACCCCATCAATGTTTTACTTTGGCGGTAATCGACGATTTTATGTCAAATTATGACGTCACTTTTGCACCAAAAAGTTGTAATTCCCAAGGTTTTGCGAATTTTGCATGACTCCACACAGGAAAGTTGTTCAGGATGCTCAACTTGGTCGATTTGCACGGTCAAAACGCGATTTCCAGAGTTGACTATTAGAAAAACAAGATGGCCGCTCTTCCATTTTCCCTGCCCGGGGAATAAACTTTTTAATTTTCGAGCTCCCGAAAAGCCGAATTAGCGTGATTACTTCTTGCGGATACCCCACCCGAGTGTGCCTGTGCAAATTTGAACCCCATCAATGTTTTACTTTGGCGGTAATCGACGATTTTTTGTCAAATTATGACGTCACTTTTGCACCAAAAAGTTGTAATTCCCAAGGTTTTGCGAATTTTGCATGACTCCACACAGGAAAGTTGTTCAGGATGCTCAACTTGGTCGATTTGCACCGTAAAAACGCGATTTCCAGAGTTGACTATTAGAAAAACAAGATGGCCGCTCTTCCCTTTTCCCTGCACGGGGAATAAACTTTTTAATTTTCGAGCTCCCGAAAAGCCGAATTAGCGTGATTACTTCTTGCGGATACCCCACCCGAGTGTGCCTGTGCAAATTTGAACCCATCAATGTTTTACTTTGGCGGTAATCGACGATTTTTTGTCAAATTATGACGTCACTTTTGCACCAAAAAGTTGTAATTCCCAAGGTTTTACGAATTTTGCATGACTCCACACAGGAAAGTTGTTCAGGATGCTCAACTTGGTCGATTTGCACGGTCAAAACGCGATTTCCAGAGTTGACTATTAGAAAAACAAGATGGCCGCTCTTCCATTTTCCCTGCCCGGGGAATAAACTTTTTAATTTTCGAGCTCCCGAAAAGCCGAATTAGCGTGATTACTTCTTGCGGATACCCCACCCGAGTGTGCCTGTGCAAACTTGAACCCCGTCAATATTTTACTTTGGCGGTAATCGACGATTTTTTGTCAAATTATGACGTCACTTTTGCACCAAAAACTTGTAATTCCAAAGGTTTTGCGAATTTTGCATGACTCCACACAGGAAAGTTGTTCAGGATGCTCAACTTGGTCGATTTGTACCGTCAAAACGCGATTTCCAGAGTTGACTATTAGAAAAAAAGATGGCCGCTCTTCCCTTTTCCCTGCCCGGGGAATAAACTTTTTAATTTTCGAGCTCCCGAAAAGCCGAATTAGCGTGATTACTTCTTGCGGATACCCCACCCGAGTGTGCCTGTGCAAATTTGAACCCCATCAATGTTTTACTTTGGCGGTAATCGACGATTTTTTGTCAAATTATGACGTCACTTTTGCACCAAAAAGTTGTAATTCCCAAGGTTTTGCGAATTTTGCATGACTCCACACAGGAAAGTTGTTCAGGATGCTCAACTTGGTCGATTTGCACCGTCAAAACGCAGTTACCAGAGTTGACTATTAGAACAACAAGATGGCCGCTCTTCCCTTTTCCCTGCACGGGGAATAAACTTTTTACTTTTCGAGCTCCCGAAAAGCCGAATTAGCGTGATTACTTCTTGCGGATACCCCACCCGAGTGTGCCGGTGCAAATTTGAACCCAGTCAATGTTTTACTTTGGCGGTAATCGACGATTTTTGGTCAAATAATGACGTCACTTTTGCACCAAAAAGTTGTAATTCCCTAGGTTTTGCGAATTTTGCATGACTCCACACAGGAAAGTTGTTCAGGATGCTCAACTTGGTCGATTTGCACCGTCAAAACGCGATTTCCAGAGTTGAATACTAGAAAAACAAGATGGCCGCTCTTCCATTTTCCCTGCCCGGGGAATAAACTTTTTAATTTTCGAGCTCCCAAAAAGCCAAATTAGCGTGATTACTTCTTGCGGATACCCCACCCGAGTGTGCCTGTGCAAATTTGAACCCCGTCAATGTTTTACTTTGGCGGTAATCGACGATTTTTGGACAAATTATGACGTCACTTTTGCACCAAAAAGTTGTAATTCCCAAGGTTTTACGAATTTTGCATGACTCCACACAGGAAAGTTGTTCAGGATGCTCAACTTGGTCGATTTGCACCGTCAAAACGCGATTTCCAGAGTTGACTATTAGAAAAACAAGATGGCCGCTCTTCCCTTTTCCCTGCCCGGGGAATAAACTGTTTAATTTTCGAGCTCCCGAAAAGCCGAATTAGCGTGATTACTTCTTGCGGATACCCCACCCGAGTGTGCCGGTGCAAATTTGAACCCCGTCAATGTTTTACTTTGGCGGTAATCGACGATTTTTTTGTCAAATTATGACGTCACTTTTTGCACCAAAAAGTTGTAATTCCCAAGGTTTTGCGAATTTTGCATGACTCGACACAGGAAAGTTGTTCAGGATGCTCAACTTGGTCGATTTATACCGTCAAAACGCGATTTCCAGAGTTGACTATTAGAAAAACAAGATGGCCGCTCTTCCCTTTTCCCTGCCCGGGGAATAAACTTTTTACTTTTCGAGCTCCCGAAAAGCCGAATTAGCGTGATTACTTCTTGCGGATACCCCACCCGAGTGTGCCGGTGCAAATTTGAACCCAGTCAATGTTTTACTTTGGCGGTAATCGACGATTTTTGGTCAAATAATGACGTCACTTTTGCACCAAAAAGTTGTAATTCCCTACGTTTTGCGAATTTTGCATGACTCCACACAGGAAAGTTGTTCAGGATGCTCAACTTGGTCGATTTGCACCGTCAAAACGCGATTTCCAGAGTTGAATATTAGAAAAACAAGATGGCCGCTCTTCCCTTTTCCCTGCCCGGGGAATAAACTTTTTAATTTTCGAGCTCCCAAAAAGCCAAATTAGCGTGATTACTTCTTGCGGATACCCCACCCGAGTGTGCCTGTGCAAATTTGAACCCCGTCAATGTTTTACTTTGGCGGTAATCGACGATTTTTGGACAAATTATGACGTCACTTTTGCACCAAAAAGTTGTAATTCCCTACGTTTTGCGAATTTTGCATGACTCCACACAGGAAAGTTGTTCAGGATGCTCAACTTGGTCGATTTGCACCGTCAAAACGCGATTTCCAGAGTTGACTCTTAGAAAAACAAGATGGCCGCACTTCCCTTTTCCCTGCACGGGGAATAAACTTTTTAATTTTCGAGCTCCCGAAAAGCCGAATTAGCGTGATTACTTCTTGCGGATACCCCACCCGAGTGTGCCGGTGCAAATTTGAACCCATTTAATATTTCACTTTGGCGGTAATCGACGATTTTTGGTCAAATTATGACGTCACTTTTGCACCAAAAAGTTGTAACTCCCAAGGTGTTACGAATTTTGCATGACTCCACACAGGAAAGTTGTTCAGGATGCTCAACTTGGTCGATTTGCACCGTCAAAACGCGATTTCCAGAGTTGACTCTTAGAAAAACAAGATGGCCGCACTTCCCTTTTCCCTGCACGGGGAATAAACTTTTTAACTTTCGAGCTCCCGAAAAGCCGAATTAGCATGATTACTTCTTGCGGATACCCCCACCCGAGTGTGCCTGTGCAAATTTGAACCCAGTCAATGTTTTACTTTGGCGGTAATCGACGATTTTTGGTCAAATAATGACGTCACTTTTGCACCAAAAAGTTGTAATTCCCTAGGTTTTGCGAATTTTGCATGACTCCACACAGGAAAGTTCATCAGGATGCTCAACTTGGTCGATTTGCACCGTCAAAACGCGATGTCCAGAGTTGAACATTAGAAAAACAAGATGGCCGCTCTTCCCTTTTCCCTGCCCGGGGAATAAACTTTTTAATTTTCGAGCTCCCAAAAAGCCAAATTAGCGTGATTACTTCTTGCGGATACCCCACCCGAGTGTGCCGGTGCAAATTTGAACCCCATCAATGTTTTACTTTGGCGGTAATCGACGATTTTTTGTCAAATTATGACGTCACTTTTGCACCAAAAAGTTGTAATTCCCAAGGTTTTACGAATTTTGCATGACTCCACACAGGAAAGTTGTTCAGGATGCTCAACTTGGTCGATTTGCACGGTCAAAACGCGATTTCCAGAGTTGACTATTAGAAAAACAAGATGGCCGCTCTTCCATTTTCCCTGCCCGGGGAATAAACTTTTTAATTTTCGAGCTCCCGAAAAGCCGAATTAGCGTGATTACTTCTTGCGGATACCCCACCCGAGTGTGCCTGTGCAAATTTGAACCCCATCAATGTTTTACTTTGGCGGTAATCGACGATTTTTTGTCAAATTATGACGTCACTTTTGCACCAAAAAGTTGTAATTCCCAAGGTTTTGCGAATTTTGCATGACTCCACACAGGAAAGTTGTTCAGGATGCTCAACTTGGTCGATTTGCACCGTCAAAACGCAGTTACCAGAGTTGACTATTAGAACAACAAGATGGCCGCTCTTCCCTTTTCCCTGCACGGGGAATAAACTTTTTACTTTTCGAGCTCCCGAAAAGCCGAATTAGCGTGATTACTTCTTGCGGATACCCCACCCGAGTGTGCCGGTGCAAATTTGAACCCAGTCAATGTTTTACTTTGGCGGTAATCGACGATTTTTGGTCAAATAATGACGTCACTTTTGCACCAAAAAGTTGTAATTCCCTAGGTTTTGCGAATTTTGCATGACTCCACACAGGAAAGTTGTTCAGGATGCTCAACTTGGTCGATTTATACCGTCAAAACGCGATTTCCAGAGTTGACTATTAGAAAAACAAGATGGCCGCTCTTCCCTTTTCCCTGCCCGGGGAATAAACTTTTTACTTTTCGAGCTCCCGAAAAGCCGAATTAGCGTGATTACTTCTTGCGGATACCCCACCCGAGTGTGCCGGTGCAAATTTGAACCCAGTCAATGTTTTACTTTGGCGGTAATCGACGATTTTTGGTCAAATAATGACGTCACTTTTGCACCAAAAAGTTGTAATTCCCTACGTTTTGCGAATTTTGCATGACTCCACACAGGAAAGTTGTTCAGGATGCTCAACTTGGTCGATTTGCACCGTCAAAACGCGATTTCCAGAGTTGAATATTAGAAAAACAAGATGGCCGCTCTTCCCTTTTCCCTGCCCGGGGAATAAACTTTTTAATTTTCGAGCTCCCAAAAAGCCAAATTAGCGTGATTACTTCTTGCGGATACCCCACCCGAGTGTGCCTGTGCAAATTTGAACCCCGTCAATGTTTTACTTTGGCGGTAATCGACGATTTTTGGACAAATTATGACGTCACTTTTGCACCAAAAAGTTGTAATTCCCAAGGTTTTACGAATTTTGCATGACTCCACACAGGAAAGTTGTTCAGGATGCTCAACCTGGTCGATTTGCACCGTCAAAACGCGATTTCCAGAGTTGAATATTAGAAAAACAAGATGGCCGCTCTTCCATTTTCCCTGACCGGAGAATAACTTTTTAATTTTCGAGCCACCCCGAAAAGCCGAATTAGCGTGATTACTTCTTGCGGATACCCCACCCGAGTGTGCCGGTGCAAATCTGAACCCCGTCAATGTTTTACATTGGCGGTAATCGACGATTTTTGGACAAATTATGACGTCACTTTTGCACCAAAAAGTTGTAATTCCCAAGGTTTTACGAATTTTGCATGACTCCACACAGGAAAGTTGTTCAGGATGCTCAACTTGGTCGATTTGCACCGTCAAAACGCGATTTCCAGAGTTGACTATTAGAAAAACAAGATGGCCGCTATCCCTTTTCCCTGCCCGGGGAATAAACTTTTTAATTTTCGAGCTCCCGAAAAGCCGAATTAGCGTGATTACTTCTTGCGGATACCCCACCCGAGTGTGCCGGTGCAAATTTGAACCCATTTAATGTTTCACTTTGGCGGTAATCGACGATTTTTGGTCAAATTATGACGTCACTTTTGCACCAAAAAGTTGAAATTCCCAAGGTTTTACGAATTTTGCATGACTCCACACAGGAAAGTTGTTCAGGATGCTCAACTTGGTCGATTTGCACCGTCAAAACGCGATTTCCAGAGTTGACTATTAGAAAAACAAGATGGCCGCTCTTCCCTTTTCCCTGCCCGGGGAATAAACTTTTTAATTTTCGAGCTCCCAAAAAGCCAGATTAGCGTGATTACTTCTTGCGAATACCCCACCCGAGTGTGCCTGTGCAAATTTGAACCCCATCAATGTTTTACTTTGGCGGTAATCGACGATTTTTTGTCAAATTATGACGTCACTTTTGCACCAAAAAGTTGTAATTCCCAAGGTTTTGCGAATTTTGCATGACTCCACACAGGAAAGTTGTTCAGGATGCTCAACTTGGTCGATTTGCACCGTCAAAACGCGATTTCCAGAGTTGACTCTTAGAAAAACAAGATGGCCGCACTTCCCTTTTCCCTGCACGGGGAATAAACTTTTTAATTTTCGAGCTCCCGAAAAGCCGAATTAGCGTGATTACTTCTTGCGGATACCCCACCCGAGTGTGCCGGTGCAAATTTGAACCCATTTAATATTTCACTTTGGCGGTAATCGACGATTTTTGGTCAAATTATGACGTCACTTTTGCACCAAAAAGTTGTAACTCCCAAGGTGTTACGAATTTTGCATGACTCCACACAGGAAAGTTGTTCAGGATGCTCAACTTGGTCGATTTGCACCGTCAAAACGCGATTTCCAGAGTTGACTCTTAGAAAAACAAGATGGCCGCACTTCCCTTTTCCCTGCACGGGGAATAAACTTTTTAACTTTCGAGCTCCCGAAAAGCCGAATTAGCATGATTACTTCTTGCGGATACCCCCACCCGAGTGTGCCTGTGCAAATTTGAACCCAGTCAATGTTTTACTTTGGCGGTAATCGACGATTTTTGGTCAAATAATGACGTCACTTTTGCACCAAAAAGTTGTAATTCCCTAGGTTTTGCGAATTTTGCATGACTCCACACAGGAAAGTTCATCAGGATGCTCAACTTGGTCGATTTGCACCGTCAAAACGCGATGTCCAGAGTTGAACATTAGAAAAACAAGATGGCCGCTCTTCCCTTTTCCCTGCACGGGGAATAAACTTTTTAATTTTCGAGCTCCCAAAAAGCCAAATTAGCGTGATTACTTCTTGCGGATACCCCACCCGAGTGTGCCGGTGCAAATTTGAACCCCATCAATGTTTTACTTTGGCGGTAATCGACGATTTTTTGTCAAATTATGACGTCACTTTTGCACCAAAAAGTTGTAATTCCCAAGGTTTTGCGAATTTTGCATGACTCCACACAGGAAAGTTGTTCAGGATGCTCAACTTGGTCGATTTGCACCGTCAAAACGCGATTTCCAGAGTTGACTATTAGAAAACAAGATGGCCGCTCTTCCCTTTTCCCTGCCCGGGGAATAAACTTTTTAATTTTCGAGCCACCCCGAAAAGCCGAATTAGCGTGATTACTTCTTGCGGATACCCCACCCGAGTGTGCCTGTGCAAATCTGAACCCCGTCATTGTTTTACTTTGGCGGTAATCGACGATTTTTGGACAAATTATGACGTCACTTTTGCACCAAAAAGTTGTAATTCCCAAGGTTTTGCGAATTTTGCATGACTCCACACAGGAAAGTTGTTCAGGATGCTCAACTTGGTCGATTTGCACCGTCAAAACGCGATTTCCAGAGTTGACTATTAGAAAAACAAGATGGCCGCTCTTCCCTTTTCCCTGCCCGGGGAATAAACTTTTTAATTTTCGAGCTCCCAAAAAGCCAAATTAGCGTGATTACTTCTTGCGGATACCCCACCCGAGTGTGCCTGTGCAAATTTGAACCCCGTCAATGTTTTACTTTGGCGGTAATCGACGATTTTTGGACAAATTATGACGTCACTTTTGCACCAAAAAGTTGTAATTCCCTACGTTTTGCGAATTTTGCATGACTCCACACAGGAAAGTTGTTCAGGATGCTCAACTTGGTCGATTTGCACCGTCAAAACGCGATTTCCAGAGTTGACTCTTAGAAAAACAAGATGGCCGCACTTCCCTTTTCCCTGCACGGGGAATAAACTTTTAAATTTTCGAGCTCCCGAAAAGCCGAATTAGCGTGATTACTTCTTGCGGATACCCCACCCGAGTGTGCCGGTGCAAATTTGAACCCATTTAATATTTCACTTTGGCGGTAATCGACGAGTTTTGGTCAAATTATGACGTCACTTTTGCACCAAAAAGTTGTAACTCCCAAGGTGTTACGAATTTTGCATGACTCCACACAGGAAAGTTGTTCAGGATGCTCAACTTGGTCGATTTGCACCGTCAAAACGCGATTTCCAGAGTTGACTCTTAGAAAAACAAGATGGCCGCACTTCCCTTTTCCCTGCACGGGGAATAAACTTTTTAACTTTCGAGCTCCCGAAAAGCCGAATTAGCATGATTACTTCTTGCGGATACCCCCACCCGAGTGTGCCTGTGCAAATTTGAACCCAGTCAATGTTTTACTTTGGCGGTAATCGACGATTTTTGGTCAAATAATGACGTCACTTTTGCACCAAAAAGTTGTAATTCCCTAGGTTTTGCGAATTTTGCATGACTCCACACAGGAAAGTTCATCAGGATGCTCAACTTGGTCGATTTGCACCGTCAAAACGCGATGTCCAGAGTTGAACATTAGAAAAACAAGATGGCCGCTCTTCCCTTTTCCCTGCCCGGGGAATAAACTTTTTAATTTTCGAGCTCCCAAAAAGCCAAATTAGCGTGATTACTTCTTGCGGATACCCCACCCGAGTGTGCCGGTGCAAATTTGAACCCCATCAATGTTTTACTTTGGCGGTAATCGACGATTTTTTGTCAAATTATGACGTCACTTTTGCACCAAAAAGTTGTAATTCCCAAGGTTTTACGAATTTTGCATGACTCCACACAGGAAAGTTGTTCAGGATGCTCAACTTGGTCGATTTGCACGGTCAAAACGCGATTTCCAGAGTTGACTATTAGAAAAACAAGATGGCCGCTCTTCCATTTTCCCTGCCCGGGGAATAAACTTTTTAATTTTCGAGCTCCCGAAAAGCCGAATTAGCGTGATTACTTCTTGCGGATACCCCACCCGAGTGTGCCGGTGCAAATTTGAACCCATTTAATATTTCACTTTGGCGGTAATCGACGATTTTTGGTCAAATTATGACGTCACTTTTGCACCAAAAAGTTGTAACTCCCAAGGTGTTACGAATTTTGCATGACTCCACACAGGAAAGTTGTTCAGGATGCTCAACTTGGTCGATTTGCACCGTCAAAACGCGATTTCCAGAGTTGACTCTTAGAAAAACAAGATGGCCGCACTTCCCTTTTCCCTGCACGGGGAATAAACTTTTTAACTTTCGAGCTCCCGAAAAGCCGAATTAGCATGATTACTTCTTGCGGATACCCCCACCCGAGTGTGCCTGTGCAAATTTGAACCCAGTCAATGTTTTACTTTGGCGGTAATCGACGATTTTTGGTCAAATAATGACGTCACTTTTGCACCAAAAAGTTGTAATTCCCTAGGTTTTGCGAATTTTGCATGACTCCACACAGGAAAGTTCATCAGGATGCTCAACTTGGTCGATTTGCACCGTCAAAACGCGATGTCCAGAGTTGAACATTAGAAAAACAAGATGGCCGCTCTTCCCTTTTCCCTGCCCGGGGAATAAACTTTTTAATTTTCGAGCTCCCAAAAAGCCAAATTAGCGTGATTACTTCTTGCGGATACCCCACCCGAGTGTGCCGGTGCAAATTTGAACCCCATCAATGTTTTACTTTGGCGGTAATCGACGATTTTTTGTCAAATTATGACGTCACTTTTGCACCAAAAAGTTGTAATTCCCAAGGTTTTACGAATTTTGCATGACTCCACACAGGAAAGTTGTTCAGGATGCTCAACTTGGTCGATTTGCACGGTCAAAACGCGATTTCCAGAGTTGACTATTAGAAAAACAAGATGGCCGCTCTTCCATTTTCCCTGCCCGGGGAATAAACTTTTTAATTTTCGAGCTCCCGAAAAGCCGAATTAGCGTGATTACTTCTTGCGGATACCCCACCCGAGTGTGCCTGTGCAAATTTGAACCCCATCAATGTTTTACTTTGGCGGTAATCGACGATTTTTTGTCAAATTATGACGTCACTTTTGCACCAAAAAGTTGTAATTCCCAAGGTTTTGCGAATTTTGCATGACTCCACACAGGAAAGTTGTTCAGGATGCTCAACTTGGTCGATTTGCACCGTCAAAACGCAGTTACCAGAGTTGACTATTAGAACAACAAGATGGCCGCTCTTCCCTTTTCCCTGCACGGGGAATAAACTTTTTACTTTTCGAGCTCCCGAAAAGCCGAATTAGCGTGATTACTTCTTGCGGATACCCCACCCGAGTGTGCCGGTGCAAATTTGAACCCAGTCAATGTTTTACTTTGGCGGTAATCGACGATTTTTGGTCAAATAATGACGTCACTTTTGCACCAAAAAGTTGTAATTCCCTAGGTTTTGCGAATTTTGCATGACTCCACACAGGAAAGTTGTTCAGGATGCTCAACTTGGTCGATTTATACCGTCAAAACGCGATTTCCAGAGTTGACTATTAGAAAAACAAGATGGCCGCTCTTCCCTTTTCCCTGCCCGGGGAATAAACTTTTTACTTTTCGAGCTCCCGAAAAGCCGAATTAGCGTGATTACTTCTTGCGGATACCCCACCCGAGTGTGCCGGTGCAAATTTGAACCCAGTCAATGTTTTACTTTGGCGGTAATCGACGATTTTTGGTCAAATAATGACGTCACTTTTGCACCAAAAAGTTGTAATTCCCTACGTTTTGCGAATTTTGCATGACTCCACACAGGAAAGTTGTTCAGGATGCTCAACTTGGTCGATTTGCACCGTCAAAACGCGATTTCCAGAGTTGAATATTAGAAAAACAAGATGGCCGCTCTTCCCTTTTCCCTGCCCGGGGAATAAACTTTTTAATTTTCGAGCTCCCAAAAAGCCAAATTAGCGTGATTACTTCTTGCGGATACCCCACCCGAGTGTGCCTGTGCAAATTTGAACCCCGTCAATGTTTTACTTTGGCGGTAATCGACGATTTTTGGACAAATTATGACGTCACTTTTGCACCAAAAAGTTGTAATTCCCAAGGTTTTACGAATTTTGCATGACTCCACACAGGAAAGTTGTTCAGGATGCTCAACCTGGTCGATTTGCACCGTCAAAACGCGATTTCCAGAGTTGAATATTAGAAAAGCAAGATGGCCGCTCTTCCATTTTCCCTGACCGGAGAATAACTTTTTAATTTTCGAGCCACCCCGAAAAGCCGAATTAGCGTGATTACTTCTTGCGGATACCCCACCCGAGTGTGCCGGTGCAAATCTGAACCCCGTCAATGTTTTACATTGGCGGTAATCGACGATTTTTGGACAAATTATGACGTCACTTTTGCACCAAAAAGTTGTAATTCCCAAGGTTTTACGAATTTTGCATGACTCCACACAGGAAAGTTGTTCAGGATGCTCAACTTGGTCGATTTGCACCGTCAAAACGCGATTTCCAGAGTTGACTATTAGAAAAACAAGATGGCCGCTATCCCTTTTCCCTGCCCGGGGAATAAACTTTTTAATTTTCGAGCTCCCGAAAAGCCGAATTAGCGTGATTACTTCTTGCGGATACCCCACCCGAGTGTGCCGGTGCAAATTTGAACCCATTTAATGTTTCACTTTGGCGGTAATCGACGATTTTTGGTCAAATTATGACGTCACTTTTGCACCAAAAAGTTGAAATTCCCAAGGTTTTACGAATTTTGCATGACTCCACACAGGAAAGTTGTTCAGGATGCTCAACTTGGTCGATTTGCACCGTCAAAACGCGATTTCCAGAGTTGACTATTAGAAAAACAAGATGGCCGCTCTTCCCTTTTCCCTGCCCGGGGAATAAACTTTTTAATTTTCGAGCTCCCAAAAAGCCAGATTAGCGTGATTACTTCTTGCGAATACCCCACCCGAGTGTGCCTGTGCAAATTTGAACCCCATCAATGTTTTACTTTGGCGGTAATCGACGATTTTTTGTCAAATTATGACGTCACTTTTGCACCAAAAAGTTGTAATTCCCAAGGTTTTGCGAATTTTGCATGACTCCACACAGGAAAGTTGTTCAGGATGCTCAACTTGGTCGATTTGCACCGTCAAAACGCGACTTCCAGAGTTGAATATTAGAAAAACAAGATGGCCGCACTTCCCTTTTCCCTGCACGGGGAATAAACTTTTTAATTTTCGAGCTCCCGAAAAGCCGAATTAGCGTGATTACTTCTTGCGGATACCCCACCCGAGTGTGCCGGTGCAAATTTGAACCCATTTAATATTTCACTTTGGCGGTAATCGACGATTTTTGGTCAAATTATGACGTCACTTTTGCACCAAAAAGTTGTAACTCCCAAGGTGTTACGAATTTTGCATGACTCCACACAGGAAAGTTGTTCAGGATGCTCAACTTGGTCGATTTGCACCGTCAAAACGCGATTTCCAGAGTTGACTCTTAGAAAAACAAGATGGCCGCACTTCCCTTTTCCCTGCACGGGGAATAAACTTTTTAACTTTCGAGCTCCTGAAAAGCCGAATTAGCATGATTACTTCTTGCGGATACCCCCACCCGAGTGTGCCTGTGCAAATTTGAACCCAGTCAATGTTTTACTTTGGCGGTAATCGACGATTTTTGGTCAAATAATGACGTCACTTTTGCACCAAAAAGTTGTAATTCCCTAGGTTTTGCGAATTTTGCATGACTCCACACAGGAAAGTTCATCAGGATGCTCAACTTGGTCGATTTGCACCGTCAAAACGCGATGTCCAGAGTTGAACATTAGAAAAACAAGATGGCCGCTCTTCCCTTTTCCCTGCCCGGGGAATAAACTTTTTAATTTTCGAGCTCCCAAAAAGCCAAATTAGCGTGATTACTTCTTGCGGATACCCCACCCGAGTGTGCCGGTGCAAATTTGAACCCCATCAATGTTTTACTTTGGCGGTAATCGACGATTTTTTGTCAAATTATGACGTCACTTTTGCACCAAAAAGTTGTAATTCCCAAGGTTTTGCGAATTTTGCATGACTCCACACAGGAAAGTTGTTCAGGATGCTCAACTTGGTCGATTTGCACCGTCAAAACGCGATTTCCAGAGTTGACTATTAGAAAACAAGATGGCCGCTCTTCCCTTTTCCCTGCCCAGGGAATAAACTGTTTAATTTTCGAGCCACCCCGAAAAGCCGAATTAGCGTGATTACTTCTTGCGGATACCCCACCCGAGTGTGCCTGTGCAAATCTGAACCCCGTCATTGTTTTACTTTGGCGGTAATCGACGATTTTTGGACAAATTATGACGTCACTTTTGCACCAAAAAGTTGTAATTCCTAAGGTTTTGCGAATTTTGCATGACTCCACACAGGAAAGTTGTTCAGGATGCTCAACTTGGTCGATTTGCACCGTCAAAACGCGATTTCCAGAGTTGACTATTAGAAAAACAAGATGGCCGCTCTTCCCTTTTCCCTGCCCGGGGAATAAACTTTTTAATTTTCGAGCTCCCAAAAAGCCGAATTAGCGTGATTACTTCTTGCGGATATCCCACCCGAGTGTACCTGTGCAAATTTGAACCCCACCAATGTTTTACTATGGCGTTAATCGACGATTTTTTGTCAAATTATGACGTCACTTTTGCACCAAAAAGTTGTAATTCCCAAGGTTTTGCGAATTTTGCAAGACTCCACACAGGAAAGTTGTTCAGGATGCTCAACTTGGTCGATTTGCACCGTCAAAACGCGATTTCCAGAGTTGAATATTAGAAAAACAAGATGGCCGCTCTTCCATTTTCCCTGCCCGGGGAATAAACTTTTTAATTTTCGAGCTCCCAAAAAGCCAAATTAGCGTGATTACTTCTTGCGGATACCCCACCCGAGTGTGCCGGTGCAAATCTGAACCCCGTCAATGTTTTACATTGGCGGTAATCGACGATTTTTGGACAAATTATGACGTCACTTTTGCACCAAAAAGTTGTAATTCCCAAGGTTTTACGAATTTTGCATGACTCCACACAGGAAAGTTGTTCAGGATGCTCAACTTGGTCGATTTGCACCGTCAAAACGCGATTTCCAGAGTTGACTATTAGAAAACAAGATGGCCGCTCTTCCCTTTTCCCTGCCCAGGGAATAAACTTTTTAATTTTCGAGCCACCCCGAAAAGCCGAATTAGCGTGATTACTTCTTGCGGATACCCCACCCGAGTGTGCCTGTGCAAATCTGAACCCCGTCATTGTTTTACTTTGGCGGTAATCGACGATTTTTGGACAAATTATGACGTCACTTTTGCACCAAAAAGTTGTAATTCCCAAGGTTTTGCGAATTTTGCATGACTCCACACAGGAAAGTTGTTCAGGATGCTCAACTTGGTCGATTTGCACCGTCAAAACGCGATTTCCAGAGTTGACTATTAGAAAAACAAGATGGCCGCTCTTCCCTTTTCCCTGCCCGGGGAATAAACTTTTTAATTTTCGAGCTCCCAAAAAGCCGAATTAGCGTGATTACTTCTTGCGGATACCCCACCCGAGTGTACCTGTGCAAATTTGAACCCCACCAATGTTTTACTATGGCGTTAATCGACGATTTTTTGTCAAATTATGACGTCACTTTTGCACCAAAAAGTTGTAATTCCCAAGGTTTTGCGAATTTTGCATGACTCCACACAGGAAAGTTGTTCAGGATGCTCAACTTGGTCGATTTGCACCGTCAAAACGCGATTTCCAGAGTTGAATATTAGAAAAACAAGATGGCCGCTCTTCCATTTTCCCTGCCCGGGGAATAAACTTTTTAATTTTCGAGCTCCCAAAAAGCCAAATTAGCGTGATTACTTCTTGCGGATACCCCACCCGAGTGTGCCTGTGCAAATTTGAACCCCGTCAATGTTTTACTTTGGCGGTAATCGACGATTTTTGGACAAATTATGACGTCACTTTTGCACCAAAAAGTTGTAATTCCCAAGGTTTTACGAATTTTGCATGACTCCACACAGGAAAGTTGTTCAGGATGCTCAACCTGGTCGATTTGCACCGTCAAAACGCGATTTCCAGAGTTGAATATTAGAAAAACAAGATGGCCGCTCTTCCATTTTCCCTGACCGGAGAATAACTTTTTAATTTTCGAGCCACCCCGAAAAGCCGAATTAGCGTGATTACTTCTTGCGGATACCCCACCCGAGTGTGCCGGTGCAAATCTGAACCCCGTCAATGTTTTACATTGGCGGTAATCGACGATTTTTGGACAAATTATGACGTCACTTTTGCACCAAAAAGTTGTAATTCCCAAGGTTTTACGAATTTTGCATGACTCCACACAGGAAAGTTGTTCAGGATGCTCAACTTGGTCGATTTGCACCGTCAAAACGTGATTTCCAGAGTTGACTATTAGAAAAACAAGATGGCCGCTCTTCCCTTTTCCCTGCCCGGGGAATAAACTTTTTAATTTTCGAGCTCCCGAAAAGCCGAATTAGCGTGATTACTTCTTGCGGATACCCCACCCGAGTGTGCCGGTGCAAATTTGAACCCATTTAATGTTTCACTTTGGCGGTAATCGACGATTTTTGGTCAAATTATGACGTCACTTTTGCACCAAAAAGTTGAAATTCCCAAGGTTTTACGAATTTTGCATGACTCCACACAGGAAAGTTGTTCAGGATGCTCAACTTGGTCGATTTGCACCGTCAAAACGCGATTTCCAGAGTTGACTATTAGAAAAACAAGATGGCCGCTCTTCCCTTTTCCCTGCCCGGGGAATAAACTTTTTAATTTTCGAGCTCCCAAAAAGCCAGATTAGCGTGATTACTTCTTGCGAATACCCCACCCGAGTGTGCCTGTGCAAATTTGAACCCCATCAATGTTTTACTTTGGCGGTAATCGACGATTTTTTGTCAAATTATGACGTCACTTTTGCACCAAAAAGTTGTAATTCCCAAGGTTTTGCGAATTTTGCATGACTCCACACAGGAAAGTTGTTCAGGATGCTCAACTTGGTCGATTTGCACCGTCAAAACGCGATTTCCAGAGTTGACTCTTAGAAAAACAAGATGGCCGCACTTCCCTTTTCCCTGCACGGGGAATAAACTTTTTAATTTTCGAGCTCCCGAAAAGCCGAATTAGCGTGATTACTTCTTGCGGATACCCCACCCGAGTGTGCCGGTGCAAATTTGAACCCATTTAATGTTTCACTTTGGCGGTAATCGACGATTTTTGGTCAAATTATGACGTCACTTTTGCACCAAAAAGTTGTAACTCCCAAGGTGTTACGAATTTTGCATGACTCCACACAGGAAAGTTGTTCAGGATGCTCAACTTGGTCGATTTGCACCGTCAAAACGCGATTTCCAGAGTTGACTCTTAGAAAAACAAGATGGCCGCACTTCCCTTTTCCCTGCACGGGGAATAAACTTTTTAACTTTCGAGCTCCCGAAAAGCCGAATTAGCATGATTACTTCTTGCGGATACCCCCACCCGAGTGTGCCTGTGCAAATTTGAACCCAGTCAATGTTTTACTTTGGCGGTAATCGACGATTTTTGGTCAAATAATGACGTCACTTTTGCACCAAAAAGTTGTAATTCCCTAGGTTTTGCGAATTTTGCATGACTCCACACAGGAAAGTTCATCAGGATGCTCAACTTGGTCGATTTGCACCGTCAAAACGCGATGTCCAGAGTTGAACATTAGAAAAACAAGATGGCCGCTCTTCCCTTTTCCCTGCCCGGGGAATAAACTTTTTAATTTTCGAGCTCCCAAAAAGCCAAATTAGCGTGATTACTTCTTGCGGATACCCCACCCGAGTGTGCCGGTGCAAATTTGAACCCATTTAATGTTTCACTTTGGCGGTAATCGACGATTTTTTGTCAAATTATTACGTCACTTTTGCACCAAAAAGTTGTAATTCCCAAGGTTTTGCGAATTTTGCATGACTCCACACAGGAAAGTTGTTCAGGATGCTCAACTTGGTCGATTTGCACCGTCAAAACGCGATTTCCAGAGTTGACTATTAGAAAACAAGATGGCCGCTCTTCCCTTTTCCCTGCCCGGGGAATAAACTTTTTAATTTTCGAGCCACCCCGAAAAGCCGAATTAGCGTGATTACTTCTTGCGGATACCCCACCCGAGTGTGCCTGTGCAAATCTGAACCCCGTCATTGTTTTACTTTGGCGGTAATCGACGATTTTTGGACAAATTATGACGTCACTTTTGCACCAAAAAGTTGTAATTCCCAAGGTTTTGCGAATTTTGCATGACTCCACACAGGAAAGTTGTTCAGGATGCTCAACTTGGTCGATTTGCACCGTCAAAACGCGATTTCCAGAGTTGACTATTAGAAAAAACAAGATGGCCGCTCTTCCCTTTTCCCTGCCCGGGGAATAAACTTTTTAATTTTCGAGCTCCCGAAAAGCCGAATTAGCGTGATTACTTCTTGCGGATACCCCACCCGAGTGTACCTGTGCAAATTTGAACCCCATCAATGTTTTACTATGGCGTTAATCGACGATTTTTTGTCAAATTATGACGTCACTTTTGCACCAAAAAGTTGTAATTCCCAAGGTTTTGCGAATTTTGCATGACTCCACACAGGAAAGTTGTTCAGGATGCTCAACTTGGTCGATTTGCACCGTCAAAACGCGATTTCCAGAGTTGACTATTAGAAAACAAGATGGCCGCTCTTCCCTTTTCCCTGCCCGGGGAATAAACTTTTTAATTTTAGAGCCACCCCGAATAGCCGAATTAGCGTGATTACTTCTTGCGGATACCACACCCGAGTGTGCCTGTGCAAATTTGAACCCCATCAATGTTTTACTTTGGCGGTAATCGACGATTTTTGGACAAATTATGACGTCACTTTTGCACCAAAAAGTTGTAATTCCCAAGGTTTTGCGAATTTTGCATGACTCCACACAGGAAAGTTGTTCAGGATGCTCAACTTGGTCGATTTGCACCGTCAAAACGCGATTTCCAGAGTTGACTCTTAGAAAAACAAGATGGCCGCACTTCCCTTTTCCCTGCACGGGGAATAAACTTTTTAATTTTCGAGCTCCCGAAAAGCCGAATTAGCGTGATTACTTCTTGCGGATACCCCACCCGAGTGTGCCGGTGCAAATTTGAACCCATTTAATGTTTCACTTTGGCGGTAATCGACGATTTTTGGTCAAATTATGACGTCACTTTTGCACCAAAAAGTTGTAATTCCCAAGGTTTTGCGAATTTTGCATGACTCCACACAGGAAAGTTGTTCAGGATGCTCAACTTGGTCGATTTGCACCGTCAAAACGCGATTTCCAGAGTTGACTCTTAGAAAAACAAGATGGCCGCACTTCCCTTTTCCCTGCACGGGGAATAAACTTTTTAACTTTCGAGCTCCCGAAAAGCCGAATTAGCATGATTACTTCTTGCGGATACCCCCACCCGAGTGTGCCTGTGCAAATTTGAACCCAGTCAATGTTTTACTTTGGCGGTAATCGACGATTTTTGGTCAAATAATGACGTCACTTTTGCACCAAAAAGTTGTAATTCCCTAGGTTTTGCGAATTTTGCATGACTCCACACAGGAAAGTTCATCAGGATGCTCAACTTGGTCGATTTGCACCGTCAAAACGCGATGTCCAGAGTTGAACATTAGAAAAACAAGATAGCCGCTCTTCCCTTTTCCCTGCCCGGGGAATAAACTTTTTAATTTTCGAGCTCCCAAAAAGCCAAATTAGCGTGATTACTTCTTGCGGATACCCCACCCGAGTGTGCCGGTGCAAATTTGAACCCATTTAATGTTTCACTTTGGCGGTAATCGACGATTTTTTGTCAAATTATTACGTCACTTTTGCACCAAAAAGTTGTAATTCCCAAGGTTTTGCGAATTTTGCATGACTCCACACAGGAAAGTTGTTCAGGATGCTCAACTTGGTCGATTTGCACCGTCAAAACGCGATTTCCAGAGTTGACTATTAGAAAACAAGATGGCCGCTCTTCCCTTTTCCCTGCCCGGGGAATAAACTTTTTAATTTTCGAGCCACCCCGAAAAGCCGAATTAGCGTGATTACTTCTTGCGGATACCCCACCCGAGTGTGCCTGTGCAAATCTGAACCCCGTCATTGTTTTACTTTGGCGGTAATCGACGATTTTTGGACAAATTATGACGTCACTTTTGCACCAAAAAGTTGTAATTCCCAAGGTTTTGCGAATTTTGCATGACTCCACACAGGAAAGTTGTTCAGGATGCTCAACTTGGTCGATTTGCACCGTCAAAACGCGATTTCCAGAGTTGACTATTAGAAAAAACAAGATGGCCGCTCTTCCCTTTTCCCTGCCCGGGGAATAAACTTTTTAATTTTCGAGCTCCCGAAAAGCCGAATTAGCGTGATTACTTCTTGCGGATACCCCACCCGAGTGTACCTGTGCAAATTTGAACCCCATCAATGTTTTACTATGGCGTTAATCGACGATTTTTTGTCAAATTATGACGTCACTTTTGCACCAAAAAGTTGTAATTCCCAAGGTTTTGCGAATTTTGCATGACTCCACACAGGAAAGTTGTTCAGGATGCTCAACTTGGTCGATTTGCACCGTCAAAACGCGATTTCCAGAGTTGAATATTAGAAAAACAAGATGGCCGCTCTTCCATTTTCCCTGCCCGGGGAATAAACTTTTTAATTTTCGAGCTCCCAAAATGCCAAATTAGCGTGATTACTTCTTGCGGATACCCCACCCGAGTGTGCCTGTGCAAATTTGAACCCCATCAATGTTTTACTTTGGCGGTAATCGACGATTTTTGGACAAATTATGACGTCACTTTTGCACCAAAAGGTTGTAATTCCCAAGGTTTTGCGAATTTTGCATGACTCCACACAGGAAAGTTGTTCAGGATGCTCAACTTGGTCGATTTGCACCGTCAAAACGCGATTTCCAGAGTTGACTCTTAGAAAAACAAGATGGCCGCACTTCCCTTTTCCCTGCACGGGGAATAAACTTTTTAATTTTCGAGCTCCCGAAAAGCCGAATTAGCGTGATTACTTCTTGCGGATACCCCACCCGAGTGTGCCGGTGCAAATTTGAACCCATTTAATGTTTCACTTTGGCGGTAATCGACGATTTTTGGTCAAATTATGACGTCACTTTTGCACCAAAAAGTTGTAACTCCCAAGGTGTTACGAATTTTGCATGACTCCACACAGGAAAGTTGTTCAGGATGCTCAACTTGGTCGATTTGCACCGTCAAAACGCGATTTCCAGAGTTGACTCTTAGAAAAAACAAGATGGCCGCACTTCCCTTTTCCCTGCACGGGGAATAAACCTTTTAACTTTCGAGCTCCCGAAAAGCCGAATTAGCATGATTACTTCTTGCGGATACCCCCACCCGAGTGTGCCTGTGCAAATTTGAACCCAGTCAATGTTTTACTTTGGCGGTAATCGACGATTTTTGGTCAAATAATGACGTCACTTTTGCACCAAAAAGTTGTAATTCCCTAGGTTTTGCGAATTTTGCATGACTCCACACAGGAAAGTTCATCAGGATGCTCAACTTGGTCGATTTGTACCGTCAAAACGCGATGTCCAGAGTTGAACATTAGAAAAACAAGATGGCCGCTCTTCCCTTTTCCCTGCCCGGGGAATAAACTTTTTAATTTTCGAGCTCCCAAAAAGCCAAATTAGCGTGATTACTTCTTGCGGATACCCCACCCGAGTGTGCCGGTGCAAATTTGAACCCATTTAATGTTTCACTTTGGCGGTAATCGACGATTTTTTGTCAAATTATTACGTCACTTTTGCACCAAAAAGTTGTAATTCCCAAGGTTTTACGAATTTTGCATGACTCCACACAGGAAAGTTGTTCAGGATGCTCAACTTGGTCGATTTGCACCGTCAAAACGCGATTTCCAGAGTTGAATATTAGAAAAACAAGATGGCCGCTCTTCCATTTTCCCTGACCGGAGAATAACTTTTTAATTTTCGAGCCACCCCGAAAAGCCGAATTAGCGTGATTACTTCTTGCGGATACCCCACCCGAGTGTGCCGGTGCAAATCTAAACCCCGTCAATGTTTTACATTGGCGGTAATCGACGATTTTTGGACAAATTATGACGTCACTTTTGCACAAAAAAGTTGTAATTCCCAAGGTTTTACGAATTTTGCATGACTCCACACAGGAAAGTTGTTCAGGATGCTCAACTTGGTCGATTTGCACCGTCAAAACGCGATTTCCAGAGTTGACTATTAGAAAAACAAGATGGCCGCTCTTCCCTTTTCCCTGCCCGGGGAATAAACTTTTTAATTTTCGAGCTCCCGAAAAGCCGAATTAGCGTGATTACTTCTTGCGGATACCCCACCCGAGTGTGCCGGTGCAAATTTGAACCCATTTAATGTTTCACTTTGGCGGTAATCGACGATTTTTGGTCAAATTATGACGTCACTTTTGCACCAAAAAGTTGAAATTCCCAAGGTGTTACGAATTTTGCATGACTCCACACAGGAAAGTTGTTCAGGATGCTCAACTTGGTCGATTTGCACCGTCAAAACGCGATTTCCAGAGTTGACTCTTAGAAAAACAAGATGGCCGCACTTCCCTTTTCCCTGCACGGGGAATAAACTTTTTAATTTTCGAGCTCCCGAAAAGCCGAATTAGCGTGATTACTTCTTGCGGATACCCCACCCGAGTGTGCCGGTGCAAATTTGAACCCATTTAATGTTTCACTTTGGCGGTAATCGACGATTTTGGGTCAAATTATGACGTCACTTTTGCACCAAAAAGTTGAAATTCCCAAGGTGTTACGAATTTTGCATGACTCCACACAGGAAAGTTCATCAGGATGCTCAACTTGGTCGATTTGCACCGTCAAAACGCGATGTCCAGAGTTGAACATTAGAAAAACAAGATGGCCGCTCTTCCCTTTTCCCTGCCCGGGTAATAAACTTTTTAATTTTCGAGCTCCCAAAAAGCCAAATTAGCGTGATTACTTCTTGCGGATACCCCACCCGAGTGTGCCGGTGCAAATTTGAACCCATTTAATGTTTTACTTTGGCGGTAATCGACGATTTTTGGACAAATTATGACGTCACTTTTGCACCAAAAAGTTGTAATTCCCAAGGTTTTGCGAATTTTGCATGACTCCACACAGGAAAGTTGTTCAAGATGCTCAACTTGGTCGATTTGCACCGTCAAAACGCGATTTCCAGAGTTGACTATTAGAAAAAACAAGATGGCCGCTCTTCCCTTTTCCCTGCCCGGGGAATAAACTTTTTAATTTTCGAGCTCCCGAAAAGCCGAATTAGCGTGATTACTTCTTGCGGATACCCCACCCGAGTGTACCTGTGCAAATTTGAACCCCATCAATGTTTTACTATGGCGTTAATCGACGATTTTTTGTCAAATTATGACGTCACTTTTGCACCAAAAAGTTGTAATTCCCAAGGTTTTGCGAATTTTGCATGACTCCACACAGGAAAGTTGTTCAGGATGCTCAACTTGGTCGATTTGCACCGTCAAAACGCGATTTCCAGAGTTGAATATTAGAAAAACAAGATGGCCGCTCTTCCATTTTCCCTGCCCGGGGAATAAACTTTTTAATTTTCGAGCTCCCAAAAAGCCAAATTAGCGTGATTACTTCTTGCGGATACCCCACCCGAGTGTGCCTGTGCAAATTTGAACCCCGTCAATGTTTTACTTTGGCGGTAATCGACGATTTTTGGACAAATTATGACGTCACTTTTGCACCAAAAAGTTGTAATTCCCAAGGTTTTACGAATTTTGCATGACTCCACACAGGAAAGTTGTTCAGGATGCTCAACCTGGTCGATTTGCACCGTCAAAACGCGATTTCCAGAGTTGAATATTAGAAAAACAAGATGGCCGCTCTTCCATTTTCCCTGACCGGAGAATAACTTTTTAATTTTCGAGCCACCCCGAAAAGCCGAATTAGCGTGATTACTTCTTGCGGATACCCCACCCGAGTGTGCCGGTGCAAATCTAAACCCCGTCAATGTTTTACATTGGCGGTAATCGACGATTTTTGGACAAATTATGACGTCACTTTTGCACCAAAAAGTTGTAATTCCCAAGGTTTTACGAATTTTGCATGACTCCACACAGGAAAGTTGTTCAGGATGCTCAACTTGGTCGATTTGCACCGTCAAAACGCGATTTCCAGAGTTGACTATTAGAAAAACAAGATGGCCGCTCTTCCCTTTTCCCTGCCCGGGGAATAAACTTTTTAATTTTCGAGCTCCCGAAAAGCCGAATTAGCGTGATTACTTCTTGCGGATACCCCACCCGAGTGTGCCGGTGCAAATTTGAACCCATTTAATGTTTCACTTTGGCGGTAATCGACGATTTTTGGTCAAATTATGACGTCACTTTTGCACCAAAAAGTTGAAATTCCCAAGGTGTTACGAATTTTGCATGACTCCACACAGGAAAGTTGTTCAGGATGCTCAACTTGGTCGATTTGCACCGTCAAAACGCGATTTCCAGAGTTGACTCTTAGAAAAACAAGATGGCCGCACTTCCCTTTTCCCTGCACGGGGAATAAACTTTTTAATTTTCGAGCTCCCGAAAAGCCGAATTAGCGTGATTACTTCTTGCGGATACCCCACCCGAGTGTGCCGGTGCAAATTTGAACCCATTTAATGTTTCACTTTGGCGGTAATCGACGATTTTTGGTCAAATTATGACGTCACTTTTGCACCAAAAAGTTGTAACTCCCAAGGTGTTACGAATTTTGCATGACTCCACACAGGAAAGTTGTTCAGGATGCTCAACTTGGTCGATTTGCACCGTCAAAACGCGATTTCCAGAGTTGACTCTTAGAAAAACAAGATGGCCGCACTTCCCTTTTCCCTGCACGGGGAATAAACTTTTTAACTTTCGAGCTCCCAAAAAGCCGAATTAGCATGATTACTTCTTGCGGATACCCCCACCCGAGTGTGCCTGTGCAAATTTGAACCCAGTCAATGTTTTACTTTGGCGGTAATCGACGATTTTTGGTCAAATAATGACGTCACTTTTGCACCAAAAAGTTGTAATTCCCTAGGTTTTGCGAATTTTGCGTGACTCCACACAGGAAAGTTCATCAGGATGCTCAACTTGGTCGATTTGCAACGTCAAAACGCGATGTCCAGAGTTGAACATTAGAAAAACAAGATGGCCGCTCTTCCCTTTTCCCTGCCCGGGGAATAAACTTTTTAATTTTCGAGCTCCCAAAAAGCCAAATTAGCGTGATTACTTCTTGCGGATACCCCACCCGAGTGTGCCGGTGCAAATTTGAACCCATTTAATGTTTCACTTTGGCGGTAATCGACGATTTTTTGTCAAATTATGACGTCACTTTTGCACCAAAAAGTTGTAATTCCCAAGGTTTTGCGAATTTTGCATGACTCCACACAGGAAAGTTGTTCAGGATGCTCAACTTGGTCGATTTGCACCGTCAAAACGCGATTTCCAGAGTTGACTATTAGAAAACAAGATGGCCGCTCTTCCCTTTTCCCTGCCCGGGGAATAAACTTTTTAATTTTCGAGCCACCCCGAAAAGCCGAATTAGCGTAATTACTTCTTGCGGATACCCCACCCGAGTGTGCCTGTGCAAATCTGAACCCCGTCATTGTTTTACTTTGGCGGTAATCGACGATTTTTGGACAAATTATGACGTCACTTTTGCACCAAAAAGTTGTAATTCCCAAGGTTTTGCGAATTTTGCATGACTCCACACAGGAAAGTTGTTCAGGATGCTCAACTTGGTCGATTTGCACCGTCAAAACGCGATTTCCAGAGTTGACTATTAGAAAAACAAGATGGCCGCTCTTCCCTTTTCCCTGCCCGGGGAATAAACTTTTTAATTTTCGAGCTCCCGAAAAGCCGAATTAGCGTGATTACTTCTTGCGGATACCCCACCCGAGTGTACCTGTGCAAATTTGAACCCCATCAATGTTTTACTATGGCGTTAATCGACGATTTTTTGTCAAATTATGACGTCACTTTTGCACCAAAAAGTTGTAATTCCCAAGGTTTTGCGAATTTTGCATGACTCCACACAGGAAAGTTGTTCAGGATGCTCAACTTGGTCGATTTGCACCGTCAAAACGCGATTTCCAGAGTTGACTATTAGAAAACAAGATGGCCGCTCTTCCCTTTTCCCTGCCCGGGGAATAAACTTTTTAATTTTCGAGCCACCCCGAAAAGCCGAATTAGCGTGATTACTTCTTGCGGATACCACACCCGAGTGTGCCGGTGCAAATCTGAACCCCGTCAATGTTTTACTTTGGCGGTAATCGACGATTTTTGGACAAATTATGACGTCACTTTTGCACCAAAAAGTTGTAATTCCCTAGGTTTTGCGAATTTTGCATGACTCCACACAGGAAAGTTGTTCAGGATGCTCAACTTGGTCGATTTGCACCGTCAAAACGCGATTTCCAGAGTTGACTATTAGAAAAACAAGATGGCCGCTCTTCCCTTTTCCCTGCCCGGGGAATAAACTTTTTAATTTTCGAGCTCCCAAAAAGCCAAATTAGCGTGATTACTTCTTGCGGATACCCCACCCGAGTGTGCCGGTGCAAATTTGAACCCATTTAATGTTTCACTTTGGCGGTAATCGACGATTTTTGGTCAAATTATGACGTCACTTTTGCACCAAAAAGTTGTAACTCCCAAGGTTTTGCGATTTTTGCATGACTCCACACAGGAAAGTTGTTCAGGATGCTCAACTTGGTCGATTTGCACCGTCAAAACGCGATTTCCAGAGTTGACTATTAGAAAAACAAGATGGCCGCTCTTCCCTTTTCCCTGCCCGGGGAATAAACTTTTTAATTTTCGAGCTCCCGAAAAGCCGAATTAGCGTGATTACTTCTTGCGGATACCCCACCCGAGTGTACCTGTGCAAATTTGAACCCCATCAATGTTTTACTATGGCGTTAATCGACGATTTTTTGTCAAATTATGACGTCACTTTTGCACCAAAAAGTTGTAATTCCCAAGGTTTTGCGAATTTTGCATGACTCCACACAGGAAAGTTGTTCAGGATGCTCAACTTGGTCGATTTGCACCGTCAAAACGCGATTTCCAGAGTTGACTATTAGAAAACAAGATGGCCGCTCTTCCCTTTTCCCTGCACGGGGAATAAACTTTTTAATTTTCGAGCCACCCCGAAAAGCCGAATTAGCGTGATTACTTCTTGCGGATACCACACCCGAGTGTGCCGGTGCAAATCTGAACCCCGTCAATGTTTTACTTTGGCGGTAATCGACGATTTTTGGACAAATTATGACGTCACTTTTGCACCAAAAAGTTGTAATTCCCTAGGTTTTGCGAATTTTGCATGACTCCACACAGGAAAGTTGTTCAGGATGCTCAACTTGGTCGATTTGCACCGTCAAAACGCGATTTCCAGAGTTGACTATTAGAAAAACAAGATGGCCGCTCTTCCCTTTTCCCTGCCCGGGGAATAAACGTTTTAATTTTCGAGCTCCCAAAAAGCCAAATTAGCGTGATTACTTCTTGCGGATACCCCACCCGAGTGTGCCGGTGCAAATTTGAACCCATTTAATGTTTCACTTTGGCGGTAATCGACGATTTTTTGTCAAATTATGACGTCACTTTTGCACCAAAAAGTTGTAATTCCCTAGGTTTTGCGAATTTTGCATGACTCCACACAGGAAAGTTGTTCAGGATGCTCAACTTGGTCGATTTGCACCGTCAAAACGCGATTTCCAGAGTTGACTATTAGACAAACAAGATGGCCGCTCTTCCATTTTCCCTGACCGGAGAATAACTTTTTAATTTTCGAGCCACCCCGAAAAGCCGAATTAGCGTGATTACTTCTTGCGGATACCCCACCCGAGTGTGCCGGTGCAAATCTGAACCCCGTCAATGTTTTACTTTGGCGGTAATCGACGATTTTTGGACAAATTATGACGTCACTTTTGCACCAAAAAGTTGTAATTCCCAAGGTTTTGCGAATTTTGCATGACTCCACACAGGAAAGTTGTTCAGGATGCTCAACTTGGTCGATTTGCACCGTCAAAACGCGATTTCCAGAGTTGACTATTAGAAAAACAACATGGCCACTCTTCCCTTTTCCCTGAACGGGGAATAAACTTTTTAATTTTCAAGCACCCAAAAAGCCAAATTAGCGTGATTACTTCTTGCGGATACCCCACCCGAGTGTGCCTGTGCAAATTTGAACCCCATCAATGTTTTACTTTGGCGGTAATCGACGATTTTTTGTCAAATTATGACGTCACTTTTGCACCAAAAAGTTGTAATTCCCAAGGTTTCGCGAATTGTGCATGACTCCACACAGGAAAGTTGTTCAGGATGCTCAACTTGGTCGATTTGCACCGTCAAAACGCGATTTCCAGAGTTGACTATTAGAAAACAAGATGGCCGCTCTTCCCTTTTCCCTGCCCGGGGAATAAACTTTTTAATTTTCGAGCTCCCGAAAAGCCGAATTAGCGTGATTACTTCTTGCGGATACCCCACCCGAGTGTGCCGGTGCAAATTTGAACCCCATCAATGTTTTACTTTGGCGTTAATCGACGATTTTTTGTCAAATTATGACGTCACTTTTGCACCAAAAAGTTGTAATTCCCAAGGTTTTGCGAATTTTGCATGACTCCACACAGGAAAGTTGTTCAGGATGCTCAACTTGGTCGATTTGCACCGTCAAAACGCGATTTCCAGAGTTGACTATTAGAAAACAAGATGGCCGCTCTTCCCTTTTCCCTGCCCGGGGAATAAACTTTTTAATTTTCGAGCCACCCCGAAAAGCCGAATTAGCGTGATTACTTCTTGCGGATACCACACCCGAGTGTGCCGGTGCAAATCTGAACCCCGTCAATGTTTTACTTTGGCGGTAATCGACGATTTTTGGACAAATTATGACGTCACTTTTGCACCAAAAAGTTGTAATTCCCAAGGTTTTGCGAATTTTGCATGACTCCACACAGGAAAGTTGTTCAGGATGCTCAACTTGGTCGATTTGCACCGTCAAAACGCGATTTCCAGAGTTGACTATTAGAAAAACAAGATGGCCGCTCTTCCCTTTTCCCTGCCTGGGGAATAAACTTTTTAATTTTCGAGCTCCCGAAAAGCCGAATTAGCGTGATTACTTCTTGCGGATACCCCACCCGAGTGTGCCGGTGCAAATTTGAACCCATTTAATGTTTCACTTTGGCGGTAATCGACGATTTTTTGTCAAATTATGACGTCACTTTTGCACCAAAAAGTTGTAATTCCCAAGGTTTTACGAATTTTGCATGACTCCACACAGGAAAAGTTGTTCAGGATGCTCAACTTGGTCGATTTGCACCGTCAAAACGCGATTTCCAGAGTTGACTATTAGACAAACAAGATGGCCGCTCTTCCATTTTCCCTGACCGGAGAATATCTTTTTAATTTTCGAGCCACCCCGAAAAGCCGAATTAGCGTGATTACTTCTTGCGGATACCCCACCCGAGTGTGCCGGTGCAAATCTGAACCCCGTCAATGTTTTACTTTGGCGGTAATCGACGATTTTTGGACAAATTATGACGTCACTTTTGCACCAAAAAGTTGTAATTCCCAAGGTTTTGCGAATTTTGCATGACTCCACACAGGAAAGTTGTTCAGGATGCTCAACTTGGTCGATTTGCACCGTCAAAACGCGATTTCCAGAGTTGACTATTAGAAAAACAAATGGCCGCTCTTCCCTTTTCCCTGCCCGGGGAATAAACTTTTTAATTTTCGAGCTCCCGAAAAGCCGAATTAGCGTGATTACTTCTTGCGGATACCCCACCCGAGTGTGCCGGTGCAAATTTGAACCCATTTAATGTTTCACTATGGCGGTAATCGACGATTTTTGGTCAAATTATGACGTCACTTTTGCACCAAAAAGTTGTAATTCCCAAGGTTTCACGAATTTTGCATGACTCCACACAGGAAAGTTGTTCAGGATGCTCAACTTGGTCGATTTGCACCGTCAAAACGCGATTTCCAGAGTTGACTATTAGAAAACAAGATGGCCGCTCTTCCCTTTTCCCTGCCCGGGGAATAAACTTTTTAATTTTCGAGCTCCCGAAAAGCCGAATTAGCGTGATTACTTCTTGCGGATACCCCACCCGAGTGTGCCGGTGCAAATTTGAACCCCATCAATGTTTTACTTTGGCGTTAATCGACGATTTTTTGTCAAATTATGACGTCACTTTTGCACCAAAAAGTTGTAATTCCCAAGGTTTTACGAATTTTGCATGACTCCACACAGGAAAGTTGTTCAGGATGCTCAACTTGGTCGATTTGCACCGTCAAAACGCGATTTCCAGAGTTGACTATTAGAAAACAAGTTGGCCGCTCTTCCCTTTTCCCTGCCCGGGGAATAAACTTTTTAATTTTAGAGCCACCCCGAATAGCCGAATTAGCGTGATTACTTCTTGCGGATACCACACCCGAGTGTGCCGGTGCAAATCTGAACCCCATCAATGTTTCACTTTGGCGGTAATCGACGATTTTTGGTCAAATTATGACGTCACTTTTGCACCAAAAAGTTGTAATTCCCAAGGTTTTACGAATTTTGTATGACTCCACACAGGAAAAGTTGTTCAGGATGCTCAACTTGGTCGATTTGCACCGTCAAAACGCGATTTCCAGAGTTGACTATTAGACAAACAAGATGGCCGCTCTTCCATTTTCCCTGACCGGAGAATAACTTTTTAATTTTCGAGCCACCCCGAAAAGCCGAATTAGCGTGATTACTTCTTGCGGATACCCCACCCGAGTGTGCCGGTGCAAATCTGAACCCCGTCAATGTTTTACTTTGGCGGTAATCGACGATTTTTGGACAAATTATGACGTCACTTTTGCACCAAAAAGTTGTAATTCCCAAGGTTTTGCGAATTTTGCATGACTCCACACAGGAAAGTTGTTCAGGATGCTCAACTTGGTCGATTTGCACCGTCAAAACGCGATTTCCAGAGTTGACTATTAGACAAACAAGATGGCCGCTCTTCCATTTTCCCTGACCGGAGAATAACTTTTTAATTTTCGAGCCACCCCGAAAAGCCGAATTAGCGTGATTACTTCTTGCGGATACCCCACCCGAGTGTGCCGGTGCAAATCTGAACCCCGTCAATGTTTTACTTTGGCGGTAATCGACGATTTTTGGACAAATTATGACGTCACTTTTGCACCAAAAAGTTGTAATTCCCAAGGTTTTGCGAATTTTGCATGACTCCACACAGGAAAGTTGTTCAGGATGCTCAACTTGGTCGATTTGCACCGTCAAAACGCGATTTCCAGAGTTGACTATTAGAAAAACAACATGGCCACTCTTCCCTTTTCCCTGAACGGGGAATAAACTTTTTAATTTTCAAGCACCCAAAAAGCCAAATTAGCGTGATTACTTCTTGCGGATACCCCACCCGAGTGTGCCTGTGCAAATTTGAACCCCATCAATGTTTTACTTTGGCGGTAATCGACGATTTTTTGTCAAATTATGACGTCACTTTTGCACCAAAAAGTTGTAATTCCCAAGGTTTCGCGAATTTTGCATGACTCCACACAGGAAAGTTGTTCAGGATGCTCAACTTGGTCGATTTGCACCGTCAAAACGCGATTTCCAGAGTTGACTATTAGAAAACAAGATGGCCGCTCTTCCCTTTTCCCTGCCCGGGGAATAAACTTTTTAATTTTCGAGCTCCCGAAAAGCCGAATTAGCGTGATTACTTCTTGCGGATACCCCACCCGAGTGTGCCGGTGCAAATTTGAACCCCATCAATGTTTTACTTTGGCGTTAATCGACGATTTTTTGTCAAATTATGACGTCACTTTTGCACCAAAAAGTTGTAATTCCCAAGGTTTTGCGAATTTTGCATGACTCCACACAGGAAAGTTGTTCAGGATGCTCAACTTGGTCGATTTGCACCGTCAAAACGCGATTTCCAGAGTTGACTATTAGAAAACAAGATGGCCGCTCTTCCCTTTTCCCTGCCCGGGGAATAAACTTTTTAATTTTCGAGCCACCCCGAAAAGCCGAATTAGCGTGATTACTTCTTGCGGATACCACACCCGAGTGTGCCGGTGCAAATCTGAACCCCGTCAATGTTTTACTTTGGCGGTAATCGACGATTTTTGGACAAATTATGACGTCACTTTTGCACCAAAAAGTTGTAATTCCCAAGGTTTTGCGAATTTTGCATGACTCCACACAGGAAAGTTGTTCAGGATGCTCAACTTGGTCGATTTGCACCGTCAAAACGCGATTTCCAGAGTTGACTATTAGAAAAACAAGATGGCCGCTCTTCCCTTTTCCCTGCCCGGGGAATAAACTTTTTAATTTTCGAGCTCCCGAAAAGCCGAATTAGCGTGATTACTTCTTGCGGATACCCCACCCGAGTGTGCCGGTGCAAATTTGAACCCATTTAATGTTTCACTTTGGCGGTAATCGACGATTTTTGGTCAAATTATGACGTCACTTTTGCACCAAAAAGTTGTAATTCCCAAGGTTTTACGAATTTTGCATGACTCCACACAGGAAAAGTTGTTCAGGATGCTCAACTTGGTCGATTTGCACCGTCAAAACGCGATTTCCAGAGTTGACTATTAGACAAACAAGATGGCCGCTCTTCCATTTTCCCTGACCGGAGAATAACTTTTTAATTTTCGAGCCACCCCGAAAAGCCGAATTAGCGTGATTACTTCTTGCGGATACCCCACCCGAGTGTGCCGGTGCAAATCTGAACCCCGTCAATGTTTTACTTTGGCGGTAATCGACGATTTTTGGACAAATTATGACGTCACTTTTGCACCAAAAAGTTGTAATTCCCAAGGTTTTGCGAATTTTGCATGACTCCACACAGGAAAGTTGTTCAGGATGCTCAACTTGGTCGATTTGCACCGTCAAAACGCGATTTCCAGAGTTGACTATTAGAAAAACAAATGGCCGCTCTTCCCTTTTCCCTGCCCGGGGAATAAACTTTTTAATTTTCGAGCTCCCGAAAAGCCGAATTAGCGTGATTACTTCTTGCGGATACCCCACCCGAGTGTGCCGGTGCAAATTTGAACCCATTTAATGTTTCACTATGGCGGTAATCGACGATTTTTGGTCAAATTATGACGTCACTTTTGCACCAAAAAGTTGTAATTCCCAAGGTTTCACGAATTTTGCATGACTCCACACAGGAAAGTTGTTCAGGATGCTCAACTTGGTCGATTTGCACCGTCAAAACGCGATTTCCAGAGTTGACTATTAGAAAACAAGATGGCCGCTCTTCCCTTTTCCCTGCCCGGGGAATAAACTTTTTAATTTTCGAGCTCCCGAAAAGCCGAATTAGCGTGATTACTTCTTGCGGATACCCCACCCGAGTGTGCCGGTGCAAATTTGAACCCCATCAATGTTTTACTTTGGCGTTAATCGACGATTTTTTGTCAAATTATGACGTCACTTTTGCACCAAAAAGTTGTAATTCCCAAGGTTTTACGAATTTTGCATGACTCCACACAGGAAAGTTGTTCAGGATGCTCAACTTGGTCGATTTGCACCGTCAAAACGCGATTTCCAGAGTTGACTATTAGAAAACAAGTTGGCCGCTCTTCCCTTTTCCCTGCCCGGGGAATAAACTTTTTAATTTTAGAGCCACCCCGAATAGCCGAATTAGCGTGATTACTTCTTGCGGATACCACACCCGAGTGTGCCGGTGCAAATCTGAACCCCGTCAATGTTTCACTTTGGCGGTAATCGACGATTTTTGGTCAAATTATGACGTCACTTTTGCACCAAAAAGTTGTAATTCCCAAGGTTTTACGAATTTTGTATGACTCCACACAGGAAAAGTTGTTCAGGATGCTCAACTTGGTCGATTTGCACCGTCAAAACGCGATTTCCAGAGTTGACTATTAGACAAACAAGATGGCCGCTCTTCCATTTTCCCTGACCGGAGAATAACTTTTTAATTTTCGAGCCACCCCGAAAAGCCGAATTAGCGTGATTACTTCTTGCGGATACCCCACCCGAGTGTGCCGGTGCAAATCTGAACCCCGTCAATGTTTTACTTTGGCGGTAATCGACGATTTTTGGACAAATTATGACGTCACTTTTGCACCAAAAAGTTGTAATTCCCAAGGTTTTGCGAATTTTGCATGACTCCACACAGGAAAGTTGTTCAGGATGCTCAACTTGGTCGATTTGCACCGTCAAAACGCGATTTCCAGAGTTGACTATTAGAAAAACAAATGGCCGCTCTTCCCTTTTCCCTGCCCGGGGAATAAACTTTTTAATTTTCGAGCTCCCGAAAAGCCGAATTAGCGTGATTACTTCTTGCGGATACCCCACCCGAGTGTGCCGGTGCAAATTTGAACCCATTTAATGTTTCACTTTGGCGGTAATCGACGATTTTTGGTCAAATTATGACGTCACTTTTGCACCAAAAAGTTGTAATTCCCAAGGTTTCACGAATTTTGCATGACTCCACACAGGAAAGTTGTTCAGGATGCTCAACTTGGTCGATTTGCACCGTCAAAACGCGATTTCCAGAGTTGACTATTAGAAAACAAGATGGCCGCTCTTCCCTTTTCCCTGCCCGGGGAATAAACTTTTTAATTTTCGAGCTCCCGAAAAGCCGAATTAGCGTGATTACTTCTTGCGGATACCCCACCCGAGTGTGCCGGTGCAAATTTGAACCCCATCAATGTTTTACTTTGGCGTTAATCGACGATTTTTTGTCAAATTATGACGTCACTTTTGCACCAAAAAGTTGTAATTCCCAAGGTTTTGCGAATTTTGCATGACTCCACACAGGAAAGTTGTTCAGGATGCTCAACTTGGTCGATTTGCACCGTCAAAACGCGATTTCCAGAGTTGACTATTAGAAAACAAGTTGGCCGCTCTTCCCTTTTCCCTGCCCGGGGAATAAACTTTTTAATTTTAGAGCCACCCCGAATAGCCGAATTAGCGTGATTACTTCTTGCGGATACCACACCCGAGTGTGCCGGTGCAAATCTGAACCCCGTCAATGTTTCACTTTGGCGGTAATCGACGATTTTTGGTCAAATTATGACGTCACTTTTGCACCAAAAAGTTGTAATTCCCAAGGTTTTACGAATTTTGTATGACTCCACACAGGAAAAGTTGTTCAGGATGCTCAACTTGGTCGATTTGCACCGTCAAAACGCGATTTCCAGAGTTGACTATTAGACAAACAAGATGGCCGCTCTTCCATTTTCCCTGACCGGAGAATAACTTTTTAATTTTCGAGCCACCCCGAAAAGCCGAATTAGCGTGATTACTTCTTGCGGATACCCCACCCGAGTGTGCCGGTGCAAATCTGAACCCCGTCAATGTTTTACTTTGGCGGTAATCGATGATTTTTGGACAAATTATGACGTCACTTTTGCACCAAAAAGTTGTAATTCCCAAGGTTTTGCGAATTTTGCATGACTCCACACAGGAAAGTTGTTCAGGATGCTCAACTTGGTCGATTTGCACCGTCAAAACGCGATTTCCAGAGTTGACTATTAGAAAAACAAATGGCCGCTCTTCCCTTTTCCCTGCCCGGGGAATAAACTTTTTAATTTTCGAGCTCCCGAAAAGCCGAATTAGCGTGATTACTTCTTGCGGATACCCCACCCGAGTGTGCCGGTGCAAATTTGAACCCATTTAATGTTTCACTTTGGCGGTAATCGACGATTTTTGGTCAAATTATGACGTCACTTTTGCACCAAAAAGTTGTAATTCCCAAGGTTTCACGAATTTTGCATGACTCCACACAGGAAAGTTGTTCAGGATGCTCAACTTGGTCGATTTGCACCGTCAAAACGCGATTTCCAGAGTTGACTATTAGAAAACAAGATGGCCGCTCTTCCCTTTTCCCTGCCCGGGGAATAAACTTTTTAATTTTCGAGCTCCCGAAAAGCCGAATTAGCGTGATTACTTCTTGCGGATACCCCACCCGAGTGTGCCGGTGCAAATCTGAACCCCGTCAATGTTTTACTTTGGCGGTAATCGACGATTTTTGGACAAATTATGACGTCACTTTTGCACCAAAAAGTTGTAATTCCCAAGGTTTTGCGAATTTTGCATGACTCCACACAGGAAAGTTGTTCAGGATGCTCAACTTGGTCGATTTGCACCGTCACAACGCGATTTCCAGAGTTGACTATTAGAAAAACAAATGGCCGCTCTTCCCTTTTCCCTGCCCGGGGAATAAACTTTTTAATTTTCGAGCTCCCGAAAAGCCGAATTAGCGTGATTACTTCTTGCGGATACCCCACCCGAGTGTGCCGGTGCAAATTTGAACCCATTTAATGTTTCACTTTGGCGGTAATCGACGATTTTTGGTCAAATTATGACGTCACTTTTGCACCAAAAAGTTGTAATTCCCAAGGTTTCACGAATTTTGCATGACTCCACACAGGAAAGTTGTTCAGGATGCTCAACTTGGTCGATTTGCACCGTCAAAACGCGATTTCCAGAGTTGACTATTAGAAAACAAGATGGCCGCTCTTCCCTTTTCCCTGCCCGGGGAATAAACTTTTTAATTTTCGAGCTCCCGAAAAGCCGAATTAGCGTGATTACTTCTTGCGGATACCCCACCCGAGTGTGCCGGTGCAAATTTGAACCCCATCAATGTTTTACTTTGGCGTTAATCGACGATTTTTTGTCAAATTATGACGTCACTTTTGCACCAAAAAGTTGTAATTCCCTAGGTTTTGCGAATTTTGCATGACTCCACACAGCAAAGTTGTTCAGGATGCTCAACTTGGTCGATTTGCACCGTCAAAACGCGATTTCCAGAGTTGACTATTAGAAAAACAAATGGCCGCTCTTCCCTTTTCCCTGCCCGGGGAATAAACTTTTTAATTTTCGAGCTCCCGAAAAGCCGAATTAGCGTGATTACTTCTTGCGGATACCCCACCCGAGTGTGCCGGTGCAAATTTGAACCCATTTTATGTTTCACTTTGGCGGTAATCGACGATTTTTGGTCAAATTATGACGTCACTTTTGCACCAAAAAGTTGTAATTCCCAAGGTTTCACGAATTTTGCATGACTCCACACAGGAAAGTTGTTCAGGATGCTCAACTTGGTCGATTTGCACCGTCAAAACGCGATTTCCAGAGTTGACTATTAGAAAACAAGATGGCCGCTCTTCCCTTTTCCCTGCCCGGGGAATAAACTTTTTAATTTTCGAGCTCCCGAAAAGCCGAATTAGCGTGATTACTTCTTGCGGATACCCCACCCGAGTGTGCCGGTGCAAATTTGAACCCCATCAATGTTTTACTTTGGCGTTAATCGACGATTTTTTGTCAAATTATGACGTCACTTTTGCACCAAAAAGTTGTAATTCCCAAGGTTTTGCGAATTTTGCATGACTCCACACAGGAAAGTTGTTCAGGATGCTCAACTTGGTCGATTTGCACCGTCAAAACGCGATTTCCAGAGTTGACTATTAGAAAACAAGTTGGCCGCTCTTCCCTTTTCCCTGCCCGGGGAATAAACTTTTTAATTTTAGAGCCACCCCGAATAGCCGAATTAGCGTGATTACTTCTTGCGGATACCACACCCGAGTGTGCCGGTGCAAATCTGAACCCCGTCAATGTTTCACTTTGGCGGTAATCGACGATTTTTGGTCAAATTATGACGTCACTTTTGCACCAAAAAGTTGTAATTCCCAAGGTTTTACGAATTTTGTATGACTCCACACAGGAAAAGTTGTTCAGGATGCTCAACTTGGTCGATTTGCACCGTCAAAACGCGATTTCCAGAGTTGACTATTAGACAAACAAGATGGCCGCTCTTCCATTTTCCCTGACCGGAGAATAACTTTTTAATTTTCGAGCCACCCCGAAAAGCCGAATTAGCGTGATTACTTCTTGCGGATACCCCACCCGAGAGTGCCGGTGCAAATCTGAACCCCGTCAATGTTTTACTTTGGCGGTAATCGATGATTTTTGGACAAATTATGACGTCACTTTTGCACCAAAAAGTTGTAATTCCCAAGGTTTTGCGAATTTTGCATGACTCCACACAGGAAAGTTGTTCAGGATGCTCAACTTGGTCGATTTGCACCGTCAAAACGCGATTTCCAGAGTTGACTATTAGAAAAACAAATGGCCGCTCTTCCCTTTTCCCTGCCCGGGGAATAAACTTTTTAATTTTCGAGCTCCCGAAAAGCCGAATTAGCGTGATTACTTCTTGCGGATACCCCACCCGAGTGTGCCGGTGCAAATTTGAACCCATTTAATGTTTCACTTTGGCGGTAATCGACGATTTTTGGTCAAATTATGACGTCACTTTTGCACCAAAAAGTTGTAATTCCCAAGGTTTCACGAATTTTGCATGACTCCACACAGGAAAGTTGTTCAGGATGCTCAACTTGGTCGATTTGCACGGTCAAAACGCGATTTCCAGAGTTGACTATTAGAAAACAAGATGGCCGCTCTTCCCTTTTCCCTGCCCGGGGAATAAACTTTTTAATTTTCGAGCTCCCGAAAAGCCGAATTAGCGTGATTACTTCTTGCGGATACCCCACCCGAGTGTGCCGGTGCAAATTTGAACCCCGTCAATGTTTTACTTTGGCGTTAATCGACGATTTTTTGTCAAATTATGACGTCACTTTTGCACCAAAAAGATGTAATTCCCAAGGTTTTGCGAATTTTGCATGACTCCACACAGGAAAGTTGTTCAGGATGCTCAACTTGGTCGATTTGCACCGTCAAAACGCGATTTCCAGAGTTGACTATTAGAAAACAAGTTGGCCGCTCTTCCCTTTTCCCTGCCCGGGGAATAAACTTTTTAATTTTCGAGCTCCCGAAAAGCCGAATTAGCGTGATTACTTCTTGCGGATACCCCACCCGAGTGTGCCGGTGCAAATTTGAACCCATTTAATGTTTCACTTTGGCGGTAATCGACGATTTTTGGTCAAATTATGACGTCACTTTTGCACCAAAAAGTTGTAATTCCCAAGGTTTCACGAATTTTGCATGACTCCACACAGGAAAGTTGTTCAGGATGCTCAACTTGGTCGATTTGCACCGTCAAAACGCGATTTCCAGAGTTGACTATTAGAAAACAAGATGGCCGCTCTTCCCTTTTCCCTGCCCGGGGAATAAACTTTTTAATTTTCGAGCTCCCGAAAAGCCGAATTAGCGTGATTACTTCTTGCGGATACCCCACCCGAGTGTGCCGGTGCAAATTTGAACCCCATCAATGTTTTACTTTGGCGTTAATCGACGATTTTTTGTCAAATTATGACGTCACTTTTGCACCAAAAAGTTGTAATTCCCTAGGTTTTGCGAATTTTGCATGACTCCACACAGCAAAGTTGTTCAGGATGCTCAACTTGGTCGATTTGCACCGTCAAAACGCGATTTCCAGAGTTGACTATTAGAAAAACAAATGGCCGCTCTTCCCTTTTCCCTGCCCGGGGAATAAACTTTTTAATTTTCGAGCTCCCGAAAAGCCGAATTAGCGTGATTACTTCTTGCGGATACCCCACCCGAGTGTGCCGGTGCAAATTTGAACCCATTTAATGTTTCACTTTGGCGGTAATCGACGATTTTTGGTCAAATTATGACGTCACTTTTGCACCAAAAAGTTGTAATTCCCAAGGTTTCACGAATTTTGCATGACTCCACACAGGAAAGTTGTTCAGGATGCTCAACTTGGTCGATTTGCACCGTCAAAACGCGATTTCCAGAGTTGACTATTAGAAAACAAGATGGCCGCTCTTCCCTTTTCCCTGCCCGGGGAATAAACTTTTTAATTTTCGAGCTCCCGAAAAGCCGAATTAGCGTGATTACTTCTTGCGGATACCCCACCCGAGTGTGCCGGTGCAAATTTGAACCCCATCAATGTTTTACTTTGGCGTTAATCGACGATTTTTTGTCAAATTATGACGTCACTTTTGCACCAAAAAGTTGTAATTCCCAAGGTTTTGCGAATTTTGCATGACTCCACACAGGAAAGTTGTTCAGGATGCTCAACTTGGTCGATTTGCACCGTCAAAACGCGATTTCCAGAGTTGACTATTAGAAAACAAGTTGGCCGCTCTTCCCTTTTCCCTGCCCGGGGAATAAACTTTTTAATTTTAGAGCCACCCCGAATAGCCGAATAAGCGTGATTACTTCTTGCGGATACCACACCCGAGTGTGCCGGTGCAAATCTGAACCCCGTCAATGTTTCACTTTGGCGGTAATCGACGATTTTTGGTCAAATTATGACGTCACTTTTGCACCAAAAAGTTGTAATTCCCAAGGTTTTACGAATTTTGTATGACTCCACACAGGAAAAGTTGTTCAGGATGCTCAACTTGGTCGATTTGCACCGTCAAAACGCGATTTCCAGAGTTGACTATTAGACAAACAAGATGGCCGCTCTTCCATTTTCCCTGACCGGAGAATAACTTTTTAATTTTCGAGCCACCCCGAAAAGCCGAATTAGCGTGATTACTTCTTGCGGATACCCCACCCGAGAGTGCCGGTGCAAATCTGAACCCCGTCAATGTTTTACTTTGGCGGTAATCGATGATTTTTGGACAAATTATGACGTCACTTTTGCACCAAAAAGTTGTAATTCCCAAGGTTTTGCGAATTTTGCATGACTCCACACAGGAAAGTTGTTCAGGATGCTCAACTTGGTCGATTTGCACCGTCAAAACGCGATTTCCAGAGTTGACTATTAGAAAAACAAATGGCCGCTCTTCCCTTTTCCCTGCCCGGGGAATAAACTTTTTAATTTTCGAGCTCCCGAAAAGCCGAATTAGCGTGATTACTTCTTGCGGATACCCCACCCGAGTGTGCCGGTGCAAATTTGAACCCATTTAATGTTTCACTTTGGCGGTAATCGACGATTTTTGGTCAAATTATGACGTCACTTTTGCACCAAAAAGTTGTAATTCCCAAGGTTTCACGAATTTTGCATGACTCCACACAGGAAAGTTGTTCAGGATGCTCAACTTGGTCGATTTGCACGGTCAAAACGCGATTTCCAGAGTTGACTATTAGAAAACAAGATGGCCGCTCTTCCCTTTTCCCTGCCCGGGGAATAAACTTTTTAATTTTCGAGCTCCCGAAAAGCCGAATTAGCGTGATTACTTCTTGCGGATACCCCACCCGAGTGTGCCGGTGCAAATTTGAACCCCGTCAATGTTTTACTTTGGCGTTAATCGACGATTTTTTGTCAAATTATGACGTCACTTTTGCACCAAAAAGATGTAATTCCCAAGGTTTTGCGAATTTTGCATGACTCCACACAGGAAAGTTGTTCAGGATGCTCAACTTGGTCGATTTGCACCGTCAAAACGCGATTTCCAGAGTTGACTATTAGAAAACAAGTTGGCCGCTCTTCCCTTTTCCCTGCCCGGGGAATAAACTTTTTAATTTTAGAGCCACCCCGAATAGCCGAATTAGCGTGATTACTTCTTGCGGATACCACACCCGAGTGTGCCGGTGCAAATCTGAACCCCGTCAATGTTTCACTTTGGCGGTAATCGACGATTTTTGGTCAAATTATGACGTCACTTTTGCACCAAAAAGTTGTAATTCCCAAGGTTTTACGAATTTTGCATGACTCCACACAGGAAAAGTTGTTCAGGATGCTCAACTTGGTCGATTTGCACCGTCAAAACGCGATTTCCAGAGTTGACTATTAGACAAACAAGATGGCCGCTCTTCCATTTTCCCTGACCGGAGAATAACTTTTTAATTTTCGAGCCACCCCGAAAAGCCGAATTAGCGTGATTACTTCTTGCGGATACCCCACCCGAGTGTGCCGGTGCAAATCTGAACCCCGTCAATGTTTTACTTTGGCGGTAATCGACGATTTTTGGACAAATTATGACGTCACTTTTGCACCAAAAAGTTGTAATTCCCAAGGTTTTGCGAATTTTGCATGACTCCACACAGGAAAGTTGTTCAGGATGCTCAACTTGGTCGATTTGCACCGTCAAAACGCGATTTCCAGAGTTGACTATTAGAAAAACAAATGGCCGCTCTTCCCTTTTCCCTGCCCGGGGAATAAACTTTTTAATTTTCGAGCTCCCGAAAAGCCGAATTAGCGTGATTACTTCTTGCGGATACCCCACCCGAGTGTGCCGGTGCAAATTTGAACCCATTTAATGTTTCACTTTGGCGGTAATCGACGATTTTTGGTCAAATTATGACGTCACTTTTGCACCAAAAAGTTGTAATTCCCAAGGTTTCACGAATTTTGCATGACTCCACACAGGAAAGTTGTTCAGGATGCTCAACTTGGTCGATTTGCACCGTCAAAACGCGATTTCCAGAGTTGACTATTAGAAAACAAGATGGCCGCTCTTCCCTTTTCCCTGCCCGGGGAATAAACTTTTTAATTTTAGAGCCACCCCGAAAAGCCGAATTAGCGTGATTACTTCTTGCGGATACCCCACCCGAGTGTGCCGGTGCAAATTTGAACCCCATCAATGTTTTACTTTGGCGTTAATCGACGATTTTTTGTCAAATTATGACGTCACTTTTGCACCAAAAAGTTGTAATTCCCAAGGTTTTGCGAATTTTGCATGACTCCACACAGGAAAGTTGTTCAGGATGCTCAACTTGGTCGATTTGCACCGTCAAAACGCGATTTCCAGAGTTGACTATTAGAAAAACAAGATGGCCGCTCTTCCCTTTTCCCTGCCCGGGGAATAAACTTTTTAATTTTCGAGCTCCCGAAAAGCCGAATTAGCGTGATTACTTCTTGCGGATTCCCCACCCGAGTGTGCCGGTGCAAATTTGAACCCATTTAATGTTTCACTTTGGCGGTAATCGACGATTTTTGGTCAAATTATGACGTCACTTTTGCACCAAAAAGTTGTAATTCCCAAGGTTTTACGAATTTTGCATGACTCCACACAGGAAAAGTTGTTCAGGATGCTCAACTTGGTCGATTTGCACCGTCAAAACGCGATTTCCAGAGTTGACTATTAGACAAACAAGATGGCCGCTCTTCCATTTTCCCTGACCGGAGAATAACTTTTTAATTTTCGAGCCACCCCGAAAAGCCGAATTAGCGTGATTACTTCTTGCGGATACCCCACCCGAGTGTGCCGGTGCAAATCTGAACCCCGTCAATGTTTTACTTTGGCGGTAATCGACGATTTTTGGACAAATTATGACGTCACTTTTGCACCAAAAAGTTGTAATTCCCAAGGTTTTGCGAATTTTGCATGACTCCACACAGGAAAGTTGTTCAGGATGCTCAACTTGGTCGATTTGCACCGTCAAAACGCGATTTCCAGAGTTGACTTTTAGAAAAACAAATGGCCGCTCTTCCCTTTTCCCTGCCCGGGGAATAAACTTTTTAATTTTCGAGCTCCCGAAAAGCCGAATTAGCGTGATTACTTCTTGCGGATACCCCACCCGAGTGTGCCGGTGCAAATTTGAACTCATTTAATGTTTCACTTTGGCGGTAATCGACGATTTTTTGTCAAATTATGACGTCACTTTTGCACCAAGAAGTTGTAATTCCCAAGGTTTTGCGAATTTTGCATGACTCCACACAGGAAAGTTGTTCAGGATGCTCAACTTGGTCGATTTGCACCGTCAAAATGCGATTTCCAGAGTTGACTATTAGAAAACAAGATGGCCGCTCTTCCCTTTTCCCTGCCCGGGGAATAAACTTTTTAATTTTCGAGCTCCCGAAAAGCCGAATTAGCGTGATTACTTCTTGCGGATACCCCACCCGAGTGTGCCGGTGCAAATTTGAACCCATTTAATGTTTCACTTTGGCGGTAATAGACGATTTTTGTTCAAATTATGACGTCACTTTTGCACCAAAAAGTTGTAATTCCCAAGGTTTTACGAATTTTGCATGACTTCACACAGGAAAGTTGTTCAGGATGCTCAACTTGGTCGATTTGCACCGTCAAAACGCGATTTCCAGAATTGACTATTAGAAAAACAAGATGGCCGCTCTTCCCTTTTCCCTGCCCGGGGAATAAACTTTTTAATTTTCGAGCTCCCAAAAAGCCAAATTAGCGTGATTACTTCTTGCGGATACCCCACCCGAGTGTGCCTGTGCAAATTTGAACCCCATCAATGTTTTACTTTGGCGGTAATCGACGATTGTTTAGTCAAATTATGACGTCACTTTTGCACCAAAAAGTTGTAATTCCCAAGGTTTTGCGAATTTTGCATGACTCCACACAGGAAAGTTGTTCAGGATGCTCAACTTGGTCGATTTGCACCGTCAAAACGCGATTTCCAGAGTTGACTATTAGAAAAACAAATGGCCGCTCTTCCCTTTTCCCTGCCCGGGGAATAAACTTTTTAATTTTCGAGCTCCCGAAAAGCCGAATTAGCGTGATTACTTCTTGCGGATACCCCACCCGAGTGTGCCGGTGCAAATTTGAACCCATTTAATGTTTCACTTTGGCGGTAATCGACGATTTTTGGTCAAATTATGACGTCACTTTTGCACCAAAAAGTTGTAATTCCCAAGGTTTCACGAATTTTGCATGACTCCACACAGGAAAGTTGTTCAGGATGCTCAACTTGGTCGATTTGCACCGTCAAAACGCGATTTCCAGAGTTGACTATTAGAAAACAAGATGGCCGCTCTTCCCTTTTCCCTGCCCGGGGAATAAACTTTTTAATTTTCGAGCTCCCGAAAAGCCGAATTAGCGTGATTACTTCTTGCGGATACCCCACCCGAGTGTGCCGGTGCAAATTTGAACCCCATCAATGTTTTACTTTGGCGTTAATCGACGATTTTTTGTCAAATTATGACGTCACTTTTGCACCAAAAAGTTGTAATTCCCAAGGTTTTGCGAATTTTGCATGACTCCACACAGGAAAGTTGTTCAGGATGCTCAACTTGGTCGATTTGCACCGTCAAAACGCGATTTCCAGAGTTGACTATTAGAAAACAAGTTGGCCGCTCTTCCCTTTTCCCTGCCCGGGGAATAAACTTTTTAATTTTAGAGCCACCCGAATAGCCGAATTAGCGTGATTACTTCTTGCGGATACCACACCCGAGTGTGCCGGTGCAAATCTGAACCCCGTCAATGTTTTACTTTGGCGGTAATCGACGATTTTTGGACAAATTATGACGTCACTTTTGCACCAAAAAGTTGTAATTCCCAAGGTTTTGCGAATTTTGCATGACTCCACACAGGAAAGTTGTTCAGGATGCTCAACTTGGTCGATTTGCACCGTCAAAACGCGATTTCCAGAGTTGACTATTAGAAAAACAAGATGGCCGCTCTTCCCTTTTCCCTGCCCGGGGAATAAACTTTTTAATTTTCGAGCTCCCGAAAAGCCGAATTAGCGTGATTACTTCTTGCGGATACCCCACCCGAGTGTGCCGGTGCAAATTTGAACCCATTTAATGTTTCACTTTGGCGGTAATCGACGATTTTTTGTCAAATTATGACGTCACTTTTGCACCAAAAAGTTGTAATTCCCAAGGTTTTACGAATTTTGCATGACTCCACACAGGAAAAGTTGTTCAGGATGCTCAACTTGGTCGATTTGCACCGTCAAAACGCGATTTCCAGAGTTGACTATTAGACAAACAAGATGGCCGCTCTTCCATTTTCCCTGACCGGAGAATAACTTTTTAATTTTCGAGCCACCCCGAAAAGCCGAATTAGCGTGATTACTTCTTGCGGATACCCCACCCGAGTGTGCCGGTGCAAATCTGAACCCCGTCAATGTTTTACTTTGGCGGTAATCGACGATTTTTGGACAAATTATGACGTCACTTTTGCACCAAAAAGTTGTAATTCCCAAGGTTTTGCGAATTTTGCATGACTCCACACAGGAAAGTTGTTCAGGATGCTCAACTTGGTCGATTTGCACCGTCAAAACGCGATTTCCAGAGTTGACTATTAGAAAAACAAGATGGCCGCTCTTCCCTTTTCCCTGCCCGGGGAATAAACTTTTTAATTTTCGAGCTCCCGAAAAGCCGAATTAGCGTGATTACTTCTTGCGGATTCCCCACCCGAGTGTGCCGGTGCAAATTTGAACCCATTTAATGTTTCACTTTGGCGGTAATCGACGATTTTTTGTCAAATTATGACGTCACTTTTGCACCAAAAAGTTGTAATTCCCAAGGTTTTACGAATTTTGCATGACTCCACACAGGAAAAGTTGTTCAGGATGCTCAACTTGGTCGATTTGCACCGTCAAAACGCGATTTCCAGAGTTGACTATTAGACAAACAAGATGGCCGCTCTTCCATTTTCCCTGACCGGAGAATAACTTTTTAATTTTCGAGCCACCCCGAAAAGCCGAATTAGCGTGATTACTTCTTGCGGATACCCCACCCGAGTGTGCCGGTGCAAATCTGAACCCCGTCAATGTTTTACTTTGGCGGTAATCGACGATTTTTGGACAAATTATGACGTCACTTTTGCACCAAAAAGTTGTAATTCCCAAGGTTTTGCGAATTTTGCATGACTCCACACAGGAAAGTTGTTCAGGATGCTCAACTTGGTCGATTTGCACCGTCAAAACGCGATTTCCAGAGTTGACTTTTAGAAAAACAAATGGCCGCTCTTCCCTTTTCCCTGCCCGGGGAATAAACTTTTTAATTTTCGAGCTCCCGAAAAGCCGAATTAGCGTGATTACTTCTTGCGGATACCCCACCCGAGTGTGCCGGTGCAAATTTGAACCCATTTAATGTTTCACTTTGGCGGTAATCGACGATTTTTTGTCAAATTATGACGTCACTTTTGCACCAAAAAGTTGTAATTCCCAAGGTTTTGCGAATTTTGCATGACTCCACACAGGAAAGTTGTTCAGGATGCTCAACTTGGTCGATTTGCACCGTCAAAATGCGATTTCCAGAGTTGACTATTAGAAAACAAGATGGCCGCTCTTCCCTTTTCCCTGCCCGGGGAATAAACTTTTTAATTTTCGAGCTCCCGAAAAGCCGAATTAGCGTGATTACTTCTTGCGGATACCCCACCCGAGTGTGCCGGTGCAAATTTGAACCCATTTAATGTTTCACTTTGGCGGTAATAGACGATTTTTGGTCAAATTATGACGTCACTTTTGCACCAAAAAGTTGTAATTCCCAAGGTTTTACGAATTTTGCATGACTCCACACAGGAAAGTTGTTCAGGATGCTCAACTTGGTCGATTTGCACCGTCAAAACGCGATTTCCAGAATTGACTATTAGAAAAACAAGATGGCCGCTCTTCCCTTTTCCCTGCCCGGGGAATAAACTTTTTAATTTTCGAGCTCCCAAAAAGCCGAATTAGCGTGATTACTTCTTGCGGATACCCCACCCGAGTGTGCCTGTGCAAATTTGAACCCCATCAATGTTTTACTTTGGCGGTAATCGACGATTGTTTAGTCAAATTATGACGTCACTTTTGCACCAAAAAGTTGTAATTCCCAAGGTTTTGCGAATTTTGCATGACTCCACACAGGAAAGTTGTTCAGGATGCTCAACTTGGTCGATTTGCACCGTCAAAACGCGATTTCCAGAGTTGACTATTAGAAAAACAAATGGCCGCTCTTCCCTTTTCCCTGCCCGGGGAATAAACTTTTTAATTTTCGAGCTCCCAAAAAGCCGAATTAGCGTGATTACTTCTTGCGGATACCCCACCCGAGTGTGCCTGTGCAAATTTGAACCCCATCAATGTTTTACTTTGGCGGTAATCGACGATTGTTTAGTCAAATTATGACGTCACTTTTGCACCAAAAAGTTGTAATTCCCAAGGTTTTGCGAATTTTGCATGACTCCACACAGGAAAGTTGTTCAGGATGCTCAACTTGGTCGATTTGCACCGTCAAAACGCGATTTCCAGAGTTGACTATTAGAAAAACAAATGGCCGCTCTTCCCTTTTCCCTGCCCGGGGAATAAACTTTTTAATTTTCGAGCTCCCGAAAAGCCGAATTAGCGTGATTACTTCTTGCGGATACCCCACCCGAGTGTGCCGGTGCAAATTTGAACCCATTTAATGTTTCACTTTGGCGGTAATCGACGATTTTTGGTCAAATTATGACGTCACTTTTGCACCAAAAAGTTGTAATTCCCAAGGTTTCACGAATTTTGCATGACTCCACACAGGAAAGTTGTTCAGGATGCTCAACTTGGTCGATTTGCACCGTCAAAACGCGATTTCCAGAGTTGACTATTAGAAAACAAGATGGCCGCTCTTCCCTTTTCCCTGCCCGGGGAATAAACTTTTTAATTTTCGAGCTCCCGAAAAGCCGAATTAGCGTGATTACTTCTTGCGGATACCCCACCCGAGTGTGCCGGTGCAAATTTGAACCCCTTCAATGTTTTACTTTGGCGTTAATCGACGATTTTTTGTCAAATTATGACGTCACTTTTGCACCAAAAAGTTGTAATTCCCAAGGTTTTGCGAATTTTGCATGACTCCACACAGGAAAGTTGTTCAGGATGCTCAACTTGGTCGATTTGCACCGTCAAAACGCGATTTCCAGAGTTGACTATTAGAAAACAAGTTGGCCGCTCTTCCCTTTTCCCTGCCCGGGGAATAAACTTTTTAATTTTAGAGCCACCCCGAATAGCCGAATTAGCGTGATTACTTCTTGCGGATACCCCACCCGAGTGTGCCGGTGCAAATCTGAACCCCGTCAATGTTTTACTTTGGCGGTAATCGACGATTTTTGGACAAATTATGACGTCACTTTTGCACCAAAAAGTTGTAATTCCCAAGGTTTTACGAATTTTGCATGACTCCACACAGGAAAAGTTGTTCAGGATGCTCAACTTGGTCGATTTGCACCGTCAAAACGCGATTTCCAGAGTTGACTATTAGACAAACAAGACGGCCGCTCTTCCATTTTCCCTGACCGGAGAATAACTTTTTAATTTTCGAGCCACCCCAAAACGCCATATGAGCGTGATTACTTCTTGCGGATACCCCACCCGAGTGTGCCTGTGCAAATTTGAACCCCATCAATGTTTTACTTTGGCGGTAATCGACGATTTTTTGTCAAACTATGACGTCACTTTTGCACCAAAAAGTTGTAATTCCCAAGGTTTTGCGAATTTTGCATGACTCCACACAGGAAAGTTGTTCAGGATGCTCAACTTGGTCGATTTGCACCGTCAAAACGCGATTTCCAGAGTTGACTCTTAGAAAAACAAGATGGCCGCTCTTCCCTTTTCCCTGCCCGGGGAATAAACTTTTTAATTTTCGAGCTCCCGAAAAGCCGAATGAGCGTGATTACTTCTTGCGGATACCCCACCCGAGTGTGCCTGTGCAAATTTGAACCCCATCAATGTTTTACTTTGGCGGTAATCGACGATTTTTTGTCAAACTATGACGTCACTTTTGCACCAAAAAGTTGTAATTCCCAAGGTTTTGCGAATTTTGCATGACTCCACACAGGAAAGTTGTTCAGGATGCTCAACTTGGTCGATTTGCACCGTCAAAACGCGATTTCCAGAGTTGACTATTAGAAAAAACAAGATGGCCGCTCTTCCCTTTTCCCTGCCCGGGGAATAAACTTTTTTAATTTTCGAGCTCCCAAAACGCCATATGAGCGTGATTACTTCTTGCGGATACCCCACCCGAGTGTGCCTGTGTAAATTTGAACCCCATCAATGTTTTACTTTGGCGGTAATCGACGATTTTTTGTCAAGCTATGACATCACTTTTGCACCAAAAAGTTGTAATTCCCAAGGTATTGCGAATTTTGCATGACTCCACACAGGAAAGTTGTTCAGGATGCTCAACTTGGTCGATTTGCACCGTCAAAACGCGATTTCCAGAGTTGACTATTAGAAAAACAAGATGGCCGCTCTTCCCTTTTCCCTGCCCGGGGAATAAACTTTTTAATTTTCGAGCTCCCAAAAAGCCAAATTAGCGTGATTTCTTCTTGCGGTTACCCCACCCGAGTGTGCCTGTGCAAATTTGAACCCCATCAATGTTTTACTTTGGCGGTAATCGACGATTTTTTGTCAAATTATGACGTCACTTTTGCACCAAAAAGTTGTAATTCCCAAGGTTTTGCGAATTTTGCATGACTCCACACAGGAAAGTTGTTCAGGATGCTCAACTTGGTCGATTTGCACCGTCTCACCCGAGTGTGCCGGTGCTAATGTGTACTCCGCCATTGTTATATTTTGGCGGTAATCGACGATTTTTGGTCAAATGATGACGTCACTTTTGCACCAAAAAGTTGTAATTCACAAGGTTTGCGAATTTTGCATGACTCCACACAGGAAAGTTGTTCAGGATGCTCAACTTGGTCGATTTGTACCGTCTAAACGCAGTTACCAGAGTTGACTATTAGAAAAACAAGATGGCCGCTCTTCCCTTTTTGCCTACCCGGGGAATAAACTTTTTAATTTTCGAGCCACCCCAAATAGCCGAATTAGCGTGATTACTTCTTGCGGATACCCCACCCGAGTGTACCGGTGCTAATTTGAAATCCGTGATTGTTATATTTTGGCGGTAATCGACGATTTTTGGTCAAATTATGACGTCACTTTTGCACCAAAAAGTTGTAATTCCCAAGGTTTTGCGAATATTGCATGACTCCGCACAGGAAAGTTGTTCAGGATGCTCAACTTGGTCGATTTGCACCGTCAAAACGCGATTTCCAGAGTTGACTATTAGAAAACAAGTTGGCCGCTCTTCCCTTTTCCCTGCCCGGGGAATAAACTTTTTAATTTTAGAGCCACCCCGAATAGCCGAATTAGCGTGATTACTTCTTGCGGATACCACACCCGAGTGTGCCGGTGCAAATCTGAACCCCGTCAATGTTTTACTTTGGCGGTAATCGACGATTTTTGGACAAATTATGACGTCACTTTTGCACCAAAAAGTTGTAATTCCCAAGGTTTTGCGAATTTTGCATGACTCCACACAGGAAAGTTGTTCAGGATGCTCAACTTGGTCGATTTGCACCGTCAAAACGCGATTTCCAGAGTTGACTATTAGAAAACAAGATGGCCGCTCTTCCCTTTTCCCTGCCCGGGGAATAAACTTTTTAATTTTCGAGCTCCCGAAAAGCCGAATTAGCGTGATTACTTCTTGCGGATACCCCACCCGAGTGTGCCGGTGCAAATTTGAACCCATTTAATGTTTCACTTTGGCGGTAATAGACGATTTTTGGTCAAATTATGACGTCACTTTTGCACCAAAAAGTTGTAATTCCCAAGGTTTTACGAATTTTGCATGACTCCACACAGGAAAGTTGTTCAGGATGCTCAACTTGGTCGATTTGCACCGTCAAAACGCGATTTCCAGAGTTGACTATTAGAAAAAACAAGATGGCCGCTCTTCCCTTTTCCCTGCCCGGGGAATAAACTTTTTAATTTTCGAGCTCCCAAAAAGCCAAATTAGCGTGATTACTTCTTGCGGATACCCCACCCGAGTGTGCCTGTGCAATTTTGAACCCCATCAATGTTTTACTTTGGCGGTAATCGACGATTGTTTAGTCAAATTATGACGTCACTTTTGCACCAAAAAGTTGTAATTCCCAAGGTTTTGCGAATTTTGCATGACTCCACACAGGAAAGTTGTTCAGGATGCTCAACTTGGTCGATTTGCACCGTCAAAACGCGATTTCCAGAGTTGACTCTTAGAAAAACAAGATGGCCGCTCTTCCCTTTTCCCTGCCCGGGGAATAAACTTTTTAATTTTCGAGCTCCCGAAAAGCCGAATGAGCGTGATTACTTCTAGCGGATACCCCACCCGAGTGTGCCTGTGCAAATTTGAACCCCATCAATGTTTTACTTTGGCGGTAATCGACGATTTTTTGTCAAACTATGACGTCACTTTTGCACCAAAAAGTTGTAATTCCCAAGGTTTTGCGAATTTTGCATGACTCCACACAGGAAAGTTGTTCAGGATGCTCAACTTGGTCGATTTGCACCGTCAAAACGCGATTTCCAGAGTTGACTATTAGAAAAAACAAGACGGCCGCTCTTCCCTTTTCCCTGCCCGGGGAATAAACTTTTTTAATTTTCGAGCTCCCAAAACGCCATATGAGCGTGATTACTTCTTGCGGATACCCCACCCGAGTGTGCCTGTGTAAATTTGAACCCCATCAATGTTTTACTTTGGCGGTAATCGACGATTTTTTGTCAAGCTATGACATCACTTTTGCACCAAAAAGTTGTAATTCCCAAGGTATTGCGAATTTTGCATGACTCCACACAGGAAAGTTGTTCAGGATGCTCAACTTGGTCGATTTGCACCGTCAAAACGCGATTTCCAGAGTTGACTATTAGAAAAACAAGATGGCCGCTCTTCCCTTTTCCCTGCCCGGGGAATAAACTTTTGAATTTTCGAGCTCCCAAAAAGCCAAATTAGCGTGATTTCTTCTTGCGGTTACCCCACCCGAGTGTGCCTGTGCAAATTTGAACCCCATCAATGTTTTACTTTGGCGGTAATCGACGATTTTTTGTCAAATTATGACGTCACTTTTGCACCAAAAAGTTGTAATTCCCAAGGTTTTGCGAATTTTGCATGACTCCACACAGGAAAGTTGTTCAGGATGCTCAACTTGGTCGATTTGTACCGTCAAAACGCAGTTACCAGAGTTGACTATTAGAAAAACAAGATGGCCGCTCTTCCCTTTTTGCCTACCCGGGGAATAAACTTTTTAATTTTCGAGCCACCCCAAATAGCCGAATTAGCGTGATTACTTCTTGCGGATACCCCACCCGAGTGTACCGGTGCTAATTTGAAATCCGTGATTGTTATATTTTGGCGGTAATCGACGATTTTTGGTCAAATTATGACGTCACTTTTGCACCAAAAAGTTGTAATTCCCAAGGTTTTGCGAATTTTGCATGACTCCACACAGGAAAGTTGTTCAGGATGCTCAACTTGGTCGATTTGCACCGTCAAAACGCGATTTCCAGAGTTGACTCTTAGAAAAACAAGATGGCCGCTCTTCCCTTTTCCCTGCCCGGGGAATAAACTTTTTAATTTTCGAGCTCCCGAAAAGCCGAATGAGCGTGATTACTTCTTGCGGATACCCCACCCGAGTGTGCCTGTGCAAATTTGAACCCCATCAATGTTTTACTTTGGCGGTAATCGACGATTTTTTGTCAAGCTATGACATCACTTTTGCACCAAAAAGTTGTAATTCCCAAGGTATTGCGAATTTTGCATGACTCCACACAGGAAAGTTGTTCAGGATGCTCAACTTGGTCGATTTGCACCGTCAAAACGCGATTTCCAGAGTTGACTATTAGAAAAACAAGATGGCCGCTCTTCCCTTTTCCCTGCCCGGGGAATAAACTTTTGAATTTTCGAGCTCCCAAAAAGCCAAATTAGCGTGATTTCTTCTTGCGGTTACCCCACCCGAGTGTGCCTGTGCAAATTTGAACCCCATCAATGTTTTACTTTGGCGGTAATCGACGATTTTTTGTCAAATTATGACGTCACTTTTGCACCAAAAAGTTGTAATTCCCAAGGTTTTGCGAATTTTGCATGACTCCACACAGGAAAGTTGTTCAGGATGCTCAACTTGGTCGATTTGCACCGTCTCACCCGAGTGTGCCGGTGCAAATGTGTACTCCGCCATTGTTATATTTTGGCGGTAATCGACGATTTTTGGTCAAATGATGACGTCACTTTTGCACCAAAAAGTTGTAATTCACAAGGTTTGCGAATTTTGCAAGACTCCACACAGGAAAGTTGTTCAGGATGCTCAACTTGGTCGATTTGTACCGTCAAAACGCAGTTACCAGAGTTGACTATTAGAAAAACAAGATGGCCGCTCTTCCCTTTTTGCCTACCCGGGGAATAAACTTTTTAATTTTCGAGCCACCCCAAATAGCCGAATTAGCGTGATTACTTCTTGCGGATACCCCACCCGAGTGTACCGGTGCTAATTTGAAATCCGTGATTGTTATATTTTGGCGGTAATCGACGATTTTTGGTCAAATTATGACGTCACTTTTGCACCAAAAAGTTGTAATTCCCAAGGTTTTGCGAATATTGCATGACTCCGCACAGGAAAGTTGTTCAGGATGCTCAACTTGGTCGATTTGTACCGTCAAAACGCAATTTCCGGAGTTGACTATTAGAAAAACAAAATGGCCGCTCTTCCCTTTTCCCTACCTGGGGAATAATTTTTTTAATTTTCGAGCCACCCCGAAAAGCCAAATAAGCGTGATTCCTTCTTGCGGATACCCCACCCAAGTGTGCCGGTGCTAATTTCAATTCCACCATTGTTATATTTTGGCGGTAATCGAAGATTTTTGGTTTAATTATGACGTCACTTTTGCACCAAAAAGTTGTAATTCCCAAGGTTTTGCGAATTTTGCATGACTCCACACAGGAAAGTTGTTCAGGATGCTCAACTTGGTCGATTTGCACCGTCAAAACGCGATTTCCAGAGTTGACTATTAGAAAACAAGATGGCCGCTCTTCCCTTTTCCCTGCCCGGGGAATAAACTTTTTAATTTTCGAGCTCCCGAAAAGCCGAATTAGCGTGATTACTTCTTGCGGATACCCCACCCGAGTGTGCCGGTGCAAATTTGAACCCATTTAATGTTTCACTTTGGCGGTAATAGACGATTTTTGGTCAAATTATGACGTCACTTTTGCACCAAAAAGTTGTAATTCCCAAGGTTTTACGAATTTTGCATGACTCCACACAGGAAAGTTGTTCAGGATGCTCAACTTGGTCGATTTGCACCGTCAAAACGCGATTTCCAGAGTTGACTATTAGAAAAAACAAGATGGCCGCTCTTCCCTTTTCCCTGCCCGGGGAATAAACTTTTTAATTTTCGAGCTCCCAAAAAGCCAAATTAGCGTGATTACTTCTTGCGGATACCCCACCCGAGTGTGCCTGTGCAATTTTGAACCCCATCAATGTTTTACTTTGGCGGTAATCGACGATTGTTTAGTCAAATTATGACGTCACTTTTGCACCAAAAAGTTGTAATTCCCAAGGTTTTGCGAATTTTGCATGACTCCACACAGGAAAGTTGTTCAGGATGCTCAACTTGGTCGATTTGCACCGTCAAAACGCGATTTCCAGAGTTGACTCTTAGAAAAACAAGATGGCCGCTCTTCCCTTTTCCCTGCCCGGGGAATAAACTTTTTAATTTTCGAGCTCCCGAAAAGCCGAATGAGCGTGATTACTTCTAGCGGATACCCCACCCGAGTGTGCCTGTGCAAATTTGAACCCCATCAATGTTTTACTTTGGCGGTAATCGACGATTTTTTGTCAAACTATGACGTCACTTTTGCACCAAAAAGTTGTAATTCCCAAGGTTTTGCGAATTTTGCATGACTCCACACAGGAAAGTTGTTCAGGATGCTCAACTTGGTCGATTTGCACCGTCAAAACGCGATTTCCAGAGTTGACTATTAGAAAAAACAAGACGGCCGCTCTTCCCTTTTCCCTGCCCGGGGAATAAACTTTTTTAATTTTCGAGCTCCCAAAACGCCATATGAGCGTGATTACTTCTTGCGGATACCCCACCCGAGTGTGCCTGTGTAAATTTGAACCCCATCAATGTTTTACTTTGGCGGTAATCGACGATTTTTTGTCAAGCTATGACATCACTTTTGCACCAAAAAGTTGTAATTCCCAAGGTATTGCGAATTTTGCATGACTCCACACAGGAAAGTTGTTCAGGATGCTCAACTTGGTCGATTTGCACCGTCAAAACGCGATTTCCAGAGTTGACTATTAGAAAAACAAGATGGCCGCTCTTCCCTTTTCCCTGCCCGGGGAATAAACTTTTGAATTTTCGAGCTCCCAAAAAGCCAAATTAGCGTGATTTCTTCTTGCGGTTACCCCACCCGAGTGTGCCTGTGCAAATTTGAACCCCATCAATGTTTTACTTTGGCGGTAATCGACGATTTTTTGTCAAATTATGACGTCACTTTTGCACCAAAAAGTTGTAATTCCCAAGGTTTTGCGAATTTTGCATGACTCCACACAGGAAAGTTGTTCAGGATGCTCAACTTGGTCGATTTGTACCGTCAAAACGCAGTTACCAGAGTTGACTATTAGAAAAACAAGATGGCCGCTCTTCCCTTTTTGCCTACCCGGGGAATAAACTTTTTAATTTTCGAGCCACCCCAAATAGCCGAATTAGCGTGATTACTTCTTGCGGATACCCCACCCGAGTGTACCGGTGCTAATTTGAAATCCGTGATTGTTATATTTTGGCGGTAATCGACGATTTTTGGTCAAATTATGACGTCACTTTTGCACCAAAAAGTTGTAATTCCCAAGGTTTTGCGAATTTTGCATGACTCCACACAGGAAAGTTGTTCAGGATGCTCAACTTGGTCGATTTGCACCGTCAAAACGCGATTTCCAGAGTTGACTCTTAGAAAAACAAGATGGCCGCTCTTCCCTTTTCCCTGCCCGGGGAATAAACTTTTTAATTTTCGAGCTCCCGAAAAGCCGAATTAGCGTGATTACTTCTTGCGGATACCCCACCCGAGTGTGCCTGTGCAAATTTGAACCCCATCAATGTTTTACTTTGGCGGTAATCGACGATTTTTTGTCAAACTATGACGTCACTTTTGCACCAAAAAGTTGTAATTCCCAAGGTTTTGCGAATTTTGCATGACTCGACACAGGAAAGTTGTTCAGGATGCTCAACTTGGTCGATTTGCACCGTCAAAACGCGATTTCCAGAGTTGACTATTTAGAAAAAACAAGATGGCCGCTCTTCCCTTTTCCCTGCCCGGGGAATAAACTTTTTTAATTTTCGAGCTCCCAAAACGCCAAATGAGCGTGATTACTTCTTGCGGATACCCCACCCGAGTGTGCCTGTGTAAATTTGAACCCCATCAATGTTTTACTTTGGCGGTAATCGACGATTTTTTGTCAAGCTATGACATCACTTTTGCACCAAAAAGTTGTAATTCCCAAGGTATTGCGAATTTTGCATGACTCCACACAGGAAAGTTGTTCAGGATGCTCAACTTGGTCGATTTGCACCGTCAAAACGCGATTTCCAGAGTTGACTATTAGAAAAACAAGATGGCCGCTCTTCCCTTTTCCCTGCCCGGGGAATAAACTTTTGAATTTTCGAGCTCCCAAAAAGCCAAATTAGCGTGATTTCTTCTTGCGGTTACCCCACCCGAGTGTGCCTGTGCAAATTTGAACCCCATCAATGTTTTACTTTGGCGGTAATCGACGATTTTTTGTCAAATTATGACGTCACTTTTGCACCAAAAAGTTGTAATTCCCAAGGTTTTGCGAATTTTGCATGACTCCACACAGGAAAGTTGTTCAGGATGCTCAACTTGGTCGATTTGCACCGTCTCACCCGAGTGTGCCGGTGCAAATGTGTACTCCGCCATTGTTATATTTTGGCGGTAATCGACGATTTTTGGTCAAATGATGACGTCACTTTTGCACCAAAAAGTTGTAATTCACAAGGTTTGCGAATTTTGCAAGACTCCACACAGGAAAGTTGTTCAGGATGCTCAACTTGGTCGATTTGTACCGTCAAAACGCAGTTACCAGAGTTGACTATTAGAAAAACAAGATGGCCGCTCTTCCCTTTTTGCCTACCCGGGGAATAAACTTTTTAATTTTCGAGCCACCCCAAATAGCCGAATTAGCGTGATTACTTCTTGCGGATACCCCACCCGAGTGTACCGGTGCTAATTTGAAATCCGTGATTGTTATATTTTGGCGGTAATCGACGATTTTTGGTCAAATTATGACGTCACTTTTGCACCAAAAAGTTGTAATTCCCAAGGTTTTGCGAATATTGCATGACTCCGCACAGGAAAGTTGTTCAGGATGCTCAACTTGGTCGATTTGTACCGTCAAAACGCAATTTCCGGAGTTGACTATTAGAAAAACAAAATGGCCGCTCTTCCCTTTTCCCTACCTGGGGAATAATTTTTTTAATTTTCGAGCCACCCCGAAAAGCCAAATAAGCGTGATTCCTTCTTGCGGATACCCCACCCAAGTGTGCCGGTGCTAATTTCAATTCCACCATTGTTATATTTTGGCGGTAATCGAAGATTTTTGGTTTAATTATGACGTCACTTTTGCACCAAAAAGTTGTAATTCCCAAGGTTTTGCGAATTTTGCATGACTCCACACAGGAAAGTTGTTCAGGATGCTCAACTTGGTCGATTTGCACCGTCAAAACGCGATTTCCAGAGTTGACTATTAGAAAAAACAAGATGGCCGCTCTTCCCTTTTCCCTGCCCGGGGAATAAACTTTTTAATTTTCGAGCTCCCAAAAAGCCAAATTAGCGTGATTACTTCTTGCGGATACCCCACCCGAGTGTGCCTGTGCAAATTTGAACCCCATCAATGTTTTACTTTGGCGGTAATCGACGATTGTTTAGTCAAATTATGACGTCACTTTTGCACCAAAAAGTTGTAATTCCCAAGGTTTTGCGAATTTTGCATGACTCCACACAGGAAAGTTGTTCAGGATGCTCAACTTGGTCGATTTGCACCGTCAAAACGCGATTTCCAGAGTTGACTCTTAGAAAAACAAGATGGCCGCTCTTCCCTTTTCCCTGCCCGGGGAATAAACTTTTTAATTTTCGAGCTCCCGAAAAGCCGAATGAGCGTGATTACTTCTTGCGGATACCCCACCCGAGTGTGCCTGTGCAAATTTGAACCCCATCAATGTTTTACTTTGGCGGTAATCGACGATTTTTTGTCAAACTATGACGTCACTTTTGCACCAAAAAGTTGTAATTCCCAAGGTTTTGCGAATTTTGCATGACTCCACACAGGAAAGTTGTTCAGGATGCTCAACTTGGTCGATTTGCACCGTCAAAACGCGATTTCCAGAGTTGACTATTAGAAAAAACAAGACGGCCGCTCTTCCCTTTTCCCTGCCCGGGGAATAAACTTTTTTAATTTTCGAGCTCCCAAAACGCCATATGAGCGTGATTACTTCTTGCGGATACCCCACCCGAGTGTGCCTGTGTAAATTTGAACCCCATCAATGTTTTACTTTGGCGGTAATCGACGATTTTTTGTCAAGCTATGACATCACTTTTGCACCAAAAAGTTGTAATTCCCAAGGTATTGCGAATTTTGCATGACTCCACACAGGAAAGTTGTTCAGGATGCTCAACTTGGTCGATTTGCACCGTCAAAACGCGATTTCCAGAGTTGACTATTAGAAAAACAAGATGGCCGCTCTTCCCTTTTCCCTGCCCGGGGAATAAACTTTTGAATTTTCGAGCTCCCAAAAAGCCAAATTAGCGTGATTTCTTCTTGCGGTTACCCCACCCGAGTGTGCCTGTGCAAATTTGAACCCCATCAATGTTTTACTTTGGCGGTAATCGACGATTTTTTGTCAAATTATGACGTCACTTTTGCACCAAAAAGTTGTAATTCCCAAGGTTTTGCGAATTTTGCATGACTCCACACAGGAAAGTTGTTCAGGATGCTCAACTTGGTCGATTTGTACCGTCAAAACGCAGTTACCAGAGTTGACTATTAGAAAAACAAGATGGCCGCTCTTCCCTTTTTGCCTACCCGGGGAATAAACTTTTTAATTTTCGAGCCACCCCAAATAGCCGAATTAGCGTGATTACTTCTTGCGGATACCCCACCCGAGTGTACCGGTGCTAATTTGAAATCCGTGATTGTTATATTTTGGCGGTAATCGACGATTTTTGGTCAAATTATGACGTCACTTTTGCACCAAAAAGTTGTAATTCCCAAGGTTTTGCGAATTTTGCATGACTCCACACAGGAAAGTTGTTCAGGATGCTCAACTTGGTCGATTTGCACCGTCAAAACGCGATTTCCAGAGTTGACTCTTAGAAAAACAAGATGGCCGCTCTTCCCTTTTCCCTGCCCGGGGAATAAACTTTTTAATTTTCGAGCTCCCGAAAAGCCGAATGAGCGTGATTACTTCTTGCGGATACCCCACCCGAGTGTGCCTGTGCAAATTTGAACCCCATCAATGTTTTACTTTGGCGGTAATCGACGATTTTTTGTCAAACTATGACGTCACTTTTGCACCAAAAAGTTGTAATTCCCAAGGTTTTGCGAATTTTGCATGACTCGACACAGGAAAGTTGTTCAGGATGCTCAACTTGGTCGATTTGCACCGTCAAAACACGATTTCCAGAGTTGACTATTTAGAAAAAACAAGATGGCCGCTCTTCCCTTTTCCCTGCCCGGGGAATAAACTTTTTTAATTTTCGAGCTCCCAAAACGCCAAATGAGCGTGATTACTTCTTGCGGATACCCCACCCGAGTGTGCCTGTGTAAATTTGAACCCCATCAATGTTTTACTTTGGCGGTAATCGACGATTTTTTGTCAAGCTATGACATCACTTTTGCACCAAAAAGTTGTAATTCCCAAGGTATTGCGAATTTTGCATGACTCCACACAGGAAAGTTGTTCAGGATGCTCAACTTGGTCGATTTGCACCGTCAAAACGCGATTTCCAGAGTTGACTATTAGAAAAACAAGATGGCCGCTCTTCCCTTTTCCCTGCCCGGGGAATAAACTTTTGAATTTTCGAGCTCCCAAAAAGCCAAATTAGCGTGATTTCTTCTTGCGGTTACCCCACCCGAGTGTGCCTGTGCAAATTTGAACCCCATCAATGTTTTACTTTGGCGGTAATCGACGATTTTTTGTCAAATTATGACGTCACTTTTGCACCAAAAAGTTGTAATTCCCAAGGTTTTGCGAATTTTGCATGACTCCACACAGGAAAGTTGTTCAGGATGCTCAACTTGGTCGATTTGCACCGTCTCACCCGAGTGTGCCGGTGCAAATGTGTACTCTGCCATTGTTATATTTTGGCGGTAATCGACGATTTTTGGTCAAATGATGACGTCACTTTTGCACCAAAAAGTTGTAATTCACAAGGTTTGCGAATTTTGCATGACTCCACACAGGAAAGTTGTTCAGGATGCTCAACTTGGTCGATTTGTACCGTCAAAACGCAGTTACCAGAGTTGACTATTAGAAAAACAAGATGGCCGCTCTTCCCTTTTTGCCTACCCGGGGAATAAACTTTTTAATTTTCGAGCCACCCCAAATAGCCGAATTAGCGTGATTACTTCTTGCGGATACCCCACCCGAGTGTACCGGTGCTAATTTGAAATCCGTGATTGTTATATTTTGGCGGTAATCGACGATTTTTGGTCAAATTATGACGTCACTTTTGCACCAAAAAGTTGTAATTCCCAAGGTTTTGCGAATATTGCATGACTCCGCACAGGAAAGTTGTTCAGGATGCTCAACTTGGTCGATTTGTACCGTCAAAACGCAATTTCCGGAGTTGACTATTAGAAAAACAAAATGGCCGCTCTTCCCTTTTCCCTACCTGGGGAATAATTTTTTTAATTTTCGAGCCACCCCGAAAAGCCAAATAAGCGTGATTCCTTCTTGCGGATACCCCACCCAAGTGTGCCGGTGCTAATTTCAATTCCACCATTGTTATATTTTGGCGGTAATCGAAGATTTTTGGTTTAATTATGACGTCACTTTTGCACCAAAAAGTTGTAATTCCCAAGGTTTTGCGAATTTTGCATGACTCCACACAGGAAAGTTGTTCAGGATGCTCAACTTGGTCGATTTTTACCGTCAAATGCGATTTCCAGAGTTGACTATTAGAAAAACAAGATGGCCGCTCTTCCCTTTTTCCCTACCCGGGGAATAAACTTTTTAATTTTCGAGCCACCCCGAAAAGCCGAATTAGCGTGATTACTTCTTGCGGATACCCCACTAGAGTGTCATGGGGCTAATTTGAACTCCGCCATTGTTATATTTTGGCGGTAGTCGACGATTTTTGGTCAAATTATGAATTCACTTTTGCACCAAAAAGTTGTAATTCCCAAGGTTTTGCGAATTTTGCATGACTCCTCACATGAAAGTTGTTCAGGATGCTCAACCTGGTCGATTTGTACCGTCGAAACGCGATTTCCAGAGTTGACTATTAAAAAAACAAAATGGCCGCTCTTCCTTTTTCCCTACCCGGGGAACAAACTTTTTAATTTTCGAGCCACCCCGAAAAGCCGAATTAGCGTGATTACTTCTTGCGGATACCCCACTAGAGTGTCATGGTGCTAATTTGAACTCCGCCATTGTTATATTTTGGCGGTAATCGACGATTTTTGGTCAAATTGTTACGTCACTTTTGCACCAAAAAGTTGTAATTCCCAAGGTTTTGCGAATTTTGCATGACTCCACACAGGAAAGTTGTTCAAGATGCTCAACCTGGTCGATTTGTACCGTCAAAACGCGACTTCCAGAGTTGACTATTAAAAAATAAAATGGCCGCTCTTCCCTTTTCCCTACCCGGGGAATAAACTTTTTAATTTTCGAGCCACCCCGAAAAGCCGAATAAGCGTGATTACTTCTTGCGGATACCCCACCCAAGTGTGCCGGTGCTAATTTCAATTCCACCATTGTTATATTTTGGCGGTAATCGAAGATTTTTGGTCAAATTATGACGTCACTTTTGCACCAAAAAGTTGTAATTCCCAAGGTTTTGCGAATTTTGCATGACTCCACACAGGAAAGTTGTTCAAGATGCTCAACCTGGTCGATTTGTACCGTCAAAACGCGACTTCCAGAGTTGACTATTTAATAAACAAAATGGCCGCTCTTCCCTTTTCCCTACCCGGGGAATAGACTTTTTAATTTTCGAGCCACCCCGAAAAGCCGAATAAGCGTGATTACTTCTTGCGGATACCCCACCCAAGTGTGCCGGTGCTAATTTCAAATCCACCATTGTTATATTTTGGCGGTAATCGAAGATTTTGGGTCAAATTATGACGTCACCTTTGCACCAAAAAGTTGTAATTCCCAAGGTTTTGCGAATTTTGCATGACTCCACACAGGAAAGTTGTTCAGGATGCTCAACTTGGTCGATTTTTACCGTCAAATGCGATTTCCAGAGTTGACTATTAGAAAAACAAGATGGCCGCTCTTCCCTTTTTCCCTACCCGGGGAATAAACTTTTTTATTTTCGAGCCACCCCGAAAAGCCGAATTAGCGTGATTACTTCTTGCGGATACCCCACTAGAGTGTCATGGGGCTAATTTGAACTCCGCCATTGTTATATTTTGGCGGTAGTCGACGATTTTTGGTCAAATTATGAATTCACTTTTGCACCAAAAAGTTGTAATTCCCAAGGTTTTGCGAATTTTGCATGACTCCTCACATGAAAGTTGTTCAGGATGCTCAACCTGGTCGATTTGTACCGTCGAAACGCGATTTCCAGAGTTGACTATTAAAAAAACAAAATGGCCGCTCTTCCTTTTTCCCTACCCGGGGAACAAACTTTTTAATTTTCAAGCCACCCCGAAAAGCCGAATTAGCGTGATTACTTCTTGCGGATACCCCACTAGAGTGTCATGGTGCTAATTTGAACTCCGCCATTGTTATATTTTGGCGGTAATCGACGATTTTTGGTCAAATTGTTACGTCACTTTTGCACCAAAAAGTTGTAATTCCCAAGGTTTTGCGAATTTTGCATGACTCCACTCAGGAAAGTTGTTCAAGATGCTCAACCTGGTCGATTTGTACCGTCAAAACGCGACTTCCAGAGTTGACTATTAAAAAAACAAAATGGCCGCTCTTCCCTTTTCCCTACCCGGGGAATAAACTTTTTAATTTTCGAGCCACCCCGAAAAGCCGAATAAGCGTGATTACTTCTTGCGGATACCCCACCCAAGTGTGCCGGTGCTAATTTCAATTCCACCATTGTTATATTTTGGCGGTAATCGAAGATTTTGGGTCAAATTATGACGTCACTTTTGCACCAAAAAGTTGTAATTCCCAAGGTTTTGCGAATTTTGCATGACTCCACACAGGAAAGTTGTTCAGGATGCTCAACTTGGTCGATTTTTACCGTCAAATGCGATTTCCAGAGTTGACTATTAGAAAAACAAGATGGCCGCTCTTCCCTTTTTCCCTACCCGGGTAATAAACTTTTTAATTTTCGAGCCACCCCGAAAAGCCGAATTAGCGTGATTACTTCTTGCGGATACCCCACTAGAGTGTCATGGGGCTAATTTGAACTCCGCCATTGTTATATTTTGGCGGTAGTCGACGATTTTTGGTCAAATTATGAATTCACTTTTGCACCAAAAAGTTGTAATTCCCAAGGTTTTGCGAATTTTGCATGACTCCTCACATGAAAGTTGTTCAGGATGCTCAACCTGGTCGATTTGTACCGTCGAAACGCGATTTCCAGAGTTGACTATTAAAAAAACAAAATGGCCGCTCTTCCTTTTTCCCTACCCGGGGAACAAACTTTTTAATTTTCGAGCCACCCCGAAAAGCCGAATTATTGTGATTACTTCTTGCGGATACCCCACTAGAGTGTCATGGTGCTAATTTGAACTCCGCCATTGTTATATTTTGGCGGTAATCGACGATTTTTGGTCAAATTGTTACGTCACTTTTGCACCAAAAAGTTGTAATTCCCAAGGTTTTGCGAATTTTGCATGACTCCACACAGGAAAGTTGTTCAAGATGCTCAACCTGGTCGATTTGTACCGTCAAAACGCGACTTCCAGAGTTGACTATTAAAAAATAAAATGGCCGCTCTTCCCTTTTCCCTACCCGGGGAATAAACTTTTTAATTTTCGAGCCACCCCGAAAAGCCGAATAAGCGTGATTACTTCTTGCGGATACCCCACCCAAGTGTGCCGGTGCTAATTTCAATTCCACCATTGTTATATTTTGGCGGTAATCGAAGATTTTTGGTCAAATTATGACGTCACTTTTGCACCAAAAAGTTGTAATTCCCAAGGTTTTGCGAATTTTGCATGACTCCACACAGGAAAGTTGTTCAAGATGCTCAACCTGGTCGATTTGTACCGTCAAAACGCGACTTCCAGAGTTGACTATTTAAAAAACAAAATGGCCGCTCTTCCCTTTTCCCTACCCGGGGAATAGACTTTTTAATTTTCGAGCCACCCCGAAAAGCCGAATAAGCGTGATTACTTCTTGCGGATACCCCACCCAAGTGTGCCGGTGCTAATTTCAAATCCACCATTGTTATATTTTGGCGGTAATCGAAGATTTTGGGTCAAATTATGACGTCACCTTTGCACCAAAAAATTGGAATTCCCAAGGTTTTGCGAATTTTGCATGACTCCACACAGGAAAGTTGTTCAGGATGCTCAACTTGGTCGATTTTTACCGTCAAATGCGATTTCCAGAGTTGACTATTAGAAAAACAAGATGGCCGCTCTTCCCTTTTTCCCTACCCGGGGAATAAACTTTTTTATTTTCGAGCCACCCCGAAAAGCCGAATTAGCGTGATTACTTCTTGCGGATACCCCACTAGAGTGTCATGGGGCTAATTTGAACTCCGCCATTGTTATATTTTGGCGGTAGTCGACGATTTTTGGTCAAATTATGAATTCACTTTTGCACCAAAAAGTTGTAATTCCCAAGGTTTTGCGAATTTTGCATGACTCCTCACATGAAAGTTGTTCAGGATGCTCAACCTGGTCGATTTGTACCGTCGAAACGCGATTTCCAGAGTTGACTATTAAAAAAACAAAATGGCCGCTCTTCCTTTTTCCCTACCCGGGGAACAAACTTTTTAATTTTCGAGCCACCCCGAAAAGCCGAATTAGCGTGATTACTTCTTGCGGATACCCCACTAGAGTGTCATGGTGCTAATTTGAACTCCGCCATTGTTATATTTTGGCGGTAATCGACGATTTTTGGTCAAATTGTTACGTCACTTTTGCACCAAAAAGTTGTAATTCCCAAGGTTTTGCGAATTTTGCATGACTCCACTCAGGAAAGTTGTTCAAGATGCTCAACCTGGTCGATTTGTACCGTCAAAACGCGACTTCCAGAGTTGACTATTAAAAAAACAAAATGGCCGCTCTTCCCTTTTCCCTACCCGGGGAATAAACTTTTTAATTTTCGAGCCACCCCGAAAAGCCGAATAAGCGTGATTACTTCTTGCGGATACCCCACCCAAGTGTGCCGGTGCTAATTTCAATTCCACCATTGTTATATTTTGGCGGTAATCGAAGATTTTGGGTCAAATTATGACGTCACTTTTGCACCAAAAAGTTGTAATTCCCAAGGTTTTGCGAATTTTGCATGACTCCACACAGGAAAGTTGTTCAGGATGCTCAACTTGGTCGATTTTTACCGTCAAATGCGATTTCCAGAGTTGACTATTAGAAAAACAAGATGGCCGCTCTTCCCTTTTTCCCTACCCGGGTAATAAACTTTTTAATTTTCGAGCCACCCCGAAAAGCCGAATTAGCGTGATTACTTCTTGCGGATACCCCACCCAAGTGTGCCGGTGCTAATTTCAATTCCACCATTGTTATATTTTGGCGGTAATCGAAGATTTTTGGTCAAATTATGACGTCACTTTTGCACCAAAAAGTTGTAACTCCCAAGGATTTGCGAATTTTTCATGACTCCTCACAGGAAAATTGTTCAGGATGCTCAACCTGGTCGATTTGTACCGTCAAAATGCGATATCCAGAGTTGACTATTAGAAAAACAAGATGGCCGCTCTTCCCTTTTTCCCTACCCGGGGAATAAACTTTTTAAAATTCGAGCCACCTCGAAAAGCCGAAATAGCGTGACTGCTTCTTGCGGATACCCAACCCGAGTGTGCCGGTGCTAATTTGAACTCCGCCATTGTTATATTTTGGTGGAAATCGACGAATTTTGGTCAAATTATAACGTCACTTTTGCACCAAAAAGTTGTAATTCCCAAGGTTTTGCGAATTTTGCAAGACTCCACACAGGAAAGTTGTTCAGGATGCTCAACTTGGTCGATTTGTACCGTCAAAACGCGATTTCCAGAGTTGACCATTAGAAAAACAAGATGGCGCTCTTTCCTTTTCCCTACCAGGGGAATAAACTTTTTACTTTTCGAGCCACCCCGAAAAGCCGAATTAGCGTGATTACTTCTCGCGGATACCCCACCCGAGTGTGCTGGTGCTAATTTGAACTCCGCCATTGTTATATTTTGGCGGTAATAGAAGATTTTTGGTCAAATTATGGCGTCACTTTTGCACCAAAAAGTTGTAACTCCCAAGGTCTTGAGAATTTTGCAAGATTCGACACAGGAGAGTTGTTCAGGATGCTCAACTTGGTCGATTAGTACCGTCAAAATGCTATTTCCAAGGTTGACTATTAGAAAAACAAGATGGCCGCTCTTCCCTTTTTCCCTACCCGGGGAATAAACTTTTTAATTTTCGAGCCACCCCGAAAAGCCGAATTAGCGTGATTACTTCTTGCGGATACCCAACCCGAGTGTGCCGGTGCTAATTTGAACTCCGCCATTGTTATATTTTGGCGGTAATCGACGATTTTTGGTCAAATTTTGACGTCACTTTTGCACCAAAAAGTTGTAATTCCCAAGGTTTTGCGAATTTTGCATGACTCGACACAGGAAAGTTGTTCAGGATGCTCAAGGTGCTCAACCTGGTCGATTTTTACCGTCAAATGCGATTTCCAGAGTTGACTATTAGAAAAACAAGATGGCCGCTCTTCCCTTTTTCCCTACCCGGGGAATAAACTTTTTAATATTCGAGCCACCCCGAAAAGCCGAAATAGCGTGACTACTTCTTGCGGATACCCCACCCGAGTGTGCCGGTGCTAATGCGAACTCCGCCATTGTTAGATTTTGGCGGTAATCGACGTTTTTTGGTCAAATTATGACGTCACTTTTGCACCAAAAAGTTGTAATTCCCAAGGTTTTCCGAATTTTGCATGACTCCTCACAGGAAAAATGTTCAGGATGCTCAACCTGGTCGATTTGTACCGTCAAAACGCGATTTCCAGAGTTGACTATTAAAAAAACAAGATGGCCGCTCTACCCTTTTCCTTCCCGGGGAATAAACTTTTTAATTTTCGAGCCGCCCAAAATAGCCGAATTAGCGTGATTACTTCTTGCGGATACCCCACCCGAGTGTACCGGTGCTAATGCGAACTCTGTCATTTTTATATTTTGGCGGTAATCGACGATTTTTGGTCAAATTATGACGTCACTTTTGCACCAAAAAGTTGAAATTCCAAAGGTTATGCGAATTTTGCAAGACTCCACAATGGAAAGTTGTTCAGGATTCTCAACTTGGTCGATTTGTCCCGTCAAAACGCAATTTCCAAAGTTGACTATTAGAAAAACAAAATGGCCGCTCTACCCTTTTCCCTACCCCGGGAATAAACTTTTTAATTTTCGAGCCACCCCGAAAAGCCGAATTAGCGTGATTACTTCTTGCGGATACCCCACCCGAGTGTGCCGGTGCTAATTTGAACTCCGCCATTGTTATATTTTGGCGGTAATCGACGATTTTTGGTCAAATTTTGACGTCACTTTTGCATCAAAAAGTTGTAATTCCCAAGGTTTTGCGAATTTTGCAAGACTCGACACAGGAGAGTTGTTCAGGATGCTCAACTTGGTCGATTTGTACCGTCAAAACGCGATTTCCAGAGTTGACAATTAGAAAAACAAGATGGCCGTTCTTCCCTTTTCCCTACCCGGGGAATAAACTTTTTTATTTTCGAGCCACCCCGAAAAGCCGAATTAGCGTGATTACTTCTTGCGGATACCCCACCCGAGTGTGCCGGTGCTAATTTGAACTCCGCCATTGTTATATTTTGGCGGTAATCGAAGATTTTTGGTCAAACTATGACGTCACTTTTGCACCAAAAAGTTGTAATTCCCAAGTTTTGCGAATTTTGCATGACTCCTCACAGGAAAGTTGTTCAGAATGCTCAACCTGGTCGATTTTTACCGTCAAAACGCGATTTCCAGAGTTGACTATTAGAAAAACAAAAAGACCGCTCTTCCCTTTTCCCTACCCGGGGAATAAACTTTTTATTTTTCGAGCCACCCCGAAAAGCCGAAATAGCGTGACTACTTCTTGCGGATACCCCACCCGAGTGTGCCGGTGCTAATTTGAACTCTGCCATTGTTATATTTTGGTTGAAATCGACGATTTTTGGTCAAATTATGACGTCACTTTTGCACCAAAAAGTTGTAATTCCCAAGGTTTTGCGAATTTTGCATGACTCCTCACAGGAAAGTTGTTCAGGATGCTCATCCTGGTCGATTTGTACCGTCACAACGCGATCTCCAGAGTTGACTATTAGAAAAACAAGATGGCCGCTCTTCCCTTTTCCTTACCCGGGGAATAAACTTTTTAATTTTCGAGCCGCCCCAAATAGCCGATTTAGCGTGATTACTTCTTGCGGATACCCCAGCCGAGTGTACCGGTGCTATTTTGAACTCCGTCATTTTTATTTTTTGACGGTAATCGACGATTTTTGGTCAAATTATGACGTCACTTTTGCACCAAAAAGTTGTAATTCCCAAGGTTTTGCGAATTTTGCAAGACTCGACACAGGAGAGTTGTTCAGGATGCTCAACTTGGTCGATTTGTACCGTCAAAACGCGATTTCCAGAGTTGACAATTAGAAAAACAAGATGGCCGTTCTTCCCTTTTCCCTACCCGGGGAATAAACTTTTTAATTTTCGAGCCACCCCGAAAAGCCGAATTAGCGTGATTACTTCTTGCGGATACCCCACCCAAATGTGCCGGTGCTAATTTGAATTCCACAATTGTTATATTTTGGCGGTAATAGAAGATTTTTGGTCAAATTATGGCGTCACTTTTGCACCAAAAAGTTGTAACTCCCAAGGTCTTGAGAATTTTGCAAGACTCGACACAGGAGAGTTGTTCAGGATGCTCAACTTGGTCGATTAGTACCGTCAAAATGCTATTTCCAAGGTTGACTATTAGAAAAACAAGATGGCCGCTCTTCCCTTTTTCCCTACCCGGGGAATAAACTTTTTAATTTTCGAGCCACCCCGAAAAGCCGAATTAGCGTGATTACTTCTTGCGGATACCCCACCCGAGTGTGCCGGTGCTAATTTGAACTCCGCCATTGTTATATTTTGGCGGTAATCGACGATTTTTGGTCAAATTTTGACGTCACTTTTGCACCAAAAAGTTGTAATTCCCAAGGTTTTGCGAATTTTGCATGACTCGACACAGGAAAGTTGTTCAGGGTGCTCAGGGTGCTCAACCTGGTCGATTTTTACCGTCAAATGCGATTTCCAGAGTTGACTATTAGAAAAACAAGATGGCCGCTCTTCCCTTTTTCCCTACCCGGGGAATAAACTTTTTAATATTCGAGCCACCCCGAAAAGCCGAAATAGCGTGACTACTTCTTGCGGAAACCCCACCCGAGTGTGCCGGTGCTAATGCGAACTCCGCCATTGTTAGATTTTGGCGGTAATCGACGTTTTTTTTTGGTCAAATTATGACGTCACTTTTGCACCAAAAAGTTGTAATTCCCAAGGTTTTGCGAATTTTGCATGACTCCTCACAGGAAAAATGTTCAGGATGCTCAACCTGGTCGATTTGTACCGTCAAAACGCGATTTCCAGATTTGACTATTAAAAAAACAAGATGGCCGCTCTACCCTTTTCCTTCCCGGGGAATAAACTTTTTAATTTTCGAGCCGCCCAAAATAGCCGAATTAGCGTGATTACTTCTTGCGGATACCCCACCCGAGTGTACCGGTGCTAATGCGAACTCTGTCATTTATATATTTTGGCGGTAATCGACGATTTTTGGTCAAATTATGACGTCACTTTTGCACCAAAAAGTTGTAATTCCCAAGGTTTTGCGAATTTTGCATGACTCCACACAGAAGAGTTGTTCAGGATGCGCAACTTGGTCGATTTGTAACGTCAAAACGCGATTTCCAGAGTTGACTATTAGAAAAACAAGACGGCCGCTCCTCCCTTTTCCCTACCCGGGGAATAAACTTTTTAATTTTCGAGCCACCCCGAACAGCCGGATTAGCGTGATTACTTCTTGCGGATACCCCACCCGAGTGTGTCGGTGCTAATTTGAACTCCGCTATTGTTATAGTTTAGCGGTAATCGAAGATTTTTGGTCAAATTATGACGTCACTTTTGCACCAAAAAGTTGTAATTCCCAAGGTTTTGCGAATTTTGCATGACTCCTCACAGGAAAGTTGTTCAGGATGCTCAACTTGGTCGATTTGTGCCGTCAAAACGCGATTTCCAGAGTTGACTATTAGAAAAACAAAATGGCCGCTCTTCCCTTTTCCCTACCCGGGGAATAAACTTTTTAATTTTCGAGCCGCCCCAAATAGCTGAATTAGCGTGATTACTTCTTGCGGATACCCCACCCGAGTGTACCGGTGCTAATTTGAACTCCGTCATTTTTATATTTTGGCGGTAATCGACGATTTTTGGTCAAATTATGACGTCACTTTTGCACCAAAAAGTTGTAATTCCAAAGGTTATGCGAATTTTGCAAGACTCCACAATGGAAAGTTGTTCAGGATGCTCAACTTGGTCGATTTGTCCCGTCAAAACGCAATTTCCAAAGTTGACTATTAGAAAAACAAAATGGCCGCTCTACCCTTTTCCCTACCCCGGGAATAAACTTTTTAATTTTCGAGCCACCCCGAAAAGCCGAATTAGCGTGATTACTTCTTGCGGATACCCCACCCGAGTGTGCCGGTGCTAATTTGAACTCCGCCATTGTTGTATTTTGGCGGTAATCGACGATTTTGGTCAAATTATGACGTCACTTTTGCACCAAAAAGTTGTAATTCCCAAGGTTTTGCGAATTTTGCATGACTCCTCACAGGAAAGTTGTTCAGGATGCTCAACCTGGTCGATTTGTACCGTCAAAACGCGATTTCCAGAGTTGACTATTAGAAAAACAAGATGGCCGCTCTTCCCTTTTCCCTACCCGGGGAATAAACTTTTTAATTTTCGAGCCGCCCCAAATAGCTGAATTAGCGTGATTACTTCTTGCGGATACCCCCACCCGAGTGTACCGGTGCTATTTTGAACTCCGTCATTTTTATATTTTGGCGGTAATCGACGATTTTTGGTCAAATTATGACGTCACTTTTGCACCAAAAAGTTGTAATTCCCAAGGTTTTGCGAATTTTGCATGACTCCTCACAGGAAAAATGTTCAGGATGCTCAACCTGGTCGATTTGTACCGTCAAAACGCGATTTCCAGATTTGACTATTAAAAAAACAAGATGGCCGCTCTACCCTTTTCCTTCCCGGGGAATAAACTTTTTAATTTTCGAGCCGCCCAAAATAGCCGAATTAGCGTGATTACTTCTTGCGGATACCCCACCCGAGTGTACCGGTGCTAATGCGAACTCTGTCATTTTTATATTTTGGCGGTAATCGACGATTTTTGGTCAAATTATGACGTCACTTTTGCACCAAAAAGTTGTAATTCCCAAGGTTTTGCGAATTTTGCATGACTCCACACAGAAGAGTTGTTCAGGATGCGCAACTTGGTCGATTTGTACCGTCAAAACGCGATTTCCAGAGTTGACTATTAGAAAAACAAGACGGCCGCTCCTCCCTTTTCCCTACCCGGGGAATAAACTTTTTAATTTTCGAGCCACCCCGAACAGCCGGATTAGCGTGATTATTTCTTGCGGATACCCCACCCGAGTGTGTCGGTGCTAATTTGAACTCCGCTACTGTTATAGTTTAGCGGTAATCGAAGATTTTTGGTCAAATTATGACGTCACTTTTGCACCAAAAAGTTGTAACTCCCAAGGTCTTGAGAATTTTGCATGACTCGACACAGGAGAGTTGTTCAGGATGCGCAACTTGGTCGATTTGTACCGTCAAAATGCGATTTCCAAGGTTGACTATGAGAAAAACAAGATGGCCGCTCTTCCCTTTTTCCCTACCCGGGGAATAAACTTTTTTATTTTCGAGCCACCCCGAAAAGCCGAATTAGCGTGATTACTTCTTGCGGATACCCACCCGAGTGTGCCGGTGCTAATTTGAACTCCGCCATTGTTATATTTTGGCGGTAATCGAAGATTTTTGGTCAAACTATGACGTCACTTTTGCACCAAAAAGTTGTAATTCCCAAGGTTTTGCGAATTTTGCATGACTCCTCACAGGAAAGTTGTTCAGGATGCTCAACCTGGTCGATTTGTGCCGTCAAAATGCGATTTCCAGAGTTGACAATTAGAAAAACAAGATGGCCGCTCTTCCCTTTTCCCTACCCGGGGAATAAACTTTTTAATTTTCGAGCCACCCCGAAAAGCCGAATTAGCGTGATTACTTCTTGCGGATACCGCACCCAAGTGTGCCGGTGCTAACTTGAATTCCACCATTGTTATATTTTGGCGGTAATAGAAGATTTTTGGTCAAATTATGGCGTCACTTTTGCACCAAAAAGTTGTAACTCCCAAGGTCTTGAGAATTTTGCAAGACTCGACACAGGAGAGTTGTTCAGGATGCGCAACTTGGTCGATTTGTACCGTCAAAATGCGATTTCCAAGGTTGACTATGAGAAAAACAAGATGGCCGCTCTTCCCTTTTTCCCTACCCGGGGAATAAACTTTTTTATTTTTCGAGCCACCCCGAAAAGCCGAAATAGCGTGACTACTTCTTGCGGATACCCCACCCGAGTGTGCCGGTGCTAATTTGAACTCTGCCATTGTTATATTTTGGTGGAAATCGACGATTTTTGGTCAAATTATGACGTCACTTTTGCACCAAAAAGTTGTAATTCCCAAGGTTTTGCGAATTTTGCATGACTCCTCACAGGAAAGTTGTTCAGGATGCTCATCCTGGTCGATTTGTACCGTCACAACGCGATTTCCAGAGTTGACTATTAGAAAAACAAGATGGCCGCTCTTCCCTTTTCCTTACCCGGGGAATAAGCTTTTTAATTTTCGAGCCGCCCCAAATAGCCGATAGCCGATTTAGCGTGATTACTTCTTGCGGATACCCCAGCCGAATGTACCGGTGCTATTTTGAACTCCGTCATTTTTATTTTTTGACGGTAATCGACGATTTTTGGTCAAATTATGACGTCACTTTTGCACCAAAAAGTTGTAATTCCCAAGGTTTTGCGAATTTTGCATGACTCCTCACAGGAAAAATGTTCAGGATGCTCAACCTGGTCGATTTGTACCGTCAAAACGCGATTTCCAGATTTGACTATTAGAAAAGCAAGATGGCCGCTCTTCCCTTTTCCCTACCCGGGGAATGAACTTTTTAATTTTCGAGCCACCCCGAACAGCCGAATTAGCGTGATTACTTCTTGCGGATACCCCACCCGAGTGTACCGGTGCTAATTTGAACTCCGCTATTGTTATAGTTTAGCGGTAATCGAAGATTTTTGGTCAAATTATGACGTCACTTTTGCACCAAAAAGTTGTAATTCCCAAGGTTTTGCGAATTGTGCATGACTCCTCACAGGAAAGTTGTTCAGGATGCTCAACCTGGTCGATTTGTACCGTCAAAACGCGATTTCCAGAGTTGACTATTAGAAAAACAAAATGGCCGCTCTTCCCTTTTCCCTACCCGGGGAATAAACTTTTTAATTTTCGAGCCACCCCAAATAGCTGAATTAGCGTGATTACTTCTTGCGGATACCCCACCCGAGTGTACCGGTGCTAATTTGAACTCCGCCATTGTTGTATTTTGGCGGTAATCGACGATTTTTGGTCAAATTATGACGTCACTTTTGCACCAAAAAGTTGTAATTCCAAAGGTTTTGCGAATTTTGCATGACTCCTCACAGGAAAGTTGTTCAGGATGCTCAACCTGGTCGATTTTTACCGTCAAAACGCGATTTCCAGAGTTGACTATTAGAAAAACAAGATGGCCGCTCTTCCCTTTTCCCTACCCGGGGAATAAACTTTTTAATTTTCGAGCCGCCCCAAATAGCAGAATTAGCGTGATTACTTCTTGCGGATACCCCACCCGAGTGTACCGGTGCTAATTTGAACTCCGCCATTGTTGTATTTTGGCGGTAATCGACGATTTTTGGTCAAATTATGACGTCACTTTTGCACCAAAAAGTTGTAATTCCAAAGGTTTTGCGAATTTTGCATGACTCCTCACAGGAAAGTTGTTCAGGATGCTCAACCTGGTCGATTTTTACCGTCAAAACGCGATTTCCAGAGTTGACTATTAGAAAAACAAGATGGCCGCTCTTCCCTTTTCCCTACCCGGGGAATAAACTTTTTAATTTTCGAGCCGCCCCAAATAGCTGAATTAGCGTGATTACTTCTTGCGGATACCCCACCCGAGTGTACCGGTGCTAATTTGAACTCCGTCATTTTTATATTTTGGCGGTAATCGACGATTTTGGGTTAAATTATGACGGCACTTTTGCCAGCTCCAAAATTTGATTTGCCCAATATATCAGTCTTTAAGATTGCGGAATAAAAAAGCAAATATTTGTCTTAATGAAGGGTACAAATTCTTTGCAAATTGTTTTTAAGTCAACCGCATTGTTATGTGCGGTAAAATATATTGAAAATTGCGTATATTACTGTGATTAATTAACCACTAATTAGTGGACCAAATTGGCCAGCTCCAAAATTTGATTTGCCCAGTATATCAGTCTTAAAGATTCTGGAACAAAAAAGCAAATTTTTGTCTTAAAGGAACACGTTGCCTTGGATCGGTCGAGTTGGTCTTTGAAAAGCGTTTTTGACCGTTTATTATAAAATGCATATGGTTAGAAAGATGATGTAAAAGTAGAATACAACGATCTACACAAATATGCCTCGAAATTGCGTGGTTTTCTTTTTACCTCGTCCAATAACACGGTCGGCCATTTATGGGGGTCAAAATTTTGACCCCCATACATGGCCGACCGTGATAGTTCGCGACGTAAAAAGAAAACCGTGCAATTTTGAGAGATACTTGTGTGGATCATTATATTCTACTTTTAAAACATCTTTCTAACCATATATATTTCATAACAAACGGTTTCAAACGCTTTTTATAGACCAACTCGTCCGATCCAAGGCAACGTGTTCCTTTAATGAAGGGTACAAACTCTTTGCAAATTGTTTTTAAGTCAACCGCATTGTTATGTGCGGTATTACAATATATTGAAAATTGCGTATATTACTGTGATTAATTAACCACTAATTAGTGGACCAAATTGGCCAGCTCCAAAATTTGATCTGCCCAGTATATCAGTCTTATAGATTCTGGAATAAAAAAGCAAATATTTGTCTTAATGAAGGGTACAAACTCTTTTCAAATTGTTTGTAATTCAACCGCATTGTTATATTTACACAGTATATTAAAATGACATAGTGCAATACAAACGATTTGATTTTTGCCTTTGTATTTGCCGGTCATTTTGTGACGTCTTCTTAATAGTTTATTTCTTTGTTCATTGTTTTTTAATCATATATACTAGTTAAATTGATATATTATTTAAAAAAAAATGTGTTTTATGGCTAATATTTCAGAATTCGTTCGAATAAAACAGATCTTCACCTTCAGAATTGAACCTCCCTGTACTGTATGTGTTCTATTTCCCGAATACGCGGCTGGCTTTTCCGGGAATACGCGGCTGGCTATTTCGGGCCCAATACTGTGCTAGGTTCCGTTCGGTTATAAAAATAAACCATTCTGTGCATGAAAAGCTGGTTTACCTAGGCATCATCAACAACTTAACATGTTAACCACAATGATGCGCCCATATATTAATGGGGACCAGACTGATTTACTCAGGGCGCTCATTTACTTTTTGCGCAGACGGGCGTAAAATGCGCAAAGGAAGCTTGCACACTACTGCACACAATTTTGATTTGCTCATCAGCGCGCATGCAGAGCGCAATCAAGGTGGATTGTCCCAAGATTGTCCCTATACTATAAAATGACGGACCTCTTGCGCTTTTCAAATTCACCAGTTCACCGTCGTCGCGTCCTCATGAAGAACACAAACCATCTAAAACCAGAACACAAATGATTCAGTTGCATTAAACATAGGCTACAGATTTAATACTCACCCTATTATTTGTGATGTCTAGCAACGATAACTATTGCCAAACTGGAAAGCTAGAAAAAATCGTCTATTAGGCACGGTGGATCCTCAATCTGATAGCTTTTCTTGCAGTTGTATATGGCGCAAAATCGTTGACACGTGTTACTTTCTTAACTCTACGTACGAGTCGAATGATTTCACTTCTTGTGTTAGCCTTTTGAATGAACTAGCGGGAAGCCGCGCTTAGCGCGGCAACCCCGCTAGAAATGCGGCGTAAAAACCTGCACGTGTATTGACCAAACCAACAGCGGACGAGCCGCCAACTACAGGAAAGGATTCACACAAATTAAAACTCTTCATATAGACTATATAAAATAACATGTGTGTACGAGTTAACAATTAAAATAGAAAACATTTTAGGAAAGAAAATTGAAGGAAAAGTTGAGAAATAAATATTGTAAAAATTGGGAACAGAAACAAATAAACATGAACGACTAGACTGTGAAAAAAGTTGTACAAATACATTATAAATATTTCAAAAAGCATGCCTACATTAAAAAAGAATAAAGGTTTAAATTTTTATGTGGATATCACTGAAGGCAAAAATAACAAAGGAAATAACGTGAAACAAACTGACAAAAAAACAAAAAATAATATAAAATAAATATTTGTTGAGATGACAAAAAAATACATGGAGAAATAACAAAGGAAACAATACCTGTTCCGACGGTAAGTACGTACACGTGATTATATGTACTAAGTTCCTATTCCTAAATCAGTGACATAATGCCATAATTTAAACGCTGTTTTGTCACAATGGAAAAAGTTTGGTTTTATGGATTTTGAAAATTTGCAGTATTTATGAAGTACATGGTCAACTGTATACAAACATCATGATATTACTCTATTATTTTTTTGAGATTTTGGATATGTTTGTAACAAAAAACGCTAGGACAACAAAATGAAAAAAATATAAACAATCTGTTTTCATCTGAAATATCTTTATTTTGTATTCATAAAGAGACAGATCATCGATGCAACAAGTTTGATGAACATGGTGATATTTCAATTTTTCACCTAAACCCTTGCAAGTATTTTGATTTCACACCACATGCCTGTCATGAAATGCACGGTCAGAATGATGTTTTAGAACTAGTCAAACTGTTGAATTGCAGACCATATTAGTTCCAATAATATGTAAAAGGAAAACCACCCAATTTAAAGTCATGCTTGTGTTGATCATTCTATCCTACTTTATACAACCAAATCACCCGATCTAAGACATGTGTCTCTTTAAAGGGTCTATGTAACTTTTGTAAAACAAAAAACTCAATATCCACAGATTTACACCAAACTTACACAACTTGAAGATAATGATGGTAGAAAGTTTCCCTGAAAATATTATTTGCCGAGGTGCTGCAGTTTTTGGGAAAAGAGTAAAACAGTTTCATGAAAATAATTTTCGTTTCATGAGACGAAAATTATTTTAATCATTTAAACGTATTTTCATGACATTGTTTTATTCATTTCTCAAAAACTACAGCACCTCAGTAAGTAAAATTTTAAGGGAAGCTTTCCACTATCATTATCTTCAAACCCTGTAAGTTTAATGTAAATCTATGGACATTTTGAAAAGGTACCCAAATCCTTTAAAGGGAAGGTACCCGTTTGGTAATTGTCACACACCAGTGTTCTCACTTGGTGTATCCCATACAAAAAGCATAAAATAACAAGCCTATGAAAATTTGAACATGATGAAAGAAAAAACACCCTTGTTGGACGAATTTGTGTGCTTTCAGATAGGAATAAAAGACTTCTAGCTAGAAGTCTTTTATTATTTAAGTGAGAAATTACCTCTTCCTCAAAAACTACGTTACTTCAGAGGAAGTCGTTTCCCACAATGTTTTATACTACCAACAGCTCCCAATGCTCATTATCAAGTCAGGTTTTAAGTTAATATTAGTTTTTAGTAATTACCAAACGTGTACCTTCCCTCTAAAGGGAATTAATACCTCAGATATTAGTCTTTCCAAGGTAAGCCGTTGGTCCCGTGTGTTGTGTAACGCACATAAAAGAACCAAGTCCACCTATCAAAAAGAGTAGGGGTTCACCCCAGTGTTCCTGGCTGAATTGGCGGCATATGACGCCACATACAGCATATCGTAAACCAATACATGGTGCTATTATTATGTATGGAGTATAGATCTCACAATTCAAAACTTAGTCCCATACCTTGCATTTAATACTGTATGTTTCAGCGCTTTGAGACGCCCTTCGGGTGTATAAAGCGCAATATAAATATCGACTATTCTTCTTATTATTGGTAATTACTATAATTTATCACCATAAACCTCACTTGATACAGTCCACATGAGAGGCATGTAAAAGGACTTGTTTCAATACTGCAATGGGGTTTTTCTTTCACTGTTTCTTGCAACTTCTTTTGCCCAAGTTAGCCCAAACTGCACAGGTTTAAGTATACCATACATTAATCATTATCATTTGAAAATACAAGCAGAGTTTTATTGTGTACTGGTGTGTATTATACAAACATTTGTCTCAATTGTCCTTATAGTCTTATAAAGTTCCTATAAATTTGTGTCCAAGACTCTCTTCGTTTACAAAATGATACAAACGAAATGCCCCATAATGACGGAAATACCCACAACCCAACTAATTACCTTCAAAACTGGCTACTGGTCTCTCCATAATATTTTTTTAAAGACAGTAAATGGAATGCAAATGTCTTCCCAAGTAAAAGGCTTCGCAGTCCTCTTTATAGACGTTTGCACCGGTCAGCATCCCGTCCCGAGCTTCCCAGAATCGAAAGAGGATGCGCTTATGGCTTGCGTTACCTTTTATACCGTTTATGACTTTCTCAAGCATGACCATGTCTTGAGAGGTAGTACGCGCGCCCTTATCAAAGCACATATGTGGGGAAAGTAAAGAAAGAAGTACGGTTCAGGTTTAAAGGTACAAAATGTGACCATATAAAACTTTCCAGTATCAATGAGACGAAGGAAAACGGCCATTTTAACAGGCAAAACTTGTCCGTTCTTAATGTGTCCATTTCCACTCAACATTTAAAGTGAGGAATGAATTTTTATAAGCGGGAATTAATATTGAATTCGTGTATACAATGATGTTTTACTGTTTTTATCCGGACTTTGCCACCGGGGAATAGTTATAGCAAAAGTATACATCAATCCTGATTCATTCACTTGATAGGGGCCTAATTTTTATTGTGTCTTGTTCTTTCTTTACGCGTAGCAGATTATTTATTCACATACAAGGCAAATTGTAGTTGTTTTTAATCCATCTAAACTTTTTGTTTGTGATTAAACTACGGTGGAAGGACCCATTTGTTGAGCCATCGACGGCATTTTTCTACAGATGAAGCGTGAATTCTCGTGTCAATTTTTTTGTCAATGTCGCTTAAATGCAAGTTTCTGTATTCGTCATTACCAACCGGTTCCAGTAAATCCACGAACCTAGTATCATACCCAGGGAACGTAATCTCGAAGGACTTTTCTCTCGCCAGTTCCAAGCTGTCTGGGAACATATTGGTGTCCAGGTGCTCATCTGCATGCCCTCCCCGTGGTTGTATTTCAGATCTTGCTTTCCATTTTGTCGACACATTTTGGTTTGTAGTGTGCGAGTTCTGAATGATCGGTATTTTATTTTCAGCATGATTGTTGGACAAGACACGAGTTCGAGACTGTAGCGAGGCTTGCCGATGTATATCAGCAATGCCGACAGGTGTCCGCTTTCTAACAGTTGCATCAAACGTCCGACTCCTTAGCATTTTAACCATCATTGGGCACTTCTTAGTTTCATTTGACTGCTCTATACCAACGTCACTTGTTCGACCTCGGACATCAGGCGTGGATTGTACATCAATTTTGGTTTTATGAATACTCTGGCGGGTCTGCCGCTTGCAATCTTTGGATTTCCTTGCCGATACTTTTCCTTCAGAAGAGCTTGTAGGGATACAGTTTGGCAAGGAGTTTGGTGGTTTGGTGATGCTCTGTTGACGACCCGCGAGTTTTCGACCTGCGAGGTTTGTGGCCGGCAACTTTGTACTCTTTGCTTGAAACGCGCCAGTCATTGAAAGTGTTCCTAACTGGCGATTGATGGTATCACAGTGACATGCATGAACATGTTTCCCGTCGATGTTGGGAAGTTTCAGCTTACACCAAAAGGGTCGCGACTCTGATACTTGAACATGACTCTCACCTTGTTTCCCCAATATAGCCTGTACCATGGAGTGCTGATACTGCTGTCCCCTTTCTCGACTGATCTGATCCATGACCAATCTGGCTTGTAGCGATGGATCTCGACAAGCAAAAGTTATTCCACCGTTGCCAATAGTCTTTGATGGTTGCTTGCTCTCCATAGGAGCCAAATTCATGTCTGGCGTACATTCGCCAGTATCAAACCTAGGATCCATACAAACTACAACGCTTAAAATCTCAAGAATCAAGTAAGTTTCACGATGAAGAAAAGATTATTTTTTTCCCGCAAATGATGCTATAGATATTTTTACAATGGTATTTTTAACTCATTCCGTAAGGTTATCCGTTTTAAGATATAGCAAGTTCATGGCTGTTGAATTAATAGTAATACCAAAGAATATCAGAGGCCTATAGAAGAACATTCATTGCTGGTTTTCTGATAGCACTTTTGTGTCCGATCTGCACTACACCAACAATTAACCAACCTTGGCCTAACGTCCCAACTTTAAGGATCCTGCTGAGTAACCAACGTAAACGTAAACGTACACGTAAACGTATAAAGTAAATTAGTTTCAGTTGCCTACCGTGTGGCTGCGCTGGCTGGAATGTTCTGTTTATTACCAGGAGGTTGTTGAGTATAATGTACAAAGCTGGTTACCGTGTGCATGTCTGCTAATAACTAGAAAACGGTTGTCAAAATAAGCCACTGTAGCTGTGTGAAGAATTACGGCAGTTATTTCCCATACACGCCTCTGGGAGGAGACGCTTTCAGTGTCACCGGTATGACGAAATACACCTACAATATCGTATCATTGTCTACGACGTACCATGAATGTTTGCTTTTAATGTTCCATTACAAACGAACTCGTGTGCTTTTGTAATAATTGTGTCACCGGTACGACACCTATTACCGTATCATTGTCTACGACGTACCATTATATGGAATGTTTGCTTTTAATGTTCCATTACAAACGAGTTCGTGTGCTTTTGTAATAATAATCAGTCCTTTTAGTCTGGCACTCCACGGAATGTCGGCTTTCAAGTGGCTGAACTTATCTCAATGCGATCGAAGGTCAACAACTATTTAAATTATGCCCATATATGTTTTTTGAAGCTAGGAAAACAAATATTATTGTCTGCGCTTCATGGGATTGTTGATATGCACGACAAAATAATGAACTCAACAATACAAGTCTTTATACAATCATCTAGACCCAACTGGACGAATAATTTATATATCATCTAGCCCATATACAATGTAAAAAGTAAACTAGACATTAAGTGTTTGTGAACAAACACGAAGCTGTTCCGTGATGTTTTGCTTGGATTATGTGCTTCATTGCCCAAGGAATTTATAACTGAAAAAAAGTTTCAAAAAAGTTGTGTAGCTCTTGATATTAGGTCACACTTCCCGGTTGACCCGCAAGTAAAGGTCAAAATGGGCCCACAGCTACCCAAGACTAATCTGCAATGCCAAGGAGTCTATAAATGAAAAAGTGAAAACAATCGGTTGGGAAGATCTTGATATATAGTCCCACTTCCGGTTGACCAAGAAGTAGAAGTCAACATAGGGTCACAGTTTTCCAAAGTTAATATTTATTGCATTAGAGTCTATAACTGAAGTTTTAACATTGGCTCTGTACTTCTTGAGATATGGGCCTACTTCCGGTCGACCCGGAAGTAAAGGTCAACATGGGGTCAAATGTGTTTTAAACTAACTTTGAATGCCCAAGGAGTCTATAACTGAAAAAAGTTTGAAAATCGGTTGTATATTTCTTGAGATATGGTCCCACTTCCGTTTGACCCGGAAGTAGAGGTCAACTTGAGGTCACGGTTTGTCAAAAGTAATATTTAATGCTTAAGGAGTTTATAACTGAAAAAAGTTTAAAAATCTGTTGTATAACTCTTGAGATATGGTCCCACTTCCGGTCGCCCCGGAAGTAGGGGTCAACTTGAGGTCACGGGTTTATTTAAATTAATCTCCAATCCCCATAGTGTCTTTAGCTTAAAACAGTCTTAAAATCGGCTGTATACTTATTGAGATATGGTGCTACAAAGATTTTCTGACTTAATATGCAAATGAGGGTCATGTGGTTAATTAGTTACTAATTGACATTTTTCAAAAACAAATAAAAGATACCAACATCACGACATCATCATCTCAGACTTTCCTCGAGAGTCCTCCTCAACCCATACAGGCCCGCAGTGTGTTGCAAGAGCCATTGAAAAGTTTAATCATTTTAATGAAAGTGACTGCACCCAGTTTATGAGGTACTACGTTGTACCCATGACGCTAAGATTCTAATCGATTAATTAATTAATAGGCGAACGTTGATTGCTTTTATGGACTGAAACAAATCTTATTAGAATCAGTGTATTTTTCTACACATAATATGATATTTAGGAAACTAACAGAAGTTATTGTGTTTTTGACCAGTTCAAAGTATAGATTTGAAGAGCCATTGTGTTTGTGCATAGACACAAAACGTGCATTACATGACGTCATGGTGACGTCATCCGAAATTTTATGTCAGAAATCACCTTAACAGGACCTGACTAGTGTAAAGCTGAAAAAAGTTTCAGGATCGGCGGTCTACTTTTTGAGATATGGTGTTAACTAGGTTTGCTAATTAAGTATTAATAAGCTTAATTAAGGCTTATTAATTAACCATTTTAATTTTTTCTACGATAAGAATTAAGCTTATTAATTTTTTGTTTTTACCCATATACACCGATGTGTGTAGCACTGTATACTCAGTACTTTCCCGAGTCCTGTGAGGAAAAAAAACAAAAAACACAGGCATTTTACTCGGGAGGGATTTGAACCCACGACCTTTGCAATTCCAGAGCAGTGTCATACCAACTAATTAAGCTTATGTTCTAAGCTTCAGTTTGGTATAATAAACTCACTCTTTCGTATTATGGTTTAGGAGATTAGGCTGCCGCAAAAACGTGTACAAACGCTATGGGATTTAGGGAGAAACAAAGAATAATAATAATAATAATAAAAATAATAAAAATCTCGACGAAAACAAAACCTGTTCCGACGGACGGTCGGAACAGCTAATTACTGTATAAACAAAATCAACAATTAAATGTTAATTGATTCATAGCCGAAGGTTGCCCGGTCCATTACTTTACCGTATGCATAATCATCATAATACAGGTGCATTTGGTTTTGTTTCTCTTTTTGGTTATGAATATTAAATGTCCAGTGACTAGGTGAACACTAAAAATGTTAGTGTACTTTCAGACGGCTATGGAAGCTGTTGCACCTTCGTCTGCAACAGAAGCCGTCATGATTTGGAGGATCGCTATTAGCACACATATTATATGCCAGCACCTATAGCCAACACGCTTCTTCCAACCCCCTTTATCCAGCACAAAGCCATGACACGCATGATGTTAGTTATATAGGCCAAGCACTTTATCAAACACACTTAGCCAACATCTTACCCAGCACACTACAACAAACACGCTTGAGCCAAAACGAATGAGCCAAACGCTTGTTTTTCGGGTTTATTTCCGAACACACTGGACACGTATTTGTCAAAGATCAGTCTTCTCACTCATTTTATCTCAAACCATGCATACACAATTACAAACCTATAAAAATTTGAGCACAATCGGTCGTCGAAGTTGCGAGATAATATGAAAGAAAGAACACTTTTGCCGCACGAAGTTGTGTGCTTTCAGATGGTTGGTTTCAAGACTTCAAATTCTAAATCTGAGGTCTCGAAATCAAATTCGCGGAAATTTACTTCTTTCTCGAAAACTATGGCACTTCAGAGTGAGCCGTTTCTTACAGTGTTTTGTACGATCAACCATGGAGGTAGCCATGGATCGACCTCTCCCCATTACTCGTTACCAAGTGATGTTTTATGCTAATAATTATTTTGATTTAAATTACCAATAGTGTCCACTGCCTTTAACATCATCTTCAGGTGCGGATCTATGACATAAGTTTTAGGGGACAAATTTGTCAAAGAGTCTGCACGCAAGTGTGAAACCTTTACGGCACGGGTCCGGGCCTGCTGCTGTGAAGGGCCCGGGAAAATTTAGAATTCTAAATGCCGTGTTTTTTCAAAAGTGTTTTCATTCTTTTTCCCCAAGGATGCCTATGGCGGGACACAGGGTTTGGTCTTACACTTTGCAATACTTGGCTTCATGATAAAGGTGGTCAAAAAGATGGGGGCATTTTATTTTGATATAATAATAATAATAATAAACCGTTCTTTTAAAGCGCATTACACACGGAGTCCCAATGCGCTGTACAAAGTCAGAAAGAAAAAGAAAAAAAGAAAAAAAAAAAAAAAAAAAACAGACAAAACTAGTTGGAGTTTAACAAGTGAGATTTGAGAAGGCGTTTGAATTTATCCAGAGTTTTAGCGTCTTTGATGTTGCGGGGGAGTTTGTTCCAAAGAGTAGGAGAAGACGTAGAAAATGCACGCTGGCCGTAAGACTTAGTAGAAGCGGATGAACAGGCAAGTAGAGATTGTGATTGAGAGCGGAGATTTCGAGAAGGCTGGTATTTGTGAACAAGTTCTTGCAAGTATGTAGGTGCGTGGCCATGGATACAGCTGTATGTCAGAAGAAGGGTTTTGTAAGCAATCCGTTGTCTAACCGGAAGCCAGTGCAAGTCCGAGAAAATAGGTGAAATGTGGTCACAGGTTTTGGATCGTGTGACCAATCTGGCTGCTGAGTTCTGAACTCGCTGAAGTTTGGAGATTCCGGAGTCAGGTAGACATTGTGTCCCCCTCCCTCCAAAAGATAGAAAGGAGGGTAGGGTGGACATGTCCCCTTGTACCCCTCCCCCCCCCCCCCCCCCCCGATTGACGCCCACGGCATGCTGTGAATCGAGTTGGCCCAGCACAAGAATGTTCAACTTGTCAAATTCTAGAGCCTGGAACCCTTTGAGATTTTGTAAATTGACGGGGGAACCGAAAGCAATCAGTCGAATTTCCCTAGATTTTTCGGTGAATGGAGTCGGTTCAGCGGAAAATCACTTGACTTTGGAGTTGAAGGTCCCGGGTTGTTTCCATGAAGTATAAAATCAAACCACTGGACCAACTGGCTCGACTAAGAAACTTAGGAAAATTGTTAAAATTATTCATACAAATCGGGAAGCTGGATTTGTTTGCCGTCGATTACTTACCGTAGTCGATGACAACAAATTGGGTCTCATAGTTTGGTTTTAGAAAGAAGACAAAAATCTGAGCCCCAGTCAAAGATTCGAACCAGGTTCTGGACATTAAAATATGAAATCCAACTACTGGACCAACTGGCTCGACTGAAACACGCAGCGAATTTATAATATCCACGAAAGTCACATCTTTAAAACAAACTTTACGAAAACTTAATTTAAAATTTAACAATTTAAAGTTTGAGAAACACAAGAGACTCATTCTGAAAGTTGCACAAGGCCTTGTTTTTGTGTGTATTTTCCTGAAAGTTTTTTTCAACTCGTATGAGCCCCATATGAATCTCGGGTTCATCGGCAGAAGCTTTTGGTTTAGCCCATGTTGCTTTGGACCGTTATCTTGAGAATGCTGCATGAGGAGGGTCTGTTTATACGTACCTGCAAATTTCTCACAAAATGCCACTGAATTGGTAGCGGTGTAACTAGCCCCCCCCCCCCCCCAACCTCCTCCCAAGACCTGAATGCCCTTCAAAAGCAGGTTCAATAGGATCTAATTGAAAATTTATAACCAATGAGCATAATTATCTCACTCGATATTTTTTAAGAATCTGGACAAAAAACAAAAAAAGTGTAATTCATTTAAGTTGTTTTTATTTGGTATCAAAATGTTTTTTTAATCATCACTCACCAGGTAATAACCATTACACAATCACAACGTAACTTATTAAAATAAAATGTTTTATTTGAAGTCTTTTGAAGTTACTCGCTTATTTTTTAATTCGATCCAAATACTCCCAATAATATCATTATTCATTACCCCGATGCACAGCAAACACACATGCGTCTATCCCTGTCCGCCATTTTGGAGTCAAAATCGTGCACAATTAATGCAAAATTTGAATCCCAAAAGATGGAAATGGTTGACGTGCATCTGTAAGCAGGTAGGTTCTGCATGTAATGTGTTCCTATTTATACGAATAATGTCATCATGCTGACAGGTAAGCTAAAGGTCTCTCCGACGTTAATGCGCAACGAACAGCTATCGTCCAATGGTCTGCCTCCTTTACACCGCTGTTCAGAGCTCTACATCGAGTGCCAAATAGTTTTGCGCATGCGCGAGATTTTCAGAAAGTCCAACATTAGATAAATTATTCACAGCAGTGACCCCATCGCTGTTTTGTGCATGTTTCTATGCATTTAACGATGAGTTTTGTTGGCGTTTGTGAGTAAAATTGAATTTCCCTGATATTAAAACAATGTTTGTTGTAGAGGAAAATTATTATTCTATCAAATTATTCCGTTTATATAGCAGCAAACCCTCTGGATTAATTAAAATCAGTGGGGTTCCACCAACGTTTTTCTGACGCGGCCCACATGTTTCACATACAAACTAAACAAACGCATACAATGCACAATGTTTATTACAGTTTGCACACGTCACAAAAAGCGACAGTTGCCCAATGCTTGTGTACATTACTCTTGATAAAAATGCTTCACCAGAACGTCGTCATGTGTTACAAAAATAAACAGGAAATTGTTTTCAAAGGGTTTGTTCTCTCAATTTTGAGTGGAAAACATTAGTTGTTATATATTTCTTACGTGTGAGGTCTATTTCTCAACAAGAAAATTCACATTACGTAGATTTTGAAGGATCAATTCGACTCAAAATCCGACCATCGCAACTAACTTCATTGCATATTCATGTTTAGTTTTCCATCTTGGCTTTTAATTGGTCAAAAATCGCGATGACCCCAGATCGTTTTCAACGGTTGAAAGGCTATGTTTTGTTTACGATTTTGACTCAAGAGAGCGCTCGTCAACAACTTCGCACATGCGCAAAACTAACTGTCAGCGAGTAAGCAGCGGTGTTTATGCACCAGGGATGGCGCTTTTTGTTAGTGCGATGTCATAAGCAAGGGGTCAAACATATTGGTTTAACTTTAAACAGATGGTATATGAGTTGAATGTATAATAGAGACTTTAAGCTCAACATTAACTATGTGCAATAAGTAATTTAATTTGATGAGAGAAAAAAAGGCTATTCAAAATGGCCCACTTTCCTAGAGTTGCTATTAAAGGGCCGTGTATACTTTTGGTCATACTCAAAGACCAGCATGCTATCCCCCAACATATGCATCAATTTTTCACCTGTAAATGTTTTGACTCAATTTGTCGTCGAAGTTACACAAAATAAAAAAATAAAAACTCTTTTGTTGTATTGAATTGAGTGCGTTCTTTCAGATGCCAGAAAAAGGCTTTAGTTAAACCCCCGTTTTTCGATTCAAATTTTGTGTGTGAAAGATTCCCCATTTTCTCTGAATCTGTGTTACTTTAGTCTTTTCCAACAATCAGACGTATAATTGCATTTCAGCTGGTAACATTAATCTGGTCTAACCATTTTGCTTTGCTTATCAACTTGTTATGCTAAATTAAAGCAATTTGACACTTTCGGACAGAAAACAAAAGTTCACAGATTTACAAATAACTTACAGGGTACCGAGGGTAATGAAATGCTTTACTTTTTGAGAAAAAAAAAATCAAAACAGCTATAAATTCTCGATATCGAGAATTACGGATTTATTTTAAACACATGTCATGACACTGCGAAACGCGCGGAAACAAGGGTGGGTTTTCCCGTTATTTTCTCCCGACTCCGATGACCGATTGAGCCTAAATTTTCACAGGTTTGTTATTTGATATATAAGTTGTGATACACGGAGTGTGTGCCTTTGGACAATACTGTTTACTGAAAGTGTCCAATGGCTTTAAGCAGGTCTATAAAATCGGGCCCTGATACCCACAATCAATTGCTCCTTTCCTCTGGAAACCTTATCGATATAGAAAAATATATGTCCTTAATAAGGAAACTTTATCATTAATTACTTATTCTGAAGTTCATACTAGATCAATTTAAACATAATTATTTCCCCTTGAAAAAAAGTAATTTTTGACAAAGTTAAATCTGAAAATTTTGAACAAAATTCAACAGCCGATTTCTGTTTTTACAACCAAATTATGGACAATGTGTATAAATATGGGAATCAATGTAAGGTGAAGAGGTTTTCAACTAGTGGTTTAATACCAACGAGGCCTGGTTCTTGATAATTTTACCGAGACGAAGTCGAGGTTAATTATCAAGAACCAGGCCTCGGCGAGTTTAACCACTAGTTGAAAACCGATTTAACACACTTTGATTCCCATTCATAAATACCTTTTCGGTCAAAAACATGAAGACTATTTGGATAAAAAAAGTAAAATAAATGCAAAAATTATAATTGTTTAACACAACACCCCTCCAGCTATGAAATGGTAAAGCCCTCCGCCGCCCTCGGGTAAACAACTCCTTATAAGGGAATGCTGTGCGCGTCGCGCGTATCGCGTGATGTGGCACAACTGTTTCAGCCGTTGCTCTTCACCAATAGGAATAAGGAAACTGTCTTATAAGAACAGGTGTAAGCTCGCGTGTCACGCCCATGTTTCAACACTTTTTACTGGTCATAAACAAAGATTTATACACATCCACGTGACGCGCTCTCCACCAATAGGAATAGCGAAACTGTCTGAGGTATTTACGAATGCTGATTTCATAATGACTAGAATAAACATTGTCATAATTATGTTTAAAATGGTGCATGTTTTATCACGAGTTTCACTTGACTGACACAGCAAACTAAATCCAAATTTGCACAGATCTGTTACTTCTTGAATTGGTTGATCACGACATGAACAGTCTGCAACTATTTTGTCAGATCTACAAATCCTATTTAGTACCTTTGAAATTATTTACTACAGTAGTAAAAATAACACATTTATATAGCGCCAAATCCATTAAAAATGTTCCTAGGCGCTTTAAAAAAATATATAAAATTAAACCACAAAAAGCAAAACAATTTTAATGATTTAAAGGTCAAAAATAAAATCCACAAAATATGATGATAAAAAATACCAGTACAAGTAATCAGAAATGTTTATATATAATAAATCAAATACATTTAGTAAAAACCACGTAAAATATAATATATCGATCCAGAAAACTATCCGAGACACAGAAACAGAAAAATAAGAAAAATGCAACCAGTAAACATTTAAAAAGAAAAAGGCGCAAAATACCATGGCCGTTGTAGAACCACACCATAAAAAAAACCCAAAACGCAACAATGATGTTATTAAGCAGCAGGGCATTAAGAACGTTGAACATATATGAAACATTGTTTGCAATTACAACCTTACAAAACATTCTTTTTAGCCTTGCCAATTAGGCACTCACTTTAGCAAAGTAGTCTTAACTAGATCTACCAAATAGTTACTTTTACTTTGACCATTAATTTCCCAAAATGAGCATTTACAGAAACATTATAGCAATGCAAATAATACATTTTTTTGTGTGTGAAAACATCAATTGTCATTGTAATTTATGGGTCTGTTATTCTCCATGTGTGTTTTCTTAACCATCTTTCTGGAGGGTTTGCTTGCCAGGAATTCAAGCAAAGCATTTTGGCCCTAATAATTTTCCAACCCATGCAACACCATCTTCAGTTTGTATCTGTACTTATGGCACTCGTTGCTGAAGAGTATCATGAAAGTGATTCTCATACCAAAAGTGACTAAATTTACCCCTTAAAATTCAAAGGAGAGGTCACTTTCAATGATGCATAGATCGCATTAGCAACAATTTATGTAGCGGCATGATTCCCACAAATTGCCTGCCCAAAGACAATTTAAACCATCGCAGCAGCTGAGGGGTGCTAGCAGAAGGACTAGTTGAACAATTTGCATTAATAACTACAAAATGTGTACAACAGTTCCGCTATCTTTTTCTACCTTAAACTGTATAAACATCACTCTATCATTTATCGGTACTGTGGTTATTTCTGGGTGGGTTAACTGAGAGATTGACAAAATAGTGTGGGATGGCAGATTAGTCTACATGGGCCCAACATAATATGCACATCAAATCCTACTGTGTGCACAAAAACTTGATCCTTTGAGTTAGTCGTGAACCAATGAGTAAAATTTCAGAATGCCTCATTCTTTATATATATTGGTCCTATATGCAAAACAAGAATTGTGCCCGACAAACACAATAGACCCTTCCCATGAAATATGTAAATTGCACATACATGTAGCGCGTGCACTAGTGCTGGGCGAATAGTGAAATTTTGTTATTCGGATACCGCTGGCCAACTATCCGAAATTAACCGGATATTCGATAAGTTTTTTCGCCGCTAGAGGGTGCTATTTAAAAAAAAATTAAAAACAAAAATTTAAAAATATATTTTTTGTTTGCCGCTAGAGGGCGCTATTCGTTTGTGAATGAGATCATATGGGCGGATTGATATTAGTTTTAGACAGTGTCACCCGGTTCATTCATAAAAATGACCGGATCTAATTTAAAGATGGCGACTTGCTTTTTCTTTTGATCGTGATTGGCTCTACGTGATGGAAAACTTTTGTAATCTTTGAACAAATTACGTCAGAAATGTCATTGTTGTAACTCTTCACGGAGCTGAGCATAGTTAAATACTTAATATATGCTGTTTTATGCTGTCTTAATAGAAGTTTCATAAGGATTCAGAGAAAACATTCATATCAGTTGTCGCCCGACGTCCGCGGATATTCGGATATTAAAGAATATCCGGTTACTCGGTTGTAATTACAGAATTATCCGGTTTGTAAATAGGTATTCGCGCCCTATGCGGATATCCGGTTAAGAAAAAAAAGGCATTCGCGGTTACGGATAGGAAAACCTATTCGCCATTAACCGGATATTCGAATAATTCGCCCAGGCCTAGCGTGCACACTAACGTTTTGGTTGGCAAATTGAGGGAACTTCACGCTGTTTTGTACACGGCTAATAGGTGCGTGACGCAGACGCGATTGCGCGTCTGCTAAGTGCACAACTCTATGGCGTTTGCCAACCAACAGGGTCTGTACACATGCGTGAATGTAATTAGCATATTTCATGGGAAGGGTCCATTGATTACCTGTAATACAATCTGCCTTCACAGGCATCAGGCATTGGGCTTTACAGGCTAAAGGTCAAAAGGTCGTCCAGTGATGAACCTGTCAATCATGTCAAAGCAGCGTCTTGGTTGGTCATATGGCAGAATGTGCCCGCCCCCTTTCACAAGTACCTAATAACAAAATGAAAGCATGCAGCAGATCAGTACATATAAATCCATTATTTTTATAAAATTTATGATTAATATTAATGTTGTTGTTATTTTATTACACTTTAAGCCATTATACACTTTCGGTAAACAGTATTGTCCAAGTCCCACACTTCGGGTATCACAACTTATATATAAAACAACAAACCTGTGAAAATTAAGGCTCAATCGGTCATCGGAGTCGGGAGAAAAAAACGGGAAAACCCACTCTTGTTTCCGCGCGTTTCGCCGTGTCATGACAAATATGTGTTTAAAATAATTCCGTAATTCTCGCTAACGAGAATTTATATTGTACCGTTTTCTCAAAAAGTAAAGCATTTCATGGACTAATATTTAAAGGGAAGTCTTTCACCATTACCTTCTGTAGACCCTGTAAATTATTTGTAAATCTGTGAACGTTTTTTGTTTTTTTCTGTACCGAAAAGGTCCAATGGCTTAAAGGCAATTAAAAAGGTAAAACAAAGAAAACATACATTAAAGAAAAACAAAGTTTATACACGTATACACCTGTACAGTATTTTAAAACAGGGGGAGGGGGGGGTGAATGAAACTGGGCCCAGTACCTCTACAGAACCAAAATTTTAAGGAACACGTTGCCTTGGATCAGACGACTTGGTCTTTGAAATGCGTTTGTAATCGTTTATGAAAATGCATATGATTAGAAAGATATTTTAAAAGTAGAATGTAATGATCCACACAAGTATCTTTCGAAATTGCATGGTTTTCCTTTTACCTTGTCGACCAACACGGTCTGCCATTAAATGGAAGTAAAGAAAAAAACATGCAATTTCGAGGCAAATTTGTGTGGATCATTGTATTCTACTCAAAACAATCTTTCTAACCATATGCATTTTATAACAAACAGTTACAAACGCTTTTCAAAGACAAACTCGACCGATCCAAGGCAATGTGTTCCTTTAAGGGAAGGCTGGAGTTGGTGGAAGGGGGATCGGAGAGAGGGAGGAGGCAAAATTGAAAATATCTGCAGAAAACAAAGTTGTTTAAAGGCAGTGGACACTATTGGTAGTTACTCAAAATATTTATTAGCATAAAACCTTTCTTGGTGACGAATAATGGGGAGAGGTTGATGGTATAATACATTGCGAAAAACGGCTCCCTCTGAAGTGCCATAGTTTTCGAGAAAGAAGTACTTTTCCACGAATTTGATTTCGAGACCTCAGGTATAGAACCTGAGGTCTCGAAATCAAACATCTAAACGCACACAACTTAGTGTGACAAGGGTGTTTTCTTTAATCATTATTATCTCGCAACTTTGATGGCCGATTGAGCTCAAGTTTTCACAGGTTAGTTATTTTATGTATATGTTGAGATACACCAACTGTGAAGGCTAGTCTTTGACAATTACCAATAGTGCCCACTGCCTTTAAGTTATGAGATAAATCATACAACTGACTTATAGTAAAAGCTCTAGCATATCGCCTTTCTCAATCCAATGTGCACAGCCTCTTTCTATTAGTACTGATAATAATATTGCAATCTTGTATAGCATATAAAATCTCAACCATTAACGCATTAAGGCACTTGAACAAAGAAAGGTTTTGAAGTTTGATTGAATTATGAGATTGGTTTATGTGTTACCTTTGTAAGGGTGCTGTGGCGCAATCGGCACTAGTGTCAGCGTGCTGCCCTTGATTCTCATCTCAACGCCATGCCATTGCAGTTGTTTTGAGGTTGTCTTTAATAATTTTTAAAGTGATGATTGACTAAATGAATGAGTGTTTGTTGAAATCAAGTTCCTTTACCTGATTTTAAAAGTTGTGTTTGTTCACTGGCTACGCTCATACACCCATAAGCTTTATCATGTTTCTAACATATTGGTCATGTTCCCTGTATCCAATAAGATTTATAAAAGCTTATTATTCATTGTACAAAAACAGAGCCAGACTATTTCTCCTTCCAGCCTTGGTTTGGTTAAACTGATTTGAATGGAAGAAAAATCAAGATGGTCGCTCAATGATAAAGGTCTAGTGCCTTACCTGTGTAAGGTTCCCTGCTTTCTTTGCATAGCCAGCTACTTCAGTGTCACCAGAGACCCTCCAGACAACTCTCTCAGCTGAGAGATATTTGTCACGACCTTTCCACAGTAGCTGATTGAGGAAGGCTTCTGTGAGCGGAGCAGCGACTATGACATCAAGTTGACCACTGTAGTACAGAATCTGTATACAAATTATGCAGGGCTGAGATTTAGCGACTATTACGTACACAAATAATGAATGTTTATGAGTGCAATGGTGCGAGTATGTTCATGAGTTGAAAGATGGAATGTTCTGTTCAGCAAGGCGGAGCAGAGTTGAATGGAATATTTCATCTTTCAATGAATGTACACATTTGCACTATTGCACGATTGAAAAACATTTATTATTTGTTTTATATAACATCCAAGTAGATCTTTGTCATTTTGAAGATCAACGGACAATCCTCCAATCAAATGGCAAGGATCTGCTTGGGTTTTATATAATATAAGTTAAAACACAACCTCGAGTGGAATACGGAGAAATATAGCGCTACTGCGTCTTGGATAGGGAATGCAGAAGCGCTATATTCCACGACTGCTTGTGACGAATTTATCTTCCAGTCTCACGTGCAACACAAAAAGTTAAAAGTTTCAGAACGTTACAATGCGACAAACAGCATGTATATGTATGCGAACAAAGTTTATAATGTTATTTTCGCACTGTCTATATGCAGACCGTGACACGTTGACACTCAAAACATGCAGGTAGTCTGAGAAACTTGCATAATCCGTGCACTTATCTGATAGTACCCTGATAAAAAAAATTAAGATCCAGTGTTAAGCAAAAAACCCTCCCAATGTGTAACAGGGTGTACGTGTAAAATAAAAGGAACAAGCTAAATAGTACCTTGAAATCGGCATCGGCGAGAATTGCGAGGGTATTCTCGACCGACTGCATAAAATCCTCTCGAAGGTGCTCAGCAACTTTGTCCCCATTGTTGAAGGTAAGATTACCCACATGTATGGCTTTCCTCACCTCTGGTAGGGCTAGGTAGTTATTGAAGTAACCCTGGTCAGCTGGTGACTACATTGTAAGTAATTATAAATTAGTTAGTTTAATAATAATTATAATAATAGTAGGTATTTGTAATGCGCCAAATCAATCTTTACAGATGTTCAAGGCGCAAGCAGAGACAATGTTAACACAAAAATACATGTACAATCCAGTGAATGCTAAACAAACAATAATAACAACACCATTTAAAAACAAAAACAATGGGAAGAAATCAGAGGAGGGAAACCACAACCAGACCTGCAGCATTGAGCCAAAGAAAGTCCCGCCAAAGCCGGTCTCTCTATGACAAGAACATGCAGGCCAAGCCGAGCAATACCAGGCACACACTAAAACATAATATGAAAGATCAAAAAAGCAAAATAGCATTTAGGGAAAACATACAAAAATTGTATAATGGAAAGCAACAAAAACTATGCATTTAAGAAATACATCTTGAACAGGTGAGTTTTCAGGGAAACTTTTAACTTGTGTACATCGAAATACTATGAATTATACATGTATGAGGGAGGGAGTTCCAGAGAGAAGCTCCAGCATTTGTGAAAGAACGTTCCCCCCATAGGGTGCGAGTTTAAGGAACAACCAGTGAGAAAGAACTGAAGGATCGAAGATTTCTAGATGGATGATATTGACGAACAGATTTAGTATTGTACTCAGGAGCAGAACCATGCAAGCAATGAAAAACGAGCAAACGTAACTTAGTTTACATGTATGTGTAATCAATCAGGCAGGGTGTCATGGCTGAGTGGTTTAGAGCATCAAATTCAATTTCTGGTAGTTGAGTCATCAGAGTGTGGGTTCGAATCCCGATAGGGACGCTCAAGTCCTTGGCAAGATACTTTACTACCAATGCTTCTCTTAATGGAGAATTGGTACCATTCGGTTGATTGTGTATTTTAATAAGGGGGGGTTGGGGGTGGACCCTGCGGCCAAATAATGAATCTAGGGCCAAACTTGAGTTGCATACACCTTTTTGGGTTGTTCTAAAACCCCCTCTACCCACGACCCACAGCCTCCCGACATCCGCCCTGTGTACAAAGAATGTCCCAATTCCGAGTTAGAAGTACGAATTAAGTCCTCGATTTAGAATTCACGTGATCCAAAGAACAGGAGACACAACTTTCTTCCAGGACTAGACTTGATTTCAAGTCTGAGACGGCGGTTATTTATCTGCATCAGCAACGCAGAATTGGGAGTATTAACTGTCCGCCTCCACACGTCACGTGCACACCGATATGGGGGAGGCCCTGTCTGTGTGTATGGCCGGGGTTGTGGGAGACTGACAACAACCCCAAAACACGTGATGGGCCATTTGGTCAGTCGGGTCTACAACCTTGAGCTCTGCATAGAACTGTATACACAGGACGTGAGCGATCAGCCAGTAAACGCAGGTTGCCAGTTGGGCTAATAATCTTATTCAGGCTCGGGTCGGCCAAGAGATACACATGGAAATGCTGCGTTCTTCTGTACATCAAAATTGCCACAGGCCCGACCTCAGCTAGCCTTGACTCAAGGCTGTTGGTGTAGTGTGCCCCGGCCCGGCGCGATTCAGCAGTCTGCACGCTGTGCATACACGAACAATGTACATGTATACAGTACATTGTATGTACAGTACATTGTACAGTGAGAACAGTATAGCGAAGTCATGAGTACGGTCGTGTCTTTCTACTTTCAACCTCGCACACGTGGCTCAAACAACAGCCTTGATGGGTCTGTAACAGCTTTATCGGAATTCCGATAAAAGGGCGTGCATGATCTGGGCATGTCATTCTAAACATTGGCCAATCACAAGCGCGATTGAGAATGACGTATTACTGCTAGCAATCATGCCACGTCCATGTGTGTATGTTTGTGTGTGTAACGCTGTACGCTAGCTGTATGGACATGAGCGTGGTGTCACTATGATGTATAATGGGTCTGAATGCGCTGCCGGACGGTACACGGGCTGCCGATGTGAGCCGGACAAGCCTCGCTCGGTCGGTACGGTGTCAAAAAACTTCAAAGTGAGGAGGGGTTCCTTGGCCCCGTTGTCTTGCGTTTCATTATAACACGAGGACTAGCATCAGTACAATGTAGCTGGTAGATTTGTCCCTGAATGGGAAGCTGCTTTACTATAAGTGTAACGTTGTAGTGTAGTAGTATGGCAAGAGTTAGTTTATGAAATTGATCTTTACTTGTAGTTGTTGTTCAGCCACACGCCATCTTCTACCGTCTGGTATGTTTTTGACCAACACATAATTTATTTTCGATCCCCAACTTTGATTTACTGCGAGAAACGTAACGCATAATATGTGTAGTCAAAATAAACAGCTGGGTTTCTTATCTCATCTGGTCTGAAATGGGGAAAACAGAATCTTATTAAATGTTAGTGCTTCAAGGGGATGGGGTATGCCCAACATAATTCTAACCAAGTAGCCATTGCCGGAAACCCATGACACCTTGATACTTTTTGAACTTTTCTCAAACACACTTCACACACTGTATGGTCCCATTTTCTTCCTTCTTATTTCTAAATCCATGATTGGTGCATTAAACTTGGTTGTTTTATCTTGTTGAAAGCTTCTGCAGTTGTGCCATGTTGTAGGCTACTGTTGCAAATTATACACCATTGATTTACACAACTTTGTTTTAGGGTAGGGATTTCTTCCTCTCGCCCGCCCCCATTGCATTCTTTTGCACAGCAGCCACGGCTTGTTGTTTATGTCGGAGCACGTGCGTGTGCTTGCAGAACGTTGTGATTGACATCGCAGCAAGAGTTTATAGGTCAACCAACAACCAATGAGAACGGGTTGTTGGTAAACATTACCATAATGAGCTCCGCCCTAAATTTTGGCAGTTACAAAACCATCAAGGCGCTACTTAGAAAGTACTCATGATGTACCGTACGTGTACCATACAGATGGTACATGTAATGTACATACATACAGTAGGTATGTGCATGGAGGTAGGATTAGATCCATGGTATGTGTGTGTACATACGCTGTACACGTATTATATGCACTGTGTTATGTATGGGGTGCGCTGGCGGAACTCGGTGACAGGGACTGGGATTTTGCAGGTGCGGCTGGCTGTAGCGCCTTGATCAAGGCTAGACCTCAGCCAATCACACGCAGTTCCTTCGTGCATACCATGCGTGTAATGTTTGTTAGTATGCTGTGTTTAGATATGCGAGGCATGGTAGTCAACCTCAGCATACAAATTTGTGTGCGTGATTAGCAGAGAATGTGAACCGACTGTGGCAATTTTGGTGTAAAAAAAAAATCGCGCAAAAGTCAGGGGCCGAGGTGTGTCATGAGTCTTGGGGGTCAAGAGGGTTTTAGAACAACCCCACCTTTTGAGCCCTACATCTGGTGTCTTTATTGAATTATGGGCTCTTAAAGTTTGCACAGAAAATATCATGACGACACGTGGGGCCAGGGGCGGAGCTCCACAAAAGGGGTTGTATGGATTATGGATTAGGGAGTATGGATTTAATTTGTTGTGTGTTTTTATTTTAGCCTTAGTGGAACAGTTAGACAAAGTTTCTTGTAGATCTGAGCTAATTTGACAATTATATAGAAGAGTTTGCGGTAACACCATGTAATAACAATCTCTAAATGAGTTGGGGTGGTTCTGAAAAGAACCGTTGGATTAACTCGACGTTTCAATCAGTATGCTCTGATCGTCTTCCACCCCAACTCATTTAGAGATTGTTATTACATGGTGTTACCACAAACTCTTCTATATCTATTTCCACCATGCAAAGTTTCAAATCCTACTTAATTTGACAATTGGTTAATTTCAACCCATAGGTTTGTACAGTAAATATTTGGGAGGTGGTGTCTGGCAGGCCTAATGCAGCAGAAAAGTTGTGTGGCAGTTTATATTATTTACTAAGTTTCATGTTAATGATCATTTCCACTTGGTTTCATGTGGTACCTACAATGTTTGATTCAGCCCATTATTTTGCCTCTTCGTTGGGGTCTATGCGCCACACGCAGCGGGGGTTCCCAGCAGACATCCATATCTGACTATGTCAGTTAATGCTGTAAATGTTCCTGTACTCGAATACTGGTACTTCCTTCCTTTAAGCGCTTAGAGAATTAAGTGTTAATTATTAGGCGCTATATAAATCGAAAGTTATTATTATTATTATTATTTAACTAAAGTGCTCTGGGCTGCGGTCTAGGAGGCCTCCTGAAACAAGTGGGCTTTCAGAACTGTTTGGAATGTTGTGTGCCTGATTTGGAAGATTGTTCCAGAGTTTCGGTCCTTAGACTGAGCAGAATTGATGTGGCTTGATCTTGGCACGCCAATGTATGGTGAAAATGAGCCATTATGTTCAATGTATACTCATAACATACATTCACAAAATTAGTTTGTTTTGTTTTGTTTTGATGATCTTCTCAAAGGGAACTTGGCAAAACAATGACTAGAATAAATATTGTCATTTAGTTACTGGTGAAGCACATTTCTTGATTTGTGCAATTTGTAATCACAGACATTAAAGAGACACGTTGCCTTAGTTGACATGTTTTAAAGGGTACTTTTTTGTAGGACACAAAACACAATGTCCACAGATCTACACTAAACTTACAGAGTTTGAAGATAATGATAGTGGAAAGCTTCCCTGAAAATATTACGTGCTGAGGTGCTGTAGTTTTTGGGAAGTGAGTAAAACAATGTCAGTAAGTAAGTTTTGAAGGGAAGCTTTCTACTATCATTATCTTCAAACCCTGTAAGTTTAATGTAAACCTATGGACATTTTGAAAAAGTACCCAAATCCTTTAAAAGTAGAATATAATGATCCACACAAATATGCCTCGAAATTGCAAGGTTTTCCTTATACATTGTTTGTACGTTGTGAACTACTACAGTCGGCCACTTTGTGAAGTCAAGTTTTTGATCCATAAAATCACCAATCGTGTAAGTTTGCATTTGTGTGGATCATTACATTCTACTCTTAAAACATCTTACTACATGCATTTTGTAACAAACATGTTTCACACATTTTTCATAGACCATCTTGAACGATCCAAGGCAACGTGTCCCTTTATGAGGGACTGGCTGTTGCTTGCTTGGTAGATCCCCATGTGAGAGTTTGCCCACATGTAGTTACCTTGAAGACCTGCACACTATTGGTAATTGTCAAAGACAAGTCTTCTCACTTGGTCTGTCTCAACATATGCATAAAATAACAAACCTGTGAAAATTTAAGCTCAATATTGGTCGTCGAAGTTGGGAGATAATAACGAAAAAAAAGAAAAGAAATAAAAAACCTTGTTGCACGACGTTGTGCGCTTTCAGATGCTTGATATAAAGACCTCAAATTCTAAATATGAGGTCTCAAAATCAAATTCTTGGAAAATTACTTCTTTCTTGAAAACTACATCATTTTAGAGGGAGCCGTTTCTCAAAATAGTTTATACTATCAACGTCTCTCCACTACTCGTTTACCACGAAAGGTTTTGTGCTAATAATTATTTTGAGTAATATTTTAATTGCCAATAGTGTCCACTGCCTTTAACCTGGAATCAATGAATTCCTCTATGAAAAAAATACTGACTTACATTGGTTCTCAAGTAGTTGTAGTAATCTGTCATGCCAGTCACATTATTGAAGAAGGAATTCTCCCCATTTATAAGCTTATCCATTACCTATAAAAGACAACATTTATGCATTAGTTTCAACTAATTAATGGCTGCTTGGCGAAACAGACTGCATTTAAAATACAGCACTGCTGGTCCTCCCCAAAACCAGCCTTGCTACTATTGGCGGCTTGCCATATCAATAACTCTCCTCACAAACCCTTCCTTAAAAAGGATTCGCTGAAGAACCACTGCTCTATCAACTGATGAGCTATCTACATGTTGTAGCCAAGAAACAATACACAAAACCACACCCTGGTCCTCCTCAAACCAGCCCTGCTACTATTGGCGGCTTGCCATATCAATAACTCTCCTCACAAACCCTTCCTTAAAAAGGATTCACTGAAGAACCATTGCTCTATCAACTGATGAGTTATCTAGCCCGGAAACAAGACACAAAACCACACCCTGGTCCTGGATCCCCAAACCGGCCTTGCCGCTATTGGCGGCTTGCCATATCAATAACTCTCCGCACAATGCCCTCCCTAAAAAGGATTCGCTGAAGAACCACTGCTCTATCAACTGATGAGCTACATGTATCTAGCCCAGAAACAAGACACAAAACCACACCCTGGTCCTCCTCAAATAAGCCCTGCTACTATTGGCGGCTTGCCATATCAATAACTCTCCTCACAAACCCTTCCTTAAAAAGGATTCGCTGAAGAACCACTGCTCTATCAACTGATGAGCTATCTACATGTTGTAGCCCAGAAACAAGACACAAAACCACACTCTGAAAATCAAAGGCCCACTTAGAACTGCTTCAGCACAAGTAGTACATGTAGCTGAGCACAACAGAACTACATTTACCAGAATATGGTTACCAGCCACAATACCATGTCACATGCACAATCCATGATTGGTATCCTGCATTTTTGTGCTTATTTGAAAATTTGTATGCAATATTTCCTGTTTGAAGACACTGGGACTATTGGTTATTGTCAAAGACAAGTCTTCACAATTGGTGTATCTAAACATATGCATAAAATAACAAACCTGTGAAAATTTGAGCCTTGTCGGGTCTGTAACTTCCGGTTTAATGTGTTGTATTGAAAAATTTCCACAAGTGGAAAAAATTGGGGGGGCTCTCGGATATGCTAGTATGCAGCTCATAAATATGTTTATCTTTCGTTAGACCTATCAGACAACACAGGATGTGAGGCAAATGAATTATTCATTTTGACGTCCAATCACGCACGCCTATCATGCTCGCTGAGCGTCCGTGGTGGTGGTGTGTGATGTAGACATGTCTTGTCTTTCTCGGGCATTATGGTAATGAGCTGACCGTGGGAACTCTTCGCTTATTATAGTAATGAGGTCAGTGGCTTCAACACAGACCCTACAAGGCTGTCGGCCTGACGGCCTCCGCATGCGGATAGTGTACAGGGCATCGTGTAGTGCAGTGTTACGCACAGTGAATACGGGTGGGTTTTTATACTGCGCCTGTCTTTTTTCCTGAGCAAGGCTAGGAAAATTACTGCTTTCTCAAAAACTACATGTATGTCACTTCAGAGGGAGCTGTTTCTCACAATGTTTTATACTATCAACCTCTCCCCATTACTCATAATCAAGAATGGTTTTATGATAATAATTATTTTGAGTGATTACCAATAGTGTCCACTGTCTTCAAGCAGCTGTATGAAATAAGGCCAAGAACTTTAGCTTACCACATAATGCATTGTGAAAACAATCAGCAATGGAAGCAGGGTTTAGTTCAAAATTAGTCCTGGTGGCCTTACACCTTCATAGTATACTACTGTATCTGTTTACAAAGGAAGAATCCCCAGCCGTTGACAGTAGGGATTTTTCGTTCTCGACGACGGATGGTTCTGCGACGGTAAAGATGACATTTGGCGTCATATGCGCATGCGTCGGCTTTGAGGACGGTCGTCCCTCAATTTCTACAACAGTACTTGGGATGAATCTTCATTGTGCTGAAAACAACAACATTTAGCTGAACAACCGTCGCAGAACCATCCGTCGTCGAAAACGAAAAGTCCCTACTGTGTCCTTGAGCCAGACACTTAACCATTGCTTCGTCCTTCGGATGGGTTTGTAAAGCCGTTGGTCCCATGTGTTGTGTAACGCTTGTAATAGAACCCAGTGCACTTATCGAAAAGAGAAGGGGTTTGCCCCGGTGTTCCTGGTTGTGGCAGCACCATGTTAACCCTTATAAGGTGCTAAATAATTGGGTCTCAGAATTCATCACTGCAATAACCTATCTTTCTGAAAGTTTGTATATACTCAGCGCCTTGAGTACCTTGTTTGGTAGATACATGCGCTATATAAGACTTCTATATTATTATTATGGGGCTAGTTCAAAATAAGTGTAAAATGAATGAGAAATTCATATGTACAGTACCTTCGCAGCCAACTCCCACTCCTCTGCTGCAATGAGAGTCACAATGTTGGAGGTAATTTCATCAATTTTCCCCTTCTGGGTAAAATCAGCAATCCCAACTTCTGCCATGAATGCACCGTAGCCTGGAATAAGCTAAAAAGGAACAAACAAAACAAGATTTAGAACAAACTTGTGCTACAATGCCCCACATTGAGCGCTAAATGTTGACTGGAGTCATTCAGAAGTACTACTGTACTACAGTACATTGTACATGGGAATACAACATGTTTACAAGTTAAAGGCATAGACACTAATGGTTATTACTCAACAAAATTATTATCATAAAACCTTTCTTGATTATGAGTAATGGGGAGAGGTTGATAGTATAAAACATTGCGAGAAACGGCTCCCCTCTGAAGTGATACAGTTTTCAAGAAAAGCGTAATTTTCCACAAATTTGATTTCAAGACATCAGATTTAGAATTTGAGGGCTCAAAATCAAGCATCTGAAAGCACGCAACTTCGCGTGACTAGGGTGTTTTTTCATTCATTATTATCTTGCAACTTCGACGACCAATTGAGCTCAAATTTTCACAAGTTTGCTATTGTATGCATATGATAAGATGCATCAAGTGACAAAAAACATGTCTTTGACAAATACCAATAGTGTCCAGTGTCTTTAAATTTGCTTCAGCTTGCTCAATTACTAAACAAGAAAAAAAACATACAGTTTAAATCGCACAAAATTGTGATATATTTTAACCATACTTGAACTGAATTAATTACTGTGAATTTGTTGCAGTAAAACAAAGCATTTTCTGACCTTATCCGGAGCTGTGAACCCGTCACCCACTGCCATTCCTTTTAAGTTAATTTTGACTTTGGTGCTTGGCCATGGATCCTCAAGATGGATGAGGTAGCTCAGAACAGGCACATACTTTCCGGCGTAGGACTGTAACAATGAAAATGCAAAGCATGAATGCATAAACATGGACAGAAAGTTAACTATTTTAAACATTTGAATTATTTTTAAAGCATCTTTAAGTGAGAGATTGCCTATTAAAAGAACACAATGCCCTGGATCGGACGAGTTGTTCTATAAAGAGCATTTGTAACATTTTTTTTTATATAAAATGCATATATGGTTGGAAAGATGTATTAAAATTAGAATACACTGATCCACACACAATTGCGTGGTTTTCCTTTTGTGGGAGTAAAAAATTTGACCCCCATAAATGGCTGATCGTGTTAGTCGACGAGGTAAAAGGAAAACCGTGCAATTTCGAGGCATGTTTGTGTGGATCATTGTATTCTACTTTTACAACATCTTTCTAACCATGCATTTTATAACAAACGGTTACAAGCGCTTTTCAAAGACCAACTCTACCCATCCAAGGCAACGTATTCCTTAAACACCACAAGGCCACGGACGGCTACTTTAAGATGAGGGCTACATTTAACTGATTTGGGCCATCAACCCAAGTCAACGGCTACCAGGGACACTAGTCACTGCCACCTACTCCTGGGGCAAAAATAATTACAGTCTGATGTAAGGATATAGGCATTTTTACGGTATCATCCACTAGGAGCCTAGCAGAATGCATCTTTTTACAAAGCAACTATGGTTATGTGCATTGCTTGTGTCTTGACGGGGTTACAAAACCGGTCCGGTGAACAAGACAGCTGGGCCATGAAACACCACAGATGTAATAATTATATCTGGGACAAAGATATTCTGATCTTTTTTACCCAACTGCGACCCAATCAAAAAGCAAATTACTAAAATAGCCTGATGTAACTCTACTCTGTGTGCTTTTTATTCTTACCTCACCAGTTGTATAAAAATCGTTTTTCTGATATTCAGGGAACAGCGTGAAAAACTGCTGTAGGGCACTGAAAATAACCAAAAAGAAAGAAAAGGAACTTTAGGGGCCAGTCAAAATAGTCAACATACTCTTACATGTACATGTACATGTACATGTAAGTGTTCTTTCTGTACACTGTGGAGTGAGGGGAAGGGGTCTGTAGCCAGTGTACTCTTTGTAAAATAAAATTAACAAGTTGAATTTAGTAAATTATAGTAAAAGTATTTATAAAGTCCTTTATCTTCCTGTACATGCTTGTCCACCAATCAGATGCTCGAACTGGAGAGTGGTATAAAAAGCTATAAGCAACTTCAAGTTGTTACAATGTACTATGTTGCACTCTGCGTATTGTGAGTAGCAATGCATAACGCTCTGCATACAGACAGTGCAAAAATTAAAATTTAAACCTTTCGCGTGCATGTTATTCGTCGCAAAACAATATTTCTGAAATTTTAAACCGAGTCTGGCAGACAAATCTGTTCTAACACCCATACTTGTGAAATACATCCAAATATAGCGCAGTTGCATCCCATATCCAACATGGCCGAAGACGTATTGAAGCGCTTTATTTTTCCGTATTCCACTGGCACTTTGTGTGATAACTTATAGTGTACGTATCAAACGATAAGGTGCTCAAGATACTTGAACAGACAGAATCGTGTGCTTAAAGTGGGATGTTCTTGTAAAAGAACCCAGTGCACTTAACAAAAAGAGAAGGATTTTGCCCAGTAAACTTGGTTTGATCGACACCATATTGCACCACAGCACTCGATCTTAAATGTGAAATAAGAACAGAAATCTGTAAAAGAAAGGAAGTTCTGACATGTAGTTGCTGTTCACGGTTCATGTCAAGAGAGTGCGCTGTAACCAGGCACTATTTTCAAAGACTAGTGCCGGCGGGCACTATTCCCACAAAACATGCGTGCACAATCACTAGAATATATTAGTTTGTCCCACGTCACTGTGTTTCAGCCAACCAGACTACATGTACAGAACAAGCAAGAGGTGTGCTATAATAACAAAAAGTAACCATATTTATGCACGCCTTTTGCCAAAGGTAGCACCAGGTATTATTACTGCAAGGAGTGGGCCGAATTTTGAGATATAAGACCTAATCCTTAAGCACCATGTAATGGTTTACAAGGTGCTGTGGCGCAATATGCTGCCAATCCAGCCAGGAAAACCGAGGCACTGGGTTCTTTACATGCGTTTACACAACACATGGGACCAATGGTTTTACGTCCCATCTGAAGGACAAAGCAATGGTTATGTGTCTTGCTTAAGGACACAAGTGTCACGGCTAGAACTACATGTATCATTGGGAGAGTTGGATCTAAAACATCAAGACCAAGCTGGCTCTTTTAAGAGCCAACATTCATACAAAAGAGATTTACACATGGTTGGCTGTACCTGCAAGATTACTATTTTTGTTAAAGTTTCTTCCCATCTCGGAACCTCAATGAAAGAGCTCATACAAAACATACATTGAACTTGCATCAATATGTGACATACCTGTATAGTTGTGCTGCAATGATAGACTGGTTGTTGGCATAACCTTGGTCATGTTCAGTGAAGCTGAATCCAGTTCCAACCTAGTGAAATGGAGGCGTTTAAGAATTAGAAATGACCCGACTTGTTTGGCAAAAATACAACTTCCCACTTTACAGCTATGTTATTCCTACATGTAGATACCTGTTCATGTTTGTTGTGTTGTCATATAACTTTTGAGGAGGACAACATCAGGCCGCTAACTTAATTTATACCATACGTGTAGGTCCTTATGGTTGGTAAGATGACAAGAACATAAAAACTATCTATTCCACTTTTTTTATTTTTTTATTATTCAGATCCAACTACTGTTATTTATTTATTTGAAATTATTACACAATTTTGTTTTTTAATTTAATTTGGTTATATCTTCAAACCTTAGTATATTTATAATGTTGAAATTAGTTTTTGCGTAGGCCTCCTTGGTTTAACATTATGACACTGTTTGTTTCATTTCTTGAGTGACGTTAATAAAACATTGCCAATCATGTAAGTTTTAGACATTAAGTTATTTGAGTTAATATTGATGGTTTTGACCTAAACACAAACTAAACATAGGCTTTAAATTGGTCTCAATCAATATCCTTTTAAAAATATTAATTAAGCCACTTTCCAGACTAAATAACATCCAGGGGCGACCTTGTCTTGGGCGATTTTGTTAGGGGGCCACTTTGCCAGGGGGCAACATTATCAAGGTATGACTTTGTCAGGGGGCGACTTTGAAAAGTCCCGGGCGAGCCAGTCAGGGTGCACTTTCTAGGGGGGCGAGATGACCAGCATCCATACAAATTCTCTTTTCACCCATCCCTGCCCCTTACACTGCTTTTCAATCTATGTTGTTTTTTTTTTAAGCTGTGTTCCTATTGCCCATTTTTTTCACTAAATTACTGAGACTTTTCTGTAGAATGACAAAACGAAATCCAATGGGGACGCACAGTAAACTGACCTCCATGTCAAAATGATGTGAAAATAGCAGGCCGAAAGAGGTCACGGAAGACTTCCACGCAGCCATGGTATAACTCAATAGGGCCACTAAAGAGCAAGAAGTAGAAATCCTGTTACCTACATGTATCCTATCTATTCTATATTGAATTATCCATGTGCTCTCATGTGTGTCTGTATTATTGTTATTTATTTTAGCTGAATATATAAGATTAAATAACAACAATGACAACTTAGCATTTGAAACTTACCGGGTTGTCAATGTACAGAACAGAATACTTAGAGGTCCAGGCATACTTTTTAGGTACCACTGAAAAGAAAAAAAACAGAAAAAAAAGGGTTTGTTGCAGTTTGTTGACGGATTGTCTCCCCGTTAACATTTTGGTCAGTAATACTTCTAAGTTAAATTGTTTTAATTTGTCCGTTTGTTGAGGTGTTTGTTTGTTCGTTGGGGTATTTGTGATTTGATATTTGTCTATTTTGTTTGCTGTGAAGTTTGCATGTATGTTGTTGTTGGTGTTTGGTGTTGTTTGTTTGTTGTTTTTTCTTGTTTTGTTTTAGGTTTTTTTATTTTTTTTTTTTTATTTTTTTTTTTTTATGTAATTGGGGTTTCGTGTGTTGTTTTGCTTGTGTATTTCTTACTACATGTGTTTGTTTTCATGTCCGATGTGTGTTTGTGTTCTCATTGGTGTTCCTTGGTCTGTTTTATGTGGGTTTCGGTGTACTATTTTTGTCTATTTATAATAATGTTCTTATCATTATTAAGTGGCGGCTATCCACTGTTGGATATCAATAATTAATAAATAAAATTAAAATAAAATAATAATGTGACGGGCAGAAAAACGTGTGTAAAACGTATTTTTATGCTTTCTTTGCTGACCTAATATATTCATTTATTCACACTTCAAACCCCGGTTCAAGCGCCCCCAGCAGTGGCTTTATTTTCAAATTTATCAATTCGGGTCATTCTATACTTTGATGTCGGGAGAATAACAACTGTCAACTTCTTGTTCTTCTCCGACAGGTAATGATCTTTTCTCTTTATTTATTTCACATTTCCCCTTGACCATAAATTGCATTTACCTTCATACAATACCTTGCATTTATACTTGTTTTATACATTTTGCTTAGATTTATAGCCACTTTTTAATGTTGTTTTGGCAAGATTCCGAATTGAGATTCGGCAATCAGGAGTTCCGCCCTTTTTCAGAACTTAGTTTCATTAACCTTTCTTTATTTATTATACATGAGTTTGAGTTATTAGAAAGAGATAGTTGAGCTCTTGAGTAATATTTCTTTAGGTATATTTGCACAGTTTGCAAGGTTTATTTAATTGAATATTTGGGCGTTTCCAAGATGGCGGACGCCATGAAGGTTTTGGCGGGAACCTGCCAGAGGAAATACTGTTTTGTATTATTTCTTTCTTTAATGTTGCCATCCAACTACAATCGTTACTTGATGGCCTTAGTTAGTAATCGCTTAGACATTAATGTACATTTTCTAGCGATGTGTCTTTTTCTACTTGTTTAATTCCGGGGCTGAGAGAAACCCGCCCCGTTTGTGGATTTATAGTTGCCTTATTCTTCGAATAACTGGTAGGCATAAGCACTGTATATATTAACGTTTATTTTATTGCCATGTTATTGTTTCTCATTTAATATTATTGGATTCTATACTTTGATGTCGGGAGAATAACAACTGTCAACTTCTTGTTCTTCTCCGACAGATTACGAATAAAGCCCAATAAACTAAGATATGTTTCCACATTAAAATCTTTCATTTAAACCGGTCACAATAACAAAAGACTAATGGACTTGTTCGGTAAAGTTTACTGGCCTAACATGGCTAACACTAAAAGTCATCTGTACGGGATAGCCACACCAGGCGTTTGTACAGTAACCAACAGATGCTTGCATATGGTATGGCCGTGGGTCTGCGGTCCAAGTATACAATTGTTGTAGAGGGTACCATTTGCCCCTGCCCCCAAGAGGGTGTAGGAAAACCCATGGACCCCTTCACAGCATGCAACAATTGTTTTGCTATACCATGGTAACATTGTTATTCTTATGTATGTTTGCAGAAACACCAAATGTGTTTCTACTTGTCAGAACAGTCTTTCTTGATTTTACTACCGCGGATTTGATTTATCAGATGTTCGGGAGACTTCTCAGTTCTGAAAAGAACTGTCCTGCTTTTTGACTACTACCCGGGCGGAATTAAGGTGTATGGAAAATTGGCTGGTACTTCTTTAGCTTAAAGGATTGTAACTAACTGCACTACGGCGGATTCAGTTCTAGAATGAATCTCAACGCTTTGACTAGCTTGCTCTAGTCATGGTCAGGAGACTGAAGAGATTCACGTACTTGTAGAGAGAAGTGGGCCTATTTGGCATACCATCCTACCACCTTCCTCCTCTAACAACCCACAGTCTACTAACATGCCTCACAACACACAAGGGGTTTCTCACACAATGGGTAACCTACCAAATAGCCCTGAGCCAACCAACCACAGGTCTCCGTTCAGGAGAACCAATCAGCGCGTTGATTGACTCTGCATTGAAGCATTCTCTATGGTTAATGCAATACAGTGTGGACCTATATGAGTGTACGCCAACCTCCGATACTCTCAAGTATGAGATACTACTTTAATCGAGCGTTCTGCATTGGACCTATATTCTGGATAGGCCCTATGAGCCTCGACTTGTGCCTGTACCAGAAAACTACACCTGACTCCATGTTTAAAGAATTGGACATAATAGTCAACAAGGACGAAGTCTCATGCCTGCAACACCTCCATGATAAGAAATGATGCATCACCCTCAAGTCAGCAAACGCTGCAAACAGACTTCAGAGTCACCCACTCACTAGACGACAAACCTTCCAAGATCAGCAGAATACAAGAGCGAAAACCTTACTTAAATGTGTTCAATGCCCCTACGGAGATGGGGAATGCTCCGGTTTTAACCATGGCAAAATCATCTCACACCGCCGGGGACACTGGAAAACTCATCAGACCTGACTAAACAGGGTAAGACATTATGCCATAATACTTACAAAATCAATACCCAGTTTTTTTAAGAAAAAAAAAAAGAGACGACCATCAGGATCACTTACAACGGACAAATACCAATGGCGGTATTTGTAATGAACAAGGACACAAGGGGGCTCAATGTCCAAATGAATTTTGCACAAACTGCAAGCAGCACGACCATAGTAGTGGCAATTGTCGTGAACTGATGTAACACCTGCAGCCAAACAAGACACCTCGCCCGGGATTGCCCAGTCGGGTACAGAACCACAACCTATAGACCAGTTACATGTACCATGGGTTTCCCACCTCTCCCCGAGGGACGCCCCAGCAAAATGGATCACCCATAATAACAGCTAAACGAGCAGCCCCAGGTACTGGTCCGTGCACCACCACCTAACAAAGCACAACCACCCATCGCAACACCACCATCCAACGAAAGCAAAGGAACAACAAAAGAAACCTACACTCCCACCGCAACCTACACTACCACAGAAACAGAAAAACAGGACACCCATCCAAGAACCCAACCTAAGTGCATCAAGCCTACCTACATCAACGGACCAATCTTCAGATGACGACTCCGTGTGGTAAGTAAATCAACAAAGCGCCACCTCACCACAGACGAATCAGAGTCGTCTTTCCATGACGCACACATATACCGCAGACAGAACCAGAGCCTCCACCGGAACTGGAGTTTGGAATACTGAGAAGCATGAAATCACGGAGAAGAAAACCCTCTGAACACTGAACTTTATAATGAACTGGTTTCCTTACTTTAAAGAGGCACACAAAACACTTACATTTTTGTTATACTTTTCATGTCTTCTTTAAACGTGTACCTTCAATGTAAATGGTCTGAGAAACCTAAATTTCCACCTCTGGCAGCAGTAGAAAACCCAACATTCTACTGCTGCAGGACACCCATGCCTCTGGCTTCTATGAAGCTACATGTAGAGGCTAGGCCAAAGAATATAACTCTGAAGGTTTTTGGTCTTTCAGAACTAGTTCTAGTTGTGGCGAAGCCATTATGTTTTCAAACCGGTACTCCTGGAAACCGATGGACCAGTTACGACACAATGACGGCAGATTAGTTTCCATCACAACAACTTTGCCTGGTTCTATTTCATACAAGCGCTGGAAATCGACCAATGGAGGGAACGATCAAGGTAAAGTACATCGGTTAACTAAACTCATGTTACCCTCAACGCTGTGTGTTATGCGCAGTGCACGTCCTTAGCCAAGGAACATGTACTTTGTATCACATCACATGATTGGTTCTCGACCAATAAACCTTCACAATTCGTTACGGTGGTAATAATGTAAATTGTGAGCCCTGGTTAATCATGTAAATGTTCTTCATCTGTCATGTGGATCTTTTTTGTCAATAGCATGTGGCATATTTAATATAAAAATAACAAAGTCATGTACATGTACATGTAGCACACGTATCTACCAAACAAGGTACTCAAGGCGCTGAGTATATACACCATTTCAGAAAGATAGGTTATTGCAGTGATGGATTCTGAGACCCAATTATGTAGCACCTTAAAAGGGTTTACAAGGTGATTCAGCAGCCACAGCCAGGAACATCGGGGCGAACCCCTTCTCTTTTCAATAAGTGCACTAGGTTCTTTTACATGCGTTACACAACACATGGGACCAACGGCTTTACGCCCCATCCGAGAGGACGAAGCAATTGCTAAGTGTCTTGCTTAAGGACACAAGTGTCACGGCTGGGGATTTGAACTGATCAGAAATACTAGAGTTTGAATTCGGTGCTCTTAACCGCTCGGCCGCGACACTTCCAAGTTAGTCAAGTTGTTGGTGCTTCCTACTTACATTTGAGGTCCTTTGTAACAGTGAAAGGTCCATTTTCTGCAAAGAGACCAAACATGGAGGTGCCACCTGGACCACCTTGCAACCAGAGTAACACTGGGGCATTTACTGGATCAGACTGCAGACAAAAAACAAGAACAAACTTTAAAATTATGACCAACCCAGGCCTTGCGCTTCAAGCATGTCAAGAGAAAGGGAAATGTCAAATCCAATAGGCTCAGGTGGGTCAGGAGAAAAACAAAACAATGAGATTAAAAGATTTAGGTAGCATAATATCAAAATGAACTCACCTGTGATGGGAAAAACCAGAAGAACAAATTGCTGTTGTAATCTTTGTTCACGGTAAGATACCCTATGCAACAAAAACAAAAATCGATAAAGGAATATTTAATACAGAATTGGTTTTCGCTAACCAAACAGTTGCTGGTAGTGTACATGTAAGTACTTTATGTAATCCACCATATACACATTATAAACTGACAAACCTGTAGAAGTTTGAGATCGATCGGCCATCTGGGTCACGAGAAAATAGTAAGAAACCAATTACACATTTTTGCATGGCATTGATGCAAAAATAAATGAATAAAACGCTCACTGAGCGATAAACTTGAAACGCGAAATTAGATTTATTTATTTCCCAACAAATATGACGTTACAGACAATAATATTTCATGGGATGTTTTCTACTATCATCATCATCATCATCATTTAATGATGAATAGACTGAGTAAGTTTTATGTTAATCTGTGATCTTCACAATTTTTGTTTCTAACCAATTCTGTAACGCTCCTTCATAACACAGTATGGATCAACCAAAGGATTAATTAGGCCTAACTATCAAGAATGTATTTGGGTACTTCAAAGTAATGCTACCAGGGAGAGAGATGGCACGGGGAGATCATACACCACAAACAAGGTTAGATCAGGAGGAACTTCACAATCACTGAGTGAGAAATCACTGTTTTCGGATAAGATTATCTGCTTAAAAAGGGTCTACATGTACTCTTTGTTGGACAAAAAACACATGTCCACAGATTTACATTAAAGCTTACAGTTTGAAGATACTGATAGTAGAAAGCTTCCCTCAAAATATTACATGCTGAGGTGCTGTAGTTATTGAGAAATGAGTAAAACATTGTCGTGGAAATAATTTTCGTCTCAGTGTTCATGAGACGAACAATATTTTAGCATGTAAAAACGTATTTTCATGACATTGTTTTACTCATTTCTCAAAAACTACAGCACATCAGCAACTAATACTTTAAGGTACGCTTTCTACCATCATTATCTTCAAACGGTGTAAGTTTAATGTGAATCTTTTGACATTGTGTTTTGTGTTACAAAAAGTACCCAAATCCTTTAAACATTACTGTTGAAATATTTTGCGTTCATCTACTCTAGCTATAGACTTATATCATGGTGCCTCCATCCTGGCCATGTTCCTCAAATCGAATAACAATAATGAATGCTAATGATCATTTTGCAAATAGAACCAGACCATTGTTCTTCCAGCCTCAGTTTGGTAACATTGATATCGATGGGAAAATTCAAGATGGCTGCACCATGACGAAGGTCTATTAGACTCTTGTAAAAACAAAAAGGGGGGAAAAATAGGACATACGCAACAACAAAAGTTCGTAAATTTACCTGAGAAACTCGCAACTGTAGTTCCATTGAGCACCCCAACTTGACTCAATGTTTGACCTGCGTGTTGAAAAAAATTATTCCTTTTTTTGTAACAGATGTTGCTGCCGGATAAACTAGTCTTGAAACTAGTCTTGACTGTGTTTGTTTGTTTTTGATACACTATCTGTGGCTTCACACTGCGCTACACCAACTGCTTTCCCAAAGCTGCATCTCCAGTTGTGCGGTACCACACATGAGTAGGTAGCAGGTGTAGCTTCCTCTCACAAAAACGGATGTGTATCAAGAACATCACAGCCTTGAACAATGACTATCAATGTAATATTTATCCACCCTTTGAACAAATGTTTTAGAACTTTCATCGTGCACTCTTTTAAGTCGCACTCTGTGAAGTTAGACACCAGAAACAAAAATCTGTGCTTGGTACATGTATATAAACTGCGCCAATAAAGTATCTAAACACTTGCAAATTGTCAGATATATCGGAACCTGAAATAGTATGCCAAAAAATAATTATTCATTTCGAGTCACCGTTAATTTCTGCACATTTTGACACATCTTGTGTTGCGCTACGATGTTGTTTAGTGGATTTATGGACACTTGAGTGGCTTAAGGTCAAATTTCAAAAGTTGTAAAAGCCCCTATTCAAGCTAAATCGTTGTATTGTAATGAGTAAGATCAGCGTTTCTTTTGCCCACCTTTTATAAACGATTTTTTTGGTCGCTTGTTTGATAAATCGGTTGTGACGAACATCAGCAATAATTGTCAGTAACCAAGCAAAGGGGTCAAAGATGGGAGGCATACAACAATATGGGTTAAGAGCCAGAATCCCTGATTATGATGAGATAGGGAAAGGTGGTTCAAGATAACAGGAAAGATGGCTCAAATGACCAAACAGGAAAGAGGACGGATCGTTGGTTTGATAGAAGCCGGTACGTCGATGCGAGCTGCAGCTCATGGTTAGAACGTCACCAGCGACGGTCAGTAAATGATGAAATGGCTACCAAGCTCAGGGAAATGGGGACGACCTGTCAAGGAGTGGCCGTCCGAGGGTGACTTCTGCAGCAGAAGAAAGTGAACAAGTCCATAAAGCCTGACACCACTCTCGAGGCATTGCGACGCATCCTGATCAGGAAATGGCAGGGGATTGACCAGGTACAGTTCAGAGGTCTCATTGGGAGTATGAGAAGACGACTCCTTAGCGTTCAGGACAGTGATAGAGGACACACTGAGGACAGGATACATGTATCAGCAGTTTTAAAGTTAAAGATACGGCAATAAATTTCATGGTCAAGTAAACGAAACAAGTTTGTGTCTTTTGATTTTGTCTGTGTGTGGTGCTTGTGCGAGTTCCCTTCTGGAATTGGGGTGAATAGGATCTTTTGCAACTTTTGAAATTCGACCTTAAGCCACTCAAGTGTCCATAAATCCACCAAACAACATCGTAGCGCAACACAAGATGTGTCAAAATGTGCAGAAGTTAACGGTGAATAGAAATGAATAATTATTTTTTTGTATACTATTTCAGGTTCAGATAAATCTGACCATTTGTAAGTGTTTAGATACTTTATTGGTGCAGTTTAGTTTGACCTGGTGTAATAAGACAGTTCGCTTGAAGCTTTGCATGGTGTAGAGAAATAAGAAGAAACTATAAATAAATAGTAAACTTGGGGGTACAACCATGTGTAAATCTGTTATGAGTGAGTGTCTCCTGAAGCGAGCAGAGTACACTGAAACACCAAGACCAAACCGGCTCTTTTCAGAGCCAGCACTCACTCATATAAAGTGATTAACACATGGTTGTACCCGCAAGTTTACTATTTATGTTTTAAACACACCTCTTGCTTGTTCTGTATTCTTGTTGGCTGAACGCTGTCATGTGGGGTGAACTAATATAGTCTAGTGATCGCGCGCCCATGTTTTGCGGGAATCATACAAATAATAGTGCCTGGTTACACACAGCGCCCTCTCTTAACTCTGTTCTTGTTTCACTTAAGACTGAGCTGTGTTACAAAACACATACTAATTGGCATAATTCGGTAACTAGTGTACATATATTTCCCCTGTGAGTGACCAGAAGAGGGACCTATTTCACTTGGCCTCGGGAAATAGGTCCTTCTTCTGGTCACTTAAAGTCCCTTGGGGGAATAGACGTACACCAGTTACCTCATTGCCTATCAATATGTGTATAATAGTCACTTCTTAAGACAGACTAGATTTAATCTCATCCTTGGACAATTTTACTTGTGAAACTTTTAGAAAATAACAAGTTAACATGGTATCTGTAAACGCCCTTTCGAGTAACAAATTTGATTAGTCGATAGAATTATGATGGTCAGATACATATCATGTAATCAATCACCTTGTTTGATTTTGCCTGCCTCAATATAAGGTGTCAGGAACAAGGGCTGGCCTGGGTCAGCACCCGTCTTTTTGGCGTATTTTGGCGGGTTGGCTGCAAACATTTTCTGGAATGGTCCACGGTAAGCCTGTGCGCTACCAGGCAAGGAAACCATGCCACACATGAGGATCACAATAATCATCAGAAGTAACATTGCGGCTGAAATCAATAAAACAAATTTGTTTAGTGTCATATCGAACAATAATTTCAGAAGAATGCAGCCATTCATAACCTCTTAATTTAGAAACAAAATAGTCCATACAGTACACTTCTTATCAGATTAATTTACAACATCATTGGAGTGAGTGGTACACATCGGGGTGTGGGTTCGAATCCCGACCATGACACAGTACTTGTGTCCTTTCAGTTGATGTATGGCATCATTATTTTTTTGTCCAATTAAAAAAAAAGAGCAATATAATGTTGAAAACAGGACAGTGGAGGATACAGAAAAAACATCGTGCAAAAGTCGAGGGGTCAAGGTTTTGTTTAGAACAACCCCAGGCGGAAAGTGTGTAAATCATTGAGGAAGACACAGAGTAAGTTTAAAAGACGATGATTTTTCTATTTCTTCTTGTACAAACGAGCTTTTTAACATTAAGTTATTGTTTGTGCATGTGCCGCGTTTGTGTAGGTGCCGAGTTTGTGTAGGTGCCTTGAAGTACCTACCCGTCAGTCATGAATTGATTGCAAACGACAGTCGTGACCTCAGTCACGAAATGATGATGATAGGATTTTTATAAAATGTATTTAATTTATGGGTTGTTCTAAAACCCCCTCGACCCACGACCCCCTAGACCCCTCGACTTGTGTGTAACTTCTTTTTCTGTACACCAAACTTGCCACAGTTCACAACCTCAGCCAATCACGCATACAATTTTGTATGCTGACGTCGACTACCATGCCTTGCACATGACAACACCGCGTACGACACGGACCAAACACACGTTTGGTAATTGTCAAAGACCAGTGCTCTCACTTGGGGTATCCCATCATAAGCAATATTAAAAAGCCTGTGAAAATTTGGGCTAAATCGGTCATCAAAGTTGCGAGAAAATGATGGGGAAAAAAAATACCCTTGTTGGACGAATCTGTGTGCTTTCTTCAGAAAGGCAAAAAACACTAGGTTTCTAGAAGTAGGAATAAAAAACTTCTATCTAGCTAGAAGTCTTTAATATTTTTAATAAAATGAAAATGAAAATGAAAATGAATGAAATATTTAAGTGAGAAATTACAACGTTTCTAAAAAACTACATTACTTCAGCATAAGAGCTAGTCAGGCCCAGTCTCAGAGGTTGTTTCCCAGGGTCAATGTTTTCCTTTTTAGTTTTATACTAACCTAACTTATGAATTGCACAAATCAATACAAGAAATTGTATCAACTCATTTACTAGACGACAATATTTATTCTACTTCTAGTCATCATTGTGAAATCAGCGGTTAGCTGGGGGATTTGAACCCACAACCTTGTGATTACAACTTCAAAAAAATTCAAGTCCAGCCATGCCAGCAGTCTAACTAACCACTTCGGTGACGCATCCCATTGCAAGCAGTCCCGGGTCGCACTAAATACCGACAACTCACGACACCTCACGACAACAATTTTTAAATGCACTTTAACAGAACATCTGAACATAAGTCAACCGGTAAATATATGCACAAGAGTCATATGCACCCAAATCACTTTCAAACTGTTGAAAAAATTGTGCAAAAAGTGTTTTTTACCCCCAATTTAGTAACAAACGAAAATATCTGCCATGTTGTCTTTCGACGTACTTGGACGATTCCATTACACCGCAGGGGTGATACAACATGCAAGATGATTATTTACCATTTAATGTGCCTCTCATAGTCCCCATAGAGTTTAAAGAAATATTATATTTAAATCTTCCTTTTTATTGAATTCCAGAGTGTCGGCTTAGTTACTAACAAGAAAGAAAAAAAAACAGCAGCTAACTAAAACCAAAAAGAAAAAAATACAACTATAATCCCTCAGAAATTACCCATGCCCCCTGCGGTGTAATAGAATCGTCCAAGTACGTCGAAAGACAACATGGCAAATATTTCCGTTTGCTACTAAATTCGGGGTAAAAAATAGTTGCGATAACGTAACCCTCCTCCCGACGGACGCCAAGCCGGAGGGTTACGCGATTCTTTTGATCGGAAACGGTTGATCTGGTCCAACACGTACAGTTTCGACAGCTAGTCACCAGATTTGCCCCATTTTTACCACTTTCAAAAAACATGACACAAATTCTGAGGGTACGAACTTAATCTGCAATGTCTAATGCAGCCTGCCATAATACTCAAAACACCATTTAGGAAATATTTCAAAGAAAAATTGACTAGCTGTCGAAATTGTACGTACGTGTTGGACCAGATCAACCGTTTCCGATCAAAAGAATCTCGTAACCCTCTAGCCTTGCTCAAGGCAGTCGCATTATTCGCTCCGAAAAGACGCAGCTGTAAACCCACCCGCCGTATACCCTGTGCATGGTGTGTGCGATCACACCGAATGACCCACCCGTATACACACTGTCACATCGCACGAATACTGTTCACACAAGTCATCGCACTCGTACACCACTAACCGCATGCGGAGGCCGTCAGGCCGACAGCCTTGTCGGATCTGTATCTTCCCGTTTTAATGTGTTGTATTGAAAAAATTCCAATAGTGGACGAAATTGGGGGGGCTCTAGGATATGCTAGTATGCAGCTCATGAATATGTATATCGTTCGTCAGACCTATCAGACATCACAGGATGTGAGGCAAATGAATTATTCATTTTGACGTCCAATCACGCACTTCCCTTATCACGACCTTTGGACCCTATCATGCGTCCGTGGTGGTGGTGTGTGAGGTAAACATGTCTCGTCTTTCGCGGGCGTTATGGTAATGAGCTGACCGTGGGAACTCCTCGCTTATTATAGTAATGAGGTCAGTGGCTTAAACACAGATCCTACAAGGCTGTCGGCCTGACGGCCTCCGCATGGGATGCGGATAGTGTACGGGGGCATCGTGTCGTGTGATGTTACGCACAGTGAATACGGGTGGGTTTTACGCACAGTGAATACGGGTGGGTTTTTATACAGCGGCGGTCTTTTTTCGGAGTGAATAATTCGACTGCCTTGACCAAGGCTAGTAACCCTCCGGCCTGGCGGCCGTCGGGAGGAGGGTTACGTTATCGCAACTAGGTAAAAAACACCTTTTTTACACTGATCTAATTACTAATAAAACTTAAAAGAAAAAAAATTTCAAAAGTTTAAAAGTGATTTAGATGCATATGACTCTTGTGCATATATTTAACAGTTGACTTATGTTCAAATGTTTTGTTAAAGTGCATTTAAAAATTGTTGTCGTGAGTTGTCGTGAGGGTTCGTGAGTTGTCGGTGGTATTTAAGACTTGTGCGACCGGCAGTCCCATCCCCAAAAAATGAATGATTTTCACACTATTTTGATATGTTTAAATATTAATAATATACATGGTTGATTGTTCTGGTTGGTAACAAAGAAATGACAACACGAGACTTATATTTACCAAATTAAACGGAAAGACAGAGCAACCACAACTGCAGACAGATCAAACCAAAATCGCACAAATTTTACTCATGGGCGTCGCCATCTTTATTACATTCTCGCGATCGTTTGGAATTCTCGCGCGTTTTAGATATGTGTCGATGGTAAACACTGGTGACGTTTATCTTTTAATAGTATTTTTACGTTTAGAAAGCAGAAACGGGTACCAACACTACAAAATTTGTACCTGCCACCCAAGCTTAAAATGACATGGGATTCAAACCGGAAGAACCTGCCTTGAAATTTCTCTTTTTACAGAAACATGATCAACTTAAGACACCAGGTGACATATCAGATGTACAATAAGTCTCTATAACCTTTCTCCGGTTTCTAAATACTCAATTTAACCGAGGGAATTAGCTGTCAAGATGATGAGATTTTTGTCGCGGAGATTTTCACGGCGGTATCGTCGACACGACAACTCTGCCGCAGCTGGTGGGGGGCATGGACATGGCGGACGGGGGACCGAAGTGCATGTCCCGGCGGCAAGCAGCAAACATGTTTTCGTCTGTAAGGTGTTATTCTTGGATGGCACAGACAAAGTTTACGAGGTTAAAGTGAGTATAAATAATCTGAAATACACACTTAACTATCTATGACTATGCTTCAAAGTTCAACTGGATGACTTCCTAACCTAACCTAATAAATAGTATTATAGATTTAGGGGGGGGGTTAGTAGGCCCTAAATCCTAATCCTAGCTAGATTCCTAGAATGTTGTTAAATTTCAATTCGTTTTTCCTTTCAAAAAATACTTTTTTAGTTTTACTCTTGGTTTTGCCTTGACTTGACGACCTAAAAAGGCTTTGATGAGTTGACTTGCAGTTAGCAATTATTAATGTTAGCGGGAAACGCTTGAAAGTTGAGTTCTGCGCTGTTCCGATTTCACAATACAATTTACAAAGCACTAAGCATGCTTTAGTGATACAGTATAAAATATAGTATTGTTGTAGTAGTATGCTAAGAATGATTTATCTTAACTTTGTATCTTACTTATTAATTTAATTATTGCTAAACAAGACCAAGAGTGACGTCTCAATACCAATTATCCTTTCCCTGTATTTGTACTCAGTTTCGTTTATTTTTTCCCCGTTCAGCTTATTTGTTTCCTGTCCCGTACTATTTATTAGTTCTTTTCTTTTTTCCTTTCCCGTATTATTTCCCCAGCCCTGTAAATTGTTTCCGTCCTGATCAATATTTCTTGTCCTGTTTTGCCCGTTTGATATTGTCTGTCTGTCGAATTAATTTTGTTCCCGTCTAGTTCATTATCCCCCGTTCGCGCGCTTGTAAGCAATTTTGGTAGGATTCATTAGGCATTGAGGATCAAGTTCGTGTTCCTAGAGTTTGTGTCATGATTTTCAAATGTGGTAAAAATGGAGCAAATCTGCTGACTAGCTGTCGAAATTATACGTTTTTAACCATTTCGCCCTGCACAGATTGCGGATGCTTCGTAACCCTCCGGCCTGGTGGACGTCGGGAGGAGGGTTACGTTATCGCAACTAGTAAACTGGGCACTTAGCACACCTGAATACCCTGCTACATGTACACATTATACATGTATACATCTATTAACATAACAATGTGCACTGTTATATTAATTTTTGGTTTTTACCAATACACCGATGTGTGTTAGCACTGTATACTCAGTACTTTCCCGAGTCTTGTGAAAAAATATCACAGGCAAGTTACTCGGGTGGGATTCGAACCCACGACCCTTGCAATTCTAGAGCAGTGTCTTACCAACTAGACTACCGAGGTTGCCCGGCAGCTAGAGGCAGTTTGAATCCTATGTTTTGGCAGCGGGTACCGCAACAATATAATAGATGTTAAATTTGCATCGGGGATAAAGTGCACTGTTGATGATCTGATCATAGTGCAAGGGGGTGATGCGTTACACAATGAACATGTGACGACAGTAAAGTTGCGATGACATCATCAGATCACATCAAGCTGTCAAGAAATCAGTGTTAGTGTTGCGTAGTTTTACTGTCAACTGTCAGTGTCACTTAAAAGAAATACATGTAACAATACGTAGGAAACACCCATCAATTTGCATTTTAAAGATATTGTGAAGCACAATGTGTGACACATGCAAGCTGCCATTATTATACCAAACCAATCCAATAACTTCATAAAAGAGGTGTACATAGATGCTGCGAGGTTTAAAATAAAAATTAATGGGGGGGGGGGTGGTTGCTTGTTGTCTGGTTTCAATAACACTCAAACACTGGGCTCGAATTTGGGGAGAAAATCAACAAGTAGGGTCCGTCTGTAGCACAAAATGTGTATTGGGCTGGAGTGTTTTATACACGGACAGAATCAAAATCAGAAAAACTTTCAATTTGCAATGTTCCAAGAAATTCACAATATATCCCCATACACCTTGATGCTCTTGCCCTTTCTGTTTTCCTAGAATGACGCTTCAGGCATACCGCTCTATTGACATCAAGGCTTAACACAAATAGAAGGGTGCACCTCTTGGCAAACAAATTATTCAATTTAAACAAAAACAATAAAACAAATAGGCTTGTTATTGCATGAGTTCATCTGGCCAAACTGGGAAATCAATGACCTACTATGTTAAACATGCCCTGCGGCCCACTGTAAATTTTAAGTTGAGCCCCTGTACTGTTTGATAACTTATTATTTTGTGTCATTGTCATTAAACTGGTTTATAATCATGCATCTAATCAGGATTATTAACAAACTAAATACAATTACATGTACAACGCAAGTTGGATGATTTTTGTTTGTTTTTGAATTAGTTTGTGCAGGGTTAAAAATTTACAGACTTGGAAAGTCTTTTGCCATCCTGGTCTTATGAGAAAAACAATTTTGGTCAATGTTAAAAAACTTGAGCTACTATGTATCTTTTGGTCTTGGGGATTTTCACTTCAAATTGAAGCCCTGCAGTCATGGCAGTACCAGTCATCAATGGTGTGGAAGACGTTACCCATTGTATAATTATTGCTGTGTGCGGACACTATCAGTTATTACCAAAATGTGTGCAAAAAATATAATATGACCTATTAAATAAATATGAGACATGAAAACATTCCAATGGCATGACACACACACTTGTAACAAAGGTTGTGGTTGGTCAATTTAGAAATGGTGGATGCCATTTGGCAAATCAATTATGCTGTCTGGTGTTGGCCATGTAAACAAGTCATGGTCTGATAGTTTCTTGAATTTGGGAATCAAGGGTGATTTATTGTGAAGTTAGGGTTGTAATAAACACAGTTTGCATACATGTCCTGTAGTAATTGAAAGTGCAATAGGTAAGATAGTAAACTGTAGTTCATGTTTTCTCTGTTATGTTTTGAAATGAGTTGAAGGTTTTTAAAGTTTTAAGTTGAATGAGCTTTTTAAATTGCTCTCTGAGTACCAGTTATATTTTGTTTTTTGAGGGTTTTAGTGCATTCTGTGGTTTTTATTTTTTAATTGTTGTCATGGTTTTTCATTGGGGGTGTTTTTTTTTTTTTTTTCTTCAATAATCTGGTTTTTCTTGTGTTTTAATTAGTGTGTTTTTTAATGTTTCAGTGCAATCTCCTTTTTATATTGTAATATAATTATATTTTTATCGTTGGCAGGGGTCTGGTTTTACACATCTTTTTATGAAAGTTTTTATACTTTAGTTTTAACCTTGACAGCCCCTGTACAACTTGTAACTATTGTGTTTGTCTAAAGATTTAAAATAAAAAATAAATAAAGGTTGGTGCTGAAAAATACAATGATGTACAAATAGTGTTCATACATTTAGTGCTAAATGTACAATGATGGCAAGGGGAGTGGGGCAATTTAGTAAGGTGACTATACATACAGTACATTAGTAGGCCTACTGTTTACTTTGTATGCAGTTGCCACCCATTATTGGTACTTGTTTTGTGTACAGATTGTGTGACACATACAAAATGTCCAGTTACATTAACCTACACTTTCATTACAGTGTACATCACACTGGCGTCAGGACACTTTGTACAGTATCTTCCTTCCTAGTAGTACCCTGGAGACTTTGTAACTTTTGCGAGGTACAGTGTACAATCTATGAAGTGACTTTGGACATGTTGGGCACTTCGTACCTTGCAAAGTTACTTCATACCTTGGACACTCTGAACCTTGTTTACAATACATACCTTGTACGTGTGAGCTTGTACATTCTTTTAGTATCCTGGCAGGCAAGATACTACTCTGGTCCTATGGGAAAGTTGACATTTTGTGTCTTAATTTTCACATAAAACCAAGACTTATGAAAGTAAAAGATGGTCAAGTTTTGAGATGTGCCCCCTTTCATCATATCAAAAGTTGAGTAGAATTACACAGTGCAATCTCCACAAAATATAAGATTCTACGTTTTCTTCTATTGAGCTGGGATATGTACAAATCATGCCTGCAGGAAGTCCAGGCTCTGTGGCTCTTTTGTAAACATGTGATGTCACATGTCACATTGTCTATATTTCTGGGCACGTTACGCCAACATTACATTTGTTATAAAATGCCTAATTTGGGGGTTTTACCCTTACACTTATGTGTGTTAGCACTCGATACTCACTTTGACTTCTATAAAATAATCAGTAGGCAAATTATGTATTACTCGGGGTGGGACGTGAACAGACAACCGTTGTAATTCTAGAGCAGTGTTTTACCAACTAACCCACGATGAGTGTACAATGTAAATTGGGTAAAACCTTAGTTATTCTTTATCCTCAGGGTGGCGAAGTTTTAGGCATTACCGTATTATTTGTGAGCATTTAGCCTAGTATACTATTATGGTGTACAATTGTAACTTTAAAAGTACATTATTATTATATGTAGAGGCAATTTGTCCAGAGGTGGAATAAAATACACTATACAATACACACCTCTGTACAACCCATTCAAATGGGTTGATTTAACTCGGGAAATAAATAAAACATTTGTAAGCATGGAGAAAGGACAAAGTAACATTGTAGATTGATCATACTACATAAACATGTAGGCCTCCCAACCTTCGTATTTATGTGTACATCATGGAACACACATTTTGGTTACAGTCCTTTTTAATTTGATTTTCAATATAAACGAACAGCTTTCAGGGCCTTGTTTACAACACAGAGCCAACTGGCCCTACATGTACTTGTTAAGGTGTACATGTAATACATGTATAAAGGATGACAGCCTGGGCTGGTATACATAAATTACAATAGAATAGAAGGACAATGTAAGGGTCTGCATAATCAGGCATCCCTGTCTGTAACTTCATGGACCTTGTATTTATTACAGTACAGACATTTTGTTTGTAGTCTGTTTACAAAGACGTGGAGCATAATTGGAAGGCAAAAATACAGAAAGCTTCATGTCGTATTTAATTGACAGAAAGGGAAATTGTATTAATTAAATACAAATGTACATCGCTAGGTATTTGCACTGTTCAAAGTTTAAAGGCAGTGGACACTATTGGTAATTGTTCAAAATAAATATTAGCATAAAACCTTAATTGGAACATGTACATGTAATGGGGAGCTGTTGATAGTATAAAACATTATCTTCAAGTACGCGCTAATCCTCCAATCAGATTGGCAGAATCGAGTGGTGATAAAAACCTTTATCTTCAAGTGCGCGCTAATCCTCCAATCAGATTCGCAGAATGGAGTGGTGATAAAAACCTATATTGCACGGCTAATATCACTACCATGCGTATTGTGTGTTCTATGTCACGCGCCAAGTTTGCTTGAAGATAAATACGTTATCACACGCGCGCTCGTGGAAATACGGAAAATATAGTGCGTCTGCGTCCCATATCCAACTCGGCCTTCGGCCTCGTTGGATATGGGACGCAGAAGCGCTATATTTTTCCGTATTCCACTCGCGCTTGTGTGATAACTTATATTGTGAGAAACAACTCCCTTTGAAGTAACATAGTTTTTGAGAAAGAATTAATTTTCCACGAATTTGATTTCGAGACCTCAAAATTAGATTTTGAGGTCTCGAAATCATGCATCTGAAAGCACACAACTGCGTGTGACAAGACAAGCATGACCAGTGTGTTTTTTCTTTCATAATTATCTCGCAACTTCGAGCAGGCCATTTACATGGTATATGTATGATGTCACGTCCAGTTGACTCCCATAAATGGGCGACCGTGTTAGTCGTTGAGGTACAAATAAAAGGAAAACTGCAATTTCGAGGCATGTTTGTGTGGGTCATTTGTTTTACATGTATCCCCTCTGAAAATGAAGCAATCGCCATTTAAAAGTTATCACATTTTGTTTAGAGGAATTATATTTAAAAAAAATTAACACACCGTTAAACCAACATCTGGAACTTCAGCAAATTACAATACCGCACGTACACATGTTACATTTATAACACGTATGTATGACAATTATTAGCACAGAAGTCGACAACAAAATATTATATTTTACAAAAAATATATACTTTGAATAACTTTTTTTTTTGCTGGATGTGACATGTTGTACATACAATGTACTTTTCAATTTCAGTTGATACAAACTTAAATCTAAAAGAAGGAAAACATCAATATTCTTTTTGACAAACTTAAGGCTTTTTGGTTTGTAATAAAGATGTGGTGAGAGTAGAAAGTGTCCCAATTGTTTGTGACTCTCACAGCCACTGTATTTTTCTAGTGTAATAACAATGTTAAGGGTGGACAAAGGCAGAAGCAAAGGGAGAGAGGTGATTGCCACCATTTTCCGCCACAAAGTTTCAGGGCTCAGATGACACATTTGCAACCACCCGTTCAAAGACCAACCAATTGCTTCCAAAGTCTTGTGAACAGTAACCTTTAAATCATGACGTACAGAATAGCAAATTAGAGTTACAGTGTATGTCAAGTGGCAAATTGCATTGTACATTCCAATTGGTATAATCACTCGCAAAACAAGTTTTCATATTGTAGGAGGGATTTGAGGACATGAATCACTATGCCCCACCCAGGCTCAGAAACTGTGTAACAGTTGCCTTGTGGAAGTGTGTGTTCTCTGGAAATAATAATTAAACGCAACTGTACACTTTTCATTAGATTTAAATGGCCAAATTGTGAGTGGATCCCATGTACAATACATCTATGTAATATGTTTTAAATGAACACGGCTCTGTTATTAAAAGGCAAGAGCTTTGGTCGGGGTCGTCATTTCTGTTGCCAAGCTTGGTCTAAGACTAAGCCGAGTTGTCCCTTGAAAATATGTCAAATGTTATAATGCATCTTTTTGGATAGATCTTTGTTTTGTACAGAGACACTGTTGAAAAAACAAAAACTGATCTGCAGATTACGATATATACATACGCTAAAAGTACATTTTTACACTAGGCCTGAAACATTGTACTGTGGGTATATGTACATCTTCAAGGCTACTAACAAAGCAGGTCTGTCAATGCCATGGTGCTCTGACAAGTTATAAATACATTTTTTTCCTTGAATTGAAGTGGCCTTCATGGATCACTGAGAGAGAATTTTTTCTGGGCAATGTTTAATTCGGGTGTTTTTTTACTGTTTTTGTTTTCTTTCTTTAAGCAATTGACATGAGGACAGCTGTACACAACTATGTACATGTACATCTATAGTACAATGTATTCAAACAGTTGATTGGGATGTCACCAGACAGTGTCATGTACAATGAATACCCCTTGCTCGTTGATTATCCATTGTACACAGTACACACTTCATGTACAAAAAATGTGTAGGTGGCCGTTTTCTTTTACAGGCAGCAGAAATTTATGGCTACCAGAATGTGAAGCCAGATCAGAAACATGAAACACACCCATGCTGGTCAGGACCTTTGGTGTTGTCATTCAGACATCAATAGCACCATGGGGAATGCAGGGCACAGGTTGTGTCAGCTGGTCGTGTCACTGTATGACAAATTGTGTGTAAATGGGTCATATTTAGTGATTAAATACAAGTTTGTATAGTACATGTTATGGTAACGTCTGTATTCCCTTAGTCCCTGTTCAACATTTTGGGGTCAAAAATTAGAATGGGGTAAAATTTCACAAAGATGGTACCCCAAAATGATTGAAAACACAATGTTAAATTCACGCTAGGAATCTGTCCTCGCAGAATCATTGGTCCATTTCATAGACTTTATGATGTCTGCTGCAAACCTCACTTTAGGTCTATAGAAACTGTTAACTTGTTATAGTGGTTTTCAGGCCCAAACAGGCTTGAATATTACAATGCAATAACCAAAAATAAACTTTCTTTTTTTTTAAATCTTTTGCAGAAAAACGCCAATGCGGAGGAGTTGTACAACCAGGTTTTTTATACCCTAGACATCGTGGAGAAAGATTACTTCGGCCTCAGTTACAAAGATCACCAATCAGTCCTTGTAAGTACAGATATCCCCTTAAAGACAGTGGACACTATTGGTTATTGTCAAAGACAAGTCTTCTCACTTGGTGTATCTCAACATAAACATGTACATGTATATATGCATAAAGCAACAGAACCTGTGAAATTTGAGCTCAATTGGTCGTCGAAGTTGCGAGATAACAATGAAAGAAGAAACACCCTTGTCAAACGAAGTTGTGTGCGTTTACGTAGGTGGTTGATTTGGAGACCTCAAATTTTAAATCTGAGGTCTCGAAATCAAATTTATGGAAAATTACTTCTTTCTCGAAAACTATGGCACTTCAGAGGGAGCAGTTTCTCACTATGTTTTATACCATCAACCTCTCCCCATTACTCGTCACCAAGTAAGGTTTTATGCTAATAATTATTTTGAGTAATTACCAATAGTGTCCACTGCCTTTAAAAATCCAGTCCACAAAGGCACCTCCTTCATTGTATGGACTCTTGGTATATGTAGGTCTGAAATTCGGAACCCTGATATATTCCTGTAATAGCTCTTTTGTTTAAAGCCATTGGACACTTTTGGTAAACAGTATTATCCAAGACCCACACTTCGTGTATCACAACTTAATATAAAATAACAAACCTGTTAAAATTTAGGCTCAATCAGTCATCGAAGTCGTGAGAAAATAAGGGGAAAACCCACCCTTGTTTCCGCACGTTTTGCCGTGTGATGACATGTGTTTAAAATAAATCTGTAAATCTCGATATCGAGAATTGATATTGTTTTAATGTTTTCTCAAAAGTATATAATTTCATGAAATAATATTTTAAGAGAAGTCTTTCACCATTACCTTCTGTAAACCTTATTTGTAAATCTGTGAACTTTTAATTTTGTTCTGTTCCGAACAGACGGCAGATGGATATTACATTGTAAGCTTTAAAGAACAAAAATACAAGCAATGGCCAAGGCACTCCAGGCTCCCTCGGGGAAGACACCTGACAAAAAGATGATAAGAAACCTCCCTTTACATGTACATGGGGGTGTACACACAATTATATAATACTGTATAGTATCTGCAGACCTTTTTGAAAAACAACTCCGGTATACACGTACACATACGTACATTGTATAGTACAGTAGCAAATTTGGAAAGTTCTTCCTGATTATAACAGAGTGAACTGTTACAGTGATGACTGATCGCTTGTGAATTCTACACCAAGAGGGCTACCGGGATTGACCTGAACATGAGTTGAGGTCATGTTGAACAGTTTAAAGCAAATGTGCCATGAAAAACACTAGTGGACTGTACACTGGCAACATTGTAGAGCCTACAGTTGACACCAAATCAATAGAATGGACCCCAAACTCATTCACCTGCATCAGACCATTGTCCCTCTTTGCTCTGATTGGTTTTGTACATTTTCTGGGGAACATTCACTCAACTGGGAACCTTAACCCAACTGGGAATCTTAACCCAACTGGGAACCTTAACCCAACTCACCAACTGGGACTCAATTGTCCTCTATTGCAGTTGGGCAGGTCCAAGCTACATTTGACAATGTGGCGTACATACATTATGTACCTCACGTACGAACGGAACATCCAGAGACTTAAATGTTTCTACATGTACTGTACATTGTACATGCATGTACAGTAGTTCAAGCAAAGAACACAAATACATGTATTTGAATGAGTCTGTTATGCTTTTAACATGTATTTATGCTGGTTTATTGTGAATAATTTACAAGTTTGTTACTCTCCATTAACAAGGTTAAAATATCCTAGTGTAAATTGTGGCGTTTGGGACCAGAGAAAAATTGAGTTTAAAACAAAAATGTTTGTTTGCAAAACACACTGAAAGTACCTTAAAAGTTTTAATTTCTCAGTATTTTATGTATACTCTTTCTGACTAATTTAATCTGACCTGGAAGTGGAAATTTTTCAAAATAAAGCTTTTGTCACTAATGTATGTTTTGATGAGTGGAATGTGAATAAACAGTTAACTAAGGTTTTAAAAAATCAGTTCTTATGTTATTTACAAATTTAAGAGTAGACCCCGACCCGAGAGGGCGCTGTTCGTGACGTCAATCGAGGCAGACTTTGCCTGTAATGCGTAGAGTAAACACAATTGCAAAGTACATGTACGGACCAAGTCATGAGTTTGTACATTTCAAAAAAAAAATTATTTGGGTGTTTTTCCGGCAATGCCGACCAGGTGTATTGCTGCTGAATGCAGAAAAACACTTTTTGAAACATACCAACTCACGACTTGGACGTACATGTACTTTGCACGTGTGTTTACTATACGCATTGATTGACGTCACAAAAGGGGTAGGCGGAGTCAGCCCCCCAAACAACTTTATATATTTTTTAAACATATAAATGGTGACAAACAATTACTAAAAAAATTGTTTTATTGTTCGTAAGCATATACTCTTAATGTTTGAAAGAAAAAAAAGTCTATTTCCAGGTGACTTTAAGGCAAAGTAGTTGTACAAATATATAAAGTCCTTGTTGATGTAGCCAAAAATCTGAACTTCCATAGAGCCACTGTGACGTACAGGACAGTGACGTACGGGACATTTTTTCCATTGGTGAAGATCATCTATTTTAGCTATTTCTTTTACAGTATTGGATAAAAGTTACAATGTTCTTTACAGGGAAAACACGTCACATGTTGAAAACTAGAAATCATTGCGTATAAAATGCTACAAATGTTGGTGTACGGGGGGGGGGGGGGGGGGGGGGGTGTTAAGTGGAGGGCAGGGTCACCCATCCAACATGTACTTTGTGAAATCGCACACTTGCTCGTCTTTGTTCCGTTTCTTATTATTTGTCAATCCCATCCAAATTGTTAGTTTCCCGCAGGTCTCGCTAGTGGTTCTTTCCAAGTAGGCCTACCGTTTATACCCATTTTTATTTTTTTATTTTTTCTCACATTGAGTTTATTACTTTCCTATCCCGTAGGCCTATCGCTTCATTGAGCTGCTTTTAAAGCAGAAAAAGTAACCTTTAAAGCACAAAATGCTTAATAGATTAAACAGAATGTAATATTAACTATAAGAAAGATGTAGGACCGGTATCCTGCTCATATTTCGCTTAGCAGAAATTTGTTTTAAAGCATAATGTCCTCTTAAAGGCAGTGACACTATTGGTAATTACTCAAAATAATTATTAGCATAAAACCTTATGTACTTGGTGATGACTAATCGGGAGAGGTTGATGGTATAAAACATTGTGAGAAACGGCTCTCTCTGAAGTGACATAGTTTTTGAGAAAGAAGTAATTTTCCACGAATTTGATTTTGCGACCTCAGATTTAGAATTTGAGGTCTCAAAATCAACCATCTAAACGCACACAACTTCGTGTGACAAGGGTAAGAGGTTGATAGCAATCAAGATTATTGTGACTGGTGAATGAGGTCAAAACAATTGAAGAAAGGAAACAAACAAAATAGCAAGTTTGTTAGCGCTTTAAAAAATGCAATCAAAGCTTGATGAAATTGACCTTTTTTTTCCTTCTTTTGTTTTTCAGAACTGGCTGGACCCAACAAAGAAATTAAAGAAACAGTTAAAAGGTGAGTTTTCAAGCCCAACTCAAACCCCCATCTCTGTACTTCAAACAAGCTTTACATTGAAAGTTACACGTGAACAAAATGTAAATTTACAGTGAATACATTAGGCATAGACATTAAGATTTCAAAAACCTTAAATGCATATAATATGTGACACAATAAAGTAGACCAGTGATCACCAGATGCAATGTACATAGATGTAAGTGGAATAATTTCTTTTTATTGTTTCAGAAAACTTTTTATTTTGTGGTACCCAGGGTTCGTATTGTTTTGGGGGGATTTCTGGGTGTGTTGACCACTACTTCTGCTGTTTTTTTTTTTTTTTATCCCCATTTCAAAGGAAAAACGTGCTTGTTTGTTAAATGGCTTACAGTATTTGGGTTCTCTCCCATTCCCGGTACCCACCTATGTACATTGTAAGCCGGTCTCCCATCACCACCACTACCACTACCACCACTCACATTTCCCGAGGGTAACCCTGGCGATATTTCCTTAAGACAACATGTTTGATCAAGAAGGCCTTCATTGCTTTTGACAGTACATTTAACATGTTTAAGCTTGCGGACCCTCAGGGTTTGAAAACACCAAGAAGAGCTCCTATTGACTACGGTGTGAAACCCAGGGTTAAAACCGCAGTGGTTTCCCTCTGATGCTTTGACTGTCCAAGTGTATTTTCTAAATGCTTAGGCCCTACAGACTGCACAGCAAAATAACCATTAAGAAGTATGACATTTGCCATGCTACAATAATTAACTAAAGTAGGGCCTACATTGTACTTCTTGTACATTGTACAACTCCTAGGGTGGATTTCAAAAGTTAAAGGAGCACGTTGCCTTGGATCGGTCCAGTTGGTCCATGCTAAGCGTTTGTAACCGTTTGTTATGAAATCAATATGGTTCAACAGAACTTGTATTTCATATAACTTATGTTTGGAATGTACATGTACAATGTAGGCCTACATGTATGCAAAGAAATCAATTTTTTCGTTCAATGTTCTATCAATAAAATGTGTTTTTTTACAAATTCGACTTTGGTCTTTGAAATAGAATGCTACAGATTCAGATTCATTTAGGCCTATAACTTGAGGTGTAAACACCTAGAATAATGTGTAGGGATTGGTTCCCATACCATCTAGCCTGTAGGCAGGGTCAGTATAGAGGTCGAAGCAGTGGGTTAGTACAGGGGACCTTTGACCTCTATAGAACAATCCAATCACAGTTTGATGCTGTGTACAATAGACGCCCCATGGGAACTGGGGAAAGTGGCACTATGTAACAGAGGCCAGGTGCCCACAAAGTCCAGGGTGAACAAGTGCCAGAAAAAGTTTATTTTTACTTAGAAATTTCAAGTTTGACAACATTTTACAGGAAGGGTACGTGTACATTACACCTTTTTGTAATTACCCTGATAATTAGTGACTTAAAAGCTGTGGACAGTTGTTGATACCGATATTAAACAAGAAATTAGGTTTTTAGAGAAAGGGATAAATCAAAGTTTCAATCTGAATTCTTAGATTGTGTGTACCAATTACGGACTTGTACAATGTATATTATTGCGTCATGTGCGCCGACTTAAAGATGCTTTGTCAGATTTTTGGTCCCTAACATTAAAAAATAGATTTTTTTGAGTGAATGGTATTTCAAAGAGTATCACCCGCTCTAACGAAAACAAGTTTAACTTTTATTTTTAATGGTCGGGAACCATGAAACAAATTTAAAACGTTTCTTATAAAACACATAAGAATCGGTCACATGATATATTGTCGTGATCCCGACAAAAGCTAATTTTGACCACTTTATTTGACTGCTACTAATAATTGGCGGACTTTGAAAGCTTGTAACTTTCTCGACCCCCATCAAAATACCTATTAAATTTTAAATCAAAATTTTTGGGGTCAAATCGGCCAAAAATCTGACATAGCATCTTTAACAGATTGTTCAATTATGCTTAGCATTGACCAAAAAACTTGTGTTTAGAATTTCCTAAGCCTATTCTCGTACGAGATGATTTTGTATTTATTTATCTACCCTCTAGCTGGTCCTCCTTATGTGCTGAAATTCCAAGTGAAGTTCTACTCTTCAGAACCCAACAACCTACATGAAGAACTCACAAAGTAAGCCCTTTAGTTCTTACTGGTTCTACAGTGTATGGACTAATTTTACTTTTGTTACAGAAGTCATTCATCCTGACAAAAGTTACTGACTCTAGATTTTCATCAATGAGAGGGCAAGGGCATTTCCATTTGAAAATCTTAAAGTCTAGGCCTATAGGAAACTTTTGAAGGAACCAATACACCAATGCTAATAATTAAATACATTAAGTATGCACACATTTCTGTCAGTAAAGCTACCCACGGTGGACTAATATGTTTTTTTTGTTATGCAAAAATTAGCAAGTTTCCTGACCTTTTGACCCTAGCAGCGATTTTCTGGAAGGTTAAGTGAGGGGTTTCGACCTTAGCAGAGTCTGTCTCATTTAGACTTTGAGAAAGACACTACTACGGTCGGAACCTCAGGCCACTACCTATTTTTTGCATTTAAATGCCATTTAAGTCCTTTTGGTTAGTAAATGATTACAATGTCTTTTCTTTCTCGCCAGGTACTTATTTTTCCTGCAATTGAAGCAAGATATCTTGTCAGGGAAGCTGGAACCACCAGTCACCACGGCAATAGAACTTGCTGCTCTGAGCCTCCAGTGTAAGTTTTGACAACATAACTGTAACAGTTGTACAACTCTTTTAATCTGTTTAGGAAAACAAAGAGCTAGAGTGGGAATCGCTCAATGAAAGTCTATGTCGTTGATTCGGTGCCAAGGGACTCACTGAGTTTTGGCCAAGATCGTAAAATAAAGCCTTTTTCACACAAGCTTTTTAAACCATGGTCGTGGGGAATGAAATCAATTCTCGTTATAATAATCGCAAATTTGCGTCGTGTAAAATGAATCCGTTTGATGAAATCGCCATGGACCAGCGTTATTAGCAACCTGGATCAAGACCTCCTCCAAAAATGGCATCCTTGTTTGAATCGCCAAAAGATCACTCGTGTAAAAGGACGCACACCATGATTACCAAGGTCCCAGTCAACCGCCCAACGATCACCCATGCAGAAACCATGGAGTTGCCTTTCTCCATGCACAAACTACAGGTCTTCACAAGGTGGAGAAAGGTTGTTTGTTTATTCCAGGTATCCATCAAAATGGTGTCGACAGCACAAATTGAAAACTAGTTTATAATGCTTTTCTTTAAAGTTTTTTATGCTACAGTCTGTCCAAGAAGCTTCTGATCAAGAGAGCGTTGAATTTGGTCTTTCCGCGTGCATTTTTTCCAACAAAATGCTCTCAGAAACATTCATCTTTCGAGCCTGGACACTGAGAAGTTGCATAAAAAAAAACAATGGTGCATCAAGAAAGCGATCGATGGTAATCTACATAACACAAATTCATAACCCTAAACAGGACACTGACAGAGCACCAGGGAACAGATTAACAAACAGTGCGATTTCACATTAAATAAGGGGCGACGCGTTGGGAACGCAATGTGTGTGATCAAGTGAATGTTTGTCATGAAATCGCAAACGACCTCTGGGACAGACAACTGGCGCGTAAACGATGGTCGTTGGTTTTTAGTTCTCCTGTGAAAAGGGCTTATGGGGAGAACCCATTTTAGGAATGTTGACATTCGAGGAAAATGGGTTCTACATGTACATGTATTTCACTAAGCACTTGTGATCTTAAGTTGAGTTGTCACTATCACCATAGTGATTTGTATTCACACCTTAGCTTAGAAATTAAGATGGATACAGAGTTAAAGGCACTGGACACTATTGGTAATTACTCAAAATAATTGTCATCATAAAAAACTTACTAGGTAACAAGTAATGGAGAGCTGTTGATAGTATTTTAAAAACATTGTGAGAAACGGCTCCCAGTGAAAGCACATGTTTTTTTTTATTTTGAGACCTCAGAATTAGACTTTGAGGTCTTCAAGTGATAAGGGTGTTTTTTCTTTCATTATTAGCAACTTGGGTGACCAATTGAGCTCAAATTTTTACAGGTTTGTTATTTTATGCATGTGTTGAGATACACGGAGTAAGAAGATTGGTCTTTGACAATTACCAATAGTGTTCTGGGGTGGATTTCACAAAGATTTAGAACTAGTCCTAACTTAGGACTAAGTCCTAGGAGATATTAAAAACGTATGGCAAGTCCTAAGCTAGGACAAGTAACTCATCCTAACTAGAGATAAGACTTTTCTTAACTCTTTGTAAAATCCACCCCTGTGTCTTTAAGATCAATCTTAGCTTTTTGTGAAATCCCCTGATCCCTAAACCTGCTTGATTGATGTTCTTGTATCCCTAACAGCTGAGCTGGGTGATTACGATGAGTTAGACCACACTCCAGAGATGGTGTCAGAGTTCAGATTTGTCCCCTACCAGACTGAAGACATCGAGGTGGAAGTTGTGGAGAAATTCAAAGAAATGAAGTAATGATTTTTAATTGTATTTTCATTTCATTTATTGATTCTGGTTGTGAAGGCAAAGGACTCTCACAACTTAATCAGTATACTAGTCAAGAACCCGAATGACAGAAGACAATGAAGAAGTTTCAAATTCAGACGTGGGAGGAAAACCACAGAGAGTTATTCCAGGGAAAACCCATGCAGTCAGGTACATGTGTAGGGACTGAAAACCCAAATCACATAGTGCCCCCAGTTGGATTCAAATCAGGTTTCTAAAGGTGGAATTTGAGGAAAGAAACCACTATGCCAAACCACTAGAGGATTCCTAGCTTCAGTGATTAATGTTAACTTTTTGAGGCATCCCTTGTTATATTAAAATAATCTCAGCGACTCCAAAAATGGGTTCACCTATTCTCTTTCATTGCTAAGGTCGTACAAAAAGAAAAAGAGAGAAAAGTCACACAATTTTGAATTTTTTTTCGTTTGAAAAAAGGTATTTATTAATGGGAATAACAGTGTTATCCTGTGTGGTATTGACCTTGGTTGGTGGCTGGTGTGTTCGCTGGCACTGTTATTTTATCTCGCCTCCTGCTCGGTCTGTTAACATGACAGCCACCAACCTGTTCATTACCATGCAGTGAAGACCGGGTTCTGTTTTTTTTTTAATGGAACCTTTTCAGAATATGATTATTTTTCATTGATTACTAAAAGTAAATGTTTCAAGTTTTACTTCCATTGAACAAATTTTCTTTTTCTTTTTCCAGGGGTCAGTCACCAGCTCAAGCGGAGATCAACTACTTGAATAAAGCAAAGTGGCTGGAAATGTATGGTGTAGACATGCATCATGTTATGGTAAGAAATATCAGAGTCCAGTGCACTACATAAATTTTATAAAGTGTTCAATAAAAGCTAGTGTTAGCACTTTGGGACGAGTGAAATAAAACAAAACTTGCATGAGTTTTCTTGAAAGAACTTCTCCACAAGCTGCAATTAAGCCAACAACTTTGTCCAGACATTATTTGTTTAGGGTGGAGGGGAACGGTGAATGATACAAACCATCCATGTCTGGGTGAATGGTGACAACCATACAAAAACGCATGGCTTTTAAAAGCTGGCTGCATAGCTTGGTCACACCAAACTAAATCTCAAGAAAGTATAGCTTTGGTCAGTCAACACCTACTTGTATTTTTGACCCTAGTTAGTTAAATTCTGTTAGTGAGTTGGGTCTGTCTGAAACGGGATGAACGCGCTACAAACATAACCTGTCTGTGTGTACAGGTACATGTAAATTGGGCCCATCGCGCCACGTCTAGAATGCCCCTGTGCGATCCAAGTTAGGCAATAGACCGATCCACTAAGCTCCGCCCCATTGCGTATTGACCAATCACAACGCAACAAAGTTTTGACAGATAAGGTCCGACATGCGTCTGTGTATCTTTGCGTGCGCGGCAGAGTTGTGCAGAAAGGCATTGGAGAGCCCCACGCGTTCTTGCTAAAACGTGTGTCGAGGGCGGAGCCTACTGGATCGGTCTATTCTATTTGTAGAGGACCTCGTTTTTGTAATTTGCCACTTGGTCTAATTGCAAGACAGGATGGTCGCGCACGCGAAAATTTTTGAAAAGTCGAAACTTTCTTGAGCAGCATTCCAATCAAACCTGTCCGAGCCTGTCCATGAAGTTGGTAAACAAACCGTAAAAAAGTTGCCACTACAGAATGTCCACTCCGTTTGCACACAGATAAAGCATTTGCCACATTTTTCAAAATTTACAGGAGTGAAAATGTGTTGGTTGTGATTAGGGGTACAGAGTTTTCAGCAAATCTTTAGAAATTGGGCCAGGGTCATGGAAAGAACCAAGGCCTAACCTGGCCAACAAGAGTTGATGTATTTTTACAGATCCTTCCCTTCACCCTGTCCAACATGAACAGCAGAAGTCCTTGGGCCACACAATAGACTGCTTAATCCGATATGAAGCCTTTTTGTTATGGAATTATCCACTTGACTTGAGAGGATTATAGTCATCACCCTATAGATGGATTAACCTTTGGTCTTTGTGCAGAGTCATGGCATAAATCTGGCATACCCCTCTGTCTGCCTATCATGCTAAGCCAATATCTCTCACACTCTTTGAGAGCCATTAGCCATTTCTAGACCATTAAACCCTTTGTTTACGAAAAGAGTGACCTCATATACATTCCAGGGCTCTCCCGAGGGCAAGATACACTGGTCAGATGGGAAATTTTATATTTTGTGTCATAATTTCCACAAAAATTCAAGAGTTGCAAAATGAATGCCTGAACAAGTCTTGCGATATGCCCCTCTTTCTTCATATCAAATGTGGATACGAGTTGGTGCAATCTCCATAGGATATCAAATTCAATGTTTTATTTCTTTGAGCATTCTACATATCATGCCTGTAGGAAGCCTACATGTACTACATGTGGACTGTGTGACTCTTTTATAAATGTAATGACACAGGTTTACGGGGTTTATTTGTCAGTCATTTTCACACCATCTAACTTTTCTAATTTGTTTTTTTGTGTCAAGTTTCAACTGACACCTGTTTTGTAGCATATCTTTGGATTTCCTGTTCTGTGAATTATGCACTTTCACTTTACATGACCGACATGAAGTCCACATATTTTCAAAGATATTGACTTGGTTCTCCTGCTATAGGGAAAAGACAGCCAGTCTTACTCGCTTGGCCTAACCCCAACAGGAATCCTAGTCTTCGAAGGCAGTCAGAAGATCGGCCTCTTCTTCTGGCCCAAGGTCACCAAGCTCAACTTCAAGGGGAAGAAACTTCATCTAGCTGTCGTGGAAGATAATGAACAAGTAAGTAGACAGTCTATATGACCCTTTAGGGACTGGACACCACAATACACCACAGGCCATGAGGACTCACTGTGGGAGTATTGTTGTTCAATTACAGGTCTGGAATAACATGCAGGTCATGGATACCATGGCCTCTGTTGCCCCAAGTCTTGGCCTTGGTGCCCCTTCAAAAGTTTTCCAAAGACTTTCCAATAAGATTTTCCAATGGAAGTGCCCCATTGCAAAATGGCTAATGGCCTTGACCTCCCAAAGTTGAAATTACAGGCCTGCAATTAACATTGTAACTTCAACATCACTGAAGTATTCGTAGAGTTCTCCCTTAACAGTGGCCCATTCACTCAAAGTGGTCCTATTGGCAAATTTATTTTTGAGTACAATTCCTGGTTCATTTGAAATATGGCATCATAAAAAAGCCGATAAACTAGTGAAATGACAAGCAATTTTGCAAGACGCAAATATTCAAATACCAGTTGAACGTCCTAAGGACCAGACAAAATTCTGTCCACCTAATCTGCTTGGCTAGATCTTTACTTGCCAAAGCAACATTAAAGGCAGTGGACACTATTGGTAATTGTCAAAAATTAGCCTTCACAGTTGGTGTATATCAACATATGCATAAAATAACAAACCTGTGAAAATTGGAGCTCAGTCGGTCAACGAACTTGCGAGATAATAAAGAAAGGTTTTATGCTAATAATTGTTTTGAGTCATTCCCAATAGTGTCCACTGCCTTTAAAACAAACTGATGGTTCATTTGTTCAAAAATCCCATGCTGTTGAATGTTGAAAGAAACCACAACATATGAAATGAAACAACCAGTGAAATACCAAGCTAACCACTGAAAAGGTTAAGGGCAAACTCTTGTAAGTCTGCCATCACCTAGCCCTGGCAGGCTTACACTTTCTTATTACATGTATACTACAGTGACGTCCAGGATATCAGGGTCCATTTCTGGGGGGGAACATTTTCAAAGCTTCAATACTCAAATCTTACCGGCAAGAAGCGACTAATCTCAACAGATTCACATTCTATGGCAGCATACATTTTTCTGCGCTGGGTTTTGGTCGTCATATTCTTCACAAATCCGTCACTTCTGGAAAAACTGCAGCTCCCAAGGTTAAGAAAATCCTGATTTGATCGTATTCTCACAGTCTTCCATGCATACTCAAGACACAGGATGCGCATATCCTTGCACTGCGTTTGCGTGTTAATGCTGTGCAGTCAAGATACGGTGACCAAGTCACTGTACATAAATTTGTTTACTTGCGTAAACTTGATGGTACGCGTACGCACTGCAGCAGACAACACTGTGAAAATATGATCAAAACGGGAATTTGTTTAACCTTGGGAGCTGCACCCACCTCTACCCCCACCACTTAACCCACATTCATCTCTTACCAGGGCCAAGAGCAACAACACAACTTTGTTTTCCGTTTGGAGACTAACAAGAGTTGCAAGCACCTCTGGAAATGCGCAGTGGAGCACCACGCCTTCTTCAGACTACGAGGGCCAGTCAGACACCGAGACGAGAGACAAGGGTTCATACGCATGGGGTCAAGGTTCAGATACAGGTCAGGCAGACAGGGTCATACTATCTCATTTAGAGGGAGAGAGCTTCTTACAGTTGGGTTTTTCATTCTGGGCTACAATTTCACTTTCATGTTCAATAATTGTGGGGGCTGATTTGGCCTTTGAATTTGGCTAATTTGATCACTGGCCAATGACAGTTATTGGTTACAGCCAAAAACGCACATCAGCTAAATGTCAGCAGATGGCAGTGTTGTAGTCGAGACCTGGAAGTCCGAGGGGGAGACCCTGACAATCGAAACCGAGACCGAGGGGGAGACCAGCCCTACATAGGGGGACATCAGCCCTTCCTCGACCAAGACTTTTGCAGTCCAAGGGCCGATTTAACATAGAACTAAGATTGGTCGTACTGCAAATCAATCGTAGTTGCTAAGTAAAATGTGATGTCACAATACAAATCACTATGGTGATACTGAACAATTTCTTCCGGTGATTTTGATTGCTTTGTGAAATCGGCTCCAAGACCGAGATGAAACCCGAAACAGTAAAAAAAATCTTTTGAAAAAGGTCTTGAGAAGGTTATTGGGACCAAGACCAGGTATAGAGACCTACAACACCGGCAGATGTTTCACACCATTTTTTTCAAGGGGAGGTTTTGTGAGAGAAGGGTCCATACACAACGTTCAGATTGAGGTCAGGAAAACTGAGACTATACCATTTTTTATTAGAGAGGGATCTTTCCAAAATGAGGGAAAGCGTTTTCCTCTTTATTTACCCTACATGTACACGTAGCTCTCTTTTAATAGCCAGGTATTAAACGGCAGGTAATGGCAGCAGCACGTGTATGGACACCAACCCTTAGAAATCTGAGAAACAATTCTTCTCTGAGAAATGAATCACCAAACACTGGCTACTGGTGCAGTGGTTACATGTGTTTCAAGCATTGTTTTTGCCATCATTAAATGAGGGAATCAGTGTGTGGTGAAGAGGTTATGAACAAGGTTATAACGTCAGAAATCCAAGCAGGGGCCACACAAAGGCTAAGTCTGTTTAACGTTTCTAGATTTGGTTATATCATCTGTTTAATACCCCCGCGTGATGTCCTCTCAGCCAATCGACATAGAGTAACAGTCCCAGGGGTTGATTTCACAAAGAATTAGGACTCGTCTTATCTCGAGTTTGGACGAGCTACAGTGCAGGGTTGGGAATCGTCCATTATCCTGAGATTAGTCTTAAGTTAGGAAGAGCTTTGTGAAATCGACTGCAGGTGTTTATGAATCTGTATTTACACCAACAGTGGCAGGACAGAATTCCAATCTGCTAAGACAAACCGGTCCCGACGATCGATGATGATCGAGAGAAGACCAAGCCAAAGATTCTCTCGCCGCCCTTCGTATGCCCAGAAAAGAGGTAAACAAAAAAGCCTGCGCTCTTTAACTGTAAGCTGCGCCCACTTCGCACATACATGTACACTGTACCTATTGATCTTGGACTTAATATTTTGAGTATCGTAATGTAAAACCCAGTTCATACTCCGTGCGGATACATTGTACTTCATGCCATGGGAATTTGATTGTGTTACCAATGGAAGAAACAGTGCATACCGAGTATTGCATCACCAAAATTTGATTCGCATGAAGTATGACCCAGGCTACAGAAAGAAATAACCCTTATTTGACCTGATATGTACTTTTACGAGGAGATTTAACCTTGTTTGAATTATCATTTTCTGTCATATAAAATCAGATGTCTAAGAAAAAGAACAAACATCTTTAGATCATTAAACATTTTGGGAGCAACTACTCTAGTTAGTTTGTGAGCAAGTTTCCTGTAGCATTGGTCTGTGTTGCAAGGCCCTAAGCTGTAGTAGTTTTCCAGGGTACAGGAGTTTCTATCTAGCCTAAAATGCCCAGCCCATAATGTACACACAACACAAGAAAGCCCCAAGATTTAACAGTTTTGCACGAGATACAAAGTACAGCACTCTAAGCGATATACAGTGTTTTTGTATAATCGTAATATGACATACTGGCAAAATCAAGGTATAATGTTTTTGCCAATAGATTTATAATGATTTTGCAAAATTCAGATACATGTATGTACAGTATGAGTTTTTTTGTGTGCAAATTTTAGACAAGGAGTTTTTTTTAAATCGACATGAACGTTTCTGCAAAATCCAGAAATAAATTGTTGTAAATTCATTTATTTATTATTTCCAATCCTGCAGCAACTCATCTGCAGCAAAGTGCAGCCCATGCAGCGGCCCATGCAGCCTCCATGCAGAGCCATGGGTAAGTCACGAACCAAAAACCATGAAAAAGTAGCTAAGCACATCAGGATTACGTACATGTATGCTTACCAGAATAGGGTCACCGGGCAAAGGTCATTTGTCCAAATACAATCTGTCACTGGTATCTGCTAATCTTTGCTTAGCCAAAAAAATGTTTAAGCAATTTTTCTGCTTAATCTGCTCTGTGAAAACCGGGCCTGGGATACCAGTCACAGATGGCTACATAAGAAATGGTGTTTCAGCTGGTAACCTTTTTATGGTATGCATAATAAGATAAAGTAACATGTGATGGACTGACAACCTGTCAATACCAAGATAAATGCCAAACCGGATCTAAACACTGACCTGATGAGCCACGTTGGCTCGGCCCAGATTTTAGTTTCTTGATTTTGTTAAATAGTTAGTGAACCAGACCACTTTGTTTAGCATTTTTCCAGTAAGTTTACCAACCCTATAAAACCTCTCATCTGTAAGGGTTTTGTAGGATGGTACAACTGACTGTGATCATTTTATTCTAATCTTGTCTTTTTGTATTGTGTTCAGTTCTATCGTTTTGGTTTTGTGTAGTGTTTTGTGTATTTATGTGTTTTTTCTATACTTTAAATAATTATTGAGAGACGACATCATGGAATTTCTAGCTTTGGATTTAAAGGTTGTATCTTATTTAATGTAACCTAGGCATGATATAAGCAATACCAGCACGCTCCCAAGCCATGCTGTCATGCCACAGAGCTTGATGGTCAACGTTGACGTCACCCCAGTCGGAACCAACCGTACTATGGCCGGCAGCACCTCCAGCCAAGTCAATGTGATGCAGAGTCAAGTCACACCAATGACTGACCCAAATGACTCCATGAACCTAGTGGAGACTAACGTGGATACGGGGGCTACGGCGGAGATGGTACCGCACAGCGCGAGACGGGATATGATTGGGGTAACGCTTAGCATGGATGATGATATGGACGATCCCATGCAGTCTGGACTGAGTAAGTTTGAACACAAGAGGGCAGATTAAAAAGTGTCTCGGCAGGGTAGCAAAGCATTTCAAATTATAGCAAATGCAGGGATGTGATTTTTCCGTTTGAAACCGAAATTCCTTTTTGTTTTTTGTTTTTTTTCCTAAAATAGAAATTCTGTTTCTTTTGCCATCCCATCATCCCATCCCAAGAACGTAGCAATAATGGTTGGGTGTCTTGCTAACGTAGACAAGAGTCACAACCGGGACTCACACTCTACTGATCAGAAACACTACCTCTGAGTGTGATCCTTCTGTGATTAGGGAATCGGACAAAGATGAAAACCCCAGTGATTGCAAGAACATTTTGAATATTTGTTTGTAGGTAAGGCGGAGCTAGCCCAAGCTAAGCTGAAGGGTCTAGAACACGAGCCCTGTGCCATCCAGCCCAATGCCAGAGTTCGTCCAAACATCATCACCACCCCGATGGGAGCCACTGTGGTCAACTCAAACCTCATCAAGCAGAACAATAACCAGACCACCAAGATGCTGGTCGGGGGACAACTCACAGCTGACCAGATCAAGTTTAACCCGCTGAAGGCTGCACTGGATGAACGCAATCAGACCCCGGTGGGTGAAACAGAGAAGATCTCAGACTTGAAGTACAAGCTGCTCCAGCCAGAGTCTGCTAAAAACGTTCTGATGGTTGAGATGGATGATGGACAGTTTCGGTAAGGAAAATGTTCAAGCCTTTGCGGTACAGAACTTTTTTTTATGTCTTTTTTCTTTCTTCCTGTTGATGATCGCAAAGGACACATTAATTTGTGAGGGATGAACAAGGACAAAAATACACACTATTAAACAAGTGGTGTTAAGATTTGTTTTCACATATTTTGCGCTGCACTGCAACTCGAAACTACAAAACGTTGTTACATAGTGCTAAAGTAAAGTTGGTCAGTAGTTGCTGCCAACATGATGACTGTCCAGTGTGTAAGGAACAATTTCATCCAGCAATTTTGCTAACCTTTTTTGTGCACAGGGAATGCTTATATTGAGATGCAAATGATGATCTTTGAGTAGCAACTGACACATTTTGCATAGCATTTTGCCCTGCTGTACAAGGGAGATCAGTCACTGCTTCTAACAAGTTGTAAGACCTTCCCAACTATGATGTTGGGTCAAAATTTCTTTACTTTTAAATTGCTGCAAACAAAAATTATCACTGCAAAAATTGCATCTGCTATCAAAGCTCATTTGAAAAACAACTCAGTGGAGTTGTGACATTTGATCTTGCCTAAAAAAAGCTGCGTAGATAATGATCTCTGTGAATGATTACCAGCTTTTTGCTCCTGTAATTTGGGCTAGATTTAGGTTGAAGGTCAAAAGAGCATGTGCAAAGGGTAAAGCAGTTTTGAATTTTAGTAAGAGATATTTAGCCAAACAAAAGTCTTTTAATAAGACCTCATGCCATCATAGAAGCTGTCCATTTCATGCAAATCCTTTGCATTTTTCAACCATTTTTGATGTGGAATTCATTTCAACTTATGACATTCCAATAAGCATGTGTGGCTTTAAAAGAAACATTCATTCTGCTGGTATTCTTGTAGCAATTTTGCTTTCTTGGAAAAAAATATTTGTCATTGATGAAAATAGTTCATCAGATTTTCCTTGATGTAGCGGTGAAATTTTATTTACTCTGTGAACTTTGTGTTTACTGTGTTTATTTTGTTTTCTTGCGTTTTTGATGTGTTCATTTCTTTTGGATGTTGTATTGCTTTTGCATGAAACAATTCTGCCATTTTGGTGAAAATTCTGCTTCTGTGGGTGACCCACTAAACTGACAAGAAGACAACACTTTTTCTTGTTTATTTTTGTTGTGAAGCCCCCTTTTTAGACCTGTATAGAAGCAGATTGTGATTTGAATGCATTTCTCACAAAACAGTTTCAACCAATGAAATTGGTCTTTATCAGGAAATTTCTCAATCATAGTCAAACGGATTTTGTAATTGGTCCTAAACTTATTCCAATAATCAGGTTGGAGTTCAACCAATGAGGTCATTGCTTAACAAGACATATTGTTAAACAGCAGCTCTGATTGGCTAATGAATCTAATAACTACAAAAGTGATAAAGTACCAACCAATCAAATCATTCCTGTGAAGTTTACGAAAGATGCTATTTGTTTATTTTCGGTACAGCAATGCCCTCAATCCATCGTGAGAAACTACAGAACAAAGAATCCCTTTTGTTTGTTTTTGTGGAAATGCATTTAATCAGTGTTGCCCTTCCTCTGTCCCCCATGTGTGTGTATGTTCGCTTTTATTGTTTCCAGACGCCACAACTCTCTACCCCCACACAGCCGGGTGGATACCCCACAACGCCCAGCCAGCAAAAGCTTCTCTAGCATGCAGAATGTGTAAGTTTCCCCCTACCCCAAACTCCGACCCCTCTCCACATATCCTTACTGCTAGCAAACAGACTTGGTTGTATTTCAGGAACCTCTAAATTTCCTATTGGGATGACACCCCTGCCGTCGATTTCACAAAACTCTTCCTAACTTAAGATTAATTGTAGGATTTAGGACGAGTCCCAACCCTGCACTGTAGCATGCAGACCTTAAGATTAATCCCAAGTTAGGAAGAGTTACTCGTCCTAACTCGAGATAAGATGAGTCCTAACTCTTTGTGAAATCGACGGCAGGTCTACGCGTTTTTATATTAATTTTTGGTTTGCTCATCATTTGTTAAGCTATAAATCTCTTCACTTAATAGTGTTTCCAACTCCTTACGCAAAAAAATCCTCAAGCGACAGGAGTTGGTCTCAGACCCATGGTGCCCTGGAACAGCCCCCAGTTTCATGGTGTAGTTTGCTGCGAAATTCTGCCCTTACATCCTATAGAATCATATGTATGGTTTATATGCGCAGAACTAAGCAAAGCACTGCCTTAAAATTTGAGTTAAATTTCATTAGGCTGCTAAGCACATATAACAATATTGCTTGGCAGGTACAGGTTACCATCCACAATCACTGTGTGATGTATATTGGTTGTGACTGGTCCCCTGCAGTAGCTAAGCAGAGCTATGAAATTGGACAAGAGATTTCCTGAGTGATGGGCAGTATGTTAAATCACAATAATGACAATGTACATTCCAAATGCAAGCATTAGGCTGTTACTGAATTAGTGGCTATATCTGCCGATTGATCATCACATGAAGCATTGCAAGCATAGTTGGCCCATACCCACAGTCAAAGCCGCAGCCACCAATTTTGTTTTTATATCACTAAATAAATGCATGCGAAATATTTATTTTAACCACACACACATATCTGTGGCATGCTTGTACAATACATTATTTGTTCTGGTTTGGTATTAGTTTAAAAGCTGTTGTGATCTAAGGACACATTTATGCATGGTAGTCGATCACTTTCACTAATAATGTACATTTCTGTTGTCGGCCTTGAAAGGGAAAGTATATCATTTTTAGAAGCTGTGTACATTGTAGTAACAGTGTAAACTACAGCATGGAGGAAGGGAGAGAAGGAGCTCGAAGGAAGGGACTTCAAAAGTCGAACCCATGGTACTGCGGTCATTTAACGACACCTCGTAATCACCCACATACCTTATACAGACAATGGGCGACCTGGCGTATGTGAGTTTGCGCGTGCGCACTTGGTTCTTCACTCAACTATGGTATCGTATGTCGTATGGATATAATACAGGAAAAAACTACTTTTTTGAGACCTGATAAAAATTGTGTACACTTTGTGCCCACCAAATCTAAAAACACAATTGAACACCAACCACCCTCGTGTGTTAATACCCAAATTTTTAACCACCGCTAGTGACCGGAAAGTCGCAAAAAATGTCAAAATATGCCATGATGTTTCCGTGAAACACCACAAACGGTAAATGAAAACAAGTAAATTCACAATTCTTGTCTCCAATGATTCAACTTTACACGAAGGCAACGGTGCAGAGCGGCGGTACCACACCTTCTGTACAAAGAGATGTAATCATGCTTGTTAATCGGCCGTCCAGCTGGAGGTCTCCTATCTTTTTCCACTGGTCAGACAGGGGCATTGTCAGGGTATTCTTTTGTTACTCTGCTGTTTTGCAGGTCGTTCGAGCTCCTTCTCTTCCTTCCGCCATGACTACAGCAAGTCATCCATTTTGGTAGCTTGATATATTTTGTTTACTTTACTCGGTTTTCCAATATCCACTGTATAATATTTTTAAGATGCCTCTAATGCCTCCATGAAGCATCAAGCCTAAAGTAAGTTCTAGAACGAGCTGTTTTGGGTTTCTTGGTATCACCAATCCAGATTGTCTGTAAATTATCCAAATAAGACATTTAAATGCTGCGGAGCCCAGGAAGTGACGTGCTGAAAATAATTGTGTCTGTTTTCCTGTGAAAACTGTTTTCTAAAGTCAGTTTTCCTGTGGAGATTTATGTAATTTTCCAGATATCCTTTTCCGGTGGAAATCATTTTTTCAGATTTCTTTTTCCTGAGAAAATAATTGTCCAATAACTAATCCTAAATTCTGTTTTCCCGTGAAAATAAAATTCTGAAGTCCATTTTTCTGAGAAAATAAGTTTCCAAAATTATTTTCACTGAAAAAAGACATTTGAATAAATACTTCCACAGGAAAACGGAATTTTAGAAAAATGATTTCATGGGGAAAAAAAAGATTTGAAAATTATTTTCTCTGTAAAATGTATTTCAAAAAATTATTTTTACTAGAAAACAAGTAATTTGAAGGTTGTTTTCTCTGGAAAATGAAATCCAGAAAATTATTCCACGGAAACTCTGCGGGAAAACAGACAAATTTATTTTCAGCATTTCACCTCCAGGCTCTGTAAAATATGTCACTTCTGTGATAATAAAAATATGTCTTGATGATAGAACTGTTATTTTTCAAACTCTGAAATCTATTAAACAGGGTAAGAAAGTCCAAAGTCAGGTAAGATTTTGCGTGATTCGCAAATCATCAGCGCTAAAGCCATTGTCAAACATCTAGCACCATTTTGACATTTTCCAACCATATTTTTTCTCTCTTCCAAAACAACAAAATGCTTCCTCATAAAAATTCCAGGCCTTGGAATGGATAGTAAGTTTAGTCACTGCAGTTTCTTTTAATATTGTAGATGTTTTGTGTTCCCCCAACTTATGTACAATTTACCCTTTTAGTAACCCAAAATTAGCAATAATTGCAGCAAATCTGGGAAAAAATTGGAAAGAAGCTGATTTCAACTGATAATGGAAGGTATGGGTGTCGGTTACCACCAAAAAAAAGTAAGGACCAATTAGGGTTGGGGAAATCGTTTCCCCGGGGAGTAATTAAAACCCGGGGGTTAATTACCCAAAATTTACCCAAAGTATGTTGTGTTTGGTATCAAATGAAAGGAAATTTAATTTTAAACCAAGTATGTGATGTTCATTTTGTCATTGTATCATCCTGTGAAAAGTTACGCTTGATTTAACATGAGGTGCTTGCTAACACAGGATCAACAAGGTCATTAAAACACATTCTAATGTTAAAACCTTAAAACTATTATTTTACATTACTTTGTGTTGATCAAAGTGTACCAAACTGTTTGAGGGTTCAAATTAACTTGGTTCAAGACATTTTAAGTGGATATTACTGGTACTGACAAGCCAAACGTGACAGAAAGCCCATTAAAGACCCTTTTTACACACATTTTAGTCCAAACGGCTTGAATGGCAGTTTCCTCTACATCGCTCAGTTATTCAGTGTCTGTAACATCAAAATGTCCGCAGCACACCCTACATGCAAACACACATGACATGCCAGCTTTTATGCTGCTACATTTCATGGTTTGGTACTGCATCTCCCCTACATTGCAGTTGCAGCAAATTGTTGTTAAAAGATTTCTTGGGTGATACTCCGACAAGCATCTTGAGAGTCCCAATTTATTGTTGGTATCCAACTCCCAGCCTCTTCCAAGGGGCTCAAAGAGAGGTTTTGAGATGCTTCAACATCACAACTTGGAGGTGTTCACGAAGGGAGTGTTGTGCTGTGGCATTTGGTGTTGGTGGTAAACGATCAGGATCTATTTTTTCCTTGGCTGCTTGCTTTTGGCAACCTTGCCAGGACGTAATGTGGTCAGTGCATGTCAATGCATTGTCACATAGCTAACTTCGAAGAACGTCCCAGTAGTATCATGAAGGCACCTCCATGGTAGTATGCGGTAGTTAACATCCGGAGGCAGTGAGGGAAGCTGAAGAGAGAGTTTAAAGTGGATGAAGACATTTTTTGCATGGCTTTTCTAAGAAAATAAAGCATTTTGAGGATCTTCAGAGTTGTTGCTGGCCAGATCGGTTCCCTGAAGGAAGAACCACAGCAGGTATGCTGACAGTTGGAGTGGACCAGACAACCCCTACCCAAGAAAGCACTCCCCTCGTAACCCGACATCTCAACATCGATAGGATAGAGGAAACTGAAGATAAAAGTCAGAAAGATTTGAAGATCTTGACAGCTTTCTCAAAAGCATGTGACACCAGGGACGTCAGTCAAAAATCCCTTACACTGTAAAAAAAGAAGCTAGGGTGCCTGTTTAATCACCGTAAACTTTACGTGGAAGTTTTGTAAAATTGTGCCTTGAAGGGGTAGTTTACAAAACCTCCACAGTAAAATTTACGGTGCTTTACCTGGCAGCATAGGGCGCCAGGTAAAGAACCGTAAATTTTACGGTTTTTTTGTACAGTGTCAGAAGCAAGCTCACAACAGCGACCCAAGATGCCCCAAAGATGCACCCACAGACACACTAGCAGCTCAAGGGCCACCATGCCGGTAAATCAAATGGGCGGTTTACTGAAGAAGGAGTTTCGCATTATCAGCCAGTACGGTGAATCGGGTCACGATGAAACCTTGTTCCAGCATCTCAAAATTGCTGAGGGTAGAGAGATACATGTTGTTGGTTTAGCCGAGCAGAAGAAGAACACGGAAGTTGGTAGAGTGCAGGAGGTGAGTGCCGTCAAGACCAACCTGATGAAGCAGCTCAAACAAATTCAAGCTTGCTTGGCTGCTCTCAAAGCCACCTTAACCAAAACAGCAGAGAGGCCTAAATGCTCCAAAAACACTGCCCTCTCATGAATGGGGCTGTAACGACAAGCCAGTAAATGACCTGAATATGACCACTGCTTCACCTGTGGTAGCTCTAAGCACTTCAGGAGAGGCTGCAAACAGCGACAACCACCCCAACAGGCAGGAGACGGCAATGTGGCGAACGGAGGGGATGAGTAGCCGTCCTGACACCCAATCAATCTCAAGAAGTCCAATGTCCTCAACCCCAACCCAATTAACCAAAACCTCTATACACTCAGTGATGTCTCAGAGAGTGCTGCCCTCATGGCAATGTCAGCTCAGCAACTACCACAAGGTTTGAAACTGACCAACTTAGTTAATCTAGGAAGAAGACCAACCTAAGTCCTAGGCTTTGTGGGATACTGGTGCCCAGGTTTCCCTAGTGTCAACATCATGGCTCAACCAGAACATGTTCAACCAGTGACTGACTTGCTAGAGAACAGTACTCTGCTGAAAACGGCAGCAAATAATTCAACTCTTCCTTATGATGGCTTTGTTGAGATGGAATTTCAGCTACCAACAGGTTGCCATCGCCCCTGTTGGTTCCAGTGTTGGTAACAAGTGACCCATTCTTACCCAAATCACGGCTCCTACGTTCTGGAAGAGTTGTTACAAGATCCCAAGTAAACGTTTTTTTGAAGCTTTGCATGGTGTGAAGAATAAGGATGATAGTTAACTTGCAGGTTTAACAACACTTGTCAAGTTTCAAGTTAAATTTCTATTTATTTGAAACCAAACACAACATACTATTAAAGGTTCCAAAAGCAAGCAGCCAAGGGAAAAATAGATCCTGATCGCCTACCACCAGCACCAAACGCTACAGCACAACACTCCCTTCGTGTTCACCTCCAAGTAAGGGTATGACAGTATCTCAAAACCTCCATACTTGGGCCCCTTGAAAGAGGCTGCATGTGGAGTGTGCTGTGGACATTGCTCCAATGGAGCCAATATTACAGACACTGAAAAATGAGCAATGTAGAGGAACTTTGCTATTCAAGCCGTGGTGGCCCTTTAATGTGTTTAGGGTCTTAATGAGCTTTCTGTCACGTTTGGCTTGTCAGTACCAGTAGTATCCACTTAAAATGTCTTGAACCAAGTTAATTTGAACCCTCAAACAGTTTGGTACACTTTGATCAACACAAAGTAATGTAAAATAATAGTTTTAAGGTTTTTACATTAGAATGTATGTATGACCTTGTTGATCCTGTGTTAGCAAACGCCTTATCTTAAATCAAGTGTAACTTTTCACAGGATGATAAAATGACAAAAAGAACATCACATACTTGGTTTAAAATTAAATTTCCTTTCATTTGATACCAAACACAACATACTTTGGGTAAATTTGGGGTAATTAACCCCCAGGTTTTAATTACCCCCCGGGGAAACGATTTCCCCAACCCCAATTGGTCCTTACTTTTTTTTGGTGGTAACTGACACCCATACCTTCCATTATCAGTTGAAATTAGCTTCTTTCCAATTTTTTCCCAGATGAATCCTAATATAGGGATACTATTTACCCCAAGGTGTTTTTGCTTTGACCCCTCCCAAACTTCCAAAATCCCACACCAACAGACCCCTGTACTGACGATGTTACAGTTTGTTTACCACATTGCTTAGTGCTGTAACTGGGTACAGCATTTCTGACAGGTTTGCAGAGAGACAATGGTTTCCTGATCTTCTGCAAAATGGTAAAGAAACCGTGACCTCATCAGTACTGAGGTCGATTGATCTTAATTTAACACCAACAACTGGGTTAGATTCTCATGTGTGGCCTTAGCCAACCTTGCTGTGGTTGTTGTAGTGCTTCTAGCATGATGTTTTTTTGGCCCTCAAAACAATCACAAACTGTTAATGTTATACAAATAAATAGCCTGAAAGCGTTCAAAACCGAAACCTTGCACTCAATCAAATCCTCCTACTTTTTTCAAAGTGATAAGTACATGTATCATGCCTAAATGCTGAATCCATCAGACTCCAGATGGATTTCGGTTAACTTTTAGCCCCATGCTACATAGGCCAGTTGGTCTGGTTTTACCAAATCCATCAAATCAGGCAAATCAGGGTCGTTGGGTGAGTTTGACTCTCCATGATACTGATGAATACATCAAAATCAGGACAAAAATGCGAGGTGAATATTTGTTGGTCAACACCCATGCCAACCATGTGTTAGTTTGACTTGGCAGTACATCGAAATCAGCAATACAAGGTGAAGGCCTTTGAACACAATGACTTTGATCAGGGGCTTAAAATTTTTCTGGACTGCAGGCTCATGACTTGAAAAATGTCTTGTGTTTTTGTTTGAATGTTGACTTTCGGTCTTTTTTTGGGGGGTGTTACAAACAAATTTTGGTACATCGTTAACAATTCTGAGACACATGCGCTGCTGTCTTTCGGATTCTTAGCACACAAGAGGTTGTGGGAAACTCTCAGACCATTGGATCTAAGGGACTCAGTCAGGTCCACTCCACTGCCTGTATTATAGTATCATTTTGACTAATAGGCACCCACTACTAATTTTGTTTTAAGACTGTCAGTTTTGTCAAATCCATTCCTGAATTAGTTCCATGTAAAACGTGAAGCCCTTTTTACCCTCCTCCCCAGTCTTGTTGATCCCAATCCACCTGACAAAACCACCATAACAGTCTTGCTTGTTTATTTTGGGAGTCAGTTTTAGCATGTTGGCGTGTGGTGGCTTATTGTTTTAAAAGAGCACCGAACTAAAGCTTTGGTGTTTCTGATCAGCAGAGTGTGGGTTTGAGTCCTGATCGTGGCATTTGTATCCTTGAGTAATAATTTACCATAACTGCTTTGTGGTTTTGATGGAACATTAAGCCTCAGGTCTTGTGTACTACATGTAGGATTGATACTTGATAGTGCACATACAATCAAAGAACCAATAACACTTATTGTGGATGAGTAGGGGTTGACCCCAGTGTTTCTGGTTTACAGCAAGCACACTTGTTAATAGGGTTCATGTGGCTTGCCAGCTACAGTCATTCACTTACATGTATGAGACACCCTTGGTAGCATTACCAGAAATTTACGATATTAACAAAACGCGACTGTACAGTGTACATACCTTTGAGGTGACATGCCTCAAGTGTTTTGTTCCTTGTACACTATTGTAAGAGCTTTTTCCAAACCTACATGTACAGTATATGTAGGTTTGGGCTACAGCTTTGGCCTCGGCTCCATTTCCATTTTTGGATTTTTTTTTATTTTACATGGTTCAAATATCAAACCAAGCTCTGATGCTGGAGTCCAACTGAGGTTACTATCCTATAGAAATAATTCCTGCACTTTTTGTTGCCAGCTTCTCTATCTGCTTGTTTTGAAATGAAGATGTTTGACTTTGTCTATATGGTTTGTCTTTACGAATTGTTTTGCTAAGTAGTACTCCTTGCATGGGGTGTTTAGATGAATTTGATCTTGTAGTAAATGATGTGTGCACTGTAATGTAGTCTAGTACCCTGCTTGCAGCTGTGTTCAAGATACTGAGTAGAGAAAGTACAGCAATGCACCTTGCCACTACTGCATGTTCTGTCATAGGCCCTTTTATAAACCATGGCTTCGTCTTTGGATTCGTCTTGAGGCTCCGTTCTCTCTTCTGAAGCCCTGAGCACGTACATGTATATGCAAAGCACGTGCAATTGTCAAATCAACTGGCGGGGCCAAGCTAACCTGAGCCGAATCCAAAGCCGATGATTCGAAAAGGGAAATAGGCGCAAGCAATAGTCAGTTTTACTAATAGTTTGCAACACTGGTAGTTGGCCTCCTGTAGGCTGGTAGCAAATCAATACTTGCTCAGTTTAGGTACAATGTAGTATGTTTTTTTAAGAAAATGAAGTGGATTTAGAATTCACATTGTGAACAAAAAAAAATTATGTTTTTTTTTTAAGTTGAGTCTTTTTAATTTGAAATATTATTGTGTCAAGCATGAGGTCTCACTGTAGTAATTGTTAATCCAATTCAATGAAGAAATTGTTTTCATAAATAGATAAGATTTAAGAATTTTTGTAGTATTGAAAACAACAGATGTTTTAGAAAATAAGTATTCAAATTCAATTGTCTATTGCCTGTTTTTAAACTTTCGATAGAAGACATTGAAACATAACTTTGTAATTTTTATTTATTTATTTTTTTTTTTGGGGGGGGGTCGAGCTTTTACAGATACATGTAGTATGCATTTATATAGAAACTGTTTCCCCAATATAGACCCTTGGCTTGACAATTAAAAAATAAAACACATGTTTTCTTACTACTCGGATGGTTTTGCAGTTTTAACAAAAAAATTGTTGTTGAGAGACTTACACCTTTAAACGTTCATTTCTCAACAGTGGTGTGTACAGTGGAAAAGATGGACAGTCAGCCAGCCTAGACAATGGCCCCTTCCCCAATGGCCAAATCAGCGATGACCCCATGGACGACCCCATGATGGACCCCTTAACTCCCCCTCCCCCTAAGTCTGCTGACGCCATGATGAGAACCAACCAGCTGATGGTGAATGGAGATGGGAGACTGAGGAGCATCAGCAACCCTGATCAACAACAAAATGGTGTCAGTCCGAACATGCTACAGGTAGTAGACACTGGACAGTTACTTTGTCCTCGCATTAACACCTAGGGTCAAATTATAAGTAGAGCTGCTAAGGCACTATAAGTAGCTAAGCACAATACAAATGATGCTTACCAGACTAGGGTGGAAAGCAAAATATTTGACACTGCAGTTTTTTTAGAAATTTGAATAGCAGTCATCTGTTTGGTAACTAACGGTGTCCAGTATGAGGGTCAATGGTCCACCACAATATGCAGGACGTGTTTATAAAGGAAATTATTTACATGTAGGTCACAAATTCTTTAGTGTATATGTTTTGACATCACTTGTAATTGCGTCTGCACTGGTGTTCAGAATGAAGTAAAGCTATGTGTTGAGAGAGGTGCGACAACTTGTGATTGAGGTTGCTATTGCATTGGGTTGTGCTACATTTGGACAGTGAATGGCATCTAGCAACGTCTGACAACATAAAACTGGTCCCTCCATGCCACATCTCTCTCAAAACACAGCTCTGGATTGAACCAGAGCTGTGTATTGAGAGAGTTGCGACATGGAGGGACCACTTTTCTTTGGTCACGTGGTTGCTGGGCGCCATGTTGTCTCCAAATGCAGCACAACCCAATGGGCAGACTAGTCTGGCACCCCGTGTTCGCCCATGCGTTTCTTGGGAACAAAATGGCTTCTAATCGCAAGTTGTCGCAACTCTCCCAATATACGGCTCTGGATTGAACAAAGTAATGCTGCCCTCGTGGACAGTCTAGAACAAACCTTGAAGAAGAAGATGAACAAAATATTCCTCAAAGACAAGCACTTGCTGAAAGCAAACCAAGCTTCAGCCCTACAAGTATTGATCAGTTTGCAGCAAACTTTCTTTTCAATCACCATCATTAACTAAATGTTCATTCACAAATGCCTGAAATATCACAAATTTTACATGCATGTGAGCATGTATGGTAAAAACTTAAACGCAACCCATGATGCACTTTTCAACCTCTTCACTTAACAAATTAATATGAAAATTAGTTGACATTTTTGTTTGACAGTTTGACAGTATGACAGTTGGCATACACACATTCAATCCTTTGACATCTACTATGGCAGCTCAAACCAGGACTTCTTTAAGATTGTACAAAAATTACTTTCTTGGAGCTAGCCATATCAGCAGTCATTTTCGGGAATTCATTTTCCACATCCATTTCATCTATTGTATCACAGGGAATGCTATGCGCCACTCGGCTTGTATTTGTAAAAACGCTTGTGTACGATTGTCACCTTTTTATCAATGAGAATGCATTTCAAGTCTCTACTCGGCTTTTATGAAATTCAAACACTTAAGTATAAGTCGGCCGTGGCTGAGTGGTCTAGAGCTAGAGTGTGGGCTCAAATCCCTGTTGTGACAACTTCGTTCTTGGGTGATAAACTCAACTATAGTTGCTTCTCATCACCCAGGAGTAAATGAGTATCTGACAGGGTAGAGATAGTTGATGTGAATGATTAGTAAAATGTGTGCCCATTTGGCTTCCGGTGCTGCATACTCGTAAGGAGTTGAGATGGTTCAAGAATGCTGAAGGGCCAAAAAACAGGGGATAGTAACAGAGGTGGTAATTTGAGGTTAGCCTTAAGGTTTGTTGTGGTTTTCTAGGGTTATCCGGGTTAACCTCAAGTTACCATGAGTTGACACCAGTTACCTTGGGTTACCGTTTGTTCAATTCTGCATTTCTCTTTGTAGTGTAAGGTGCTTTGATACAAAATTTAAAGTGCTTAAAAGAGTTTAGTTTAGTTTTAAAATGCTCGCTTGCCCAAAAAACACTCACAGGCATGACAGGTGTACATTTTCATTTTTTTTCTTTTCTTTCTAACTCAACACATTATACATGCAAATCTTATTCCACACTGCATGCATGAAATCCACAGGGGCACATCTGCATACTACATGTACAAGACTAATACACAAATCATCTCTAATCCAATGATATAACGATTCTTGGAAGACATTGTGGTTTTGTTTCTAAAAAGCAGGCAAAACAGATGCTCACTTCTGTAGTTCATGCATTCAATGGGTCAATACTGGACAACCTGGCACACTTTCTGGCTCTGACGACACTATTCTTTCTGGATCTTAGACTGAAATTTCTTCCGGTAACAACATTTCAGCTAATCCTTTATTACTTACTGCTAAATCCATCGTAATCCAACAAGAGTTTACCCTGAAATTGTTCATAATTCAATTAAAGTTTTGACAATCAAACAAATATTACTGAAAAATTTCCAAATCCACTGGCGACAGTTGCGATGTTTTTAAAATCCGAACATCAGTATACCTGACGATGACTAGAGCAAGCTAGTCGAAGCGTTGAGACCAATTCAGAACTGACTCCGCGGCAGTACAGTTAATTACGATCCTATAAGCTAAAGTAGTAGTCCAGTCTATTTTCTATACCATCCGCCCTGGTAATAGTTAAAAAGCAGGACAGTTCAGAACTGAGAAGTTTACCGTACCTTTGATTATCTACTCCGCGACAGTAGAATAAAGCAATACAGTTCTCTAAGAACAACTCTACCTGGCAAGTAGATACACACATGGTGTTACCGCAAACCAAATATTATACATTGATACCTCACCATGCAATGCCTCAATCCTATATCAGTAGACCTCCTTGCATTGGCTGCCATCTTGGATGAGGAACAATGAAAACGAGCACACAACTCTATGAATGAATGAATGAAGGAAGGGATGAATGAATAGCTTGTCTGGTGTGCCAGTTTTATCAGCAATGGCAGCCAATGCAAGCTGTTATTGCCTAACTAAAAAAAAAAAGGAAAGGAAAAACAAAATAGTACTGCCAAGCTTCCAAATTCGAGTAAAGGTTCAAAAACCAAAGGCATACTGCCATCACATTTTAAAATTTAAGCTAGTGCAAACAGATGTAAATTTTGCATCAGGGATAACCAATGTTCTGTGTTTTTTGCCCTTACATCAATGTGTTACCAGTGCTGCCAAATACTTACCTAGAAGTTTGTCTCCATTTTGACGGAGTTGTTGTTTTTGGCCAGACATACTATCTGTATTGGAAATCTATAGGCTTGGGTTTTATAAGCTTCCTTAATCTTTTGGAATGTGATTGATTCAGGGTTACGTTTTTAAATAGGCGTCAGTGCTCATTAATTTTGTCCAGCTTTTATTGCACTGGCTTAGCTACTTTCCTGCAGTTGTTGACACAGACATTATGATACTTTGCAAATGCAATCTTTTTTTTTCTTTCTTTTTTATGAGCCTGTTTTCTTGATACGATAAAAAAGGAAGAAGCATTTGCAAACTTTGTTTCTTTTTTTTTCTTCGATCACACATTGTGTGTTTTATTTTAATTTTACGGTTGGGTCATTTTTTTATAGAGCATTTCTAAACTAAACAGTTAATGTAATGTTTAGCTTACAATCAGTGATTAGTGTTTAGATTAAGACTTGCTTCTTAGACTACTGACTCTTCCAGAATTTACCCCCAAACATAACCCATCTTATTCCACTGTAAAACCCGTCATGTTTTTTTTGTTCCCTCCTTTTTTTAATTTTGATTTATTGCATGAACCCCTTATCTCCTTCACCCTTCACACTAGCCATTGCAAGAAGTTGACATCCCTCCCCAGCACAACGCAACCGATGAACAGAAAATTGACAATATCACCGCCGCTGCGGTGCTTGAGAGCAGCCAGGCTGGCAACGAGCCAACAACCGAGGGTGCTGCGGCATTGTCCCTCGTAGACAAGCAGTCCCCCGGCGGCGCGGTGTTCTCTTTTGTTGGCTCGCCTGCCAACGAGGGTGCTATTCAGGTCACCGTAGGGAGTACACCTATTGAGTCTAACCCTGAAGACGTAGATAAAAGCATGGCCACTTCTACCACTCCCTCCCTTTCCAACATCGGGGTATGTCATTCTGTATTATTTTTGTACATTTTAGTTAACTTTTCATTTGCCCCATTTTTGTATTTGTACAACAAATATTGTTTTCCCAAAGTTTTTTTTCCATGTCTTGTTTTATTGTTTTCATGCTGCATTTTACTTTTTTTTTGCATTTGATGCTCGTTTGACAAACCTAACTTTTGCAATCACTAACGCTGCACTAAATGCATGCACTAAAATGCGCTGAACTTCTGTGGTCTAATCAAGTTCTGGAATTCATCCAAACCTAATTTGACAATATGGCAAAAGAATCGTGTTTGCTATCATAAGTTGCTGCTAATTTGTCATAAATGCGTGTGATTACCTCCCTATTTCAAGCTGTTAGCTTTATCATGATTACCAACTTTAACATGTTAACCAACTTAATAATTTTGTTGTTTTTTATGTTTTCATTACTTGTTTGTCTTGTTCTCCCCAAATACTTAAGGACCCCCCCCCCCCTCTCCCCAACCCTAAAAAGATTTGAAAGAAAAAAGGAATTGTTCACAATAAAATTAAAACAAAACAAAATTTTGCAAGTATGTCCAGGTAAATTATCTTCAACATTTCCCTGCACTATTTGTTGACCTGTTCGAAACATAAGGTGAAATTCAGTTGTGAAAGAAAAATTCCCCAATTTTCTTTACGGGGTTGGAAGGAGGGGGGAACCTTAATTATGTGATGTCATTGACTCACTACCGTTCTCCAAACCCCCTTTCTCTCATGCAGAGAGTTTCATCGGTAACCAGCTCCGGTTCAGCTGCCAGTAAACTAGAAGTAGGTAGTTGGTTCCCTGCTTGTACTAATTCAAAACGGATGCACTCGTAAAAGTATACACTCCAAAAGATTAAAAAGATATATACTGTATATCGGCAGCAAATGACTTCATGAACAAATGTTAGAAAAGAAAGAGTTATATTACACAGGAACAGTTACTTCAGATTCTGAACAGTAACTTTGAGATTCTTGCACAGGTAAATACTTCAGCCGATTCATTCTTCAAGCCAATGTGGTACATATGTTAATGTGACGGGGCTATTTTTGCAGTGAATGTTTCCGTGGAATTGAACACACAAGTCAACTATGTTATGCAAATTATTTGTTATGCAAATCCCATTTGCATTCGCAAGAAGTATGAACCGGGCTTCACTGAGTTGATCATATCATTTGACCTTTTAGCAACATGATGTAATTTGAGTTTGGCCCCTCCTGTAGAGGTCAGAGGAGGTTGCTTATTGGCCAGTCCTGTTGGACTCTGGGCCCAATTTAATCACTCTGCTTATCTCTGAATTCTGCGCTTATCATTACCATTCTCTGCTTGCAGGACAAGCATTGAATTTCCGTGCTACATGTACATGTAGCTGTGTAAGCAAAGAATGCCTGTAGTAACGTTGAGTAGGCAAGCACACAAGCCAAAATTCCCCGCTAACCTGTGAAATACGCTTGATGTAAGCGCGTCATTCTCTGCCTCTGCAAGTGTCAATTCTTTGCTTACGGTAAGCAGGGCATGAATCTGGGCCCTGTGCGTTTCCATTGTTTCATCATTGGTTCATCTTCAAGATGGCCGCTGAAGACATCAGTGCAAAGAAGGTCTTAATATTCTGATGTATTGTTTCTCATGTGCAATACTGACTGACTTGATTAAAAACTTGGGTTAATAGATGGGAGGATACATTTCATGATTGTGTGGGCGATCTGTGAGTGCCTCCATTTTGAATCAGTTCTAACAACTTGCGTTAATATTAGATTCATATATACCCCTTAGATATTGCCATATCCTTCATCCAAAATGTCTAAATGAGGTTTCAACATAGCAATAGAGTACAGAGAGTTATAAAATCCTACCCCATATGTAAAAACAAAATGTAATTTTATTTTTCAATTTTACCGTTTCAACATTTACAATATTCAAAGAAGGATAGATTTCTTTGAAGGTTACACTCCTCCTCAACTATCCTAAACTCTTCACACACCAACTGCATGATTTGTTTGAATCGGTTGTTCTAAGGACTGCCCTTGTGAACTTGGCCCAATTTCATAGAGCTGCTAAGCACAAAAAGTTTGCTTAGCATGAAATTTTTGCCTTTATAAAAACGGGATTTCCAACCAAATTTCTGTGTGGTTTCCAGGATAAGCAAACAACAGCTGAATACCAGTAACAGGCAATATATATGTTTTTCATTTTTTTATTATTTTTTTTTAATTTTTTTTATTGCAAGTCGCCAGACACACAAGGCCGGAAGGCCACTTGAAGGTGTGGGCTACAATGAATTTATTCCAGAGGCAGTTGCCACCTACTCATAGGGCTGAAACAGGGTTACCCCTTTTACAGTCCATACATGTACGGATGCCGGCTTGGGTATCATCAGTCCGAAGCCTGGGTAGAGCAGAAAGCACTACCTCCCCAATTTATTGAGTTACCTTATGGTGTTGGGTTTCGTTGGAGTGAGGTTGCATCCAAGTAAATCACTCGAGGGAGTGGGGTGGACTTTAATATTGTGATTCTAACCCTTGTTGAAGCTAACTCTCTGTACTACTTGGTAAGCTGAAACCTTTTTGACAACCCATGACAGTAGTAAAAGGCACTGTGAGAAACGGCTCCCTCTGAAGTAATGTTGTTTTTGAGAAAGCGATAATTTCTCACTCGAACATTAAAGACACCTGACACTATTGGTAATTGTCAATGACCAGTCTTCTCACTTGGTGTATCTAAACATAATTATGCATAAAATAAAAAACCTGTGAAAAATTTGAGCTCAATCATTGTCAATTGGTCGGTGAAGTTGCGAGATTATTATGAAAGAAAACACCTTTGTGACAGGAAGTTGTGTGCTTTCAGACATGGCAGATGCTTGATTTCGAGACCTCAAAATCTAAATCTGAGGTCTCAAAATTAACTTAATGGAAAATTACTTCTTTCTCGAAAACTATGTTACTTCAGAGGGAGCCGTTTTTCACAATGTTTTATACTATCAAGATCTCCCCATTACTCGTTACCAAGTAAGGTTTTATATTATGGCAACAATTATTTTGAGTAACTAATAATAATAATAATAATAATAATAATAATAAGACTTGTAATGCGCACATATCCACCCTGCTGGGTGTTCAAGGCGCAGTAAAACCAAAAACAAAACAAAAACAAAACACAACACAAAGAAAAACAGACACAACAAAACTACCAATAGTGTCCACTGGCTTTAACCATTACAATAGCATAATATTTCCTGGGTTTTATTCAATGTGATGTGTCACTAATGTGGTTCATGCAACACTCTTCTAACGGGGCACGTTTTCTTGATCTCAATGTGTGTACTTGGCTTGTGACGTCCTATGCAAGGGGTCTGCAATGTGTGTAACCAAACTGAATGAGCCATTTGAAAATACGAGTTGATTAATGTTTGGTACGATGACTTGCTTAGTCACACGTCACAAATTAAATTTGAATTCATCCAACTATAGAGACAGTTGCTATGTCACATAATTCGGGTCAGTGACCACCCATACACAATTCTGAACGTATGTGTATGGAACTATGGTACCAGGGTTAGCTCATCACGAGTTAGCTATATATAAGCTTGCCCGAAACATTTGACACAGCAAATGTCTCTATAGCAGAAACTTGTGACTAAGCAAGTCATTGCACCAGACATCATTGTTATACCTCGGTAACAAATTGTGAAGTTTGATTGGTCCTCGTGATGTGAAACAAAAACTTATGTTCTATGGCTGCACAGGCCGGAGGTGACATGAGTTTTATTATTATACTATTGTTATTATTATGTATTTAAATTGTAGGTATGCTATTCATAGAAACCAGTGATTGTTCCCACCATTGGGCGATTTTCAGCACTTTGTACAAAACAGCCGTGGGTTTAAGGGAAAAGTGAAAAATTGTTTCTCATTTGAACTGTTCGTCTGCTTATTATTAAACTATGCATAATCTGTTGTAATAATGTTTGAAGATGACAACAGAACTTCGTGAAGAGGAACAATCATGTTTGTTACCGAGGTACATGTACAGTATAACAAAAAAATTGTTGCACGCTGTGACGGGGTTCACGGGTTTTGTACACCCTTGGGGGGCACATGGCACCCTCGGCTTCACCTCAGGAACCATTTTCCCCCTCGGGGGTACAAAACGCCATGGATCACGTCACAGTGTGCAACAATTGTATATTCAAACCTAACTTGCAAATGGCTAATAGATGGCCAAGCGTTGTACATGTACATGCCAATTTGATTCCACAAATTGAACAGTGAGGAGATGAAGTTGCAAGGGTTCCCCTCAATGTGTCAAACCTAACCATTTCGTCTGTTGCATTTCTTTCTTGAAGGCCTTGGAATCAGTGCCTAAGCCAACCACTTCATCAAGTAACCTCCGTAAGATCCAGAGTCTGCGTCACAAACCACCAACGAGCAATGGCGTCGGCAACAGCGCCCCCAGTGTCTCTTTGTCCAACAGTATGAACTCGGGTCAGATGGCGGGATCCTGGGCGGCTTCTGACCCCTACCAAGAGGTCAACTTGTCTGCCTCGGGCGGGTCAAGCAAAAAATGTACTCTGACAACAGAACTGTGATTCATTGCAACAGTGTATCTTCCTGCTTGTGATTCTGGTTTGGAATCAGGCTCCAAACTCTTACTATACATCTTCACTCCGTACCACAGTTGGAACAGTGACTCAAATTTGACATAATTTTTAAACTCCTGAAGCAGTCTTCACAGGAAGGATGTGCAGGTAATCTTGACATTTTATCGGGTGAGGTTTGCGCAGCACCATGTCTAAATCTCTTTTGAGTAGTGTTGATTCTGAAAAGAACCCCTTGTTGACAACTCAACGTTTCCATCAGTATGCCCTATAAATCTTCAGGACATTGATGTTGTCACCGTGGTGACAATTGTTGGTTACCCGTCGATAGTGATCTTTGAGATGAGTAGGACATACACAGCAACAGAAATTAGCGCTGACATTAGCCTTGGACACTCACCATGTATCTTCTCAAGTCAACCTGATGTACAACATCAAATTGCCAGACTAGAAACCGGCATCCACCAATATATTGATGAACTATAGCCTGGAACACTTACTGTGTAACTTTCCATGTACAAATGTTGCACATCTTTAAATTGCCAAGCTAGAAAAGTCATAAAGCATTGAACAGGAAACTTTGGTGAACTTAGTATGCCCTTTGTGTATCTTTTTCAAATTAAAAGGGATGCATAACTTCAAATTGCCACGCTAAAATAGACATCAACATTTGAACAGCAGCTTATAGTGACAATAGATTTAACAGTTCTTAAAAAAAAAAAAATCCGTAATTGTCATTACTCATTTAAGCCTCATAATTTAATTAATTGTGTACATTTTTAATAATTAATTTTTGGTATTCCATGTAACTAAAAAGATGTAAATTCATAATTTGATATATATGTGATTAGTTGAAATACATTATTCATCAGTAATTCAACCTGTTTTCTCATTTGTAGGTACATCCCTATGTTATCTGTGCAGGTACATTAATTTAATAATTCGTTTTCACAAATGCATAGTTTGTGTTAGTTATAATAATAATGATAATACTGGAGTTAAACAAAGACCAGGGGGTAAGACTGCAGGACTTGCAATCACAAGGTTGAGGGTCCGAATCCTACCAAGCTAACCACTGATTGTACAATGAATAGAATAAGTATTGTTTTCTAGTTACTGAATCACAACTTTGTGAACTGGCATTTTATAACCATCAAAGCTTAACCAATGATTGTATGAGAGATACTGTCTGTGCCAGCTTCGTGGCGGGACGATCAATAAACAATTCGAAAAAGGACTTTTATAGTCTGAATTATGACACCAGTAGGATTTGAAACTTTGCATGGTGGAAATACGATATAGAAAGGTTTGCGGTAACACCATGTAATGACTATCTCTAATGAGTTGGGGTGGTTCTGAAATGAACCGTTGGTTTCAACTCGACGTTTCGATCAGTATGCTCTGATCGTCTTCCACCCCAACTCATTTAGAGATAGTCATTACATGGTGTTACCGCAAACCTTTCTATATAATTATGACACCGATACATCATACCAATAAGACGTTATTCAAGATCCAGGTATTCCTAAATAAGAGCACACCAGAGCATTGATTGCATTATCCAATATATTCAGTTCATAATCATTTCAGATTTAATTTGTTGGTGTTGGGCATGGTGTTGGGCAAAAGAGGGCATTAACTTCTCAAACCGTGCTTATTAATTATAAGCGGAATGATTATTTCTTTCTTTTTTTAAGTTCTTGTCTCTTGGTCATAGAGGGTGCTCTTTTAATATTACTAGTCCTTGATTATTATGATAATTATAATTGATATTATGTTAGCCCAAACTGTGCTTCGTGAATATGCATAGATGTATAATTGTATTCAAATTAGTGAACAAAAATTGTACAAACGATATTAATAATGAACTATGACTATTTTAATTAGTTGATGCAGAACAAATTTGTATTACTGAAACTTCTTTTCCCATTTTCATTTTTTCCCATTCATGCATTTCAAAAGCTACTCAATTTATTGCATCTCTCATTCAGGTTTGGTAGCATTGAGAATCATTTGCTTAAACTCAACTGACAAAATGTTTCTTTCTTTAGGGTTATCAAATAAATTATCATGTTCTACAACCATGGTCCTTAAATTTCTTTAATCACTTGTTTCACTTCTTAATTCGTATTCATTTTATTTTTATTTGTTTTAATTTAACATCACAAAATATTTTTTAAATAATAATGATAACCAATTCTTATATAGCGCATTTCACAATAACTGTATCAATGCGCTTTACATTAGTGCCCTGGTCATTGGGCCAATAACATCCCTTTTTTAATGTTTCTCAGCTCCCTTGGGAGTATACAACCTGGGCAACAGTTTATATCGCTCCAAAGGCTTTTTCATTCAAAAAAATTTGTATTCAAGTTTTAGATTGTACACTTCCCTTCATGATATTTTACCAAATTTGTTGTTCTTGTAAAATTCCTTCAGTTTTTTGCTTTATTTTTATTATCAGTTTCACCAAATCAGGAGAAGGGAGTGCGAACAATGACGGCCAAAAAAACAATCTGTATTCTTGAACTGTAATTGTAAAAAATAATTCATCCAGATCGGATTATGTACAGATATTTTGTAAGAAATAATGGCCGAATCGTTTTGGTAATTAATTAGTTAAGGGTTTCCAAATGGCCAACTAAAAACTGTATTTAATTGTAGAATTATCAACATGTACATGAATTATTATTTAAATCATAAATTTTGCATCACATATAACACCACCTCTGATTGGTCTGGTGCTTACATGTTTGTCATAAGCAGCCAATCAGATTCCATGTATATTTAATAGTGCATGAGACTGTTTTCTACAGTCACATGCCTTCTGGTGGTAAAGTTTTACATGTATATTTTTATAGCTGTTTGTTATTGTGATAACTGACATGAAACCCAATAAGTAAAAAAACTGTATCAAATATATTTCTATTTAAGGGCAAGTTTTAGGCATGATCCTTTTTTGTTTTCTCAGAAAGTCAGTTAGATTGTTATCATATGCCTGTAACCCCAAAAGCCTATTGTCATTCAATAACACAAATGTTTAGAATTGGCTAAGATTGGTATGCCAAGCCCGGTGCTCGGCAATGTTTGGGACCACTCTCTTAATGTAAAAGAGTGCAAAAGCACTCTTTGAAGAGCCATATGAAGGACAACTCTTTTTCGAGTGGTCTTCCACTCTTTTGGATTGAAGTTTGCATCTTTTTGAGTGATTGTTCACTCTGTCCTGGAGTGAAACCCCTCTAAAAGAGTGAAATAACCACCACTCCTTTTGAAGAGCCATATGAGGGACAGCTCGAAATGTAAAGAGTGGTGTTTTTCCACTCTTTTACATTTAGAGAGCACAGTCCTCAATCCTCCACAATATGACAATAACAGGCCCTAAATCGACCCATGGCACCCAGATCAATTACTGTGGTGCCATACTTTGGGAGCTAAGAACAATGCCAGTTATATAAGGACCGATAGTATAGGGTTAAATATTAACCAACCATTACTAACAAATGGCTAAGTGTAATTCAATATAGTTTTGTTAACTTGGAGGTCTGGCTTTACCAAGTAAACATAAAAGCATCAACACAAGATCAAGTATTTATCTGTTAGATTTAAGCTTAGTCATGTTAATCAGCAATGTTATTATATCCGCCAATACACCCACATAGTAATAACACGAACTTCAAAGACCAACCCAGACGATTTGAGCTTCTTAAAACACAACAGTCACTAATTTTCAACAAACCTTGTGCACCAAATGCATTTGCATGATGTACACTTTTAAAACACCATACAGTAAATTGTTACTACCTACCATTTTGTTGCCAACAGATGGCGCTTTGAATAAAAGCAGGTGACTTGTCACTTGTGCCTACCTGGCGAGCAGCACGAGAATTTCCTACCATTGACTTGTGTTCTTTTGTTGTTTTACTGTTTTGTATACCTCTCTAATCTTTAACAGTGTGATTTCTATGCATTAAGTTATGTCAAAATTTGACCCCTAACTGTTTGTCACAGTGCTGTAAACTCTGCAAACATTTTGGTTAGTACAAGGCTTAGCCTGTGTAATTGGTATGGTTAAGATTTTACCAAATATTGTTATCAAAGTAAAAAGTTTAAGCAGTTTTATCAAATTCGGGCGAGAAATTATAATAAGAGGTAGGTGCAGCAGTTTGATATAATTTTTGCCAAAAAATTTAAAAATCACAATTTTTACAAAAGAAAATGAACAAAATCATAGGGGGCAAGTCTAGCAGTTAAACCAATTTTTTGCAAAAAGTGATGAAATCACAAGGGGTGATTCCAGCAGTTGTAATGCTGTAATTTGAGTGAAAACAAGGCTTTATAGGCCTACCCTTTGAAGGCTGCATTTTTTGTATAAGATTGAAATAAGTGTGAATACTGCATCACCGTATCATCTCGGCCACGATCCACCGGTGAGTTATTGGCAGTTAGGTCAGTCATCACAAAACAGCGTGTATGCCTAGGACACTGACTGCTGAGGACCACACAAAAGGTGGCCGCGTCTTTTTTTTAGGGACTAAATTTACCCAAGCGTAGCAATTGAATAACAATCCAAAAAAAAGAAGGAAAATTAACATCAGGGAGGGGAACTTTAACACTTCAGTGTACTGCATCATTTTTGAGCCTAAGGCGCAATTTTAACAATTCTATTCAATGTAAACTTTATTACTGTACTCACAATAAGAAAGACAGAATCATACATAAAGTAGCCTACAAGTAAAAGAGTAAACATGACTAATGACAACGATACTGAAAATGTAATAATATAGAGTTAAAGATGCTATGTCAGATATTTTGCCCCAAACATTAAAAAATAGATTTTTTTGAGTGAATGGTATTTCAAAGAGTATCACCCGCTCTAGCGAAAAAAAAGTTCAACTTTTACTTTTAATGGTCAGGAACCGTGACAAAAATTTAAAACGTTTCTTATAAAACGCATAATACTTGGTCACGTGATATATTGTAGGAATCCCGACAAAAACTAATTTTGAGCACTTTATTTCACTGCTACTAATAATTGGCGGACTTTTTCGAGCAATGACTCAAATGAAAGCTTGTAACTTTCTCGACCCCAATCAAAATACCTATTGAATCAACATTTTTGGGTCAAATCTGCCAAAAATCTGACATAGCATCTTTAAACTTAAAAAATTGTCAACATTTGATAACAATTCCGGACTTGTACATTTAATTATTATTATTTTTTATTTTATTTTCAATTTTTCGCCTATTTTCGAACTCAATATTTCCTCAAATAAAGCTAACATCCTTGGTCAAAGTACATTAATAACGCTTCAGTAGAATCTTTACTGGGTTAATTTTTAGCCTTAAATCGCAATTAGAAAAATTGGCTTAAAATTTTTAAAACCAGCATACTGTTAAGAAAATAGTTTGTTTAACCATTGAAAAACAGTCACAAAAACCATAGACAGAACAAATGCCTTCTGACTACATGTTTACTAATTATAGGGAAGGTACACGTTTGGTAATTGTCAAAGACCAGTCTTCTCACTTGGTGTATCCCATCAAAACCATTAAATAACAAACCTGTGAAAATTTGGGCTCAATCGGTCATCAAAATTGCGAGAAAATGATGAAAGAAAAACACTCTTGTTAGACGAAATTGTGTGCTTTCAGATAAAAATAAAAGACTTCTAGCTAGAAGTCCTTTATTATTTTAGTGAGAAATTAACTCTTTCTCAAAAAACTACGTTACTTCAGAGGAAGCCGTTTCTCACAATGTTTTATACCATCAACAGCTCTACAATGCTTGTTACCAAGTCAGTTTTTAAGTTAATATTTGTTTTGAGTAATTACCAAACGTGTATCTTTCCTTTAAGTCATAACTAAATTGCAACAAAATGACACAAAAAGTTGGGAAATATTAGAGGGTAACATTTTGTTTCAATACTTCCAGCATTAACAAATTGCATCAATTATTGATCTTGAACATTTTATAGGTCTTTTGGATTGATCTATTCAAAAAATTATTGTAAAATACGAAAGCTTCTTGAATATTTGGGGGCATAAAACTGATATAATACGCAACCACATTATTACTTCTTTGTGAACTGTTTCTCAAGATGCTTTATATCGAAAGCTGCTGTGGGTTCAAATCAACAGTTTTGTATTTAAATAAGGGAATAAAAGCGTACACTCTCTCAATGTAAAAGAGGCAAAACACCACTCTTTACATTTTCGAGCTGTCCGTCATATGGCTCTTCAAAAAGAGTGGTGGTTATTTCACTCTTTTAGAGGGGTTTCACTCCAGTACAGAGTTAAAGGCAGTGGACACTATTGGTAATTACTCAAAATAATCATCATCGTAAAACCGTTCTTGATTACGAGTAATGGGGAGAGGTTGATGGTATAAAACATTGTGAGAAACAGCTCTCTCTAAAGTGACGTAGTTTTCGAGAAAGAAGTAATTTTCCACGAATTTGATTTCGAGACCTCAAGTTTAGAATTTGAGGTCTCGAAATCAAGCATCAGAAAGCGCACAACTTCGTGTGACAACGGTGTTTTTTCTTTCATTATTATCTCGCAAATTCGACGACCGATTGGGCTCAAATTTTCACAGGTTTGTTATTTTATGCATATGTTGAGATACACCAACTGTACAGACTAGTCTTTGACAATTACCAATAGTGTCCACTGTCTTTAAAAAGCACTCAAAAAGAGACAAACTTCAATATAAAGGAGTGGAAGACCACTCGAAAAGGAGTTGTCCTTCATAATATGGCTCTTGAAAGAGTGATTTTTCACTCTTTTACATTAAGAGAGTAGCGACTATCTTTCACAGTCTTTTTTAGCAGGTCGTTGCTATGTGATAAAGGCCCGAGCCGAGCCGAAGGCGGGGGCCTTTATCGGCCGTTAAAGAACGAGTCACTACTCATTTTATTCCCATTCATAATTGCCTGTTTGGTTAAAAGGCGTAATAAAGTAAGAAACTCTGTAAAACTTATCCGTTTCCGGCGTGCTTGAGCTCTGTATGTACATGTACGACGTCCGTATGTTGCATAACTATTGTTTACTGAGACCCCTATTTCCGACAGTTCGTGCGCGTATAGTCTTGGTGCAACACGTTCTCGTTTTCCTTTCAATACAGCGCGGCCAAGTCACCGACAGCGCCCGCATTGCCCGTAACAATAAATATCTTGCACCAAGACTAGCACGGAGTATCCGCTCACAACCGGTTATAAACACTGGTCATTATCAAAGGTTTAAACACCCCACGTGACGCACTCTCCACCATTAGGAATAGCGAAACTGAGGTATTTATGAATAAATTTTAAAAGTGATAACCAAACGTATACTTTCCCCTTTAAGGAAAAGGAAGTGCACAAAATAAGTGACCACATTATTTTAGTCGAGGAGGTATCCTTATAAGTATTAAGAACTTATACATGTATACACATTTTGTATGCAGTTACCATACAACAATAAATTAAAATGTAGGTTCGACAAACAGAGAATCGCAGTATGTCACTTTAGTTCTAAATCCTTCACTTTGTTAGTCCAACGCAACGGTTTCAACAGTCCGCCCACCAATACCCGCAGTTCCCCCGTTGAAGTTTCCAGTAGGGTCCGTGCGAGACGTCGTGAAGTCCGTGGGACGTCTCACTCGCTGGCGGAAGCACACCGGGAACGCCTTCTTGAAGTACCGCCTGTAGTTCTCTCCCATAAAGGCGTACACGAACGGGTTGACGCTGGAGTTGGCGTACGACAACGTGTGCGCCGCCATCTTGAAAATATACGTGGCGTTGGTCTTGGGGAAGTACGGGTCAAGACGGATCCAGAGGTTGATGATGTAAGTGGGCAGCCAGCATATAGCGAAGACCAGCACCACCACCAGGACCATGCGGGTGACTTTGCGTTTCTGACGGGCGTTGTTAAGATGGGAGTTGTTGTCTTCACCAGGTGACACGCGAGACCACAGCTTGCGGAGCATGAGGCTGTAACAGACGGAGATGGTGAAGATGGGAATCACGTAGAGGAGGATAAAGCTGAAGACGGCGTATCCAGGGAACATGATGTCCAGGGGCCACATCTCAGAGCAGACCAACAGGTTGATGTAGAGGGATAAATCAAAGAAGATGGCCACCGGCACGGAGATCAGCAGTGATCCTGATGTAGATGGGATACCAGTTAGAGAAAACAAAACAAAAACATACACGATAGGCATCTGTAGTTAAAGAAAGGGTATTAGTATGGTGGCCCTGACGGGACACAGCCAGTCGTGAATATTTTTGCGACGTCGTGAATTTATTCACGACAAGTCGCGAATATTTTTGCAACGTCGTGAATATTTTTGCGACGTCGTGAATTTATTCACGACAAGTCGCGAATTTTTTCACGACTAGTCGCGAATTTTTTCACGACTAGTCGCGAATATTTTCACGACTAGTCGCGAATTTTTTAACGACTAGTCGCGAATTTTTTCACAACGAGTCGCGAACATTTTCATGACGTCGTGAATATTTCTGCAACTAGTCGCGAATATTTTTTCAGTAGCTTGAGTGTGTAATTACTGTATTCGCGTTGACGGCTTAATAGTGATCATTCGTTTTACACGTTCAAAGCACCGTCGCACGTCCAGATCTTGCCAATGCCCAATCACAAGCTCGATACTGAAGGCTCCACCCTACTCGGACCGTTGTCTTTGTTAAACGCTATACATATTCATGTTATTCAATAGAGCAGGAGAGCTGGAGGCATGTGTGTAAGCCCCAGGAAAATTCTCTTATTGTCTGCTCCTTGTAAAGCATGCAGGTAGCGGACATTCACTCACAAGGTGATGTTAGCATTCATTGCTAAGCAAGCAGGGTGTGTAAAAAACATGCAACAATAGCCTATACAGTATAATACCACTACTTGTGAGCTCAATCCAACATGTGCAAGTCCCTTTGGTTGGGCAGTTGGATCCTAACAATGTAGGTGTGCTCAACTTGTAAAGAGAAGGTCTGCTGTTCACATTCAAATAAGATTACGTTCGTCTGTGATGATATTCAGGTCGACTGTTCACATTCAAATAAGATTACGTTCATCTGTAATGATATTCAGGACTGCTGTTCACATTCAAATAAGATTACGTTCATCTGTAATGATATTCAGGACTGCTGTTCACATTCAAATAAGATAACGTTCATCTGTAATGATATTCAGGACTGCTGTTCACATTCAAATAAGATAACGTTCATCTGTAATGATATTCAGGACTGCTGTTCACATTCAAATAAGATTACGTTCGTCTGTAATGATATTCAGGACTGCTGTTCACATTCAAATAAGATTACGTTCATCTGTAATGATATTCAGGACTGCTGTTCACATTCAAATAAGATTACGTTCATCTGTAATGATATTCAGGACTGCTGTTCACATTCAAATAAGATAACGTTCATCTGTAATGATGTTCAGGACTGCTGTTCACATTCAAATAAGATTAGTTGGTCACTTACAAAATTATATTCCTTTTTTCTTCTCTTTTTAAACCCTACTTTGAGTGATCACTACTGGATTTTGGAGATTCAATCCAACATCTGAGTGATATGAATATGGTGTTTTTGTGTTTGCACATAATAACAGTAAGTAAGGACGCTGGAGTATCAGCTTTAACAGTTAAAAATAAATCCTTATGTTATTCGGCCACAGTGACACCCAACATACTTCACCCAGCCCCTTCTTAACATACATTTTTTTGCAAAATAGTTTAGGAGGGTACTTAAAAATAATTACAAAATGTTCCCCTTTTCGCTTTTTCCTTTGGTTAAATTTGGCTGGGCACTAGTTGACAACAGCAATTCTTAGTAAATCTTTCCTTAATAATGAATGCTAACACTACACTGTCTTGTGAGTGATTGTCCGCTACCTGCATGCTTTACAAGGAGCAGACAATAAGAGAATTTTCCTGGGGCTTACACATGCCTCCATCAGCTCTCCTGCCTCTATTGAATAACGTATACATGAATTATGTATAGCGTTTAACAAAGACAACGGTCCGAGTAGGGTGGAGCCTTCAGTATCCAGCTTGTGATTGGGCATTGGCAAGATCTGGACGTGCGACGGTGCTTTGAACGTGCAAAACGAATGATCACTAGTAAGACTAAGTAAAAGCTGTCCCGTACGATGATGATGGATCCGGAGGAGAGTTCCGACTCTTGCAAATCGATGGTGGGTTATTTAAACAAAACTAACGTTGACGTATGGCCCTTACGGTAGGCCTAGGCCTAACGTTATAGTTTTACTAGTGATCATTCGTTTTACACGTTCAAAGCACCGTCGCACGTCCAGATCTTGCCAATGCCCAATCACAAGCTGGATACTGAAGGCTCCACCCTACTCGGACTGTTGTCTTTGTTAAACGCTATACATTATTCATGTTATTCAATAGAGCAGGAGAGCTGGAGGCATGTGTGTAAGCCCCAGGAAAATTCTCTTATTGTCTGCTCCTTGTAAAGCATGCATGTAGCGGACAATCACTCACAAGGTGATGTTAGCATTCATTGCTAAGCAAGCAGGGTGTGTAAAAAACATGCAAAAATAGCCTATACAGTATAATACCACTACTTGTGAGCTCAATCCAACATGTGCAAGTCCCTTTGGTTGTGCAGTTGGAGTCTAACAATGTAGGTGTGCTCAACTTGTAAAGAAAAAGTCTGCTGTTCACATTCAAATAAGATTACGTTCGTCTGTGATGATATTCAGGTCGACTGTTCACATTCAAATAAGATTACGTTCATCTGTAATGATCTTCAGGACTGCTGTTCACATTCAAATAAGATAACGTTCATCTGTAATGATATTCAGGACTGCTGTTCACATTCAAATAAGATTACGTTCATCTGTAATGATACTCAGGACTGCTGTTCACATTCAAATAAGATTACGTTCATCTGTAATGATATTCAGGACTGCTGTTCACATTCAAATAAGATAACGTTCATCTGTAATGATATTCAGGACTGCTGTTCACATTCAAATAAGATTAGTTGGTCACTTACAAAATTATATTCCTTTTTTCTTCTCTTTTTAAACCCTACTTTGTGTGATCACTACTGGATTTTGGAGATTCAATCCAACATCTGAGTGATATGAATATGGTGTTTTTGTGTTTGCACATAATAACAATCAGTAAGGACGCTGGAGTATCAGCTTTAACAGTTATAAATAAATCCTTATGTTATTCGGCCACAGTGACACCAAACATGCTTCACCCAGCCCCTTCTTAACATACATTTTTTTGCAAAATAGTTTAAGAGGGTACTTAAAAATAATTACAAAATGTTCCCCTTTTCGCTTTTTCCTTTGGTTAAATTTGGCTGGGCACTAGTTGACAACAGCAATTCTTAGTAAATCTTTCCTTAATAATGAATGTTAACACTACACTGTCTTGTGAGTGATTGTCCGCTACCTGCATGCTTTTCAAGGAGCAGACAATAAGAGAATTTTCCTGGGGCCTACCATGCCTCCAGCTCTCCTGCTCTATTGAACATGACATGAATATGTATAGCGTTTAACAAAGACAACGGTCCGAGTAGGGTGGAGCCTTCAGTATCGAGCATGTGATTGGGCATTGGCAAGATCTGGACGTGCTACGGTGCTTTGAACGTGTAAAACGAATGATCACTATTAGTACTTTAGTAGAAGTAGGCTATCCTATGCTAGGCAATAAACGTTGGCACTTTCACTCTTCAGATAAAACATAACGTTATATGTCACCCGCTCCTTCGTAATGATGAATATCGAGTACATTTCATTTTTGAGTTTATATCATAATAATCCCAACAAGCAAATCTCAACATTTTAAATAAAATAAAAATCATGATCATACGACCTTCCTGTCCAAAATAATATGTAATTTTCGATGACCTTGACACCATAAATTTTACGACCCGTTTTGAAAAACACAAACGCTAGAAAAACTTACTTTTAAAAGTGCGACGTCTCACCCACTCATGAAAACAACTATTTTTTTACGAAATGAAAACATCAATTTTTAACCCCGGCGTAGTCGGATCAACAATAGGTAAATTTTACAAACAACCCAATGATAAGTTTAATTATAATGTGTTGACAATTTCAGCAAATAAATTTGAAAATCTTTTCCTGAAATGTTAGAGCAATTTGCGTTGTTATTTCCAACTTGAAACGCGAGTTCGTTCCGTCACGGCAGGGTGCAACGCATCACGTAATCCCCCACCAAGTTTAACTGAAAGATTAATCCCTTTAGCATTCAGAATTATTTGGGTTTGGAGTAATTCAACCTTGAAAACCCCCGAAATATTGATGAAAATCAGACACTGTTTTTTCGAACTATGATAACAATTCTACTGGATAAAACATGGGCCCATTACACATAACCGAGTGGCTACAATCGTCATAGATTGGCTCTCTACGCGTGCCGTGTAAGAATTACGCACTCAAGCTACTGGAAAAATATTTACGACTAGTCTCGAATTTATTCACGACTAGTCGCAGAATTATTCACGACGTCGTAAAAAATATTCGCAACTGGTCGTGAAAATAATCGCGACTAGTCGTGAAAATATTCACGACGTCGCGAAAATATTCGCGACTTGTCGTGAATAAATATACGACGTCGCGAAAATATTCGCGACTAGTCGTGAAAATATTCGCGACGTCGCGAAAATATTCGCGACTTGTCGTGAATAAATATACGACGTCGCGAAAATATTCACGACTGGCTGTGTCCCTTCAGGGCCACCATATATTAGGCCTACTCTACAAATTATTGATCATGAAAACTTATTTAGTACATCAGGTCGCACTCTGGAGAGCTATTGTTGAAGTGATGTAGATTTAGAGAGAAGTATTTTTTCACTCCCCACCCGAAATATTGACTGGAGAGGCGTTGGGCATTAGGCCTACCTGCCGCTTCCCGGGTTGTAACGTAATTTGGGTGTGATCCTCTGCACGGCAGATATGGTTTTATAGCTTTAGACTGGCACCCGGAAAAGACATTGAAAAATAAAACAGGGAGACCGCCAATATAAATAGTTGTTGGTAGAATGCCGGCCGTCCGGGGTTCGTTGGTGCAAAAACCGCTCTTTAAATTTGTCTTTGTTTTCAACCCCATTAAAAAGGGTTTGCGTATTTTTCGTACGACACCAAACACAATGATCGTCCATGGTTTAAAGTTTATGAGGGTATAAAGCTTCCCTTAAAACATTACTTGCTGAGATGCTGTAGTTTGTGAGAAATTAGTAAAATAATCTAACGAAAATCATTAATTTTAGCATAAATAATTAATGCGAATCTCCTGAAATCATTGCTCTATGATTTTCACTTTTTGACGAATAATGAAGCTGAAAACTTCTACATGTAAATTATGTTACATACATCTTCATTCACAGTGAATAGCGAATCATGTCATGGTCATTTTTTTTTTTTTTTTTTTTTTTTAATCAACAAAAGGTTTCAAAACCCTTTAAAATATTTACAACAAACTGATAAAGCGATGGGTACTCACCAATCCAGATGCACATGTTGACAATGCACGCTACTCTGGTCGTTCGAGACTTGAGTGATTTGATTGGATGAACAATAGCCTGGTACCGGTCCACACTCATAGCTGTCAGTGTTAGACACGTGCACTGACCAGTCACCTAACGTGTGGAATAAAGAAAACAAAAATTGAGTAGTACTTTTTAATAAAAAAACACCCATTCTCAAATAATGCATTATTGTGGGTCTTTCTTTGTTCCTTTTTTTTATTTGACATATTCCTAAAGACTTTGTTAACATGTTTTCTTGTGGTGGAGCACCCCATAGTCTTTAGAATTCCCCCCTGTAAGAATTTGTTTTTCTATTGTTTTTGTTTTGTCCTTGGTATCCACATGATGTACCGAACAGAGCAAAAAAGACACACTCCAAAAGTCATACTTGAACACGTGTGGCAGGGGATTCTGTTCACCGGAGATTCTGTGTCCCCCTTTCCCCATACGGCAAACTGTGTAAAAAAAAAAAAAAAAAAAAAAAAAGCAAGGCAACGGGATGAGCGAGGGGACGGTAACAAATTCTACGCGTATTTTGCTTTCCCAAGGTAGATGAGGCCACTCGCATCAAGTGGCGTGTTTTACCTACTTTCTCACGTGTCATGCAATTCCAATGGATAGTCGCGTATCCGGGTGAGCCCCTGACAAGAGCTAAACGAACTACCACTCACCGCTCTCGTAGTAACGTCATGCATGGGGCCAGCCCCCAAGTGATCCACTCCACAAGTAGGGCACTGGGCGCTGACCCGGGTGGGCCCCTGGAAGGACGTCACTATTCGAACACACCGGGGGCAGACCGGAGTCGACCCAGGGAAGCTAAACGAACGCACCCATATAGATCAGTGTAAGGGAGCAGGAAAATCGATCGACGCATGCGTCAAACTGAAGTAGTCTCCGTCGTGCAAATAATGGGAACCCTATTTGGGTGAAACAACGTCCGGTCTGTACGCCAACGGGGTGATGTCGTTTGTACTCGTTGTATAGTTGGGGAGCCTTGCACTGGATAGTGCAGAGGGATAGACTTGATTCAAGCCTCGTTCTCGTGCGAGAGGTCTCTTTTCATATCCGACGTCAACATGTAGCTATTGTGGTCCTGAGAGTGGCCAGTCAAAGGTTGGGGGATGCAAGCAAAAATAGTCCGATGGTTTAGGTGATGCATGGTTCCTTCATAGGTGATGGGACTAGACATAAAAAAAACTCATTTCTATGTCACCGGGCGGTCCACAACATGCAGGACGGAAGCACTCGAGCATGAGCATATTATACGGACTACCATGTTATGCTACCTCCCGTCCTGCGTACCTACCGTCGTCTTGCGAAAGCACGCTATTTCCCCTTATAGGGGACATAATCTCCTGATTACATATTCAAGGCAGGACTCTCCCTTTACAAAATTAAAACCTGTTTATTTTAATTAATATATTAAACCTCAATATTTTCTGATTTCGAAAAAGATCACTTGTTGCCATTTTCGTTCGAGCATCTTTTAAAAACACAGAAAGAAAAGAAAAAATAATATAACGTAAAGTTAATAAACAACAAAAAAGGCAGCAATAAACATCCTTTTCTTTAAAATCTGAAGCGAATTTCGAAGAATGTCAGTCGAAATTGATCGGTAAATCCAGAATCTTATGCTCGTTGATAGGCCTAAACCTTCTTGAAGGCACGCACGCCAGAGAAAGAACAAAAAAATGGTTAATACAAAAAAGGACCCGTGGTGAATAGTCTAATATTAGTCAACAGGGACAAGTCATAACTCTTAACCGGTAATACCAAGCAATAGGTTCCAGGGATTTGGAAGCAATTTACGGCGAGAGACACAGGGGCCCCGGGGGAAATTTGAGTGGCAATCGTGGATTCATCACTTGTTCCGATCATGTCAGATGTTGACTTTCATTATCTGGCGAAGGTTAGAAAATGTTTACGTCTCGATCTGTCTGAAAGGGAAAGTTTCTTAAAGCATGGAGCAATAAACTAGTTTATTGCTCATGCTTAAAGGGAATGTTTACTTGTGGAAATGACTCTGAAAAAGGCAACAAAACCCCTATAGATGTTCAATTTTCATGGGAGATAAAAACAATTGTTTGTTGTTTATACCGATGTGTGTGAGCACTGTTTACCCAGTAAGGGGCCTATTTTCCCGAGTTCTGTGGAGAAATCACAGGCGAATTTCTGCTATAGATTGACAATGGTTGTATACGTGTGTCATCACTCCCATCACAAGTGCTACTTTGGCCCCTGTCATGGCTGCCGGAAAATTGCTTTAAAGGCAGTGGACACTATTGGTAATTGTCAAAGACTAGCCTTCACAGTTGGTGTATCTCAACATATGCATAAAATAACAAACCTGTGAACATTTGAGCTCAATCGGTCATCGAAATTGCGAGATAATAATGAAAGAAAATAACCCTTGTAACACGAAGTTGTGTCCGTTTAGATGGTTGATTTCGAGACCTCAAATTCTAAACTTGAGGTCTCGAAATCAAATTTGTGGAAAATTACTTCTTTCTCGAAAACTATGGCACATCAGAAGGAGCCGTTTCTCACAATGTTTTATACCATCAACCTCTCCCCATTACTCGTAACCAAAAAAGGTTTTATGCTAATATTTATTTTGAGTAATAACCAGTAGTGTCCACTGCCTGTAAGAAGTGCGTTAACCGTGCAAAGGGTCTATACAGTTGTACTGGTCTTTGACAATAACCAAAATGTAGTGTCCATTGCCTTTAAGAGGTGGTAGTACGCTTTGCTTTGTTTGGACGTGTCCGGCTCGTGTAGGAGTCAGAGAAATTAACTCATGAGAAGAAGTGGTGATTACAAAATGGATAAGGTAACCGAAAATGAATTGTATGCTAATTGATGTAACTATTGCAGCGAAGATAAAGACTCACAACCGTAAAGTCTAATGTATTTTTCACGGAAACTGCCTAGTCACATCGTATTGTGGGAGTAAATCAAAATTATTACCGTGTATGATTGTGAGGCCTTATTACGCGAGTGCCCTTGTTTCCTCTTTTACACAATGGAACAATTCCCCTGTGGGGTACAGCTTAAACGTAGAATTCCCTTCTGGGGTAGGCCCCATGTAAGGTAACTGAATGCATGAAGTATAGTATTGGAAGTTGACAAACTAGTTCCCTCGGCTTCGCCTCGGGATTTTGTTTGTGAACTTTCAATACCGAAGGAAGCTAATGTCGACTAGTCACCTTCAGCTTCGCCTCGGGAATTAGTTTGTAAACTTTCAATACCTCGGGGAGCTAATATCGACTAGTCACATTCAAACCGTGCTATTTTTGTATAACAATTATAACAAACAACAATAACAACAATTATTGTTGTTATGTTGTTTGTTTTGGGTGTTTGTTGGTGTTGTTGGTGTTGTTGTTGTTGTTGTTGTTGTTGTTGTTGTTGTTGTTGTTGTTGTTGTTTTGTTTTTGTTTGTTTTGTTGTTGTTTTTTGGGGGGAAGCACAAAATATTGAAAGCAATACAAACATGCAACGTATGAACAAAGCCAACTGTATACGAGTGGTTGGGACGCGTTATGGTGAGCGAGTTTGTTTTCTTGGTACGTTTAACGTGGGATCAAAGTGAATTTTGGTGATACCATGGTCCTCAAAACATTTCGAGTACGCGCGAAACCCACACGGTCTTTTGATGCGATATTAGAAAGGTGCACAGCCACAATAAGTTCGTTCGTCTCCATTATGAGCAACAGTTCGAAAACCACTTCCGTAGCAGTTATTTTAATGTTATCCATTTGGCGATGGACAATCGTCATGCCAATGATGAATAAAAAGTGCTTGAGTAGGCGAATGCAATGCCCTATCTGCAAAGACTTGAGCTACTCAATTATTGAGCTGCTGTTCCTTCGGTGTCCTTGTAACAAAACGAGTGCCAATGACTTCGGTAAACTTTTGTTCATTTTACCAGTTCCAATATGGATGCAAAAATGGAGAAACTGATTTCACCACTACACTTTAGTGGCTTCATCAGTACACATGACTGTGGCTGTGCACAAATAAATTTCTCTGTGATATTTCAGAAAGATAATACTCCAATGTCTACTCACCTGCATCATGTAGAAGACGAACTTGCACATGAATCTCCCAAAGAGCCAGTTTGGAGACACAAATAGAGTAGCCGTGAACGGTGCACAGCAGAGCAGAAAGGAGATATCAGTAACGGCTAGGTTCACGATGTAGTAGTTCGTCACGGTCTTCATGTGACCGTGACGGACAATCACGTAGATCACGAGGGAGTTACCAACCACGCCACAGACCGTGATCAGCCCAAAGATGACCGGGATAAGCCAGGCAGCTTGTCCCGCTGTGGCTTGCACCACTGCGGCTTCGTCTGTGGTGATGATTGGGATGCTGCGAGTAGTAGTCGTTTCTCCGAAGATAGTTTTGGTTGTGAAAGCGATTGACTCATGACAGCACTCAGAGGAATTCACGAGAAATCCAATAGTTTGAGTGATCGAGGTCGTCATCTTGACTGAAACTTGAGAAACCTAAATTTACCTACCAATAGTAAAAGTTCGCATTGACATTGCCGAGCTTTGTAAAGTAATCCACTCAAAAGCCACGGGATCCAAACCTCTTTTTCAACCAGATCTCTTATTTTGCAGAATCCACCTCCACTGTTCTGTTCAGCCGTTTGGTACTGCTCGAGTACTTTCCTCTACCTTATGTGGCCACTGCCATAGGCCGCTTCATTCTTTGGCAGACGGTTTTTCATTTGTCATTTTCCCGCCCAAACTGCAAGGAAGTTTTACTCTATGTCCGCAATGATAGTCCTACATATCAAAGTCTATAGAGCAGGGTAGATTTATTCTTATCGGCAGTGCGCGTGCAATTTCACAGGAACTTGTTCTGCAGACCGCCGGGATAAGTCCGAGATTTATAGCGAGTTCACCGAACAGTGATGACCCACGTCACCACAATTACCTCCGCTGCACGGCTGAAATCGTTGCAATTAGACTCACTCTCTCGCAGTTTGGGGACATATTAAAAACCGCACTAAAAACAAATTCGGGACAGTTGGACAGATTGTGTTGCTCCATTTCAGAGACTTGCTCAAGTCATTCGTGAGATTGCCCAACTCAGTAATCACTATAGCATGAATGGTACATCCCCCATTATGAAGCATACCGAGCAACATGCTTAATATTAAAAAACACACGCAAAAATACTAGAATTATACATTGACTGCTGAACTATTATCCTCTACTCATCTTGATATTGGGTGTCCCAAAAAACACAAATACACCGGTGTAACTTTCCAAACGTCAATCTTGAAAATTTTACCTTACAGCTCTCGGCAAATAGGGCTATTTGTTTCAGGGCCTACAACATCCAAAATACCCAAAGTTGGAAGTCAACAACCCCCATGTGACAATTGGGTATTATTTAAACACTTTTCTAGGGCTCTCAAATGTGTCTTTATAGAGAATATTTTCAGGGCCTATACAAAATGTTATTGAGGCCCACGCTCTGTTTTCTCCTATGTTATTGGTGGGGTGCACACTGTAAGCATAATCGTCCACAATATTACACATTGCTTCTCGGCTTGGAGGACTAGGACAACTCTAAAAGTTATCATCAATAAACTGTTTATGTAGACAAGGTAATGAGAAAAACTCAAATAAACAGAAAAACAATTATTGGGCTCAGTCTCGGGGCAGTGATAGAAGTTGCAAAGAAAAAAAAGAAACAAAAAACTAGAATGAGGAACCGATGAATTGCTGTGATGGACAGCTAATTCAACGGAATGTGTTTACGGTCTCGTCATCATTTTTTTGTTGGTGGGGGGGGGGGGGTTGGATAATTGGAAAATTACTTTGACGGATTTGAATTCACAAACTGCTAAAGCCGTCTAAAAATAGGTCAATCTGAAATGCGGAAACCTTAAGAACATGCAATGCCAAAAAGCCCCCCCCCCCCATCTTGCCCTCCAAAAAAAAAATGTTAAAAATAACAATTATAACGGATACACTAATTCATAGACAACAAAATTGATTTCAATACGTACACAAAAAGTTAAATATATTCATTTCTTTCCGTTCAAAGAAAATAGACTTAAATGATTTCCCCAATGTTTTCCACACAGGTGACTCATTTGTGATTTATACGGCGAAATTGCCAAGCGGGTTAAATACTTTGCACTGTGTGCAAATGGGGGGAGGGGGGGGGGTTATAATAATTTTGGGAGCTAATCATCCTTACTCGCAGCTAAGAGCTGAATTGCGAAGGACGCGGCTACAACGTGTTTGAGAAGCAGGCATGCAAGGGCGCATTCAGCTGCCAGCCACATCAACCCATTATGACCACGAAGCACAGCCAAGATCGAAAGTGTTTGATTTTTTTCCTGAGGGAGGAAAACCGGATAGTCTGGAAAACCCTCGTGGCACAGCAGAGAACCAACGCACAACTCAACTCACATATGGCCCCGACCGGGAATCGAACCGGGGTCACCTTGGTGAGAGGCGAGCGCTTTACGCACAAGCCAACCGTGCCATCGGCTTTACATTGTACTGGTGTTGTTCGTTTTGGTAAATAATAATAATAACAATGACAGTATTTATAAAGCGCCAAATTGCCAAAGGTTACAAGGCGCTGAGAAGAAAGGATAAAGATACAGAACAAAGATAAAGACGACCAGCTACGGAAAGGGAAAAGGTGGGGTTTGAGAGCATGTTTGAACAACCTACCTCCCCCCCCCCTCAAAAAAAAGAAGAAGAAGAAGAAAAAACAAAAGGTCTCCGAAAAGATCACGTCATAGAATATGTCTATGGTTGGTCTACGTAACTGTTGGTTGGGAACTACAAGAATCCATTACTTTTCTCAAATAATATCCCGAACTAGCCTGCCTGTGAATTATATATGAATATTCAGTGGGCCAAAAACTAATAGCCAATCAGAGCGCGCCTCTCCTAAAAAGAAGTAAAACCGAAAAACTACTAATGCGAAGTTAATTTGTATTATTTTATTTTCCCTAACTCTTTGTCGCTTATGCTTTGATTTGCTTCAAATGTCTTGTAGTTCTTGATCTCTCTCGAGTATGAATTGTCCGAATCACACCACTTCTGCAGCCACCTGTGCGGAGTCCACTTGGCATGCCCCTTAAAGTGCTTCTCGAATATCTGGCGGTAGTGGTAGCATTCTTTTGTACGTGGAGGTTTGAAGGGAAACCGTTTGGGGGCGCCCTCTAGCATGGCGTCACTCACCTAAACGTACGCACCAATTAGAAATGGGAAGGGAAACGTAAGTCATTTTGTTTTGGATCTTTGAGTTTCGAAGAGCACAACCATACAACCAATCTCAATTTTTTATATAAAATTGATTTGTCTAAAACAAATACAACAAACTAAACAAAAACACGAATAAATAAAGAATAAGTTAATCATTATTATTACTACATATATTTTGTGGCAATATTTGTATTGATACCAAGGATGCACTACAGGTGAGAACTCAATCACTGTAGCTGACAACCAGAATCTGTGTGAAAAATAATTAAAGTGATGCGGAAGTCCGTACCCCATGTTGCCTTGGATTGGTCGAGTTTGTCTTCGAAAAGCGTTTGTAACCGTTTGTTATAAAATGCATATGATTAGAAAGATATTTTAAAAGTAGAATATAGTGATCCACACAAGTATCACTCGAAATTGCGTGGTTTTCCTTTTACCCCGTCGACTAGCACGGTCGGCCATTTATGGGAGTCAAATTTTTGACTCCCATAAATGGCCGACCGTGTTAGTTCGCAAAGTAAAAGGAAAACCACGCAATTTCGAGGCAAATGTGTGTGGACCATTGTATTCTACTTTTAAAATAGCTTCTAATCATATGCATTTTATAACAAACGGTTTCAAACGCTTTTCGAATACCCACTCGACCGATCCAAGGCAACATGTTCCTTTAAGTGACCAATTTCTGAGTTAGCCCGACCCGGATATGGGATATGTCCCCCCCCCCCCCCCCACTCCCCACCCCAGTGCTGGAATCTTAGTCAATATTATAACCCGAGAGATTTTAAGTGTACCATGTGAAAGTGTCACCTGTCACCACTTTCGCCCAAATGGAGAAGAAAAATGTCTCAGATGTTGTAAAAACTACACAATCCTAAACAATGAACAATGTGTGGTTGGGTTGGCGTGGGTATCTTTCCTGACCATCCACATTATACGGACCCCAGTTCGAAGCCTTCCGGGTGAGGGGGGCACTATATCTGCCTATTCTTGCTGACTGCATGGGTTTTCCCTTGATTAACTCTCTGGGGTTTTCCTTCCACATCTAAAACGGCTTCTCGGCACTATTTTGGTTCGTGGCTTGAACAGTGATTTAAATTCACTTCTATGAGAGCCATTGGCTTCACAACCAGATTTAATGCAATAAAATGAAATGAAATGAAATAAAAGAGAACTTTGGTATTTACCTCTTGACAGGCAAACTCTTGCAGACTCTCATACCATGGTTTCTCAGCCGACGACAGACCATCGCTGAATGCTACTTTCGGCCTCCAAAGGATCTCTGGTGGCAAAAGTCCTGTCCCATCAAACGCCTTCCGGAGTAGATACTTCTCAATTCCCTGTTGAGGACATCTCATACTTGCAGGCAGTGACAGATAGTACGAGGTCAAGTGATGGTCAAGTAGAGGTACACGCACCTCCAAACTAGACAAGAAAACATTTCGATAGAGCACAACACGTGTTGTTTTAGACAGAACAAGCTTTTACCAAATTTAAGTCAAGAAGGGCACGCAACTCCAAGCTTGGCAGTAAAACATTTCAATATTCTAGCTTTTGCCAACTAGGAGCAACTTCAAAGTAGGAAAAATACAACATGTTGACACCCTAGCTTTTGCAAACCTGTTTGCCTCTATCTAAAACCTTTAGCCGTAGTAAACTTATCTTTCGCAGTATTCCTGGGGCCGATTTCACATCGGCCTAAAATTGATTTTCCCTGCATATCAATCATAGTTGCTATGTAACGTGTTATGTCCCGATTTAAATTACTATGAAAATACTTGAAGTTTTGTGCTTTGTGAAATCGAGCCCTACATCTACATCTATTCAGCTACTTGTCAAAGCCTATACAGCATCTGGACAAGGGGTGCGGCTGCCGACAGTTGACGGTTTGTGTGTAAGTGGGTGCTGAAATATGTACAAAAATAAAGATGTGTGCAAGTAAAAACAGGACTTGATGCCTACTCGCATCTGATTGCCTCCTTGAACTGCTCCAAGGTGGGCAGCTCGCTAATGTGTTGAGGAAGCTCATCCCAGTCTTTTATGGTGCGAGGAAAGAAGCTGTATTTGTATGAGTCTGATGATGTTCTTAGTCTTGAATGTAAATTTCAGGCGATGTTGACTTTTGGTTGCTCTGGCTTTATGTTTGATGTAGTCTGGGAGAGGAATAGCTATCTACTGGTTGAGGATCTTGTACATCATGACTAGACGCGATTAACTAGAGCCCTATAATACCAGTTCATCGTAAAACAATTTATTGTCAGTATTACTAGAGTGATTTGTATTGTTTCAACATTAATAAAGTTAAGATCAATCTAAGCTCTTTGTGAATCATCCCCTGGTACCAATTAGTGGCAATTAGGCCACCGCCTGAAATAGTATGTTTGCTTGGTTTCCTTAATCACTATTTCCACAAAATGCGTTCCCATTTTGCTATAAAGACCTTCCCCTCCACCAACAGTTGACACGGTACACTCACCCATGTGCTGCAGTGGTACGGTCCGATCTCAATACGTCATAGAGGTATAGATCCTTCAAGAGGCGTCGACTTTCAGCATCCCCCACTTCGGGAGAGGGTTGTTTGTGGAAGTAAATATACCCCTGGGCAAGCTCATCAGACCCCTCTCCTGAAAATATCACTACCCTGTCTGTTTCTTTCTGAATGTAGCGAGAGACTAGGTACATGGCTGCAATGGAAAAGTAGTCTTAATTTGACACTTTGAAACGCTAGGTGGCAGCAGACTTACCAGGTAACGTTTCAACGTCTGAACATGTGCACATTACCAAGAGCAATGAATTTACCTGGTAAGTCTGCTGCCACCTAGCGTCCCACAATCCCTTTGGCGACGCTGGTTTGTTTGATTAGTCATTAATTAATAAAATATTGTAGGATTCACAACAATCGAAGGGTTCCAAATGGAGTTTTAGTGAAGTACTCATTTTCAAACAGATAGAGTCAGTCCTCATAACAATACACAAAGTCTTTACCCCAAAGTTGCATTTTATTTCGAAATTTGAAACATGTCATTATCGGACACTCTAGTTTGACACTCTAAAGAGGAGTTTCTGTGCCAGTCAAGGGCTCTTTTAGCATTCCAGTTCAGTGTAGAGCGCAATGAAAGTAGGGAGCGTTCCACAGCTATAATGCCTCAACATGCTCATCTTTCACAGTAGCTCTTCGGTTTTTCTAAGGTTTGTGATGAGAATATAGGGAAGAATACCTTAGGAGCTTTGATGGCATGTTAGGTGCAATTAAACAAGATAAAGGGGAAAACATACCTATTGAGCACCTGATATTTGAAGTGTCCCAAGTTTCCAAGGAATAAATAACGTCTTCTAAGACGGCAGTTCCTTCCTCTGGAGTGAATGACACCTCATGATGTTCACTTCCAATGTGCGCTGCTACCTATCAATTCAATTCATTTCAAATCAATCACTATTTATTTCCATAAAGAGAGAATAATAAACAAACTTGTACAATTAAGTCAAAGACAGTCAAGAACTTGTTAAGAAAAAATTAACATAACGTATTGGATTCGGAGCAAACCAATAAAGAGGCTTTTACAGAAGCCAGAAATTCATGTTTTAAAATGACCAATGAAAAATACAAAACGAAACAAATGAGAACAAAAAAATAAAGGAAGACACAAAAAAAAACCAGTTTAACCCAAAGAGGAGTATTTAAGAAAAAAAATAATAATATGGTAATGAATGTGGGATAATACTACCAATGAGGAAGGATTTTTAAAGAGGGTCACTTATAGTATACAAATAATATTGAGTGGCTCAGAGTGGAATGGGAGGAATATTATCGCTCGGTAAAATTTGGACTGTTCCATTTCACGAGGCGAAGCCGAGTGAATGGAACAGGCTATATTTTACCGAGCGATAATATTCCTTCCATTCCACGAATTAAAGCCACTCAGTATTTGTTTTATATAACTGACATATAGATTTTTGTCATTTGATGTATTTTGAAAGTATAATATTATGAAAAATCTGTTTGTTTGACAACCAAAAATCATATAGCGCGGCGTGGCGGCAACAATGCACAAATTTAATAGCAATCGGATCACAACCTTTTGCACAGGTGCTACTTTGTTTTAGCAGCGGCGTAGTCTGGTTCTCAGACCCCAACATCTCCGACTAGGCTCTGTCGATTTTTAACGAGAGACGTCAAGGAATCTTTGGTCAGGGGACCAGACTAGCAGTAGCCTTGATCAAGGCGCTACAGCCAGCCGCGATCTGCAAAATCCCAGTCCCCATCACTGAATTCCACCAGTGCACCCCCATACATAACACAGTGCATATAATACGTATACAGCGTATGTACACACATACGTACTGTACATGTACATGTACCATCTGTATACGGTACACTTACGGTACATGGGTACTTCCTAAGTAGCGCCTTGATGGTTTTGTATCTGCCAAAATTTAGGGCGGAGCTCATTATGCTAATGTTTACTAACAACCCGTTCTCATTGGTTGTTGGTTGACCTATAAACTGTCGCTGCGATGTCAATCACAACGTTATGCAAGCACTCGCACACACGTGCTCGTCGACGTAATTGTAAACAAACCGTGGTTGTAGTTGCAATGGCGGCGGGCGAGGGAGAAATCCCTACTAGTAAAACAAAACTGTAAGTCGCTGGAAATCAGTGGTGTATAATTTGCAACACAACTACAAAAACTTTCAACAAAATATAACAACCGCGTTTAATGCATCAATCATGGGTTTAGAAATAAAAGGAAGAAAATTAGAACATGTGAAATGTGTTTGAGAAAGGTTAAAAAAGTATCCAGGTGTCATGGGTTTCCGGCAAGATGGCTACTTGGTAAGAATTCTTAGGTGTTGGGCATATGACAGTACAACACACCCATCCCCTTGAAGCACAAACACAGACCAGATGAGATAAGAAACCCATCTGTTTATTTTGTCTTAATGTAGACATATATTATTTATTACCTTTCTCGCGGTAAATCAAAGTTGGGGATCGAAAATATGTGTTGTCGAAAACATACCAGACGGTAGAAGATGGCGTGTGGCTGAACATGTGGCTGAACAACAACTACAAGTAAAGTTCAATTTCATAAACTAACTCTTGCCATATTACTAGTACTACACTACAACGTTGCACTTTTAGTACAGCAGCTTTCAATTCAGGGACAAATCTACCAGCTACGTTGTAATTATGATGCTAGTCCTCGTGTTATAATGAAACGCAAGACAACGAAGTTGTTCGAAGTTGTTCAACACCATTACCGACCGGGCGAGTCTTGTCCGGCTCACCCGTCCGGCAGCGCATTCAGACCCCTTACAATCATAGCTATTATAACACCCCTTGCAAGTATTCTGCCTGCTCATTGGTTTAGAGCGCGTCACATGACATGTCCTAGTTTTGCTAGACGACGGCCGTGTGATAGTGCGTCGGTTTGCCATGCGCTAGTCCGAAGACTAGCACACGGCGCCGTGCGCTAGTCCGACAGACTAGCACACGGCGTGCAGTACCCAGACGTCCGTTGCGTGTACGAGGATGATAAATTAATAGTCTGTAACCATTTCGGATTGCACGACACTACATGCAACACAGTAAGTAAAAGTGTTTGCAATCTGTATTCGCGTCGTCCGTGGATTGTAGCATTCAGGTCTGTAACTTAATAATAATAGTACAGTATTTAGAAATGCTTGGGGTGTTATAAAACAAATATTGACTGCTTTTACTCGTGCAACGGTTAAAAACTATGACTCCCTCGGTGATCCCGTGAGCGTTCTATTTTCCCTCGGCTTTGCCTCGGGAAAATAGAACGCTCCGGGGATCACCTCGGGAGTCATAGTTTTAACCATAGCACTCGAAGCAGTCAATATTTGTATAATATACACACCACGCTCCCGACACTGCTATAAAAAGCACGTATTACAGTACATGTCCATACAGCTAGCGTACAGTGTACACACACACACACACACGCACACATGCATGGACGTGGCATGATTGCTTGCAGTAATACGTCATTCTCAATCGCGCCTGTGATTGGCCAATGTTTAGAATGACACGCCCACATCATGAATACCCTTTTATCGGAATTCCGATAAAGCTTTACAAACCCATCAAGGCTGTTGTTTGAGCCACGTGGGCGAGGTTGAAAGTAGAAAGACACGACCGTACTCACGACTACGCTATACTGTTCTCGCTGTACAATGTATGGTAATGTACATTTGTGTATGCACTGCATGCGTGTGCAGCGAACCGGGCCGGGGAACAGTACGTCAACAGCCTTGATCAAGGCTAGACTAGCAGCGGTGCGGCGACGCTGTACTGCTCAAAAATATTGGGAACAAGGATCGTCGTAACTGTTGAATGGGAAATGCTATTCCCCATGGGCGAATATGTCTTTTTGATCGCCGGTGCGGATTGGAGTAATAGTGAATGTCACGTGAAGTAAGTTCCATCAATCAAATGACAAGGATCTGTATATGTCAGTTATATAAAAATGAATATTAAACACAGATAGGTTAACCAGACAAAACACGTTAAAAACAGATTCCAACATTTTTAAAACTATACTCGTCACTCTCGTTGGCCGATCACTCCCCGTTTAACAATACCATGCCAACATATTCAAACTATTTAGCTTTTAACATAAGCGTACGTTATACGTTTATAAATCACTTTTTAACAAGTTTATTGCAATACAACTTTACTTGGTTAGAAGTAGGCCTATAGCAGCTTTCGATAGTAAAAACATTTTTTTAGAATAATTACACTTTGAAGTATTGGTTATGTAAAAATAAGTCAGTTTATATGACCTTAAATAAAAATCTTTAATTCTCAGATTGTGTATTCTTAATAATGATTGTTTTCCCGAGTGGACATATTACTCAATCCGGATCTTATCTAAAAACGCCACCATTCTTTGGGATTAAAACTATCAAACGGGTATACTTTGCGTTTAAACCATTCCATAAAAAACCATTTGGATTATTATGTAAGCTTTAGTTCTCATCATTTGCGTTCGTGGAAAAATGCTTTATGTCCATTGTAAGAACAGAACAGTATTTTGCTCGAATCTCTAAAAAAAATGTGTATCGAATGCTTGTACCTTTCTAGACTTGGTGACAAGTCGTTACAAACACACATGCTGACGTTCATGCAACAGTCACAGTGTGATTATACATTCATGTAACGGTTGTAGGTAGTGCGTGGCAGCTTTAACTGACTCACACACGTACTGGGATCGAGGGTGTGTGTACCGTCCCCTTAACCACACCGCACTTTAACAGTTACCGACTTGATTTCAAGACTAACCTTTCTCGCTGCCAGGATGTCGGTGCTTCCCTCCAGCCCAATAGAGTAGGTTTGTATTGGGTACTGGATACCAGACTCCTTGGCTAACTTAACTACAAGAGCTGCTACCAGACTAGAGTCTACGCCACCTGAAACAACATGCAGTTTAACACAAAATACTATTACATCAGGAATAGAGGTTTTACCAAAAAACAAACTTAATGTGCGATAAGCACTAAATTCACTGTTGTCCCTGTATGCAGCAAAGTAGAGTGGTTCAAAAGCCAAATAAAAAGAGGCATTTTTTTACGTCTTGATATTTGACACATTAATTAATACAAGAACAAATTAATCAACACAACTTAATAGTATAACCTTTTGAACATTTTTGCATTACGCTTTCCCCACATAATTATATAAAAAGGGTAGATCTAAGTATTAATAGAACTTCAAAATGACATATATTATCTAGAGAAAAAAAAACCAATTTATTTGTCCAGCGCCTGAAATACAATGAGCGTCTGTTTGAGTTTCAAATGGCTAGTTGGCGGAGAACACGGATGGGGAAGCGTAACTTGAAATTGAATTAAAACTATAGGCATGACGATAGATTAAGCTGCCGGGCAATCTCAGTGGTCTACACTGGTTTATAAGACACTTACCTATAAATGCAGCAAAGCATTTATGGGTCAAATCCTACCCGAGTAAAATGGCTGTGATTGTGTTCACATGATTCGGGAAAGTACTGAGTATTATAGTGCTAACACACATCGGTGCAAGGGTACAAGTAAATTTTAAGAAACAATTGTGTTTTGGCATATGGCACATTGGAAGGGAAAAGTTGTTGAAAAGATGGCTGAAGAAGGAGACTAAAGACTTACCTGACAAGAGACATCCAATGGAGCGATGACTCATCAGGCGTTTACGGACTGCATCGGTCACGAGGAGGCGGATATTTGCATAAACATCTTCACCTGTTTCCGGTAGGAAAAAAATGATAGGAATGAATTTACCAAATAAATTTATTGTATTGAAAAAAAAATTAGCATTTATTTGAAATTAATTTACCACTTGGTTGCACACACGATGGGATGTCTGACCACTTAGGCTTGTTCTCCAATGAGTGGAATTCAACTCGCTCACAAAGTGTGACTTTCCCTGATGGGGCAAGATCGTAGCTTTCTATATTTCCAGGAGGAAATGGAATAATTTCAAAGTCGGGAGCACTGTCGGTGTCCTCATGCCCATGATCAAGTCCAAGCAACCCTGACAAGAAAAACAGAAACAAAAATCAACCAATGGGCACAACGTTGGTTTTCCTTGCAAATTTCAGCACAATTTCTTGCAAAGCCCCGCCAGTAGAAATCCACTTAAACGATTTTGTTAAGCTATTCATGCATTCATTTTCGTTTTCGTTCACACACGAATTCGTTGTTCTCAATCAGAACCATTTCAGTCTTTCTATTTCATTTTATAGTCATGGAATTCTACACTTTTACAATTTCTAAATTGAATTTTGACTACCTATTTGCACTTGACGAAATTGAATGGTTGACTAGCAGTATAACTCTATGCTCGGGCTGTTACGAAATTGAACGAGTCTTGCTACCTAATGCAATTGAATGATCTTATTTTGACCAGTGGATGCTGATGAATATGAATTGCTCTTTTTGACTATTGAATGATGATTCAAATAGTATTTTTTTTACAAAAAATGATTGAACTGATAGTTAAAATGATATTTATTTTATTTTTTATATTGACCGATGGAAATTGCCCAGAATTCAAAGTGTATTGTGAGCGACTTCAACCAACCTTTAGCTTCAGAGCAGATGGCCAGAAACCCATCATCCTTCAAGAGTCTAAACATTGGCCGAACTCCGTAAGTGTCTCGACCAAGGTAAATCTACAACACAAGTATTGATAAAATGGTCCCGTTATAAAAGCTCAGCACAGTTTATTTAAAGGAACATCACTTGTTGGGGAAGTTCGGTTTTTCTCATTTTGTAATTACATTGAAACTAAGACTTGTTTTTTTTTTTTACGGGGCTTACGTATTGTTATTATTATATCCGAACCTTTGTTTAAAAGCAGTGGACACTTGGTAATTGTCAAAGACTAGCCTTCACAGTTGGTGTATCTCAACATTAGCATAAAATAACAAACCTGTGAAAATTTGAGCTCAATCGATCATCGAACTTGCGAGATAATAATGAAAGAGAAAAAAAAAACTTGTCACACGAAGTTGTGTGCGTTTCGATGATTGATTTTGAGACCTCAAATTATAAATCTGATGTCTCGAAATCAAATTACTTCTTTCTCGAAAACTATGGCACTTCAGGTGGAGCCGTTTCTCACAATGGTTCATACCATCAACCTTTCCCCATTAATTGTCACCAAGAAAGGTTTTATGCTAATAATTATTTTGAGTAATTACCAGTAGTGGCCACTGTCTTTAACCTATCAAGCACAATGTTTAGCTTGAGGAGTGCATTTGGGGACAATGTTCACCTTCTTGGCAGCCGTGTCCAGTAAACAGAAAGCGAAGACACCGTCCAGCATAGAGGCAGCGTACTCGGCTCCTCCCCGAACATAAAGATGAATTAAGATCTCACAGTCACTCTCGGTCAAATACTGCAAGTCAAACTGCTTCTGCAACTAAATGAAATAACCAGTTGCAATAAATAGCTGTAATAAAATTATGTATCCCTTTGTTTTGAACTGCCACACATGGTATGGCACACAGTAGGTGTCCGTTTGGTTATCTGAAAGTTATTATGCCAATAAGTCCTCTATGTTCGAAGCTTTCGTCAGCACGTTTCGATAGCAAAAAACAATTTGAGAAACATTCTGCTTTAAAGTAATGTGGTTATGTAACAATATATCCTTGTTTAAGTCCCATATTTGAATCTGAGAATACGGCGGTAACACGTCTCATATTGTGTAGGCCTAGTCGTTTAAAGAATACACAATATTCGCCCTACTCAGGATTTTCGGAGAAATCTTAACACCACCACCTTTTGAAAATAAATGTTCAAATGTTGAATTGTTTATAGACCTACATCCACTGGATTAAAGGCACTATACACTATTGGTAATTGTCAAAGACCAGTGTTCTCACTTTGTGTATCCCATCATAAGCATAAAATAACAAACCTGTGAAAATTTGGGCTCAATTGGTCATTGAAGTAGCGAGAAAACTATGAAAGAAAAAACACCCTTGTTGGACGATTTTGTGTGCTTTCACATAGGAATAAAAGACTTCTAGAAGTATTTTAATATTTTAATCAGAAATTACCTTTTTCTCAAAAACTACGTTGCTTCAGAGGGAGTCGTTTCCCACAATTTTTTTTATACTATCAACAACTCTCCAATGCTCGTTTACCAGTTTTTAAGTTAATATTTGTTTTGACTAACTACCAAACGTGTACCTTCCCTTTAAAGCCATTGGACCCTTTCGGTTCAGACAAAAATAAAAAAGTTCACAGATTTACAAATAACTTACAGGGTTTACAGAAGGCAATGGTTAAAGACTTCTCTTGAAATATTATCCCATGAAATGCTTTACTTTTTGAGAAAACAGCAAAACAATATAAATTCTCGTTTACGAGAATTACGGATTTATTTTAAACACAAGTCATGACACGGCGAAACGCGTGGAAACAAGGGTGGGTTTTTCCGTGTTTTCTCCCGACTCCGATAACTGATTGAACCTATACTTTCACAGGTTTGTTATTTGATATAGAAGTTGTGGTACACAAAGTGTGGGCCTTGGACAACACTGTTTACCGAAAGGGTCCGATGGCTTTAAGGCAATCGAACGGTTCCAGAAACCAAATGTATATTTTTGTCTATACTTTAATCAGCGTATAACCTAAAGGCCTATATATAACGATGCTCTGCTCCCAACCATAACAATGTTCGAAAATGAGTAAATATCTTGTTAAAAAGAGGGAAAATGCTACTCTGTCAAAGGAGTGGCGCGGATGTAGCCCACCTACCGCGGATTTCACTTAAGTCCCAATTTGCGTCCATCTCTGTCACACTAGTGCAATGAGATCGCAAATCCATCGCTCTTGCGACGTCGCTGGGTTGTGCGATTCACAAGTCGTTGCAGTCGCGATAATACAAACGGGAAAATAAACGTTTTGTCGGGCGGCTAAAAGTAGTGACCTTTGACGAAAGCCACCAGCAAAATGTCTCAATTTTTGTGACACGGTTCGATTACCTTAAATGGGACATATTGTTACAAATTTACCATGAACTTATATTGTGCGGTCCCTAAAGACTCATCGCAACAAGAATGCCATTGCTATAAATTGTTTAGCGATGGGTAAATTCGTCGCAAAAACTTGTTGAAATCGTTATCCAAAGCCCATCGCTATGTTGCAATGGATTTTGAATGGTTTCTGCGTTTGCAATGATCGGTTCCGACCTTGGCAAAATTTTCGTTGTCCTAACTTTTGCACACACAAAAATTCTCAAGTGTAAGCGATTTTACAGATTAGCAAGCAAATTAGTGGCCCATCTTTGGACTTTCACCATGGATTTGCATCGTGACGTCATTCATTCTCGTGCAGTAAGCATGTACCGGACAAGTCGCACAGTATAAGCAATAAAATCGGCCGTTAAAGACACTGGACACTATTGGTAGTTGTCAAAGACCAGTCTTCCCTGACCACTTGCTGTATATCCACATGTGCATAAAATAATTAACCTGTGAAAATTTGAGCTCAATGTGTCGTCGAATATGCGAGATAATGTTGACAGAAAAAACACCCTTGTCACACGAAGTTGTGTGCTTTCAGATGCTTGATTTCGTGACCTCAAATTCTAAATCTGAGGTCTCGAAATCAAACTCGTGGAAAATTACTTCTTTCTCGAAAACTACTCCATTTCAGAGGGAGCAGTTTCTCACAACGTTTCATACTACCAACCTCTACCCATTACTCGTTACCAAGTAATTAGGTTTTATGTTAATACATATTTTGAGTAATTACCACCAGTGTCCACTGCCTTTGAGCAGCTCTATGAAATCTGGCCCTGCACTTGGCCGTACCACACGGCCTAAAATGGCTCGGCCCAAGCTGAGGTTTACTTACAGTGCGGTGATTGTAGATTTCTCCATTGCACAGAACGTAGATATTGGGATGGCTCTTGATTCGCATTGGTTGCATACCAAAGAGGTCATCCATGATGGCCAGTTGATAGAACACTAGACAGCAGTTACTGTAATGGCTGATGTTCTCAACACGGAACGAGTCAGGGCCTCGATGTGCTATGTTCAGCGAATTCTGGCACTGTTTGAAGACGTTTTGGTCGCTGCCGAATATCGCCCAAATTCCACACATTTTGCGTCAAAATACGCTGCCTTCTCAACGAAATCCAAACCTCGATCTGTTTAAAAAGATAAATTGAGTAAAGATATAAATTTAGTTAAACAATGATTTAGTTATAAAACTACACATGATGTACAACTTGTCCTTCATTGCAGTAAACATAGATTTCAACCCATAGAAATACATCAATTGGATTGAGAAAGAAACACATTTAGAATGCTTCCAGTTTGGTTTAAGAACTTTTTAAGCAAATTAATATCAAGCCTATAAGCCCAGAAGACTTCCGACGATGATAATAAGCCAAACAACTCTCTCCCTGGCCCCACTCCATCTCTAGTAGGGGGATGGTTTTTGCCCGTGGTCTCCTCCTAAAACCCTCAAACTGTACCCCGCTGAAATCACTTGATCTGTATATAGTCCTAACGCTCGTATAGAACCAAACGAGAAGAGATAAGACAATGAAGACATTTAGGTGTGGGAGGAAACCCCAGAGAATTATTCCAGGGAAGCCCACGCAGTCAATAGGGACTGAAACCCCCATCCACGCTGTGCCCTCGGTGAGATTCGAACCGGGGTCCCAGAGGAAGAAGGCTTTGCAAGATAACGCTACACCAACCTGACTGCCAACCTGGTACCGCTCCCACCATATCCCGTCTTTAACAGTGCTGCTGCCTCGAGTTCTCAACAAATAACCATACTCACTGGTCAGTACGACCGCCGCCTTGAAAACAGTTGCGTACGTAGGTTAAAGGCACTGGGCACTTTGGGTAATTTATTAAAAAATAATGATGATTAGCATAAAAATTTAATTGGTAAAGAGCAATGGAGAGTTGTTGATGACATAGAACATTGTGAAAAACAGCTCCCAGTGAAGTAACGTAATTTTTGGGAAGGAGATAATTTTTGCCTAAAAATATTTGAATAAAAAAAAAAGAAATTAGGCATCTGAAAGCAAAAACATTGTGCAACGTGTTTTTTCTTTGTTTATTTCTCTTGCAAAGATGACCAATTGAGTGAAAATGTTCGCAGATTTGCTAATATATGCAAATATTGGGATACACCAAGTGAGAATACTGGTCTTATACAATAACTATTACCAAAGGCGTCCAGTGCCTTTAAGTGTTAATAGATAGCTTGAAACTATGTCTGTGCCGTAACTTAATGAAAGTGCGGATTACATTTACGAATCCACACCCAGCTGTTGATTGTTTACATACTTTATAGAGAACAGCTAAGATGTATTTATTGAAATACAACATAATGTATAGGCATGCAAAAAAGACAGCTGGCAAACATATCTTTCAACTAACAAACAAAATAATTGTAAAACTGAGGATTGCAAGCACTAAATGCCTCAAAATTTGCTAGATAAGTTATAAATGTGGTACAACACCGTTTCACATAACACTCAAATCTAGATCAACTCAAGGAATAACACACATTTCAAACGTTCCTGAAAAGCAACTCCATTTATTTCTGGAAAATTCCCGAGTGACCAATTCAAATTGTATACACTGTTGCTCTTGTCTCACAAGCAAAATGAGACAAGATAACCAAATCATCAGACTACATACAAAGATAACATTTTAAAGTTGTTTTCAACAAACTAATCAAACAACAAAATGATAAAATATACTATTGACCATTTATAAATACCCCAACAGTTTCGCTATCCTATTGGTGGAGAGCACGTCACGTGTGGTGTTGAAACGTCACAAATACGGCTAGGAGTGTGTTTGAAGCTTTTATCATTATTATTAAAAAAAAACGATCAAACTTGGCAGTTAGAGGCTGAATTTGCGTTTAAAATTACAGGGCATTAAGAGAATATATATAATATTTTCAAAATTACAGAAAAACATTACGAAATATTAAGTAACACTTCTTGCTACACACAAGCTCTGTTAAGTGTTACTATTAATTTAATATTTTAAAAGATCATAAATAGAAGCACGAAAAACCCAATTGCACTACAAGAGCATACAGCAAGAGACATGGTGTGAAAAAAGGGTTACTATAAATACTAAGTAGCAAACTTGCGGGTATATGGAGGTAGAAGTTGTATAAGATCTCCTTTGAGGGAGTGTTGGCTCTGAAAACAAACGGTGTGGTCTCCACGTTTCGAAACAGTATCTCTGCTCGTCTTCAGGAGTGTTTAAACATAGGCGTGATGGGCAAGCTTTACGCTTGGCACCAATTTACATGTAATGCAATAAATACACTGGTAATCGATGTAAGCCTTCACTTTAGTGCACGCAACCCTGCCGGTTTAAACGAACTTTTTATGACCTCGTATCACTCTTTTACTCCCTTAATCTATCACCTATTATGCACGGTCTTATGTGATAACTGGCCTCCTGCTGAAGATGTTTTCAGGGCCCAATTTCATGGGACTGATCACCGTCGAATTCTGCCTGGCGATTACCATTCTCCGCTTATACGTGCAAGCGCCGAATTTCCTATGCCCTTTTGTAGTAACGTAGACTACGCAAGTGCAAAGATTCACTGCTAACCAGTAAAGAACCACTTGATGTATGCGGAATTCCCTGCTTCCGTATGCGCCGATTCTTTGCTTACGGTAAGCAGTGTTTAACAGTACGCCTAAGAGACTATACCTAAAAGACTTACCCAAATGTTGCTGACACACATGCTGTCGAGGCTCGTGAATTATGCCAGAGTTCTGCTGTTGAGCCCATGTACATGATTACCTTTGACCTCGCACCATTCATTAAGCCTAAGATTCGCAGTTAAATCCGACGTACATGACATTGTGTATACGTAAGTCAATACCGTTCTTATCCTTGCGGACTCATGACAGGAGATAAGTCTACCCCTTGGACGACCAACTAAACGCTTATCCTAAATAACATAACTAGCTGAAGAGCTATCTTCTCTCTCGTGAAAGCTCGAGAAGAGTGAGAGAATCTGTTGTGCCATGGTTTTCTTATGCCTATCCTGGATTAGGGTCTGCTCTACGCATACACAAAAGAAGTTTTAAAAACTCTCGTTTTTTGTTTTGCTCCTCCTGTAGCTAAGGTAGAGAGTCCATTGTGACTATTCACCATCAATGGACATTCGAATACAATTACAATTACACAAAAAGCACTAATAATACATGTTCACGGGCAGCTGTTTAAAACGGAAATTCACGACAAAACTATTACATAATCAGTGGCATTGAGGCAAATAATTTAAAGGCACTGACCACGTTTTTGTCAAAGAACAGTTTGTGTCAATATCAACAAAATAACAAAACCGGTGAAATTTTGGTGTTCATTGAAGTTGCAAGAGAATAATGGAAAAAACACCCTTTTTAGTTGCACACAAATAATGTGGGTCGGGATGCCTAAAAAAGACTTTAGCTGAAGTATTTTTATTATTTTGAGTGAGAAATTACCTCTTTTTAAAAAAAAACTACGTTACTTCAGAGGTAGCCATTTCTCACAATGTTTTATACTATCAACAGCTGCCCACTGCTTGTTAAATAAGTTTGTATGCTAACAATTATTTTGAGTAATTACCAATAGTTGTCCAGTGACTTTCGCCCAGCGTCTATGCAGAGTAGGTTCGTGACTGTACTCCCTTCGGATCGTACATTCTATCCATGAATAAACACTTTCTCATCCATTCTACTGAGCTTTCAGTTTGATTCATATTTTAATTGTGCTTGACTGAACCACTTGAAATGTCTATATACGTTTGGTAATGACTCTGGAAACTAATGGCAATTCAACCTTCTGTAAGAAGTACAGCAGCTTTGGGTAGTATAATGCATTTTTAGAAACTTTTCGCTTCGAAGTGTTGTTATGGAAAAAGATATCACTTTTTATCCCAAAAAATGTTGAATATAAGAAGCGTCACCGAATATATAGAGATTATATTCTTACTGTGTGGACATTATAATAGATGTTAAATTTGCATCGGGGATAAAGAATACTAATTTTTTTTTTTTTTACCCATACACCGATGTGTGTTAGCACTGTATACTCAGTACTTTCCCAGAGTCCTGTGGACATTATTCACTCAGGAGTTTGGACGATATCTAAAAAACGCGACCACCTTTTAAATAAAAAAAAAATCCACGAGTTAGGCCTGATTGTGATTATGTAAACAACTATGTAATGATTAAAACAGTCAAACGGTTCCAAAAACCAAAGATTTCATTGGTGACGAAAATTTGAACCCTTTACACAGCGGTTTGGGGAGTTATTAGTCCAATTGTATCAAATGTACCCACCAAAACTATCGTATATTGAAGCTTCTGATGCTGTCTTCGTTGTGCTGGCTATGTAAACATCAATACGGCCAATGGTCTTATGAACATCTTCTATTGCCCCTTGGCCCAGAGGTCGTCCCAGATTCCGTGATGGAGGACGTCCTGAAACGCGAATATAAGTAACACTACGAGGAGTCAACTGCCACCAACCGTTCCCATTATTACTGCTATCTACAATGGTAGACTGGACATCTGACGTCGCACATCAACGGTCGGATTGTGAATAACGCCAGAGATACCGACCTTGAGCGCCGGGTGCCATCTGATCCTCACATCCCATTCACACGAGCGAAAAATTATATTCATGTTTATATTAGTTTCATTTATTTAATCGGGTAGGTAAAAGGTACAATTATGCACATTTATTATGCAAAAATATTAACAGATACAGAAATGAGCAATTAAAATACAGAGGATGGGAAACGAAACGGCTGGAGCTAGAAGGATTGCCCAAAAGAAACAAAGTTCTTGTCCAGAGGCTCTACCCAGCTGATCCTAAAGAGAACAACAACTATTTAAAAAAAATTGAAGTATAAGAATATATGAATATATAAACAGGAAAGCAACACAAATTTTAAATTTTGCTTTGATTCGTAGTCTATCTTATACACACAGGTTCTCAAAAACGCATCCCTAGGTAGCATTCTCCTAATCTTTCCTATATGTCTCTGCACTATAACAGATTTCCATTAACTTTGTATATAAAAACTATTCTTGTGGAACGCTCTAGTCTTTACAATTCACGAGTTTCACAGTGTGACGTGAAATGTTCAGCCTCAGTGCACACTGGTCAAAAATAGATGACAAAGCCCAGGGCTTGATTTTAAAGGGCCATGAGAACGGCCGCAATGCAACTGGTAAAATTAACATCAGTACAAACAGTTGCACGAATAATATTCGTTCGTCAGTCAAACGACAATGAACAGCGTGTGCGCGCTTGTTTAAGTTGTATAATACACACAAAATTAAAAGTTTAGGAAAATATATTAGGGTATTATAAGATCAATTAACAATAGTAAGTTGTTATCATCTTCGTTATTGGTGGCCAATAGTGGCTCCTGTTGTGTTTACCTGTCCCTACTCAAGAATCTTTTTCATTTTGATCTTCGACTCCGTCAAATGTAATTGTCTTGTAATGCTTGAGCGCTCTGGCGGATGGCTCGTTAGTTTCACACCACTTTTGCACCCACTTGTACGGAGTCCACTTGGCACGCCCCTTAAAGTGCTTCTCGAATATCTGGCGGTAGTGGTAGCATTCTTTTGTACGTGGAGGTTTGAAGGGGAACCGTTTGGGGGCGCCCTCTAGCATTGCGTCACTCACCTATACGTACAAAATGTGTTTAAGGGAAGCGCATGGTTGGTTTTGAGAAAAGTTTTTAAAATTTTATCAGAACACTTTAAAGGAACACGAAACCGTTTGTTATGAAATGCAATATGGTTATAAAGATAATTTACGAATTGAATTTAATGATCCACACAGCATGTCTCAAAATTGCACGGTTTTCCTTTCACCTCGCGAAGAAACACGGTCGGCCATTTTGTGGAGTCAAAATTTTGACTCCATAAAATGGCCGACCGAAAAAGGAAAACCGTGCAATTTCGAGTGATACTTGTGTGTATCATTACATTAGGTCCTATATTCTACTTTAAAAATATCTTTCTAACCATATGCATTTCATAATAAACGGTTTAACGCTTTTCAAAGACCAACTCGTCCGATCTAAGTCAAGCACCCAATTCACTAGCCCTATAATAGGACTCTTCCGCTGTACACAGATACAGTAGTACAATACGAAAGAGTAAGGCCGCCATGGCTACCAATTCACCTAACGTTATCACTCACTAGTAACATTGCGGGAAAGCTCCGTTGAAGAATTTCCAAGTTTGGCCACAGACAATTCAGAAAGTATACATCCTTTTTAGTGAGCGAGTGTGTTCACATTGAATTACTTGGGTCAGGGGCTTTCAACAGCACTACCGGTTTGTGCATTATCCAATTTAGTCAACTGTTAAGAACTGTTGTGAACAGCAAACATAGGGTATCAGGATATACAAGACCCAAATGTATAGACCTGCTTAAGCACTCATTTTGAGGCAAATAAAACAACTTGGATGATTACGGGATCTTCAAATGCTCTTCTTGTATTTGACGACATAGACGGCAAAAGCTCACTGGATGTTTTGCTGTTGTGACATCATTGCATTCAGTGGACTTCTAGATTAAAACATTATTCCGTGACAATAATAGCCGGTTCCATTGTCACCTTCCGCAAGGAATAAAATGTTACTTAACTAGTGTAAAGGTTAAAATTGCAGGTGTCATAATTATTTGGCTGATAACACTTAAGAAAAAAAATATATATACAGAGAAGTTTATTGCTTATTTAAACTGTATTAGGCTTAAAGGCATGGTACACGTTTGGTATTTGTCATAGACCAGTGTTCTCACTTGGTGTATCCCATCTTAAGCATAAAATAACAAGCCTGTAAAAATTTGGGCTCAATCAGTCATCGAAGTTGCGAGAAAATGATGAAAGAAAAACACCCTTATTGGACGAATTTGTGTGCTTTCAGATAGGAATAAAAGACTAATATTTGAGTGAGAAATTACTTCTTCCTCAAAAACTACGTTACTTCAGATGGAGTCGTTTTCCACAATGTTTTATACTATCAACAGCTCTCCAATGCTCGTTACCAACTTAAGTAAGTTTTTAAGTTAATATTTGTTTTGAGTAATTACCGAACGTGTACCTTACCTTTAACAAAGATGGTGGTATAGTACAAGGGGATACATAGAGCAGTGAAGAGAAGGCTTGGGTTACTGGATTTAACCACAGTGTACACTGAGCTAACCAGAGGGGATATGATGACTGGGAATGGAACCTACAACATTGTATATATTGGTCAGGAAAGATGGTCAGTGAGGATGAGTGTGGTGGGAGGTCATTAGAAAATGCATAAAGTTGTCAAGTCCCAGACAGCCAGTGGGTGGGCTTTGTATTGGGATGGGTCGGAGTCTGGGGTGTGACTACATAGAAGGATGTGCAAGGCACAACACAATCTTACACTAGCAAATCACGCTTAAAGGCAGTGGACACTATTGGTTATTGTCAAAGACTAGCCTTCACAGTTGGTGTATCTCAACATATGCATATAAAATAACAAACCTGTGAAAATTTGAGCTCAATCGGTCATCGAAGTTGCGAGATAATAATGAAAGAAAAAAAACACCCTTGTCACACGAAGATGTGTGAGTTTAGATGGTTGATTTCGTGACCTCAAGTTCTAAACGTGAGGTCTCAAAATCAAATTCGTGGAAAATTACCTCTTTCTCGAAAACTACGTCACTTCAGAGGGAGCCGTTTCTAACAATCTTTTATATTATCATCCTCTCCCCATTACTCATTACCAAGTAAGGTTTTATGCTAATAATTATTTTGAGTAATTACCAATAGTGTCCACTGCCTTTATCGAACGAGAACCCTTCAATCATTTACCTCTTGACTTGCGAACTCTTGCAGACTCTTGAACCACGGTTTCTCAACAGAAGATACGCCATCACTGAACCCTTCCTTCGGCCTCCAAAGGATCTCTGGTGGCAAAAGTCCTGTCCCATCAAACGCCTTCCGGAGTAGATACTTCTCAATCCCCTGTTGAGGACATCTCATACTTGCAGGCAGTGACAGATAGTACGAGGTCAAGTGATGGTCAAGTAGAGGTACACGTACCTCCAAACTAGACGAGAAAACATTCATAACAGTGAGAAGGTATTACCAATTTGCTCACGTTCGCCCAAGAATTTCGAGTGAAACGAGTTGTGCGCCGCCACCGTTGTAGTCTTGGCCCAAGACGATGGTGCTTGATTCTGAATAGTGTACTACGCGCGGTTGAATCGCCAAAGCGCGCCCGCCACGGTGTTATTTAGTTACGTGGACGGCTCGAAATCTAGACTACACTCTGCAAAGTGTAGTCTAGATTTCGAGCCGTCCACGTAACTAAATAATACCGTGGCGGGCGCGCTTTGGCGATTCAACCGCGCGTAGTACACTATCCATCAGAATCAAGCACCATCGTCTTGGGCCAAGACCACCACCGTTGGCGAACGTTGGCAACCTTAGACAAACGTACTTCTGAGGTGTTGGTGAGTGGTTTTTATAATGGCGGACAAGCAGACGATATTATTTCCTTGTCACGAACGTAGTTATAGTTGTTGCTATTTATTTGTTTAACTTGCCTCTTGCTGCATGCTCTTATAGTGCAAAATTATTGTTTTATCGTGCCTCAACTTGTGATTTTTTTATATAGGTTTTCTCGGTCAATTTCGGCAAATGAACAGCAAATTTAACCACCAAGCTATTCTAATTCGCGCGAAATCGAATGCTATTGAAAAGGGTCATTCGATTTCGTTTTATGATTAGTCAAAATGTAATGTTGTGTCATTCGATTTTACAGAATAATCATTCAATTTAACATTTCATCAAAGCAGCATTCAAATTCACAGACGCTCCTTGAGGCGTTTGTGTCACGAAAAGGAATGACGATACGCTAAGTTGAACAGACTGCTAAAGGAATTTGACTCGACTCAATACGAAATTGAATGGCCGATATCTGAATTTGAAACGCAGTAACAACTGGAGAGGCAAAACAGCTTTAATTCGAACTCATGAAAATGAAATTGGCTGCTCATTTTCTGAATTCGACCGAGAAAACCTATATTAACTTAATAGAAGCACTAATCAGAGTTTAGGTAGCAAGATGTATGTTCTGCCTTCCCAGTGTACTACAGTATTTTGTATTTTAGTCTTTGGGTATCTTGTATTTTGAAGTTGTACTTGAATAAATGTTTTTATATTTCTTAATGTTTTTCTATAATTTTAAAAAATAGTGTATTATATTTTCTTATGCTCAATTTTAAACGTATTTCAGCCTATGGCTGCCAAGTGTGTTTTCAGTGGTTGATAAAAACGCAGTCAAGTGGAGTAAGTTGAAATTGTCATTGATGCCAAGACTAGGTCTAACTATAGTGACAGTCTCGTTAATTTATTGTTTTGTTTTTGTAAAAGTAGCTGTATTCATCGACAAAAGGAGTATTAAATACTGTCCACTTTACTGTTTATTTGTTGTGTTTTATAGGCCTAATTTATAGCCGATAGAAGCCACATTTCTGTATTTTATGATGTGGACAAATGCAATAATGTCTTGTCTTATCAAACCCAGACCAAAGTACAAGGCCCGAACACCTACCTGGTTGGTTTTATGTAAACGACTGACATGGACAAAAATACCAAGGTCTCTCTTTTCCTATAATTTAGCACTTTATCAGCATTTACTCCCTTGGTTTTCCAGTCTTTATATTATTTCCTTCAACTTATCAGAGAGTGGTTTCTTATAGCCCTTCCTCCATTAATAGGTGACAAGGTACACTCACCCATGTGCTGCAGTGGTACGGTCCGATCTCAATACGTCATAGAGGTATAGATCCTTCAAGAGGCGTCGACTTTCAGCATCCCCCACTTCGGGAGAGGGTTGTTTGTGGAAGTAGATATACCCCTGGGCAAGCTCATCAGACCCCTCTCCTGAAAATATCACTACCCTGTCTGTTTCTTTCTGGATGTAGCGAGAAACTAGGTACATGGCTGTATAAACAGTACAAAAAGTAGATTAATGGTGATTTGTATAGTTTGTAGAGATGAGATGCAATCTGTCCCTTGACTCAAACACTTTTAAAGGCAGTGGACACTATTGGTAATTACTCAAAATAATTATTAGCACAAAACCTTACTTGGTGACAAATAATGGGGAGAGGTTGATAGTATTAAACATTGTGAGAAACGGCTCCCTCCACACATTAAACAAGGTACCAATATCGCACGTTTCAAGAGTCTTCTTTTAAACGTATCGAGTACTTTTCTTTAATCATCTGAGCTCTTGGGGACTTTCTTTTGGAGGTGTTATGCGCTATATAAATGCAGTTGTTCTTATTGAGGCACTCTTAAAGGCAGTGGACACTATTGGCAATTACTCAAAATAATTATTAACATAAAACCTTACATGGTGACGAGTAATGGGGAGAGGTTGATAGTATTAAACATTGTGAGGAACGGCTCCCTCTGAAGTGCCATAGTTTTCGAGAAAGAAGTAATGGTCCATAATTTGATTTCAAGACCTCTGATTTTAGAATTTGAGGTCTCGAAATCAACCGTCTAAACGCACACAACTTGGTGTGACAAGGGTGTTTTTTCTATCATTATTATCTCGCAAGTTCAATGACCGATTGAGCTCAAATTTTCACAGGTTTGTTATTTTACGCATATGTTGAGATACACCAACTGTGAAGGCTAGTCTTTGACAATTACCAATAGTGTCCACTGCCTTTAAAGGTTTATATTAGGTACTTTTTGTAAAAAAACACAATGACCACAAATTTACACTAAACTTACACTGTTGACTTCTTCCTGCGTTGACATATTCGCTTAAAAATGAATGGCCATTAATTTAACTAATTTATAGACCTAAAAGTCGCCGAGTTTCTTAATTATGCTCAGATTGTGAAGGATAAAAACCTCAAGAACCAGTAGAATTGCGTTTTCACGAAGAGCTCAAACCTTTTTGACACACTGTATGCAACGAAGACATGGCTGACACTGCGTCAAGTACAAGTGTTCCGACTTAATGCTACTCACTGTTTCATCTTAGGTCATAACTTAATTACCTTGACGGATGAGAAATGGAAAAGGGATACATACCAATGGAACTCCTGATAGTTATGGTGTCCCACATTTCCAAGGAATAAATAACGTCTTCCAAGACGGCAGTTCCTTCCTCTGGAGTGAATGAAACCTCATGATGTTCACTTCCAATATAAGCAGCTACCTAAGAAACAAACAAATATTTTCTTGAAACAATTTTTGTACCTACACTATATTTTCTCCCCAAACCTCCTCGTCACTGTCATTGGCTCACCACACCCACCAACGATAGCATCATTGAACTTATACAAACTAGTGGGATGCCGCGCTTCGCTAGATGATGAAAATCCTTTACACAAATATTTCGAAATGTAATGTGGGTGAGGGTGTTATACGCCTCTCTTAATATTTATGCATGGCGTCATAATTCTAACCCAAAATGAAGCTATTGCGCACGTCCGCCACTACTTGCAGTGGCTGCGCCCACCTCGTTTTGGGTTAGACGACGTACCTTAAATGCATACTTCTAGAAACTATAAGGCTCCCCCGTGAGCCTTATAGGGGTCTAATATTTTGGGCCTCCTTAACGCAATACGTTTTTCAAATGAGCGTTGATAGGTGAAACTGACCGTTAGCCAGCAATAACTAAAGTTTCTTTTGTACTACACTACCAAAACTTTCCCCACACACTCAATATGTATTCATAATGCTTGCATTTCCTTTTTAAAAAACATCGTCAAAAAAATGACATTTTCAAGTCCCACGATACATAGCGTTGCTACAGCACTATAAGTAAAGCGAGTTTTCGGAACATGCTGTGTGCCACAAATCTAATTTATCTACTGTTTTGGGTTTTTTTCGGGGGGGCGGTAAGAGCGTAGGCCTCTTTTTAGTTTATTCTCATCTGAATTGGTCTTGTAAACTTTCTGGTCAATAGGCTGCACGTTACGGGAGCACTAAACGTGAACGTGAAAAAAGTGTTTTGTTTATTGTCACTTTGGGCTTATTGCATCTCGCGAAATTTTAACGACAAACGACACAATTTCTGACCGCGTTCATGTTCACGCTGCTCTAGGAACAAACCTCCATACATCCCATATCTCTGGAACCCTATATCGTACAAACTAAATAAAAACGATAAATTCGTCCTCACTCCTTAATTTTCTTTAACTTATTTCACTTTCAGAAAGCATGTCAAGTTATTTTTAGGGTTTGTTACGTCCAGTTTGGGTCAATCGACAACCTCCTAAAAATGTACCCCATTCAGCCGCATGAGGTCTCTTTTGTTAATATTATCTCCAGTAACCAACCCGACGGGCCGATTGCTAAATTAGGCTACAACATGGATTTGGCAAAATGTACATTCTGAGACCTGACCGACACACTGCTCTAACCAATTTTGTGAATGGACTTATTCAAAAGGAAACTTAATGTCGTTTTGCTTAACAACTTTGACCAAATGCAAAGTTCTTTTTTACAGCTTCAAAACAGCCTTTGACGTACGTGTATAAGTTTCACAAACTTCCGTGATGGGGTAAAATTCAAAAGGAAACTTAATGTCGTTTTGCTTAACAACTTTGACCAAATGCAAAGTTCTTTTTTACAGCTTCAAAACAGCCTTTGACGTACGTGTATAAGTTTCACAAACTTCCATGATGGGGTAAACCCTGAAACTGCAACACTATACCTCCATGAACAGACCGTATTCTAAAATGTTATTCATGTACTCATTTGAGTTTACTGGCAAAAGATAGTGTTCATAGTTTAAAAACAGCAAGATACGTTTTGCATCAATAGTGCAATTTCTGTATGGAGATTTTTGTAAGTCCGAGGTCGCCACCCACTTTGAACCTAAAGTGGTCCCACGGCGACCTCCTTCACCAAGCAACAGGTGGCCTGTCTCAAAACCAGACAACACACCGCTCACAATACACTGACCAGAATATAATGAGAGGTTAGGCTCTTTGTGTAAGGCCCCCCCCCCCAACCCCAAAATGTTATTAATTGTAAAGTTCCCTTAGACACCTTCCAACCTAAAGCCGGCCCTACCCAATGTTTTCAAATTATAAAGCTTCCGTTTGATCCCATCCTTGTCCATCATGATAATTCTCATGCCGTTTGGAAGTGAATGCTTTTTATAAATATTCTCCATTTAAAAATCTTTTCAACAAATGAGTCACCTGTCAGAAGGGTTTCTAGGAAGTCTGGTAACAACATCGACCAGTGGTTGACACATGGTCGCCTGCGAAACATCAATCTGTGAGTTACTTCATTCATTCAATGCAAATTCGTGAGATTTGTTTCGGTTTTGTCCTGGCACCCAGCCTCTTCGACCCTTCGACCCTGCGCGGCAATGAATGAACCAATCCGGAGAACCATGCTTAGTACAACATGAAAGTAACCCGACCAAAAAGGGCGGACCGAATGGCGGGTGGGCGGGTAAGGGGCAATGAGTGAACCAATCCGGAGAACCATCTGCGAAACACTGTCCAATGAGTCGCCTGTCAGAAAGATTTCTAAGTAGGAAGTCTGGTAACAACATCGACCAGTGGTTGACACACGGTCGCTGCCCAAACTTCCTCCAATCAGATAACTTGTAAGTGGGAGTTTGGGTCAGGGTTTTGTAGACTTGCAACCCGACGTCTGAAACCACACAAACGTATTGAATTCCACGCACTTAACCGTGTTGATTTCCACAAGGATGCCATGCCACTGGACCTTCTAATTTCAATCCAAGATGGCGCGGGTTACGCTTTTAATAGTATAGATATTTAGCCTGTAAAGTTGTTTCGTGTTAAGAGTGCCTCAATAAGAACAACTGCATTTATATAGCGCATAACACCTCCAAAAGAAAGTCCCCAAGAGCTCAGATGATTAAAGAAAAGTACTCGATACGTTTAAAAGAAGACTCTTGAAACGTGCGATATTGGTACCTTGTTAGATGTGTATAGAAGGGATGCTCCAAAAATGAGGTGCAGCAAACTGAAAACTACGTTGACCATGTTTTGGTGGCAACATTAGGGAATAACAAAGGTGTCTTTGATAGCTGAACGGAGGTTTCTAGTATAGGTGTGCGTGGAGTGAGTAATATCGAAGTCTTATATAGCGCACGTATCTACTAAACAATGTACTCAATGCGCTGAGTATATACAAACTTTCAGAAAGATGGGTTATTGCAGTGATGAATTTTGAGACGCAGTTAGTTAGCACCTTATAATGGTTTACAAGGTGCTACGGCGCATACAGCAGCCATAGCCAGGAACACAGGGGTGAACCCCTTTTCGATAAGTGCACTGGGTTCTTTTAAGTGCGTCACACAACACATGGGACCAATGGCTTTACGTCCCATCCGAAGGACGAAGCAATGGTTATGTGTCTTGCTTAAGAACACATGTGTCAGTGTTGGGGAAGATCTTTCAGGTGAGTTGGTCCACTTCCACGACTGCATTAAAAAGTTTGGAGGGGGATTTTAAAGATGATGCGAGCGTGAATACGAAGCCAACGGAGAGATGCTGTAGTAGGCCCTAATCGATTCACGTTATCTTAACCAGCCAAATGCTCACAAATTTTAGTGATGATGTGGAAAGATCTGTCCATTGAAGGAACAAAACAGTATTTTGCTCGAATATCTTAATGTGTCTTGAATGTATACCTTTCTCGCTGCCAGGATGTCGGTGCTTCCCTCCAGCCCAATAGAGTAGGTTTGTATTGGGTACTGGATACCAGATTCCTTGGCTAACTTAACTACAAGAGCTGCTACCAGACTAGAGTCTACGCCACCTGAAATAACATGTTCATAACAAACCTGTGAAAATTTTGACTCAATTTATCATGACTCAAGTTGCATGAGAAAAATGACAGAAAAACACCCTTGATTGTGGCATTATATACTTTGTGTTTTCAGATGGCCGATAAAAAGCTTCAGCTGAAGTATTTCATTATTTGAGTGAGAAATTACCTCTTTCCCCAAAAAACGTTTCTTCAGAGGAGCCGTTTCTGACAATGTTTCATACTATCAACAGCTCTACATTGCTCGTTACCAAGTCAGTTTTTATACGAACAAATTTTTTTGGGGGGAGTAATTACCAATAGTGTCAAGCGCCTTTAAAGGCAGTGGACACCATTGGTATACTCGAAATAATTATCAGCCAAAAACCTCACTTGGTAATGAGTAATGGGGAGAGGTTGAAAGTATAAAACATTGTTAGAGACGGCTCCCTCTGAAGTGACGTAGTTTTCGAGAAAGAAGTATTTTCCACGAATTTGATTTCGAGACCTCAGGTTTAGAACTTGAGGTCTCGAAATCAACTATCTAAACGCACGCAACTTCGTGTGACAAGGGTGTTTTCTTCTTTCATTATTATCTCGCAAGTTCGATGACCGATTGAGCTCAAATTTTCACAGGTTTGTTATTTTATGCATATATCGAGATACACCAACTGTGAAGGCTAGTCTTTGACAATTACTAATAGTGTCCCCTGTCTTTAAACAAAAATAATGTCAGTGTATTGAACTAGGAGTGTATATTCGGTGAGAGTCAAGCCAAAGAATTGTTCATCATTGTCACCTTAATGTTGAAACAAAAATCCATTTTCTGACAAAGATTGGCGATTATACAATGACCTGACTTTGATTTTTTTTGGTAGGAAATTTGGATTTTAAGACAGTTTTTTTATTATGAATTCATATCTTAAAAAGAAATCAAACTGTGTGATTAAAATGTTTGCTTTTGTTCTAAGTTAACACTCCTAGCTTTACGTACGACTTGCTTACTAATTGCTATTTATGCTTATACTGTTGTTTATACCCTCCCCAGGGTAAAGCCCAGTTCATACTTCCTGTGAAGAAGAAGAATTCGCATGGGTTGGAATGTGGCCAATCCCTGTGAAACATTTCCGGTGCAAAACAGACCTGTGACGTCAAAACTTGTATCGCATTGGAAAGAAGTTATGAACCGGGCTTGTTTTTTAAGTTTCGGAGTGAATAAAATACAAAATACAATTAACCTTACCTGACAAGAGACATCCAATGGGGCGATGACTCATCAGGCGTTTACGGACTGCATCGGTCACGAGGAGGCGGATATTTGCATAAACATCTTCACCTGTTTCCAGTAAACAACAAAATTTTGCAAATATCAAACAAAAAGAAAAAATCACTGGGTTAAAGCTATACTGTACAAATCGTTTTAGAAAAATAATTCGTATGAAAAAAGGAGTTTGAAAGAGTACCCAATTTACCACAACCGACAAAGTCATGTGCACATAACAACGGGACCCGACATTTCAAGACAGATTGACGACAATGCCAGCTTGTCTTGTCTCCTTGTTTGTCAGGCCGTCTTACACAAGCCTTGGCTTAAAGGCAGTGGACACTATTGGTAATTACTCAAAATAGTTGTTAGCATAAAAACTTATTTGGTACTTGGTTCAAGCTATGGAGAGCGGTATAGTTAAACAAATTGTGAGAAACGGCTCCCTCTGAAGCAATTAACGTTTTCAATAAAGAAGTGATTGGCCACTACAAGAGTTGAATTTGGATTTTGAGACCTCATAATTACATTTTGAGGTTCCAAAATCAAGCATCTGAAAGCAAACAACTTCATGTGACAAGGGTGTTTTTTCTTCCATTATTATCTCGCAACTTCGACGACCAATTGAATTCATTTTTTACAGTTTTGTTATTAATGTGCTTATGTTGTGATACAGCAAGTGAGAAGACTGGTCTTCGACAATTACCAATAGTGTCCAGAGTCTTTAATCCGAACGCCCCATACTCTCTTCTTAGATCAACTCTTTCACCTCCATCTTCTGTTCATATTATTTTATTTGTAGTACGATTTATATAGGCCTATGTTATATTTTACGAAAGAAACGTGTGGTGGTTTTTTAATTTTTTATTTCTTTCAAGATCTTCATACAGGACGCAAATATCAGCACAACGGCTGTTTGGTTCTATGTCTTAAAAATGACAATAAGGAAAAACATTACTAAAAAATATACCAAGTCAGAGTAAAAAGGTTTTAAATTTTTAAAAGAAGAAAAAAAAAAACAAGACAATTAAAAAGAAATTAAAAAAATGATTAGTTTTTACTTAACAACCAATAGTCAATGTTTGGGCCTTAGCAGGTAACTTGTACCATTTAAAAGATTGTTTATACAATCCCCGTATGTTTAGGGGGAACAACATTATTGGACACTATTGGTAATTACTCAAAATAATTATCAGCATAAAACCTCACGAGGTAACGAGTAATAGGGAGAGGTTGATATTATACAACATTGTGAGAAACGGCTCCCTCTGGATTAACGTAGTTTTTGAGAAAGAAGTAATTTTCCACGAATTTGATTTCAAGACCTCAAGTTTAAAATTTGAGGTCTCGAAATCAAGCACATGAAAGCACACAACTTCGTGTGACTTTCATAGTTATCTCGCAACTCCGACGACCAATCGAGCTTAAATGTTCACAGCTTTGTTATTTTATGCATATGATGAGACACACCAAGTGGCAAGACTGATCTTTGACAATTACCAATAGTGTCCAGTGTCTTTAAGAGAATCAACATTTCTAGCTAGTATTAAACCTATGTCTTGACTTGAATTGAAAACAAAATACCATTTGGTTGCACAGTCGATGGGATGTCTGACCACTTAGGCTTGTTCTCCATTGTGTGGAATTCAACTCGGTCACAAAGTGTGACTTTCCCTGATGGAGCAAGGTCGTAGCTTTCTATATTTCCAGGAGGAAATGGTATGATTTCATTGTCGAGATTCTCAATTCCATGATCAAGTCCCAGCAATCCTGAAAAAGGGAAAAGTTCAACTATAATACAGAAATAATTTGTCATAAAAGTCCTTTAGATGACCCCAAAGGTGTAAAAAGGGGTTTACTGGAAGACCGATGCCAGAGTCGTAAAGAGCGGAATAATGTTTTAACATCGAACGGAACCGATTGTGCCAAACCACTGAAACAATATCACAAAACGAATGGTGTTTCAAGTTATCAACTTGCCTGATTACAAATTATGAAAGTGTAGACATCAAGGATGGGAAAAAGAGAATATAAAACAAGATTTTTTAAGAAACAAATCCCCCTCCACCATGTAAGAGCACATAACGTGAAATGGCATAGCGCGTCTTAAATGGAAGGTAATTGGTAATTACTCAAAACAAAAATTAACTTAAAAACTGACTAGGTAACGAGCATTGGAGAGCTGTTGATTACAACATTGTGAGAAACGGCTCCCACTGAAGTAGCATAGATTTTGAAGTAGAGGTAATTTCTCACTAAAATAATAAAAGACTAATAGCAAGAAGTATTTTATTCCTATCTGAAAGCACACAAATTATTCCAACAAGGGTGTTTTTCTTTCATAGTTTTCTCCCAACTCCGATGACCGATTGAGCTCAAATTTTCACAGGTTTTTTATTTCATGCATATGTTGAGATACATCAAGTGAGAACACTGGTCTTTGACAATTACCAAACGTATCTTCCTGTGTATCAGGCCTGTACTGTACGCTTTGTTTTTAAAAGGGCAAGGGCATCAAGGCATTTTCTCCTTGATAAAGGGCACCCCATGAGGAAATGTAAACTTCCATTGGAGCATTTCAATGCCCCCAAGGCAAGACCGGGGCATGGGGGCAATAGCGAGTCGTTGCCTCCCTGAAGTGTGTCTTGTGAGTGACTTCAACCAACCTTTAGCTTCAGAGCAGATGGCCAGAAACCCATCATCCTTCATGAGTCTGAACATTGGCCGAACTCCGTAAGTGTCTCGACCAAGGTAAATCTACAACACAAGTATTGATCAATGGTCCAGTTATAAAAGCTCAGCACAGTTTATTTAAAGGAACATCACTTGTTTAGGCTTAGGTTTTATAAACTTTTTATTTTATTTTAATTACATTGAAACTTAGACTAAGGTTTAATTTCGTTCAGTTAAAAAATCTTGTTGTTTCTTTACTTTTAATTGTTATTATATCCGGACCTTTGTTTAACCTATCAAGCACAATGTTTAGCTTGAGGAGTGCATTTGGGGACAAGGTTCACCTTCTTGGCAGCCGTGTCCAGTAAACAGAAAGCGAAGACGCCGTCCAGCATAGAGGCAGCGTACTCGGCTCCTCCCCGAACATAAAGATGAATTAAGATCTCACAGTCACTCTCGGTCAAATACTGCAAGTCAAACTGCTTCTGCAACTGTATTAAGAGAAAAAGAAAATAGAGTTAGCTGATTGCGAACTGCTTTCAAAAAGGACGTTATATGGTATAAATGCAAACAGAAGAAGGTTATGATCTGAAATTTCGACCCTCCACTCCAGCGTCTTTCTCGAAGAGAAAAGAAGAGAACTTGTGTGTCTCACCTTCTTTCAAAATACCACTGTAGGCGTCCTCAAAGACCCAATTTCATAAAGCTAATTACTCACAAGCAAATTGCGTGCTTACTGTAGCAGACAAAATGTGTGTAAGCATAAACGTATCAATGGATGCGTTCGTTTAGCTTCCCTGTGGATCGACCCCGGTCTTCCCCGGTACGTTTGAATAGCTTTGGCGTCATTCCAGGGGCTCACCTGGGTCAACCCCCAGTGCCCTGCTTGTGGGTGGGTCACTTGGGGGTGACCTGAGGGGCATGCCGTCACAACGAGAGGGAGAGTGTGATCGCTCGATTAGCTCTTGTCGGGGGCTAACCCGGGTGAGCACCGCGGGGTAGACCCAGGGAAGCTAAACGACACACCCTGATTTACCAAGTTGTAGGACGCCGGCCTTCTATCGGTTTTGATCTACTTGGCTGTTTACACATCAAAATACTGTTCGGCTCAAACTGAAGGTTTACAGTTATTTGTAGGTTTACTTACAGTGCGGTGATTGTATATTTCTCCATTGCACAGAACGTATATATTGGGATGGCTCTTGTCTCGCATTGGTTGCATACCATAGAGGTCATCCATGATGGCCAGTTGATAGAACACTAGACAGCAGTTACTGTAATGGCTGATGTTCTCAACACGGAACGAGTCAGGGCCTCGATGTGCTATTTTCAGCGAATTCTTGCACTGATTGAAGACGTTTTGATCGCTGCCAAATATCGCCCAAATTCCACACATTTTGCATCAAAATACGCTGCCTTCCAAACGAAATATCCAAACCTCTATTTATAGAAACAAAATAACAAACTGTATATGCAAGAAACTATGCATCAATTTGGCTTGCTACTAAATAATGATACAGACATATAACTATAAAACGCATATGATGCAAAAGCCTACTTTATGTAATGCTTTATTATATTTATGGCATAGTCAAATGTAAACACTCGTTCACCTGCCAGATCATATCCATGAGATCTATTGATTGTAGAAAATAAACACACATTGACCTGGAACTGACCTATCCTGCAAATACTGCTGTGCTACAGTCCATTATCAGACGTAGGCCTATCAGACGTGAACTTACCTCATCTGAGTATCTTTATAAAACCGGAGTATCTTCCCTAATCTGAATCACTTGACACATTTGGTAATTGTCAAAGACCAATTATCTCAACATATTATACATAAAAAAAACCTGTGAAAGTTTGAGTTCAACTGGTCGTCGAAGTTGCGAGACAATAAATAAAAGAAGAACACCCTTGTCACAAGAAGTTGTGTGCTTTTGATTTCGATACCTCAAATCTAATTCTGAGGTCTCGGAATCAAATTCGTGGAAAATTACTTCATTCTCGAAAACTACATTACTTCAAGGGAGGTCTCGCAATGTTTTATACAACCAACGTGCGCCTTGATTTAAGACCAAATCATGACCAACTATACCGTACACTGGTCCTTTTCAATGACTGCACGTTTATTGGTTTTAGTGTCTGTGGCATACGCTAAGCCAGCGGACATAGAGTAACCTGGACATCTGACATCACACCCCGAGGCTCGTGAATAACGCCAGAGACCGGCATCAAAAACTGGCGTGTGTTTTAACCTTTGACCTCATTAATTTCACCTAGGGTGCGTTCGTTTAGCTTCCCCCTTGGTCGACGACACTAGCCCCACTTGTGTGGCCAAGGCTAGCTGAATCCTTAGTCACACGTCCATGCCATTTCCTCATGCAGCTAAGAAATAACCAAAAATAAAAAAATTCTGGCGCCTCCCCTACGAGTCACCCGGCAGTATAAACCGGCTGAATGTGTTCACCTAGCTCTTAGCTTGCTTTGTGTGTGTTGAAAAGTGAAAAAAAAAATATATATATATATATATAAATATTTTTAACGATAACTTTGCTACCTTCTCCGACTTTCCTCGATTCGTATGCGGCGCAGCTATCTTGAAATTATGCCAATCAGCATGACGTCATCGGCCTGCCGAACTGTGGGCTCGTGAGGGCGCGAATACAAATCAACGGCTATTTCAAGCCTACTCAGAACAGTACGAAGAGTGTTTTTCGAACGTAAATTTTAGCCGTTCTAGAAAGAAATACAATGTAAAACGGCTCATCCTTAATAAATCACTGGATTCGCACATACTACATGTATGTACCACTGTTGCATAAGCCTATAGACGCGACAAACGCGGTCAAAGAGCTATCTCCACCCTAATTTTTGCCAAGGCTTAAATGTAAGCTACTCTGGAAAACAATACAGTGTAAAAAGTTTCAAAGTCTATCCAGTTCAACACATTTACACACACGCATTATGGTGTAAGGGTACAAGCCAAATAATTATGCGTGTGATATAAATTTAACATCTACTAAATTCCAGCTGATTATATTATAACTAAAAATCAAATTTTGTCTGTTAAATCTTAAAATAGTAGGTCTTTATTGGAATGACAACTTACCCGGAATTATGGTCAACAATGTGATCTAAAGCAGGGTGGGCCAGATTGCCTTGGCGCTATATCATGCTGGGCTTACCGGGCGAGGGCAGTCGGAACCCACGGGCCACCGTAACCATTCTGCCCGTCCCAGCTGAGCTCGGCGCCCGCTCTGCGGTCACTCTTTCCGGTCACAAGCTGAACCTCCATCAAAGGCGATGAACAATGTCCGTATCATGCCACAATATTTTCATCCATTCTGAATCAAAATATAAACATCAAATTTAGTCAAATGAGATATTCCTTTTGGTAATAATTAATGAAAAATTGGTAGCATGATACGGAAATCTTTCCCATGTAAGGTAGGCCCACCGTGACTATCAACGCACGTAAAATACCCAAGTACACTTACTGCAAATAGACGGGAGAGAAGTGGTTCGCCCCAGTGCTTTCATTTTCAATACCTTGTGGAAACCAAGGAGAAAACAAAAAGGGGAAATAAAAGGACTCCTTAGAGAAATTCTAAAGACCTGGGTGATCCACAAGGAATTTTATGTACAAAGTCTATGGGAAGATCTACAGTACAGGGACAATTGAAAGAACAAAAGATGTCTCCACATGGATGTAAAAAAAGGAATGTGTGGGTCTGACAGTGCATTCAACTATCTTTAATCATAAGAGGCACTACAAAGGAAGAAGTAGAAGGAGCATGTCGAAGAATCCACAGTTGTGGATTTCAAAGTTGAAAACTTAATAAGGGTATCTGTGAACGAAACGTCTTGGCTTCGAAACACATGCCTAACTCATGTGGGAAGGAACAACTTTGGGTACCAAACAGCAGACGAAAAGACTTGGGAAGAACTTAAGACCATTCCATACATACCAGCGGGACAGTTAAATCACTTGAACAGTGCAAAGTTATTTCTATACTGATTGTGCGGTTTCACACTGCCATGTATTGCTCAACACAAGATAAGATAAATTGTTGGCTCAAGTAAACAGGAAACTTCAATACGAAACAAGCCGAAATTAGGAGTATAAAATAAAACATAAAATAGAACAGGTATAATTTTCCATAAACACATTAATTCAAAGTGAGTGGTTCTCAAATCGTTATACCTCTCCTTCAATGCGTCCTAACGGAACTTATCTCGTCTTAAAGTCCTAAGATTAATCCTAAGTTAGGAAGAGTTTGGTGAAATCGACGCAGGGCACATTTTGATAATTGTCAAAGACCAGTATCTTCACTTGGTGTACCCCAACATGCATGCATAAATATCAAGTCTGTTAACAATTGCACTCAATGGGAGACTTTGGAACGCTAGGTGGCAGCAGACTTACCAGGTAAATGTCCATTGTTTACGTAGTTCTGAGCATGCGCAAATTACCGAGAACAATGGATTTTACCTGGTAAGTCTGCTGCCACCAAGCGTCCCGAAAGTCCCCTATTGATCATAAAAGTTGCAAAAGAGTGATGACAGAAAAAACTTCGTTGTTTCGGTGCTCTTTCAGATGCGTAAAACATGCTTCAGGCCTGAGGTCTTTTAAAGTCACCTGGAAGTGGTATTTTTTCAAAATAAAGCTTTTGTCACTAATATATGTGTTTTGATGAGTGGAATGTAAATAAACAGTTTGCTAAGGTTTTAAAAAATCAGTTCTTATGTTATTTACAAATTTAAGAGTAGACCCCGACCCGAGAGGGCGCTGTTCGTGACGTCAATCGAGGCAGACTTTGCCTGTAATGCGTAGAGTAAACACAACTGCAAAGTACATGTACGGACCAAATCGTGAGTTTGTACGTTTCAATTTTTTTTCCGGGAATGCCGACCGGGTGTATTGCTGCTGAACGCAGAAAAACACTTTTTGAAATGTACCAACTCACGACTTGGATGTACATGTACTTTGCACGTGTGTTTACTATACGCATTGCAGGCAAAGTCTGCCTCGATTGACGTCACAAAAGGGGTAGGCGGAGTCAGCCCCCCAAACAGCTTTATATATTTTTTAAACATATAAATCGTGACAAACAATTACTAAAAAAAAATGTTTTATTGTTCGTAAGCATATACTCTTATGTTTGAAAAAAAATATATATATTTCCAGGTGACTTTAATATTTATTATTACCTCTTTCTCATAGACTATACGCTACTTCAGGGGAGTGTAATACTACCAACATCTCTCCATGATTGCTCGTTACCAAACAAGCTTTTATGCGAACAATTATTTTCAGTAGTTATCAATAGCGTCCAGTGCCTTTAAAAGAAGTAATCTCGAAAAGATTTATCAAGGACAACACGACAAGTTTTTATCAGACTTGAAGTAAGATTGCTGCTGACAGGTTTCAACAAACAGGGTAAGTCAATAATCTGTTTGTATATAGCGTTTCCTCAAAAAGAAAGAAGGGAAAAAAAAACACTGAAAAGGGTGAATCAAACCCGAATAAATTCAACAGGGCGTAAACGTAATGCGTAATTTAATACACATGATCGGGTGGATGGTATTTAATGTTAGTTTGGACATGTCAACACATTGAGTGTTGTTACTTAAAGGCACTGGACACTTGGTCATAATTGTCAAATACTAATATTCACACTTGTTGATGATAACAAATTTGCATAAAATAACAAACCTGTGAAAATTTTTACTCACTATGTGGTCATCGAAGTTGCAAAATGATAATGAAAAAAAAAACAGGAAAAAAACTTGTTGCACAAATTATTTAATGTGTGCTTTCAAATGCCCCCAAAAAGCTTCAAGTCTGAAATATTTTAATATTTGAGTGAGAATTTACCTCTCATAAACTACGTTACTTTAAAGGGAGCCATTTCTCACAACTCTCCATTGCCAGTTATATCAACCAAGCAAGTTTTTATGCTAATAATTATTTTGAGTAATTACCAGTAGTGAAAATTTTTGCCTAAGTATATAAATCAAACAGGGGGTCTCATCTTTGTGAAAGCAAAGTGATGCTTAAAGTGTTTTTTAACATTTGTCATTAAATAATGTTAAGCAATGCATGTTTCACAAAAAAACAAAACTAAAAACGCGACAGAAATTGAAGTTGCCTTGTAAACTATGTCTAAAAAAAATGTAAAAAAATCGAAAACAACAATAATAGTCAATATACGGTATCATATAGCCGTTACTGATTCCTTTAAAGACAGTGGACACTATTTGTAATTGTCAAAGACTAGTCGTGACAGTTGGTGTATCTCAACAATATGCATAATTTCACATACCTGTGAAGATTTGAGCTCAATCGGTCGTCGAATTTGCGAGGTATTAATGAAAGAAAAGGAAAAACTTGTCACACCATGGTCACACGAAGTTGTATGCTTTCAGATGTTTGATTACGAGGCCTCAAATTCTAAATCTGAGGTCTCGAAATCAAATTTGTGGAAAATTACTTCTTTCTTGAAAACTACGTCACTTCAGAGGGAGCCGTTTCTCACAAAGTATTATACTATCAACCTCTCCCCATTACTCGTTACCAAGTAAGGTTTTATGCCAATAATTATTTCGAGTCGGCCTAATTACCAAAAGTGTCCACTAGCTTAAAAATATTTGCACCAAACTGCAAATTCAAAGTTGTTAATTTATATGATAAGGCCTACTTTTTTACTTCTTATCCCCTTTAAATCGGTTGAGAAGTCTTTTTTAACCGGGCCTTCGCCTGACTGCAGACCCTGACGGGTGTTTGGCGCGAGTTATTGTGGACCTGTCACAAATATGAATGAAGGGGGACTGACAGAGCTAAAACCACACAAAGCTTCTTCATCCGACTACCCCGCCTCGACCCATTCTTCTCAGTCAACAATACCCTTTAACGAGCGTCTCTGCACGGGCTGAGTGACAGCCACGAGCTCACCCCTGATCCACGTAAAGCCTGGCTGGAGTTTTTGTTCTGGACTGGTGGCCACCGTTGCACGCCAGTCAAACTAAATTCAATCAGGCAGCCGTTTGTTTGTTTCACCAATTGCTTTGAACATTAAGAGCCCAGGGAATTTAGGTTCCCCCTTGTTGATGAGCTAGGTGACAAGGCTGTGAAAACTAGACGGAATACCAATCCTTGGATTACTTGTGAGGAGGACATCAGTCTAGCAACATCACTTGCTCTTCGAGTTAATCACCAAAGTTGAAAAATTCATTGAACTCCAATTTTTTTTGATAATCTTCTTCTGATAATATTTTTTACAACATGACAGTCACTTTGAGCTTCCTGTTTGCCTGCGGCTTGGTTGTGATAACCGCTTTACCAGCCGTCGAAGGGTACTTTTTGGCGTGGACGTATGGAAGGCACAGTGGAACAAGCAGCGATGCCTCGATAGAGGATGACACTCGAATCAACCACCCGAGAAACGTCTACAACAGAGCTACTAGAGACGACAATGCCACAACGGAGGATGAAGTGAGTATTTATTTTTCTAAGACTGCGTCTAATATTTCTAGAATGTGCACCCCATTAGATATCAGTTAGCATTTTTTTGGCAAAAAGTGCGAATTTTTAAATTAGGGTCACGACTCAAACATGTCAAAACAAAGAAATCTTTGAGGCGAAATAGTTGTGGTTTTATAAGGTTTTTCAAACTAGGTTGTTGTTTGCAGCTGATCAGGCAAGAGTAGACAATTCTGTACAATTTTGCTGATGAAAATTGCACTTTTGTTTTCCTCCCTGATACCCACAGCTGTTGGAAGTTTGCCAGAGTGACCGTACGTGCGGGCGGGGTTTGTACTGTGACAACCATTACGGAAACTGCGTACAGCACAAACTTGAACTAGAGCCGTGCCGTCGTGACGGTCACTGTGACCGGGGACTGGAGTGTCGATTCGGAACGTGTCAGAAGGTTCTCAAACTGGGAATGGAAGGTGAGCTTATACTTCAACAAATAATCTTAAAGATTTACGACAATTGTCCGCTGCATGCCAACGATGTACCCACCGTAATTTTGATCATGTTATATTGAGTTTTATTCTTACCGAACATTAAGGGTTTATCATTAAGAATGTACATTCCAGGAGGCTTAAAAATGTGTCACAAATTTGATGGCAGGATAAGAAAAAATCACAACAGTTTTATTCGAGTTATTACATTTACTTAAATCCTCTATACTGACCGACCTTTCAGTCCACTTGGTTTGGAGTGAAAGATGAACCAAACGCAGCCTGCAATTTGATTGGCTATTAATTACTCATCAACATCGATTGACCAGTTGTTTTGCCATTAGCAGAAACCTGTAACCACAATGAAGGGTTTCAAAAAGTTGTATGCCACGAAAATACACCGAAATTGAATATTTAACAACTGGGTGGTCGTATCGTGATTCAGCTGGGGGAAAACACATCATAACTCTTTGTGTATTTGTTGTGTTTACTTGAAGTGTAACTTGTTTACGTCGAGTAAATACGTTTAACAATAGACTTTGCTCTCGCCTGTGGGCTCTATTTTGACACCCTCTCCAAAATTACACAATTAAAATTAGGCTAATTTGATCTACTTCACATAATGTTACCCCTTGATTTCCAGAAACTATGCTCCATCCTTGAAAATAATTGGGGTTGGAAGTCTAGGAAACTGTCAGGTCCAATAATCGTGCCTTTGGTTCTTGAATGAGACAAGCAGGAGGTGGGAGTCGTGCTTGGTGCACGGGTCTGTTAACTGCTATAAACAACCCCTCCCCTTATTGTTCCGTTCGACAATGCCCTTTGATTGCCGTGTATTGATGGAGGTGTTGGATTGTGAAGATTCATTGGAAGGATTTCTATTTAAATTAGTGGGATCCTGTATTTTGTTTCATTAATCTGGTATTGTTGCGAATATTGAGACTGATTGGGAACTACGTAGTGTGTGTGTGTGTGTGTGTGTGTGTGTGTGGGGGGGGGGGGGGGGTACAAACAGACTGGTGGCACCTGTACATGAAAACGTCCCGTGCCGTGAGAGAAAGTTCCCCATTACTGTGACAGACAATCAACACTAGTGCAAAATTCTTCTAATTGCTTAGCTTTTCTTTAGGGCCTTGTCTCATGAGGCAACTTTTTTGCAACTTTGGAGACAACTGCAGTGCATGCTACAGTGCCACTTTGGCAGATTGTTAAAATAATGTCTTACCATGGAATAAGGGCCTTGCTCTATGGTCTTAATACGATCCAAATATGTGAACTTTTCAAATGCCTTATCTTCTTTGAGATTGTAGTGTGGAACTGGTTGCATGTAAATTGCGTCGTGATAACCCTTAGACTTCCAATAAACATACACAGTATACTCATGTCTTGATACGAATTCAAACCGAGTCTGGATTGACAAAATAGTCTGACCCCATTTTAGTAGCAGTATCCAATGTCCTTGTTGCGTATAGGGAACCTGACAAGATGATGACAGCATTGGCAATACTTGCACATCTATTGCTTGGTCAATAATGCCCTTCCCAACTATCTAGAAAAACGGTGCAAGGTCTTTTAGTTTTAAAACTCGACACCAGAAAGACAGTTCCAAATGGTTCCAACGAGCTGAGTTGGCATTGGTCCACTCATTGCAACGATAATAATTCCCAAAACCCAGGGGGAGCGCATTGGTATGTCATTTTGGGGGAGAGAGAAAACCCGAGCAAATAAGAACACACAGAGAGTTTCCCTTCGAACCAACACAATCACGACTGTCACTCCCTATTGTTGCGAGAGATCGTTACCCGCTGTTTTCATTGTAGGGGGTCCCCCGGGTGAGCTGTCAAACCGTTTGAGTGGCAGGCTGATAATAGTAATGCTTCTTTACAAGGGACAAACCAAAATCCGAGTTGTTGTATGGTTTCGGTGGCTGGGGACATCTAACTTCATCCTATTTTTTTTTTGTCAATGTGCGCAGATATTTTAAGGTCTTATAGTTTACTTATTATTATTACACGAGAGATTTGCAAATTTTACTGGGCTTTTATACCCTTTATAATATCAAAACTAGCATACAATCACCATTAGACTAATCTTGAATATTTCAAAAAAGCACAACCGTACGTTTATAAAAGTTACCGCATCGGAAACAATTAAGGAATTAATATCGTAAACCAATGTTCAACTTGTTTGTGATTTGTTGTTGAGTATATGGCATGTCATGAAACCATGACAGAAATTTACAAATTGGAAGCTGTCCGTTACGTATAGACTACCCACGTGCAGCAAACGGACGACAATATCTCTGCAAAGCACACACTAAACCACTCGTATGAAGAAAGAAACAAAAACCCTAGTTGGTCTAGATTTCAGTTGACACAACCATTATTGTTCGTCGACCCACAAAAGAAAGCAAAATCCCATACTGTTTATCCTGTTGTCAATTTGTCAATCTCGCTCAGGAGCGAGAACAATACACTTCAGGTTTCCCTTTTGGGAGCTTTGCGGCAATTTCTCATTTCAGTTGTCAGGGACGGGTTTTTTTCTGCTGGTGTTTTATTTTGTTACTGTTACGAAGGCCGGTCTCGGTGTTCCTTTTCACTGGTTGACAGTTGTTGGATTTAGAGAGAAGTGCCCAGGGCGAAGTTGCATGTAACTGACAAGCGTAAACCCCTGTTATTAAGTGCAGTACTTCGCTGACTTAAGGGTACTTTGTATTTTGACTGAACGTGTAATCTATGATTATTTGATGCACCATTAACTCTTTTATGAGTGAAAGTATTTCATTTACATGCGTTTTAAGTACAGGACCAAATTTCATAAACTCTGTAAGCACATTAATTTGCTAAGCACAACAAAGTGTTTCTTAGCAAAAAAAAAAAAAAAAAAAAAAGACTAGAGATTGAGAGTTTGTGAACAAACTCAAGGTGTTCGGTTACCGGGAGTAAAAGCCTGGATTAAAAAACAAATATTACAGCTTGCTTTGTTCACAAGATTTGTAATAAATGATTCAAATTGCAAAAACTGTCAAAACAACATGATTACGTCATCTAGTAAAAGTGTATGTTTGGTGACGTCATCAGTAATATTTGTTTTAAACCAGACCTTTGCCAGACTTGTATGCTGTGATGGTAAAGCATCAAAGGATGTATATTTCAACTTAAAAGGCAATAAACAACGCCCTTTCAAATCATTTCACAGTCACTTCCGGTTTAAACAGATCAAAAGGTCAACGAAAGTTCACCAACATTTCCGTTTTTGTAAAGTACGTAAAGCCCTTTCATATGATGTATAGATTGTCAAAATAGCTTATGAACTTAGGAAATATTGACGACTGTAGAAAAGACTGTAAGGGGCATGTATGTTTTAACCGCCTTGAACGAAGACTATTCTTAATGAAGCTTTTTCGCGCTCTATGGACCTCTACGAACAAAAATAAGAGGTGTTCCGGGCTGTTGGCCCGAACACCTAAAAAAACTGCCTAAATGAGGTTGATATTGTTGTGGCTGTGCCCTCATTTTTTCTTTGCTGCGCAAAGCCAATGGACCCTTCCCATGAAATATGCTAATTACATTCACGCATGCGTACAGACCCTGTTGGTTGGCAAACGCCATAGAGTTGGGAAAGCAGACGCGCAATCGCGTGTGCGTCACGCACCCATTAGCCGTGTATAAAACAGCGCGATGTTCCCTTATTTTGCCAACCAAAACGTTAGTGCGCACGCGCTACGTGCAATTTACGTATTTCATGGGAAGGGTCTAATAAAAAAAAAAACGGGCCTTGAATGAAGTTACACATCGAATGCTTCATGTCTTTAAAATCAAATCATAGGCTAAGCCACGCATTGATGCCATAAAAGGCCACGGACATTTGCTGTATTTACGAGCCATGCTCAAACACCAAATCAACAACTCGTCGAGTAGACCTATTTTTGATTTCTTCAACAATATAATATTACAATCAAGAAAGAAAATATATCGTTTTACGTCGTGCTTCGTTGTTTTCCTCAAGTCCTACGGATGCAAATGTATTTCAATGACGTAGAAAGAAAAACTTATTGACTCTTCTATTTATCTTACAGGGGCGCGATGCAAGAACGACAAGGACTGCGGCGATAACATGTGCTGCGCTAAGCAACACGGAGAATCCGTTTGCAAGAGAAAATTACCCCTTAACGCAAAGTGCTACGTTCCGGAGGGAGGAGTGGAGTATACAATAGACAGCATTTGCCCGTGCGTAGATGGGCTCGTCTGCAGGAGAACGCACCAAAGTAGAGAGTAAGTTTTATCGTAGGCTTTCACACACACACAACACAAACACAAAGGCGAAAGGTTGGGAAAGTTTAAATACTAAAAAATATTATTGTTTGAAGCAATTAAAATCTTTTGGGAAAATCGAACCTTCGTAGAACTTTGTCAACTCAGCCGCACAAAGAAATATTTCATACGTTTGACGCGATTAAACTAAATTCTACAAAACAAAGGCATACGACCAAGGGGGTAGCAAATTCTCTTTAAAAAATTAGGAAAATTATGGCAAAGCAAAAAAAGGGGAAAATGGAACAGAGAAAGCAAGAAAGCACTTTTTATCCGGTATTTGAACTTTTTTTAAAATTCCGGTGTGACATTACGGGAAAATACCCCCCTCTCGGACACCTCCCTTTCACCACCACAAAGTCTTACCCATGCAACAAAAGCTCACGATGCCAATCATGTAATTATTTCTTTTTTTTCCCAGAGAGGATTTCGTTTGGCAGTTCTGGACCGACTATGACCACATGCGATGCACGGCACTCCACGCGGCACCATCCAAATGATGTCGTTACATAATTCTATCCAAGACACCACATCAACAAACAAACTAAACAAAGTATTTGTAAATCTTAGATGTATATAATGAGCTTATAAAGTTTTGAGACAAAGAATTAACTTCAAAAGTTAACTATGATATGAACTCCTTTTTTGAAATGTTTACTTTTACTTTTTTTTTAAATACGAATTGCTCACTCAAAAAATGTAAATGTTGTATTTATAACGTGAGTGGCAATGTAACTCTTATAGGGCAGTCCTTTGGTATTGACTTAGCCCGCCTTGGGCTGTAAAATGGCTCTCTTTTAAAATCAGTCTCATCACATGTATTGACCCAACAAGTTTGTTCCACAATGATAATTTCCCTGTTTTAAATCAGCCTCGTTGACAAATACCACAACAATGACACTACCTTTCTTATTCTACACTTTCTAAATCCTTCAAACCTACACTTTAGTTTTGCTTGATTTTGACATAAAAATATTTACGATTCAGTAAGGTTTTTCTTATCGAAATGTCTTCAGATTTGAGTTAACGGGAAAAGTATCTTAATAGCAATGTTATAAACAAAACACTGTCCATTAAAAGCATGGTACACTTTTGGTAAAGACCCTACAAGTTATTGACAATAAAATTAGTAAAATAAATTGTTAAAGATCAATGGGGAGCTGTTGACATTGTGAGAAGCTAACCCTGCTATTAGAGAAATTGTGTATTTTTTAAGAAAGATGTAATTTTCACCCTCGACATTTGAATATGAGAAACACAGGCATTATATTTGGCTCTATGGAAAAAGTAGGAACAAAAGTTCAAGTACAGGGCTTTCTGTAATATGATAGACTTTTCAGGCTATTTAAATTTCTGATTTTTCCAAGGGCAAACAAAATTGGGAATGCCTGCTAATACCTTATCATGTATCTGAAAGCACAGCAAAAATTGTGTTTCTGACCAATCGAGTATAAAATGTTCACATACTTGAAATTGTAGGCAAAGGTTGTGATATACCTAGTAAAGAAACTTGTTGACAACTACCAAAAGTGCACCCTGCAAAACGCGATATTAATAATTCAGCTCAACAACAAAAGTGCTTGTTTTGTTTTGCCACTGGGCCTACAAAAGGTCTTCACAACCTGGGGGTCAATTTCATAGCGCTGCTTCAGCACAAAATCTGAAGCTAAGGACAACAAAATTATGCTTACCAAATTAAGGTTACCAGCCAAAATAATGTGTCACATGTACAATAATTGTGACTGGTATCCTGCTCATTTCAGCTAATAGCGGAATGTGACAAGCAATATTTTCTGCTTCCAGCTCTATTAAATTGGTTTCAGATAATTGGTCGCCTCGCTGGTAGATCAAGAGTACTGTGAGGACTTCGTTAGCAACTTTATTCTATACCGTAAACTAAATTGACCAACGTCAATAACAATTCTTGTATTATACTGTATAGAATGATAGGAATGTGATATTCATATCTTTTAACATTTGTACCATTTATAACACGCCAAAAATTAAATCATACTTCCATATAAAACTAAACAGTTTTTCTGTTATTGCTGTCTTTAATAGTCCATTTCGGTGTCTAATTTCCTCTAGGTAACCCATTGGAAATCTTGATCAAAGAAAAGTTTAGACTTGTGAAGAAAACAAAAACTTTAAAATCAGCGAAGTCACAAAGTAAAGCCAAACTCTGTGGGAAAACCATGGTGGATATTTCTTCAAATTGGAGAAACATCACAACGACGGGCCAGAATTTGAACTAATGTGAGACTATGTGACAGCCGTCGATTTCACAAAACTCTTCCTAACTTAAGACTAATCTTAGGACTTAAGACGAGTTCAAACCCTGCACTGTAGCATGCAGACCTTAAGATTAATTTTAAGTAAGAACGAGTTACTCGTCCTGACTCGAGATAAGAAAAGTCCCAACTCTTTGTGAAATCGACGGCATAGAGCTGCTAAGCACAAAAAACTGCTTAGCATGAAATTTCTGCATCGCTAAAAATGGGATTACCAACCAAAATGTCCACATGCACTGGTCATTTGGGCCATTAAACATTCCTTTAATCTTTCTCAGATGACTGGGATGCAGCCCTGAGCTGCTGTGTGGTTCTAGTGTTTTTTTAATACAACCTCTACCCTCTACCCCGAGTATAGCAAAGCATCTTGCTCAAGGACACAAGTGTGACTAATGTCATGACCCGGATTCGAACCCACAACCACCAGAACTTGAATTCGATCCCACTCGGCCATGACACCCTACAGAAGGTTTTTAAACAAAATGGAGAAAATAAAACTTAAAAGTTCTCAACTCACATGCCAAGAAGACTTTGCTCTCGACATCTTCCGTGCTAAACCTCAGGCTCTTTTACTTGAACTTTTTCAGCAACATGAGTCCTTGAAGTCAACTCCTGCAGTGGCTAATAAAACTGTCTTATAATTCACTAAATGAGTAGTCACAGCACAACTTCAATTCTACTACCAAGCATTTTCAATGTTCTTTTTAATACAAGATGTCTACCACATACAAAACATTAGATCCAAAATATAAAAATCATTCACCGCGCTTCAATAAGTAAAGACAATACTTTTTTAGAGTGCATTTTGAAAACAATTACACTTCCATGCCCCTTTCACACTCAAGCTCAAGGAATTTCATCTGGGATATAACTTGGTTGACATATTATTAACACTTGAACTGCTACCCGAGAAAACTTCTGGGAAATGTTTTACCTCTTTCTGGGAGTAGGGTTTAACGAAACCAGGGTTAGCATAACGTGTGTTAATTTCGCACAAGAGAAATGCTGTTAAGCTTGGGGTGGTGTTTATGTTTAAACTCCCCAGGAATTTCCCAGGGGTTTATATGTCCTGTGAATTCTGTTTGCAGTGTGAGAATGGTTATATTCAAGACTGAACTACAGTGTTGGTTATCACCACCCCTCTCACAAAGTGTTTCATGTTTTTAACAGTCTTTAACACTTCTAGTAATTTCAACACAATACCAATTTTGTCTTAAGCACCTTTGGAAAAACGGAAATGTTTCAAATTTCAAGTGTTCTCATCCATAAGCATCTTTTCACTGAAAAAACAAAACGGTTGACAATCTTTACTAACGGAATTAGAAAAAATGTTGTATAAAATTTACCAAATCGGTGTACTTTCTTTAGGTGTACATACATTGTGCAAAACAATTGACTAAACATCACTTTCAGATCCTCATGAGTTTAAAATCAAAATATTTATTAGAGAGGAAAACCAAAGTTAAGGTGTAAAACAAAACGGCTGCAGATGCAGTTTGAATAGCCACATAACACAATGCATGTGAACTGTGCATCTACACAAAAACATTGCAAACCAATTTGAAGTATTTTACTCTGACAACAAGGAGTGTACAAAAACTACATTGGGGGCCATACAACGTTTTGCATATTCATAATGCGACAATGGTTGTACACCTTTGAACATGCGTTGCAAGTGCAATACAATGTCTAATTTGCATACAGTTTTCATTAAATATAATCACTATTCTACCCGCCTTTTTTGTTTAACTTGAGTACATAATTTCAAAATGGTTCATATCAATTGGGGACCATATTGTTTTCCAACTCAATTAGTCAGTGCCCCTATTTAGTATCCTCATAATCAGCTTCCATAGTTGCTATTGCACACAGGGATTATGACCAAGTTAGTGGCCACATATGACTACAATGTAAGAAAAGATAGAGCATCCCTTGTGGTTGATAAAAGCAAACGTAGTAAACTTGCAGGTAAAATGTTATTATGAGCAAAAACACTTATTTGGGAGGAGTTTTGGCTCTGGGAACAGAACCAATTTGAACTTGTTTAGAACGGTATGCTCTGCCCTTCTTCAGAGGAATAGCAAGAAGAGTAAACTATTCAAAACGTTGAGACCAAACCGGCTCTTCTCAGAACACACTCATCTCCAAAAAGTGTTTTATACATCCATTAGTTTACTACCATAGTTTTTATGGTCCACACCATGCACAGCTTCAAACATCAATGACTACAATGGGGTTGATAACAAGTTTATACACCCATAAATATATTGAAAGAGTTACAGCACCACAGAGAAAATGAATTTGACTTGTTGAGCTGTTTATCACGATGCCCAATTTAGCAGGTGTCCGAATAAGTGGCTACAGCTGTTGCTAATAGCAACCTAACCTTCAACGCAATGATGAACCAGCCACAGCCATAGCCAGAGATGTAGCCGCTAATGTCGACAAAGCCTCAAATTACATTCTGTTGCGTTTAAACCTACAACAACCCAGGGAATAAACAACTTACTCTGTCTAAACTTTGATGAAACTTTACAATATTTCCAAACACATGTAATACTCAAATGAAATCACTGCTAACTTTTCTAGCATCATTATTTTGAATAATAAAAAAACTTTGAAAAAGCTCCAGTGCTACCAAAAAAACCACCCTATTAAAATTAAATATATCCAAGAATACTTATCACATAAAATTTCAATCCCATGTTAAAGGCAGTGGACACTATTGGTAATTGTCAAAGACTAGCCTTCATAGTTGGTGTATCTCAACATATGCATAAAATAACAAACCTGTGAAAATTTGAGCTCAATCGGTCATCGAAGTTGCGAGGTAATAATGAAAGAAAAATAACCCTTGTCACACGAAGTTGTGTGGGTTTAGATGGTTGATTTCGAGACCTCAAGTTCTAAATCTGAGGTGTCAAAATCAAATTCGTGGAAAATTACTTCTTTCTCGAAAACTATGGCACTTCAGAGGGAGCCGTTTCTCACAATGTTTTATATCATCAACCTCTCCCCATTACTCGTCACCAAGAAAGGTTTTATGCTAATAATTATTTTGAATAATTACCAAAAGTATCCACTGCCTTTAAGTTTCTATGAAGTCAAACGTTACAACTGGTCAGAGTCCCAAAATAGAAGTACAAAGTTTAACAGGAAGCGTCTAGCATCTCAAATCACGTATTTTGAATTTTAAGGCCGGAAATCCATATGTCCCTCATGTGTTCTGTGTAATGTGTCAAAATGAACACACATCATTCCATGCATCCGTATTGCACAGTGTTGTCCATTAAAAAAAGTGTAGTTTTAGTTTAAAAAAGCACACTACGCATTACCTTATAATGCATGTAAACACATGTATTGCCGACCTTGTCCCTTAAGAATGTAACTATTCACTTTCATGTGTCTTGAAAGAGTAAATTATGTGCAGAACGGGAACATATTATTCCATTACAGTCTATATGAAGCCACGCTAGACTTACAATAGATTTACATGACTAAATAAAATTGAGGTCACAACAAAGGGGTGGGTTTGGTGCAATTTGCATACTATGATTGTTAAAGAACCGCTTGTTAAGTTCTACAATACCAGGACTGATTCAGCGAGGTGTTGGATTCAGGTTTACTTTTGGCATTGTCCGCTTACGCAGTTGTAACCGTTGGGACAACAGTGAAGCATGTCAGCACAGCAACTTGCCTGGAGGAAAAAGCAGACAACAATAATACTCAATGATACCTTGCACTAAACCTCTTTTCAAACCTCCCAGACAGCTCCGCTCCTCAAACAACCTGCTCCTGAACGTTCCACGTTGCCTGCACTCCTGGAGCAATCAGAACGTAAGCCTCGGGGCATATACCCAGGCGCTATGAACTCCACGCGTGCGGGTCTCGCCGTTAGCTTGGGAGGGGTTAGGAGCCAGACATCAAAGTACATGTTTGTCATCGTGGGTTTGTCAGTCGGTACACCTTGTCGTGTCGATTCCGTTATTTCTTATGATCGCATAATGCTCTGTTTTGTTTCAAGGCTCCTAGTTTCTTTTTGTTAGGAGTTTTCAGGGAATTAAAAAAGATTGATTATGTCAAAACGTAGGAATACCGCATTTTGTTATATTGACAGTGTCATTGTGTGAGTATGTAGCTTAAAAAATGTTTTACAAAGAAGAAAAAAGGATAACAAAAAATGGAGGCCGATCGTAAAAAAGGACACAGGTGAATAAGAATTTTGTAAAAGGTTGAAACAAAAATACTGATAAAACAAAATTTCATCAAAGTATTATTTTGTCAAAAAAATATAATTTTTTAATTCTGTGAATGAAGTGTTATTTTTGAGATTGTTAAGGTATTATTTGGTTCTGTTCCAAGCTACGCAGATACTCAGCTACGCTTATGTTCCTTCAAGTTACACTATAATATCAACAGGTATGTTTTACAGCCCGAGTCAAGCTACGCTTACGTTCAAAGATATGCTTACATTCCAAAAGATAAGGTTACGTTCTAAGCTACACAGCTACTCAGCTACGCTTACATGCCAAGTTTTGCTTACGTTCCTTCAAGTTACGCTATAATAACAAAAGGTACGCTTTCAAACCTAAGTCAAGTTACGCTAACGTTCCATACGCAGCTACGTTTACGTTCCAAAATACCCAGCTACGCTTACGTTCCAAGGCATGCTTACGTTCAAAAAAATATGGTTACGTTCCAAAAGATATGGTTACGTTCAAAGCTACACAGCTTCTCAGCAACGCTTAATCCAAGATACAATTATAGGTTCCAGTTACGCTATAATCAAAAGGTACGCTTTCAATCCCGAGTCAAGCTAGGCTTATGTTTCATACGCAGCTACGTTTACGTTCCAAAATACCCAGCTACGCTTACGTACCAAGATATGCTTACGTTCCCAAAAATATGGTTACGTTCCAAAAGAAATGGCGTTTCAAGCTACACAGCTACTCAGCTACGCTTATACAATCCGAGATAGGTTTCAGTTACGCTATAATCAAAAGGTACGCTTTCAATCCCGAGCCAAGGTAGGCTTACGTTTCAAGATTTGCAGCTATGCTTACGTTTCAAAATACATTCTCACAAGGACGCTTTTGAATCCCTCAAGATGCACACCCCCCCCCCCCCCAGAATGATTATCTCAACACACTAGTCATATATCGAAGGATACTAACACTCAGTTCAGACAGACACTACAGAGTCGCGCTGAACCAAAGAGATTAGGGGTGACTCTGGGTCGACCCAAATAAATTTGGCGACCTTAACATCACATTTTATTAGGTTCAGCTCATGATAAGATCGACGTCTGAAACATAGGCGCTCACGAGTCGTACCGAACGACTGCAACAATCGATCTTTCAACTTTTAGCTCGTCCAACCGCTGTTTCAGATGTCAAACTTTTCATGCACTGAATTCAATCACTTGGTTCGGCGCGACTCTGGAACACCCTTCTGAAACGTGTGTAACTGATAGCAATCTCAGTCTTCAAACTTGATGTTTCTTAAGCGCATCATCTTAGAAGTTGGGGAGAATAGGATTTTAGCTCAATTCATACATAGAGTAATGACAAAAGTCCTTATTTTAGCCAGTTGCTACATCTACATCTAACGATGCCTTTTAAGTGAACTAAATCACTGTAGCTCGTAAGCATGAAGAAACCTGTAAACAAGGGTGCTTGCTATGTGAACTAGAAACACCAAGGAATCATTCTGGACTCTTTTATGGGCACCACCAATTCTAAATGTACATCTATGATAATACACCGATCCATTAGGATCCATGGCGCACGTGTGAGCAAGAACACGTGAACCTCTCCAATGCCGTTCTGTACAATCCTTCAACGCGCACCAAGCATATACGTGCACGCATGTCAGACTTTATAGTGTCCTACTTTTTGTTGTGCAATGGGTTGTGTTTGGTCAAACGCAATGGGGCAGAGCTTAATGTATCAGTATATTCTTGTCAAAGCCCATTCAGCATCTAGACAAGATGAGAAGACAATAAAGATTTCAGTTTTAGATGTGGGAGGAAAACCCCAGAGAGTTATTCCAGGGAAAACCCATGCAGTCAGGTAGGGACTGAAAAACCCAATCCATATAGTGCCCCTGGCGAGATTCGAACCAGGGTCCCAGAGGTTGATGGTGAGGCAAGACACCACTATGCAAACCCAACACCCCAACTTGCTCACTGGCAGTGAAACTCACCAAGAGTTATTAAAACAGAGAGGCATACCTTAGGTAGAGGGCAGCAACCCCAGGTTCCAGTCAGGATCTTACAGCAGGTGTTACCCTCGGGGCAATAGTGCGTATCGTCACACTTTATATTGCCCAGGGTCAGTAGGGCCAGTGACTCTGTGGTCCAGGTTAGGACCTCGTCCTTCTTGTTGCACTTTCCTTCTGGAATGTCGCAGGTAGTGTCCTGAGGGCAGCAGTGCTGTTGATCACTGCAACATGTTGCCTGGTAGGGAGAGGAACAAAATATGCTGAGGTTCATCTCTCACAGCTCTCAATAAACAGACAAACCCCCTTCAAGTAAATTGAGAGGTTTTGCAAGCAAACGGATACGCATAGAGATTTGATAATTGTATCCGCTCACATTGGTTGTGCGTCAAATTTTGTTTAACAATCATAGAGTCATGTGTCAGGCCTAGGCCAGAGTATAGACCCTTCGATGACATAGGTTTTGCAAGCAAAACAAATCCAAACATGTTTTGAGTATTAACTTGTTACATCACATCGATGGAGAGTTTGATTGAATAGTAGTTTTGCGAGGATATGTTTGCTCTGGATCTTGGGTAATATCCCCAAAACACAACCATCTTTTGAAACAAGATTTTCACAGGTCAGTTTTACTATACATCTACATTTATATACATGTACCACTCCAAAAAACAAATGTTTACTTTGCCTTTAAAGGCAGTGGACACTATTGGTAAGTGTCTAAGACTAGCCTTCACAGTTGGTGTATCTCAACATATGCATAAAATAACAAACCTGTGAACATTTGAGCTCAATCGGTCATCGAAGTTGCGAGATAAGAATGAAAGAAAAATAACCCTTGTCACACGAATTGTGTGCGTTTAGATGGTTGATTTCGAGACCTCAAGTTCTAAATCTGAGGTCTCAAAATCAAATTCGTGGAAAATTACTTCTTTCTAGAAAACTATGGCACTTCAGAGGGAGCCGTTTTTTACAATGTGTTATACATGTACCATCAACCTCTCCCCATTACTCGTCACCAAGAAAGGTATTATGCCAATGATTATTTTGAGTACATGTAGTTACATGTACCAATAGTATCCACTGCCTTTAAGGCATAGGAGCTTACCTTTGGTAAGGGGCAACATCCCCATTGTCCAGATGCCAACTTGCAGCAGGTGTTGCCGGTCGGGCACTGATGAGTGCTATCGCACTGCACATCCCCAAAGCCATCCGGTAGGGCAAGGTTCTTCAAGACCCATGGGATGGGCGCTGAGGATTTGCTGCAGGTACCGGCCGAGACATCACAGGTGTATCCATTTGGGCAACAGTGGATGCCGTCAGAGCAACACACAGCCTGTAGGGCAAATATATAATCAGTGGTGGATTCACAAAGAGTTACGACTAGTTTTATCTCGAGTTACGACGAGTGGGACTAGCCTTGTGTTTTTAATATCTCCTAGGACTAGTCCTTCCTAACTCTTTGTGATACCGACCGCAGGGATGTGATAGACTGTTGTAAAAAAAAACTTAACTCTGAGCCCAATGAGCAAAAATGCGAAAGATTGTGAGCACGAAAGCTTGTTGGTACGAAGCATGCTTAAAGTATCATTGGGTTTGAAAGCACTACTCTGCATATTGAGGTGTGGTAACAACATTGGAAACATTTATGGTGCACTACATATTGGGTGGCACAGGCTGTATTCCCCCCAGGGAGCTGAGATGGTTTAAGGAATGATTTAAGGCCCAGTGACCAGGGGTAATAATAGTGAAGGGCTGTGAGTGCTATATAAGAAGCAAATATTATTTTATATCGTTATTATATCTTAATTTTCTTAACAATTTGATCTAATTTAATAAATACAATAAATTTAAAAGTAGGGGGGAGGGGGTGGTTAAACAAATCAAACCGATTTCTGGTTAAAAACTGACAATTCTCATCCCTCTATAATGGAAGTATTAGAGCTGCTAAGCAAAAGAGGAGTCTTGCACTTAGCATAAATAAGATACCAGCCAAAATCCAATGGTATTCTACATTGCTAATCATTGGTTCCCTATAACATTTCTGCTTAATGAATTAATCTGGTTCACATAAATTTCTACTTGACAGTTAGAAAACACAAATCATTTCCATGTTAAAGGGATGCTTAAGCGGGCAATATAGCACTTAACAATTCTGCTAAGCATAGACAACATCAGTTGCAAATTGTTTATATGGTACCGGTACAGTGTTTGGCTGGTAACCAATCTCTGGTACATTCAAACAACTTCTATGCAAATTATTGTGCTTTAGAGACTCTGGTGCATTCAGAAAAATGATAGTGTAGCAGAAGAGCCAATGACAAAGACTGGACTCGATTTCATAGATCTGATGGCAACAAAAATGTGTTAAAGGCAGTGGACACTATTGGTAATTACTCCAAATAGTTATTAGCATAAAACCTTACTTGGTTGATAGTAGAAAACATTGTGAGAAATGGTTCCCTCTGAAGTGACATAGTTTTCGAGAAAGAATTAGTTTTCCCCGAATTTGATTTTGAGACATCAAGTTTAGAATTTGAGGTCTCGAAATCAAGCATCTTAAAAGCATATGTTGAGGTACATCAAGTGAGAAGACTTGTCTTTGACAGTGTCCAGTGTCTTTAACCAGACAAAAGGTTACCAGCCAAAAAGGTATCAAGCCACATGCACAATCTACGACTGATGTCTTGCATATTTATGCCAAGCAGAAAGTTGCTAGAATCAAAGAAATTGGGCCCAGATTTGAAGAGCACCCTCACCTTTACTTGGGGGCAGCAGCCCCATTGTCCGCTAGCGAGCTTGCAGCAAGTGTTTCCATCAGGACATTGGTAGGAGCTGTCACACACGACAGAGTCTACACCAGTGGTAGTAAATGCCAAGGTCTTGCTGGACCAGGGAACGATCTCGGCCTGAAAATTAGAGCAGACAGTGATTTGATTTGGTCAAAACTGATACTCTGAGATGCCAACTACACAAACAGGTCGCAATGTGAGCTACAATTGCAAAGCCTATAAGCCTTTTTGAGATATGGCGGACACTGCTACATAAACAACACTATTTAGGTTTGGGTAAATTTGTCTGTATACACCCAAACAAAACAGTAGGCTACACCTTTATCACGTCCACCACACCTCAAAATGGCTTATGGCCACTCACTGCAATTTACTTACAACACACTACAGTTTCGGTACACTACACTCTCACTACACTGTATTGTACATGTACATGTAGTATATACATGTATGTATACTTGACGTACTCCATCCAAAACCATGCACTTTCCCCAAAACTCAGCAAATAGATGGCAATAAGAGCTTATAACAACCATCTTCACACTGTAGCAGGAAATCAAAATTGTGTCTTGTTAAAATTTTATTGGAGTAAAACATTAATTTTTTTGCCTAAATTTGATAAATTGTTTTAAAAAATTTTGAAAATAACAATTCATTTCTTGTTATTGTTGGAGATATCACAGCACTTGTCTATCTTGGTTGATGCTTTGGCGGTCGGCCGTTGTGCTATTTCTGCGAAGTGCATAATTTTGGATCAGAGTGTCACAATAATATGAAAAAATTGGTACAAGCTTTAAAAACAAATGCTTAATTTGACATAACCTACGAAAATGCTCTAACATGTCTAAGATCTAACAAATATCTCAAACCTAACCTATCCCAAGGATCTTTGTTTTCAGAAGGAGAGGTTCTGATTATTATAAATACTACAAGAAAGATCTACTAAGAATCTAGCAGGAACTTAAAGGCAGCAAAACATATCCAGTGCACTCCTGGTTCCTACACGCAGAGGGAAGAATTCATGAATACAGTTAAAAATCTACTAACAGCAAACGTAAACATTCTGTTGGGTAAAAACAATCAGAAAGACTTACATAGAAAAACTGCCACTTTTATAATCGGTAATTACTCAATTTATGCAAACTCGGCTGTGGATGAAAAGTTATGAATGCATAAAAAAAACATATCATGACAAGTGGAAAAGAGTTTAGAAGACTGGGTACCAGACGCCACTCATCACACATTTCTGCATGGTAGGAGACTGGTACCAACAGTTTAAAGAAAACCTAAATGGGTAAATGCACTGCTGCTGAGTGAGACTGCACTACAGCTTAGTAGGGTCACTATCATGAAGCTGTGACCTCATAGGAATGGCTGTTGTTGCTATGGCGATGATAAAAACTTCTTCAGCCTACAAATAAAAGGACAAAACAAGAAAGTTAGCAACAAAATGATACAGAATATAATGAGATGGGATAATACTCCATAAAGGAGTGTTGTGATGGCTTGATATTTGGTTCATGGGAAAAAGTAGGAACATCTAATTGAGAACAAGGTTTACATGTGCACAGTATGGTATAGGCTTAACTAGACATTTCAGGCTATTCAATCATAAACTGTTTGATTTTTCGAAGGGCAAAAAATCAAAATCAAAAATCAGACTAAAGTAGGAAGAATATCATGCCTGGATTTGTGTTAAAGGCAGTGGACACTTTTGGTAATTACTCAAAATAATTATTAGCATAAAACCTTTCTTGGTGACGAGTAATGGGGAGAGGTTGATGGTATAAATTATTGTGAGAAACGGCTCACTCTGAAGTGCCATAGTTTTTGAGAAAGAAGTAATTTTCCACGAATGTGATTTCGAGAACTCAGGTTTAGATTTTGAGGTCTCGAAATCAACCATCTAAACGCACACAACTTCGTGTGACAAGGGTTATTTTTCTTTCATTATTACCTCGCAACTTCGATGACCGATTGAGCTCAAATTTTCACAGGTTAGTCATTTTATGCATATGTTGAGATACACCAACTGTGAAGGCTAGTCTCTGACAATAACCAATAGTGTCCACTGCCGTTAAAGATTAATCCATTGCATAAACCCATCCAAACAGATTCCAAAGAAAGATTGTGTAATCTGAGTGTATCTGCTTCAAGTCAAATCATGCACGCTGCCAGTATAAGTCTCATGTAGTTTTCTATTAAACTTTTCCCTGTCGCATCCTGTCACTGTCCTTTGCGATGTGCGGGGCTGCATACCTGCGGGTAATATAGTGGTAAATTCTACTTTTGCAGCCTCTGACCCACATAGCTGTTTCTTTCGAATTGTTATTTGCATTTTGGTTTGTCTTCGGTACATATTTATTGTTTTGTGCTGTTATACATAACTTTGTACATTTGGTGTTGTTCTGGTAGAATAAATAATAATAATACTAATAATTTTAGCCGTGTGTTCAACTTTACCATTGCTTGATATCATTTCAGGAAAGCTCCGAGGTTTTTGCCATTACTCTCCTCCCTGTCCCTTCTATAAATTACACATGACACCTCAAATGTTTTCTAAAACTCTCCTTTCAATAAATATATGAATCCCACTTGCAAACTTGTCAAACAAATTATGAGTGGGTTCTAGTCTTAAAGTTTCTTTGAAAGTTTATTGTAAAAATCTCTGTATATCAAATATCGAGCCAAAATATTTGTTTTTGTGGCAACATTGTCTAATCTAATGACTTGCTTGCACACGGCTGCATGTATGATTTCACTCTTCACTCTATCAGCATCAATCAAAACTTAATGGGCAAACTTAGAGGTTCAACAATGCTACTGCACATAAGAACATTCGACCTCTGCACTCTACCAAACAGGTTGACATTATGCGCTTAGAGGCTTTTGCATTAGGCGCTTTACAAATGTCTTATTATTATTATTATTATTATTATTATAAATAGGTAGATAGCAAAAGAGGGCTAGAATGCTGGTCGATGGCTGGCATAATAATCCAGCCGTTGAATTCACGAGTTAAGTTTTGTATGCATAGACGTTAGGCGGCATTAATTATAATAATAATAATAATAATAATAATTTTTTTCACAGGACTCGGGAAAGTACTGAGTATACAGTGCTAACACACATTGGTGTATGGGTAAAAACCAAAATTAATATTCTTTATCCCCAATGCAAATTTAACATCTATTATATCGTTGTGGTACCCGCTGCCAAAACATAGGATTCGAACTGCCTCTAGCTGCCGGGCAACCTCGGTAGTCTAGTTGGTAAGACACTGCTCTAGAATTGCAAGGGTCGTGGGTTCGAATCCCACCCGAGTAACATGCCTGTGATAATTTTTTCACAGGACTCGGGAAAGTACTGAGTATACAGTGCTAACACACATCGGTGTATGGGTAAAAACCAAAATTAAATAATAATGTACATTTATTAAACACATTAAACCCATCTTAATTTTTCCTTGTTTAACCAAAAGTTAAATACAGTTTATTTCTGATTACTCATCACTGTACAACCAGCTGTCACTAATATTGATGATTTGTGAACTCAATCTTACAGTAAGAATGCCCCGGCAAAATAAAACAGCCTCTAGATCTGTGGTCTCTAAATGGTTAAAGGCAGTGGACACTATCGGTAATTACTCAAAATAGCTATTAGCATAAAACCTTACTTGGTAATGAGTAATGGCAGTAATGTATAAAACATTGTAAGAAACGGCTCCCTCTGAAGTGACGTAGTTTTCGAGAAAGAAGTAATTTGATTTCGAGACCTCAGATTTAGATTTTGAGGTCTCGAAATCAAGCATCTGATCGAAAGCACACAACTTCGTGTGACAAGGGTGTTTTTTCTTTCATTACCATCTCGCAACTTCGATGACCGATTGAGCTCAAATTTTCACAAGTTTGTTATTTCATGCATATGTTGAGATACACTGAGTGAGAAGACTGGTCATTGACAATTACCAATAGTGTCCACTGTCTTTAAAAGAAACATAAAACAAACAAAAGTTTTAATGAAGTCAACTTACGTGTATTCGAGGGGCTACGTTTTGCGCTCATCATGTTCACTACAGCTAGCGCTTTTTAGAATGCGCATTTTGCAAAAACAGACTACCAGTCTATGCATAGATGGTGTTATTTAATGGAGCCGGTGTGGCGGTTTCAGTCTTCCGCCGTGTTCAGTTTTCCGGGTGACGTAGTTGAACATATCATCACGTTGTTCGAACGGTTTTAGCTTTCCGGCGTGTTCAGTTTTCCGGGTGACCTGTCAGATACCGCCGCGGGTACCCTGGCGAGTACTGTAGTTCTCTCAGCAGTGACCCCAAATTGTTTATATTACGATTCTTTTCTGTGTAGTCACATAATCTCTTGCCCCACTCTTTACATGTATTCATGGGTACAACTTTAGGCAGGTCACACTCTGCTTGCATATAAAACAACTCGTACGATCCACACGTTTGTTACTAGTTGTGCTCGACTCGTGGACGCCGCCATGACAGCTACCGGAGGGTAACGGACAACTCAATACGGCACTAAAAATGGACTACTTTCGCTTGCTGTGCGCAGGCATCACATGACGTAATGCTACCGTATTTGGTCATTCGGAAAACTGAACACAGCGGAAAGTTGAAACCGCCACACCGGTAACAGAACATCTTTCTCAGGATTAACATAGCGGAGACACAACCTGTAACATCATCTTGAACATTATTAAATAGTTTTCAAAAACAAGTCATTTCTGAAAAGAAAAAAAATGATGGGGAAGAAACTTACACTGAATTTTGAACAGCTTTTGAAAGGAAAATAATCATATCATATTGGAGGAACAATAAAAAAAATTGTCCAGTACAAAAACGCAGACTTTTGCAGCTGGAGGTTGTCCCTAGAAATAAATTGAGAAAGTTTAACAGGGAAGAAAGATTCATTCAAGACAAATTCATAGAAGAAGTGAATTAATGATTATTTAACTGAAAATTATCAACTGCGTTGGTACACATCTATCTATCCTACATGTCCTATTAGCCAAAGTAATGCTATCCTATATACGTATGTAACACTGACCAATTCTATGACTTAACTTTAGCTAACCTCAAAGAACTACAGCAAATTTTCAAGGTGTTTAGATAAATTATGACCTTTGAGGGTGAGTTGACCTGGATCAAACACTATGGTCATTTTTCGAATCCACGGCTCCACTTTAGATTCAGCTTCAGGCTCTGTTCTCTCGTCTGATGCCCTGACCATGTATATGCAAAGTATGCGTAATTGTCAAAACAATCACTGGGCCAAGCTAGCCTGAGCTGAATCTGGAGCCGAAGCAGTGGTTTTGAAAAGAGCCTAAGACCGAATCCGGATTGGTGGCTACGGCTACGGCTAAGACCGTTGCCAGGGGTGTTGCAAAGGGCGTCCTATACTTCAATGCATGATGACGCGGCGATCCGGCCGTAGCCGTAGCCGCCAATTCGGATCCGGCCTAAGACTGCTGCAGGTGCTCCTTAGCCACCTGCTGCTGTTGTTCACTATTAAGATATTTTAAAAACAAAACAGCTCAAGCTTTTTATCTTCAATGTTAACGTACATTTTGTGGACCGTCTACAAGCAGTAGTATGGTAGTTCATTTATGTTTGTTTTCCCAACACAAGACCACAGCGCCACTTCAAAGTGAGAGCTACACTTAACTGATTTGGATGTCGACACATATCAACTGCCACCAGGGAAACATTGCCACCAGCTTCTGGGGCCAAAACAGAAATTACCCTTCACAGTCCAGAAAGGGTGCCGGGGATGGTGAAAGCAGGAAAAGGGTGTAGGTGTCAGAGGGGAGAGGACAAATATCTACTTGAACAGGTTCAAGAATTTGTTTTCTCATCTAGGGAATAATAACAAGACTTTATGGGCCTGTCCCTGCTGAAATAACACATCTGTAGCCCTGTGGACAACAGTGGGTATCTTCAAACGAGGAACGTTACACCATCAAAAAACAATCAGAAAAACAGTTTGCACCAAGGGAATAAAACGAGCAAGGGAAATGGGAAAAAGGGTATTTGAAGTTCTCCCTTTTAACCCTGGCGGAATTCCTGTCAGACCATCAAAGGGCATTCAGATTTTGAACCATCCATGTGTACAACTTGCTTCTCAGCGAGACTAGGCTGGGGTGAAGGAAAACATTCTCCCTATTTTACCTCGATTGGTTGAGCGACATTCTTCGTCTCCCATGGGAGGGTCAGGGCTCCTTTGGTGCAGGTTCCTTGTGCGACGTTGCAGATGTAGCCAGTTTGACAGCAGTGGGTGTGGTCACTGCAGCATACCGCCTTTATGATACAAATAAACCAAAGGTAACTTAAATTACTGTGACATCACTATAGTAAAGACCGGTTAACTTCAACGTTTTTCTCTAACCCCAAAGACTCATTTTCTAGGTAACCAAAATGTTGAGACTCTAAATAGAATTGGCCTGCCTGATCAAATGCCAAGCATGTGTGCAACAAAATAGTGGCTTCTTATATGTATATAGTGTGTGTATTTTCACTCAATGACGCTCAAGGTATGATTGACTACATTTGCATGATGAGACCTACTCCTTTTACATGTACATAGCATCATGTAATGGTTTTAAAGATGCTGTGGCGCAATATGCTGCCGATCCGACCAGGAACACCGGGCAAACCCCTTCTTTTTTCAATGAGTGCACTGGGTTCTTTTACATGCGTTACATAACATACGGGTCCAACGGCTTTACGTCCCATCCGAAGGACGAAGAATCATGGTTAAGTGTCTTGCTTAAGGACACAAGTGTCACGACTGGGACTTGAACCCACACGTGAACTTAACCCGCTCCGCCACGACACTAACAGCGAGTCTAAATCCAGGTCGCTCACTTAAATCAACTTCTAGTGACTATGCAGATACATTATAAACTGCGGTTGGTGACTTGCCTTTTACTCAATTATAACACACAGGGGAGGTTCGAATCCTGTTATCGGTAACTTACCTTTGGGAAAGGGCAGCAACCCCACTGACCAGAAGCTAGCTTGCAGCAGGTGGTACCAGATGGACACTGGCTTGTACCACCAGGGCAGATAACAGCTTCAACCTTTTTCAAAGTATAAGACGAAAAGAGTATTAATTTGACGATGAGAAAGCAATCACAGGGGGAATTCAATGAAGCATTGGATTAATAGAGAAGTCAGATACAAGAAGAATTACAGAGCACTGGAAAATGGGACAGGGTTTCAGAAATTACCCCAGTATCCGAAGGAATTAACCTCGATATTCAAATACTGAATTTCTACCACAACAGGAAACCTCCATAACAGAAAGAGGCTAAATTAAAACAACCTCTTCATCTGTCAACTCACACCTGTTATCTTCATGTAAATCCTTTTCCAAACAGTGGACTTTATTGGATCATGGACAAACACATAGGGCTGCTGACTGCCCCAGCAGGCAGATTAACTGCTCACCTGTCTAATGACCATAGTAATTCAATGTAAACAGACCCACTTATGAAAAGGATGTAAACTTATCCAGTTTCTGTGACCAAACCCAGAAAATCTCTAGTGGGGCTTTCCCATTATGCCATCTTCAAACTTGTTCAAGCTAGGCTCAGGTGGGTGAAAGTTGGAGACACAGTATGCATACGTCCCAACTTCAAACAATTTCTACAAAAATTATGTATTACCTTGATTGGTTGGGCGACGTTCTTTGTCTCCCATGGGAGGGTCATATCTCCTTTGGTGCAGGTTCCTTGTGAAGTGTCACAGGTGTAGCCGTTGGGACAGCAGTGGGTGTGGTCACTGCAGCACACCGCCTAAGAAATAAATACACATATTGGTTGTTTTTTTAAGACACTGTACGCTATTGGTAATTGTCAAAGACTAGTTTTCTAACTTGGTGTATCTCAACATAAATCATAAAATAACAAACCTGTGAAAATCGGTTGTCGAAGTTGCGAGATAATAATGAAAGAAAAAACACACTTGTCACATGAAGCTGTGTGCTTTCGAGCAGATGCTTGATTTCGAGACCTCACATTCTAAATCCGAGGTCTCGAATCAAATTCGTGGAAAATTACTTCTTTCTCGAAAACTACGTTACTTCAGAGGGAGTCATTTCTCACAGTGTATTATGCTATCGACAGCTCACCCTTACTCGATACCAAGTAAGTTTTTATGCTAATAATTATTTTGAGTAATTACAAATAGTGTCCACTGCCTTTAACCAAGGACTAACCCCTTGTTTGATTGTGTACAACCAGAGAAAAATATCAACTTTGTTTTTGTCACCAGGCAAACACAACAAAATTCTGAATTCAGATACAAAAGTTTGAAAAGTTTTCATCACAGAAAAGATATCTTGGGATTAGCTTCAACTCCTGGTACAAAAATATGAGAGAGTTCAAATCCGTTAGAGTGACTCACGTTAGGGATGGGGCAGCAACCCCACTGACCAGACGCTAGCTTGCAGCAGGTGTTTCCATCAGGACACTGGCTTGCACTACCAGGGCAGATAACATTTTCAACCTGATACAAAGTAAAAGATGACAAATCAAAAAGAATTAATTTGATGAAGAAAAAAAAATTCAAAGATGGAATGATATGAAGCACTGGGTGTCATTCAATAGAGAAGTCAAGACCAAGAAGAATGACAGAGCATTGGGGAATAGGGACAGGGTTTTAGAAGTTCCCACTTTATCCTAAGGAATTTCCTTTGTCGTTCAAATACTGAATTTCTACCATTACAACAAAGCTCCATAAAAAAATTATACTTTTCGAGAAAACATTAAATCAATTATAAATTCTCGTTGTCGAGAATTACGGATTTATTTTAAACACATGTCATGACACGTGAAACGTGCGGAAACAAGGGTTGGTTTTCCCGTTGCTTTCTCCCGACTCCGATGACTGATTAAGCCAAAATTTTCACAGGCTTGTTTTTTTTATATATAAGTTGTGATACACCAAGTGTGGGCATTAGACATTACTGTTTACCGAAAGTGTCCAATGGCTTTAAAGCGAGGCGCAGGTGGGGTTAGGTTGCAGGAACAATATTTAAAGAGCCTACTGGGAAAACTTTACACAATCAACCACAAATTATGCTTTACCTTGATTGGTTGGGCGACGTTCTTTGTCTCCCATGGGAGGGTCATATCTCCTTTGGTGCAGGTTCCTTGTGAAGTGTCACAGGTGTAGCCGTTGGGACAGCAGTGGGTGTGGTCACTGCAGCACACCGCCTAAAAAATAAAAATACCAATTGTCTTTCCGTTTGTGACGCAACTTAAACTTTTCTTAACCAAGGACTAACCCCTAATCAAATAAAACCCATGTTTTGTTTTATTGTTTTTGTAACCGGAGAAAGTTTCGTTTTTTTTGTTTTTTTCACCAGGCAGACATATTTTTTTAAATTAATTCAGATAACAGTTTGAAAAGTTTTCATCATTAGCTAGCTTCAACTCCTGGTACCAAAAGTAAGAGAGTTCAAATCCATAAGAGTGACTCACATGAGGGATGGGGCAGCAACCCCACTGACCAGACGCTAGCTTGCAGCAGGTGTTTCCATCAGGACACTCGCTTGCACCACCAGGGCAGATAACACTTTCAACCTGGTACAAAGTAAAAGGTCAGTGTCACAAACAACCTCACAATCTCATCACTACAAATACCATAGACTTCATAGTACTTCATGTGGCAACATCACAGTGTTCTTTAGTCAGTGTCACAAACAACCTCACAATCTCATCACTACAAATACCATAGACTTCATAGTACTTCATGTGGCAACATCACAGTGTTCTTTAGTCAGTGTCACAAACAACCTCACAATCTCATCACTACAAATACCATAGACTTCATAGTACTTCAGGTGGCAACATCGCAGTGTTCTTTAGTCAGTGTCACAAACAACCTCACAATCTCATCACTACAAATACCATAGACTTCATAATACTTCATGTGGCACGGCACAGTGTTCTTTTTGAGAGCGATCTTCTGAGCAATGAATAAAATAAAAAGATGAAATTGCAATAGACCGATCCATTAAGCTCCGCCCCATTGCGTATTGACCAATCACAACGCAACGAAGGTCCGACATGCATGTGTGTATCTTGGCCCGCGCGGCAGAGTTGTGCAGAAAGGCATTGGAGAGTCCCACGTGTTCTTGCTCACACGTGCGTTGTGGGTGGAGCCTACTTGATCGGTCTATTATTTGACAACTGTAAAAAGCTGCATGTATAGCCCTTTTCACACTGCGTCTCTTAATCCTGTGGAAAACAGCCCCATGAGTTGTTTTACTCCACTGTTAGTTACCCTGGTGCACTTTCATACTGCGCTCCTCTAGGTCCCTACTTCCTGGGTTCCGCTGGCACCTAGATCACCCCTGTGGTTTTAACGCTTACCCCTACTCCAGAACAGGCGGTTGCCGTTCCTTGGGTATGCCCATTTCCAAGGGTTAAAGGATGGTCCATTATTTCCAGGGCTGCCCCCAGGGAATAGAGTAATGCGAAAAGGGTTCATGTAGGGTGGAAAACAGTACTATAAAAAAGCCTGCATGCAATGCAAAATGACTACTAGCATCAAAACAGTAATGGGTGAACAACAGCATTTTATATGAGATTTGGAGGTGAAGGCGTTTGGTGGCTTTAGAGGGAGGAGGTATGTCAGGAATTGGCATTAGATATCTACAAAGCATAATTTCACATCATCAAACTTTTCTCGTCATCAAACTAATACTGGGCGACCCTTCAAATGCTTAATTTGTTTACCAAAAAGTAAAATCATTTGTTATGTTAAATTTCTTTGGCACGACACAATTCATGAAAGGTCAGGTTGTGACACCACCAAACTGAAAACAGCAGCACTGGAAAGATGAGCTGCGATGGGAGTGGTACCAGTGATTCAAGCGAGGTACAACTTGAGGAGGAGACTACGGGCAAATGCTAACTAGAAAGAGTGAGAGAGAAGCTATGACGCAAATTAGTCTGGCTCCTCAGTTGTAGAATTAGCTGTTCATAATGTTAATTGCACACAGGGGGACTTTATAAAGAAAGATGGTGGCACCTTTTTAAGGCTTATTTGAGGACTGACAAATTGTTTGCTCTTTTTTTGTGCTTATGGAAGTTAAAAGCAATTCGATTTCAAGCAATTCGTGCAGACTCAAAATGCATTTTTTGATATCACAACAAAACAGAATTTAAATGCACATTAATAAACAACTGTTATAGCTCCACCTTAGCTACATACTACTTTCATTCATAAATGTATTTCAGCATGGCTTCAAACCGCTTCAAACAGCCACAACCATACAACCATCTATAGGCAAAGTCACCCAGCTTTGGTTATGAAAGCCAAGGTTTTGGCTATGGAAGCCAAAGTCACTGAGCTCTGGCTGTGGGTAGATGACTATTGACCCAATTCACCTGACGTCATTGTCAGAATAATTTTGGATGCGCCATTTTGGTGGTAAATGTAAATTTGTTTGACTGAGCGCCTGACAGCGGCCACTCAAATCAGCTCTGTGTTTGTTTGCTAATTTCTTAGTATATTGCTCAATTTGTGTTCTTATTCTTATACAACTGGATTTGTTACTACACCTGGAATCTAAAGGACTTTTTCTGTGTATCCTGGAGTCATCTGAATTGTGAAAATAGTGTTTTTCTGTTAGAAATTTTCACTGTCTCAGCTGAGAATTCTGGTGTATAAAGCTTACACACACTTACAAATGTAGGTGGCTGCATCCTGTGCAGTCATCCACCTAGTCCATGGACATTGTTCTCCCATCTGGGGACAATGGAGGTAAGTATCCTTTTCATTCTCTCCCTGCTTGCTAGACCATTGTACTGTACTGACTCATCTGTGGTCAGCTTTGTTCCATCAGCATCAATTGTGTCTGGTGCTTGCATTCTGCCAAAGACACATCTAGGCCTCATCCACCATCGAAGATATCTGAAGTGCCCTGTTTCTTACTATGACAACTCCCCAGCCACTTTTCATTTGGAAATTGTGATTTTTGGTGACATTGCTGTAAATCCCAGCCCTGAAGGTGTAAATAACTCAAACTCAGCTATGCCCCATCCACACGTGCTACAACTCTTCTGCCTTCCTGTATATTATCATTACAGAACCTTGGCCTTTTTGTAAATCCCAGCACTGTTTATCGACCTACACATCGTGGTTAAAAAGCTGGTCGCCGTAGAACTGTTCATAATCCCCCTGTACCCGAAGTTACACCCCCTTCTGTTCCAGTACCAGTGACTACTGCCAAATCTCAACTCAGCCTTTGTGTTCTAAACACACAGTCCATCTGTAACAAGTATGATGATTTTGTTCTGCAAAAAGATCTGGACCTTGTTGCCGTTTCAGAAACATGGCTGAGACTAGACTTGACTCAAGTCCCAATCCCGTGCCATCCCCAGGAAACTACTGTTTTGTGTTGCTCTGCATTCCCAAACCTGTTCCGCATGCGGGACAGGGACTTGACGATGTCGCAGTCGCCTGGTATGTAAATATATTCACTTATGAATATGTAACATTGTTACGTGATACGTTTTGACCAATCAAACGCACCCAAAAAGAAGACTAGTTCATTTGTCATTTGTGGGTTAAGTACTTAGTTGATGATTGAAATACATTTTTTAATAACCAATTAATTATGAAACAGAAAGCACTAAATGTTCATTTGAATTTAAGTAATACGTTGTAACATACATTGGGGTCGGTTTTGTTTGCAAAATTTGAATTTTGGGAAGTGCAATAAAACGACTTATGACACCGACACCCCCTTGCCTGCTAATGAGTTTACCCGCCCCACGTGTGTGCCGCGTATAGACGCGTGCATTTACAACGTCTTCTACTGTGATGTCACAGAGTATAATGAATATTTTACCAACAGGGCAGCGCTTCCACGCTCCCATTGGTTTTGTACATCTCCCCATTTGGGGAGATTTTCCAATAACAACGTGCAGAGCAAGAAACGACTTCGTCAAGTCCCATTCTCGGGACCACATTTTGACGGCGAGCGCGCACTGTACTGTATGCTACGGGGTTGTTTCATAGTAAGTTGAGGTAATAGCTTAGGGACCTCTCACACGAGAATGGGACTTGAATCAAGTCTAGGCTGAGACCAGACGACAACTTAACATGTCGTCAGTGTACCCCAGCTGGCTACTACTTTCATCACATCCCAAGACCTCACAAGACTGGTGGAGGAGTTGCAATACTGTACAGATCTACTTTATCTGTCTCTGTGAAAAATAATGACGTCCAGTACACAACTTTTGAATCTCTTCATGCTGAAGTTTTCCGGAAACTCTAAATCTGTTCGCCTTGTCATTGTATACAGACATGAGAGGGATTCAAACGGCCAACATGTGACTTTCTCAAGTTTTCTAAGGGAGTTTGAGAATTTGATTTTGGAATATCTGCTTCATCCATCGGAAATCATCATCACCGGCGACATTAACATTCATGTTGATGACATCCATAACACCAATGCAAACCAGTTTAAGCATCTACTTCAAGCTTTTGGTCTCACCCAGCATATCCAGGAGCGGACTCATCGTCTCGGTCATTGCCTGGACCTTGTCATAACTCGTGAAATCTCCCCACCAATTGTCTCAAACTTTGTTATTCTACCTGGATTATCTGACCATTATGCAGTCATGTGTAATTTGAGTCTGTGCAAGCCCAAAGTCCCAACCGTCACTATAAAGAGCCGACAATGGAAACATGTGAATCCTCCCGAAGTGTTCCACGACATAGGCACTCAGATAGCAAATCTAGAAGTTGATCATGACTGCTTGGATTCCTATGTCAGCCAATATGAGAGTACAGTCAGTGACATCTTGGATAAATACGCACCTTGGAAAACGAGATCAGTCAAGGTCCGAACTGAAGTCTCCTGGTTCAATGATGATATTCGTACAGCGAGAAAGATCTGTCGTCAACTGGAGCGGAAGTGGCGGAAAAATGGCAAATTGGCAATACAACGACAAGAATATCGCAACCAATGTAAAGTAGTTAGGAATTTGATCAACCAGGCAAATATCATCCATTATTCATCTCAAGTACAAGAATCCTCAGGAGATCAAAAGAAGCTCTTCAAGATAATTGGTAAGTTGTTGCTCAAACCCAAAACCCCTGTCCTTCCATCCACCTACAATAACCAGGACTTAGCAAATGAGTTCCAGAAATTCTTTGTCACCAAGATTTCAGACATCCGCTCATCATTTTCATCAGTCCCTTACAACGTGCCGCAGACATTGCCACATCTTCAACCCGAGTGTAGACTATCTGTGTTTGAACCTGCCACTGTTGATGAGATTCAACGGGTTATTATGAAATCTCCTTCAAAATCCTGTGAGCTGGATCCAGTATCAACATCCATGATAAAGCAAAACATTGATATATTTGTACCCTTCATCACTAAGCTTGTAAATGAATCTCTCAGTTCTGGTTGTTTCCCCGATAGCCTCAAAGTTTCCTACATCAGGCCGCTCATCAAGAAACCAAACCTGGACAAGGAGATAATCAAAAACTACAGACCGGTTGCAAACTTAAAATATCTTGGAAAAGTCATCGAACGAGTAGTGTCATCACGTATTTCTGATCACATTCATACTTTCAACCTGTCCGACGTGTTCCAGTCAGCATACAAGCCTTTCCATGGGACCGAGGCTGCACTAGTCCGTGTGAGCAACGATATTGTCTCTTCTATGGACAATGGTAACCTTACAGCACTAGTCCTGCTAGACTTGAGTGCTGCTTTTGACACTGTTGATCATAACATCCTTCTCTCTCGGCTCCAGAATCACCTTGGCATAGAGGACACAGCCCTAGCATGGTGCAAATCGTATCTCCACAACAGAACTCAGCATGTATGTATTGGCACTGCGATATCCGACCCTGTTGTTTTGAACTACTCTGTGCCACAGGGGTCGATACTCGGCCCGCAGTGGTTTACGCTGTACACTTTACCGATTTGTGACATCATCCTCAAATTTAATCTGAATTACCATGTGTACGCAGACGACACTCAGCTATACATCACGTTTAAATCTTCTCAAGAAAACGCCAATGCATCTATTGCAAGACTTGAGAAATGCATACAACAGATTCGACGTTGGACACAACAAAACTTCCTGAAGTTAAATGATGATAAGACAGAGTTCCTTTTATTTGGGTCACGTCAACAGTTAACTAAGGTTTCAGTGCCATACATCTCCATCGGTGATGCTCGGATAGCTCCCTCGCTGAAAGCTCGGAACTTAGGGGTTATTTTTGATTCATCGATGACACTTCAGCCACACATCAACAACATTGTTCGTTTATCATCATATCACATCAGGAATATAGGTAAGATTCGCAAGTACTTGGACAAAAGTGCCACTGAAAAGGTCATTCACGCATTTGTTACTTCTCGTCTTGACAACGGCAATGCTCTTCTCTACAGTCTTCCTAACAACCAGATTTCCCGACTTCAACGGCTCCAAAATACTGCTGCCCGCATTGTGACACTGTCTAGAAAATCCTGTTCTATCACCCCCATTCTGAAACAACTACACTGGCTCCCTATCTCTCAACGAATCATCTTCAAGCTGATGCTCATTGTCCACAAAGCTCTAAATGGCAAGGCTCCCCACTATATTTCTGAACTGCTTCAAGTTTACATTCCATCAAGGAATCTTCGATCAAGTTCCATGCTTCTCCTCATTGAACCCAAGTCTCGACACTCATGGGGTGACAGGTCTTTTTCTTCAGCCGCGCCACGCATCTGGAACTCTCTACCACTTAATCTTCGATCTTGTCTTTGTACCGCAAAATTCAAGTCTCTTCTCAAAACTTATCTTATGTCACAGGTTTTCAATGACTAATTTTGTTGTGTCTGTTTTTCATTGTGTTATGTTTTTGTTTTGTTTTGTTTTGGTTTACTGCGCCTTGAACACCCAGCAGGGTGGATATGTGCGCATTACAAGTCTTATGATTATTATTATTATTATGTGTGTTATTCAGAGAAGTGCGTATTTTAGGCAAAAACATTGACCACCAACATGGTGAGCGTGGCATCAGTCGCCTCGTGTGATGCACGTGCAAGGGGTCGATACTCCAACATGGCTGCTGAAGCCAACAGCAAACAGCCATAGCAAAAATCACAAAGCTTTGGCTTCACCTGCGGCTATAAGTAGATCACTGCATCTGCCCATACTCCAACATGGCTGCTGAAACTAACAGCCATAGCCAAAGTCACTCAGCTTTGGCTTCAGCTGTGGCTATGAGTAGATAACTGTATCTGCCCATACTCCAACATTGCTGCTCAAGCCAACAAACAAAGACACAGCCAGAGTCACTCAGCTTTGACTCCAGTTATGGCCGTGCTGAACTGAAGCCATGATCAACATCATGCAGTTAGCGGGTGGATAGCTTTGCTTTCCTTTGCTTTAAAGCCATTATACACTTTCAGTGCAGAAAAAAAATAGCAGTTTTTAATAAACCATAATAATAATAATAATCGGTAGCGTCATCCTGGTTTGGTAGAAAAGGCTATAGAATGAAAGGCAAATGAAAATGACATTCCGGATGAAAGCAAAAACTGCAACAACAAAAAAATGATTGAAACCTCTGTGGTCGATTCTTCTGCGTCCAGTTTTTCACTCCACGGCAGTGACTCCATGTTCTTGTCACATTTTTTTGTAGTGTCATTGCATACGTGACCATTGGGGCAGCAATGTACTTGGTCTTTGCAACAAACAGCCTGAAATTTCCATTCGAGGAAAATTGTAGCATTGTGACAAAGCGATAGACATTTCTTAATTTGATAAAATATTCCCCCACAAAAACAAAAACAAAACTTTTAAGCCAACCCCAGCTACAGTACCCAGAGAATATCTACCTACTTACATTAACAAATATTTACCTCAAACTTGCTTTTTGAGAAGTAATTAATGTGTTTCTGTATTTTGCTACACATTTGTTTGTAAAGTTCCAAAAACTGATTTCTCTAATGGCTTCCAAAGAAATTTTTAGCTTGAAACTAAAGGACAAGTATAAGTATACTTTTTTATTATGGATCTGTTCGATTTTTTTTTATCCTACAGTAAAAATAAATATGCAACAAACCTACCCTGTTGATATTTCATTTCATAAGGTGGCAGTGTTTTCATATGGACAAAAATATGGAGCGGTTTTGTCCATGCAGGAAGACTAATCCATAACTGGAATACACAATCTGAGAAAAATTTCATGCAGAAACGTTTCTCAGATTGAAGTTTATTTTCATCTATGTCTCTAAAACCACATTCCTTTGAAGGGAAGTGTTTCTCAAAATATAACATATTATCAACAGCTGCAGCACTTCTTACCAAGTAACATTTTTGGACACAATTGGTAATTACTCAAAATAATTATCAGCACAAAACCTTACTTGGTAACAAGTAATGGAGAGTTGTTGATTAATATAAAACATTGTGAGAAACGGCTCCATCTGAAGTGATGTAGTTTTTTGAGAAAAAAAATGTTTTTCCACGAATTTGATTTCGAGACCTCAATTATATTTTGAGGTCTCGAAATCAAGCATCTGAAAGTACACAACTTTGTGTGACATGGGTGTTTTTTCTTTCAGTACTATCTCGCAACTTCGACAACCAATTGAGCTCAAGTTTTCACAGGTTTTTTATTTTATGCATATGTTGAGATACACCAAGTGAGAAGACTGGTCTTTGACAATTACCAATAGTGTCCAGTGTCTTTAACAGCATTACGAAATAGGAACTAAATTTCTTTTGATCCTAATGAAATACTGCTTCCCAACCAAATTTATTGAAAGAAACTGATTAGAACCTTTGGCAACGGACAGCACGCAAACTTCCCCACTGTCGTGGTCAAACAGCACGTGAAGTTTGATTTACACATGTAACGGTCGTTACATTTTATTCCAGTCTCGACCTGTGGATCCTGAAACAAAAATGCTACTGAGTTACCATGGCAACCATCCAGATATTAACTAAACATTATACATGGATTGGATAGGCTGTTGAAAAATCATGAAATGTGAGTGCAAAGCGTGAAAGCTTGCAAGCGCTAAGCCTGTTTACATACATTTGTCTTTGGTTTTTAAACGTCCGTCTGCAGTATATGGTTTCTATGAGGTCGTTCACACGCCGTACTAAAGTTGGTCTAAGTCCACTTAGACCGGTTCGGGTTCAACCTTTGTGCGTGTGAACGCAAATAAAGTTAGACCGGATCGGGTTTAAACCCAAAAACTTAAACCGTCCAGCGAGGCGGTCTAAGTCTAAACCGGTTCGGGTTTATCTTTTAACACTGCGTGTGGACAGAATGACATCCGGTTTTAACTCACAACGGACGACCCATTGTGTGGTTCAATGCACACGCCCGGGACCCGGAGTGCTTGTATACGGTTTCTGTTGCCTCTGATGCTGAAAAGCACCGAGTATTTATATTACTTTCTTGCCGCTTACCGAGTTGGCGAAACCCTCTCGATCGGTGTATGCAGTTTAAGACAGGCCCACGCCCATGATTTATTAAATTCTGAAACAAAATTATATTTTCCAAGCTTTTTTTGTTGAGTGTCCTACAATAAATTGTTTTCCATGCGTATACTACGAGCGCAGCGAAGAAGCATATTTTGTAATGCTTCTCATCACATGTAGAGCGCTGCCATCCCATAGTGATCACTCTCTGACATCCCATAGTTACCATCACCGATCCCGTGGATGTGCCTTTCTATTGCCGTCACCGTTAAAGCGTGCTGTACTTTCAATCTAGGAGAATGAACTGCAGTGGGCGCGAGGCTGTGTGTAGGGGGAAATTCCCTACGCCAGTAATACCACCACGTTGTTGGGAAGTTGGGAAAATACTGCAAAGTACATGTATTTACGTAACTTGCACGTGTGTAGTTGTGTTTATGAACGAATCGGAATAAAAATCGCGGCACCAGCTTTTGAGAGATCGCAACTTCCAATCGATTGAAGTACAAACTAAAAGTATTTATTAAATCGGAAACAGTGGTATAAAACAAAACACAAAAATGAAACGTGTTCTGTTTCATGGAATATGGACAATATTTTGGTGAGTTTTCTCGGCGGTTTGTATCAATATTTTGTTTGTTTAAAAAAATAATTTCGAGTCGTGTTCATGTTTGTTTTAAGTGCCCATATCCTCCCAACGGTAAAACTGTTACCGCGTTCGATTGAGCCATTTGTATCCAATAATTATGCCCTGTCAGATTATGGAGCCAATCAGAATTGTGAATCACTGAATCCCACCGCGTTGTTAGTGAGGTGAGGATTTCATATGATGCACCCATGGGACCAAGGAGAAAGTGTTTCTAAACACTGGATGCCTTAAGACACTAGACGGCAATAGACTTCCATTGTTAATTGAATTCTTAAAGTGGATATATAATTTGATAGTAATTGTAAGAACCTGCGATGTTTGAAAGCTCGCATACATGTAACTCCCAAGATTTGTTGTATGTATTCTTTTTCTAACTGTCTAAGATATCGACTTACATCACAAAGTGAGCACTACACTTAGCTTAATCGCTGTTGACCCAAATCACCTGCCACCAGCGATACGGCGCAGCCTTACCCTAGGGCTGCAAAAGGGAACACCCCCTTCACAATACATTACAACATGAAGGATGTAGGCATGAGAATCATCCACTAGAAGCCTGGCTGGTAGAGCAGAATGCACTACCTCCTAACTTAAACCTTCTTAATGTTGCTTATCACAATCAAACAAATTAATGCTCTCACTGACATAGAAAACACTGAAATACGAATAATGAGTATGTACACAAAAACATTTGAATAATTTACCTTAATTGGTTGAGCGACATTCTTTGATGCCCATGGGAGGGTCAGGGCTCCTTTGGTGCAGGTTCCTTGTGCGACGTTGCAGATGTAGCCATTTTGACAGCAATGGGTGTGGTCACTGCAGCATACCGCCTTTATGATACAAATAAACCAAAGGTAACTTCAATACCCATGACAAATTACTACAAAACTTTTGATTCATCCTGTGTATTTAACAAACGAGGACCCAAAACAAACAAACAAACAAACAAACAAATAAACAAACTGAGATTTTGACCTCCACTCACAATACCATTCTTAGGAGAGTTTGAATCCTGTAAACGGTAACTTACCTTAGGGAAAGGGCAGCAACCCCAGGCACCAGATGCTAGCTTGCAGCAGGTAGTACCAGTTGGACACTGGCTTGTACCACCAGGGCAGATAACAGCTTCAACCTGGAAGATATTGATTAAAATATAAACAGAATTAAAAAACAGGAGTTTTAGAAGAACTCTGAAGTGTGGGTGCTTCACAAAGCGAAACACAAGTTCTGGGCAGTATGTCACCCTATCGAGACCAGTTACAGAAACAGTAAGAAAACAAAAGATTCTCAAACTCTAATTTGTAACTTAATTCAAGCCCATCACACCAAACATGGCTCACTTTGTTCTGAAAAATAAATAAATAAGCGGGACAGGCTGAAACTGTGTTCAAAAGGAGTGGACGTCGTAGCAACTGTCAACAATCTGTTAAAAAACTTCTTTCTGACTTCTTCCTAACTTTTTTCACCCTATCGAGACCAGTTACAGAAACAGTAGGAAAACAAAGATTCTCAAACTCTAATTTGTAACTTAATTCAAGCCCATCACACCAAACATGGCTCACTTTGTTCTGAAAAATAAATAAATAAGCGGGACGGGCTGAAACTGTGTTCAAAAGGAGTGGACGTCGTAGCAACTGTCAACAATCTGTTAAAAAACTTCTTCCTAACTTCTTCCTAACTTTTTAATGTTTCACAATCAAACAAATAATGCTGTGACTGACATACATGTAGAAAACACTGTGACAAAATTAATTAGAATGTATGCAACTTAAGAACTTTAATTGATTTACCTCAATTGGTTGAGCGACATTCTTTGTCTCCCATGGGAGGGTCAAGGCTCCTTTGATGCAGGTTCCTTGTGCAACGTTGCAGATGTAGCCATTTTGACAGCAATGGGTGTGGTCACTGCAGCATACCGCCTATTTGATAAAAATAAACCAAAGGTAACTTCAATCAAAACTTTTGCTTCATCAATGTGTCTTTAACAAACGAGGACCCTTAACAACAAACAAATAAACAAATAAACAATACAAACTGAGATTTTGACTTGCCTCCACTCACAATTACATACATGGGAGGGTTTGAATCCTGTAAACGGTAACTTACCTTAGGGAAAGGGCAGCAACCCCAGGCACCAGACGCTAGCTTGCAGCAGGTGGTACCAGATGGACACTGGCTTGTACCACCAGGGCAGATAACAGCTTCAACCTGAAAGATATTGATTAAAATATAAACCGAATTAAAAAACAGGAGTTTTGAGAGAACTCTGAAGTGTGGGTGCTTCACAATGCGAAACAAAAGTTCTAGGCAGTATGTCATCCTATCGAGACCAGTTACAGAAACAGTAAGAAAACAAAAGATTCTCAACCTCTAATTTGTAACTTAATTCAAGCCCATCACACCAAACATGGCTCACTTTGTTCTGAAAGAAAAAAAAAAAATAAGCAGGACAGGCTGAAACTGTGTTCAAAAGGAGTGGACGTCGTAGCAACTGTCAACAATCTGTTAAAAAACTTCTTTCTGACTTCTTCCTAACTTTTTTTCACCCTATCGAGACCAGTTACAGAAACAGTAGGAAAACAAAAGATTCTCAAACTCTAATTTGTAACTTAATTCAAGCCCATCACACCAAACATGGCTCACTTTGTTCTGAAAAATAAATAAATAAGCGGGACCGGCTGAAACTGTGTTCAAAAGGAGTGGACGTCGTAGCAACTGTCAACAATCTGTTAAAAAACATCTTCCTAACTTCTTCCTAACTTTTTAATGTTTCACAATCAAACAAATAATGCTGTGACTGACATACATGTAGAAAACACTGTGACAAAATTAATTAGAATGTATGCAACTTAAGAACTTTAATTGATTTACCTCAATTGGTTGAGCGACATTCTTTGTCTCCCATGGGAGGGTCAAGGCTCCTTTGATGCAGGTTCCTTGTGCAACGTTGCAGATGTAGCCATTTTGACAGCAATGGGTGTGGTCACTGCAGCATACCGCCTATTTGATAAAAATAAACCAAAGGTAACTTCAATCAAAACTTTTGCTTCATCAATGTGTCTTTAACAAACGAGGACCCTTAACAACAAACAAATAAACAAATAAACAATACAAACTGAGATTTTGACTTGCCTCCACTCACAATTACATACTTGGGAGGGTTTGAATCCTGTAAACGGTAACTTACCTTAGGGAAAGGGCAGCAACCCCAGGCACCAGACGCTAGCTTGCAGCAGGTGGTACCAGATGGACACTGGCTTGTACCACCAGGGCAGATAACAGCTTCAACCTGGAAGATATTGATTAAAATATAAACCGAATTAAAAAACAGGAGTTTTGGGAGAACTCTGAAGTGTGGGTGCTTCACAATGCGAAACAAAAGTTCTAGGCAGTATGTCATCCTATCGAGACCAGTTACAGAAACAGTAAGAAAACAAAAGATTCTCAAACTCTAATTTGTAACTTAATTCAAGCCCATCACACCAAACATGGCTCACTTTGTTCTGAAAAATAAATAAATAAGCGGGACGGGCTGAAACTGGGTTCAAAAGGAGTGGACGTCGTAGCAACTGTCAACAATCTGTTAAAAAACTTCTTCCCAACTTCTTCCTAACTCTAACCTTCTGAATGATTTTATCACAATCAAACAAATTAATGCTGTGACTGACAAACATGTAGAAAATACTGTGACAAAATTAATTAGAATGTATGCAACTTAAGAACTTTGAATGATTTACCTCAATTGGTTGGGCGACGTTCTTTGTCTCCCATGGGAGGGTCAGGGCTCCTTTGGTGCAGGTTCCTTGTGCGACGTTGCAGATGTAGCCATTTTGACAGCAATGGGTGTGGTCACTGCAGCATACCGCCTTTATGATACAAATAAACCAAAGGTAACTCAATCAAAAATTTTGCTTCATCATAGTGTCTTTAACAAACGAAGACCCTAAACAACAAACAAATAAACAAATAAACAATACAAACTGAGATTTTGACTTGCCTCCACTCACAATTACATACATGAGAGGGTTTGAATCCTGTAAACGGTAACTTACCTTAGGGAAAGGGCAGCAACCCCAGGCACCAGACGCTAGCTTGCAGCAGGTGGTACCAGATGGACACTGGCTTGTACCACCAGGGCAGATAACAGCTTCAACCTGGAAGATATTGATTAAAATATAAACCGAATTAAAAAACAGGAGTTTTGGGAGAACTCTGAAGTGTGGGTGCTTCACAATGCGAAACAAAAGTTCTAGGCAGTATGTCACCCTATCAAGACCAGTTACTGAGACAGTAAGAAAACTAAAGATTCTCAAACTCTAATTTGTAACTTAATTCAAGCCAATCACACCAAACATGGCTCACTTTGTTCTGAAAAATAAATAAATAAGCGGGACGGGCTGAAACTGTGTTCAAAAGGAGTGGACGTCGTAGCAACTGTCAACAATCTGTTAAAAAACTTCTTCCTAACTTCTTCCTAACTTTTTAATGTTTCACAATCAAACAAATTAATGCTGTGACTGACAAACATGTAGAAAATACTGTGACAAAATTAATTAGAATGTATGCAACTAAAGAACTTTGAATGATTTACCTCAATTGGTTGAGCGACGTTCTTTGTCTCCCATGGGAGGGTCAAGGCTCCTTTGATGCAGGTTCCTTGTGCAACATTGCAGATGTAGCCATTTTGACAGCAATGGGTGTGGTCACTGCAGCATACCGCCTTTATGATACAAATAAACCAAAGGTAACTTCAATCAAAAATGTTGGTAAATAAATGTGTCTTTAACAAACGAAGACCCTAAACAACAAACAAATAAACAAATAAACAATACAAACTGAGATTTTGACTTGCCTCCACTCACAATTACATACATGAGAGGGTTTGAATCCTGTAAACGGTAACTTACCTTAGGGAAAGGGCAGCAACCCCAGGCACCAGACGCTAGCTTGCAGCAGGTAGTACCAGTTGGACACTGGCTTGTACCACCAGGGCAGATAACAGCTTCAACCTGGAAGATATTGATTAAAATATAAACCGAATTAAAAAACAGGAGTTTTGGGAGAACTCTGATGTGTGGGTGCTTCACAAAGCGAAACAAAAGTTCTGGGCAGTATGTCATCCTATCAAGACCAGTTACTGAGACAGTAAGAAAACAAAAGATTCTCAAACTCTAATTTGTAACTTAATTCAAGCCCATCACACCAAACATGGCTCACTTTGTTCTGAAAAAATAATAATAAGCGGGACGGGCTGAAACTGTGTTCAAAAGGAGTGGACGTCGTAGCAACTGTCAACAATCTGTTTATAAAACTTCTTTCTAACTTCTTCCTAACTTTTTAATGTTTCACAATCAAACAAATTAAAAGAACTCTGAAGTGTCACCCTATCGAGACCAATCACTGAAACAGTTGGAAAACAAAAGAAACTCAAAATCTGATTTGTAACTCAATTAAAGCCCCCATCACACCAAACATGTCTCACTTGTTAAAAAGAAAAATTAAGCGGGGCTGGCTGAAACTGTGTTCAAAAGGAGTGGACGAATTAGCAACTGTCTACGGTCTGTTTAAAAACTTGTTCCCAACTTCTTCCAGACCTTAAACTTCTTAATGATTTTATCATAATCAAACAAATAATGCTATGACTGACATTTAACATGTAGAAAACACTGACAAAATTTATTAGAATGTATGCAACTTAAGAACATTAATTGATTTACCTCGATCGGTTGAGCGACATTCTTTGATGCCCATGGGAGGGTCAAGGCTCCTTTGATGCAGGTTCCTTGTGCGACGTTGCAGATGTAGCCATTTTGACAGCAGTGGGTGTGGTCACTGCAGCATACCGCCTTTATGATACAAATAAAACCAAAGGTTACTACAATGGCCGTGACATCATTTCGAAAAAGACAAGGTACTGCTGTTTGGTCGAGTAAGAGGTTCACACAAATAAATGTTTTTCAAATATTCAATTCAATCATTCTATTCAATCAATAAGATCAGCCCTACGCCACAAAATACTTTTCTGCCGGTTTATGTGGTGGTTGATGGTGACTGGTGCTAACCAAAGAGGCTACAACAGTGATGGTGACTTACACTGACTTGTAATGACTATGTAGCATACATGTATGCTGAAACATTGACTTGCCCTAGGGGAGGTTCAAATCCAATAAGGTTTCATGTTACTTACCTTTGGGAAAGGGCAGCAACCCCACTGACCAGAAGCTAGCCTACAGCAGGTGGTACCAGATGGACACTGGCTTGTACCACCAGGGCAGATAACAGCTTCAACCTGGAAGATATTGATAAAAATATAAACAGAATTAAAAAAGAAGAACTCTAAACTGTGGGTGCTTCACAATGTGAAACAAAGTTCTGGGCATAAACCCATTTACTTGGATGTTTGGCTGGTACATCTGGGGTGAGATTGGGGTGTGGTGGAGGGGGGGGGGGGGGGTAGAGAAGTCTGTCGGTAGGTACAGCATGGAGCAAAGTTGAAAGCTTTCTATCTGCACAACGGAAGTGGACAACTACACTCTTATGTTTTCCAGTTCTCTATGACCCTAACAAATATTCAAGAACAAGGTGGACATCTGCTGAAAAGTTGGAAGTTTGAAATAGAAGAACATTGTTTTAGGTGAGGTTTGCGGTAGCACCATGGGTTAATCTCTTTTGAGTAGTGATGGTTCCGAAAAGAACTGATGGTTGAAGAGCATTGGCTGAAGTAAAAAAAAATGCTTTGGACAGCATCTTGAAAGAGTTGTAAGTTTTACCTTGATTGGTTGGGCGACGTTCTTTGTCTCCCATGGGAGGGTCATATCTCCTTTGGTGCAGGTTCCTTGTGAAGTGTCACAGGTGTAGCCGTTGGGACAGCAGTGGGTGTGGTCACTGCAGCACACCGCCTAAAAAAAGCCAAAAGTACAGTCATTAGAGTTGCCTGTTACTCGAGAGAATACAATTATTTCCCAAAAAATGGTTGGCACACAGGTTTTCTCTAATGCGATCAGGATCAACTGCACAACGAAAAAACCTAAAACTGAAATGAAACAGTAAATTGAAGTTTCTCAAGAGTAAAATTTCTCTAACGGATAATTTTGTGCGGTATTTTCAGCTGAGTAATCTTACCCATATCCAAAACATAACATTTCTTTTCCTTTTTTCTCTTCTTCGTGATTGTGTTGCAATCTTTTTTATTTATTTATTTATTTATTTATTTATTTATTTATTTATTTTTTTATTTTATTTTATTTTTATTTTTTATTTTTTTTTTGGGGGGGGGGGGGTGGGGGGGGGGATTTAGCGCCAAAAAAAAACAAAAAAAAAACGCAATCCATCAACATCCAACAGGATGTTCTGTTTGATTCTGCTGTTTGATTGAAGACTGCACTAGACTACGTACGAATCTGATCATGCTTTACATGGGATCAGGCATACCAAAATCAGAGTGCAGCAGTTTTGGTGTAAAGTTATCATGGTGTTAGACATTATGCAGGGCTATAAAAATATTCCCAAACTCACTAGAACCAGGATAGGGGTCGAATTTGGGGGAACTAAAAATGTTAATTGGACAAGATTATTCTTTACAAGACTAGCCTGTTAATCTGGAGGTCACCAGTTCAAATCCCATTCTCCCCACTTATTTATGATCAGCCAAACATTAATATTATTAGAGAAAATGGTCTTTCACACTCACATTTGGGATGGGGCAGCAACCCCACTGACCAGACGCTAGCTTGCAGCAGGTGTTTCCATCAGGACACTGGCTTGCACCACCAGGGCAGATAACATTTTTAACCTGGTACAAAATGACAAGAATTAATGGTCAGGGGGACAGTGGTCCGCTGGCCAAGAAGCAAGGACAAGTTTACAATTCACCCCAAGCAGTCTCCAGCTGGCTAGTTCAGTGTTGAAAAAAAAAACTATTTCATTTGAATGAGTGGACAGGCTGCCCTGTTGGGCAGTCACTGCAAAAAAGTAAAGGGCAAACCTTGCACATTTTTTAGGACTGGGGGAAGGGGGTATTAATATTAAAGGGAGAAGGTTTGAGGGCAGGTGGGCTAGCAGCTACGAGGGTAATTCTAGAAAGAGTTTAAAATTTTGGAAAAGAAATTGAAGTACAGACTTGTACGCTTTGTTTTTGATAGGGTAAGGGCACCAAGGCATCTTCTTCTTGATAAAGGGGACCTATGAGGAAGTTGTAAACTTCTACTGTCAGAGCCTGTCAAGGGCACAAAGGAAATGACTGGGGGCAGTGAAGTAAAAGACCTGGCAAGTGCAACTGACTCTAGTCTGTATGTCATGGTCATTACGACCAGCGACTCAATGTGTGTTATCGTTTGGTCCACTCTGCACTTTGCTTTGAAAATGGTGATTGATAACCAGCGATGCGACCTTGTTCCAAACAGTCAACTGGCAAAGTCCAGCTATCATTGACTGGACAGACTTTAGGCTAACTTAGTCAAACTACATGTATAGTCAATGATTGTCCTTGGCCCATGATGCTTAAAGGCACTGGATACCTTTGGTACATGTAGTTGTCAAAGAAACAGTGTTTTCACATGGTGCACATGCATAAAATAAACAAGTATATATTTTGGCTCAATTTGTCACCGAAGTTGCAAGAGAATAGTGAAAGAAAAAACACCCTATTTACACAAACTTGTGTGCTTGCAGATGCCTAATAAAAGGCTTCAGGCCTGATGATTTTCATACCTGACTGAGAAATTTACTTTCTCAAAAATTACGTTCCTTCAGCAGAAGCCGTTTCTCACAATGACTATCAACAGCTCTCCTTTGCTCGCTATCAATTAAGTTTTTATGCTAAAACAGCAATTTTGAGTGAACACAAATAGTGCCTAGGCCTTTAATAGGGCTGTATGGGAAGTTAGACCCGGGGGAGGGTAACAAAGTGTTTCAACATGTACCTCTTGGCTGTATGCAGCGTGTACCAGCACCAGCAGGACACCAGCTAGCACGGCAGTCTTCATCTTGAATCCGGGTGGTATCTGAAAGAAGGCAATCAAAAAAATACACCATTACTGACCAGACCTGATCAAACCAGTACAAAATGATCGAGGTAAAAAAAAAAAAATAATGAAAAAAATAAAAACAGAAAACAATTCATGTACATGTAATGCACATATTGTTCAACCAGGCACCTGCTTACAGTTTGAACTAGCTTAACAAGTATCAAAAATTGTTAAACAATAAACCAAAAACAGCCTTATAAAATAAATAAATCGTTTCACACATGATATGCAAAAATACTTGTTATACATTTTAATATATATGTGCTGTGATACACAATTTAGGTGTACAGTTCCCAGCTTGGACAAAAACTAGTGTGAACTATTGAACAAAAAGACACATTCGAAACTTACACCAAATGCTACACGCAAATACCAAGACTCTCCCACAAACCAAAACAGTGCTCTGCCTTTGAATGAGGAAATGAAAATGAAGTGCTGTAAGACAAGGTTACTCCCCTTAGTGAGTTCAGGTGCACAGCTAAACTAAAAACATCATGTGATCATACTTTATATTATCAATTACAAAGCTTTGTGTAAATATCCTTAGCCTATTGTGATGATTGCGATCAAAACCACAAAGGTCGCGACCTTGTTGGGTTTTTTGTTCACGTGTGGGCAATGACAACTGAAGCACATGAGCAACTGCACATGAGGTGTTCCCCTATAGACAGACACGCTACGACTATTTCATGCACAAGGATGTGAACAAAAATGAGAGCAGTTTTCTATTGATTGTTATTTTTTCAGTTCAGCCTTTGAGAGACCCTGCTAGGGTCGAAAGTCTAGGCATTTATACCAAAGATTAAATCCACCTTTCAGTTTGTTTGAGAAAAGATAAATTTAATATCTGCTTAAATATTCATTTCTACCTTCATGAATAAATCTTCATGGATTCCATGGTTCAATTGTTCTGTTGTGAAAATACATTTTCTTTTTACAAATTATCTACAACTATTTAATGTCCTTCACCCTTTTTAAGCACCATTTATTTTAGTGATAAACTGATCATATGGACACACTACAGAGATGCCAAAAAATTAAGTCCAGAGGCCAGCTTTGCGTGAGATTTTTCAAAGCTCACCCCCCCCCCCAATTTGAAGTTTTTGTGTTACAACTATTGTCTGCACGTGAAAAAAATTACCAGCATATTTACTTAATATGTATGCTTTCAAAGCTGATCACTTATTAATAAAAAATGTGTCAAAATTTGTTACAGTTACATGTAACTGATATTAAAGAAGTCAATACCAAACTATTTGAAAAAAAAAAAAACACTGTCTTTTAGAAAATGGAAAGGAAAATGCAAACAAGGCAAAGATGTATCAAACCAACCATCAATGCTTGGATGCGCAAGTGCCCCTGTTGAGTGTTGATTAAAATATCAATAGGACTATGTTGAACAATGATAAATCTTTTACAATTGGCACCGGGCAAAGTTTGGCAATTCAACTTTCCCTGGTGTCCATTTAGGTAATGCTACCCTCCATTAATTCATGCTTAAAGGAACATGTTGCCTTGGATCGGACGAGTTGGTCTATAAAAAGCGTTTGAAACCGTTTGTTATGAAGTATACATGTAGTGTATATACGGTTAGAAAGATGTTTTAAAAGTAGAATATAATGATCCACACAAGTATTACTCAAAGTTTCACCGTTTTCTTTTTACGTCGCAAACTATCACGGTCGGCCATCTATGGGAGTCAAAATTTTGACTCCCATAAATGGCCGACCGTGTTATTGGACGAGGTAAAAAGAAAACCATGCAATTTCGAGGCATATTTGTGTAGATCATTGCATTCTACTTTAACATCATTTTTCTAACCATGATGCATTTTATAACAAACGGTCACAAAATGCTTTTCAAAGACCAACTCGACCGATCCAAGGCAACGTGTTTCTTTAAGCCAGAGATGCAGTTGGTACCCACTGTCACATTGCTAAACTGGGCTGAATTCAACATTCGATTTATAAAAATACTATGACAGTTTTCCCCCAGTTTTCTCAACAAATAGACACTGTATTAAGCTGAAACTTTCAGATGATGAAAGAGATATTCTGCATTTACACTATTAGAAAGAATTCTTGGGACGAAAGGAGAAGTTTTCTTTCTCAAGATTAAAGAACTTTGGATCGTTTAGAATCTGTTTTTATAGAATACAGTAAGTGAAATAGGCGTAGTGAAACTTTATATTTGATTTCACTTTCCAATAAGAATATAATAACAATAGGAAACAGAAGCTTTTGTGACAAAGAGAATCCTAACTCCTGCACTATACTGTAGGTTTTTAAATACACTCGGTGCACACTTTGGGAAAGAATAACTTTTTCATGGATGGGTTAGAATCTGTTTTTATAGAATACAGTCAGTGAAACAAGCACAATGAAAAAGGATTACTCCTGCACTACACTATGGGTTTAACCCTTAGGAAACAAGGAAGTCTCTTTTTCACATTTAAAGATCTTATGGGCTAGAATCTGTTTTTAAAAACATAGTACAGTGAAATGGACTTAAACTATTTCTGTGACGTCACTCAATTGTTGAAAGTGTAGATTATTTTTTACAAATCTACACTTTGTTACGAATCTAAAGTTCGTAGGGTGTCGTGGTGGATAAGAGCACCGAACTCAAGCTCTAGTGCTTCTGTTCAACAGAGTGTGGGTTCGAGTCCCGGTCATGACACTTGTGCCCCTGAGCAAGATACTTAACTATAATTGCTTCTCTCCACCTAGGGGTAAATTGGTACCTGTGAAGGCAGAGATGGTTCTTGTGATTGATTTAGACGAGTAGCGCATATAAGTGTTGGAAAAGGCTGTATACTCCCCACCAGGGAGCTCAGATGGTTTAAGGAGTGATTTAAGGCCCAGTGACCAGGGTAATAATGTGAAGCGCTTTGGGACGCCCTCCGGGTGTGAAAAGTGCTATAAAAATGGGTTATCATTATTATTATTATTATTATTATTAAGTGGAAAGTTAGTGAAACAGACATATTGACAAGAATTATAATTGTTGTCCCTGCCTCCTGTTGTTACGGTGTTTTGTTGTGGGTGCTTTTTTTTAATAATCTGGATTAGCTTTTGTTTTAATGTTTGCTGATGTGTGATTTGTAAATGTTTCAGTGCAATCTCCTTATTATAATAGTTATATTTGTATCGTTGGCAGGGGTCTGGTTTTACACATCTCTTGATGATGATACTTTTGTTTAACCTTGACAGCCCCTGTCCAACTTGTAATTCATTGTGTATGTCTGAAGATTTAAAATAAATAAATAAATAACTAAATAAATAACTAATGCATAACACTAATAGGTTTTACCCTCAATAGCCTACACACATTGGAAAGAACTCGGGGGAAATAATAAGGAAGATTTCTTTCTCACAATTAAAGAACTTTCGATGGATTAGACTCTGTTTTTAAAGAACAAAGTAGTTCAACCAAGCATAAATAGACCAAGAAACTTTATATTTTATTTCACTTTCCAATATTATGACTACAACCACCATACAGAAAACAAAAGCTTGTGTGAGAAAGAGATTAGAGAACTCTCCTTTTGAAGGGTTCCGTTCATTAGATCTTAATCGTTGTGTATCAACAATGAAAGCGTTACTTTGATTTCCTGTTTTACATGTGTAAGACTTCTTTATTTCTTTCTTTTTGCCCTCCCCTATAAACAAATAATAAAGGATATACAAATATGAAACAAAATAAAGGTGCAATGTAGGATGAACTAACAATAACAGATTCTAACTTTTTGTTTCTTTTGGGAGAAATCCTATCTCCTTGGGGTCACACTGTAGAAACCAAAAATTAAGGTTACAAAGTTAGACTAGATGAGAAAATGCCACTAGATGAGACACTAGATGACACTAGATGAGAAAATGTTCCAGGGATTTATTTAGTTTTATTGTATTTTACATTTCTCACAATTCCAAAAAACCAACACGATCCCTTTAGTTGTTCCAAAATGGATATTCATGACAACAGGCCTATTCATCACCAGGCAGGCCATGATCTCCATTGCCCCTGGTCTTGGCGCCTCTTCAAAGGTTTCCAATCGACTTTAAGATTTTCCAATAAGCCTTTCTAAAATGAAGTTCCAGGCATTTGTGAGTTAACAGTTTCCATGACTTTGTACCAAATTACAAAACTTGTAACTTGAAGTCATCTTCACAAAGTTCAAGAATCGTCATAAAAAGTTAATGGATTATTGACCTCACATTAGAAACCAGGAAACGTAAAGTTTTCCTCTCAACTGGTAGCCAGTTATAAATGACACCACAGCCTGACCACTTCCAACAAAAAATACCGTTCATTGTTTCAACTTTAATTACAGATGACGAACTGTCATTTGCAATATCACATGTCTTGGCCTACTGGTCAGTTGCAAAGGAAGTACATGCATCCTCATGAAGTCTAGACCTTACGTAACGGAACCCAAATGGAAAAATAATAATCCTAAGTTATTTTTATGGGTAGAAACGTCTCACTGAGCTGATCATTGCAAATCAACGATTACATACTAAAAAAAATTCTAAAAGAAAATTGTAAATATCAAAAGACTAGCAATTATCAATGCATTATCATTTTCAAATTTTACTCAATCAAAATGTATGTCATAGCATGCAGGAGGGCGCCCTCACGTAGAGGTCAAAGGAGGTTGCTCATTGGTCCAGTTTCCATATACATGTCCTGTGTGCTGCAGCACTTTCTTTGACAATTCTTTTGACAAATACATCCGATGCATTTATGACTAAGTTTATCCCTAGATGCATGTTTTCTATGCATCCTGCTCACGCTACATGCAGCAAAATGCAACAGAGTTAAAATGAAAAACCTGATACATTAAAATACAGCAAAATGCAACAGAAGATTTTCATGAATAGCCAGGTTTATGCCACTCAGCCTTGGCACTGGGTAGTTAACCTGCTAAAAGCACCAGTATGCTCCCAGTTTGCTAGGGAGTTCCTGGTGCACTTCAATCTCCTTATAATCTTAGCCCTATTAAAGGACTCTTCCTCTGTACACAGACACAGAGTCCTAACTATTAGGCTTCATTTCTGGGGCGGAAAATTTTCAAAGCTTCATAATTTAAATCTTACCTGCAAGAAGCCACTGATCTCAACAAATTCACATTTTTTTGCGGTGGCTTCTTGCAGGTATTAAGTTACGAGTTTAGAAAACGATCCGCCCCAGAAATGGACCCTGATATCCAGGACGTCACTGTAGTATAATATGAAAGTGTAAGGCCGCCAGGGCTACTTATAATCCGTGCTGTAAACTTCACATGTTATTTATTTAATTCTGGTTGTGAAACCGCAAGGACTCTCTGAAAAGCAAATCTACTCACTACACTAGCCTAGATTACAATCCCATGGAGAGATACATGAGAGAAGACAAAGAAGGAAGTTTCAGTTTTTAGATGTGGGAGGAAAACCCCATAGTTAATTATTCAAGGAAAAACCCACGTAATCAGGTAGGGACTGAAAACCCATAGTCCCAGATATCCCAGAAGTGGACATTGAGGGAAGATAGAAGAACCTGATCATCCAAATGTAAACAAGAGAATGGGATGTAAAAACCAAGTGCTACATGTAGCTACATGTAGTGTAACAAAGTCCTACAACCTTTACCAATGGTCTTTTTTATGCAGCAGGGTCACAGTAGTAGTTGTTGTTTTTCCATTTTAATCAGTGATGGTGAGATTTTGATAACGTTTCTCTCTTTGAAAAACTGGAACTACCCCATTTATTGCTCATACTAAATTTTTGTAATTAATTCTGTGTTTTTAAAATGTAATGTTTTTTTGTTTTTCTATAAGTATCAAATTTGAATCTTTTTAGTGCACACAGGGAAAACAATTTTCACTTTTTACTTGTAATCTGTGATGAAATAAATAAATAAATTGAATTGAATTGAATTGAATTAGGCCCTATAGGCTTGAAATTATCTCAAACTGTTGCTTATTAAAAACGGGATTTTAGTGCACTCCCAGTCAGGGTTTAAGAATTTGATTGGATCAGCCCAGTGAGCCGAGAGATTTTAATTCTTTGAGCAACCCAAGGACACGTGGTCAGATGACAAAGAAGAAAGAATTATTCAATGACAACGTTTCTCGTGACTGAGCACCACTACTTGAACACGAGAACTCCACCAACTTTCATTATTGTTATTGTAGTAAGTTTTAACTTGTGATCATTGAGGAAGGAAACATAAAAATGCCTTCCTGATTGAACAGGGCTTCAAGGTTGAGCTATTTTGTGTCATCCGTTCAGAACCCATTTCCTGATGATATTGTTTTGCACCCCTTTGTCACACCCCACAGCAGGACAAACAGTTCAGGGGTGGATTTCACAAAGGTAGTCCTAACTTATGACTAGTCCTAGGCAATGCTAAGAGTCAGACTGGTCCTAAGTTAGGACCAGTAACTCATCCTAACTTAGGACTGGGGTGGATTTCACAAAGGTAGTCCTAACTTAGGACTAGTCCTAGGCAATGCTAAGAGATAGGACCAGTCCTTAGTTTGGATGAGTTTAATAATATCTCTTAGCATTGCTTAGGACTAGTCCTAAGTTAGGACTACCTTTGTGAAATCCACCCCAGGGCTCAAGTTTTGAAAACAAATCCATAAGACCACAGGACTTGTATCTCAAAAAGATCACAGGACCAGAGATAGTTTTACAAAATCAGAAATATATACTTCCTACAAAAGTTTAATTGATGCATGCATTTTGACTGTTTTTATTTTAATAAGCTTGATGAAATGTAAGAGAAGATTGATCTCATTTGTCGTCATGATTAAATTATCTTTCATTACTCAATAGAATTGAAACAGTATTAGCTGTTCAAGATATTACAAAGTGAGGTATTGTGATATTGAATTGAAAATCATTAGACTGCCGGATTTTGCGAAATCACAAATTTACTGTCCCCATGCTAAAATCACTGGCCTCAGGCCTGTGGTCCAGTGTCAAGTTAGAGCCTCGTTGCGATTATCACCCTCCTCTCAATGGCCGTCATCGGGAGGAGGGGTACATTATATTGCAACTACCTGTAATTAGAGCCCTGCAGTTGAATAGTTTCAAATCGTCGGACAACTGAGAAATTAATCTTTTACTAAAAATGTGGACACCTTTTGCGTACAGCCCTTTATAAATGCTGGCGAGGAGTGGCACTTACCTATGCACTTTATACAGTTGAGAACCTTTAGTAAGTTATGACCTTCTTCAGTTCAGGAAATTTAGTTCACTGTCAAATTCAAAATTCGAATGTACACCCCAAAAAATGAAAAAATTACTGGATCAAGCCAAAGAGCAAAGACTTCTTTATGGGTGCCTTCTCCCCGCATCGACCCTGGTCTGCCCCGGTCTGTTTGAATAGCTTTGACGTCATTCCAAGGGCTCACCCGGGTCAGCCACCAGTGCCCTGCTTGTGGAGTGGGTCACTTGGGGGTGACCGGAGGTGCATGACGTCACCACAAGAGGGCAAGTGTGATCGTACGATTAGCTCTTGTCAGGGGTTCGCCCGAGTGAGCACTGCGGGGTCGACCTACATGTAAGAAAGCTTATCGAACGCACCTATGATTCACAATGATGATCATACAAAAATAGATCTGGGGAATTTTCCATTCCCTGCAACGCACTGTAGAGTTACAATGTCGCCCAAATCTAGCTGAGCATGCTGACGTTTGTGAACAAAATGTATCCTGGTGTCATGGGTTTCTGATAGGATAATGGGAACATTGGTCACAATTTTGTACAAGACACTTGCACTTCATTGTGTGTTGAATCTTAAAGAAGTTTTGGTCTTACCAATTACCATTGAGGAATAAGAGCCTCCATAGTCTTACAAGTTGCGAGAGATCTTTCGCCATTTATGTGGTAATGCATGCACGTAACATTGGAGCAGCATCAAATATGTTTCTGATACTTTCATTGGTTGGCATTTTAATAAATATTCAGAAGCATAAGAACTGTATGGCGTGCAAATAAATTAAAAAAATTATAAACTTTTGGTCCTAAGTAAGACATTGATATCTTCATTACAATCACCCCCCCCCCCCCCAACCTGAAGCATTTCCAGCATTTATTCTCAAAATGATGAAGCCTTACGAAAGCAAGGACCTACATTGTAGCCCCATAAATCGGTCCAATCCACTGCATATCATTGGTCTGATATTAAAGCAAGTGGACACTATTGGTAATTGTCAAAGACTAGCCTTCACAGTTGGTGTATCTCGACATGCATAAAAATAACAAACCTGTGAAAATTTGAGCTCAATCGACCATCTAACTTGAGATAATAAGAGAAAAAACCACCCTTGTCACACCAAGTTGTGTGCATTTAGATGGTTGATTTTGAGACCTCAAGTTCTAAATGTGAGGTCTCGAAATCAAACTCGCGGAAAATTACTTCTTTCTCGAAAACTATATAGCACTTCAGAGGGAGCCGCTTCTCACGATGTTTTATACCATCAACCTCTCCCCATTACTCGTCACCAAGAAAGGTTTTATGCCAATAATTATTTTGAGTAATTACCAATAGTGTCCACTGCCTTTAAAGTCTTTCGCAATTGCCTCCGTTGCCCTTGTCATTGCCTTGGTGCCCTTGAAATGCTCCAGTAGAAATTCACTGACAGTGACACTACTAAATCTTTATCTGTCACCTGGGGTCCTACAACTTGCCGTCAACTCGCCGTAAACTCACTTACGGTGCGGTTTGTGCCGTCATTTCGCCGTCAACTCCCCCAATATACATTTAAAATCCACAAAAGAAGCATAGAACTGTAGTGTATCAGCTCATAGTCATAGAGAATACGCGTAAGTTTTACATGTTTTAGGTCATATTTCGGAATAAAATTCGAGTTTTTTTCTCGTGAAAAAAATATCTTGAAGCAGCAAAACCGTCACCGCCATCTTGCTTTTTGACATGGATTAGTCTTGGCCCAAGATGTCAATGTTTGGTACTTTTTTTTTATCAACTCAGAGTCGTTTTGGGGAATGAATTTACCGAAAACTATGAGAAATAATTTATGTAGTTTTAGCCCAGACTTACACTTCCGTGCCCCATTTATAAATTTTTCATGTAAATTTAATGAGTTGACGGCACAAAAATGAGTTGACGGCAAGTAGCAGTCATTTGTCGATGATGTGAACATTATTAATTTGTTTGGGATAGCCCCATAAATCGGTCCAATCCACTCCGTATCCTTGGCCCCAGCACCACCGATATCAAAACCTTTCGCTTCCTTGAAAAACCATCTGCAACGTTCTGCATCATGAAACTTACCGATCTAATACTTCAGAAGTTGCAGATACATGTAGCACTACACTTGGAATCGTTCACATAGGTATCACAGTTTTTGAGTAAAAATCATGTGAATTTTGCGTGTGAATTTTCTCAACTAACGCTCTTTTACCGCAATGCCGATTGTCCCCAGAGACCGTGCGCAGATTTTTTCCCAGGACAAACGTGTGGAATCATCTGCACACGTTCGTCCTGGGAAGAAAAGATACCCAATCCGCGCTTTGAACTATTCTTTGTAGTTCCCAGACGCGTGTCCATATGTTTGTACACAAAGCACTGATTGGGGAACCATTCTTTGTAGTTCCCAGACGCGTGTCCATATGTTTGTACGCGAAGCGCGGATTGGGTATCTTTTCTTTCCAGGACGAACGTGTGCAGATAATTCGACATGCTTGTCCTGTGAAAAAAATCTGCACACGGTCGGGGGACAATCGGCATCGCGGCATTAGCGGTAAAAAAGAGCAGTAGTTGAGAAAATTCACACTCAAAATTCACTTGATTTTTACTCAAAATCTGTGATACCTTTTTGAACGATTCCAAGTGTAGTGCTATTTGCAACTTCTGAAGCATTAGATCGGTAGAGTTTCATGATGCAGAACGTTGCAGATGGTTTTTTAAGGAAGCGAAAGGTTTTGATATCATCGGTGGTGCTGGGGCCAAGGATACAGAGTGAATTGGACCGATTTATGGGGCTAGTTTGGGATAACCCCTAGGCCTAGCCCTCTGTCCTTAACCAGTGATAACAAGTATTTAGTACTACCATGGAGGAAGGAATAGAAGGAGCTCGAACGATCCGCAAAACCGCAGAGTAAGAAAAGAATACCCTGACAATGCCCGTCTGACCAGTGGAAAAAGATAGGACACCTCCAGCTGGACGGCCGATTAAAGAGCAGGATTAGATCTCTTTGTACAGAACGTGCGGTACCGCCGCTCTGCACCGTTGCCTTCGTGTAAAGTTGAATCATTGGAGACCAGAATTGTGAATATACACGTTTTCATTTACCATTTGTGGTGTTTCACTGAAACATCATGGCAAATGTTTTCATTTTTTGTGACTTTCCGGTCACTAGCGGTGGTTCAAAATGTGGGTATTAGCACACGAGGGTGGTTGGTATTCAATTGTGTTTTTCGATTTGGTGAGCACAAGTGTACATACATTTTATCAGGTCTCAAAAAAGTTGTTTTTCTGTATCATATCCATACGACATACGACACCATGGTTGAGTGAAAAACCAAGTGCGCACGCGCAAACTCACATAAGCCAGGTCGCTCATTGTCTGTATAAGGTATGTCGGTGATTACGAGGTGTTGTTAAACACCGCGGTACCGCAGGTTCGACTTTTCAAGTCCCTTCGTTCGAGCTCCTTCTATTCCTTCCTCCATGGTACTACTCTACACTACACAAGTTACAGTAGAGTGGTAATAGTAGCCTATTTATTTTATTTAGGCCCTATTATTTATAAAATAATAAAATAACAATATTGTTTATTCTATATAGTATAATATTAATAAACTATAAGTATAATTTCATTTAATAAAATAATATGTTGAGTACGTTTTCGTGACAGTACGATTATTATGCTTACCGGTGTTAAGTGCTTTTTAGATGCTTATTTTGGTGTTGGTCCTAAAAAAGATACGGGGTTTTTGCAGACCACTTTCCAAAGCTGAAAAGAAGGGGGTTGAAAAATGCTGGTTGTGTTGTGGACAATGAAAGAACGTCGAACACACACAATTCGATGCAATGAGCTTGCTGCATGAACAAATGAGCTGCATGAACAACACACAATTTCGCCGGTACGCGCACGTCGAACACACACAGTCTACCATAGAGTAGACAAGGCCACCAGCGATATACTGGAGCGCACGTGACTCACTGTCAAAGGCCAAGGTGCCTGGGATCACGTGGTTAATATTTTTTCGTGTCACATGATTTTTTCGCCAGTCGCCTTTTTTTTTTTTTACTAAACTCAGAGCCGTGACTAAACTGTTAAAACAGCGCCCTCTGTGTGTGAAACAAGTGACAGCTTGCTCATGAAAATATTCCCCGTTGTTTGTTGTACGAACAAGCTGTTCAATTCAATGTATAACATTGTCATATAAATCCAAGACCAAGATGATTGGGTTACTAATTGAAAATTAATTAATCAGTCAGTTAATTATACCAAAAACTGTACTTACTCCACCCATCTCCGCCCTGGTCTGAATTAATAAAACAATAACTTGACAAATAGTGACTCAATCAAAATAAAAACCTTATTTGTACTACCCCTGCAGTCTTTTGACAATTAAAGACATTGGACCCTTTTGGTAAACAGTATTATCCAAGGCCCACACTTCGTGTATCACAACTTCTATATCAAAATAACAAACCTGTGAAAATTTAGGCTCAATCGGTCATCGGAGTCGGAAGAAAATAACGGGAAAAACCCTTGTATCCGCGCATTTTGCCGTGTCGTAAGCATTTCATGGAATAATATTTCAAGAGAAGTCTTTCACACTACCTTCTGTAAACCCTGCAAGTTATTTGTAAATATGTGAATTTTCTTTCTGTACCGAAAGGGTCCAATGGCTTTAAGAGCTTTTCAAAATTGAAAGAAAATTAATGGAAGTGAGAATAACAAAAAAATCTAGGGAATTCTAAAGGGGAAAAAGACTACCAGACTGACAGATAAATGTACACAATGGATATTGTAAAAGCTTCAACAATTTATTACAGCTTCAATTGATATGACAACATTAATGAACACAACACTGTCAAGCATTTCAGCATTTATAACCAATGTACATCATGTTTGATGTGGATGTGATTTTTAATTGCCAAAGACAAGTACCTGCACTTTGTGTGATCCAAAATAACAAGTCATGGTGACTAATCAAAAAGAAACCCTTTGTATATGCCCAACTGTTTGCGATCAGCTGCAAAATGCATCTATAGCAGAACCTAAATTAGGCCTATATCAGGTTTGATACTTCACAGAGGCAACGAAGGCGATTGCCTCCAGGCCCCTGGTCAGTGCCTTGGTGCCCTTGAAATGCTCCAGTAGAAATTTACAATTTCCTCATAGGGTGCCCTTTACCAAGGAGAAAATGCCTTGGTGCCCTTGCCCTTTCAAAATGAAGCATACAGGCCTGCTATATACATGTAGGTACTGGGGCGACAGCTCTCTCTCTCTCTGACACAGCTCCCGGTTATGGAACTCACTTCCCAATCATGTATAATTAGGCTTCTCCATCACTTGAGACTTTCAAAAACAGGCTGAAAACACACTCTGCTTATGGTCAGGATCGTGTAAATGCTCATTCTGTTTTGCCAATGTTAAATCATATGATTGCATCTTACTATTTTGATCTATGAGCATTTTTTTTTTTTTGCAGATTTGTGCGCATTATAAATGTTCTGTTTTATTATAAATAAAAGGTGGTTGCATTCAATAACTGAGTGAGGGTTGTGAATTCCATGTACAGCCAAAGGCCTGCTTTGATCAAGACAACACAGCCCTTGTAAGAGGGTACAACTTGATTATAAAAGGCAAACGTTAATTGACTAATGACAAGGAAATCAAACTGAATTATTCATGAGCTGTATACAAATCATTTCCTCTTCCATTGGTCCATAAGGAAAGAAGTTTTCTTGTTTAAAAAATACACAATGAGTCACAATACACAACATAATCATAAATATGCATGACCACCGATCTGCTGCTAAAGAAAACGCTGCAACCACTAATCAGCAAATAGTTTCGAATAAATTTAGTGTATTCAACGGATAAAACCACTCAATGAATAAATTTATTCCGAGTGGTTTGACAATTTGGATTTTTATTGCTTTGTGAAATCGACCCCTGGATGGCTGAAACATGGTCATGAGGGGTCAACTTATCTAGTCTAGTAATCAAGCATGCCTATTTTGCAGGAACTAGTGCCCGAGCGGGCCCGAGCAGGCACTAATCTTTTAATGTTTTACTGGTTACAGCGCCCTCTCTTGACCTGAACCGTGAACAGCATCCTCGGAAATTAAATGCGTTCCGTTCTTTTCCAAGAGTCTTGTATTTCATGTTTAAAGACACTGGACACTATTGGTAATTGTCAAAGACTAGTCTTCACAGATGGTGTATCTCAACATATGCATATAACCTGTGAAAATTTGAGCTCAATCGGTCATCAAAGTTGCGAGATATTAATGAAAGAAAAAACACCCTTGTCGCACCATGGTCACTGCTGTGTGCTTTCAGATGCTTGATTTCTAGACCTCAAGTTCTAAATCTAAGGTCTTGAAATCAAATTCGTGGAAAATTACTTCTTTCTCGAAAACTACATCACTTCAGAGGGAGCTATTTCTCACAATGTTTTATATACTATCAACCTCTCCCCATTACTCGTAATCAATAAAGGTTTTTTGAGTAATTACCATTACATGTAGTGTCCACTGCCTTTAAGACAGAGGTGTTTTATAAATACATGTGCGGACTGGCATAATTTGGTAAATAGTGTACATCTATTCCCCCTTGGGCCACTGAGTGACCACTGAGGAGGGACCCATTTTCCTCGGCCTTTGGCGTTGAGAAATAGGTCGCTCTACTGGCCACTCAAAGTGCCTCAGGGGAATAGATGTGCACTATTTACCTCATTGCAAGTCAATTAGTGATTTTGATACCACCATCTTGGCACGTCTGGTTCCTATGGGCAATCACAAGCATTGATACTAAGACTCAGCACACCAAAAAGTCACCAGACTATTTTTCTCTCCCATTCTCGGGCTGTGTCTGCAACTTCGGCTACAGCTACGGCTAGATCAGTGTTGAAGAATAAGCCAACCTAAGTTGCCGTTTCAGACACGGCCTTACTCTGGTTACAATAATTAAGATTAAAGAAAAACAAGATGGCTCCACAAGATGCTTCACCTTGTTGCTTAGTTACACACCCCAAAGTTAATTTTGCATTCAGTTTTTTGTACACAAACACTCATGTGCAAAAGCACTGTAAATCCAGTATTTTCCTGAGTTCTGTTATTTTATTCCACAGGCAAATCAAGTTCTCAGGAGGGATCAAACCCATGACCTTTATTATGTTGCTAGAGTACTTGTCTTAACACTAGACCAACGAGCTAGCCAGGGCCCAATTTCATAAATCTGTTAAATAGGTACACTGTACTCGAGTGAAAAAAGCCAAGCTGTGATCTTTGCTGAATTTCATTTGAAGTGTTTTCAATCCATAAGGAAATCTATCGTATGACTATTAATAGATTTTAATTGTGTTCAAAAAACATTCATTTCGACTATCCTTATCAAGTGCTTTTCAGAAAAATTTGTGAAAAGCTCTGTTGTATCATTACATGTATTTATTTTACATCGTAAGTGGGAGCTCCAATTTGTATAGCAGCTAATGTTCACCAATAATGTCAAATCCACCAACGTCTAACGAGGTGACACAGGGTACCAACCACAACTGTGCCATATTGAGAGCAGCATTCAATAAGCCATTTGCGAGTTAAATTTGAATATCGTCTGGTACAATGACTTGCTTAGTTACAAAGCACCCCTTACATTTGAATTCCTCAGACTATCGAGACAGTTGCTACGGCACGTGATTAGGGGCAAGCTTTTGTGTAGCAACCTCCAGGATGAGCAAACCCTGGTACCATTGTGCTATAAACATCCATTCAGAATTGTGTATGGGTGTTCACCGTCTCTTACATAACTACGCAAAAGCTTGCCCCTAATCACACGGCGTAGCAACTGTCTTGATAGTCTGAGGAATTCAAATGTAAACAGTGCATTGTAACCAAGCGAGTCATTGTACCAGACATTATTTAAATCTAACTCGCAAGTGGCTTATTAGACAACCATAGATTTGAAAGGCACTCTGTGGAGATTCATTTTTGTTGACATATTTCTATTGATTTCATAGAGTTATATATAAGAACTAGAGGGCGCACTGGCCTATATACGCGCCCCGGTATGTGCGCAGGCGGCCATTTTCTAAGTTGACAAAACAGCTATCTCACAGCGTGTGTTTGTGCGGCCATTTTTTAAGTTGAACAAACAGCATCGCGTGAGCGTTAAAAAAAAAAAAACTCAAACGTGTATTTCATATTCATAGAATGACGCGCTTGTCATCTTGCGGTCCCATGGCGTTTGTGCATGAAGCATCACTCGTGCGCCCTCTAGTTCTTATATATAACTCGATGATTGATTTCTAGCCACCATTCACTTCAGAGGAAATACTTTCACATGATGCTTAGTACTACACATGTACAGATTACAAACTTGTTATAACCAGCAGGCTTTCTAAAAAAAAAAAAAAAAAAAAAAGACAACTTCTATTTGGGGTCATTTCCAAAGTATGACCCTACCTTCAAACACGTTCCTGCTTAAGTTGCCTTGGATCGGTCGAGTTGTTTATTGGTCTATAACAAGCATTTGGAACCTTTTTTGTGTAAAATGCATATTATGGTTGGAGAGATGTTTTAAAGTACAAATTTGCCTCAAAATTGCATGGTGTTCTTTTTACTGTGTGAACTAACACGGTCGGCCATGTATGGGAGTCAAAAATTTTACCTCGACTGTCGACAAGGTAAAAGGAAAACAAGGCAATTTCAAGTAATACTCGTGTGGATCATTATATTCTACTTTTAAAATATCTTTCTAATCAAATGCATTTTACAACAAACGGTTACAAACGCTTTTCAATGTTCAAAGACCAACTCGACCGATCCCAGGCAAGGTGTTCCTTTGACACTCTTCTGCTAAGCGAAACTAACCGGGAAACTATTTAAAGACTAATCTGGTAACCTTATTCTGGTAAGAATATTGTTGTGTGCTTGGCTTGTTTTTGCACTTAAAAGCAGCTCTGTGAAACTCAGCCTAGATTTCTAAAGTAAATCAAATGAACTCTGTAGCCTGATTTGTTAGAAAACAACCAAAAGTTGCACAGGCCTTTGTACATGTAGGCCAATATACAAACAAAGATACTCATTTATCTCCCTGTGCAGCAGTTTCAAAGTTTGCCAAAACAGCGCAGATATGGACCAGCATTTCAATGTGCGGCAACATGTCGCATGGCAACTTGGATCTCAAGATTCCAAATGATCGTAGCCGCTGCTTCAGCATGTCAACGTGCTTGTTCAAGAGGACGGACTCCTCTTTGTAAATAGGGTTCGTCTGTGTGATTATTCGAGGCAAAATTGGAGCTTGGAAGATGGAGACTCCTTGCATGCTGCTTATGAAACTATCGGGCTGTAACGAAAGTACCTGATCGCCGACATGAAGGGCATAGTAGACAGAGCTTAGCTTCGACAGTTTACTTTGTAGGATCTCCCCTGAGAAGAACTTGGAGATAAAGCAGATGCAACCGTTCGGAGTCAACCCGATGAGAGCCTTCGCCTTGAAGGTGCTGTCCAGTCTTGAGAGCATCGGTAGCTGATCCCGCAGTTGCTCCGGTGCCTCCACTTCAATCTGAAGACAGTCCAAGACGAGTCTACACTTAGGGTAGCTTCTCTTGATGCACGGTGGCATCTTGCTGAGCACTGTCTCCTTAAGTGGCCACTGAATGCAAGCAGAAGACAGCTCCACGAGGTAGACTAAGATGCAGAGGAAGGTTTGCTCAATGGTCGCCTGGGCCACACTGAACTGAGCTGCGAGGTACTTATACGGTGGGTCCATCCGTAGTTTCATCAGGAACATGAGAAGCCCATTCTCAGTGGTCAGACCTCCAAGTATGGGTAGGGGATCTGGAAGCTGCTCAAGGAGGATATGAAACGTCTTTAAGGAGACACCAGTGATTTCCATGACCAGGCTGTCTGAGTAACGCACATCTTTCCAGCCGTGAAATCCGATGCAACTTCTCAGGGGGGTCGATTTTTCACCAAAGCTGTACAGGTAAATAAAAAAATTGAAACATTTTGTTAAAAATCATGACTCTATAAACTACGTACATGTAGAAGCCTTTGTTTGTAAAGTATCTGGCCATTAGATCTCAAAAAGCCATTTCTCAAAGTCTAGTTCACCTAAGTAAAATGTCTTCTTAAAAGTTACACTGATAAGAAATTGGTGATGGCACAATAATCTGAAGAAGAAAAAAATTGGTCGATTCACACTTGCAAAAGAATATTAAGCTTATTATTCAAAGAAAATATTATATATGTAAAAGTGTTTTATCAGAAGCAAAAAATCCTTATTCCTTGTTTAGCAAGAGAAATGGGATCTTTAGTCTGGTTGTATCCAATTGATGATGATTTTTCTCCCAGGTCAGCAGTTAAGGTCACGAGCCCAATGATCTACTTCCAGGGTCCAATTTCAAAGAGCTGCTTAAGCACCAAAGTAGCTACATGCAAGCACAATTAAATTATGTTTACCAAAATAAGGTCGGCAGCCAGTCAAACGCCACATGTACAATATGTGACTGGTATGGTGCATATTTTTGCTTAGCAGAAAATGTTCAAGCAATATTTTCTGCTATAAAGCAGCTCAATGAAACACAACCCAGGGCTGCTAATACCACCATTATTGTACTAAAAAGTTTCATGGTTGATACCACCAACATACCAGATAATACACTCTTCTAAGGGCAAGGTGGATTTTCCTGAGTAAAAGGGCACCTCAATCAGTGATGTATTTGTACTGAAACATTTAAAGGGACACCAAGGCATTAACCAGAGCCCAATTTCATCTAGCTGCTTAAAGCACTTAAGCAGTAGCTTACATATAGCACAGCTTACTATGCTAAAAATCGGAACAAGACTACCAACCAGTCTGTATAACATTCGTCATGTACAATTTGAGACTCGTATCCCGCTCATTTATGCTTAGCAGAAAATTGTTAGGCAATAGCAGCTCAATCAAATTGGGGTCGTTTTACCCGTGGGCAAGGAGATAATTTTGCCTCCATTACCCTCTGTGAAGTATCAGGGCCAAATTTCATAAAGCCTGTAAGCACTAAAACTTGCTATGCAAAGAAAGTATTGCTTAGCACTAGCAAAAATAGGTTACCAGCCAAATTTACATTAAGTTTGCTGTATTGTGGCTGGTATCTCACTCAACTTTTGCTTTTAAGCAAAGAAACTTGCCAAGCAGTATTTCTCCAGGGGCCACCAAGGCAAGTGACAGGGACATGAAGGCAATCCCACCTGATGTAGTATCAGGCCTGTACCAACCATTTCAAACTTACAAGTTAACATCAGTTGATCCTTGAGATGCGTGATAGAGTTCCAGAAGCTTTATTGCGAGCTGATTCTTGTCAAGTCCAAGTTTATAAGACAGGGGAAGCCAAAGGGCACTGATGCTAGGCGATAGCTTCAGCCGATTGTCAGGCTCGCGGCTGTGCGACATTCTGTACTTCTTTTGAGCAGCTTTGATGGCTTTTTTCTTCTCTGCTTGTGGGAGTCGCTTTCTGCCCCCGCCTGGGGCACGTTTTCGTTTGACCGGGAAAAGAGTTGGGTTTTTCTCTTGGAGCGTTTGCCCTGAGTGCTCGGCCTGAAGTGTATCTTGGTTGTTGTCCCTGTTCTTGGACTGGTGTTGGGAGTCTGTTCGTGATGCCTGCATGTCTGTAGAAACTGCAGAAATTGGAGGTGTACTCTCGCACTGCCATGAAGTTTGAGGATTGTCATCATTGTGCGTCCAGTCTTCTGAGAGGCTGTTGTCTGAATTTGAATAACTTTCGGTGTCGCTTGATCTACTGTGATAGTCTTTCATCATCCCCTTGCTACGTAGAACAGCCACAGGGGTAATTCTGAGACAGTCATTGGTGTAGACTTTCCTACATTCAGCATTAGTTGAAATTATTTTCACTTTGTCACTGAGGGAATGAAGTCCTACAGGGGCATCAATGTACCATGGACCAGTCTTTGGTGCTGTTTCTCTAGGTCGTTGCCAAAACAAATCCGGGCGGTTTGGATTCAACTTTGACAAGTACTTTTGAAATGACCTCACAGGACATTTGTCAGAGTTTGAAATCTCGAACATAGCACCCTTGGTAAATTCATGATCGTCTTCACTGAAGCTATGGCCACATTTTGAGACATACTGATTATAATTGTTGTCTCTGGCAACCGTGAAATCGCTCGGCTTCATCTCTTGCATGCGGTATCGGTTTGATTTGCCCAAATAAACCATAATGTCAAAAAAGACTTTATTCTGGAGTCCCCTAGGAGATTTCATATCCAACTCAGGGGAAGATTGAATTTTGTCCATATCGGCTGCTGAGATTGGAGTTTTGTGTTTGATTACCACTTTGCCTCCTTTCCGTATGCTTATAAGAATATCTTTAAAGACTTTATTGCTCCCTTTAAATTCAGCACTCTTTTTGCAAATGTCCCAGTTATGCAGTGTTTGAAAGTACCTCTGCAATCCATACCTGATCCCTTGCATTGATTTCTTAGTGTACATTTGCCCATCAAACTTACGCAAGTTGGCATAGAATCGACAAAGAAACTCATCTAATTCTCTCATAGACATAGCTTCAACCAAGGGTATCGATGAACCAAGATGCTTGGCAAACACCTCCAACCTTGTCAGTGCATATCTGAGCTGTCTGTTCGTGCTCTTAGAATCTTGGACTTTCATCAGATCTTTAAGATTTATGGATGACAGAAAAGAGAACGAGGGAAGATCTTCTGAAGTTTCTGCTGTGGCTAGATCTGAAGGCTTGGGTTGTTTAGGTTGTTCAGTTTGAGAGTGAGGGTGGTCCTCTTGTAATTGTTGAGAAGCAGATGCACTCTTGTTACTGTTCTCATCCTTGAGCAGCGATAAAGAAACATCAGAAAGAATCTCTTCCGATGCAGAGTCTTGAGTGTTTTCCCCAGACCTACATAAGATTTCCAATCCATCCTTGTTTGAAATCTCCCTGTCAGCAGCCTGTCTCAGCGAGCTTGCAATGCGTAAAATACCAACAGGAGTCGCCTTAAGACAATTGTTTGTGTACAATTTACGACAACCCGCATTTGCTGAGATCGTTTTCATTTTGGAGCCGAGTGTGTGCAGTGGTGTTGGGCGACTAATGTACCAGGGTCCAACGTCTGGTACATGTGGGATTGGTTTTTGCCAAAATATATCAGAGCGTTTGGGATTCAATTTTGATAAGTATTTCTCCAAGGACGCTACGGGGCATCTGTCATAGCCTGGGATTTCATACATAACACCCTCACATGAGCTCTCACTGTTGACGTCACGACTTTGACATGTATTTTGACTGCAGTTTGTTACAATTACATAACGAATGTTATCTCCAGTTCTTGAAAACGTAAAATCATTCGACTTCATGTCACGCATTTTTTCACATCCGACAATCCCAAAATATACTGTGATGTCGATGAATACCTTATTCTGTAGCCCAGTCGGGGAACTCAAATCCAACTCATTGGATGTTTGAATTTTGTTCATATCCGCCACAGAGATCGGACCCTTGTGTATCACTTTATTATTCTTTCCTTTCCAATTCAAGTTGACCAACATTCCCTGAAACACCTTATTACTGCCAGCAAATAAGGCATTCTTACAGAGTTTCCAGCTGTGCAAGGATTGGAAGTGTCTCTGCAGGCCAAACCGAATTGCAAGCATCGATTTCCTTGTGTACGCTTGGCCGTCGCTTTTCCGTAAACTTGTGTAAAATTGACAAAGAAAATCGTCGAGTTCACTGATTGTTAGAGACTCCACAGACGCCATGGTCGTACCTACAGTTCTTGTGTAAGCTTCCAGTCTGCTTGTCGCATATTTAATTTGCTTGACTGTGTTTTTAGAGTCCTCAACGTTGAGTAGGTCTTTCGAATCGGGATATTGCGCCGAGGCGAACCCTGGAGTTTCTTCCGAACTAGCCGCCATTATTGTTGTTGATAGTTTGTCGGATCGTTTTTAACGCACTTGTACAGCAACAATGAATCGTATCCGAACAGATGCATTAAGCAGTCCATTATTGACAAAACAAATGTTTTGCGTTTTGTTCGTAGTGAACACAACAATGCTGGTGATGGGGGATAGACAAGGGATTTTTCTTATTTATTTTTCTTTATGGAGATAATTTGTATGCTTCATTTATGTCGGACCTTTTTTTATGGGCAAATTGTTTTTCCCCCGACATTTTCGCTCGCTGGACACCAAAAATAATAGTCTAGCGCCCTCAGTCGTCATAATCATAATTACACTCAGGGGTACGTGTGACGGAGGTGTGTCTCATTCGAGTCAAATGATTGGTCAATGGAGTAAAGCGGGGACGAGTCAGCCAATGATTAGCCACAGGCTTATACCGGCATTTGATTGGTCAAGCATCTACGCATAAATGAATACTTAAAATCGACACGTGACGCTGGAGTTGTCAACCTGTCACTCACGTCTCATAACAGCCAGCTAGCCACAGAGAGAAACAACGCAAATTATCGTCTGCTCCTACCAGTCAGCTACCAAAACATTGCAGTGTATCGGGAAAAATATTGTGTGTTAGCTGGTACAGCGAACTTAATTCTAGGCTTTATTTTACAATTTGGAAACAGACAAACTTTGCCAAAATGCGTCGGCAACGTTCGATGATGGTTTTGAATGAAGTTGTCCGGAATAAACTCGTTGTTGTCGGGGACACAGGCTGTGGAAAGTCTGCGTTGCTCAACACATTTCTGGGTCACAAGTTCACAGACGTAAGTATTGAATTTCTGTAATAATATTTATATGTTGTTGTCTTGTGGCATTTTTTGTATAAGTCTCCATCTATTTCTTGAGGTTAAATTATTGTTTTTATAGCCTCCACCTGAGAGACGAATGTTTTGGTATCGAAATTGTATCCAATGGCGACGTGCATTATAAATGTATTTCATGTTGCTGTGTAGAAATAGTTCGGTGAACATTTCTGTATTCCACTTTCGGATGTAAGCCAACAATAATGTCTGTTATTTAAAAGTTTCGCTCTTTCAAATTTGTGATAAAGTTCATAATTTGGTTTTAGCAAATGTAACTTTTCTTCCAAAGTAAAATGAAAGACTGAAATTTACTTTTTAAATAGACAGCAAAGTTTGATCTATCGCAGTAAACACAATTTTCTGAATATTATATTAAAAAAGTACACGACTGCAGGATTTGTTTGGTTGGAGGTGCTACTATTGGCAATATTTCGCCAATTGTCAATTTTAAAATTACAGGATTCTCACTCATCAGATCAGTGGATAAAATTTTCACAGGTTTGTTATTTTGTACTTATGTTGAGATACAGCAAAGTGAGAAGACTGGTCTTTGACAATTACCAATAGTGTCCACTGTCTTTAAAACATTGATGTAATGAAAATTTCGTAAAGGCTTATAAAATATATTATAGGTAACAGGCTCTCCAAATTTGCCAGTCAATTTCCAAACTGAGTTTCCAAACCATACACTTACAATACATTTTACATAAAAGAGTAAAGAAGGAATATGGTATCAAAACCGAAAACAGGGTGTCCAAACGACACCCAGACACACCTCTGGCTAACTGTATGATGGAAATGATTAGGAACAACACGACAAATTTTAAACTAAGTTGTTCCATCCCTTTAAGGTTTTGTTGAGAGGAAACGCGCCATGGTGTCAAGAGATAGTGGTATGGAACAAGGGAAATGAGTCCACCAGTCTGATGGGGCATCATAACCCAATGTCAGCCCGGATGAACCCAAGGGCAATGCAATCATAAACTCTGTCTCATTGCAGAATAATGATCATGAAACCCCAAAACCAAAAACAGTCAACAGTACACGTGACCTGGTATTTTAGCCGGTAGATTTTACTAGTATGCGAATTACCACTAACAGTCAGCAGAATTTGATGGTTTGTGTTAATTTGGCATCAGGGATGAAGATCAATATTTGGTTTTTCACCTTACATTGATGTATATTACACAATATACACAATGTGTTAAAACACATCATCAGTGTTACTGTTAGTGCAAAAACAACCAAAGAAAAACAATATGAGTAGTTGAAGTTTTTTTTTTGCTAAGCTTGTTTCTTTCAAAGGATTTGAGGAATTGCATGGTAATGTATATTTGGTTTGCGGTAACACCATGTGTATTTTTCTTTTGTTTAAGCAACTCAAATACATTTGACCTAAAAATTTGAATCAGATTATAAAAAGGGTGTACAACCTGCAATTTTTTATTTCAGTGCTAGTGTTTTCCCCAGACCTACATAAGATTTCCAATCCATCCTTGTTTGAAATCTCCCTGTCAGCAGCCTGTCTCAGCGAGCTTGCAATGCGTAAAATACCAACAGGAGTCGCCTTAAGACAATTGTTTGTGTACAATTTACGACAACCCGCATTTGCTGAGATCGTTTTCATTTTGAAGAAAAACAATATGAGTAGTTGAAGTTTTTTTTTGCTTAGCTTGTTTCTTTCAAAGGATTTGAGAAATTGCATGGTAATGTATATTTGGTTTGCGGTAACACCATGTGTATTTTTCTTTTGTTTAAGCAACTCAAATACATTTGACCTAATAATTTGAATCAGATTATAAAAAGGGTGTACAACCTGCAATTTTTTATTTCAGTGCTAGTGACAAAAAGGTGTATAAACATCAAAACCCATCCTCTGTGGATAAAATAGCTGTAACCACAGCTCCAGACCTGTGTCATGTGGGGTGTGGAAGCCCTAAGGCATTATACAGTCTAAATGCAACATAAATTGTATGATGCTTAATTTTTACAAAGGTGCTTAGCGATAATAAAGTCTGAAGTGAACAACTGTTTCCGCTTGAAACTGTTGGAACTGTATTTGTAGTTATTTTCTGAACTACACAACTTGTACACTTTTTAAAATGTTTGTTTTCCAATTTTGTGCTTTTCCTCACAGATCTACTCTCCAACCACCTTTGAGAGTTACTCGTCAACAATGGAAATAAACAAATATAGAATAGATCTGACTATCTGGGACACATCAGGTAAGTCACATATCCAAAACAAGGGGGTGATAATGAGTTCAATCCCCTGAGGTAAACCCAAACTCTGTAAATTATATTAAGTAATGTGTGCCCAGCCACAGTCATGGGTACACTTTCTGTTAAAAAGAAACCAACAATAATAAACATGATACAAACATTGAGTAACTCTTTGCAGGATTTATCTTGTATTTGACAAACTCAGCACTTTTTTACCTTGAAATAGCAATTATTAATTGATATATAAATAACAATGAAACTACTGCTATGTCAGTGGTTTTCAAATTTTCTTAAAATGGACTCCAAAAAAGTGTAGCCATGATCCTTGCTGACTTGCTGTGCACACCATAAGAAAAGCGACCCGTCATTTCATATTTTGTCAGAGGGCAGCCTACATTGGCCAGGTGTTCTAATATTGCTCCAGCTGAACCCAGGTCCCCATAATCTAAAAGAATTTTAATTGGTATTTGAGTATTCTGTCAGAACTCGTATTCATTTCATTCAGTTTCGTGGATAACTTTGCCCAGAGCTCTGTTTAGGAAAAAATAATTATGTTGTTCATTAAGGAGGAATGCAATCACTGATCCCTTTCCATGGAATGTTTTTATTGTCATTTGGTCACCCTTACACAAATACAGCTCTAACGCCCCATGTGTTTGTGGACTCCCCCAACCACCTCAGACCCCATGGCCATATGTGTACATTTTTGGCATTGTTTACCCTGTGGTCAAGTCTGCTGGAGATCTATATATAGTAATTTTTTGATTAGTACAATTGAAACAAAGGATGTTTTCCCCTAAATGAATTCAGAGGTAAAACAAAATTAAAGGGAGGCATTTTTTGATTGACTTACAAAAGTGATTTGAATGATTGAACCTCAAAATTTAAATCAAGGTAAACCAAACAAAAAATAAAGCAAAATATTATTATTATCATTATTAAAGGCAAAATACATATAAGAAAATAAATTTCTAGATTAAGTTCTGAGTTTACTCTACAGTGGCTCTCATTTCAAAGAGCTACCGAAAAAATGTCACCCTAAGCAAATTTAAGTAGGATACCAGTGTTATCATTGCAGTCTGGCTACCTTAAAAGCAGTGGACACTATTGGTAATTACTCAAAATTATTATTAGCACAAAACCTTACTTGGTAGCGAGTAATGGGGAGAGGTTGATAGGTTGTTTTTTATTTCATTTTTATCTCCCAACTTTGATGACCGATTGAGCTTAAATTTTCACAGTTTTGTTATTTTATGCATATATGTTGAGATACACCAAGTGAGAAGACTGGTCTTTGACAATTACTGATAGTGTCCACTGTCTTTAACACCAATCGAAATGTCTATGAGAAACCTACCAGTGTGTGTAGGTTACAGACTTTCAGTTTCACAACTTCTCTTATTACTCCAACAATGAGGGGGAATAAATCAAAACCTTGGTGGGTGTTGTTGACTGTACAGGTAGGTACAGATCATGTCTCCCTATATATATCAGCATGTTGTCAAATGTTGGCAGCTGAGCCAAGAATTTACTAAGACTACTGATACTGGATGCTCTTGACCCAAAAATTGTTTTGTCTGTGGGATTGAATTGACTTATTGTACAATCTTTGGTGTTTACATATTTTCAATGGTCCACAAAATATTTATTGGTCGGACCACCTCCATGGTCTAACGTTTCGACCCTAACAGAGTCTTTCTCGAAGGCTACACACATGTAAAAGTGGGATTATTTTTTCAGAAGAGGAATATATATACAATTAGTTCCATCCACATTTTTTTCTCCACACAACCATTCACTCCCACAAAATCCTGTTGAAACAATGACTGTATTAATGTTTTACAAGCATACCAAGCAGAGTCCAACAGTTTGATTGATGAGTAAGAAATGATCCTTGTGAGCATCAATAGAATTACAAAAGTCACCCAAGACCCAAATCACCAGGAGAGGAGGAGTTTACACAAATATTGCTTAATTATTCAGAAGATGAAAAATTCCAGTAGTATTTCCCCATCACGTTTTCCATTACCAGACAGAATGGCCACAAGCTATTGGATTGTTTTGAGAGTGCTGAAGGATCCCAGTATAATCACAGATGGGAGTTAGGGGGTTAATTAAAAGAATCACTCTACATTTTAATTATGAAGCGTTTTTTTGTGGAGTGGTTGGACTGAAAGTAAACATGAATTGCATCAGGAAAAAAAAACTGTTTTCCTTTTTAATACTTGAGCAGAGACTAGGTGTAGCTGCACCTGAAGTATGTGGATTTTGAACAAGATTATTAATGACTTGATGATGTCTGCAGGGTGAAAGATTAACAGGTTGTTACACAGTATTTCATTGACATTGCCATCAGAGAAAGTGCTCTGTCAAGAGATAGTTGTTTTCCCTGGGCAGCAGAGGGGGGTAAAGGTCACCTTCAAGCCCATATTTTGAGTGATTTGTAAATAGTGGTTTCAAGAGATTACCTCCACCCAACTTGTCCACAAGAAAGCAAAACAAACAGTATCTCTGAAAACACACCCACATAAAAATAAGCCACATAAATTGAATGTCATAAAACTACAAAGCAGTTCGTAGAATTTCGATGGTGCAGACATGCACTTATTGTGGTACCTGTGTATAATTGAAATCTCTCTTTAGGTTGTGTTGGTTCTAAATAGAGCATGCATTGGTGTAGACTAACAACACAATTTTTTTTATCATCAGATGATCCGAACGTCTTTGATATGAGGTTAAATTTCTTCTTTAAAATGTTCAGCATGTAAAATCTCAGACATACTTTATCACAGGGCAGCATGTTTCTTTAAATTAATTTTTTTTGTCAAATAAACAAATGCTGTACCAATGCAACTCAATATCCATGAATGCCACTTTTTTGGCCAACCTAGACTTGTTCTTTTGAAAGCTGCCTGATCCATATCCGATGCTAGTTCAATACAAAAGAACATCTGGAGCTTATAAGAAAAGCAGAAAAAAAAATCATCCCTAAAACTTAAGCCCCTGGAAAATGGACTGTTCAAACAATATTGTGTGGAGGTCTTTCAGAAAGAAGTTCTGAACAAAAACAAAATTGTGTTTGGATTGTAATGGAATGCCAAAGTGTCACATTCTTTGCATGGTTGAAAACTAATCCAGAGAATTATAAGGGTGGAATATTTACTGTTGGATTCTGGTTCATGTTACATTTCACACATGGGAAAGTCTGTAAGTCTGTGGTAAATCGTGCTCAGTGTTATTCTGTTTCTTCAATTTATAACTTGGGAAAACTCAATTTGTAACCACTGGCAGATTTGACAACACTGCTGTAAAACAAAAATACATGTATGTTTGTTTTCCAGAGCATTTGAAGTAATTTACAAACTTGGGAGAACAACAAACTTAAAGAAAACAAACTTTAAATATAAAAGTGTTGGGTAACTGTTCTGCAAATTTTAAATGAAAATATCTTCATTGATATATGAGGAGGTAATGATTTTTAGAGACTCGTAAATACTTATATAGGGCCGAAATACCTGCTTTTCCTGGTATTATGGTAAAATTGTATTTCGCCATCTACATAAAACTACCTGGTTTTAGCAATTTTAACAATTGGTGCAAGTTTTGTAAATGAAGCTGATTTATCATGGTTGTTTCCTTGTAAAAAAACACCACATTTGCTCTTTTAAAATGTGCGATTGAAAATAATTACATACAAGATAAAATTCTTAACTTCACAGAATTCTGTCTCCCTATAAGCTGACATTATGACCTGCACAGATTGGATAGCTTTATTATTCACAACTGTTGTGGTGATTGATATGAGAGAGTTTCAACTTGACATCATCTTAAAACATATCATGTGCCCTTTGAACCCTAAGGTCCTTTATGGGTTTTACTTTCCATAAATTATTTGTAGAGTGTACCCTTTTCAAGCTTGAGGCAAAATCTATATTTTTAGAAGACATGGCAGGTTTTTATTGGCATTCTGAGTAATATGTGCCTCCAGGGTGAATCCCACATTTGGAAATGAGGCCAATATGAAAAAGCTCCCACAGAGTTCGTAATTTGTAAGTTTTGATTTGGTTTGGGGTTTAAAAACCTCAGGACCCAAGGGGGCTGAATAGTTATTGACTATTTTGGAGGGGTAAAACCAGATTTGTCAATAGCATTGTAACCGGGAAAAAACAAAAAATTTCCCCTTACAAGTAAAGTAAGTCTTTAGGTGCAAAACTGTGGTAACCTTTTTTATTCTAAAATGTTGAATGTTTGTTATAAGTTCCAAGTTGAAATTCAGCTTAAACAAATCCTCTTTTAGAAGTAATAAAAAAAAGAAAATTCTCAAAAAAAAAATAATAAAAAAATACTTGTGCCATTCCCACTCCCTCACTAACTTCATCCTTGAGTCATTTGAAAAATGCCTTGATGTTCTATAAAACGGCTATTATATTCCTTTATAAAAACAACCCTGCACTGTTACAAGTGTCAACCATCAAAAAAACAATACTTTTGAGTGAAAATGACATCCCACAGTGAGCTAATGATAACATTGAAACTCAAATATCCGTGGTAATTGCTCAGTTTCTGTCCGAGGGACAAGTGCTGCGTGAGACCACGACCCAGCGGTCAGGACAAGCTGTGACATGTGTTTCGCACGGTAGCGGTCTCGGGCCAGTTCTCTGTTGTTTCATTACAGTCGATGATGAATCATGAATCATGGTATAAACATGGGACTCCCCTGTATGCAATCATAATAACACAGGCTGAATCCAATAACATCAGACGGAGGTTATTCATTTATAAATGCTGTCTACATGTAAATAGTTGAAACCTTTTTCAGACAATCTCATAAACTATAAAAAAAAATATAATGGCTGAGTCAACAAGGTGGGTGGGGTGTTTTTAAAATCAACTATTTTAAAACAGTTGTAGCTTACAATCATTATAATTTTTATACTCCAAATCAATGCACTTTTTTCCTGAGACAAAATATTAATTGTATTTGTTGACAGACAAATTATGATCAACACAAATCAAATAAAACAATTTTTTTTATGAAATTGCATCAAATGTAAAATTGAATACTCGAAGCTTAGATATATGAAAAAAACAAATATTTAAGTAAAGGGGCAAACCCAAGCAGGATCTTGAAGAAAACAGAAATTCTCAGTAGATGGTGCCAATTTCTCATGCGCAAAACAAAAGGGAAATTCCCTCATGGCATGTTTGAACATTGCATCACATGTCATGAGACATCAGTCCTATTTTTAGGAAAGTCAAATTTCACCTAAATTGCCATCATTCATGGCTGCCTGTGGTTATTCCATTCCCCTTTGGTAAAGAAAACTGTCCTCACAAGTTTTGCTTTATTTATAGATCCGATTTCTCTGAAAATCAGAAGTTTCTAATTTGCAATTCCCTTTCCCCTCATTGAACAGGATATTGGGAGTGTACATTTTGCAACACTTTTCTGCACTTAGCATATTGCTTAACACCAAAAATGCTGCGTAGCAGAAACAAAGATTACCTTGTTGAGTTTTAAAAATACAGGTGCTATAGGAACGCATTGCTCTAAAAGGACCATATGGTTGAATCTCAAATAGAAGCTCAAGTTGTCTTCACACATAAAATTTCTCACCCTTTAAAGCATAAAAGCTGATGAAAAGATCACTTGATCACATCTGTTTCAACTTTTAAATCCAGCCAAATTACGTTGTACAAATTGATGACAGAGTTTCCAACCAGAAGGTTGGACACAACTACCAGTGTCAAATTCTTGCCATCATCAAATTCTCGCTAGCGCCAAATTCTCGCTAGCGCCGTCGCCAAGTCTTAAACCTCTCAAAATGCCTCAAATGTCTGCTTTAATGGGAAGCATGCTGGTATAGACATTGACGCCAATCCTGGCAAGGACTAATATTACTGGGTTCACATAAGAGGTGATCGCCAAAATTAATATTTTAGGAAAGTGCCATCTGGGTCCAATTTGATATAATTTTGTATCATAAAACTTTAATAGACCTAAGTGTACACAAAATCATGCCTAAGTAGACACACAGGTTAGCTGCAAATTTTGTAATTTGACAAGTATAGCACTTTAAAAGGCCCAAGCTCAACTTTGGAAAATACTTCCATGCCAAGAAAACCCCACAAAACAAAATTTTGCAACTCATTTCTCTGACCATAAATCTTGTAGTCATTCATCCCTCGTTCTTGTTTTCGCTAATGTCACCACCGACCATACAGGATATAAGATACCACCATCTTTATTAATCAGCCTCCTAAAGCTTCCTGCTAAAATTAATTACTCAACAATAAATAGGTTGAGTCATTAAATGTGACAGACAATGAAATCTAACGATTTGCATTTATGCAAGCAAAGCCTGTTCTACCAGCAACCAGTGATAGCTTTATTATAGGTGTGACTCATAGTGTCATTTCATTGTTTCTTTCAATCAATATTCATAGGGTTCGTTTTATTACATCCTTGTTTTTGTTTTATATTTTCAAACCAATCGATATTATTTCAGAATATCAGAGATGATATTTAAAGGCACTGTACACGTTTGGTAATTGTCAAAGACCAGTGTCTTCACTTGGTGTTTCCCCTCATAAGCATAAAATAACAAGCCTGTGAAAACTTGGGCTCAATTGGTCATCGAAGTTGCGAGAACATGATGAAAGAAAAAACACCCTTGTTGGACGAATTTGTGTGCTTTAGTGAGAAATTACTTCAGAAGGAGTCGTTTCCCACAATGTTTTATACTATCGACAGCTCTCCATTTCTTGTTACCAAGTCAGTTTTTAAGTTAATATTTGTTTGGAGTAATTACCAAACATGTACCTTCCCTTTAACTGGAGTTGTTTTTCATGCAGATAGATGTATAAAATAGTCTATGGATGTATAAAAACAATTTAATTGAATATCCACCCGAAACATCTGAGCTTACCAGATTAAAGTTACCAGCCAAAATGGCATGCCATGTGTGACTGGTGTCTGACTTGTTGCTAAGCAGATAATCTTTAGGCACTTGCTATGAAATTAAACCTGCTCTTTTCAGAGCCAAAACAAATTCTCATGGACTTTCTAGAAGAAATTAACACATACCCGAAAGACTTCCAACGATATGCCTACAAATGTATTTATTTCAATCATAAAATTAATTTGATTAACTAGGCAGTCACTGTAACTAGGGGCCTATTACTCGACTAATTATTTGAGTCTCTGCTAGGGTCAAAACGTCAGGCCATTAACTTTTTTCTTTTGCATTTATATCATTGGTCCTTTTGATTGGTAAACAGTTTGCAACAGCTAATTCTACTTTCTCGCGATTAGTTACTGATAAAAAACTAAGCTACAATCCGTAAAACACCTACCTTTTCAAGCCACCTGCTCAACTAAAAGGAAATGTTAACCTCAGTTTGTCTGCCCTCTCCCTGCACACAATGAAAACCCATTTTAAGTCCCATTGCTTTGGCATTATTATAAACCATACATTGACCTTAATCCTATATGCTATTTCAATTGAATCTCTTGTCCTCCAATGTATGCTCAATTCTTTTGTACCAGGGCCACATGTTGTGTTCGCTGCAGTTGTTTGCGGAATTTAGGTTCACTGCAGAATTATTTTGCATTATTTGACCAAGTGGGATTGACGAAACCTTACAAGTTAAGGCTGGTAGGCCGACTGCCAAAAGCACAACTGGTTTTGTATTTACTTAAGGGGGGGGGGGTGTGGGTGTTGTATTAGGGTCATAGAGGTTACTTGATCCTAGATGGGAAGTCACCATGGACCGAAAATATGAGGTATTTAATAATCAGGGTTGATGTAAACTTGCCAGTCAAGAGGCTTTTGAAGGTCCTTTGAGTCATCAATCAAATTAAATTAATTTGTTGAATTGAGAGACAATTTAGCATGACGTCAATGAACTAACCTGACAATCTGAGCTAAGGCGTCTGTAAAGACATCCATATTTTAATTTAATTGAAAATCAAGAGACGCGTTCACACTAACTCAAAACTTAGGTTTTATACAATCATATTTCAACCTATTGAGTCAAATATTCGTTTTTTTTTATTGCTTTCTTAGTGATTTATTTTCAAAGGATTCTACGGAATTTGAAATCAAATACATGTAAGGTCAATGAATGCAAAATTAATATCATTATTTAATGAACACCACACCCCTTCATTTATCAATGGATTCCTATGGTTGGTTGAATTGTCATGCAAAAAGTTTCTGGGGGAATGAAATACTCCAGATAAACAATGTCCTCGTTAAAAATACAACAACACTCATAAAAATAATTACTTGGCACTGAATAGAAATCTATGCTTGACAAATTATACTGGTGGTGAGACATAATACTCAACATTTCCACATGCCTCAAAATCTCTCATCTGGAAAGCCATAAAAATCTCGTACTTTATGAAAACTAAGCCATCACACCACCAGCATCTCACATTGGGGATCTTTACAACATATTAAATGCCAACCCAAGGACACTGTTACTTCACTGCACTCTTTTGGCCATGACCCTTTGGGTGGACAATATAAGTACAAATCCAATTTTATTCCAGACCTGCACGCTCCATATTCAAGTGCATTTAATATATACTTGTGAAAAAATTTCTAACATCTGTTAGCAGAGCTGCCAACATTTGCATCTTGCAGATTTTGTACAATATAAGGAGATATTTGGAATTACATTCAACATAAGAAGATTTTTTTTGTCCATATCAGGAAGCTTTTAAAAATTTGCTCACCAGAACATTGAAAGATTGGTTTCAATTTCAGGGAACTTTCTGCAGAATCAGAGAAAATGGGCAGCTCTGGTTTGACGCTTGCAGCTTGCACTGTGACTATTTCCAATGGTTAATTTGGGGAAAGAAAGTAAATGGCCTGAAAACGGCAGGCCTTGTATAGAAACCATTGCTTATTAAAGCTTCGTCTATCGACCATCTGCTCCGAAAGTGTACATTTTCAAATTACTTAAGGAGCCTACATGTACAGTAAGGCTCCAAGCTGAGACATTCTTAGAAACAGATACCTCTTAATAAACTAATATGAATCAGCGTTTATTATTGCAATCGAGTACATCGTACATGACAAAGTAGAGGCAGCTTATTAACAGAAGTTGTGCACATTGACATGGCTATGATGAATGCGTGGTCATTGCATTTCTGATCAAACTTAGGAAAACACCCAGAGCAAACATTGGCAATACCAAGTCCAAGAACAATTTGATAATATCTCATTACAATACTAACGTCAGTAGAGATTACAATATTTCTCTGCCAACATAAACAATGTTCAGAGAGCCAGTGTGATTTCTGCATACAGGGGGGAAATGTCAATGGCATTTAATTACAATTAATTAACTGTCGGAGTACACCGCATGTTACAAATGTCATTGACATTTGTACATGTGATATACAATAAGCCTCACCATTCAGACTTGGCGTCAAGTAGAATAATTCTATTATACGAGGCAATAACAAAGTGTGCATCTTTGATTTATGATTGGGATAGAGAACTGAACTTTTGAAAGGTCTGACTTCCCTGAAGAATAGCTAGGCCCAACTTCATAAAGCTGCTAAGCACATAAATTTGCTTATTGAACTGCTAACTGGTTTCCTTTCCAATCGCTCATTTCTGCTAACCAGCTTGATTAGTTAGACCCTGGTGGAAGATTGATTTATAACTTGTGTACCTCAAAGCCTATTTAATTTGTTTTTACAAATTTAGTTGGACAAGAGCAGGATTTGCACCGGGAAATGTCTGAATTCACATGCCGGTACTCTACCAACTGAGCTATACCAACCTATTGCATCTGATCATGGAGGTTCTGATGTCCCCTTTAAAAAAAAATATTTGTGGGGGGGGGCACTATTTAGTAGAAGACATTAACCTCTAATACTGTTGACATTAAACTGTCGTTAACCAGAGGACCACGATGGGCTACAAAAATAGGAAATCACCTCTTCTTAAATTACCAAGTAATATTCCACAAGAAAAATGGACTTTAATAGTTCAACTCAAAACTTATAAATTTATCAATATCATCAATAAAAAAGGGGTGTTCTGTTTACGAGTTCCAACAACAAACACACAACACCAAGCTACACAATTACATACTTAACAATGGGTAAGGGAACATATTAACCAGTTGAATTTGTTTGAATTCAAGCCACTTCCGGCATCAGACTTCCCCTTATAAAAAGCGTTCATCCTGTCAGGGTGTTAGGAAAAAGAAACAGTAGCAGCAAGAACCTGGCAGTAATCCACTAATAATAAACCAAGCCCCAGGCATCAAGTTATGTACCTGCCAGAATTCTCACAGTCAATACCTAATCCTTTAATTAGCTCCCAGTTCAATGACAGATGAACAATGAGGTGGTCCTAATGGAGCTCTCAACTCCTCTAATTTGTTTAGGCTGCTAAAAACCACAAAGCTATTGTTATGTTAATGTGATAACCTGTGGACTGAGGGCCAACATTGCCACTGCTAGTATTTGCTTAGAATAGAACCTGGAAAGGTTTTGAGCATAATTGAGTCCATATTAGAATCCTGAAAGGTTCTGAGCATAATTCCATATTAGGTCAGGCAATTAACTTCTTCTTTTTTGCATAATTCCACAAAGCAGACAAGCATTATGTTAAAAATGTGATAAACAGAAATTATATGTGGGTGGAATGATTATTTTAATTAGCCAGGATCAAAGCCAAATATAACTATGGAGCAGAAAATAGTTCTTGAAAAGTTTTGCTGATTAGCACAATTTTGCAGGTAGTCACCAAAAATAGTTAAACATATATCATGTAACGTGGTATTTTGGCTGGTAGTGGTGTTTTTCTGTGCTTAGCATTTTGAATCAGGTCATCATTTGCGAACATTTAAGAAAAAGATCATCCACCTTCAATATAATGTTAATAAGTAGCATCTGAGTTTGAAACAGAGCAACAAACATTACCAGAATTAAACCCTCTATAGTGAATACAGGCATGATATTAGTCTTTTGAATCAAGTATGGCAATATTGTATTGAGTACAAGAGCTGACCACCATGTATTTGTGCCAACATTTTTAGGTGTTCTAAAGTTTCCAAGGGCCCAATAATCGGAAATCAGACTTAAGTAGGAAGAATTTCATGGATAGTAAACTGGATGCCATGTATTGCTTACTGCTTGGCATGGCAGATTAAGTTGATTGTCAGCTTTTGCATGATGCTAACCACTGGAATGTCACATTAAAAACTGTGATGATCCCTATACACCATGAAAGCCAAACACTCTCTTTGAATGAGATTGGATTTCACAGAATCTCTTTATCTCTACACAAAGCTACTCAGACCATACAGGCCTGAGACCACAGATAAAGGGGATTGTGGCATCCATAATGGTTTTCTTAAGATAAAAACTTAAGTTGTCATCACCAAATCATCTGAGTCTTAATTCAGCTGAGTGAAAGCCAAGACTGTCTATCAATCAAGGTATATAAGTAAAAGGCACAAAGGATTGGTGGAGAGAGCAATTCCTAGAAGACTCGTAGCTGTTTCATAAATCCATGAATCCTTTGATTAAACTGTATTTGTGAAAACTGTATCATTGATAGAAGATGTGTAAGTAGACATGTAGTCTGGACTTCCCTTGTTTGACATGCTTTTGAGATCACAATATGCAGTCAAACAATTAGCCTACCTTTTGATTGAGTGCCTCAATTTCAAAGAGCTGGTTAAGCAGAATATATTGCTTAGCATGTCAGAACAGCTAGCAACATTGAAATTGGGCCCTGATGAAAATGTTGAGGCTGTTGTGTAGACCTGTTATATAAACATAATTGGTTTACTTTCCAGTCTATCAACAGGTACAAATTAGAGAGGTGGTTTTATCCTGGGTAGAACTAGTTTTACAATTGACATTTCTTCTGATGTTCTGAGCGCTGTTTTGCTAAATCTTCAGATGTAGGAAAATAAAGTGTGTACTTTCAGCGTTAGATAAACCGTATGCTATGTGAAGCTATTTTAATTGATGTACAGACTTGTTAATGAGTCAGACTGATAATCATCACCAACTTCCTGTCCCGTGGATTATTTCAGGGTTTTCGGCTTAAAAAGTAGAGGTGCCACAACGCGCATATCCTTGACATTTCAACTGCTGATTTTCCTTTTGACCTAGATTTCCTCTCAATTAGATCTGTCCTTAGTTTTTTTCATAACATGGGGGAGCAAAATATCTGCAATTCTTTCATGTTGGAGTTAAATAGCCTACAGGAAATGGTAGCATTGTCTGAATGTCTTTTCCAAAATGTTTCATTTATGTATTGTGTGTTTGAGCAGTAGAATAACCAATGGATATTTTCACATTGTAAAGAGAATTGCGGCCACCTGGAAAAAAAACAACAAAAAACTCTTCCTTCCTTTTTTTGAGAAACCCGGACGCTAATCATGTTTATTTTTTTACTAATCCTCTTTGATTTTCTAATCCTCTTTGACTGTGCTTCTTTTTAAGGGTGGTTAGAGACTGTCGTTTGATATTTCTTTCAATGTTTTAACAGAGTCGATTAGGTTGATACCCGATCAAGTCGACACCCTGTCGACAGCATCTCATAACACGTGTGGTTTGGCAAACAATAATATAAAATATTATGTCACATTTATTTTCGTTTGAGAAATTAATCAATTCAAAATAAGCAAAAGTATGCACAAAATTCCTGACAACACATAACTTTTTTTTAAATTGTTTTCCTAAAACACTACCACTAAGTTTGATTGATTGATGTTCACAGTTTATGGTCAGGTTTAATGGAAATTCCATTGTAAGCCAGAGGATGGAGTAGAATTTACCCTGCTGACAAAAATGTTTTAATAACATACCTCTAACCTTTGAACTTTAACAACATATGTTCAGTATTTATCATTATCTTTCTGCTATTTCTTCACCAGGTAAACCTGAATACGACAGTGTCCGACCACTCTCATACCAAGAGATTACAACAACTCTGATATGTTATGATATCAGCCAGCCTCACACACTACAGAGTGTCCTTAACAAGGTATGAATTATAACACGTCATTCTACTCCAAAATGTGTATTATAGTCCTTGTTTGAGATAAAGGAACTTGGACCCAATTCGCCAAATCTCCAATACTCCGAATAGATCATCAAATCCGGTATAGAGTATTGTGTTGTGACAAATAAAAGTCATAAGCCAAACATGCCTTGTGATGATCATTGTTTGTAACCTGCTCTTTCGTATATGTTTTAAAAGTGACCAAAACCTTAGTGTGCTGTGTTGTCATTTTGCCTATGAGTAAATCAATTCAAAACATTATGCCATTAACCAATTGTTTGCATTTATATATTATAAGTATGTCCTTTTGGGTGGTAAGCAGTTTGCTACTTTATCAATGCTATTTCGTCAGTGCGAAAAAATTGCCCTGGAGAAATTGTTTGTTATTCTCATACCACATAATTCTGTCTTACACACGGATAGGAATGCAATAGGTGGATTGTGAAGTCAAGCAATTGCAGGAAAAAAATGATGCCCACCCATTTCATTCAAGTATTGCCATATGCAAAGCTTTTTGTTTCCTTAGAATTGTTGCAGACCCTCTGTTCTTTTCTTGATTGTCTTCATACGAGTGGCACATTTCTACTAATTTTAAAAGAAGATTAAACAATTTGCACTGATTGGTTTCCTTCCCTTTAAACCAACGATCTAATTCATCAGGACAATCCTCTGTCCTGACATTTCAACTCGTCATGTGTCGAGTGAATGGTACTGGAGTCTGGGAGACATTCAGGCATAGATATAGATATGCTATGTGAACTATTTCAGGGTGCTACATGTAGGGACCCTTATAGGGCAGGTCATGTTCAGAGGCCAATGGCAGACGCCCTCTTCCAAATCCAAAAGAAAAAGGGTTATGTTGATGATTTCCAACAAAACAAGCTACAAAATTACAGACTCTAACCCAAGTCATAGGATGACTTATAATTAATTCTGATTTCACATTAGATACATGTATTCTGAGCTGTCCACAAATAAAAAATCATTACATAAATCCAGGCTGGCATCTCACCACGAAATTCAAGAATTAACCCATGTACCTAGTTCAGTCTGATATTACATTAGATTAACAACAAACTTGGAACCGTATATCCTTATTTGCACCACGATTGATGAAATAGTAGCCATTTGTCAAGTCCTTTGTGGCATCATGGACAGCTTCGCAGAGCCGCGATCCCAGTGCGACTGAAAGGGAAGACCACACACATGAGTGGCAAATTCAGCACTCGACTCCCGTGCGTGGTCTCCTGTTTCAGTCGCTCCGCTGTTTACGAAGCTGTCCAGTCCACAAAAACCTTGACGATAGGCTAATGAAATAGCTGGTATGAGACAAACCTGAACCCTGAGCGAACCGGTTACCGCTGATATCTCATTCATCCTTATCGTGAACAACCCTGATATTTTCAATATCAAGGACTCTATGACTCATCCATCACGATAAGTAACGTCACGATAGTTTATAGTTATTAAGCAATCTAAAGTAATACAGGATTGCTAAGTAAGATTGGTTACAAAGTTTATTAGCTTTAATCTCAGGAAAATCATTGATAATTACAAAGTTTGTGTATCCAGAGAGAATCTGAAAAACTGTCAAAGTTCAGACTATAGCATTTAAATGAACATGGATACCATCTGTAGCAGGCTGCATCCATTATCTATGTGGAATTAAGGATGAGATTAATAAGTGGTACAAATTTGTCTGACCATTCAAGCAGTTAATGATGACAGGGTCTCATCTGGAGACGACGGTAGAGGGAAATAAATTAACAATTTCTCTTTGAAAAAAATTTGTCCTAGCTAATGAACTGTTGCATGTGATTTATTTTCACATCTGTCGCGTTTAATAACACTGGACACTATTGGTAATTACTCAAAATAATTGTAAGCAAAAGTTTGCTTGCTAATGAGCAATGGAGAGCTGTTGGCACAAAACATTGTGAGGAAACGGCTTCCTCTAAAGTAACATTAAGAGATAATTTCTCACTCAAATATTTCGATCTGATAATTTTTTCAGACTGAAGCCTTTCGTAAACATCTGAAAGCACACACATTTGTGCAACAAGGGTGTTTTTTCTTTCCCTATTTTTTTTCTCTTGCAACTTTGATGACCAATTGAGACAAAATGTTCAAAGATTTTATATTTTATGCACATTTTGGAATACACAAAGTGAGAACACTGAATCTGCAAAGGTGACCAGTGAAGTATTGCACATGAAAATAGTGACTGAAATCTTGTTCATGTATCCTAGATGCGTTAGCAACAGTGAAAATTACATGTTAACTCTCAGTTTACAAAGAATAGACCGACTGTTTTCCCTTCTAGCCTCACTTTGGTCACACTGAGTTAAGTGTGAAATAATTGCTTCTTAAGGAACCCAAGCTTCAGAAAGAAATGAATCAAAACCTCAAATTTAGATTACAACATGGCGTCTGTGAGCTTGTGCGTGGGGGGGGGGGATTGCGTACGTGTGCCATAGAAATCGATCTGGGAATGCTGCGTGCTTCATTGATGTGGGCGTTTAGGTGCGCATATGTTTTGCCTCACAAGATGGCGACTTTCATAGCAACAAAGGGGTTATTCAATAGACCTTTATCACGCTGTCACCATCTTGGTCATGTTCCCTGTTTCCATAACAGAAATGATTGCTAACATTCATTGCGCAAACATGGCACCAGACTTTTATTTTGTCCTGCCTCAGTTTACTACAATGAGTTGGAATGGAGTAAGATCAAGATGGCCACACCGTCATAAATGTCTACATGGTCTATTGAGCGATCTAGCCATACGATCTCCCAGTGGGTGCATTCGATAAGCTTCCCTGGGGTCGACCCCACGGTGCTCACTCGGGTGAGCCCCTGACAGGAGCTAATCAAACATTCATTCTCACCCTCTCGTGGTGACGCCATGCATATCGAGTCACCCCCAAGTGACCCACTCCACAAGCAGGGCACTGGGGGCTGACCCGGGTGAGCCCCCGCAATGACGTCAAAGCTATTCAAACGCACCGGGGGCAGACCGGGGCTGACCCAGGGTAGCTAAACGAACGCACCCTACATGTATATTAGACCACCCACATCTATCAGGGTAGAGCACCAGCAGAGATCGTTGATCCCACTATCATCAATTTTTCAGTGCCAAATTGTGTAAACCTTAACTGGAGTCAATTACCCTTGTACATGTTGTAGTTTATTATTTGATAACTTTGACAAGGTGTACACCAGGGGCTTCATTTGCCCAATTTCATAGGGCTGCTAAGCACAACAATTTGCTTAACATGAAATTTTTACCATGATAAAAACAGGATTACCAACCAAATTTCCAGGTGATTTTCAGGATAAGTAAATTACAGCTGAATACCAGTAACAAGAATGATGCAACAAATTGAAGTTTGGTTGGTAATCCTGTTTTTATCAAGAAAGAAACTTCATGCTAAGCAAATGTTTGTGCTAAGCAGCTCTATGAAATTGGGCCCAGAACTAACCAAAACAATTGGAGACTTGTCTAGCTCTAGAAATGTACCCAGTGTGTCAGATTTTTCATAATGGGAAGTCTAGGTTAGAAAACTATCATGATCTGCATAAATATGCTAGTTTTTGACTTAGATGTTGTCGTTGTTGTTGTTGTTTACACAGTGGTACACAGAGGTGCGTAAACATTGTCCAAACTGTCCTATCATCCTCGTTGGTTGCAAGATGGATCTAAGGAGTAACATTCAGGTCATGGCTGAACTATCTAAAGACAGAAGAATTCCAGTTTCTCATGACAAGGTAAGGAATTTCAGACCTAATTTAATAGATGTTAAATTTGCATCAGGGATAAAGAATATTAATTTTGGTTTTTACCCATACACACTGATGTGTGTTAGCACTGTTTACTTAGTACTTACCCGAGTTCTGTGAACAAATCATAGGCATACTACTCGGGTGGGATTCGAATCCACGACCCTTGCAATTCTAGAGCAGTGTCATATATATTTCTACATCCATGCTCATACCAACTAGAATTTCAGACCACAATTAAGTTTTGATGACTTATGCAGGCGTCTAAAAAAAAGGTAGTAAGCCACAATTTTTGTGTGTGATTAAACACTCCATACTACAGGATCTTGGTTAGTTATAGATTTCATAGACTTGTGGACAAGTCGTTAAATGGTTGTTGTTATAAAAGCGTTCCGATTCTCTCTGCGATTCTCATGACACTGGCAATGTTCTTGCGAGAATGCTGCCCTCTCCTTCTCAGGTGTTACAGACAAAACTGATATATTGACTTGGGGATTGACGGAAATAAGGGTACATGTATCATACTTGCAATTTTTCAGTTTATTTTCTGTGCTATACCATACGCTGTACTATTATGCATTCGAATACCATCAAAATCAACAGACATTGAAGTGGTGCAGAAAGAGCTTAAAATAGTTGGCATATTTTCTGGAGGAGCGCAATGTCTTGTTAGTTTGATAGGAGCATGAAGAAGATTAATGTGGAGTGCATTCCTTTTATGATGATAATGAGAAGAACCAGAATGTCGGCTGTCATCAATTATTACAGGAATTTATTCACATTTATTCTATTATTAGGGCTTTGATTACATTGCAGATGCAGTGAGGACCACTTTTTAAATTGTATATAAATCCTAACCTTATCAAAATGTGTGTGGATACTTTTTGAGTCCTAGAAACGTACCCAAGGTGTCAAATTTGTTATCTTTCATTACTTTATTCAAAATATAGGTTTGGCGGCACAACATGGCATGAAATTTTATCTGCTGTAATAATGCGAGACTATTTTCATTTTACAAAGGGCACTTAACCTTAATTAAATGTAACTAAGCACCCTGAGTAGTAAATACACACGCTACATAAGACTTCAATATTATTATTATTCAAGGTTAGCTTAGGAAAACTTTATAAGGGGCACCAAGGCAAAGAACAGGGCAACAGAGGCCATGTGACCTATGTGTTATTCCATGCCTATGTAACATGTCAGCATCTTCTTCCCCTCAATGGAAAGTTCTTAAAGAAGACTGTTGAGGCAAAGATGGATTAGTTTTTTAACCCTGAAGTGTGGCAATAAAATATTAACAAACCATGGAGTCTAGCACATACATTTACTGGCTCTTCGCCATGGCTCTTCGCCAGTACAATCATATTCGCACGCACTTCAAGTCAGTATAATTGTGTATACAGATGGCTAGCATCCAGAGAACCAAAGTTGGTTTCCTGTGCACTTGTAAATATTAGCAAAGGTCAGTTGGTATAACTGATAAACAATGAGAAGAATAAATCACAAGTATAAAGCCATCATTTCCTCTAGAGCAAGAAAGACAAAATCCTTGATTTGTTCCCAAGCTAGTACATAAGCCTTTCTCAAAGCCAATTGGTCATCTGTATTCACTAGATTAGAATCACGCTGGATATGAAATAAAAGATGCCGGCAATCCTCACATCCACTTTTAATTTCCTGCCACGCAAATCCGACTGATCCGAAGCACTTTAAAGGGATCTAACATAAAATGGTTTTATTATTTGATTAGAAGGTTCATTCAAATTGTCTAGATCAACAGTCTTAGGTATTCTTACACTTAAGTGTATCAGTACGTCATCACTCATTGATCAGTATGACTAGAGCTCCAAAACCAACACAAGAAGCTTTTGAATATGGGTTTCATTTCAACTACAATCTGGGAACTGGGTTTGAACATGGAGGTAGGAATAGTGCACTTTAAATTATTTACAAAAATAAAAAAATAAAAAAAAGTGTCTGTGAATAATTCAGTTTATCATGTAATGAAGAAAAAGTATAGGAACATTAGGGGGTACCCTCTGCCCACATTTTGTGAATGGTATAAAAATTTAAAAACAAAGTCTGTAAAGACACCCAGTCTCTCCTCTGGTTTCTCTTCACAATGCCCCTTTAAGCAGCAGGTGCTAGAATATTTACCCTTGTTGATAATGGTTCATCGTTTCACAATAGTCGGGGGAGTGAGACGAACTTCACTTATTGAAGAGAGGAAAATGAAATGTCCACACAGTCATGCATTGATAGTGCAGACCTGACTAATAGACTGTGGATCATGGTTGAGACTGCGGGACTTGCAAATACAAGGTTGTGGGTTCGAATCCCCCAAGCTAACCACTGATTTCACAATCTCTGTTTGTCAATGTCATCTAGTTACTGAATCAACAATCTCTTGATTTGTGCACTTCATAATCACCGTGTGGGAGAGATTGGCTATGCCAGCATGGTGTTAATATCCCCTCGTGGGAGTTTGCTGAGTTCCCTTGCCAGGAAGATCATCTAAACAAACTAACAAACAAACCCTTTGGAAAAAACAAATCCTGTCTGTGCATTTTATTTTGTTGCAAAACAGCAAGGAATTGCTCTTTGAATTTTTTTTCTTCAGAATTCCTGTTTCTTCCAAGATAAAATACTAGACAAAAGATCACTTCATTCAATTTTTCATAGAATAATATTATACGGCATGATAGAGCTAATAAAGGCCTTGTGTGGGAAGTTTTTAAGGCGGGGCACCAAGACAAAGACAGGGGGGGGCAAGGGGAGCCCCAGGCCTGCTTGACCCCTGACCCCTTGAATTCCACACTGGCTTCTTGTTATTTTACACTTGAAGCTGACAAAAAAGTTATTAAGACGCTTGAGAAAGGAAAACAAATCATCACAGCAAGTTTGATACATGACACTTGGCCAGCTTCGACACAGATATATTTAGAATTGACTTAAAGCCATAATAATCAAACATGAATGTCTGCACGTAGGCAGAACTCGCTGCCATTTTGTACGTAGGAAGAGTGTGTGGCGTGACCCTGGATCTACTCTTTGTCCTTTCTCTATGATCTACCTCACCATCCATAAGAAAGTTCATGCTTCAAACCTTCTGTACATGATTTCGGAGTGTGAACCATTACCAAATGTGTGAATCAATTCAAACAAAGTACAAAAAATTGTCTAGGACTTGCCAGTGGAACCACATGAAAAGTTTACTAGTTAGAGTTACTTCTCATTTTCCACACCATGCAAATCTTCAAACATCAAAACAAAACTTTGCTTAGCGTTAACAAGTATTGCTAAGCTGAAACAGATTACTAGCAATTCTGTACCTTCAACATAGAATATCCAAGCAGTTGCTATGCCACATGATTCGAGGTAAGCTTTTTGCAAAGTTATTTGAGTGATGGCCAACATTCATTACATAATGGTACCAGGGTTTGTTTATCTGGAGTTTGCCTAAGCTTATTCTAACACAATTTGACACAGCAACTGTCTCTAACATCTGATGAGGAATTCATACATATTTAAGCGGTAACTTGTGACTAAGCAGGTCACTTGTACCACAAGTTTTGCAGGTTTGAATTACACACCAAGGCCACATGGCCTGTTGCCCTGGTCTTTGCCTTGGTGCCCCATATTGTGAAATCATATACACATTACCACTATTCAAATCTAACTTGTAAATGGCTCATGGGTGGATCCAGAGAGGGTCATAAGCCTCAGGGCTGGGCGGCCAACGAACCAGCAGACAGGTGTTATATTAATTCTACTAGGGAAGTGGTGATATGGGGACTCAGATAACCCCCCCCCCCCCTTCCCCCAGCCTCCATGGATGCATTGCCATAGTGAGTGGGTGGTTACAGGTGATACACCTCATTACTAATCAGTTAGTTATCACCTACTCCCCTTATCAATCAACATGTCCTAGCAGTGATCAGTGGTAATATTGGGTAATACGGAAAGTACAGTGATCTTTTTTCAACCCAGCCAGCTTGACTGATGCAACAGGATACGTTCATACCTTGGTTTGCTAATATTATCAAAGCTCATGTAAAACATGCAAACTGTGGCAATGAAGGTGTTTGTTTAGGTACTTTTTGTTGTTTTTCATTCTGTTTTGTGCATGTGTTTTTTTTTAATGGCGTGAGCTCGATAACTTCCACAAGGGTACATAAACATCAAGCTTGCAACAGCCAATGTCTTTCATACAAACACTGGTTTAAAGTCTGGAATTATGAACTGCACAAATCAAGAAATTTGTGTTTCAGTGACTAGATGACAATGCTTATTTTAGTTGTTATGAAATCAGCAGTTAGCTTGGTAGGATTCGAACCCACAACCTTTTATTTTAATTGCAAGTTATACATACAGTCTAACTACTGGTCCACAGTTCTCCCAGCATCGCTCAGAGTAAGCGAACTAAAACAAGAAGAGTAAAATACTTCTCCAGTTTTCTAAACAACTTTAACTTGAGCATGGAGTAGGTGCATGTATACCTCCCCTTTTACGTAGAACAAAAACATTCAAAGTGAAATTGACAGCCGAATAGCGAAAAAAATAAAAAAAAGCGTGCACAAGAAGTCCTTGGGAACACACTAACACATCACCTCTACACTTGTCATGGCTTCCCCTGCTGTTAGATAAATTAATGACATCAATTTCTAGCCTTGATGGTGTCAAAGTGTGTAAAAATCAATTACTTTTAGAGCAGATGACTAAGCCATTGGGAAAAATCAAATCCTAGGTCTGCTGAAATGAAAGGATTTGCTTTCAGTCGGCTGAAGTCGTGCATAACATTATTTGGTGTTAATATATTTTTTAAATCTATTAATAATAATCACAATAGTGCAACAGATTCTTAAATAGTGCACTAAATACCAAACAGGTGCTCATGCGGTTGAAAAAGGAGAAACATTGCAGACAGGTTTCTGAGATTTTTGAATTTTGAGACCAGTTACTTAGCACCTTATTGACCCCTTGCACGCGCGTCACACGTGGCGACTGATCTGCACTCACCATGTTGGTGGGCAAATTAGGTTTACGTGTATTGATGCCGCGTCGCCCTAAAACGCGCACTTTCACTGCATAACGCACATCATAGAATTATATATAAAAACGTACAGTGAAATTGCCCACCAGTATGGCGCATTCAAGATTTTGTTGATGACGACGTCAGGTGAAATGGGTCAATAAAGTTTTTTTACAAGGTGCAGCAGTGCATTCAGCAGCCGCTGCCAGAAACACTTGGGAAACCCCTTCTCTTACCAATAAACGTAACCTAGTTCTGATAAGTGCATTACACAACACATGGGATCAATGGCTTTTCACCTCACCCAAAGGATGCAGCAAGTTGTCTTGCTTGAGGACACAAGTGTCAAGTCTAGGACCTGAGCTCGAGATGGGTGCACATGAATGCTCGGCCACGAAACGCAATTTTTGGGGGCCAAAAACCCATCTACCGTATTTTCCTGCGGATAAGACGCGTCTTATCTGACTTTTTAGACCCCAAAAACATCGATGCGTCTTATCTTTCGGTGCGCCTTGTCTGCTGACGATTGATTTTTTTTTATGATCACTGCGTGAAATAAAAAATACCTTCATGTCCAGTTCAAATCAACGATCTTTGTGTGAAGAATCCTTACTCCATAATGCGGTCGAACAAGGCTATTCAGACACTGAGACCGTATTTTCGTTCGAACAATGCCGCAATCCCCCAGACGGTCCAACTATTCCAACAATGCTGCAACGTGTTTATACCCCATGACCGTGCTTTCATTCCATTAATGCCGCAATTTCGGTCCAACAGACGTCGGCAGTGTACAAACGTTTTTCTGTGTGGCCGGGTATTCGTTCCGAAAACGATTGACAGTCAATAACTTCATACAAACGTCATTCACCCAACCGCTATTGTGTGGTAAACTTTGAGGGTTTATTTTATTCTATTGCTTCAAAACTTCGGGTAGGAACGGTTGTTAAAATCATGGTTGCCCTTGCATGAAACTTGCCTGTAAAATCAACGATGTCCAAGTTCAGACTCGAAAATCTCTCAAAACGACACAGAAAATTAGCCCCAAAACGCAACCGTTCCGAGGTCTGTAAATTTAATCACGCAACACAAAAGCAGATATCACGCCTATAGTCGTTGTTACTGTGAGTGTGACAATAAATACAAGAAACATTGAACGCTAGAGGGCGTTTTGGAACATTGTATAATAGCGTGAGGTTAAACGCTCTCTATTGGTAAAAAATACGTGAACCAGCAATAAACGCATTGAGACAAGACTCGACGTGTGGGCTAGACTGCGCCCCTGTCTTTATCCGGAAGGTCCCTGCCGCTAGATCCAGTGATTCCCTTTGGATACAATGAACGTGCAGTGATATAGATGCCCAATAGTCACTGCTCTCAAGTCCGCAATGGAATTTGACTGCATACGTTCAGGCTATGTCTGGGCATGCTTGGGATCCGCACAGTCACGTGGGAATTTTGGCGCATTTCCAGGCAGCGCAAATGCGACGGCTTAGCGCAACCCGTCGGCGAACATCGTTCAATACGGTGCCCACATGGTCTCCAACATCTGTTGTGCAATCTCGAGATTGAGCAGCGCAATCCACTGTGTACATGTGCATAGTAATGTGCATGCAGCGACATCCCGGCCGGAGGATACATTACTACACCCACACGCTACGTCCGTCTGTCGTTGCAATGTATCTGTATCAGCAAGGATCATCGTAGTTTGTGGGGACGTCGGATGGATGTGTCCAGGGAGGCATTGTGTTCATGTTGCAAATAAAATTAACTTCAGACAGTGCGTGGACCATGGTTTCTGCCCGCTGATTGGGCCGAACTTTATGTTATTTACAATATACAGCGTTGGCTGATTGGATAAAGGTCGGTATACGTAGGTTCTCAAAGGCAACAAATTACGTCTTTGTGTCAATGTACCGACAACGGGTGGCGCCAGGTGTTCTTTTGTTTGCGGTTAAACGTGCGCCTTGTGCGGCGGTGCGCCTTGTCTGCTGACGTTTGAATTTTTTTTGGTCATTTTAGCGTCCTGCGCCTTGTCCGCCGAGCGTCTTATCCGCAGGAAAATACGGTATCCTCAAAAGCGAATGGCACTGTATTGTAACCCGTATAGTAGGCCTGAAGATACAAGCTGAGTTTTAAAAACTATTTAGCTAATACTGTTTAGACAGAACTTTTTATTTCATCCGATATTTGTTCTACATCTGCCATGACCCTTTAGGTACTGGAGTGATGCTTCTAAATTGGGCGTCATCTGTTAGTCATCAACAAACATTTTTACTTCAGGGTGTGTCTAACTATGATGGAATTTCTCTAAAGAGAGCAGCAGAGGGATGATGCAACATGCCTCTGGAGCTCTAGAATCGACAGAAAAGACTCATACTTTTTATAAAGCAAACGAAAAATTGATTAAAATTACTGCATAAACAATTAGACACATGGAGAAGGTTAGACTGATGAATAATTTGTTTCCTCCTGAAACCAAAAGGCTCAGTGTGCCTATTAAAATTATCAAACTTTAACCATTCAATTTTACTGATATTTCTCCGAGCAGTCTTTGATGTTCAAAACTCCTCCGAATTGACATGTTTGCTGTAGACGTTGGATGCAATTTCTCTGCACCTGAGTAACAATCTATAAGGAGATAATCTATATGGGTCTATAAATAGGATGATTCATGAAATTAGACTCCGGATAAACAGAGGAGAAATGTAACCTGAGCTTTTATCCTTAAACCCCTTTATCCGCACATGCTATTTTGCCTTGTAAGTTTAGTCCGAATTTGTGTTTGTTGGTGTGACTGTCGGTTCTATGCAAATAGGGCAGATTGAGTTCGTTGGGGGTCAACAATGCTTTATGCTCCAACACAGATTCTGGAACAGTAAGTCAGGGCCCCCTTGGTATTTATCTTCCCGCTCCAAACAGCTGCCGAATCCATCCTGTTGGCAACTTGGAGTCTTTATTTTGGCATACTATGTACATCCTTGTCGGGTGACATGATAATTTTAAGTTTGCTTAAAGGGAGGGATACCTTTGGTAATTATTGCAAAAATGAATGTCCATCAACACGTTCTCGATGAGCTTAAGAAGCACTGCAGCTGTTGATAATTTAACCAATTTCGAGAATCGATTCCCTTGAAAGGGATGTGGTTTTGGGTTCAAAAGCATTTCAAACATCCTATGATTGGTTGCTTTGTTCAGCGAATATTCAACGAACATTTGTGTTACAAACTGTGGCTGTGTTACAAACTGTTTTGCATTGATGGCCTCCCATTTATGGCTTCCCATGGACTGTTTTCCAACCTTGGTTGGCCAACACTTGAGCTCTGGTGTTGCAATGAAGTTTTAATTGTACTACGACCTCCAGCCATTGCTATGCAAAAATGTCATGTACTCCTTAATTCTGTTTGTATAATGTTCCACCTCCATGCATTCCCAAGAGACGTCTCAAGATTTCCTTCCTAGTTCCACTTTATTTTACATGTCTTAAAGAGATTTCCTTAGTGTTTCCACACTCTCAGGTTGCACCCTCAGAGCATCAAACACCTGGGTTAGTTTCATCTATTTTTAACTCCTTGGTTTATGAGGAGTGAGATGATTTCCATCCACTAGTTTTTAATAAACACACCATCCAAGTCCAAACCGAACGACCGGTGGAAAATGTCATCAAATTTCATTGCAACGATTCAATGTAAACATTGAAAATTGGGTTTTGTTGTGTCGGGATCTTGTGTCTGCTCAAATCATAATGTTGGCTTATTTAAATTGTGGCAATCAAAACAAGCATTGGTTATTACAAGGCAGTTGATCAATTGCTATTTTGTTGACTTTGGCAGTATTTCAGAGTAAAATATTTGATTATTACCTTGGTACTTTACTTTCAGAGGGCTGTTCTCAGCTTTTGTTTGTTAAATTACTTTTTTATGTAAGTAAGGTTTCAGAGATACTATGTAAGAATCTCTTTTGTGATTTGTTGTGGCTCTGAAAGGAGCCGGTTTGTACTGCTCCTCGATGTTTCGGTAGGTGTGCTCTGACCATATTCTGGAGAATGCTAGATATTTTTAACTTTTACTCTGTCTTTAACTGTTTCTCTTATATCTGTTTTGCCTTCCAGGGAGCCAAAGCAGCAACACAGATTGGCGCAGCGGCCTACGTAGAATGCTCCGCCCGCACAAGTCCAACAACAGTCCAGGAAGTCTTTGAGATGGCCTCCCTAGCCACCATGGGGAAATTGAAACTACAAAAGTCCTACATTGACCTCCCGTCAGCATGCAAAGGAGGCACCTTCCCCATCAACACATCCTCCCTAAGACGTCTCAGCATCCGTAAGAAGAGTGAGCCAAAGATCCCTCCTCCAGTACGGGTGAAGGCTGTGGTAGTCGAGAGAGAGTCAAGAGGATGCATTGTCATGTAAACAAACTGTTCGAGCCACCTTCTAAATATCAACTCAGTCATCAGCCATCTAGACGATGACATCATGCTCAGATGAGTCACAGACTTTTAAGTGAGTCCATCACAGATCTCTGCCATGGAACAGCCACAAACGAGTTGGGTTTCTAATCCACTATTTATTGTGATTCATAGGACATACAAGAGAGGCTTTTGGATGTCTATGTTTTTTTTTAATGGAATAAAAACACCTCAACAGAGGTTGGTGTCAACAATCACAGCACTACATGCATCTGAGGAATGTGATTGACTGAACTTTTATTTATACATTTGTGGAAACTTCTTTGACCTATGACCTGCATAAGTTATCCAGAATAAGTGTAGAACAATAATGATGGAATGAGTGCATTGAGCCAGTTGCCATGTTACCATAGGAACCAGACGTTGCTTTGTACATACTCTACAGCAGACAGTTGCTATGGGAACCTGCTCAACAAAGCCATTTTTACCAGGGCAATGTGATATCATCCATGGGCACTCAACCTCAGTTATAAATGAGTTGAATATATAAAGCTGCTTATCAAGGCCTATGTAAGACAAAATGTATCTGGTCTCCTGTTTAATATGCGATAAAGACTTTTAAAATACAGGAAAAAAAAAAAACAGGATGTGTTTCCTGTGGTAAACAATAAGTGACGCACTTACATGATGTACATCTCAGCATTAAGTGGTATATACTACAAACAAAATCCACACATTATTGCAGCCTGCGATTAATTTATATTCAGTAGATGTGTAACGGTGCTAATACATGTACATTTAAACTAAGAAAGTTGAGGGACATAGTCAAAAATACATGGTACACGTACATTGGTTGGGCCATCCTGCTACATGTACACTGTACTTGTATAGCAATCCTTTTATACACAGGGATAAGTTGTACATGTTTAAATATAGTGATGTTGGTTTTGTTAGCGAAGTCACATAAGTCGCTGCTTATCAAGGCCTATGTAAGACAAAATGTATCTGGTCTCCTGTTTAATATGCGATAAAGACTTTTAAAATACAGGAAGAAAAAAAAAAACAGGATGTGTTTCCTGTGGTAAACAATAAGTGACGCACTTACATGATGTACATCTCAGCATTAAGTGGTATATACTACAAACAAAATCCACACATTATTGCAGCCTGCGATTAATTTATATTCAGTAGATGTGTAACGGTGCTAATACATGTACATTTAAACTCAGAAAGTTGAGGGACATAGTCAAAAATACATGGTACACGTACATTGGTTGGGCCATCCTGCTACATGTACACTGTACTTGTATAGCAATCCTTTTATACACAGGGATAAGTTGTACATGTTTAAATATAGTGATGTTGGTTTTGTTAGCGAAGTCACATAATCAACCCACAAATAATTGGAAAAGAAATCTTTATCAAACAAACATCTCTGGATCAAAACAAAATTGGTCCCAATCAATGTAGCGCCCTCTACTGGCAGGAGTGATAAAAAAAAAAAAAACAGCATCGCCAAATAAAGACTAGCAGTTAGCTCGGTGAACAATTATTTTAGTGACAATCAAATTTTTTTAAGTTCTGTTGTTTTATGAGAAGCTAGGGGGATAGGTTCTCATTCCAAATCTTGAAAGTTCATTTTTAACGCTCTACACTGTTTAAATCTCTGTAAAATGTTTAGTCTGTACAGTACAAATCTTGCCATGCTCCTTACAGTAGAAATCATGATTTTTACCTTACTAAACCTTGAGGTAGAACCATTCAAATACTACCAATCTAACCACTGATTTCACAATGACTAGAATAGATATTGTCGTCTAATTTCTGAATCATAATTTGTTGATTTGTGCAATTCATAATCACAGGCGTTAAACCAATGTTGCCAGCATTGCATTTATATCCACTTTGTGGGAGTTTGCCCAGTTCCCTTGACTAGAAGATCTTCTAAACAAACAAACAAACAAACAATAGGATGGTATGATACCTCACTAGGCAACTTGCCTTTTGGGTTACTAAAACTGCGAAACCGTACTTGTTTAAAAAACACTCATTAAATGAGATCAATACACTTTCAAAATGGGCTAATGTAGTTTTTGATCATGTGAATGTAACTTAATTTAAAATCTGGGCTATTTCAAAAAAGAAAGTGTTTTAACACTAAAAGCTGACTTATTGATATTTTTAAAACTTCCCTAAATTCCCTATCTTTTAAAAGTCTGCAGAGATAATCTCAATAACATAGTAACAAATTTCAATAAAGACAAACACTGAAATGTTTAAAATATTGTGCAATATAGCAGATGGTTGTGTTTTTCAGAGTCCCTGGATGAAAAGTTCAGGGCTGATTTCAACTATTTCACAATTCAAGGACTTGGCCAATACTCACCAGTACAGAATCTGATTATAATCTATAATCCAAACTTCCTGTTGATTGTCTTTATCCGAATGAATAATTTATAGCAGAGAACACAAGTGTTCACAAGGCCTGGAATTACACGAAGGCTGAGGCCTCTGTTTCCCCATGCATTGGCCTTGGTGCCCCTTCGAATGTTTTCCATTGACTTTAATGTTTTACAATTGAAGTGCCCTTTGCAAAATGAAAGTGGCCTTGCCCTTTGAAAGTTTGGGTACTGATCTTAAAAAAACTTGATTGGTATCTCAAAATTCACAATCATTGCCATCAAATCAATAAATCATTAAATCTTTTACCAAGGTTTCTGTTTTGAAACAGGGTTTTTTTCCCAGAAATAAATGAAGAGCGAAAACTCATTTTAAAATGATGGTTTAAACAATTTTTACAATTTAGAAAAAGGTTTTGTCAAATTCAGCTCAGTTTGCTGCAATGTAGAAAATGCATGAGATTGAGATTGTTAAAAATGAATGGGATCTGGGCCCCTGTGCATGTAAAATACTGAGTGAGTTTTGCATAATTGACAAATTTGGGTATAAAAACGATACCTTGACATTGATTGTGATTCACTGTAAATGTTTTTTGTGACTTAAAAGTTTATTTAGTATATTATTTTAGTGTAAACAAAAAGAAAAAACAAATGCTCACATGATGTTGTTCTCAGTGCAACAAAGTTGGATAGACTGTGTAACCTGTGACATTACATGACTACAAAAGAGACTGGATTTCCTGTAGGCACAAACTGTACACAGTGAAATCATAGAAAATATTTATTAAGATTGCATTGTCTGAGTTTTATCAATTTTTGGTGAGAAAAAAGGGGACCCTCTCAAAACTCATTAAGCTGATATTAGTTTGACCATGGTTTGATGTGTGGAACTTATAACACAGTCAAAAAAGTTTATAACCCTAAACCAGTTCAAAGTAGTATCCTTTTGACTGCCATAAATGCCCTGATATTGTACAAGGTTGCTCTGGAAACAACTATGTTACATTATAGAGAATGTCTCTATAGTTACATGGCCTAGTTTGTACTTTGCTTGCTGTATAAATCATTTATATGTTAATTATTTTCTTGTACTGTAATTCATGATGGACAGTGCACTTTACAGATAATATGCATAGTATCAGCAACTGTGTTAAAGGGCAGAGTTTGCATTGTACATTGGGCATTGTCTTTTTTTTTAAACTCAATGAACCATTCTTGATTCTCTGCATCTAGATGTATAAACGGACATTTTTGAAGTTAATTTATATTGGGCTGAAACACCACTATAGGGAAAGTAATAATGCAATTTCAGAAGACCTATAAAACCAGATGGTGAAAACCTATAATTGCTTACTCTACATTTGAGTACGTATGCAAGGTTTATGTAAGCTGAGGGCCAGTGATTGGCTTGGGCTAACAAAGTGAAAGTTATAATGCAGAGGTCAGAAAACTAGGCCAGGTACACCAATCTTGGCTCTAGGCATTGAGGTAGAGAAATAAATTAATGCCTTAAATGTATAATTAATTAACCGTTTTATTCCCATGACTGTGGGTATTGTGTATCTCTATTATGTTGCTTATTATTTTGTGTTTGCCGATGTTTGGACAACGGCCTCCAATGGTCATTTATTTAATTGTTTAAAGTTCTTGTAAAAAAATGTATGTATATAATGTATATAATTACTTATTTTGAGAGTTCAATTTTTAATAAAACATTTTTCAGAAAAGAAGAAGTGTTTTTTTGTGAATTTGTAAGTTATAATATAAAAATGTTGTTATGAAGGATTTGGGTAATTTTTGTAACACAAAACACAATGTCCACAGATTTACATTAAACCTACACCGTTTGAAGATAATGATAGTAGAAAGCTTCCTTTGAAATATAAGTTGCTGATGTGCTGTAGTTTTTGAGAAATTTGTAAAACATTAAACAATGTCATGAGAATTCGTTTGTACATGCTAAATAATTTCCGTCTCATGATCACCAAGACGAAAATTATTTTCATGACATTGTTTTAATAATTTCTCAAAAACTACAGCACCTCAGCAAGTAATGTTTTCAGTAAAGCTTTCTACCATCTTTATTTTCAAATTGTGTAAGTTTAATGTAAATCAGTGGACATTGTGTTTTTTGTCCTACAAAAAGTACCCATACCCTTTTATAAATTGGAGAAAATAATTCATGTCTAAAACAAAACTAATTTCTCATGAGGATTAGATCAATACAAATCATTTGATTATATTCCTATTATTGATTTTGAATTATTTTGTTTTCAAGATGTTTGGCACAAGTTCCATTTAACCAATTCTAAACCTTTACAATTGAATTAATAAAAAGGGAATAAATATCAAATAAATCATAATGATATGAAAAGAATCTTCCCTTTACTTTAAGTGGTACAATTCTCCCACCTTAACTTCAAATTCACAGCCCCGAAAGCGTTTGTCAAAATGCTCTTTCCTCCTTGCTTTCCGTTTATTACGAGGTGGATTATGTTTTTGGTGGAACCAGAACTGGCCCTTTCCAACCATATGGTGGCGCTGTTGCAAAAAAAGGTCATTATAAAAATGCCCGCAAAAATAATTGACGCTGCAACGGTCAGCTAAACTTGTTCCGTTTTCACTAAATAATTTCAACAATGCATTTTAAATACAACAGTATTACAAACACGAGGTCATAGTGGGTGTAGAGGCTGAGGAGGCCGCTGTTAACAATTCTCAATTCTGTGAACTCATAAAAAAAATTATTACGGGACGCGCGTGAACGAGTCCGTGAAACCATGATTGATTGTAAAGTCATAAAATCATAACAAGCCACGAACAACCCATACAAATTGGCTATTTAATAGTATTGGTTACTGCTGTTTTAACATCAAATATTTAGGATAGTTGATGCGCTTACAGCTATCTAATTGACTGAGAGATCTACTTGATCTGACATCAACACGAGAGCCCGGAAGTTCCGAGGCTCCTTTGCCTCCGTCACGTCTGTGATGCCAAGGCTTTTGACGGCGCGAGGCGCCGCAGTCGTTGGCACAAGGCCAACTCCAAGATGATACTTCCAATTATCGGAAGTCTCGCTGATGTTCATCAATTAGTACAGTGGTTACAACTTTTAAGGAGCCTTTCTATGTTGCTGGCATTGATTTTAAAGCCATTATACACTTTCGGTACAAGAGAAGAAAAAAAAAAAAAGAAAAAAAAAAAGTTCACAGATTTACAAATAATTTACAGGGTGTACAGAAGGTAATGGTGAAAGACTTCTCTTGAAATATTGTTCCATGAAATGCTTTACTTTTTGAGAAAACATTAAAACAATATCAATTCTCGATAGCGAGAATTATGAATTTTTTTTAAACACATGTCATGACACGGCGAAACGCGCGGAAGCAAGAGTGGGTTTTCCCGTTATTTTCTCTCGACTCCCCGATGACCGATTGAGCCTAAATTTTCATAGGTTTGTTATTTTATATATAAGTTGTGATACACGAAGTGTGGGACTTGGACAATACTGTTTACCGAAAGTGTATAATGGCTTTAAAGGCAAGCAATCCGACAATTCATAACAAACACAAAAATTTGTTTTTCGCATTTCCTTACGACAAGAATCAAGTATACTACTAAAATATTTCCTTCCTCTCCGCTCCACAGACCACTACTACACATCAGCAAATTAATACTTCGCGTTGGTAGGCTGCTGTTTGTTTTTCGTGTTTGGTTGAATTAGTCTTCCGTTATTGTATTGTCTTGTTTTTTTAAAGCCTGAATGAATAAATCAATAAATAAACAAATGCAAAAAAATATTTTAGTACGGAAATATGGGCCATGCACATCAGTGGTTTTAGACGCGAAAGGTCCCGCCTTTTTGTACGCGCCAATGTGTGGATATGTTTGAAATTGTATTCCGGTGGAGCCGTGGATCTTTGACGAACTGGCGGTCTGACTGCCAGGCGGGAACATTAACAAGACCGTGGGCCTCGGTCTGGGTTTGTGCGGCGAGACGGCCGGCACGAGTACCCCACAATCACTTTTTGGTTACGGAAACGATCGGAAACGGGATGCGTCTGGAGTGTTTTTACGAATACAAAAAAATAAAATCCCAGAAAATAAATTCCTACTATCAATATTGCCGCGACTTGTGAGAAATTTTACAACCGACACATCCTCATGATTCAGTGAAAGGAAGACTGTCAGACCATTTCTTCTCTATGATTGATGGTCAGACGATATCGATGGAAAGCCATTTTCTGTATGCAGGTCGCCGTATCCCGACACCGGGACACCGGCGACCGGCATCCTGATTCGTGGTTGGATCACGCAACGCAAACAGAGACGGAATTCCGGTGACGAACATATTGACACTTTTTTAATCACTTTTATGTTTCGTTCTAATGGGCATGTTCCGTATAAGAAAGAGTTATTAGTCTTGTTTCGAGGCGTATTTGTTTATATATATCTTTTTTTTTAAATAATAATTGTTCAATAGGCCTAGCCGAAAATAAGAAGGTTCATTCTATAGCGACTGTTTGTTAGGAGACTAAATGTACGCTGCATGGCTGTGATGCATATAGCTACGTAACTGCACCACCATTGAAGGCGCACCATCACTAACTTCAAATAATTATATTAAGGGAACGCGTTGCCTTGGATTGGTCGAGTTGGTCTTTGAAAAGCGTTTGTATTCATTTGTTATAAAATGCATGACTAGAAAGATATTTTATAAGTAGAATATAATTATCCACACAAGTATCACTCGAAATTGCGTTTTTCCTTTTACCTCGTCGACAAACACGGTCGGTCATTCACCACTAACTTCAAGTAATTATATTAAGGGAACGCGTTGCCTTGGATTGGTTGAGTTGGTCTTTGAAAAGCGTTTGTATTCATTTGTTATAAAATGCATGACTAGAAAGACATTTTAAAAGTAGAATATAATTATCCACACAAGTATCACTCGAAATTGCGTGGTTTTCCTTTTACCTCGTCGACAAACACGGTCGGTCTTTCATTTACTCCCATAAATGGCAGACCGTGTTAGTTCGCAAAGTAAAAGGAAAACCATGCAATTTCGAGGCAAATGTGTGTGGATTATTGTATTCTACTTTTCAAACATCTTTCTAACCATGCATTTTATAACAAACGGTTACAAACGCTTTTCTAAGACCAACTCGACCGATCCAAGGCAACGTGTTCCTATAAAGAGATTTGAACAATGACCTCTTTTTCAAAGCCATAACTCCCAAAAGAGATATGCCTATGTCTAATGTAATCAAAAGGTTTGCTTACAATGTCGAGAGTCGAAGTCATCTGTGAGAATACTAGCAATTAAAATATATTCTCGTATAGTTTATGTTGATGTTTTAAATTAACAATGAAAGAGGCACAATACTGAGAGACCATAAAAGGAGGTACTCCATCCAAAGTGATGGTTAATATTAGGAATAAAACTATTTACATCTATACATCCAAGGATATACCAAGAAGAAAGCCAAGAACTGACAGATAGAGGCTTCTCTGGGTAATCTTGTGACAGTGGCTCGAAAACATGCACACTTCAAATCAGTTACAAAATTATATTTATTTCCCACTTGATGCAATTTTCCTTTGGGAAAAAGAGGCCATGGTTTGTAGGTGGAATATCCCTACTCCCAACAGGGGTGGCCTGGGGTCGATTTCACAAAGAGTTAGGACCAGTCCTAACTTTAAGGACTAGTCCTAGGAGATATACACATTACATGGATAGTCCTAAGTTAGGACAAGTAACTGGTCCTAACTCGAGATAAGACTAGTCCCATTACTCTTTGTGAAATCCACCCCAGGCCATTCCTGGGGAATTTATATTTCCAAGTGAGTTTGCCAGAGTTAGCAGCCCAAGGGTGGAAAGTTCAACCATAAATCCAGAGCAATAACTCTGGTGTGAACTGAAATGGGTTGATTAGGTTGTTCGTAACAGTAATAAGCTAGAGGCTTGATGAGTAAAATACCCCCCAAAAACTTTTTAAAACCGCTTGTTAGTGTGTATTCTTCTATGGTCACCTTTCCAGTTAGTTTAGAATTTTAGCATAGATAGGGTTAGAGGCGTCTGTCTCCTGAAAAGGTCAAAACATTACCGATGCCAGGAAGGATAGGCCTATGTAATAAGTAACTATTAGTTCTCTGTTGGCGGGACAGAGACGTATCCCCATACTTTTTTGTTTGGGCACTGGCCTGGTGACCAGTCTTTTTTCTTTGTCTTTTTCTTCCACTCTGTACTTTTTAACATGTGTTCTGCGCCTTTGATCATCTTGTATGTAAGGGGCGCAATATAAACTTTAAATATTATTATTATTATTATTATTATTATTATTATTATTATTATTATTATTATTATTAACACAAAATGTTCCTTGAAACAGCAGACCTAGATGTACAAGGAGAGGAGGCAAAAGGGCAAGAGACCAATGGCCTCTGTTGATTGCCCCTTGTCTAGGCCTTGATGCCCCTTTTGTTTTGGTAGAAGTTCCTGCAGCCTCCAAATTGCTACAGATGGGTGACGGTTCATTAAATAATAATGCTCAGAAAATGAGACGCACAACATACATGTTGACTTCAATGACTTAAAGATGTTTATTGTTGTACCTAACTATGCTGACAATGGTGTGGCAAATACATGATGACAAGGATCATATACATGATGTGGTATTAAATCAGAAGATGGCAATTCGTAGCAAAGAGATGTGATGACGAAACGTGGTTAATATGGTGCGTGTAAAAGTGTGTGTGGTTCAATTTTAGTCACCAGGGGTGACTAAAATGGGACAAAAATTAAGCTGATTATGAAACAAAGGGTTTATCAAAATGGATAACTCTCAAAGCATCGTTAAAACAAAGAGATGGTTAACAAAGATCAATAATGATGTTCTGACTGTTTACAGTTCCTATAGATTATACAAATGTAATAGTAATTTGTTGAATTTATATTGAGCTCTCTCCGGGACCAGCCTATTCGAGGGCGCATTACATAAAAATCACAGTAAAAATTACACAAAAATAATAAGTACATAGAAAAGAAAATTTACATATTATATGCATATAATATGTAATAGATGTAAGTGACCTTTGCAAAATAAAACAGCCTCTGCTCTCAGAGTGGTCAAATTCCAGGCCTACAACATTTGTAAACTGCGGTTTGGCCTAAATAGGTAGTAATGCCATAAAATGGGGGTCCATTGCATGAACGTACATGTACATGGACAGAGAGAAAAAATGTTGTCATTGGTTGATGCTATAAAATATACCATACTATATAATAGTCAGCTGTAATTAATTGGCCGCGTAGGTACTAGGTTTGCCTGGTTTAGTCTTGGGTGGTGTAAAGTTCCTGATCGCTTAGAAAGTACTTTAACACTTTGTGCGCTATCGGTGACTACAGTCGCCGAGCTTGTTTCATTCCCTGCGCGCTGTCGGCGACTCCAGTCGCCCAGCAGTACTGTGAGTAAACAGATGTATGCAAACATGTATGCAACGATATTTCATCAGGAAAAAACGATCTTTTGTCCCAAATTTTCTCACAATTTCCGATCAAAAAGCTATACACTAAGACAAAAGGCGGACACAATGGACGTCCATGCAGCATTTCTGGAAATTTTATCAGGACTCAGACTCCGGAGAATCAGACTTCGAAGAGCTTTTTTCGAGAGATTCTGATGTGTTGAAAATGCTGTATGTGTACTGTGTACATGTACTGTGTACTTGTCAACGATAACGATGTACATGAACACGGCACTGGGTCTGCCGGCAGCAGCGATGGGTCTGGATCGAATGATGGCCCCGATGGAAATCGACAGCAACTGGGCTTGGCGGCCGGTGATAGAATAGTGGTAATGAAATAAGCGTATCTCGGTTATTCTTTATCCAAAACTCATAATGTTTACTGCATTAGATGAGAAATAAAATACTGAGTAAAAAGCTTATTTGGCAATTTAGCCAAAAACACTTTCTTCACAGAGTAAAAGTCTTCAGGAAAAATGTATGTGCATTTTAGTAGCGCCACGCAGGAAATTCAGTGCCAGGGGAATACTGTGTGTACAACCTGGTAGCGTGCTAAGGGTTAATCATGGAGGAAGACCCCCTCCGAGTCCATGCTTTACACACAGTGTCCAGTGATTGTTCACAAGCCCATGTTTCCTTTACTAATAAATTCATTGGGGGAGGGGGTAAGCTGTTTCATTTAGAGGTCTTACCTATCGAGCAACATTCCTGAGAACATGGGGTCCATCTGTGGCACGGGAACATCCTGGAAGACCATCAATTTATCCCTCATTGTGGCCCATCTTTCGGCATGTTCCCCTGCAGTGTGTTTTAGATACTTCTTTGCAGTGGCACGTTGTGCCTGTGCTAGTCTATTTGCCTTTTTGCGATCTACTGCTTGCTTCCTCTGTGTCGATGTGTTACGGGGCCGGCCCGACCCAAAGGGGAGCTTGGGCTTATTGAGGTCCAATTCCGTTGCTGCATTTTCCTGACTTGCAACCTCCTCTTCTCCGTTCTTCTCGGGCAGGTCGGGGGCTTCGGCACCCTCAAGATTCCCGCGCTGCGTTGACACTTGGACGTCCTCCATGTTGTAAATACGGCATTATCGCCAGATACCATTATGAGCACCGTATGCAAAGAACACGTAGAGGAGTATAGGTACAAGACAATTCGGCCCTCATTGTTCGAGTGGCTATTATTATTCGGGACTCAATGAATTTTTTTTTTCACACACAGTTTTCCTGCAGTTTCCTTCTTAATGCAGGTTCAACAAGAGCATTTAAACTCATAAACTTGAAATTAAATTAACTAGAGAGACAGGTGTCATTTTTTTTTAATAAACAATATGGTAAGTCTATTTTTTATAGATTATAACTCAAATATTAAATACAACATTATTTGAAAATGGAGCCCAAATCACCGAGGTTGACGACTCCATACCTCGATAGCTACCCCTACCTGGTTGATTGATATTGATTGATTTATGATCTAATTTTGTATTTTATTTTTTATTTTGCTTCAATGAAAATACAACCATTCATTCTTTAAAGGAATTCTATGACACGTACAGTTAAACTAAAGGTAAGGCATGTTTGAAAATATTTTGAGTAGCCTAATAATATCATCATTATTCATTAGTTCACTATTATAACCTCCATGACCATAGTTTACTTGATTTTAAATCTTGCCTACCTTCTTGGTGAATAAACTGGTCGTACACTCTGGTTTTGACCACAAGTAGACGTAGAAGGTATAGGCATACTACTGCTACTAGTAGGCCCACTAGTAGTTGTAGGTAAACAAGACCGCGGACAGTCATGGCAGTATCTCTTGTGTACAGTCATCAGATGTTTGACAAACTCGGCCGGTTTTGATTGCTTAAATTTACACTTCTCTCGCATTGATTGGAACTCATCATTCGCATCAGCTAGATTAACCCTGTGTCCTTTCTTCTGATAATCTCTATTTTGCTCAGATCTCCTTCTTTTGCTTTCAGATTCCGATATGCCCAGGTAACTTCCTGGTCCTCCCCTCTTCCTCTTCGTGGCCATTTTTATTGCGCCGTCAAAAACGCACAGCACACCCCGTACCCGCGGCCTGCGCCGCCCCCGATCCCCTGTACGACGAGGTTTGCTCGAACAGAAAAGCGGTAGACCGACCACAGACACAAGCTATCGACCCGTGCCATTGCTTCAGCACGTACCTAGACAGCGCCCTCAGCTCGCCGCACTTGGTGTGAAAGGTGACTGTGCGTGGCAAGAATTATTATCGTTGGTGCTTTGACGACCGTGTGTCTTTAACCGTGTTGTTGTTGTTGTTGTTGTTGTTGTTGTTCACCCCTTTTGTTTTCGTTCTTTATTTTATTTTTGTATTTTTTTATATATAATTTGTTTAGTGGGTGGGGGGGGGGGGGGTTTGAAGTTATTTTGACGAGCCTCGGCTTTTAGGATGATGCAAATAAATGTTAAATTGATTTAGTGATTGATTGATGTTGTGTCACTGTATATACATAGGCAAGTTGGCTGAAGGGCTCTTGATTTTGGGAAGATCTTTGTGAATTATGAGAAGAGATTGCATTTTAATTGCTATGGTAATCAAACAATGAGACTGAGTGGCCCCCATCACCCATTGAACTTTTCAGTATAGGTTCATTCGTCATACCAAAGTCACGTTCATGAAAAAGTACTTAAATAAAGGCGTGCGAGTTTCGGATTGAAATCGAAAAAATTGTCATCATTCTAGGACCGCAAACACCACAAGGCCGGATATCATGCAGTTGATGATGCCAGTTCCGCTGGCCTTCCTTTTATAGTTAATAGGTCCCTCCCCGGTTGGAAGATCTCCCGCAAAAAGTGCACGAGTTGAAGAACTAGCGGCCCATTTTCATAAAGCTGTTAAACAGGAAATTCTGCTGTCGACCCCAGTGTGTGATGTTTTTTTTTTCAGGACAAGCGTGGGTAACTATTTGCACACGTTCGTCCTGGAAGAATAAAAAACCGCCACACATCGGGGTCGACCCAGGGAAGCTAAACGAACGCACCCAGTATGATCGCGGAGTATGTTTTCGGAAGTTTTGAGACTTCTCATCAGTTCTGAAAAGAACTGCGCAGTGCTAGCCCTCCTGATTGTTGACTACTTTAATTAGGCCTACTCTTAACTACAAGCTAGGCCAAAATTCATACACAACCATTATTGACACCTATTTTGATAACATTAAAACAACTTAATTTTTCAAAAGGCAAACATTAATTTTGATGAACTGAATTTGCCGTACATGCGCTTGAATTAAGGTTCATCAATGATCAAAACAAAAGTTTCGCAAATGCGACAAAAGAAATAATCATAAGCGTGACTTTGGACGCGTCATGTGGCTTTAGAAAAAAAACACAACTTCCGATTGAAGTTATAAAAATGATTACTTTTCCATGTTTGGGATTTCCTTTGTTCCGTGATAAAGCTAATTCTGTCTCACAACTACATCAATAGCTAGTTTGAATGTAATAAACACCTGTGCTGGATTCACAGCATTGTTTGTAAAATTCGAGAGAAAAAAAAATAAGGTGATGTGCCTAAGGGGTTACGACGAGTGATCACTGGCATTTTTTTCTGCTTTTCAGTTACCATGCCGTGTGAAAATTTAATATTTAATTCTAACTTTCTGGAAAAGTAGTTTTGATTTTTTTCTCTAGTTGGACCGGGCTTTAAAATAGATTTATAGAAATGGTGTAGGGATCTTGGATTATTCTAAGTTACCAGGTGCAAATGGAGGCTAAAAGGAAATGTCGTGAGAGGTATTAAAATACACTTAGCTGGGCACTAAAATAGCAAACATGTGAACATTTGAACTCAATAGTCTTCGAAACTGCGAGAAATTAATGGAATAAAGAAATCCCTTGTCGCACGAAGTTGTGTGCTTGATTTGAGACATCAGCTGAGGGCCTCATCAGTGAGGTCTCGAAATGAATGTTAGTGTGTACTGTAATGACTTTTTTTCCCTCTCAAAAACTACGTTACCAGTTACCTCACAGTGTTTTATAGTATCAACAGCTCTCCATTGCTCGTTACCAAGTAAATGTTGATGCTAACAGTTATGTTGAGTAATTACCAATGGTGTCCACTGCTTTAAGCAGGATTGGAAGAGCTGACATAAAATGGTACCAGATAGTGGTAATGTTGTGTATGCTCAACAATAACACAATGAACCACAGACAATTTGGACTAATAATAGTTGTGTGAATCTTGAGAGAAAAAATAGTAACAAACCATGCTAAATTTTCAGTATGTCAAGACATTGTGCCCGTATTTTGGTTGTAACATCCAGTCAGCTATTGCATTTTTTTTAAAGGTATTCAGATACAGTTTTAGGCCTGTATGCTTCGTTTTTGAAAGGCAAGGGCACCAAGGCATTTCCTCCTTGGTAAAGGGCACCCTATGAGGAAATTGTAAATGTATACTGGAGCATTTTCTTGCCTTCATACAAATCTTGTTATAGGGCCTATCTACCGATAAACACCCAAAATTATACTTCATGTTGAAAGAGTAAAAATAAATTGACAAAATCAGGACATTTTTCTTGATTTTCTGGACAAGGTTTGATTGTTGTAAAGAATGACATTTAAACCCTATGTCTTTCTCAGAATTATTTCATCTGATGTTTTTGTGTTGACAAATTTTGCCCTGGAAGATTGTTGAAAACAATGGCTATTTGCACCAATTTATTATGATGTTTAGAGACTTGCAATCCACCCCCCACTCACAAAAATTCAATATCTGTTGGAAAATAAATACATCATAAAACTTATTTTACCATTCCCCTTCCTCTATTAAAGGCAGTGGACACTATTGGTAATTACTAAAAATAATTTTTAGCATAAAACCTTTCTTGGTGACGAGTAATGGGGAAAGGTTGATGGTATAAAACATTGTGAGAAACGGCTCCCTCTGAAGTGTTGTAGTTTTCGAGAAAGAAGTAATTTTCCCTGAATTTGATTTCGAGACCTCAGATTTAGAACTTGAGATCTCGAAATCAACCATCTAAACGCACACAACTTCGTGTGACATGGGTGCTTTTTTCTTTCATTATTATCTCGCAAGTTCGAAGACCGATTGAGCTCGAATTTTCACAGGTTTGTTATTTTATGCATATGTTGAGATACCCCAACTGTGAAGGCTAGTCTTTGACCAATAGTGTCCACTGCCTTTAAGTACATGTATCTGTGGCGAGACTATAATATATGACAATGAAAGACTTTGTCTAGTTAATTAAATTTGTTTTAATTGGTCCTTTACGTACTTTTCACAGTATTACTGGAATACATTTCTTAAACTTATCTACATCACCATTTTCCCGCAATTCTTTACTTTACACTTTTCCATTTCATAAAGCAAGTTTTTCTCCACATATTATACGAATTATACAAAGGTATAAAACAAAAACAAATAATATAAAAATGAGTTAAGTTGATTTTCAAGTCAGCTATACATCGCGTTGTAAAACACTAACAAATTTTAAAGGTAAAAATTACATGTAAATTGAGTGATGAGGGAAAATGCAAAAATTTAATAAAACATTGTTTTGTATTTATTTTATACAAAATTTTATTTGGAAAGTAGACATTTATTCCTAATGTGATGAGCAAAGGTTTTCCTGACAAGAATCACGCTGTTTTAAACGCCATGACTTTATCGAACGTCAGGTTCTTCTTAAAGACACATAACTTTCCATTAGATGTCGTCTCTGTAACATAGTTTAATTCTCATAAATAACACCGCCTAGTCTTCAAATCTTACGCACCAAAGTAAATTCTTTTTTGGAATATTTTCAAATTTTGCTTTTTCAGTACATTTTTGTAATGATGCTTCTTTCATGAAGAAGACTTGTAGCAAACAAAATGTTCCACTTCAGTTATTCATACTTTCAAAAGACTTCAATTGGCTGAGAGTACAAAAAATGCTGCTCTGCAATTGGCTGGATTTGAATGACTCTTCAGGCAAGTTTAATGTGAGCCTCTCTTTGTTAATTCTTACGTTTCTGATTGGCTTAAAGTAGCTTCTGCAAGTCTGCCATTGGTGGGAAGTAATTTATTCAATTATTTCCATGATTATTTCCAAGGTCTATGATTGGCTGAGCAGTCCCGATTGATGATAGAAGGTAGTCTGCCATTGGTTGAATCTTGTAAGTTGCTATGATGTCCAGAATCCACTCTCTGGAAATGATGGGAACTCGGAACTTCCGGTATAAAGCTGGAAAATGAAAATGAAATAAGCTACAATTATAAACCACAACAATAGACTGTATTGAATAACCCCCTTTTTTGCTATGAAAGTGGCCATCTTGTAGGTCAAACCGTATGCCCGTCTACATGCCTACATCAAAGAAACACAAAGCATGCAGCGTTCCCAGTTTGATTTCTACCGCACAAGCACGCACATACACACGCACACGCTCACAGACGCCATCCTGTAGGGCAGATATTTGAACGGTGACGTCATATTCAATACGGTATATTGGTGGAGTGATCATTTACGAAGTGTTATCAATAACAACATTTTAAATTTCCTTCAACTTTGATCTTTATTTTATTTTCTGTTAATATTCAGTAATAATATGTGGCCCTGGGAAATAAATAAGGAACAGTAGCACAGGGGCTCTTTTACTGAGAAAAAAAATTGATTTGAGAAATGAAAATTTTTAGCAATGTCTTGGCATTTTGTAAAGATTAAACAGAAATGAATTGCCTCTTAAAGGGTTAAAGACACTGGACACTAATGGTAATTGTCAAAGACCAGCCTTCTCACTTGGTGTATCTCAACATATGCATAAAATAACAAAACTGTAAAAATTTGAGCTAAATTGGTCGTCGAAGTTGCGAGAGAATTATGGGGCAAAAACGCCCTTGTCACACGAAGTTGTGTGCTTTAGATGCTTGATTTCGAGACCTCAAAATCTAATCTAAGGTCTTGAAATCAAATTCGTGGAAAACTACTTCTTTCTAAAAAACTTTGTTACTTCAGAGAAAGCCGTTTCTCACAATGTTTTATACTATCAACAGCTCCCACTTACTTGTTACAAAGTAAGTTTTTGTGCTAACAATTATTTTGAGAATTTACCAATAGTGTCCACTGCCTTTAATGATCACCATTCAATAGGATATTGTCCACTTGACTAAACATTACTCAACATATTCAGAGTTTAAAGGCAGTGGACACTATTGGTATTTACTCAAAATAACTCTAAGCATAAAACCTTACTTGGTAACGAGTAATGGGGAGCTGTTGATAGTATAAAACATTGTGGTGACGTAGTTTTCGAGAAAGAAGTAATTCTCCACGAATTTGATTTCGAGACCTCAGATTTAGAATTTGAGGTCTCAAAATCAAGCATCTTAATGCACACAACTTCGTGTGACAAGGGTGTTTTTTCTTTCATTATTATCTCGCAACTTCGACGACAGATTAAGCTCAAATTTTCACAAGTGTGTTATTTTATATGTTGAGATACACCGAGTGAGAAGACTGGTCTTTGACAATTACCAATAGTGTCCAGTGTCTTTAAAGTCAGTGGACACTATTGGTAATTACTCAAAAAAATTATTAGCATAAAACCTTTCTTGGTGATGAGTAATGGGGAGAGGTTGATGGTTTAAAACATTGTGAGAAACGGCTCCCTCTGAAGTGCCATAGTTTTTCAAGAAAGAAATGTTTTCCACGAATTTGAGACCTCAGATTTAGAACTTGAGGTCTCAAAATCAACCATCTAAACGCACACAACTGCTTGTGACAAGGGTTATTTTTCTTTCATTATTATCTCGCAACTTTGATGACCGGTTGAGCTCAAATTTTCACAGGTTTGCTATCTTATGCATATGTTGAGACACACCAACTGTGAAGGCTAGACAATTACCAATAGTGTCCACTACCTTTAAATGCAAATGCAGAGCAAATTTTGACTTCACTGGGCTGTATTTGCAGCAAATGTTTTGCAGGAGTTGAGCAAACAACTATTCATTGCGAATATCTGCATAAAATTTTGTATCGCATTCGCAGAAAGTATGAACCGGGCTTGAGTAGTCAATTTGGAAAGTTGTCCTCACTGAACAAGGTCAAAGACAACATTACTCACCGTCATAATCGTAGGATAAGTCCCTGGCATCAGCCTGGGCAACAATGATGGATTTACGTCCCTCGTTGTAAGGAAACAAGGAGGGATGTTGGATAGTGCTTGCCCCCATCAGCTCCACAAGCGAGACTAGTTGCTCTAGAAAAAAAAATAACAATAAATATTATTATTATAGGTTTTCTCGGTCAAATTCGGCAAATGAGCAGTCACTTTCATTTTTATGTGTTCGAATTATAGCTGTTTTGCCTCTCCGGTTGTTACTGCACTTCAAATTCAGAATTCGGCCATTCAATTTCGATTTAAGTCGTTTAGCACTCTGTCCAATTTAGCGTATCGTCATTCTTTCTCGTGACACACACGCCTCAAGAAGCGTCTCCGAATTTGAATGCTGCTTTAAAGAATTGTAAAATAAATGAACATTTTGTTAAATCGAACGATGCAAAAATACATTTGACTGATCATAAAACGAAATCGAATGACCCTTTTTATACACATCAAGTAATGCAACAAGGGTGTTTTTTCTGTCTTTATTCTCTTGCAACTTCAATGACCACCTGAGCCCAAATTTTCACAGGCTTGTTATTTTATGCGTATGTTAGGACACACCAAATGAGAATACTGGTCTTTGACAACTACCAAACTGCTTTAAATGATTTGGGTTTGAGCAACTAAACAGGGAGTGTCAACAAAGAGCTGGCTGGATAGCCAAGTTGGTAGAGTGTCTGTAAATTAAGTGAAGGTTCAACTCCTGCTCCAGAAAATTGTCTTTGTCCAAGCCCAAATTTACCCAGTCAGTTTCACTGGTGCTTTACAACTTAATAGTTTTATTACTTTATATTTCTGGCAAAGAAACAAGGGATGACTTATAAGTTAGCTCACTGCAGCCCACAAGCCTGAGTAATCCCTTAAAGAGTGCTTGCAATGAGCCAGAACATCTGGGTCAACCCTTTCCTAGATGAAGTGTTCTGGGTTGTTTAATGTGCACTACCAACCCTACACAGTACATTTACAAAATGTATTTTATGAGCATTATTCATTACAAACAAATATAAACTGTCAGTAAAAGCTGAGGAGTCCAGCTCATTTTTTGCTCAGCAGAGAATTGTTTAGCAATATTTTTAATTTTTAAAAAGTCGCTCCATGAAATTGGGCTCAGAGCTCAGGGCCCAATTTCATAAAGCTGCTACGCACAACAAATTTACAAGTGATAGTCAGGATAAGCAAAATTCTCCTGAATACAAGTAACAATCAATATGCAACAAATGGAAATTTGGTTGGTAATTCTGCTTTTATCAGGGAAGAAATTTTCATGCTAAGCAAATTTTATAGAAGATGATGACCTATAGACCCCTTGCATATGATGTCACACTCTCAAAAAAATGCCACCCCTGAGACCAGCGTTTTGCGCTATGCACTGGGGTCAATTGATATATATATCCTCCTTGCAGCATGCGGAACGCACCTCCAAAAAGGTGCACTATTTCTGGAGTCAGATCTTTTGTACATTTTTTTGCCTGATTTCGACAGGATAGACGTGGGTGAGTGCACTGCGTGTTGGCAAGGAGTTTATAAATTACGTTGTTTGACATGATTTCCAATCCAGAAGTGCTTACCTTTATTGAGGCCTGTGAATGGACCGACACAGCAAACATCATATTTATGTAGTGGATACGGAGGCTTGGATAGTCTGGCTCGTCTTGGTCCCTTATGAGAAGAACCGTTGACCACGTCTCCTCGCACCTCAAAAGGTTCTTCAGAAAGGAGCTCTTCCGTCTTGAGGCAGGCTGAGACCCCTAGAAACAGACATGAGATACGGATGATGGTTAAAGACACTGGATACTATTGGTAGTTATCAAAGATCAGTCTTCTCACCTGGTGTATCTCAACATATGCATAAAATAACAAACCTGTGAAAATTTGAACTCACTTGGTCGTGGAAGTTGAGAGATAATAATGTAGAAAAAAAAACCCTTGTCACATAAAGTTGTGTGCTTTCAGATGCTTGATTTCGGGACCTCAACAAATAGTTCTGAGGTCTCGAAATCAAATTCAAATATTTTAGTGGAAAATTTCTTCTTTCTTGAAAACTATGCTACTTCAGAGGGAGTCGTTTCTTACAATGTTTTATACTATCAACAGCTCTCCATTGCTTGTTATCAAGGCAGTTGTTATGCCAAAAATGATTTTTGAGTAATTACCAATAGTGTCACGCCGAGTGCCTTTAATAAAAACAATTGTCAAACTCTGACATGAATAATGAGATTGAGGTAACAGTAACAGGCCTGGAATTTCAAGGAGGCCACAGAGGCCCTCAGCTTGGCCTTAGTGCTCCTCCAAAATGTTTCAATAGACTTTAAGATTTTCCAAGGGGAGTGCCCTCTTTCAAAATGGCCTTGCCCTCTCAAAGAAGAAAATCTATCCATCTCATTGTTTGTCTGTTTGCTTGTTTTGTTTAGATGATCTTCCCGTCAAAGGGAACTTGGCAAACAACCACAATGGGATATAAACGACCAGCTGGCAACAACTAATCTCTGGCATTTATGCAAGAGATTAGATGTTGCAAGGAACATTGGTTTAACGCCTATGATTATGAAATGCACAAATCAAGAAATTGTAACTCAGTAACTAGACGACAATACTTATTCTAGTCATTGTGAAATAAGTGGTTAGCTAGGAATAAACTTGTGATTGCAAGTCCTGCAGTCAAACCACTGGAACACTGTGGATACTTAATAAGGATCTTGGTGCTACTGTACTTACATTTAAAGCTGACGACCCACGCTCTAGAAGCAATACCTTGGAAGTATTTCAGAGTCCTCTCGCAAACCATTTGCTCATCTGCACGTGAAACACAGAATGAATTAATTCAATATTTTGTAAACCGACTGGAAGTGTCTTGGCCGAGCAGATAGGAGCACCAAACTCAACCTCTGCTTCATCTGATCGGCAGAGTGTGGGTTTGAGTCACGGTCATGGCACTTGTGGTGTCCTCAAGCAAGACACTTAACCATTGCTTCGTCCTTCGGATGGGACGTAAAGCCATAGGTGCTGTGTGTTGCTATAAAACTATCAATGCATGTAAAAGACCCCCCAGTACACACTTGGCGCAGAGGGAAGGTGCTCGCCCCTGTGTGTCTGGCAGAGCGACTATCTTAAATAATTTTTGACAACCTTGATTCTTATCAGTAATTTAGAGAGCGCTGCTCTGTCGCGACTACCCTGTGTAAAAATCCTCCGTACTTTTCTGCCAATTTCACCTTTATGTCTGTGTTTGTATAACGTTTGGGTGGTTCATCCACTTAAATATGGCAGATATTTGTACATAATTATCTGTACATTGTAATTTAATTCTTGTTGTCTGTTGTTGCCATGTCTTCCTTGTATGTAATGTAGTCTCCTTTCAAATGGAAGACAAAAATGTCATATTTTTATCATGATAATAAATATTTTTTGATATTTTTTTTTTAATGAAAGCTGCATTACAAAGCAAGAAAACTAACTTAAATAGTTGTTTGTACACCTGAAGACGTGTATGGATCAAAACTTTTACGGACACTGTGAATACTCTATGGTTTCATTGTAACAATTGTATTTACTACCCGCCCCCCTCCCCACCACCCCTAAAAAAAAAGAGGAAAATCCAAGCAGGTTGCATATGGAAGTGAATGAAGTTGATTATTTATTAGGGTGGTCTGCAATTTCTTTACCAGTGTTGACGATGACGTGAGTTGTGCAGGCGTTGAAGGTGCTAGCAAAACGGCAGCCAAAGATCTTGGCAAGTTGCTCAACGTCCTTCTACACAAAAAAAAAAAGAAAAAAAAAAGAAGAAATACAAAATTAAGGAACACATACTTTAATGACAAATTTCTTGCTTAGAATAATAACCCCTTGGTGATACAGGCCAAAAACTATGCGATATTCTTTGTCTCAATAAAATGCATGTCTCTAGGGACAAGTGACCATTGCCTACAAGCTCTGCTTCTGAAATATGCAGTCTCATATTTGTTTTTACTATACCTTTACTGTAAAGATGTACTGGTATTCTTGAAACTGATCACTCTTGAGTGATAATGTCTCTTATTTTTTGATACTGTAGACAAATATATGACCCTTGAAAATCTGCCTTGAAACTATTATTTGATATGACATGGAAAATGTACAGGCAACCAGCTACAGGTTGGGGAACTCCCTTGGTTAAGCGTTTCTTCCTCACAAAACAAAAACATCATTCAGTAACTCAAAACCCAAATTATTGAACTCTGGGGGTATGTCTGATCCATACACAGCATTTGTAATCAGTTTACTATCTCAATTTTCAGTCCATCATTATAAAGTACCTCAACATCCAAACTGTTGGAGTCTGATTATGGTGGTATGCCTGGTCCCATGTAGAGCAAAATCAGTTTACTAGTGCAGTCCATGGTCCAACACTAGACAGTACGTAAACACCCAAACTGTTGAACCCTGACAATGGTGGTAAGCCTGATCCCATGTAAAGCGTAATCAGTTTACTAGTGCAGTCCTCAGTCCAACACCAAACAATAACTTAACACCCAAACTGTTTGAACCCTGACAATGGTGGTAAGCCTGATCCCATGTAAAGCGTAATCAGTTTACTAGTGCAGTCCTCAGTCCAACACCAAACAATAACTCAACACCCAAACTGTTGGACTCTGATTATGGTGGTAAGCCTGATCCCATGTAAAGCATGATCAGTTTACTAGTGCAGTCCTCAGTCCAACACCATCCAGTAACTCAACACTCAAACTGTTGGACTCTGATTATGGTGGTAAGCCTGATCCCATGTAAAGCATAATCAGTTTACTAGTGCAGTCCTCGGTCTAACACCATTCAGTAACTCAACATCCAAACTGTTGGACTCTGATTATGGTGGTATGCCTGATCCCATGTAAAGCATGATCAGTTAACTAGTGCAGTCCTCGGTAAGCGCTGTGATTTAGTTTTCTAAGTAGAGCGTATTTTAAATGTCGTTTATTATTATTATTGTTATTAAGTCAACACCCAAACTGTTGGAGTCTGATTATGGTGGTAAGCCTGATCCCATGTAAAGCATGATCAGTTTACTAGTGCAGTCCTCAGTCCAACACCATCCAGTAACTCAACACCCAAACTGTTGGACTCTGATTATGGTGGTAAGCCTGATCCCATGTAAAGCATAATCAGTTTACTAGTGCAGTCCTCGGTCTAACACCATTCAGTAACTCAACATCCAAACTGTTGGACTCTGATTATGGTGGTATGCCTGATCCCATGTAAAGCATGATCAGTTAACTAGTGCAGTCCTCGGTAAGCGCTGTGATTTAGTTTTCTAAGTAGAGCGTATTTTAAATGTCGTTTATTATTATTATTGTTATTAAGTCAACATCCAAACTGTTGGAGTCTGATTATGGTGGTAAGCCTGATCCCATGTAAAGCATGATCAGTTAACTAGTGCAGTCCTCGGTAAGCGCTGTGATTTAGTTTTCTAAGTAGAGCGTATTTTAAATGTCGTTTATTATTATTATTGTTATTAAGTCAACATCCAAACTGTTGGAGTCTGATTATGGTGGTATGCCTGATCCCATGTAAAGCATGATCAGTTAACTAGTGCAGTCCTTGGTAAGCGCTGTGATTAAGTTTTCTAGGTAGAGCGTATTTTAAATGCCGTTTATTATTTTTAATATTATTATTATTAGGTCAACACCCAAACTGTTGGAGTCTGATTATGGTGGTATGCCTGATCCCATGTAAAGCGTAATCAGTTTACTAGTGCAGTCATCAGTCCAACACCAAACAATAACTCAACACCCAAACTGTTGGACTCTGATTATGGTGGTATGCCTGATCCCATGTAAAGCGTAATCAGTTTACTAGTGCAGTCATCAGTCCAACACCAAACAATAACTCAACACCCAAACTGTTGGACTCTGATTATGGTGGTATGCCTGATCCCATGTAAAGCATGATCAGTTTACTAGTGCAGTCCTCAGTCCAACACCAAACAGTAAGTCAACACCTAAACTGTTGGACTCTGATTATGGTGGTAAAGTGTGTAAAGCATTATCAGTTACCAGTGCAGTCCTCAGTCCAAAATAATCAAACAAGGCATGCAGATGGATTTTAAATGGATGAAGAGGGATAGGATTAATTGTTTCTCTTACCATGTCTTGTCGATTTAGTCCTGTTGAAACAAACGATATTGGTTTACTCTTCTTAGCACCAGGGGTGGTGTGATGACTTCGGCCGATGACTGGACTTAAAGATCTTTCCTCTGGACTCTCATCTCGCTCATGGTTACCTGTGCCGTCTACCTGGTTCCTCCCAGATGGTCCATCTTGATCCAGATCAACTCTTCTAGTCAAATGAACATCCCTCTGGTTTGAATGGTATAAATTCCTCCTGCTATTGAGTAATGGTTGACCTGGCTGTCTAGACTTTCTCAGAGGGGTGTTGTTCTTTACAACCTCAGATGACCGGGGCAGGATTCTGTCCTTTGCTGACTTCATCTCGAGTGTCTTACTTTTCCATCCAAATGTCTGCCGCTCTGGAACAGATCTCGACTTCTGAGGTGCAGCACTCTTGGATCGTCTTGGTGATGAGTTGTAGTCGTCATCATCAGAGGGGTCTTCGATGTGCATCCAGGACCTTCCCTCTGAGGCCTTGCTCTTGCTCCGGTTCTTAGAGCGACCCTTCCCTCGAGGGATGGAATCATCAGCAGCTCTGCTTCCTCCAGATCTGAACTTTGCGGCCAGACGGCTGACTTCTTTGATGCTCTCTGGAAGGTTGGCCAGGGAAGCTCTCCTGGCTGTGGACTGAGACAGGTCTGGTGGTGGGGAGGGAGATCGAGGGCTTCCACTTGGAATATCAGGGTCCTCCTCAGGCTCACTGATGTCCGAGTCGCTACCGTACGTAGTCACACCAGGAATCTCTAACTGACTTCTTGATGGTCGACAAGGCGAGGAATTTACAACATTTATTTCCGATCTAGTGATTTCAGTGATCTCTTCATCGGAGTCCGATTCATCATCGGAGATGACTGGTTTTGGCCTCCTGAATGACCTTTGGGGTGATTGACCTCTGTCTCCAAGTGATGCTGGTACATATGCATCAGCAACTGCTTTGATGCTGTGCGCTTTGCTGGAGTCATGGTTACTTGATGAGTATAAGTCCTTCTGGGAGCAAAGGTCAGCAGGAGTGCAAAGGTCAGCAGGAGTGCAAAGGTCAGCAGGAGTGAAAAGGTTGGCCGGAGTGTTACTGTCGTCATTGTGAGTGATGTCATCACTGCAGTTACTGTCACCATCGTGACTGATGTCATCACTGCAGTTACTGTCACCATCGTGAGTGATGTCATCACTGCAGTTACTGTCACCATCGTTCATGTCCAACATCTTTTTGGGATCTTCTGTTTCTGACGGCTGTCTTTGAATACCCTGATCATCCACCACAGAATCTTCTTCCATCTCGCCTTGATCTTTAACCTCGGGGTAAACTTTGTGACCTGGGTGCTTTTCAGAGTCACCGTCGAGATCCGCTTCCATTTGGGCGATCTCCAAAGCCATCTTCTTCAATGATTCCTGAGCTTTCAGTCGTTGCTGAAAATAGATAAAAGGATAAATATATTATCATCATTTTTATAAGGCAACTTACGAGAACCATCATTGGACAGAAATCTAGTAAAATGAAAAGAGAAGACAGATGCTGCTAGAGAGAAACAAGTCGTTTGAGATAATCTTGGCCCAATTTCATGGCATTGCTACAACCACGAAAAAACTGCACTAAGGGCCATCAGAATCACATGCAATTTATTGACCATATAAGCGGAGACTGCGGTGGTTAAGCAGCACTAAGGCATTGTTAATGTTATTGACTGTTGTGTACAAATTCTGCATTTATTACTTGTTAACTGTATTTTCTCGTGGGTGTTTTAACTGTATGGATTAGATCTTCTTTTAATTGTTCAGCGACCAGGAGCATGTTTTCATGGAAAGGTACTATACAAATTTCCACTATTATTATTATTATTAAAGTACTGCGGTTATGAAGAAAGATATAACTTTTTATTTCCCAAAAGTTGAACATTGGAAGATTACTACGGGGGCGGTAACACTTCTCACATTGTTTATTCCAATATATTTTGTTCTCTGCATGGCAAATTTGTGCCAAAGTTTCGCGAGTATCTCACAAACGCAACCTACTTTTGAAATGAAATTTTCTCAGGTTTGTTTTTACTGTATACACCTACATTTACAAAGGAATAAAAAAATTGTAGGTATCTACTCAAGGTATAGACCTTTATCACAATGTCACCATCTTGGTCATGTTCCCTGTTTCCAATAACAGTATAATGATTGCTTACATTCATTGAGCAAACATGGCACCAGACTATTACTTCGTCCAGCCTCAGTTTGGTTACATTGAGATGGAATGGAGTAAAATCAAGATGGCCACACCGTGATAAATTCAATTAAATTCAATTAAAACAATTTAATCATCCTTTGCAGGCAATTACAACAGTAGACCAGCTCCATATAAAAAAAATATCTAAAGGCCTTGTCACACGAGGCAACTTTTGCAGGCAACTTGGAGGCAACCAACTACAGTGCAGGCTACAAGACCACTTTGGTAGCACATGAGTCAATTTTAAAACATTGTCTTACAATCTACAAAAAAACAATTTTAACATTCAAATGGGAATTCTTCTTGGAGATTGCCTGGAACTGGTTGCGCGTAAATTGCCTTGTGTGACATGGCCCTAAAAGTCTACACAATGCCATTAGCTTGTAGAATTACCTGTGTACTCATGAGTTCACTCTGGCTAGACAGAACCGATGATGCACTGGTCAGGTTCAACTGATGGCTGCAATTAGTCTCTGAGCAACAAGATCCTTCAGCTGCAAAAAATAAATGTAGAAAACTTTAAGGTCATGTAACAAAGATGGTACACAAAAGAGAGATCCAGAAAATTTGAAAAGTGTGTCCTCTTCGATAAAACCCAAATTTTTTGTAAAAATAGGGGCTTTCTCCTTCTTGTCCATAATTTTTCAAGTTAAAAAAGAAGGATAAAGAAAGTTCAATGAAAGCTTATGCAATCAGGCAAAGTTTCTTGCAATTATAATATATGTACAATTCAAATTCAAGACTAAGTTGTTGAAAAAAGGGATGCAAATAACAGGTGATACAAGAGCAAATTAGTTGGCTCAGAACTATAAGGTCATAAGTACAATTTGTATGCGTTTCATAAATTGATTTTGCCTATTTGTGAATAGGTCTAGTTCTAAGTTAGGACAATCTTGTTTAAATTGACCCCAGATAATAAGCATTTGTCACTTAAAGCCCTTTTGATCAGTACGGATATGAAACTTAGCATTCAGGACCTTTTAGTACTCAGCCAACGAAATATAACAAGGCTTACTGTCATAATGGTGGTCCTCAATGCCAGTCATCAGGTCTTCATGTTCATTATCATCGCCTTCCATGAGATTCAGGCCATTCTCTCCATCATCCATTTCTTCCATCTTTCCTTCTTCCTCCTCTCCTTTCTGGATCTTTGCATCTCCCACTAAAGCATCCTCATCTTCACTTTCCTCAACTCCATTCTCTTCAACACCATCTCCAATAACTGCCTCTTGCTGTATCGTCTCCAGACACTTCATTGAAGCTTTGCTGACGTTCTGTTGAAAGATGCTTAAGCTCTGGCTTTTGTCCAGAGTATCCTCATCTTGTTCAGTCTCTCGTAAGACTTCAGATCTTGGTGGACTTTTATGAAGAGGGAAGACTCTCCTATCAAAGGAGTCGTCAAGACTTGGCTCATCAGCGCCAGAACTCTCTCTTGTATTTCTCTCCGGTAAAATGGCAGATGTTTCTTTCACCTCTCTGGGATTGGTTACTTTGAGAGTTTGATTTGATCTTGAAACAGTTGGCCCAGTTGCAGAGGCAAGGGTCTTGGTTGACTTGAAGCTGGTGCTGCTGGCCAAGGATGAGGTTGAGCTGAATGAAAACGTGGATCTTTTGAATGTTTGGAGGTTTGTCGCAACCTGACACGGAGGAGTTGGCGGGATGATGACGTCATCATCATCATCTTCCTCATCATCGTCCCCTTCCTCCTCACCGAATTCTTGGCAGCATTCTTCCTCCTCGTCGCTATTACCATCATGGCGCAGTTGTTCATCCTCGGCACTAACCATCTCAACATCACCGCTTGAGTTGAAGTCGTTATCTACATCGGCTCCTTTGCAGTGTTGACCAGTCACTTCATCCATCGTAGAATCCAAAAAAACATCCTTCTTTGCTTTGTTGTGGCTGTCTAAATTGGCTTGTTTATCATTTTTTAGACTCTTCAAACTGGAAGAACTGCTCTCATCTCTTTCTTCCCTTATTTCTCCTCTTCCATCGAGACAGACCTGATTTGTTTCTTGTGGATGATGAAGTATGACATCGTCTTCCACCATTTCATCTTCCAGGTGGTCTCTTGTGACACTTTCCCTTGATTCATTTCTAGTCTGCTTTGATCTACTTGCTCTTGATGAAGAACTTTTTCTCTTCATAGGCTGTGGCTTTGGACTTGGTTGAGAGGAAGGAATGACATCTTGAGAGATTCCAGATGCATGGATACTCTCACTGACTGTTGATGGTTTCTTCTGATAACTTGAATTCAGATCTTTTCCTAATCGGTGTTTCCGAGGTATGGGGATGGGTTCAGAGAGGCGGCTGGGACTTTCGGAAGCTCCTTCACTGGCAGACACAAAGTCGTCATCTGTTGCCTTTGAGGGTGTTTGCCGGCGGCCTCCACTTCCTCTCTTTACTACAGGGCTAGGCTTCTGCAAACTGTTGCTGCGTTTTGTGACAACTTTTCCTAGAAAAGGTATTGACAATGATGCTCTTGAAGACAGAGACAAAGACTTTGTTGACTTTGAGGTAAAACTAGGCTCACTGTTTAATTGTTCTGATGAATTTGAAGACTCTGTATGAACCAATTCAGGTGAATTTCTTTCAGGCGACTGCTCCTTCTGTTTGATTGCCTTTGAGTTTCTCTGAGAATCTTCTATCTGGTTCTCTTCCCGAGCTACCTCGGGTCTACATCCTTGTTGGTTTTTCTTTGGACTCTTCATTGGATTCGAGATCAAGGAAGAACTTCCCTCGGATGCTGTCTCAAATTGCCCAGAGCTTTCACCAACTTGTAATCCATTCTGAGATGATACAGACAGGGCTTGGTCTCTTGAATCTTTTGCAGGACTTTCATCAAAGAGTGATTGGGAACCAAGTTCAGTTCCAAAAACATTTGTAGAAGGGCTGTTTGTCAAATAGTCGTCAGACACTTGGAGACACTCCTGGCTTTTCTGTCTGGTCGTCCAAGATGAGGCTAGAGTTTTCTCTTTCTGGGACTTGTCAATTTCAGGAGTATGACTTTTTAAAAGGTTTCCACGACGAGATAAACTTCTACTCTTGCGTCTTGTCTGTAATCCAAACATTGAGGATTCTGTATCCTTACTAACTCTGGAGTTGTCTTCTGAAGCTTCATGGCGGAGATAGGTTGGTGCATGCTCTGACTTTGTAGACTGCTGGGATTCGATGTCTTGTCGTACTCCACGGAGACGTTCACTTTTCCGCCTGGTTCCAACTTCATCATGCTGTATTTTAGATGCACTGAAACAAGTAGCACCAGCACTTCTCTGTCTCTTACTTGAAGGTTTGGTTTCGGCGACACTCTTTTCATCAGGACAAGACTTTCTCTTCATTGTTTCCCTTCTGCCAGATGAATCTGAGGAAGTTAAGGGAGAGGGTCTCCCAGAGTTGGCAACTTCTGGATTCCTTGTGAGGGTTTTGCGATAGTGATCTGGTGGTGAGACAAGCAATTTTTCACTCTCTCTATTAGAAGAATCCTCAACAGATCTAAGGAATGATGAATCTGGTGAAGGTTTTTGTCTTCTCTTCGACAACACGTTAGTTTGAGGTGATTTATCTGAGGAGCTTTCCTTCTTCCCTTTTGTTACAAACCTCTCAGTTTTAGGATCAGCGAGTTTCTGTCTGGTTTTATCTGCAGCTCTAGACTTTTGGGTGACATCCGGTTGAGTAGTTTTAGGAAAGTTACAGTTCAATATCTCAATGGTATTTGAAGGTTTTTTAGCAGAGACTTCCTCGATGTCACTTTCTGTTTCTTCTGGCAACCTCTTCGCTTTCCTAGATGATCTACGTTTTGGTCTTTCTTGAGGGGTTTGGTCAGGAGTCTCCTGGGTACTTGTTGGAGTCCGCCTGGTCATCATTGGGGAAGTCTCCCTCTCAGTAAGGGACATGCGGATCTTGCGGCTTTGGTTGTCCTGAAGAAGTTTTCTTGGTTGCTTTTTCTGTTCTTGAGAGACAAACTGAATGCTGGATGAGTCGTCTAAGTCCTCATAGAGCTCAATGGACTCGGTGTCAGATCCGGATGGAATGGTTTCACCGATGGTGACGATCATAACAGGAACTGAAAGAAAATGAGTAAGTAATTATTTTTTAAGATTTGGAGCTGAACAAAATAAATATGTACTTCAAGTTATCCTTATAGCGAAGGCTTAACTTGTGATATTGATGATGGTGGAATCTCTATAATTTTTGCATTTTAAGCCATAAAGGCCTGAGGGTTTAAAAAGTTTATCGGCAATCAAATAACTTCAGAAAGGAGATTTTTTTCATAACAATGTATTGAAAAACAAATGGGTCATTTTGAAACATGGTATGTTGTGGGAGGAGTGCTGGCACTGAATAAAGCCAGTCTGATGCTTCGAACAGTATCTCCTCATTTCTCCTGAAGACGAGCAGAGTATTTTTTTGAAGCTTCAAGACTAATACATTAGAGTAATGCACAACAGACTTACACTTGGTTGTACATGTAAGTTCACTAGTAACAGTCTTCTGCTAAAGGGTTTTGGTAACTTTTGTAGGTCAAATTTTTTGCCATGACATGAATCCCTACTCACTGTGCATGAAGATGTATGCAATATAATTTTATTGTAGAAGTTTAAGCCTCATTAGTTGTCAAGTTTTGAGAGAAACAAGGGAAAATCACAGAGCAATGTTTTCAGGAGAGTCGCATTAATCTAACATTGTATTACTAAACAAAAAATTGTCTTTTTGAGACAAAAGTTACTTTTGTGAATTTTGTTTTACTCATTTCTCAAAAAACTAAAGCGCCTCAGAAAGTAAGTGTGTTACAAAAGTTTAATGTAAATTTGTGGACGTTTGTGGTCGGTGTTGTACACAAAGTACCCAAAACCTTTAAAGACACTGGACACTATTGGTAGTTGTCAAAGACCATTGTTCTCACTTGGTGTATCTCAACATAAGCATAAAATTTGAGCTTAATTGATAGTTGAAGTTGCGAGATAATAATGAAAGAAAAACACCCTTGTTACACGAAGTTGTACATGTATGCTTTCAGATGCTTGATTTTGAGACCTCAAAATCTAATTTCAGAGGGCGCCGTTTCTCACAATGTTTTATATTATAACACCCCTTACCAATATTCTGCCTTTCCATTGGTTTAGAGTGCGTCACATGATATGTCTTAGTTTTACTAGACAACGGCTATGTGATAGTGCATCGGTTTACCGTGCCCTAGTCCGAAGACTATCCAGACGTCCGTTGCGTGTACGAGGATGATAAATAAATAGTCTGTAACCATTCGGATTACATGACATACAGCACAGTAAAAGATTTCGCAATCTGTATTCGCGTCGTCCGTGGATTGTAGCATTCAGGTCTGAACTTAATAGTACGGTGTTTAGAAATGTTTGGGGTGTTATAAAACAAATATTGACTGCTTTTACTCGTGCAATGGTCAAAACTATGACTCCCTCGGTGATCCCTGGAGCGTTCTATTTTCCCGAGGAGAAGCCGAGGGAACATAGAACGCTCCGGGGATCACCTCGGGAGTCATAGTTTTAACCATAGCACTTGAAGCAGTCAAAATTTGTACACTATCAACCTCTCCCCATTACTCATTACCAAGTAAGGTTTATGCTAATATTTATTTTGAGTAATTACCAATAGTGTCCACTGCTTTTAAGAATTTATTGATAATACCAATGCTTCGACTTACCGTTTTCTCCTTCCAGATCAATTGATTCTGTCCGGTCACTTTCACCACTGTCATTTCCTCCATCTTCCGCTCCAGTCTGCTGTGGATCGGTCGGAGTCCGTTGAGGAGAAGCCGTCATGGGAGAAAGTTCACTCTTCTGTTGCTCATCATCGGCTGTGAAGAGACTCACAGATCCTGGCAAACTCTCAAGTATCTCTCTTCCGTTGTCAGACTTCTGTTGAAAATTTAAAACATCGTCCTCTTTTAGCGGAATGTCATCAGGAATTGTCGTGGCAGCTCTCTGGTTTGGTGTTTTCTGATTTATTTCGACTTTGGATTTCCCTTCGTCTTCTTTTCCCAATCCTCTGGAGTTAACTTCCAAACTATCACCACAAGGATCTATTGAAGTATTCATTTTGCAGTCTGCTTCATCATCTCCACACAAACTTTTTCTTTTATTTCTTGTGCTTGAAATGTTGTATCTGCTCCTGCGTTTGTAATCTTTGACTTCACCACTATGCCTGTCTTCTTTTGATGCATTATTGCTGCCCTTGGGGACATTATCACAAATGTTCTGTCCACTAAGTGCAGGAGTTTTTTCTTGATTTCCTTTCTCTCTTGAAACATGGCTTACCAATTTTTCGCAAGACCGGCTCCTCAGAGAACGCCTTGATTTTTGTCCACTGCTGCCTTGTAAAGATGCCTCAGCAATTTTTAAGTCAACCTCAGCACCCTCCTTTGAAGGAGTCTTTTCTTCCTTACCGTAGTGCAAATCTTCCCCCTGGGCATCTGATGACGGAACTAGCTCATTAGAAGTGGAGGTTCGCTTCATCGCTTTCTGTTTTGTCGAGAGTGCACAATGATCACTGTTAGAATCATAAGACTCGATCAAACCACCATGGCCATCTAATTCAATCGCCTGATCATCAGCAGTTGATCGTCTGATACTGCGCCTTTTGACTTTACCTGCTGATGTAGGAACCTTCAGAGTCTTGCTGTTAGTTGTTGTCGAGTTTGAAGTTTGTCGTAGGGTTCTCTTTCCGGCAGTAATAGTATGATCAGTCTTTGAATCTGTTAGAGTTACTTGCTTGTTGTCTAATAACGTCTGTGTCTTTATGCCTTTACCTTCTCCATCAGCTTTGCTCTGCTCAGCTACTTCGCCAGACCTCCTTGCTCGATCACCACTCTTGTTTTTCACCAATACCGCCAATTCTGGCTTAGTTCTGCTCGGCTGGATAAATTGATCCTTTGATCCAGGCTCAGGCTTACCTCGTCTCGATGACCTGAGTGAGAACTGCCGAGGCTCTGTGTCAAATTCTCTTGCCAATTCAAGAGCAATCTGCCAATCGCTTTTGGAGACATCCGCTTCGTGATGAGGTCCAGCTTCTTGAGGTACCACAGAAGTCTCACACTCTTTGCTTGGAACAATTGAATTTTCTTTTTGATTAAGTTGAGGCTCCAAGTTGTTCTTTTCGTCATCAGATTCTTCAGTGAGGTCAACAGTGAAATCACCAACTTCATCGTCATTCTCTTGATCAACAACACCTGATTTAGAAGCGATGCCTTTTGGGGAGCCAACTCTACCTTTTGCTTGTACAATAAAAGAGCTCTGTAGATCTATTTCATCACTTTGTTCTGTGGCACTGTCTTCAACAAGACATTCTTCGACAATGTTGGATCTGTCTTCATCATCGGAACAAACATCTCCTGTCTCAGCATACATTTTCTCAACTTTTTCCTCAACATCCATGACATTTGCAGCTTTGAGTTTATGAGGATCGTTTTCAGGACTCGTTTTTAGCTGTAGACGCCCTTTCTTGTACACCTGACCAAAAACACCAGCACTTGTAAGGGGACTGTGCTTTTTCACTTGCGGTTGGGAGCACCCCATCAACTCCTCTCCTTGGCAATCAGAAGGTGTGTCAGCATGAGGTACGTGCGGTGCACTAATGAGGGTTAGCTTGGTACGGCGTGACTGCCTTCTTGGAGGACTACCGTCAGTGAAAATCTCAGGAATGGCTCTCAGTCTTGCTGGTGTTTCTGTAGATGATTCATGAGACGGATCGCTCAGGCTTTCAAGTGAGCTTTCTCCGTCATATTCTTGTTGAGGTACATCGACAAGGTTTTTCTCAGAGTGCTCTGAAAGCCTTTTGGGAAGAATAATCTCTGTCACTCTCTCAGGAGCAGATGTTTGTATAGATGTGTCTGCAGATGGTTCATAAGTTGGATCTGTTGGGCCTTCTAAGGAGCTTCCTCCATCACTGTCGTCATGGTTACTCCCATCTTCAAACCTGTAATCTGTATTATCATCATCATCACTGTCTACTCCATCAAGACATTCATCCTCATTTGAAGGGATGACTTCTTCAGAAACATTCCTTTTGTTTCTTGACTTACAGTTGTCTTCTGGCGGTGTCTTCTCCTTCTCAATGTCCTTCCCACTTTCCACTATGCCTTCTTTACTGGATCTGTTGTCCTTCGCTCTGCTCCTTAGTTCTCTGATGGGTTGTTCGTCAAGGATCAAGCTTTGGTCCTCTTTTCCACTATTTTTTTGCTTGTTCCTTTGATTTGTCTCCGATTGTGATTTTACGACCAAATTCTCCTGGTTTTTATCTTGCAACCCAGTGGACTGTCGACTTTGCTCTAGGGTGAATAGTGCATGATCTGATTCTTTATTTTGGTGTTGCTTGAAAGTTCCTGGTGCTTTTCTTGAAGAAGTTCCGTTTGGGGATATTTGTTCCGCTTCTAGGTCTTCCTCGACAGTCTTTGTTTGAATTTTCCTCCTTAAAGATCTCTGATTGTTCTCAGGACTACTGCCGGTCTGCAGAGAAGGCGAAACTTTCCTCCTTTCCACTTCTGGTGGTTCTTTGAAACATTGTTCATCTTGGGATTGCTGGGACTCATCTGAACGTCTTGAAGTGGTTGCTCCAAGTTGGATCTGTGTTGAGGCTTGACTTCCTGCTGCCTGACTACTTCCAACAATTTTTTTTTCAGCACTGTTGCTCTTCTTCCACTTCATGTAGTCAAATTCCTTTGTGCTTTTCCCACTTGGATTCTTCTGGCGCCTGGCTCGCTTGGGTTTGGGCTTCTTTGGGGTTCGTTGGCTGGCGATGAACTCATATGGATCCTCCTCTGCTGTTGACAAACTAGTCTCACTACTTGGGAGCTTGCTTTGCCCAACTGTAGACCTATCTTTTCCACAATTTTTGTCTTTCTCCTCACAACCTCCAAAGTTTTGATTTTGCTTCTCAGGACCTGACACTTCTGTCATATTATCGTTTGCTCTCACATTATTTCTTGCATCATATAACTTGGTGCTTGAAACATCTTGTGGGGGATCAGGATGAGAAAAGCTGGTATGAGAACCACCTGGTTGACTTATGTCCGCATCAGGGCTGTCATCAACATCAAAATCTCCAAGCATGCCAAAAGATCCCTGGTCTAAAGCCTGAAGCAAACAGTCCCCATTATCCCGACTTTTATTTAGACTCTTTGCTGCAACTCTTGGATTGCTTACTTCCTTGTTGCCCAGCTTCACTGACACTTTTGCAGGGTTGTTCTCGTCAACAACCAAGCCTTCTGCAACTTTCAGTTTTAGCTCTTCGAGTCTCTCAGTAACCTGCCGTGTTGCCTTGGCATCTTTCTGTGCTATGACTCCCAGAGACCCTTTCTCAAGAGCTTCCAAGAGATTACACCCATCTTGATTACGCTCTGTTAGATTTTTTTCCTCGGCCTCATCTAAGGTCTTAGCCTCATCCAAGGTCTTAGATGATGAAGAGCCGACTGAAGGTGACCAGGTCTGAATCTGATTGACTGGCTGTAAGGGCTTTCGGTTTCTCGTCTCCCTGCTGCTTCTCCGTTTGAGCTTGTCTTCAGCAACATCACTGTTTAAGGTAAAAAGGAAAAAGGAAAGTCCAAAATCATTTCTTGCAAGTATCAAATAGTTATAAAGGTTGCCAATTTCATGAATCAGTGTTTGAGATTATTGGCAATTAATAATTGGACAGTTTCGCGACATGGATGCGCAAGTTTTTACGCACTTTTGCCTCTTTTGAGCCCAGTGAGTCACTGGTTTCAAAGTATCATTAATGTGATTAACACATGAAAGAGACAGGAGCCATCGAAAGCTAAACTATGGCCCCTGAACTTGTCGGGAATTTTTGCCAAGAAAAAAGTCACAACATTTTGACAATTTTAGCCGTTTATTTTGACAATCCATTAATGTTAAAAGAAAGTGCCAGGACCTGCTCTTCACTGCGTGGTTATGACCTTGGTAACAAACCGAGTCCTCGCAATGTTATTCCCTAATTAAAATGTTAGGTTTTTATTTATATTAAAAGTGAACAGCCACTATCCTTATCACAAATACTCGGTACGCGCTTGTTAGGCATTGAACGAGGTGCATGCTGGTCTAGCTAAGGGATAACATTTGACCGCTAGCTAGACCAGCATACACCTCATTCAACAGTTAGCCCTTGCGCAATGGATATTTCTAAAAAGGTTTGGTGCCCATGTTACAAACAAGGTTGAAAACCAAAGGTGTACCAGATATCTCAACCTTATTTATAAATCAACTATTCTGTGTCAATGAGGAATAACAAATTCTTTGTCTATAGGATTTGAGGCATTGCATGGTGAGGTATCAATGTATATTTGGTTTGCGGTAACACCATGTCTGTATCTACTTGCCAGGTAGAGTTGTTCTTAGGGAACTGTCTTGCTTTATTCTACTGCCGTGAAGTAGATAATCGGAGGTTCGGGAGACTTCTCAGTTCTGAAAAGAACTGTCCTGCTTTTTAACTATTACCAGGACGGATGGTATAGAAATTAGACTGGACTACTACTTTAGCTTATAGGATCGTAATTAACTGTACTGCCGCGGAGTCAGTTCTGAATTGGTCTCAACGTTTCGACTAGCTTGCTCTAGTCATCGTCAGGAGGAATTCTTTGTCAATAACAAGATCTGCAAAGACTTAGTCAATATTAATCTGTTGTTCATTTGGTGTCTTTGCAATAGAAAGTGGACACACAAAATCGATTGTGGCTGTGTTCCTTGACTTCCAAAAAGAAGAGAAAAAAGCCCCAAAAGAAATTGTTTCAGATAGAGAATATTTTTTCAGAGCTTTTAATAAAAACAACTCCCAAGTTCATAATCAGAATATTCTGTAGGTTTTATTAAAAATATTTAACGTTACATATTTTCTTTTTTTCTGGCTATCATTTAATACACAGCTATAAAAACAAATCTATGACCCTATATGCACAGGGCTCAAATTTCTTCTTTTTTTTTTGGGGGGGGGGGGGGGGGGAATCAACAAGACTGCAGGGCTTGTAGTTTAAAGTTGTTACTGGACCAAAATTTATTTTACAAGACCAGAATCAAAACGAGTTGAACGAGCACTCATAGAAGGCGTATTTCATTAGTGTCATGTGTAAGTGTACTTCAATACACTTGAAAGAGAATTGAAAAAATATTATCAAATTCAGAGTCAATATTTTGTCCAGAAAGATATTACAAAAATACACGACCATTATCCCATTGTGAATTTACGGCCCAACACTAAAACCACCAGGCCTCAACAATAGGGCCAAATTTAAAACCCAACTTTATCAAGTTTTCTCAAAAACTTAAATTCAGATCACCACCCAGGGCCAACTTTCATTGAGCTGCGTAAGCATAAAAAGTAGCTAAGCACAACAAAAGTATGCTTACCAGAATAAGGTAACCAGCTAAAATACATTTTGAAATGTACAAACTGTAACTGGTAGCCCGCTCAATTTAATAGCAGAATTTTTAGCTTAATCAGCTCTATAAAATTGGCTCCTTGTCCCAATTTCACAGACCTGCTAAGCACAAAAATTTGCTTCTATTTCTATGTTGGGGTCTAATCTCAACCTCGTTCCAGTTATACCCTATGCTGAATAACAATTTTCTTCCTTGACAAAACAGGATTACCAACCAAATTTCCCTTTTTTGCATATTGTTTGTAGCTGGTATTCAGCTGTTGGTTGCTTATCCTGAAAATCACCTGAAAAGCTGGTTGGTAATCCTGTTTTTATCTAGGCAAAAACTTCATGCTAAGTAAATTGTTGTGCTTAGCAGCTCTATGAAACTGGGCCCTGGTGTATCTGAACCATGATAGAGCCCAAAAGTATTGAATGAAGAGTTTATTAAGCGTTACCTGTTGAAATCAGTAATCAGTGCAATGCCTGGGCTGCTTGCCTCAGAGACGTCAGTGTCATCGCTGTCCACGTAGATCGTCACAGAATCTGCTGTCTTAGACTTTGCTTGGCGGAGGTTGCCTTGGTTTCTTGTCTGTTTATTCTGAGGATTTTTATAAGACAACAAATGAAACATAAATACTGTTGTGACTAATTAACTCTTTCAGTGCCCCAATTTTGTTTGTGTTTTTTTAACTTAAAAATGCCCAGCTTTGTGTTTTTTTTTTCGAAAACTGCACAGAAACAATAAAGATCAGTCTTTTTACACCAAACAAAATGTGTATTCCTGATTTGTGTTGCCTTGGTACATTTCAAAGTCATTAGTATTTCTTGTTAAAGCGATAACGCTTTTTTCGTTATAACATATATATTATGGGTAAAATGAGTATGGCCTTAGCTTTCGATCCAAACCGGACCTTACATGTTCAATTGATGACACTTTTCGAGTACATGAAATAGATCATACATTGACGGTAATGATAATGACGCTTTGGGATACATACAATAGATTGTACCCATGTATGACCTGGGCACTAAAAGGGTAAAGTTATTTAAATCTTGTGGGAACAGCGGGCCTGGAATTCTATCTTTTAGAGGGTGAGAGCATTTGCATTTTGCAACGGGCATCTCCATTGGAAGAATCTTAAAAGTGATGGGAATGTTTTGAAGGGGCACCAAGGCCAAGACCAGGGACGAGAGAAGCTGTGGGCTATGTAATTAAACACCTACAAGGTGGTGTGTGCAATACATTTGCAAACAGGTTTATAAAATTTAGCTACACAATGTAGGTGTTGAGGCATAAGCCCGGAACACCTCTTCTTTTTGTTTGTTTTTTGTTTTAACTTCTTTTTCTTCTTCTTGCCGGCGATTGTCCTCTAACAAAGACACACTTCCTAAGCTCAAATAAACTTGAAATGTCACACATAGGTACTTGAAGAGAAACCAGTGAAGTGACATCATGATGACGTCATCCAATCTTGAATTATGGAAAATCAAAGTTTATTATTTCAAAATCTCATAACTTTTTATCTACATGAGGGCATACCTCCCACAAGCTTTGGTTTTGTGGCTATGGGGTAACAGTGTTACACAAACAAAATATTGGTTTCTTTCCAAGTTTGTGTTCAGAAAACAATTAGGCCCTATTGTACTTATGTTCTTAAAAACTGACCAAGTATACCCTCAAAAAAGTCTAAGGAAAGTGGCCAGGACTCACCTTAGAATGCACCACAGAGCATCTAGGATCAACATTTTTCCCGGGCCCTTTTAGCGGGCCCCGGACCCCACGCCGTGAGGGCTTCGCATTGTACGTAACCTACGAATTAGCCCCACCCCCAGCACCAACCTTTAATTTTTATAGTTGGAGAACACTGGGTAATGAGGCCCATTTCCACTTCCCCTCTTACTGTTCTTTATCATTGTTACGATGATTCTCTTTTAGAATAGAAATAGATGTCTTGAAATGAATGAATCAGCAAAGGCAAGCATGGAAGTTATTATACCCAGCCGTGACACTTGTGTCCTTTTAAAGCAAAACACTTAACAATTGCTTCACCCTTCGGATGGGACATAAAGCCGTTGGTCCCATGTGTTCTGTAATACATGTAAAAGAACCCAGTGCACTTTTATCTAAAAGAGAAGTGGGTTCGCCCCGGTGTTCCTTGCAGAGGCTGCTGAATGTGCCGTAAAACCTTGTAAACCCTTACAAGGTGCTAAATAATTGGGTCTCAGAGTTCATCACGTCAATAACCTATCTTTCTGAAAGTTTGTTTGCTAAGCGCCTTGAGTACATTGTACCTTGTTAGGTAGATACGTGCACATAAGACTTTGATATATATATATCATGTAATAATGCAATGAAACACACCTTCATTGTTCTCTTGTATGAAGTTGTCTCCTTAGGTTTGTTGTTTGAGGGTGTCTGGCTCTGTTGTGATAGCACCCTGGGACCCTTGGGTGGAGTGCCTGCAGAGATATCCAAAAAACAAGTCTTAGTGTAAGTGAAAAATGAAATGTGCAATTAAAAAAGAAAACATGTGAAAATTGCTGATTATGCTCAACCTGGGATCAGGCATATCACACGGGCCTTGATAACGATAACAAGAACATAAAACATTATCAATACACGCCCTCAATTGGTTGAATTAGCGTGGGCATATTTTGTGCAGAGCAATTTAACCAATAGAATGCGTTCTCCATGCGTCTTTATCGTTATCGTTATTGCTGCTGTGTGACTAAGCCTTAACAGTTTGGGTGTTGAGTTACTAAATGGTGCTGCAATGAGCACTGCAGTAGCACATTGATTATGCTGTATATCGGATCAGGCATACCACCATAATCAGACTCCAACAGTTGGGTGTTGAGTTTCTGTATGGTGTTGGACTGAGGACTGCACTAGTAAACTGATCATGCTTTACATGGGATCAGGTATACCACCATTGTCAGAGTTCAACAGTTTGGGTATTGAGTTTCTGTTTGGTGTTGGTAGGGATAAGACTAATATCTGACGAACATGAAAACTCCCGATAAATAGTTTGTAGGCTCAGCTTCCCACTTATTCTAGATTCAAAAACTCCCAGATATTAATAATAATAATAATAACAACCGCATTTCTATAGCGCCTAACACCTCCAAAAGAAAGTCTCTAAGCGCTCAATATTAACAAGTATTCAAGGGGTTCTTAGACTGAGTATCACCACATAAACAAAACCACAGGTTTGGCCACAATATGGACTCTATCTATCTCTTTCTTCAGTGACTGATTTACTTCTTGCAGGAAAATATGAAGGCTCAAGTAGATTTTTAAAACTCCTAAAATCAGGAAGAAATCACATGCCTTGTTGGATATGTATTGAGTGAAGAAGAACCCTACACATAGAAAATCACTCAAGTGTTTATATACAACTCACATCTCAAACCGGTGTCTTCCTCTACAGCTTGGACGACTCCTCTTACAGCTTTGACAATCTCGTTCAGACGATCATTACTTGTAAGACTCCTACCAAAATGAGAGAACACAAAAAACGATTAATCAATCTTTGGTGATCTTGGGAAGGCAGAGGAAAATATCATGAAAAACAAGTATTACAAAAACCCACCCCAACGATATTTGTGCTCATCTTATTTGTTTGTAATAAAAGCCATTGGCCACTTTCGGAACAGAATTTTTTTTTAAAGTTCACAGATTTACAAATAACTTACAGGATTTACAGAAGGTAATGGTGAAAGATTTCTCTTGAAATACTATTCCTTAAAATACTTTACTTTTTGAGAAAATATTAAAAAAATATCAATTCTCGATATCGAGAATTAAGGATTTATTTTAAACACACGTCATGACACGGAGAAACAAGAGTGGGTTTTCCCGTTATTTTCTCCGGACTCAGATGACCAATCGAGCCTAACTTTTCACAGGTTTGTTATTTTATATATAAGTTGTGATACACGAAGGGTTGGCCTTGAACAATACTGTTTACTGAAAGTGTCCAATTACTTTAGAAAGGGTAGAGTTAAGGAAAACCAGACTGATGGGATAATGGGTCAATGTAATGCGTGTAACAGTGGAATAGTCTAAGGCCGAAATTGAATTGGTGGATATGGTTACAGCTATTGCTAAAGGTGTTGCTATTGCTAAAGGACGTCCTATACCTCAACGCATGGTGACCCGGAAATCTAGCTGTAGCCGCTAATTGGGACACGACCTTACAAGTACATTACCTTTTAGTGACAGGTTCTTTGCAGAGTGGGCAGGCGGCAGGTGTCTTACGGCGCGAGTCCAACAAGGCCAATATGCAAAAGCTATATCAACAAAATCACCAAGAAGATTCAGATTATTCTTTGCATACAACACTATTTAATAATAATAATAATAATAACGAAGTCTTATATAGCGCACGTATCTACCAAACAAGGTACTCAAGGCGCTGAGTATATACAAACTTTCAGAAAGATAGTTATTGCAGTGATGAATTTTGAGACCCAATTAGTTACCACCTTATAATGGTTTACAAGGCGCATACAGCAGCCACTGCCAGGAACACCGGGGCGAACCCCTTCTCTTTTCGATAAATGTACTGGGTTCTTTTACATGCGTTACACAACACATGAGACCAACGCCTTTACGTCCCATCCGAAGGACGAAGCAATGGTTAAGTGTCTTGCTTAAGGACAAAAGTGTCACGGCTTGTGACTCGAACCCACACTCTGCTGATCAAAAACACCAGAGTTTGAATTCTGTGATCTTAACCGCTCGGCCACGACACTTCCACATTTAATAATAATAATATTGACTCTTACACACAGAGGGGGTGGACGTACTAGGACTTCCTCCCTCCTGACCTAACCTCATTGAGTGTTGTTCCTAGTAAGGAGCCGATCAATCATCATATCAAGATCAAGATACACAGCACCATTCCGGAGAAATGACCATTGAATGGTCATTCTATGGAACTGCACTTTATTATTCCTTTCACCATCTCAGCTCCCTGGGGAGTATACAGTCTGCGCTTTCAAGTATGTACCGTATTTTCCTGCGGATAAGACGCGTCTTATCTGACTTTTTAGACCCCAAAAACATCGATGCGTCTTATCTTTCGGTGCGCCTTGTCTGCTGACGATTGATTTTTTTTTAAGATCACTGCGTGAAATAAAAAATACCTTCATGTCCAGTTCAAATCAACGATCTTTGTGTGAAGAATCCTTACTCAATAATGCGGTCGAACAAGGCTATTCAGACACTGTGACCGTATTTTCGTTCGAACAATGCCGCAATCCCCCAGACGGTCCAATTATTCCAACAACGCTGCAACGTGTTTATTCCCCATGACCGTGCTTTCATTCCATTAATGCCGCAATGCGTCTAGCTTTCGGTCCAACAGACGTCGGCAGTGTACAAACGTTTTCTGTGTGGCCGGGTATTCGTTCCGAAAACGATTGATAGTCAATAACTTCATACAAACGTCATGCACCCAACCGCTATTGTGTGGTAAACTTTGAGGGTTTATTTTATTGTATTGCTTCAAAACTTCGGGTAGGAACAGTTGTTAAAATCATGGTTGCCCTTGCATGAAACTTGCCTGTAAAATCAACGATGTCCAAGTTCAGACTCGAAAATCTCTCAAAACGACACAGAAAATTAGCCCCAAAACGCAACCGTTCCGAGGTCTGTAAATTTAATCACGCAACACAAAAGCAGATATCACGCCTATAGTCGTTGTTACTGTGAGTGTGACAATAAATACAAGAAACATTGAACGCTAGAAGGCGTTTTGGAACTTTGTTTAAACGCCCTCTATTGGTAAAAAATACGTGAACCAGCAATAAACGCATTGAGACAAGACTCGACTTGTCTGGGCTAGACTGCGCCCCTGTCTTTATCCGGAAGGTCCCTGCCGCTAGATCCAGTGATTCCCTTTGGATACAATGAACGTGCAGTGATATAGATGCCCAATAGTCACTGCTCTCAAGTCCGCAATGGAATTTGACTGCATACGTTCAGGCTATGTCTGGGCATGCTTGGGATCCGCACAGTCACGTGGGAATTTTGGCGCATTTCCAGGCAGCGCAAATGCGACGGCTTAGCGCAACCCGTCGGCGAACATCGTTCAATACGGTGCCCACATGGTCGCCAACATCTGTTGTGCAATCTCGAGATTGAGCAGCGCAATCCACTGTGTACATGTGCATATTAATGTGCATGCAGCGACATCCCGGCCGGAAGATACATTACTACACCCACACGCTACGTCCGTCTGTCGTTGCAATGTACCTGTATCAGCAAGGATCCTCGTAGTTTGTGGGGACGTCGGATGGATGTGTCCAGGGAGGCATTGTGTTCATGTTGCAAATAAAATTAACTTCAGACAGTGCGTGGACCATGGTTTCTGCCCGCTGATTGGGCCGAACTTTATGTTATTTACAATATACAGCGTTGGCTGATTGGATAAAGGTCGGTATACGTAGGTTCTCAAAGGCAACAAATTACGTCTTTGTGTCAATGTACCGACAACGGGCGGCGCCAGGTGTTCTTTTGTTTGCGGTTAAACGTGCGCCTTGTGCGGCGGTGCGCCTTGTCTGCTGACGTTTGAATTTTTTTTTGTCATTTTAGCGTCCTGCGCCTTGTCCGCCGAGCGTCTTATCCGCAGGAAAATACGGTAGTGCACTGTGCTAAATAATTGACAAGAACCATCTCTGCCCTCACAGGTACCCATTTACGTCTTAAGTGGCTTGCTCAAGGACACAGCTGTGACCAGGACTCGAACCACACCCTGATGACTCAGCCAGCAGAATTTGAATTTGATGCACTAAACCTATCCACAACTTAAAACAGCTCGGCGAAATTGAGAATCTGTCCAATCAATAATGTGGCCATTCAAAACTTAAAGGAACACGTTGCCTTGGATCGGCCGAGTTGGTCTTTGAAAAGCGTTTGTAAACGTTTGTTATAAAATGCATCGATTAGAGAGATATTTTAAAAGAAGGATAACAATAATGATCCACACGAATATCACTCAAAATTGAGTGGGTTTCCTTTTACCTCGTCGACTACGCGGTCAGCCATTTATGCGAGTCAAATTTTTGATTCCCATAAATGGCAGACCATGTTAGTTCACAAAGTAAAAGGAAAACCCTGCAATTTCAAGGCAAATTTGTGTGCATCATTGTATTCTACTTTTAAAATATCTATCTAATTATACGATTTTATAACAAATGGTTACAAACGCTTTTCAAAGACCAACTCGACCGATCCAAGGCAACGTGTTCCATTAAAGTCACCTGGAAGTGGTATTTTTTCAAAATAAAGCTTTTGTCACTAATATATGTGTTTTGATGAGTGGAATGTGAATAAACAGTTAACTAAGGTTTTAAAAAATCAGTTCTTATGTTATTTACAAAATTAAGAGTAGACCCCGACCCGAGAGGGCGCTGTTCGTGACGTCAATCGAGGCAGACTTTGCCTGTAATGCGTAGAGTAAACACAATTGCAAAGTACACGTACGGACCAAGTCGTGAGTTTGTACGTTTCAAATTTTTTTGTTTTCCGGCAATGCCATCCAGGTGTATTGCTGCTGAATGCAGAAAAACACTTTTTGAAATGTAACAACTCACAAATTGGACGTACATGTACTTTGCACGTGTGTTTACTATACGCATTGCAGGCAAAGATTTACGTCACAAAAGAGGTAGGCGGAGTCAGCCCCCCAAACAACGTTATATATTTTTTTTAAACATATAAATCGTGACAAACAATTACTAAAAAATTTGTTTTATTGTTCGTAAGCATATACTCTTATGTTTGAAAGAAAATTTTTTTTATTTCCAGGTGACTTTAAGTCCATTTTAAGTTGGGACTACACTTGGCATGGGTAAAAGTACATGTAGTTGGGACCGCCATCAATTTAGAGAGCAACGATGTTACTCAATCCAAACCTTGTTCTACTTCACTTCTTATAAACTTCACAGAGGCAACGAAGGTGATTGCCTCGATGCCCTGGTCATTGCCTTGGGACTGTTGTAACTACACTTGACATGGGTAAAAACCAGTTGGGGCCGTCATCAAAAAAGGGAGTAATGACATTACTCAATTCCAACCTTTTTCTACTTCACTTCTTCTAGACGTCACGGAGGCAACTAAGGTGATTGCCTCGATGCCCTGGTCTTTGCCTTGGTGCCCTTGAAATGCAAAATTTACAACTTCAAGGAGAAAATGCCTTGGTGCCCTTGCCCTTTCAAACGCAAAGCATACAAGTTTGTGCAACATTAATGAAATGCCTTGAACTCACTTGCAAAATTGATGGTCACACTTTGTGGAGACTGGATCCTGCAACAAATCAAGGCTACAAGAGAAGAACAAAGTCAAATCAATATCATTCACTGTGGATTAGAATGATATATAAACTATTTGTCGCCCTGCAAGTTGAAGTAGTAGCGGTCCATTCCCCTATTTAAAGGCAGTGGACACTATTGGTAATTACTCAAAATAATTATTGGCATAAAACGTTTCTTGGTGATGAGTAATGGGGAGAGGTTGATGGTATAAAACATTGTGAGAAACGGCTCCCTCTGAAGTGTCATAGTTTTCGAGAAAGAAGTAATTTTACACGAATTTGTTTCGAGACCTCAGATTTAGAACTTGAGGTCTCGAAATCAACTATCTAAACGCACACATTTTCGTGTGACAAGGGTTATTATTTTTTTTTATTATCTCGCAACTTCGATGACCGATTGAGCTCAAATTTTCACAGGATCGTTATTTCATGCATATGTTGAGAAACACTAACTTTGCAGGCTAGTCTTTGACAATTACCAATAGTGTCCATTGCCTTTAATGCATCAACGCTGCAAAGGCAAATCTAACACTTGAACTCATGAGAGTTCAAAGGCTAAGCTTGTGATGATTTTTATTGCGTGTGTGGACTTAAAATTCATTAAATTGAAACACAGAAAAACGATCGTTAGTGCAATAAATATGTGATGTTTCATCTTTGACAGAGAACCCAGCAAAACAAGGCTTTTCAGGCTTTTACCTTTGATCTTTATTATCATTTTGGGACATTTCTTGTGGCTTGGTGTTGTGAAAATCATAGCAAATTGTTGATTCCCATCGTTAACTACGAAATATATATGGTGTGTTTTAGTATAGTACAAACCAAAGAAATTATTCATAAAAAAGAGTGGGTCTACGTTTTAGTTTGGGTTACTAATCTATACTTTCCTTCTTCCCGTTTGTTAAAAATCATCTTTTCTAAATGGGGCGTTTTACGACAAATTTTGAAAAAAGGAGTACCTACTGGTATCGTACTCACTACTCAGGCTTAGATTATAAGAACAGTAGTGAGTGGTGACTGATACGTGTATGACAAAATTCGAGAAAAAAAAGAGAGTACAGCGCCCAAGTAACTGGATCTTTTTGTTGTTAATATTTTGTTGTAAATTGTATGTCCATACTTATTTTAATTCATATATAACTTAAGTAGTGATAAGTTTATGTAAACCGTTGGCGTTTACTTCTTTGATTGAATCGTGTTGCGACACTGACTCTCTCGAGTCACTGACCATCTGAGTCACTGAGACTGAGAGTGAGACGAGACTGAGTGTGAGTCAACTGAAAAGTGAATGAACTAGTAGTACCTCAACACTCAAGTAGAAGTACATTCATTATTTCTACTTGTACACAATACAAAATTGGAATCAAAGAAAAGTAATAAAATAATAAAAAACACAAAGGAGTCATCATTTTTATTTTCATATTTGGTCCATGGGTCATGACTCAGTCATGCATGGCTCATCATGCAATTCCAAGTTTAATTGTCATTAATGACAATAAAAATATAATGATTAATTAATCATTCATTCATTGACTGTTCATTAAATAATGATTAATCATTGTATTTGTATTTGTAGTATGTTACAAAAAAATACAAACAAGCAAGCAGAACACGTACTATACTAATATCATTATTTTCTATTTAGTATACCAACCATATCGAACATTCCAAGTTCTTCTGCATCTGTCCAACTGTTGCATTCACTCTCCTCAAGTTAGCTGCCGCCATGGCTGATCAAGTTCTGCTCAACGCTCGATATGCAGCGACTGAACGAGCAGCTACTGTTCCGACCCTTCTGCACAGCTCTAGCTGCAGAGAATGAGATAGATCTACACGGCGTCGAAGAGCGTTTGCCTTTCTCTAGTTTAATTAGTTTGATGCCAATGTCACACCGTTTCGATATTCACCTTCATATTTCAAACTACATTACAAACCTCGAGATATGTTGATTTTCAAGAAAGATTGTTTAAACTGGGTTAGATTTTACTTTTCAGCAAAATCTCCCGCGTAAGAGAATTTGATATTTTTTTATTTTTCCCGCAGAACGGGGTTGACTGGTACCATCTACAAAAAATATCATACATTATCATGATGACGTTTGCTGCTTTGAAAAGGGAACCAGATAAGTGTTATGCAACAAAAACTAAGTGTTGTTTGCGTTCTTTAAAAGTGTCATTTTTCGGGATTTGTTTTTTATTTTATTTTCTGGCACGATTTTAGCAAAACTGTTTAATGTAAGCTGACTCTTTATTTTGATGGCTTTCAATAAATCATAATTTTGTCAACCATTTACTGAGGGCGCTGAGGCCCGTGTTTTTGTGCTCTTGCAAAATAGATCTGAGGAGGAAAAACCTGCTAGTAAAATTGAATACACTTGCTTAGTAACAAGTTTTATTTTTCAACAAGTAGGCTAGCGCCCTCGACGAACAACTTGCACAAAGATCAAGCAACTTAAGTAAACAAGTTCCATCAATGTCAGAAGATTGAAATGGTAAGACGATTTTGTGGCTTACTTCTACAATATTGTCTTTATCATTGCTCTATGATCGCTGAGGACCAATTGGAATGTAAGTAAGCAATCAACACAGGTCATGAGGTTGGAACACCTCCGTCCATGGTTTTGAAGAGTGTTTTCTGTTTTCTAGGCACGTGAGTTTGAGTTGACAGAGTGCGTTGTTTAGGGGGCCGGCCGGGACGGTAGGAGGGGGGAGTTATATCGCGTAAATAAAGGTAATACAAAAAGGTAATCTAAATAAAGCATAGTTTGAGTAGGATGGGGTTACTCCTAGAACTATTTCGGTTTCGGCCTGCTAGACGATAGCCAGACGAAACCGAAATAGTTCTAGGAGTAGTAGTAGGATGGGGTGGGGTAGCTTCATAATCATATTCATAGAGAGGGATTAATTAATGCTGAATGTTCCTTTAAAAAAATTAAAGTTCATGATTTGTATTGGTTGATATATGGGGCGCCGTTTGTCCATTAATTGTTTGACAATTTTAAGGCATGTTTTTACCATGGTTTACAGCAATTAGATGTAAACCATAAAAACTGTTGCCACATCCTGTTAGTGTTATGGTTTACATACCAGTAAAGTATTTGTTGTGTCTAAGTTTATGGTTTACAAACCATGAACATACAAAAAACATTTACAAATCATGGTTCATAAACCAAGAAAATTTACGCATCTTAAAAACATGGTTTATAAACCATAAAAAATGAAGCATCAAATTCATGGTTTAGAAATCATGGTTTACAAACCAAGAAAATTGAGACATCTAAAAACATGGTTTGTAAACCATGAAAATTTAAGATAAAAATCGTGGTTTACAAATCATGGTTTATAAACCATAACAAATGAACCATAAAATCATGGTTTGTGACAATGGTTTATAAACCATGAAAATCGAGACTTCTTAAAAAACATGGTTTATAAACCATGAAAATTGAGACTTCTTAAAAAACATGGTTTATAAACCATGAAAATTTGCACATCTCAAAAACGTTGTTTGTAAACCATAAAAAAAGTGCACTTACAAATCATGGTTTACAAACCATAAAAATGTGCACTCACAAATCATGGTTTACAAACCATAAAAAATGTGCACTACAGAAATCATGGTTTACAAACCATAAAAACGTGCACTCACAAATCATGGTTTACAAACCATAAAAAAACTCCACTCACAAACCATGGTTTATAAACCATGAAAACGTGCACTCACAAATCATGGTTTACAAACCATAAAAAAACTCCACTCACAAACCATGGTTTATAAACCATGAAAACGTGCACTCACAAATCATGGTTTACAAACCATAAAAAATGTGCACTCACAAATCATGGTTTATAAACCATAAAAACGTGCACTCACAAATCATGGTTTACAAACCATAAAAACGTGCACTCACAAATCATGGTTTACAAACCATAAAAAAACTCCACTCACAAACCATGGTTTATAAACCATGAAAACGTGCACTCACAAATCATGGTTTACAAACCATTAAAAAAATGTGCACTCACAAATCATGGTTTACAAACCATAAAAAACTCCACTCACAAACCATGGTTTATAAACCATGAAAACGTGCACTCACAAATCATGGTTTACAAACCATTAAAAAAATGTGCACTCATACAAATCATGGTTTACAAACCATAAAAAATGTGCACTCACAAATCATGGTTTATAAACCATAAAAACGTGCACTCACAAATCATGGTTTATAAACCATAAAAATGTGCACTCACACAAATCATGGTTTACAAACCATAAAAAAAGTTGCGTACACAAATCATGGTTTACAAACCATAAAATTCTATTACGATCGTCTCTAAAACCTCCTTCCCAACTCTGATCGGTTCCCATTTCACCCCCATTTCCCCCCATGCCACGTGCAAGCCAGCAATAGCAATTCACCGTGTGTGTCAATGCTGTGATCAATGCACCGTGTGTGTAATGCTGATGCAATAATTATGGTGGCCCTGAAGGGACATCGCATATCGTAAACGTGTGCGCATACGTATGCAATGTCGTGAAACAATTCGCAATAATGTGCGCACACGAATGCAATGTCGTGAAACAAATCGCAAATATGTGCGCACACGTATGCAATCTCGTGAACCAAATCGTGAATATGTGCGCACACGAATAGAATTTTATGGTTTGTAAACCATGATTTGTGTACGCAACTTTTTTATGGTTTGTAAACCATGATTTGTGTGAGTGCACATTTTTTTAATGGTTTGTAAACCATGATTTGTGAGTGGAAGTTTTTTTATGGTTTGTAAACCATGATTTGTGAGTGCACGTTTTTATGGTTTGTAAACCATGATTTCTGAGAGCACATTTTTTATGGTTTGTAAGCCATGATTTGTGAGTGCACGCTTTTATGGTTTGTAAACCATGATTTGTGAGTGGAGTTTTTTTTATGGTTTGTAAACCATGATTTGTGAGTGCACGTTTTTATGGTTTGTAAACCATGATTTCTGAGTGCACGTTTTCATGGTTTATAAACCATGATTTGTGAGTGCACGTTTTTATGGTTTATAAACCATGATTTCTGAGTGCACATTTTTTATGGTTTGTAAACCATGATTTGTGAGTGCACGTTTTTATGGTTTATAAACCATGATTTTTGAGTGCACATTTTTTATGGTTTGTAAACCATGATTTGTGAGTGCACGTTTTTATGGTTAATAAACCATGATTTTTGAGTGCACGTTTTTATGGTTTATAAACCATGATTTCTGTAGTGCACATTTTTTATGGTTTGTAAACCATGATTTGTAAGTGCACTTTTTTTATGGTTTACAAACAACGTTTTTGAGATGTGTAAATTTTCATGGTTTATAAACCATGTTTTTTAAGAAGTCTCAATTTTCATGGTTTATAAACCATGTTTTTTAAGAAGGCTCGATTTTCATGGTTTATAAACCATTGTCCCAAACATGATTTTATGGTTCATTTGTTATGGTTTATAAACCATGATTTGTAAACCACGATTTTTATCTTAAATTTTCATGGTTTGTAAACCATGTTTTTAGATGTCTCAATTTTCATGGTTTGTAAACCATGATTTGTAAACCATGAATTTGATGCTTTATTTTTTATGGTTTATAAAACATGATTTTAAGATGCGTAAATTTTCTTGGTTTATGAACCACGATTTGTAAATGTTTTTTGTATGTTCATGGTTTGTAAACCATAAACAAATACAAATACTTTACTGGTATGTAAACCATAACAGGATTTGCCAACAGTTTCTATGGTTTACATCTAGTTGCTGTAAACCATGGTAAAAACAAGCCTTAAAAGGGTCAAACAATTAATGGACAAACGGCGCCCCATATTGATATGCCAATTAAAAAATCATTGTAACTACATCATCAATATCAACAAGATCAAGTTTACCCCCCCCCCTCCACCACCGGCATAACAAATCAATCTTCTAGTCTTTGCTGCACCAGTGGTGCTTAATTGTTTGTACAAAACACAAAACAGTTAAAATAATAAATAAATATCAGATGATGATGATGGGATGAGCTTAGGAAACTTTTATATACACGACAACTCTATCAATATTGAAAATATCAATATCGAAAACAAAAAACAAAATAAAAAATTGTATTTTCTAATGAGACTGAGAGCCAAAGAAAGGGAGGCTAGGACCTCACAAAATGCACAGTTTTGTTTATTATTTTGAAGAGTTTTTCTTTCCACAGGCAACTAAAGCTTTGCCTTTGTTGTACTGGAAATTCTTGGTGTGTCTTTATTTCCATTTGCAGTCTTCTTTAAGTTAAAGTAAAATTAATTTATAAATTTGGTTTCCTTTTGTTCATTGGCTTACAGATTTCAGGACGTTGTAAAACCGATGTTTACTTTCCTCAAGATGGAACTCGGAAGTAAGGGGTTGATCTGACACACTTTAAGCCTCCTGTATGAAGCAGCTTGCCTTCCAAATCTGCTGAGCAAATCTGCTTAGATGATACAAGTTACCGGCCAAAGTGACAGTGATAACACAGTGTCTGACTGATAACCTGCTGACTGTTGCTCAACAGATTGTTAAACAGTACTGTGGGACTTTTATTTGGATTGCATTTTGTTCCACGATGGCAGTGACTAGATTGTTTAAGTGCCAATCCCTCAAAGTCGGCTTCCTCATAGCTGTCTGCGTCTACCTCTTTCTGACGTTCATTGACTTGTTCCTCTACAACAAGCCGACAAGGGACCCAAACCGCCTGGTGCTAAACCGTAAAATGGACCTCAACAATTTGTATGCAATCACGCCAAAGGGAAAGGTTTCAAAAATAGCGCACCGAGATCTTGAGAAGATCTTTCTTCATAATGATACCAAATATTCAAATTTAAACTGGAATTTTAAAGGACATTCGAATTTTAAACAATGGGGAGACAAATTGGAAGAACTCAGAAAGCCGCCTTTTCCTGTTGTTGCTGTTGATGTGTTTGAGACGGAGCAGTCTTTGAGTGCACTGAAGCCTGAATTACCGCCACGGAATGCCACTTTGGAGGACTTGCCATTCATGAGGGACAGCCATTACAGACCATCGGTAAATTATCCTGTCATAACAAAAACCTTGTATCCACAGAAAATAAATGAATCTTTACACAACTGTTCAGGGCCCGCATTTGGGGAAAAAATCCACATTTTGAACTGAATAAGAAACCTCAGCTGAGGTCTCGAATACAAGGCATCTGAAAGCACACAACTTGTGCGACAAGGGTGTTTTTTCTTCCATTGTTATCTCGCAGCTTTGTCGACCAATGGAGTCCAAATTTCCAGACCACAGTTTTTTTATTTTTATGTACGTATGTTGAGATACACCAAGTGAGAAGACGGGTCTTTGACAATTACCAAAGGTGTGCAGTGTCTTCAACAGAGGCAATTGCGTCCTTGCCCCTCTTGCATTGTTTTGATGTCCCTTAAAAATGCATCAGGAGTAAACTTTGTTTTCTTTCCTCAAAGGCACTGGACGCTATTGGTAATTACTCAAAATAATTGTTAGCATAAAAACTTACTTGGTGACAAGCAATGGATAAAACAGTGGAAAAGCGTCTCCCTCTGAAGTAACGTAGTTTTTGAGAAAGAAGTAATTTTCCACTACAATATGTGAATTTGATTTTGAGGTCCCAAAAATCAAGCATCTGAAAGCACACAACTTCGTGTGACAAGGGTGTTTTTTCGTCTGTTATTATCTTGCAACTTCAACGACCAATTGAGTTAAAATTTGCACAGAGGTGTGTTATTTTGTGCAGCTGTTGAGATACATCAAGTGAGAAGACTGGTCTTTTACCAAAGGTGCCTATAGAGTCTTTAACAAACAAACAAAATCCTATTTTTTTGTTTTGTCATTCAACCCTTCCAGAAGTGTCCCAAGACTGTGACGTCCCTGACGAGATACTCCAGATGGTTCCGTGATCGCTTTCAATCGAACGTAAAGATCTTCCTAGAGAAAGCTGACATCTTGTCATACCGTAACTACTACAGACTGTTACACTACAGGCTGCCATTCGGATTCAACAATGCAAACAAAACAAGTAAGTGGTGAGTCGTGGCCGTGGCCGATCAGACTCAAACTCAAGGCCCAATTTCACAGAGCTGCTTAAGCGACAATGATGCTCAAGAATTTTTTGCTAAGCAGAAAGGAGCAGGTTACCAGTCACAAAGTGTACCAGTTTGTCTGGTAACCTTATTTTGGTAAGGACAATTTTGTTGTGCATAGCTACTGTTTGTACTTAAGCAGAAAATTGGGCCATGGTGTTTCTGATCAGTAGGGAGTGGGTTTAACTCTGAGTCCTGGTGACAATCTCACAAAGTGCTACGATTGAAAACTGTCTATCAATCTTATTTGCTGAGCAAACTGTGATGTCACATTACAAATCACTATTGCAATTATTGTCAACTCTTCTGAAGACGATCAGAGCATACTGATGGAAACGTTGAGCTGTAAACCACCAGTTCTTTTCAGAACCAACACTACTCAAATGAGATCAACTCATGGAGCTACCCCAAACCTCACTTAATTATACTCCCACCCTTAAAAGTTTCAAATCCAGCTTTATTTGAATGACGTGTTATCTCTCTTAAAACATTACATAAGCTTACTTTTACCAAAACTGGTTTTGTTTTCCTTCACAACAGAACTGAGAGCTATTACCAAGCATTCTCTTTTCAACGACAACCCGCTCACAACGAGTAAGAACAGGAAGAAATGCACCACCTGCGCTGTGATTGGCTGTGGGGGAATCTTGAATGGATCAAAAGCTGGTCCTGAAATCGACAATCATGATTTCGTTTTTAGGTAAGAACGAAAATGTAAAAATTTTGATGGGAGCCACTATACAGGGTAGGGCCAAATCTCATAAAGCCTGTAAGCACAAGCACTTGCTAAGCACAGAAGTCCATTTAGTTTACATTGTTTTTACTGATGCCCTACCCATTTTGGGCTTAGCTTCGAAATTTGCTAAGCAGTATTATCTCCATAACAACTTTAAGAAATTGGGCCCAGGCCGGGCTTCTACTAAACTCCCCTTCATGGCGGAGCTGGAATAATGGTGATTGGGGGGGGGGGGGCATAAAAATAAGGGATACCTTTGGATTACACACAATCAAACTAACCTGTAAAAATTTTATTTCAAAAGGTGGTAGTGTTTTTGAGATATTGCCAAAAAATCTAGAGTGGTTATGTCATTTAGGAAGACTAATCCGTATTATATTGGAACATGCTGAGAAATGTATCTGACAGTAACATTTCTCAGATTTAAACTTTGGGGGATCTATCTTTGATTGTATCTTTTTCCATAACAGCAGTTGCTCGAGGTGAAATGATTTTTTAAATGCTTTATACTATACAAGGCTCCTGGGCCCAATTTCATGGCTCTGCTTACCGTAAGCCAAGAATCGGCGCTTACGGAAGCAGGGAATTCTTTGCTTACGGCATACCTATTTCTCAGGTAAGCGGCAAATTTTGGCGTCTGCGCATGCGTACTCCAAGTTACTAGGCATTCTACGCTTACAAGGCTAGGGCAGAAATTTGGCGCTTGCGAGTAAGCGGGGAATCGTGATCGTAAGCGCAGAATTCGGCGGTAAGCAGAGCCATGAAATATGGGCCCAGTACTTCTAACCATATTGTTGTTTTTGTTTGCTATTATTTTAAGAGTGATTATCAAATGTACACCTTCCCTTAAAACTAATATTTATAAAAGAAATTTAAAAAAACTTTGCAAGTTTCTGGGAAATTGGCAGTATGAGTTTCCTTCCGAAACAAAGAATGTTTGTACGCCCCATTCACACAAGCATTAAGTCTCACCTCTTTCTGATTGACCAGGTTAAATCATGCAAAGTCATCGGGAGACTTTGGAGATGACGTTGGGCACAAGACCAGCTTTTACACCTTCTTCCCAGAGTCGATGCACATCCCTGAGGTTGAGGATAAGGTAATTGTTAGTCACAACAAGCAAACCATCTTTATGGCCTAGCAGATAAAAGCACCAGACTCAAGCTCTGGTGTTTCCCATCAGCAGAGTTCGGGTTCCAGTCCCAGTGGTGACACTTGTGTCCTTAAGCAAGACACTTAACCATTATTGCTGCGCCCTTCGGATGGGGGGTAAAGCCGTTGGTCCCGTATGCTGTGTACATAATGCTCATAATAGAACCCAGTGCACTTATCTTGAAAAGAAGGGGTTCGCCTCGGTGTTCCTGGTTTGATTGGCAGCATCACCTTGTAAACAATTTAGGGTGGTACATTATGTCAAGGATTAAAATTTATTTTGGGTGAAAATTTTCCAAATCATTTTTTCAAAATAGTTTATACTATCAACAGCTGTAGTGCTTCTGTTTTGTTCGTTAATATTTTGAGTGTTTTGACCCTTAAAGCCATTGGACACTTTCGGTAAACAGTATTGTCCAAGGCCCACACTTCATGTATCATAACTTATATGTACATGTAAAATAACAAACCTGTGAAAATTTAGGCTCAATCAGTCATCAGGAGAAAATAAAGGGAAAACCCACCCTTGTTTCCGCACGTTTCACCATGTCATGACATGTGTTTAAAACAAATCCGTAAGTCTCAATATCGAGAATTGATATTGTTTTAATGTTTTCTCAAAAAGTAAAGTATTTCATAGAATAATATTTCTAGAGAAGTCTTTCACCATTAACTTTTGTAAACCCTGTAAGTTATTTGTAAATCTGTGAACTTTTCATTTTTGTTTCTGTTCCAAAAGTGTCCAATGGCTTTAACCAGCGTTGTAGCCACGGTGGGCGGCGGTGGGCGGGCCCGCCCAGCACTGACAATTTCCGCCCGGCACTTCAGCTGAAAAATAGACTGCCGCCCACCACAAAATTTCCCCCAAAATTAATAAAAAAGTAAAAGTTCTACTGATATTGATTACATTGCAAGACTAAAATGTCATGTTTTTTTGTGTTTTGTCATTTCAAATGCAGTTTGTAATTTTTTTGAGCCAGAATTACGAGCAATAAAAATCTCAAACGTGTTTTCCCACGTAACTTGCGCCTCTTGCCATCTTGTGAAGTTTTCTTCGTGAAATGTGCCCTGACGTTTTTATTGAACGAACTATAGTACAGTGTAGAAGGCGTACCGTCTATACAGGCTGACAGCAGTGCTGGTACCGTGCACATGTACACGATGTATGTAAGTACATGTGGTGTACACCAGCGCGCGCTGTGGTAGACCCTAGAGTGCACTACAAGTCTAGTCGTGAGGTTTTCGCGGGGATTTCACGCATTCCATGTACACACAAACAGTATCGCCACACAACAACAGTACAAGGGCTGTGTAAAGTCTAGTGTGCGAGTTCGCGTGTCCCGGATGTAGGCATGTAAACACGTTCACTTCGTCCACACGTGTGACAGCGCGCTCTGTGTAAATTTTTAGATGGCCTCGCAACGTACGGTAAGCTGGACGACTTTTTTGGAAAATGGGAAAAGATTGGAAGATGATATAAAAGTATCTCGTACAGCTTCAGTTAGTGCTGAGAATGAAACTGTACCTGAGACTATCGAGACAGTTACTCCACCTTCAAAGTTCAACTTCAACTTCATCGCGGCGGGATTACAACAAGCAAACAATAGAAACTATTTCAAAAACAGTCTGTCCACAACAAATGCATCAGAATTATTTTGTATTAACACATTTACAATTTTTTTTGTAATAACAATTGTCATTATACTTAAAAATTGTGATTCTTGAATCTTACATAATGTGCATTTGGCACGATTGGAATGTTAATATTTAGCCCTGAAAACTATCCTTAAAACAAAGTACGTGCGCACTGCTCGCAATTCCTGACCAAGTTTAAAATCAGCTGCGCCCACCACTAAAAATGTCCTAGCTACAACACTGGCTTTAACCACAGTGTTTGTTTTGGGTTTTTTTTCTCAAGGGGGCAGCTTATTTCTAATTTTAATCACAATAAAAAAATTGTTTTCTTTGTAGGATGCGACTTACTTCTTCTCAATGTTTAAGACTTATGACATGGACTACGTCATCAACATCTTCAACGATAAGAACCCACCAACTTACAGGAGCAGAGGTAGACGCTAGTAAGTCAAAGTTTCAATTTCTGAAGAAAGAAAACAAGTTTTTGTTACTGAGGTTTTGTTAGATTTACCAGGGCCAAATTCCATTGAGCTGCTTAAAGCCACTGGCCACTTATTGGAAATTGTCAAAGACCAGAATTTCCCCTTGGTGTATCCCAACATATGCATAAATAACAACCTGTGAACATTTGGCCCTAATTGGTCATCAAAGTTGCGATAGTATAATGAAAGAGACAACACCCTTGTTGCGCAATTTTGTGTGCTTTCATCAGATGCCTAATTAAAGAATTCAGGCCTGATGTCTTTTAATATTTGAGTTAGAGATTACTTCTTATTCTATCAACAGGTCGCAATGCTCATTAACAAGTAATTTTTATGGTAATAATTATTTTGAGTATTACCAATAGTGTCTAATGCCTATAAGCACAACAAGTACATTGTAGCTGGAAGAAAGAAAACAAACTTTGTTTACCAGCCCAAATACCATTTCACAACAACTTGTGACTGGTTTCCTTCTAAACCGTGCCTAGCAGAATTTTGTTAAGCAGGTCGATGAAATGTAGCCATGACATTTCCATTGGTTTAAAGACAGTTGACACTAATGGTAATTGTCAAAGATCAGTCTTCTCACTTGGTGTGTCTCAACATATGCATAAAATAACAAACATGTGAAAGTTCGAGCTCAATCGGTCGTCGAAGTTGCGACATAATAGTGAAAGAAAAAACACCCTTGTCACACGAAGTTGTGTGCTTTCAGATGCTTGATTTCAAGACCTCAAATTCTAAATCTGGGGTTTGAAATCAAATTCATGGAAAATAACATCACTACAGAGGGAGCCGTTTCTCACAATGTTTTATACCATCAGAAGCTCCCTTTTACTCGTTACCAAGTAAGGTTTTATGCTGATAACTATTTTGAGTAAATACCAATAGAGTCCACTTTCTTTAACGCACAAGAAGTCTCTTAACTTTTGTTTTTTTGTGATTTTCCCCTGGCAGCCGTTTGAGAAAACCTGATATCGATTCCCAGAAGCTGAAGATTATCCATCCGGATTTCTTTCGGTACGTCTTCACGAAGTACCTAGATGGCAAGTCTGAACGCCCAACTACAGGTAAGAGTACATTTGGCAACCTCCTTGAGAAATTTTGCATGGTGGATAAATAAGGATGTTAGGCAGGTTTTCAGTGGTGTTGAAAAATATTGTCAAGTTATTATTTTTATTTTGTGTAATTTTTGTAATTATTCCCTTCTTCGGTGACCACACAGGTGCGATTGTGGTGTTCTTAGCCCTGCATCTCTGTGATGAGGTCACAATCTACGGGTTTGGCTACGACTCGCGCTTCACCCTTCACTACTACGACAAGGAGTTCATGACGCACACCGACCGATCGACGGCGCTTCACGACGTTGACAACGAACGCGAGCTCTGGCTGAAGTTACATGACGAAGGGATTATCAGGTTATTCAAAAGGGATTTGTGAAAAAAATGTTTTCATTTTCAGCTTTAGTATTCTTGGAATAAGTTGTCTTCTGTAGTTTCGCAATATTAATATTTAAAAAAAAATGAGTTTAAAATCATGCATTGTAAATATTCATAATTGTGTCAGCTAATAATGTGCATAAACTAAACCTGTTTTTGCTATAGATTTTTCTACAGATTTTTCTACTACTTTAAAAGTTCACCATTAAAAAAACTAAATAATAGTATTTAACAAATACTTTTTAAGCAATAAGCATTGTATCAAAAGGCCTTACACTTTTACTACCCCCTTTCACAGGGACTAGTCATTCTGAAATAATCTCAACTGCTGAGGAGTATGCAGCAACAACAGTCAAATGGGTGCACGCTTCAAATCATACCTCAATAATCTCTACCCTTGCAGGTACCCATTTACTTCTGGGTGATAAGTAAAGTGTCTAACCCAAGAACACAAGTGTCAAAACCGGGATTCGAACACACTCTGGACACTCGGCAATCAGAACTTGAGTTTGATGCTCTAGACAACCTGGCTCACAACACATAAATGAAAATGAGATTTACTTTATAGAAAAAGGAAATAAATTAGGTTGGTTAAAACGAGTGAAGTTCATGAAGTTAACTTTAAAAAAGGCCACTGTTCTAAAAATGCATATGTTCAAATGCAATTTAACACGGTAAAACAACAAGTATGGTGGAATAATTTACTTAGCGTATACGAATAGTTTAACTATTACTCTGCCTGGTTAACTAGAACCAGGCAGTATAATAAACACAAAACTGCCGTAGTTATTTATGGATCGGAACAAACGTGGTACGGGTAAAATATTTTAACACTTGTTTTGTATTAAGAAAGGTTTGGAACTTTGCATGGTGGGCATACAATTTAGTGGGAACCGAGGAGGAGGCAAATACACAGAACTCTTTCTCTATATTCCGACAGCCCTATGTTTCAACACCCCTGTCGTGTAAATCATCAAAAAAAAAATTAACATAGGGTTGACGGAAGTAATTGCGGTTCTTAGCAGAACTTGTGAGATGTCAACAACCAGTTGTTACAACCAGTTCTTTTCAGAACCTTCGCGAACCTCACACATATTAAAGGCAGTGGACACTATTGGTAATTACTTAAAATAATTATTACCATATTGGTGACGAGTAATGGGGAGAGGTTCGATGGTATAAAACATTGTGATAAACGGCTCCCTCTGAAGTGACCTAGTTTTCGAGAAAGAAGTAATTTTCCACGAATTTGATTTTGAGACCTCACATTTAGAATTTGAGGTCTCGAAATCAACTATCTAAACGCACACAACTTCGTGTGAAAAGGTTGTTTATTTCTATCATTATGATCTCGCAACTCCGACGACTAATTGAACTTAAATTTGTACAGGTTTGTTTTTTATGCATACATTGAGATACAGCTACTGAGAAAACTGGTCTTTGACAATTACCGATAATGTCCAGTGTCTTTAATGTCACATTCATGATTTGTATACTGTGTTTCACCTTTTTCTACTGAGTGTTTGTACATTCATGCAATATTGTATTCCTGTTGGATATTTTGATACCCGGAACTCTTTCAGTGTAACATTTTCTGTAAGGAACCAATTTGTGTTTTCCAACACTTACGGCAATAATTTTACTGTTATATTTTTGGTTTTGCCACAGAGCATTTGTCACTGTTTGTAGGCTTTAAGGATAAAAAGGGTATACAGCCTTTTATGTTGGACATTATATGGGTGCACTGTTTGGTTTGGGTGTTAACTACAGATACATTAACCTAAACCAAACAGTGCCTTGGTGCTGTGTCCACCATATTTCAAAATGGCATATGCATTTACCCCAACCACCAAAGTTTTTCTAGAGTTGTGCAGTTGAGGTGTTTTTTAAACCAAAAGTGTAATTATTATACACCGTAATATGTTCACAGATTATCATCAAATAATCTGTCATTATGTCTTACACTTCTAACCTTTATGAACTTTTGTAATTATTACTGTGGTTTGTATTATTGAACGTTTTAATTATCAACTGATGGAAAGCTGCTTACCAACCAAACTAACCTAGATGATAATTGAAATACATGGTTATTATCATCCTTTTTTTTAAATGATGACAATCACATGTTATTATGAAGTTAAAGGAACACGTTGCCTTGGATCGGTCGAGTTGGTCTTTGAAAAGCATTTGTAACCGTTTGTTATAGAATGCATGTGATTAGAGAGATATTTTAAAAGTAGAATATAATGATCCACGCAAGTATCTTTCGAAATTGCGTGGTTTTCCTTTTACCTCGTCGACAAACACGGTCGGCCATTTATGGGAGTCAAATTTTTGACTCCCATAAATGGCCGACCGTGTTAGTTTGCAAAGTAAAAAGAAAACCACGCAATTTCGAGGCAAATGTGTGTGGATCATTGTATTCTACTTTTAAAACATCTTTCTAACCATATGCATTTTGTAACGAACGGATGTAAACGCTTTTCAAAGACCAACTCGTCCAATCCAAGGCAACGTGTTCCTTTAAGCAAAAACCCTAACACACTCTCCCTCAAAAGCCTTAGAGCTTTGGGGCTGTATATTAAAGGCAGTGGACACTATTGGTAATTACTCAAAATAATTATTGCCATAAAACCTTTAAGAGTAATGGTGAGAGATTGATAGTAAAAAGCATTGTGAGAAACGGCTCCCTCTGAAGTGATGTAGTTTTCGAGAAAGAAATAATTTTCCACGAATTTGATTTCGAGACCTCAGATTTAGAATTTGAGGTCTTGAAATCAAGCATCTGAAAGCACCACTGCGTGTGACAGGAGTGTTTTTTCTTTCATTATTATCTCGTAACTTCGACTACCGATTGCGCTCAACTTTTTACAGGTTTGTTATTTTATGCATATGTTGAGATACAGCAAGTGAGAATACTGGTATTTGACAATTACCAATGAGTGTCCAGCATCTAATACCCCTATGATGCAGCAAAAATATATCTAGCTGTCGTTTTCAAACTTTACAAGTTACACTGTTATACTTTAAGTTGAAATGCAAATGTACTTAATACGGACAAACATACATTTGATACAAAAACTTCCTATCTGAATATTTGCATATTTTATAAACAAGAGTGTATTATTATTTGTAGTTCTATTTTTCTATGTTTTGTACATCAAGCATAATATCATATATAGTAGGTTACTTGAATATGTCTTTACTGTGTCAAGTGGCAATATTTAAGTTACAGTAGTTGAAAACCAAAGAGTGTAGCCGCGGAATAGTGTGTTGTGTTTGTTATCATCCGAGAAATGACTCTTATTTTTATACTTCCTATTAATGGAGTTAATTAATTAACGAGAACGAGTAGGCCTATTTTAGTAATTTTATTTTCCTGAACGGGTGTTTGTCACTAACTTCTTGACGGTTTATGAGAAAACAGGGAGACAGAAAAGGCTTTGTAAAATAAATATATCTTAAAATATCTGATATCTGCGTTATCTGCATTTATTTTATACCATAGTTTATGAAGCAGTTTGTGAGACCTAGGCCTAATTTCTTTTCTTTTATTATTTTTTTGTGTGCCGAAAAGGCAGGGCTCTTGGTAATTACTCCACAAGTTGAAAACCATCAAGCTTACTTTTGGTAAAAAACACCGGAGGGCAGTTGATATAACAATAGTGTTGAAAACAATCCTAGTTGTGAAGTAAGCCAGAGAGAGGTACTTTTTTCAACAACAAATTTGAAGAAAATGAATCTTAGAAGCTCTACTGACAGTGAACATGTTTCAGATTGTGTTTTCCAGCCTTCCAGATTCTTCTTCTGCATGGACTTTCGGCAATACCTCAAAAAAACTCTGCCACATTTTGAAACAAAATTTTCAGGATTGAAACAAACTTGAATCTGAGAACAATTACTGACAGTTACGTTTCACAGATTGTGTATTTCAACATGCAGATTATTTTTCTGCGTGTACATAAACTGCTTCAGGTTTTCGGCATAGGCCTATAACTAAAAATTAACCAGGTTTTTGAAACGAATTTTCACCGTCTAGTTATGGTATTGTGGGCCTATCTACAGTTATCTGGGGTTAAAAAAAATACTCAAAGGGAATATTAAAGCCTGCATCCTTAGTTTAGGCCAAACCAATAATTTATGACTGCAGTGAGGAAAATCGGTGCTGGCTCCTTGTTTACGAAGTAAACATTTATATAAAATAAAAAAGTTAATTTATTCAGTCCCAGCAAAAGCAAACTATACATCGCGTAGCAGCAGAATGCAACGCAAACAAAACTTGTGGCTATTCCGTTATTGCTATTTGATCTGGAATTCATTATGTCACTGCACACATCAGAGATGCGTCAGTTGTTTGTGTTTACGGAACAAACAAAACAGTGTTCCTAATACAAGCGAGGGAAATTCGGAGCTTCGAGTCCGTTAGGCAAATTGTCATTGATTCGGAAACTGACTCGTGTGGTGTTAAATACAACCTTTCATACCAGGCAAAGATTCAAATATCACAGGGGACCAGTGTTATAGACGTTTGGTTTATATATAGCAGTGACACGCAAGGGTTCAAAGGGTGCGCTCGTTTAGCTCCCCTGGGTCGACCCCGGTGTGTGGCGATTTTTTTTTCCCCAGGACGAACGTGGGTAATTATTTGCCCACGTTCGTCCTTGAAAAAAAACACCGCCACACACCGGGGTCGACCCAGGGAAGCTACGAACGCACAACAAACTTTATTCATTCCTTATGTAACTGCCGCCGTTTAAGGATAAATAAAGACGTTTGGATTGAATTGATTGAATTGAATTGAATTGAATTGAATTGAATTGAATTGAATTGAATTGAATTGAATTGAATTGAATTGGATTGGATTGGATTGGATTGGATTGGATTGGATTGGATTGGATTGGATTGGATTGGATTGGATTGGATTGGATTGGGCTGGGCTGGGCTGGGCTGGGCTGGGCTGGGCTGGGCTGGGCTGGGCTGGGCTGGGCTGGGCTGGGCTCGAAATAATTATTAGCATAAAACCTCACTTGGTAACAAGTAATGGGGAGAGGTTGGTAGTATAAAACATTGTGATCAACGGCTCCCTCTGAAGTGACATAGTTTTCGAGAAAGTAGTAATTTTCCACGAATTTGATTTCGATACCTCAGATTTAGAACTTGAGGTCTCGAAATCAACTATCTGAAAGCACACAACTTCGTGTGACAAGGTTTTTTTTCTTTCATTATTATAATAATAATAATAATAATAATAATAATAATAATAATAATAATAATAATAATAATAATAATAATAATAATAATAATAATAATAATAATAATAATAATAATAATAATAATAATAATAATAATAATAATAATAATAATAATAATAATAATAATAATAATAATAATAATAATAATAATAATAATAATAATAATAATAATAATAATAATAATAATAATAATAATAATAATAATAATAATAATAATAATAATAATAATAATAATAATAATAATAATAATAATAATAATAATAATAATAATAATAATAATAATAATAATAATAATAATAATAATAATAATAATAATAATAATAATAATAATAATAATAATAATAATAATAATAATAATAATAATAATAATAATAATAATAATAATAATAATAATAATAATAATAATAATAATAATAATAATAATAATAATAATAATAATAATAATAATAATAATAATAATAATAATAATAATAATAATAATAATAATAATAATAATAATAATAATAATAATAATAATAATAATAATAATAATAATAATAATAATAATAATAATAATAATAATAGTAATAATAGTAGTAAAAATAGTAATAGTAATAGTAATAGTAATAGTAATAGTAATAGTAATAGTAATAGTAATAGTAATAGTAATAGTAATAGTAATAGTAATAGTAATAGTAATAGTAATAGTAATAGTAATAGTAATAGTAATAGTAATAGTAATAGTAATAGTAATAGTAATAGTAATAGTAATAGTAATAGTAATAGTAATAGTAATAGTAATAGTAATAGTAATAGTAATAGTAATAGTAATAGTAATAGTAATAGTAATAGTAATAGTAATAGTAATAGTAATAGTAATAGTAATAGTAATAGTAATAGTAATAGTAATAGTAATAGTAATAGTAATAGTAATAGTAATAGTAATAGTAATAGTAATAGTAATAGTAATAGTAATAGTAATAGTAATAGTAATAGTAATAGTAATAGTAATAGTAATAGTAATAGTAATAGTAATAGTAATAGTAATAGTAATAGTAATAGTAATAGTAATAGTAATAGTAATAGTAATAGTAATAGTAATAGTAATAGTAATAGTAATAGTAATAGTAATAGTAATAGTAATAGTAATAGTAATAGTAATAGTAATAGTAATAGTAATAGTAATAGTAATAGTAATAGTAATAGTAATAGTAATAGTAATAGTAATAGTAATAGTAATAGTAATAGTAATAGTAATAGTAATAGTAATAGTAATAGTAATAGTAATAGTAATAGTAATAGTAATAGTAATAGTAATAGTAATAGTAATAGTAATAGTAATAGTAATAGTAATAATAATAATAATAATAATAATAATAATAATAACCCGTTTTTATATAGCGCTTTTCACACCCGGAGGGCGTCCCAAAGCGCTTCACATTATTACCCCTGGTCACTTGGCCTTAATTCACTCCTTAAACCATCTCAGCTCCCTGGTGGGGAGTATGCAGCCTGTGCAACATTAATATGCGCTACTCGGCTAAATCAATCACAAGAACCATCTCTGCCCTCACAGGTACCCATTTACCCCTGGGTGGAGAGAAGCAATTATAGTTAAGTGTCTTGCTCAGGGACACAAGTGTCACGACCGGGATTCGAACCCACACTCTGCTGAACAGAAGCATCAGAGCTTGAATACGGTGCTCTTATCCGCTCGGCCACGACACCCCGATTATCTCGCTAGTTCGATGACCGATTGGGCTCAAATTTTCACAGGTTTGTTATTTTATACATTGAGATATACCAACTGTGAAGGCTAGTCTTTGACAATTACCAATAGTGTTTACTGCCTTTAAGGGATATCTATAAATGCAAAGAGTAGTGTTTTCACTCTTTTAGGCCTACATTTAGAGAGTAGGGCCTACGATACAAGTTATGGAGACCTAGGACAAAACCGAATAGAGAAAACAAAAGGACGTATAGGGGAATTCTAAAAGCACAGCAGTATGCTGCCTCTATAACAGGTATTACAACAGATACGCACGTGGATCTATCATTATAACCACGGTCATCATCATCATCATTTAGCGGTCGCAACCGAGATTCTGTTCCAAACTTGACATCAGGGGTGTGTATCCCTCATCATATTTTGAAGGTCATCAATTTCAGACTCATGAGTATCTGAATCGATCACGCCGATGTAGATTTGAGAGGGATAATACGCCAAACTCGTCCCCAGGGTGTGTCGAGCGGTTACAAGGCTGGCCGCTCTCTCACCCTGGTATTGGATCATTTTCATATCCAAAAAATTTGGATACGTATAATTCAAATTCAAATAGTCTGGCTACTTTTCGACATTCACATGTCATAATCTCATAGTACGATACCAGGAGTCGATTTCACAAAGAGTTAGGACTAGTCCCAACTTAGGACTAGTCCTAGGAGATATACAAATTGCATGGATAGTCCTAAGTTAGGACAAGTAACCGGTCCTAACTCGAGATAAGACTAGTCCTAACTTTTTGTGAAATCCACCCCTGATTTAATAGCTTGTTTAAACATTGTTTTGCCGGCAGGTGGAATGGTCTCCAATTGGAACGATCTCCAATAACATCTCCGGGATCTACCTCGGGAGGACGGCTATGATGATGATGTATTATTATTTGTAGTTCTATTTTTCTATGTTTTGTACATCAAGCGTAATATCATATATGCAAATTATATATGCAAATTTGAACTTAATTGGTCGCACAAGTTGTGTGCTTTAAGATGCCTTGAATTCACATCCGGATCAAATCACAATCAAAATACAGTATAGTCATAGAAACAAAATAAGGTTTGTGAACATTATATATTATGCCGTCGGTACCAGCACAAAACGTGCAGTTTGTGTGGCCAAGAATTCAGTTGGGATGTTTTAGGACCACGGGGCGCCGAAAGGGCCGGAAAGCCTGTAAACTTGATATCCAACGTACGGTGTCTAATTGGTGGAACGTGAAATACTCATTGGTCGCCATTTCAGCAACCAAACTGTTGGGCTCCTATATAGCGCATTTTCATTAAACTTACTAACATTTAAAAGCAATTGTAACAACAATAAGGAAGTGGTGAATTTAAACTGAAGAAATAGAGTCCAGTTTGAATTAAAATGATTGGTAGCTTCCTTTGAGAGAAATAACAAAATACAAAATAAAAAGGCCCTCATCCTCTTTTTTTGTTTTGAAAACCCCGGATGACCAGCTGGTATTTTTTTTTTAAGTGTCCTTTGTTGGAATGACCACTCACCAGTCTCACATCTAGACGCTGAATATAGGCTTCCATGAGTTCCCCAATACTAGAAGTAGAAGTAGAACTTCACATTTTTATTCAGCCCGAGAGTTCACCCATAATCATGCGCATCATGTGCTCATTCGGCGCTCCATAACATCTGGTTCAACCTATCAGCTGTCCATTCATTTCAACGTCAATAGATCAATTCATATATTTGTTATTAAACCAAATGGGTTTGTTCACTGTGAGTGTTTGTCCTCATTTAGTTAACACAGTTTAGCATTGCAATGACTAAGTAAAATAAACACTATATTATGGTGGCCCTGAAGGGACATCGCATAACGCAAACGTGTGCGCACACGTGTGCAATGTCGTGAAACAATTCGCGAATATGTGCGCACACGTATGCAATGTCGTGAAACAAATCGCGAATATGTGCGCACACGAATGCAATCTCGTGAACCAAATCGTGAATATGTGCGCACACGACTGCGATTTGTTTTGCAATGTCGTGAATTTTATTGCATACCATGTTGCATACCATTAGGATGATGTCATAGTTATGGATAATTTTTTACCGATCTAGGGAGTACTGTGGCGCTACAGCAGGCTCCCTCTGTAAAGCATGTGTATACCCTGGAACTTGGCACCAGGCCAAGGAAGACCACCCGCCTCGCTTGCCTCACAACAAAGACTACTGCTGCAATGACTACCGCTTATCTCACTGTTGGAAAGAAACCCCCCAGATCATTAGATATTTTATTCAAAGGTATGCAACATGGTATGCAATAAAATTCACGACATCTAAAATAGTATTTGCAGACGTGTGCGCACATATTCGCGAATTGTTTCACGACATTGCATACGTGTGCGCACATATTTGCGAATTGTTTCACGACATTGCATACGTGTGCGCACATATTCGCGAATTGTTTCACGACATTGCATTCGTGTGCGCACATATTTGCGAATTGTTTCACGACATTGCATACGTATGCGCACACGTTTGCGATATGCGATGTCCCTTCAGGGCCACCATACTATATAATATCAAGCAAAGCGATTGTGAGGGATTAACGCTGAGAAGGGCCCAGTGTCATGTTGAAGTATAGGTAAGTAATTATCACTTACGGTGGAAGCATGGAGGGCTTGCCTCCCTCCGTGCTCTATTTATACCTCCATGCTCCGTGGTAGACGAACGATAAACATTGATACATGAAAAATACTACCATATGTCTAAATAAAAAAATAAAAAGAAACTAAACACTTTTGATCGTTGCCGAATAAAACGTCTGGGGAAAGGATATGGTGCCGTATGGACAGCTTATGGTCTGAACTTTGTTTCTACGTCGTGTTTCTCCGCACCCACACTCTGGAACTCTCTTCCTTTACATATTCGAGCTACAACGTCTTTGGACATTTTCAAAACTCTGCTAAAAACCCACCCATTCAAAATTTCTTATGACTGACTTTCTGTCTGTTTTTAACCATTTATTTTTGCCAACACGTTTATGTAATTCAACATTTTTATTCCACGTACCCTTATTTCTTTCCAAGCTTCGTAATTTGTATTTTTTTTTTTTTTTTTTACTTTCTTTGTTTGTTTTATGCGCCTCGGAATAAGTTAAGTCTTAGATAGATGGCGCTGTATAAGTTTTAATTATTATTATTATTATTATTATTATTATTATTATTATTATTATTATTATTATTATTATTATTATTATTATTATTATTATTATTATTATTATTATTATTATTATTATTATTATTATTATTATTATTATCACTATCACTATCACTATCACTGTCACTGTCACTGTCACTGTCACTGTCACTGTCACTGTCACTGTCACTGTCACTGTCACTGTCACTGTCACTGTCACTGTCACTGTCACTGTCACTGTCACTGTCACTGTCACTGTCACTGTCACTGTCACTGTCACTGTCACTGTCACTGTCACTGTCACTGTCACTGTCACTGTCACTGTTATTGTTATTGTTATTGTTATTGTTATCGTTGTTGTTATTGTTATTGTTACTATTAACTTTCATATGGCACCAAAAAGTCCGAAAACACTGGGTGAGCACTGCTCACTTTTGTGATGGGTTAAACACAATTATGCTGCGCAGGAATTCAATACAAGCTTATGTCGGCTACATCTGGTCAATGGGTATTCTAAAGAAGAAGTAGCCAACATCTTTGACATTCCTTTTTTCAACAAACCGTTTTTGAATAATTAATTTATTTAATCTCCATCTGGTTATTCAGGAATCAATTTTCAACTAATCTTACACGAACTTAAATGTGGGGTGGAGGTTTTGATTCAAAGTCACAGATGTGAAGAAAGAAAGCAAAAAAAAAAAACAGTTTACGTGGAAATTGCAACATGTAGGCCTACCACAGCACAGCCCATCCTGACTCCCATGAACACACAACTGTGAGTCTACCAGGGAAAGTTTCAATGCTAAAAGAAAAACAATGCTAAATACTGTTCACTCATGCTTACTCAAACTAGTTTCAATTGATCATGAATTTATATCACTCATCCTCAATTTTGTAAACTCACAAATTGGAAGGCTATATTCCTGCGCAGCCTGATTTCCATACCCTCACAAAAGTGAGCAGTGCTCACCCAGGCATTAATTATTTCGGACTCCCTTGTGTCATATGAAAGTTTAGACCATAATCTATCCAGACATATCATCTTTTTTCCCCAGAATCGTATATTTTTTCATTCGGCAGCCATTTCAAAAGTCACTAAAGCTTTTTTTAGACAGTCGAGCTAGGCGCTCCAGAGTTAATTTGTGTTATGAAATTCTTCGCTGCTGTTTGTTATCAGCTGATCATTTTAATACACCAATAACGGCGAGTGAAACATGCATCATACATTACTTTTTCGCGATAAGCTTATGAGATAGAGCAAAGGTCGACCTGCTCTATGCCTAAAACGTTGTTATGGAGGTAACGGTAACGATTCAGTTCAATTCATTCACTTTCTTTTATAGTTGCCTATTGTACAACCATTGATCAATAAACTAAAGTTTATTGGTCCATATTGTACAACACAGTATTCACGCAAATACAAGACAGTATATTCACGCAAATAAATCGTAAGTATGTTTTTGCGTGTGTAGCTATATATATATCGTAGGCAGTTGTTCGTAGAATTTTTTATGTACGAACCATTCAATGGGCAACGATTTCTACATAATCATAACTACGAGTAATAGATATTTCACTTGGACTTGGAGGCCGAAACGCAAACTTTAGGCAATAGACATAAAACAATTGATTACCAAATCGATGTTTGTATAAGAACGAATTGGTAAAGATTCCTGTGAGTCGAGTTCAGGTTCAGATAAACACCACATCCTTCTTCTTTCGAGAATGATGTCACCAAAGAATGCAAGTTTTGTTTGTAGTTATAACCCAGTAAACCGAAAAATACAAGTGTAATTTTCGCTTCATATGATCACAGTAGAAATGGGAAGTTTTCAATGTTGATCCCCGTCCATTACTGTACTATTCAATATTGCTCCATGGTCACACTGAATTAACATAACGGAACGCATGGGCCGGGTGACACCCTCTGTTCTGACAACCTTGATACGTAGCCCTGAACCCAAACCGTATGGTCACACAAGGCATTGGTTCACCCACTGCGTGCATATATAGCTCCATGGTAGCTGTATAACGCTCAAAGACATGCACGCATCATGGTGCTAAATACTTCGAAGAGCTTCAATCATCTCCCCCGAGATAAAAAAAAAAGAAGGGAATCGAAGAAACATCTGGTTTGCTTGGGATTTTTCGTGAGGCTTTGCATGTAGAAAGTGTGCACCAAGTATCATTGTTATGAACCTCTGAACGCAGATATTTTATTCATGGGACAATTGAAGTTGGCAACGGTCATCCAGAATTGTTTCCTCTATGTATGAATGAAGAGTTTTGGATGTGCATTGGAGCATTGCGAAATTACCCTTTCTATTCACCGGATGACTGGACTGCGTGCACCTCTCTACTCTAACACCAACCGGCCATTTTGCCCGGCTGTCGTCGGTTTGGACGAGCTTGTGTATTATGGTTAATAAAAAGGAGTGACTATAATCAATAAAACATGTGGCAGAAACTGTGCTGTAATTGTGTATAATAGACCTACTGCAGTTAAGAGAGGCAAGTACGATTTACATTATAGTCCATCAGTAAACAAGGACTGCCGCGTTTTGAAAGGGTAAGGGCACCACGGCATTTTGTCCTTGGCAAAGGGCTCCCTTATGACCTGAGGAAATTGTGTGAAATTCCACTTGAGCATTTCAAGGGCACCAAGGCAATGGAGGGGCGTGGAGGCTGATGCCTCCGTGAATTATCAGGCCTGATGTAGTGCGCCCTGTCATTGACCCACTTTTAGCGAGCAAACTTCACTCAGGTATGTATACACAGCCGGCCAAAGTCCATGGGTCAACTTAATTATAGTCACCATGGAGTAAACTTTGTCGTGGCTATCATCATACAGGAAGGAACTTACAAACGGATGCAGCAGTATATGAGCATACAGAGCGACAGGAACTGCACACACAGTAAGGTTCAATTTGGGTTAGAAGGTCACAGTCCGAAAACGTTTTATGGTCATGCACAATTTAAAGGGAATCAATATGTGGTGAAGAGGCTTTCAACTAGTGGTTTAAACCCACCGAGGCCTGGTTCTTAATAATTTTACCGAGACGCAGTCGAGGTAAATTATAAAGAACCGGGGGTGGATTTCACAAAGGTAGTCCTAACTTAGGACTAGTCCGAGGCAATGCTAAAAGAGATAGGACCAGTCCTAAGTTAGGATGAGTTACTGGTCCTAACTTAGGACCAGTCCTATCTCTTAGCATTGCCTAGGACTAGTCCTAAGTTAGGTCAACCTTTGTGAAATCCACCCCAGGTCTCGGCGGGTTTAAACCACTAGTTAAAGGAACACGTTGCCTTGGATCGGTCGAGTTGGTCTTTGAAAAGCGTCCTGTAACCCTTTGTTATAAAATCGATATGGGTGGAAAGATGTTGTAAAAGTAGAATACAATGATCTATAAAAACATGCCTTGAAAATGCGTGGTTTTCCTTTTACCTCGTCGACAAACACGGTCGGCCATTTATGGGAGTCAAATTTTTGACTCCCATAAATGGCCGACCGTGTTAGTTCGCGACGTAAAAGGAATACCGTGCTACTTTGAGTGATACTTGTGTGGATCATTGTATTCTACTTTCAAAACATCTTTCCAACCATATGCATTTCATAGCAAACGGTTTCAAACGCTTTTTATAGACCAACTCGTCCGATCCAAGGCAACGTGTTCCTTTAAAAACCGATTCAACACACTTTGATCCCCATTCATAACCTTTAGGTATACATCAACTCTGAAAGGTTTTCACTGAAGCCACATGACCAAAATAAAACTTGTGCGTATATGGGTTAGCACACATGGTGATCTCTACAAAAATAAAAAATTGTTGCTACCCAATCAAATTGCGATAGTCAGATGGATCGGACCTTTCAATTGCCCTTTTCGAATACACGGCTTCGGTTTTGGATTCGTCTTCAGGCTTCTCTGGACTGAAGCCCTGAACGCATAGCACACGCATAGCCAAAACAAAAAAGATGGGCCTACATGTATAGCTAGCCTGAGCCGAAGCCGGGGTGGATTCGGGAAGTGTCTATATCAACGTCACAGTCTGAGTTGTGCAAACCGAGCTTAGAAAACTATACGGAATTATAAGACATAAATGGAAAGGATAAAAACCCAGATGGCCAAAGTTTGTAACAGTGTCACACAATACTTGTTCAGAAATAGTGTTGAATTTGTTTGAAACAGAGCACTCAATCATGGGAGAGTATTTTGTTTTACAATGGGAAACTTTGAGGCGCTAGGTGGCAGCAGACTTATCGGGTAAGTTTCCATCGTTTACGTAGTTCTGAGCCTGCGCGCATTATCGAGAACAATGGATTTTACCTGGTAAGTCTGCTGCCACCAAGCGTCCTGAAAGTCTCCCATTGAAAGTTTTCAGAAAGTTCTGAATTTTGTCACATCATCTTTTATCACGATTGAAATGCTTTGCTGACATTCGGCCGCAATTTAATTTGTTTATCATTAATTCAACTTGACCACTCTCTCCTCTCCTTTCCATTAGGCACGACACCCAACTGACAACAATGCGACATCACGTTACACCAACTACACGTTGCAAACTGCTGTGATGCTTCTCATAAGATCTCTCAAATCCAAGGAAAATGAGGAAAGCACATGTATTAGTGTCAACATTATGCCGACTCCTAAAAACCGGTATTCGATCTCTGACCTGGAGGAAAGTGTCGATTCTCGCTACTTTTACAATTCTTGCATTCATTGCAGTGACTCTTATGCAAAGGTATTTCGCAGCGACAAAGCTGTCAAATCTTCTCGAACGTGATTTTATTGAAAGACCGACCAGAAGCGGAGTATCGCTAGTCGATAATCAACGGATAACTAATGGGATTGATTCAACAAACTTTCAGCAAAGTGTGCCTGGGAGAATCGATTACTTTGAACCGTCGGTAAGTAAAGTATTTGAATCGAATACCACTTTCCGGTTTATTTGCTTCATAACGGAACATATCGACCATTTTCATTTGCGAGCAAATTTAGTTTTTGATCACAGACTGATGCAATTTGCGAATAAAAATCAGAAGCATCTTAAGTTCACTTCAACAATAATCGTGCGTTCACTTACGCTTCGTTCTGTTCAGAAGTCCACACAATGATGCTGTAGGCCACACGATGTCTTTTGAATATGCCTCCAATTTTGCCCGGATTTTATTGTTATTATATGTAAGTTATACAATTATTCAATAGTATATTTTTATTTATCCTTGTTCAGTAAACCTTCTTTATAATAGCCTGTATACATGTACATTTGGCAGCTTGGACATAATGTCGAGCTGAATTGAAATTGGAAAAAAAATACATGGTGTGACGACATCTAGCCTTTCTCGAGCAAACCTAATTGCACGGCACAGTCCTTTTTCTTCCTCTGACCACCTATAGATATGTCCACGAAGCATAGCGTCTCTACCGGCTCACTCCAGATGGTTCAGGGAGAGATTCAAACCAAACGTCAAGATGTTCCTGGACGTAAATGACATCGCAAACTTGGATAACTCGTCGTTTTATGATCTACCGTTCGGCCTCAAGAATGAGAACCTTACACGTAAGTATAGACTGTACCCAACCGGTTCGTACTGGGTCGAAATCTGGTCTGCCTCCTAGCCTCCCACTACCCCCCCCCCCCCCCCCCCCCCATAAGAACAGGGTGGTTGGGGTGACCTGCTGGGTTAAACCGTCAAGAGTTTATAATCAAAACGACATGGGGAGACCTAGGCATGTCTCCGAAAGCTATTAGGCTGATACTCGCATTGACCACCGTCGTTGATGAAACTTCGGTTGCTATCAAAGATGGCGGTCAATGACGTCACTTGCAATCCATCTTAGTTTTAGCCGCTCCTCGCAAATGTGATAATGATTAAACTCACGCAACCGTTCATACATTATTGGTTGGCAGTGGAGTTGCTAATTAGGCATGCGTCACGCCACAACTCATTATGTGTTGCTAGTGTTTAATAGTACGCATTATAACACACCTGTATTCTGGTTGGCTGAAACACGGTCACGTGGGATGAACTAATGTAGGCTAGTGATCGCGCGCGCGTGTTTTGCGGGAATAGTACCAGAGCGGACTATAGTCTTTGCAAATAGTGCAAAATACCTTTTTCTGTTCTTAATTGACATTTACGACCGAGCTGTGTTATAAAACACGTTATTGACTTGCATAATTCGGTAACTAGTGTGCATTACGTCTATTCCCCCTCGGGCCTGTGAATGACCAGAAGAGGGGCCTATATTTCCTTCGGCCTCGGGAAATAGGTCGCTGTTCTGGTCACTGAAAGTCCCTCGTGGAAATAGATGTGTACTAGTTACTTCGTTGCCAGTTAATATCTGTATACTGTCTGCTGAACGCATCCATTTTTTGCACTTCACAATATCAACCAATGTTAAATTGAATAAAAAAAAAATAATAATAATAAAAAAAAAACAGTTTTAAAGTTGTTAAGCCTCTTCAAAACAAACCAATTAAGTTTACAAGTAAATTCAATTTGTAGTAAGTGAGCCGCTATATTTTGGCGCAACCAAGACTAGTGTACACATAATGAATGTTTATGAGTGCAATGGTGCGAATATGAGTTGAAAGATGGAATTTTCTATTCAACGAGGCGGAGCCGAGTTGAATGGAACATTCCAGCTTTCAACGAATGAACATATTATTGGCACCATTGCACGAATGAAAAACATTCATTATTTGTTTTATATAACATCCAAGTAGATCTTTGCCATTTTGATTGAAAGATACAACTTTCAAAACAAACAAAGCGTTGGCCTACAATTTTTAATAGACTGTGCAAGTCTCGCGCGCACCGGAGCGAGAAAACACGACAACTGAAGAACTTTATTTTTTTATGAATCAAATCTTTGCTTTAATTTATTCTTAATGCTGAATCTGAACAACAAAAATACCCTATAGAGCTTGTTTAAATTAGTTTTAGCTTTTTAAACAAACACACAATTATCGGTTAAAGTCTATGTATGGACAAAAGTAAAACTCTGGGACAAGGATGTTTGTTTGATCTTAAATTTTTTGAAACCCCTTTTGTAAATCTACGCCCGAATGTGAAACTGCTAAAAGCTGGTTTATACGCGGACGCACGATGGTCGCAAGGGCGTTAGATAAACGCGTGACGCAGTTTAAAGAGGAAGCCGACGCCTAAACGACTAATGAAAAAGCTTTTCACCCCGCGCGACCAAAACAAGCGTCTGCGTAAGTTTCGTGATCGGAGATGGGCAGAAATTCTTAATTTTTACCAAGTAACCTGACCTGAGGTCAAGTTTAAATATCGGTTTTTCTTCGTTATTATGTTGACTTTATTTTTACTTTTATATATGATGTTAATTAGTATTACATTTTTAACAACATGTGTCATTTTTATGGTCATAAACTACATTAAACTAAAGTAATGGACAAAACAAAATCTCCCCAACGTAAAACTCCATAAGGTTGGGACCACAATGGTCCCGGAAGTTCAAATCCGCGCGAGACTTGCACAGTCTATTGTAGAATCCGAATGCTAGTATTAGTAATTTTACTAATATTATTCCTTGCAGTAACACTGCTGCGTTACAAAGACACGCGCACGCAGTGATGTTTTTACTCAGCTTTTTCGTTCCATCCGAAAAGTACCATTGCACGCTGGAACGAAAAAGCACGGTGAGTGACTCAGCGTGCAATGGTACTTTTATTTGCTATCACGTGACGGACAATCCTCCAATCAAATGGTATATAAAATGATAATGTTAACGTAGGTAAATACTATGGTCAGTAGGTATCCATGAACATTTCTTGCCTTATTTGTTAAAGTCACCTGGAAGTGGTATTTTTTTTAAATAAAGCTTTTGTCACTAAAATATGTGTTTTTACGAGAGGAATGTGAATAAAAAGTTAACTAAGGTTTAAAAATATTAGTTTTGATTGTATTTACAAATTTACGAGTAGGCCCCGACCCGAGAGGGCGCTGTTCGTGACGTAATTCAAGGCGCGATATTTGAAGAGAAAATTTGTAGTCAGGCCCCCGTACATTACGTCTTTCAGATACCTTCTTCAATTTCCCACTAGCTGGAAAAGTTGTTGGGACGGCGTCGTGTTTAAGAATGGCTCTTCTCGTCATGTCAAATGAGTGGTGTATCCCAGCAAGACGGGTCGAAGTGTTCGCTGCATAGCGCTGAAAAAGACGTCGGATCGGACCACTTTGCTCTAGTTAATCTGACTTTCGCAGCCCACAACCGCCTATACTTGGGATCTGCAGGAAATAGATGAAGACTGACCCCATCTTTAGTTGTTTTGCTGCATCCAGCAGCAATACACCTGGTCGGCATTGCCGGAAAAATGCCAGAAAAAGGGGTATAAATCGTGACAACAATTACTCAAAAAATTGTTTTATTGTTAATAAAGATATACTCTTATGTTTAAAAGAAAAAAATCCTATTTCCAGGTGCCTTTAACAAAATAACACCTGAAATTGTCTTTGACTCATTTCAGTCTTGAAGGACATATTACGTCATCCAAAGTTTAAGAACCCCTCAGTCAGCTCGTTGAGGGCGGGCAAGGACTGCCTGAGCTGTGCCGTGGTTGGCTCTGGTGGTATACTGAACGGTTCGCACGCCGGCCGCGAGATCGATTCACACGACCTTGTTTTCAGGTAAGAGGTGGTTCAATGCATTGGACACTAATTGGTTAATATTCTAAATAATTGTTCGCATAAAAACCCAACGAGCAATGGAGAGTTGTTGATTTGCTCGGCCCCAGCGGCCAGTCTATCCAGGACCGCTGGGATGGGCTAATCGGCTTGCACAGATTCTTGTTCAGGAAGTACGTCATATGTGCAGTGCATAGAAATATGGTGCAGTGTGAGTGTGATGCATGATGGGGCTGCGCATTATTAAAGGGTCTATGTAACTTCTGTAGGAAAAAAAACACAATGTCTACAGATTTACACTAAACTTACACAGTTTGAAGATAATGATAGTAGAAAGCTTCCCTGAAAATATTACGTGCTGAGGTGCTGTAGTTTTTGGGAAATGAGTAAAACAATGTCATGAAAATAATTTTCGTCTCATGAGACGAAAATTATTTTAATCATTTACAAACATATTTTCATGACATTGTTTTACTCATTTCTCAAAAACTACAGCACCTCAGTAAGTAATATTTGAAGGGAAGCTTTCCACTATCATTATCTTCAAACCCTGTAAGTTTAATGTAAATCTATGGACATTTTGAAAAGGTACCCAAATCCTTTAAACCAATGAGCGTGCATGATACGTTTGCCCATGCAAATGGCAAACGGGGCACTTTTTGGCCGCCTAAGTAAAATTTGATTAAAAAAAAAAAAAAAAAAAATTGGTATCTGAAAGGAGAAAAGGAGTTGGCTTACTTTTCTGCCGCCAGGGTAAAGTTTGCCTTTAGGTGGCAGACAAGCAGAGAGATAGAAAATTGCATTTTCACAAAACGTTGAATCTGCTTTTCTACTATTCTCATAGCAGATAAGAAATGACCACTTTTCGTCCGCCAGTAGTAAAGGAGATAACGTAAAACCTGCTTTTCTGGTAACAGAAAAGTAGAAATGCATTTTCGCAAAACGTTCAGTCTGATTTTCAGGTAGCAAAAAAGTAAAAAAGTAGAAAAATTCATTTACAAAGACATTTATAGTCATGCTGAAAAAGGGGTTGGACTTTGTTTGCATTCCAGATTCAATATGAAACCATTGGGGATAACAATTATGTAAGCTGTTTGAAATAAAAACACAATGGGTATAGTCTAGGTCATGATATTTAATACGTGACGTCATCACCCTGCTATAGACGATGTGACCTATGTTTACATTCAAACCGCCCTCTGTTGACAAAACACTATATACGTCATGTTTCGCCGGGCACTGAGTTGCGTAGTCATATAGTAAGATACACTTTCTAGCTGGCTGCCAAGACACAAAGGTTTTGCCCGGCGGTATGCGCGCGAATCATCTTATGGTTTTCGTGTGACGTCGGAGGTCACATCGTCTATAATAAGAGGTTAAACGATGACGAAACTAATGATGGAATCGCACATGTACAATGCAATGTAATACGAATGTCCACGCATCCAGGAAGAATTGTTTCCTATATAGGAATACACGATCTGAGAATCATTACCGCGTTAATTCTCGTATTTAAATTGGGGACATAAAAACTTGTATCTTTTTACCAAAAGTGAAATGTTTCTCAACATGCCTTCTAACAAGACACTTCTTTTATTGACTTTTGTGATTATAGGTTGAACAAGGCGGTCACTTATGGAAAGCACGCCGACAACGTCGGACAAAAGACGAATGTGTACATTTTCTTCCCCCAGTCGGCCCATCTCCAAACTTTGAAAACAACGGTAAATAAAGTGTTGTTTAATATTTTGTTTTAAAATAAAATTATTTTTTTGTTTTGTAGGAATCCTTTTTATGAAACTGGTTACTTGTCAGAACATAATATTTTGTTCACTCTTGAAATAAGTTAATATGGATGTATGACATAATGTAGGACTGCCGAGAGAGAGATGGATAAACTTGATGCATGCCATCATGTGGTGCTATGTGGTGAATGCATGTACACTTTTACATGAATATACAGTTGATTCTGCACACAGTTGTGCCATCCTACAAAACCAGTATACTTGCAGAATATTTTTCCAATTAATTTTCGTTTCTTTATTTCAGAATGTGAGTTTGTTGTACGCCATGTTCAACTCATTTGATTTAACCTACGCTGCTGAAATGTTCGGGATTGGCAAGTAAGTATTGTATTAGACTTGTTCCCTGTCCTTATCTGCAGGGACAGGGACATATGTTGGTGTTATGTATGTCATGTACGTCACAGACTTAACTGCGAATCTAAAGAACAATGAAGCCCTTTATATAAGAGTCGACTGAACTGATTTTGCCGTCAAGCTAGTAATAATATTGTTTTTTAATGTACAAAGCAAAGTTTACGTTTATTACGTGGTGGTTAAATGAATATGTTTTGTCCCCCCCCCCCACAGGAGAAACCACAAGTTACGAGCTGACCCCACTAAACTCAAGATAATCCACCCAAATTTCTTCCGCTACGTCTTCGCCAAGTACCTGGATGGCAAATCCATGAAGCCCACAACGGGTAAGTTTTAGGGACCGTAATGCGCGGACGCACGAGTCTCACGAGGATCAGGGCTCATTAAGCGCAACAACATTATGCTTACCAAAACAGGGTTACCAGCCATTATACCATATTACACGTACACTTGGTGACTGGTATGTTGCTTATTTCTGCTAGGCAAACAATTCTTAAGCAAGATCTTCTGCTTTTAAGCAGCTCTATTAAATTGGGCCCTGATGGCAAATTCACATGGTTACGACATTATGATGGTACCATCTCGGTCATTTCCCTGTGTTCAGTATAGCAGTAATGGACCCTAATAAATTCATTGCACAAAAAAGAACCAGACTATATTTTTTTTCTTCCAGCCTCGGTTTGATTAAATTGAGTTTTATGTGAGAAAATCAGGATTTCCACACACCGTGATAATGGGCTTGAGGACCACATGCTTGGCTGAACAGACCTTAATTATTAGCAAGGTATTCAAGCAATGTGAGGGAAGTTATTCCCTTTTCTATGGTAACACGTTTTCAATGCTACCACTTTTAAAGGTTACCACTTTTCGAGGTAACCACTTCTCGAGGTAACCACTTTTCAAAGTAACCACTTTTCAAGGTAACCACTTTTCAATGCTACCACTTTTAAAGGTTACCACTTTTCAAGGTAACCACTTTTCAATGCTACCACTTTTAAAGGTTACCACTTTTTAAGGTAACCACTTTTCAAGGTAACCACTTTTCAAAGTAACCCCTTCTTTAGATTACCACTTTTCTAGGTAACCCGTTTCAAGGTAATCCTTTCCAAGGTAACCCTTTTCAAGGTAACCACTTTCAGGGTCACCCTGTTGGTAACCACTATTCAGGGGTTACCCCTTTTCAAGGTAGTCACTTTTCACGAACAAAATAGCATTTTTTAAAGCAAGTTTTATGGTTTGTAGAATTTGGTTGTTTCTAATGATTGCCTTTTGTAATTTGGCACCCGTGCCACGATCTGAGACAAAATAATGAAATAAATGTATTGTTTTTTCCCTACTCAGGGGCGGTTGCAGTCATGCTCGCCTTGCACCTATGTGACTCTGTAACCATCTACGGGTTTGGATACGATCCACGCTACACAATGCATTACTACGACACGAGATTCATCAAGCGCTCGTACAAATCGACGTGGACGCATGACGTCGAAAACGAGAAAAGACTTTGGGACAAACTGCACGATGATGGCGCCATTCGCTTTTTCAAGAGAGACACGTGACACGTGTTGTGGCCTTCTTTGTTGACACAGACAAAATAAAACTCGCCGCGGATTGAGTCGATGTGGAATTCTGTTAAGCTTTGCCTTCACCAGGGCCCATTTGCATAGAGTTGCTTAAGCAACAAATCCTTGCTTTAGTAAAATCAGATTACCGGGCCAAGCCCCCACTCAATGTTATGCTAAGAACAGCTATATACCAGTGAGTCATAAGCAATGTATATATGGCATGACATTTTTGGCCAGTAACATGCGTAAAATAAATGAGCTATTTTCGTGCTTAAGCATTTTTTTTGTGCTTAAGCAGCTCTATGAAATTGGCCCCAGGTCAGCAGCAGGATTCTCCTGTCTACATCTGCGAGGATAAAGACGGGTACTTTCTTTTCAGAACCAGAGATGTCATTGGATTGAATGACGTCATTGGATAAACGTGCAGTGACGTAAGCTTTCTATATCTGTCCGAATCATCTTGAAAAAGATGCTTGTCTTAGGCGAGTTAGGGGTCAAAGACGCAGAAACTGCATAAATGTCGCTAACATGCATTACATCGGCAAGGTATTTTGTCAGAATTTCAGTATTTTACTTCCTGCTTAAAGGAACACGTTGCCTTGGATCGGTCGAGTTGGTCTTTGAAAAGCGTTTGTAACCGTTTTTTATAAAATGCATATGGGTAGAAAGATGTTGTAAAAATAGAATACAATGATTCACACAAACATGCCTCGAAAATGCGTGGTTTTCCTTTTACCTCGTCGACTAACACGTCGGCCATTTATGGGGGTCAAAATTTTGACTCCCATAAATGGCCGACCATGTTAGTTCGCACAGTGGAAGGAAAACCACGCAATTTCGAGGCAAACTTGTGTGGATCATTGTATTCTACTTTTAAAACATCTTTTCAACCATATGCATTTTATAAAAAACGGTTACAAACGCCATATCAAGCAGCCACATCAAGGAAATTTCATAGATTATCAAAGAATACGTTCAATTCCCATAAAAAGTGAAAAGGAAAACGATAATAAATTAAATACATGAAATTTAGGCTGTATATAGGATTAGCAGTTGTCGAAAAGATGTATTAAATTCAACCGAAATCAGTACCATTCGATCATTCGACCATGTTGATACTTTAAAAATTTCAAAATAAATGTCAAAGTCGAAACAATATGATCACCAATGTACACTTATTTCAAGAGCTCAATAGTGTCCAGTGCCTTTAACAGGAGGGTACATTTTTGGGGCTATCATATTATTGATCCCCTCACATCCAGCCCAAAATATGGGGGGGGGGGATAGATTTGTGTAGCCTTTGTTCATCAAGCCCATCATGGAAGTGGATTGATTTCTTTGTCCGTTGTTCATAAAATTGATTTACTCTTTATGAAATACTTAACCAGGACAATCAGTATACAAAAAGAGTATTCAAGGGTGATTTGTATGTTTTAACGTAATATCTACCCATTAAACGTGGTATATTGGAACAGTTGGAAAAATTATTCCATGGGCATTTATTTTCTCAGCTGTCGAACTTTCCCTTGTTTATCATTCTTTGTTTTGTCTGTCTAAAAGGAAACCACAACAGCTTTTTGCTTCACTATTTTCCCATGTGCTGAGCTTAAAGGCAAAGTAAACATTTGGTGTTTGGAACAGTTCGATTGTTTTAAAGGCAGTGGACACTATTGGTAATAATATTGTCAAAGACTAGCCTTCACAGATAATAATGAAAGAAAAAACACCCATGTCACACGAAGTTGTGTGCGTTTAGATGGTTGATTTCGAGACCTCAAGTTCTAAATCTGAGGTCTCAAAATCAAATTCGTGGAAAAATACTTCTTTCTTGAAAACTATGGCACTTCAGAGGAAGCCGTTTCTCATAATGTTTTAAACCATCAAAATCTCCCCATTACTCGTCACCAAGAAAGTTTTTATGCTAATAACTATTTTGAGTAATTACCAATAGTGTCCACTGCCTTTAATCCTATTTAAATGTAGATGTATTCTAACAATAAAGCTAACATTTCAGAATTTCATTTCAAAAGGTGGTCGCGTTTTTTAGATACCACCGAAAATCCGGAGCAGGATGAAAAGTGCGCTTATGCAGGAAGAATAATACACAATAGAAACACATGTTCTGAGAATTCTCAAATTCAAATTTTAGGCCATTAGAAACTGATACTTTTACATAACCACATTTTAGATTCTTGTATGTGTTTGAGTGCTACAAACCAATACGAGAGCAGGTGTCAAAATGCTAAGCATTTTTATCATTGAAACGGAATTCTTACACACTTTCTCTCTATTTTCCTGTATTTCATTATTATAAGATTTCGAGACCTCGAATTCAATTCAAATATTTTTGTGAGAAATTGCTTCTTTCTCAAAAATACGCTTTTACCTCAGAGAGACCCGTTTCTCGCAATGGTTTATACTATCAACAGCTCTCCATTGCTCGTTACCAAATAAGTTTTTATGCTAACAATTATTTTGAGTAATTACCAATTGTGTCCACTGCCTTTAAAGGTGCAAACATGCGTATTAAACAAAAACAAAAAATGTAGATGGAATATCGATTTATACAAAGCCAATAATGCATCAAGCCGTGAAGAATGTTTGAACATCAATTCTAGATTGGTTTACAAACTTATTTTTTCAAACACACAGTTTAACACCATTCACTTTCGTTTAACACCAATCACCTTCGCAGTCTACACTGTATGAAGATTATTATTATTTAAAAATTACACTTCTACCGTTGACGGCGTGCGTCAAAATTGCAGTTCTTTGACGAGTTTTTGTATGGGATGTTGCAACAAAGTGGCTACACAAAAAGAAGCTCTCACATAGTATGCTACTCAAAACGAATGTTTTTCTTGCAAATAAAATCTGTCAACTCAATTTCTTTTTTTATTGAAACAACTTTGAATGAGTTTAGGCAAAGCTAACATGTTGTCGTTTTCGTCTTTAAACTGGATGAGACGTGTGACGACGAGGCAATTAACTGAAAACCCTTTTTTCAGGCAAACTGCAAGACAAATAACCATTCACAAGCGTATTTCCACACTAATAGTATGTGAGGACACGATGTGTAAGACAGTGTATGTAGACTTCCAACGTGTCCCTTTTTGCATGCATTGTGTGTGGTTGCCCGTCCAAGCTGCCTGTAAAAGTTGTCCTGATAGTGTTTAACATTAATTAAGAGTGGACTTTATATTATACAGATAGAGTTTCAGTCGAAACAGGAACTCGTTGGGCACCAAATCCAAGCATTGTGAAAGATGAAGAAACATTAGACCAAAACAGAAACCAATTATTACCTTGGAAAAAAAAAAAACATAAACCCGATCTTGATGATATTGTACACGGTAAATGTCATGAATGCTTGCTTTGAAATTCGTAAAAAGTGCTAACACACAACGGTGTATGGGTAAACAAAGAACATATATTTATTCTTTATCCCCGATGCAAATTTAAAGCCATTAGACCCTTTCGGTACAGACAAAAATAAAAGTTCACAGATTTACAAATAACTTACAGGGTTTACAGAAGGTAATGGTGAAAGACTTCTCTTGAAATATTAGTCCATGAAATGCCTTACTTTTTGAGAAAACGGTAAAACAATATAAATTCTCGTTAGCGAGAATTACGGATTTGTTATAAACACGTGTCATGACACGGCGAAACGCGCGAAAACAGGAGTGGGTTTTCCCGTTTTTACCACTTATCTTCACATGCTATTTGTAGCATCAAACCATGGAGGTAGACATTTCGTCCTTCATGATCAAACATGCGCGCGCACAGAGTTCAACAGGAATCCAAAGTCCACCTTTTTGATGTAGCAGCCTATAGTGATATAGCGATAGCAACAAGAGGCGGGACCAGTAGGCAGCAAGCTCATAATAAACAACCACCGACATCGAACTGTGTGTTATAAGTCTCGAAGACCAGCTCGTTTGTAGTCGTTTAATAAGTCGCTCTGCTGCCGCTGTGTATTGATTGTGTATTATTGTTGTTTACTGTTTGCGCTATGGATGATTACAGCGCACAATACTAGAAGTGTTGTTTTTACCGGAAACCATTGAGGAATGACAGTTGGACTGAATACCTTCTGGACATTTTCACATATCGACACGAGGTAAGTACTGCGAGAGTTATTGTTTCGATGCAAAGCGAATATCAAAACAAGAATTCATTACCTTTACCGTGTACAATGTCATTAAGATCGGGTTTATTTTTTTCTCTCCCAGTATTGGTTAAAGTTAAGAAAAGGTGTCGTGGCCGAGCGGATAAGAGCATCAGACTCAAGTAATGGTGGCTCATCGGGATGTGGGTTCAAATACCGGTCGCGACACTTGTGTCCTTGGGCATCGCTTAACCAATGCTTCTCTCTACCCATGATATTTTGGAGTGCGGTAACTCGCAGCGCCGAAAGGGTCCAATGGCTTTAAGGCCCAGTGTCTTTAAAGACAGTGGAAACTATTGGTAATTGTCAAAGACCAGTCTTCTCACTTGGTGTATCTCAACATATACATAAGATAACAAACCTGTGAAAATTTGAGCTCAATCGGTTGTCGGAGGCGAGATAATAATGAAAGATAAAACACCCTTGTCACATGAAGTTGTGTGCTTTCAGATGCTTGATTTCGAGATCTCAAATTCTAAACTTGAGGTCTCGAAATCAAATTCGTGGAAAATTACTTCGTTCTCGAAAACTACTTCACTTCAGAGGGAGCCGTTTCTCACAATGTTTTGTACTATTAATACCTCCCCATTACTCGTCACCAAGTTAAGTTTTATGCTAATATTTATTTTGAGTAATTACCAATAGTGTCCACTGCCTTTAAGGCCCAGTGATCGGGGGGGGGGGGGTAATAATGTTGGAAACACTTTGATACGCCTTTCGGGCGGTGATAAAGTGCTATTTTATCTAAAAATCGATATCTATTTCAAAGACAGTGGATACTATTGGTAATTGTCAAAGACTAGTATTCACAGTTTGTGCATCTCAACATATGCATAAAATAACAAACCTGTGAAAATTTGAGCTAAATCGCTCGTTGAAGTTGCGAGATATTAATGAAAGAAAAAACACCCTGGTCACACTAAAGTTGTGTGCTTTCAGATGCTTGATTTCGTGACCTCAAATTCTAAACTTGAGGTCTCTAAATCAAAAAACGTGAAAAATTACTTCTTTCTCGAAAACTACGTCACTTCAGAGGGAGCTGTTTCCCACAATGTTTTATACTATCAACAACCGTTCCCCATTTTATTACTCGTAATCAAGAAAGGTTTTATGATTAAAATTATTTTGAGTAATTACCATTAGTGTCCACTGCCTTTAATATTATTTCAAGCTAAATTTGTTGAGATATTGCCAAAAATCCGGAGCGGCTAGGAGCATTCAGGAAGAATAATAGTAGCACATAGTCTGAGAAGCATTACTGCATTAACGCTTCTCATATTCAAATTTGGGGGTATAACGTTTATATGTTTTTACATGTAACCACACTATTTCTAAGTCAAATGTTTCTATCGAAAGCTGCTGTATGCTTCTAACCAAGCGTGTTGGTTGTCATGAATATTTTAAGAGCCCAACATAAACCTTCCTATTCAGGCTTTTATTTCGTAGTGATGGTTATAGGGATTTCTGCTTGATACTATAACACTATAGCTGACCCCTAACCCATGTACATGTGATGTTTCATTTGTTTTGCTTTTCCTTTCTCATGGTTTTGTGTATTTTTTTTTCATTTACATGTTGGCTTATCCAGTATGTGTCTCTTAAAATTTGGTTTTATTATCAATAAATAATACTATAAAAAAAAAAAAAAAAAAAAATTATGTTTTGCTATTTTATAGTTTTGCTATTTTATGGTATTATCCATGCTAACGGTTCATATAGTTATACAAATAAACTCTATGACTTTGACGTCTAAAAAAAAGGGGGAAAAATGAAAACATGCGGGCAAAATACTACAGCGTAAATCATTGAGATCACCGTAAAACTGCTTGTAGTTTTATGGCACAAACCCGGGCCACCAAGCCTTCACGTGCACTGATTACTCAAACAAACTTTTCACACAGATCGTACAGATTATGAACTATTTATTTACAACTATTACACATGATACCCAAATATAAAGCTGCTTAAAATAAACGAGGGGATTACGAAAATTCTTAAAGGGACACGCTGCCTTGGATCGGGTGAGTTGCTCTATATATGAAAAGCGTTTGAAACCGTTTGTTATGAAAGGCATAATAAATGGTTGGAAAGGTGTTTTAAAAGTAGAGTATAATGATCCACACAAATGATCATGCCCCCAACTTACACGCCTTTTCCTTATACGTCGTGAAATAACACGGCACGCCATTTTGTGGTCAAATTTTTGACTCCACAAAATGGCCGACCGTGTTTGTTCTCACAATAAAAGGAAAAGCGTGAGCAATTTCGAGGCGTAGGTGGATCATTATCTCTTAAAACACCTTTCAAAGCATATCATGACAATTCGGTTTCAAACGCTTCTTTAAAAGCGTTTGAAAAACCACCAAGGTAACGTGTTCCTTTAATATTCACAGTGGTATACGTGTTTAAAGCATGCACGCACGAAGATTGGAACTGTGCAAATAATATTTGAATCATATTACCCGTTTTTGGTTTCGCCTGTGATTGTACGAAGTCCCGGTATAGCAATTTGTTTTTGTATGCACTACAAAATTGCCACATGTATTATTGCTTTCCATTAGGGACATCTTTCGTCTTCTAAATCGATTTCAAAAAAGGGAATCCTTTTGTAGCCCAACGAAGGGGGTGTCCCTTTAAGTAACTGCACGTTTATCAAATGAAATCATTGTATCAGATGAAATCACTGGTTCTGTTAGACCTCAACAAAAAATATGCATACAATAAAAAAACCTGTTTAAATCACATTAGGTCTTCATGATTTGTTTTTTCTTCGCGGATAAAGACATGGGGCCAGTCTAATGATGGTGTTTTCCCAGATGCGGGTCGCCATTTTGTTTACGGCACTACGAAGCTGCCACTGTCGTAGTGCTTTTCAATGGGAGTTCTTTCCTTTCTGAATCGATTCAAAAGGGGAATCTTCAAACAAAAATCAGGAAAATATTTGAGGATGCCAATTCTAAATAGCAGAAGAATCAATTGCATCTGGGTCGGTCCAAATAATGAGGTCGGGGTCTTTCTAAGTGTTTTAGTTCTCGGAAGCCCTTGAAAATATTGATATTAAAAACAATATTAATCCGACAATAATCTGATCGTTCAGCATCAAGGCCAATTTTTCACAGAAAAAACCCCAAAACATATATATCCGTATTTTTTATTGGGCTTGATTGTCTACCCCACAATTATAATACTCTACAAAATAGCCGGCGTTGTACTTAGACTATAATTAGACTTCGATTATTATTAATGTCCATAACGGAAAGTATTTTCTTGGTAACTTTAGTTTTTGTAGATATATTTTTATTAATACAATTTTAAAATTTGATGTGTTTGTGTCGCTGGGCACCTCTGAAAAACAGTGTTTCACTGAGAGGTTTCCCCAGAGTAAATAAGAAATACATAAAAATCTCACTCTTCTACTGCAAACTAAAAGCCATATAACAACTTAAAGAGTGTCCACACTCTCGGTTTTTACACGAAATATATGTCAGCATACAAACTCACTTGGAAATGGGCAATTGTATACGGTGAGTTGTTGCATAGTATAAAACATTGTGAGAATTAATAACTTCATCTGAAGTAACGTAGTGATTGAGAAAAAGGTAATTTCTCACTTGAACATTTGAATCTGAGAAAGACTTCAGGCTTGAAGCCTTTCTCATGCATTTGGAGGCATACAAATTTGTGACCAATTGAGCCAAAGTTTACACAGGCTTGTTATTTTATGCATGGTACACACCAAGTGAGAATACTCAGTTGTTCATAGACAAATTACCAAAGGTGTTCAGTGCCTTTAAGGCATAGGTGGATCCCAATTTAAATAAACAGTTACAACAACAAACACCAAAACTGAAAAGAAATTATAATAAATTAACATTTATAATGCGCCATGTTTTTGGTCACAAAGTAAACTCTTTTATTTTATGCATAGGCCTATATGTCGGGATATAGAAGTGAGAATACTGGTCTTTGGCAATTACCAAAGGTGTCCAGTGCCCTTAAATAAGGGAATACCAGGGGTAGCGACGAGTTTTTAAAACTGCTATTTAAATCTGCAGGGTCGTGGCCGTGCGATAAAGGCCCGAGCGTTTCGGATATGCATTCGTACAGGTTATAACAGCTCCAGCTGGTCATTCTAAGCCGTTTAAACACCCCTCGTGACGCACTCTCCACCAAAAGGAATAGCTGAGTCATTTATGAATAAAGCATTACACCTACCGTTTCAACTGGCTCCCTTATGCATGGAAGACTCGGGGCTCGGCAATATTCCCATTCTCCAACTTCGCCGATCATCACCACTTTCACTTCAGCTATCGCTTAAAAATATTGGCTGAAATGTTGCTGGTTGATCTTATCTGGGCTATCTTAAAACTTTCTAGGAAGGTACTCCCAAACCTTGATCAGTAAGGTCAGCTATTGGGTTCTGTCCCTGCCGTTCACCTCTGTATACCCCATTCGATTCCCGCACCAAGAGCCTTGCATGTGGACCGGGTTTTTCAGTTACTGTGATTGCGTATAGGTCTTCCCTACATAAGGGGTTTCCTCCCATGTCTAAAACTGAAATGTCTTCATTGTCTCCTTCTAAAATAACAACTTGTAGTGATGTTTCTTTTATAGTATGCTCTGTCGACTATAGATTCAGATTAAGATATTCTTGATCACTTCATTATTAGGTACAGCTCATACTCTTAATGCTATACCGCACTCTTCAATACGCTGTCGGTCTCCCCTTCCATCACCATCAACTAGCCGGGCCGACTCGGTCCTTTCAGGCACAACGGGCGAGGGCACCGGGTCCCAGGGCCGCCCTGGGTGCAGCGCGAGACCCCGCCGCTCGGAGTACCGCAAAGAACGGCTATGAGCCAAATTCCCTTAGGAATTTTCTTTCTGTTCCTTACAAGAAAACCAGCTCTTTGTTAACCAAAATAGCCTGTCTAAAATTAAGCATAAGCACAAAGGAAACTCGCTGCATAGGACTTGTAACGTAATTCCACGCCCTAGACATTTTTGCAGGGATTTGGTAAAACGTATGCGAAATAACTCCTTGTTGTCATGCTTTCACCTTTTGTTCCTATAGCTGTGAAATAACGACAGAATCATTCATTTGGGTGGGGTGTATGGGTAGATATGGGAATATTTGAAGGCACGCCAGTCTTGTCTCTGGTATGATTAATTGGTGTATCCAAACGTATACATACAATAACGCATAAATTATGTAAACATTTGAACTTAATATTGCACGAGAACAATGAATGAAAAACACCCTCGTTGCACGTTCAAACGCCTAATACTCGTTTCAAGGTTTCAACCTTTGATTTTGACCACACTATACAAATGTGAAATATACGTTACAATAGACATAACACACAAGTTGTTATGCTAACAGTTATTTCGATTATTTACCAACGGTAAATATTTTCTTTTTAAATGAGTAAAAACATCAAGTTCTGAAAACCGATAGTGCATAGGCCCAAAAGGTTTTTTCCCCTCTAAATTCTTATGAATCCGGTAAGCGGTGACAGATCAGGCTTAAGCTTTCACCATAGTTTTGTTATTTTGTTTATATTATATTGAAACCAACGATTCTTTTCAGACCCCCCCCCCCCACACACAACCACACACTCATTTAGAGATCATCATTACATGCTGTACCGCAAACCTTTCTATATCGTGTTTCCACCATGCTAAGTTTCAAATTCTACGAATAATAATATCGATTTACACGAAGCATATTGATACACATGCATGTCCTTAACAATGGCCGCGTGCTTAATCATAATACTTTATATAAAAGATTAAAAAAATACATGATCTAGGTAGTAAACAAACAAACAAAAATTAAAAAAATGACAAAATCACCAAGACACGCGAAACACACAAAATCATAAAGAAAGAACATGCTTAAACCAAAATAAAGTTTGGAATTAATAGTGGATAAATCAAATGTACGTCTGTCTCTTGCTGATAAACTATTTTTTACATATGTTTTTTTTTTTAATAAACTAATTTTTGTAATTTACATTTTGTGATATCGATTGCCCATTGATGAAAACGGAAATAGGTTACCGATGTCACACCTGCAGCTTGGACATAATCTGCCAACTGCAGTTGTTGATTGTGCGTTATAAAAAAAAAAAAAAAAAAAAAAAAAAACTTATATCATGTTAAGTTGAATAATTAAATAAAAACCACGCATAATAAAAAATAAAATTGCATACACGGATGCATAAAGGCAGTGGACACTATTGGTAATTACTCAAAATAATTATTAGCACAAAACCTTACATGGTAACGAGTAAATGGGAGAGGTTGATAGTATAAAACATTGTGAGAAACGGCTCCCTCTGAAGTGACGTAGTTTTAGAGAAAGAAGTAATTTTCCACGAATTTGATTTCGAGACCTCATGTTGAGAATTTGAGGTTTCGAAATCAAGCATCTGAAAGCACATATCTTCGTGTGACAAGGGTGTTTTTTTTTCATTATCTCGCAACTTCAACGACCGATCGAGCTCAAATTTTCACAAGTTGGTTATTTTTATGTATATGTTGAGATACACCAAGTGAGAAGACTGGAAATTGACAATTAAATAGTGTCCACTGCGTGTGCAATCGCAAATTCATGAAGTAGCGTTAACATAATAAAGTAGCTGCTTATTATGTGGCCAAACAGACCCAAAAACAAAACCAACACCAGTTCATTTTAATTAAAAGTGTGTAATTAGTTCTTCTGCATGTACGTTACACATGCATTAATGTTCCATTGGTTATTAGGATCGTGTATGTCATGTACGTATATTTTTATTAAAGAAATGTTGAATTCGCATTGGAGATAAAACAAAATTATACTTTTGGTTTTTACCCTTACACAAATATGTGTGTAACAATATTTGAAAATTTATGCAAGTTTAACATCTGTAATATTATTTCCATTGTTGTATTTTGGTTTATGTCTTTCTTAGATGTGTTTTTATGTAGCCATGATAGCATCGGAGTTAAAAGCTTTGGTGTCACCGTTATTAGTTGAAGGAACATTACAGAATTGGTTTTTGCTAACAAAACAGTTGCCGACAGTGTAAGCACTTTATGTAATCCACCATATATAAACTGACAAACCTGTATAAGTTTGAGACCGATCGGCCGTCTGGGTCACGAGAGAATAGTAAAAAACAGATTCCACATTTTGCATTGCATCGATGCAAAAAAATGAATAAATGAAAAATGAATAAAACGCTCACTGAGCGATAAACTCAAAGACGCGATGTTAGATTATTTAATTCTCATCAAATATGACATTTCAGACGGAAATATTCCAAGGGATGTTTTCTACTATCATCATCATTAGACCATGTAAGTTTTATGTAAACCTGATCTTCACGATTTTTGTATTTTTTTTTTTTAAATTATAGAATATTGGTGTTCGTGGGTTGGCCCTGGAATGGTTTAAGAGCTACTTAACACACAGAAAACAATTTGTTTCGTATAATTCTAGACAATCATCCAATAAATATATTTCTTGTGGAGTTCCTCAAGGTTCCGTATTAGGTCCTCTATTGTTCATTATCTATATAAATGATATTTGTAATTCGTCTAGTTTGATCTCCTTCTGTATGTTTGCAGATGATACAAGCCTTTTATATAAACACCACAATGTTGACGTAGCTATACAAAACCTTAACGTAGAGCTCGTTAAAATAAGTAACTGGCTTCTAGCAAATAAACTGTCAATTAATGTTCTGAAAACAAACTATATCATTTTCTGTGCTAGGCAAAGAAAATATGTGCGCCATGTACCCCTCTGTTTAAATGGCAGTGCTCTAAACCAAACAAAGAGTTGTAAATTCTTAGGTATTAATATTGATGAGAACTTGTCCTGGAAAAAACACATACATGTTTTAACCACCAAAATCTCAAAAAATGTTGGTATTATGAATAGATTGAAATATTTTCTACCGCAAAAGATTTTGTTAACTTTATTCAATGCATTCATTCTTTCATATTTAAATTACGCAATATTATCCTGGGGTCACGGAAAGGCACTATGTAACAAACTTTTACTATTGCAAAAGAAAGCCGTTAGAATTATTACAAAAGCCAATTATCTTTCTCATTCAGCTCCTATATTTGCCGAACTTAAAGTGCTCAAATTTAATGACCTGTATCGTCTGAACTTAAGTAAATTCATGTTCAAGAACAAATACCGCCTGTTACCTAATAGCTTTAATGAAATGTTTATTTTAGCTTCATCATTACATTCCTATGGTACTCGTAAAGCATTGAAGGGGGATCTGTATATTAATCACAATAGAACTTCAATTCATAAAAATAGCGTTGTGCAACGAGGAGTAGAATATTGGAATAGTCTTCCCATACATTTTAAGCAACCTTCTACAATCAGTACATTTTCAAGAAAACTTAAACACCACTTGCTAGATACTTATCTGTAATGCCATCAAAATCTAATGTTGTTCTTTTTAATCGTTTGCTTTGTTTGGTCTCAGCTGTCAGCTTGTGTATACCTGTGTGTCTGTTTTGTCTCTCACATAGAGAATACTTTGGTACACTAGTAGTAATCGGCGTCTTAATTCACGAAAGCGAGATGTCGGGTTTTTTTTTTTTTTTTTTTTTTTTTTTTTTTCATACTGTCGCATTATTTTGTTCTCTGATTTTTATCATCATTGATATAAGGCAAATTTATGTACCTGTTACCTAATAGCTTTTTATTTATTTAATCGGCAATCACTCTACCTGTATTTTCGAAACAACTACAAAAACTACTACTCAAATGCATATTCCTTATAACCCTATAATTCATGACTTTAATAGTACGAGTCCATTTAATGATGACTCGCCTTTGTGTTGTTTGTAGGCCTACACCTATCGTCTGACCATGTTGTCCCTTGTCTTTGTCTTTGTTTGTGTTCCTTGGTATCATGTTTGTCTGTCAATAGGTTAGGGCACAAAAGCATTTTGCTTCACCTTACACCTAAATGTTGTCTTTAAATACTACATGTTTATTTTTTTGAAGTATTGTGTACCTAATCATACCTCATACTATATTGCTTGTTTTAATTTTGACATAAATGTACGCTATTGTATTATTGTTTTGTATGACAGCATTGAAATAAATGTACTGATTATATATATCTTACCAATTCTGTAACAATCCTTTTCAGGCTTGTGCACCTGTCCTATTGTCCTTGTTGTATTGTTTTATTCATCATATTTTACTGTTCTTGCTCTTATCATATAATAATAAAATGCTTTCAGGCAGTTGTGCTGAGATGGAAGGTATACCGATCAAAGGTATACCGATCAAATGATTTGATTTGTAAAGATATGTACTTACATTTTGATAGATTGATGGATTTCCTCATTTTTTCCTGTCGTAAAATTTTAATATGTTTATAATAATTTTGTTATGCGCCTGTATTTATATGTGTACATGTTATGGAATGGGCGCAATATAAAATAATAAATTATTATGATGATGATTATTTATTTTTTTACGTGCAAGGCTTTTTAGCCCTTAGTCTTTTTTAGGGGGGGGGGGGTAAATAAAAAATAAAATTATTAGTAAATTCACGAGCATGCGTCTATTTTATGTTGATTTTTGTTCTTGCTCGTCGGTAATATCGTACAACCTTGAGTCTGAATTTGCTCATGCCGTCTAATTACATGTTTCTTCAATTATTGACTGCCATGGAAGTCTCTCACAAGCTACTGGAACGTGGTTTGCTTTGTTGTGTGTTGCGTTGGCAACCGCATGACATCCGCTATTATAGTACGGTTATCACAGGGATAAAGACCTCGTCGCGTAGACCGCCTCGTACTTTGCACGGCTATTTTTTGTTTCATGGTTTGATGCATGCCGTGTGTGGTCTGTCAGTTACTCGCTTTTGTATAGCTTTTTCCCAGCCAATTTCAGCAATAATTATTTGATAACATTATCAACGCATTCAAATTCACACCTCATTCCCCAGTCTTATGACCTTTTACCTGTATCTGTTGTATTGACTTTAGCTCTATACTTTAGCATGAGTATCTTATGCCTGTTTGAAAACAATTTTTTTGTTGACCTTTATTCCAGGCCAAAGAGAAAGTAAACAAAACATTTAAAAAAAAATACAATTCCTGAATCAGGTGGGATGTGGTACGATTTAGGTTCCTATATGGTCAAAGTCAAGGTCAGGTACGGGGTCAGGGTAGAGTCAGGATATTAGAATGAAGATTAGGGCTAGGTTTATAAAATAATATTCATAAATACCTCAGACAGTTTCGCTATTCTTATTGGTGGAGAGCGCGTCACGTGGGTGTGTATAAACCTTTGTTAATGACCAGTCAAAAGTGTTGAAACATGGGCGTGACACGTGAGCTTGCACCTGTGCTTATAAGACAGTTTCTTCATTCCTATTGGTCGAGCGCAACGGCCGGGACAGTTGTGCCTCATCACGCGATACGCGCGACGCGCACAGCATTCCCTTATAAGGAGTTATTTTACTTTTTGACCAAAAGTGTTAATGGTTCTTTTACTGAAAAGGTATTTATGAATTGGAATCAAGGTGTGTTGAATCGGTTTTCAAGTGGTTTAAACCCGCCGAGGCCTGGTTCTTGACAACTCGACTTCGTCTCGGTAAAAGAACCAGGTCTCGTTGGGTTTAAACCACTAGTTGAAAACCTCGTTACCACACATTGATTCCATTAATAATAATACAAATGTGGCTTCTTATATAGCACACATGTCCGTCACCCAGTGACTCTCCTGGCGCTGTAACAGGCAGTTTTTCCTGCAAGATGTGGGACTACGTTTGAATTATGAGACCTAACTCTGATAGCACCATGTAATGTTTTACAAAGTGCTGTGGCGCAATTTGCTGCCGATCAGACCAGGAACACCGGGGCTAATCCCAGTCTCTTTTCGATAATAATGCACTGGGTTTTACATGCGTTACATAACACATGGACCAACGGCTTGACGTCCCATCCGAAGGACGAAGCAATGGTTAAGTGTCTTAAGGACACAAGTGTCACGGCTGGGGATTCGAACCCACACTGTGCTGATCAGAAACACCTGAGTTTAAATTCAGTGCTCTTAACCGCTCGGCCACGACACCTCTTTGTCTATAAACAAAGTTAAATTTAAATTGAGGGATAACAATCACTATATCTAGTTTTCACTGTGTTTTCTTTCAGTTAATAACAGAGGCTGGACGAGTACCGTTGAGCTTATCTTCATTGACGCCACTGGTGACGTATTCAACCCGTGCGGAATTGTTAAGACCAAAACAATTTTAGCAAAAAGACAATGATATGCCGTGTAAAACTGTAATACAGACTCTAAAAAAATGATAGATTTCTGAAAGTTGGAGTAAAAAAGGGATATTTAAAAACAATACACTCTTCAATACCATTTAACAAAACACTGGATATGAACTACGGATAATATCATCCAATATGTTGTCATTTTGTTCAATTCGGCTACGCACCTTTTATTTAGCAATTATTGCCTCTGCTTCTGTCCTGGTTTGGGTAACTTCGCGGCAGCACGCACCAAAGCTGTTGTACCCGTGGGAAGCCCAGAAGGCCGACGAAGTGGTAATCGAGAGGTGGCGAATTGGTAGCCGCGAAGAGACAGTCTCACATAATGATACTGTTCAGAAGGAACTGATGCGATTGCAGAAGCTTGTGATGACGATGAAAGAGTCTATGGGAAACCAAACCAGACCGACAGAGGAGCACAGAGAGGTAGGATTAGTGTCCGAAATGACATTTGTTTCCCTCAAATTCCTTTTACATACCGTTTTAAATGTTATGCTCGCGCGCCTGCACATATTTTGAACTATTGGCTCTAGGTATAGGCTGAAGGTCTTTACAGCAAATGTGTGAGCGTTTAACCTCTGTGACCTGGCACTTGACTTCCTTAACTTGACACTCAACTTCTAGGACTTGAAACTTGATTTATGTTAGGATTCCAGTCTTGACCTTTTGGGTTTAGGACTTGACCTTTAGAAACTTGAGATTTGACCTCTATGACTTGAGATTTGACCTCTACGACTTAGACTCGACCAATAAGACTTGAGACTTGACCTTTATGGCGTGAGGCCAGGGCCCAATTTCATAGAGCTGCTTAACGGTAAGCAAATTTTTTCGCTTAACGTAGCAAAAATAATTGCTTAAAACCATTCGGATTCCATGCTAAACGTACACGAGCTTAAGCACGTAAACAATCTGCGCGCGGAGATTTTATATCGTTTGCTTAAGCAAAACAGAAGAAGGCAGTGTATTTTGCACTGTGTGCATGGCCTAGGGCTGCTTAACGGTAAGCAAATATGTTGGCTTAACGTAGCAACAAAAATTGCTTAAGCGTAAACCTATTTCACCAGCGGTTGCTAGCTTAAGCACGTAAACAAACTGCGCGCGCAACATTTTAGATCGTTTGCTTAAGCGAAAAAGAAGAAAGTACTGACAAAATGGCGGGCGAAATAAATGCGGAGTGCACTCGAGTGGCGATAAAAAAAAAGTCATCACCTTCTGTGTCTGATATGTATTATTTGTAATGGTTCAAAGTGCCCCTCGAAAGGTTTACACACTAATTTGAAAGTAAACAAGAAGATAATTATACATGAATTGTACAGCATGATTCTGAAGCATTTTAGACACTCGTTTATTCGCTACACCTACCATACAAACGCACGTACAATCACCGCTTTGCCGGCACAATAACATCGTTTGCATTTAGTGTTGCACTATGCGCTGTGTGAATAGGGTGCTTAAGCAAAATAGAGGCTTTAAGGACCCTTTTTGTTTGCTTACCTATAAAAGCAAAAATCAAGGGTATGAAATGAAAATTTACTAGGTGCGCCCGTTAAGCACAAAATCGACCGTTACGGGATGCAGCTCTTTGAAACTGGGCCCGGCGCTTAAACAGGGTGCTTAAGCAATGGGACTTTAAGGACCCTTTTTGCTTGCTTGCTTTGCCGTTTTAAGCAAAAAACCTTGCTTAAGCAAGGCTATGAAATGAAAAACTTGCTAGGTGCACCCGTTAAGCACAAAATCGACCGTTAAGCAGCTCTATGAAATTGGGCCCAGATCTCAAAACGAGACATTCCCTCCAGGACTGTTGCGTAATGTTCGTTTAACCCATTTACACTTATCGTTAAAGGCAGTGGACACTATTGGTAATTACTCAAAATAATTATTAGCGTAAAACCTTTCTTGGTGACGAGTAATGGGGAGAGGTTGATAGTATAAAACATTGTGAGAAATGGCTCCCTCTGAAGTGCCATAGTTTTCGAGAAAGAAGTAATTCCCCACGAATTTGATTTCGAGACCTCAAGTTTAGAACTTGAGGTCTCGAAATCAACTATCTAAACGCACACAACTTCGTGTGACAATAGTATTTTTTCTTTCATTATTATCTCGCAAGTTCGATGACCGATTGAGCAAAAATTTTCACAGGTTTGTTATTTTATGCATTTGTTGGGATACAGCAACTGTGAAGGCTAGTCTTTGACAATTACCAATAGTGTCCACTGCCTTTAAAGGCAGTGGACACTATTGTTTATTACTCAAAATAATTGTAAGCATAACAACCCATTGAGTAGCGAGCAACGGAGAGCTGTTAGTGGTATTACACATAGTTATAAACGGCTCCCTCTGAAGTAACCTCTGGATTTTGAGAAAGAGGTAATTGTCACTCAGAATATTGAAAGACTCCAGACCTGAAGCCTTTTTTAGGCATCTGAAAGCACACAGATTTGTGCAACAAGGATGTTTTTTTCAGCCATTTGTCTCTTGTAACTTTGATGACTAGATGAATCAACATTTTTGCAGGTTTGCTGTTTTATGCATGACCGAAGTGAGAATAGTGGTCTTTGACAATTACCAAAAGTGTCCCCTGCTTCAACGTAAGGCTGCTTTAAGTTGTCAAGAAAGGGCAATAAAATGCAATCGTGAACGTTAGAATTGAATATGGTGTTTGTACTCGTTTATAGAACAAATAAAAACTGTAACGATATCCAACCCCCCCCCTCAAAAAGGGGGGGGGGGGTCGGGTCCATTGACAACATTTGGATACAAACCCTTTAGAAATATGCGATAAATCGTTTCTCAGAATCAAATGTTTTTTTATTCCTTCTTTTTATGTTATTGATTTCCAGTCAGCGGGGAATTTCAGACGATATAGTTGAACTGGATGCTTACTGTACTAGCATTACCATATTTATAACAAGCATTTAAAGGATAGAAACTTTAAAAAAAATCACTTGCAATGAAATCGATACAAAAATCATTGTTAATACAAAACAGGATTCAGGTGTCGAGGATACTGTCATGGGAAAACGGCATATGTCAAATTAGTACGTGTAACATCGGAAGACAACAATACTCTGCATGGCATATACGTACAATGATTGCAAATTAACGTTACTTTATGGTGTCGCCTCACTATTGGGCCGTAGTTATGTTTTATACCCCCATCACTACGTTCTGAAAAGTTTTGTCGTGGATGGTGCAAGTCGTGGTTATTCACACAATCACTCTGTTATCGCGATACACGCCCGCTCCCGCCTCGCCGCGCACGTATCAATTTAACCGCACGAGAGCTGCAATACAACGGAAGGTTCCTGCCCATTTGAAGCTGTCACAAAAGAAATGACGTGTGTGTGACACCTAAATGTAGCCCGAGCCCAAAATGTAGCCCACAGACGTGCCTTTATTAATAACCCACATACCAGGGTTTAAAAATTGGGCACAGCGTCACATGTAATGTAGAAGTTCCTATGCATGGTAGAATGTTAGATAAACATTCAATCGTGCTAATAGTGATTAAACTTTCAATCAAATAAAATACTCCCAATGAATGGTTGCTTTGTTTTAATATTCATCACAAGTTTTGAATAGTTGGCTGTACACAATGTAACGAACTTGTGACATTTTTTGTGTGCATTTAACCTCGGTTGCCAAAAACTGGGGTTGTGGCGTTCCAGTATTGTCTCAGCCGCCCGCTCAAGTCCCACTGTATTTGTTTTTTAAAGGGGTAAATATTTCGAAATATCTCGAATGTAAAAGTTTGACGTCTTTTTACGATCATTTCAACACAAAATAATTATCATAATCATATAAAGAGAACTTATAAACCGCCTTACAACTAGACCATCAACCCTAAAGCGCTTAGCAAGGAACTAAGTACTGGATTAAACTTATTTTTTAAAGGGTCTATGTACTTTTTGTAGGACCCAAAACACAATGTCCACAGATTTACATTAAACTTACACAGTTTGAAGATAATGATAGTAGAAAGCTTCCCTGAAAATATTATTTGCTGAGGTGATGTAGTTTTTGAGAAATGAGTAAAACAATGTCATGAAATAAATTTTCGTCTCAGTGATCATGAGAATTAGTAAATTATTTTAGCATGTAAAAACGTATTTTCATGACATTGTTTTATTCATTAGCTTCTCAAAAACTACAGCACCTCAGCGAGTAATATTATCTTCAAACGGTGTAAGTTTAATGTAAATGTAAATCTGTGGACATTGCGTTTTGTGTTACAAAAAGTACCCATATCCTTTAAAGATCGCCTAAGCAATATTAAGCATTCAACATACTTAGATTCACAACCAAAATGTCAGAGTCTAAACTCCCATAACGATTGACCTGTTGGGTCACTCCACCCAGGGGGTGTCTGTGTGTGCATGGTGTCCACTTACTTTGCAAGCAGAGGTTGCGTCTGCTGTTGTATGCTACGTGCAATATCAAGCCTAGTTGACACAAATATTATATAGATTTTAATGTTGATGAATAGATTCGAAGAAGATACAAGTAGGTCGGTGTCTTTGTACCACCAAAATTCAAATCTCTTCTCAAAACTTGTGTTATCATGACTCAGGTTTTCAAAGACTAATTTTGTTGTGTCTGTTTTTCTTTCGATTTGTTTTGTTTTTACTGCGCCTTGAACACCAAGCAGGGTAGATATGTCCGCATGACAAGTGTTGTTGTTATTGTTGTTATTAAGTTTTCATTTTAAAGACAGAGGACACTATTGGTAATTGTCAAAGACCAGGCTTCTCACTTAGTGTATCTCAACATATGCATGAAATAACAAACCTGTGAAAATTTGAGCTCAATTGGTCGTCGGAGTTGCGAGATAATAATGAAAGAAAAAACACCTTTGTCACACGAAGTTGTGTGCGTTTAGATGGTTGATTTCGAGAACTCAAGTTCTGAACTTGATGTCTCTAAATCAAATTCGTGGAAAATTACTTCTTTCTCGAAAACTACGTCACTTCAGAGAGAGCCGTTTCTCACAATGTTTTATACGATCAACCTCTCCCCATTACTCGTAATACCAAGTGAGGTTTTATGCTGATAATTATTTTGAGTAATTACCAATAGTGTCCACTGCCTTTAAGTATTGAACAAACAAAAGCATCTGCCTAAAAGATGAGCGGTAGTTCTAAAACAAGAAAATATACATATATAAGAATAATAATAATTATTATTTTTAATTGTACCAACAAAAAGTAAACGATAAGTGGTAGTTCTAAATTAGAAAATGAATTATTAAATCACAGCCCGTATTTTAAAGCCATGAACAAACAATAGGGATGGTGGCAATGCCATACACTTCAAACCAACCATTCAGTGCATGAACAGCATTTTACCGGTAGAGGGCGCTATGGTGTTCTTAGAACAAAATGATCGTTCCAGCAAACAAAGACTTAACTATAAGACATGTTTGCGGTAACAACAAGATAATATATTTTATCTTGTGCAGACTTACCAGGTAAATATCCATTACAGTTTAAGTCTGCTGCCACCTAGCGTCCAAAATAGTCCCCCTAGCTGCAGAATGACATTCGCCCTGTCCTTATCCGTAAATCACGAGCCTCGAAGTGTGACGTCAGATATAGTGGCAATGACTCACCTATCCTTTCATGCTTCAAGGCTGCTGAATCGGACGAACAATGTTTCTACAGTTCATGTTTTTATTCAGCTCTCATATATAGAACTACCTCAAACCCTGCTTACGTTTTCTTTCTTTTTAAAAAAACATTCTAAATTGATCTATAGCACCAGAAATGTTCAAAGACTCTGTCATCTCTAATTAAATACTCCAAGTGGTTCAGAGAGCGTTACCGGCCGGACGTCAAACTCTTCTTGGACGAGGATGACACCCGTCACTATGACAATCTGTCGTCTAACACACTTCCGTTCGGGTTCAAAGGTCAAAATAAAACCGGTAAGAAAGTCTATTTTTTCATACAGGCAGGGCACCAGTCTAATTGGTTCACTTGCACCGATTTCACAGCCGCCCTCCATAGTCCGCCATTTTGGAATTCAAGTTGCAAAAACTAACCTCATATCTATAGAGTAGGCGAATACCACACGAGCAGTTCCTACAACACACATGCATTGTGACTTCCAAAATCGCGCATAAAGCAAACGAGTCATGACGTCATGTGAAGTTGGTATATAGTTTATGATGTGGCGCATATCTTAACATAACATGGAATTAATTTGCACAATATAAATGAACGCATTTATTTCTTGAAAGTTTACCTCCATTTCTGTCTCTTTCCAGTTCTCAATCAGATGTTACTGCACGAGAATTTCACTAACCCATCGATTCACAAAAAGAAGGCAGGGAGCAAGACGGGGTGTGTCCGTTGCGCTGTGGTAGGGTGCGGTGGCATTTTGAACGGCTCCGGAGCTGGCGATGAAATCGACAGTCACGATTACGTCTTTAGGTGAACAACAATTACATAACTTGGTTAGGCATTTTTTGATCCAGAAACCGTGTTACATTAAATAATGCGAGAGACACTGCATCCTCTACTGATCTGTGTTTCTTGTAAGCAAACTGATAAGGATCAAGAGCAGGTGGAATATTAGCTAAAATATGTTGCCGTACCAGAGACTCTAAACACTTTGCAACAATTGACGTCAAAGCAACTGGTCGGTAATCATTTAAACAAACAGGTGTACGCTTGGGCACAGGAATGACAAATGAATGTTTAAATACCTTAGGAACATGACAAATCTTCAATGACCAATTAAAAATAATACAGAGAATGTCACACAGTTCATTTTTGCATGATCGCAAAAGGCGAGAGGAAATCCCATCCCGACCAGGAGCCTTCCTCTCGTTTAGTTTGGACAAGACGCGGCGGGTATCGTCCAACGAAACCTGAAATGGAGGATGAAGGTCATCGCTATAAGGTTTACAGAAAAAATGTCGCCCGACGGCCTTTTAAACAAATACCTCTGGTTACAAAATATAGAAGTGTTCCAACTGAATGCAACCATTCAAATTAACTTGATATTAATAATAATGGCAAATTCACAATAAAGGGCGCCACCAATGTTTGCCTCAGAGAAACAGTTATTATAGCGCATTACAAACAGTATATTCTTTCACAGAAAGGCATGCATTTGCGAGATATATTTGTACGATGTATGGTATGCCTTTAAGTCGGTTTATATATTTACCCAACATTGTTGGGTATAATTTTAGTCAACAGCTGTGAGTTCATAGACCCAACATTGGTCAAAGTATTGGTTGTTTTGCAAAGTAAACAAACCAATCCTGTACAGTTTTCACGTAGAGACATTATTGTTTCTCACTTGGTGTATCTCAACAAACCTGTGAAAATTTGAGCTCAATTGGTCATCGAAGTTGCGATATAATAATAAAAGGAAAAACACCCTGGTCACACAAAGTTGTGTGCTTTCAGATGCTTGATTTTGAGACCTCATATTCTAAACTTGAGGTCTCGAAATCAAATTCGTGGACACCTTCTTTCTCGAAAACTACGTCACTTCAGAGGGAGCCGTTTCTCACAATGTTTTATACTATCAACCTCTCCCTATTACTCATTACCAAATAAGGTTTTATGTTAACAATTATTTTGAGTCCACTGCTTTTAAAGTTACACAAGTTATGGAAAAACTTAAAAATAAATGTGTATGATTCAAAATCTATTTTTGGGAAAGTCTAAAAACGAGCTTAACTTCAAATTCGGGATTTTCCAACATACGTTTTGGACGTAGAGGACTTGTGGCCATTGGTGATGATGCTGAAGTAATAATGGAAGGCATTTGATGACATAATGTGGCAGCGCAGACTTAACAAGTAAATCCATTGTTTTAGTAATGTGCGCATGCTCAATTGAAACTAAACAATGGAATTTTACCTAGTAAGTCTACTGCCACCTTGTATTCCAAAGTTTCAAATTATTAAATGGACTCATGAAAATAATATGTTGTTGCCCTTTTAATCCAAAGAGTGAACCGTGCTTTAACGAAAGGGAGATTCGCCAACGACGTCGGAAAACGGACAACATTTTACACCTTTTTCCCCGAGTCTCAAAACATCCAGGATGTCGAAGACAAGGTTAGATGTCTTTATCTTGATATGGAATTTACACTTTGTGTTTAAAGGGAAGGTACACGTTTGGTAATGGTCAAAGACCATGCTTCTTACTTGGTGTGTCCCAACATAAGCATAATATAACAAGCCTGTGAAAATTTGAGCTCAACTGGTCATCGAAGTTGCGAGAAAATTATGAAAGAAAAAAAACCTTGTTGGACGATTTGTTTGCTTTCAGATATGAATAAAAGACTTCTGGCTAGAGGGAGCCGTTTCTCACAATGTTTTATACTATCAACAGCTGTCCAATGGTCGTTACCAAGTCAGTTTTTAATTTAATATTATTTGTTTTGGGTAATTACCAAACGTCTACCTCTCCATTAACTGGCAGGAAAGGTATGCGTTTGTAATTACTCACTCTCAAAATTAATGACAATAGGAACTATTTTGGTTTAGAAGCCCAAGCCGTGGATTCAAAATGGCAGACGCGCATTATTCGGAGGTGCCTGCCTTCTTCTGCTTTGCGCAAGTGATTTATTGGCCCTTTTCAACAATCCGGCAATAGCCTTTTCCTATTCTGGACACGGCCGTATTGTTCTGCATTTCGTTTGTTCTTCGTTAAGGTCCGAGTTAACCGAGACATTGTTTTCTTCCTATACTCACAGAATGTTCTTCTGTTCTTTACGATGTTTAAGAAGTACGACGTAGAGTATGGGTTGAACATGATTAAAGACGTTCCACCTCCACCTTACATATCCAGAGGAAAAGAGCAGTAAGTTTGAAATGTTTTTTTATTTAGATTAAGTTTTTTTTTTTGCATTTAAAACCAGAACATTTTCTTTTCACCAATTAACAAACTTGGCAATTCCATATCTATACCTCGTCTCATCCTCATGAGTAATGAATCTTGTAAGTGAAGTGTCATCTGCATACTTGACCATGGAACACTCGTGGCATTACTACATCTAAGATCGCTTGTATACAATGTGAACAGTACTGGGGATAAAACATATCCCTGAGGGGCGCCTGTATTGGTATGAACAGTTTCAGACACTGACTGCATCAGTCTAACTCTCTGTGATCTATTTGTCAAGAAATCGTTTATCCATAAAATAAATAACGGGTTAACATTCATCCCCCTCAGCTTGCCAAACAGAACATGAGGCTGGATCAAGTTGAAGGCCGAAGAAAAACCCACGAACATTTACTATTATTTATTGATTATTTTATTCCAAGCTCAATAAAATTACACACACATAAGAGGTATAAGCAAGATATGGAGGAGGAACATGTAAATTTTCCTATAACCTAAAGGTAAAGTCAGCCGAAAAAAAATATTTATAAAAGGTACAGACCTGCCATATACAATGTACGGGGGGGGGGGGGGGGTAAACAATAACAAAGATATCATATTAGTAAAACAATTAAAAACTTAATGGTACGGGCATAATTCAAGATGGATTGGAATGTGTATAAAACATAAAGGCTGGGTAAAGGCATAGAGTGACTAATTAATTCCAATTTTAACTTTGAAGAATTTCCGTGATTATTTTGTTACATTGTTTTAAATGGGACCAACACAAAATGGCTCTGAACTAAAAGAGATTTAATTTTGACGTTAAAATAAAACCCTGTCATTTGCCAACTAAATGGCGTTGCCTATCCTAATTTACTAACTGATAGCAATCTCACAGTCTTCTATGGTGGTCTGGAGATCTTGCATTCCACCATTCCAGGGGGCACCATGAATGTGTGCACGTATGGTCAGGTGACATGTTTCAAACAATTACTGCAGGACAGACTAAAATACTCGTTCATGTACGAGTCAATCGGAAATTCCCTAATATAAGCGTATTCTCTTAGAAATCAGGGAAATTGAGATTTTCACTAAGTTTATACGCATATATTATTAGCCACTGAGTTACTAAGTGGCAGTGTGGCACACTAAGGGTTAATGGCATACATTTAGGGGTGGTTTCAGCCTTTATATGCAAAACTAATATGTTTGTTTTGTGTTTGTTTTTCATCAAAACAGTTTAATCCGCAAGCCCGCATCAGATCCACGGAGGTTAAAAATCGTTCACCCCGATTTTTTCAAATACGTCTTTCACACTTATTTAGATGACAAATCCGCTCGGCCAACTACAGGTAAAACAGCAGAACCGATGCCTTTTAAAGGCAGTGGACACTATATGGTAATTGCCAAAGACCAGTCTTCTCACTTGGTGTATCTCATCATTGCATAAAAAAAAACATGAAAATTTGAACTCAATTGGTCGTCGAAGTTGCGAGATAATAATGAAAGAAAAAAAAAAAACCTTGTCACACGAAGTCGTGTGCATTTAGATGGTTGATTTCGAGACCTCAAATTCTAAACTGGAGGCCTCGAAATCAAATTCGTGGAAAATTACTTCCTTCTCGAAAACTACGTCACTTCATAGAGGGAGCCGTTTCTCACAATGTTTTGTACTATCAACCTCTCCCCATTACTCGTTACCAAGTAAGGTTTCGTGCTAATAATTCTTTTGAGTAATAACCAATAGTGTCCACTGCCTTTAAAGGAGCTGTAGTGTAACGATCAAAGCTGATTTTACTTTACGTGAACTCTCACACAGCTACACTCTACGCGCGTGCTTTCCCCCTGGGCTCCGTATCATCTATAGACTTGATTCAAGTCCCTATCTTGTGCGACTAGCAAATACAATGTAGCTATTGTGGTCCCGTGGCACAGGTTTGGGGAATGCCGGCCGCGCAAAAATAGCTGACGTTAGGCGATACGGGACTGAAAATAAAAGGACTTTGACTCACGGAATTGGGACTTGAGTCGAGTCTAGATCTATGAAGAGCGCTCGCGCGCAGAGTATAAGTGGGTGAGAGTTCAAAGGTCTGGGTACAGCCATATGCCTGCTTTCTCACCACGGCACTGTGCCGTGGTCGAGTTACTCAAAACACTTTTCAAACGAGGCACAGAGTCATTTGTCCTTCAGCATTTTATCAATTAATTGTAATAACTAACGTGGATAATCAGGCTGCTGCCACCTAGCGTTACAAATACACTCATTGAACCAAATACATTCTTTAACTTTATACAGGTGCGCTGGTCGTGGGCCTAGCCTTACATATATGTGATGAGGTGACAATATATGGGTTTGGCTACGACCCACGCTTCACCATGCACTACTACGACACCAAGTTTGTCACCCATACACAAGCATCGACGGGGTCTCATGACGTGGACAACGAACGAATGCTCTGGATGAAACTGCATGATGAGGGCGCTATCAGGCTTTTCAAAAGAGACGTTTGAACTTCGGAAATCGTTTTCCTTAATATATCCCTTTTAAAATATGTTCCTTTTGTATTTTAATATTTTCTCTTTCATTCAGACTTGGGAGTTACACGGATACAGTTTGGTGCAATGTTTTTAAATAGATTAAGGTGTATACATGATGCAACACTTTACAGGTCTATGTGGTTCAAGCTTACGTCTTTTAAACGTTTGCCCGAGCCCCATCCCCAGCATTGGATGTCATATCTCGTGAAACGTTCCAGATCCCGGTGTCAAAGACAAATCTATCCCCCATGCTCTTATATAGCGCACAAATCCTTAGGTGCTAGATCGAGGCACTTGTGGAGAGGTGGAACATTGAGTAAGAATCGATACAATGGAAGACTTTGGAACGCTAGGTGGCAGCAGACCTACCATTGTTTACGTAGTTCTGAACATGGGCACATACATGACCGAGAACAATGGAATGGTAAGTCTGCTAAGTCCCAAAAGTCCCCCCTTGGCAACACTTTACAGATCTATGTTGACGCCGGTTGAGCTGACGTTTTATAAACATTTGCCTCGGCCGAAAAAGGGTGACGATTCAAAAGAGGGCGATATCAATAGAAGTTTGACCACAGTTCGCCATGTGGGGAACACGGAATCTCCTGCCACACCGGTCGAGGTAACGTCTTTAAAACAGTTTGCCCCATCCTCATACATTTCGTGAAATGTACCAGATACAGGTGTGAAGGGAGAAGTCCTGCCCACCCGGAGATTCGGCCCCCCTGGAAAATTACTTCCTTCTCGAAAACTACGTCACTTCATAGAGGGAGCCGTTTCTCACAATGTTTTGTACTATCAACCTCTCCCCATTACTCGTTACCAAGTAAGGTTTCGTGCTAATAATTCTTTTGAGTAATAACCAATAGTGTCCACTGCCTTTAAAGGAGCTGTAGTGTAACGATCAAAGCTGATTTTACTTTACGTGAACTCTCACACAGCTACACTCTACGCGCGTGCTTTCCCCCTGGGCTCCGTATCATCTATAGACTTGATTCAAGTCCCTATCTTGTGCGACTAGCAAATACAATGTAGCTATTGTGGTCCCGTGGCACAGGTTTGGGGAATGCCGGCCGCGCAAAAATAGCTGACGTTAGGCGATACGGGACTGAAAATAAAAGGACTTTGACTCACGGAATTGGGACTTGAGTCGAGTCTAGATCTATGAAGAGCGCTCGCGCGCAGAGTATAAGTGGGTGAGAGTTCAAAGGTCTGGGTACAGCCATATGCCTGCTTTCTCACCACGGCACTGTGCCGTGGTCGAGTTACTCAAAACACTTTTCAAACGAGGCACAGAGTCATTTGTCCTTCAGCATTTTATCAATTAATTGTAATAACTAACGTGGATAATCAGGCTGCTGCCACCTAGCGTTACAAATACACTCATTGAACCAAATACATTCTTTAACTTTATACAGGTGCGCTGGTCGTGGGCCTAGCCTTACATATATGTGATGAGGTGACAATATATGGGTTTGGCTACGACCCACGCTTCACCATGCACTACTACGACACCAAGTTTGTCACCCATACACAAGCATCGACGGGGTCTCATGACGTGGACAACGAACGAATGCTCTGGATGAAACTGCATGATGAGGGCGCTATCAGGCTTTTCAAAAGAGACGTTTGAACTTCGGAAATCGTTTTCCTTAATATATCCCTTTTAAAATATGTTCCTTTTGTATTCCGAGGATTCCGAGATTCCGGGTCAAGCTGACCCAGGAAGTGGTTAAAGAGAAGAATCTTGAATCGGATTATGCATAGTTTGGACTAATTTCTGGCTTCAATTTGACAAAGATTTCCAGGTCATATTGACCCAAAAAGTGGGTCAGGCCCTATGGATTCCGGATCCGTGTTCTTAATGACCCGGAAGTTCTAGAGTGTTAGGCAAAGTTTGTAAAGAAGATTTTTGAAGAAAACAAAACTCTGGTGCAATGGAATTTAAAAATTGTATAATTATTTTGAATATCTTAGATTGCCAATTTGTATATACTGGACATCTATTATGCAAGATAGAGAACTTGTCAATAAAATGTTACAAAATTAGACTACCTTTGACTATTTGTTTTTATACAAGGTGTTTTGATACAAATAATATCTACTTTGGATGTGAAAATTAGATAAAAGTATATTATAAACTCCGTTAAATACAAGAAGATAATCACAAACATATAGCTCTGTCGAGGGGTTGGCTGTGGGTGTATGTGACTGTTTGATGGGACGGGGTGGTCTATTGTACATCGCCGGTCATTAAGAATTAAATGAGTAAAGAGAAGTACCTGACGGAAAGATGAGCCTTTATCATGGCCGTTGTTACCACCCCCAAGTCTCGCTGATAATATAAATGTAAAGAGAGGGAGTGGTGGTAGGGGGAGGGGCGGTGATGGACATGTAGTAGACCTCGCCGGTGTCATAGGGAACGTTCCTGTTCCCCGGAGATTCTGTGTGCCCCCCCCCCCCCATTACCACCCCCAAGTCTCGCTTATAATATATATGTAAAGGGAGGGAGTGGTGGTAGGGGGGCGGTGATGGACATGTAGTAGACTATGCCGGTGTCATAGGGAACGTTCCTGCCTCCCGGAGATTCTGTGCCCCCCACCTAAATTGGGGAAAAAACATGTGCTGAGGAAGGGTAATGATTAAAAAGATGGCGATATGACAAGAGGTTTGCACATAGTTCGCCTTATGTGGAGGGGTTGCACAGAATCTCCTGTCACACTGGGATCAGAAGATTGAACTTTTGGCTTGCAGTAAATATATGGCAAACATGACATAATGGCTTGCCAACATGATCAGCGAAGCGCTCCGTGTGTGACCTCAGAATCTTCCATGATGCCCATTTACGGATTCCTAATTCGTCAAGGATACTCACACTTTAAAGCTACTGCGGATGCGGCAATTTTATATGTGACACTCATAAATTAAGGGTCGTTACGCAATTCTGATGAATAATTGGTTTTCTCCTACTTTATTATCTGTAAAAGGCGAAGACAGAGATGAAGCTTGTTTATAGAGCTATCCTCATACAATGAAATTATCAAATATCTGAAACACTTTTTTCGCAGGACAAACGTGGAGAATTATCTACACACGTTTGTCCTAGAATAAAAAAACACTCGATCCATGCTTTGCGTACAAAAACATATGGACACGCGTCTGGGAAACAGACGTCTTATTCCTAGACGCGTGTCCATATGTTTTGTACACAAAGCACGGATCGAGTTTTTTTTTTTCTAGGACGGACGAACGTGTGCGAAAATTCTTCACGTCCGCCTGGGAATAAAATAATATGCGCTCGCTCGGCACGTGTCGTGACTTCGCGATGCGTTCGGCAGAGTTCGGGGACAATAAGCATTTGTAGTGTAGTGGTAACACGGAGGATTTGGGGATTGAATTACGGTAAGAATTTATAACTTTTAACATTTTTTTGAGATTGCGGAGTGGGTTCTCTGGTCGCCCGTTCGGACATTGAGATATCAAAGGACACATAGAGCCTAATTTTGGCGAGATTGAAATTAAAAGAAAGAGAGATCTTCGATTCCGAAATTCTTTGAACAATGATTGAACCATCATCGTTTAACGCGTGAGAATTCTAAACCTATGAGGTTACGGGAGACGATAGCCGGACAAAACCGAAATAGTTCTAGGAGTACTATACCAGCCTACATAATATCTGTTCATGTATTTCTACCTCCGCACTATTTCCAAGTGTGCGTTGCTGACCGAACATTTTTATTGCAAAATAAGTTTTTTATACAACCTTCAAATCATATACCCATGAAAATGGCTGTTGACGAAAAAAGTGTTATTAAGGGCAGAAATTAGCGGGTAAGATCGTCCCCCCCCAAAAAAAAAAAAAAAAAATGATTTTTTTTTTTTTGCATTAATGTTAAAAATTTGTTTTTTTTACGTTTTGATTTTTATTGCATTAATGTTACAATTGGGCTAGTGAAACTTTCGTTGTGCGACCCAAAGTTTGTTTGACCCCCCAAACTAGTTCAATATACAGATTCCGTATGTTCACCTCCGGCGACCGCAACAAATCAGTCCAGGTTTGTCCCTATTTCTGGCTGCGAGGTTGGGGTGGTTTACTGGGTTAGTGTCCAAAACGTCACCACAAACAATTTCAGATTTTTTTTTCAACACCTGGTTGCATCTCTGAATTGTTGATTTCCTTTTACATCGCATAGGGACGTCACGGTGATATGCGCTATAATAAGAATGGTTTTATCATTAGGTGTTCGGCTAACAGCCGAACAACTATTGTTAGGTGTTCGGCTACCGAACAACTATTGTTATTGTTATGTTTTTTTTAGGTGTTCGGCTAAGGTGTTCGGCTAAAAGCCGAACAACTATTGTTATTGTTATGGTTTTTTAGGTGTTCGGCTAACAGCCGAACAACTATTGTTATTGTTATGTTTCTTTTAGGTGTTCGGCTAACAGCCGAACACCTATTGTAATTTAGGTGTTAGGCTAACAGCCGAACAACTATTGTTATTGTTATGTTTTTTGTTTTTGTTTTAGGTGTCCGGCTAACAGCCGAACAACTATTGTTATTGTTATATATTTTTTTAGGTGTTCGGCTAATAGCCGAACAACTATTGTTAGGTGTTCGGCTAACAGCCGAACCACTATTGTTATTGTTATGTGTTTTTTTAGGGGTTCGTCTAACAGCCGCACAACTATTGTTATTGTTATGTTTGTTTTTTAGGTGTTCGGCTAACAGAGCCGAACAACATTTGTTATTGTTATGATTTTTTTTTTTTTTTTTAGGTCTTCGGCTAACAGCCGAACAACTAGTGTTATTATTATGTTGTTTTTTTTTCTCGCGTTCTTCTTTCCCTGCGAACCTTCTCCAGCAATTTTGAACAAAAGTAAAGGGAATGATGACGTCATTGATTACGTCATGGCAAGGTTTTTATAGTTGAAAAACGAAATTTGCTTTTCGCTGTATCTCAACAAACATTAAAGCTATGATGTTCATACTTGGGCATCGGATAGATAAAGACTTGGATAACATTTGAAAAGTAAATGCGGTCGTAACCATGGGTCAAAGTTCGCCTGCGAATGTTTTCATAAAATAAAAAAAACTTTTGAGCTTTAAAACAAAAGTAAAGCTTGTACAAACTTAAAACCTACTATGTACATAGGCACTAGTGAGTAGATGAAACCGCCACTTTTTGGAATGATGACGTCATTGATGACGTCATGACAGGGTTTTTAATGTTGAAAAATTACCATTTGCTTGTTGCTGTATCTCAACGAATATAATAGCTATGATGTTAATACTTAAGCATCATATAGATACAGACTTGGGCAACATTTGAAAAGTTAACGCCAAAATCGTACGACCTTAACTTCCGGGTCGTTACCCTGGGTCAAAGTTCACATTTGTGTTTTTTCCATCAAAAAACAACTTTCGAGCTTTAAAACAAAAGTAAAGCTTGTACAAATTTGAAACTTACTATGTACATAGACAATAGTGAGTAGATGAAACTGTCATTGTTTGGGAATGATGACGTCATTGATGACGTTATTACGAGGTTTTTAAATTTGAAAAGTGACCATTTGCTTGTTGCTGGATCTTAACAAATATAAAAGCTAAGATGTTCATCGTTGGGCATCGGATAGATAAAGACATGGGCAACACTTGAATAGTTAACGCCAATATCCTACGGTCGTTACCCTGGGTCAAAGTTCATCTTCATATTTGTTCATCAAAAAACAACTTTTGAGCTTATCTACGGCATAACTCAAGAATAAGATCGATTTGAACCTTGAAACTCAACAGATAGTTGAACCTTAATGTCAAGACACCACAGGCCTTATTACAACATAATGACGTCATCGGGTATTAAATAACAATAAAACAACGTTTAAAATTTGTAAAAATCATATGGCGAGAACGTTTTGGGGGGAATCCCATCAGCGCTCTCTTTTGTCCAACAAAAGAGGGCGCTGTTGATTATCAAATCTGTGTACAGCATCCCGTGCAGGGTGAGCTAAATTTTAAAAGGGTTTCCATAAGTTGCATAATAAAACCTGATGCCAATCTCAGACAAACATATTGCATTTTGTGAAGAACGAAGGAGTTGTTTAAAAATGTCATACAAGTTTAACTATAAAATGACGACACATTGTAGAAAAAGTCATCTTTACTGTTCAATGTTTTTGAACTACGTCATCACGTAACGTCCAACCGAACACCGTGTTTTTGTAATTAACAAAAATTCTATGTCTAGTTATTATCATTACTTGCAATATTGTGACGTCATGAATGGTCCCGAGCTTAAAAGCCATTTGCGATTCTATCTGATTCATGTGACATCTCTTTTCAGCAACGTGATGACGCCCTCCTCGTTCAGTTTACGCCAGATGGCACTTTCACTCTCCACGTCGTGTTCTTTTGTCATGTAGTTTGTGTGCTTTATAAAATGCCGATCGTAGTAATGAAGCGTAAATCGACGATTGTAGCCAAATCCGTACAAGGAAACTTCGTCACAAAGATGCAACGCCAAAAATGTTGTTATGGCACCTGAAAACACAATTTAAGACCACAAAAGAAACAATGTAAAATCATTAGCTAGATACCTTTTCTGCCGTTAGTTGTTTGCTGTTTCTCCTCCTCTTTCTGAACATTCTCCAAAACGATGAAAGTAGAAGAAATTTATATTAAAAAAATATGTTCGTCACACACTTTACGACCAAAAGGCGCGTCGGTGCGTGTTTTGCGTCGGGCGCTGATAAAGCGTAACCGCATAGACTTTACGTGCATAGACTTTACGATACGCGATTGTTTGGTGTGCATTCGACGCGAGCGTACGCAACACGGAGGGCCATAGTATACAAATATTGACTGCTTCGAGTGCTATGGTTAAAACTATGACTCCCGAGGTGATCCCCGGAGCGTTCTATTTTCCCGAGGCGAAGCCGAGGGAAAATAAAACGCTCCGGGGATCACCGAGGGAGTCATAGTTTTTAACCATTGCACGAGTAAAAGCAGTCAATATTTGTTTTATAACACCCCAAACATTTCTAAATACTGTACTATTATTATTAAGTTACAGACCTGAATGCTACAATCCACGGACGACGCGAATACAGATTGCAAACACTTTTACTTACTGTGTTGCATGTAGTGTGTCGTGCAATCCGAAATGGTTACAGACTATTAATTTATCATCCTCGTACACGCAACGGACGTCTGGGTACTGCACGCCGTGTGCTAGTCTGTCGGACTAGCGCACGGCGCCGTGTGCTAGTCTTCGGACTAGCGCACGGCGCCGTGTGCTAGTCTTCGGACTAGCGCATGGTAAACCGACGCACTATCACACGGCCGTCGTCTAGCAAAACTAAGACATGTCATGTGACGCGCTCTAAACCAATGAGCAGGCAGAATACTTGCAAGGGGTGTTATAATATACAAATATTGACTGCTTTGTCTCGTGGCATAGTAAAACTAGTCACTCGAGGTGATCCCCGGAGCAGCCTATCTTCCCTCGGCTTCGCCTCGGGAAGATAGGCTGCTCCGGGGATCACCCCGAGTGACTAGTTTTACTATGCCACGAGACAAAGCAATCAATATTTGTTTTATAACACCCCTTCCTTTGACTCTATCTGTATACTTTAATAAGAAATTGTCCAGTTCTTCGTTGTTCATGTGATCCACTATCTCCAACGTTGTGTTGCGTACAGAACAGTACTGTTGAACAATTCTTTCGACGTATTTTATGCTGCTTTTAGTGTTCTTTGAATCTGCTGAGTCTATAAAATCTCGTAATTCATCTTCAGTAAGTAAAACAAATCGCGGACGGGGCTCACTGTCCTCCATTTTCCTGGTAGAATCGTCAAAAAACTGTACGTACGTCGCGCACAATCAATCGTCAAACAAGAACTGTAAAATTTTACGTTGAAACACCGAGTTTTGACACAATAAGAGGATACCAGACTGCTGTTATGTTCGTTCTCTAAACCGTATTTCAAGTGCACATATGTTGTTCATACACCGGGTTCGAGGTTGTCAAGCAGCTCGTTTAAATCAATGGTAGTCAATGTAGTCTGGGTACCAGGGTACCCATGCACTAGTACATCGGTTGCTAGGCTATCGTTTAATAGTCCATTGAGTAGTTACTTAGGTCGGTGAACATGTACAAGAGTGAAAATACACAACACCATGTGACACGCTTTCGGCCAATCAACAGATAGAATCAAAGGAAGGGGTGTTATAATATGAACTTGCGTATATAAAATATAATTAAGACGGTGCGGGCACTGCCTCAAAATTATACCAAAACGTGTACTAAAAGCAGCGGGTCGCGCGTTAACTTCCGCCCACGGTTTGAGAAAGTACAAAATTACAGTTTGGCGCCCCTACTGTCCGTCTATAGGTTCTTTATGTCTGTGGTTATAACCCGGTGTATGTATCATTCGCAAATGGGCTTACCTGTTGTTGGCCGGAATTCGGATCCATTCAAGTATGCAGTTGCCACGTAACGAACAAAATCAGGATGAACGATTCTTAGTTGGGTCGGCTCAAATTGACTGAGGATATAAATAATAGAATACGAGAAGTAGATTTTTGAAAGCAAAGTAAACCTTTGGTTTTTGATATCATTAATACATTTATATAATAAGTAAATAATTATATATGTCATCTACCTGTGAAAATTTCATTTGCAAAAAGTGGCCACGTTTAAGATTAATCACCGCCGAAAATCCGGAGCGATTATGTCGAAGCAGGATACTCAACCTGAGCTCAGGCTAAAGCTAAAATTTTTGAGAACAAAAACTGAAATAATATTTCCAAACCACACTTCAAAGTGAAATAATTCTCTGTATAATATTGAAGGCTGCTGCACTTCTGTTCCAAGTTAGTTTGTGTTACCTCGTTTACTTTTTGGTTTTTATTTTATTACCAAACGACCCTTCCCTTATACTACCAGTTTCCAGTTAGCAACTGGCTAGTTGAGTTTTTCTAGGAATTGAGTTAAAATGCATTTTACACATCACTTGAAAGGCCTACCGATTTGCAACTCCTTGTGCCTTTGATGGTGGTGCTCCTTGCACATGCAACATATTCAACGCGTAGTTCATGTCAAACTTGTTAAACATGACAAGTATAACCTTGGCATCCTGAAAGAGAACACATTAATAATCTATTTTTAATCAACCAGTGCTCCAGATGTTCGGAAATGTTTCCAAAACGCTACCACCCTTTTAATGAAATGTCCAAAGGTTGCGTTTTTTTTTTATCTTCATTGATGCAGGATAACAACATTCGAATTGTTTCAAAAACAAAATTTTGGGTTATTTACTTTGCCTTTAAACAAGTAGAATTTGAAGATACAAGCCTGCCACTGAGGGCGCCCTCCAGCAACTATCATTATTATTATTATTATTATTATTATTATTATTATTATTATTATTATTATTATTATTATTATTATTATTATTATTATTATTATTATTATTATTATTATTATTATTATTATTATTATTATTATTATTATTATTATTATTATTATTATTATTATTATTATTATTATTATTATTATTATTATTATTATTATTATTATTATTATTATTATTATTATTATTATTATTATTATTATTATTATTATTATTATTATTATTATTATTATTATTATTATTATTATTATTATTATTATTATTATTATTATTATTATTATTATTATTATTATTATTATTATTGTTATTGTTATTGTTATTGTTATTGTTATTGTTATTGTTATTGTTATTGTTATTGTTATTGTTATTGTTATTGTTATTGTTATTGTTATTGTTATTGTTATTGTTATTGTTATTGTTATTGTTATTGTTATTGTTATTGTTATTGTTATTGTTATTAGCATTGTTATTAGCATTGTTATTAGCATTGTTATTAGCATTGTTATTAGCATTCTTATTATTATTAGCATTATTATTATTATTATTAAGCATTTAGGTACGCTATTCATGGTAAAACCATATCACAGCGTTTACAAAGAGCAATATTTAAACATTATACAAAACAAACAACAATAGAAAAAAAATCAATTAGGAAAGAGGTAGGTTTTGAGAATCTTCTTAAACACGTTCACTGTTTCAGCAGATTTAATATAGGAGGGAAGTTCATTCCACTCTGTAGCTGCTGAAACAGTGAATGTTCGATCTCCCGCCTTACTGTGAGTCATGGGAAAAGTAAGGCGAAATGGATCTGCATTGGAGTGAAGATTTGTACGCAAAGGTCGATACAACTAGAGACATTCATTAAAAAATACACTGGTGCCTGATTGTGAAAGAATTTGTAAACGAATAAAAGAATCTTAAATACAATCATCTATTTAATTGGTAACCAATGAAGCGATCTTAGAAGAGGCATGGCAATCAGTATTTGACTTTTAAGTGCAAAGTTGTATTTATGTATTTGATTATTCATTTAACGTGAAACTATGGAATTACGCTTGGTGGCAGCAGACTCACCAGGTAAACTTCCATAAACCTTTTCGAGGTTGCGTGACCCCGCAAAAAGTTCGTTGTGCGCGCCGTCGGCCATGTTGAGTACTATTTATGTTGGTGACGCGTCGTCTGCTCGCAACAGCAGACGCTTGTTTGTAACCGAGAAAGTTGGCTTTTCTCCGAAAGACAAATACTTGGAGAAGGTTTTCCTTCAGTATTTGATTTGGTATGTTGTTTAAAGAGCCAATAAATGATGATCTCAATATGTCAACTATTACCTTTTTATGGTCAAAATTGACATCGCAGATACCGGTTAATAACCATTTTACTCTCAAAATTTGCATTTAGTAATAAATATCTCGAGTCAAAAATGCACCCGGCCGCGCGGCTTTTTCAGCCGAGAGTCAAAAACGGCTTGTCTATTATAATGACCCTGGACGCCAGTGACAAATTTCCCCTTTTGGTTTTGAACACAGTTCTCCAGCTTTGGCATTTCCACTTCAAATAGCCGCCACTGACGTCACGATTCCTTTGTCGCTCGCGCAGGTTTGTCTGACCCCGCGTTTTTCAGAAATTTGGCTTGGAGCGTTCTGGAGAAAACCCATTTTTACCACGTTTTGGTGAGGTAAGAGACTCGTTATATTTTTATGTTTCCTGGATGGACAGGAAAATTTGAGATCATCCTTTATTGGCTGTTTAATGGAACAATGAACAACATCAAGCACAATCCGGATAATGCAAGCTAACGCCGATCGATACTGTGGGCATACAACAATTTGTTACAAAACAAAAATCCATGAAAACGCTGTCGACTCAGTTTTTCAGCAATGGTGGAAGGGTATTTGGCTGGCCTTCATCTGCACTCTGGTATATTTTTTATTCAACTATCTGAAGAGGGCGATTCACGTTGACAAAACGCATTGGCATAGATTTGATTTCTTTTTAGATGGTTTATTCACAATTCAAACAAAATATTCTCGGCCACAGGCCGAATGTTTTTTTTTTTTTACACGTACATGTACACATTAAACAACTTTATACAAAAACAAAATAGGAGAAGGCAAAGAGGTCTTAAGCTAGTCAAAATTAAAATTAAGAGCGGGAAATTACAAAGAAACCAACGATAGCTAAAGGCAGTGGACACTATTGGTAACAACTCAAAAAAATTATTACCATAAAACCTTACTTGGTAACGAGTAATGGGGAGCTGTTGATAGTATAAAACATTGTGAGAAACGGCTCCCTCTGAATTGACGTAATTTTCCAGAAAGAAGTAATTTTTCACGAATTTGATTTCGAGACCTAACATTTATTTGAGGTCTCGAAATCAAGCATCTGAAAGCACACAACTTCGTTAAAAAGTTTGTTTTCTGTTATTATTGTTATCTCGCAACTTCGACGACCAATTGAGCGCAACTTTTCACAGGTTTGTTATTTTCTGCATATGTTGAGATACACCAAGTGAGAAGAATGGTCTTAAACAATTACCAATAGTTTCAGTGTCTTTAAAAAAAATCTTTGGGACTGGAATGGAAGTTCAAAACTCAAGTGTCATAAAAGACAATGTTATCTTGCACATGTGTGTCTATATCCGTTACAAAATACATGCAAAACATTGGGGCAGCTCAGTGCGAAGCTTTGTTGCTACTAATCCTACCTCCATTAAGGGTATATGTACTTTTTCCTAACAAAAAGCACAATGTCCACAGATTTACATTAAACTTACACAGTTTGAAGATAATGATAGTAGAAAGCTTCCCTTGAAATTTTACTTACTTAGGTGCTGTAGTTTTTGAGCAATGGGTAAAAGTAACAATTTTCGGCTCAGTTTTAGCATGTAAAAACGTATTAACCAGTTATGATATGGTTTTGGTATAATATAATAACTGGTTAAGGGGATTTTACATGCTGAAATAATTTTGGTCTCATGAGAGCAAAATTATTTTGTGACTTGTTTTACTCATTTCTCAAAAACTACACAACCTTAGTTAGTAATATTTGAAGGGAAGCTTTCCACTATCATTATCTTCAAACCCTGTAAGTTTATTGTAAATCTGTGGACATTTTGAAAAAGTACCCAAATCCTTTAAGATTTTGTATAATTTTAATGTTCCCCTTTTTCATTTATATTTAAAAAGGTCAGAAACCAAAGGGCTAGGTTATCCAAGAAAATTTGCTTCATTATCCAAAAAATAATGTTCCTTCAAATTCGTTTTGTTTTTTTATCTGTTGACATACGTGGATGATGTTTTCACTGTGTCCGGTTTGTATAGTTTAGGCTTCTTCTGTCGTCGAGATCTCCAAAGCCCATTCCGATGTTTTCTCTTTTTAATGCCATGCCGTGTCGTCCTCCTCCGCGGCTGTTTCAACAGGTTTAGATTGTTTGCCAGCCTGTGCTTGGCCCTGCTTGGTGTAAAACAATCGATGGTTGCCGAGAAAAAAAATTCACGGTCTGCTGGCTTACGATGTTTACATTTAACCGTGATTTAACTGAACACATGAACCGCTTTGGTTTGGTTGTTGCACCGTGCAGGCGTTACGTTATATTATACAGGCCAGCTGAATTAGTACTCAACATGGCGGCGGGTGTCAAAGTCCTACGATTGTGACGTCACGCGAAACCTCTCTATACCTATTGCGCAAGCGCTTACTGTTGAATGAGGTGCATGCTGGTCTAGCTAGCTATAAAACGTGATCGGACCCGATGATAGTATAAACTTGAATCAAGTCCCAATCCCGTGCCAGCGCCACAGAAAATAATTGTTTCCCGGGTCCCAACCTGTTCCGCTGCTGCAATAACTACATTTTGACGATGGGGCGCACTTGTCTTAATATGTGTTTGGGACCTCACGCGATAAAGGGACTTGAATCAAGTCTAGTGAAAGTACCACATGAGGTGGCAAAACATAAAGAGTGCCAGGGATGCACCTCGTGCACTCCTAACGCGTGCGTACCAAGATGTGCGATAAGCATGGCGATAAGTGTCTATAGTTTATGTAGACTGGAGTGCGTTTTGGCGACCCCCATGATTGGTCGTCCGTTGAGCGTTTTCGCGTGTTTGGTTGAACCGCGGTGACAATGCTGTTCAGACCAACAGGTAACCGACTTATTGATTCGTTTATGGCTTGGTTTGGGATCGCCAAAACGTACTCCTAAGCATTACCGAGAACAGTGGTTTTTACCTGGTAAGTCTGCTGCCACCTAGCGTCCTAAAAGTCTCCGACATATTGATTGTTTTACCGGTACCTTGTCTAGTGGGTACTGTAGAGCAGTCTTTGATAGCGGGTAGAAGATATAAAAACTTGTTCTCTTTCCAACATCGTTTTCAAACGTCTTCATGTAAGCACTGTTTAATCTATACCCCAAAAAAAGGTGATGATCAAAATAAATAATCAAAAATTTGTGTGAAATAGTCAATCATCTTTTAATAGCTTCTTTAAATAGAAGGAGCAGCTTGTGTTTTCTTGTCAATATATGTCATAAAGTCATCATTTTATTCTTGTTGGATGACACTTTTGGACACTATTCCAAGACCTGACCCGAAGTGACCTTTCTCGGGCAAAAAGGGAAGTTTAAACCTATTTAAATAAAAAATTCTCATGAATCACATTTAATTACTAAAGTAATGATTTTTATACCATCTTGTACTTGATGGCACATTAACACTTCATTCCAAAACCTGACCCCAATTTGACTTTTTCCCCGTCCAACCAAACAGGAAGTTCAGACATCAGCGACGTTGATGTAATAAAGATTCACCTGAAGACGTAGTCATGGCTGTCAATCTCAGGACCTGCCCCAGAGCCTTTGAGAATGCCCCCGCCTCCAATCACAGCGCATCGTAGGCACTCCTTCCGAGTATCACCGAGATGTGCCGAAGTGTTACGGAAATTGGAATGCGTCACAATTTTGTGTAGAACTGTTAAGAAAATCACAATAAATGTGTCCTTCATGTGCCGAAGTGTTACGTAAAATGGTCTGCGTCACAATTTTGTGTAGAACTGTTAAGAAAATCACAATAAATTTTTCCTTCTGTATTCCTATGTCAGATTTGTATACAGTTTTCGCCTGAAATTAAAACCCCAAATAAATACTACAAAAATATTGTAACAGTTTAGTTAAAGACAGTGGACACTATTGGTAATTGTCAAAGACCAATCTTCTTACTTCGGTGTATCTCAACATATACATAAAATAACAAACCTGTGAAAATTTGAGCTCAATCGGTCGTCGAAGTTGCGAGATAATAATGAAAGAAAAAACACCTTGTCACACGAAGTTGTGTGCTTTCTTTTCAGATGCTTGATTTCGAGACCTCAAATTCAAAATCTGAGGTCTCGAAATCAAATTCGCAGAAAATTCCTTTGTTCACGAAAACTATGTTACTTCAGAGGGAGCCGTTTCTCACAATGTTTTATACTACCAACCTCTACCCATTACTCGTTACCAAATAAGGTTTTATGCTAATAATTATTGTGAGTAATTACCAATAGTGTCCACTGCCTTTAAGACACTGTACACTATTGGTAATTCTTTTTAAAAAAAATGTTAGCATACAAAATAACCTGGTATTTTACGAGCAATGGAGAGCTGTTGATAGTATACAAATATTGAGTGGCTCAGAGTGGAATGGGAGGAGTATTATCGCAAGGTAAAAGTTGGACAGTTCCAGTTTACGAGGCGAAGCTGAGTGAAATGGAACAGTCCAAATTTTACCGAGCAATAATATTATTCCTTCCATTCCACGAATTAAAGCCACTCAATATTTGTTTTATATAACTGACATATAGATCCTTGTCATTTGATGTACTTTAAAAGTAAAACATGATGAAAAATCACACAAATTACTGGTTCGGAACCGCCGCGTAGCGGCAACAATGCACAAATTTAATAGCGATCGGATCACAACCTTTTCCACAGGTGCTCCTTTGTTTTAGCAGCGGTGCGGCGGCGCTGTACTGCTCAAAAACATTGGGAACAAGGATGATCCTAACTGTTGAATGGGAAATGCTATTCCCCATGGGCGAATAGGTCTTTTTGATCGCCGGTCCGGATGGGAGTAATAGTGAATGTCACGTGAAGTAAGTTCCACCAATCAAATGACAATGATATGTATGCCAGTGATATAATATAAAACATTGTGAGAAACGGCTCCATCTGAAGTACCATTATAGTTTTTGAGAAATTCTCAGTCAAAATAGTAAAAGACTTCTGGCATACAGCAGTTGAAGGCATCTAAAAGCAAACAACGTTGTGCCTCAAGGGTAATTTCTTTTATAAGGTTTTTGCAACTTCGATGACCAAATGAGCCAAAATGTTCACAGATTTGTTATTTAAAGGAACACGTTGCCTTGGATCGGTCGAGTTGGTCTTTGAAAAGCGTTTGTAACCGTTTGTTATAAATGGCCGACCGTGTTAGTTCGCAGAGTAAAAGGAAAACCACGCAATTTCGAGGCAAATTCGTGTGGATCATTGTATTCTACTTTTAAAACCTCTTTCTACCCATGTGCATATTTTAACAAACGGTTACACACGCTTTTTATAGACCAACTCGTCCGATCCAAGGCAACGTGTTCCTTTAATGCATGTTGGGATACATCAAGTGAAAACTGGTCTTTGACAATTACCAAAGGCGTCCAGTGCCGTTCAAAGTCCAACTAACCTACGAGCTACTTACGGCCAAAGTCTTTTTTATTAAATCCGAACGGTAGAGGAAACTTCGTCATATTTTCGGAGTTGTTCAAGTCATTCCGATCTAGGAAGAGCATAATGCTGTGTTTATATCTTCGTCCGAACCACTTGGAGTGCTTAGCTTTGGACGATGCTTTCATTGGGCAGGTCTGTTTTAACAAATAAAAAAGAGGTAGAAAGAAAGTGTTTTTGAAAATGTATATTTTCAAACCACATTATCGAGCCCGCACACTCTGATGAGTTAAAGTCAGTGGACACTATTGGTAATAAATCAAAATAATTATCATCATAAAACATTTCTTGATTACGAGTAATGGGGAGAGGTTGATGGTATAAAACATCGTGTGAGAAACGGCTCCCTCTGAAGTGCCGTAGTTTTCGAGAAAGAAGTAATTTTCCATGAATTTGATTTCGAGACCTCAGATTTAGAAGTTGAGGTCTCGAAATCAACCATCTAAACGCACACAACTTCGTGTGACAAGGGTGTTTTTTCTTTCATTTTTATCTCGCAACTTTGCTGACCGATTGAGCTCAAATTTTCTCAGTTTTTTTTATTTTATGCATTTATATGTTGATATACACCAAGTGAGAAGACTGGTTTTGACAATAACCAATAGTGTTGTCTGTCTTTAACCATCAGAGCTTGAATATTGTAGGTTTGCTTCGATGCTTTATAGGTTGGGTCAATGATAATTCTGTAATTATTTATTTCCAAATTCTTACATAATTTATAAGACGGACAAAAGAACGTTGATTTGAAAAATCTGTGAATTATCTGAACAAGAACTTGGGCTCATTGTTCATTGAAGTTGCAAGAAAATTATGAGGGAAAACACCCTTGTCGCACCAATTATTTAACTGTGCTTTCGGATGCCTGAAAGGTGATTCAGGCCTATAGCCTTTCAGTGAGAACCTCTTTTTTTTAAATGGTTTATGCCATCATCATCTCACTATTGCTCTTTCTAGCAAGTTTGTATGCTAATATAAATTTTGAGCTGTAACAAATGAAACTTACGGAATCTGTATAGGGGACCTTCTTTGACCGTGCTCTTTCTCTTTGTGCAATCTTCATCCTCGGACCCGTTATAAGCATAGCTGGTTTTACTTTCTCGGCCTTAACAACTTTCAGGGCCGAGTTGGCAGCCACTGTCGAGTTTTTCTTCAGGTCTGCTATTAGTATTCGTGGAAGCCCGAAGTGTTCTGCACGGTAAACAAGTATTGTGAATAGTCAGCAAAACTTCCAGTGTGATGGTGTGAGGTTACTGATGAGTTAACATTTTTTTCAAAGGTCATCTTTCGGCGTCTGCTAGCCGCCGTCCAATCAGAGAATTCTGTCCGCCGGAGATTCGGTCCACTAATGGGAGACTTTGAGGCGCTAGGTGGCAGCAGACTTACCAGGTAAATTTCCATTGTTTGCTTAGTTCTGACCATGCGCACATAACCGAGAATAATGGATTTTACCTGGTAAGTCTGCTGCCACCAAGCGTCCCGAAAGTCTCCCATTTGACATTAACATGGGCTGGATGAGGATGACACAGTTTGCACTTATTGGAGGTACCGAGTCTCCTGCCACACCGACAATGCTAAGTGTATACAAAGGACGTACCCCGTCTAATGACGCGAAAATCCAGTCGTGGCCGTGCAGCCGCCAAAAAAAAGCTGTCAAATCGGACACAGGCTATAAAGAGTGTTAAGTTAAATCGTCCCCTCGAGTGAGGAATGTTTATAGCCCCTTCCAGCCCGAGTTTTAGCCAACCAAGGTTGAAAATCTCTGGAAGGCCAAAGCATTATGCAAAGCATTGATTGTCAAAATACAAAATGACAATTATCACCATCCCGTCTGAGTGATGTCGTGTGAAGGGATCGCACAGTGGGTCAGAATTGAATCAAAGTGCACTAAAATTATGTTTCAACATAAACAAAATTATGAAAATTATATTTCAACATACTTATGATGAAAAGTTGGTTGAAGTGGGGTTTTCGGATACGAATAATTCGATGGTCATGGTTTTAAATGTCTACGACGTCATCATAGTCCTAAGTCGTGATTGGTCGGCAGCCGTTTTATTATCCTATACTAATATGCGTAGGGCAAGTGCATACAATTGTTTTCAAATAATTTTTTGTCTAACCTAGGCATATCAACGTTGTTGTTTTTGGTGATGCAAAGTGTGTTTTCTTAAAGGTTTCTATAATAACGGTACTCATTTTAATGGTGGTCTTTCTTTGATGCTGAACAGAAAATATTTATGACCGCTGACACACACCCGAGTCGTAACATGTGGTTGAGTCAAAACAGGCGTCTCTCATAGGGAGTATACAATCTCAAAACGGAAAAATTTCCAAAGTCGCAAAAAATCGCAACCAAAATTGGTTTTAGACTGTTCCTGGAGGTTCAGGCTTCTGGACAAAAAAAGTGAGAAACGGTGGCATTTTATAATTCCTTTTTCTCTGATTAAAAAGAATCATGGCAATTAGGGGGCATTTTATGGGAGTTCTCAGGCTTTTTTAAACACTAAACAGAAATGAAACTGATTGTTAATTTAATTTTCATGAAATATAGACTATAAACAACAACCGAACCGATTTTCATGGCGTTATCTTTTATGAGCTGTTGAGGGTAGCAAGTTAAAATACCCAAAGAGTTCACCGGCTTTGCCGCACTTTTTACCATTTTGTGATTAAATGAAATTATTACCCGTATTTTACGAGATTTTTTCATTAATTCTTTCATAAAAACATACCTCTGGACCACGAGGAACAATAAACAAAATGTATTGTGTGTTTTTTAAACAATCATCAATTGCCTATTTTGGCGCAGTTTAACTTTGACCTGGCCCACTGTGGATCGGTGCGTATACATGTATGCCATTTCCATATTTGAGGCTTCTGAATTAATTCGTTCAAATTATTTTGTTGTATGAATAAAAACTAAAATGAACAAACAAACAAACAAGGATCTCTCTCATTAACACAGTTTGTTTGTCAACGCTATCAATACTAAAAAAACGTAATGATTGGTAAGAAACCAAAATCGTTAAAGGCACTGGACACTATTGGTAGTTACTCAAAATAATTATCATCATAAAACATTTCTTGACTACGAGTAATGGGGAGAGGTTGATAGTATAAAACATTGTGAGAAACAGCTCCCTCTGAAGTGCCATAGTTTTGGAGAAAGAAGTAAATTTCCACAAATTCGATTTCGAGACCTCAAGTTTAGAACTTGAGGTCTCGAAATCAACCATCTAAACGCACACAACTTCGTGTGACAAGGGTGTTTTCTTCTTTCATTATTATCTCGCAACTTCGATGACCGATTGAGCTTAAATTTTCACGGTTTTGTTATTTTATGCATATGTTGAGATACACCAACTGTGAAGCCTAGTCTTTGACAATGTCCACTGCCTTTAAGACCACAGATTAAAGTCACCTGGAAATGGTATTTTTTCAAAATAAAGCTTTTGTCACTAATATAAGTGTTTTGATGAGTGGAATGTGAATAAACAGTTAACTAAGGTTTTAAAAAATCAGTTCTTATGTTATTTACAAATTTAACAAGTAGACCCCGACCCGAGAGGGCGCTGTTCGTGACGTCAATCGAGGCAGACTTTGCCTGTAATGCGTAGAGTAAACACAAATGCAAAGTACATGTACGGACCAAGTCGTGAGTTGTGTTTTTTTTCGGCAACGCCGACCAGGTGTATTGCTGCTGAATGCAGAAAAACACTTTTTGAAATGTACCAACTCACGACTTGGACGTACATGTACTTTGCACGTGTGTTTACTATACGCATTGCATGCACAGTCTGCCTCGATTGACGTCACAAAAGGGGTAGGCGGAGTCAGCCCCCAAACAACTTTATATATTTTTTAAACATATAAATCGTGACAAACAATTACTAATAAAATTGTTTTATTGTTCGTAAGCATATACTCTTATGTTTGAAAGAAAAAAAAATCTATTTCCAGGTGACTTTAACATAAAAAAATGCACGGTCTAATGATGATGATAGTAGAAAAACATCCCTCGAAATATTTCTGTGTTATGTCATATTGATGAGAAATAAATAATCATACTTCGCGTTTGGAGTTTATCGCTCAGTGAACGTTTTATATTTTGGCATCGATGTAATGCAAAATTTGTAATCGGTTTTTGACACAGATGGCCGATCGATCTTGTGAACTTCTACAGTGTTGTCAGTTTATGTATATGATGGATTACATAAAGTGCTTACACTGCCATCAACTGTTTTGTTAGCAAAAGCCAACTCTGTAATGTTCCTTTATATTACAACATAGGCCTAATTTGAATAATAACTAGGGATGTAATACAATTATGACACTGCTCGTTTTTAAATGATTTTAGGGACGGTCCTAATATAATATTTATTATTAAGCCTATACAAACTTTCACGAAGCCGATCAATTACACAAATTCACTCAGCACAGACAAATGTTGCTTAGAAGAAACAGGTTACAGCTGGAACGCTACATTATATAGTTCAACAGTCATCACTGCAACTGGTACAATACGATGTTTAGCTTATAAAATACATTATCAGAATATTAATTTTTGTTTTTTACCCATATACACCGATGTGTGTAGCACTGTATACTCAGTACTTTCCCGAGTCCTGTGAAAAAAAATCACAGGCGTTTTACTCGGGTGGGATTCGAACCCACGACCTTTATTTTTTTCACAGGACTCGGGAAAGTACCGAGTATACAGTGCTACACACATCGGTGTATATGGGTAAAAACCAAAAATTAATATTCTTTATCCCCGATGCAAGTTTAACATCTATTACATTATCAGAGTAACATTTTTTTGTATTATTTTATTTATTTTAATAGTAGTGGTAGATTCATGAAGAGTTACTGAGATACGAATCATTCTTTTATCCAAATATTCTGATGTAAAAAATGTGTTTTTTTACGAAGAAATATTGTCTGTTTCGCACTCATTTTATTGTGTACATTTTTTACCGGCCATTTTTTAATACAAGCGTTTGATTGTAAACTCAGCTACAATTGTGTAAATTAATTTAGATTTAATTTAGTTTTGTATTAACGAATGCAACCCAATTATTGTTGCTAATAAAATTATCCTTACTTAATGAAGTGTACATACCTTTGGGCGTTGGAACCGATTGCTGTTTCCTGAAAACAGCATCCATTTTAAATTGAAGTTGTGATGCTAGCAACATCAAACAGTAAACGACAACTGCGGCAATCGTTCCAGTAGCAGCTAGCACTATTTTACGCATTTTGTTTCTTATGGGTATTAAAAAAGCCAAGAGATGATAATATTTTACCGGGTTGAACAATATTTGTTGACTAAAGACACTTTAAATTTCGGATGTTCTCTGTGTAGATTGCGTTGCGATGACCGCTCAATAATACAACTAGATAAATTCACTCGAAAATTGTAGGCCCTATTGTTTGCAATAACTTTATTGTGAAACAGCTTGGCTTAATGACATCAATAGTGACGAATGTCTAGTGGAGTGTAGACTGTATTTAAGTCCCGTTCTCGTGCGAGGGGTCCTAGGCATATTGCGCCAACTATAAGGACTCTCACGGGAAGGGACTTGAGTCAAGTCTAAGTGGAGTGTGGCATTCTTACTCCATAGGCATTCGTCACTCACGCTTTTAACACACACACTCTTAGAAATTCCCTGCTTACCCGTGCAATACGTTAGGCGTTTTAAATGCAGTGGGCACTATTGGTAATTGCTCAAAATAATTATTAGCATGAAACTTTGGTAACGAGTAACGGGCAGAGGTTGATGGTACAAAACATTGTGAGAAACAGCTCCCTCTGAAGTGACATAGTTTTCGAGAAAGAAGTAATTTTCCACAAATTTGATTTCGAGACCTGAGAACCAAATTTTGAGGTCTCAAAATCAAGCATCTAAAAGCACACACCTTCGTGTGGCAAGGGTGTTTTTCTTTCATAGTTATCTCGCAACTTTGACGGCTCATTATTATGCCAGGTACTTCTCTTTACTCATTTCGTTCTCGTTCATTTTGTCCCATCAAACCATACGCATCAAACAGTCGCATACACCCACAACCAACCCCTCGACAGAGCTATGTTTGTGATTACCTCCTTGTATTGAACAGAGTTAATGCAGAATAGTATTTTATCAAAATAAGTAAATGCTATTTGCGTCCCAACACCTTGTATTTAAGAAAAGTCAAAGGTAGTCTAATTTTGGGTAACATTTAATTACAACTTGCAAAAAATATCCATACATACATATTAGCAATCCAATGTGTTTTAGAAAAGATTATTTAAGTTTTATCATGAACCATCATTAACAGTAACAGTGGAAGGTCTGTTGTCACGCGAAAGTCTGAAATATAGGCCTACATCTCCTTATAGACCTTTAAAGGAATGGGTACTTTTTCAAATTGTCATAGATTTACATTAAACTTATAGGGTTTGAAGATAATGATAGTGGAAAGCTTCCCTGCACATCTTACTTACTGAGGTGCTGTAGTTTTTGAGAAATGAGTAAAACAATGTCATGAAAATACGTTTTTACATGCTCATAAGTTTTGTCTTATGAGACGAACATTATTTTCATGACATTGTTTTACTCATTTCCCCAAAACTACAGCACCTCAGCACGTAATATTTTCAGGGAAGCTTTCTACTATCATTATCTTCAAACTGTGTAAGTTTAGTGTAAATCTGTGGACATTGTGGTTTTTTGTCCTACAATAAGTACATAGACCCTTTAACCAACCGCATTGGCATGGGCGGCTGACGACCGTTAGGAAACGAGCAATCATGTTTTAACCATGACGTCACTAAATTCAACATGTTAAAGATGGACTATAACGGTACTCCTACATTAAAATCACTATCAGAACTTGTTTATGTTGTGTTCAGCTATCAATTCATTATTGTGGTCATGTTTTTCTCCAAATAATTTTGCTACAATTTACCGAAAAAATTTGACCTCGATTCTTCGATTTTGAAATTTCCCGCCCTGTACTGGTTCCCGGCTATTAAACCAACACTGAAATCCAAGCGGATTTGTAAACCAGCGGACGTCATGAACGCGGTCAAAAAATGGTGATGTCATACCCATGAAGCAACGAGAGTGAACAAAGGTTACGCCATGTTACTCCGTGTTTTGTGTATGCGTTTTCATCCACACTATAGGCGTGCGTGTGTGCTACGAAGCTTTTTGTTTCTAATGTATCAGCTATAAATACTGCCGACTATTTGGTTGTTTGTGGATGCACTAGAAGTTTCAAAGTTTGTGTAAGAAGCCTGGATCGATTCCGAAATTTAAACCTCTAAGCATCGAGAGAATTCAGGGGGATATTCTACCACCAGGCCCCAGCCAGTGCTGCTTGTGCATGCTACGACGTCGGCGGGGTCCCTCTGCCGTGGCCCTGGTCGCAAGTGGCCGTGGAACAGCAAAAGAATCAAGGCATTACATAAAAGAGAGGGAGAAAAGCCTGGTAAGTACTTGTTAATAATTTTTAAAAATCTACTACTGAGAAACTATCTCCATTATTAATTCAGGCCCAATACATGTACATGTAATTGTAATCAGAAAAATAGTAAACAATCTCTACCCTTTTCATGCAAGGAACAACCATCTTGTTGTCAAATGACACGATGTGCATGCTCTGAATCTGACCCGACTACCATAAAATAGCTACATAGTGTATTGACTCTGTTGAGTGATGAATCCATGTAGCCACCCAAGTGCTTTAGGCATGTTTATGCCCTGGTTTACACTTTCTGGCATGTTCATGCTCAACCATGTGTGAACACTATATTAATCCATTTAAAAGGTTGATTGTTACAGTTAACAGTTTATTGGCCTCGCTGACATGTATTTATATTGGTCTATACTGGATTGCTGGACATTGTTTTTGCCAAAGCTGCCTAAGAATTGTTCGCTTTTTTTTTTAAGGCACAGCTCAAAAACATGTTCAAACTCCCATCCATATAATTGCCCATCCATGGTCATTCAGAATTTTTCTCTCCTAATTCAGGAATTACCAATTCCAGAGAAGTTTAGTCTGAAGTTTTCCTATAGCTGTGTTTATTGGCTTGGCACGGTTAATTATGGAGTGTTTACTATATTTGCATTTGTAAAATAAGGCCAGTTCTTTTTCAGCACTAGTTTTTTTATTTATTTATTTATTTTTTGTTTTTATAATTTTTTGTATAGAAGTAACTCGCAGCTCTACACTACAATGAGAATGCAGGACGAAGACAATGCAGTACGAAGACATGCTAGCCAGAACTAGAAATAAAGACCTAAGATTCTCAATAGCACTTTAGGTAAGTAGTAGGCCTATGCATGCAAATTTTCAGAGGATCAGATGATTTCTTCATTTTTAGTTTTTCAGCTGCCCCTTTGAAAACTGTTCACGGTGGAAGGGGGGGAGGGGATGGGGTGTTGAATCGCAAGAACCCCCCCCCACCCCGATCTGTACCTGAACAGTTTTGTACTAGGTGTAGATCTGGGGGAGGGGGGTGGTTGGAGGTCATGTTTTCTATCAGACATAAAGAAAACCTGCCCCCTTGGTTTTGTTGCATGTGGACTCCTGTTGTACTGGTTTTGCGTTAACTCCTGTAAGGTTCTTTTCAAAACTACGCCAACTCAAAGAGAGATTGTCAGTACATGGTGTTACGTCAAACCTTCCGAGATTGTATTTCTGCCTTGTAAATTTTCAAGAAATCCCACATAACGATTATTTGGTTTTGTTTTTTATTTTTCATTAAACAGATACGCATAGAATGCATGCACAATGCACTTGTTCATTGTCAGCAGGGTGACAAGACATGAAAACAACTCCATCCGCAGCTGATGTGTAATCCCCGTGTCATTGACATCAACCTTCACCAGCCGGAAAAGGATGCAACAGCTTTTTTTTTGGGGGGGGGGGTGGGGGTTCAAAGATAGTGGGTTCAACTTTGTTTGAAGAAAGAATGACCTTAGTCCAGTTTCATGGATCTGTTCATCACCAAATTCTGCGCTTATGATCACCGTTCTCTGCTTACGTCCAAACGCTAAATTTCTGAGCTTACTTTGTAAGCGTAGAATGCCTGGTATAAACCAACTATGCACCCATGACCGGCAAAAGCCAAAATTCGCTGGTAGCCTGTGAAACGCGCTTGATGTAAGCACAGAATTCCCTGCTTTCGCAAGTGCCGATTCTTTGTTTACAGTATATAGATCCATGAAACTGGGCCCTAGCTAGCTAGCCTGTACACATTGATTTTTTTGGTGCTTATTTTTGGTAGGGGGGGGGTCCATGGTAGTAGAATCAACTTTGTTTAAAGAAAGAATGACCTGTGCCCAATTTCATGGATCTGTTCACCACCAAAATGTGCGCTATGGTCACGGTTCTCTGCTTACGTCCAAAGGCTAAATTTCTGCGCTTAATACTTTGTAAGCGTAAAATGCCTGGTATAAACCAAGTATGCACCCATGATCTGCAAAAGCCAAAATTTGCTGGTAACCTGTGAAACACGCTTGACGTAAGCACAGAATTTCCTGCTTCCGCAAGTGTCGATTCTTTGTTTACAGTAAGCAGATCCATGAAATTGGGCCCTAGCTTGTACACATTGATGTGGGTTTTTATTTCATTTTTTATATATATTTTTTTTTTTTTTTGGGGGGGGGGTAACCAGGGTAGTACAATCAACTTTGTTTAAAAACAGAATGACATGGTCTGTACACAATGATTTTATTATATTCTTTTAATGTACAACTTAATTTACAATTAACAAAGAGAACCACAGCTAACTAGGTACATAACATGGCTTAGGTTTTCTTTTTTGGGGGGGGAGGGGCGTTGACAGGGTTGTATAGTTAACTTTTTTTGATGACGGAATGTTCAGATGATTTCGCAATCACTAGGCAACCTTTTTTCAATTTTGATATTTTAAACTCAAAAATAAACTATTGTCGTTTGCAAATACATACAGTTTTAGTGTTGTCGTTATTATGGAGGTGTACATGGCTTCTGTTTTTTGTTTTGTTTTTATATTTCTGCTAACCAAGTTGAATGTTGTTACCATGTTAATCATAGTGTATTGTTGACAACAGGGGACAAGTTTATTGCACATAAGTGCTAAATTAATCAATTTGAACCACACACCTAATTTTATAAGCCATAGTAATTTACATTTTGTGTCTTTCAGAGGGGTGGGTGGTTCAAGTTAAATTAATCAATTTGAACCACCCACCCATCTGAAAGAAACAAAATGAAATAATATACATGTACATTTATACGTAAATTATTATGGCTTATCAAATTATTTCTCACTCCCTCCGGATCATAACTTTGAAAATTGTTACGACTGAAGACAAATAAACCAAAGCAAAGCTGCCTATTCCGTTGGTGGATACGAAAATCCTTCCACTGTACTGTACACGAGGGTTTGGAAACGTCCTTCGTGTTGCTGCCATCAAACATGATGTCAGTGGCAGCGGTTGAACGGACAAGATAGTCCTAAGCTCACCACTTGCTGATAATCATCATTGCAGTGTTTTCTGTAAAACAAAACAAAAGAATTCATACAAAATTATTAACAACAGATTTGTGGTTTGCATGGTGAAGTGTTAATATTGCATGTGTGTACCTGAATTGCTTTAAAACTATACCCATGCCAGAAGGCAATCATAATCCAAAGTAGCAATTACATACATGTACATGAGATATTTGTGTAGATGCACATATGTCAACCACCACGCAGTTACTTGGTGGAGAAAAACAACAACATAGGTTATCTACAATATCAGTTTAAATTGATAATGTATGAATTTTGTCAACAAAGTATAAAACGCAAGACAAAAATTACCCCTCCCCTCACATTTCTACTGCCTAAGTCAGTGCATGTGTTGTTCACATACATGTATTATAACGTGAATGGAGGTAAACAATAAACCTTGTCCATCATGTTCGTTCATGTTTTAATTTAGTCAAGGATAGCCTTCAACTATTTTTGGGAGCAGAAATAAACTGATCAAACGAAGCATCATTCAGTATAATTCATGAAACGTTTTGTGGCCTTACCAGTCTGTCTTTAGCCGTCGATCATCAGGGTTTGGCTCATCGTCTTCGGCCTGACGATTATCGTCCCCGGGCTGGTTAACTACATGTACTCGGCTTCTCTCTCGTCCGGTGAGCTCCCCTTATCGCTAGAGCCCTCACTTTCCTCTGAAGTGCCTCCCTGAAATGCCTTTTCCTCATCTATACTTTGGTTTTCCCAAGACCCGCTGCCATCGGACAGTTTCGCTGTTTTTTTGTGTCAAAAAAATGCAGCCTATAGTGTCCGATGTTATTCCACATTCAATGTACATGTAAAATGCACGCACACGATCGACCTGACACACTGTGTACAGAGCTTCGGTACGTGGTGTGACGTCACACACTGTGTATGAATGGTTCGTGGGTCACCGGCTTTTGCCGAAACTGAGTTTTCTGGGTCGGAGTACGCCGCGCGAATTTGGGTTTTTTTTTGCATGAAGGTAAAGGTTTTATTGAATACTACTAAAATATCAGTCCTTATTTTACATTTCTTGTACAAAAATAGTAATATTGGCTATATCAATAATCTGTTATAGTCCATCTTTAACAACTTTCAATAAACACATATACATCCAATAACTGGTTGCTTTGTTACTAACTAAATCAACAATATTTGAATATTAATTTGTGTAACAAAGTTGAAATCTAATAATAATAATAATAATAATAAATAATAATAAGACTTGTAATGCGCACATATCCACCCTGCTGGGTGTTCAAGGCGCAGTAAACCAAAACAAAACAAAACAAAAACACAACACAAAGAAAAACAGACACAACAAAATTAGTCATTGAAAACCTGTGACATAAGATAAGTTTTGAGAAGAGACTTGAATTTTGCGGTACAAAGACAAGATCGAAGATTAAGTGGTAGAGAGTTCCAGATGCGTGGCGCGGCTACAGAAAAAGACCTGTCACCCCATGAGTGTCGAGACTTGGGTTCAATGAGGAGAAGCATGGAACTTGATCGAAGATTCCTTGATGGAGTGTAAACTTGAAGCAGTTCAGAAATATAGTGGGGAGCCTTGCCATTTAGAGCTTTGTGGACAATGAGCATCAGCTTGAAGATGATTCGTTGAGAGATAGGGAGCCAGTGTAGTTGTTTCAGAATGGGGGTGATAGAACAGGATTTTATAGACAGTGTCACAATGCGGGCAGCAGTATTTTGGAGCCGTTGAAGTCGGGAAATCTGGTTGTTAGGAAGACTGTAGAGAAGAGCATTGCCGTTGTCAAGACGAGAAGTAACAAATGCGTGAATGACCTTTTCAGTGGCACTTTTGTCCAAGTACTTGCGAATCTTACCTATATTCCTGATGTGATATGATGATAAACGAACAATGTTGTTGATGTGTGGCTGAAGTGTCATCGATGAATCAAAATTAACCCCTAAGTTCCGAGCTTTCAGCGAGGGAGCTATCCGAGCATCACCGATGGAGATATATGGCACTGAAACCTTAGTTAACTGTTGACGTGACCCAAATAAAAGGAACTCTGTCTTATCATCATTTAACTTCAGGAAGTTTTGTTGTGTCCAACGTCGAATCTCTTGGATGCATTTCTCAAGTCTTGCAATAGATGCATTGGCGTTTTCTTGAGAAGATTTAAACGTGATGTATAGCTGAGTGTCGTCTGCGTACACATGGTAATTCAGATTAAATTTGAGGATGATGTCGCGAATCGGTAAAGTGTACAGCGTAAACCACTGCGGGCCGAGTACCGACCCCTGTGGCACAGAGTAGTTCAAAACAACAGGGTCGGATATCGCAGTGCCAATACATACATGCTGAGTTCTGTTGTGGAGATACGATTTGCACCATGCTAGGGCTGTGTCCTCTATGCCAATCTGTCTCTGCATTGCTTTTATGGCATCACATAGTTCTCTAACCAGGAGCAGAGCTGTGTCTTGAGAGAGTTGCGACAAGGAGGGACCACTTTTCTTTGGTCACGTGGTTGCTGGGCGCCATGTTGTCTCCAAACGCAGCACAACCCAATGGGCAGACTAGTCTGGCACCCCGTGTTCGGCCATGCGTTTCTTGGGAACAAAATGGCTTCTTATCGCAAGTTGTCGCAACTCTCCCAATATACGGCTCTGACCAGGAGTGCGTTTTGGCGACCCCAAACAAGTCAACAAGTCGGTTACCGTTTGGTCTGAACAGCATCGTCACACCGCGTTTCAACCTTGAACACGCGAAAACGCTCAACCGATGACCAAAGCTCAATCTGCTTCTGGTTGTGGTCGCCAAAACGCACTCCTTTGTTGGCAAATTAACCTCGGGCTGTGACGTAGACTTGTGGACAAGTCGTTAAATCGGCCCCACGCGCTGAGATAGTGGTCTCGCGAGATCACTGCTCTCGCGCGAACTGATGGCTCCCCGATTTCGACTCCTAAATCGGCCCCACGCGCTGAGATAGTGGTCTCGCGAGATCACTGCTCTCGCGCGAACTGATGGCTCCCCGATTTCGACTCCTCATTAACGACTTGTACAAGCTGACAGCGGTTTGTGCACCTCCTATGGGCACTTCAGCCGAAATCGTACGGACGCATCTGATTGGTCGATGTCGTTAAACTATGAATATTCAACATGTATATGCTATCAAACAGTACACCCTGTGTTGGATGGGTTCGGGAAGTCACATGTATGAATGAACGATCAACAAAACTGTCAGCGTGTGAATTTATATGCCTACACTACCTAGACGTCGTGTGTGTATGGTACTTTTGAGTACGGATTTTTATCGGGAACTTTGACGTGCATATTAAATAAATAACTTAGTCTGAACTTGGTCTGTCATCAATCATGGACTTGGTTGATAAACTTGAAGAACAAGATATAGAAGCAGCCGTCAAAAAGCCAGTTTTCTCAAGGCATGCAACATGCAAGAGATCCGCTCACGTCGACGACAGGTCGCATGGAAGAAGTATGCATGCCAACACACACACACTGCACACAGCGTGTATTGATGCAAGGCAATGACACTTTTGTAAACAAATGATTTGCACCAAAAAATCAGAACAGGTGAGCTTGCTGTTTAGTTTCTTAAACTACTAATAAATAAACTACTAATAAATAAACTACTAATAAATTTGCGTTGACAAATAATATATTGCAAAAATCTACCTCCTTGGAGTTACCGGTAATTTGGTTTTTGAGGCTTCTTAATCTTATGAACAAGTTTTATTTTTAAGTAAAATTTAACAAAAACATGTGTTACTGTTCATATAACTCAATTGTTCCACCATTATGAAGATAGTTTCTACCACCATGGTAAACAAAATTGAACATAATTAATGTTTTTTTAGAAAACAATAACAAAACATTTAAAAAAAATTGTTTAAAAAGTTTAAACACTAAAACTTAGATAAGATTTGAAACTACATAAGAGTCTTTATTTGTGATGGTGTTGCCTCAAACCTCACTTTAGCCCGTAAATAATAGGTAGGTTTTATTAGCTGCATGTTATACCAGCAAACACGTGAACGTGAAGGTCTAAAAATTGTGTTGTTAGGTGATGTCACCACTTTGGGCTTAATTCATGCTCACGTAAGACGTCTGCACAGAGAGGTACCTAACGTGAAAAACGATAACTTCATGTGTGAATTTAACACCACAATTTTCTGACATTTTCATGTTAACGTATTTGCTTGGGTAACATGCTAAACCTCCCTAATGACATAGACAATAAGTATTAAACTATCATACTGCGGATAGTATTACACAATCAACATAAGTTCAGGTCAACATTGTTTGTTTCTTTCTTTTCTCCACAGGGTCACATGGCAGCCTGACAGTGCAAGGGAAACACTCGTGTTTAGGAGGAAGGAAGTTCATTCCACCCCTACCCCTTAGCTGCTGTCAAAACTGTGAAAGTTTGATCTCCTGCCTTACTACGAGTCATGGGAAAAGTTAGCCGAGATGGATCTGCATTGGAGTGAAGATTTGTACGCAAAAACTGATACAATTCAAGACACTCATTAAATTACTCTGGTGCCTGATTTAGAAAGAAATTTAACCTAAATGTAACACGAGCAGCCCAGTTCTGCAAACTTTGAAGTCTCTTTTAAAATATGCATGTGGGATTTCTGTAAGCAGCCCATTACAACAATCTAACCGAGAAAGAAACATGGCTGCGAATCACATGATGTCATGCATCGTCAGTTACTTGCAAAGCTGCAGCCGATTTCACGAAACGTTAATTATAGGGTTTGCATGTTACAGTGCAAGGCTGGGACTCAACCTAAGTCGTAAGATTAACACAAGTTGGAAAGAGTTTGTTGAAATCGAAGGCAGGTCTATTTGATCAGTCATAGACATTTCAATCAAAATATGCACCAAGGTTCTTGACTGATGTGGATGGTGCATTCTGAATGGTTCCAAATGTAAGAATGACATTCATACTGTGCAATTGTCAAAAGTTATTTTGCTCATTTTAGTTGAAATTTATTCCAAAGCACAGACTGAGAGGGTTTGATAATGTATATAGGCTAGGCGGTTGTGCAACATAGGTAGAAAACCTGTGTAAAATGTTCAAGTTAGTTTCCCCTATCCACTGTTATTAAAAATATTTACGGTCTTCTAGCGGTGTCCGAACACACAAAATTTCCCATAACAGGGGGTTCATTAGTCCCAAAATGAAACAGGTTTAATCAATCCGTACATGTGATACGATAGTTTGAAGGTTCATTGATCCGAATGTTCACTGGTCCTAATAAGGTCCGATAGTCCGAATCGACGATCGAACCTTAGTGTCAATTCGGACTATCGGACCTTATTGTCAATTCGGACTATCGAACCTTCGGACTATTGAACCTTGGGACTAACAAACCTTCGGACCATCGAACCTTTGGACTTTCGAGCTGTAACCCTTCTAGCACCCGCCTAGTTAGTAAATTGTTTGTAATAAAGTGTTTAGTAATAAACAGTTTTTGCATAATCCTTGGTCACCCACTATATTCATATAGCAACCTGGAGGTGCAAGGGAAACACTCCACATTTTCTTTAATTATAGTTTCTACCATCAATATCCATCAGTGTGAAGGTATTTTTATTGTTTATTGCTCAATTCAATTTATTTATTTCAACCACTTGTTTGCTTTTGTTGATCGATTTACCAATAAATTTATTTCTTATTTTTTGATAAGGCAAACTACAATTTGAGTCACTGTTCCTTTTTTGCATTTCATTGTGTTTTTATACCCCTATTTGACCCTTATATTAATTGTTATGATTGCCCTGTGAAACTTGTCCACAAGACTCACATATCAAACTTCCACATGTCGACCATGGTTTTCAAAATCGCTTTTTAGATGAAAACTTAAACAAAAACATTTGTCAGTAAACAAAAAAATAATTTTGGGACTGGAAGTAATACAAAACTGTTTTTTAGGTCGCAACTTTTCCAGCTTTCATGATTAAAACACATTTTGATTGGTAATTATTTGACATAACGTACTGTCCAGTGACTTATTTATAGCAAGTTTGAGTTATAGACAGTCCGAGCAGAACACATCGGGTTAAAGGACTGCATTGGACCTTTACCATTGACCGTGGGCATTATTTATTTGCATGAGGCAACTCACGGATACTACACAGATAATAATTATAGTAATGCATTTGAAGATGATTTTGTAAGTTAGGCCCTAATCAACTAATAAAGTAGTTAAATCAAAATAAAAAAGATTCACAGATGCCCTCCGGTTCAAGTTTTACAGTATTAGAAACTATTACTACCATCTTATAAAAGTGGACTCGTCTGCATGATTGTCTCCGCGGCAACAGTGAAGGTATACCGCGTTCGTACTTGAATACATGAATACGTACCGCTGTCAGCTTGTACAAGTCGTTAATGAGGAGTTGAAATCGGGGAGCCATCAGTTCGCGCGAGAGCAGTGATCTCGCGAGACCACTATCTCAGCGCGTGGGGCCGATTTAACGACTTGTCCACAATTCTAGCTGTGACGTTGCAAATTTAGCCATTTTGAAATGGTGAACACAGCACTATGACACCATTTTATATGAGTAAATTTGCCTGTATACACCCAAACCACACCAGTGCACTCATCATAGGGTCCCCCATATCTCAACAATGCCATCAGAAAGTTTATATATCTCTTTTAAAAAGTCGAATGACGCCCTCTTGGTGCAGTTTTGACCAGAGAAAGCGTTCGTTATCCACGTCGTGAGAGCCGGTCGAGACGTCCGTGTGCTTCACGAAGCTCGTATCGTAGTAGTGCATGGTGAATCGGGGATCGTAACCGAATCCGTAGATTGTCACCTCGTCACAGAGATGGAGGGCAAGAAATACTGTCATAGCACCTGTGAAAAAAATAGGCGTGGGAGATTATTTACCGAGTTTTCCCGAAGTAAAACGGATTTTCCCGAAGTGTAACGAGTTTTCCCGAAATAGAACGAGTTTTCCCCGAGGTATGTCAAGAAAGACCGGAAACCTCCGAACTTAACATCAGAAGAACATTCGAACCTGTAGATCGTTAACTTGTCGCAGGTACAGCGGGAAAGAAATACAGTCATGGCAACTGAAATGGATGAGCAAATCATCCGCGCATCAACGAACTTTATCCCGAAATTTTGCGAGTTCAAACGGACTTATCCGAACATTTTACGGAAACCTCCTAACTCTAGAGAATGTCAACTCTTATACACTGAGAAGGTGCAAAGAAAAGCCGGTCTCCACTGAAATGTGCTGTGCATGTTGTCGCAAAAATATTTTAAATAAAAAAAAGAACACCTGAAAATATTATTTAGAGCGTATGCCAATATTTGCTCCGAGTACCGAGTGACTACGGAAACTCCCGATGAAGCACATTTTATAAGGATGAGTAGAACATTGGTCTTATGGGCCTACCTGTGGTTGGTCTGTACGATATTGCATTCAAATATTCAGCAAAGACATAACGGAAGAAGTCAGGATGCACAATCTTTACTTTGGTTGGATCCACATTGGGTTTTTCTAAGTGGCTGAAAGAAAACAAATGAACAAATATTCTCTCTTAGCAATTTTCACAAATGCTGCTTGGCACAATAAATAGTTTTGAAACAGGTAACCTGTCAAAACGCCCAGTTGATTTTGTTGTTTAACTGGTTCCCTGAAGAATTCTGCTCGGTCTAGATAAGGAATATGTATTGTTTAGCATGTTTGTACATACAGAAGTGTTCGTTTCAATAATGCCTATAAAATTTCTGTATACGCAGCCAAAGTTTTTTGTTCCAGAAGGAACATCCCGCGCCCCCCAAAAAATAAAAAAGTGGTTCACATCATGCTATTGAGAAAAAGAGCTTTTAGTGAGAGAATACTGTAAGTATTTCTTCACATACAACAAAATGTTTAAAGGCAGCGGACATTATTGGTAATTACTCAAAATAATTATTAGCATAAAACCTTACTTGGTAACGAGTAATGGGGAGGGGTTGGTAATATAAAACATTTTGAGAAACGGCTCCCTCTGAAGCGAAGTGGTTTTCGAGAAAGAAGTTATTTTCCACGAATTTGATTTCGAGACCTCAGAATTTGATTTTGAGGTCTCGAAATCAAGCATCTGAAAGCAAACAACCTCGTGTGACAAGGGTGTTTTTTTCTTCGGTCAATATTATCTCGCAACTTCGACGACCAATTGAGATATACAAATCACAGGTTTGTAACCTTATGCATATGGTGAGATACAGCAAGTGGGAAGACTGGTATTTGACAATTACCAATAGTGACCAGCGCCTTAAGAGTGAATGTACGGAAGTGTAGATTCGTGTATTAGGATGTACGAGCCAAAGTAGTCCAGAATCTACACTTTGGAGTCTGTTCGCTGACTTATTCCTCAAATCGATGTACTTGTTCAACGAAGTTTGGTCAACTGTTTTGAAAAAAAATTGAAGCATTTTATCTAGTACTGTTATAATTACTATACTGTCATTGTTTATTTTTTTTTTCATTGGTATTTCCATTCATTAAACAAATACTTGAAATTATTAATGAATTCCTAATAATAATAACAATAATAATAATTAACCATTGACAATTACCAATAGTGTCCAGTGTCTTTAAAAGTATTTCCAAGAATTGTTTGCTTGGATGAGATTTGCTCGATGTGACAATTCCGGAAATGGCCTGCAGAGATTTAAGTCACGTTCTCGTGCGGGAGGTCCCTATATCCATGTACCCGCCGCCTTCAAAATTGTGGTCCCGCGCGCGTGCGAAACAGGTTGGGGGGCGGGGATGCAGAACATCACAAAACAATAGTTTTCTGAGATTGGCACGGGATTGGGACTTGAGTCAAGTCTAAGCTTCCTTTCAGTCTAGAACCAGTGTCGTATTAAGAAAGTTTGTCCCCCGTAGATTATGTGCCCCCCCCCCCCCCCCCCAATTGGGAAATTAACACGGGCTGATGGAGGATGATTCAAAAGAGGACGCCATCAGAAAAGGTTTGTTTACACAGTTCGCCGTGTGGAAAAAAATCTGTGACTACCAACAAATTACCACTTAAAACCAGGTACGTTAGAGGACAGCAGAACAACGAGCCACCAATCAGAATTGAGATATGGGGCTTCTTAAGCTTTATAACCCCTTTATAACGTAGACCTATAACGAGGGTTGACTGTCGTATAAAAGGTTCATAAAGGGTGTGTTCGTTTAGCTTCCCTGGGTCGACCCCGGTGTGTGGAGGTTTTTTTTTTCCAGGACGAACGTGTGCAGATAATTACCCACGTTCGTCCTGGGGAAAAAACCCGCCACACACCGGGTTAGACCCAGGGGAGCTAAACGAACGCACCCAAAGTCGAACAACTTGAACTGCACTTACTAAAGCTCTATTCCGAACGACGTGTATCTAGGTGTGTCTTCTTTGTTGAGCATATTGAACGCGTAGTTCATGTCGTACGTTTTGAACATCGTGTAGATGTACGTTGCATCCTGTGAAACAAAAATGAAACAAATTGACGATTCAACCAAAAAAGATGTGATCGAATTATACCTCTCATCAATTTCGAAACGAATAACCTGAAAATTCAGAAATCCGTGCAACGACACACTGTTTTTCTTTCAAAACGAAACAATGGGCCGACACGTGGCTGTGTGTAACTGATGTAAGGCCTTTTCCAAATCCCGGCTGATAGGCTGCGGGCTTCGTTTGAAATTGAAGCACCGTGCAAAAAAAAAAACTACTTCAAAATCAACGACGATAGCGACCCGAAAATGAAAATGCCCCATAGGCAAATAATAAGTTTAGTTTTTAAACTGGAAAAATTGTCAGGTATTTCTTTTTATTTTAATGTTTATTAAGATAATAAATGTTAATAAATTGCACATCTTCACAGCAATGTACCAATGCGCTTCACACTGTCACTTAGGACTCACAAAACTATTCCAGTAATCTTTCTTTGTAGCCCTTGGCTGCCGTTGGGCTCATAAGGCTTATTCGACCACAATATTTCAACATCTTTCATGTACCCGTTGATACCTGTGGGTAAAAGAGAAGCAAATACACATGTATAGGAAAGCATCTTGCCCAAAGACACAAGTTAGTGTTTCGAATGAGACTCGAACCTACGACTTGAGCCACCTTAACTTGAACCTGGTGCACTAGACCTTTTGGTCATGACCAATGTGGCAGAAGGTTATGTACCAAAAAAAAGTTTGCTCTCTTAGTAATTACCTTATCAGAAACGTCTCTTACGCTCATCGACTCCGGGAAGAAAATATAGAAATTCGTTTTCTTCCCCACGTCTTTTTCAAATTGTCCTGACGAGATAGCTCTGTTCAGTCTTAAAAAGAAGAAAAAAAAGAAGAAAAACAAATTTCTTAGTATTATACGCTCGGTTTGAATGTGATATCTTTCTCAGGTTTCCTCAATTTCAATACTCACAGAAAGGGACCAGTCTATGTTGTGGGAGACGTTTGAACGCTAGGTGGCAGCAGACTTACTAGGTAAAGTTCCACTTAAGTAATACATGGTAAGTCTGTTGCCACATAAGTTCCCCATTGAAAAGGATCACAATCAACTTATCTAGATAATTATAACAAATGATGCGGCATCTTTCGTTTTCAATTGTAACCAAACCGAGGCTTAAAGAAAAACAGTCAGGTCCCTCCACAGGAAATGAGAGTTAGAACTGTGTGTACATACAGTGAACCTAGCAGAGATGTTCAATTAAACCTAATTCAACCAAAGGACTCAGCAGTCTGGTCCCTTCACATGAAATGAGCGTTAGAACTGACATTGTCACTCTGTGTTCAGGTAATTTGACAAAGATGTTCCATACCAATTGTAACAAAACCGAGGCTAAAAGGAAAACAGTCAGGTCCCTTCACATGGAATGAGAGTTAGAACTGTGGCACTGTGTCATGGAACCTGACGGAGCTGTTCCATTAAACCAAATGCAACCAAAGCGAGGTTGGAAGGACACAACAGTCTGATCCCTTCACATGGAATGAGAGTTAGAACTGTGGACTGTATCAGGGAACCTGACGGAGATGTTCCATTAAACCAAATGCAACCAAAGCGAGGTTGGAAGGACACAATAGTCTGATCCCTTCACATGGAATGAGAGTTAGAACTGTGGATTGTATCAGGGAACCTGACGGAGATGTTACATTAAACCAAATGCAACCAAAGCGAATTTGGAAAGACACAACAGTCTGATCCCTTCACATGGAATGAGAGTTAGACCTGTGGACTGTATCAGGGAACCTGGCGGAGATGTTTCATTAAACCAAATGCAACCATAGCGAGGTTGGAAGGACACAACAGTCTGGTCCCTCCACATTGAATGAGAGTTAGAACTGTGGACTGTAACATGAAACGAGCGTTAGAACTGATTATTGTCACTCTGTGTACAGCGAACCTGACAAAAAAAAGGTTCCATTACACAAAAGGAAACCTAACCAAAGCTGAAAGAACAACCCAGTCTGGTCCATTCACGAAATGAGAGTTAGAACTGATATTGACTCTTTGTGTAGGCCTGCAGGGAACCCGACAAAACATGTTCCTAACCGAGGCTGAAAGGACAACCCAGTCTGGTCCATTAACATGAAATGAGAGTTAGAGCTGTGGGACTGTACAGAAAACCTGACGGAGATGTTCCATTAAACCAAATTCAACCAAACCGAGGTTGGAGGGACACAAACGTCTGGTCCCTCGACATGAAATTAGCGTTAGAACTGTCATTCTGTGTGCAGGGAACCTGACAAAGATGTTCTACTACACCAAATGCAACCCATCTCAGGCTGAAAGGGAAAAAATCGAGTATTGTCCCTTCACATAGAATGACAGTTAGAACTGCTTTTACCTGAATACATAATCGTGGCTGTCAATTTCCGGGCCGGCTCCCGAGTCTTTAAGGATACCCCCACAGCCCACCACGGCGCACCGTAGACACTGCTTCCTCGTCCCGTTGGGGTGGGCCGAGGAATTGCTGAACTTAGGATGACCAAGAATCTTCTGAAACACTATTATTGCAAAAATGCAGATTTAGAATTTGAGGTCTCGAAATCAACCATCCAAAAGCACACGAATCGTGTGACAAGGGTGTTTTTTCTTCCATTATCATCTCGCAACTTCGATGACCGATTGAGCTCAAATTTTCACAGGTTTGTTATTTTATGCATATGTTGAGATAAACCAAGTGAGAAGACTGGTCTTTGACAATTGGCCAGTGTCTTTAAGAGAAATGTTTGTGGACTACAGTGGATGGACATCCCTTTGTTCTGTACACAAATGAAAACCCTATTCTTCAAACACTGTGAGGACGTGTGTAAATCCACATAGTGTTCCAAGCCCATTTTGTGTCCCAAGACTTCTTTTGTTTATCAGGTCCACACTTCGTATACTATGTAACGGTAAAATACACACACAATCCAATCACACGTGTTTGTTTTTGGTGTATACCGAGTACTTCTCTTTGTTCTCCCATTGATTTGACATGATTTTCAGACGTCCCCCATTGTTTTTGTACACAAAATCTACCGAGAACTGTCCTCGATCCGTCATTTTCCCTGATCCCGTTTGTTAAAGTCCTCCGTAATCAATAGTAGACATGCCCACACCCAAAGCGCCATCATGTATCGTAGGAGGTCCTGTTTTCCCTAAAATCGTGGCAAATCTTTTACCTCTCTGTGCGCGATGTAAACAGTCCCTAGATAAAAGTTGTGTGGTTTTATTTTCCAAGCAAAGAGTCTCCTCTCCCTTGACCAAAACTTAGAAACACGTAAGGCTCCACTGGTTATTTGCACTTATAAATGCAAAAAGTTTGGTATTTTAGGCATTTCTACAAGGTACAAAATTATGTCATAATGTCATTTTTGGAGATTTTTATTTTTAAACCCTCATATCAATATTATTATTAATATTGAAATTTAAACATCAGCTTGCTGATTCAACTAATACTGTTTATTAATACGCTTTATTATAAATACTAAGAAAGAAAAAAAAAAAAAAAAAGTCAGATTTGAAAGCCAGTAACTATTCACACTTGTTTTTATTTTTTTATTATTTTTTGCAAGTTACCATGGTAATTTTTAAAATTTAATAAAAAAATATTTTGACTAAAATTAAGACAACTGCTGGCTATAGAGTCATACACAGAGTCTCAAAGAACACTTGTAGTCGCTGTAGATGTTTCTTCCATGTATGGCTTCACCGGGAAACCATACTTTCTCGTTTGCCGTGAAAACAGGAAAAACTCAAAACAAAAGGGGCCGGTGTGTGGTGTGAACATTTCAATGTCCATCAAGTTTTGATATATGTTTGCATACTTCATATTAACAAATGAAGATAATTAGGGCATCGGTTGATATATGGCATCATTATTTTTTTCCCAATTCAAAGAAAAAGGCATAATACCGTGAAAACTGGTAAGACGAGGATACATAACTTACGTTGTTTACTCTCTTTTTTGTAGCCGAACGGCAGGCCGTACTTCGCCAGGCTGTCGAAGTTTCCCGAGTCCTCTTTGTCCAGAAACACTTTAATGTTTGGCTTGAATCTTTCCTTAAACCACTTTGAATACAGTGCTATTGAAGAAACTCTCTTTGGACACGTCTATTGTTTAAAACAAAACAACATGTGTTTTTTTAATTTTTATATCAACTGTGGCTTTTGTTTAAACACAACTTCAAATGATTATATCTTTTTAAAAGGCATTAGGCCTACCTTTTAACCATTTTTTCGGTATTGCCTTTACTTGTGGTGTTATAGTGTAGCAACGACTCCTATTGTTTTTACACATTGCTTGAATTTGAGTCGGTTTTGTTCAACAATGTATTATATTTCTAGCTGTATTTTTGCTTATCTTTTTAAGCTTAATGTTAATGTTAACAAGCAAAAAATGTCTGTACAGCGTTTTGAGATTTTTAATGTAATAAAGAATATAAGCCTATTATTATTATTATAATTATTATTATTATAAGTTGAACGTCACCTCCCTTTCTTTACATTAATTGGTATTTGGCGTTAAATTTTGTTGTTGTAATACGAGAAATCTAATAAATGATCAGTGCAAAACTCATTGCTATATAAGACTGCGGAATTATTATTACACGATATATTACGTACACGATAGGTGAGATTTTTTGTTAAAGGGTCTATGTACTTTTTGTGGGACAAAAAAACACAGTGTCCACAGATTTGCACTAAACTTACACAGGTTGAAAATAATGACAGTAAAAAGCTTCCCTGAAAATATTACTTGCTGAAGTGCTGTCGTTTTTGAGAAATGAATAAAATAATTTTCGTCTCAGTGATCATGAGACGAAAATTATTTTACCATGTAAAAACGTATTTTCATGACATTGTTTTACTCATTTCTCAAAAATACAGCACCTCAGCAACTAATATTTGTAGGTAAGCTTTCTACTATCGTTATCTTCAAACGGTGTAAGTTTAGTGTAAATCTGTGAAAATTGTGCTTTGTGTTACAAAAAGTACCCAAATCCTTTAATGCGTGTGGCGGCAATACGTTTCCATATAATTATATTCCCCAGCAAACATGGAAAATTAAAACATTTTGAAAATTAAAGGATAAACAAGAACAAAGATATTACAATAGCTTTAAGTAAAACACAAACATGTTATATCAGTATTAAAGCAAATTACTGAGGAACCTGGCTTGGTGAGCAGATTTATGTATAGGAAACAGCCGGATCCAGTGCTTAAACCAATGGAAGCGAGGATAAATTAATGCTGATTCAATGGAAGGAGCACTCATTTTGAGACGAAATTCAATGAGCTTGGTGATTTTGGTTTGGTTAAGAACTACGATCAAATCGATTTGTGCACTTTATGTTATACAGAATAATGGAATTTACTGAGTGATACAATAAGCCCAGAATCTAAGTAAACACAAACATGTGTCCATGTTTGCATGTTATTATTATCTTTAATATGATTCATAAAATCAAACTCACCGATTCTTTATAGTTGCGATTTTCCATGAAAGGGTGTTTCACCAATGCTGCTTTGGCCCTCCGTGCTCCAGCAGGGATGGGTCTCTCCGCGCGTTCCGCCCCCACCAACTGACCCCCAGCGTTCTTCTCATTGTAAGGAAGAATGGCGGGTCCAGGGAGCGACCCCGTCGACCGGGAAACACCGCCGATGCCTCCCCGTGATGCGATCCCAGAGAACACCCGACGGAGCTCCACGTCAACGTGGGTTACTTGGGCGAGGAGCGCTAGGACACCGTACAATACGAGCAGTGAGACCAACCCAAGTACGGCGGATCGGGTGAATCTTGCCGTGAACAGTCTTACAGCCATTACTCACATATGATTATTTTTTTCTTATTATAGAAGGTGTGATTCAAGTCGGAAAATAACATCAGTTTTATCAAAAGAATATAAAATATCTTTCAAAAAAACACATTGATAAGATTACTATACTGTAATGGATGTGCAGTTTCGATGGACTTTAGCACTTCCTTGTTTACCTTTTGGTGCCACAGTGCAAACAGCATAAAATTGACATAAAATCAATGGGCGGACTTTGGATAGGGGAGGTTATTCTAACAAAGGCATTTCATACGTTTACATTTCAAACCTACACATTTCAGAACGAATCGTGAAAAACTAAAACAACCACCTTTTATTAATGGACGGGATAACGAGTATTTGGGGGGGGGGTTGGTCACCCTAGCTTGCATTATTACACGGGGGTCTGGTGATTCTTTTACCAATGGTTAAAGGCAGTGGACACTATTGGTAATTACTCAAAATAATTATTGGCATAAAACCTTTCTTGGTGACGAGTATTGCGGAGAGGTTTATGGTATAAAACATTGTGATAAACGGCTCCCTCTGAAGTGCCATAGTTTCGAGAAAGAAGTAATTTTCCACGAATTTGATTTCGAGACCTCAAGCTTAGAACTTGAGGTCTCGAAATCAACCATCGAAACGCACACAACTTCGTGTGACAAGGGTTATTTTTCTTTCATTATTATCTCGCACTTTCGATGACCGATTGAGCTCAAATTTTCACATGTTTGTTATTTTATGCATATGTTGAGATACACCAACTGTGAAGGCTAGTCTTTGACAATTACCAATAGTGTCCACTGCCTTTAAAGCCATTGGACACTTTCGGTAAACAGTATTGTCCAAGGCCCACACTTCGTGTATCACAACTTATATGTAAAATAACAAACCTATGAAAATTTAGGCTCAATTGGTCATCGGAGTTGGGAGAAAATACCGGAAAAACCCACCCTTGTTTCCTTACGTTTCGCCGTGTTAAGACATGTGTTTAAAATAAATCCGTAATTCTCGATATCAAGAATTGATATTGTTTTAATGTTTTCTCAAAAAGTAAAGCATTTCATGGAATAATATTTTAAGAGAAGTCTTTCACCATTACCTTCTGTAAACCCTGTAAGTTATTTGTAAATCTGTGAACTTTAAAAAAAATTCTGTTCCGAAAGTGTCCAATGGCTTTAAATGAATGTTACAGAATTGGCAAGACAAAAACTCGTCTTTTTAGATCACAGATTTACATAAAAATTACACGGTCTAATGATGATGATAGTAGAAGAAAACAACCCTTGAAATATTTCTGTCTGAAGTGCCATATTTGACGAAAAAATATATAAAACTAATTTCCCGTGTGCAGTTAATCACTCAGTGAGCGTTTTATATTTAAAAAAAATCCTTTCAATGTCATGCAAAATGTGTATCGGTTTTCACTCTTTTCTCGTGACCCAGATAGCCATCGATCTAAAACTTCAACAGGTTTGTAATATTATTGTAGGTGTATGGTTAATGGGTGCTAACATTGCCAGCAACTTTTTTGTATGGCAAAAACAAATCATGTAATGTTCCAGGCAGAGGCGTTGATTTGACCCACATTTTACACAAACTATCAGAGTAAACTAATCTCTAATAATTGGGGGAAAAAGTTGTTGGGCCACATGTTTGGGAAGGCAGTCGCCCCTATTTATAACCGCCCCCTTGGCAGTACAAGGTTTTGTACACAAAACCATTGGAAACCTTTGTTTGTTTTACTTATTATGCGAAAAATGTATTTCCGATTCAATAATTAGGACATAGATCAATGATTAAGTGGGAATCAATATTGAAATCGGTGATACCACCAGCGTACTAGCAATGGCGTGCAGCATGCCACTTCCGCGTATCTGTCGACATTATGCACGTGACGTCGTTTACATAGGGTGCTCTCGTCTAGAGTTCAAAACAAGGTAGCCTGAACATCTAACGTCACACTTCGAGGCTCGTGAATAACGCCAGAGAATGGGAAACTTTAGACTATCTGCCAATCACCAAGAGAGGGCGCTCTTCACCAGGTAATGTCAACAACTTAGGAATAGGAGAAGCATGAGTGACGGTCACTGACAGCAAATACCTTGTGTTTTGCGTGTTTTTGATTTTGTATTTAGATTTAGCCTAACTGTATTTTGTTTTTCATAACACAATGCCAGCATAAACCAAACTGTTCTGGACCAGGGCGTACTGGACACGAGTTCCCCAAGGATAACAAGCAGTGTGCATGAGTTTTTGTGAGTGTTTCTTCTAGGGTAATTAGCAAAAATATCAAAATGCTGACCTACCAAAAATTGAGAAGAAATCTGAAGTTTAGTTGTATGACAATGTATCTGATTTAATTTTCAAGAGGCTGAGAGACTTCTAAATATTTTTTTAGTATTTTTGAATTTTTACCATTGACCATTGTTTGCTTATAGGAGTTGTGCACCCTTACCTGGTAGGTCTGCTGCCCTCTAATGGCAGAGCTTTCAAAAAGTCTCCCATTGCCTCTAGCCTAGGTCAATCCCCGTCTATAATAACCTTTCACCTACATTCATTTCACACACAGTCGAATCTAACTTGCCAACATTATATGCAAGTACACGTACTGTACACAATAAACATGTGGACACTACATCAGACGACCGGAGGTGAGCTTTACATATCTGTGTTTTGATTGGTCCGAGGTGATGTCTGTCAGCTGCACCCACATCACCTCGGACCAATCGAAACAAAGATATGTAAAGCTAAGTCACTGCACGTTTTTTCCGATGACATCATTTGAATTGTATCAAATGAAAACACGGGTTCTACTAAACAACTACCTTTCTTTATTCTTGCGGATAAAGACAGGGGATCGGTCTAAAAAGGTAACCGACTGGTCCCCTGTCTTTGTCCGCAAGACAGGCACTGGTCTCCTATAAATACTTCTAAATTTCTCAATTAAACGAAATGTAATAGAATGAAATTGAAGTTTAATTTTGATTCTACCGAGTAACCACTAGCACTGAAGGACTTACGTGAGATTGCACCTGCCACCGGTATTTCGTCGTCACACTTGAGAGAGTTCTTTGTTAAAAGGAAACCTCTCCCTATATAAGTGAGCCCCAAGGTTCACACCCCAGAGCATTTTTGTAGACAATACAAATGAGCTTTTTGCAGTTCATTGGGAGGGAGTGTCAAATATTAATATTTGTAATGACAATAGTCACCCTAAAGAGGGAGGGAGCGTAAGTCCTTCAGTGCTAGTGGTTACTCGGTAGAATCAAAATTAAACTTCAATTTCATTCTATTACATTTCGTTTAATTGAGAAATTCTACCTCATAACCACCTAGCACTTCGGCCTTACGTGAGATGTTTGGAGCCATCACAAAAAGGTCAAAGAACAAAAGGTAACAACGTAACGTACCGTCTCAATGACATATTATTTATTCAGTGAAACATTACAAGCTGATCGTCCGTTTCAAATAAAACATTACTTATTCTGTGAAAAAGCAGAATGACTGAGTATACTCTCAGCAAAACAATTATACTCCCCTGTATCCACTACAGATTTATCATAAAACTTAGCAAACGTCGATGATCTCGACCATCCTGCAGCTTTCATGATTGTTGCAAGTGGTACACCTTTCCTTGAAGCTGCACTACATGCAGCTGCCCGTGTACTGTGGGCGGTAAATTTGTCCGTCCTTATACCTGCATCTGAAAGTCCTAGCTTTATCCATCTGTCTATCGTTTCTGACCCCACTGCTTTGTGGGGTGGTACATAACTTAGAAAAAGTTTCTTTTCTCCACCTCTGACAGATTTAGTTTTCTCAAGATAAACTTTTAAAACACTCATAGCACAAAGTAAATGATCATGAGGGTAAGCAATTAAATCAACTTCTGCAAGAGGTTTACCAACTCTACTTGTTTTGGTAAGTGCCTCGATAGTAAATTTAACAGAATTTGCCCTAACTTAGGCTGAATTAATGTTCATAAAAGATAGTGTCTGACAACGTTGCCCCGATGTAAGGGCAGTAAGAACTACCAGTTTCATAGTAAGCTTTTTCAACGAGAGTCCCTCATTAGGACCGAGAGTTCTTAAATAGTCCAGCACCACAGTCACATCCCATGTATGTGAGTATCGAGCCTTTGGTGGTCTCAGATTGAACACCCCTTTCATCAGTCTCTTAACCAATGGATGAGAGCCCACTGTGACGCCCTCAAGCGTCGGGATCACTGCCGACAAGGCACTTCTGGTAATGTTTAAACTGCTGTATTGGCTGCCTGACAAAAATTGTTTTGTCAAAAAATCCAACACTTTCACCAAAGTTGGTCGAATCGGATGAGTTTCCGTCCGAGCGCAGAACTGAATCCATCTGTCGAATGCCGACTTGTAGCACTTCTTTGTGCCAGACCGCCATGATGCGATGATAATTTGGGAAGCTGGTCCCGATACACCTTGCTGTCGGAGCGCCTCCCTGATAAGGAACATGCCATCAACCTCAGACGATCCCGTAGCGGATGGAGTCTATTTGAGAAGGGAAGCGAAAGCAAATCTTGTTGAAAAGGCAAGATAATGGGGTTTCTGACAAGTAGTTTAAGCATTGTCGGGAACCATGATTGCGTATGCCATAAAGGCGCGATCAGTATACCGATCGCCTCGTCATGCTCAATCTTAGTGAGTACTTTGTTTATTATGCTAAATGGCGGAAATGCATAAAAACAGTCATACGTTGACCAGTCTGAAGTGAATGCGTCTGTGTGAACAGAGGCTGGGTCAGCTCGCCACGAAACATACGGTAACAATTGGCGGTTCAACCTCGATGCGAAAAGATCCACATCAGGCTTAGGGAAAACTGTTATGATCTTTGAAAAAATTGTGGGGTTAAGTTTCCACTCGAGATCATCCCGAAATTGTCGGGATGCCGTGTCTGCCAGAATATTTTGCACACCAGGGAGGTGTGAACTGGACAGCCAAATTTTCCGTGCCATGCACCATAGCCAAATCTCCCTAGCTAATGAATGTAGCAGTTCGGATCCCGAGCCACCAAAGTGTTTTAGGAAAGCAACCACCGTGATGTTGTCAGATTTAAGGTGGATTGAAACACCGTTTTCTTCTGAGAAGAATGATTGCAATGCTAATGAGCAAGCCTTTAACTCAAGCCAATTGATATGATGAGTGGCTTCACATTTTGACCATCTGCCGCCTGTTGTGCGACCGTTGAAATGTGCACCCCAGCCCAAGCTGGAAGCATCAGTTTCTATTACGTAATTAGGCTCATGTCTATGGATGGGAGCAAAAGTTATTGGCAGTTCATTTATCCACCAATTTAAATCACAAATACCTTCTTTGGTAATGCTCATTTTTGCTTCAAAATCGCCATTATGTTCTGATAATGCCAGGTTCTTTTGGTTTTCTATTGTTCTTCTAAACAATGGCCCATACGGTACCGCCAGTTCACACGAAACCAACAGACCGATTATCCTGGCAACGTCTCGAATTGTCGGAGACTGTTGGCGTAAAAGTTTACGGATTGAGTAAATAATGTTCTGTACCTTTGCAGGTGGGACAGAGATAGTCATTTGATCTGAGTCTAAATGAAATCCCAAAAAATTTATCTGTTTGGTTGGGGTAAGAATTTACTTTTTGTAATTTATTGTAAACCCTACCCCATTGGTGAGAATGGTTCGGGCTCGAACATTGCAACAGCATTCCTGAAACGTCCTTCCAATAAGAAGGGAATCGTCAATATAGTCACACGATTCATGGCCCCTTAACCTCAGTGAGGCAACCAGTGGTTTCATTACTTTCGTAAACACACGTGGGGCACTAGCTAAACCAAATGGTAGACAGGTAAACTCGTATATCGCATTGCGCCAAGTGAAACGCAAAAACTTCCTTTGCTCAGTGGCTATAGGCACTGCAAAGTAAGCATCCTTAAGATCTATAGAGGCCATATAGCAATGTGGCCGTATCAGTTGAATTGCCGTGCGGATAGTTTCCATTTTAAAATGAAAATACTCCACAAATTTGTTAAGCCCCTTCAGATTTATTATAGGGCGAGACGAACCATCCTTTTTTGGCCGAATGAAAATATTCGAAATAAATTCACCTTCGACGTGGTTCGTTTTTACTATTGCTCTTTTATCGAGCAATTTGGCAATTTCAGAGGTTATAATTTCAGCCTCGTGTGGTTCACACTGCAAATCCCTTGGAATGCGTGTTTGGTATGGCCTTTTAGTGAAGCCATTGGGCTATATGATATGCGAGTTTACCTGCCATAAATAATTTCGCAACTTGATTTTGAGTATTATCACATTTGTGCTCACTCACCGTTTTACAAGGTTTTACTTGGTTGCGGTTTGTTGCCGTGTTTCTGCTGGCTTTCTCTGTTGCCAGCGTTTTGGGCGAAAGGAGTTTCCCTGACGCGTTTGCCTGCCACGATGGGAAAAAGTCTTGGCATTTCCCCTTTGCCTGCCGCGATCCGATTTCGGACCGGCAGAAAAATTACCACGTTGACCAAATTTTTGGCCAAGCTTATTAGTTTCCTGAATATCTTTGCACTTTTGAGACAAATTGTCCCCAAACAGGAGCCCGGTTACGGGCGCCTGCGCAGAGCAAAGAGTGGAAAACTGTTGGTTTAAGTCGGGCTTTATGAGTTCTCTTCGCCGGAAGTTCAACTCGGTGGTTGCATGGCCAATTATGGCCAATGCATCCAGTAGGTTTGTTACCAAAACCTTGTGATCCAGGCTTTTATTGGTGCTCATTAGAGCCTCAATGCAGGTTACAATAGGCACCATGCCTTTCAGCGCCGCCTGATGCTCAACCTTTTGTAACTTGATGTCCATTGATCTTGTCTTTGATTGCAAAGAATTCCAGATTTCTGGATTAACTCTGGTACAATCAAGTTCTGGAATGTTACATGGTCGCTTGAAACTATTAAGTTTTTTCTGCAACCTTCCCTTCTGATGATTTGTGTCGGAGTAACTTGCTGATAACACCGGCCAACTTCTCGTCAACTTTGGCACCTGTATCCTCTTCGGAGTAGAATTGCTCTACTACGCTGAGTACCCCGGCTGATGAATTATCACCAGCGTCGGGTTTTAGGAGGTTGTTGATGAGCTGGTCAGTCGCAAGAGAGTCATCACTCGATGTGCATGCCCCTTGGTCTTCCGCTGGCGTAACATGGTCGACCTTCTGTCGTTTCGCAGAGCTTGAACTCCCCAGCGAGGCCAACACTGTAGACTGTAGGATCTGCATTGCGTCTGCCATGGTTGTCATCTGCTCTTGTAGAGACCCAAACTCTTGCCGAGTGACCCCGGCGTTTGATGATTTGTTGGTCATTTTCTTTGGCTTCGGCTTTGCCTTTCCACCCGATGGATTACCACCGGAGGCAGAGATCGAAGTAGACGGGCCAGCAGTTGACACCGTGCTGCTTAACTCGAAGTCCGAAGGGTCGTCGAGTAGGCCTAGAATATCTGAAGATAGTTGTGTAGACATCGTCGAATTATACCGGTCACAAAAATGCACTGGGGTGTGAACCTTGGGGCTCACTTATATAGGGAGAGGTTTCCTTTTAACAAAGAACTCTCTCAAGTGTGACGACGAAATACCGGTGGCAGGTGCAATCTCACGTAAGGCCGAAGTGCTAGGTGGTTATGAGGTAGAATTAGCATGTTTGGTATTAACTTCCCGAGAAGAAAAGTATCAACGTGTTTTGTAACTTGTGTTGCTCATTTCTCAGGGGCTGCGGCGCCTCAGTTTGTGGTATTTAGGGGGAGGCTTTCTACTGTCATTGTCTTCGGACCCTGTAGGTTTCGGGTGTGAATCTGTGGACATTTTGAAAAAGAATATATCCTTGTTCTTGTGTATATATTGTTTGTGTATTTGCTTTTTACTTGCCATCTTTTGTTCTAATATTTACTGCAATTTTAGAGTGTTTTATGTATAGTATATAAATGTGTACTTTTCTGTTAGGGCACATCTTTTTTTGATGACAGTTTGTTTTACTTTTGCCCTTCCCTGGACGCCATGTTCTTGTTTTATTGTTTGTCCGAAGAATTAAAATAAATAAACGTTTTGCCTGTTCAAAAACACTTTTAATTAAAATCACAGTAGATTTAAGATTATGTTCGTTTTAAAGGCAGTGGACACTATTGGTAATTACTAAAAACAATTATTGGAATAAAACCCCACTAGGTAACGAGTAATGGAGAGAGGTTGATAGTCAACAGTATTGGAAACATTTTCGAATAATTGGAAATGGGTGGATTTAATTTTTGTCTGCTTATATTATATGAACAAGGTATACAAGTTGTTTTGTTCATGTAAAAAAAAACAATCTAGTTCTTTATGTTAGTTTCTATCTCAAGATGCACTTTTGTTTGTCAGAAAACTTGAATTCCTATTTATTTTTGAGATGATTATGAATTTCTTTGAGAAAAACACAAAGTAAACATATCTCAACAATTGTTTTTAAATTTGAGCAGTAAATATATTTATTTGACAAAATGAAGCAAAATCTTTACATGACTCAATTGTTTATTGAACAAAAATTACCCAGCTCAGGTTGAACTATATTAAAGCCAAGGCAAAGGCAAAGTGATAGAGAAGACAACATAGCTTCCCCTGAATACTCAACCAACCCCTACGTTACACTATACACAGAAAGCAAAGGTAGGGGACATACATTTTTATATTCAAGTACGCGCTAATCCTCCAATCAGATTGGCAGAATGGAGTGGTGATAAAAACCTATATTGCACGGCTAATATCACTACCATGCGTCTTGTGTGTTCTATGTCACGCGCCAAGTTTGCTTGAAGATAAATACGTTATCACACGCGCGCTCGTGGAAATACGGAAAATATAGCGCGTCTGCGTCCCATATCCAACTCGGCCTTCGGCCTCGTTGGATATGGGACGCAGAAGCGCTATATTTTTCCGTACTCCACTCGCGCTTGTGTGATAACTTATAATATAGAGAGGTTTCGCGTGACGTCACAATCGTCAGTTTTTGACACCCGCCGCCATGTTGAGTACTATTATCAGCTGGCCTGTAATTAACATAACGCATAAACGGTGCAAACATCAAACCAAAGCAGTTCATGTTAAATGTAAATCGTAAGCCAGGAGACCGCGAATATTTTTTTCGGCAACCATCGATTATTTGGCACCAAGCGGGGCCTAGCAAAGGCTGGCAAACAATCTGAACCTGAATTTGCTTGTTTTGTTACGGATATGTAGACACACAGAAGCATAGAGCAGCCAAGATAACATTGACTTAATTTTTTTATAGTCTTTTGAGATGACACTTGAGTTTTGAACTTCCATTTCAGTCCCAAGTATGTTTTTGCTCAAGGCACTGGACACTATTGGTAATTGTCAAAGACCAATCTTCTCACTTGGTATATCTCAACATATTTGTATGCAGAAAATAACAAACCTGTGAAAAGTTGCGCTCAATTGATCGTCGAAGTTACGAGGTAGCAACAAAATAAAAAAGTCGTGTGCTTTCAGATGGTTGATTTCGAGACCTCAAATTCAAAATCTGAGTTCTCCAAATCAAATTCGTGAAAAATTACTTCTCGAAAATTACGTTACTTCAGAGGGAGCCGTTTCTCATAATGTTTTATTTTATCAACAGCTCCCCATTACTCGTTACCAAGTAAGGTTTTATGGTAATAATTATTTTGAGTAATTGCCAATAGTGTCCACTGGCCGTATCGTTGTTTTCTCTCTAACTTCACTCTCTTAAATTTAATTTTGACTTGCTTAGAACATCTTTGCTTTCTTCAATCTTGTCCTTTGTATATTGAAGTTTTTAAATGTGTACATGACATGTACAAAATGTTTTTCGGCGGACTTGCACTGATGGCACCGTTCAGATAAGACGTGCACCAACGGAGCTCCGCATTTACACGCATTTACACACATCCATACTACAGCTTGACCATGGGACCGAAGAGGAAAGGGCCGAGGGCCCCGGCCAACGTGGAGCCAAACCAAGCTACATCGGGTGAGGACAGTCCGGACATCGACGACAGCAGAAAACAATCTGGAGCGGATTCATCGGACTTCAAAATTTTCGTCCGGGCTACACTTAACAAACTGGTGGAGGGGCAACGCCTTTTAGAGGCTCAACTTGGGGCCTCCATCGAGTTCAACAGCGAGAGGATCACCACACTCGAAAAAAAACAAAACGGAATTGGAGGGATACATCAGCGGTTGGAAACAAGAAGTCGGCACCTTAAGAGACCAACTAGACCGCCAACAGTCCGAAATTAATAAACAAGAACGTTTTTCGAGACGCAATAACTTTCGTGTTGTCGGAATGGAGAGAGTCGAAGGGGAAAACTGTCTCGAAAGAATTGAAGACCTGCTAATCGACAAGTTCCACTGGGTCGACGCACCAAGAATAGAGCGAGCTCATTGGGACGGTCAAGACAGAACCGGTAAGCCAGCCCATATTCTGGTTAAAATGCTGTCATACAGGGACAAAATTACAGTACTAAAATCCCATCGCTCTGCATTGGAGGGCCTACCCCTGTTCGTAGTTGACGACCTCACGGCGAAGGATAGAGCAGAGAGATACAAATGGAAAACGGAGGTGAAGAAACTGTACGACCGCGGAACAAAGTTGCGTTTCTTTGCGGGTTTTTGGCGTAACTCTACGGGAGCTCAACACAAGTTTGACTAAAAAAAAAACATCGTTTTTTCACGAACAATAATTTAGTTGTGGAGCCATATCCAGACCTACATTTCCAGTAATAAGGTATCTTGATGTGTTGAACTTTTTCAGAGGTGTATGGTCCTTAAATAAGTTATAAGTTATATATTCATTTGCTGTTCACGTTTGGTTTATAATATAATCTCTTTTTGCTTTGGTTTTTCTTATAATCTGGTTAGGGTAGTTTGTTTTCCCTCGTTTTTCTACCTATCTGCCTGGTTTGCGTTAAACGTGGGTTTCAGTCCGTATTGCTACCCTTTGTTCTTATTTTTTTTATTTGCGGAGTTCCCAGGGGTCTTTTCTATGGCAAATTCCATCTAGCTTTGGTTTTTGGACGGGTTCATCAGTTACGTCACGGGTCCTTTTTGGTCCATGGGGGTGGGGTTGGGTTTGGGTTAGTGGTTTGGGGGAGGGTTTTTTGTCCAACCTTGTTTTTGGTTTTTTTCTGCCAGTGGCCCTTTTTTTGCTGGTTTGGGGGGGGGGGGTTTGGTAATGTAAAAACCCTGGAGGAGGAAATATTCAGTACTAGTAAAACCTTTTTTTCTGTACAGTCAAAGCTTTCGTGTATACGATATGTAGAGAATGTTAAGGCTATTGTGTTGGTTACATGGAATGTCAGCTTTCTTTCTATTATTGAGTTGCCTCTACTATTTCAAAGGATTGTAGATGATTAACGGTCAAAGTACTTATATAAAGCAACGCCAGCTCCTATCCATAGCCTCTATGAATTGCCGTGGTTTGGCTGATCACACAAAAAGGAGGGATGTTCTGCATTTTTTGAAATCTAAGAAACATTCCATTTATTGTTTGCAGGACGTCCATTGGGACAAAAATATTGAGAGTAGAGTAAGAGCTGAATGGGGGCTGGAATGCTATTTTAGTTCTTTTAAAAGCAATGCTAGAGGTGTGGCTATTTTGTTTAACAATAATTTCGAGTTTTATGTCCATAGGTCTTGCAACGATCCTAATGGTAATTTTTTGGCTTTGCATATTGAAGTGAGTGACATGAACATCACCTTGATTAATATTTATGGTCCAAATAAGGATGAGCCTTTTTTCTACGATGGTATTAGCAATACTATTAACACTTTTGATAACCCCCACACGGTTATTTGTGGGGACTGGAACTTGGTTTTGAACGATAGTATTGATTGTATTAACTACGTGAATATCAATAACCCGTTAGCAAAGAAAAGAGTTCTCAGTCTTTGTGGTGAGCATGATCTTACTGACCCCTGGCGTATTCAGAATCCTACTACTGCTAGTTACACTTGGAGGCGGCATGATTCAGTGAAGCAGTCTAGATTAGACTTTTTTCTCATTTCTTCAGAAATGAACTCTAAAGTCACCGGTTGCGATATTAAGCCAGGGTATCGTACAGATCACTCCTTAATAGACATTCAGTTTGACTTCAATCAAATGGATAGAGGGCCAGGTTACTGGAAATTTAACAATTCCCTTCTTTCTGATACGGTGTACGTTGATCAAATTAAAAATGCTATTAAAAAGGTTGTAGAAACTTATGGAGCCTTTCCCTATCTGCATTCCAACTTGGTTCACATCCATCCAAATGACATCCATTTTACTGTTAATGATCAGCTCTTTTTCGAATCGCTATTGTTGGAGATTAGATCAAAAACAATCTCTTACGCTTCGTGGAAAAAGACAAGCAAAAATAAGAGAGAGTCCCACATTGAGACAGCGATTCAAAGTCTTTCTTATCAAATTTCTCAGGGGGACTTAACAGTCACTGAAGAGCTTAAGTCAAAACAAACTGAGCTTATTGATCTGCGTAAAAAGAACATGGAGGGTGTTCTTATTCGATCTAAGACCCGCTGGATAGAAGAGGGTGAAAAACCATCACGGTATTTTTTTAACATGGAAAAACGCAAGATGATTAATAAAACTATCAGTTCTGTTGTCAGAGATGACAACACTTATGCTAGTTCCTCCGGTGAAATCCTAAAGGAGTCTAGGCTTTTCTATAAAAAACTTTACTCTGAGGCTGAAAACTTGAACGACAGCAATTTGAGCTCCGTTTTTAATGGAGTTCCAGTTCTCTCGGATAAACAGCGGGAGAGTCTGGAAGGTCCTTTGTCATACCATGAACTCCTAAATGCCCTAAAGGGGAGCAAAAATGACAAGAAAGGGCGGACAATCATAATTTTTCTGGCAGCTTGCCGTTTAATATGAAAGTTAGTCAGAGCTTGTGTCAGTCAGGCCAATCAGGAATAAGTAAGCCTAGTAGTTTAGTGTACAACTTGGCAAACTCTAGTCAATATTCAGGGTATTCCATACATAACAGGGATGGGGCATTGAGTAGGTTAGGAGGGACATCATCTTCAATAGAACTGGGTGGTGCCCAACTTTCAAATGCAGGGTGCAAAATAAGTACAGTAGGGAGCAGTTGCATGTGGGGGTCCATTGATTGCACAGCGGGCTCTTGAAGCATACCGATGGCGGATAACATGCAGCATATGAATTAACCATCAACTCCCTTGAATCCATTGATATCGGTTTGTAGCGAATTGGGCGAGGGCCTACCGCTAACCTTAAAAATTTAAAGATTATTCATAGCGAGTTTGTGGATTTTGCTGTGATCTTACAAAGAAGAGTGACCCTATAGTAGTACAAATAGCCTACCGCTAACCTTAAAATTTTTAAGATTATTCATAGCGAGTTTGTGGATTTCGCTGTGATCTTATAAAGCAGAGTGACCCTATATTAGTACAAATAGCGGTCAAGACACAATAATTCTTGCTGGCTGTAAACGAGGGGGGTTTTATAATATGGAAAGATAATAAACACAGGCGTCCAATTACTTCTATACATTACATGGACCTCTGCATTTTTGACTTATGTAGCAGTGTATTTGCGAGCTCATCTCCATAGAACACATAGAGTTATTGAAATAGTGTCAGATCGTACGCACAGAGAGCAGCAGCTCGTCCAATAAGGGGGGATGGCGCACTTTTAGAACGAGGCAGCAATTAACACCAGTTAGATCATGGGCATAATTGACGATGAATTATGGGCATTGCACGTCACAGCACCATGTGTTAATCAAGCTCTAGAACAAAGTGTACATAAAGAATAGAAGGGCAATACCAAGTTTCATTATGACCTTTCGGAATGATTGATCATTATTAGGCACTAATGGCCAGTTTCCATAAATCAAGGGGTAGCCTATTGCATAATATTAAAATTAAAGACCTTTGCATCTTCTTCCATTTGTACATACGTATCTGGTATTTCATATGTTTAATGAATAGGGTGGTATAGATGGCCTTAGCTTTCGATCCAAACCGGACCCAGTTCAGAGGCATAAAACAAGTACAAACAAATACATATCCATTCATAGAAAAAGAGAGGGGAAATGGATTAAAGGAAGAAAGAAGCGGGAAAGAAAGAAGCGGGAAAATAACAGCCAATCAAAGTTTCTATTTCAGAAACAATTGGTGGCTATGAACCAATACGAGTAGAGTGGCGAGGACAAAGGAGGTTTCATATGAAAGGATGGATTACTGGACCATAAAAGTGGTAAACGCATCGTTCGTTAACAATGCAGGGAAACATGAAAGGGTAGAATTAGAGAACAAGTTGCATCGTGATGCAATTAACAATGGTCAATTAATAGAGAAAAGCAAGATCAAAAGTACGATGGTATTAAAAATAGGTATGAGGGACCTGTGGAAAAAAGGGGGGTTACTTACATGAGAAAGTTATAGCTGTAACAAATATATAGGAACAACTTTAAAAAATTAATTTATACTTGAGTTACAGAATATAAACAACATTATAGTTCTCAAGCAGAAGTGAAGTGGGGGTAACGGGAATTTATTTAACACCAGTGTTTATGTTTAGTCCAAAGGACTTGACTGTCTTGAGTTGGTGAATCCAGTGTGATTCTCTATGCTTGCAGTTATATTTCATATGTTCATAAATTGCACAAATGGGAGGATCCCAAGGGTAGTTTCATTGTTTCTAAGATGAAAGAGGATTGTAGACGCTTGGACCCTCGGCAAGATTCAAGATGTTCCATTACATTTCCAGTGCTGAGCAGTCCGGTTAGTTTTTACCGCCAGTCTGCAAAATATTGAATTATTCGGTTGGGTCCTGAGGCGAATTAGAATAAATCTGCTTTATACTTGTTAAGTATAAAGAGTTACACGGTTCAATGGTTTGGCGGGAACATTGAATAGGACTGGGTGCGGTACCCAGGGTAAGGCTTATCTGGCTATGCTATCAATATACACATTAAAGCTTTGTTAATTTAGTCTTTTTTTAGTCGTTATATAGTTTAAGTATCATCGGTAACAGTAGCAGCTACCATAGCTTAGCAGGGAGGTCAGTACTAGCTTGAACCTGAAAGCGTTGATTTGCATAGATCAGGTGTACGTTTCCAATATCGGTTGGTTTTTCGTATCTGGCGGTCAACACAGCACTGATGTTCCATGGCAATGACACGTTGTGTCGTAAAAATGTCGGTACAAAATGTAACGAACAATGGAGGCGGGCTAAACCGTAAAGCTTACGTATTTGAACAACAAAGGCGCATGATTAAAAATTATCAGTTGATCCGGTTATTCAAGTTACAGGGTGTAATTATTGTCAGTGAAGACGAAAATTCGGTCGTTACAAAAAGTAACAAACATTATAATGTGGGACTAAACGTACAGAGTATGTACATGAGATGAGAAGACGCATGATTAAAAATGATCGAGTGATCCGGTTATTCAAGTTACAGGGTGTAATTATTGGCAGTGAAGATAACAATTCGTAAAGTGGTTACAAAAAGTAACCCATTATAATGTTGGATTAAAATGTAACAGAGCATACACATGAAATGACAAGATGCATGATTAAAAATAGGTTCAATTACAGGGTGTAATTTTTACAGTGAATACAAAAATGTTCGATGCAAACGTAGAAGAGTGTGAAGATGAAAAGAGAAGATGAATGATTAAAAAGGAATCAGTTGCTCCGGTTGCAGCATAGCTTGCAGACATCTTCATCCGGTTGCAGCATAGCTTGCAGACATACCATATTTGACTTATATGACCTTTATTAAAGTAGCATAGTTAATGTTTAAAGTATAATCAGCATATGAAGCTCTGCTGTTAAAAGCAGCATTCTTGGTTGCCCTTTTCGGTTATTCTGAGGGTGAGTGAGTTTACAACTCACGATGGCATATTCCCGGGCGTTGCGTATTGGTGATATTTCCTTTAATCAGGAAGGGAATTTGCAAGTAGTTCTAAGATATTCAAAAACGGATCAAGTGGGTAAAGTTCAATCATTTCTATTGACAGGAATGCCAATACTTCACCGTTTGTACATTGAGGGGGGACCCTATGTCAGCCAGACAAGTCAATCACATCTTAAAGTAGGGATTAAGGCCTTCAGGTAAACCCCACACCCTTTTCAGTTCATAGTTGCAGGATATGTTTGGGGTTCGGGAGGAACAAATCAAAAGTATGGGGAGATGGAAGTCTGGAGCACTTGAATCCTACATTAGGCCAGACTTAATGTTTTCAATTGTCTAAAAGGGGGTAGCTTGTAGCAAGGTCATAAATAAGCAGTGTAGACAACCGCTTCTTTAATTAGCATATTGCCGTTTAAGATAAATAATCATTTACAAGATTGGTGAATGTTGAGTTGGTTGTTAACAAATTGTGTACAACATTTTCAACTACATACAAGACTTTGACAAGATAAAATATTGGTCAGAACAGATTACCCAGGCTGTTTTTCTTTGAATTTGTTTTTATACAGATGTTTATCGGGGACAGTATCATTCGCCACAGCAGCGGCACAGTGGTGGTACAGTGAAATGGAAAGGCGTGTCTGGGGCACGCCTGGACGGCTGGGACTAGGCTCAGGAGATACGGCAAAAGGCGAGGTCCCGACGGCAATAGTGTTACATCTAAGGATCAAAGATATCTTGAAGGAAAATTCGGGACAGATAACACTTAGGGTAAAAGGGAGCCTAAAGATGTTCATCAATCCGATGCAAGAACGTGGGTACCGGGACAGTATCATTCGCCACAGCAGCGGCACGGTGGAGGTACAGTGACATGGAAAGGCGTGTCTGGGGCACGCCTGGACGGCTGGGACTAGGCTCAGGAGACTCCTGGCAAAAGGCGAGGTCCCGACGACAATAGTGTTACATATAAGGACCAAAGATATCGTGAAGGAAAATTCGGGACAGATAAGACATAGGGTAACAGGGAGCCTAAAGATGTTCATCAATCCGAAGCAAGAACGTGGATACCGGGACAGTATAATTTGCCACAGCAGCGACACAGTGGTGGTACAAGTGACATGGAAAGACGTGTCTGGGGTAAAGAGAGCCTAAAGGTAATTAGGAACATCCTACCCAACACACGGTTAATTTGGTCAGACATTTTGTTAAGGGTGAAGTATCAAGGTAAAGTTAAAGGAGGGCAGAAAAACGCTGCACTTGGGATTTAAATATGTATGCAAAGAAGATACTTCGGGAGATGCAAAAGGAAGATACTTCGGGAGATGCAAAGAAGATACTTCGGGAGATGCAATTAGAGGGCGCCATTCTACTGCAGGCAGCCATTTTATATAGCTCCTGCTTTTCCCGTAATTTTTCACCCTTTTAAGTCAACGTGTTTTATTATAAGTGTTCTTCTAGTCACCATCATCAAGTTAAATGTCTTGTGGACCACTGGGATTCTTCTCAGCCTGTGAACTGTTTGCTGTTGATGTGAAATTTGTGTTCTCTATTTGATGTTCCCATGAATAGATACACTGTAGTGTATACATTAACAGGTATGGATGGCCATTGAGAATTGTCCCGTTCCCCATATCATTGTGCCTTGACCACTACTTTGCTGCATTGCCACAGTTGAGTAAACCTTTCATGTGCACCGATATTGAGCACTAATAAGACGTTTCAACATACAAAGGTGATACTAGAATGGAAATAGCTGGGGTACGTGCTCTGCTACTATGCCTTCTGTGTGTCCTTTCTACTGGGACTACTACAATCCAAAATGGCGCCTTTACCGAACAATTTACCACCCAGAAACATGATTCATTTGGTTCCATCAAAATTTATCAGACGGGTTGACACTCGGAGAAAGTTTTGTAAAAAAGAAAATTAAAAAAAAAAAAAAAAAAAAGGGGGGTGTTTGGGCAAATTTTTATATCAAAATTTGCTTTGGCGGTAAGTTTAGGTTGTTCCTATAAACAAGGAGCTAATAGGCATTGTAGCCTGTGAGGAAGTGGTAAATTCATTTATGTGAATTGATATGGATAAATATGGTGGTAATAAAATGATGTGATTGTATATAAAGAAGTAGATTAATTTGGTACCTTCTTGGCAACTCGCTGGAAGTGGGAACCTCATTGACCCGGAGTTTTCTCCAGTCAATGAGTGCATTTATAATTATAATAATTGTAATTAGTCTGGTACCTTCTTTGGCAAATCGCCGAGAAGTGGGAACCTTTGCGGATTGGAAATTTACCGTTCGCAAAGTGAGGGATTGGGACCCTTTGCGAATTGGTCGCAAAGTGTATTATAATGGGAACTGGTATACTTCTTTATGAGTGTGGATATCACTGGATGGAATTAAATAAAGGGAAATCCCTTATATAATTATGAATGGGCGTTTTACCACCGAATTCAGAGTACGGAATAAATTAACTCTAGGCAGAGTTCACTACAACAACAAATCCTTGTGTCTGTGTATATTTATCAGGTGGTAATCAGAATATTATGGTCGGTAACAAAAAAATTAACTATAAACACTGGGCCAAAAAGGGTGTGAACTTCGTGTGTGACATTTTTGACACGCAAGGTGTGGCTCTTTCTCTTGTGGCATTTCAAAGGAAATTCAGGGTCAGAACAAATTTTTTAGAGTACGGGGGCGTGGTCAATGCAATCAAACATTCCTTCCGTAATGTACTGAATGGAGAAACCACAGAAATTGCTCGCCCTTTTTTACCATTTAATTTTGAGACTTTGTTGATGGATATAAAGGGCTCCACCCGTCTGTACAGTGTTTTCACCTCCAGCAAAAAAGTTGTGCACAAGTTTATTGTTAAATGGGAAGAAAAAATTGGCGTGATTTTTCCGATTCCTCAATGGCACATTTTCTGTGGTTTACCCTTTAACTGTACATGTGACACCAAGTTACGTTGGTTCCAGTTTAGATTGGTGCATAGAATTCTGGGTGTAAATTCCTTTCTTTCTAAAATTGGTCGGAAGAATTTTAATCTGTGTACTTTTTGTAAAAGGGAAGAAGAGACACTAGTCCACTTGTTTTGTAATTGCAAGGTGTCTCTGTATTTTTGGCGTCAGATAAAACACTGGTTGACTAATACACTGAACATTGACATTAATTTTGACAACACGACTAAGCTGTTTGGTGTCCTTAATAGAAAATGGTCTGCTCTCAATTTAATTCTCATTCTTTGCCGTTTTCATATTTATCGGATGAAGATGAACGACAGAAAGCCTTCATTTGTTCTTATCAAAAAGGAAATAAATCATTATTTTGTAATGGAAAAAATTATCTTTGTTAAGAATAACAACTTAGATAAGTTCAATACCAAATGGGAGCCTTTTGTATTGCTATGTACCAACTAAATGCCTTGCATAATCATCAAACTTCCTGTTTTTGCAATTTGCCATTTCTCTCTTAGTATCGTTCTATAAGTAGTGGGTTTTACCAGTAGTTTGTGTAGCTTTGTACATTGAAGAAACTTGAATAAATTTCCCCCTCCAGGGAAAAAAAAAAAAAAAAAAAAAAAAAATGTTTTTCGGCCTCTGGCCGTGAACATTTTAGTTTTATTGTGAATAAACCATCTAAAAATAAATCAAATCCCTATGCCAATGCATTTTGTCAACTTGAATCGCCCCCTTCAGATAGTTGAATCTAAAATATACCAGAGTGCCGATGAAGGAAAGCCAAATACCGCACCACCATTGCCGAAAACAAGTCCTACATTTTGCTAAAATCCCAGTTTCGATTTGAACAAAAATAAATTGTTTTCTACAGTGGTGGTACCGTGATTGTGGTAGGTAGTTGGTCCATGTCCACGTCCATACAAAATAAATAATGTTTCGCAATAAGTGCGGCTTCAAGAGTAAAACTGCAAAGTTTGTTTACTTTCACGAGCAAATTTTCCTCATGTGCACCTCAGTCACCCATCCAATATGACTGTATAGTGCATCAATGGATCTAAATGAGCTCAGAGTAACGGTACTTAATAACATCTGGATACGACACTGCTGAGAAAAGTTCAATGTTTGGAGACCAGTCGGCAGGTTTGAACTCTGGATCTTTGTAGTTTTAACAATTGTTGTTTTAACGAATGAATTCGTTAGTATTTTTCTCACATATCGACCGGCGTTGACTTTCATTATCCGGAGTTAATATTATGTGCTTGAAGTAATTCAATTGTTTTACCAAATTAAATACTGAAAGAAAACCTTCACCAAATATTTGTCTATCGGAGAAAAAAACAAGTTTCTCGGTTCAAACGTGCGTCTGCTGTAGCGAGCAGACGACGCGTTACCAACAAAAATAGTACTCAACATGGCCGACGGCGCGCAAAACGAACTTTTTGCGGGATCACGCAACCTCTCTATTGCACGGCTAATATCACTACCATGCGTCTTGTGTGTTCTATGTCACGCGCCAAGTTTGCTTGAAGATAAATCATAGATATAGAACAGAACAACTGGATCGGCCGCGCGTACATACGCGGGTTCTGGCATGGGGGCCGCCATTGCCTAGCTCCCGTGTACATTTTTTGTGCGTTGCCGTCAGCACGTGACTTTTTGCCGTCAGCACGTGACATAGCGCGTCAAAGGCCCATCTCCCGTGTTCATTTTTGCGCGTAACATTTCGAACGTGAAATTTTTATCGCGTCCATGGCGAACCAAAACTTGTTCTACACAGGCAATGGCGCGTATGTACGCGCGGCCGATCTAGTTATTTTAATTCTATATCTATGAGATAAATACGTTATCACACGCGCGCTCGTGGAAATACGGAAAATATAGCGCGTCTGCATCCCATATCCAACTCGGCCTTCGGCCTCGTTGGATATGAGACGCAGAAGCGCTATATTTTTCCGTATTCCACTCGCGCACACAAGCGAGTTGAAATGTACACTTTTTGATGCTTTACCATAAAATTATTACACATCGAGAAAACTGTTTGGTTTTGATTTCTTTGCAATTTGACGAGCTTTTAACAACACTTTTTTCATTGATTCAAACACTGACCCAACAGTAGCCGAAAACCTAGTGTTTGTTTCTACAAACACTATATGTAGTTTTTTATTATAACTATTAATACAACTCTAAACCTATTATATTATTTACAAAATTATGATCCAGCAACCTATCAATGAAAAGCATGGGATGTGAAATGGGATGATAGCTTACCTTGGTATTCAATAGCGACGCGACAGTCGACATTCGGGCCTGAACTTTTCCTATGTGTGTGCATAATGCCTGGCAACCATTATGAGAGCTCTATGCTGGGATTGTGGCAACACGATCGACCGATAGGACGTGCCACATCCGCGGCTCAGTTCGTTTGTAGCATGGCTGGTAATTGTAGCATAATGTTTATAATAAAGTAACGTTTTTAGCACAAAAAACACACACATTTTGATCGATATGTGCATCATCAGTTTGAACATTTTGTTAGAGAAAGAGTCAAAGAAATTAGTGGGACAGAACAGAAAACAAAATAAAAGTTCACAGATTTACAAATAACTTAATTACACTACAGGGTTTATAGAACTTTGCAAAGTATTTGAAACAGTTTGATATAAAATGCATATGATTTAAGTAGAATGTAATGATCCACACAAGTATCACTCGAAATCATTTGCGTGGTTTTCTTTTTACCTCGTCGACTATAACACGGTCGGCCATTTATTGACTCCCATTTCTAATTTACGAGCGTGTTAGTTCGTAAAGTAAAAGGAAAACCACGCAATTTCGAGGCAAGTTTGTGTGGATCATTGTATTCTACTTGTAAAAAAAATTCTAACCATATGTGGGCCTTTGAATTCTCATGTTCAAAAACGCACATGGCGTCTTGTGTATCGTTTCTTTATATGGAGGGGGTGTTTTTGACAGCGGCGGCGCTACGGGGGGGGCACGGGGTGGGGGCAAATGCCCCCTCCCCCCCCCAGTTATTTGTTTTGCCCCCCCCCCAGTTTTTTCCCCGATGGCGGAAATTGAGTTTCATCCCAAACCATTGCACCCAATTTTGTTACAATGTTGTTTGCGCTGGAAATAATAAACTCAATTTCATCCATTATTAATTAGCTGGCACCATACAAAAAAAATACACTTTCCATCTCCGGCAATGTTAATAAAATGTGGATTTATTTATCTGTACAAGCTTGTGAACTTGCTATAAATAGAAATGCAATGGCCGGCCCAAAACCGCAGCCATTGTACACGCAGTTTCGCTCAACACGTCACATGCACACACAGTGCGCATGCACACAGTGCAAAGTATTATTTCTTGAGTGAATACAAAAGTTAGTTAAAATAGATATTAGAAAGTTTGTGTAAAGTATAAAGTTTGTCCGCTTCTCTGTTTTATTTTATATGCCTACAATTATATTATACTTATATACGTATGGTCTTAGCTATTTATATTTATATAGGGTCCCCCCAATCCTAAAAAAAAAAAAAAAAAAAAAAAAAACGTTGTAGTACGCACGAGCTTAGCCTTGCTCAAGGCAGTCGCATTATTCGCTCCGAAAAGACGCCGCTGTAAACCCACCCGTATACCCTGTGCGTGGTGCGTGCGATCACACCGCATGACCCACCCGTATACACACTGTCACATCGTACGAATACTGTGCACTCGTACCACTAACCGCATGCGGAGGCCGTCAGGCCGACAGCCTTGTCGGGTCTGTAACTTCCGGGTTTAATGTGTTGTATTGAAAAATTTCCACAAGTGGAAAAAATTGGGGGGGGGGCTCTCGGATATGCTTGTATGTAGCACATGAATATGTATATCTTTCGTCAGACCTATCAGACAACACAGGATGTGAGGCAAATGAATTATTCATTTTGACGTCCAATCACGCACGCCTATCATGCTCGCTGAGCGTCCGTGGTGGTGGTGTGTGATGTAGACATGTCTCGTCTTTCGCGGTCATTATGGTAATGAGCTGACCGTGGGAACTCTTCGCTTATTATAGTGATGAGGTCAGTGGCTTCAACACAGACCCTACAAGGCTGTCGGCCTGACGGCCTCCGCATGCGGTTAGTGTACGGGGGCATCGTGTCGTGCGATGTTACGCACAGTGAATACGGGTGGGTTTTTATACAGCGGCGGTCTTTTTTCGGAGTGAATAATTCGACTGCCTTGAGCAAGGCTAGCACGAGCTAAACATATCAGTACAATAAACAAATTCAAATAATTAAACTCGTATACAGTGTATTCCTAAGAATGTGTTAGTCTGTAATGATTTATTCCACATGCACCTAGCGCTGAATGTAGACACCGCAACAAATATGACCCACCCAGATGTAGAACAGTTCGGTACAAACAAAGTGCAATTCCTCAAATCGTTAACCTTTTAAATGCCTTTAATATAATCATTGTGTATTAATAATAATTGTGCCTACTGGGTTTTTACCAATGTATTTTTGACAATGTATATAATAATAAGAAGTTCTTGTTTAATATCCTTATCTTTGTTAATTTCTACTTGATGTAATTTTATTTTTTAACATATGATGTTGACATGTGCAGTTCAGTTTTTATCTGCGAGACATGTTTTAATAAACCATTTTCGAATTGAAGTGAATTAAATTCTTTTAGGGCATGAAATAAACAAAACAAACACTATACAGTATCAAATATTTTTGTGTAAAGGTATTCCGGTTTCTTGTCTCAAACACTTTCGTAAAAAGCAACGTCATTTCTAAAATTTCTAAAGTTGCAAACACAGGTTTGTGTACGTGTACAAGACCGAAGCGTGACAACAGAACCTATAGGCACTGGGTGAACCCTTATCCTTTAACCAAAGAATTGGGGAACACCATTATCGATTCGTCAGCAACGAAGAAAGGGGGATCCATGACGCAATGACCAAACTGTGCTATGTATGTATTAAAGATACGATGAGGGCATGCGGGCATGCGGGCATGTGGGCAGGAGACTAGACTCCGTCCATCGCACGTGTACAAAACACAGCATGTCCCAACAAAGTCTACCGAACAAGCATCACATACTTCGTATTGAATTGTTATTGCAGATTGAGTATGCAGTATCGCAAGAAACACTGGATAAAATGGACTACCCTCATAATTCATAATGTCTTGTATATAGTAATGGATGTATATCCATAATTTGTTCGATGTACGCATTCATGCCACTCTGATGTCGTCTGATGACGTCGTCTAGATTTCGGTAATCGGTTATCGTTCTACCTCCATGGCTATACGTGAAATAAAGTCTGGTTGTCCTACATGGGCAAACGAATTAATTGCCTCATGCATTGTTAAGTGAGGGGTACTATCATCAAGAAAAGTTGACATTAAATCGTACTTGTTTGCGCGGTAGCCGCCGTTTTGTTATTCACTTGCCTTGACACAAACTTTGTGTTTGTTTTTGCCGTGTGTGTGTTCAGTTTGTAGTCTGAGAAATAGTGTGATCGCCAGGGAACTAGACCCTATCGTTATACGTAGGATGATTCGTCCGAATGGCGTGCACCATTCACGCAGGTGAAACGCGTCAAAATTACTACTGTAGGCCAACTAGGCGGTTTCAACTATTGTTTAATATTATCTGAACAAACAACACACTAATAAGATGACAACTTTGTATTTCTTTACAACTGCATAGGCTCATTAAGATTAAAAACTATTAATACCACTTCCCTCACGGTTCATGTACGACACCCCCTCGCAAGAAAATGGTTTGGCTCAAAGCTGTGCTCATTTTATGCAAATTAGGTATCACGTGACCCCCAATGCAGCCCTCTGATTGGTCGAGAGCCCCAAAATCCGGTCGCGGATTTACCTGGTTAGACGAGGTGCACTACTCCAGGGGTCGATTTCACAAAGAGTTAGGACTAGTCCTAACCTAGGAGATATACAAATTGCATGGATAGTCCTAAGTTAGGACGAGTAACTGGTCCTAACTCGAGATAAGACTAGTCCTAACTCTTTGTGAAATCCACCCCTGTGCACTTATCGAAAAGAGAAGGGGTTCTCCCCTGTATTCCTGGCTGTGGCTGCTGTATGCGCCGTAGCACCTTGCAAACCCTTAGAAGGTGCCAAATAAATGGGTCTCAGAATTCATCACTGTAATAACCCATCTTTCTGAAAGTTTGTATATAAATTATACTCAGCGCCTTGAGTACCTTGTTTGGTAGATACGTGCGCAATATAAGACTTCGATTTTATTATATAAATTATACTCAGCGCCTTGAGTACCTTGTTTGTTTTTATTATTATTATTATTATTATTATTATTATTATTATTATTATTATTATGAAGTTTATTTTATGCTATCTACGATACATCCTACAGAGCCGGATCCAGACTATGGATCTGAGGCGCTAAAGGGGTGATGTTATTTAATGGATAGAATTCTACGTAGTATGTGAGCTGTGCCGAGGAGTGCAATCTTCTGGACTAAGTTGATGCTTATGCTGCCAGGGATACGTTCAATGAATTTCTCCAGTCCTTTCTTTACTAGTCCCAGAGCTCCGATGACCACTGGGATTGTCTCGGTCTTCATACTCCACATTCTGCTAATCTCGATCTCAAGGTCTTTGTATTTAGACAGCTTCTCGGCAACTTTAATTGAGGTGTTTCGTTCGGAAGGTATTGACACATCAATTAGTATACACCTCTGGTCTTTCTTGTCCTTGATGATGATGTCGGGTCTGTTGGCTTTAATCTCTTTGTCAGTATGGATTGGCATGTCCCAGAGGATGGTGACTACATCATTCTCTGTGACCGTTGTCGGCTGATGTTTGTACCACTCCCCTGTCGTCTCTATGTTGTAATGCCTGCAAATTTTCCAGTGAAGGTACGCCGCTGTCTTATTGTGTCGATGAATATACTCCGTCTTCGCCAGCTCTGGACATCCAGAGATAATATGGTCTACGGTTTCTTCATATTTTCCGCATATCCTACATTGTGGGTCTATTCCATCTTTGATGATGCGATGGTGAAATGATCTGGTGGCGAGACTCTGGTCTTGGGCGGCAATGATAAGGCCCTCCGTCTCTGCTTTCAGCCCGGTGTTTTTAAGCCATTGGTGTGTCTTCAGTTGGTCAACATCTGCTTCTTTCGTCCTTTTTGGATACTTCCCGTGCATTACCTTGTCTTCCCAGGTTTTCTGTAGTTGTTCATGACCCTTGGTTTTTGCTGTCTTCTTTACTCGCTTTGTATAGATAGTTGTTGCTTCATTATCTGATGGTGTGATTTCTGAGTAGTCAAGTTCTCTTTTGAATTTTACTGCTTCTTTTTTGATGGAGTAGAGCTTTTTCTTGTCATCATGTTGTTTCACTATTTGGAGGAGTGGGTCATTAGTTTTCGTCAGATAAGCATCTAGACCGATTGTGGAGGTTTTGAAGGTCAGTTCAAGCTGGATCAGGCCACGTCCTCCAGTTGATCTTGGCAGGTACATCCTGTCAATGTCTGCTTTTGGATGGTGCATCCTGTTCATGGTCATTATTTTTCGTGTCTTTGCATCCATCCTCTTAATCTCCGACAGTTTCCAGTTGATGATATTGAAACTGTACGATACTACAGGTATTGCAATGGTGTTGATAGCTTCAAATCGGTTGGCTGCATTAAGTTCACTCTTCAGTATCATCCGCACTCTTCTATAATACTCTTTCCGGACCTTCTCCTTCATGGCTGAGTGTTGTATGCCGTTACCTTCATTTATTCCAAGGTATTTGTATGTACCCTCTTGGTCCATCTCTTTGATTTTAGTGACAGTGTCAATGTCTAGGTCTGTTGTTTTGGTGAGTTTTCCCCTTATGAATGTGGCTTTGGCACACTTATCGAGTCCGAACTCCATCCTGATGTCGTCACTGAAGGTCTTCACAATGGTGAGCAGACCTTTTTGCTGGTTGTCATCCTTGGAAAATGTCTTGAGGTCATCCATGTAGACAAGATGGTTAAGTTTGCCATTTTCGGATGTGTATCCGTAACTACTGTTGTTCAGCAGGTTGCTAAGTGGTGCTAGCGCTAAACAGAAAAGTAGTGGTGATAGTGAATCTCCTTGGAAAATCCCGCATCTAATGTTAATCGGTCTTGATGTTAACGACCCTTCTGCATGGTGGAGATTCAAGGTGGTTTTCCAGTTCATCATGCTTGCTGTGATGAAGTTGACAGTAGTTGGACATATTTTGTAGATTTCAAGGCATTTTCTTATCCAGGAATGAGGTACACTATCAAATGCCTTCTTGTAGTCAATCCACGCTGTTGATAAGTTTTTTTTCTTAAATTTGGCTTCTTCCATTACGGTTTTGTTGATTAGTAGCTGGTCTTTGCAGCCATAGCTTCCTTTCCTACACCCTTTCTGTTCTACTGGTAGCAAGTTGTTTTCATCAAGGAAGCTGTACGTCCTCTCTGTTAGGATGGAGGTGAGGATTTTGTACATTGTGGGCAGGCAGGTGATTGGTCTATAGTTCTTAGGGTTCCGGGTCTCTTCCGACTTTGGAAGCAGGAATGTAGTTCCCCGTGTCAGCCATTCGGGGCATTTCTCTGGGTGTTTGACTATGTCGTTGTAGGCCAATGCAAGATCTTCGTGGATGCTAGGCAAGTTTTTGATCCAGAAATTCGCAATTCCGTCTAATCCCGGTGCCTTCCAGTTATTGGTTTTATTGATAGCTGCAGTGGTCTCAATGGTGTTTATATCTGACCATTCTTGGCTCGTTACATCTGTGTATTGGTCCTGTTGCTGTTGGATCCAGGTAGCTCGGACGTTATGCATTTTGTTGTTTTCAAGGATCTTATTATATAAATTATACTCAGCGCCTTGAGTACCTTGTTTGTTTTTATTATTATTATTATTATTATTATTATTATTATTATTATTATTATTATTATTATTATTATTATTATTATTATTATTATTATTATTATTATTATTATTATTATTATTATTATTATTATTATTATTATTATTATTATTATTATTATTATTATTATTATTATTATTATTATTATTATTATTATTATTATTATTATTATTATTATTATTATTATTATTATTATTATTATTATTATTATTATTATTATTATTATTATTATTATTATTATTATTATTATTATTATTGTTATTATTATTATTATTATTATTATTATTATTATTAGTATTATTATTATTAGTATTAGTATTAGTATTATTATTATTATTATTATTATTATTATTATTATTATTATTATTATTATTATTATTATTATTATTATTATTATTATTATTATAACGTGGAATCTTTCTTTTCGGACAACCAACTGGACTCCCGAAGAAACCGGCAAAAGAAATAGAGGGCGACAAACAGAACATGGATATATATAAACTAAGTACATAGGGACATGCGCAGGATAGCAAAAATGGAGAATTGGTGAATATCGGCTTTTCTCCTGCAGTGAAGTGAAAAGGGCTGGACAGACCAAAACGCACATCTTCCCTTCAAACCAATTACGGGAAACATGACATGTTTTGCTTTGTGTTTCCACCGTTGATATTGACGTGAAAGCGAGTGTTTAAATGATCGATTTTGGTGCGCGAAACAGAAAAAACACACGCAGCTGCTGGCAGTCGCCAAACTTCACCTCCAGTTTTTTGTGTCCAGTATTCAATCAATATTGCTCTTATAGTTTCACTATACGCCTATGAGCAGAGACGGATTGCGAACTATTGTATCTCTACCAAACCTAATGGGATTACTCGGAAATTAAGGGCGTTGCAAGGACAGTGTTTTACTCTGTATAAATAATGAGGTTCGTTCCGCTGTCGACTTCACGAAATTATTGCCAAAAATTATTTTGGTATGTTCTTAAAATCGGTCTGCATTACGGTACGAGAACATAACACGTGCAAATTGTCATAGCATACTCTGATTGCGGCAGCAATACGCCTATTTGAGTTGGAATGAATAACTATCCATGGTATTTATTAATCCGTCCTCGATTGGATATCACTGACATGTCGTAACGAGTCGAATCGGAAGGAAGAGTCGGATCGGAAGGAAGACGCGGATCGTCAGGAAGACGCGTCTCTGGTGAGTGTGTATCTTGAGATCTAGACTCCGGCCCTCAAGTATGGCATCATTATTCAGACATCGACGGCTGTACCTTGCCCTAGCGGTTCTCTCGATCTACGGTGGGATAATGTTGGTGTTGAAAGTCCTCAAAACATCGAACGGTGGAGAGGTTTTAAACTCTCTTCTACACCAGTCTAAACTGGAGGTGGGTCACTCAGATCGATCGCAACAGGCGTTCAAATTAGGAACAATCAACAATACTGCGATCCATTTAAACAATGTCAGTGGCCCTCAGGGGGATCAGATAAGCAAGAAAGAGGTTGTTATTGAGAACGAGGCAAAATTAAAGAGACAACAAGAAGAGAACGAGGCAAAGTTGAAGAGAGAGCAAGAAGAGCTAAGAGTCAGAGAGCTCGAGAGGATGCCATTCGTAAGAGATCCAGCATACAAACAGTCGGTAAGTTATACTTCATTGAGTCAAATTCAATTTCTTTAAAAGGATTTATTTGTACAATTTTATATACAAATCTGCGGAAATGTCCTTTATCTAATATCGATGTACAAGGTAGAAATTTACTCTACAAACCTATGGGAATGTCCAACATCCACTATCGATGTGTACAAGGTAGAATGTAGGCCTACAATATCCAATATCTAAGGTACAAAAGCTATGGCATTGTCCAATATCCAATATCGATGTACAAGGTAGACATTCACTGTACAAAAGCTATGGGAATGTCCAATATCCAATATCGATGTATTACAAGGTAGACACCCATTGTACAAAAGCTATGGGAATGTGCAATATCCATAAGGTAAACCGCATTCGCTGTACAAAAGCTTTGAGAATGTCCAATATCCAATATCTATGTATTAATAATAATAATAATAATAATAATAGTAAAAATTTATATAGCGCCATATCCATCGAAAACAATGCTCCATGGCGCTAATACAGAGAAACATTAAAAATTTAGATAATCAGCAAAAACAACAAGATATAAAAATAAGTTCAAAATCAAGCAAACAATGACAAGCAATTAAAGAAATGAACAATAAACAATGGAAAAGTATAAAATATACAATAGTATGCACAATTTAAAACTGCAAAGAGATTGTACAAACAGACCAGCTGTGACCCAATAAAATTGTAAAATGAGACATTCACTAAAACTCCAGGGAAATGATAATTAATTACAGAATGGAAAATAAGTGCTACAAGAGACCTTAAATGAATAATAAAAAACACAACTACTTGAACAATAAACAGTTATAAAAATGCCTTTCGAAAGAAATGGGTTTTTAGCCCGGATTTAAAAACATCAATACTTGCTGTTTCCCTGAGACACAAATTCAGCTGGTTCCACAAGTTAGGGGCAATGGCGGAAAAAGCTCTATCCCCAAAAGTACATAATCTGGTATTGCAGTGTTGTAGTCTGGTTTTATCACATGATAACCGTGTGTGTCTACGTGAACATGAGCTAGTAGTATGCAGTAATTTACAGAGATAGTCAGGGGCTAGACCATTTAAACATTTATGAACTAGAAGACACACTTTATACATGATTCTATAATTTACCGGAAGCCAATGTAGCTTCATGAGTACAGGGGTTATATGCTCGAATTTTCTGGTTCCTGTGAGAAGCCTGGCAGCAGAATTTTGCACTCGTTGTAACGGTGCCAGTGTGGACTGGGGTAAACCTGCAAACAAGGCATTGCAATAATCTATCTTGGACATGACTAGCATTGTTATAACTTGCTCAGTGACAGAATAATTCAAGTATTTCTTGATCTTACTGATATTATGCAGATGGTAAAATGCATTGCGAGATACCTCACGAATGTGACTTTGCATGTTTAAGTTACAATCAAAGATGACCCCAAGATTTTTCAACTGTTTTGATGATTTTACAAGGTAGACACCCATTGTACAAAAGCTATGGGAATGTGCAATATCCATAAGGTAAACAGCATTCGCTGTACAAAAGCTATGAGAATGTCCAATATCCAATATCGACGTACAAGGTAGACATTCACTGTACAAAAGCTATTGGAATGTCCAATATCCAATATCTCTGTATGACAAGGTAGACACCCATTGTACAAAAGCCATGGGAATGTTCAATTTCCTATATCAATGCAATGGTCGACATTCACTCTACAAACATATGTGAATGTCAAAATATCCAATATCAAACCAACTTTACTGTCATTTTAGAATTAAATATGTTGATTGTGGTGTTAATTACGCCATTGTACCTGTGGTTGTATAGAAACTTTATATACAAATTCGTTCTTTAAAAAACTACTAGGAGCATTGCAAGCAAAAACCTTTATTCCAAAAGGGTTTTCAGCTGTAACCATCTTTTAATATTATGCATGAACCTTTGAACATTAAATTTGTACACTTGCGATAGCTACGCACACCTCTTAACCCTTTCCGCATTGTGTCTTGATTTAAAGGTTTGCCCAAAGACTGTTTCTTCAGTGACAAAGTATTCCAAATGGTTCCGGGAAAGATTCATTCCTGGGATTAAAGTTTTCATTGACAAGGAAGACCTTCGCAGAGTGGATGAACTAAAAGTATATGACCTCCCATTCGGGATCAAACGGTCAGACCAGGCATGTAAGTAGTATATGACCTCCCATTCAGGATCACACGGTCAGACCAGACATGTAAGTAGTATATGACCTCCCATTCAGGATCAAACAGTCAGACCAGGCATGTAAGTAGTATATGACCTCCCATTCGGGATCAAACGGTCAGACCTGGCATGTTAGTAGTATATGACCTCCCATTTGGATCAAACAGTCATACCAGGCATGTAAGTAGTATATGACCTCCCATTCGGGATCAAACGGTCAGACCTGGCATGTTAGTAGTATATGACCTCCCATTCGGGATCAAGCAGTCAGACCAGGCATGTAAGTAGTATATGACCTCCCATTCGGGATCAAACGGTCAGACCTGGCATGTTAGTAGTATATGACCTCCCATTCGGGATCAAACAGTCAGACCAGGCATGTAAGTAGTATATGACCTCCCATTCGGGATCAAACGGTCAGACCTGGCATGTTAGTAGTATATGACCTCCCATTCGGGATCAAACGGTCAGACCTGGCATGTTAGTAGTATATGACCTCCCATTTGGATCAAACAGTCATACCAGGCATGTAAGTAGTATATGACCTCCCATTCGGGATCAAACAGTCAGACCAGGCATGTAAGTAGTATATGACCTCCCATTCGGGATCAAACGGTCAGACCTGGCATGTTAGTAGTATATGACCTCCCATTTGGATCAAACAGTCATACCAGGCATGTTAGTAGTATATGACCTCCCATTTGGATCAAACGGTCAGACCAGGCATGTAAGTAGTATATGACCTCCCATTCGGGATCAAACGGTCAGACCTGGCATGTTAGTAGTATATGACCTCCCATTTGGATCAAACAGTCATACCAGGCATGTAAGTAGTATATGACCTCCCATTCGGGATCAAACGGTCAGACCTGGCATGTAAGTAGATGACCTCCCATTCGTTATTAAAAGGTCAGACCAGGCATGTAAGTAGAATATGACCTCCCATTCGGGATCAAACGATCAGACCATGCATGCAAGTAGTATATGACCTTCCATTCGAGATCAAACAGTCACACCACGCATGTAAGTAGTATATGACCTCCCATTCGGGATCAAACAGTCAGACCAGACATGTAAGTAGTGTATACCTCCCATTCGGGACCAAACGGTCAGACCAGGCATGTTAGTAGTTTATGACCTCCCATTCGGGATCAAACGGTCAGACCAGGTATAAAGTAGTGTATGACCTCCCATTCGGGACCAAACGGTCAGACCAGGCATATAAGTAGTTTATGACCTCCCATTCGGGATCAAACGGTCAGACCAGGTATAAAGTAGTGTATGACCTCCCATTCGGGACCAAACGGTCAGACCAGGCATATAAGTAGTGTATGACCTCCCATTCGGGATCAAACGGTCAGACCAGTCAAGTAGTATATGACCTCCCATTCGGGACCAAACGGTCCGACCAGGCATGTAAGTAGTTTATGACCTCCCATTCGGGATCAAACGGTCAGACCAGACAAGTAGTTTATGACCTCCCATTCGGGATCAAACGGTCAGACCAGACAAGTAGTATCTCCCATTCGGGATCAAACAGTCAGACCAGGCTGGTAAGTAGTATATGACCTCCCATTTGGGATCAAACGGTCAGACCAGGCATGTAAGTAGTTTATGACCTCCCATTCGGGATCAAACGGTCAGACCAGACAAGTAGTATATGATCTCCCATTCGCATGTAAGTAGTATATGATCTCCCATTCGGGATCAAACAGTCAGACCAGGCATGTAAGTAGTATATGACATCCCGTTCTGCAACTGCTATCTCACCTTAAAGGGGCGGTACACGTTTGGTAATTACTCAAAACAAATATTAACTTAAAAACTGACATGGTAACGAGCATCGGAGAGCTGTTGGCAGTATAACAATTGTTGGACAATTGTTGGACAATTCTCTCTAAAGTAACGTAGATGTTGAGAAAGAGGTAATTTCTCACTAAAATATTAAAATACTTCTAGCTAGAAGTCATGCCTTATCTGAAAGGGTTGTTGTTCTTTCACCATTTTCTCACAACTTCAAAGACAAATTGAGCCCAAATTTTCACAGGCGAGTTATTTTATGCTCTATATGATGGGATACACCAAATGAGAACATTGGTCTTTGACAATTACATAACGTGTACAGTGCCTTTAAGTTCCTATGACTTAACAATTAAAATTATGATTAAACATTAATTTACAAAATTAACAGTCAGAGAAAAAAAGACAATACCAACTTTTAAAAACAACCTTCAACGCGTCCTACTTATACAAGGTCATCATCTTGAAGGTTGGGCGACCTTTCTATTGTTTTATACACGTGTCCTGGCAGACAGATGTTCGTGTTTTGTTATTGTTGACACAATTATTTATTTGTTACTAAAAGTTCTAAAAAGCAACTAAGACAACGGTTAATTTTCTACTAAATAATATGCAGCATACAAGCACAGAAAACAGAATAACCCAAACAAAACTGCTAACACTACCTCTTTAAAGGCACTTTATACGTTTGGTAATTGTAAAAGACCAGTGTTCTCAATTGCACAACTTTATAAGCTTTCAGAATATGAATAATAAAATGTTTCAGCTGAAGCCTTCTTGAGTGTGAATTTACATATTTCTAAGAAACTAGATTACTTCAGAGGGAGCCGTTTCTCACATTGGTTCATTTATACTTTTAACAGCCCTCAATTGCCCTAAGCGACATGATACGATGTGAATTTGTAGTCCATCCTTATAGAACTGGACAAGTTGCACCTGCTTCTGGCAACTAGAGTTGACAAGTTAAAAGGATAATATACACAGACGGTATCAATTCATAACTTTCTCATTTAGCTGCGTGCTAATTTAAACAAATAAAATCATCTTTACTTTAAAGGCAGTGGACACTTTTGGTAATTGTCACAGACTAGCCTTCACAGTTGGTGTACCTCAACATATGCATAAAACAACTAACCTGTGAAAATTTGAGCTCAATCGGTCGTCGAAGTTGCAAGATAATAATGAAAGAAAAAAACACCCTTGTCACACGAAGTTGTGTGCTTTCTGATGTTTGATTTCGAGACCTCAAATTCTAAACTTGAGGAAAATTCGTGGAAAATTACTTCTTTCTCGAAAACTACGTCACTTCAGAGGGAGCTGTTTCTCACAATGTGTTATACTATCAACCTCTCCCCATTACTCGTAATCAAGAAAGGTTTTATGATGATAGTTATTTTGAGTAATTACCAAAAGTGTCCACTGCCTTTAAGCAATATATTTTTAAAAGATTTATAATGTAAGTTTTAAATTTGACGCTGGAATACCTTATACTGGCTTTCCCCATCAGTTTTTAATTAATAATTGGGTGTTTGTATCAGATCTTTACATAATTAATAAACGACTACACTTAAAATTAGAAAGTAAACAAACAAGCCAAAATGCAAAAGTCATTCTACGTAATTCAACCACATCTGCCTCATCACTCCATATTACATATTTATTAGCTGTTCCGATCCAGTCGGAACAGCTGTTGTTTTCGTCGAAATTTTTATTTTTTTTCTTATTCTTTGTTTCTGCCTAAAACCCATAGCATTTGTACACGTTTTTTTCTTTAAGCCTAATCTCCCAAACCATAATACGAAAGAGTGAGTTTATTATACCAAATTGTATCTTAGAACATAAGCTTTACTCTAAATGTAAACAAAAATAAGAATCTTAATTAATTAACCACGTAATCTTCATTTGAATATAACTGGATGTAGTCGCTTCCATGTTATTGTTAAATATTATCTTTGGTAAATCCCATACAGTATGTACCTATCATGAGTTGTGACTTCTTGAGATGAGTCGACGCGTTTGAATATAACTGGATGCAGTCACTTCCATGTTATTGTTAAACATTCTCTATGGTAAATGCCATACAGTATGTAACTATCATGAGTTGTGACTTCTTGAGAGGAAGTCTACTCATTCTGTTTCCCTACCATCGTTCAGGACCCATAACAATCTAACCGAGTTCCGGGCCCATATACTTTGCACGCGACAAAGTACGAAGGTTTAGGGATTTCGTTCAAACGAACGTGCGTAATTGAATAGGGGTTTTTGACGACGACGACACACCATCGTGTCCACAGATTTACACTAAACTTAAACAGTTTGAAGATAATGATAGTTGAAAGCTTCCCTTAAAATATTACTTGCTGTGGTGTTGTAGTTTTTGAGAAATTAGTGAAAAAACTGTCAACGTATGACTGGGACCGAGTTGGTTTGGGACCGAGTTGACCGGTGTCATGACAAAAACTGTCCGCTGGCAATAAATGTCCGCTGAGCATGCGCAGTAGACCCTGGACACTATTTGGCATGTATTACGTGACAAATAGTGTCCGCCCAACTAAAAGTGTCCGGGCGCCGTGCTGCACAGTGCTGATTTATATTAAAAGTAAATACAAGCCAAAAAAATAAAATAGACGAACAGAACACTCAAAAGTATGTCAAGATTAGTATCTTATCATGAAAACAGTGCAGGTTTAAAAAGTACGAATTGTGAAAGTGCTAAAATGTTCTTACGAATTATTTACAATAAAATACAACGAAGAAAGCGTTCAAGTAAAGACAAGCTAGGTTTTGCGTGTCTAAAAATATTATGTTATATACAAATTACACTAAAAATTAACCATTTACAAAAATACATGGAAATATAATATAAACAACTCTGAAAAGTATTACAATATACAGGCGAAATACGAAAGATAAAAATAGTACGATATAATTAAAATCAGAAATAGACATTCATGATTAAAAACCTGTCATTTAGAACACGAACAGCTGTGGGGTAAAAACTCTGCAAAGTACGGTTGGATCTAGGTTTAATTGAACGGAAACGGATCTTAGACCGCATGGGCTGAAAGAGGGAATGTGCTGGGTGAAACTGGTCATCTACTTGTTTCATGTTTGACTGAGCGCCTGACAGCGGCCACTCAAATCAGCTCTGTGTTTGTTTGCTAATTTCTTAGTATATTGCTCAATTTGTGTTCTTATTCTTATACAACTGGATTTGTTACTACACCTGGAATCTACAGGACTTTTTCTGTGTATCCTGGAGTCATCTGAATTGTGAAAATAGTGTTTTTCTGTTAGAAATTTTCACTGTCTCAGCTGAGAATTCTGGTGTATAAAGCTTACACACACTTACGTGGCTGCATCCTGTGCAGTCACCCACCTAGTCCATGGACATTGTTCTCCCATCTGGGGACAATGGAGGTAAGTATCCTTTTCATTCTCTCCCTGCTTGCTAGACCATTGTACTGTACTGACTCATCTGTGGTCAGCTTTGTTCCATCAGCATCAATTGTGTCTGGTGCTTGCATTCTGCCAAAGACACATCTAGGCCTCATCCACCATCGAAGATATCTGAAATGCCCTGTTTCTTACTATGACAACTCCCCAGCCACTTTTCATTTGGAAATTGTGATTTTTGGTGACATTGCTGTAAATCCCGGCCCTGAAGGTGTAAATAACTCAAATTCAGCAGAAGCTAGTCCAAACTCTGCAAATTCCTACTCACGGAACAAGCTTCTCAGTCTCCGCTATGCCCCATCCACACGTGCTACAACTCTGCTGCCTTCCTGTATATTATCATTACAGAACCTTGGCCTTTTTGTAAATCCCAGCACTGTTTATCGACCTACACATCGTGGTAAAAAAGCTGGTCGCCGTAGAACTGTTCATAATCCCCCTGTACCCGAAGTTACACTCCCTTCTGTTCCAGTACCAGTGACTACTGCCAAATCTCAACTCAGCCTTTGTGTTCTAAACACACAGTCCATCTGTAACAAGTATGACGATTTTGCTGATTTTTTTCTGCAAAAAGATCTGGACCTTGTTGCCGTTTCAGAAACATGGCTGAGACCAGACGACAACTTAACATGTCGTCAGTGTACCCCTGCTGGCTACTACTTTCATCACATCCCAAGACCTCACAAGACTGGTGGAGGAGTTGCAATACTGTACAGATCTACTTTATCTGTCTCTGTGAAAAATAATGACGTCCAGTACACAACTTTTGAATCTCTTCATGCTGAAGTTTCCGGAAACTCTAAATCTGTTCGCCTTGTCATTGTATACAGACCTGAGAGGGATTCAAACGGCCAACATGTGACTTTCTCAAGTTTTCTAAGGGAGTTTGAGAATTTGATTTTGGAATATCTGCTTCATCCATCGGAAATCATCATCACCGGCGACTTTAACATTCATGTTGATGACATCCATAACACCAATGCAAACCAGTTTAAGCATCTGCTTCAAGCTTTTGGTCTCACCCAGCATATCCAGGAGCCGACTCATCGTCTCGGTCATTGCCTGGACCTTGTCATAACTCGTGAAATCTCCCCACCAATTGTCTCAAACTTTGTTATTCTACCTGGATTATCTGACCATTATGCAGTCATGTGTAACTTGAGTCTGTGCAAGCCCAAAGTCCCAACCGTCACTATAAAGAGCCGACAATGGAAACATGTGAATCCTCCCGAAGTGTTCCGCGACATAGGCACTCATTTAGCAAATCTAGAAGTTGATCATGACTGCTTGGATTCCTATGTCAGCCAATATGAGAGTACAGTCAGTGACATCTTGGATAAATACGCACCTTGGATAACGAGATCAGTCAAGGTCCGAACTGAAGTCTCCTGGTTCAATGATGATATTCGTACAGCGAGAAAGATCTGTCGTCAACTGGAGCGGAAGTGGCGGAAAAATGGCAAATTGGCAATACAACGACAAGAATATCGCAACCAATGTAAAGTAGTTAGGAATTTGATCAACCAGGCAAAGATCATCCATTATTCATCTCAAGTACAAGAATCCTCAGGAGATCAAAAGAAGCTCTTCAAGATAATTGGTAAGTTGTTGCTCAAACCCAAAACCCCTGTCCTTCCATCCACCTACAATGACCAGGACTTAGCAAATGAGTTCCAGAAATTCTTTGTCACCAAGATTTCAGACATCCGCTCATCATTTTCATCAGTCCCTTACAACGTGCCGCAGACATTGCCACATCTTCAACCAGAGTGTAGATTATCTGTGTTTGAGCCTGCCACTGTTGCTGAGATTCAAAGGGTTATTATGAAATCTCCTTCAAAATCCTGTGAGCTGGATCCAGTATCAACATCCATGATAAAGCAAAACATTGACATATTTGTACCCTACATCACTAAGCTTGTAAACGAATCTCTCAGTTCCGGTTGTTTCCCCGATAGCCTCAAAGTTTCCTACATCAGGCCGCTCATCAAGAAACCAAACCTGGACAAGGAGATATTCAAAAACTACAGACCGGTTGCAAACTTAAAATATCTTGGAAAAGTCATCGAACGAGTAGTGTCATCACGTATTTCTGATCACATTCATACTTTCAACCTGTCCGACGTATTCCAGTCAGCATACAAGCCTTTCCATGGGACCGAGGCTGCACTAGTCCGTGTGAGCAACGATATTCTCTCTTCTATGGACAATGGTAACCTTACAGCACTAGTCCTGCTAGACTTGAGTGCTGCTTTTGACACTGTTGATCATAACATCCTTCTCTCTCGGCTCCAGAATCACCTTGGCATAGAGGACACAGCCCTAGCATGGTGCAAATCGTATCTCCACAACAGAACTCAGCATGTATGTATTGGCACTGCAATATCCGACCCTGTTGTTTTGAACTACTCTGTGCCACAGGGGTCGGTACTCGGCCCGCAGTGGTTTACGCTGTACACTTTACCGATTCGTGACATCATCCTCAAATTTAATCTGAATTACCATGTGTACGCAGACGACACTCAGCTATACATCACGTTTAAATCTTCTCAAGAAAACGCCAATGCATCTATTGCAAGACTTGAGAAATGCATCCAAGAGATTCGACGTTGGACACAACAAAACTTCCTGAAGTTAAATGATGATAAGACAGAGTTCCTTTTATTTGGGTCACGTCAACAGTTAACTAAGGTTTCAGTGCCATACATCTCCATCGGTGATGCTCGGATAGCTCCCTCGCTGAAAGCTCGGAACTTAGGGGTTATTTTTGATTCATCGATGACACTTCAGCCACACATCAACAATATTGTTCGTTTATCATCATATCACATCAGGAATATAGGTAAGATTCGCAAGTACTTGGACAAAAGTGCCACTGAAAAGGTCATTCACGCATTTGTTACTTCTCGTCTTGACAACGGCAATGCTCTTCTCTACAGTCTTCCTAACAACCAGATTTCCCGACTTCAACGGCTCCAAAATACTGCTGCCCGCATTGTGACACTGTCTAGAAAATCCTGTTCTATCACCCCATTCTGAAACAACTACACTGGCTCCCTATCTCTCAACGAATCATCTTCAAGCTGATGCTCATTGTCCACAAAGCTCTAAATGGCAAGGCTCCCCACTATATTTCTGAACTGCTTCAAGTTTACACTCCATCAAGGAATCTTCGATCAAGTTCCATGCTTCTCCTCATTGAACCCAAGTCTCGACACTCATGGGGTGACAGGTCTTTTTCTGTAGCCGCGCCACGCATCTGGAACTCTCTACCACTTAATCTTCGATCTTGTCTTTGTACCGCAAAATTCAAGTCTCTTCTCAAAACTTATCTTATGTCACAGGTTTTCAATGACTAATTTTGTTGTGTCTGTTTTTCTTTGTGTTGTGTTTTTGTTTTGTTTTGTTTTGGTTTACTGCGCCTTGAACAACCGCGCATTACAAGTCTTATTATTATTATTATTATTATTATTATTATTATTATTATTATTATTATTATTATTATTATTATTATTATTATTATTATTATTATTATTATTATTATTATTATTATTATTATTATTATTATTATTATTATTATTATTATTATTATTATTATTATTATTATTATTATTATTATTATTATTATTATTATTATTATTATTATTATTATTATTATTATTATTATTATTATTATTATTATTATTATTATTATTACTATAGAGAGCGCTCGTTTTTTAACTCGAGAGAGATACAGTTCATCAAGTAATGGAAGTTGCCAACCTATGATTTTACTAGCGGTGCGAACGATCCGGCTGATACGCTTCCGGTCATCGGCTGTTGCATTGCCCCACCAAACGATCATTAATTGTGTCAAGACACTCTCAATCACCGCTCGGTAGAACTTCAACAGAAGTGGCTGACTGACATGGAAGCTTCTCAGCCGTCTCAAGAAAAATAATCTTTGCAATAAGTGTCCGCTGAGCATGCGCAGTAGACCCTGGACACTATTTGGCATGTATTACGTGACAAATAGTGTCCGCCCAACAAAAAGTGTCCGGGCGCCGTGCTGCACAGTGCTGATTTATATTAAAAGTAAATACAAGCCCAAAAAATAACAAACAGAACACGCAAAAGTATGTCAAGATTAGTATCTTATCATGAAAACAGTGCAGATTTAAAAAGTACGAATTGAGAAAGTGCTAAAATGTTCTTACGAATTATTTACAATAAAATACAACGAAGAAAGCGTTCAAGTAAATACAAGACATGTATAATAAATTACAACGAAGAAAGCGTTCAAGTAAAGACAAGCTAGGTTTTGCGTGTCTAAAAATATTGTTATATACAAATTACACTAAAAATTAACCATTTACAAAAATACATGGAAATATAATATAAACAACTCTGAAAAGTATTACAATATACAGGCGAAATACGAAAGATAAAAATAGTACGATATAATTAAAATCAGAAATAGACATTCATGATAAACCTGTCATTTAGAACATGAACAGCTGTTGGATAAAAACTCTGCAAAGTACGGTTGGATCCAGATTTAATTGAACGGAAACGATTCTTAGACCGCATGGGCTGAAAGAGGGAATGTGCTGGGTGAAACTGGTCATCTACTATAGAGAGGGCTCGTTTTTTAACTCGAGAGAGATACATACAGTTCATCAAGTGATGGAAGTTGGCAACCTATGATTTTACTAGCGGTGCGAACGATCCGGCTGATACGCTTCCGGTCATCGGCTGTTGCATTGCCCCACCAAACGATCATTGATTGTGTCAAGACACTCTCAATCACCGCTCGGTAGAACTTCAACAGAAGTGGCTGACTGACATGGAAGCTTCTCAGCCGTCTTTAGAAAAATAATCTTTGCAATAAGTGTCCGCTGAGCATGCGCAGTAGACCCTGGACACTGGTCCGGGCGCCGTGCTGCACAGTGCTGATTTATATTAAAAGTAAATACAAGCCAAACATATAGACGAACAGAACACTCAAAAGTATGTCAAGATTAGTATCTTATCATGAAAACAGTGCAGGTTTAAAAAGTACGAATTGTGAAAGTGGTAAAATGTTCTTACGAATTATTTACAATAAAATACAACGAAGAAAGCGTTCAAGTAAAGACAAGACCGTCAAAAGTATGTCATGGTTAGTATTTACTATTTTACTTAATAAGTAATTAAAAAGTGCAGGTTAAAAGTACGAATTGTGAAAGTGCCAAATGATCATAAATAATACGAATATTATATTCAAACACAAGCAGGAAAGCGTTACAAAAAAATAATAAATAAAACTAAAACTAAAAGGTTAAAAAGGCACGCTATGATGATGCACGCTAACCGCGGACACTATTTAGCAAGCTTCCGTAAGCAATGTGACGTCGTGGACGCTTGACCAATCAGAACACAATAAGCTAATGAGCGGACACTTATTGCCAGCGGACAGTTTTTGTCATGACACCGGGCTCGTTTCAGGCGACGAGCGTAGACGACGAAAATAGACCGCCCGGGATTTGGAATGATTTACGGGTAAAGTCACCTTGTTTGCGCCGAGGACCAATTGCCTAAACTAATTCCAGTGTTTCGCGTTACTTTCGGAAATTAGACCATGATCGACAAACAAAAACTCTTGGACAGGAATACAAAAGCAGAGATTTTATTATGCTGATCGTTTCTCTGGTGGTTGAGTGGCTCAGTTTTATAGAGCTGCTTATAATAAACAGGCAAAACATTTTGCTTTACAAAATTGCAGAAATTGAGCAGAACACCTGGATTCACAACTTGAACATGGGGCATGAGTTAAGCTGCTTTTTGTGTAAAAAGCTATTATGTAGTTTGGTCCTGGGCCAATGGCTTTTAAAGGAAAGAATCGCAGCGCTTACGTAATCAGGGAACTGTGCTTACGCTAAGCGTATTTTACAGCTTAGAATGGAATGTGTTCTTCACGTCACAATTCGCATCAAAAAATTTGTACAGTTGACTAATTGTGCTCAACTCCTGCGAAACTTTCACTGCGAAAACAGTGACTTAAAAATTTGATTTGCGTTCGCAGGAAAAACCGTGCTTTACTTGAGACAAAAGTACGCAGGGGCGACTAGTGTGCTTTAGTGTTAAACTCGCGACTACAAATTATTATTTGAGTCGCGACTATTGTTTTTCTCTACTCCGTTATAATCGTGTCCACACATCGACTACAAAATTTGTCCCGACTACCTGTTTGGTGAACCAGTTGTGTTGGTTACTACTATTCGCAACATAATTAATATTGCCCTTGCTGCATAGCGGCACAAATCTTGAGAATCCGTACTTTATCTCGACAAGTGTCATAGTTAGTTTTGAAGTGCGACTAGTCGAGTAGTAAATTTCACTAGTCACATCCATTCGCAACATAATTAAAAATTTGTCCCGACTATATTGGTGAACCAGTTGTGTTGCTTACTACTATTCGCAACATAATTTATATTGCCCTTGCGGCATAGCGGCACAAATCTTGAGAATCCGTACTTTATCTCGACAAGTGTCGTAGTTAAATTTGAGGTGCGACTAGTCGAGTAGTAAATTTCACTAGTCACACCCATTCGCAACATAATTAATATTGCCCTTGCGGCACATAGCGGTACAAATCTTGAGAATCCGTATTTTATCTCGACAAGTGTCGTAGTCAGGTTTGAGGTGCGACTAGTCGAGTAGTAAAATTCACTAGTCACCCATTCGCAACATAATTAATATTGCCTTTGCGGCACATAGCGGCACAAATCTTGAGAATCTGTATTTTATTTCGACTAGTCGAGTCATGATGGGAACTTGCTTAATGAAAAAAGATTCAGTAATCTGCTGAAGCATTGATTTCAGCGCTTACGTCAAGCGAAATAGACTGCTTATAGCAGGGATTTCTTTTGTTTGTGTGCTTCCAAGCTCGCACATTATTTTCCAAGCTTGCACATCACAGTAAGCGGAAAATGGTGATCGTAAGCGCAGACTTTGGTGGTCATAAGAACCATGTAATTTTGCCCTGTGAGTAGGTTTGGTAAGGCCTATACTTCAAACATGTAAAGTCAAAAAAGATTGTTAGTACATGAGGGGAAATCTTGTGAAACTGGTCCAATTTGACTCTGCTTCGCTGCGTAAGCAAAGAATTGACACACATCAGAAGCGCGGATATTATCGCTTACATAAAGCATATTTCACAGCTTAGCAGGGATATTTTTGCTTGTACGCGGTGAAACTTATCATATGTAATCTTTGCTTTGAACTAGTTGCACAGATATTTCAGCTTGACATTTTATGACAGTTTTGGTCTCTGCGACGTACACATACAAATACAGAGTCAGATACAGACATTACGGTGCAGAAATCGTGCAATTGAAATGTCTCATAAGGGCGCCCCCTATCGGCAGGAGTAGGAAAATAAAGGAGTATCTTACAAATTAATATGTGTTTTTAAACACGTAAAATAATATCAAATGGAAACATTAGGATGTTTAGCTTAATTCCTATCATAAAACATATTAAGATTATTTATTAATTAACCACCAGTGACCCTCATTTGCATATTAATTAGGAAATCTTTGCAGCATCCTATCTCAAGAACTTCACGGCCGACTTTTCAACTGTTTGTTCTTTTCAACTCCTTGGGGGTTGGATATTAATTTGAAAAAACTGTGACCTCAAGTTGACCTCTACTTCCGCGTCAACCGGAAGTGTCACCATATCTCAAGAACTATACAGCAGATTTTCAAAATATTTTCAGTTATAAACTCCTTAGGCATAAAATATTAACTTTAAAAAACCGTGACCTCAAGTTGACCCATACTTCCTGGTCAACCGGAAGTGGGACCATATCTCAAGAACTATACAACAGATTATCAATTTTTGTTCAGTTATAGACTCCTTGGGCATTCAAGATTAGTTTGAAACAACTTTGACCCCATGTTGACCTTTACTTCCGGGTCAACCGGAAGTGAGCCCATATCTAAAAAAGTACAAAGCTAATGTTCAAACTTCAAGTACTAGTCAACCGATTTTAAACTTTTTTTCAGTTTTAGACCCCTTGGGCATTGGAGATTAGCCTTAGGTTACCGTGACCCCATGTCGACCTCTACTTTGGGGTCAACCGGAAGTGGCACCATAACTCAAGACACTATTCAACATTTTCAAACTTTTTTTTCAGTTATAGGCTCCTTGGTCATTTTAGCACATAATCCAAGCAAAAGAACACGGAACAGCTTTGTGTTTGTTCACAAACACCTAATGTCTAGTTATTATTATTCTTTGTTTCTGCCTAAAACCCATAGCATTTGTACACGTTTTTTCTTTAAGCCTAATCTCCCAAACCATAATACGAAAGAGTGAGTTTATTATACCAAATTGTAGCTTAGAACATAAGCTTTACTCTATTTGTAAAACAAAATAAAAATCTTAATTAATTAACCACGTAATCTTCATTTGAATATAACTGGATGCAGTCGCTTCCATGTTATTGTTAAATATTCTCTTTGGTAAATGCCGTACAGTATGTACCTATCATGAGTTGTGACTTCTTGAGATGGGTCTACGCGTTTGACTATAACTGGATGCAGTCACTTCCATGTTATTGTTAAACATTCTCTATGGTAAATGCATTTCAGTATGTACCTATCATGAGTTGTGACTTCTTGAGAGGAATCTACTCAAGTCTCTTTTTCTTGTTTTTCTACATACGTTCTGGACCACAGCGCAGTGTCTGTTTCTTCGTTTCCTAACCGAGTTCTGGACGTACACGAAGGCATAGGGTTTTCGTTTAACGAACGTGCGTATATAAATAGGGGTACGTTTTTGACGACGACGACATACCATGGTGTCCACAGAATTACACTTAACTTAAACAGTTTGAAGATAATGACAGTTGAAAGCTTCCCTTAAAATATTACTTGCTGTGGTGTTGTAGTTTTTGAGAAATTAGTGAAAAAACTGTCAACGTATGACTGGGACCGAGTTGGTTTGGGACCGAGTTGACCGGGTTCGTTTTTGAGAAATGAGTGAAAAAACTGTCAACGTATGACTGGGACCGAGTTGGTTTGGGACCGAGTTGACCGGGTTCGTTTCAGGCGACGAGCGTGGACGACGAAAATAGAACGCCTGGGATTTGGACTCATTTACGGGTGAAGTCACCTTGTTTGCGCCGGGGACCATTTGCCTAAACTAATTCAAGTATTTCGCTTTCTTTTCGGAAATTATACCATGACATACAACAACTCTTTGGCAGGAATGCAAAAGCAGCGATTTTATTATGCTGACGTTTCTCTTGTGGTTGATGAGTGGGTCATTTATATAGAGCTGCTTATAATAAATAGGCAAAACATTTTGCTTTATAAAAATGCAGAAATTGAGCAGAATACCTGGATTCACGACTTGTACAAAATGAGGAATGGTATTTGCTGTGTTTAAATGCTTTTTGTGTTTTAAAAGCTATATGTTGTTTGGTCTGGTCCTGTGCCAATGACTTTTTAAAGGAAGAAACGCAGCGCTTACGTAATCAGGGAATTGTGCTTACGCTAAGCATAATTAACAGCTTAGCAGGGAATGTGTTCTTGAGCGTCACAATTCGCAACAACAAAATTGCTACAGTTGACTAATATTATTGTGCTCAATTCCTGTGAAACTGTCGCTACAAAAACAGTGACTTAAAAATTTTGATTTGCATTCACAGGACAACCGTGCTTTATAATTAGTTGTGCAAAAGTAGGCCGGGGCGACTAGTGTGCTTAAGTATTAAAGTCGTGACTTCAAATTATTAGAGAGGTTTCGCAAGCGTGCGGATACAGATACAGATACGGATATAATAACCATAACCGTTCACATCAGCCATGTGTTGAATTTTGTTTCGCAAACTATAGGTATGTTTCACTTGAGTGCGCTCGCATTCATCATGAGTGTTTTTCTGACATATGTATGACCGTTAGAGACCCCATGTTTTATACACTACATTTTCTCATCTTTTTGCTTGCAAATGACTAAACAAATTCTATCTATATCAAGCACGATGTGAAAGCTATTCCGTGGGAAATATTTTTGGAAATATAAGCTCCCGTATCATGTACGAACGTATATGCAAAATACGATAGTCGCGGATACGCGTCACTTGAACACACACAGTGTCGACGTATCGGTATCTGTATTTTTATCTGTACACTTGCGAAACCTCTGTATTATTTGAGTCGCGACTACTGTTTTTCTCTACTCCATTATAATCATGCCCACACGTTGACTACAAAATTAGTCCCGACTACCTGTTTGGTGAAACAGTTATGTTGCTTACTACTAATTGCAACATAATTAATGTTGCGCTTGCAGCACATTGCGGCACAAATCTTGAGAATCCGTAATTTATCTCGACAAGTGTCGTAGTTGGGTTTGAGGTGCGACTAGTCGAGTAGTAAATTTCACTAGTCACCTAGGCCTATCATGATGGGAACTTGCATACTGAAAAATCCCGTGCGAATGGGCCCAATATGCTCTGCTCTGGAAACAAATATTATTCATTGCTAAGCAGAAGCAGTGTTTTCTGCGCTTACGTCAAGCGAAATAGACTACTAAGCAGGGATTTATTTTGTTTGTGTGCTTCCAAGCTCGCACTTTGTATTCCGTGCTTGCACAGTAAGCAGAAAATGGTGATCGTAAGCGCAGAGTTTGGTGGCCGTTAAGAGTTAAGCGAAATCCACTCGTGCTAAATCAACCATCAAACCACTGACCAAATACAAGGATTTTATCCTAAATGTATTTTTTTGTGACATGACATTGGACTCCTAAATTACTGCATTAAACTCAAGAAACCAACAAATCAAACAATCCTGAGTCAAATATTATTTTTATTTACATTTATTAAACTTTTTAATTGAACTTTTTGAGATAAACATTTCAACTGAACATTTGACTAGTAATAACATCTCCTCTAGTAAACAGACCACTCATATTACATACCGCCCTCTAGTGACAGTAAACAATATTTAATGGAAGACAACAATAGCAATTTTGTAAACACTTTTTGTTTCAGCCTATTCTCCTAAACCATAACTTGAAAAGAGTTATATCATATATCAAATTAAAGACTAGGACCTAAGCTTAATTCCTCATGTAATTTTGTTTTTAGATTCTTGATTAACTAACCACGTGACCCTCATTTGCATATTTAATTGGGAAATCTTTGTAACACCATATCTCAAGAAGTACCGGGCCGATTTTTAACCTGTTTTTAAACTGAACATTTGACTAGTAAAAAGGAGATGTTGATAGTAAGACCTTTCATCTTACAAACCGCCCTCTATTGACCAGTAAAATAATTTAATATAAGAAAACCAAAGCATTAGTTTGTAAACGTTTTTTGTTTAGGTTATCTCCCAAACCATAATACGAAAGAGTGCGTTTATTATACCAAATTGAAGCTTAGAACAAAAGCTTTACTTAATTTTTTTTTTTTAATTCTTAATTAGTTAACCACGTGACCCTCATTTGCATATTTAATTGGAAAATCTTTGTAGCACAATATCTCAAGAAGTACAGGGCCGATTCTTACCCTGTTTGTATCTAAAGACTCCTTGGGGATTGGAGATTAATTTGGAAAAACCGTGACCTCAAGTTGACCTCTACTTCCGGGTCAACCGGGAGTGGGACCATATATGAAGTACTATACAACCGATTTTCAAACCTTTTTTAGTTTTAGAACCCTTAGGCATTAAAAATAAACTTTGAAAAACCGTGATATAAAGTTGACCTCTACTTCCGGGTCAACCGGAAGTGGCACCATAACTCAAGACAGTATTCAACATTTTCAAACTTTTTTTTCAGTTACAGACTCCTTGGTCATTTTAGCACATAATCCAGGCAAAAGAACACGGAACAGCTTTGTGTTTGTTCACAAACACCTAATGTCTAGTTTGTTATTATTATTATTATTATTTGTTTCCGTCAAAAGCCCATAGGTTTAACCAGGGCATTTTGTTATAGCCATAAATCATACTTGGCTTAGTATAAAAGAGTCAGACCATATATCATATTAAAGCTTAGGTCTTGAAGTTTCAGTTAAATGTAATTTGCATAAATTAAATAATTAATTAACTAAGTTATAACGACATGAATATTTAATTAGCCAATCTTTAGACTGCCATATCTCACAAACTATTCGTCCGATCGCAATTTTTTTTTCAATTTTGTACTTTTTGGGTACTGTATAACTACTCCATGGCCTTAGAATCCGGACGACGTCACCATGACGTCATGTATTGCACGTTTTGTGTCTGTGCACAAACACAATGGCTCTTCAAATGTCAACATTTAAATGGTCAAAAACTAAATAACTTCAGAAACATTTATCTGTTTGTGTTCTAAATTTGATATTTTGTGTCAAAAAATATACTGATTCTAAAAATAATGGTTTCCGTCCATTAAAACCAATCAAGGGACGTCTATCATTAACGAATAAATTAAAATCTTGCCGTCATGGGTACAACGTAGTACTGCTGGATATAGTCACTAAACTGGGTGCAGTCGCTTTCATGTGGCTGTACACTTTCTCTATGGGTGGGTGCAATACAGTGTGGACCTGTTTGCATTGAGGACTTACTTGAGGGGAGTCTACGACGCTGTCCTGATGTTAGACCATTGTATTCTTTTTTTTCTAACCGTGTTCTGGACATACTCCATTGGATTTGTACACAACCAATAGGCATACATTGGAATCCTACGATGGTTCAGGGTATTCGTTAAAACGAATGTACGTTCTAATAGGTTTTTTTGTGAAAGGCATTGGATTGGGGTAAGTTACACACCATCGTGTACCTTATGAAATTTGTTAGTACGAAAAACACAATTTTAAAACTGTGACGTCATCACGTGATAATTTATGATAATTAGAAGCTTTAATGAGTTTTTCTTTGCAGCACTATATCTCAAGAAGTGAACGGCCGAATTCAAAGTTTTTTTCAGTAATATACTCCTCAGGCATGATAGATTTGCATTGGGTAACCGTGACCCCGATTTGACCTCTACTTCCGGGTCAACCGGAAGTGGGACCATATCTCAAGAGTTACACAACCGATTTACTTTTTTCTTCAGTTAAAGACTGCTTAGGCATTAAATTTTGTTGAGGAAAATTCGTGACCCCATTTTGACCTCTTCTTCCGGTTAACCGGAAGTGGGACCATATCTCAAGAACTACACAACCTATTTTCAAACTTTTTTCAGTTGTAGACTACTTAGACATTAAGTATTAACTTTGAAAACTGTGACCTTGTGTTGACCTTTATTTCCGGGTCAACCGGAAGTGGGATTATTTCTCAAGAACTATACAACCGATTTTCAAACTTTTTCAGTTATAGACTCCTTAGGCATTAAATATTAACTTTGAAAACCATGACCCCCATGTTGATCTTTCTTCCGGGTCAACCGGAAGTGGGACCATATCTTAAGAACTACACAACCGATTTTCAATCTTTTTAAGTTTTAGACTCTTTAGGCATTCAAAATCGAGCTTGATTTACCGTGACCCAGTACAGGTGTATTGACCTTTACTTCCCGGAAGTTGGATCATATCTCAAGAACTACACAACCGATTTTTTAACATTAATTAAATTTATTTTAAATAATGACCACGAAGCCATGTTGACCTTAAATTCTAATTTTAAAGCTCATTTCGATTCAGTATGAGATAAAAGACAAGGTAATCACATTTCATAAAGCTGTTATGTATGGGTTTTGTTAAAGCATAGAATACTTTTATTAACAAAACATTCTGGAACAGCTTTGTGATTGTTCACAATCTCTAGTTATTATTATTATTATTATTATTATTATTATTATTATTATTCTTTGTTTCCGCCTAAAACCCCATAGCGTTTGTACGGCGTTTTTGTTTAGGCCCCTACTCCTAAAGCATTAGGATAAAATAGTTAAATCATATATCAAATTGAAGCTTAGAGCCTAAGCTTTATTCTAATACAAAATTGTAAAAGTTCTTCATTAATTAACCACGTGGTCTTCATTTGAATTTTTAATTTGTAAACTTGATGCAGTCACTTTCATGTTATTGCAAAATATTCTCTTTGGTAAATGCCGTACAGTATGTACCTATCATGAGTTGTGACTTCTTGAGATGAGTCTACGCGTTTGACCATAACTGGATGCAGTCACTTTCATGTTATTGTTAAACATTCTCTATGGTAAATGCAATTCAGTATGTACCTATCATGAGTTGTGACTTCTGGAGAGGAGTCTACTCAAGTCTCTTTTTCTTGTTTTTCTACATACGTTCTGGACCACAGCGCAGTGTCTGTTTCTTCGTTTCCTAACCGAGCTCTGGACGTACACAAAGGCATAGGGTTTTCGTTTAACGAACGTGCGTATATAAATAGGGGTACGTTTTTGACGACGACGACATACCATGGTGTCCACAGAATTACACTAAACTTAAACAGTTTGAAGATAATGATAGTTGAAAGCTTCCCTTAAAATATTACTTGGTGTGGTGTTGTAGTTTTTGAGAAATTAGTGGAAAAAAACTGTCAACGTATGACTGGGACTGAGTTAGTTTGGGACCGAGTTGACCGGCTTCGTTTCAGGCGACGAGCGTGGACGATAAAAATAGAGCGCCTGGGATTTGGAATCTTTTACGAGTGAAGTCGGGGACCATAACCCTAAACTAATTCAAGTATTTCGCTTTCTTTTCGGAAATTATACCATGACATACAAAAACTCTTTGGCAGGAATACAAAAGCAGCGATTTTATTATTCTGACGTTTCTCTTGTAGTTGAGTGGGTCACTTGTATAGAGCTGCTTATAATAAATAGGCAAAACATTTTGCTTTATAAAAATGCAGAAATTGAGCAGAATAGTGGCTAAATGTTATAGAGCTACTTATTATAATCAATAGGCAAATTATTTTGCTTTAAAAAAATTGCAGATGCGCAGAATACCTTGAATCACAACTTGTACTTGTATTTGCTGTGTCTAGCTGCTTTTTGTGTTTAAAAAGCTTTAGTGTAGTTCATCGCAGCCCTTACGTAATCATGGAACTGTGCTTACGCTAAGCGTATTTAACAGCTTAGCAAGGAATGCGTTCTTGAGCGTCACAGTTCCCAATAAAAAAATGCTACAGTTGACTAATTGTGCTCAACTCCTGCAAAACTTTCGCTGCGAAAACAACAGTGACTTGAAAATTAGATTTGCGTTCGCAGGATAATACCCGTGGTTTACTTATGTGCAAAAGTAGGCCGGGGCGACTAGTGTGCTTTAGTGTTATAGTCGCGACTACAAATTATTGTTTGAGTCACGACTACAAATTATTATTTGAGTCGCGACTACTATTTTTCTCTACTCTGTTATAATCGTGCTCAAACGTTGACCCGACTACCTGTCTGGTGAAACACTTAGTTGTGCTGCTTCATACTATTCGCAACATATAATATAACGTGCGCTTGCAACACTTTGCGGCACAAGTCTTGAGAATCCGTAATTTATCTCGACAAGTGTCGTAGTTGGGTTTGAGGTGCGACTAGTCCAGTTAGTAAATTTCACTAGTCACCCAGGCCTATCATGATGGGAACTTGCTTATTAAGGTTTTATCGCGAATCGCAAAATTTCAAGAGAGGGCGCTGTTGAACCCACATAAAGGTATAGGCATTGCGAGCGCGAGGCGTAGAAACTGGTAGAAACCGCCCCATATTCCTTCCCAAAATGCATTGCGGTTCTGAATCGCGATAAACCTTCTGAAAAATCTTGTGCGAATGGGCCCAATGTAGTGCTCTGCTCTGGAAGCAAAGATTCAGTGCGTAGAAGAAGCAGTGAATTCTGCGCTTACGTCAAGCGAAATACACTGCTTAGTAGGGATTTATTTTGTTTGTGTGCTTCCAAGCTCGCACATTTTATTCCGCGCATGCACATTTAGCAGAAAATGGTGATCGTAGGTGCAGAGTTTGGTGGTTACGAGTTCAGTAAAATCCACTCGAACTAGATCAAACATCAAACCACCAACCAAATACAAGGATTTTATCATTAAGTAGTTTGTCACATGGCAATGGACTCTAAAGATACTGGCATGAACTCAAGAAACCAACCAAATCAAACAATCCTGAGTCAAATGGAAGTTTTTACATTATTCAACTAGGGACTACTCATCTTATATACCGCCCTCTATTGACAGTGAAAATCCAATTGCAGGACCAATTTTTACACTGTCTGTAGTGAAGACTCCTTGGGGCATGGACATTAATTTTGAAAAACTGTGACCTCAAGTTGACCTCTACTTCCGGGTTAACCGGAAGTGGGACCATGTCTCAAGAGTTACACAACCGATTTAAAACAAAAATTTCAGTTATAGACTCCTTAGGTCTTAAAATTTGTTGGGAAAAACCGTGACCTCATTTTGACCTCTTCTTCCGTGTCAACTGGAAGTAAGACCATATCTTAAGTACCATTGAACCGATTTTCAAACTTTTTTCAGTTTTAGACCCGTTGGGCATTGGAGATTAGCCTTAGGTTACCGTGACCCCATGTCGACCTCTACTTTGGGGTCAACCGGAAGTGGCACCATAACTCAAGACACAATTCAACTATTTTTTTAAGAGTGATTACCTAACCCTAACCCTAGGACGCATCGATTCAGCAGGGTGCGGGCGCCACTTGACGGAAAACATTGTGGCGCCCAGCGAATCAACAATCATTATAGTATAGAAGAGAAATAATTTTCTTCTGAACCACATAAAATAGTAGGGTTTGTGCTGTCTCTTATATACCGAGACCAGTCTCGAGACGAAGAGCACTGCCAAACAGGAAACTCTCAAAGTAACATAAATGATGTATCCTGCTGATGAGGGAATGTCATAGATTAATGATCTCAAGAACTACACAACCGATTTTTAATTTCTTAACAATTGTGGACCCATCGAGCACGAAAGATTGAACTTTGGTTACCGTGACCCAAATTGACCTTTACCTCCGGGTCAACCGGAAGTGGGACCATATCTCAAGAACTAAGCAACCAAATTTCAATTTCTTTTCATTTATAGACCCTTTCAGCATTGAAGATTGAACTCTCATTACCGTGACCCCATGTTGAACTTTATTTATAGGTCAACCGGAAGTGGGACCTAACCTCAAGCACAACACAACCGATTTTTTCATTTATTTCCAGTTTTAGACCCATTGATCATTAAAGATTAAACTTGGATGACCGTGACCGAAGTTGACCTTTACATCCAGGTCAACCGGAAGTGGAACCATATCTCAAGAACTGCACAACCAATGTTCAAGTTCTTTTCAGTTATATACCCTTTGAACCCTAAAGATTGAACTTGGATTACCTTAACCTCAAATTGACCTTTACTTCCGGGTCAACCGGAAGTGGGACCAATCTCAAGAACCATGCAACCGATCTTCAGTTTCTTTTCAATTATAGACCCCATGATCATTGAAAATTTAAAAACGGAACAGCTCTGTGTTTGTTCACAAACACTTGAAGTCTAGTTATTATTATTCTTTGTTTCTCGCCAAAACCCCATTGCATTTGTACACGTTTTTTCTTTAAGCCTAATCTCCAAAACCATAATACGAAAGAGTGGGTTTATTATACCAAATTGTAGCTTAGAACATAAGCTTTACTCTAAGTAGTTTGTAGTTTGTAGTTATAGAGTTCTTGGGGATGGAGATTAATTTTGAAAAACCGTGACCTCAAGTTTACCTCTACGTCCAGGTCAACCGGAATTGGGACCATATCTCAAGTACTATACAACCGATTTTCAATTTTTTTTCAGATTTAGACCCCTTAGGTCTTAAAATAAACGTTGAAAACCGTGACCTCAAGTTGACCTCTACTTCCGGGTCAACCGGAAATTGGACCATATCTCAAGAAGTAAACGGCCCATTTTTAGACTGTTTCCAGTTTTAGAACCCTTAGGAGTTATTGAAAAGCCGTGACCTCAAGTTGACCTCTACTTCCGGGTCAACCGTAAGTGGGACCATATCTCAAGAAGTAAACGGCCCATTTTTAGACTGTTTGTAGTTTAAGACTCCTTGAGGATTGGAGATTAATTTTGAAAAACCGTGACCTCAAGTTGACCTCTACTTCCAGGTCAACCCTAAGTGGGACAATAGCGATTTGTCAAACTTTTTCAGGTAGAGACTCCTTGGGCATTGGAGATTAGCCTTAGGTTACCGTGACCCCATGTCGACCTCTACTTCCGGGTCAACCGGAAGTGGCTCGATAACTCAAGACACTATTCAACATTTTCAAACTTGTTTTCAGTTATAGACTCTTTGGTCATTTTAGCACATAATCCAAGCAAAAGAACACGGAACAGCTTTGTGTTTGTTCACGAACACCTAATGTCTAGTTATTGTTATTATTCTTTGTTTCTCGCCAAACCCCATTGCATTTGTACACGTTTTTTCTTTAAGCCTAATCTCCTAAACTATAAGTGTGCTTAAGTGTTAAAGTCGCGACTACAAATTATTAGAGGTTTCGCAAGCGTGCGGATACAGATACAGATACGGATATGATAACCATAGCCGTTCACATCAGCCATGTGTTGAGTTTTGTTTCGCAAACTATAGGTATGTTCCGTGCACACACGTTGACTACAAAACTAGTCCCGACTACCTGTTTGGTGAAACAGTTGTGTTGCTTACTACTAATCGCAACATAATTAATGTTGCGCTTGCAGCACATTGCGGCACAAATCTTGAGAATCAGTAATTTATCTCGACAAGTGTCGTAGTTGGGTTTGAGGTGCGACTAGTCGTGTAGTAAATTTCACTAGTCACCTAGGCCTATCATGATGGGAACTTGCATACTGAAAAATCCTGTGCGAATGGGCCAAATATGCTCTGCTCTGGAAGCAAATATTCAGTGCTAAGCAGAAGCAGTGTTTTCTGCACTTACGTCAAGCGAAATAGACTACTAAGCAGGGATTTATTTTGTTTGTGTGCTTCCAAGCTCGCACTTTGTATTCCGTGCTTGCACAGTAATCCGAAAATGGTGATCGTAAGTGCAGAGTTTGGTGGTTAAAGAGTTCAGTGAAATCCACTCGTTCTAGATCAAACATCTAACCACCGACCAAATACAAGGATTTTATCCTTAAGTAGCTTGTCACCTGACAATTTGGACTATAAAAATACTGACATGAACTCAAGAAACCAACAAATCAAAATCCTGAGTCAAATATTAGTTGTTTACATTTATTTAACTTTTTAATTGAACTTCTTGTGATAAATATTTCAACTGAAGGTTTGACTAGTAAAAAGGAGATGTTGTATGTATGTAGAGTAGACCACTCATCTTATATACCGCCCTCTATTGACAACTTACAATATTTAATAAACACTAGCGGGATGCAGCACTTCGCGCGGCAACCCTGCTAGATACAATATGGGTAGCTTGGCATCAATCGCCGCGTGGACGCGCGTGCAAGGGGTCAATTGTAAAAAATATATATATTCTTTATTAAATTAACCACATGACCCTCATTTGCATATTTAATTAGGAAATCTTTGCAGCATCATATCTCATGAACTACACGGCCAATTTTTAAAGTGTTTGTAGTTATAGACTCGTTAGGGGTTGGAGATTAATTTTGAAAAAACGTGACCTCACGTTGACCTCCACTTCCGGGTCAACCGGTTGTGGGACCATATCTCAAGAACCACACAACCGATTTTCAATTTTTTTTTTCAGTTAGAGACTCCCTGGGCGTCCGTCACCCATTTGTCCAACTTTTTTTGCAGTTATATACTCCTTTATCATTTTAGCAAATACTCCATTCAAAATACCACGGAACAGCTTTGTGTTTGTTCACAAACACTTAATGTCTAGTTATTATTATTATTATTCTTTTTTTCTCGCCAAAACCCCATTGCATTTGTACACGTTTTTTCTTTAAGCCTAATCTCCTAAACTATAATACGAAAGAGTGAGTTTATTATACCAAATTGAAGCTTAGAACATAAGCTTTACTTAAAATATTAAAAAATGTTAAAATTCTTAACTAATTAACCACGTGACCCTCATTTGCATATTCAATTTGGAAATCTTTGTAGCACCATATCTCAAGAAGTACTCGGCCGATTCCTACCCTGCTTGTATTTAAAGACTCATTGGGATTGGAGATTAGTTTGGAAAAACCGTGACCTCAAGTTGACCTCTACTACCGGGTCAACCGGAAGTTGGACCATATCTCAAATACTATACAATCGAATTTCAAACTTTTTTTAGTTTTAGACCCCTTAGGCGATATAAATAAACTTTGAAAAACTGTGACCTCAAGTTGACCTCTACTTCCGGGTCAACCGGAAGTGGGACCATATCTCAAGTACTATACAACCGATTTTCAAACTTTTTTCAGTTTTAGACCCCTTAGGCGTTAAAAATAAACTTTGAAAAACCGTGACCTCAAGTTGACCTCTACTTCCGGGTCAACCGGAAGTGGGACCATATCTCAAGTACTATACAACTGATTTTCAAACTTTCTTTAGTTCTAGACCCCTTAGGCGTTATAAAAAACTTTGAAAAACCGTGACCTCAAGTTGACCTCTACTTCCGGGTCAACCGGATGTGGGACCGTATCTCAAGAAGTACACGGCAATTTTTTGGACTGTTTGTAGTTATAGACTCATTTGGGATTGGAGATTAATTTTGAAAAACCGTGACCTCAAGTTGACCTCTACTTCTGGGTCAACCCAATGTGGGACAATATCGATTTTCAAACTTTTTTAAGTTAGAGACTCCTTGGGCATTGGAGATTAGCCTTAGGTTACCGTGACCCCATGTCGACCTCTACTTCCGGGTTAACCAGAAGTGGCACCATAACTCAAGACACTATTCAACATTTTCAAACTTTTTTTAATTATAGACTCCTTGGTAATTTTAGCACATAATCCAAGCAAAAGAACACGGAACAGCTTTGTGTTTGTTCACAAACACCTAATGTCTAGTTTTATATCGCTTTTGCTTATACTGTTCTGTCATCTTGTCGCTACAAAAATAGCAACAAAAATTAATATTAAATCGTTGCGTCCTTTTGTTCACCTGTCATTATTGTTGTCTGCATGTCTATATTATGTTTAATTTGTTTCTTTGTCTGTCTGGTTGTTTTGTACAAGATTCTGCTTATCAAAACAGCCCATACTCTGTTTGTTACACGTTTACTGTTGGTTTGTTTTTTGCTTTACTCCGTAGTAAATGTAATTGTCGATATTTTTAATGGAAGGTAGGAAATAAATGTGCATATGACTTGAAATACAAAGAATAGAATTCGCATCGTGTTCTCCTTTGGTTTAATACAGTCGTTGAAATATTGAACCACACTTCATTCCTCAATCCGGAGCTTCCGCTACACGGCTCCGGTCAGGAGTGCATCAAATGTGCAGTTGTTGGGTGTGGAGGGATCCTGAATGGATCCGAAGCAGGAAAGGAAATCGAAGGTCACGACTACGTCTTCAGGTACACATTTTATTTCCACAATAATTTTTTTTATTTTTTTTATTATTATATTTATTATGGGCTAATCCCGGGAAATTCTCATTTGTTTATCTCTTGATTTTGATTCACACCAAATGAAGCAAATGACAACGAAAGTAGAAACTAGACATAATTTTTTTGTTTACTACAGAAACCAGGTGTTCGTGTCATTTCACCTAAGGGTTAGATTTTTTCCAACATAAAACTTTATCTTCCGATTTAAAATGAAATTCAAGTCAAACTGGCTCACACTCTGTGTAGCACTTGTTAAATTTTGAAGAGAAAACTACGATGATTTGTTAATCCAACAATTGGCAAAGGAAATGCAGCTGTTTATTTTTCAAAGAATAAACATCCACTTGAACGGAAAATACGATCAAATTGGTCCACACTTTGTGTAGCTATTTTTGATAAGCTTCGGAACCCTTTCTGATGACGTACAGATGACAACAATCAAAAATACGGTTTAGGAGTTATGATTGTGTCAAAGAAAAAATTTCATCTTTATGCTTGAGCTGGAAGTCAATGTAAAATGGAGTCACATTCTATGTACTGTTTTCTTAGTTTGTAAATTGTTTTAGCTCACAAAAATCTAATTTTATAATTCTATAATTTGTTGAATCGATAACGTTAGGTTCCCGGTCTGAACCGGAAATAAAACTCAAATGAGGTCACACCATGTGGCATTTTTTATCGTCTTTCACGATTTTGTGATAAATGAGGAAAATGTATTCTGTGCGCAGAATTTCTTGAGGCACACGCGACATTTGACATACCTATAGTCTTTCGAATACAATGAAGTCGAAACAATCTGAAGAATCGAATTATGCACACATTTAAATTAGGCTCAAACACTTTCCTTATACTTGATTTTTATCTCCATGTTTTGTATTTTTCGGTTTTCAGATTAAACAGGGCAATTTCAGGAGAACACCACGTCAAGGATGTTGGCAAGAAGACCACTTTTTATACATTCTTCCCCGAATCAGAGCACACTTTTGATGTCAAAGATGAGGTGGGGTCAGATTCCAATCAAGCAATAAATCGATACAAAAATTACTCTAGTCTGTTTACATCATTGTGGTTTACTATTTTGAAATCTTAAATAAAACAGAATACGTCCCTTTAAGGTGATCCCCTGGCTGCCGCTAAGCTAAGTAGTGAAGTGTGCTTTCATAGAGCAGCTTTATAGCAGAACTTATCAGAACTTGAGCAGAAATGAGTTGGATCAGTCACAAATTGTGACATGGTATTTTGGCTATTAACCTTAATCTGGCAAGCCAAGTGTTGCCGTGCTTAGTTCCTTTTGTGCTACATGAGGTCAAAGGTTCACTTCTAACATGAAGACAAAGTCAAGCTGGTTTTTGAGACTTACCGGTGTCCAACATGTTCGTCGGGGTTCCATTGCAAAGTTTGCCATTCAAGCACGGCGCCAGACTATCTCTTTCATCATTGACTTTGATCTTTGGGTAAAAAAAGAAGAGAGTTACAATATCACAATTTGTACTTTATTTGCAAGATTTAAAACAATATTTACTTTCATTGCTGTTGCTGTTATTGTTGTTGTTGTGTTGTTGTTGTTGTTGTTGGTATTTTTATTTAGAATGTGACGTCCCTGTACACCATGTTCAAATCGTTTGACGTAGCATACGCTCTGCATATGGTTAAAGACATCGATCCACCACTCGCTCTCAGGGGAGATAAAAAAACATAGTAAGTTCCTTTTAATTTCAGTTAACTCTTCGTAAAGTAGTAAACCTTGTACATTTTGAATGAAATTTGTTTTCTATATGAACTCTATACACTGTTTCTCTGTGAAGAGTCATAAGCTCCGAACACCTTGTGAATTCTGTAATATTATTTTTAAAGGGATGGTACACGTTTGGTAATTACGCAAAACAAATATTCACTTAAAACTGACTTGGTAGCGAGCATTGTAGATCGTCCCAATCCGTCAGCAGGGGGCGTCGGCACGACTCCGGAGTGGAGTCGGCCGATGAGGGGAGGGCGCTCTGACACGAGCCCGGTGGGAGCCCCGTGTCTGGGCAGCCCTCCTTGAGGGCGCTATAACACGGCACCTTGTGGAGCTGTGTTGTAGCGAGCCCCCTGCTGGAAGATTTGGATACCCGTTCGGCCTGGGAAGCGTCTCCTAGCTGGATTCTTGTACACGAGTGAAGATTAGTCTAGAAATGTGCTTTCAATATCAGACGTCCGTCTGGAATAAAACGGTCAGAGATTCAAGCCTTGAATTCAAGCTGAAATACCGGATTTAATTGTGTTTCTTTGCTCAGTATTGTTGTGATTGACACGGGATTTTTGTGTTACAATAGTATAAAACATTATGGGAAACGGCTCCCACTGAAGTAGCATAGATTTTTTAGAAAGAGGTAATTCTCACTAAAATAATAAAAGACTTCTAGCTAGAAGCCTTTTACGCCTATCTGAAAGCACACAAATTCGTCCAACAAGGGTGTTTTTTCTTTCATCATTTTCTCGCTACTTCAATGACCAATTGGGCCCAAACTTTCACAGGCTCGTTATTTCTTCCTCTCGCTGTCGATTGTCCGCAAGAAAAAGCATAGATGCGAAGATTGCATTAAGTTTTAACTTTGCACACAGGTAGACAATAACCAGTAGATGATACAAAAGTTGTTACGTCACGATGACGTCATCAGTTGACGAGATACACTAATTCAAAGTTTATTTTTTCAAAAAATCATAACTTTTGATCTACACGCCTCACAGACATGACCCCTTTTTGACCTTGTCTTCTGGTTCAAATCGAATTTATTGTATATTTTCGTCAAACGTACATTTTGTGGTTTTATCTACGACCGTACTGCGTTGATAACACCGGATCCCGTCACCCGCGACATGTGTTTAAAATAAATCCGTTATTATCGATATCGAGAATGCCCCTTATTTTTGACCGCGAGAGGGCGCTATAAATAGTATTTTTATCCTTTCCGGGGGTACACGCGATTCGCCCTGCACAAATTAAAAGGCGTTCTGTCACTTTTGTTGCGCCGTAGTTTCAATTTGCTTTAGAGGTGGATTATAACGGCTCATTTAAAAGTCTTATTGTCTGTGATGGATTAGATGCCTGTGGTGGTAATGTGTTCCAATCTTTAAAAACTGTTTTGGGTATGAATGAATATAACCCTTTAAATATTGCCCTTTCATATGAATGAATATACCCCCGGAAGTGATTGAGAGCGCCCTCACACGGTCAAAAATATGGCCCATTGATAATTGTTTTGGTGTTTTCTCAAAAAGTAAAGCATTTTATGGAATAATATTTCAAGACAAGTCTTTCACCACTACCTTCTGTAAACCCTGTAAGTTATTTGTAAATCTGTGAACTTTTATTTTGTTTCTGTACCGATGGGTCCAATGGCTTTAATAGCGCTATTAAGGCATAGGCCAACTGGCTCGGGTCTTGAATCAATTGAAACCCTAAAAAATAACTTTATTGTTTTTGGACCACCAAGGTGTGTTATAAAACACACCATGGACTGGAGTTTCTCATCTACTTTGCTGTCGTCACAGTAAATTACGTAATAATTAACGAAATGGGGTACACAACATAATACAAACGAACTATTGACAGTAAAAACAACACTGTCTCGTGACACCATTGAGAGGTTTAATGTTTACGCTGACGTCATACTTTAAAAACAAACAAGATATACAGGTTCATGTGTCATGTATAAATACTTGCAAGGAAACCGCATACATCACTATGAGCCTAGAATCATTAAAAGTGAGCTAAATGATAGCCATCCGTATTGGTATCTTCTAATTGAAGCATACAAACAAACCAATGGTTAAACAATTACCTACGTATTTTACTAAGAATTTTGTTAAATTTTGCAATTTGCAATGTTTGTACAAGATGTTGTACGCCAAAGGTAACCAGTCTGGTACCTAGGCTTCATAACGAGCCACCATAATTTGAGTTTTCAAGGGTCAATCTGTTTGAAGAAGCTGAGTTTTTTCTTTGTAAACTGTTGATGTTAGATGGTTGGATATTTTGGCCCTTTTCGAATACACGGCTTCGGCTTTTGGATTCGGCTTCAGGCTCCGTTCTCTCGTCTGAAACCCTGATCACGTACGCAAAGCACGCGCATCAAACAACCGCGGGACCAAGCTAGCCTGAGCCGAATCTGGAGCCGAGGCCGTGGTTTCGAAAAGAAGGGCCGATAATCGTATAGCTAAAAGTGACTGAAGTCAACTGATCTCATACTACAAATCCATCGAAAAATCTAACAATTATTACCAAATGATGAATATCCCTTTAAAGTTCCTAAGTCCACATAATCATTTAGGAGAAAATCCGGAACCGTTGAATGGCTCTATATTACACGTTGGAATTGACCATAAAAATGGCAACCTTGTAGCCTTGGTCAGTATTACGCCATATCACCAGACACCTGTAGTTTATAAAATTAAAAAAAAGCCAATCAGGTTTCTAGTCCAGTAAGATCTAGAATCCGACCTGCCGAGGTGTTTGGCCCCTCCCACTCACTGACCATTCCCTGCCACTCCCTGTCGGGAAGTTTGATCCGTCCAACTAGGTTTTGGTAAAGACAAGTCTGTTTGTAATAATAACTACAGAGAGATATTAAAGGAACACGTTGCCTTGGATCGGTCGAGTTGGTCTTTGAAAAGCGTTTGTAACCATTGTTATATAATGCATATGGTTAGAAAGATGTTTAAAGTAGAATACAATCATCCACACACATTTGCCTCGAAATTGCGTGGGATTCCTTTTACTTTGCGAACTAACATGGTCGGCCATTTATGGGAGTCAATTTGACTCCCATAAAATGGCCGACTGTGTTTGTCGACGAGGTAAAAGGAACCCCACGCAATTTTGAGTGATACTTGTATGGATCATTATATTCTACTTTTAAAATATCTTTCTAATCATATGCATTCTATAACAAACGGTTACATACGCTTTTCAAAGACCAACTCGACCGATCCAAGGCAACGTGTTCCTTTAAAATTAATACGGAAGTGTGTTGCCGCCAAATAAATAAAACAAAATCTATCTCTTATCGTGTAAGTACATGATAACTTATAAGAGAGATTTTTTGTATTTAAGAATTGCCATGCCTCAAAATGTTCCTTTTTTTTTTTTTTTTTTTTTTTTTTTTTTTGATTTAGGAAAAAAAAAATCCATTGAAAAGCGACCGTGGCAACTTTGTAGTGCAGAAAAACAAAAACATTGCCTTTGGTTCGAGAATCGAGATCACTCTCTGACGGAATTGTCAGATGTTCAGGCTACATATAGATCCACCCGAACACCCCTCCACAACTCATGAGATAGTAGGGCCTAATAAAAGAAAGGGTAAACTAACTTCTTGTCACCGATCAGTTTTCCGTTGTGATCGTGCCATTTTTCGATGTATAAGACGTAAACGTAGTCAGCCCCTTTGCAATAAGTTAGTCTCTTCTACAGGCGTCAGTATTTAATAAGTTCATATTTCCTCAACCACATAATCTATTTTGTCAATCTTTACATCATACGAAAGAGCTTTACGTACTTCATAAAAATGGAGATGTTGGTGACCTTCTCTTGACCTTTTGACTTGTCTTAAGCAAGGCTATGAAATGAAAAAAATGCTAGGTGCGCCCAGTAAGCACAAAATCGACCGTTAAGCAGCTCTATGAAATTGGGCCCTACTCTAGCAGCGGTAAGAGATCTGCTCCAGCAGTGCAAACCTTGTAGGTTCGAATCCCACCAATTTTATAAAACACATTGGGTTAGGATTAAAGGGGTTAAGCTTTGATTTAAAAAGTTTTACACCGAACAATTAGTGTTTGTAAATATACAACCACTACATGTAAAGTTTTTCTTTATGAATCTTTTTCGAAAGAGCCATATACCTGAAGATACTCGTGTAGTGGTTAAGAAATGTCAGTTTTAGATGTGGTAGGCAACCATTATAGAGGGAAACCCCAAACAATCACGTAGGGTCTGAACAATCAATCCACACGATTCAAGCCTTCGTCCCTAGATTTTAACTGGGGTGCACTAAAAGTTCACATGCTAAAATTTTCACCTTGGTTTGTATTTGTGAATTTTCATGTTTGGAGCATTATCAAGGGTTCCAACAGCCGGTGTGGACGTTTTTTTTATTGTCATTTATGAGCTAGCAACTATTAGTGCAACTTTTGACATTACAAATAAAACTAGCTCCCCATTTAACTGTTTACATCTGTTTTCATAAATATAAAAGTCATCAAAAAACTATAAAAGTCATCCAAAAAACTTAATAAGTTTTTTTTATGACTTTTATATTTATGAAAACAGATGTAAACAGTTAAATGGGGAGCTAATAGTTGCTAGCTCATAAATGACAATAAAAAAACTTCAACACCGGCTGTTGGAACCTACAATGCTCCAAACATGAGTAATTGTGTTGTGAAAAACTGATTATTTGTAAACAAAGATTAAATAATGGTTAAATAATGAATTATTTGTAAATAGTTGGCGCCTCATGAGGAAACGTGTTCCTTTAATTGTTAGTTGTTCGAGCAACAGCCCTATTCTAAATTACCATAATACACATCGAGAGAAAAAAATATCTTTGCATTTTGACGAGCTATTAACAACACTTATTTCATCGACTCAAACACTGACCCTGACGATATCCAAACACCTTGTGTTTGTTTCTACAAACACTATATTCTAGTTGCATTTATTTTACTTTTTGTCCAAAAAGTGTTGATGGTTGACCGAAAGGGTATTTCGGTTTTCGACTAGTGGTTTAAACCCGCCGAGGCCTGGTTCTTGATAATTTACCTCGACTTCTATTTTCGTCTCGGTAAAATTTTCAAGGACCAGGCCTCGTTGGGATTAAACCATTAGTTGAAAACCTCTTCACCACACATTGATTCTTAATTATCTTCTGATCTTCTGCACAAAGTGACGCTTCGTTGTCGCTGAGTTTGATTGCCTTGTCGAACCCACACAGTGACATTAATTTTCAACCCATGCAACGCACGAGACTGCAGTAGAATTGTCTCCGAATACGCGGACAAAAAGTCATTATGTGGTTCCAGCTCACTTCTCATAGCAACGTGCACAAAACGACGATTGCATAGATTGTTTTCTGTAGCTGTTGTTGAACCCCACAATGACTGGTTTTAAAGCAATCAATGAAACCCCTAAAGACACGCAAGAAAAACAAGAGAATTGTCACTAAATACGCGGACAAAGTGTCAATGTGTGGTTCAGACTCACTTCCCGTAGCAACGTGCGCAAATCGACACATCGTGGTCGCTGAGACTGTTGCCGAAGTGAACCACTGAATCGTGCGTGTTTTAATCATTCGCGTTGAAACCCCCTACCACAAACAGGAGGTTGTAGAAATGTCTCCAAATTCGCGGACAAAACATCTCACTCGATGGATTGAGCTCGCTCGCCCCGTTTTTATGTATTATATAAACTTGGTACGTCTTCATGTCCGCCGAGATTATCCGCTAATGTTGATGAGAGAGAGCCCCACCAAAATGACGCAAGAAATTGGGGTAGAATGTTAGTAGTATGCAGACAAAGTGTCAGTCTCCACAAGGAAATGTTTGTCTAGGGAAAGAACAAAATAACGCGCCACAAGGATGCATTTTTGGAGTGTGTGGCCAAAGTTTGTTCTCAAGTTGGACCAACTATAACGATACAATTTGCTGAAAGGGTTACAAAAATAAAGAAGCCTGTCATCTCGCCATAATATTGCCCTTAAAGGCACTGGACACTATTAGTAATATCACTCAAAATCATTGTTAGCATCAGTAGCGTATCTTTTTGAGAAAGAAGTAATTTCTCAGTAAAATATTTGAGGTCTCAAAATCAAGCAAAGTTAATGGAAAGCACACAAACTTCGTGTGACAGAGCAGGGTGGTTTTTTCCCCTTCCATTATTATTTCGCAACTTCGACGACCAATTGAGCTCAAATTTCCACACGTTTTGTCATGTTGTGCATAATGTTGAGATACACCAAGTGAGAAGACTGGTCTAGGACAGACAGAATAAAAGATCAAGACGAGAAAACTGACGGATTTGACGAGTAAACCGAGTAATTTGTGTAAAAACTGTATAAATTATATTAAAAATAGAAAGGGAAAAAAAAACATTCAAATGATAGTTTTAAAAACTTGGTGTTTTAGAACACTTACATGTTTTAATTGTGTTTGATGGGATAAGCTTGGAAAAATATCCCCTCGAAATAGTAGAATTTATAAAGTATACCCTATATTTGAGTATTTCGCATTTTGCACGTTATGCTAGCTATACTGGTAGCTTTATTAAAGCCATTATCACTTTCAGAACAGAAAGAAATAAACGTTCACAGATTTACAAATAACTTACAGGGTTTACACTGCAAGATAATTGGCGCCAAGGAATACCTGGAGGCCGGAGACCTTTAGCATTACCCTTCAGAACTCAAATTATTTTCGTCAAAAATTAAAGCCGGATAATAAAAGTATCATTGTGGTACTCAGCTTTTCTGATCACTGTTGTTTGTAAAGTTAATGGAACTTTTGTCATCTTACACAAAGAACTATTACCGTAAACAATTTAGATATTTCAATAAACTAAAATTAAATACATAGATAATCCAATAAGATTTGAATAATTACATTTTCCCTTAAAGCCATTGGACCCTTTCGGTACAGAAAAAAAAAAAAAAAAAAAAAGTTCACAGATTTACAAATAACTTACAGGGTTTACAGAAGGCTATAGTGGTGAAAGACTTCTCTTGAAATAGTCCTAATACTCCATGAAATACTTAAAAATTTGAGAAAACATTAAAACATTTATCAATTCTCGATATGTCATGACACGGCGAAACGTGCGTAAACAAGGGTGGGTAACTTCCCGTTATTTTATCCCGAATCCAATGACCGATTGAGCCTAAATTTTCACAGGTTTGTTATTTTATAGTTGTGATACACGACGAAGTGTAGTGTCCAAAGGCTTTAAGCGGGGTCCGCATGCACTTTTTTTGCAATGAATACGAGCGAACGGCGTGCGACGGTGACCGAGTAAGGCGCGTAAAAACTTTTGCACCGTCTGGACCGTCCGGGTGCACAGTGAATCTCCGATATGGGAGATTTGATGCGCACTGCTTCCCAGTGTGAACACCATGCAGCATACCCGAAAGTATGATCCTCCAAAATACTTGTTTTCCTAGGAGCTTCGTGCGCATACCACGTGTACAAAAAGACACGTGTAAACAACAATGTTCTCAGTTGAGGAAAACGTGTGTAAATTCCTCAATTGTCGCTGCCGGGGTAGGTAGATAGGTACGTAGGTAGGTAGGTAGGTGGTGGGTGAATCAGGGTTAAAACGCTGTGGCAATATTATGGGGCAATGATGTTAGGGCAATGCTGTGGCAATGGTGGGGGCAATGATGTTAGGGCAATGGCGGGGCAATGGTTTGTACAAGTAAGTTGCTTTTTACAAACCCTCATACTGCCAAGACTGACCATTCAAAAACATTTTGCTCAAATGTTTTGTTTTTTTTGCATTGTGAATTGACTGTGTATCCATTCATCAAATGGTATGTTATTGTTAGTTAGCTTTATGAAACTACCAAATAGTTTTTTCCACAGGTATCCCTAAACTTTGTGGTGGAATGGTTGACCCTAGAGTGGCAATTTGATGTGCATTGGTCTGAATGGCAGGACAGCTGGACTAAAAATGATTGAATGGCAGGACAGCTGGACTAAAAATGCATGTAGTTGTTGCCGAATCGTGCCGCACTGGGCCGGGGCACACTACGCCAATAGCCTTGAATCAAGGCTAGGCTGAGACCAAATAATGTTAACATGCCCAAGAACTGTACATATCGGGTATTCACCTTGTTCTCCTGACTGACGCATTTAAGCCAAATGTTCACAGATTTTGTCGTTTCATTTATTTATGTAAGTCGTTGTTGAACACAAAACTACATGGACATTTTTTTCGATGCAGAAACGGTGACCCGTCAACAAAAATATTCAAAACTACTTAAAGTCATCTAAAAAAAATTTTTTTGTTCTTCAAACATAACAGTTTATGCTTACGAACAATAAAACAATTTGTTTAGTAATTGTTTGTCACGATTTATATGTTTAAGAAAAATTTAAAGTTGTTTGGGAGGCTGACTCCGCCTACCCCTTTTGTGGCGTCAATCGAGGCAGACTTTGCCTGCAATGCGTATAGTAAACACACGTGCAAAGTACATGTACGTCCAAGTCGTGAGTTGGTGCATTTCAAAAAGTGTTTTTCTGCATTCAGCAGCAATACACCTGGTCGGCATTGCCGGAAAAAAACAAAAACAATTTTTTTTTTTGAAAAGTACAAACTCACGACTTGGTCCGTACATGTACTTTGCAATTGTGTTTACTCTACGCATTACAGGCAAAGTCTGCCTCGATTGTTAAAATACGGATACTTTTTACAGTGTACGTTTGGTTATCATCACTTTTCACATTAAAGGCAGTGGACACTGTTGGTAATTACTCAAAATAATTATCATCATAAAACCTCATTTGGTAACCAGTAATGGGGAAAGGTTGATAGTATAAAACATTGTGAGAAACGGCTCCCTCTGAAGTAAGGTAGTTTTCGAGAAAGAAGTAATTTTCCACGAATTTGATTTCGAGACCTCAAGTTTAGAATTTGAGGTCTCGAAAGCAAGCATCTGAAAGCACACAACTTCGTGTGACAAGGGTGTTCTTTTCTTCCATAGTAATCTGTCAACTTCGACGACCAATCAAGCTCAAATTTTCACAAGTTTGTTATTTTATGCATATGTTGAGATACACCAAGTAAAAAGACTGGTCTTTGACAATTACCAATAGTGCCCATTGTCTTTAAAACCCTCCTACTGATAATACACCATTAAAAACCATTATTTTTACAACCCCATTCATTGTACCACCACCATTCACAAACACTCAAATGGTTTTGAGTGGTGGGTACACACGGGTATGTCCCCATATTGGTTTTAAATGGTGCGATCATACATGCAAGCCTATTTACTACAAAGTAAATATTGTGCATTATTTGAAGGTGGATTTCGGGGCATTTGTTTTGTCTTTGAAGCATGTTTTTATCTATTTTTCTATTTTTGGCTCAGTGGATACACCAACAAATTTAGCTGTTAGACAACTCAGTTTGTGAACCCTTTTTATCCCTGCCTTTTTAGTTTCTTTGTTTTTAGTGGTATGTATGGTCCAACTGAACACGGCGGTCTATTTAACGTAGTGGCTGGTTTATTTGATTGTTTCTAGGCGAAACTTTTTGTACACGTACACGAATGAAATGGACGACCCCTCAGCCCTAGGCAATCAAGCAAGTGCGGGCACCACGCCTGCAGAGTTGTTTTGTACACGAGCGAATGGAACACGTCGCGTTAGGAAATCGGGCAATCTGTGGGTACAAACAGCAAGCAGTCTGCCCCACTCTAAATCATTGGTTTGTGCAGATTGTCAATGGTGAGGTTGCGATCGTAACGTACGTTATGCGAGGATGGATTGGACCGCCTATTTCGGGGTATTTTATACGCGGAGGTATGCGGTGTGGGTGTGTGCACAGACAGAAAAATAGAGCACGCTATATAGATCATACTGGATGCGTTCGTTAAGCACAAGAGCTAAACAAACGATCACACTCGCCCTCTCGTGGTGACAGCATGCACCTCAGGTCACCCCCAAGTGACCCACCCACAAGCAGGGGGCTGACGACCCGGGTGAGCCCGTCAAAGCTATTCGAACGTACCGGGACAGACCGGGGTCGACCCAGGGAAGCTAAACGAACGCACCCACTGGGTGAAATTGGTTTTGTGCCATTTTGGGTGACTTGGTGGCATGGGGAGCGAGAGACCCAGGACAAAACAAAAAGGGAAAACATATAAATGGACTGGGAATTCTGTGTACAACTAAGTATATGGGAAACCTGGTGTATGAACAAAAATTAATAATAATGACGTAAAGACAAATGATAGTAATCTATGAAAACAAACTTTATTATACAGAATATTAATTTTGGTTTTTACCCATACACCGATGTGTGTTAGCACTGTATACTCAGTACTTTCCCGAGTCCTGTGAAAAAATATCACAGGCATGTTACTCGGGTGGGATTCGAACCCACGACCCTTTATTATACAGGTTTATAAAACAACGGCTTGATAGCCGCCTTCTGTCTCTTGTTAATAAAGACACTGGACACTAACTATATTGGTTGTTTCTCAACATCAATTGAGCTCAATATTGGTCGTCGAAGTTGCGAAATGAAAGAAAAACACCCTTGGGTCACACGAAGTTGTGTGCTTTCAGATGCTTGATTTCGAGACCTCAAATCTAATTGTGAGGTATCAGCCACAAAACACAACGTGCACAACGACATGTACAACAACGACATGTACAACGACATGTGCACAAGGTTCACAACATTCTTCCAGCCACAAAACACAACGTGCACAACGACATGACAATTACAAAAGTACGAATTACAAAAGTATTATTTAGCAGTGTGCTCTATCATAACATTTGTTGAGAGAAGAGTGATTATAATGTTGACTGTTGAGTCTGCCAGGGTCGTAAAATACAAATTGTAGAGTATACAAAATAGGGTAAGTTAAGTTATTAGCTCTTTATGAAAAAAAAATTAAGATTTTTTTTCTGGCATTTAATATTCTGGTCAAGTAAACATGTTGAGATAGAGGAGAACTTGACAAGCCAGCCGTTGAATTTGTTTGTCCTTTAAAAAGTATTAAAACAACCCGAGTACAACAACTATTTAACTACCTTCCTGCAGCAGGAAACCATCAAAACTGTCGTCCTCGACATCTCCAACAAACACCGACAGAAAGAAAAGTGTACCGTATAATCCTCCAAAATGCTCGTTTTCCTAAGAGCTCCGTGGGCCTACGGCGTGTACAAAATCACGTGCAGAAAAAATGTCCTCATTTGAGGACAACATGTGCAATGAACGCACGGAAACCCCTCCATTGATAATGTACACAGGTTTGCTTTATCGCTGCCGGGGTGCAGGACCAGCGAAATGGCAATAATCCTGTGAATCAGTATGCAATGAGCGCTCGTGTGTTGTGTGTGTGGCACGGTGGCAACAATGATAATCAAAAATGATGGTGGGTCAATGTGTTGGTGGGGCAATGGTGGGGAGATTGCGGGGATGTGGGATGATAGAGTGGAGGGGAGAAATGGGCAACTTTATAGATTTTGGGGAATAGAGCTATAATATAGCTCTATGGGTGGAGTAGATTAGAAGCCATAGGGGGGGGGGGTGTCAAATTTTAACATTTCTCTTGGGGGATACAGAAACATTCTTCAGAGAGAAACAATTCTTTATTTGTTTAATTTGTGTTCTTTCTTCAAGTTCCGGGGGGGGGGGGGGGGGGGGAGGGGGGAGAGGTGATGATTGAGCCATTAATAAATAGTTTGGTAGGGAGATTTGTTTGGACGGTGGATGTGGGTCAGTGGGATGATGGTGTGGTATGGTAAGGGATTGGTGAGGTGGATGCCCAGGAAAAAATTCCCATTGAAAAAAATCAATGGGATTTAATGGGATCCCATTGAAAATTTGAATGGGATTAATGGGATACAATGGGATTGGGGTGGAATTTGGGACATATTCAACCGGATCTAATGGGATCCACAGGGGATCCCATTGAATCCCATTGAAACAATGGGATCCCATTGAATCCATTCAAAATATCAATGGGACTCAATGGGAATTTTTTCCTGGGTGGGGCTTATTTTGGATGGGTATGGGATGGTTTTGAAGAGGGGGGTAATTTTTAGTTGGGGGTAGTGATGAGTCAATTTGGTTGGGGTGCACGAGATTCTGGAGTGGAAAAGTTACCTTTTTCTAAATGAATAATTATAAAAAACCATTCCAAACTTCAGAAGTGGAAAGTACAACATAAACCTTTTTCTTAAACGCTTTGATTTGGGAGACAATCCTGTTGGTGTATTGTTTTGTTGTTCTTTCGTGTCCCTTTCATCTTTTTCTACGTTTAAAGAGGGTGTAAATGTTAACAAAAATAAACAATGTATCAAAGACCGATGATATGCTTGAACAAGTTACCACTACTTGCATTGTGAAATCAAAAATGCATTTCACTCGAAATGGACTATATCTTCTTCTTTTCAGCACTGTGAGAAAACCCAACGTTAACCTGTCCAAACTGAAGATTATCCACCCAAGTTTCTTCCGATATGTCTACACAAAATATATGGATGGAGTTTCCTACAGGCCAACAACAGGTACAAAATGGGAATGGGGAACTACTTGGGTTAAAAAATATTGCAATTACTTGTATTTTGATTATAATAATGAGCAGTATTTTGTTGAAATAAAGTTTTCTGTCTTGTAATGATTTGTTTTTCTTGGGAGGAAAACCTAATTTATGACCGCTTGTAATCACCATTCTTACAGGCTAAGCGCCAAATTTCTGCGCTAGCTGTGCAGCGAACTATGCTTGTTTTTGACTACACCTGCGCATAAGCAGAAATTCTCTGCTAACCCATAATTTCTGCTTGACAAAAGGGCAGAATGCCCTGCCATAAGCGTTGATTCTTTGCTAATTATAAAGTGGAGCCATGAAATTGAGCCCAGGTAGGAACTGAAAATCCACAAAAAAATTAACGAGCTCCAAGGTGGGATTCAAACACGACAGCTAAGTTAGTTAGATATTGGACATTGCACATAGGTGTGTATAGGTTGAATGTCTACCTTGTACATTGATATTGGACATTGCACATTCACATAGGTGTTTACATGTAGGTTGATTGTCTACCTTGTACATTTATATTGGGCATTGCACATTCACATAGGTTTGTAGGTTGAATGTCTACCTTGTACATAGATATTGCACATTCACATAGGTTTGTAGGTTGAATGTCTGCCTTGTACATTGATATTGGACATTGCACATTCACATAGGTGTGTACATGTAGGTTGATTGTCTACCTTGTACATAGATATTGCACATTGCACATTCACATAGGTTTGTAGGTTGAATGTCTACCTTGTACATTGATATTGGACATTGCACATTCACATAGGTGTGTACATGTAGGTTGATTGTCTACCTTGTACATTGATATTCAACATTCACAATGTCGGTGCACAAAGTAGATATTCACTGTACAAACCTATTTGAATATCCAATGTCCAATATCAAACTGACTTTACTGTCATGATTCAAACCGGGGCTTGTCACTGATTGGACATTGTTAGCGACTGTAACTCTATAAAGCCCTTACCTCCCCACTCCTTTTTATTTTAGGTGCTATAGTTGTGATCATGGCCCTACATTTATGTGACGAGGTGAACATATATGGATTTGGGTACGACAAACGATTCACTCTGCACTACTACGATGACAAATTCATCATGCACATGGACAACTTAACGACCCTGCACGACGTTGACAAGGAACGAGTTCTTTGGAAAAAACTCCACGAAGAGGGAATCTTGCGACTTTTCAAAAGGGACGAGTGACATTGGTGAACTGGAATTCATTTCCACTATAGGAACATTTACTTAGCCATGTAGTATGCTCCCTAGTTTAACCTATAGTTCAATCTATAGTTTCTAGTTTCTAGGAAGTTTCAGAAACATTTTACAAGTTGTTTTTTTACCTATTTTACAATAAACAATTTGATTTAGTTCAATTGGGGTTGGGTTTGGAGGAGTTTTTTCCAATGGATAGAAGAGTTGCACTGAATCTACCACTGCACTTTTTTTTATGAGAAATCGCCCTAACATCACAAGGCCAAGGATGGCCACTTGACTACAGTTGACTGATTTGGGGGGGAGCGACCCAAATCAACAGTCACCAGGGGCACGGTGCCACCTACTCCTGGGGCTGCAACAGGGTTATCCCCTTCACAGTCCATAAGGATGTAGGTATTGGTATCATCCACTAGGAGCCTGGCTGGTAGAGCAGATAGCACTACCTTCCTAACTGTTGATAAAGCAGTTATGGTTCAATGCCTCCCTCAATGGCACAAGTGTCTTGAGTGGGATTCGAACCCACCCTCCGCTGCTTACAACACCAGAGCTTGGGTCCGGTGAACTAGACTGCTCAGACACGACACCACATGCCACATTTTTAGAGGGTCCTTCATTTATTTATTCATGGTTGACATGGATAGCAAACTTTAGTCAGAAAAACATCATCAAAATTTATGACAGTGTAACTGTTCTGTAGTAGGTTTGGGTACTCATTTTATTCAGACTTACTCGAGAAGTATGAGCTTAAATAAGTTAAATGTACATTTACATGTCGTCAGAGAGAAGTTGTCAAAATTAACCGGGAATTATTTTAAAGGGAAAAGTAAACCTTTGATTTTTGAAACTGTTCTATTGTTTTAAATCTATATAAATATAGAAAAACATGAAACTACTGCGTGAAAATTTCATTTCAAAAAGTGGTCGTGTGTTTTCATTGCTGAAAATCCAGAGTGATTATGTCTATGCAGGGAGAAAAATCCAAAATTGGAATACACACTCTGAGAAACATAAATTACAGTAACTTTTCTCAGATTCAAAATTGGGGGGATAAAAACTGATATCTTTTTCCATAAGAACATTACCTTAAAGATGCAATGTCAGATTTTTGGCCCCAAACATTAAAAAAAAAAATTGAGTGAATGGTATTTCAAAGAGTATCACTTGCTCTAACGAAAACAAAATTTAACTTTTACTTTTAACATGTTTAATGGTCAGGAACCATGACAAAAATTTAAAACATTTCTTATAAAACACATAAGAATTGGTCACGTGATATTATGTCGGGATCCTGACAAAAACTAATTTTGAGCACTTTATTTCACTGCTACTAATAATTGGCGGACTTTTTTGAACAATGGCTCAAATGAAAGCTTGCAACTTTCTCTACCCCATCAAAATACCTTTTTGGGTAAAATCGGCAAAAAATCTGACATAGCATCTTTAAAGGGAAGGTACACGTTTAGTAATTACTCAAAACAAATATTAACTTAAAATCTGACTTGGTAACAAGCATTGGAGAGCTGTTGATAGGATAAAACATTGTGAGAAACGGCTCTCTCTGAAGTAGCATAAGATTTTGAGTAAGAGGTAATTTCTCACTAAAAAAGAAAAAAAAAAGACTTCTAGACAAAAGTCATTTATTCCTATCTGAAAGCACACAAATTTGTTCAACAAGGGTGTTTTTTTTCTCATCGTTTTCTTGCAACTTCGATGACCAATTTATCTCAAATTTTCACAGGCTTGTTATTTTATGCTTATGTTGCGATACACCAAGTGAGAAGACTGGTTTCTGACAATTACCAAAGGTGTACCTTCCCTTTAAAGGGAAATGCTTCTCAAAATGCTTCTTTGTACCATTGAAAGCTGCTGTACTTCAAACCAAGTAAGTTTGTATTACAAATAATTTCAAGAGTGATTACCAAACATAAACCTTCCATTTTATATCTTAGTTGAAATAAAAAACACTTAAAAAAATTCTTTAAAAACAATAATTGTGACACTTGAGCGATAATTTCCAAGATTTTTTCTTTTTATGGAATGTTTTCCAAACTTCCCAAGATTGGTATTAATTTCCAAAGATCTTGGTAAAACTCCCAAGCGGGAATTACAGTTCTGCCATTTGCCAGGCACTGTTAGTGTTAATCCATAATAAAGGAAAACATGTGAACAATCCATTTTCAGACCTACATGTATGTTCTTTTTCAAATCTTTTAAAAATAACAAACTTTAAAAATTTACACTGTGTTGTTTTGGGGATCGTTTTACTTGAAAATGACCAAAAACCTTTTTTACAAAGTGTGCTTCACATAACTCATTAAACAAATATTTACAGAATGCAGAGGTTTTCATATTATATTATACCCAGACTGTTTTATCCCCTCCCATTGAATATTATTAACAGATTACATGTAACCCTCCTACTCTTTGGTAACATTTTCCAACTCAAGTTAAAGGCAGTGGACACTATTGGTAATTTCTCAAATAATTATTAGCGTAAAACCTTTCTTGGTGACGAGTAATGGGGAGAGGTTGATGATATAAAATATTGTGAGAAATGGCTCCCTCTGAAGTGCCATATTTTTCGAGAAGGAAGTAATTTTTCACGAATTTGATTTCGAGACCTCAAGTTTAGAACTTGAGGTCTCGAAATCAACTGTCTAAACGCACACAACTTCGTGTGACAGGGGTATTTTTTCTTTCATTATTATCTCGCAACTTCGAAGACCGATTGAGCTCAAATTTTCACAGGTTTGTTATTTATGCACATGTTGAGATACACCAACTGTGAAGGCTAGTCTTTTACCAATTACCAATAGTGTCAACAGTTTGACACCAATCCACTACATGGGTTTTGTCAGAAATTGTCAGAAAGTAGGCAGCGTTCTCCATCAACAGTGGTCCGCTGGACAAATAAGGGAATAAAAGGGTAGCGACGAGTTCTTAAACTGCCAGTTAAAAACCTTGCAGGGTCGTGGCCGTGCGATAAAGGCCCGAGCCTTCTTCTCGGTAAAATTATCAAGAACCAGGCCTCGTTGGGATTAAACCACTACTTGAAAACCACTTCACCACACATTGATTCCCATTCGTAAATACCTCAGACAGTTTCGCTATTCCTATTGGTGGAGAGCACGTCACGTGGGTGTGTATAAACCTTTGTTTATGACCAGTAAAAAGTGTTGAAACATGGGCGTGACACGCGAGCTTGCACCTGTTCTTAAAAGATAGTTTCTTCATTCCTATTGGTCGAGAACAACGGCTGAAACAGTTGTGCCACATCACGCGATACGCGCAACGCGCACAGCATTCCCTTATATATAAGGAGTTGTTCACCCGAGGGCGTCGGAGGGCTTCACCATTTCATAGCTGGAGGGATGTTGTGTTGAAAGAAATCATTAAACAATTATAATTTTTGCATTTATTTTACTTTTTGACCAAAAAGTGTTGATGTTCTTGACTGAAAAGGTATTTATGAATGGAATCAAAGTGTGTTGAATCCGTTTTCACGTAGTGGTTTAAACCCGCCGAGGCCTGGTTCTTGATAATTTACCTCGACGAAGGCGAGGGCCTTTATCGCACGGCCACAACCCTACAAGGTTTTAAACGGCAGCTTAAGAATGAGTCACTCCTCCTTTATTCCTACTCATAATTTTTTTTTTTTTTACAGGCATAATACAGTGAGAAACTCTGTAAAACTTATCCATTATCTGACGTCCTTTCCTTGAGCTCTGTATCGTGTGTTGCATTTTTATGACTGACAGTTTTTAGATATGCATTTGTGCGCGTAGTTGTATTCATCCACGTTTTCATGGACCAAAATGGCAAGGCGAGATCGATCACCCATGGGAACGAGGTTGTGGGCTATACTGTACTTATCCCAAAACAACCGAATATAAACAGCTCCAGCTGGTCATTCGTTTAAACACCCCCACTATCAATAGGAATGACCAAACTGTCTGACGTATTTATGAATGCTAGTTAAAACAACTGAGGACCAGTCACAATTCTCTTCTTGTGGTCCGGCTGGCTTGTTCAGCAATGAAAAGCTTCCCTATTTCATTTGAAGTATTGATGAGTGAAAAAGATGATAGACTAGTGAAAAAGCAATAATAATAATGATAATCAAACAGTATTTATAAAGGGCATTCTGGATCACTGATCCCTCAATACACTTAACATTATAAAAAGATATAAGGTTACATTTACAAGCCACCCACTATTCCCGGCCAGTCATGAAAAAAGTTTAGGGCAAACCCTGGTAGGAGGGTTGCCTGTGCACTGTATATGATAGGTCCACCACAAGTTATCACAACTTGCAAGATGGCACAGTTTATCCATCCTTCAAAACCAGTGCAGATAATATTCAATGGTAAGAAAGTAGGAGGTTTACAGTTGACGTCTGATGCTCCGGGAATGCTTCTGAGACTCGTCTAGTTTCGGCGCAGCCTCTGTCTTGAGATTCTCCACGAGTTGGGCTCCTCGTATTTATTATACAGCGGCTCCAGACGTTGCTGCTTCTTGTGCTTGCTCAACTTGGTTGGGTCTGACACCCGGAAGAAGGACGAGGCAAACTCCACCAGCCACTTGGGGTCGATGGTAGTGACTTCTCTCATGTACTCCTTGGTTGTCAAGACGAGCTCATGGTAGACGACCCTGTAAGGAGATTGATAACGATTGGGTTACAAAATCGTTATTATATCTTTATAGACCCAATTTCGTAGGGCTGTTTAAGCACAAAAAGTAGCTAAGCAAAAGTATGCTTACCAGACTAAGGTTACCAGCCAAACTAGCATGTAACATATACAATTAGTTAGTGGTATCCTGCTCTTGTATGCTAAGCAGAAAATTGATAAGCAATATTTCTGCTTAAGCAGCTCTATGAAATTGGGCACTGGTATAGACGACAATTTGACAACCCTATCAATCCAAAGATGCAAAATTTTGCATCTTGCAACTTTTGTACAACAGTAGGGGCAACATGTGATTTGAGGCATCGCATGGTGAGGTATCAAAGTATATTTGGTTTGCGGCAACACCATGTGTGTATGTACATGCTAGGTAGATTATGTTCTTTTGAGAACTTGTCTTGCTTTATATTCTACTACAGCGGAGTAGATTTTCGGAATTTGGGAGACTTCTCATTTCTGGAAAGAACTGAAGGAGACACTTATCACTGAGGTATTTAAAATTACATTCAAAATAATAGGAAAAGTTTCAACTTATATAACATTAGGGGATTAAAAGAGTGGTACCTTCATTGTGGGCCGCGACTGTGCAAGATTTTAACCGATACTTCAAGACAGAGTCACCACTTTTTTATCCCAATTCAAAAAAAGTGTAAAAATGTTGGAAAATCTATCCAAATTTATTATAAGTATTTAGTTGTTGTCACGATTTCATGCTCCGTTGTCAAAATGCTCATTACGCTCAACCGCTGTATGTACGCATGCACTGTTAGTTGTACATAGATTACTGGTGTAACTTTTGCATTTGCGTAAACTAGTGCCAAGTGTAAAGCTTGCGCACCACATCTATGTTTAAAGGCACTGGACACTATTGGTAGTTATTCAAAACAATTATTAGCATAAAACCTTACTTGGTAGCGAGTAATGGGGAGCTGTTGATAGTAAAAAACATTGTGAGAAACGGCTCTGAAGTAACTTAGTTTTTGAGATTGAAGTAATTTTCCACGAATTTGGTTTCAAGACCTCAGAATTTGATTTTGAGGTCTCGAAATCAAGCATCTAAAAGCACACAACTTGGTGTGACAAGGGTGTTTTTTCTTTCATTATTATCTCACAAATTCGACGACCAATTGAATTCAAATTTTCGAAGGTTTGTTATGCAAATGTTGAGATACACTAAGTGAGAAGACTGGTCAATGTCAATTACCAGAGGTGTCCAGTGCCTTTAAACACTTGCCTTTAAAGCCGTGTTTCTAGCACATGTTTAAACACCCCAACGTGATGGGCTTATCACTGATAGGAACAGTCAAACTGTCTAGGGTATTTATGAATACAGTTTCACAGGGTGGTTTCTTCGTTCAATGTGTTTTAACATATAACTTGTTTGCACAGAAATAACCAAGTAACACGCTTTAAAAAGGGAAAAAAAACATTGCTTGACGGGGTGTGGCACGAGATTCTGTCCCGCCGAAGATTCGGTCCCCCCATATGGCGAACTGTGCACAAACTACTTCTGATAGCGCCCTCTGTTGAATCATCCTCCTACAGCCCAAATCTCCGACGGAGAAATTTCCCTATGGCAGTGGCATTCATGATTGTTTGACTCACCAGTCTGGTTGCCGGTTGAAGAGAGCACTGGATGGATGAATGTACACAATTTGACTGTCAACTAGAGTCCGATACCCCTCCTGTGGATCCTATTAGATAAATGAATAATAATAATAATAATAATAATAATAATAATAATAATAATAATAATAATAATAATAATAATAATAACCAATTCTTATATAACGCATTTTAGAATAACCATATCAATGCGCTTTACATTTGTCCCCTGGTCATAGGGCCAATAACATCCCTTTTAAATGTTTCTCAGCTCCCTGGGGAGTATACAACCCTGAGCTGCCTATAAGGCGCTTGTGGCATTTTCATTCACAATATCAACCTCTACCCTCGCAGGTACCCATTTATACCCCTGGGTGTAGAGAAGCAATTAGTATCTTGCTCAAGGACACACGTACAGATTACAAATTACAGGCATGATATTTGGTTCTTAGAAGAAAAGTAGGAATGTATTACCAAGCAGCAGGGCTGACCTACATGTACACATGGTATAGGCTTTAATAGACAATTCAGACTATTTCATCACATTTTTTCAGATTTTTCAATGAGCAAAGTAGGAAGAACAGCATGCCTGAATTTAAAGGAACATTACAGAATTGGTTTTTGCAAACAAAACACTTGCTGACAGTGTAAGCAATTTATGTCATCCACCATATACATAAACTGACAAACCTGTCGAAGTTTGAGACCAATCAGCCGTCTGGGCCATGAGAGAATAATAAAAAAAACTATTACAAATTTTGCATTGCATCGATGCCAAAAAAAAAATGAATAAAACGCTCTCTGAGGGATAAACTCCAAACGCGAAGTTTGATTATTTATTTCTCATCACATATGACATTTCCGCCAGAAAAATTTCAAGGGATGTTTTCAACTATCATCATCATTAGACTGTGTAAGTTTTATGTAAATCTGTGATCTTCACGATTTTTCTTTCTTACCAATTCTGTAACATTCCTTAAACTAATTTGTCACAAGTTTTTTATCCCATTTGTGTGTAATCCTCAATTTGTCTTCAAATTCATTTTCCAATATGTGATGCGATCAAGCAAAATGAGTCGTCTGTCGACCTAGGTCTTTTTACTTTCTTTTTTTGATACATCTGAAAACAGCATACTCTATACTTGGATACTGTTAAAAGTCCATGTTGATGCCACCTCTGGTTCAAATGTTGTGAAAGTAGAAACATCAATACATGTTAAGAGACTGAAACTGGAAACAAGGGGTTTAAAGGCAGTGGACACTATTGGTAATTGTCAAAGACTAGTCTTCACAGTTGATGTATCTCAACATATACATAAAATAACAAACCTGTGAAATGTTGCGAGAAAATAATGAAAGAAAAAACACCCTTGTCACACGAAGTTGTGTGCTTTCAGATGCTTGATTTCGAGACCTCAAATTCTAAACTTGAGGTCTGGAAATGAAATTCGTGGAAAATTACTTCTTTCTCGAAAAGTACTCCACTTCAGAGGGACCTGTTTCTCACAATGTTTTATCTACCAACCTCTCCCCATTACTCGTCACCAAGAAACGTTTTAAGATGATAATTATTTTGAGTAATTACCAATAGTGTCCACTGCCTTTAAAGTCAAATTTTTTATTGAAAATACATCAGCACATTTTCTTGCAATGCTAATTTGAACCCCTTGTTATGCTGTTTATCAGGAAGAAAGTTGCCATAATAAAAAAATATTCTGTCAATCCTGTTTTGGCTTACATTTCTATTATACTGATATCTCTGACAAAAGATTCAATTAACTTGATTTCATCACAATTGTGTCCACCACACCATAGAGCTGTGTATATTGACTAGAGCACTAACCTATGTTTTGTTCCAAAATTAAATAATGCCATTAAATTTGGTTACAAAATTAAAATTTCTGAACCTCGAAAGTCTCGTTAGTTTTGGTTTACCCTAGCACCGATGTGTGCTAGCACTGTATACTCGGTACTGTGAAAAAAAAAACCACAACCTTTGCAATTCTAGAGCAGTAATATACTAACTAGAAAGTTTTCTTTTATTTAAAGGTATTACATAGGATTGGTAAAAAACCAACAAAAACATTAACCAAAAACAAAAGCAGTGTGTATACTAAGCATTTTGCATGATTGTCAGGTGCAAATATAAGACACTTTCCGCCTTTTTGGGCTGAACTAGAAGAAAACAGACATGGTACCTTTTTGGCGGCGCTTCTGAAGAAACCGCTGCAGATGGCCTTCTGCACACGGGCGGTGTTCTTTCCACAGGTAATGACGTCTAATTTATGTCTGTAAGCAAGAAAAAAAGGAAGAACTTTCTAAGAACAAACATCATAATAAAGACCATTACCATGGATTGTTTTAAATTTAAAGGGATGCTGCAGTGAATTAAAAAAAAAAGTTAATTTTGCTGTCATTTATTTCTGATATATGTAGTGAACATCAATAAAATGTGTTTTGTTTTTTCCCCGACATATCTCACTTGCGTAATTAGCGAATAAGTCATGCCCCCCCCCTTTTGTGGATTGTTACCGCCCCCCTACCATCGACGTCACGTCGGGAACTCAAACATACCGTCGGCAAAAAGAGTCTGGTCCCTAACTACACGCGCCTAGGTACCAGGCCATACAGTGCACACGTCTCTATATGCACACAGCCAGGGGGCCCGACGGCTCGGGTTACCGACATGACGTCACGTTTATGGGGCGGGGTGGGTTCCCCTAATCTCTTGAGAACCATTTTTAAAATACTTGCGCATATAATAAATAATAAAAATAAATATTTCAGGTTTAAAAAGTCATGTTTAATCGTTTGAATTATTAAAAAAACACTGCAGCCACCCTTTAAAGCTCCTTCAAAATACACCCATAGACTGTTAAGATTTTCCCATTGAATCGCTCTAAACAAAATGAAAATGGCCTTGCCCTCACAAACATGAATTTCCAGGCCACATGCCTGCTTAGAGGGCAACACCTTCCAAAGTCCCTGGAATAATTCTCTGTGGTACTATCTAGTTTCCATGTTGAAAAGTGTTGAGTTAAAGGCATTGGACACCTTTGGTAATTGTCAAAGACCAGTCTTTTTACTTGGTGTATCTCAACATATGCAAACCTGTGAAAATATCAAACTGTGAAAATTTGAACTCAATTGGTCGTCAAAGTTGCGAGGGAATAATGGAAGAAAAAAACACCCTTGTCGTACAAGTTGTGATGCTTGAATTCGAGACCTCAGCTGAGGTCTCACATTCAATTGAAATATTTCAGTGAGAAATTACTTCTGTCTCGAAAACTACGTAATTTGGTAATGTTTTATACTATCAACAGCTCTCCATTGCTCGTTACCAAGTGAGTTTTTATGCTAACAATTATTTTGAGTAATTACAAATCGTGTTCAGTATTACACAGAAATTTCTTTCCTTGGCTAATACAGTGATTAAGTTCGCTTTTCTGAGAATCCTTTTCTTCATCCTCTTCAGAATAAATGAAATGAAAATAAAAAAGGAGCAAGTTGACAGGGTAACCCGCTGGAAACATTCTGTACATTTATCTGTCAATGAAATATTTGGCCACTTAAAGGCCCTGGACACCCTCTGCAGTAATGTTGCTTTTGAGAAAGAGATAATTTCTCACTCAAATATTCAAAAAACTTCAGGCCTGAAGCATTTTTTAGGTATCTGAAATCACACAAATTTGTGCAACAAGGGTGTTTTTTCTTTCACTATTCTCTTGCAACTTTGATGACCAATTGAGCCCAAATTTTCACAGATTTGTTACTTTATGCAATCGTTGAGAATACTACTCTTAGACAATTACCAAAAGTGTCCAGTGCCTTTAAAAACAATCTTAAAGTCAACCGACAATGACTTTTACCTGTCCATTATTCCGAGCAGTTGTTTCCGGACATCCTGCGCTCGACGGAGAGTCCGCGCCTGGACAAAATTCTCAAAGCACCAAGGGTTGGAGAACTTGTTGTTCTTCCAGGAATTATAGACGGCTAGGAGGGTCAGATGGTCCCCCTCAGCTTGCTGGAATTTAGCTTTACGCTGGTCGGCAATCGCTTGCTTGTCCTGTCCAGAAAATAGTTTGTATTTAGTCATATTAAGAATGGAAATTTTGTCATAAAAGGAAAACATTCAATGTTTCAACATATGAAGAAGTAGGAGTTGAAACTTTGCATAGTGGAAGTACAACTAAGAGAGGTTTGCGATAACACCATGTGAATATCTCTTTTCGAGTAGTGTTGGTTCTCATAAAGGGATGATAAGAGCATACTGATCAAAACGTTGAGTCGTTAACCACCGGTTCTTTTCAGAATCAACACTACTCAAAAAGAGATATTCACATGGTGGTACTGCAAACCTTTCTTCTTTAATCATATGAATAATTGATAAATTATGCCAGCCTACTGTGTGATCATTCACAGTGGTTTTTGAATTGTAGATAACTATGCCAGTCTGCAATATGATACCATGTGGTGAGTTCGTATAGACACATCTAGAGAGAATAGTCAACCCTCCTACTGTCTGACCATTCATTATAATAATAATAATAATAATATTACGTCTTATATAGCGCAGGATCTACCAAACAAGGTACTCAAGGCGCTGCGTATATACAAACTTCCAGAAAGATTACAGTAATGAATTCTGAGACCCAATTATTTAGCACCTTATAAGGGTTTACAAGGTGCTACGGCGCATATAGCAGCCACAGCCAGGACAACCGGGGCGTACCCCTTCGCTTTTCGATAAGTGCACTGGGTTCTTTTACATGCGTTACACAACACATCCAATGTGGTTTTGAATAATAGATAATAATAATAATAATAATAATAATTTCTCAAAGCGCTTCCAACATTATTACCCTGATCACTGGGCCATGTCATTCCTTAAACCATCTCAGCTCCCTGGGGAGTATACAGCCTGTGCTGCCAAATATGCAGCGCACTAAGCTAAACCAACCACAAGAACCATCTCTGCCCTCACATGTACCCATTTACCCCTGGGTGGAGAGAAGCAATTATAGTTAAGTGTCTTGCTCAGGGACACAAGTGTCATGACTGGGATACGAACCCACACTCTGCTGAACACAAACATCAGAGCTTGAGTTCGGTGCTCTTATCCTCTCGGCCAAGACACCCCACCAAGTCTGTAGTTTGACATTGTGCATTTACAAAATACAGAGGCCTGGACTTTCTTAGTTGAGAGGGCAAGGCCATTTTTATTTTCCAAAGGGCACTTCCATTGGAAAATCTTACAGACTATGTGAAAGTTGTGAAGGGGCACCAAGGCCAAGACCAGGGCAACAGAAACCATAGGCCTTTGTGTAGTGATTAACTTATACAGAGATGTGGTAGGCTGAATGATGAGCTCAAAGCGTGAAAGCTTGCGAGTGCAAACCATGTAAGCATGCAAGTGCGAAAGCGTGCGAGTGCCAAAGCGTGCAAGTCCGAAACATGCTTACAGACATTTATCTTTGGTTTTGAAAGCCCTCTTCTACAATCTGGGGTGTTCCATATGGTTTTATCTTTATTTTCTTATGAACATGATCTCAGTTTAAAAATTAAAAAAAGTTTGAATAAAATTGTTTTTTTCAATCATACTTTTCTTTTGGGTGGTGGTTTTAAAAATATATATTTGGTTTGCGGTAACACCATGTGTGTATCTACTACAGAGAACTGTCTTGCTTTATTCTACTACCGCGGAGTAGATGTTCTCAGTTCTGAGAACCGTCCTGCTATTTAGTTATTACCCGGGCGGATGGTATAGAAAATAGGCTGGACTACTACTTTAGCTAAAAGGATCGTGATTTACTGTACTATCGCGGAGTCAGTTCTTAAATTGGTCTCAACGTTTGGACTAGCTTGCTCTAGTCGTCGTCAGGATTTCCGGTTAAAAACAGGAGACAAACCTTAGGTCTGTAGAAGACGTTTTGAACGGACAGCATAGACACAATGGTAAGAATCTCCTCACTGCAGCCAAGAGTGACGGACATGATCAGAACTTTGGACAACATCGGTTCCAATGGGAACTCTGCCATCTGCGGAGGAGAAAAACAAACAGAAAATGTCATTACAAAGTCGTGGTAAAGAAAACCAAGGAGCTAAAGGCACAGGAAAGTGGTTTTACTCAAAACGATTGTTAGCATAAAAACTTACTTGGTAACGAGCAATGGGGAGCTATTGATAGTATAAAACATTGTGAGAAATGGCTCCCTCTGACGTAATGTAGTTTTTGAGAAAGAGGTTGTTCTTTACTCAAACATACTAGAATATTAAAAATTTCAGACCTGAAGCCCTTTTTCTACCAATTCTAGTACTTATGGCTTTGTGTTAAGCCTGGACGATATGACGATAATATCGTCACGATACGACATTGAAAACAATATCGCCAATATCGATGTTTGTTTTGAATTTATCTCAAAACGGTATTTTTTTTCATAGACGATATCTTTCAAAATATCAAGTATTTTCTCACGGATTTCTTACGATCTCACAGGTAAATAAGATTTGTTAGGGCTGATGCTGTCGCATACAACTTCTAATGAAAGTTGTGGCTGAACGCATACCTTGTAAACATCATCATATCTAGACATGGTGGTCTCTCTTTGCAGCGCTGAAGCATGACCAACGTTCTTGAACCGTTTATGTGCTGTGTGAATACCCGGAGCAGTATCTATCACCTCGATCCCACTGTTATTATGGTACTTTATTATAAGGGGATGCATGAACTGAGTGCTGCCGTGGCCAAGCGTGGGTGCAAAGCTGTAGGGGAAATTCCCTTGGCCAGAATTCACCACGTAGCAGTATCCATCACCTCGATCCCACGGTTATTCTTATAAGTTATTATTAGGGGACAAATGAACCGAGTGTTTCCGTGCCCACAAGTGGGTGCAAAGCTGTAGGGGAAATTCCCTTGACCAGAAATCACCACGTTGTCGTCAGGAAATGTCGGACGATGTCGGACGCACTGAAAATATGGGTCCAACTACTTGCCGTCAACTCAACGTCAACTCGCTAGGTGCCGTAAACTCACCATCAAAACCTCCAGTAATATATTTAAAATCCACAAAAGAGTCATAGAAATGTAAAGTATTAGCCAAAAGAGAATTTTTACTAGTTTTGGTTACATTTCGGTAATAAAATGAGTGTTTTTTTTATCGTGAAATTTTTTTTCTTGAGGCGGCAAAAGCCGTCGGCCGCCATCTTGCTTCTTCACAGAGCTTGTATTGTACATCATGGACAACAGAGGGCGCTTTCCTGCATTTGGAACTGTTTTGACCATACAGCTATATAAAATAGCATTGGTCGTGTTGACGGTGAGTTGACCAACACAAGCGAATCGACTGTGAATATTCATGCACGTATATAGTGATGATTGTGAACGCATTGGAATAAAAATAGCGGCACCAGGTTTTTCCTCCATGGGTTTTTAGAGATCGCACCACTCCAATCGATTGAGGTACAAATATGATTTAATTGCTTCAGACCCAGTGATGTAAAACCAAAAAATATTACGTTTTCTGTTTCATGGAATATGGATGTAATGTTAATTCAGTAATTTTCATTAAGGCGGTTTGAATAAAATTTATCTATTTTTTTATATTTTTTTTTTACACAACAGTCATGTTATGTTTGTCTTGTCTTGGTCCTTGCGGTAAAACTGTTTTTAAGCGTGCGATTGAGCCATTGTTGTCCCCTTCTGAAGGGTACTTTCAATTTCAAAAATCTTCACGATATATCGTCATATCGGCAATATTTACATGACGATATATCGCCAGTCAAAATTTCCGATATCGTCCAGGGTTACTTTATGTCCCAATTAAATTTGAACCCCGGGATTTCCAAACATGTTAAAAAAAAAAAAACAGTTATTTCCACTGAACGCAAATTTACGCAAGTATGGCAAACTTTTAAAACTCTGTGATAGTCTGGCACACAGATGACCAGACACAACTCACCCTACGTCCAAGTCTAGTCAACAGACCCTCATCATCTAGAGCACTCAATGAATGCAACTGCTCCATGGCCGTGATCAGTGTTTCCGTCGGAGGTGCGTCCATAAAGTCAAACGCCAGTAGATCGTTTATCCCCATTGCTTTGAGAGCGAGGAGTGTGCTGGCCAGGTTTGTCCGTTGGATCTCGGGGACGGCCGTTGTTAGCATTTCGTCTCGGTAGGCACGCTCGGTGTAGAGACGGTAACATTTCCCCGGACCGGTGCGCCCGGCACGACCTGCACGTTGTTTAGCTTGAGCCTTCAAAAAACAAAATCCCACAAAGTTACTTTCATACTTAAGAAAAAAAACCTTTAAACAAACTGAGTGATTTATTTTGTTACAAAATTCTATTTCGACAACTTAATTGACGAGAAACCTACTAAAGAATCAGCCATTCCAAGTTTTGAAGCCTTACCTGTGATATGGGTGTAACAACAAGTTGGTCCATCCCCGTCTTAGAATTGTAGACTTTCTGTTTGACAAAGCCGGGGTCCACAACGTAGTAGATTCCATCAATGGTAAGAGATGTCTCGGCAATGTTGGTTGCTATGACAACCTAATAAACAAACCACAAATAGTAGTAGTAACTAGCCATTCTACAAAAAAAAGGTACTATCATTGTGCTTTACATTAGTGCCCTGGTCATTGAGATCCACAGTCAGTTACCTCCAATGGCATAACAAATGTCACAGACCAGGGCCCAATTTCATAGAGCTGCTTAAACAAAAAATTTTGCTTAAGCAAAAAAAATCTTTTCTTTGCAAAATCAGATTACCGGCTAAGACTCCACTCAATTGTTATGCTAAGTAAACAACAGCTAAATATTAGTCACAAGCAATGTACATGGCATGACATTTTTGCCAGTAACATGTGTAAAATAAGCAAGCTATGTTCGTGCTTAAGCAAATTTTTTGCTTAAGCAGCTCTATGACATTGGGCCCTGCTTAAATACACAAAGTAGCTAAGCACAAAACAAGAATCAGAGATGCGACCAAGTTTTGAAAAAAAATCTAAAAAATGTTGTGGTGACATTTTGGACACTTAAAGCCATCGGACACTTTCGGTAAACAGCATTGTCCAAGGCCCACACTTCGTGCATTACAACTTTTATATAAAATAACAAACCTGTGAAAATTTAGGCTCAATCGGTCATCGGAGTCGGGAGAAAATAACGGGAAAACCCACCCTTGTTTCCGCACGTTTCGCCGTGTCATGACATGTGTTTAAAATAAATCCGTAATTCGCGATATCGTTCCATGTTTTTCAAACAGTAAAGCATTTCATGGAATAATATTTCAAGAGAAGTCTTTCACCATTACCTTCTGTAAACCCTGTAAGTTATTTGTAAATCTGTGAAGTTTTTTTTTTTTTTTTCTGTACCGAAAGTGTCCAATGGCTTTAACTAGAAAAATCATTAACACAACCGCGCATGTGTGTCAAAAACGTTGCGTCTTCATCAAACGGCATTTTGCTTTCGTACAATCACCCCGTAACTTTAGCTCCCAAAATACAACAAAACAAAATGAAACCAAGCAGAAAAAAATCTTACTTTACACAGTGAAACACTGTTTTTGTTCAATCACGGAATCCTACTAATTGGCCATGTCTGACCCATTAAGCCTACACGTTCTGTAAAGATGCTAAATTTCCCACAAAACTGCTCCTTTATGTCGTCAGCACGGGAATGTGCATGCGGTTTTTATTGCCATTCATTTTAAGAGTGATTACCAGACCCCTCATTTTGTGATGTGTACATTTGTTTGCCCTCCACACTTCGCAAATAAAACAATGTCACACCTTTCTGCTGCCAGGAGGGGCGGGGTCGAAGATTCTCGTCTGCATCTCGCTCGGCAGGGCGGAGTAAACCGGAAGGATGATCAGCTCAGGAACCTCTGGGCCAAGAGACTTCATCCTCTCAAAGAGAATCTCGCAAGCCGTGTCGATCTCCTCCTGACCCGTCAAGAACAGAAGGATATCACCTGGAAGGCATCAACAAACAAAAATGTCTTGCTTAGAAACATCAGTTAGTTGCCCGGCTTGGCTGGATGGTGAGTAATGCGTATTTCTCCTGTGGAGGGTGTGTTTTGTCTTATTAATATTCGGTATTGTCTTGGACCAAAAAATCAGCCACTTTGAAAGTGATTTAATGTGGCTATTGGCTTTCCCTGCCAGGGTTCTTGTCTTTTGTTTGTCTCTAGTGTTTTGTGTTCCACTGGAGGTGTTTCCTACACAATCCTTGTATCTGCCCGCGGCCAGGCCAGGTTTCTCAGTAATTTGCTAGTGTTTTTACATTTTTGTATTCTTTTTTTTAACCATTGTAGTGCCTTTTCTTGTATGATGTGCAATCTTTTAATACTTGTGTTTTTTATGTTTGCTGGCAAATAAAATGAAATGAAAAAAAAGTCTCGCAGTAATCATGCTTTGTCTCACAACATCTTTCACCCCTACTGTCACCCAGTGACATCCTTCCTGTCCAGAACGGAAGGATATCACCTTGAAGGCAACAACAAACAAAAATGCCTTACTTAAAAAAAACTTTTTAATATCAGTAGAAAGTCACGCAATAATCAAGTGTTGCTTGTAGAAATTGTTTTAACATCAGTAGATGTCTGTCAACATGTGTCATCCTGTGTACTACACTGTCTGTCAACCTGTGTGTCACTCCGTGTGGTACTCTGTCAGTCACCAATGCATCACTCTGTCTGTCACCCCATATATCACCCTGTCACCCCATATATCACCCTGTCTGTCACCCCATACATCACCCTGTCACCCCACGTATCACCCTGTCTGTCACCCCACGTACCACCCTGTCTGTCACCCCATGCATCCCCTGTCACCCCATATATCACCCTGTATATCTATCAGTCAGTCCTGGGGGTTCTTACCCGGTGGTTCAGTCAGATGAATCTGCATGACGGTGATGAGTGAAGCGTCCAGATAATCAGCCTCTGGTTCCTTGGTGTAAAGGATCTCAACGGGAAAAGTACGGCCAGGAATTGTGAAGATCGGCTGTGTGATAAAACCCAAAACAGTAAGTCCAGTTTTTAAATTGCAACAACCAAAGTAAGCTAAACCAAAGTTAACCCATACCAAAAATGGAAAGAAACTAGTAACAGCTAAGGGAAAGAAGCATACTAGAGATCACGTACGAGGCCAGAAAAACAACAAATGCATAAAGGAACAGACCAAAGTTAGGAACATCTGTGATGCGATCAAGCAAAATGAGCCGTTCGCGCCCCGGTCATTTTTATATTCTTGATACATTTGAAAAGAGCACAATGCTTTAATGCTGAAAAAACCCATGTTAATACCAATTTGGTTCAAAAATTTTTAAAGTAAAAACACCAAGAGATGCGAAAGAATGCATCTGAGAAAAAGAGGTTTTAAAGTTGAGTTGTCTTTTGTACATACATCGGCACATTTTATTTCAATGCTAATTTTAACCCCTTTTTGATGTCATTTATCAGGAAGGAAGTTGCCAATTGAAAGTAAAACATACTTTGGCATTTAAATTTACAATAAAAAAATTACTTTTAAAATGTCACACCTGTTGGCCTGTTTTGGCTGGTTCTCAAAACTTAAATTTCTGACAGCGGACTCAATAGATGGATTGCAATACACGCCATGGACCGCCATCTTTGATGTATTAACAAAGGCACACGGCAGCCCGTACACACGTGCACTTGTCTCTTGTTAATACATAAAAGCTGGCGGTCGATGACGCGCATTGCAATCTATCTATACCCCTTGGAACAACCACTATAAGGGATCAAACAGAACAGGGAGCACCAGGGGAGAAGATGGAGAGACAAGTGCAGTTATGCCAACCTCTGGGATCACAAAACTGTATTCTGAAACCCCAAAACCTGTATTTTGCATCAAAAACCTGTATTTTTTTTAAACACGCGTAAACGTAGTTTTAAGCCCCGAGACAGGCAAAATAGAGAAGGTGTGAAGGCCATTAAGTTATCAAACAGCCTAATTAAACCAGTAAATTAAAACTTGAAGAAAAAAAATAATAAAAAAAAAAAAAAAAAAAAAAAAAAAAAAAAAAAATTTAATTTCAATGAAGAAGACAAAAAATAATAACAAATCATCCCAAAAAGTTTCGTTTGTTGCATTTGGGGGCATAGTTCTTAAATTTATCTTATAAAAATTTCGCTTCAGGCGCTCTATATCTTTTGCGTCTTTATTTTGGCAAACAAATTCTTTTGCAAACTCGATTCGTCCGTTCACAAAAGGACCGATACCATATAAGGGCATTTGACAATGAATTGTGTTAGACTGGTTCCCTGTGAAATCGGGACGTCAGATAAACTGGCGTGTAGTATGCAATGCAGGTTTGTGCTACTAGCGTGCGTGCAATGATGGATGCGAGGGAATCTCTGTTGCGCTCGATGAGTGGTGAAAGTTGAATAAGGAATACCCCCATGGAATAGAGTTCATTGGATAATCATTATCGGCCGTAAGTAGTCGGCCGAAAACTTATTTGTGTCAATAAAAAAATATTGAACTTGAGTTAAAAAAGGGCACGACGGCCAACTGGGAAAAAATTGTATTTTTGCGGTGGCGATGCTCAAAACCGTATTTTTTTTGCAAAACCCGTACACCCGTATTTTTTACAAAAACCCGTACGAAATACGGGAAAAACGTACTAGTTGGCATGTCTGCAAGTGGAGCAGCTACAAAACTAAGACTTTCAATCACAAGGTTGTAGGTTCTAATCATAGAGTTATGTATAAGAACTAGAGGGCGCACTGGGCTATATACGCGCTCCGGCATGCGCGCAGGCGGCCATTTTCTAAGTTGACAAAACTGGCATCCCACAGCGTGTGTTTGTGCGGCCATTTTGTAAGTTGAACAAAACAGCATCACGTAGCGTTCATTAAACACAAACTCCAACGTGTGTTTCATATTCAAAGCGCGTACAGAATGGCACGCGCGTGTATCCTTGCGGTCCCGTGGTGTTTGTGCACGAAGCATCACTCGTGCGCCCTCTAGTTCTTATACATAACTCTACTATGGTACTAATCCCCTAAGCTAAGCGCTGATTTCACAATGATTAGAAAAAGTGTTGTGGTCTAGTTACTGAATCACAATATCTTGATTTCTGCAATTCATAATCATCTTTAGACATTAAGCTAATGTTTGTATGAGAAAAAAATTGCTGTTGCCAGCTTATCCCCTTGTGGTGGTTTGCCGAGTTCCCTTGATGGGAAGATCATCTAAACAAGCAAACAAACAGTAAGACGCAATCATTTGTGAGCGTCACTTACTAGGGCCCTGTTTTGTGATTGGGAGGCAGCATTAACTAGATAAAATCATTGTCAAAAAATTCCTGAGGCTTTACCGCTTCAAAGAAGTACTGGGAGAACTTGACGGCGTCAAGCGTTGCAGATGTCACAATGAGCTTCAGGTCGCTACGTTTCTTGACGGCCTTCTTCAGGAGACCAAACAAGACATCGGTGTGGATGGTCCTCTCGTGGGCTTCGTCCAACATGATGATGGCGTATTGCTGGAGGTCAAAGTCAATCAGGCACTCTCGGAGGAGCATACCTTCTGTCATGTACTTGATTTTGGTCTCCGGGGAGGTGCAGTCCTCGAAACGAATGGTGTAGCCAACCTAGACAGAATAAATGGTATTGATTCATTTATTTATTTGTTACTTCTGGTGGTGAAGCCAAGGATACTCAGACAAGCGATCTTTATCACTGTACTTGCCAAAACAAACCATGGAGGGAAGACAAGGAACGACATTGCAGTTTTAGAAATGGGAGAGAAATTCCAGATAGTTAGTGAAGGGGAAACCCATGCAGTCAGGTAGGGACTAAAAACCCAATCCACTTTATCTTAGGAAAAGTCTACGATGAAACTTTTGAATTGGCACCAAGGCCAAGACCAGGGCCCAATTTCACAGAGAGAGCTGCATATGCAGAAAAACATTACTTTACAAACCTTTGTAGTCAGCAGAACTCAGCAGGAATCAAGTAAAAAAAATTACGTTTGAAATTGCATATTGGCTGGTAATAGATTTCGGGCAACCACAATTGGTTTTTGCTTCGCTCATTTTATGTGCTGTAGCAACTCCATTAAATTGGGCCCGGGGCAACAGATTGGATTCCAACTGACATACCTCTTGTCCTAACCGGCAACCGAACTCCTCAGACACCCTCTTGGCAACGGACATGGCAGCCACACGACGGGGCTGGGTACATCCGATCTTCCCACGTACAGTATACCCAGCCTCTGCTAAGTACTGGGTCATCTGGGTGGTTTTACCGCTACCCGTTTCTCCGATAACCACCAGGATCTGGTTTTCTATAATAGCCTGTAAGAAACAAACACAAACGCTGTTCATAAAAACCATTGCAGACATTAACAATATTTTAATAATAACAATAATAATAGTTTGGGGTTCAATTCAATTCATCCAAATTTATTTCCACTAAGGATAATCACTTTAAAAAAAACAAAACAATTGATAAATAATATTAAACAAACTAATACGTGCAGGCATTACACAGGGAGCCGAAGCTTATTAACGGAATGCATTAAACACAAACAAAAAATATACTTAAGTAAACAATATTGAACAAGGAAGACAAAATACAAAAGACAAAACAAAACAAAACAATGAAACAAAAACAGACAAACAAACGGAGTGGACATAAACTATAGTTGACATCAGATGGACATACGCAACGTTACACTAGTTATACAACGACAAGGTTAACAAAAGAGGTACCAAGCAAAATAAATTACATTTAAAGTGAACGGTATGAATGTAGAAGAAAAAAAAACAGCCAAAATACATGCAAACTTGAAAAAAGAAATAGTGACTCGAGCAGAAAATAAACCTCCAGATTAACGAACAGCGCTCTACCAACAGAGCTATCTAACCTCCATGTTGTCAATCTCTCTATGGGGTGCCAGTAAAAAGCTGTATACCCATGTAGCCATGCAAGGATCACACCTAAGTTTACGACACAACCTGGTAAGGGGTAGTCAGGGGATCAACTTAAGGGGAATAATAAACCACAAGGGAAACTGACGGGGTAAATTTTAAATGATTTGGGGTTGAACAGATCCAACTCTGGTAAATGGCAAGGAGAGTCACACTCAACTGTCACCAGATATGGAAAGATAACATCACAGCACGTTTATCCAATGAAATAATTGTATCCAATGAAATCATTGTATCCAATGAAATCTTTGTATTCAATGAAATCATTGAATCCAATGAAATCATTATATTCAATGAAATCCTCCAATGAAATCATTGTATCCAATGAAATCCTCCAATAAAATCATTGTATCCAATGAAATCCTCCAATGAAATCATTGTATCCAATGAAATCATTATATCCAATGAAATCCTCCAATGAAATCATTATATCCAATGAAATCCTCCAATGAAATCACTGTATCCAATGAAATCCTCCAATGAAATCATTGTATCCAATGAAATCCTCCAATGAAATCATTATATCCAATGAAATCCTCCAATGAAATCATTGTATCCAATGAAATCCTCCAATGAAATCATTGTATCCAATGAAATCCTCCAATGAAATCATTGTATCCAATGAAATCCTCCAATGAAATCATTGTATCCAATGAAATCCTCCAATGAAATCATTGTATCCAATGAAATCCTCCAATGAAATCATTGTATCCAATGAAATCCTCCAATGAAATCACTGTATCCAATGAAATCCTCCAATGAAATCATTGTATCCAATGAAATCCTCCAATGAAATCATTGTATCCAATGAAATCCTCCAATGAAATCACTGTATCCAATGAAATCCTCCAATGAAATCACTGTATCCAATGAAATCCTCCAATGAAATCATTGTATCCAATGAAATCCTCCAATGAAATTATTGTATCCAATGAAATCCTCCAATGAAATCATTGGGTCTGTAAGGCCAGTGCCTGTGGATAAAGACAGGGTACCAGCCTAACTCACCTGCACCAACTGCTCCTTGAGTTTATAGATAGGCAAGCTTTCCCTCTGCTCCATAATGGTCATCTTGGTGCGTTTTCCGTAAGACGCTTTATTTCCCCCAAACGCACTCTTCTTCCACTCCGGCATGTCCTGGTTGGTAAAGCCCATGTTACGGACATTGGCCACCAATGCTCTCTCACCTTATAAGAGAATTTAAAAAAGTTAAAAATTAGAACATTAAAGGCAGTGGACACTATTGGTAATTACTCAAAATAATTATCAGCATAAAACCTCACTTGGTAACGAGTAATAGGGAGAGGTTGATAGTATAAAACATTGTGAGAAACGGCTCCCTCTGAAGTGACGTAGTTTTCGAGAAAGAAGTAATTTTCCACAAATTTGATTTCGAGACCTCAAGTGTGAACTTGAGGTCTCGAAATCAACCATCTAAACGCACACAACTTCGTGTGACAAGGGTGTTTTTTCTTTCATTCTTATCTCGCAAGTTCGACGACCAATTGAGCTCAAATTTTCACAGGTTTGTTATTTCATGCATATGTTGAGATACACCAAGTGAGAAGACTGGTCTTTGACACATACCAATAGTGTCCACTGTCTTTAAGAGAGTTACATTAATTTTGGTTTTATCAATATACACCTATGTGTGTTTAGCTGTATACTCAGTACTTTCCAGAGCTATGTGGAAAAAAAAATCACCAGCATATTACTTGGGTAGGATTTGAACCCACAACCTTTGCAATTCTAGGGCAGTGTCTTACCAAATAGACCACTGAGACTGCCCCGTAGCTAGAGGCAGTTCGAATCCTATGTTTTAGCAGCAGGTACCACAACGATGTATAGATGAAAATTTGCATCAGGGACAAAGAATATTAATTTGAAAACTTGTCTCCAAACTTGACAGTTTCCCCTTTACTAACAATTGATAGACTTGATGTTTTTTAGTATTAAGAAAAGAGGTTTCCCTCAGTGTTTTCTGGAGTGGTTGGCTGATGATTGTGATGTACCATCTTCTAACAATTAAACGGTGCTATATGAAGTGATCTCATGCTCTTCTCCATTTTTTGAGGTTTTGGAGAAATAAATAAATAATAACAAATTTGGAAAAAATGTGCATGTACCTGTCTTAAAGGGTTTATGTACTTTTTCCTAACACAAAACACAATGTCCACAGATTTACATTAAACTTACACAGTTTGAAGATTATGATAGTAGAAAGCTACCCTTGAGATTTTACTTACTGAGGTGCTGTAGTTTTTGAGAAATGAGTAAAACAGACATTTTTCGTCTCAGTTTAAAGGTATTAACCAGTTATGCTATGTTTATGGTATAATACCATAACTGGTTAACGGGTTTTTACATGGTAGAATCATTTTTGTGTCACTGAGGCGAAAATTATTTTGTGATTTGTTTTACTCATTTCTCAAAAACTACAGAACCTCAGTTAGTAATATTTGAAGGGAAGCTTTCCACCATCATTATCTTTAAACCCTTTAAGTTCAATGTAAATCTGTGGCTTTTTGAAAAAGTACCCAAATCCTTGGGAAGTATTACTTTTAGTAATCACTCTTGGAAATTAATGGCAACACTTTCGGTGAGAATCCTACAGCTGCTTTCGATAGTATAAAGCATTTTGACAAGCAATTCACTTTGAAGTATTGTGGTTATGGATAAAAAATATCAGTATTTATGCCCCAAAATTTGAATCTATGAAGCGTTACTGTCAGTTACGGGTGTGGGGTGAGTTTTCCACTTACTGTCTGGCATAGGGTCGATCCAATTCTTGTTCATGCCTGTCGGGATATTTTCGCTCTCCGCTCTGTCCAGCGTTTGTTTCATCTCCCTGCGCTCCTTAGCGAGGGCACTCTGCATCATGGCTGCCTTGGACAACGTTCCGTCGGGATTCTGCACAAACAAGAAATGGAAATTACTATTTAATCATTTGTTGGTTTGAATCCTTGTGGCTGACCCTAGTTTGATCATATTGAGTATTTTCTTCTAGCTTTTGAGTGCAGCCTTCAAGTGATTGAAGATAAACACACTGCCCGAGACAAAAAAGATGCTTTGGTCTATGAGGTGGGGCTATGAGACTGGCCCAACCACCTGTGAATACCTGAGACCATACTATGGATCACGTCCTTGTCTGCCCTCCACTACCCAACCCTTCTTTCCTTTCTTTCTTTATTCCTTTCTAGTGCAACCTTCATAATTGAAGATTGTCGCACTGCCAGAGAAACAAAAGATGCTTTGGTCTATGAGGTGGGGCTATGAGACTGGCCCAACCACCTGTGAATACCTGAGACCATACTATGGATCACGTCCTTGTCTGCCCTCCACTACCCAACCCTTCTTTCCCTTCTTTCTTTATTCCTCACTATTGCAGCCTTCGTGATTGAAAATCGTCTCACTGCCAGACACACCGGGGCAAACCCCTTCTCACTGCAATAAGTGTGTACTGGGGATTTTTAAGTATGTTGATAGTTTTTATAACAACACACAGGATCTACAGCTTTCACCCGAAAGGATGAGGCAATGGTTAAGTGTCTTGCTATAGGATGCAAGTGTAATTGAATTACTATGTATGCTTTCAGATGCATAATAAAAGGCTTCAGCTGAAGTATTTTATTACTTGAGTGAGAAATTACCTCTTTCTCAAAAACTAAGTTACGTCAGAAGGAGCTGTTTCTCACAATGTTTTATACTATCAGCAGCTCGCCTTTGCTTCTTACCAAGTAAGTTTTTATGCTAACAATTATTTTAAGTAACCACCAATGGTGTCCAGAGCCTTTAAAAGACCTATCAGGAACTGTCAAAGGACTGTGAACAAGAAATGGAAAATGAAATATAACCATCACAAAATATAAGCATTCCCCTAATCACATGATTCAGACATTCAGACATCTTGACACTGACCTTAACTATTCTGACTGGGCTGAGTTCAACACTCTGCCGTCCGTGCCCTCGTAGGAAGGGAGGGTCCTCTTCCCGTAGCTCGATCTCAATCTCCTCATCAGAATCGTCCTCCTTAGCTAGGACTCCGGTCGTCTCATCAAAATCAGGAAGCTCTGTCACATCGATGCAGCTTGCTGCCATCATCTGAAAAGGAGTATTTGGATATTTAAGAAATTTTACAAACTTTGGTGGAAGTGTCGTGGCCGAGCGGTTAAGAGCACCGAATTCAAACTGTGGTGTTTCTGATCAGAGTGTGGGTTCGAATCCCCAGCCGTGACACTTGTGTCCTTGTAAAAGAACCCAGTGCACTTATCACCAAAAGAAAGAAGGGGTTCACCCGATGTTCCTGGCTGGATTGGCAGCATATTACGCCACAGTACCTTGTTAACCATTACATGGAGCTAAGGATTAGGTCTTATATCTCAAACTTCATACCACTCCTTGCAGTAATAATACCCGGCGCTTTGTATCCTTTGGCAAAAGGCGCGTTATACATACAGTTATTATTATTATTGAAAGATGGACTGGGAATAAGAGGAATGTTTAAATACCTTGGGCCGATTCCACAAGGACCCAAGATTGATCATAACTGCAAATCAATGTAGTTGCTTAGTAAAGTGTGATGTCACAATACAAATCACTATGGCTTTACTGACTATTTGTCTTAAGATGGATTTTATTGCTTTGTGAAAGCGACCCTGGATTGCCTTGTTTATCTGGTATGTTCCATTTGGGGACAATTTTCTAGAATTCGGGAGACATACGCCTTTTGGAGACAGTTACTTTTAACTTAAGTTGATCTATTTTTAATGTGTGTACATGTACTTGTGATTGTTTTGCCCGAATAAACATTTAGTTTTCATAAAGAGGACAACTTTACATTGACCCCTCTGTTCACCTGTTTCAGTTCCCATTTTTCGGGAGACGTAACACGCTGTACACGCTTCCTGATGCTACTGTCGTCTGTTTCCGCTACGGTCACAAGAGGGAGGTTCGATGGACGATCTGGATTACGCATTGTATCATCAGCTTCTGGATTAGATGAACCTGCTAATCCTTTAGATAATCCTGGATTAAGGTCTCTACCTGCAGAGAAAGGAAAAACGAGATAAATAAAAAACCTTGAATCCCGTCTGTAAGTATTGCACGAACAAATTTATATCCTGGACATTTAATAACAATATTAGGCCTGGAATGTCATCTTTGGGAGGGCAAGGCCTTTTTCATTCTGCAAAGGGCACATCCATTGGAAAATCTGAAAGTCTATGGGAAAGTCTAAAGGTGCACTGAGGCCAAGACCAGAGCAATAAAGGCCATGGCCTCTGTAAAATTCTAGGCCTGCAATATTCTTTTGGTCTGCAGTGCATCTCTCTAAGGAAATAGACTCTTTATATCACAATTTAAAGAAAACTACAGTTTTCATTGTAACAAGAGCATAATGTCGTCTCTGTGATAGCAACTTTTTATTTAGTTCTTTTTTATTTGGGTTGAACAAAGACAAATTTACTAGAGCGGGATTTGAACCTGCGGCTTCAGGATTAAGATTATTTGTTGGAGGTATCTCAGCACAAACTTGTTTTGTGCGTACATCCGGTTTAGTTTAAGCAAGATTTTAGGTTTTTGACAATTTCAAACTCAGGCATCAAGTACACGTATGTGCTATTGTAGGAGATTGCCTGGAATTTGGCAAGCAATCTGCGACCAAAGTTTGCCTAATCAGGCAATCACAAAAGAAGAAGACAAATTAAGGCATGGGAAGAGGTTTGAATACAAAGGCACTGGACATGTTTGGTAATTGTCAAAGACCAATATTCTCAATTGGTGTATTCTCATACGCATAAAATAACAAATCTGTAAAAAAAATTGACTCAAATGGTCGTTGAAGTTGCAAGAGAACAATGAAAAGAAAAAAAAACACCCTTGTTGCACAAATGTGTGTGCTTTCAGATGCCTAACCAAATATTAAAAGACTTCAGGTCTGAAAAATTTACCTTTTTTTTCAAAAACTACGCTACATCAGAGGGAGCTGTTCTTCACAATGTTACAAACTATAAACAGCTCTCCTTTGCTCGTTACAAAGTAAGTTTTTATCAGACAATTATTTTGAGTAATTACCAAAGGTGTCCAGTGTCTTTAAAGGAGATCATTTAGGAAAATCACATAATGACTGGCCTGCAGGAGTAAAGTCAGTAGATTTATTACCTGAATCTTGGTCGACATCCTTCATGGAGAGTCGGATCTTGGTCCCAGCGAGGGAGAGAACCTTAGCCTTGACTCTCATACCTCGAGTCACTACATCATTAACATCGGCAACACGACCTTCACGACGGAGCTGGGTAAACAAAAAACTTGATTGTTATAAACCCAAAATCCCAACTAAAACCCTTAAAGGTAAGAAAAAACTTGTCTAAGATCACAGACTTACATAAATCTTACACGGTCTAATGATGATAGTATACAAATATTAACTGCTTTAAGGGCTATGGTTAAATCTATAACACCGAGGTGATCCCGGAGCGTTCTATTTGGCGCAGCAATGGGATAGTACCCAGGTTACTAATGGGTCAGTTCTTACTTGCTAGAAACTGTTTTGTTAGCAAAACAAATTCTGTAATGTTCCTTTAAACACTTGTTCATGACTATGTCTTTTAAAAGCTGCTACGGCCTCGTAAACACCATTTCTCATTTTGTCCACATTGCCTTAGATTGGGCGAGTTGGGCTTTCAAAAGTGTCTAAAATCATCTGTTCTGAAAACATGTTGGAAAGAAGTTTTATAAGTAGAATGTAATGATCCACACAAGTATCCTGCTCCAATCTGGTGGCTTTCCTTTTACTTCATGAACTAACACGGTCTGCCAAATTTTTGCAAAGTGGTAGATATTTGAAAATCATGCAAATTCAAACTCACAAATGCCTTCACACGCTTTTTACAGCCCTTGGGTGGAATTCACAAAGAATAAAAAACTAGTCTTATCTCGAGGTAGGCTTGTCCTAAAACCAAGAGAAGATTTTCCCACTGATTCCTCAATAAAAATCCAGGAAACAGATTGTGAACACACTACAAATTTATTTCAAATGTCTGATTTTGAACACACTACAAATTTATTTCAAATGTCTTAATAAAAACAAGCCTTGTAAGTTGGGGGGACAGCCTCTTACCTCTGATATATGGACAAGGCCTTCGCATCTGCGCTTTAAGCCCTCCAGCTGTACAAAACATCCATACTGCATCACACTCGTTACTTTCCCCTCATATATACTCCCAACTTCTGGGTCCATCGAGGGCGGGCGGTTTACAAAGCGGTCGGCATGGCTGCCGCTGTCGTCGTGTTTTTCCTGATCTCGATCTCGGCTTCTGTCTCGTTTCCTATGGAATTGAAGTAAAGCTATTTAGCATGTTGCAGCTAATTGGAGGAAACAAAACACTTTGCCAAAGCACTTTTAGTCTCCAATACATTCCCACGTCATACACCATTTTTCCTATGATGTCCAAGTAAATATATGTAGCCCAATTAATACCGGCATTACAAATCTTCCAAGAACCAGGGCCAAATTTCAAAGAGCTGCTTAAGCAGAAAGTATTGCTCTATAGTTGCTACTAAGCAGAAACGAGCAGGATACCAGTCACAAATTCTACATGTGACATGGTAGTTTGGCTAGTAACCTTATTTATAAATTTGTGAGAGGATATTTTTGTTGTGCTTAGCAACTCTTTGTGCTTAAGCAGCTCTCTGAAATTGAGCCCAGATACGGTTCGTATAGCCCAAATGTAACTTCGAACAAATTAAGGACAGCATCACCAACCTCTTGTGTTTCCGATCCCTGCTGTTGCTTCGACTACGGTGGCGCCGATCTCGGTCCAAGCTCCTTGACCTTGACCTTGAGCTCCTCCTATGTTTATGTCTGTCACCGTGCCTATCACTGTGTCTGTCACCGTGTCGATCACTGTGTCTGTCAGCTTTTCTATCAGCTTGTCTATCACCGTGTCTATCCCTGTGTCTTTCACGACTTCGACTTCTGCTCCTGCTTCGACTGTCACTATGGTGACGATGGCGGCTCTTCTTTTTCTTGTGTGATTTCACGTCCTCGGTTTTCTCCGTTTTACTAAAATAAAATTAATTACAATTTCAAATAAATCTGGGCAGAGAAATTTACCTGCACCCTTAACTTTCCCACCGAGTCCTTCAAAAATCATTGAAGGCAAATAATTGAAGTATTAAGGTCTATAACGAAAACGATTACGATCACGACGCAAAGAGAACGCATTCTATTGGTTGAATTGCTCCACGCAGAATACGCACACGCTCATTCAACGGAATTTTGCGTCGATATCGTTATCGTTCTCGTTATAGCTGCAGTGGGACCGGGCCTTTAGAGGCATTGGAACCATATAAAACCCATATTTTTTGGATTATTATTCATTTTCTTGTTTTCAGAACTGGGGGAAGGGGGCATTCTAAACCGAATCGAAGTTTGGCGACAGCTCCTTGAAATGAAATTATGTCCTCCGAAAATGTTTACTTGTGCATCGGGAGAACCAAAGCAGCCTACTGTAGAGACTCAACACAAACTCATATCAGGAATTAGCTACCCGTGCTTGAGAGTGAGAGTAGTAGGTCCGACTTTCACACACTGTGGCCACATTCCATACGTTTCCAGTTGCATGTTTGAAAAATATCCCAGGGTTCTAACCCGATTCCCGAGCAGGGGTTGAGGACAGACAGGGGATATTGACCCAATTCACCTGATATCATCATAAGAACCGCAATACTGGTGGCTAATGTAACTGTGCGTTATTCAGTGAAGTACGCATTTTAGGCAAAGCAGCGTTTACACGTAAACCTAAAGACCTTATTGAATAACCCCTTTTTTTGCTTTGAAAGTCGCCATCTTGTAGGTCATACCGTATGCGCGTCCAAAAGCATAAATCAAAGCAGCATTCAGCATTCCCGCTTTGATTTCTACGCATACAGTCTGTTGACCACCAAAATGGTGAGCGTGGCACAGCTGCCGCGTGTGATGTGCGTGCGTGCATGGAGTCAATAGCAACCATTGTGTGAACATGGCCGGCAGTTATTCCCTGGGTGTAACCCCAGGAAATAGAGTAGTGTGAAAAGGGTTATAACTCACATTGGTATTGAGCTGATAGCAGCTGGCATCAAGGCTTCAAGCTCATCCATGGCTTCCATGGCGACCTTCTCATCCATCTCAGCTTCAACCTGCAGAGTACCAGCAGAAAAATAGTGCTCAAAATGATTCATTTACGCTGGGGTTTTGGGGGTTTTTTTTATTTTTTGTCCCTCATTTATGCCAATCTCACTTTTCCTGGTTTCTGTGTATGTGTGTTTTTTATTCTGCATTTTTGACTAGTTTTCCCCTTTTATCTTTTTACTTGATGCACAAAATGTCCGCAATTCAAGCTATGGCTACCATGGGATATTTTTTAATAAATAAACCATCAATATATTAATGAATTTTAAAAAAGAGGGCAGGAGAGTAGATTTGACAGGTGTCTACCTCAAAGGCAAAGTATATCTAATTGGTTTTTTTAACCGTTTGATTGTTTTAATACCATATTAAATGTAGATACAATAAAACTAACTGACATGCATACTACATGTACATGATGCTGACAGGAAATGTCAAGATACAGAGCAGAGACTACACTAGTAAACAAGCATTATCAGAACTAGGTTGCATGTAAGAAGGATAATTGTAACCCTCGGTCCCACAGACGGTCATAGATGTACAGTGTAAGGGTCGTCACCAAGTGCTACAATAATTTGCAGCAACATGTAGGTTAAAACCATTATACACTTTCAGCACACACAAAAAAAAAAGGTTCACAGATTTACAAATAATTTACAGGGTTTACACAAGGTAGTGGTGAAAGACTTCTCTTGAAATATTAATCCATGAAATGCTTTACTGTTCGAGAAAACATTAAAACAATTATCAATTCTCGTTGTCAAGAATTACAGGATTATTTAAAAACAATGTCATGACACAGCGAAACGTGCGGAAACGAGGTCGGGTTTTCCCCGTTATTTTTTCCCGACTCCGATGACTGATTGAGCCTAAATTTTCACAGGTTTGTTATTTTTTTTATCAGTTGTGATACACGAGTGTGGGTCTTTGGACAATACTGTTTACCGAAAGTGTCCAATGGCTTTAAAGGCAGTGGACACTATTGGTAAATACTCAAAATAATTATTAGCATAAAACCTTAATTGGTAACGAGTAATGGGGAGAGGTTGATGGTATAAAACATTGTTAGAGACGGCTCCCTCTGAAGTGATGTAGTCTTCGAGAAAGAAGTAATTTTCCACGAATTTGATTTCGAGACCTCAGATTTAGAATTTAAGGTGTCAAATCAAGCATCTGAAAGCACATAACTTCGGGTGACAAGGATGTTTTTTTCTTTCATAGTTATCTCGCAACTTCGACGACCAGCTGAGCTCAAATTTTCACAAGTTTGTTATTTTATGCATATACATGTATGTTGGGATACACCAAGTGAGAAGACTGCTCTTTGACAATTACCAATAGTGCCCAGTGTCTTTAAAGCCATTATACACTTTCGGTAAACAGTGTTGTCCAAGTCCCACACTTCGTGTATCACAACTTATATATAAAATAACAAACCTGTGAAAATTTAAGCTCAGTCGGGAGTAAATATTAGGAAAACCCACTCTTGTTTCTGCGCGTTTCGCCGTGTCATGACATGTGTTTAAAATAAATCTGTCATTCTCGCTATCGAGAATTGTTATTGTTTTAATGTTTTCTCAAAAAGTAAAGCATTTCATGGAACAATACTTCAAGAGAAGTCTTTCACCATTACCTTCTGTAAACCCTGTAAATTATTCGTAAATCTGTGAACTTTTTTTTTTTCTGTACTGAAAGTGTACAATGGCTTTAAAGGGTCTGTATAATTATACCTTTGGTCAGGCTTGCAATTGGTAATGACTCTTAAAATTATTGGCAACAAGAACTTTCTTGGTACAGAAGTACAGCTGCTTTGGAAAGTATGCATTTTGAGAAACTTTTCACAATAAAGTACTGCAGATATGGAAAAAGATGTCAATTGTCATCCCCCAAAATTTGAATCTGAGAAGCGTTAATGACAGTAACAGTTCTCCAATTCTAATTGCAGGTTATCGGCATTATCTAAAAAAAAAATTCACCATTTTGAAAGGGTTTTATGGTAAACATTGACATCTACAACTATGATTGATTGAAACAAACAGAAGGTTCCAATTTACCAAACATAGGCCCCTTTACATCCCTTGATATGTTGAGTTATTACCAGTTTTTCATCAGGAATACAGAGTCCTGGGTACTTTTCTCGTCTCTTCTCCACCTTGACCGATTTGGATTTCTTCACCTTAGCGCCAAGGCTAGATTTCTTCGGCTTCGGTGGCCTCATGTGGTGGATAAGACGTTGAAGGTTGGAGACGAAAGACCCTGGTAGATCAGCGCCATTCTTCTGTAGTGCTGAATTGAAACTGTCGTAGTCTGGGTTCTTGTCGGCGATATCAATGATGAATTCGGCTACAAGTACAAAATCAAGCATTGTTTCTGGTTACACTCAAGTCAAAGTCTAATTAATTTGGGGTTGAAGAAAAAATTAAAAGATCGGGACATGAAGCAGTGTAGCAGTGTAGTGAAGTAGTCCTGATTAACATGACGACAAACAGTCACTACCAACTGAGCTTTCCTCACTAGCCCTAAGCATTAGGCTAATGTTATGTAGGCGATCTCTCCTAATTTTGCTCATATCTCTGTTCGGGGTAGGCCTATTAGTTTACTCCTAGAAGTATGGTTCACTCCGATCGCTATCGCCTCCTTGAACCTCATTCACAAGGTCATGTTGTACAAACAAGACCCACTTCATCAACTTTTAGTCCTTTATGTTAATGCACCTGAGAGACGGACATATCAGGGGACAACTCTGTCCAGGGGAAACTCTGTCCTGGGGCGACTCTGTCCGGGAGCGACTCTGTCTGGGACGACTCTGTCCAGGCGACTTTGGGAAAGATATTTTTGTATCCTGCTACCACTTTCAGTTTCACTGAATTTTACCTAACAAAAGGAACATCTCACTTGATTTTGATTTGAGTAAATTAGATAATTACTCATTTTATTTCAGACTTAAGGGGAGTTTTTTTTTGTAAGTAAGGACATGAATTAGAATGATGAAAACATGAACTTATAATATTATATAAATGAACATGATGATGATGAAACTGAAAGGATTAAATGAAGTTGTTATATCGTAGCATCATATGTTATCGACCCTCATATGTTTTCGGTCCCCAACTTTGATTCCCGTTTACCGTGAAATTGTGCAAGCTGCACCGGTGACAGAAGCTATGCAGTTTACTCACGGTCCGTATTTTCATCAGGCTTAATCATGCTGAGAATAAAGTTTCCTGTCGTTGGTTATGCTCAAACATTTATAAAATGATTCATTTTTGGTACTAATCACTAGTGCATTATTATGCCAACATTCAAATGAGTCAAAGAAACATCATCCAACCTCGAAAGTTCAAGACAAAATTACTATCTGCTAAATTGAGTTTCATTCTACTTTAGTCACTAGATGGATCACGTGAGGTGGTTACTATATGGGATTCTATGATGTGCAAATGTGGGGAAAATATTGAAATATTTTAAGTGAAAATGACAACAATTTTTTGTTGTTGATTTACTGCATACTGTAATAAATTCTGATAAGCGTAATAAATATTAAGTCTACATTAAAGAGAAAATATCATAGATTGGTTTCTTATCTCCTGAAACCAAACATTACTGAGTCTGAAATGGGGGAAAACAGATTGTTATGAAGTGTGAGTGCATCAAGGGGGGTGGGGTGTTTTACTTTCATGCCTTATGATATCTCTGGATTCTAATATATAGTAGCCAAATGCCTTAGGACAAAAATGTAATTCAATTTGTTAAGTAGTAGTTGAATAATATTTTTGATTTATTTTGCACGCCATACTAGCTTCTGAATATTCAATAAAACACCTAGTTGCGATAACGTAACCCTCCTGCCAACGGCGGAGCCGGAGGGTTATGAGTCGAAATGGTCAAACACGTACAATTTCAACAGCTAGTCAACAGATTTGCTCAATTTTTACCCCTTTCGAAAATCATGACATAAATTCTATGAACACGACCTTAATCCTCAATATCTAATGAATAACATTCAACACACTATTGAGAAAGTATTTTGAAATAAAGTACAAAAACTTACCAGATCCCGGAGCGAAACAGTCACAAATTTCCCAGGTTCTATTTTGAACCTGTCGCTTCGCCATTTTGTGACTTCTCGATGTTCATTGCTGTGGGACTAAATCATTCTGTAAAAGGGGTGTTGTAAGGCAGCGCGGCAGTGCGTGTGCGCTGTCCGTTTACTATGCCCGCTGTTCACTCACTTAAAGCACTGCCGCACTGCAGCACCCCTTGTAACACCCCTTTTACAGAACGGTTTAGTCAAACTCGGCTGCAGCTCGGTCGGCAGGTCGTCAATTCAATTGGCTGGTACCTGCCGTTGGGTTCAGCGCTTGGGGTCAGCGCATGGTAACCAGCGACAGGTTCAAAAATAGAACCTGGGAAATTTTGTGACTGTTTCGCGGATAACTTTCCGTATGGCGCCACCACTTTTTCACTCATATTTACAAAAAGGGATATCTCATTGAGGTAAATTAGATACTATATTATTTCATATCGAGTGAAAAAGTGGTGGCGCCATACGGAAACTTTTCCTGTTTCGCTCCCGGAATCTGGTAAGTTTTTGTCCTTTTTTTCAAAATATTTTCTAAATTGTGTTTTTGAATTGTATTCATTAGACATTGAGGATTAAGTTCGTGTTCATAGAATTTGTGTCATGATTTTTGGAAGTGGTAAAAAATGAGCAAATCTGTTGACTAAAATATTTCGCTGTTTTTCGATTGAAGCGTCTCGTAACCCTCCGGCTATGCCGTCGGCAGGAGGGTTACGTTATCGCAACTATCAAATACCAACCAATGACGGGTGTGAAAACATATGACGTTGCTCCAATGTCGTGCATGCAAGCACTGTTAATGGCGGACTGTCTCTCGCAACGTAAAACCAAAACTTTTAAAATTTCAACACACCATGAAGTGAAATGGTTATTGTTAAAAAATTGGATAGATGATTTGAAAAAAAAATATTTAGTTTTTGATTGTGAACAATTTTCCTGTTATCCTACTGAAAACACATGACACCAGGATAACAAAATAATGTCAATTGTTATGAATAAAACATTACAATACCAATCATTCTTATCTTACCAAGATCTTTGTCATTCATTCCTAAATGGTTGTCAAGTTCAGTGCAAACTTTGGACACGAGCGACAGATACTCCAACTTTGCAAGTTCATCCATTGTACTGCTGCTGTGTTGTGCGGTGCTAGCGGGCCTGATCTTCCACTGGCACTACAGTGCATGCACTGCAAAATCCGTCCAACGTAGTTTTCGTTGTCGCGACGAAACGGCGTTTTTTTTTCACTCAAAATTTGACCCTTTCCGCACCACGACTACTCACAAACTTAAAATCACAAATGTCCTGAATAACCCATATTTGTGCATACGGAGCTGAACTTCAAGTAAATTACTTAAAATGCGAAAAGAAAATCCGGAAAAAAATAACTACGTCTTCCAAACGACACGCTGTTGTTGGAATCAGTCACTTTATGCAAAAGTAAAGGTTTGAAGGGCGCCCTCACGTGTGCGTATATTGATGTTTGCGAGAATAAACTTGTAAAGCCCCTGGTGCGTAATTGGGGTAATTACAAAACGTCCAGTTACAGGCGGTGAGATTTTTGTCCCCCTTTTTGCCAATTTAAATGAATATTTGTTTATCAGTGCAATTTGTTTATTATCCTTTAAGGACGTATTGCTGACCATACTTGAAGGTAGAATAAAATGATTTTGCTGCCTAATCATTGAGCATAATGATATTTTATACTCCAATCATGGAGATGGAGGTACCTCTCCATGATCAAGTAGACCCATATAGGACCCCACCCCTCCACCACGTGACCCGGAATCCTATAGGTAGGGCCAACAACCCGGAAATTTGACTTGAAGCCTAAGATCGCTGTAATTTCTCTGCACCAGCTGTGCAAAACGCCCCAACAGATTAGCCACCACACGCCCTTGGTCGACCATTTATTCAGGCAACCATACTATTTTTTCACAAAAAACGATCACAGCTTTTTGAACCAAGTGAATGGAAGTTGAAGTAGAGAGCACGTTTGGATACTTTTGACTAAATCTCACAAAATAATATTTCTCCCAAACCATGTGCAACATGTGCAACATTCTTTAGGAGATTCGGTTTGGTTTTATTTATTTTAGAATGCAGATTATCTTCGCCTGATTATTACTTTGCCTAACAATTGCAATTTTACCAAAAAAAAAACAGACCAGACTCAAACAAGACAATTTTTGTTGAAAAGCTGTGTTTATTTCTATCAGTAAAGTGTATCGCTAAATAGAGGCCACTAAAAAGGCACGGCTCTGAGTAAAAAATAAAAATTATTTTTCTCTTTGTTCACCCAAAATCGAAGAGCAGGACATAACACAACACTTGTTACCATTGTCCCTCGTGGTGGTGCAAGTACTTTACCATAAATTAAACTGAGGTTACCAATTGTATTCAGTTCACTTTGCCCATGGCTCAATTTACTTATAAGCTTATAGTTGGAAAGACAACACTATTTGAAGTTAAAGGAACACGTTGCCTTGGATCGGACGAGTTGGTAAAAACAAAAGCGTTTGTAACCGTTTTTTATAAAAGCATATGGTTGGAAAGATGTTTTAAAAGTAGAATACAATGATCCACACAAGTTTGCCTCGAAATTGCGTGGTTTTCCTTCTACTGTGCGAACTAATATGGTCGGCCATTTATGGGAGTCAAAATTTTGACCCCCATAAATGGCCGACGTGTTAGTCGAAGAGGTAAAAGGAAAACCACGCAATTTCGAGGCATGTTTGTGTGGATCATTGTATTCTACTTTTACAACATCTTTCTACCCATATGCATTTTATAAAAAAACGGTTACAAACGCTTTTCAAAGACCAACTCGACCGATCCAAGGCAACGTGTTCCTTTAAGCGCTTCATATTAGAGGCCGTTGAAAAGGCATGTACCGGTAAGTCGATAAGTAGGCATAGACTGTCTTGGGGAACATGTAAAACCCATTCTTTTTAATAATTATTTATATACCTTTTTTATGTCGGTGGTAATCATAGTCCTAAATTGTATTTGCTTCGGGTTGTACTTTTTGTAGGACAAAAAACACAATGTCCACAGATTTGATAGAAGAAAGCTTCCCTGAAAATATTACGTGCTGAGGTGCTGTAGTTTTTGGGAAATGGGTAAAACAATGTCATGAAAATAATTTTGGACTCATGAGACCAAAATTATTTTAAGCATTTACAGACGTATTTTCATGACATTGTTTTACTCATTTCTCAAAAACTACAGCACCTCAGTAAGTAATATTTGAAGGGAAGCTTTCCACTTTCATTATCTTCAAACCCTGTAGGTTTAATGTAAATCTGTGGACATTTTGAAAAAGTACCCAAATCCTTTAAGTTGGGTTTATTCCTAGTTCCTTTATGGTAAACAAATTAAAACATCCACGAAGTAAATTTCTGTTTTAAATAAATGCTTCCCTTTCCCATGTAACCATAACGTCGGTCGCCGTCCTCCTACCACATGACCAGCCAGCAGTCAGGCCGGGGTGGGGGACCGCTTCCTTCCCGACGGCCGCGGCCCTTGACATTTTTGGTCGCTCTCGCCTCCTGACAATTTAAACAACCACACACTATTCACTCGTAGTGATAGAACTTTACTTTTACCTGGTATGTCGTAGTTGCATACCTACGCTATACATGTATAATCATCACTTATGAGGTGTTGAAATCAAATTCGTGGAAAATTACTTCTTTCTCGAAAACTACATTACTTCAGCGGGAGCCGTTTCTCACAATGTTTTATACTATCAACCTCTCCCCATTACTCGTCACCAAGTAAGGTTTTATGCTAATAATTATTTTGAGAATTCTACCTCCATAGTTAAATGCACGGGACAAAATGGGCTCAATTAGTCATCGAATAAAAACACAAAGGTGTGTGCCCTCAGAAGCCTGAAAAAGGCCTCAGGCATCCAGTTTTCTCAGATTTAAATATTTAAATATTTAAACGAGAAAATACCTCGTAACTTAAGAGAGAGCCGTTACTATCAACAGCTCTTAGTTGCTTTCTAGTAAGTAAGTTTTCATGCTGTAAATTACCAATCGCATGCCTTTCAATTTGTTTGTAAAACCAATTTCTTTTCAAAATACTTGTGTCATAAAGGACCATTGTTTTCCACTTTATGAAAAAGGTGAATTTTTTTGTTTCCTAAGAAAATAATTGAGTACAAAATAATTGTACCAATTTTTTTTTTAATATGGCGAGTAATTTCTTGAAAATAGACGGTATGCTTACTATAAACACATTAAATTTCATGATTATAATACAAAATCATCTCATTATAATAAAGTGGTGGTATCCTGTTTATGTTTCCCTTAACAATGTGAACAATAACATCAACATAAATCTTGCATTTTCAAAATAGACCAGAAAGGTATGCATCCTTTAAAACTACAGGGTCCAATTTAATAGAGCTGCTATGTACAAATATTTGCTTATAGCAAGAAATTTCTTTCTTGAAAAAAAAACCAGGATTACCAACAAAATTTCCGTTTGTTACATATTGCTTGTTTTTTGGTATTCAGTCGTGGAAATTTGGTTGGTTATACTTGTTATTATCAAGGAGAAATTTCATGCTAAGCAAATGGTTGTGCTTAGCAGCTCTATGAAATTGGGCCCAGGTCGCTACCATGGCTAAAAAAAAGTCGACTTCTTGCCGGTTTTTAATACATGATGCAGCTGTATTGTCCTTGATTTGTTTTTTGTTCGGGGTATTTTTTTTTCTTCTTCAAACCCCTAACCCTCCCTTACTCAGTAGGCTATACACGAGCACCAACTAGATATCCGGATTGTCAAATTTTCGTCCCCACAACCCAAAACTCACCAACCACCACTGCTGTCTATACGGCTTGCACCAATCAGCAGTTGGCTAAATTATAAAACCTTTCCCGCTCCCCTTGATTGGTCAACTTCATCAATGAAAACAACATCACGCCTACACACCTCGTGCATTATGCATGAGCTTGCTAATTCACAACCTTGATCCTCACAACCTTGCGGGTCTTCGCTCCCTCGGTGGGCGCCTGTGGTTAGGAGGTCTCTCTGGAAACTGGAGTTCCTCCTCGTCTTCAAGCTCCTCTTCGTCTTCATCATCTTCGTCATCCTCGTCATCTTCATCTTCCTCTTCTTCTTCGATTTCCTCCCCAGCCAGTAGCTCATCGTTTGCCTCCTCTACTCCTTGGAACTCCATCAATTCTTGTACATCTTCAACTTGAACTAGAAAAAAAAACAGTGTATGTAATTTGAGGCATTGTATGGCGAGGTATCCACTTTTTTCATATAGACTGGTCCCCAATTTCATATTGACTGGTCCCTAAACATGTATGGTTTTACCGAACCAACGATCGCATTGATACAGAGTTCACGTTAGTGGGTGCGTTCGATTTAGCTTCCCTGGGTCGACCCCGCAGTGCTCACTCGGGTGATCGTGAGCCCCTGACAAGAGTTAATCGAACGATCACTCACCGCTCTCGTAGTGACGTCATGCACCTGGGGCCAGCCCCCCCCCCCCCCCCAAAGCGACCCACTCCACAAGCAGGGCTTGGGGCTGACCCGGGTGAGCCCCATCAGAGCCCCATCAAAGCTATTCGAACGTACCTGAAAAACGAGCGCACCCAATAAACAGCCAAACAACCGAGTCACATAATGGAAGTTATTTCTACCTCCATGGTCACATATATGTACAATTTGTGACAGGTATGCTACTCATCTCTGCTTAGCAGAGGTTTGCAAACAATACTTTGAAAATGGGCCCAGATAATATGTGATCACAAAGCTCTATCGGTTAGCTGCACAAAAGATGGGTTCCGAACGTTAGTTGGCCACAAAAGTAGGGCTATTCCGTACCTGCGTTATCTTCGGCAGCCAGTGGTGGTACTACGGGCGGAACCACAGCTTGCACGGCCGCATCGTTCGCCGGTTGCGGTTGTGGCTGCTGCTGCTGCCTCTGCTGTTGACCGGCGATCCCCCCTCGGTGCTGGTGCGCGGGCACCGAGGAATCGGAGTTATCTGGAGGCAGAGACGGGGGAGGCAGGTCGCAGTCTCTGGGCCAGGTGTACTGTCGGACGTTGGGTAGTCCCTCGATCAGCCCGATGCTCAGGGCGCTACGGTAGACGTTCATGTCACATGCATCATACCTGTACGGGAACAAAAAATAAGGGGGAAAACGTTTAGAACTCCAAATAAAAATTGTAAGAAAAGAATTCATTTGACTCCCATATGGCCGACAGTGTTTGTCGACGAGGTAAAAGGAAAACCACGCAATTTCGAGTGATACCCTACTTTTAAAATATCTTTCTATCATATGCATTTTTATAACAAACGGTTTCAATATACGCTTTTCAAAGACCAACTCGACCGATCCAAGGCAACGTGTTCCTTATGTAGAGTCAGACACTGCTCTGTAAGGATTGCCATTCAAAGAGGAACATTTACCACTCCTCGTTGTCAGGGTCGTAACACTCGACGTTGAAGATGGTTGTGATGCCATTGAAACCTCCAATAACGAAGATCATGTCGTCAAGTACCACGGCGCCGAAGTTACTCCGGTGGATGTACATGCTGGGACACTGGGTCCATTGCGGGGCGTCAACCTGCCATCTCTCCATGGTGTTCAGTCGGGTTATGCCATTGAAACCACCTGAACAATTATATCATGTTATTGTTGTTAATGATTTATTCATTTTAATGAAGAAGAAAAAAGTGCTGACCGTCCGTTCAATTTTACAAAGTTAAGAAAATCGAAATTAACAATCAGTACACTCAAAACGTTTTAAACATTGTTTAAAAAATATGAGACAGTACTATTATCAAACTTTAATTACTCATTGGCAGTAGCTGATAAATTTGATTTTATAGACTAGGTTATTTTTAACGTATTATTGATTTTGGTTTATTTAGATAGCCTGTAGTTCTATCCCTCATATACGCCTTTCTTAATATTTTTGCGTGAGGTACGTCACAATGCTAATCCAAAACGAGGCGATGGGCGCAGCCATTGCAAGTGATGGGGAACGTGCACCCATCGCCTCATTTTGGGTAAGAATATTATGACGTCATGCATAAATAATAAGAGAGGCGTATAAGGGCATTGTGTACAAGTAGTAGAAACAAATAGTAGAATGATAAAGCACAGAGCAATAAGAAAAACCCTGACAAATTAAATGAACTAAAAGAGAAACAAAATTATAAGAGCTAACTTTTCAAATTAGAATAAACAGAAGCCAGTAACCGTCAACAAGTACAAGTTCAGGCTAACAAACACACAGAAAAACTTGGACTCTCAAATACTTGTAAAAGTCGTTGGATTTAAAAACATACCAACGGCGTATACGTTTTCACGGAAAGACACCGACCCCACGCCGCTCCGGCGGCTTCCCATACGGGGCAAATCGCGCCATTCCCGGCCCTCCGGATCGTAGAGCTCCGTGGTGTTCAGGCACTCGTTCCCGTTGAATCCCCCAACGATGACAATCTTTCCGGAGACTGAGCACGCAGACGCGTCACTGCGGTGATGATTCATCGGCTGAATGAGCGACCACTGGTTGGTGCTGGGCTCGTATCTTGGGGAGAATTTACAAGAAGAGATTATTCATAAGTTTTGATTTTAAAAAAGTTTTGAGTAATTACCAATAATGTCCAGTGCGGTAAACACCGTGACGTCATCAGTTCATGAGTCTATTTTGTTTCAAAATGTCTTACAAGCTAAACGGTAGGTTTTCTGTCTACCGGTCTTCCAGGCCGATTTCAGTCCACTCTGTCTATATATCTCTCTAAATGCAAAAGAATAAAAATGCACTCTTTGAAGAGCCATAATGAGCGACAACAATTTTTCGAGTGGTCTTCCACTCTTTGAAATTTAAGTTTGCATCTTTCGAGTGATGTTTTGCTCTGTCCTTGAGTGAAACCCTTCTAAAAGAGTGAAATAACCACCAGCCTTTTTAAAAGTGCCATTTGAGGGACAAATCGAGTTGGAAAGAGTGGTTTATTTTCGCTCTTTTACATTTAGAGAGTAGTGCTAAAATGTACTCATTGAGATAAGGCTACAAACATTTTCTTCTGCCGGCAGTCTTGTTCTTGAGGTCTATGGACTTCAATCGATTGGGCTACGAACATATATTCTGATTGTATATGGACGCCTTGAGTTAAGGCTACTAACCTTTCAACTGATCGTAGTCTTGTGTGTCCGTCGAAGCCTCCCATAGCGTAAATGCAGCCGTCGAGAACAGCTACGCTTACGTAGCAACGCCTTGAGTTCATCGGAGCTACCTCTTTCCACACCCGGGTCAGGGGGTCAAACTTCCGGACGCTGTTAAAATACTGGTTGCTGTCAAATCCTCCTTGAAATTAGTTTCAATGTAAAAAAAAAAGTTAAAAATACTGTGAAGCCAGGGTACCGGTAGACTGGCCCGTCTTCCCCCGTACATGTATTGGTTTACGGAATCAGTGATTTCATTGGATACAATGATTTCATTTGATGAGAACGTTTTGATTGGTCTGAGGTGATAATATTTGGCAGCTGCACTTTTGGTTGTCTGCTGCATGCATTCATATAAACATAAGATTTGACTGCAAATCTCCATGTGAAATGACAGCGAGGTCAAAGGTGCTTCTGGAAGGGGAGTGACGTAGGCTCAAGGCCGTTATCTGGCGTTATCACAAGCCTCGAAGTGTGACGTCTGATGTTCAAGGGTATGTTCAAGATGTTCAAACCGTGTAGTTTTAATGTAAATCTGTGGACATTGTGTTTTGTGTCGCACAAACCCTCGTCATGATTGCGCCAAAAACGTGGCCGCTGAAACTTTCTCACGTTGGTCGGGTAATGTATATAAATTGAGCTTGAGTTTCAAGAAAACAGTGATTTAGTAGCAGATTGGTGTTGGGTCCATTTTCTTACCGATGACGTAGAGATTGTAACCGAGAACGGCCACACCCATGTAGGCTCTAGGACGGTTGTTGACGGTATCTAGAAGTACCCAGCGATCTGCACGTGTGTCGTAACACTCAATGGCACTGGTCGGGCTCCCGCCGCTCCATCCGCCCACAGCGAATAGGACCTTGAACGGTAGACGAGGGCGGGAAACAACCTTTTGAAGAGGCAACGTGTTTAAAAAAAAAATCACGTTTCCATTAATGTACTTTCTTATTGGGTACACTAAATCCCTGTTCATACTTCATGCGACTGCAATATGAATTTGAACGTCACAGCCCTGCAACCGATTTCACGAAACGCTAGTAAGGATTAATCATATAACTTAGGATGGGTCCAATGCGTCATATAACGTCTATGGTTACAGAACTTAACTCGTTCTAAGTTTTAAGATTAATCCTAACTAAAGAGTTGAAATCGACGGCAGTCTTTGCTTCGAATGTTTCGCAGGAGAATGTTGTAAATGGGGGATGACTAAAATGCAAATGATCCCCCCTATTTACAGCGAAAGCTGTAAAAGGGTGAATCATTTCATAGTTTTGGAAAAAATACTAGCCCCCAATTTTAAAAAGGCAATTAGGCTTTTGCGATAGTTCAGCACAAGTCAACTAATGCAAAGTATTTGTTGTGAAATCAAACTTTCGCTTCGCATTCGCATTCGCAGGAAGTATGAACCGGGTGACGAGATTCGAACCCACGGCGTGCTTGTACAACATATCTTTACCGGTGTCCCATCAAGGAAATCTGTCCGCAACTCCTATAGTTAGCTTCGTCCAACTCAATAAAAGACTAGTCTCCCGCCATAACTCAATAGATCGCTGTGTCCGAAACGGCGATGTCTGCCAGTGTTGAAGAATAGGCAGACGCGCCCGACCATAGCCGGAGCCGAAGTTGCCGATTCGACACAGCCCATGGACTTGTCTTTCTATAAAGCCGGCCTCATGTCGACCTACGATTTTCTTGCTCCCGCAATAAATCGTCGGCAACGCGCGGACAAAATATGCTCAGGTCACAACAACTGAGAAATCGTGCGCCTGCGATCGCAGTTACGCTCAGGTCGTAAATAATCGCCGACTGAAAAGTTCCCGATGGTCTTAGCTCAGGCGCAGTGATGATTCTAAAAGTCAGTCGCCGACTGTTTTTGTCGACGCAAGGTCGACCTGAGGCCGCCGGCTTAGGTCAAAATAAGACTAGTGTTAACTCTTCGTGAAAGTCAACCCCAACTGCTTATTTTAAAGGTTTACCTTGCTTGGGCCGACTGAACCCTCAGTCGGATCAAAGTTGTACGTGTAGTTGATGGTCTGTACGATGACTGGTTTACATAGGTCGTTGTTCTTCACGTAGGGGTGTGCTTTGATGTTATTCATGAAGTAGTCAGTGTTGGTCATCCCCAGTCGGATGTGCATCAGAATACGGGGCATAAAGGCCCTACGATCGGCCTCTTGGTAGCGGATCTACGGTGAGTATGAGCAAGTTAGAGATTGACACAAGAATCATGTTACAAACAACGGGGCACACACGTTTTTAGTAAATAAAAAAATATATCCTATTTGAAAGTCTACATTGAGACTAAGGAAATTGTTTTCTTAAATACACTGTACAAAAAGGGGGGTTGCGAATTTTTAAAAAATTTGTTCGGTGAAATTTAAACTACATTGTTTTTGATAAAGCTTTGATTTTTTTTTTAAACAAGCTGGATTTTGAAGTAGAACAATTTGTTGAATGGAAAAGCTGATAAAACACATTCATTCTGAAATTAATGATTGGGTATTTAATACCCAATCATTAATTTTAGAATGAATGTGTTTTATTTCATGTAGCTTTGCCAATTAAAAGCAACAAGAAAGTCTGCTTATCAATTTGCTCCTATTAAGGAAAACTGTATCATAATAATGACATGGTATTTGGCTGGTGAGGATAGTCTGGCAAGCATAACTGTATTGTGCTTAACAGCCACGTTTTGTGTTTGTAGAGGTACTTTCGAAACCAAGGCTTGGCGTGGGCTCCGGCTTATGATCTCCGTCAGTTACTGTTTAAGCTTAAAGCTTTAATCATACTCAGACAGAGCCTGAGCCCAAGCTGAGACCGTGTGTTTCGAAAAGGCCATCAGAATAGTTACCCATCTAAGGACAGCCTCGAACACATATTCCTCCATCTTCACATTGAGTTGGTCCTTGTATAGCAGCTCGACCAACTCGTCCACAGAAAGTGACAGGAATTCCTCCGACTCGGCCAGGAGAACTATCTCTTCAAAGTGGACCAAGACGTACGTGAAGGCCGCCTCCTGTAGTTCAAAACAGAAGTACATCTTTGCAAACCGCCACATGCCGATACTGTTCTCTGGAATCAAATTGCTGATCAGGAACTTACCGCACTGATGGACTAGCCCTTTATTTGGCGAAAAAAAGAGAGCAAAAAACAACGTCATTAAAGGCATTATAGAGTGGAAACTATTGGTAATTACTCAAATAATTGTTAGCATAAAAACTTACTTGGTAACGAGCAATGGGGAGCTGTTGATACAAAAAAAACCATTTTTTTAAGGAAACGGCTCCCTCTGAAGTCACGTAGTTTTTGAGAAAGAGGTAACTCCTTACTCAAATAATTAAAAGACTTTATGACTGAAGCCTTTTATCAGAAATCTGAAAGCACACAAATATCATGCCAACTAGGGTGTTTTTCCTTCATTATTCTCTTTCAACTTCGATGGGCAATATTGAGTCCCAATTTTCACAGATATGTTATTTTATGCATAATTACCAATGGTGTCCAGTGCATGCCTTTTAAATGATATAGCCTCTGATTAATGGTTGACGAGTTTAAGTTGTCAGATGCACGTCTTGGTCCAATACATCTGTGAAAGTCAGCCATTTTCACTGACTTGCGACTTGACTTTACTTTCGGGAAAATGACCTGTGACTTGACTTGACCAAAGAAGGCTTGCGACTTGACTTTTAAACGTGGTTGCAAGAGACTGTGGACCTGGGTTCTATTTCACAAAGATAGTCCTAACTTATGTCCTATAGGAAAGATCATAAAACGTAAGGCTAGTCCTACGTTAGGACGAGTTTAAAGTCCTCCTAACTCAAGATTAAGACTAGTCTAACTCTTTGTGAAATCCACCACTGGACGTTTTTAGTTTGATACAGACAGTTTCTTAGGAGTTAATCCACCTACCTCCAACGTTAAACTGGTCGGCAGCCGGGAGTAATGCCTCCACGTTTTCCGCTGTGATTTTGACTTCCCTCGTGTAGGCGTAGTCTAAGATGAGACTAAGGAGGTGTGCTTTGGTGTCTGGGATGTTTACGACTCTTTCCTGAGTCTCATGCATGCCGTTGGTAAAGAGGGCCCTGAAGTATGGGCTGCTGGCCGCCAGAATATTCCTGGGGTTAAGAAGAGATAATTTCAGATATAATATCAGTGAGAGCGTATTAACTTTAACTTAAGTTAAACTGGTCCATTCTTCGGACGTAACCCAAAACCATTCGTGTTTCTTTGTTTGTTTGTCGGTGTGTTTGTTTGTTTGTTGGTGTGTTGGGGTTGGTTTTTGTTTGTTGGGGTGTTGGGATGTTTGTTCGTTTTATTGTTTGCTATTTGACAAACAAAGAATCAAAGTTGGGACATGTCCATAGAAAACGCGTTCTCCGGATTTTAAGAAACGGACAGTTACAAGTTTTCGGGACTATCCCGTTTAGATTCCGGAAATGCCCCGTCCTAGTCAAGGATGGATTAAAAATAGAAACAAATATTGTCTTTTGAGGAAAAATCGAGAATAAAAAAGAATACAAAAATATATGCAGTCATAAAAACGGATGCGGGCGAGCACGATCAACTTTTTTTTTTTTTTTTTTTTTGGGGGGGGCCTATCGAGAAAGGCCCTTTCTCTATGCTTTAAGGGCAGTGGACACTATTGGTAATAACTCAAAGTTATTAGTAGCCCATACACCGATGTGTGTTAGCACTGTATACTCGGTACTTTCCCGAGTCCGGTGAAAACATATCATAGGCATGTTACTCGGGTGGGATTCGAACCCACGACCCTTGCAATTCTAGAGCAGTGTCTTACCAACTAGACTACCGAGGTTGCCCGGTAGCTAGAGGCAGTTCGAATCCAATGTTTTGGCAGCGGGTACCGCAACGATTATAAGAGATGTTTAAAATTCTTTATCCCCGATGCAAATTTAACATCTCTAATAATTATTAGCCTAAAACTCTTCTTGGTAAAGAGTAATGGGGAGAGGTTGATAGTATAAAACATTGTGAGAAACGGCTCCCTTTGAAGTAATGTATATAGTTTTCGAGAAAGAAGTAATTTTCCACGAATTTGATTTCGAGACCTCAGATTTAGAATTTGAGGTTTCGAAATCAAGCATATTCTGAAAGCACACAACTTCGTATGACAAGGGTGTTTTTTCTTCCATTATTATCTCGCAGCTTCGACGACCAATTGAGCTCAAATTTTCACAGGTTCATTATTTTATGCATATTATGTTAAGATACACCAAGTGAAAAGACTGGTCTTTGACAATTACCAATAGTGTCCAGTGTCTTTAAGAGATGCATTTATTTTATAACTTAACTTGGATTACTGTCTTCAAACTTACCTATGGGCGGGAAAATCTGTGTCTTCACATCGCAAAACCACGTCACATAGCTGATTAGTCTTCCGAAGCTCATCGAAAACCACGAAAGCATTGTAGCTCACACGCCGTCCAAGATTTCGTGGCTCACCTCGTCCAGCGGTAATATCCATCGTCAAAGAAATGTTACAAAACTTGAGAAAACACGTAGCTTTCTAATGTAATACCATTGTACATTAAAAACGCATTTTGTCCACGACTTGTATTGATTTCATGTCGTCTGAAATTTGTTTTGTTTTGATTCGGATCAAGTTGGAGCTACTTTTGTGCGCCTCTCGGGATGTGTGCGCGGCTCATTTATATGACGCATTCATGGAGCCGTCACGCACGGATGCACTGTGTCCCGTGTATCATGAACATAAAGAACCGAAATATTTCAGCATCTTAGTACCGTCCCTCGCCCGTCATGCATGTGGGTGTAGTTTCCATAAAGAAATATATTGACATCATGGTCCTTTCACCTGTCGAACGTCATGACAATGGTCTTTAAAAAAAAAAAAAAATTCATTCCCAGCTCCCAGATCCCTCGCAATCTGTTGATTACAACTTTTACACTTTGGTATTTCCTCACAACTCTGTCCAACTCTTCAATGTGTGTCTAAATATTTAAAACAAATAAATACATAAATAAAATAATAAAGAATAAGGCTATTGTGTTAGAGGCAAAGTATAACTTATTATGTGTTTGGGACCGTTCGATTGGTTGTATTTTAAACCTAAATAGAGATACAAGAAATGAACTATAAAACAAGTGAACATTTTTCAAAAGGTGGGTCGTTTTTTAAATATCGCCGGAAATCTGGAATTTAAGCAATCCGTAATATTGGAAAGCACAATCCAGCCCCCATGGCAGTTACAAAAATGTATATTCCCAATAATGTTCCGTTGAAGGAGTCTGGTATGCATTAAAGACACTGGAAACTATTGGTGATTGTCAAAGACCAGTATTCTCACTTGGTGTATCTCAACTGATGCATAAAATAACAACTTGTACAAATTTGAGTTCAATTGGTCGTCGACGTTGCGAGAAAATAATGAAAGAAAAAAACACCCTTGTCACACAAAGTTGTGTGCTTTCAGATGCTTGATTTCGAGACCTCAAAATCTAATTCTGAGGACTCGAAATCAAATTCGTGAACAATTACTTCTTTCTCGAAAACTAAATACTTCAGAGAGAGCCAGATCTCACAATGTTTTATACTATCAACAGCTCCCCATTACTCGTTACCAAGTAAGGTTTTATGCTAATAGTTATTTTGAGTAATTACCAATAGTGTCCACTGCCTTTAAGGGATTGCTTCACATTTTCAACAGTTGCAGTGCGTGTTACCAAGTATAAGTGTTTCTGGTCATTATGGTTTGGAGTATTACCAAATGTATGACAGTCCTCCCTCATATTTACGGGACCCCCCCCCCCCCCCTCCCGCTTATCTTTGACATGTTCTACACAAAATAATTACAGACGACATCATTACTGCTTTAAATGCGGTCAAAACTTTATTTCTCTTTCCCCAAATCATATCATGAACATAAATATCATGAACATATCATGTTTCAGTGTCCGATTATCGTCTCTCGCTCGTTATGTGTCGTTTCCATAAGGAAATACATTAAAATCATGGTCCTTTCAATTTGTCGAGCGCGTCATGACGATGGTTCTACACAAAATAATCACAGACGACATCATTACTGCTTTAAATAACATGCGGTCAAAACTTTATTTCTCTTTTCCCAAGAATGACACTTACAAAAAGTTGGAAAAGAAGGATCTGTCCTTTCAAATTTAATAGCAAAATGTTTATCTTGAACATTCTGAAAGGGCCAATTACATGGTTCGTCTTACTGTAGAATTGTGAAGTGCTTGTGGTCCATCACTTGCCTTCAGGGTGCCGTGTAAGCTCCGTATTTTGTGCTAAGCAGAACCATAAAAATGCCAACAGCAGGGCCAAGCAGAACATACTGATTGACAAAATTCCATTGCTTTCTTATAACCAAACAATGAGACCAGTCACAACAACGTACATAATGTGGTGTTGGCTGCATGTTGGCAACCTGTTTCTATTAAGTAACACATTTCTGTGCTTAGCAATTTATGTGCTTACATGCTTTGTGAATTTGCCTGATTAGTAGGCCCTTTTAGAAACATTTCCAGTCTCTGTATTATGAATCTGTCCCGTCTCATATCCTATTACGAAACATTAATGTAGTGGGGGTACAAAATGTTGAAAAATGTTGTCATTTTGACAGGTTGTCAAAAAGTGTTTTTGTTTATCGTGATGGACGACTGCGAAGCCTATAATAGGGCAGGTGAAAAAGAACATTGTTGTGTTCAATATTGTAACAATACTTTTGGGTACAGTTAATGGAAAGTGTAATTATTCATATCTTATTGGATTATTCATTTATTTCATTTGAGTTTATTGAAATATCTAAAGTAATTACGGTAATAGTTCTCATTTGTGTAAGATGACAAAAGTTCCATTAACTTTACAAACAACAGTGATCAGAAAAGCTGAGTACCACAATGATACTATTTTTATCCGGCTTTAATTTTTGACGAAAATAAGGGTAATAATAAGGGTTATGCTAAAGGTCTCCGGCCTCCTGGTATTCCTTGGCGCCAATTATCTTGCAGTTGCCGTCAAGATGTATTCCTTTACCGACTGCTTGGTTGACTATCTTACGGCAGTGCTTGGCGATCGTTCCATTGGCATCGCCTTCCATCGGCTGTACCGTGGCTATGAACACGTCCACCTTCTCCGTGCCTCCGATCTGGAAAGGTAGGAGAAATGATGAAACAACAGCAGCAACAACAACAACAACAACAACAAAAACAACAACAACAACAACAACAACAACAACAACAACAACAACAACAACAACAACAACAACAACAACAACAACAACAACAACAACAACAACAACAACAACAACAACAACAACAACAACAACAACAACAACAACAACAACAACAACAACAACAACAACGACGACGACGACGACGACGGCGACGACGACGACGACGACGACGACGACGACGACGTCGACAGCAACAGCAGCAGCAGCAGCAGCAACAACAACAACACCAACAACAACACCAACAACAACAACAACAACAACAACAACAACAACAACAATAACAACAACAACAACACGTGCGTGTATTATTTTGTGTAAACGTTTATCTTTCATCTTTCAAGAAAGATAACCGTTTTTATCCAGGACAAAGTATACAAAGTTGTGTAGATAGGCTTATAATTTTCTTCTTCCATGCTTTAATATCAAAACAAGGAAAGACCATGTATACACCTTACACTCAGTCATGACTGTGATTGGTCTGCTTAATAATTAGTTTTGCTAGCAGTGATTGAAATTGTATGTATAATTTTTTTTTCTGCCAGCGTCATGGGGCAGGGCTCACGTCAACGCAAGTAATGACCCCTCCCTTATACTCCAAGTCCAAGGGTCACACCCACAGAACTACGTACCTCGAATCTATTTGTAAATTCTTCCGTCAGCTCACACAATTTAGCAAGGATTGTTTCCCGGACTTGTGGTTGGACATCTCCCCGGAGCCGTAGCCGTATTTTGACGGGATCATCGGGCGGCTCCACCACGATGACGGTAGGCCCGCGGGTTCTGCTGACCCGGCAACCCATGATGCGACAACACTCAAACTAGCCGCAGTACAGCTTCAGTTTACTTTGTAATTAATGTCTTCGTACACACTAGCGGAAGATGCCGAATAGAAATTCCTTCACTAGAACAGACTCAGTTGACAAAGTCCATAGGCCCCCTAACTAAAGTTTCTGTAAAAAAACTATGCCAAACCCAACCCTTCAAATTTAGTGGAAGGAGCTAGAATTGCACCACTCAAATTTACCATTAGCAAACTTATTTTTTTCGCAGACATCGCATGATCCCACACTAGGAAAGAAAACATAGGCAAATTTTGCGTTTCTGCGTTTTGCGTTCGACAGGCCATCTTTCGAAATAATGCTTTCCCGAACGACAGGGACGGCGCATGAGCAAAATTGCGTCACACACGCGCGCGCGCGTGCATGGTGCAAAGTTTTAAGTCCCTTCGTCGAAGTCGAAACCCCTCAACCTGTGATGTCGGGACCTTTTGGAAGCGGATATCAGGGACCTCTCGCACGAGAACGGGACTTGAATCAACTAGCCATCCCCTACACCCGAGTGTTGAGATTTGGGAAGCCAATCGCCAAGAATAACTCGACTCCGCCTCGTTGAAAAAAACTCCATCTTTCAACTCAATATTTCAAATTTTCGCACCATTGCACTCATCATACAGGGTTTTTTCTGGGGTGGGGGGTGGGGGGGTGGGGAGGGATTGAGGGGGAGGGGGCGTCATTTCACACACATTCAAAATTTTGTTTTGTTTGATTTTGTTTTGAATGCGCCGTAGAATCAGCATTCTGTGAGTTTGATATTGTCGCATTTTTTTGTACATCAATAGAGGTTTTTTATTCTCGAAATCACTGAAGAATACTCTGCTGGAGTTTGTATACCGTGAGACCTTTGGCCTACCGGTGGCTAAGCATTGCCAGCAATTGGTATACAGTTCCACACCAACTAGGAAATTCACGGAAAGCGTCATTGCCCTCGTTGTAAGGAATGCTACAAAAATATCCTGAAAAGGTGCAAATTCCTTTATTTTCACACCAAAGTGACTTGATTAGAAGGTGTAGCTGTCAGCTAGAGTCGATTACTTCGCGGTCTCCCAGCCTATACAGCACGGCTTCTGTGACAACGCATAAATTTGCGTAGTCTCACCATAGTCTAACCATATTCGATTCTCAAAAGAAACCTTTGTAAAAGAACACTGGATATGTCAAACAGAATGTGAGTTAAATCAACGTCACAACATTCAACTAATTAATAAAAAGGGCTTCGTGTTCAGTTAAAATTGTTATTATCGAAAATACGGCCGATTATGGTCCATCGGTACGAGTCTTCTCATGTCTTTACTGTTCAAAATCAAGCTTGACATCAACCCTATGCGTCTTCCTGAGCCCACGATATCCCCTAACAATAACATGGTACTAGCCCCCATTGACGAAGCTATATGCCGTCCAAAGTGTAATTGGCTGTCTTACATCAATCTTTCTGAGTAGGGCATGATCCATACATCACAAGCGTGGATTTCTTTTCCAAGTTTGGCTGGTCTACGAACTGTGTGCTAGAAATATTGACTTTCGAAGCAAAAGCTAAGCTTTAGTTCAACAGTTTACCTATTTGAAAGCTTACAATTAAGTCAAAATTAAAATATTACATTTTCACCCCCACTTTCTTAAAAATACGACTCCACCCACAAAGAGGGCAGAAATCAAAAGACAGTTATTAATTTTGTTAAGATGGTTTTACTGTTATCATGTAATTAGTCTTTAAAAACAATGAGCAGATTTTTTGTTTAATATAGCAAATACTAACATATTAAATTTGTTGCCCCACTTTCTTAAAACTTAGCCCCTCCCCTAAAATGGGCAAGATCCGAGATGGATCCAAGTCTTAAGAGTCAGTTCAGGTAAATAGTTGACATAGTTGCTCACGGTCAAAAAATGATTTTTTTTTTATACTTTGTGGGTGGAAGGGCCTTGGGGTGCAAGTAAACAAAATTGCATTTTCAATTCTATATATAGCCCGTTGCCATGGTTACGGCTCATTTTAATTTTTTGCCATTTTAGGTCGATTTTGGGGTCTGAAAAACTGTTTTTTAGCTCATATTTACAACTCCAGCCCACCAAAATACAATATTAATTCAAAAAACCTTTTATATCACTACAAAGTATCATTCTTGGCCTTCCTTGAGAAAAAAATGTATTGCTTTAAATATCACCCTTGCGCTATTTTTGCATTATGCATTACAGTATATTTTTAGAACTTGCAAAATCGACATTTTTACCCTATTTTTGGACCCCAAAATGTCAATTTGCCAGGGGTCTCGGAAAATTTTCGTTTCGTCTGTGATTAGGACCAACATTGGTCTTTCCATATCTGGTGTCAAAAACTTGGGCAATTGTATCCTGTTGGGCCAGTACTGCCTCAAAACTAGACTTTTTTTCCCCAAAACATACGTGTCCATGGTAAAAGAAAAGGAATATTTTTCTTATACTTTGTGGATGGTAGGGACTTGGGGTGCAAATAAACAACATTAACATTTCAAATCATAATTTAACACGTTGCCATGGTAACAGTTCATTTGTGTTTGGGCCACTTTTGGCCGATATTGGGGAATGAAAAACTGTTTTTTTTAAGTTAATATTTACAACTCCATCCCACCAAAAAACAAAAATATTTCATAAAACCTTTTACATCACTACAAAGTATCATCCTTGGCTTTACTTGAAACAAAAAAATATTGCTATAAGTTTCACCCTTGTGCTATTAAAAGAACGTGCATTACAGTATGTTTTTAGAGCTTGCAAAATCAACATTTTTACCATATTTTTTGCCCTCAAAATTTCATTTTTTCAGGGGTCTCAGAATTTTTTCCTTTCGGTTTTGATCAGGGCCATAATTTGTCTTTTTATTTCCGGTAAGAAAAACTCGGGCAATTGTATCCTGATGTAACAGAACTGTCTCAAAAATAGACCCCGAAAACATAGAGAAATGCATTTTGAAATATTTGCTTCATTTTGAATTTATAACATGAAGAAGTTAGCTATAATTCCATCAATCTGGCAGCTTTTTATAAGCACTTTGTAGGTTTAGTGCATTACCAAACATTGATCAGGAATTGTTGATGACCTAAATCTTATAATTTGCCCCACCCCGGCCATGGCCCAATCATATTTCTTGACATTGCATAAAATAAAATAACAGTTTTGTGAACAGCGCCTTTTTTTTGAAAGTCACATTTTTTAATTCCCCTTGCACATCAAGAAAGTTTGTACTGTCTTTAATGTTTTATTGGTTCTCGGAATATTTCCCTTTTTGTTTTGATTGGGCTATCAATCATTATGGTTTGCATGTCTACTGGGGAGAAACACTTTGGTTTATTGTATCCTCTTGTGCCTCAAAAATGGTAATTTTTCCAAAAACAATAAAAATGCATTTTGAAGTTATCCCTTAGTTTGAATTGATAAAAAACAAAAACGAGCATGCTTGTTAAAAGAATATGGCACTGTTTCCATGCTCTTTAAGCCACTGAGTTCTTGTTTTGTCATAACTACTTTACCTAGTTGTACAGGTATGGTTCACATTGCAAGAAGAGAAGTAGTGCGATGAGCAAGCTTTACTGTTCTTGTCTTTACATGGCCTTATAACAGTCTTCTTGGTCCCCTGCCCGCTACCAAACTAAACATTTTCATCCCAATCAGAACAAAGAGGCTCTAAAAGTGAGCAAGTACTGTATCCAAAGTATCTAACCATTTAGCCGCTGTACCGCCCAGCCGCATTATAGCGATACACTGTATGCGGTACGAGGAAACCTCGCTAGCTTGTGTTTGTAGAAAAAAAGGAACATCAAAAGAAAACTCGATAGTCATTAGTAGGTCTACGCATTTGTTAATATATCTAGTTGTTATAGATCGTTATTAATTCTCCCTTCACAGTTGACTTGTCGAAGCTAATGATGATGAAATAATTTAGCTCTTACGAAAAATAAAACGCTCATTAGTAAACAGGAAACTGGCCATCATTTATGATATTGTCAAAAATTAACGCCTTCGCATTTAATCAGTATGAGCATTGAGCCAGAAAAAAAGCCTTGAAAAGCTATTGTGTTCATTTTATCCGTGCACAAAAATATTCGCCATAAAAATTACCGTAGCCGTTTAACGAGAGGCATTTATTGTTCCCATGAGAACTTTTATACAAATATTACCAAAAGGGTAAACAATTGTGCATACACATTAAGCCATGGCTATCTTTTAAAATTTGAACTATGATTCCAGTAATTTACTGCAAGACTCTTGAGAAATTGGATTTCAGCAAACTCGGTGCAGGGACTAAAGGGCTAAATGGCCATTCACCTGCTTTGGCCTTCTGTAAGCAGTTCCCCCATCTATGGTGGGGTTCCTTTCAATTGTACTGTTGCAAACAATAAAAGAGTTGGTTTATTTAACGTGATAAACAATTCAATGTTTTTTGTTGATCGTTCTCAGAGACATATATAATAATTATGAATTAGTAAGATAGTGAATGGAAAAAAACATCAAACTAGCCTGAATAGACTTTTGTCACTGCAAATGCATCTTACTTATTTATGTTCAGCAGGTGCAAGTTTTTACAACTTCTTTCAATGTTGTTTCATTAAAGGAACACGTTGCCTTGGATCGGTCGAGTTGGTATTTGAAAAGCGTTTGTAAACGTTTATTAGAAAATGCATATGGTTAGAAAGATATTTTAAAAGTAGAATATAATGATCCACACAAGTATCACTCAAAAACATCTTTCTAACCATGCATTTTAAAACAAACCGTTACAAACGCATTTCAAAGACCAACTTAACCGATCCAAGGCAACGTGTTTCTTTTAAATAATCTCTTACACTTTTAAGCGGGCTTTTTAATTTCCCACGTTTGTGTTGGACATGATTGGATGCTCCAAACCATCTGCCGCAAGCACAGAAACTACATTGTTTATGATCTCTATCTCTAAGAAAAGTTTTACATTTGGTAACAGGCAGGGACCAAGGAGAGTAGGCCCTGTATTAAAGACAACTTGTAAAGAATGCTCATCGCACTCTACTTGCAATGGGAATCATACCTGTACAATAGGTAAAGTAGCCAAATCAAGAACTCTCAGTGGCAAAGCATTGGTTATGGTTTGGTTGGATACTATTATGTTTAAATAAAAACTTTGTATTCATTACTCAAAGGGCATGGAAACAGTGCCAGATTTTTAACAAGCATGCATTGTTTTTGGAAAAATTACTATACTTAAGGCATGATCAGTCACAACAGGATACATAAAACACAGTTTTTCTACCCAGAAGACATGAAAACACCAATAACAACCGAAAGGGAACACTTTCACAAAAAGAGGCACTATTCACAAAACATTGTTTTATGCAATGTCAAGAAATATGATTGGGGCTGGGCCGGGCAAATTGTAAAATTAAGGTCATCAACAGTTCCTGATCAATGTTGGGTAATCCACTAAGTGCTAAGGAAAAGCTGCAAGATTGATAGAATTATTACTTTTTAATGTTAGAAATTCAATATGAAGAAAAAACAATTCAAAATGCATTTTTCTGTTTGAGGAAAAAAGTATATTTTTGAGACAGTACTGTTAACATCAGGATATACTTGGTACATCAGGTAACAGGCAGGGACCAAGGAGAGTAGGCCCTGTATTAAAGACAACTTGTAAAGAATGCTCATCGCACTCTACTTGCAATGGGAATCATACCTGTACAATAGGTAAAGTAGCCAAATCAAGAACTCTCAGTGGCAAAGCATTGGTTATGGTTTGGTTGGATACTATTATGTTTAAATAAAAACTTTGTATTCATTACTCAAAGGGCATGGAAACAGTGCCAGATTTTTAACAAGCATGCATTGTTTTTGGAAAAATTACTATACTTAAGGCATGATCAGTCACAACAGGATACATAAAACACAGTTTTTCTACCCAGAAGACATGAAAACACCAATAACAACCGAAAGGGAACACTTTCACAAAAAGAGGCACTATTCACAAAACATTGTTTTATGCAATGTCAAGAAATATGATTGGGGCTGGGCCGGGCAAATTGTAAAATTAAGGTCATCAACAGTTCCTGATCAATGTTGGGTAATCCACTAAGTGCTAAGGAAAAGCTGCAAGATTGATAGAATTATTACTTTTTAATGTTAGAAATTCAATATGAAGAAAAAACAATTCAAAATGCATTTTTCTGTTTGAGGAAAAAAGTATATTTTTGAGACAGTACTGTTAACATCAGGATACACTTGCCAAGTTTTTCTTACCAGAAATAAAAAAGACAAATTTTGGCCCTGATCAAAACCGAAAGGAAAATATTCTGAGACCCCTGAAAAAAATGAAATTTTGAGGGCAAAAAATATGGTAAAAATGTTGATTTTGCAAGTTCTAAAAACATACTCTAATGCACGTTCTAAAAATAGCACAAAGGTGAAATTTATAGCAATATTTGTTTGTCTCAAGTAAAGCCAAGGATGATACTTTGTAGTGATGTAAAAGGTTTTATGAAATAATTTTGTTTTTTGGTGGGGTGGAGTTGTAAATATTAACTAAAATAACAGTTTTTCATACCCCAAGATCAGCCTAAAGTGGCCTAAACACACATGAACTGTTACCATGGCAACGTGTTATATTATGATTTGAAATGTAAATGTTGTTTATTTGGACCCCAAGTCCCTACCATCCTACCATCCACACAAAAATGAAAAATATTCTTCTTTTTTTTTTACCGTGGACACGTATTTCGATATTATGTGAAAAGACCTTTAAGAAGGCATTTTTTAATTTCATGTTTTGGGGAAAAAAGTCTAGTTTTGAGGCAGTACTGTCACAACAGGATACAATTGCCCAAGTTTTTGACACCAGATATTGAAAGACCACTGTTGGCCCTAATCACAGCCGAAAGAGAAATATTCTGAGACCCCTGGCAAGTTGACATTTTGGGGTCCAAAAATAGGGTAAAAATGTTGATTTTGCAAGTTCTAAAAACATACTGTAATGCATAATGCAAAAATAGCACAAGGGTGTTATTTAAAGCAATACATTTTTTTCTCAAGGAAGGCCAAGGATGATACTTTGTAGTGATATAAAAGGTTTTTTGAAATAATGTTGCATTTTGGTTGGGTGGAGTTGTAAATATGAGCTAAAAACCAGTTTTTCAGACCCCAAAATCGGCCTAAAATAGCCAAAAAACAAAATGAGCCGTAACCATGGCAACGGGCTATATATAGAATTGAAAATGCAATTTTGTTTACTTGCACCCCAAGGCCCTTCCACCCACAAAGTATAAAAAAAATTCATTTTTTGACCGTGAGCAAGTATGTCAACTATTTACCTGAACTGACTAAAATGATCTTTTACTGTAGGAAGTTTCAAGCTTTTACCACAAAGTGCACAATTTGTCCACGTCATTATGGGTCTTACTCTTAGCAGCTGGACTATTCTATTTTCTTTATATTTATTTTTTAGGCTATTTCATAGGCTAAATAGACAGAAAGGGGGCAATGGAACCGTGCATTTTCAATTATAATTCCCCCTCCCATTCCATGCTTTATGAGGGAAATATTTTTTCTTCTTTTTCCGGGAATGACAAAAAGGGCCTATTTTTTTTATCAACTTTTACATTATTTTTGTGTCTAGACTGGATGATCCCGATCTTATAAATCTGAATTTTATTTTTCAAAGTCATTACTATACAGACTGTTTGTCTCGTACGATTTTAAATACAGCCATACACCACAGCTTTGCATTCAACAACGCGTTACCCGCGTTACGGGCGCGCTGATTGGTTGGAGTCAATTAGTTTGACCAATCAGGATTCCTGTCTGGGAAATTCAATGCCTCTGTGCACAAAACAACAACACAGCAGCATGAGCGGAGCTAGCCGCAGGATCTTGGATTTTTACGTTTACAAAAATTAATAATATCGTCTGCGAATAATTGTCAATCGTCTCTTCGAAGACATCGATACGAAACATGCCGACCTCAGGAGAAGCTCGTATACGACCGACTTCTTCTTATAATTTAAGGTTTGTAAACTCGTGTTTTCATTGGTATATTTTTTGAGGGTCCTACTAAAAGCCGACAACAAGCCGACAACGCCGACAACAAGTCCAGAGCGCCGCCAACACGCCGCCAACAAGTTTTAAATACCTCAAAAATGGCAAATAAACCATATACATTTTAGAACTATGTGTGTTTTGTAGTATAAACATAAATTTAATGGAAAAACTTCACGAAAAGTGTGAATTTTTAACCAGAAAAAAAACTTAACGTTCACGGAGAACGGTCGGACGCCATCTTGGCTTAAAATCGTATTTGGACCAGTCCATTATGATGCGGGTGAGTCAGACTTAGCAATAGAGGGCGGGCGTCATGCACTGTGCACACTGCAGTGAAGGTCTTCACATGAAGCCCGCCCTCTGTTGTTGACAAGTGCTAAATCTACCCGTATCATAATGGTCTGGTCCAAACACGGTTTTTAAGCCAAGATGGCGTCCGACCGCTTTCCGTGCAAGTGAAGTTTTTTTCTGGTTAAAAATTCACACTTTTTGTGAAGTTTTTACATTAACTTTATGTTTATATTACAGAACACATATAGTTCTAAAATGTATATGGTTTATTTGCCATTTTAGAGGTATTTAAAACGTGTTGGCGGCGTGTTGGCGGCGCTCTGGACTTGTTGTCGGCGTTGTCGGCTTGTTGTCGGCTTTTAGTAGGACCGTTTTTTGACGGCACGGGCACGGCCGGACGGCAGACTGTCGAAGCCTTTGCCCAAATTCCGGACACTACTACTAAATCGAGAGAAAATATGCAGGGGGCTGCAACAACTGACAAGTTCCTTTGCAACACTTATGTGTTGTCAAAAGCAGCTATGAATGTTAGGCAATGAAGTGCCACCCAGTTAAAGTAAAACAGTGGCGCTGTACTCAATTTTTCGAAGTTTTGACATCTATTCTGTGTGGTGGAGCATGTGTGTGGATAGCCCCATAAATTGGTCCAATCCACTCCGTATCCTTAGCCCCAGCACCACTGATATCAAAACCTTTCGGAAAACCATCTGAAACTCTCCGCATCATAAAACTTACCGATCTAATACTTCAGAAGTTGCAGATAGCACTATACTTGGAATCGTTCACATAGGTATCACAGGTCGGTATCACAGATTTTGAGTAAAAATCAAGTAAATTTTGCGTGTGAATTTTCTCAACTAACGCTCTTTTACCGCTCATGCCGATATGCCGATTGTCCCCCGACCGTGCGCAGATTTTTTTCCCAGGACAAACGTGTGGAACCATCTGCACACATTCGTCCTGGGAAGGAAAAAATACCGGATCCCTGCTTTGTGTACAAACATATGGACAAGCGTCTGGGAACTACAAAGAATAGTTCCTAGACGCGAATAGAAATACTGCCTGACCACTGACTGATTTTGCTGAATGGCCAAACAAAAGGCATCGTGGGATGGAAAAGGGCTTTGTTTTTAAGCCCCTTTTCTCATCCAACTATCACAGTGTCTTTCGGCAATTCAGCAAAATCAGATGTGGGGTAATTGCAGTAAACCATATGATATGAAAATGAGTGCCTGTCTTGTCTGCTCAAGAATTCCGTTTGAGCATGGAGGAGTATTTCGGCACCAAGTATTTTCTTCCTCCATGGTCCGAGCAATGACATGTGTGCTTGATGAGTTTTCCTTAATTTAAAGTTAGTATTTCAGAATTCTGCAAGAGGAAGATTTATAAACTCATTCAGCATGGGAAATTAGTCCAACATCCATACAACATCAAATAAATCCCATAAAAAGTTGCTGCTGGTGCGGATATTTTTTTTGTTCAGATTTGGTGCCATTTATTGGTTTATTTTTAAAATTCTTTTAAAACCATTCCTTCTTCTTTCCTCATATTAGGTCTCGTCCACTGCCTAAAACAAGATCATTAACTTCTGCAGGCTCCTCGTTGTCCAAAAATAAGGAGAATTTACTACATCCCGCAAGCAAATTGAAGAAAAGGTACATTTCGTGTAGAAAATTTGAAAGACAATTAATTTTTTTTTTACAGTTAATTTTTAATTTAACGAAGGTGAGCAAAAAAATGACCATTGTTATGAAAGTAAAAAATCATGTCAAAATCAGGTAAAGTACAAGTTTTTTAATTTTGGAAATGGGCACTTGAAAATGCATGGATTGGTCAGCAGGGTTGAAATTGTACACAGGCCACGGCCAATGGGCAGTAGTTTTAAGCCCCATCTGCTTCCTGCGAATGTTGAGCCACTGGACACTATTGGTAAGTGTCAAAGACCAGTCTTCTTAGTTGGTGTATCTTAACATATATGCATAAAATAACAAATCTGTGAAAATTTTAGCTCAATCGGTCGTCGAAGTTGCGAGATAATAATGAAAGAAGAAAAAAACCACAAGTTTGTATTTCGCACAAAGTTGTGTGCATTAAGATTCTTGATTTTGTGACCTCAAATTCTAAATCTGAGGTCTCAAAATCAAATTCGTGGAAAATTATTTCTTTCTCGAAAACTACTTCACTTTAGAGGGAGCTGTTCCTCACAATGTTTTGTACCTACTATCAACCTTTCCCAATTACATGTACTCGTAATCAAGAAAGGTTTTATGATAATAATTATTTTGAGTAATTACAAATGGTGCCCACTGCCTTTAAACCGCTCTTTTGCTGATTTCACAAAGCCAAAAAGTTCATCGCAAGAAAAATTTTCAGCATCACCATAGTAATTTGTTTTGTAGCATCACACTTTACTTAGCAACTACGATTGATTTGCAGTTACGATCAATCTTAGATCTTTGTGAAATCTGCCCCTGGTCTTGTTTTGGGCCAGTAAACATTTTTAGCAACAAGCCGCCTGTCTTTGGACATTTGGATTCTCCCCGCAAATTTGAACCCTGGTCAGTCAGTACACAAATTATTTATGTTCTGCCACTGTCAGGAGGTGGAAGGTTACGATTATCACAACTAATGGTAATTTAAATCATTGTGTAGCAATCTAGTTTCCTTGGGTAAGAAAAAATGCCACCTACATGTTTTATACACACATGTATGTACTTCATAACAATAAACTTTGTAATTTGCTTGGTAAATGATCAGTGTATCTTTTGTGTATATTTCAGCCAAATTCCTGTGCCAGCTAGATCCACGCCTTCATCCAAAGCGAAATCCGGCACCTCCGTCAAGTCCAAGAACACCCCGTCAGAAAGACCCAAGTCCAGAACAAGAACCGTTCCAGATTTTGCAAAGTTGCACAAATCATGGCAGCAATCATTTAATAAGGTAAAAACATGTATAAAAGCCATGCAGCTTTTCTAAAATGTGAAGCAAATAATTTGGGTTTAGAATGAGTCAGAAGAAAGGATTCTCTTAGAAGGGAAGGTAGGCCCTATACACAAATTCATGTGCGCAAGTGCTTGGCGCCGTGCGCCACTGCTGCGGTGAACTTGTGCCTAATTTTGGACACAAAGACACAAGAAAATCGTTTCACTTTTTATGGAAATTTAATGTCTTCCTCGACTGTCGACAATCTATGTGATTTCTCTGACATGGCTGCATGAAATGAGGATGTACTACATTCTTGATATTTTTTTAATACTAAAATTCTGACAAAATACTCTGCTGATGTAACGCATTTTAGCGACTTATAATATGCAGTTTCCGCGTCTTTTTCCCCTAATTCATCTAAGACAAGCACCGTTTCAAGGTGATTCAGTTTTTATTTTGTTGCAAATATATGTGGTCAGTGATCTACATAAGTAGTATCACAATGTCCTGGCAAGGAAATTGTGTTAGTTGTTGAGGAAAACATTTAATTTCGATAAAGGGTGTAGGAAACATGATTTCCTCATGTCTCTGTGCACAAAACTAGGCACATGTTACCTCAGCAATGGCCGCGGTGCTCAACACTGCACGCCTGAATTGGTGTACACTGTATATGATTGGTAATCAGTCTTTAAATAATTAACGCCAATAAAAACCTCTGGTTATAACAACAAGTAGGTTGGACACACTAGTGGCACATTTATCATGTAAATACAGGGAATGATTTCAACCAAAATTTTTACATAAAGCAAAATTTTTGGACTGAAAAATTATGTGTACACACTGAATGGCAAATTGAGTAACAAATGATGATTTATTAGTAGCAACGTTTTGCATAGCAATTTGCTCTGCTATACAAGGGAAATTGTTCACTGAAATACATGTATCTATAAAAACAAAGGAGGCTGGCTACAACCTACATGCGCTGGGAAAAGGTTGTAGCGTTGATCACAGCCCTCCACCAATAACACTTCTGCACTCTATCTAAATGACAGGCAGAAGCTCCAGCCAAAGTGTGGCAACCATACTCCACTAGGGGACCAAATGCTGTTTTTTATGGTGATTTGTATTGTTACATCACACATTGCCTTTTAGCGATTAAAAAGATTGATACACATCTTATGATCACTCTTTAGCTCTTTGTGAGATCTAGCCCCACAAGGGTGTGACCTTCCTTGAGATTTTGAAATTTTTGTCAAATCTCACCCATGTATTAGGCCTAATAATACAACCCCCCCCCCCCCAAAGTTCCACCAACAAGTAGCTTCAGTTTGGTGGCATTTCCTGTCACAGACTAGAACTGTATCACATTGTTTCACTTAAAATTATTTGTTTTCATCTTTGTCTCTAGGGAAAAGCCTGCAACAAAAAGAAGTGTACAGAGGTAAGTTTATTTAGGTATGTTTTTTAATTAAATTTGAGCTTAATAAGGATATAAGTAGCCTCCTAGTAGGTCTATTTTTAGCAGGGCTCGGGCTCTTTCCTTTAAGCTTGATTGCTGAGAGAAAATTAGATAGACATAGCAGAAACACAACATTTTCAAAACAATATCTCTCTGCAGGTACGTGCGTTTGACCTCACCAAACCAGGTGCAGTTTTCCAGCCCAAATACTTCGATGGGACAACCACGTCATCTGCAACTGAGGTGGATGAAGTGTTTGAGACGGATGAGGGCGCCCTTCACAGTATCCTCAATGAGGGAGTCTCAGCAACGTCCCATCGCAGCGGAAGATCCACCATGACTGGCTTCGGTAGGAAAAATATATCCATTCTCGTTAAGATTTTAGGAACTTTGTTTAAAAAAAACTTCCATGACTTTACAGATCAACATGTCATAATTAAGCAATCAAAATATTACTTTCTAGTGTGGTTTGTGAAGAAAATAATACATGTAACTCTCTAAGACTTGTGGTTGTTTCAGAAAATACCTGGGCCCAATTTTATGGCTCTGCTTCCTATAAGGAAAGAATAAACCCTTGTGGAAGCAGGGAGTACTGCTCTTACCTCAAGCAGGTTAGCAGGGACTTTTTGCTTGTGCGCGTGCATACACCACATTTCTAGGCATCTTTACACAGCTAGTGTAGATGTTTGGCACTTGTAAAAGCGGAGAATGGTGATAGTAAGCGCAGAATTCGGACCCTGTTAATTTTGTATGACACAACATCGATCAATGTGCTCTGATTGTCTTCAGGGAAAACAAAACTGAAGACAATCGGAGCACAATGATCGAAACATGTTAGTTTTATTTTAAACATATCAATATAAACCACAAGGGAAACTGACTGGGTAAATTTTGAAATGATTTTTGGGGTTGAACAAAGAATTGACTAGAGTGGGATTCGAACCAACGATCTCCGGATTAACGTGCCAGTGCTCTACCAATTGGCGGTGTCCCTATTTTGTCAATATCTTTGTTCGGGCGTGCCAGTCAGAAGCCATACAACCGTTAACTGCCGTGTAGCCAGGGATCACACCCAAACTACGATACAACCTGGGAAGCGGCAGCCAGGGGATCACCTTAAGGGGATGCGACTTTTTGTTTCAGATATCAATATAAACCACAAGGGAAACTGACTGGGTAAATTTTTTTTAAACATCTACATTTCTCTGGGCTTAAAACAATCAAACGGTTCTAAAAACCAAAGATATACTTTGCCGTCAATTCTCTGTGACGTTTTTATCTGTTCAAAGGTGGATCAGTGGTCACACAGCCCAAGCCAAGCCGACAAACCCTCGGATCGTTACCAAGAACATTCCAAGGGCGTGCAAATAACCCACAGAACACCAGAGATCCAGTGCAGTTTGAGAGGCACGATGCAAAAGGAGAACAGCGGAGAGAGCCGAATAACCCCCTGGAACAGGAGCAGCGAAGGAGGAAAGAGTCACTGGCTGAGCAGCAACAGGGTAGGTGAATGATAAACAGAACAGCCTCTGAATACTCACAAAGGTTCTCCAGCATACTTTTTTCATTGGTCCAGACTTTAAATGAACATTCATAAATACAGTTTCGCTATTCCTATTGGTGGAGAGCGTGTCACGTGGGGGTGATTAAACGGTTGATAATGACCAGCTGGACTCTGTTTATAACTGGTAAGTCTTAGTGCAAGACATTTCTTGTTACGGGCGATGCGGGCGCTGTCAGTGAGTTGGCTGGCTGTGTGTGAGAGGAAAATGAGAACGTCTTGCACCAAGACTATATACTCACGAACGAATCCGGAAACTGTCGGAAATAGCCATCTCAGTCATAACAGTGCAACACACGGATGTACAGAGCTCAAGCACGTCGGAAACGGATTAAGTTTTACACAGTTTCTTACTTCAATCACTCCTTTTAACCAAAAAGGCATTTATGAGTGGGAATAAAGGAGTAGTGACTCGTTCCTAAACGGCCATTTAAAAACTTGCAAAACTGCCTGTTTTAAATGGCCGTTAAAGAACTCATCGCTACCCTTTTATTCCCTTATTTACTGAGAACTTTTAATGGATTCACAGGGTTTTACCTAGGATTTCTTGAGACCATGCAGAACCCTATTCAGGAATGATTGAAGCTATACTTCCTGAAGTTTGTGTGTAGTAAGAAAGTATTAGCATTTACAAAGCATTTAAAATAACACCACAATGTTATTGAAGTGTAGTACAACTATAGTTTTGGGAAGTCAAATTCATTCACATCCTCTAGTTTCCAATAGACACACTAAAGTGTGAACATTTTGTCAAATCTTTTGGTCACTTTGGTTGGTCGATCTAGTTAAAAAACGGTCCATGTATTATTTCAAATTTTGTGCTCATTCATATTCGGACTAGTTTGGGTTCACTACAGTATAAAAAAAAGGGACGATTTAAGAGTTGTCAAATAATATTTTGATATAGGGGTGAACAAAGACAAATTTACTAGAGCTGGTTTTTCACATCAACAAATTTCTCTTGAAGATTTTTAGGGTGACTCACTTTCTTACCGTGTCTGGGGCCTTTTTGTAGGACAAAAAACACTATGTCCACAGATTGTCATTAAACTTACACGTTTTGAAGATAATGATGGCAGAAAGCTTCACTTCAACTTTTACTTTACTGGGTTGTTGTAGTTTTTGAAGAATGAGTAATATTTTTAAATGGCGCTTTCTACTGTCATCTTCAAACTGTGTAAGTTAAATGTAAATCTGTGGACATTGTGGTCGTTTTACAAAAAGTACCTCAATCCTTTAATATTTTTCGCTGATGATCAAAATGTTTTCCGGCTCCATTTTCAGATATGGATATAGACTTTGAATCTGATGAGGGCGCCCTGGCAAGTATCCTCAACAACACAGGCGCTGACTTCCGCCATCGCAAGACCCCATTAACAAGACAGACGATCGGAACGACCATGGGCGTTGGTCGAACCCCACAGGGTGTATTCTCCGGAAGACCCTCACAGGTATTGTTTGAGGGTATAGAAGTGAACACAAAATTATTTGACTGAGATAACTTCCGATTTATCAGGAATCTCAACATCTTACATACTTTCACTAATTTAAAGGCAGTGGACACTGTTGGTAATTACTCAAAATAATCATTGGCATAAAACCTTTCTTGGTGACAAGTAATGGGGAGAGGTTGATGGTATAAAACTTTGTGAGAAACGGCTCCCTCTGAAGTGCCATAGTTTAGAACTTGAGGTCTCGAAATCAACCATCTAAACGCAGACAACTTTGTGTGACAAGGGTGTTTTTTTCTTTCATTATTATCTCGCAAGTTCGATGACCGATTGAGCTCAAATTTTCACAGGTTTGTTATTTTATGCATATGTTGAGATACACCAACTGTGAAGACTAGTCTTTGACAATTACGAATAGTGTCCACTGTCTTTAAAGCCATTGTACACTTTCGGTAAACAGTATCGCCAAAGCCCACACTTCATGTATCACAACTTCTATATAAAATAACAAACCTGTGAAAATTTAGGCTCAATCGGTCGTCAAAGTAGGGAGAAAATAACGGAAAACCCACCCTTGTTTCCGCACATAACATGTGTTTAAAATAAATCCGTAATTCTTGATATCGAGAATTGATATTGTTTTAATGTTTTCTCAAAAAGTAAACCATTTCATGGAATAATATTTCAAGAAAAGTCTTTTACCACTACCTTCTGTAAACCCTGTAAGTTATTTGTAAATCTGACTGTGAACTTTAAAAAAAAATTCTGTACCGAAAGTGTCCAATGGCTTTAAGGTGAGGTTTGTGGTAGCACGATGTGTACAATTTTGTTAAAAGGCACTGTACACATTTGGTAATTACTCAAATTGTATATTAGCATTAAACCTTACTTGGTAACAAGCAATGGGGAGAGGTTGATAGTATAAAACATTGTGAGAAACAACTCCCTCTGAAGTAAACTATTTTTTGAGAAAGAGGTTATTTCTCACTAAAATAATGAACGACTTCTGGCCAGAAGCCTATCTGAAAGCACACTATTTGTACAACAAGAGTGTTTTTTCTTTCATAAAGGCAACTTCAATGACCAGTTGAGTCCAAATTTTCACAGGTTTGTTATTTTATGCATGGGATACACCCAGTGAGAATACTGGTCTTTGACAATTACCAAACATGTTCAGTGCCTTTAAAAGTGTTGGTTCTGAGCAGAACCTTTTGGTCGACTACTCAAAGTTTTGATCGGTAGGCTCTGACCTTCTTTAGAAGACTTCTGAGCGCCCTGATTGAAACATTGTGTTGTCAACCACATGTTCTAGTCGGAACCAACACTACTCAAAACGTGATTAACACATGGTGAGCATCCTGATCGAAACATTGTGTTGTCAACCACATGTTCTAGTGGGAACCAACACTACTCAAAACGTGACTAACACATGGTGAGCATCCTGATCGAAACATTGTGTTGTCAACCACATGTTCTAGTGGGAACCAACACTACTCAAAACGTGATTAACACATGGTGAGCATCCTGATCGAAACATTGTGTTGTCAACCACATGTTCTTGTCTAGTATAAAACAACCATAGAGCTATATATATTGACTAGAGCGCTAACTTGCTCCGCGTTTTCAAGCCACCCTGAGCGCAGACTTGTTTGATGTGTTGCGTGACTACGGAACGATTTAAATTTTTAGAGAACACACATTGCCGCAATTTTTAAAACTCAGCATGTGCGCCTTTGTACGCGACTGCCAGTCGCGCACGTACGCGCTACGAAAACGTAAGTTTGACTTGATTGACAGACTAAAAAAAGTATACGTGCCTTTTAAACATGACGCACATGGCGCTCGCAGTTTTGTACGCTCATCAGCAGATTGTGCATTCACATTTGCTGCATTTTATGGTTCAATGAAAAGAACAAACGCACTATCATGCAAATAGCCGTACAATTGCCGTACAAAACATGGATGCGCCCACACGGCTTCAAAACCTTAGTGCATGTATAATGGGGTGTTAGCGCTCTAGTCAATATATATAGCTCTATGGAACCAAAACTACTCAAAAAGTGATTAACACGTGGTGCTTCTGCAAACCTCACCGTATAATATTCCCACCATGGAAAGTTTCAAATTTGTTTTATTCATATTACAGGGCCCTTTGAGGACATCCATCTACTACCAGAGGCCCCGCAACATGAACTACAATCGCGTATTTACAGACTACAAAAACCTGCTTTTGTCTCGACTGAGTCTTGCAGCTCCTCCAGTCTCAAGCAAACCTCTTACATTTGACCAGCCAACTATACTGCAAGAAAAAAGTAAGAATAATTTATTAGCATTTACATCAACAACTCAAAAGAACATAATCTACCTGGGAAGTATATACAAAATACCAAATATACATTGATACCTCTCAATGCAATGCCTGAAATCCTGTATAAATAATACACATTATTATCATAATTTATAAATTTTGCTCCTTGCAGCCTTACCACAGTCGGGAAGCAAGGTCACAGGTCAAGCGTCTGAGGTCGTAGGTCAGTCCAATCTAACAAAATCTGCTGCCAGGAGGGTTAGAACACCAGCTACAGTAAGTAACTCTGGTTTTTGATTTTTAAACATAATTTGTTGATTTTGGAGGTTTTTGCCTTTGCAGTACCCACACCTGACTCCATTGGAGTTGATTTAAAAAAAGGCGATGGAAATTAAAGGGTATATATGTAGTTGCATGCAAGCTGTGTTTATTTTGTGCCAGGTCAGCTCTGACCAATAGAATCTGAAACACAAACACGGATTTTGGAAAATGTTAAGTCATTTAGTGAAGAGATTGTATATGAGTGTGAAAATCCTATCGAGTATCAATGTGTTTGATTGTTACAGGCGAGCCGTGTACGGAATCAGCGTTTCCAAGCAGCAATTGGTGCTCAGGACACGACCAGCTCGCCAGCTCTGAGAGCTCCTCCCTCATCCTTGAGGAAAGCTACAAGCACGCACAAGGTATGTGGAAGGAGAATTATACAAAGGCCCTCTTGTTGCTGGAATGCAGCCATGGGTATTCGCTCGGCCCCAGCGGCCAGTCTATCCAGGACCGCTGGGATGGGCTAATCGCTTGCACAGATTCTTGTTCAGGAAGTTCGTCATGCGTACAGTGCATAGAAATATGGTGCAGTGTGAGTGTGATGCATGACGGGACTGCGCATTATTAAACCAATGTGTGTGCATGATACAATTGCCCATCCCAGCGCCTTTGGTTAAAGAAAGGCACTGGGGACGAGCGAACCATGGGTACTGGTGTATATGGCCAATTTCACTCTAATAATAATAATAATTGCCAGTTTTTGTGGAGCACTTTTCACACCGGCGAGCTTCTTAAAGTGCTTCCAACATTGTTATCCCTGGCCCTTAAATCATTCCTTAAACCATCTCAGCTCCCTGGGGAGTATACAGCCTGTACAACAATTATTTGTGCTACTCGACTAAACCAATCACAAGAACCATCTCTGCCCTCGCAGATACCATTTACCCCTGGGTGGAGAGAAGCAATTGTAGTTAAGTGTCTTGCTCAGGGACACAAGTGTCGCAACCGGGATGTGAACCCACACTCTGCTGCCAGAGCTTGAGTTCGGTTCTCTTATCTACTCAGCCACGACACCCTGAACATCTGACATCACACTGTGAGGCTCGTGAATTAGACCAGACATCTGGGCCCAATTTTATAGAGCTGCTAAGCACACAAATTTTCCTAGCATGAAATTTCTTCCTTATTAAAAACAGGATTATCACAAAAATTTCAATTTGTTGCATTTTCCATGCTACTGGTATTCAGCTGTTGTTTGCTTATCCTGAAAATCATATGGATATTTGGTTGGTAGTCCTGTTTTTATCAAGAAAGAAATTTCATGCTAAGCAAATTTATGCACTAAGCAGCTCTTTGAAACTGGGCCCTGCTGTGAGCCTACTTCAATCCGCACCCACAGTCACTCTTCACCTGCATTTATTTCACCTAGAGACCCTACACACATTTACAACACTACATGCAAGTACATGTACTGTATACATACAGTGCACACAACATGCAGACGACCGAAAGTAAGCTTTCCATATTTTGAATGGTCCGAGGTGCTGTTTGTCACCTCAGACCAATCAAAACTTAAAGGCCGTGGACACTATTGGTAATTACTCAAAATAATTATCAGCATAAAACCCTCACTTAGTAACGAGTAATTGGGAGAGGTTGATAGTATAAAACATTGTGACAAACGGCTCCCTCTGAAGTGACGTAGTTTTCGAAAAAGAAGTGATTTTCCACGAATTTGATTTCGAGTCCTCAAGTTTAGAATTTGAGGTCTCAAAATCAAGCATCTGAAAGCACACAACTTCCTGTGAAAAGGGTGTTTTTTTCTTTCATAGTTATCTCGCAACTCCAACGACCAATCGAGCTCAAATTTTCACAGGTTTGTTATTTTGTGCATATGTTGAGATACACCAAGTGAGAAGATAATTTTTGACAATTACCAATAGTGTCCAGTGTCTTTAAAGATATGGAAAGCTTATGTCACTGCACGTTCAATCAATGAAATCATTGTATCCAACAAAATCACTGGTTCTGTAAAAACCAGTACTTGTCTTGCGGAAGACAGGGGACCAGTCTACATTCACTGTAGATTTGGTAGCTTGCTGACCAATTTTGTGAGCAAGATGTTAGTAGCTCGGAAAAAAAACCTTGGCAACCCACCTGAATGCTTAATTTATGCAGTGTTGGCTTTTGTTTTTTTCCAGGAGGGAAAGGCTTATTCTGTAAAATGGGCTGATGTACTAAGCCCCCCTGCGGAAAGATTAGCTGCAAACCCATCCAAGGTGAGCAAAAAAATGACCCAAACCTTTGATTGTATCGTTGAAAAACCATTCTCTCTTTTACCGAATTTGTATTTTTTAATGCCCATTTGTGCTTTTAAAGTTTTAACTGCACGTATAGTTTTATAATTTTATACTGTAAGCCATAGTTTAATAATGTTCATCTGTAATGTCCTTTTATATTGTCACTTCTTAAATTGTGACATCAGTAATTTAGTTTACTTTTTTAAAAATCCATTAGGGGTGCTACTTTTTTTTCTTTTCTTTTTCTCTCTCCCAATTGTATGTGCATGTTTTTGTTTTCTTTACTGTTCTTATTGTCTGTACTTGAATTTTTACCTGTGAAATTAATAAAATGTATGAAATGAAATTCATATCAGATGCAATTCATGTAAATATTCTTCCTACTTATTGTCTGATTCCTGATTTTTTTAGCCCTCAGAAAAATTAGCAAAATTTGTTTTAAAATAACCTGAAAAGTATGTGATTGTAGATCAGCCCATGTATTTTCCTTTTTTTTTAATGGCCAAATGTCATGCCCGTGAATTCTACACTACTTGGAATTTCAGATGAAATAATTACCCTGGATGCTAACTGCCATTACCATGTCAGCCTTCTTACCAAAGTATGACACTCTATTTAAAGGCAGTGGACACTATTGGTAATTGCTCAAAATAATTATTAACATAAAACCTTACTTGGTAATGGGGAGAGGTTGGTAGTATAAAACATTGTGAGAAACGGCTCCCTCTGAAGTGCTATAGTTTTCGAGAAAGAAGTAATTTTCCTCAAATTTGATTTCGAGACCTCAGATTTAGAATTTGAGGTCTCGAAATCAACCATCTAATCGCACACAACTTTGTGTGACCAGGGTATTATTTCTTTCATTATTATCTCGCAACTTCGACGACCGATTGAGCTGAAATTTTCATAGGCTGGTTATTTTATGCATATGTTGGTATACACCAAGTGAGAAGACTGGTCTTTGACAATTACCGATAGTTTCCAGTGTCTTTAATGCTTTTCCATCTGACTGATTCATATGTCATTTTGTATAGGATGAGTTGGCGACTACGCTGTTTACCGATGAGGACACACAGATCCTACAACCTGACACTCTGAAGCCCACTGTGATTGAACAAGAGAGTCTCCAAGCAGCTTGTCTGGCTAAACAGAATGAGATCCAACATCTGGAGAAGCAGGCAGCAATCCACAGGACCGAACTTGAGGTATTGTCTTTTTGGTGAAAATGTTTTAAAGTTATCATTATACAGTTAGGGATGACATTTAGAGTGGTGATTGTGGATGCTTATTACACAGCTTCCATCTTTGTCAAGTGACTCAAAGACACTGGACATTATTGGTTATTACTCAAAATAATTGTAACAAGCAATGGAGAGCTGTTGATAGTTTAAAACATTGTGAGAAACGGCTCCCTCTGAAGTAATGTATAGTTTTTGAGCAAGAGGTGCTTCTCCCTCAGATAATCAGACTTGAAGCCTTTTATTGTGCATCTGAAAGCACACAAAATTTGGTTTCATTATTCTCTTGCAACTTCAAAGACCAATTGAGTCTAAACTTACACAGATTTGTTATGTTTATATATACATGTTGGGATACACAAAGCGAGAATACTGGTCTTTGACATTTACTAAATGTGTCCAGGGGTGGATTCCACAAAAGGTTAAAGGATAAGTCTTATCTCCTTATCCTAACTTATGACTAGCCTTAAGTTTTGAATAACTCCTAGGACTAGTCCTAACTCTTTGTGAAATTGACCCCTGTGCCTTTAGGTAACAAATGTCAGTGCTAAAGTCTTATTCTTTTTTCATGAATTTGTACCAGACTGATTAGCATCCAGTCTCAGTATAGTTTAATTATATGAATTAAAGGACTATTGCTCAGATGTCGGTTCTATTTTCTATTTTGATGTTGTCAGGAAATGAATGAAATCGAGAGACAGCTGGAACTGGAGATCGAAAAGCTCCAACTAGATGGCTCCCTTCTCTCGCCATCTTCTGGAAGCCCTGGCGACAGGACAGACGTTGATAACCAGCTGGATAAAAAGCAGATCCTCTCCAGTCCAGATGCATCCTACCTACATACACAGCAGAACTTTCTGGATGTACAAACACTGAGGCAAGATCATTTCTCAAGGCCTGATTTTAACTCCTTGCAAGTTCCATCTGCCATCAAAGAGGGAGTATCAGAAGTCGCTACCTCTCCGATAGAAGTAGCTGCCCAGAGTCGGTCTGCTGGTGGAGGAGCTCCTTATCAGGGCAGCCAACACTTTGTACCTTCATTTCCTGTTAATGAAATAATAGCAAACTCGGCAACGGACGCAACAGCCAGAACTTTAGTCGCTGGTAGACCATTCAAGGTTGTGGATGTCCCAGAGAAACCATTTGGTGGACTGAGTCTGGTGCCGGAGGCAGAAGCGAAAGGCAAGATGGAGGGTGCAAATTATCAAGCAGCACTTAGTCAAGGGTCAACTGTCTTGTCAAGAGATTTCAGACCTGAAATTCAAGGTCAGGATTGTATTGGAAGCCAGAACCAAGATGTGTTCAGGACTAGCGGACAACAAAGAAGTGGAAACCAACCCCACATTCCTAGCAGAAACTATGATCATGGGACATCCTCAAATCATTATGTGCAAATGCCAAACAAAAAAACTGACCTGCTTTGGTCTGATTCTGGTCAATTTGTCAAAGCTTTCTTAAATCAACCTATAGCCTCGAATCAGTTTGTGAATCAAGGCTTCCCTTCCCACACAAGCAGCACTAGTAATCATGGAAACACATTTCCATCAAGTATTAGCAGTTTGTCAAACAGTCTTCAAACCCCTCTGAGAGATTCCCAGTTGAGCAGAGTTGGGATGGCCCTGGAGTCCTTCAAGGAACCATTCAATCCTGGCAGTAAGGAGCAAGCGGAGGATTTCATGGGAGACCGCCCGTCTACTTGGATGTCTTCCACCCCAGCCCAAATTCAAACACCTCATGCTGTCAAACCCCATTCCATGATCAAACAGCTGGCCTTAAAGCAGTCATTGCCTTCTTCAAGTCTTCCTGGAAGCCAGCGGGTCAGTCAACACAAGCCCCCAATACACACTCCCCTCGCTATGAGAACTATGTCTATGTGGGACAATCAGAAACCCGGCACTTCTCCTGTCCAGTTTGTCTCCCCAGTTGGAGTTCGTTCAGGGCAGATCTGTCAGAGAGAAGCAGACCAGGAGCGCACGGCTGAGATGCACCATCCCATTCCTGCACAGCCTCAGAGGGACATACCGAATGGTTATCCCACTTCTGCTACTGCTGCGACATCCAACCCAGGCAACAGCGTCACTCATCTCCAACCAGCTGAGTGGGTAAAACCAACAAGCAGCTTGAAATCAACAGGCCAAGGGTCATTGTCACTTGGCGCAGAGTTGCTGACAAGCGGGGGTGCTGCTGCCTTTTTGAAGAGTAAGATGAAACCACTTTTGTCAGGTGAGAATACTTCTGGGTTTTTTTTTTGGGGGGGGGGTGTGTTTACTCCCTGTCAGATTAAAGTAAGCTATTTCACTTGCTGTTACAGACCAGGAGTTTCCATGGCAGGAAAGCTTTATGAAAGAACTTCCTAGATTTGGCCACAAAAACTCTGAAACTATTGATCCTTTTCACCCATTACGTGTGTTTACATTGAACTACTTGGGTCGTTAAACTTTAATGGATAAACAGTTAATCTGCCTGGGGCAGGCAGTAGCCCTACTGGTTTGTGCTTGATCCAATTAAAGATGCTATGTCAGATTTTTGGCCGATTTGACCCAAAAATTGTATTTTGATGGGGGTCGAGACAGTTACAAGCTTTCATTTGAGCCATTGCTCGAAAAAGTCCGCCAATTATTAGTAGCAGTGAAATAAAATTCACTCAAAAAAAAATATTTTTTTAATGTTTGGGGCAAAACATCTGACATAGCATCTTTAAGCCCACTGTTTGGAGGTGTTTCAGATGAAATGGATGTTTCAAAGGAACTGAGCGTCTTTCTTTAAAGCCATTGGACACTTTCGGTAAACAGTATTGTCAAAAGGCCCACACTTCGTGTATCACAACTTATTATAAAATAACAAACCTATGAGAATTTAGGCTCAATCGGTCTTCGGAGTCGGGAGAAAATAACGGGAAAACCAACCCTTATTTCCGCACGTTTCGCCGTGTCATGACATGTGTTTAAAATAAAATCGAGAATTGATAATTGTTTAAAGTTTTCTCAAAAAGTAAAGCATCATGGAATAATATTTCAAGAGAAGTCTTTCACCATTACCTTCTGTAAAACCCTGTAAGTTATTTGTAAATCTGTGAACTTTTGAATTTGTTTCTGTTCCGAAAGTGTCCAATTGCTTCAAAGGAACTGTCCCACAATAAATTTGAAAAAATTTGGACAAGGCATTTCTTCATGGGAAACAAAATGATGTGACTACCCACCATTGCAGCCATTGTGAAAATTGTCTCTCGGAAGTTCCAGACTTACACTATTTATATAGAAACCCCTGTCATCTTTTTGAAATGATTGATCAAATGCAGCCAAAACAGACCAGCTCTTCCAAGAGGCGTTGCTGGACGAGGAGTGCGCCCTCTATGCCTGCCGTCTACCAAGCAAGTTCAGTCCACGCATTGCAGAGGATCGGCTGTGCTTTGACCCAGTTGCTAAGATTTTAATGGACGGTGATGACATGGTAAGAGAAATATCTTTGCATTTTTTGGGGGGGCAGACTACTGCATCAGTTTAAAAATCCTCATAAAATAATCCGATTAAGCTGTCTTTACATGTAGGCTCAAAGCACTGGTGTTCCTGAGGCCCGAGCACAAGTGTTTCGTGGGCCATACGCACCGATATCCCAAAGGCCCTAGACACCAGTGTTCTGTAGTACCTTGGACACCGATGCTCTACTGGCCCGAGGCACACGTTTTCTGTAGGCCTTAGACAACAATATTCTCTAGGCCCTATAGGCACCAGGGTTCCTAAGGTCTTGGACCCCAATGCTCTACTGGCCCTAGGCACCAATATTCCATAGGCCCAAGGCACTAATGTAATTTCCCTAAGGCCCTAGGCACTACTATCCCATAGGCCCTAGGCACTAATATCCCATAGGCCCTAGGCACTAATATCCCATAGGCCCAAGGCACTAATATCCCATAGGCCCAAGGCACTAATATCCCATAGGCCCTAGGCACTAATATACAAATATTGACTGCTTCGAGTGCTATGGTTAAAACTATGACTCCCGAGGTGATCCCCGGAGCGTTCTATTTTCCCGAGGCGAAGCCGAGGTAAAATAGAAAGCTACGGGGATCACCGAGGGAGTCATAGTTTTTAACCATTGCATGAGTAAAAGCAGTCAATATTTGTTTTATAACACCCCAAACATTTCTAAATACTGTACTATTATTATTAAGTTACAGACCTGAATGCTACAATCCACGGACGAGGCGAATACAGATTGCAAACACTTTTACTGTGCTGCATGTAGTGTCGTGCAATCCGAAATGGTTACAGACTATTAATTTATCATCCTCGTACACGCAACGGACGTCTGGGTACTGCACGCCGTGTGCTAGTCTTCGGACTAGCGCATGGCAAACTGACGCACTATCACACGGCCGTCGTCTAGCAAAACTAAGACATGTCATGTGACGTGCTCTAAACCAATGAGCAGGCAGAATACTTGCAAGGGGTGTTATAATATCCCATAGGCCTTAGGCACTACTATCCCATAGGCCCAAGGCACCAATATCCCATAGGCCCAAGGCACTAATATCCCATAGGCCCAAGGCACCAATATCCCATAGGCCCAAGGCACTAATATCCCATAGGCCCAAGGCACTAATATCCCATAGGCCCTAGGCACTACTATCCCATAGGCCCAAGGCACTACTATCCCATAGGCCCAAGGCACTAATATCCCATAGGCCCAAGGCACCAATATCCCATAGGCCCAAGGCACTAATATCCCATAGGCCCAAGGCACTAATATCCCATAGGCCCTAGGCACTAATATCCCATAGGCCCAAGGCACTAATATCCCATAGGCCCAAGGCACCAATATCCCATAGGCCCAAGGCACTAATATCCCATAGGCCCAAGGCACTAATATCCCATAGGCCCAAGGCACTAATATCCGATAGGCCCAAGGCACTAATATCCCATAGGCCCAAGGCACTAATATCCCTAAGGCCCTAGGCACTAATATCCCATAGGCCTAGGCACTAATATCCCATAGGCCCAAGGCACTAATACCCCATAGGCCCAAGGCACTAATATCCCATAGGCCCAAGGCACTAATATCCCATAGGCCCAAGGCACCAATATCCCATAGGCCTAGGCACTAATATCCCATAGGCCCAAGGCACTAATATCCCATAGGCCCAAGGCACCAATATCCCATAGGCCTAGGCACTAATATCCCATAGGCCCAAGGCACTAATATCCCATAGGCCCAAGGCACCAATATCCCATAGGCCCAAGGCACCAATATCCCATAGGCCCAAGGCACCAATATCCCATAGGCCTAGGCACTAATATCCCATAGGCCCAAGGCACTAATATCCCATAGGCCCAAGGCACCAATATCCCATAGGCCCAAGGCACTAATATCCCATAGGCCCAAGGCACTAATATCCCATAGGCCCAAGGCACCAATATCCCATAGGCCTAGGCACTAATATCCCATAGGCCCAAGGCACTAACATCCCATAGGCCCAAGGCACCAATATCCCATAGGCCCAAGGCACTAATATCCCATAGGCCCAAGGCACTAATATCCCATAGGCCCAAGGCACTAATATCCCATAGGCCCAAGGCACTAATATCCCATAGGCCCAAGGCACTAATATCCCATAGGCCCAAGGCACTAATATCCCATAGGCCCAAGGCACTAATATCCCATAGGCCCAAGGCACCAATATTACATGGACCATATGAACCAGTGCCTACTGTGCATGTGTTGGATAATTAATCCAGCCCCGTTCCAACTTAAATAAACATTTCCCATAAAGGCAGTGAATAATTTTGGCATTTGATTAAAATTTTGTTTTATTTTTTCCCCACAGCATTTTGTTCCAATTCAAAGCAATGGAAATGTGTACATTTCATCTCCCATCGGTTCAGCATTTAACATGTACAGTACCATCTCTAGTTGAGCAAAGTTGGATCAGTGTTGGATTGAGAAGATTGGGCGTCGAGGCTTGTTTCCCAAGAGCGTGGATTTACTTGGTGTGTCTGCTGCTACCAAGCATCATCTAAAGTCTCTGTCTGCATAGTTGACACTTCGCACACTTAGACACGAACCTATCCTATCCACCATTTTGGGATTCAAAATGTACACATTGAATTGACTCCTAAGAATGATGAAATGGTAGGCACGTTGTGCTGAGGTGCCTTTTGCATTGTGCAAGGAGGTAAAGGAACACGTTGCCTTGGATCGGTTGAGTTGGTCTTTGGAAAGCGTTTGTTACCATTTGTTATAAATTGCATAAGATTAAAAAGTAGAATATAATGATCCACACAAGTATCACTCGAAATTGCGTGGTTTTCCTTTTACCTCGTCGACTAACACGGTCGCCCATTTATCGGAGTCAAATTTTTGACTCCCATAAATGGCCGACCGTGTTAGTTCGCAAAGTAAAAGGAAAACCACGCAATTTCGGGGCATATTTGTGTGGATCATTGTATTCTACTTTTACAACATCTTTCTAACCTTATGCATTTTATAACAAACAGTTACAAACGCTTTTCAAAGACCAACTCAACCGATCCAAGGCAACTTGTTCCTTTAAAGACACTGGACACAATTGGTAATTGTCAAAAAACAGTATTCTCACTTGGTGTATCTTTAACATTATTTGTGTATAAAGTAACAAATCTGTGAAAATGTTGACTCAATTGGTCATCAAAGTTTCAAGAGACTATTTGAAAAAAACGCCCTTGTTGCCTAATAAAAGGCTTCAGGCCCGAAATATTTTATTATTTGAGTGGGAAAAAAACTATGTAACTTCAGATGGAGCTGTTTCTCACAATGTTTTATACTATCAATAGCTCTCCATTGCTCGTTACCAAGTAAGTTTTTATGCTAACAATTATTTTGAGTAATTACCAATAGTGTCCAGGGCTGGATTTCACAAAGAGTGAGGACTAGTCTTGTCTTGAGTTACTCATCCTATGTTTGGTATCCTTTAAGTTTTTTATATCTCCTAGGACTAGCCTAAGTTCTTGTGAAATCGACCCCTGTGCCTTTAACACATAGAATTGTAAATTGTTTTAGTGTACATAATTGTATTATATAAGGATGTGTACATAGCAACGCTTTGCAAGGTATTAAGTGAGGTAGACACTAAACAAGTGTCGGAAGAGTGAAATCATTTCATTTGTCAAATTTTGGAGTCCCATTTGAATTACACTTAGGCAATGGCCTATGTTGCCCTAGTATTGAGCTTGGTGCCCCTCCAAAAGTTTCAAATCGACTTTTAGTATTTTCCAGTGCAAGTGCCCTTTGCAAAATTTTGACTCAATTGGTCATTGAAGTTGCAAGATAATGAAACAAAAACACCCTTTGTTAAAGGCTTCATGCCTGAAATTATTTATTATTTGAGTGAAAAATAACTATGTTACTTAAGATGGAGCCGTTTCTCAAAATGTTTTATACTATCAACAGCTCTCCATTGCTTGTTACCTAGTAAGTTTTTATGCTAACAATTATTTTGAGTAATTACCAATAGTGTCCAGTGCCTTTAATGCATAGAAATGTACATTTGTCAGTGTATATATTTGTATAATATAAGACTGTGTACATAGCATATTCTTTGCATGATATAATTATAATAATAAGACTTGTAATGCGCACATATCCACCCTGCAGGGTGTTCAAGGCGCCGTAAAAACCAAAAACAAAGAAAAACAGACACAACAAAATTAGTTCTTGAAAACCTGTGGCATAAGATAAGTTTTGAGAAGCGATTTGAATGTTGCAGTACAAAGACAAAGATATAAATAGAGGTAGACACTAGACAAGTGTCATAAAAGTGAAGTCATTCCGTTTGTCAAATTTTGGAGTCCCATTTAAATGACACTGAGGCAATGGCCTATGTTGCCCTAGTATTGGGCTTGGTGCCCATCCAAAAGTTTCCAATCGACTTTTAATATTCTCCAATGCAAAGTGCCCTTTGCAAAATGAAAATGGCCTTGCCCTCTAAACAATGAAATTCCAGGCCTGAAATGAATTTCTGGTTTCTTCAGTCAGTATAACTTTGAGCTACAGCATTGTAAAAGAATTCTATTCCAGTAGCCTGTAAATCTGTAATACCACAATTTAATTTAGGGTTAAATAAAATTATGTGACAACTAAAAATGTATTATATTGTACAAAGTATTGGAGACAGATTTTGTTCAAGTACAATATGTAATTGTGTACAACATTCACTTATCGTGATATCATTTTCCAGTGAGTTGACCAACCATTTTAGATCATTCAATTGCACAGGTTGTGTAGGGTGGCAAAAACTGAGTGTGTATGATGTAAAACCATATACTGTATGATATCATATTGCAGGCTGGCTTAAAGGCAGTGGACACTATTGATAATTACTCAAAAAAATAATTAGCAAGTAACCTTACTTGGCAACAAGTAATGGGGAGAGGTTGATGGTATAAAACATTGTGAGCAACGGCTCCCTCTGAAGTGGAGTAGTTTTTGAGAAAGAAGTAGTTTTCCACGAATTTGATTTCGAGACCACAGATTTAGAACTTGAGGTTTCGAAATCAAGCATCTAAAAGCACACAACTCCGTGTGACAAGGGTGTTTTTTCTTTCATTGTTATCTTGCAACTTCAACGACCAATTGAGCTCAAATTTTCACAGGTTTGTTATTTTATGTTTGTAATGAGATACACCAAGTGAGAAGACTGGTCTTTGACAATTACCAATAGTGTCCACTGTCTTTAAGTCCACATGTCATTCAAAACCACAAGCATTGCAATGGATGAAATTGAATGGTCTGACTGTAGGAGGGTTGACCGTGTACCTTGTTGTTGTCATCCTGTACCACAGTGGATGATATTGAATGGTTGTGACAGTAGCAGGGTTGGATGTGAGCTGTGTAGATGTATAAAGTAGGATTTGAAACTTTGCATGGTGGAAATACAATATTGAAAGGTTTGCGGTAACACCATGTAATGACTATCTCTAAATGAGTCGGGGTGGTTCTGAAACCAACGGTTCTTTTCAGAACCACCCCAACTCATTTAAAGCCATTGGACACTTTCTGAACAGAACAAAAATTAAAAGTTAACAGATTTACAAATAACTTACAGGGTTTACAGAAGGTAATTGTGAAAGACTTCTCTTGAAATACTATTCCATGAAATGCTTTTCATTTTGAGAAAACATTAAAACAATTATCAATTCTCGTTATGGAGATTAACAGATTTATTTTAAACACATGTCATGACACGGCGAAACGTGTGGAAACGAGGGTGGGTTTTCCCGTTATTTTCTCCCGACTGCGATCACCGATTGAGCCTAAATTTTCACAGGTTTGTTATTTTATATATAAGTTGTGATACACGGAAGTGTAGGCCTTTGAACAATACTGTTTACCGATGTTGTGCGATTGCTTTAAAGATTGTCATTACATGGTGTTACCGCAAACCTTTCCATATTATATAAATGTAGATCACATGATATTATGTTGCAGGCTTGTATATCATTCAGAACCATGTGGATGGTATTGCCTGGTCAGACAGTACGAATTATTAATAGGAACAATGCAATGTAAATCAAATATTTTAAATGAAATTTTACTGTGGAAAGTATCTAGAAATGTAAATAAAATATTGTATCAAAATGTCTTTGTAAGGGTATTAAACAGTATTGATAAGGATAAAACACATCATTTTGTAAGTTAAGTTTGGAAGCTTACTGATTGTGAAGTTCATAGTACATCCATTTTTTCCCCAGTGAAATATTTCCCTCTCAAATGAAGTCACTGAGAAAACTATCTGAAAACTTTTTTTTTTTAAACAGCTTATTCGGTAGCCCCAACCAAAATTGAGGACACTGTGTGAACTGTAAATACTGCATTTTTGCTGAAAATGTTTAAAAAAAATTTGTTATCCTTATTTGCGTCACGATTAGCCGTTTTGAGGTGTGCTGGACATGAAGAGTGTACTGTTTGGTTTTGATGGATACAGACAAGTTTACCCAAACCTATTCAGTGTTGTGTCCACCATAATTATCTCAAAAAGGGTTTGACTGTATAGCCCTGACTTTTTTGAATAATGTATGGGACTATTTTCTGCTAGTATATTTCGCCCTATCAATTCTGTATAATACCTTAAAAGCGACATTTCTGATAACTGATTCAAGATTTTTTTTCCCCCCCAATGAAATACATTTGGTACATGTTGTAAATCCATTAAAAACAAGTTGGTTCCAGTTAATAGAAGACTTTGGTTGTTTGCTGAAAGTCATAATATGCCAACACTATTGAGAACAGTTTGCCTATACAGTGCTAATTATGTCTAGTCTGCTACTTTTCAGAAAAAGGGCTGGCGTCAAAATCCACATGCTGTATAATATATTGAACTTTTGAAAAGCTTTCTTTGGATTTGATGGACTCACTTTACAAACTTTTATTTGCTGTAGTGAAGAATGCATGTGCTTTGATTGCTGTAAGAAAAATAAACTGCGAACGAAATTTTAACTTTTGATCTGTTTTTGACTGTTTTTAAACAATGTTTGCTTTTTCTACGGGAGGCGGCCCGCCCATGTGCAAAAAAGTGTTAAAGAACATAAACGTAAACGCAAATGATGATGATAGTAGAAAGCATCCATCGAAATATTTATTTATTATCTGAAATTTTATATTTTGTGAGAAATAAATAAAACCAATTTCTCGTTTGGAGTTCATCCTCGCAGTGAACGCTTTATTATTATTATTTTTTAATCAATGACATGCAAGTTTTAGTGTTGCTGTTGTTGCCAATGTTCCGAACTGCTTGACAACTAAACACTTTAGATTCATTACTTTTTAAATAAAAATCGTTTGGCGGGAATTGTCAACAGTGCCCTCTAGAGGATTGTACGAGAAAGGGGGCAAACTGTTTAGTATGGCTCTCTGAAAACGCTTCGTTACCGATTGGAATAATGTGATTGGCGTCTGGGTGTCGTACAATGACAGTATCGTGTTGAAATTTACAGTAAACGTGCTTTTTATTGCATTGAAACGGAACAGCTTTTACATTTTCTTTACTCTTTTTCTCGTTGTGAATTTATTTTTATCAAGATGGCGAAGGCGGATTTAGACAAGGTTTGTTGAAAGTATACATTCGGAAAGTATCTGAAGCTGAGTTAGGGAAGCAGCAAAATTAATGCTAAAAATGTTGCGGTCGAGTTGGGTCACAACATCTTTGTGTACTCCTCAACTTGTCAAGTTTTATGTCCCTTTTCATTGATTTTACTTAATATGTTGTAGACCTAAGTACTTGGGACTTGGTAGAGTGACACTGTCTACTTTGTTTCAGTGGAAAGATTCTCGTATAAAAACATACTGCCACCACTTTTTCACTAAACTAAGTTTTATAAAATTGTAAATATAATAATTAGATATTATTTTGAGTAAATTTTATAATATTATTTAGGCCTATAGATATTTTACAATTTACTTTATATCGGATGAAAAATTGGTGGCGTGATACGTAAACTTTACCCTGAAATGTTTCCACTTGCATCTCTTCAACTTCAACATATGGTCATCAACCGTTATTCAATTTGAAGAACACACAAACAATGCAATGGTCAATGCCTAAACACTAAAAACCTGGGGTGGGTTTCACAAAGAGATAAAGGGTCACATTGCCTTGGATCGGACGAGTTTGGTCTTTGAAAAGCATTTGTAACCGTTCGTTAAAAAATGCATATGATTCGAAAGATGTTTTAAAAGTAGAATATTATAATGATCCACACAAGTATCACTAGAAATTGCGTGGTTTTCCTTTTACCTCTCGTCGACTAACACACTCGGCCATTTTTTGGACAAATTTTTGACTCCCATAAATGGCCAACCGGTTAGTTCACAAAGTAAAACCTTTACTAAAAGGAAAAACACGCAATTTCGAAACAAATTTGTGTGGATCATTTATTCATTGTTTTATACTTTTAAAAGATCTTTCTCTAACCATATGCATTTTATAACAAACGGTCACAAACGCTTTTCAAAGACCAGCTTGACCGATCCAAGTCAACGTGTTCCTTAAAGACTAGTCTAATCTCAAATTAAGACGAGTTAGGGATCTCCTAGGACTAGTCCTAACTCTTTGTGAAATAGACCCCCGGCCGCTCAGGCTTGCCGTCCAGTATAAAATTTGTCCCTTCTAGTGTAGCATGCATAGTTTCTAGAAGTACATGTATGCTAGCATAGCAGCAAGTGCTATGTCCATTATTTTCTCATGGATCCGTTACCATCACCACTCCAAATAGATTCAGATTTAAATTTTGATAGTAAAAATAATAAAAAAAACGCTCTGGCGAGGATGGAAGATGTCTTTGACCCTAGTTGCGATAACGTAACCCTCTGGCCTGGCGGCCGTCGGGAGGAGGGTTACGTAATCGCAACTACTTTGACCCTTGCGAGAGCGTTACAGTTAGTGTAACTAGGGCCATGATTCAATGTTATGTGTTTAATGTTGTGTTAATACATGTAGTCAATAACAAATGAAAACGTAGCAGTCGGATTCATCATCTTTCTTTTTTTTGACTCGTTCATTATTTGTTCACTTACAGGTTGAAGACTTCAAGGACAAACTCTTGGCAGAGGTAAATTTTTGTCCTCTTTTTCTTATGATATTTAATTTAACTGGGAATAAGCAGATATTATGCTTGTTATTCCATTTGGTATTGGTCACAGAGTGATTTTTGTCAGTATAATGCTGATTTGTAGGCACAGTTATAATAAAAAAAAGGATTAGGCCTAAGTCTCTTTGAAACTTTCAGCCGAAAAACGACCAACTTGCTGGGAAAAGAATGACGAACTGCACATTGTGTTTGGCACTATGGCTATGCCTGAGCTGTGAAATGCAATAGATAATAAGCTTGGGCGATATCACGATATTATCGAATATCACGATACTAACTTGGAAACGATTTCGATATCGGATCGATTTGTTTTTAATCGAAATATCGATATATCGCGATATATCGCGATATCAATTCAATATCGCAATATCGGGATGTATTTTCTAGGTGAGACATCTTGCACCCCATAGGTTTGGAGTAAAACCAGAAGAATAGGTCATTAGAACACCTCTCTTATGCTGTGACTGTCTCTTCTACAACTTTCACTTGGAGTTAGAAGGCTGATGATGTCAAATTTAATTAATCGCGATTATATCGAATATCGCGATATATTATCCGCGATATATCGTGAATAAAATAAATCGATATCGCCCAAGCTTAATAGATAAAAAGGGGAATCGTGATGGATTTCTAACTAGTTCTTTGTGGTTTTGTTTTTAATTCAGGCAGAAAAACTCGTCCACAAAGTTTTCCCTTTGAAAATTGTTGAGCTGACTGAAATGCATCAGGTAAGTTTAAACCTCTTCTTTCTGTTCTTGGTGTTTCTCGCTTTAAAATATTTTTTAAGAACATAGGTAGACAGTTTGGGAACTGTTGGCATTATAACAACTTAGAACAGTCAATTAAAGCCATTTGACCCTTTCGGTACAGGAAAAAAAAAGGGTTCACAGATTTACAAATAATTTACAGGGTTTACAGAAGGTAGTGGTGAAAGACTTCTCTTGAAATATTATTCCATGAAATGCTTTACTTTTTGAGAAAACAGTAATACAATATCAATTCTCGATACCGAGAATAACGGATTTATTTTAAACGCATGTCATGACACGACGGAACGTGGGGAAACAAGGGTGGGTTTTCCCATTATTTTCTCCGGACTCCGACGTCCGATTGAGCCGAAATTTTCACAGGTTTGTTATTTTATATAGAAATTGTAATACACGAAGTGTGGGCCTTGGACAATACTGTTTACCGAAAGGGTCCAATGGCTATAAGTCCAACCCGAGCCTGATACTTCCTGGAGGCAATAAAGGTGATCGCCTCCATGCCCTCAGGCCATTGCCTTGGTTCCAGTAGACATTTGCAATTTTCTCAAAGGGTGCCCTTTACCAAGGAGTCGATGCCTTGGTGCCCTTGCCATTTCAAAATCAAAGCCGATTGAGAGGGTCTGAAAACCCAATCAACATAGTGCCCCTAGTGTTATTTGAACTGGGGTCCCCAAGGTAGAAAGCCAGCAAAGACACCACTATGCCGACCCGTCCGCCAAAGATGAATTACATTTGAAAAATTTCCTACATCTTGGTTAATTATGTTTTACAATTTTAACTTCATCTTGTTTTTCTGTCTTACAGTCGGAAATGCTTGCCCGTGAGAGAATGTCGTCTATTCACACCAAGCTGAACATACCAATACCAGAGCCCATCATGCTCAACAACAGTGATGTAAGACTCTTCAAATACCTCAAGAAATTCTGCCCTTTTCGCCGTTATAAAATAAAAACCTACAAAACCTCCTACATACAAGGGCCAAATCTGTAAGATGTTGTTAGCTTTGCCCCTCGTCGCTATTTTCTATCCGTTTTAATAGGCCAGTTTAATAAATGTTACTAACAAATTGTTTCTGCCTCTCATAACAGCAACTATGTTGGGAACCAGACTAAATGATTCTGCCGCAGATGACATTCACTTCATCGCATAATAGTGCTTAATAAGCTTTGATGTAGAGGTAAAACAAAATTGTACTCTAAACTAATAAACAAAATTCTTTATTTCTTTTCAGTTGCCGGACAGAAAAAAACGGAAGATTGAGGATGGTGGAGATTTAAGTTTGGTTCAAGGTCAGTAGTTACATGGTTCAATAAAGAAATGGATCTGATACTTACACAGGACTGTACGCTTCGTTTTTGAAAGGGCAAGGGCACCAAGGCATTTTCTTCTTGGTAAAGGGGACCTATGATGAAATTGCAAATTTTTACTGTAGCATTTCAAGGGCACCAAGGTAATGACCAGGGGACACAAAGGCAATCGCCTTCGTTGCCCCCATGAAGTATCAGGCCTGCTTCAATACGTAGCTCCACATACCTTGCTGGAAATAATATTGAGCGCTTCGATGCGCCCCTAGGGGTGTGATAAAGCGCTTTATAAAACCAAGTAGTATTAATACTATTATTATTATCCTCATTTTCCTCGGAATAGCGTCCTGATCCAGTATTTATGCGTTTCACATTTTTTATTTACTAGGGTTGGATAGGGTTACAGGCGTCTGTCTCCTGAAAAGGTCAAAACATTACAGATGCCACCAGGAATAGGCCTATGTAATAAGTAACTAATATATGTAGCTCTTTGTTGGCGGTACAGACGTATCCCCTTACTTTTGTTTGAGCACTGGCCTGGTGACCAGTCTTTTCCTTTGTCTTTTTCTTCCATGTGTTTTTTAACATGTGTTCTGCGCCTTTAAGGGGCGCAATATAAATTTTAAATAATTATTATTATTGTTGTTATAATTAGGGTCCAGAGTGCTGGCTCTACCAGACGGTCTAGCGCCCTGTAACAAACATCTTGTTGAGATCATCAACATCTTGAAGCCCAATATCTGTCTGATGATCGACCACATCATAACACTCAAGATGTGGATCCAGCTCCTCATTCCCAGAATCGAAGACGGAAATAACTTTGGCGTCTCAATTCAGGTGAGGCCTTTATTAGCCAAACTTTCCGATACTTTTTTAACCAATGTCGACCGCCCCTTGTTTTTTTTTTGTATTTTCGGTGGAAAATATGGACACAATTCTTGTGGTGAAATGTTGCTGTTGTAAATGAAACCATTACAATGATAATTTCGAAGGACAGCAATTCTTTACTGTAGCTGAGTAGCTGGTCTTGTAAATAAAATCCCGGTCCAATAAAGCCTACAAGTCTAGCGTTCTTGTTGATACTCCACCCTAAATCCCGCTTTATACTTCCTACGAATACAAGGCGAATTTTCGTGACGCAATAATCAGTACGTGCTCCCTTTCAAATTGGGACGCAATGATATTTGCTTTGCACAAAGCATTTACTATAAGAATGAACTGGGCTTTATTCAAGCCCTGCACACTTCTGGTATTTCCCCCCGTACTTCAATACAATGATGTACACAGTCAAATAGTATGTTTTTGCATGCCAGTGGATTGCAGGTGCATGCCCCTAGACCATGCCTCGACTTTTAGAGAAACTCTTATAGGACCCTTTAATCTCGTAGCACACCCTCCACATTGCACCTTCGGAGCGAGTCTCTCTGTTTTCCCGATTGTAAAATGTTTTTCTTTGTCCATTCCAGGAGGACACGTTAGCCGAACTGCGGCAGGTCGAGAGCGAGTCAGGAGCCTACCTAGACCAGATATCCAGGTACTTCATCACTCGGGCAAAGCTCATCAGCAAAGTGGCCAAGTACCCTCATGTTGTAAGTACTTTCGTAAGCTTTGAACAAATTACATCAGAAATGTCATTGTTTTAACTGAGCATAGTAATAAAATAAAAAATTATGTTGTTTTTTGCTGTCTTAATAGAAGTTTCATGAGGATTCAGACAAAACATTCCTATCGGCCGTCGCCCGACGATCGCGGATAGATAATAGGAATCCAGTTTCTTGGTTGTAATTTGAGGACTATTCGGTTTATTTAAAGGTATCGGTGCCTCTTGCGGATATCCGGTTAGGTCAAAAACGGTATTCGCGGTTACGGTTAGGAAAAACTATTCGCCATTAACCGGATATTCAAATTGTTTGCCCAGGCCTAGTCATGGCCTAGCGGTTAAGAGCACCAGATTCAAACCCTGGTGTCTTTGATCAGCTGAGTGTGGATTCAAGGTCCAGTTGTGACACCTGTGTCCTTAAGCAAGACACTTGACCATGATGCTTCGTCCTTTGAATAGGACATAAAGCCATTAGTCCTCTGTGATGTGTAACGCGCGTAAAAGAACCTAGTGCACTTATTGAAAAGAGGAGGAGTTCGTCCGGTATTCCTGGTATGATTAGCAGCATATTGCGCCACAGCACCTCGTAAACCATTACATGGTGCTGTGTATAGGAGTAGGTCTCTTAATTAAAATGTAGTCCAACATACCTTGTAGAAGTGTCACTGGTCACTGAGTGACGGATATGCACGCTATATAAGAAACCAATATTGTTTTCATCTACAAGCGTCTCCAAGCACTTATCAATATTTATTATCTAGACAGGTTTTGTGAAGTTTTGGAATTATGAGAACATTTATGTAACACCCTATAGGGGTGTGTGGCGCATTCAACAGCTGCTTCCAGAAACCTCGGGCGAACCCCTTTCTTTTTTTCTCTCTTTTTTTGTTGCCTTACACAAAGCACATTCATACCTCCCTTTGGTGATCTTCCTTATCTTCATGGTTTCTTGTCACATTTTGTCTTGTTTGTTACAGGCTGTTCTATTACTATTGTTATCTGTTCATTTTTGCTGTGTTGTCATATTTAGCCTTTGAGGAAGACTCTGCTAGGGTTGAAATATCAGGGCCCAATCTGATAGAGCTGCTAAGCACAAAAATTTGCTAAGCATGAAATGTCTTCCTTGATAAAAACAGGATTACCAACTAAATTTCCAAGTGATTTTCAGGATAATCAAACAACAGCTGAATACCAGTAACAAGCAATATGCAACATATGGAAATTTGGTTGGTATTCCTGTTTTTATCAAGGAAGAAATGTCATGCTAAGCAAATTTTTGTGCTTAGCAGCTCTATGAAATTGGGCCCAGGCCATTAAATTTTGTTTGCATCTAATGAAAGATTCTTCCATATTCATGTGGACTACTGAATACAAAAAACAGGAACAGTGACACAGAAATTCCTGCTAAAATGGTCATAGACCTTGGTATGTTCGCTTTTGTGTTGTTGGTACACCTATATGTATTCGTCTGTCTGTGTTGTCCCTTGTCTTTGTCTTTGTTTGTGTTCCTTGGTTGTATCATGTTTGTCTGTCAATAGGTTAGGGCACAAAAGCATCTCGCTTAACCTTTTCTTCCTAAATGTTGTCTTTAATTTGCTGCTTATTATTGAACCATTGTGTACCTAATATATCAGACCTCATACTATATTGCTTACTTTTAAAGGCCGTGGACACTATTGGTAATTTCTCAAAATAATTATAAGCATAAAACCTTTCTTGGTGACGAGTAATGGGGAGAGGTTGATGGTATAAAACATTGTGAGAAACGTCTCCCTCTGAAGCGCCATAGTTCGAGAAAGAAGTAATTTTCAACGAATTTGATTTCGAGACCTCAGATTTAGAACTTGAGGTCTCGATATCAACCATCTAAACGCACACAACTTCGTGTGAAAAGGGTGTTTTCTTCTTTCATTATTATCTCGCAACTTTGACGACCGGTTGAGCTCAAATTTTCACAGGTTAGTTATTTTATGCATATGTTGAGATACACCAACTGTGAAGGCTAGTCTTGACAATTACCAATTGTGTCCACTGCCTTTAATTTTGACATAAATGTGCGTTATTGTTTTGTATGACAGCATTGAAATAATTGTTACTGTTACTCTTGACGAAAGATCAGAATGTCCACGTTGTCACCGTTTAAACAAACTTTTGTCTCCACCATTTGTAGGAGGACTACAGACGGAGTGTTTTCGAGACTGACGAAAAGGAATTTCTTAATTTGAGGTTGACGTGCGCCGAGCTCAGGAATACATATGTAAGTCTTTATTTATTTATTTAAAAACAATCTTCTTGTGAAACCCTTCTACTGTCTGACCATGATACTATATTGCAGGTTGGTATAGTTAATCTGTCAATCAAAACCACAGTGGAAGATATTGAATGGTCAGATGGTAGGAGGGTTGACTGTGTACTGTATAGATGCATTGACCATGAAATATCATATTGCAGGTTGTAATAGTCTTATCTGAAACCACAGAGAATTATATTGAATGTCACAAACACTAAAATGTGTAATACCAGAGCGTTTTTTGCTAAAAGCAATACCACATCTCATGAAAATTTGTGTGCAATGGTTAATTATCCAAATGAGAAAAAAAGTACATATGAGGGTGTGTTTAAAGGCAAAGTTAACCGTTGGTGTTTTTTAACTGTTCCGATTGTAAATTGTTTCGCAGAAGTAGTAAAGTGTTGATAAGTTGATATGCAATTTGTTTTGTCATCACACAGCTTTCCGTGTATGATCTGATCATGAAGAATAAAGAGAAGATAAAGAAACCCAGAAACAGCAACGCAGAAACCCTGTACTAGAGATCCACCCAGTGGAATGGGTAATTTATACATATACCCGAATGGGTATAGGAATAAAAAGAGGATTCAGCAACTATATACCCAAATGGGTATTGGGATAAAAGAGGGGGATTCAGGCACTTATCACCCTGTACCAGAGATCCACCCAGTGGAATGGGTAATATAAACATTTATAACACCCCTTACCAATATTCTGCCTTTTCATTGGTTTAGAGCGCGTCACATGATATGTCTTAGTTTTGCTAAACGACGGCAGTGTGATAGTGCATCGGTTTGCCGTGCGCTAGTCCAAAAGACTAGCACACGGCGTGCAGTACCCAGACGTCCATTGCGTGTACGAGGATTATAAATTAGTAGTCTGTAAACATTTCAGATTACATGACACTACATGCAGCACAATAATGTAGCATTCAGGCTGTAACTTAATAATAATAGTACATGTATTTAGAAATGTTTGGGGTGTTATAAAACAAATATTGACGGCTTTCACTCGTGCAATGGTTAAAACTATGACTCCCTATGTGATCCCCGGAGCGTTATATTGTTAAAATAGAACGGGAGTCATAGTTTTAACCATAGCACTCGAAGCAGTCAATATTTGTATAATACCCAAACATACCAAATGGGTATGGGGATAAAAGGGGATTCAGTCACTGTTCATCCTTTACTAGAGATCCACACAGTGATATGGGAATATATACATATACCTAAACGGGTATGGGGTATAAGGGGGGATTCAGTCACTGTTCATCCTTTACTAGAGATCCACACAGTGATATGGGAATATATACATATACCTAAACGGGTATGGGGTATAAGGGGGGATTCAGTCACTGTTCATCCTTTACTAGAGATCCACACAGTGATATGGGAATATATACATATACCTAAACGGGTATGGGGTATAAGGGGGGGTTCAGTCACTGTACACCCTTTACTAGAGATCCACACAGTGATATGGGAATATATACATATACCTAAACGGGTATGGGGTATAAGGGGGGATTCTGTCACTGTACACCCTGTACTAGAGATCCACCCAGTGGAATGGTTATATATACATACATACATGTTTACCCAAATGGGTATGGGGTAAGGAAAGGGGGATTCAACAAACTCAACCCAGTCCTGGAGATGCACCCTGTGAATTGGATTGTATAAACCCAAGTGGGTTCTGAGGGGGGGGGGGGGGGGGTGGGGGGGACACATTAAGGTGAACACCCTATACAGTAGATCGGATCAGTGGTTGGGTAACATACATAGATACCCTATTGGGTTCGGGGTGAGGGGAGGGCAGAACACAGTTGAGATCCACAACAGCCAAATAGATGTGGTATGGGGTAAGGGTGGGAGGGGGAACAGCAAAGTACACACTGTTAAAAGTACTGGAGATCCACCCAGTGGAATGGGTACTCGTGCTATTGTACCCAAATGGGTGTAGGGTAAGATGAGGGGGACACATCAATGAACACCCTGTACTAGAGATCCACCGAATGGATTGGGCACTGTAGACATAATACCCAAATGGAAAGGGTGTAATTGTTACCCCTGTCTAGAGTTCCGCATAAGGAATGGGTAAAAACCTTATCCTAAATGGGCGTAGGGCAAGAAAGATTGAGGGACCAAAGATTTGCCGACATCCTATGCTAAAGATCAACCTAAAGAGTGGACCCTTCAGGAGTGTTGGAGGGGGAGGGGGCCTTTATAAGATAAATTTAAGATCCACCAAAGAAGTGTGCGTTAGTCTCGAGTTTAAGGGAACTTTAAAAGGCAGTTCTTTGTTGTTGTGGGGGGGGGGATATCTGGAATCTGTTTATTCTAAAACTTCCTTTCAAATAATGTTGTATCTCACAAACGTTTTCTCATTATTTTTTTTCGGTTTCGTTTCACTTGTCTGTGGTGTGTTTAGCTTCAATTTTGCGTTCCAATGAAGGGATAGAATGAATGATGAAGTCAAAATTGTTACTTTCACAACTATTGGAGTCGTCTGTATTAGAGAAAAGGAAAACCTTTTTTTCAAAAATGATTATGAAATTTTTCTGAAACCAGTGTAAATTAAAACTGCAGTGATCCAACTGTAAATAAATGTAACATGTTTTGGGTATTAACGTATTATTTATTTTTTAGACCAATGAGGAATTGGATACATAACTATTGTATAATTCCACACTAGTTGGGGGAAGCTGAATTGCAAAGGACGCGGATACGTGTTCGAGCCGCAGTCATGCATGGATGCCTTTTAGACAACTGAGCACAACTACAGGTCAAAAGAAAATAGAGGGCCCTGAGAAATATTAATACTGTAGTGAAAACACCCCCTTTTCACTATGATGGTACAACTATGTTGTTCAGTGCTCAGCTTCCTCCCCTGTGGAGGATGTGGACTAGTCCAGGTCAGTGACTGTTGAGATTGACAGCTAGCAGGCCCCTCCTATCTTTTCAATTTGTGTTCCTTTGTCAAACTTTACATTCATGCCTCCACCTGTATACTTTGTTGGCAAAACCCATCGGACCAATTCCTGTTGTTCAGACCTTGATGTGACATTTGTAATGGGCCATTAGTAACATTCTTTTCCATGAGTGACATTTCTTTAGTGTTAATTTCACAGCACTGGTCAGAGAATACTAGACTGGGTCGAGTTAGCTTTTAGGTTGCTGCCAGGCAACAGTTTGTGTGTGGAGGGCTGATGAGGCTTGGCATACTGGGTAGATGATCGATGTATGTATTTGTATGCGCTGCATGCTAGCTTTGATTTCATGTAAGTTTCCTTGATTTCCTTGTGACAAACAAAGCACAACTTTTCTCACGCGAGGCCTTATCCAGGAATTGAACCAGGGCCACAGTCAGTAGTGAGAGGCGAGCGCTTTACACACTATGCCAACCATGCCGCCCTGTTTTGTTTTCACAAGAATACCAATAGAATTCACGAGTGGAATTAACAAGAAGCGACTGCTAATTGATGGCAGTTTCTAGTGGAGGTTGTGTGGATGTCGATATGTTGACTAGACAATTACAAAATACTCTCTATCTATGCTTTAAAGGGAAGGTACACTATTGGTAATTGTCCTAGACCAGCGTTCTCACTTGGTGTATCTCAACATGTGCATAACATAACGAGCCTGTGAAAATTTGAGCTCAATTGGTCATCGGAGTTGGGAGAAAATTATGAAAGAAAAAACACCCTTGTTGGACGAATTTGTGTGCTTTCAGATATGAATAAAAGACTTCTAGCTAGAAGTCTTTTATTATTTTAGTGAGAAATAACCTCTATTTCAAAATCTAGGCTACTTCAGTAGGAGCCGTTTCTCAATGTTTTACATCATCAACAGCTCTCCAATGCTCGTTAGAAAGTCAGTTTTTACGTTAATATTTGTTTTGTGTAATTACCAATCGTGTACCTTCCCTTTAATAGACTTTTCTGGTATTATTCACATCACTTTTCTGGATTTTCCCATGGGGCAATCCATAATCCGAAAACCAGAATAAAGTAGGAAGAAAGTCATTCCTGGCGCTGGTGTATTGATTGCTTCATTTATGTAAACTTTTGACTGTTGAAAATGTTGGGGCTAAAAAAAAAGGAGAATTCCGCATTTTAAAAAAAATTATAAGCGATAAAAAAAATATTATTATTTATTATTTGATATATATATATATATATATATATATATATATATAATATCAAATAATAAACCACAAGGGAAACTGACTGGGTACATTTTTAAATGATTTTTTTAGGATTGAACAAAGAAAAATTGACTAGAGCGGGATTTGAACCAACGACCTCCGGTTTAACGTGCCGGCGCTCTACCAACTGAGCTATCTAGCCCTATGTTGGTGGTCTCCCAGTTTTGTCAATATCTTTGTTCAGGGGGTGCCTGTCAGAAGCCATTAAACCGCAAACTGCCGTGTAGCCAGGGATCACACCCGGGTAACGATACAACCTGGGAAGCGGCAGACAGGGGATCACCTTAAGGGGATGCGACTTTTTATATCAGATATCAAATAATAAACCACAAGGGAAACTGACTGGGTACATTTTTAAATGATTTTTTTAGGATTGAACAAAGAAAAATTGACTAGAGCGGGATTTGAACCAACGACCTCCGGTTTAACGTGCCGGCGCTCTACCAACTGAGCTATCTAGCCCTATGTTGGTGGTCTCCCAGTTTTGTCAATATCTTTGTTCAGGGGGTGCCTGTCAGAAGCCATTAAACCGCAAACTGCCGTGTAGCCAGGGATCACACCCGGGTAACGATACAACCTGGGAAGCGGCAGACAGGGGATCACCTTAAGGGGATGCGACTTTTTATATCAGATATCAAATAATAAACCACAAGGGAAACTGACTGGGTACATTTTTAAATGATTTTTTTAGGATTGAACAAAGAAAAATTGACTAGAGCGGGATTTGAACCAACGACCTCCGGTTTAACGTGCCGGCGCTCTACCAACTGAGCTATCTAGCCCTATGTTGGTGGTCTCCCAGTTTTGTCAATATCTTTGTTCAGGGGGTGCCTGTCAGAAGCCATTAAACCGCAAACTGCCGTGTAGCCAGGGATCACACCCGGGTAACGATACAACCTGGGAAGCGGCAGACAGGGGATCACCTTTAAGGGGATGCGACTTTTTATATCAGATATCAAATAATAAACCACAAGGGAAACTGACTGGGTACATTTTTAAATGATTTTTTTAGGATTGAACAAAGAAAAATTGACTAGAGCGGGATTTGAACCAACGACCTCCGGTTTAACGTGCCGGCGCTCTACCAACTGAGCTATCTAGCCCTATATATATAGTCCTTTATATATATATATATATATATATATATCAAATAATAAACCACAAGGGAAACTGACTGGGTACATTTTTAAATGATTTTAGGATTGAACAAAGAAAAATTGACTAGAGCGGGATTTGAACCAACGACCTCCGGATTAACGTGCCGGCGCTCTACCAACTGAGCTATCTAGCCCTATGTTGGTGGTCTCCCAATTTTGTCAATATCTTTGTTCGGGGGGTGCCTGTCAGAAGCCATTAAACCGCAAACTGCCGTGTATATTTTTTATAGCCTAGTACATGCCTGTACAAGGTACAACTACAATAATGTAAAATAAGCCTAGTACATGCTCACAATGCACCTTAGAGCATAATTAAACCTCAACATTTTCTAGGGTACCATTGTGGGTCTTGTGTCCCGTGGCATTTCGGCTGCCTCACTCCGCACTTGCGTTGTGCCTTTGAAAATGTTCCTCTTTTTTTTCAATGGGCAGTTGCATGCCTGCTGGTTGCTTCACACCTGCATGAAAGTGCCTGTTCAAAACGACACACACACACAACTCTGTGTTGCAGTCACTGTGTGGTATTTCTTTGTTTTGTACACTTAAATCAAACCATATTCCTCAACACTAAATAACACTGTGTGGGCATGTGTAAGTCCACATAGTGTTCCAAGTCCTTACATTATGTGGACCTCTTTTGTTCTCAGGTCAACACTTGTACTCTTATTATATTCCTTGATCAACGCTGTTAATATAACTGTGTGGACATGTGTAAGTCCACAGAGTGTTTAAAGTCCATACATTATGTGGTCATCTTTTGTGCTCAGGTCCACACTTTGTATATTTTGTTTAAGACAAGTAATAAGCAAGGCAGTTCATGACAAGGACTTTTTAAAAACATCAGTTTATTTGTTTAATTTATACAACACTTTCGTATAAAAAATCTCAAATAAATTGCAGAACACATTTTTTGCATAAAATTTTGCATAAAAACGAGGTCAAAGGTACATCTGGTAACATTCTGCCAGGCAGGTATCTGGCGTTATTCAAATGTGATGTCAGACGTTCAGGCTACCACTGTGATTGTGAACTTATTGCGTTCCCAGAAACCCCTGCATCGAGCTGCTTGTCTCTCTCAGCTTGAACCCCATTGTGGCCTTGGTTGACCCTCGACCTCAGCTGAGATGTGCGTTGACCTTTTACCTGCCTTATACCACTAGTTGACATTGATTGACCTTGCTCTGAAATAGGCGCAGACCCCAGGAAAAGGCCTTCAAGAAACTGTGGTACAGAGAAACAGTTTTGAAAGATAAACATTTTACTACATTTGAATTTATAAAAAACACTAAGTCATTTGTTTTTTGAACAAGTTGAGCAAGTAATGATTGTATTTTACATGGACATTTTTCAAAGCAAAACTTTGCGGAAAACTAAATATGCATTGAAATAAAAACAGAATGACTTGAGAATTTGCTGAGGCAGGCCAAAGCACTGAGCTGACTAGCTTCAGCTATGGCTGTTGGTTTCAGCTGGTATGTTGGAGTATAATAACAAACAATTTATAAGGCGCACAGTATCTGGAATATTACCATTCAAAGGCGCCAGATGCTAGCAAGCTTACAAATTGAACAGATGAGACTTAAGGTTGTGTTATAATGTTAACAGATCATCAGGTGTGTCCCTCAGCTCAGCAAGGAGTCCCAGTGACGCGGTGCGCAGCTGGAAAAAGCACGGTCTCCGTAACTTGCCTGACAAGTTTTGGGAACAGAGAGTATGTGTGATGCTGATGGCGATCTAAGGCCTGGTCTGATGTTATGTTGCTGTAGAAGATCTGTAATGCAGCAAGGTGCTAACCCATGGAGGGCCTTGAATGTGAGAAGCAAGATTTTGAATTGTATTCTATGTTTAACAGGAAGCCAGTGGAGATTATATAAAATGGGTGTTTTGTGATCGGAAGATTTTTGTCCTGGTGAGTAAGCCGGCAGATGCGTTTTGGACTTTTTGAAGACGGTTCAGTGATTGCTGAGGGAGTCCTGTAAGTAGACTGTTGCAGAAGTCCAGTCTTGATGAGATGAATGTATGAATGAGTTGTTCAGCTGTATGAAGTGAAAGTGATGCCCTGATTGCCGCTATGCGACAGAGTTTATGGTGATCTATCTGCAGTCAAAGGTGACTTTGCCCATGACTGCGGCTGTTTGCTTCATCAGCCATGTTGGAATTTGGCAGTGATCAATTCATACGAGTCCTAAATTCGGATGGGACGTAAAGCCGTTGGTCCCATGTGTTGTGTAGCGCATGTAAATGAACCCAGTGCACTTATCAAAAAGAGAAGGGGTTCGCCCCGGTGTTCCTGGCTGTGGCTGCTGTGTGCGCCGTAGCACCTTGTAAACCATTATAAGGTGCTAACTAACTGGGTCTCAGAACTCATCACTGCAATAACCTATCTTTCTGAAAGTTTGTATATACTCAGCGCCTTGAGTACCTTGTTTGGTAGATATGTGCGCTATATAAGACTATGTTATTATTATTATTAAATTTGGTTCTCCTACCTGTTGCTTGTCGGTGTTTGGAGGATTCAGTCTGTCTCTCGAACTACTCCTCTCTATACTGGTGCTTCTGGCTCTACGAGTCGAGGGACTAGATCGGACGTGGCTCTGGCGTCCCCTGTCTCTCATCGAGCCTGGCGATCCCCCTAATTGATGGGATTAAAAGTTTGAAAAAAATATTGGTCTCTGCAAATAAAACTCTGTTTCCATATCAGCGTTCTCACTTAAACGTGGTCCACTGGACAAACGCTAGTTAAAATACCTAAAGGACCAACCAAAACTAGTGGTCTGGTTGACTAGATCGGTTTTGGAAGGCATCACCATTTCATTTGAAAATTGAACTCGTACAAAAATTCAAATAATAAACCACAAGGGAAACTGACTGGGTACATTTTATAAATGATTTTGGGTTGAAATTCTAGTCAATTTTTCTTTGTTCAAGCCAAAATCATACAAAAATTGTCAAACTAGTGAAATGACAAGCAAACTGGTCCCGAGTACTTATTAAATCCCACATGGCTTCTTTTTAAAACATGCATGTACCCATGGCTTGGAGGTAGGTTTTTGTCAATGTTCTTTGAGGCAACAGTCTATGATTTCACATAAACAAGACTGCCTTTTCCACTCCAAATGTCCCGTTATTGTGTCATAACATGTCAGGTTTCCTGTATCTATTAGCACTTATGTATACCGATCCCTTTTATACCAACAAGGAGCCAGACTATTTTCCTACCTTCCAGCCTCACTTTGGTTACATTGATTCGAATGGAGAAAAATCACGATTGGTTAACAATATTGGAAGGGTCTTCCCCCACGAAAAAAATATGCATTTTGAGGGAGTGGATAAGTATACCCTACCTGTAGGTAATGGTGGTCTTCCACTTGACGATGACGGCACCCCCTCTATTTCTAATGGAACAGTCCTATTGCCCAGACTAGGAGCACTGCTACTCTGCTGTCGGCTGTTCCCAATTGGGGTCATAACACTCTCCCGTCGGAGGGGAATTGATGGGGCACTGGAGCGGTCAACGAGGGGCTGGGATGGGAGAGGTGGTTTCCTATGGGATGTAGCCCTCGGAGGAGGTTGTCTAGCTTGTGCTTCCACCGCCTCCGGCAGCGTCAGCTTCTCAAGTCTCATGGGAACATGGCTCGTCTTATCTTCAAAGCTACCAGATAGTTCTGAAATGTCCTCATCTTGTTGCAAAGAGGATGAGGCATGCTGCTGATGAGTTCGGAGGTAAGAAGTCCCTCCAGACTGGTCGTGAAGATGCGGATGTTGGGGTTCCCACTCAGTGTTAGCAATTGCTGTTGCACGTATCGCATCAAAGTCTAACGTCAACCCAGCGCCGTTATCAATGCCTCCGCTATTGACGCTCTGGCCCTGATTGCTAAATCTCCTTGAGAGTGACGGTCTTCTCTGCCTCTCTCCAGAACTACTTGAAGCACTGGATACAAATCAATCAAAACAAATACATTTTTGTACTCCTTCATTGTACTTTGTAATGTCTAGAATGGAAACCTCTATAGGCCGTGTCACACAGGGCAATTTTTACAGGCAACCTGGAGGCAACCAATTGCACTACGTCTTAGAAAACTGGGTCCAATTTCATGGCTCTTAGTAACAAAGAATCAGTGCTTAGGAAAGGTGGGAATTCAGAGCTTATGTTAAGCGTATTTCATGGGTTAGTCATGCATTTTCGGCCTCGTTGGATATGGGACGCAGAAGCGCTATATTTTTCCGTATTCCACTCGCGCTTGTGTGATAATTTATGATGTTGGTTGTGTCCCTTTTTAGTCAGCCTCTTATGCTTGAGCATAAGCATACTCCATGTTTTTAGGCATTCTTTGCTTTACAAACTAGCGCAGAAATTCGGAGCATGCACAGTTATCCGACAATAGCGATTGTAAGCATAGAATTCGGCGGTAAGCAGAGCCATGAAATTGGGCCCTGAATAACCAGGTTATATTGGACTGAGTTTTACCTCTGTGGCTGTTTCCTGGAAGTGATGCCAAGACCAGTCAGGGCAAAAGTTGAAGCTAATCCCTCCACATCTTCATTAGGGGCCCTCTCAACAACTCCAAGTCTTCCTCGGAGCCTACCCCTGCTCCCCGCATCACCAGATCTGTGACAAAATAATTTAAAAAAAAAGATATTGACAAAATGGGGACATTGCCAACATGGGGCTAGATAGCTCAGTTGGTAAGATAAGAGCGCCGGCACGTTAATCCGGAGGTCGTTGGTTCGAATCCCACTCTAGTCAATTCTTTGTTCAACCCCAAAAATCATTACAAAATTTACCCAGTCAGTTTTCCTTGTGGTTTACATTGATATCTGAAACAAAAAGTTGCATCCCCTTAAAATGATCCCGTGGCTGCCGCTTCCCAGGTTGTATCGTAATTTGGGTGTGATCCCTGGCTACACGGCAGTTAACGGTTGTATGGCTTCTGACTGGCACCCCCGAACAAAGTTATTGACAAAATAGGGACACCGCCAATATAGGGCTAGATAGCTCAGTTGGTAGAGCGCCGGCACGTTAATCCTGAGGTCGTTGGTTCGAATACCACTCTAGTCAATTCTTTGTTCAACCCCAAAATTCATTTCAAAATAAAAAATACAGCAAGTCAATAATCTAATAGATGTTAAATTTGCACCTGGGATAAAGTATATTCATCTTGGTTTTACCCATATACACCGACGTATACTCTGGGCTAGAATTCACAAAGCACTAAGATTCATTGTAAGATGAGTTGTCAGTATCACCATAATGATTTGTATTTGTGACATTACACTTTACTAAGCAACTACGATTTATTTGCAAATCGTAACTCTTTGTGAAATCGGCCCCAGTACTTTCCTGAGTTCTGTGAAGAAAAAAAAAACCTTCAAAGTGAACTAAATCACTGTATCTCATAAGCATGAGGAAACCTGAAGCGAAGGGTGTTTGTTTTTTGAGCAAGAAACACCTACTCTTTCACTACCGTGAAGTGAGTTCTTGATTGGTTTCAACATTAGGACTAGCTTGCTAGATTTTGGTGCTGTTAGTAAAACAAACAACGAAAAAGAAGACAAACCTCCCTAGTCTGACGGCCGTCACCCCGATCCCAGGGATCTCCGATGCAGCAACCCCATTGGTTGATTCTTTGACGCGTTGACTCTGACTGGTTGAAGTTGTTTCTTGGTTTGGTGTCCAGACGATGCTTCCGTCCACGGGGCACGTAGGATGTTGATGAAGGAGCCATGGATCTATGCATGATGCATGGAACTTCAAGAACAAGAACAAAATCAAATGTCAATCATACTTTATCAAGATGTGGAAAGACGTACGTTTCTTTTTGAATGGAAGTTTGAAAGAATGTCCACCAAAGATACTACAATTAGACCAGGCATGACAGGTATTGACTGTACCTCTGTCTGTGTGTGTGACGCCACACAATAACTACAAGCTGAATGAAAAGTACAGTTTCTTAAATCTGAACGTTGTAAACCAGGGGCGGATTGCAATAAAACAGTCTTAGTCAGCAGTCTAAGACCAGTCAGTTATAGCCGGCTATCTGCCTTAGACGGTCTTAACTTAGTCAGTCATTAAGCCTGTTGCAATAAGCCAGTCTTAGATAAGTCCGCGAAAAGTAATGAAATACGAACAAATGTCCTATATAATACTTAGCACTCTGCAGGCACTGGCGGTACAACATTGTTCTTATTGCTTTGGTTTAAATCATCGGATGTCATATCTGTGAGTTGTATCATTTTTACTTTTGGGAACATACATTTACGATACAATCACCTTGATCATCATCATAATGCCTCCCATGGGTGTAATCTATTTCTAAAATACAATCTCATCCTAGAGCTCTTTGTATCAAATCATCTACAACTAAGAAATGCAGCGCCATCTTTAAAAACCAAAACAAAGACCGATTATAGCCAGCTCAGAGCAGGCTTAAGATTTAAGACTGGCTATAATTATAGACCGCGCTATTGCAATTGGTCTATGATTAAAGACTGTCTAAGCGCGTCTCAAGTTAGCCGGCTATAGCGCATAGACTGGTTTAAGACCGCTTGGTGCAATCCGCCCCTGCTGTAACAATGTTTTTGTGACCGTTATCATTATATATTTCTGGTAATTAAAACAAGGATGCCTTACAAGTGAACTTATTCACTGTAGCTCACAAGCCTGAGGAAACCTGTAAACAAGGGTGCTTGCCATGTGAACCAAATCACCAGGGTTTCCCCCTAGTCTTCCATGCCAAGTGTTATGGGTTCTTTTACCCGCACTACCAATCCTCGACATGGGACCTTCAGCTGATGTCCCACCCGAAGGACAAAGCAATTATGGTAAAGTATCATGGTGAAACGACCAGGACTCAAAACCCGCACTCTGCTGATCAAAATTACAAAAGCTTAAGTTTGGTGCTCTTTAACCACTCGCCCACAACACACCACCACGGCACCGACTCATGAGTTGTTTTAAGGTCATCTTCCCTGACTGCTTTTACCTTGTGTTTGCATGGTAGGCGTCTCAGCACCTGACTAATACTGTAGCCTCGTAGGCAGATGCGGCATTGCATCCCAGGATTCATCAGAGAGCTTCCCTGCCGAACCGTCTCCGTCGGGAAACTCTTGATCACCTTCTCAGGGATGTTGCTCGGCTGATTGGCGGTTTGGCTGGTGAAAAAATTAGCATTGACAACTATAAGATTTTCAAAGCAAATTTGATGCTGCAAACATTCTGGGAAGTATATGTCCTTGATCTTTTGATCAAGTCTTTATAATGATGTTTTATTTTGCTTTGGCATTCTCTTTGAGTACAAACAAGTCGTTGCTTGTACTCAATAAATTTTTCCTCCTTTTCTCCAAGAACCAAATATCATGCTTGCATATATGATCTGATTTTGTAAGGCAAACCATTCAAGCATTCTCCCTTATCAGTGGTCCGATGGCCAAATACTACTTGAAACACCTTTGGACCAGTCACAATTCACTCTAGGAGGTCTAGCTGGCCAAGTCAATGCTGAAAAGCATCAGCCGTCAATTTCAACAAAAGTCTTCCTAACGTAGGATTAATCTTAGGACTTATAAGGAGTTAAGTTCTGTATCCACAACCATAGGACACATTTAACCCATCCTAAGTTAGGACGGGTTTCTCGTCCTAACTCGAGATAGGATTAATCCTAGCGTTTTGTGAAATCGGCTGCAAGGAATTTAATATGAAGTATGGACAAGTGAAAAAGCTGACAAACTAGTGAAGTGACAAGCTGTCCTGCTGGCAAGTCACTGAAAACGTTAAGGGCAAACCCTGCATTTCCTCTGGTTTATCTTGATAACAATAATAGGTTCTTATAGCACTTTATCACAACCCTATGGCATATCAAAGTGCTCTGTATTTTGTCCTGTAAGGTATGTGGAGACCTACATGTATTATAATATAAGTTATCACACAAGCGCGAGTGGAATACGGAAAAATATAGCGCTTCTGCGTCCGGCCGAGTTGGATATGGGACGCAGACGCGTTATATTTTCCTTATTTCCATGAGCGCGCGTGTGATAACGTATATCTTCAAGCAAACTTGGTGCGTGACATAGAACACACAAGACGCATGGTAGTAATATTAGCCGTGCAATATAGGTTTTGATCACCACTCCATTCTGCGAATCTGATTGGAGGATTAGCGCGCACTTGAAGATAATGTACCTCATACATGTAGCATCATGTAATGGTTTGCAAGGTGCTGTGGTGCAACATGCTGCCGATCAGACCAAGAACACCAGGGCGAACCCCTTTTCTTTTTGATTAAGTGTAATGTACTTGGTTCTTTTACTTACATGACACAACACCAGACTGCTTAACACACAGGACCAACGGCTTTACGTCCCATCCAAAGGATGCATAAATAATGGTTAAAGGCCCGGTCACACAGGCCGCGTTAACGAGAACGTCAACGAGTATGTCAACAATACAGGCCCTGGATTGGTTGAATGAGCGTGGACGTATATTCTGCGTGGAGCATTTCAACCAATATAATGCGTTCTCCTTGCGTCGAGATCGTTATCGTTTTGGTTATCGCTGCAGTGTGACTTGGCCTTTAGTTTCTTGCTAAAGAATATAAGTGTCACAATTAGGGAATAACAGTGCGAGTATCCGGTCTTCACTGCGTGGTAATGACCGGGTTGGTGGCTGGCGCTGTTAACGGACCGAGCCGGAGGCGAGGTCTGTTAACAGCGCCAGCCACCAACCAAGGTCATTACCACGCAGTGAAGACCGGATACGAACACTGTTATTCCCATTAATAAATACTTTTTTTAGCGAATTAAACGGCTAAAATTGTCCAAATTTTGTGACTTTTCTCTCGGCAATACTTCCAGACATGTTCAGGGGCCATATTTGAGCTTTTGATGGTTCCCATCTCTTTTGTGCGTTAATCACATTACTGATCTTTGAGACCAGTGACTCTTTGTAATAATGATCTGTTCAGCACCTTCACTTGGGTCATGGGAGGCAAATGATTGGACGATAGCTGTTCCTTGTGCATTAAAACGCGCGCATGAACTCGGCGTCAGTTTTTAGTGCGCGCGCACATATTACACGCGCGCACTCAAAATTGATACATTTTCAGCGTGCGTACGCGTAAGTGCGCGAAGTTGCAATGAAACTAACAGGGATATAAATAAGCGTGCGATACAGTGCAACGCGCAAGGTTTACACAATGTATGCTGATTAAGTGGCCACTTATTTGGTATTTTCCAAAGCCGGTCTTTATACCACCGTTAACACTCTCACACGTGACCGGGTTTTGACCAATCAGAGACTTGAAACCGTCCAAGGTATTTATTAATGGAAAATCAAGCCCATACTCTGCTGATCAAAAAACACCAGAGCTTGAGTTCGGTGCTCTTATCCGCTCGGCCATCTTGATGAAGAGATTGGGTTTTTTATTGTACCTGTCAAGTTGTAGGAGGAGGTCATAATCATTGTCTGATATATCCCGAGCCAGAAGGTCATCCATGACTGCTTGGGGGAGAGCGGTGCCTGATCCACGCTGTGCTGGCCGCCATCTTTGATTAATTTTCTATAAACCGAAAACATTGGACAAGAAAAAATAAATACAAGGCCATTGTAAATATTAACTGACAAAGAGATTTGCAGGAAAATTATTGGTCTTAGAAATGATGTTCAATTCCTTTCTATTCAATTTTAGACACACCCTTCAAGACATAATGGTGAAAAATGTCATCAATATTGGTTGGTAAAAATTTATTGAAGATATTATTTTAAATAATTTTGGGTTGAATAAAGAAAAATTTACTATATCCGGACTTAAACCTGCAACCTCGGGATTAACTGAGCTATCTTAAGCCCTAATGTTTGGTGATTTCTGTATTTTGTCAATATCTTTGTTAGAAGGGATTAGAGGGATCGCCTTAAGGGTTTGCGATTTTTTATTTCAAATATCAAGTAATACACCACAAGGGAAACTGACTGGGAAAGATCTTAAACAGCTACCTGGGCGGAATGTTTTCAACGGAAATGGTATTTTAACTTGTTTATAATGCACTTGTTCACCATTTTAATGTAATTTTGATATGTGTACACTTCTGAATTTTTCGTAATTAAAACTAAAAACACTTCTGCCGTTGAGAGTGTGCGTCAAAGGACAATGTCGCTGACGTCATCTCTGGGAGCTTGCTTTGTTATGCCTCCACGCTGCAACAAAGCGGCTTTACAAATTGGAGCTCCCAGAGATGACGTTTTGAGAGTGATTACGTAACAGGGCTTTTCGCAAATCTCTCAGAAAAGCGCTGGATAAGGGCATTCAAAATGATTGTTTTTTTTACACAATTGAAATCTTTTTATAGTCGTATGACTCGATTTCCCTATTCTTTGAAAACGTTTTATGTGAATTTCAGCAAAGTTTACGACTTGACATTTTCGTTCAAGTAGGTCTTTAAAGATATTGACAAAATAGAGAGATAGCTCAGTTTGTAGAGCACCAGCACATTAACCTCCAGGCCATAGCTTCAAGTACCGCATAGTAAATTTTTCTGTGTTCAACCCAAAGTTTTTTAAACACTTTTTTTTTTTAACTGATTATCATCAATCCTTTAAATGGAAAATAGTTGGGTTCCTGTTTATGAAATGTAAACTGAATGATCTTTGTCATTGTGAATACAGGGAACATTACCTGTCTAAATTTGAAGGAGTGCTGCGTATGGATGTTGATGATGAAGCAAGCGTGGCATAAACAGAAGTCAAAACAATCTGTGCATCTGCAGGAATGAAATCAATCATACTTAGAGTGCGTTCGATTAGCTTCCCCGAGTCGACCCCGGTCTGCCCCCGGTTACGCTCGAATAGCTTTAACGTCATTCCAGGGGCTCACCCTGGTCAGCCCCAAGTGCCCTGCTTGTGGAATGGGTCACTTGGGGCTGGCCCCAGGTGCATGACGTCACTACGAGAGGGTGATTGATCGTTCGATTAGCTTTTGTCAGGGGCTCACCCGAGTGAGCACCGTTGGGTCGACACAGGAAGGCTATTCGAACGCACCCTTAGTTCAGGCAATATACAACAAATACAATGGGTTTTTTATATAGCGCCATTTCATTTAGACCACAGCGCTTTAAAAAGAACAATAGCAATGCAGATAATACAACAAATGAATAATAAAGCAATAAACAGACACTAAGGAAAAATATGTTTTTTAAGATAGAACCCACGACACCCACACACAGCAATTGCCGTGGTGCCCTGTCCTTTTGCTGTGGTGCCCTCAACAAGGTTCCAATACAAACTATTTTTTCACCCTGGAAGTGCCCCTTACCAGAGGATTGCTGTGCCCCTCAATGCCTGTTTAATAGTTCGTATTAAAACAACAACATAACACAAAAAACTGTACCCTCTGCTGTGCTGAAATGGTTCAGATACCATTGCTGTGAAAGTGTACATAACAACACCAAGCAAATGCGCAGTATACACAGCTTGTTGTACAAGTTGGACAGGGTGCACTAAAGTTAGAGATCTTGCATAGAAAACATGCGTTATATTTTAAGGAACTGTCTACTGTTTGATTTGAGCAAATGTAAGATTTTCTGAGGTACAATATTCAATCAACTTAGAAATGACGTGGTTACATGGGGGGGAGGAGAGGGGGTACACAAAGTCCCCCTTCTCAATTTAAGTTTTATGGACCATATAGGTCACGTTAATCGGGAGTTCACAGACACAAAACAGCTCAAGTCAATAAGTTCAACCCAAAATAAACACTTCACAAAAGTTGGAGAAGGTTTGAAAAGGAGTTTGTTACATGTTGGATAGTTTTGGTCAAATTGATATCACAAAACTGTAGGTCCATATAAGGTGACTGTGGCTTGATCGTCAAGACAACATGCATTGAGGCATATAGGAGGCACATAGCAACAGCCGTAGCCAGAGTCACCACAGTCTCACTCACCTGTAGCATTTGCCTTGAATCGGTGACTTGTTGCAGTGCTGACAGCAGACGCCCCCGTGGACATCTAGTCGCTCCGACCGTGTTTTCTGCAGCGAGGCGGTGCGGTACTCGGCCTGCAGCTGCTGCAACTGGCCAAAGTCCTCCCGGCAGAGTGGACAGCGTATTAAGGTCTCCCCCGTGGACTTCTGATGTTCCGCCCACACCTTCATACACTTGATGTGGATGCTCTTGGCACAGCCATATCTACATGAATGTGATGTGTTTGATTGATTATATATTCATCTTTTTACTTGTACATGTATCTTTATTGTTTTATGATCAAATTTTATGGATCTTATTTTGGACCTTTTAATTATTTTGTTTTTGTGGTTAAAAATGTTCTTGTTGTAAAGCGCCTGGGAGCATTTTTAATGGATTTGGCGCTATATAAATGTTTTTCATTATTATCATTATTATAACGTCAACAGTACAACACATTGGTCCAGTGGTTAGATTGCAGGACTAGCAATCACAAGGTTGTGGGTTCGAATACTACTAAGCTAACTGCTGATTTCACAAGGACTATTTCTTGATTTGTGCAGTAGGATTTGAAACTTTACATGGTGTTACCGCATACCTTGTCATATTGATTTGTGCAATTCATAATCATAGTCGTTAAACCAATATTCGTATAAAGAGAGATTGGCTGTTGCCAGCTTGGTGTTTATATCCCCTTGTGAGTTTGCCAAGTTCCCTTGATGGGAAGATCTTCTCAACAAACAAACATTGTCCAAAAATGGTACTCCATATTTTGTTGTACTCCTACAATACCATGGCGCCAAAGTGAGGCTTGAAGTCTAAAATAGACTGGTCCAGCCGTTGTAACAAGTAATAATCATGATTGTATACATAGGGGTCAGACACACATACCTGCAGTAAGTCACTGGTTCCCGTGCATTCAGCAGTTCATCCTGGCAGATTGGACACACGTCGTCCTCCGTGATCTCCCTCTGCGCTAAAACCTCCCGCCCATCTGATTGGTTGGAGGCTGAGGAAGCACTAGCAGATGGCTTATGGTTTTGCGTAGAGCGATGGTCTGGTACCCGACCACTCTGCCGACTTCGCTGTTTGATGCCACGCAGGATTTCATTTATTTCTCGCTCCACGAGACCCAACTGGTATGTAACTGAATTAAAATAAAAAAATCCTAAGCCAAAATTTTTAAGACATTACGGGAAAACAAAAGTTCGGCCACAAAAACTTGGGAAGTTATTTCCTTTTCACCAAGTGGTTCTATGTATGAGCAATTAATCTGCCTGGGGCAGCCAGCAGCCCTACTGGTTTGTGCATGATCCAATAAAGTCCACTATTTGATAAGGAATTACATGGAGATAACAGGTGTGAGTTGCAAGAAAAAAAATGAAGTTATATTTGAGCCTGTTTCTTTAATAGAGCTTTCCTGTAATGGAATCTTAAACGAGGATTTTCTGATTTTTGAAAACAATTTCATAGAGGTGCTTCAAAGTCACAATAAATTAGCAAATCACAAAACAATTGTGCTTTCCGGTTTTGACCAACATACAATGTCATTGTGTACTGTTCATCTGTCTTCCCATCCAATTTTGCTTAGCAGAAAGAAGGTAAGAGCTGGGCCCTATGTAAAAATCTCTGAGCAAACAGTGTTGCTTAGAAATGTTCCGCTGAGCAAGTTTTAGAAGGAAACTGGGGTCCATTTCACAAAGAGTTAGGACTAGTCCAAACTTATGACTAGTCCTAGGAGATATAAAAAACGCATGGCTAGTCCTAACTCGAGATAGGACTAGTCTTAACTCTTTGTGAAATCCACCCCTGGACACATACAGTATGCATGATATGGTATTTTGGCTGGTAACCTTCGTCTTTGAGCAAAATTGTTATGTGCTTAGCTAGTTTTTGTGGTAAGCAGCTCTACAGCAATTTGAATTTCTACTTACTTGGATTTTGTCTTGGAACTCTGAACTTCTTCAATAAGACCCTTAATAAAAATAAAATTAAAAATTGTGTTAGGAAAATCAGGACATAACAATATCAAAATATTCTAAGGGAGTAAACTTCCAGATGAATGGCTCAACTCTCTTTTATTTTATTTATGGACATTTTATTTTCAAATTCTAATTTTCATTTATTTTATCTAGCTATTTGATTGTACATATATTAAGTTAGTTTGTTTGACTATCCATTTTATAATTCTCGTTTTGTCAGTTGATTTTAATATAACTATTTATATTAGTATTGTTTGTTTTGTTTGTTTATTTGACTGTTTGGTTATTTGTTTGTTTCTGATGTTGTTAGGTTATTTTATTTAATTACTTGTTTTAAATTTTACTATTTGTTCGTTTGAAAATTAACTTTATTTGTTGTTATTTTCTTTTTTCATTGTATTATTAATATATTTCTTATAGATTCGTTTAGCTGTTATTTATGAGTCACTATTTATTTGTTGGGGGGGGGGGGGTTCAGGTTGGGTGGGTGTGGGAAAGTGTATGGTCAATAGTGGATATTTACCAGCATATGTGTTTGCAAAGATCTCTCTCCTTCTTAAACACTGGACAAGTGCAGCTATGAGGATCACCAAGAAATACCTGAAAAGATCAAGAGAGTAATAAACCACAACTGGGACGAAGAATGAAGAGAAACACCAAAGAAAGAAAACAAATATTAAAGGCAGTGGACACTATTGGTAACCACTCAAAATAATTATTGGCATAAAACCTTTCTTGGTGACGAGTAATGGGGAGAGGTTGGTGGTATAAAACATTGTGAGAAACGGCTCCCTCTGCAGTGCCATAGTTTTCGAGAAAGAAGTAATTTTCTACGAGTTTGATTTTGAGACCTCAGATTTAGAACTTGAGGTCTTGAAATCAGCCATCTAAACGCACACAACTTTGTGTGACGAGGGTTATTTTTCTTACATTATCTCGCAACTTCGATTACCGATTGAGCTCAAATTTTCACAGGTTTGTTATTTTATGCATATGTTGAGATACACCAACTATGAAGGCTAGTCTTTGACAATTACCAACAGTGTCCACTGCCTTTAATTGATTTGATTTTAATTTATGCAGATAAAATACAGCAAGAACATAGCAAAAATAAGTACACAACATCAGGAGGTTGTAAAAATTAAATAAATAAATAAACAAAATTAGAAAACAAGAAAGAAAAACTTCACAAAATTATCCAAGGTTAGCCCCAAAGTTCACCTTAAATTTCTTGGTTTCTCCTTCTTCCTTCAAGAGGAACCCAGTTGGTCCAGTTTCCCTCAGAATATAGATGGTGGCAGACTGGGCCTGATCCTGACGCCATGACAAGTTGTCGCTAACAGTCCGACGCCAGGACACACTCCGAGCCATTTCGGTGAAAGGGTGTGCAACTGTTGTTAGCGATGGTTTTCTGAAAGTCTCATCGGTAACTTCATTATCTCACCAACAGATCTATGATGCCAACAAAGAAATGCATTACAACAACAACAAATTTCTATATAGCGCATTTCACAATAATTGTATCAATGCACTTTACATTAGTGCCCTGGGGTAGATTTCACAAAGGTAGTCCTAACTTAGGACCAGTCCTAAGCAATGCTAAGAGATAGGACTGGTCCTAAGTTAGGACCAGTGACTCATCCTAACTTAGGACTGGTCCTATCTCTTAGCATTGCCTAGGACTAGTCCTAAGTTAGGACTACCTTTGTGAAATCCACCCCTGGTCATTGGGCCATTAACATCTCTTTAATCTGTCTGAGCTCCCTGGGGGAGTATATACAGCTCTGAGCTGCCGTAGGGCTCTAAAGTCTTTTCATACATAATATATGCAGAAAAAAAATGCTTGAGAAATTTCTTTACCAAGACAAATTCAGTGGGGCACCAGTCAAAACAATAATGTTATTTACAGTCTTTACTGTGTAGTTGTGTTTTTCTACACCCATAGATAGGTCACAAGATCACATGTAAACATTGGTAGCGCAATCGGTCTATTGAGTCAATAAATACCATGGAGGAATAAATTATTATTTATTCCTCCATGTTTATGTTAACTTTTTAAATAAAAATAGTCTCATCTCATTCTCATCATAATATTCTCATTCTCAATATTTATAATATTTTCACTTGACCTAATCAGTAAAAACAGCCAAATGGTTTAATACTGGATTGGATAAAGATTCAAAAATAAAGTTTCCATTACAAAAATCTTGAATTCAACAACTCACTTCGTACGTTTCCTTTCATGTTTGTGCAAATTTTCATAAAGTTTCGATATATGGCGTCACGTTTCTATAGTTATTGTAAAGTATTGTGCCCGACGCTTCAGTTGTATTTATGGCACAGCAAACAGCAAATATTCAAGGGTATCAGACGAGCATCGCTTGACCAAGAGAGGGCGTGCTTCATACTTTACGATTGATTTTGAAATAATTATATTCTATTTATAGAACTAAAGGACGCGTCCGCGCGAAGTAAATGCCGCCCTCTATGTTTACAATTAGACGAGGCGTGACGCTTGAGCGACCCTTTAAGCTCAATATGGCGTCTGTTTAGCTTTTCGTTTTGTCTGTTTGGAAACTTAATCGACATATTTCTGCAAAATGACAACGAAATAACCACAACTTAGGAAGATGAGGATAAACATAGGACAGCAAAGATTATTGGCGTACTTCTTTGTGGACTACAAGGGATGGTAGTCTTAAACAATAGGTGAGAACCCCAGATAAAAACACTGTTTTTTCACACTGCTTCGACGGCTTTACACTTTTTGACTTGGAATTAACTGTACGCACGACAGCTTCACGCACTGTCTGTGTACGAAAAATAGTCTGCATAAAAATGTGTGTTTATCATGTTTATTGGTGCATGAACGATCGCCAATATATTTACTTGCACTCTAGTTCGTTCTGCATCTACTTAGTATTTACGGTATTGCTCTTCCTTCCTTGCAGGTGATAAGAACAATGTTTGTTGTGGTCAAAATTCTTTAATTTTCCACTCGAGGAAAAATTGAACTCCTTTAATGCAATTTAATTTCCAGGTTCAGGTTGATTGGTTGGCAAAGCATTATGATTTATTTTCACTTTCACTCTTGTCTTATACTGGCTGGACTCGATATGAGAGTATGATGCCAAGCTTGTGCGGATTTTATTGGAGCAGTTGCTTGAGTTGAGTTTTTCCATTCAAGCTTGGTTGGTGCATTTTATTTATTGTTGGAATAAAAAACCGGTTGCACTAAATACTGACAACTCACGACTCCTCACGACAACTCACGACAACAACTTTAAATGCACTTTAACAGATCATTTGTACATAAGTCAACCGTTAAATATATGTACAACCCACAAGAGTCATATGCACCTAAATCACTTTCAAACTTCTGAAAGAGTTGTATATTTAATTGTAAAAAAGTGTTTTTTACCCCGAGTTTAGTAACGAACGGAAATATTCGCCGTGTTATTTTGAACAAAAGATACCAGCAAAAAGTGGTGGTCTGACACAGCATCTAACACCCAGTTTTTTCTTTGATTGAGATTCATTTATCAGAACAAATTCTTAAACAAATTTGCTTCATGCTTCATATTTCACCATGCAAAAGTAGGTGCGAAGCAAAAGTGAATCCAAAGCGACGTATTTACTAAAAAAACATTCATATGTGCAAACATGAAAAAGCAAAACAAACAGCTTTGCTTTCATAATTTACATATTTCAAGGCCATATCCTTCTGAAATTTGTCAACATGCAATGTTCTCAACGCAGGAAGTTGGCTTTGCAATTAAATCTAGGGAAATCTACATGACGGGTCGTGGAGACAAAAATATCCCATGCTAAGCTTGGAAGATCAATTCACTTTATTCCATTAGCCCAGCATACGATAACCAGGCAATGGCTTAGTGGGATAAAATTTAAAGCAGTACAACGAGCAAACCAAAACATTTAAGTAAAAATTTTCTAAAGTATGATCCAGTTTCAAAGAGCTGCTGGAAGAGCAAGGTTAACACCAGCAATACCATATCATATGTACCATCTTCCTGCTCTTTTCTGACTTTATATCAGGAAATGTTTTAGAGCAATGTTTCTGCTTTGACACGTAAACAGCAGCTCTTTTGGTATTAAGTCCAAGGGGAATAATTGATGGGTTTGTACCATGTAGGCCTGAGACTTCATTCCAGTAAGGGTGAGGCAGTTCTTCCCTAGTGAAGGGCACCTCTATGAAGGAAATTTAATTTCTACTGGACTATTTTGAGTGGCCCCTCTAGGTTTGTCCAGGGGCATGGTAGAGATTATTCGGTTTGCAAAGGAATTTGAGAATCTTCAGAGGTACATTAGTGATGAAAACATGACCTGTGGAATTGCTATTGTCAGTGCCACTGTCAGTGTCAATGCCACTGTCAATGCAATCAAAGGCCCGTCACATAAGATCCTGGTAATGCCCCCTTCATTAGCGTCACTTCCTCCGCCCATGGTAGTCATTTAACGTTAGTCATCCTCAAAGACGCTATCCTGACAAAGAACTCGCATAAGGATCCTGAGTTAGGCCTACCGTACGTGATTACCTGAACTAGTGAAAGGTTGATCAAGTTGACCTTAAAAATGAAATTTTCCTGGGATTAAGTGGCCACGCCTCATCAAGCTTGAAAGTCTAAGTTTGAATTTTTATTAGAACTTTTTGTGACTACCAGTACTTAGGGCCCTATTAAATGTGAAATAAATAGATCACATACAACATGTTCATTGTCACTTATTTTACTGTATGCAATAACATTTTGGCTGATGAAGGCTTTTTTTAAAGGAACACGTTGCCTTGGACCGGTCAAGTTGGTCTTTGAAAAGTGTATGTAACCGTTTGCTATAAAATGCATATGGTTAGACAGATGTTTTAAAAGTAGAATACAATGATTCACACAAATATGCTTCGAAATGGCGTGGTTTTCCTTTTACCTTGTCGACTAACACGGTCGGCCATTTATGGGAGTCAAATTTTTTACTCCCATAAATGGCCGACCGTGTTAGTTCGCAAAGCAAAAGGAAATCCACGCAATACCGAGGCATATTTGTGTGGATCATTGTATTCTACTTTTAAAACATCTTTCCAACCATGTGCATTTTATAACTAATGGTTACAAAATGCTTTTCAAGATCAACTCGTCCGATCCAAGGCAACGTGTCCCTTTAAAATGCTTGAGTTCTGTACGATCATTGTCATCTATTCCTTTAAAAAAAGCATGCCGACAGACGCATGTAAATGTGTCTCCGGCTGACAGGAGACTCAAGGGTACACTTCATTTCATAAAAATGAAGGGGAACCGTGGAGAAGATGTTCCAATTTCACCGGAGGCACTTCGTTTTCAATGGAATGTCAGTAAGCGTGCAATCGCCCTATAGGGGGTACTCGAAAAACCTTTCAGGTAGTTCTTAATTGGTCTATTTCACACCCAATGTCTAACTAACCCACACTTGTACTGCTTCACTTCGGAGCGGTCCACATCTCAAGGCCAAGTCTGCCTGGCCGAAGGAAAGCTGTCTCTAATGAGTCTCAAAACCCTTATCTCCTTAATTATTTCTCCTTGGCATATGTCTAATTACCTCCTGAAATACCTCAAATTAAGATGTACTATACTTTTACTACATGAACTCTAACTCTGCAATCTACACACTGTAGTGGTACGGGATGTACATTTGTAAAGCTGACATTTGAGTCACAGACAGGATGCTAGAATGTTGAAACACACGCGGATATTTCTCAAGCATGATAGTGCAACATCTGTCCAGGCGGAACTTTGGCATACAGTTTTGTGACCTAAATGTAGACCGATCTCTTTAAAAATTTATTTAAGAGAGTTTTTCTTTCTTTTCATGGAACCTTACAGTTTTTAAGATGAAAGAAGCATCAAGTTGCAATTATTTGAATCCTCATAAGTTTGGGCCTTGAATTTCATCTTTGAGAGGGCAATGCTGTTTTTTCATTTGGAAAAGGGCACTTTCAATGACAAATCTGTAGGAAACTTTTGAAAGGGCACCAAAGCCAAGACAAGGGCAACAGGGGCCATGTCCTTTGTGACATCTGTGTATGTAATTCTATGCCTTTAGGCCCTACTTGTAATTCAATTGAATCAGGATGAACTTCTGAGCTTAATGACTTAAGCCCAAAACAAAATTAAAAACCATGCACAGGTTCAAAACATGTTTTCAACACTTTTTAATGTTAAGCTGTAAAGACATTTCCAATTTTCAAAGTGGTACAGTAACTGGTAGACACGACCTCGCTTGACCTCGATTGATACTTGGGCCGTACATGTAGCTTCACTGAAACTGCCTACTCTCTGTTGCCAAAAGCCATAGCTGTAGCCAAAGTCACTTGATTCAGATGCAGCCACAAAGGTCAAGTGACGTCACAGGACTTGCAGCTTCCACATTGAATAGTCAAGTGAGGTCGCAGCTTCCGATTACTATATTCCTCCATAATCCTGGAACTTCATAATTTCTTTTTATCTTCAAGTACGCGCTCATCCTCCAATCAGATTCGCAGAATGGAGTGGTGATAAAAACCTATACTGCACGGCTAATATCACTACCTGCATCTTGTGTGTTCTATGGTCACGCGCCAAGTTTGCTTGAAGATAAATACGTTATCACATAAGCGCTCGTGGAAATACGGAAAATATAGCGCATCTGCGTCCCATATCATCCTCGGCCTTCGGCCTCAATGTATATGGGACGCAGAAGCGCTATATTTTTCCGTATTCAACTCGCGCTTGTGTGATAACTTATAATACATTGTGCCCCTCGAAATGTTTCAACACAAAGTTGTTATAAAAATAATTAAAAATCTGACGGTATTAATTTGCCACTTCAAGTCAAAAACAAAAGATGGAACTTGACTGTATTTGTACAGGAATGACTTCCTAACCGAAACCCTACAAAACAAATTGGCAAACATTATGCACCTGCTTGTCCCCAAGGGATTCAACCCAAAGTTTTAAGCCCAGACTACTTGTATTTCACTCTACAATAATCAGTAAATCCTGTTTTTCCATGGTGGTATGTGAGTGCTGGACTGTTTTTCAGATGGGTTGGTTGTTTAGATTGCTGTGAGTGTAAATGATTTTATCAGATGTGTCTTCAGGGCGTTCGGAAACAATAATTTGTTCAGGGATGGAAGTGCCCCAGTTTCATCCGTTCTCAAATTTTGTTTTTAAAGGGAAAGTATACCTTTGGTTTTTGGAATCGTTTGATTGTTATAATCCCGATATTTAAGAAAAAAATGTAAATTAAATGTAACCCGTGAAAATTTCATTTCGAAAGCGGTCACGTTGTTAAGAGATCGTCAAAAAGTCAGAGCAATAATGTCCACAAAGGATGAATAATCTGTAATTGGGCATACACAAGCGTTGTTGTCGGTAAGGTTTCCAAGATTAAACATTTTCGGGATAAACGCTGTGATATCTTTTTTCATCACATCACTTCTCAAAATGCTTTACACCATCAAAAGCTGCTGTAAACAAATACATTTTCATTGCCATTAATTTTAACAGTGATGATCAAATTATGTATTTTAGGCCTAGGCCCTACCACCCCTTTAAATATCAATTGAAGGTAAAGTGTGTATGAGAGCAAAGCCAGGGCTTGAGTTGCCCACTACTGACTAAACTACATGTACTGGCCAGCGTCCAGTTTAGCACCTATCTACCGTAGACTACAGGATCTACAAGCAGTGTAGGGTGCACCCCACCAAATAATCTCCCATAGCACAATTTTATATGGGGAGTCCCTGGGCCCGTCGAGTTATTCTCCCTCCAAGTAAAAACACCCCTTCACAGGTCTAATTTTCAAAACGTCCGAGCATCAATCTTGAAAAATGTCCCTACACCTCTCAGCAAATAGAACCATTTATTTCAGGGCCTATGTCATCCAAAATACCTCAAGCTGGAAGTCAACAACCCCCAGGTCACAATTGGGCAACATTTTTACACTGTAAACACTTCTGGGGGGGTCTCAAATCTGTCTAATATAGAATATTTTCAGGGCCTACAAAATATTAATGAGCTTGACGCTCTGTTTTCTCCTATTTAGTGGGGTGCACCCTGTAGTACATATTGTAGCTCCCAGTCCTCACAAAAACGAGCCCTGCAGTCTAGTGTCTTTCCAAGTGCTGTCTTTTAAAGATTTAGTATACTTTAAAATAGACTTAAAAACACTGGGCACTATTGGTAATTGTCTAATACCAGTCTTCTCACCAAACTTCTCACTTGGTGTATCTCAAAAATTTGAGCTCAATTGGTCGTCGAAGTTGCGAGATAATAATGCAAGAAAAAAAAAAACCTTGTCACACGAAGTTGTGTGCTTTCAGATGCTTGATTTCGAGACTTCAAAATCTAATTCTGAGGTCTTGAAATCAAATTCGTTGAAAATTGCTTCTTTCTTGAAAACTACGATACTTCAGAGGGAGCTGTTTCTCACAATGTTTTATACTATCAACCTCTCCCCATTACTCGTCACCAAGTATGGTTTCATGATAATAGTTATTTTGAGTAATTACCAATAGTGTCCATTGCCTTTACAGAGGGTACCGTCGTCATGATCTTAGTAGGCCAGCCTATTGCCGGCTGTACATTGACTAATGAATGAACTCTAACCCAGTTACTGCTTGCGTGTGCCGGTCATCACACCACCAAAAGCAGCGTAATTATTACATTGTGACCAGCACGCCTGGAGGTGCTGTATCTGGGTTAGAGTTCATATTTATTGGTACAGCTACATGTCTGATACATACAACCATGATGGCATTGACAGTCCCCCTTTAAAGCGTTAATCGTTCAATTCCAAACCTCATAAAAATTTGACAAGTATTAAAAAAAGGGAAGTGTTTTTATTAATTCATACCGCATGTAGACCCTTTTTATTTGATTAGTGGAACACGAGTCACGTGTCATCCTGTATTTTTAAAGTGTACTTTCATGACATTGAACCTTCAGAATCAACATATTCTGGAAATGAATCTATTAGATTGATATGTTGATTTTGTACGAAAATAATATAAACCGCAATGGGAACTGACTGGGTAAGGCCTCTGGCTTCAGCTTCCAAAGGTTGTGTCATAAACAATGGTTTCATCCCTAACTACGGCTTCTGACTGGCACCCATGTACAAAGATACAATGTACTTGTTTGGCCCATACCTCGGTAACAAATTGTGAAGTTTGATTGGTTGAGAACCAATCACGTGATGTGATACAAAAGCGCATACATGGCTAAGGATGCGCGTTCGCTTTTTTTTGGTAAGAAACAGACACGGGTTCGAGGGAACAATGGAGAATTGTTACTTATTTGAACAACTCTTCGTCTGTTTATTAAACTATGCGTACTCAGCCGTAATAATGTTTAAAGATGAACAGAACTTCGAGAAGAGGAGTAATAATGTTACCAAGGTATAACAACAAAATTGTTGCACGATGTGACGGGGTCATGTATTGACAAAACAGGGAGGGCACCAATGTCTAGATAGCTACATTGTAAGTTGGCAAGACTGTTAGTAATTTCTTATGACGATAAAATGTTGTCGTAGGATTGTTTTCGACACACGTTGACTCAAACAAAAATTTGAAGTACACAGGAAGTGGTGGTTTAGTTGTTACCATTACTGCAGAGCCTTATCTTCCAACAACTGACTTTTAAATATAAAACCTTTGTCTTTATGCTGTGACTCCGAGAGCTATTTTTATCTTGGTGTCTCGGATATAAGAAAAAGGGCAGTCTAGACTGGGTAAATCCAGTCGGAATATTCCAACCTACATCTTTCGTACACACTCAATTTTTCAGAGACCATTCCAGGGTTTGCCTAATAAACCTTTTCTGGCCTCAAACTTCAGTCTTGAAGTGGCAGCTTTTTACCTCTTGTAAGGGGCACTCTATGAATAAAGTATAAATTTGTAGAACTTTGAAAAGGGTACCACAACAAAATCACAGGGCACCACGGCAATTGCAGTGGGTGCCGTGGGCTATTTTGAGGCCTGCCTTTTTACTGACTAGCCACCAGGACCAGTCGTCTTATCTATCACTGGTCAGTCAGCTTTTTCACTGTCCGTATTTTAACGCTTCCTACCAACAGTTTCATTTTGTGGGACTTGTTATTGTGGTGGTGTGGGATGGTTAGTTCAAGGCTACGAGTTGAGGGTTGAAAAAGGTCAAAGGTCATTACCTCTTTGCCCAGTCTCCACCTACGTTTATGTATAAAAATATAATTACAAAAATCATGAGAAGTGTCCTTGCCCAAGGAGGAAAGACATTCCAGTTCTGTTCTGGAAGTTATGTGTTCCCCGGAAATCTCATTATTGATTAAGTCTGGGTTCTGTGAATGAGTAGTTTTACTTAATGGTTACATAGAGAATACATGAGGATTGGTCATAAAACAGTGTTTTAATTGCAATGAGCCTTTAATGTATGCTGTGATAAAACACAGCATGTGTTGAATGCGAAAACGGAAACAGTTATTACTGGGTTTGTTCACCATATTGCTTGGCTTCATTAGTGTTGGCTGTAAGGGTCTGAGTAGTGAACATCCTACATTGTGTATGAGAAGGTTGAGATTTTCTTTTGGATCAACAAGTTAGTGATTGCCGGCATAAAAAAACACTACCACCAAAAATTAATGCTCTTCAAACCAACCCCAAGATTTTTTTTTTTCGATTTTGGTGGATTCAGTATTGCACAACCAAACCAAAATCATCTGGCATGACACACTGGACCCAATATTCACGTCTATGCTTATAACTCTGCGCTTACGCCCTTCTAAGGCCCATAGAATAACACGCTTTACAATAGGCGACGTATGCGAAAAATTTGTTAGCGCAGTAGGCAGCACGTGAAGTTTGATCGAGATCAGATCCTTGAGAATCCTTCCACCAGTATTGCATATTGTTTTCAGTATTGATTATACTGACACAGCCAAACCAACCATGGTTGCAATGCCAGGCATCATCACATATCCTTTGGAAATCTATCCCCTTGTTTTGTTCGAGTTTGATCAGATTGAATATCCTGCTCAGCTAGTCAAAACAATCTGAGATAGTCATAGGATTTTGATGGTCAAGTTGAGTGGAAAGTTCTTTTCTGGAATGCTTTAAAAAAAGTAAAATTAATTCTATTTCTTCTAATCAACATTTTGCCCTGTGTTATACATGTAGTTTGACCTACCAGTTTTTCTTTTAGAATTTGAGACAAAACGTTTATGGGCTGATTATTTCAGTTTGTAAATGAAGTTGTCAAGCTATTATTCATTTTTTGTCACCAGAAATTTGTTTGGCTAGTGTCAAGTACACTGCAGTTGAACGGCACGTCTTGGGGGCTTGTAAACAACTTAAGCAGACAACATGGCAACAACTGCAGTGAAGCCCAGGTCTGGAAGTGAGGTAAGAATTTTTGGTCTTTAATCCTACGTCAGAAAGCAGCAAAGCTCTAAAAATTGCTCAAGGATAGAAGGACCTTGCTTAGCGTTTAAAGGCAGTGGACACTATTGGTAATTACTCAAAATAGTCATTAGCATTAAACCTTTCTTGGTGACAAGTAATGGGGAGAGGTTGATGGTACAAAACATTGTGAAAAACGGCTCCCTCTGAAGTGCCATAGTTTTTGAGAAATAAGTAATTTTCCACAAATTTGATTTCGAGACCTCAGATTTATAACTTGAGGTCTCGAAATCAACCATCTAAACGCACACAACTTTGTGTGACAAGGGTGTTTTTTTCTTTCATTATTATCTCGCAACTTCGATGACCGATTGCGCTCAAATTTTCACAGGTTAGTTATGTTATGCATGAGATGCACTAACTGTGAAGACTGGTCTTTGACAATTACCAATAGTGTCCACTGGCTTTAAACAGGCTACAAGTGAACTGATTGCCAGCTTAATGTGTCTATAATATGCCTGTCCAATTTGTAATTTTGGTTGGTGTTACATCTCTTCTGTACAAAGTTAAACAATTTCTTAGAACTTTTTGAGGGGATTTGGGTGATTTGGTTTTACAGCTCAGTTCAGGACAGTTCTTTCTACTTGATGTATTTTAGAAGGGGAAAACATTGTATAAATTTCAGCTCACTGAAATACCTTCAGCCATTTAGAAAAAATAAGTTTCCTTAAATACAGAAAAACGAAGGGGTTAAATAAAGTAGGTCTTCGGTCTCCCGTACCATTGATCATTCTTAAGTTTTCAAGGCCCAATCTTTTATAAACGGGACACCCCTAAGTTCAGGCATTTTATGAATGAGGAATACATGCAGCTTTCTCTCCCTGGCTTTCAGAATTGTTTGATCAGTTGTGGAGAAATCGGGCATCAATCAAATTTTTCTTTTAATTTGCCGGCAGGGCAAGGTCAACTAGGGGACTAGTTCCTACTGTATTTTTTCCTCAAGTTTGACCTGATGTCTGACCCCAAAATGAACTGCATATAAATATCTGTCTGGACTTAACAAAGTGTTCAATTTGTTCATAGAATTCTCTGGGGTAGAACCTCTCAAAAAAGAAAAATACACAGCCTTCGCCTTAAACAACACACAAAAAACGCCCACACGCAGACTCACGGCTGTTTTTGACAGATAAAAAGAAGGAACTATATTTAGCCACTAAAGGGGCAGCAATTAATAATGTTTATGGGAAATTGCAGGATAAAAATTATTACAGTTTGTCAAGTTGTAAGTTAAATGTTCGATGGAACTAATCCTTTTAACCTCTTGAAATTAATATGAAGTTCCAGGCCAGAAATTACAAGGATTCATTGGCCTCTGTTGCCCATGGTGTTGGCCTTGTTGCCCCTTCACAAGTTGCCCCAAAACTTTAAGATTTCCAATGTAAATGACCTTTGCAAAACGAAAATGGCCTTGCCCTCTCAAAGAGGAAATTCCAGGCCTGAAATTCTAAGAAGAATGGTTTTTCTCAAGTTAATTGTGATGTCAAGAAGTGCAGCTTAAATAATTATTTATTGAATTTCTCTTGCTATGTATCGTTTTTTTTTTTAAACACCTAACATCTGAGCGGTTGCAACATGTTGGTAATAAATACCTTGCAACCGAAGCATGCTCTGCACGTGGCAGTCGTTAGTGTGCGTAAAGCCATATCAGAGGTTTTCTATCAAAATAACGAGGGGAAGGTTTAAAAATAATCTGTCCGATTCACGAGGCAGTCAACGTCTGCAATTTAGTCTGGCTTCTGGGTGGAGTTAAAGGGAGAGTTACATATTACCTATCCTTTCTGTTCAAAGACACCACTTTCTGTAATAAGCATGTGACCAGGACATAGAGCTGCTTAATGAGCTACATGTATTTAATGTGTACTGCACAAGTTTTTATCTCATAGCTGTGCTAACCGTAAGCACATGAAAAGGTATGTTAACCCTTCTGCCAGTTCTTTGTTTATGAAAATGAATGACACAACATGGCAAAGTCATGATGAACGCGCAAGTTGACTGCCTACTACTTGCTTATAAAACTGTGAAATGCGCACACTTAAATTCAATTTTTCTGCTACAGTTACAGTGTATATTGTGAGCATGAAATTATTATTGGTCATAGAAGTTGTAGCTTGCCAACGGACCAAAGCTCTACATTATCTTGCTTCAAAGAGAGCGAAGCCCGGTTCATGTACTTCATGCAAATGCGAAGCAAATTTGATGTGAATTTGACGTCACAACCCTCCTTTTGCAGCGATATTGGCAAGTGAGTTGGCTGCTGCGAATTTTTCGTTGCAAATTTGTGGTGTCAACATTCATATTGCATTCGCATTCGCAGGAAGTATGAACCTGGCTTAAGCATCACACAAGCAGCCTTATTTGCTGATGCTAACGACACTGTATCTCATCTTAATTAAATAATGATAATTTAAGAACACCAAAAGTACATGCAGGATTTTTGACAGGTCAGGACAAGTAGCGAGTATTTTCAAATAACCGCTTTATGAAATTGGGACTACAGTAGTTCTTTCCACCATTGTCAATGCTGTACCTTACCTGGAAATTACTGACAAAGCCAGGAGCTTCTTACTAATAACAAATATTTAGAAAGTTATCAATCACTGCTTTGCAATACATAGCAGTTAAAACACTCACTGCTTAGGATTGGACAAATGCTATTTAGCTCTAAAAATAGGCAAACCCACAAATGAGTTTCCCTCCCCGTTAAAAAGTACCGATCACCTCAAGAGCTATTTGTGCGTGGTTCGCTCGCATATTATTTTTTAAGCCAAGGCTAGCAACTGACCCTTTAAGGACTCGACTATTGGTGAATTTCAATGGATTTACCCCTTACAATGGAGATTCCCCATACTGGTATTCAATCTGGCCCTCGGGGCCATCTGCTGTGATAATTAATCTTCCAGCTCGCTACAATTGTATGTCTGGTTCATATTTCAGTCCGGCGGGGTAAGAAAATATATAAAAAATGATTTGCCGGTTCGGCGTTAGGCCCATTCGCAGATCGGGAGTTGCCGCAGGACGGTTCGGACTTTGAGAAAACATACTGGTATCTTGTTTCTTGTCTTGGAGGTAAGATAAATTAGTCGATAGTTTGGAAGATTGGGTGGTTTTTTGTGTGTGTTGGTGCTTGGTTCAAAGAAAATTTACCAGGTTCCGGTGGAGGAAATTTTGAATGAGTAGCAAGTGCAGTGAATTTGTTAGTGCGGCAAGCATTTAGTTATTTGCTGGTCTGGCTGTTTGACATACACATGTATTGTGCTATTTTGGAATTAATATTCTTCCCTAGTCCTTCAAAATCACCCAAAGGATTTGTATGATTTTGAAGGTTGAGGAACAGTTCGCAGTCAACTACATGTACATTGGAGACATTTGGGGGTGAGGTAACTCACATCGTCTGATTTTGAAGGATTGCTGCATGAATCCTACACAAACTCCTCTCAGTGTTATAGGTATTGAGCCAATGAACTTACACATGTATAATAGGGATTCTACATTCTGGGGAGTTGAGTTTAGGAATTTGATTGTACACGAATGTGAGTTTCATTGCACCAGATTTCAGATACTTCCCTGAAACGGTACTGTGATCCGTACATGAAACTTTATTTCCTCATTAAGAGATGCTGAACTACAAGTTACGTTGTGGTACCCAGGATGCATTCATTTTATAGTTTATAAGATTTTTACAAATTCACTCACTGAAAAATATTACTTACTAACTTACTAGTTTCTAAAGCATTGAGAACTGTAATAATGTAAGTGAAAAACTATACATTATACATTTTTGTGTGTAGGAGGTTGCAAACATGTATCCATACATACAAGTACAATGAATTGAGGTCATATTAGTTGTCGAGGAAATATCTCATTTCTGTTTCAAGTTGTTTTTATGATTTTTCTTGGTTTCTCATGTGCATCAAATATGCACGTGTAGTGAGAAACGCAAGTTTACAAAAATTGATTAAAAGCTGATGCCTGGGCAGGAGTCAGCTAGACAGCACTTCGGAGAACTTTCCAAACGTTCCAAGACATCGCTGAGGATTACTGGAAGCACTGACGTCTGCTCCATGTTGTGAACGCTCTGCCTGTAGGGTACCAGGAAGCTCCCTATTTACCACACTTCCTTTTTGAGTGGTCCCAATCACCCCCAGCAGCGACGCGTAGACTTGACCAAGTGGTGGCCTACATACGCCATGCACGAGTCGACGTGCACCGTTTGCAAATTTCGCTTTTCCCGGAGGCCCAAGCAGGTCTGGAATTACTAGCGTATAATCAAGTTACCAGACTCCCACCCCCTCTTATTACACGTAAGAGTTTAAGCCAAATTGTGTTTAGTTAGTCAGGTGCCCTTTTTAGTGCCATGTTAACGGACTGCAGTGCAAGTCGCAGAGCTCCGTTATCCCTGTGCACACGTGACAACTTTGACATTTAATATATCAGCACCTGCTACATGTAGTGTGCTGAACTTATTTAACTTGTTCAGAACATGACTGAAGCAAGAATGCCAGCAGTTGTTGCACAATGTATTGCGAACATTCTGGACAGATTATGTTGTGGTAAATTATGTAGCTTATGAAGTGCACGTGTGCAAATTTGGTAGGCTTGAACTTCACCACGTGACTAATGGAGACACATTTGGCATTGGTGCCCTTTAAATCTTATTCAAAAAAAGAAGTCTCTTTTCCTATAAGAAACCTTCTTTCTAAGAATTGGAGTAGTAAATTGTTCCTCAAGAGCTTAAGTACAACCCAACCTAGTGCATTTATTGTCTGACTTTTCAAAAACATTCAGCAGTGGCTTCTACATTTATTTGCACTACATAATTACAAGTGATGAATGCACACAGATGACAAACTGCTGACTGACCATTCAATATCATCCACTTTGATTTTGAAAGATGAATGAGCTATCCCGGCCGGCCTGGGCCTGCGGTGTGATATCATGTGGTGAATGCATTCATGAACACACTACACAGTCAACCCTCCTACGGTCTGACCATTCAATTCACCATGGTTCCGAATGGTTGGTCACCTCCCTGGTATGTACACAGGATTTCCTTGCACATCCTTATTCAAAACTTCCCATAGCTGAAGACCGTGACAGTAGGTTTGGACCTCCTACAAAATATAGCAATGTTAGAAAAGATTTTACTTGGGAGCTTGTACAGTCCAAAAATCTTTGTCCTTTCACATGAAGTGTAATTTGTAAAAATTTTACAACCATGCTAAAATAAAGCATGGGACCCCTGCTAAATTGCTCTCATGTGAAAAGGGCTTAATAAATAGGATGTTAGTTTCCTATTTACACAGGATTTCCTATGCATGTTGGTATTTAAAACTTACACAAGCAGAAGAGATTTTGTCTTAGGTTCGGACCTCCAACAAAATCTAGCAATGGTTGAGAAGATTTTACTTGGGAAGTTGAACAATGCACAAAATCTTTGTCCTTCCATATGAAGTACAATTTGTAAACTTTACATTTGCTAAAAGAAAGCAAGTGACACCTGCTTAATAGACCGATCCATTAGGCATCGCCCACCACGCACGTGTGAGCAAGAACACGTGAGCCTCTCCAATGCCTTTCTGCACAATCTGCTGCGCGCGCCAAGCATACGCGCACGCATGTCGGACCTTATTTGTCGGACCTTCGTTGCGTTGTGATTGGTCAATACGCAATGGGGCGGCTTAATCGATCGGTCTATTGCTCTCATGTGAAAAGGGTAAAATAAATAGTAGGTAGGGTGACATGTTTTCAACTCCAAATTATAGGGTACTTATACTGTAATGTTGAAGTGTTTATACAGGGCCCTTGGTATAACAGAAACACTTCAACATTACAGTATAAATACCCTATAACTTGGAGTTGAAAACATGTCACCCTACCTATTATTTAGTTGCAAGTTATGTTAACAAGTATAATTGTCAACATGTTAATTTGCTGAGCAATGATCAGATGAGCACCAAACTCAAGTAACACACACCATGACATTTTAGCTGGTCAGCAACTCTGTTCCATGTAATCACAGCTGATCAAAGGGGCAATTGATCGTTAACGCTGCACAGAGCTTTGTGTGAAAATGGCTGTTGTTGTTTCATTTTAACGACATTGTTTCCCTGCTAGTTTCGCAGCCCTGATTTCTCCTTCCTTCCCAACTTGATTTTAATCTACAAGAATTGAAAGACTTTGATGTGTTTTTTCTAAAGTGGAAACCAATTCCTTATTTAATGATTATATTTCATTCTCGCTTTTGTTTGGAGCAAAACGCTGGGAGTCAGTTTCTCCTTTACTCTGCACTATACACTGGCTTTGGACAGCGTTCTCCCTTAACAATGGTTTACTCCTGACCAAGTGCCAGTTAAACATACCCAAGGTCCAGTTAAAATTCGCTTCAGGTTGTCCAGCTGGTTAAAAGCATTAAACCATTTTGTTTAACAGATTCAGCTATCGAACAAAATGGTGGACTAGTGAAATGGCAAGCTACATGTACGTTAACTGTTTCTGCTGGCTAGTTACTTAAAAAGTTAGGGGCAAACCCTTTAAAGGAACACGTTGCCTTGGATCGGACGGGTTGGTCTATAAAAAAAGCATTTGAAACGGTTTGTTATGAAATGTATATGATTGGAAAGATGTTTTAAAAGTAGAATGATCCAATTAACAATTAACACGGTCGACCATTTATGGGAGTCAACTTTTTGTCTCCCATAAATGGCCGACCGTGTTAGTCGACGAGGTAAAACGAAAACCACGCAATTTTGAGGCATTGTATTCTACTTTTACAACATCTTTCTAACCATATCAATTTGATAACAAATGGTTACAAGCGCTTTTCAAAGACCAACTCGACCGATCCAATGCAACGTGTTCCTTAAGTCCAAAGCAAAATTTTCTTTAAAGGAAACCTTAAAACAAAGACCAGTATAAAAACAGGGCCTTAGTGAAAAGACAAGCTAACTGGTAGATACTGCTGGCTAGAAACTTTAAAAACTAAAGGCAAACCCTGCTGGCTTCCAGTCCGACAACGAAACTCATTCTAAAAGGAATTTAAATTCATGTGATTTCATGGAGTACATTTTAACGTCCAAGCTATATCAATTAATGTGTACCTCAAAATACAAACCATGACGACCTGGCTAATGTTTGGTCTCTGACTGCACCATTCTTGCCGAACTGTAAATTCTGCTGGTAGCATTGCTTTCACTAATGCAGTTCACAGACTTCGGAATGAACTTGCCATCTCATTGTAGCAGACCTGGAATTACACACTGAGGCCATAGTCTTGTGTTTTTTCAACGTAGTAATATTCATGTTGTCATTATTTTATGCTCTGACGGCAGTGTGTTGAAAACAAAGAGAGGCAGTGACCCAGGAAGCAACTTTGTCATTGCATAGGTCATTGGTGGCACAATCATCTTAAAGACACTGGACACTATTGGTAATTGTCAAAGACCAGTCTTCACAGTTGGTGTATCTCAACATCTGCATAAAATAACAAACCTGTGAAAATTTGAGCTCAATCGGTCATCGAAGTTGCGAAATATTAATGAAAGAAAAAACACCCTTGTCGCATCATAGTCACACGAATTTGTGTGCTTTCAGATGCTTGATTTTGAGACCTCAAATTCTAAATCTGAGCTCTCGAAATCAAATTTGTTGAAAATTACTTCTTTCTCAAAAACTACATCACTTCAGAGGGAGCTGTTTCTCACAATGTTTTATACTATCAACCTTACCCCATTACTTGTAATCAAGAAAGGTTTTATGCTAATAATTATTTTGAGTAATTACCAATAGTGTCCACTGCCTTAAACTTTTGGTAAATACATGTTTGTTGTGTTTTTGGTGTTTTTCTTCTCATATGATTGTGTCATGTTGGTCTTGTAAACAAAATATTTCAGTCCAATAAAAATCTGAGCAACAAGCCCTGTGGTCTTGGGTTTTTCCCCTTGATTTTTTTTTCCCCTTGACAGGGCTGTGATCTATATGAAATAGCGCTTGTTTAAAGAACTGATTTTTATTATCAAAGAACCTTACAACTGTAGCACAACCATTGGATATTGAAAGTATAAACATACACTACATGGTTCTCACTTCCTGAAAGCTTATTGGTTGCATGTGAATTGTACATGTAAGTGGTGATTCACAGTGTGGGGTGAGAAAAGCCATTTCAAGTTATTCTTGCCTGAAAAGTGGAGGAAAAGAAATTCTACTTATTAATGACCTGCAAGGCTGAAATGTCACCGTTAGGAATTGGAGGTTGACTTGGACTTGGTCTTTCTCTTGGTGCCCGTTTGAAAGTTACCCATTGGAAGTGCCCCTTTCAAAATGGCCTTGCCCTCTTTATGACGAAATTCCTGCCTTGGGCTGAGAAGACCTCAAAGTTCTTCCAGGGATCGAAATAACCAGTGAGCCACCAGCCCAAGCCCAGCCCCACCATGTCCCCCACAATCAAACAAGTCCTTATTTAAGAAACTGATGTTTGAGAGTTTTCAATTGCAATAGGAAATACAAATTTTATTTGAATTTCTAAATATTTTATCATCCCTGCCCGCATCCTTTTCTGAAGACGCATGATCTTTTTTTGGGGTTTCACTTTGAATGTTCAAAACAGCAAGAAAGATGCCCAGACAGCCCTAAGATGCAATGATGACCCCACAAGAACCAAGTTAGACTAGTACAGGTGTCTGAACATGTCTATTGTCATAGGTCCTTTAGATTCTACATTGTATTCCGACACTTGAGGGCGGTGTTTATGAAACACTTTCAAACTGTGAATGAGAATGATTACCTGTTAGGGGTCGTGATGTAATGTTTTGCATTCCTCTGTAATTTGCCATGAATGACCCTGAAATTTCCTTACGCAAATAACAAAAAAAGTACTTCCCCTGTGTGGTCCTTTCTCTATGGTTGTTTTGACAATAGAACCAAAGGTGTCAATAGCAGTGCTGTTGCTGCTCAAGAAGTATTCCAGTGGATAGTAAAGTTGCCCCACGCTGGCATTGCAATCGAGTGGTGTTGATCTCGGAGACTTGTTAACACCAACTAGCATCACTGACTACACCGCACTTTAAAAAAAAATGGGGAAAAAAACGATGCAGGAAGCACAAATATACGAGGTGTGAGACACGTGAGAGAGCCACCCCACAGAGCTTTACCAGGGCCAAATTTCTCAGAGCTGCCTAGTAAGCAGAAAATGTTGCTTAAGAGTTTTTTGCTTTGCAGAAATTAGCGTGATACCAGCCACTAATTGAACATATGACATAGCAGTTTGACTGGTAACCTTATTCTGGTAAATTGTGCTTAGTTGGGTTTTTGTGCTTAAGCGGCTCTCTGAAATTGGGGCCAGGGCTTGGGGTGTCCACCACCCACAGCCAGGACTCGACCTTTCAACTGCTGAAAAGAAACGGAGCACATAATAGCCCGGTTTCTCACACTCCGGGGTACTCTAGCCTTGAGATTTCGACCCAACCTTGGACCTCATGACAAATTTGTTTCCTTTCTTAATATTTTTGTTGTTTGAAATTGTTATTCAAATTGTCTGGCAACAGTAACGTGTGGTCGGGCGAGATTTGTTCTTCTTGGATAATATCGATTGTTGTCCATGGCCATGATGCCGTGTGAAGCAGTCAAGGTAATGATACGCTGTTGTTGTAGTGAAACCAGGGATGGTTGAATGGTTGAAGCAAGGTTGGGTGATGATGCAAATCTAATATTGATAAATCAAAGCAGTTGAATTGATGGATAACTTTCCGTATGGCGCCACCACTTTTTCACTCATTTTTACAAAAAGGGATATGTCAATCAGGTAAATTAGATACTATATTATTTTATTTCGAATGAAAAAGTGGTGGCGCCATACGGAAACTTTTCCGAATTGATAAAATACTGATTATTTATCAATAAATCAGGCAATATTTTTTTCAATTTTTTTGATTTTTTTACAGTTATTTATTTTTGCCTCCAGAAAAAACAGCAGTTTTTGTTTAAGTACAATTGTCCATCAAACCCATTGCCTTATTACAGGGCAGCCCTGTCCTAAATTATAAGGAGTTTCAAATTACTAGATTTTCTCTGTTCTCATCAGAGCTTGAATTTCTTACCATATATTTAACCAGTAAGAATGGACAGGTTTTTTGTGTGATTTAAAGTTTTGAGTACTTACAAGCACAGCATGACGGTGAGATTCCTTGCTCCAGACATGCTTTACAGCATGTATGCTTACAGCAGGTACATGACACAGGCATACCTCAAAATCACTATGGGGGCTCGCTGAACCACAACAGTTCTGGTTTGTAAACCCCAATCACCCAGCCTTGTAAGAGGCGGGACTAAATTAGCAACTGACAGGTGGATTTGATCACAGCCCTCTTGTCTTGGACAATACCAATGCCATGCAGGATTTAAATGACAATAATTGGTTCAATGATCAAAGGGAGAGCTGAATCCAACCAGTGGTACATGTATATGCACTCAGGGTCCCCCCAATCAAACCAAAACATTCTGTGGGAACTCGAAACCCCGAATCGGTGAAGTTTCACTGGTGGGAAACTGGTTCACGAAATTGAAAGAAAATGACAATTGACGTCAAACTAGCTGTGATGATTCAGTATCGGAGTGGATTAGTTTTACTTTGGTGCAGATGAAAAGAAAATCATGGACTGTTTGGTTTTGTTGTTGTTCACCTGTGGGGAAAGATAATGTGTGGATAGTTTAGACTGAGAAGCTCGTTGATGAGAATGGTCGTGTTGTGGTGTGGAATGGGATTTATTTGGATCTCCTTCCTCCATGGATTGGAGGCTGTGGTTGTCTGTGAACATTTTATGGCTTCATCAGAGGTCGTTGGAATTTGTGTATAATTGCCTTTAAAGGACTTTACCCTCTGAAGAAAGGAAAGTTTAAGCATCTTTTACTCATGGAGTTACTTCACACGAATGGATAATATTTGAGGTGGGTAGGATATTATTCTGTGTGTACTGGGGTCGATTTCACAAAGAGTTAGGACTAGTCCTAACTTAGGACTAGTCCTAGGAGATATTAAAAAACGTATGGCTAGTCCTAAGTTAGGACGAGAAACTCATCATTACTAGAGATAAGACAAGTCTTAACTCTTTGTGAAATCCACCCCTGTAACCTAAAAACTAACAGTCGCTATAATTATTTTATTGTTCTGTGATTGATGAAGGCCTACATGTAAATACTGTCTACTCGACAATTACAATTAGACATGGAAAGTTTTATGTATCCTGCCATCATCTTTTCACTCATTTTGACCCAAAGGAATATGACTAAATTAGATACTAACAAATTTCAATGAGGAATGTTAAAGTCTTAACAGGATACGAATACCTGCGAGTAAAAAAAAGATTTTTTTTGATCGGTGATCGTTTGAAATGATTTCTGTAGTTTCTTAGAACATGATCTTTTGGAAAATAAAAATTCTCCTCGTATTTGTTTCAGCAAATTTCCCAGGAAGTTCCTTGAAACATTTGGTCGACCTTTACACACTTTAAGAAAAAGCTCATTCTTGGGGACCCCTGCTTGGGACTTGGTTTTTAAGAGTGGTAGGACAGTTTGGCAAAGTGGTAACTAAACGTTCCAGATCATAACATCTTGACCAAAATACTCAAGATACAACAACAACAACATAAACAATTAACAAATACCAAATGCAAATACTCAGAAATGGGCAGGATGTGGAACAACACTTTGGTTTTAACCTACTCCCCCCCCCCCCTCCTCGGGTAAAAAAAGAGAAAGAAAATCAGACTCTGAAACATTTTAAGAGCACATGGAATTTGCACCCTGTATTCAGGTAAAGTCTAAATGCAGTTCAGTCCGTGTACATCGTGCGGCTGGCAGTGTCAGTATGAAACATGAAGTAAAACAGCCAGTGGTACTTGGTACTTGCTGACGTAGTCGTCGTCGTAGACTAAAGAGATTAGCAAACCTTTTGTTTGCTATTTATCTAATTCAAGTGCACGAGTTTTAGCTGTAAATAGAGTGACTCGGTGTTATTATGGTATTGTACAATGGTGAACACTTTGTGTGTGTGTTTTATATGAGGTTTTATAGCAACCACGCTGAGAATAGTGCAGAGTTGTTACTACGCTGGTTGTGCTATTCAGAGCCACCGCAATTCTTTGGAGATTTTCTTCCGGCGGTGATACCGCAAAACCACTGAGTGATAACACCAGTTAGGTTTGCAGGATATACAATGTACCAAGATATTGCTGAGATATGACGTCATGTGGATGATGTGTGGTAGAATTTAGGAGCTGTGGTTGTTTGGTGAGTTCAAGATACATGTAGGGCCTACAGTACTACTTGCACAGTGTTAGCCAGAGAGGTGTGTCGTCGGACTCCCTGTTTTATCTGACATTTGTACATGAATTGTAAGTGACCAATTTGGACACCAAGTCTTTAAATTTCCAGCAAATTTGTTTAATGTTTGGGGCAAAAAATCTGACATATCATTTTAAATGGGTGCCCTCAAAGCGTTGCATTCAAAAAACAGACTGGAGAGGGTGGGGGATTAATAAAGTTTGTTGAGGGGGAAATTGCTTTAATTGAACACTGCTTAACTGACAGTGTGTACACTTTACTGTCTGCCAGGCACAATTGCACCGGTTGTACGTAATGTACCGGCCCTATAATACCCCTAGTTTACATGTGTTGATGATGCATAAAAGGAAGGGGGTGGCCTTACCCTATTTCAAGGCCTGGAACCAGTGACAGGGGGGGGGGGGGTAACATAACTCAGTAGGTTATCGCATGCCGACATGATTCCGGCTTGTGCGTTCATTGGGAACTGGCTTAAAACATGCATTGCTTGAATAGTTAAGGACAGAATGACCGGTACCACGCATATTAAATGCTTCCTGTATTAGTGGACCGGTACCCGCCTCAGACACATGACATCAGATTAAAGGGCTAAATATAGACTTGGCCTGTAACCACAAAATAACCTCCTGTGGTAATGATTGCTATCAATGATGCCACCATCTTGTCATGTACCATGTATCCAATAAGTACATAATAAACACTAGTTTCCATTTTTACAACAAAGGGACCAGTCTAGGTTTTTTTCTCCCCAGTCTTGGTTTGACTTTGAGTTGTCTCCATTATCAAATTCACTTTTACTGAATATCTCTCATTAGAAAATTAATTTTAAAAAAGCATGAAGACCTCTTCAAAATCACTGTGTACTGTATATATAGTTTGAAGTTTTACAAATGATGTGGAAATTCAAGAAGGAATCATTTGTCAGTGGTTCTTCGAAGAGCCAGTGCTTTGTAAAACAATCACTTCTTTTATTTTCTAAGAAATCATCACTTGTGATAGGTTTTGCCCACACAGTGTGTACCTGTTTCATCCAGACAGAAGTGGAGACCTTCAGTCCTTAATGGGTTTTACTCTACAGTTCTACCATGGAGGTCCACCAATGTCATCAACATTTGTTTTGTTTACCTTCTGTCTTTGATTGTTATTCCTTTCCTTTGTTTGTTATCCTCCTCCTCTTCACCCCCCCCCCTTCCTTTGACCCCCAGGTTCCCCAAAACTGGCACAGTTGTAAGTCTGGCTTTGTAAATGTGAGTTAAATGTAGCATGAAATTGCGTTGTAATGAGCAGTGCTGCTGTTTGGGTTGGTCATAAAGGTGGGCTGGTCTGAAGGGACCTGGAGTGGGACTTGGGCATTTCATGGAGGAAGGAACCTTGGCGTGCTTGGAGCCAAGGTACCCCTTCTAAGTTATGACAAAAATTAGAAAATAACTTTGTGATTAAAATAGCCCAAAAAGTGTATGAAAGGCAACACCTTTATATGTACAATACATTATTTTGTAATTTTGGTCGTCCCTATTTGTAGAAATCAAAGAAATGTTCCTACTGTTTTCCAAGGACAAAATATCACGACTTTTGGGGCTTCTTGTTAGATACATGTAATACACTGTGCTTAATGTTGTAAAATTTGTTTACAAAATAAACATACACTGGAAAGGTTGCAACCTAATGACGCCCGCCAAGGCCCCCCTCCTGAAGTGTATTGGAAACAGTTGAAAACATAAACACATAACATTGATGTAGAGGCTTTCAACATCAGAAGAGGATCAGGAATGTGGATGCCTGGCAATCCCCCTGGCTTATCTGGGTGTCTTAAAAAAGGGTGGTTTTTTTTTATGGTACATCTTTAAAGCCATTGGACCCTTTCGGTTCAGAAAAAAAAAAAAAAATTCACAGATTTACAAATAACTTACAGGGTTTACAGAAAGCAATGGTGAAAGACTTCTCTTGAAATATTATTCCATGAAATGCTTTACTTTTTGAGAAAACAGCAAAACAATTTAAATTCTCGTTAACGAGAATTACGGATTTAAACACATGTCATGACACGGCGAAACATGCGGAAACAAGGGTGGGTTTTTCCGTTGTTTTCTCCCGACTCCGAAGACCGATTGAGCCTAAATTTTCACAGGTTTGTTATTTGATATAGAAGTTGTGGTATACAAAGTGTGGGCCTTGGACAACACTGTTTAACGAAAGGGTCCAATGGCTTTAAAGACACTGGACACCTTTGGTAATTGTCATAGACAAGTCTTCTCACGTGTATGTATCTCAACATATGCACAAAATAAAAAACCTGTGGGAAGTTTAACTCGATTGGTCGTTGGAATTGCGAGATAACATTATCAAAGGAAGAAAAGACACCCATGTCAAACAAAGTTGTGTGCTTTCAGATGCTTGATTTTGGGACTTCAAAATCTGATTTTGAGGTTTCAAAATCAAATTCGTGGAAAACTGCTTCTTTCTCAAAAACTATGTTACTTCAGAGGGAGCGGTTTCTCACATCAACAGCTCTCCATTGCTTGTTACCAAGTAAGTTTTTATTTAAAAAAAAAAAATTTTTTGGTAATTACCAATAGTGTACACGCACTGCCTTTAAAGGATTGGCACTGGTGGTATGAATTTTTATAGTCAGTGAGCTCAAAAGCGAAGGCATCAGGTTTGGTAAACCATTAATGGCAATAAAAACATACTTTGGAATACAAGTAAATGTACAGCATCCGGTTTCAGCATAGCTTGCAGACATACCATTCTGAGTTATATGATCTTTATTTTATCAACAGTGTAATTAAGGTTAAAAGTATATTTAATCATTTTGAGAATCGTTTTACTTTGAAGTAATGAGGATATGAAAAAACACATTAGTTTTTATGCCCTAAAGTTTGAATCTGAGAAGCATTACTGTCAAAAAGAATTGTTTTTAGACTGTGTATTGCTGCAGGATGTTCGGCGATATCTGAAAAACTCAATTATCTTTTGAAACAAAGTTTAACATTGAGTTTTCTTGTACAGGTGTATGTTATGTAAATAACTAGGACCCCATGTGTAGGATTAAAACCATCAACTTGGGTCAAAAAAACAAAGGTACACTTCGCCTTTAAGGTTAAACATTGTTTTGATAATTAATGTAAATATTCTGTCATGTAGTCTTAAAAATTGAGAGATGAGTCCGGCCCTCTGTTTATTGGATCATAGAGCAGTTGTATTGGTGTTGACTGCTGTGCTGTAGAAATGCAGCGTTTGACCATGAATTTGTAAATGGGCAATCAGTGGTGTATTTTTATTTGGAAATCTTGAGCAGTTGTGTTTGGCTGGAGAGATCGGAAGTGCCTCAGGCCCTCTGTTATTGAGAGGTGTTAGGCTGTGGATCCATAGAGTTTGACCATGGACCTTGGCTCTGTCCAAACATTCCACCTCCATGGTCAGACATATACGCTGTTGGCAATTTGAAAAGGGACCAATTGTTACATTTGTAAGTTCAAACGCTTTCCCCGTACTACTACTCAGTACTCTGTCATCTGAATTCTACTTTTAAAAAACAAGTGGGATTCGTTGAAATTCTGTCCAAGTAGGTTGGCTCGGACTATACTTGTTCATTGCTTTTGGTATACACCTGCTCAGAAAAGATATCTATCGTTTTCAAAAATGCTAGTTTTGCATCGAGGATGAAAAAACAAAGTTTTTACTCTTGTTAGGTCTTAAAGGGAATATACACTATTGGTAATTGTCAAAGACCAGTGTTCTCACATAATGTATCTCAACATATGCATAAAATAACAAACATGTGAAAATTTGAACTAAGTTGGTAATCGTAGTTGGGAGAAAATGATGAAAAAAAAAACCACCCTTGTTGGACGAATTTGTGTGCTTTCATAGGAATAAAAGACTTCTAGCTAGAAGTCTTTTATTATGTTAGTGAGAAATCACCTCTTTCTCAAAAACTACGTTACTTCAGAGGGAGCCGTTTCCCACAATGTTTTATACTATCATCAGCTCTCCAATGCTAGTTACCAAGTCAGTTTTTAAGTTAATATTTGTTTTGAGTAATTACCAAACGTGTACCTTCCCTTTAAAACACTGTATACTCAGTACTTTTCCAAGTTCAGTTACTTTAGAACTAAACATTTATATACAACCTTATGGGTTTTCAATTTACGTGGTTATTTAGTCTATAGTCTTGGCTTCGTTGACATTAATGATTACAGAGGAACTGTGTTGACAGTTGAGCGGAAGTTATGAAAAACCACAAACATTAAACACTGTACAATATTTATGGCTGCATCATAGACAGTTGGCAAACGTTGTACAATGCTGCAATTCATTTTAGGTCAGGCATACATAAACAGTTAAATACACACTTTCCATTGTGGTGTTGTCGGTTTAGTTGGTACCCTGGCCAGAGGTAGAGTTTATTACTGGCGTTGAACTCTACATCCTGGGGGGTTTGATCACCGGTTCGCATTCCATTTCCATCAAATCATCAGTACCGGTCCCACGCCGGTTCACTGCATGTGTCCTTTAACCGATATCCTGCAAGGTCAAGCTGGTACTCCGTGGAGTGGGCTAAGTTGAGTGGGAGTTATAATATTAGGCCTAGGGATTATATTTTGAAGGAGTGACTTTGTACAGGCCAGTCCAGAATTTCTTTTGGGTTGGGGTACTTTGGTAGTAGAAACTACCAATTTTACTCCATATTTTTTTGTGGTTGCATATTAATTGTTCATTAGAGTGCCTCCTTTATTTTGTCTAAGTCATAGTGAAGTAAGGCGACTTTTTAGAGGGGGGGAAACACAAAGTTCAAAATTCTAAACAGGAACATAAGAGGGATGATTTATTTCTACTCAAAAACCTTCTTGCCAAACGACACATTTTTTATTTTTGGGTTGGCCTGGAGTGGTAAGGATTTGATGTCTTGTGGTGTAGTTTTGAAACGTGAGACGGAAGTTGAAGGATGAGGCATACGCATGTGGAATTAATACTATTGTGAATGCATCAAATGACTATTGTGATGACATCTGTGGAATGACAACACTGGTACATGTAGCTTGGGAGACTTAAAGGTATTATTGACCCACAGAATTGGTATAGATAAAAAACATCAAGTTGTTTCATTTTGTATAGTTTGAAAGCTTACTGATTCATGAAGTTCATACCATTTTTTCAGTCAAGTAATTCCCTCTGCAATGAAGTCATATTTGAGAAAACTGTATCTGAACACCTAAACAAAAAGCAAAACGAGCGTTACAACATATAAAATTAAGGACAATGTGTTTAAAACATGTTAGAAAATGTGTGCATGGTAGAAAATGTGTGCATGGATTTGCCTGTTTTCTCCTAACCAAACTTGCACAACGAATTGAGCCTAAATTTCCACAGGTTTGTTATTTAATTTGTATGGTTGATCACACAAAACCAGAACACTGTATATGTGACTATTTTGTCGGCTCTACCTGTTGGTTGTCAACAGGTATGATACACCATTGTTTTCTTGGAAACAGGAATAGGGTGTTTTGTTTCCCATTTTTTAGATTCCAATTCATCAGACACCCAAAACAACCAACCTGTAGACAGAGTCCAGCAGTGACCTACATGTATGAGGCATACTGTATAATTTGTTTAAGTACTGTATACTCGGTACTCTCCCGAGTCCTGTGAAAAAAAAAACTACAGACAAATTACTCAGTTGGGATTCGAACCCACAACTTTGATGCTGTACTTTGTGTTAAGATCCTGGTACATTATGCGGTACATGTAAGTATGGTTATTTGCGCCTGTTGTTGGCACTCTACAATGTAGATCAATCTCTCCCCCCCCCCCACAAATTGATTCCTATCCCCTCCCCTCCCCTCTCCTCTACACTCAAGATCCACATCATATCGGAAGGCTACATGTAACACCCTCTCTCTGCTAGTATGTTGGAGTGGTGTGTACTGAAGGCTGAGTGTACGCCTCCTCCAAGCATTTCAAGCTTACATTATTTCAAGCCATGTCCTTTCGATAAAAATCTTGAGGAAATGGAACAGTCGCTGGAGAATGAATACGATGGTCTGTCAATGTCGGTAACTCTTTGTAAATGTCGTCTGCATCCTCAACGCTTTAATGTACAGTAATGAAGTCATAGTTCGAAGCTAATGTAAGGCTACATTCATCATGGCAGCCACACCCGGCGTGACTCAAGGAAGTTTTGTGCTTGAAGGCTTTTTTAAGGAAATCATGAGCTGTTAGCCTTGACATGTTGGGAGCTGGGCCTCATTTCGTAGAGCTGCTTAAGCAGAGAATTATGCTTTCTGAGTCTTTGTATCTTTTTTATTGCCTTTTCTGTGGTGTGATATTGTTGATTGTCTCGTATTGGTGTACATGTATCTCATTGTTTGTATTTTTGTCGCTCTTATTGTATAACTTGCTGTGTTTTACATCTCTTTTTAGCTTGATGTTTTTAATAGGTAAAAGTTCTGTACAGCGTTTTGAGATTTTTTTATGTAAGACGCTATATCAAAAATAAAATATTATTATTATTTCTTAATAAGCAGGATACAAGTCACAGATAGTACATGCCGTATGGAAAATTTACTTTAGCTGGTAACTTTATTCTGGTATTTTGATGTGCTTAGCTCTAGTCTGTGTGCTATAAGCAGCTTTGTGAAATAGCCTTTGCATGCTGGGCTTGGCAGACAAATTTCAAGTGGATGTGATAAAAAAGCTGCTCACCGTTGACCTTGACCAAGAAAAAAATGTCTTTTGACAATGAGATGACACAGTTCAAATGTTGCTGTTGAAAACTGAAGCTTGGCTGTGTACCATTGTCTACCAACTGTAAAATGTGGGTGTCGGCATGATGTCGCTAAATGTCTCTTTCTCTTGCTATGCTATAGATGGTAAAAATTAACATAACGCCCAGAAGACCTGGTACTTTGTTTTGAAGGGTTAGGATAGTTTTCATGGTAACTCTACACCCCGGTTGAGGTACACGTTTCACGCCCCAGTTGAGGTACATACGGACATATCCTCCCTAGCTGAAATTGGAACCTTGTGCTACCTGCCACATGTCTCCCTTAGAGATGTATAAATTCATAAACCCTGACGACACCTTCTGTAAACATCCTGATTCAGTCTGGGTCATGCACATCGAGAACCTGGCATTGAGAAATTAATTTCAATTGAAAAATAGATTGCAAGTGTGAAATGATTGTTTACAATTCGGCTTAGCTTATTTGAATACAACTGAACAGGAAGTAAATTTCTTTTAATTAATTCCTGTACATTCCTGAGTGGATTGTGGAAATATTCTAACTATAACTGGTTGCGTTCAATTAGCTTCCCTGGGTCGACCCCGGTGTGCTCATCCAAGTGGCGTATTTTATTTTTTCCAGGACGAACGTGGGCACTGATAATTACCCCTCGTTCGTCCTGGAAAAGTCGCAAATTTTTTTTCAGGACGAACGTGTGCAGAAATTTACCCACGTTCCACCTGGACAAAAAATACGCATCATCACGTGACCCTTCTCATGGTGACGTCAGTGCACCTCGGGCGAGCCCCAAGTGACCCTATCCACAAGCTCGCCTGGAAAAAATAAAATATGCCACTTGAATGAGCACACCGGGGTCGACCCAGGGAAGCTAATTGAATGCACCCACTATACCTCCTCTTCCTTTTAAGTGCTTTTGAATGTCTCCAATGTTTTACTGAATTAGGGGGTTGGGTTGGTGTTCACAAAGTTTGTGTTTTAATAGATGCTTCATCCATGTACAATATCGTGGTCAGAATAAACATCGCATTACTAGAAATTAAATCAAGCCCTCAGGGTTGCAAACTCTCCCTGACTCTGTAGAAAGTTCCTTTAAAATAACCCAAATCTTCCAGGTTCTGATGAACAAGTTTGAAACTCTCCCTGATCATGAAAGTTATCTGGCCTGTAATTTCTTCTTTTAAAGGGCAAGGTCATTTTTTTCATTTTGCAAAGGGCACTTCCATTGGAAAACTCTTCAAGTCTATGGGAAACTTTTGAAAGGGCACCAAGGCCAAGACCAGGGCAACAGAGGCTGTGGCTTATGTTGCCTCCTTGAAATTCAAGAGCTGTAGAGAATCATTAGTACAAGTCTAGAAACTGACTTCTGCTGTACATGTACAATGTACATGTACACCCAAAAAGGAAATGCCTGTTGGCGAATTGACCTCCATCAGCCCAAAGATAGACGCCTTTGCTCACCTCTTCCAACAGTGTGGGACGAAATTCACTCTCTCATACCTACATGTACAATGTACAAGAAGGATATACGTGCCCCATGTCACTTTCCTCAACCATTTAGAGAGTTGATTGAAAAGAGACAGTATCGGAGACTGCTGGGGTAGGATTACTGACCCAGGTCTTTCATTTCTAGAAACCTTGACTAATTCCATCAACTTTTAACCCTGTTCTGGCTGGATTACTCACTCCAGATCCTACCATATTATACTGTTGAACACATCTGTCTGAGACAGTTAAAGGGACACACCGGCCGAATTGGGCTATTTGGGCTACAAAATAGACTAAGATATGACTTCAACGGTCTTCCAGGAATGAAGAAGAACAGTCCTTAAAAAAAATCATCAAATTTAGCCGTTTTTGAGCATTTTAAGACAAAAACACAGGTCGCGTGATTGTTCTAACCAAACAGTGGTACAAACAATCACGTGACCTTCCGGGCTAGTTTTACTTTCACCCGTCTTAAAGTAACTTACTTAACCAAATTTAAATCTTTTTTTTACAAAATTATTTACGAATAATTGACGAAAAAGATCATGTATTCAAATTATCGCTACAAAATGTAAACAATGGTGAAAAATCTAACGTAAGATTCACATTCAAAGAGTCCGTGTAACGGAAGCTTGTTATATGGCGCTTTGGTTTTTTAAAATCATTTTTCGCTAAATACATGACATTTTGATGATTTTTTGTACAGCAACCATCTATAAAAACTTTATTTATGATTCTACACCCCTAAATTGCGTAAACGGTGAGCCGGTGTGTCCCTTTAACACACACACACCAAGGTCTTGGTGGCTGAACAAGGTATTTCAAAAGGTGGTTAGTTTTTTTTTTAGGTATCGCCGGAAAAAAAACTGAGCAAAAATTTCCACACGGGAAGAATAATCATGAATAAATAGGAATGCTCAATCTGAGGCGTTACTGACAGTCATAATTCTCAGATTCAAATTTTGGGGAATAAAACTTACATTTAATTTAAACTATTAACTTAAAGGAACGTTACAGAATTGGTAAGAAACAAATGTCATATTTGATGAGAAATAAGTAATCTAACTTCGCGTTTGAAGTTAATCGTTTATTTTGGCATCGATTCAATGTAAAATTTGTAATCTTTTTTTCACTATTTTCTTGTGACCCAGATGGCCGATCGATCTTCAACTTTTACAGGTTTTTCAGTTTATGTATGGTGGATTACATAAAGTGCTTACACTGCCAGCAACTGTTTTGTTAGCAAAAACCAATTCTGTAATGTTCCTTTAAGTTCAGTTATATTTTAAGATTAAACTCTGTTTACCTCCACCTCTTTTTTCCTACCTTTCCACCATTCCTTCCTCCCCTCCCATTCCATTAAATCCCAAACCATACCATGACTTTAAAACGTAAATGATAGCTGGGTGCACGTGCACAGGGGCCAGTTTTAATATTGCCTGCATTCATTACCGTATAATCTTCCCCATCAGTGTGTACGTAAGGAGATGAAATTCACGCTTGAATCACTTCATATCATGATCCATTTTAGCTTCATGTGTTTTGTTAATAAAGTGATTTTAAAGAGGGACTGTCGGGGCTCGAAATTAACACTGGACCTCAGGCCAGTAATTTTAGTATGGGGTCAGTAAATTCAAGACCAAACAACTTTGGCCTTCTTTGATTTTTTAATTGAATAATAATGAATAATAATTCCTTGCACTATAAAATATCATGAACAAAACTCAAATTGTGATCCAATGTTGACTCTGAGTCTGATAAAATACCTTAAAAGTTCAATTCTATTGAGTGATAATGTAGGCCTATAGATGGGTTATGCACTAAGCGTCGTTGACCACCATATTTGATGATAAGTGATTAACAAGTGCATGATGCATGATGCGCACAACCCTCGGCCGATGATAGCCTTGCACGCCTGCAATCCATCTTCATTGATCATATACCCATTGAAAGAACGAGATCAATCTTCTCTAACATGTCTTTGTGCTAAGTTCAAATATAAACAGTTGATTGAACGTAAAACTGTGTCAGGGAGCTTTTCTCATTTTGGTTCTGGTCTTGTGAAAACAATAGACCCTTCCCATGAAATATGTAAATTGCACATAGCGCGTGCGCACTAACGTTTTGGTTGGCAAAATGAGGGAACATTGCGCTGTTTTGTACCTGGCTAATGGGTGCGTGACGCAGACGCGATTGCGCGTCTGCTTAGTGCACAACTCTATGGTGTTTGCCAACCAACAGGGTCTGTACGCATGCGTGAATGTAATTAGCATATTTCATGGGAAGGGTCCATTCTTGTCCGGTAAACATTTTGAGTGACAAGCCCTAAAGGTCTTGTGAATCCCCCTTGTATAAAATTTTTAAGTTAAAAAAAATCAACGAAGTCTAAGCCCTGACTGTATGTAGACCTACCTGGACCCAGAGCCATAACTCTGCTTATTGTAGTAACCAAAGAATGGGTGCTTAGGGAAGCAGGGAATTCCGCATAATTTACATCGAAATGCGTATTTCCCAGGTTAGCGGGGAAGTTTTGCTTGCATACTCAACGATAGACATTCTTCATACACATGCAGACATTTTGAGACACCATAAATATAATGTATCTAGGCCTACAGTGTTAGACATTTGTTTAAATGTTGATTCCCTTTAATACCAAATACTGACTTATTTCAATTATGCCCCCCTTCCATCTTAATCTTCACCCAAGGTGAGAGCCCTCAAAGCTCAGAATTTTTTCTACTTTTTTATTCTGATTGAAGAAATAAGAACGTGTAGAGCTTCGGGCCCATTACCCTATTGAAAAGACCAGGGTCAGGCATTGTGAGTGTAGTCTTTATTATAATTCTGCTCAGTATAGACTTACACAATTAATGCAGGAATGGTCTGCAAAATGACTCTTACTTCACATTGTGTTCTGTCTGGAGTATACCTGCATAAAAATAAATTTGTTTAAAGCCATTGGACCCTTTCGGTACAGGAAAAAAAAAAAAAGTTCACAGATTTACAAATAATTTACAGGGTTTACAGAAGGTAATGGTGAAAGACTTCTCTTGAAATATTAGTCCATGAAATGCTTTACTTTTTGAGAAAACGGTAAAACAATATAAATTCTCGTTAACGAGAATTACGGATTTGTTACAAACACATGTCATGACACGGCGAAACGCGCGAAAACAGGAGTGGGTTTTCCCGTTATTTTCTCCCGACTCCGATGTCCGATTGAGCCTAAATTTACACAGGATTGTTATTTTATATATAAGTTGTGATACACGAAGTGTGGGACTTGGACAATACTGTTTACCGAAAGTGTATAATGGCTTTAAAAAAAGATCACATTTAAAAAAAAAAATTAACACAAAAAGTTTTAATGGTATCATAGGACGAGAGATAAGACGAGTCCTAACTCTTTGTGAAATCAACGGCTGGCCTTTCTGCTTCATTATTGAAGGGGCAAAGGCACCAAGGCATTTTCTCCTTGGTAAAGGGCACCCTGTGAGGAAATTGTAAATTTCTACTGTAGATTTTCAAGGGCATCCAGGCAATGACCAGGGGGCATGGAGGCAATCGCCTTCATTGCTTCCGCAAGTATCAGGCCCGTGAATCCCATTGCAGACCTGGGCCTTGCATATTGATTGGGTTTTCAGCTGAATATCTGGGGGGTTTTCCTCTGACATCTGAAACGAAAATTTCTTCTCGTTTTCTATTTAGCCTACACCATCCTGTTGTTGGCACCTGTGCTGTTGCATCTGTAATGAAATCAATAAATAAACAAATAAAATCCCCCCCCCCCTCCTAAATCATAATGAACAGAAACTTTATATGCCACTCAAAATGTTTTAAATTGTTCAACTAACATTTTTATCTTTGAAACTTATCAAGGTATCCAGGGAGATTCGTTAGATCTGTGCTTCCATTTTAGTGTCAGATATAGATTTATAAATGTTGTTATTTTGTGGGGTGTATTTACTCATTTGCTGGTGGGAGGTCACTCTGTTGAATGGAGCCTTCTTAAATGTGACCCTGGTGATCTTTCTTCCTTTTGTGCGTGTTCAAATAGTCAGCATTGTTGTTTAATCAATTTTGATCTGACACTGTGTGTGAATGATCAGTAAAGCCTGTGTGGTGAGTTTTAACTGCTATAATTATGAAGGGTAAATGACAGTTTTGTCCCAACACAAATGCATAGTTAACTCTGAAGTTATATGGAGGCCATGATCTCAGTTTGCGCCCCCCCCCCCCCCCACATCCCCCCCCCCCAGGGTTTGGCCTTTGTGCCTGCAAAAGTTTCCCATAGACTTTTAGATTTTCCAATGAAAGTGCCCTTTGCAAAATGATAATAGCCTTGCCCTCTCCAAGATGTATGATCTGTGTCTTTGCGAGATCATCAGGAAAATGCTTCTTTTTTAAAGAGGATCCATGACCTGTTACATGTAGACTATGGAGCTAAGCTTGTCAGGTACATGTAAGCAGTTCCAAACCTAGTAAAGGATACTTCAAACAGTTTAACTGATGTATGTAACTCAATGTTGCATTTGGGATTAACACAAAAGTTAATTGGGTTGTGGCCATTGTTGTATTCGAAACTGTAATTGCATGTTTACAGAAGAGCCGAGCTGAGAGTCCCTGCAGTCCCAAAGTGAACAGATATTATTGGCAGAAGACCCCCATAAAATGTAACTTTTCGTTTGTGCAATTACAGCAACAAGCAGATAATCTTTGTCTGATGGAGATTTTTTTAATGAAAGTAGAGTGCCTGGGAAAGATTAAAGTTTAAAATGTAAGATTACAATTTCTTTCTTCATTGACAGGTATCCAATAAATCGGAGCCGTCCCCAACATGGCCTGGTCCTCGTAAAGTAAGCCTTCAGCGTAACGCAGCCGGGTTTGGCTTCACACTACGTCATTTCATCGTTTACCCACCGGAATCCGCTGTCGCTGAACTGAGCAGACAGGAGGGGGCTGCAAGTGCTAATGGTAAGGAACAGGGTCGTGGGTGGGTAGGGGGCGATCAGGATTATTGGGTGAAATACATTGTACGTAGTGGGTGGTTAGGAGTGGTGGGGATCAAAATGGGTCGATGTTGGGTGGAGTTTGTAAAGGACCATTGGGAGAAATGGGTGTTCTTAGGATCTTTGGGAGAAATTTGACGCAGGTGGGTAAAATTTGTAAGGATCATCGGGATAAATGGGTGTTGTAAGGATCTTTAGGAGAAATTTGTTGCATGTGGGTAGAGGTGTTCAGGTCAGTGGGATATGAGTGGGAAGGGATCATTCGGATCTTTGGAGAAGTTTGTTGCTGAATGGGTTGGGGTTATGGGATCCTTGGGGCAAATGGGTGGAAGGCCTCAAAGGAACCCACAGCAATTGCCGTCGTGCCCCTGTGCTTTTGCTCTTTTGCCTCTGCCCCTTTCAAGGTTCCTGTTCAAATTTAAATTTTGCTCATAGAGGTACCCCTTCTTTTTCACATTTTACTCGTTGCTCAAGATCCAAACAAAATGATTCTCTAGTATCCAAACTTCAAATCCATCCACAAGTTCGCTTCCCACACAGTAATATCCTGTTCTTAAAATGCATGGGAGATCTCCTTCACCATGTTTCTACAATCCCGGCTATACATTGTATCTCGTTTGGCCCTCACCTCGGACCCGGTGCCCCCCTTTCAATGTTGGTTCTACATGCGCGGTCTTCGTCGCTCCTATCATTATTGAGGGAGGATGGGGAAGAAAATGTTAATTGTCACAGGGGAAGTGCACGGGGAATTTTTATTGTACGGTTGCGAATGGGGGGTCCAAGTATTTTGGCCGGTATTGTAGTTTCCATGTTCACATTTGCTGACATTGTACATGATCTATACACAGTACCTGGTTCACAAACCCAGCCATGTACATTGTATGCTTCGTTTTTTAATGGGGAAGGGGAATTTTATCCTTGGTAAAGGGCAACTTATTTATAGGAAATTGTAAATTGCTCTGTAGCATTTCAACGGCACCAAAGCAATGACCAGGGGACATGGAGGCAACCGCCTTCTTCATTGCCTCCATGAAGTATCACGCCTGGAACCTTGGCTTGTTCACCACCACATGGATTATTATGTACAAAATACAATGTAGGCAGAGTCTCTTGGCGTACTGTACAGCACTTCCTCCTCTGGGTGACCCTATGACCTTGTCCCCATTGCACTGAGTGATTCCTTCAGAATGGAGTCGATAATCCTAGCTGGGGGTTCAGTGGTGGGAACATGATGTAGTTCACACTGAAAAACTTGGCATTGTATTGTGATGGCTGTGTATCTTTAAATTTGTTTTTGAACATGTTTCCATTGACAGGCTTTGAAATAACCCACGGCGCCCACAGCACACGAAGTTGTGTGTGTTTAGATGGTTGATTTTGAGACCTCAAGTTCTAAATCTGAGGCCTCGAAATCAAATTCGTTGAAAATCTTTTTCGAAAACTATGGCACTTCAGAGGGTGCCGTTTCTCACAATGTTTTATACCATCAACCTCTCCCCATTACTCGTCACCAAGAAAGGTTTTATGTTAATAATTATTTTGAGTAATTACCAATAGTGTCCACTGCCTTTAACGTCATGTACACGGTCATGTTGTGTTTACATCGCATGTTTGAATTACCTACCAAATGTGCGTCATCTTTTGTTAGTGGTACTCTTTACAAAGCGATTATAAATGAAGAGGTCTTGAACAACCATCGATCCGTGGGTCTGAAAAGTTAGTGTTGGCCATCAATGCCATTCATGAATGATGGTTCACACTTTATGCACACATTCAGGCACTCCACAGAGTTGTTCTATTAAATGTTGTAGGATTGTGTGAGTTGGATCGTGTGACAACTTCTGGTTGAATTGGGTTTGTTGCTATACAATGTACAAGGTCACAATAGAGATTGCCATGGCACTCAAGGTAAAAAAAAGGAAAAAAATACTGTAGGGACCGCAGGGTTCCCACCAAGCACTCCATGTAGGTGTGGTGTTAACACACAGTGCACAGGAGGGTCATGAGTTTGAGTCCCACCTGAGTAGTGTCTAGGGTTGTGCATACATATATGTACATTAAAACAGAACAGCTTATTAACAGAATTTGTGACTTCTGTTCAACCGTTAGACACTGGACACAATTGGTGATTGTCAAAGACTAGTCTTCACAGTTGAGTTGGTGTATCTCAACATATGCGTATAATAACAAACCTGTGAAAATTTGAGCTCAATCGGTCATCGAAGTTGCGAGATATTAATGAAAGAAAAAAAAAAGCACCCTTGTCGCACCATGGTCACACCAAGTTGTGTGCTTTCAGATGTTTGATTTCAAGACCTCAAATTCTAAATCTGAGGTCTTGAAATCAAATTCGTGGAAAATTACTTCTTTCTCGAAAACTACATCACTTCAGAGGGAGCTGTTTCTCACAATGTTTTATACTATCAACATCTCCCTGTTACTCGTAACAAAGTGAGGTTTTATGCAAATAACTATTTGAGTAGTTACCAATAGTGTCCTCTGCCTTTACCCATTCTACTGATTCAACAAAACTTAGCGGGAACCGGGCATCAACAATTTGCATAACTACATTGTAATATGACTGGTAACATGTTTCCCGCTTAGCAAGATTTCATGTGCTTACATGAAATTTATGGTTACTACTTATCATCTTTATCACTTTAACTATTAGATGACCTTACACACTGTGTGGCAAATATTTTCCTCTGTGGTCACACATTGTCTCGGACATGTCTCATCATCTGACCAATCGCTTTCCAAGAAATTCCTCACTCGGAGAGAGAAAACCCAGGACTAAATTTGGGTGTCGTTCGCAACCAGGCCTTCTGCGAGGTTTGCAGTTGACATGTGCGAATGCAATCTAAATTGTTTGCCTAACTAACAAGTACTGCGGTAATCTTTGTGACAGGTCGCTGAAAAATGAGACCCAGACAGGAGTGATCCACTTGGGGGGAAAACATTGGCCCCGAAGTGAAAGCAAACATACAAGTAGTAGTCTTGGCTTTAAAGGGTTTGGGTACTTTTTGTGTGACATGAAACACAAACATTAACTTACTTTAAGATGATGAAGGTAGAAAGCTTCCCTTCTTAAAATACTACTTGCTGAGGTGCTGTACTTTTTGAGAAATGAGTAAAAACAAATCCACAAAAATACTTTGTCTCAGTGAGAAGAAAATTAACTTTAGCTTATACAACAAATTTACGCGACTCTCCTGAAACATTGCTCTTTGATTTTCACTTTTTTTTCTCTGAAAAACTTGACGACTACTGAAGCAGACATTTTTTCAGGTAAAATTACATTCATTCACAGTGAATTGACTCCTTGCACGCACGTCACATGCATGTACTGTGCCACGCTCACCATGTTGGTGGGCAATAGGTTTACTTGTAAACGCTGCATCGCCCAAAATGCCTAAAATGCGCCCTTCACCTAAAATGCGCCCTTCACTGAATATGGCACAGTGACATTGGCCACCACTATGGCGCATCCAAAATTATTCTCATGTGACCTAAGGTGACTTGGGTCAATAGTGATTCATTTCATGGCAACAAAAATTAATATACAATATACAATTAATATCTCTTTAAAGGGATGGTATGCATTTTGTAACCACTTCTAAAATTAATGGTAACAAAAACTTTCTTGTTCCTTGCTCATTGTCTGTTTTATTACAAGTTGATATTGTTGAGGTACTTTCAGTCAATTGCAGAAACACAATACCAGCTTGGCTTGACCAGACCAGAGTTTACTGGCCCAGGCTAGAATCACTGGCCTGGGACCTGCTGCCCAATGTTAAATTCAAGCCCTGGTGAAACAAACTTTAAAATTCCCCAGGAATTCCCTGGGAATTAGCTCAGCAGTGTGAAGAGAGCTTTACATAAATATTTTTGAAGCACCTTTAAAGCTGTGACATTGAAGGGACTTATAAAAACCTGGTTGGGGTTGGTTGTCATAACACTAAGTTGATTTATGGGCTGATTATTTACATGTAGAGCTACAGGTCATGACAAGTGTACACTACTCTTAGGTGTAAATATAATTTGAGGGGTCCAGTTACGTGTAATGTTTTTGATTTAGTGTCCAGTTGTCAGGTTTTTAAAATATTACTTTTAGATGAAAATAAAAGTATAGCCTTACGGGTTGGTTGTTCAGTTAGGAGATGTGGAGGATCATATTGTGCATTATGAAATTATGTGGAAGGGGGGCGGGAATGTTTTCAAAGGCGGGAACCGGTGAGGGCGGGTTGAAGGTGTTGATGGAAAGTTCTATTATTCAAAACAACAGTAAATCATTATTGAATGGTCCGAGAGTAGGAGGGTTGACTGTGTACTGCAAAATACCCTCACCTCCTGGTATCATGTTGCATGCTTTTATAGTTTATCTGTCACTCAAAACCAGAGTAAATTATATTGAATGGTCATTGAGTAGGAGGGTTGACTACTGTGCAGATGCCTTCACCATGTGATATATCATTATTGCTTGCTTGCATATATCATTACAAACCACAGTTTTCAACATCTGATCATCAATGCCATTGTACGTAGGTGCCAGCTGGGAAATCCTTTACAAACCCCTATAACCAGCCTCAGATTCAAACCTTCAAACTCATTCCCACTGTCTGTTGCTAATTTGTATTCCAATGTTTTTGGTTCTTTTTGGTGTAAAAGTAGACATACAAAATTTAGATTTTGTATGTACTGTACATGTTCGTTTTTGCATCCCTGTGGAGACATTTTGTTCTTTCCTTTGTCCTCCAATAGACTTTGTACACAAAGTTCCTTGTGGAGCACCCCATGGAGACCTTTTTGTTCCCTTTTCTGTTTTGTTCTCTTTTCTGTTTTGTTCTCAATGTGGGTCTCCAATAAGACACTGTAGTGAATATGAAATCATGTACTGTATTATGCATTTCAACACACCTGACGTTGGCTGTCTCAGCATGTGTTACTCCCAGACAGGTCAACCCCAGGTTAAATGGATAGTCTTGCAGTCAAGTACTCTCTACATGTATGCATGCAGAGAACATGATAATGTGAAGACAGTACAGTGCCCCTGCCAAACATGACAGGGGGTTCACTATCCATGAATGTTTCACTGTACATGTACATTCCTTAAAGAGATGGTTGTAAAGTGATTGTTTGGGTTTCTGTTTGTCTTTGTTTTTGTTTGAACTTTCCATTGAAAATAGGACTCTGGAAAATATTGGGTATACAGTGCCATAACACATTGGTGTATGGGTAAAACCATAATTAATATTCTTTATCCTCGATGCAAATTTAACATCTCTTATAAAAAGCAATATTGAAAAGTTACTTTTGAAGACTTCATTCAGAAAACAGTGCATGAAACCATTTCAATGTTTGTTTGTGCTTTGTTGTTCTTTTTTAGGGATATTCAAGTAGTTTTCAAGTGCAATTTTACATGTAATTTGTAATGATTACAAGTCCAAATTCATGATAAGTTTTGTCTTTTCTTTGAAGTTCATGTACACGCATGAGCACTTTTTCTTTGAGTACAAAGTATGACCAATTTGAGCATTCTATTCTACTGACCTAACTTGTTTGTGAGTACAAGTATGAGTGCAAGCGAGTACTTCTGTGAGTAAAAGTAATAACTTTTTTTAAGTACTTGTAATTTATTTTTATGAGTACAAGTACTAGTTTGAATTCAGAGAAAAATTGCTCTTAACTTTTTTTATTAAAAGCGCTTTACTAAGGAAACCTGTGAATCTAGGCCTTTAAGCAAAATAAGGTCAAAGTTAAAGACACTGGACACTATTGGTAATTGTCAAAGACCAGTCTTCTCACTCGGTGTATCTCAACATATGCATAAAATAACAAACTTGTGAAAATTTGAGCTCAATCGGTCATCGAAGTTGCGAGATAATAATGAAAGAAAAAACACCCTTGTCACACGAAGTTGGGTGCTTTCAGATGCTTGATTTTGAGACCCCGATTTCTAAATCTGAGGTCTCTAAATCAAATTTGTGGAAAATTACTTCTAACTTTCTTGAAAACAATGTTACTTCAGAGGGAGCCTTTTCTTACAATGTTTTATACTATCAACCTCTCCCCGTTACTCGTTACCAGGTAAGATTTTGTGATAATAATTATTTTGAGTAATTACCAATAGTGTCCACTGCCTTTAAACACAGTTTCTAAACAAAATAACAGCATTTTACACTCAAGTGTTTTTCTAGATGATCCTCACACACTATATAAATGAAGCTTTTAAAGATAAGTAATTTTGTTTAGGGAGTGCTTGAACTTGAGCCATAGTCAACATAAAATGTATACATTTTCCTTTACAGAAGTTTGCCTTGTAAATAATTTAACCATAGAGCACCTCTTCCTTGCTCTATGATTTGTAACTGTACATTTTAGTAGGCGAGGTCAACAACTGCATATAGGATTGGAGGCATTGCATGGTGAGGTATCAATATATACTTGGTTTGCGGTAACTCCATGTGTGTATCTACTTGCCAGGTAGAGTTGTTCTTAGAAAACTGTCTTGCTTAATTCTACTACCGCAGAGTAGATTGTTCGGGTGTTCGGGAGACTTCTCAGTTCTGAAAAGAACTGTCCTGCTTATTAACTATTACCTGGGCAGATGGTATAGAAATAGGCTGGGACTACTACTTTAGCTTTTAGGATCGTAATTAACTGTACTACCGCGGAGTCAGTATTTGGGTTGACCTCAACGTTTCGACTAGCTTGCTCTAGTCATCGTCAAGAGCTGAAGTAGTCCCAGCCTATTTCTATAGCGTCGTCATCATCATCATCATCATCATTATCCTCTTGATCCATCAGTCGCCCAACCAAAGCGTTCTGCTGCGGATTGCCTATACCATCCACCCAGGTAATAGTTAGTAATCCGGACAGTTCTTTTCAGAACTGAGAAGTCTCCCGAACACCCAAACAATCTACTCTGCGGTAGTAGAATTAAGCAAGACAGTTCTCTAAGAACAACTCTACTTGGCAAGTAGATACACACATGGTGTTACCGCAAACCTAACTGCATATGACTTTTCCATCATGATGATTCAGTTATTTGGAATGTACACAACAAAATCAATGTTGGATGAGGAAAAAAACATCACTTCACGAATTAGGAAGATTTCCAAGCGTGATGGCCCAGCTAATAACCCAACCTTACCTTGAACTGGTTTCAACAAACAGGCAAATGTAACCAGTGAACGAAGAAGTAAGGGGAGGGTGTTGGTTCGGGCTTGCCATGTTTACTTTGTCGGCCCTCAATTGAAGTCACTCTCAAAACATTAGCTCCTGTCTGGAAGTAGGTCGACATGGCATTCATGAAATTTCAGAGCTGATTTGTAAAGTCATGGTCACTGATTTCATGGCAGTAAAAAAAAATAAGTTGCTAAGCAATTAACAACTTTGCTTACCAGGAATAAGTTAACCTGCTGTAAATGCCAGGGCCCAGTTTCATTTATGAATTAAACACAATTGTCCTCCTCAAAGTCAAAGTATACAGGTCTGTGGTTTATGAAACCATCTGATAGGACCTACAATAAAAGTAACCTGTGAAAATTTCATTTTAAAACGGGGTCACATATTTGAGACCTCGCTGCAAATCCGGAGTGGTTATAATGGAATACACAAACTGAATTTGTGGCGTATAAATGTAAAAGCTGATATATTTTTCCATAACCACACTTTACTTCGAAATGAAATGTTTTCTCAAATAGCTTTATACTATCTAAAGATATTGTACTTCTTAACGATTAATTTTTTATTCCCATTCATCTATATACCGAAGTGATTACCAGAGTGATTATCAATCGAATATGTGACCTGTGACAACACATGTTTACAAAAGAGCCACAGAGCCTGGACTTCCTGCAGGCAAAATTTGTACACAGCCTAATGGAAGAAAACATAAAATCTTATGGAGATTGCACTGTCTAATTCTTATCAACTTTTGATATGAAGAAAGGGGGCACATCTCAAAACATGTCCAGCTTTTACTTTCATCATTCTTGAATTTATGTGGAAATTATGACACAAAATGTCAACTTTCCCATATATGACCTGTGCAGTATTGTGCCTGCCAGAATATTCAAAGAATGCACAATGTCACACTCATTACAAACGTAGTTCACATGGTCTATACCTTCCCTTTAATGACAATTTCATGGCCAAGGGGGATCATATCCGAAAATCCCCAACCTTCACCAGCTTCCAATAGAACTTACACATGTATGCCCAAATCCTACCCCATTCTTTAGTAACATTAACATTGCCATTGAGGATTTTCTCACTCCCTTCATACAAATCGCTGAAGAAAAGGAATTGAGCGTGGGAAAACAAAAATGATGGCACACATTGTGGTAACGCATGATGTATCTTGTATAGAGTCAAAAACATTTCAATGTCGTGGGTAAATAAATGAATGTGTTGTACACTACAAGCATTATTCTTTCACGTTCTCTTGCAACTTTGATGACCAGTTGAGTACAAATTTTCATGTTTGGATAAAGTACTGGTCTTTGACAATCACTAAAGGTGTCCAGTGCCTTTTAAGCTCAGAAAGTTAGCTAAGCACAACAAAATTATGCTTACCAGAATAAGGTTACTAGCCAATTTGTGATTGCTATCCTGCTCGTTGCTGCTGAGCAGTAAATAGCGAAGCAATATTTTCTGCTTAAAAAGCAGCGCTGTGAAATTGGGCCCTGGTAGAAGTTCAGTACACACTTTGCTTGAATCACTGGTCGGCACCTTATTGTATGGATATCGCTTTTTAGTAATTTGACCATCATAAAGATAGATAAAGTACGTGTATAGTGATCCATCTGTGGGCGATGCATACCGGGATATAATACACTGTATTGCGTTTTCACTAATGACGTTCGTGCCAAGTAAACATGTCTTTATGAAGGTACAACACATGAAGAACATTCATGGTATAATGTATCAATATCAGGTTGGATTTTTTTTAAGTAGAATGTAATGATTCACACAAATATCCCTCTTAATTATGTGTTTTTAGTGTACTGCCATGACAGGACAAAGTCTGTTATTTTGCCAAACCAAATTTTTGACAAAATGGCCGACAATAAGTTCCACTGGTTGTATTTCAAAAGGCAAATTACCGGTAGGTTTACTACTCACTGATTGCAGCACACTGTTGTATTGCATTGCTTCCAAGACTTACGGTAATAAATAAAATAAAATGTCAGGTACCCACTTTGAAACTTTGTTGTCCCAAAGACAGACACCCCTGTGGTTAACACAACAGTCTTGTGTGGTTTGAGCTGAGAGAGGGGAAACCTTTTAATAATAATAACAATTCTTATATAGCGCATTTCACAATAACCGTATCAATGCGCTTTACATTAGTGCCCTGGTCATAGCGCCGATAACATCCCTTTTAATGTTTCTCAGCTCCCTTGGGAGTATACAACCTAGGCAACAGTTTATATCGCTCCAAAGGCTTTTTAATACACAATATCAACCTCTACCCTCGCAGCTACCCATTTATACCCCTGGGTGAAGAGAAGCAATTTTAGTAAAGCATCTTGCTCAAGGACACAAGTGTCGTGACCGGGATTCAAACCCACACTCTGGTGACTGAGCACCAGAACTTGAATTTGATGCTCTTAACCACTCGGCCATGACACTTCACAGGAACAATGCCTTGGATCGGACGAGGTGGTCTATAAAAAGCGTTGTAACTGTTTTTTATAAATTGCATATGGTTAGAAAGATGTTGCAAAAGTAGAATACAATGATCCACACAAATGTGCCTCGAAATTGCGTGGTTTTCCTTTTACTTTGCAAACTAACACGGTCGACCATATGGCCGACCGTGTTAGTCGACACAGTAAAAGGAAAACCATGCAATTTCGAGGCATGTTTGTGTGGATCATTATATTCTACTTTTACAACATCTTTCTACCCAATGCGTTCTATAACAAACGGTTACAAACGCTTTTCAAAGACCAACTCGACCGATCCAAGGCAACGTGTTCCTTTATTTAAAGAGTTAAGCCCTCAATTTTCTTTGATGACCAATCGACCCCTTGACTGACGTTAATGTCGGTCATGAGCCGTATCACAATCCTCTCAGGCGACGACGGGGGAATGGACAGTTAAAAAATTTGAGGTATTCGTCCCGAGCTAGGCCACCAAGTACATCCACATGTGCAGTGACGATGCCTGGCGTGTTTATGTCATGCTTGGGTAGATGGAATTAGCGTATAGACTGACGATCCAGTAATGGCTGTCAGATGTAGTATTCTGGATGCGTAGGTCAATGGTTTGTGTGAATGATAAATGGACTTGAAAGCATAACAACAAGTTCTTAGCCTCTTACTTCATTTCTGAAAGTTTCACATTAATTTGTTTGCTTTTTTTTATAAAGTTTTCCTCAGGGTGTTTTTGAGTTTATTTGACTGTACTCGACCCAAAACCAAAGCCAAAAGATTTTAAGTTTTTACAAGTTTCACATGTATACATATTTAAACTTTGGGATTCGTAAAGTGTGTGATCAATGCAGTTTCTGTTGGATCTGAAGATTCTCTAATAACAGAGGCCATTGCCTTTTTGCCCTGGTCTTGGCCTTGGTGCCCCTTTATCTGTTTCCCAAAGGCTTTACGATTTTCCATTGGAAGTACCCTTTTCTAAATGAAAATGGCATTATTTTACACTCCAAATTATGGTATTCCAGGCCACTAATATTCCAGTATATGAATTTCCCTTAAATGCATTTTGATTCCCTAAAACTACTTTGCCCCAAGTGCCACGCCTGCACCATCATTTTGTTTATTAATATTCACCGCATCGCATGGCTTATAAAATTTCCATCCACAATCACAACTTTCAAAATGTCCACAATAACGGGGCCCCCGGGAGCTCAGTCATGCATTTAGCCAGTGATGTTTATGTGAAAGCCAAGCGAACATAAACAGTACAGAGTCCCTGTGTCACACCGCCTTGTGATTAATGGGGCTGATTTGCTTGTAATAGGCGGGCTCGGACCTTGTGCAGGTTTATAACAAATTGAGTGACTGATATATTCATGTTGGTGAATTTATCATACTTGTTCACTGTCCAGTGTTTTTTTATTGGGGGAGGGAAAATAGCTCTGATTTGATATGCAATTATTAAAGAGGGAATCGCAGTGTGCAACGACCAGCAGGGTTACATTTTCATAGATCTGCTTTTAATCTGAAAATATTGCTATAACATTTTCTGCTGAGCAAAAACTGAGCAGGATACCAGTCACATGTCAAACATGTTACATGTGGTGCGTTCGTTTAGCTTCCCTGGGTCGGCCCTGGTGTTTGGAGTTTTTTTTTTCCAGGACGAATGTGGGTAATTATCTGCACACGTTCGTCCTGGAAAAAAGAAAAAAGCCACACACCAGGGTCGACCCAGGGAAGCTAAACGAATGCACCCATAGTTTCTTGGCTGGTAACCTTACTCTGGCTAAATGCATCATTTCTTTGTGCTAAGTTTCTTTTTGTGCCTAAAGCTGCTGTGAGACATTGTGACCAGGTCAACGACAAAAGTGAATGGAATACTCAGTTTTATATGTCAAAACTGTGACATGCAAGCTGTTGGGGGAGGGGTTGTGTGTTCACAAGAGGATTCAGACTGAATCAACAGTGTTTTGTGACTTTCATGCATATTGTACTCTAGAAGTTGTCATCATTCGTGTCTTCCCTGCCTTCCTCCCTTCCAACATGGACTTGTTGGCCTTCCAACATGGACTTGTTGGCCTTGTCTAAAGAGGAAGCCCCCAATCAAGTTCTCCCTGGGGCTTTATGCTCCCTTTATGCTTCTTGCATCGTTATCAATGATTGATCTTAATAAAGGCTTCATTAGGGTGTGGCAACTCAAGACCATGGTCAGGGCATCTCCAGCCATGGTTGAATGAGGGGGGGGGGGGTATTAAGTCAAATGCTCCCCTCTGAAGTCGCCATCTTCATTCTTACAGGGCTGCCATCTCTCCCCTGATTCCGTAGAATATTCCCTGTAGAAAAAAAAAACACAATCTATCCCATGATGAAAAACCCAATTTATATTCTGTGTCCCCGATGCAAAATTAACCCCTATAAAATTCTTGTAGTTTTAGAAACACATGGGTGTGGCAACTCAAGGGCGGGGTCAAGGCATATATTGAGGGTAAAATCTACCTTAACCCCTGTTTCTTATTATTTTTCTTTCTCACTTTTTTTGTGATTACCCCCCCCCCCCCCCCCCCCCCGCATTCACTGTACTCGTTCAGTAATTGTCAAAGACCAGTGTCCTCACTTGGTGTATCCCATCATAAGCTTAAAGTAACAAGCATGTGAAAATTTGGGCTCAAGTGGTCATCGAAGTTGGAGAAAATTATGAAAGAAAAAAAAACACCCTTGTTGGACGAATTTGTGTGCTTAATGATATGAATAAAGGACTTCTAGCTAGAAGTCTTTTATTACTTTTAGAATTGCTTTTTTACGTATATCATTTCAGGTGTGTTTTTCTGTGTATGTCTTTGCTTGTTTGCCTTTTTAAATTGTTTAGTGATTTGTATTATCTTCTGTGCTTTTTTTATATGCCCCCTCTTGCCTTAATGTATTTTTAGGGTTTTAGGAGACATACATGTACGCCTTTTGGCAACAGTTATTTTTTTAACTTTTATGCTCTCCTGGGCACCCCACTGTTGTTTTACTTTGTTTTCTTAAATATTTTTAATGTATGTATATGTGCTTGTAAATGTGATTGCCCGAATAAATATTATTATTATTATTATTATTATTATTATTTTAGTGAGAAATTACCTCTTTCTCAAAAACTACATGTATGTTACTTCAGAGGAAGTCGTTTCCCCACAATCTTTTATACTACCAACAGCTCTCCAATGCTCGTTACCAAGTCAGTTTTTAAGTTAATATTTGTTTTGAGTAATTATCAAACGTGTACCTTCCCTTTAACCATAGCGTCTTTTTTAAGAACTATGGTATTTTTTCCTCTCGTATTAGGGAAATGATCAATAACCGTTTGAACCGCATTGAGAGAGAGGGGGAAAGGAATAGGGAGAAATGATAGAAGGGGAGCAATTGGGAAACAGTTGGCGTTATTGGAACTCAATATGTATTCTCTGCGGAACATCACTCAGCGCTTTCTCTGACTTTGAGAGGATGTCCTCTTCAAACTTGGCGTGGCTTCCTGGCTCACATTTATCACAACAGAAAATAAGCCACCCAACCCCCTCAACGCCTTCTCCTCATCCTATGTTAATGAGTTCATGGTGAATGTTTTAATAAAACCTCCCTCACACCGCCCCCCCCCCTTCCCATACACAAGAGTCCTTCACCGTCCTTTACTGGTTTCTCACAGTACATAACTGTGAGAAACACTGCCTCATTTGGTACAGTTGTTGTTAAGCAGAAACCAATGCATAGTCAGGCAGGGGACCAGTCACAAATTGCACACATGATGGTTTGTTTTGGCTGGTATGCATCGTCTTGTAACAGTATTTTGACATGGCTTAAGGTTGTGCTTAGGCAGTTGTGTGATTTTGGTGCATCTAGGCAAAGAAAAGTAGAATTTTTCAATTTAAAAAACAAATCATCAAGTTGTTCTAACTTTCAAAAAGGCTTAAAAACAGGTCTCTGTTTTACCTGAAATCTTCAAATTCAACAGAAAGGAGTTTTGTTTCCCCATGTTGGTAAGCAGTTTGCATTAGCCTATTTCTATTTTCCAAACGTCTTATCTTAAGAATTCAACAATCTTTTTCTGAGTGTGAATCCGTTTTATGGTACGATGGACCAGACAAAATGTTGGGATCGTTCCCAAAAAATGATCAGCAGATATTGCCTGCAGGGAGGGCTCTCGTTGTATTTGGGTGAAAGCCAGGAAGCTTCTTTCTCGCAGAAGCCTCTCTGTTTAAAGGCCTCGTCTGTTTTGGAGAGTTGAGCTTAAGTTCACAGATCTTGTCATCAAGGAAATCCTGAATGGACTGTGTTCTTCAGCCAAGACATAATTCTCACAGTCCCTGCCAAAAAGCTAATATATAAGGGAGCGTCTAAAAATTCAGTTGCATGCTAATGAATTTAGTTTTGTACTCCAAAATAACATTTACCAGGCCACCGGAGTATTTATGTTGGAACGTTCAAAATGCTTACGCTTAATTCTCCCGTGTAGGAATGTTCTTCGGTGCAATGTCCCAGACCAGCAGAACAACTGGATTGTTGGCGTATGCCTACAGAAATGTATTTCGTGACCTTTTGAGATCCAGCTTTGTAGCCTAGATTTCCGAGCTCGAAACTTGGCATAACAAAATTTTGAAAGTACAAACTTTGAAGAAGACAACTTGATTAATCTTTTACCTCATAAAAGTACGTACTCTCAAAGTATTATATGCCAAGTTTTGTTCAGCCAAATTACATAAAAGATGCTGAGCAGTTAACAACAACAAAATCTTCTCAGCCAAAAACTTGATGGGAACCAGTTGTAGATGGCAAACAGCATGTAAAACTTTGGTTGGTAACCTGTTTACGACCAAGGCAAAATTGTTTGGCTTTTAACCAGCTTCATCAAGTCATCTTTTAATCGCCAAACTAATAAGTGAAGACTAACATCTGATGACTTGATGTTTTTCATTCCCAACACTGTGTGGTAAAATGTTCTCATCAGTATGGAGATGTTGTACATGTACATGTAAGCAATGGGGTGTTATTTGTAGCCATTTTGGAACTGGTTGTATCATAAACTTGGGTGTGATCCCTGGCTACATGGCAGTTTTAAGTTGAATGGCTATTGACTAGCACCCCGATCAATGACGGTGACAAAATAGGTAGACTTGCCAACATAGGGCCAACATATCTCAGTTAAAACTGATCTTCGGTTCAAATTTCGCTCTAGTCAATTTGTCTTTGTTCATATCTTTTAAATTGGTGAGAACAAAACTGTTTTCATTTTATATTAAACCTCCTCATTCTGTAAAAAAAAAATCATCTGCTATACAAGGAGAATTTAAGCTTAAGTTTATTTGATTTGTTCATATGTTTTGTTTTCTTTCTCTCAGATCGCAGTAAGAAGCGCCCTAAGATTACGGCCCTGGAGCCTATGGACACAATCTTTGTGAAGCATGTAAAACCAGGAGGTGCTGCTGAGAGCGCTAGCCTGTCCACCGGTGATCGCATCGTCTCCGTGAACGGGGAGAGTGTAACAGGAAAGACTTACTCACAGGTCGTGGGTTTGATTCAGTCGAGGTGAGTGACTCAGAGATCCAGTTAAAGGGATTTCACGGGATTGTTTGGTGGATTGTTAATTTTATTGACAAGCTTCTGGAGAGTTTGTTACCTGAAGATGTAGTAAGCAAACTGAGTTGCTAAACTAGGCACCCACAAAACAAAAGTGTTATTGCCCTCAGTTAGCACTCACAGTTTGAAATGTAGCAAACTAAGGTCAACTTAGGCTGCATACTCCTCCCCACCAGGGAGCTGAGACGGTTTAAGGGGTGATTTAAGGCCCGGTGACCAGGGGTAATAATGTGAAGCGCTTTGGGACGCCCTCCGGGTGTGAAAAGCGCTATATAAAAACGGGTTATTATTATTATTATTATTAAGGTCAAGATAAGTGAAACTCGGGGACTCACTTTGAGTTTAATTCATCTTTGGCTGATATTTTTTGGGATTTCAGTTAATGACCTCCAAACCAACTCCCTGTTGACCAGTTAGCTGATGTTTGTTTATTTTCTTTCTTTTGTATCACCAGTGATTCTTGCCTAAAGCTTCTGGTTGTCCCTCGTGAGGAGGACATCCTACAGGTTGCTTATCCCACCTCTGCATACAAATCAGCCGACGGAGACTTGGACACCCAACCCCAGCCGGATGTGGACTCTCAATTTGGTGGCAGAAGTGGGATCCACGATCCAACCTCTTCAAACCAGGGTGGTTTACCATCTCCTATCATTCCAGTCGGAAAATCAGAAGACGCTCATGATACAGTGACCCTGCATCCGGATTCTGACCTTCTTGGGCACCAAACAAGGCACAAAACAGAAATGGTGTTGTCTGTTGGGTCGAAGCCAGTAAAGACATCAACTCCAGTCTATGACAACAACTGGACGTCCTCAAGAGAACTTTTGGAATCGAACAACAGAACCACCCCTAAAACAGGAGGACATTTGGACATTGCTGGGAGGACTGGCCAAATAAAGCAAACAGACTCCAAGTATGGCAACCACAATTCAAGACCTGCAAGTGGGATCTCAGTGGCTTCCAGTACCTCTTCTGGTGATAGCACCACAGGACAAAAGTCAGGAAGAACTTTCAAAATAACAAGTATTTTCGGGTCACACAATCGGACGCAAAGTCAACGAGGGGACCCGCAGAGATCAGAAGCAATTAACCGTCGAGCGACTCTTGCGAATGATTCTCAGCAACGAACAGGAACGAAATTCCCTCGAAATGATACTGAACCCAATTCAGAAACAAATCAGACTGCAGGTGCAAAGGATCAGCGAGGGCCTGTGGTGAGACTTCGAACTGGAACTGGACCCAACGATTATATCACTCTGAGAGGACAGAGACGAGGCGATGTGAAGGGCAACAATCGACCAGTGCCCAGACAGAGCAATAGCATGGACAATTTAGCATCAAGTACCGATGCCGGTGAGGAAGTGAGAAGCAACAACAGTGGACAGGTGTCGTCGTCATATGATAATCTTCACCTCTCTGGCTCCAATGGCACTGAGTGGGAAGTGCGGTCCGGCGATCAGGCCATGACCCAATTGGGACATCAACGGCTTGGTAGCGACAGCCAAGTGAACCGACCTGAAACAGTAACAAGACGCTATTATAGATCAAAGCAAACAGAGACGATCACCACAACATCATCCTCCAATGATGTCAACAACGTCAATGCGAAAACCACCATCGAAATGCAGGGTTACAATGAGGTTGCAGACCCTAGGATGAGAGAGATGTTTATGCGCCAAGCCCAGCATCAAAGACACAAAAGAGGTTACGAGAAGAAGGAAGGCTCACTGTCTGGGTCCAAGTCAGTTGACGGCATTCGATACCTTGATGGGAGACCAATGAGAAGCAATACGGTGTCAGCAGCCGATACCAGAACCCCTGTTTCTCCAACAGAGAGAAGGTACTCTCAGTTTCCTGATAACAACACTCGGATGAAATACCAGGATGCACAAGAAACTTACAGCTCAGAAACAGGGCAGCGGTACATCGCAAGCCAGGAGCGTCCAGGACAAGAAGGGCGCGCCTTTATCCTTAGTCGAGACGGAAGGCAAGCTGTGAACATGGTGAAAATAATTGGCTTAGATGGGAATGTCCAAACAACAAAAGTGTCGGATGGTATGGGTGACGCTGGGTTGCAGCCCGACAATGATATTGATTTTGACGACGAGGAACCACTCTCACCAACTAAAGTACAGGACAGGATAAGCTACTGGGACAAGAAAGCCCAGGAGAGCTCCCCACCCGATACGTTGGATGGTATGTGGAGGAAAGGACCTAACCCCCAACCCAAGGATAATGCCCATCTTATTAATCCCAGTGCTAATCCCAACACCAGATATCGGATTACAGCGCATGTACCCCTCCCGGGAGGGGGGCGGGACAGGCCGCCAGTACCCAAGCGTGACAGCAGCCGTGGAAGGGTACGAGATCGAAGCATGGAGAGGGAACGCCAGCACGAACGGAAAATGTACGAGCGACATCGAAGTAAAAGCTATGACCGCTCCAACCAGCGGTCAGGTGCATGGTTCCGATCATCGCGACGACAGACAACCGATGACATGTCTGTTGATAGTTTAACAAGCGAGGGCGCTATTTCACTAGCGAGTAGTCGGAAAGAATCAACAGCAAGTAGCATCAGTGATGGTTGCAGTTTAGACGATGACTACCCACCAGGTCAGTGTTCTTCATTTTTTTTTGAAAACAAGTTGACAAGTTTGAGGGGAAATTTTTATGACACTAGTTTGCATTAGAAATAAGCAAAGTCTGATTGTGTATATTTATTTTTATTACTATTCATTAATTAAAAATGTTCAATTATAAGTTTGACTTCAACAGAAGCTTCAAGAAAATATTTTTTTCTGGACACAGTGTCATAAAAATGGATACACCAAATACAAATAAAACATTTACGGGTAGCATGCGTGCAGAAGCCTCAGGTTTTTGGTTTGGGTTTTTTCAAAGTTAGTTACTTTTGTTATTGACAACATATCTGCTGAAAACTCATAAAAACCTTGGAGTTTTTTACAATTTAGATTTTTGCAGACATGATAAATTTGGTAACACAGGGAACGATTTCATCCATTACTTTTACATAGCAAAATATTTAGACTGAACAAATTTTGTAAACACTGAATACGAATATTGAGTAGCAATTTGTGATTTTTTGCTGTGCTAAGGGAAATTGTTCTCTGGAACTTAGAATAATTTGTTTATAGATAATCCCTAAGTACATGCAGTTTATTAGCTCCAGAGTAATGTGTGTATGCATGCACGTGTATGTACAGTGTTGTCGTATGTGATTCGTCGTTCCCGGGCAAGCTCTGAAGCTGCAATTCTGGACCACCCCAAAGGAACCAACTACATCAGAAGTGAACAATTGTCGTTCACCCGTCACCAATCCATCGACGAAGGTTTGACCAGAACAGAACAGTTCTCTAACATCATCAGCAGTCAGTTTTTTATTTTATTTTCATCCGCAACGCAAAGTTAACATAGTGGTCTCAAGTTTCATAATGAGGAATCTCGCTTTAGCACGAACAGGGAACCAGCCTAAGCACCATTAAAGACACTGGACACCTTTGGTAATTGTCAAAGACCAGTCTTCTCACTTGGTGTATCTCAATATATGCACAAAATAACAAACCTGTGAAAATTTGAACTCAATTGGTCGTCGAAGTTACAAGATAATATTGGAAGAAAAAACACCCTTGTTACACAAAGTTGTGTGCTTTCAGATGCTCGATTTCAAGACCTCAAAATCTAATTCCTAGGTCTCAAAATCAAATTCGTGGAAAATTACTTCATTCTCAAAAACTCCGCTACTTCAGAGGGACAGCTCTCCATTGCTTGTTACCAAGTAAGTTTATAAGCTAACAACTATTTTGAGTAATTACCAATAGTGTCCAGTGGCTTTAGTGCTTGGTTCACTGATATGTTGTTGTCAAGCGATATTTTTTAGTTTTGTGAGTTGGGTTCCGATTTACATACTGTCCATAAAAGTATATTTAGTTTTTTTTTTTTTACATCTAAACTGCCCTCTGTTTAAAGGCAGTGGACACTACTGGTAATTACTCAAAATAATTATTAGCATAAAACCTTGCTTGGTAACGAGTATAGGGGAGAGGTTGATGGTATAAAACATTGTGAGAAACGGCTCCCTCTGAAGTGACGTAGGTTCGTGTGACAAGGGTGTTTTTTCTTTCATTATTATCTTGCAACTTCGCGATTGAACTCAAATTTTCACAGGTTGGTTATTTTATGTATATGTTGAGATACACTAAGTGAGAAGACTGGTCTTTGACAATTACCAATAGTGTCCACTGTCTTTAAATCTGCTAACTGCCAGCCATGTATTGCATAAATTTGTTTAGGAGTAGCGTCGAAGGTCACATATTTCAAAGTCTAGTGTTTAATCTCCTTAATCAAATTTATGCGCGAAACGTGCACCCACCAGAAGTCAGAAACTTTAAATGGTTCGGTATCACCTTGGGGGGGGGGGGGTGGACATGGGACATCTTTACACGAAACCAGTACCAAAGTGCTCTGTCTTTAAATCTGCTAACTGCCAGCCATGTATTGCATAAATTTGTTTAGGAGTAGCGTCGAAGGTCACATATTTCAAAGTTTAGTGTTTAAACTCCTTAATCAAATATATGCGCGAAACGTGCATGCACCGGAAGTCAGAAACTTTAAATGGTTCGGCATCACCTTGGGGGGGGGGGGGGGGGACATGGGACATCTTTACACGTAACCAGTACCAAAGTGCAACCAGTGCACAGTACCACTGACCCACCAACCATACATATTGTTTTCATTTCAATATGTTATTACAAACATATTTTAGTTTAAGAGCAATCCAGTTAGCAATTCAGAGTCACGCCATCGTTAATGCCAGTGGCCACACAAAAAAAGCTGCATTTTTGTTTGTCTGGTTTGTAATGGTTTGTATAAACATTGCATTGGCTGGAATCTTTTGAACAGGTACCTGCTGAAATACCAGGGCATTTTTTATTGCGCTTTCCTTGGGCAATAAAACTGTTAAAATATGTGAGCTGTAACTAAGCATCTTATTGTATTATTGTATTTAAAAACATGGTGTTGATAACGGTGTTCAGCCTGAGCCAAGTTTTCATTGAGCTGCTTAATGTGAAAATTAAAATTTCCGCTGGGAGGAGCAGCGGGCGCCAGCCACAGACAGTACACACATTATAAGGTATATCTTTGGCGGAAACCTTTTGCCCTGCTGTCAAAGCTAAATCAATTTGGATAGATGTAGTAATGTTGCATCAGGGATAAAATAAATAAAAAAGCTTATTTTGGTTTGTACATACCTTGTACACCAATGAATGCTCAGTGCTTCTGAGGCATGATATTCTTCCTACTTACAAGTGAGTCTGACTTCCGGCTTTTGGGGGGCCCTCAGAAAAATTTGCTAAACCGTTGTTAGAAAACAGCTTAAAAAGTCTATAAAGCATGGATATAATTATGTTAACATTGTAGCTCAGCCCTTGTACACGTACTTAATCAATTTGTCCTACTTTTTCAATGGGCCAAGTGTTGTGCCTGTTTTGTAGCTTTTTGGGTTTGTTTATTTCTACTGAAAAGAATAAAACTACCTACTACTACTGTGATGGGACTCCTACCCATGCCTCACCCCCTCCACCCACCCCCATAGCAGATATCTAAATAAGCATAAGACCACCAAGCATACCAAGCAATGATAAGGTGCCTGTCTGATAGTTAAATTTTATTGGTTTGTACATGTACTTTGATAATTTGTTTGTTAAAATGGAAAGAATTTGGCTGTAGACCAAATCCTGTAGAGGTGTTTTGAGTGCACAAGAGATACGCTTAGCAAAGAATACTCTTGCTTTGAACAAATGAAAACGGTTACTTGCTAATTTACCGTGCTATGTATGTTGGGTTTGACTGGTCCCACGTTTTTTGCTTAGCAAGTTAATGAGTAGTAAAGCAGCGATAGATTTGTTTTTTTAGGAATCAATAACATTTTGGCCCCCATTTTTCACTTAGCAAACAAACTAGTAAGCAGCTATAGAAACAACTTAGGAATCAGTGACATTTTTTAGTCTCAGAAATGTTTTATGATTGACTCTTCTGTTGATTGTACATTGTGGGTTGTTCAGTTATTTTAGGAGCCTACGTTGTACTAACCCTAGCAGTGGCCTTGGCCGAAGAAGTAAGCCCAATTTCTGGACTGAGTAGCGGCAGGGCCAATTAAATCTGCCCCTATTTATAACCCATCGATTACAACACACCACATAACCTTAAAACGACCTATGTGAAAGTTCAATTGTGACCTAAGTAAAGACTGGGAAGTCGACTTTGTGTGTATGCCGACGAGTAAAGAAACATTTTCTAGGGTGGGATTTGAAACAATGACCTCCGGGTTTACTGAGCTATCTATCTAGCCCTATGTTGGCGCTCTTCCTGTTTTGTCAATATCTTGAGGTGCCAGTCAGAAGCCATACAACCGTAAATTGCCATGTAGCCAGGGATCACACCCAAGTTTACGATACAACCTGGGAAGGGGTAGCAATGATTTATTTCAGTTATAAAAAACAAGGGTACATGTAACTGACTTTTGACAATTTTTAGGAAGACCGCCAGTATACATACATGTAGTGCTATATAGCTCAATTGGTAGAGCGTCAGCACATTAAACCAGAGGTCGTTGGTCCAAATCCAGCTAAACTTAAAGTTAATTCTTCTTTGCTCAACCCTGTATAAAAAAAGTAATGATTTACAGCTTCAAACGCACATATTACAGAGCACTGATAGGGTTGTTCAACGTTTACTAATACTATATTTTGTGTACATATACATGTACATACACATGTAACATGCTTAATAATGCAAAGTTACTTGTGGGATTAACCGATACTTGTGTTTGTTTTGTGTGTGTTCATTTTTTAATTTTGTCGTGTCAATTAATATTATAAACCAATGTACAAATATTAACTTTCAAATGGTTAGCATTCTAACGAACAAAGATAACAAGTATAGGGAAGGTTGGGTTGGTTTGGTTTTTATTTTTTGTATTTAGAGGAATATTATTATGAAAATGTTATATCATTTGATTTGATCTTATAATCGCATAGGTTTATGGCTTTAATATTTTTGTTTATTGGGTTTTTTTTATACATTATGTGCATTTTATACCTGCACAAATATAATCCATTTTATGTTGTTTTTCATTTTCAAACAATATCATAGTTAACCTGTCAGAACAAATGGAATGTGAAATTAATATAGTTAGTATGTATCCCACTTTGGCCTTGCGGTACATATGTGGGTCACATGCACTTAACGCTATTCCATGTTCAGCGCGTTTGAGTGGGATAGTGAATTTTTTATTTTCAAGCTGATTGACTCACAGTGTAGCCCAATACTTGGAAGTTTGAAAACAGCGCAATATGCATGATGTGATACCGACCATGCAACACAGTCTTAAATCAAAAAGTTGTTGCCATGAGTCAATAAATCAAAATCGAGGGTTCAAGATATATGAAGATATATGTTGTGATGCGATCAAGCAAAGTGAATCATTTGTCAACCAAGGTTATTTTTTCATTTGTTTTTACATCTGAAAAGAGCATAATCTATGCTTCAATACTGTTAAAACCACATGTTGATACCACCTTTAGCTCTAAAGTTGTGAAAGTAGAAACATAAAGAAACGCGACGGAGTACAATTAAGAAAAAGGGGTTTTAAAGTTGAGTTGTCTTTTGAACATACATCGGCACACTTTATTTCAATGCTAATTTTAACCCCTTTTTGATGTTATTTGTCAGGAAGGAAGTTGCCAATATAAAATAAAGTATATTTTGGCATTTAGCATGATCGCATCATAAATACATTTACTGGAGCTAATGTAGTTTACTGTATCACTGGCTATTGAAGGCTGGCAGGGTATGGTGTTGGTTTTGATCTTGTTCAACTTCTTAGCGCTCATTTAAAGAGTAAACAAAAGTGAATGAAAGTTGATGACCAGTGTTAAAGGAACACGTTGCCTTGGATCGGTCGAGTTGGTCTTTGAAAAACGTTTGTAACCGTTTTTAATAAAATGCATATGGGTAGAAAGATGTTGTAAAAGTAGAATACAATGATCCACACAAACATGCCTCGAAATTGCATTACCTCGTTGACTAACACGTCGGCCATTTATGGGGGTCAAAATTTTGACTCCCATTAATGGCCGACCGTGTTAGTTCGCACAGTAGAAGGAAAACCATGCAATTTCGAGGCAAACTTGTGTGGATCATTGTATTCTACTTTTAAAACATCTTTCCAACCATATGCATTATATACAAAACGGTTACAGACGCTTTTGTTTTGACCAACTCGTCCGATCCAAGGCAACGTGTTCCTTTAACAATGCCACACTGCACCTTATTAACAGACTAGTTGTTATGTAGCAAATATGTGCTAAAAGTACCCAAAGTTCAAGATGGCTGCTGAAACCAACAGTAACACTCAAAGTGACTCAGTTTTGGTTTTGAGTAGATCACTGTATCCAACATGGCTGCTGAAGCCAACAGCCACAGGCAAAGTCACTCAGCTTTGGCTTCAGCTGTGGCTATAAGTAGATTACTGTATCTACCTATACTCCAACATGGCTGCTGAAACTAACAGCCATAGCCAAAGTCACTAAGCTTTGGCTTCAGCTGTGGCTATGAGAAGATCACTGAATCTGCCTATACTCCAACATGGCTGCTGAAACTAACAGCCATAGCCAAAGTCACAAAGCTTTGGCTTCAGCTGTGGCTATGAGCAGATCACTGAATCTGCCTATACTCCAACATGGGTGCTGAAACTAACAGCCATAGCCAAAGTCATGAAGCGTTGGCTTCAGCTGTGGCTATGAGCAGATCACTGAATCTGCCTATACTCCAACATGGCTGCTGAAACTAACAGCCATAGCCAAAGTCACAAAGCTTTGGCTTCAGCTGTGGCTATGAGCAGATCACTGAATCTGCCTATACTCCAACATGGCTGCTGAAACTAACAGCCACAGGCAAAGTCACTCAGCTTTGCTTCAGTTGTGGCTATACAAGTAGATTACTGTATCTACCTACATGTATATTCAAACATGGATGCTGAAGCCAACAGCCACAGGCAAAGTCATTTCATGTACATGTACAACCAATGTATAAAGTATCCCTTTAGTTCTTCAGGTTCATTTTTTTTTTTTTTTCACTGAAAAGCTGGAACAGACATCTGACGTAAATAAAACCTTTCTGTTATTGTAGATTTGTTTTCTAAATAACATCTATTAATAACATCTGGACCATTGTCATAGATCTGCCCGCCAGATAATATTGCTTTCTTGAAAAGAGTATTATATTTGTTTACAATATTGTTGTTGTTGTTGTTGACAGGTACGAGGCAACGTCTGGTGCGGAGGACATCTTATCTTCGAGCCACCCTGAGTGATGATGAGGAAGAGGGAGCCAAGGATGCGTCATCCGTGGCCGACACCACCAGCATCTCATCTATGTCAGCCCATGGTGGGGAGGGAACCAGTCCTGTTGTTCTGTAAGTCTGATACATTTGTACGTTGTAGCTCTACAACCATAATTGGCTTCTCTTCACCTAGGTCTATGAATTATTGTATCAGTGCAATATAGTGTATATGTGGTGCATAACCGTAATTAGCTTCTCTTCAACCAGGTGTATGAATTATTGTATCAGTGCAATATAGTGTATATCTGGTGCATAACCGTAATTGGCTTCTCTTCAACCAGGTGTATGAATTATTGTATCAGTGCAATATAGTGTATATCTGGTGCATAACCGTAATTGGCTTCTCTTCAACCAGATGTATGAATTATTGTATCAGTGCAATATAGTGTATAACTGGTGCATAACCGTAATTGGCTTCTCTTCAACCAGGTGTATGAATTATTCTATCAGTGCAATATAGTGTATATCTGGTGCATAACCGTAATTGGCTTCTCTTCAACCAGATGTATGAATTATTGTATCAGTGCAATATAGTGTATAACTGGTGCATAACCGTAATTGGCTTCTCTTCAACCAGATGTATGAATTATTGTATCAGTGCAATATAGTGTATAACTGGTGCATAACCGTAATTGGCTTCTCTTCAACCAGATGTATGAATTGTTGTATCAGTGCAATATAGTGTATAACTGGTGCATAACAGTAATTGGCTTCTCTTCAACCAGATGTATGAATTATTGTATCAGTGCAATATAGTGTATAACTGGTGCATAACCGTAATTGGCTTCTCTTCAACCAGATGTATGAATTATTGTATCAGTGCAATATAGTGTATAACTGGTGCATAACGGTAATTGGCTTCTCTTCAACCAGGTGTATGAATTATTGTATCAGTGCAATATAGTGTATAACTGGTGCATAACCGTAATTGGCTTCTCTTCAACCAGATGTATGAATTATTGTATCAGTGCAATATAGTGTATAACTGGTGCATAACCGTAATTGGCTTCTCTTCAACCAGGTGTATGAATTATTGTATCAGTGCAATATAGTGTATCTGGTGCATAACCGTAATTGGCTTCTCTTCAGCCAGATGTATGAGTTATTGTTTTCTTGCAACTGCAATACACCGTATATATCTGAGGAGAAAAACTGTAGGTGACATGTATCAGCTTTATGAAGTTTGTACAGGCATCGTGTTCATATTGCGCCACTGTAGATAACTTGTTTACAATTTTTTTTTAAATCAAAAGCAGACGTAAGAATGTAACACCAAGGCGTAACCCCAGCATTAATAAGCTGAAGAACCTCTTTGGGGAAGGGACACCGGTCATCGTGGAGGCCATCCACAAGCCTACAGTTACCAGCAAGGGGTCATGTCAGCAGGGTACCGAGGACCAAGATGTCACCAGGGAAGGGCCGGCAAATATCAAAGTGGAACTCAAAGAATGGAAGGTACAGATTTCTGTCTTTTTTGTTTTCGGGAGGGGGGGGGGGGGGTCGTTTGGGGTTTGTTTTTCATCATGTGATGATCGAGTGCAAACTAAGTAGGATGGGTGAGTAGGATTTGGAACTGTGCATCGAAGAATACAATCTAGTGAGGTTTCAAGGGTGAATACCACTAACTGTTCATAAAACTCTCTGTATGAGTTGTGGTGGTTTTGAGAAGAACCAATGGTTTAATAATATTCGGCTCTTATAGGGGCCGGTGGTGTTAACAACGCTGGAGTTGTAAACCACCGCTCCTTTTAATAACCACCACAAGTCAAAGAGAGAGATTAAATGTACATGGTGTCTCCTCAAACCTAACTAGATTAAGTGAAAATAAACTAACCTCCTGTATACCCCGAGCACAAGGAGCAGCAAATTCACACACACATACATGTACATTGTCCTAAATTTTTGGAGTTAGAATGGTTCTTAAACATGCCCAAAAGATTTGACTCCGAAAATGATGAAAGTGGTAGACACGCTTTTTGTTTGATGGTTCGTTCTGTGTGTGTAAGGGGTCTATAGAAATCAGTAGACTCTCTTGCATAATGTGAAACACTACCGGTATAAGAAGGTCACGCACACGTTTTTACGCACAAAGAACGGTTATTGTCCAATAATCTGCCTGTGTGTGAGATCATATGCAAGGGGTCTTGATGTAAGATGTCTCGAAATCTCCCATGAGCTGAAGTAACTTACTTTCCTTTCCTATCATTGAGTTTGTATGTATGGTCGATCAGTGCCACAGGTTGCTACTGTAGGACTTGACCAAGGTTGAGAACCTTCTAACAGTGGCCCAAATGTCATTGTAACTGAGCACAGCTGGTGGCTTCTCAAGATTACCTCTCAGTGAAGCACTTTGGGGTATTGCTTTACTCTACATACATGTAGTGTGCCTCAAATGCCACTGATGTGGTATAGTGAAGTATGGGTTGATTGTCTGGAGAAACACATTCTCACAGTAGTGGGAGGGTTAAACATTATACTTGGTTCCTTTTAGCGTGCCAGTGACCGTTCCTGGAAGCCAGTCTGGATGGTGCTCAAGAACCAGACCCTGTACCTGATGAAGGAGAGGAGAGATGCCAACACGAACCCCTCCTCCGCCGAGGACCGACCAATCAGCATCAAGGCCTCCATGGTGGACATTGCCTATGACTACACCAAAAAGAAGAACGTCTTCCGTCTGAGTACAACAACTGGGTCTGAGTATCTCATCCAGGTAAGTCTGGTTTTGGTTGATATAAAATAAAAGTGTGGACCAAGCATCGAACCTTGAGGAACCTGAAATTTGTCCCTTGAGAAATTTACTTTTTGGTTTGAGCACAGTATCATTGTTTAAAAGAAATAATTGGGACCAAGCATGAAACCTTGGAGAACCACGCATTTAGGCCTTGAACATATAAATGTAGTGCCTCTTGAGGAATAGTACTGATGTATGAAACAAATAATGGGACTAAATGTAGTGTATGGGGAACGTATAAGCCTAGTATTGTACCTAAATGAATTCAGTAATTGGGCCAAATAAAAAAGTCACATCAGAAACTTACTTCAATATTGTAAATGTAAAATAAAATTTACTCCTTAGGTTTAATGTTAAAGTTATGTGTGGACCAAGTACAAGGCCTTGCAGTACCCCCAATTTAATAAACAGTTTGTTGATATTAAGCTTTTTTGTATTATTTATGTACAGGTCAGTGACACAAAGAATATGCTGTCGTGGATAACATCAATCCAGGCCAACTTAGCACCCGGTGGTGATGTAAGTATCCCTTGTAACTTCAGTAAGTTTTTGGAACCCATAAAGAAAACGTCTGGACAATTTTCTAAACTACAAAACTAAAAACTCTAAAAGAAGTTCTTCCCACTCTTTCTCCGGGTAAGAATTACAACTTAAAGTTTGCTTGACCTCCAACAGGACATCTTGAGCGCCAACTTCATCATGCACAAGACCCAGCAGCAACACACAAGCTCCACTTCGCAACCCGCCTCCAAAAATGTCCTCTCGCCCCCAAACAACCGTAAGAAGACTAGCCGTAGTCCATCACCGGCCCTCCAGCAGCAGCCGCCGCCCAAGAAGCAGTCCTCGGGTCTGGCCGGGAAGATGAAACACAAGATGAAGAAGAAGGGGACGACGTGGGGTCAGCCGACGGCCGAGGAACTGAACAGTCTGACCTTTGGGGTGCCGCTAGACAGGTGTACGCCATCGGAATCCAACGAGGTAAGGGTTTAAATCTTATGGTCCTGGACGTACATTTAAAGGCACTGGACAACTTTGGTAATTGTCCAAAACCAGTTTTCTCACTAGGTGTATCCGGATATATGCATAAAATAACAAATCTGTGAAAAGTTGAACTCAAGTGGTCATTAAAGTTGCAAGAGAAGAAAAAAGAAAATACACCCTTGTTGCTCAAATTTGTCTCTTTCAGAGACCAAAATTCAGTTGAGAGGAAAATCCTGTTTAAAAACACTGGACACTATTGGTAACTGTCAAAGACCAGTCTTCTCACTTGATGTATTTCAGCATATGCATAAAATAACAAACCTGTGAAAATTTGAGCTCAATCGGTCGTCGAAGTTGGGAGGTAATAAGGAAAGAAAAAACACCCTTGTCACACGAAGTTGTGTGCTTCAAAATGCTTGATTTCGAGACCTCAGAGTCTAATTCTGAAGTCTTGAAATCAAATTTTGTGGAAAATTACTTCTTTCTCAAAAACTAGGTTACTTCAGAGGGAGCCGTTTCTCACAATGTTTTAACTATCACCAGCTCACCCTTACTCGTTACCAAGTAAGGTTTTATGCTAATAAATATTTTGAGTAATTACCAGTAGTGTCCTCTGCCTTTAACATCAAAAGTATTCACTAAAAATTAACTACTGTTTCTTACAGTTTGTTCCAATGTTTGTTGACATCTGCTGCGGTATTGTTGAGGACATAGGCACGGACATCGTTGGCATATACCGGGTACCAGGGAACACGGCTGGTGTGACGTATCTACAGGACGAGCTCAAAGGAGGACCTGAAGAAGCAAATTTTGGTGATAGTGTGAGTTCCTCTCTCAAAGTTTAAAAGAGTTTTTTTTTATTCACAGTTTTTGGGGTGCTTTATTAAAAAGAAAACAAGTTTTCAAAATTGCAGATTTTTTTATATAGAAAACGTGTGATTTTAATTATTTACATTTTGATAATAATAATATTAATAACAAGTTCTTATATAGTGCATTTTACAAAACTGTTTCAGTGGCTCTACATTAGTGCCCAGCCGTCAATTTCACCAAACTCTTCCTAACTTAGCGTTAATCTTAGTACTTAGGACAGGTTCAGCTCTGTATCCAAATACATAGGACGCATTGAGCCCATCCTAAGTTAGGACGGGTTGCTCATCCTAACTTGAGTTAGGATTAATGCTAGCGTTTGTGAAATTGGCTGCTGGTCACTAGGACAGTAACATTTCTTGAATCCCTCTTGACTCCCTAATAATGCAACCTAAGGCTGCCATGGCACTCCGAAGGCCTTTTCAACCACAATATCAATCTCTATCCTTGCAAGAACCAATTTATACCTGTGGTTGGTTCATGCAGGTGACAGGACAGCTAGGCTGCAAAAATAGTACACAGGTACTTCATGAATAATTCATCATCTTATGAATATTTATAGATGTGAGATGACAATGTTTTGGATGCGTATTAGCCTGCAGACTGCTCACAATTAATATCTCACCTGTCAATGAATATTTCAAGAGATTCTGAGATGTCACTGTATCGGATGCCAATCAATATGCAGACGCCCACTATAAGTTTCTCACCTCATGAATATTCTTAGAGATTAGGGGATTTTAATATGTTTTATTCGAGTCAACATGCTGACTCCATTTCTCAACCAATGAATATTCATAGAGGTTGTGAGATGTAACTGTTTCGGATGCCAATCAATATGCAGACGCCCACATTAAGTTTTTCACCCCATGAATATTTATTGAGATTGTGTAATTTAATTATGTTTCATACAAGTCAATAAGCTGACAGTCCAGGAATAATTTTCTCATTTAATGAATATTCATTGAGGTTGTGAGATGCCACTGTTTTAGATGCGAATCAATATGCAGACAGACCACAGTTGGTTTATCATCTTGTGAATATTTATAGAGATTTTGGTTAACTATTTTCATCAGTCAAAATGCAGACTGACCATGAATAATTTTGTCTTCTAATGAATATTTGTAGAGGTGGCGAGACGTCAACGTCGTCAGCAGTCTCCTCAAGATGTTTTTCCGTAAACTCCCCAACCCGATGGTCCCCAAAGATCAGTACACAGACTTCATCGAGGCCAATCGTTGCAAGGACCCGGCTCAGCGTATGTGGGCCCTAAGACGCCAGATCCAGAATCTATCGGACCATCACTACGAGACGTTCAAGTTCCTGGCAAACCACTTGCGAACGTTGTCGCTGAACTCTGATGTGAATAAGATGGAGGTAGGAGAAATTATCCTAGAGCAGGTTTCATTTGTGACTTAAAGGCAGTGGACACTATTAGTATCTACTCAAAATAATTATCATAAAACCTTTCTTGTTTACGAGTAATGGGGGAGAGGTTGATAGTATAAAACTTTGTGAGAAACGGCTCCCTCTGAAGTGACGTAGTTTTCGAGAAGGAAGTAATTTTCCACGAATTTGATTTCGAGACCTCAAATTTAGAATTTGAGGTCTCAAAATCAAGCATCTGAAAGCACACAACTTCGTGTGACCATGGTGCGACAAGGGTGTTTTTCCTTTTATTAATATTTCGCAACTTGAGACCGCTTGAGCTCAAATTTTCACAGGTTTGTTATTTATGCATACGTTGAGATACACCAACTGTGAAGACTAGTCTTTGACAATTACCAATAGTGTCCAGTGTCTTTAAGTATATTGCTAAGCTTACACCACCAACAACAACAAAACAGATAACATTCTTTAGCCTAAAGCAATTGTTACATCCATGAAATAGTTACGGTAACCCACTGCTAATATACAGGGCTCAAACTGACCTCTTGTCAACGGGCATGCTTAGTGGTCTAGTGGTTAAATATTTGCTCTAGAAAACTTGGTCATGGGTTTTAATCTCATCGGAGTGATACACTTTTGGTTTTTGTCACAGGATTGGATTAGCAGTAGGTTAATACAGTTCTTGTCAGTCATAAATCAGTGAAGCATAACAAACCAAATCTGTTTCTTATAAAAATGCAAAATTTACAAAATATTGCTGAACAATTTGAAGATACGATTTGTTGTCATTCAGACAATTCATTAATTTGTTTTTTGGAAAACGGGAATCTGGGAAAATGGGAATCTCATTAACTGGACTCAACTGGTTTCCCTTGTCTACCAGCATTTAAAGCCATTGGACCCTTTCGGTAAACAGTATTGTCCAAGGCCCACACTTCGTGTACCACAACATCTGTATCAAATAACAAACCTGTGAAAATTTAGGCTCAATCGGTCATCGGAGTCGGGAGAAAATAACAGGAAAACCCACCCTTGTTTCCGCACGTTTCGCCGTGTCATTACATGTGTTTAAAATAAATCCGTAATTCTCGTTAACGAGAATTGATATGGTTAAACCGTTTTCTCAAAAAGTAAAGCATTTCATGGAATAATATTTCAAGAGAAGTCTTTCACCATTACCTTCTATAAACCCTGTAAGTTATTTGTAAATCTGTGAACTTTTTTTTTTTTTTTCTGTACCGAAAGGGTCCAATGGCTTTAAACATCACATTACATTTTGAATGGTAACCTGTTCTTTATGAAATTTGAAAGTTTGTTTCGGATCTTTTTTCAAAGCATTTTTCCATTTTGTTTCCCGTAGGTCCGCAATCTTGCCATAGTCTTTGGACCTACCCTCGTCCGCTCTAGCGACAACAGCATGGTTACCATGGTGACGGACATGTCTGACCAATGCTGCATCATCGAGAGTATCATCCAGCACTGTGATTGGTTCTTCAACGAGGCTGTGGAGAGCCAACAGGACGTACCGATCTCCGCCATGCCAGAGACGGAGGTGATGTCATCGGATGCCAGTGAGCTTCTGTCCAAGGCTCGGAAGGATGACCAATCAGGTAGGTGTGGCCTAAAGAGAGTTAGGCCCATAGAGTTATATATATAAGAACTATATGGTGCACTGGCCTAAATACGCAACCCGGCATGCACGCAGGTGGCCATTTTCTAAGTTGACAAAACAGCATCGCTCAGCGTGTGTTGTGCGGCCATTTGGTAAGTTGACAAAACAGCATCACGTCAGCGTTCATAAAACACAAGTTCCAGTGTGTACTTCATATTCAACGCGCACAGAATGGCGCGTGTGTCTTCTTGAACCCGTCGCGTTTGTGCAAGCAGCATCACCAATGTCCCTCTAGTTCTTATATATAACTATATAGTTAGGCCTTGTCGGAATTGGCGGCTGCAGCTAGGGCTACAGCTAGATTTCCACGACAATATGCGTTGAGATATAGAATGTCCTTAGCAATAGCCTTAGCCGTAGCTGTAGACACCAATTCGTATACGGCAATATCTTACAAACCAACGCTAAATTTCAGTTCCATAAATATGTCCCAGTGTTAAGTTTCATAAATGTCTTTCAGTTCCATTGAGTAATGAAGTCTACATTATAACATTAATAACAGTAAAAACTAAATGAGATCGAACTTCCAAAACATGCCTTAGTGAACCAGTTAAATATGTTAAATGCAACAGTGTCCAGGGGTCGGTTTCACGAAGCTCTTCTTAACTTACGATACATCGTATGGTTTACGATGCATTGCGGCTCTGCGATGTATCGTAGCTCCGACGTACTGCATAAACGATTTCACGAAACGCGTCGTACGGACGACGCATCGCAACGCATTGAAAATGCCCTTTATATAAAACGCAGTTTTAGAACGAGGATGACCTTTTTGCACTACGGCTGTTATATGTCAAATACGCGTTGTAATAACGAAACAGCCGTTTAACAAGAGACGAAGAGAGGAGAAAGAAATGGCGCAGACGCGCAAAATGTGCAAGACACTTCGTGAACGTTGCCATGTTTGTTTATGTTTTTTCATGTTTTTTTAGCAATCGAATGGTGGCGCTAGACAGTTTGCTTTTACTGCTGAAGGGATTTTAATCACTGGCGTTTTGTCGAGTACATGTACTTGTGTAATTTACAGAAATAAATTAAAATTGTTCATGTAATAAGTAACAAATTAAACATTTCATCGATGCTTGTTAATTTAAATTTACCTTTTGTGTCATGTTCTAATTCAACCCCTTCAAATAAACCAACAATTCCATTTCGTGTAAAGCGATAGCGCCTGTAAATTTCATCGTCCGTTAATAATGTATCAAGTGGGCATCTTCGGTCACGAGATAACCTTTCTCGGCGTAATGCCCACCCGGCTTCTCTGTCTAGAAGCAGCATTAACGCCATTTTGAGACTAGAGCAACGTGAGTTAAGATGACCCTTTGGGTGATCGTAAGTTACGATGTACCTTAGCTGGTTGTCAAGAAATGTGGGACGTCTAGAATGCATCGTAAGTTTCGTGCAATCGATGGGGGAGCACGTCGTAAGTTTACGACGCGTGTTCATCGTAACTTGAGCTACGACGCCTCGTAGCGCTTCGTGAAATCGACCCCAGGTGTAAGGAAATTGTTTTCTTGAATTTTTTTCTGGTCGTTTAAGAACATTTCTGGTCCAGTAAACATTTTGAGCCATAAGCCAAACAGTGTTGTGGATTTTAGTTTCAAATTTTCTCCCTGAAGTCCTGCAATCCCTTGAACTCCTAGAACATCCACTGGATTGCTTCATTGTGCTGAAAATATAGGAGCACTCCTACAAGAGTGAATGTGGTCATGAGTATACTTATCAGACGCAATTAGAATGCTTCTATCGTTTCGACTTTTGAGACGCTCGCGTAAATATCCCTGTATAAAAGCATTGATGTTTTTTTGTTTCCACTCTGTAGGCGAATCAGGAAGTGACTCCTCCAAGGGAAAGGACATCAATCCCAGAGACTTAATGTCATCTGTCATCTCTGCCGCCAACCGCAAACTGAAAGGACGCTCCGCCAAGAAGTCGCTGCTGAGCGCAGAGGAGAGCGACGGAGCCGAGTACGGATTCCTTGGGAAAGGTGGGGAGGTGGAACTCAAGGTTCGAGCCATCAGGAATCAGACTACGGACAAAGTGGGCGAGGAAGAGGACGATGTGTTACATCCTGTGGAGCGACAGAGGAGCACCGTCAAGGTCATCTTGAGGAGGGACTCCCACAGCTCTGTTGAGACCCACTCAAATGTAGACAGTGAGGTCAACTACTCGGATATGGAGACCCACTCCCACACTTACAACAGGCCAAGAGAAAAACACCCTTCTCCGAGGGGTTTTTACAACACGGTTGACCCATCGAGGGGACGTACAATATCAGCTTCTTCGGAATCTAGCAATCAGACTTCCTCTCAAGGGGCCAGTGGGCAAGGAGCAACTGGCCGAAGCAGTAGCCGGAAAACTGTCTTGAAACCGGATAAAGATTGGAAGTCTGAGTTTGCGCGAGAGAGGCAGCGGATTGAAAAAGAGCACCAGAAGGCTCTGCGGGACTATGAGAAAGAGGACGCCATGAATGTGGAGGAACTCTATCGGTCAAGAGACTACCTCCGAGAGATATCAGCGGTCTCCAGCAAAATTGCCAACTTCGCCTCGCAGAAGTCCACAGATGAGGAGGCCGGGGGCAGCAGACGGACTGGACGGTCGATGGACACTGAGTCGATACTCTCAGACTTTTCCACAGCATCTTCGAACAATAACAACACACTGCATGCTGCAAGGTCCGATCCTGTCTTCAACACAAAATTAGAGATCCGAGAATCCCCGTCGGAAAGTGAGAGTGATTTTGTTCAAACGTTAAAAGCCACCTTTGATGAGCGCCTGCAGAAAGTCATGCACCAAGAGAACGAGGAGGATCGTTTCTCGGACAAAAGCTCCGCCTCTTCAAAAACTGCACGCAATGACAGACGTACAAATGACGGGGTGTACACAGCCTCTCCTTACACTATGCCGGATGACCAGGATGCTTACAGGGTTCGAACAGGCAGTGGGACGTACCTCCGAAATCTGAGACAAATTCCATTGAGTAGGACACCGACAGGGGCTACGACCAACAGTTCCCAGCCCCAGTCTTTAACATCACGATTCAATGAACTCTCCATGGCCCCTCAGAGGTCCGAGGTTGAGATAATGACAACCTCGAGCCCAAACTCCACATCCTCCTCACCGACCCGCAGCTCCAAGGTGCCACCTCGTAAGAAAAATTACTATGAGGTGATTCTGACTCTAGAGAAAACCGGCCTCACAGCAGAAGAACCAACTTTAACAATTAAATCAGCCCCACCATCTGCGACAAAAACCACAGCTAGAGAATCTTCACCGAAAAGAATTGTGGAGAAGCATAAAAAGCGCTCTGAAGCTGTAGCTCAGGACACGATGTCGATTAAAGAGCAACATCGAGAGAACCGACGACGACGTCACACGGTCGGCGGAGGTCGGGACGCTCCGGAATACCGCAAAATCATGGAGTACAATTCAAATCGGGAGTCCTCTGCAAAGGACAATCCGCGCAAAATGAGCGCCTTTGATCGGTTAAAGCCATTTGGGAAACCGGCGACGGAGTCTCAGCCGCAGAACATGAAATCCTGGATAGACAGTGAGAGGGTTAGGACCAACAGCAGTCCGAACCTCTTAGCCTCAGTGGCCATGTCGACGGCGCCCACCTCAAAACCCCTCTCTAAACCCAAAAGCACCTCAAACCTAGAGGGCGGAAAGAAAGTCAACCCACAAAAATTCAGCTATGTCTGAAAATGAGTGGTCAATTTCAGAGAGCTGCTTGGAAAACATTGTGGGTTACCAGCCAAGAATGTGTTGCTAGCTTAAATGCTATGTTATGCTAACGACCATTGACTGGTCCCCACACACCAATTCCCAACAATTGAAATTGAAAAGCAACTTGTTTCTGCTAACAGCTTTAAGTTAAGTTTTCTTTTTTTAAGATGAATGATGGATTTTTTTCATTTTTAGGATTAACAGAAAGTGGTTTCTTTCATTTGGTTTTAGTTTCTGAAGGAACAAAACGACATCGAGACGATGGTAAAATGATTAATAATTTCACTGTAAATAGTCACACACATTAACATGTAAATACACAATTGCAAGCAAGTTTTAAAAAGTTCTGCAAGAAAAACAAATTGTACATAACGACACAAAATTTATACTAATAACACCATACATATTGGAAAGTATTTTATCTGTAAAAAGGAATAAGACAAAGGAGTATGTACACAGTGTAAATAGATATTAATTAATAACAAACCTTGTGTTTAGGAACTATAAAAGTTTATTTGATATGGGGTTTTTTTTTCTCACTTTATCTGTGAAGTGGTACATTGCATTAAGGTGGGTTTTTGAAGTTTTTTATAAATCAGAAAGCAGAAAATTGTAGGCACTAGCATTTATTTAAAGACTGTTTAAAGACACTATTGGTAATTTTCAAAGACCAGTGTTCTCACTTGCTGTATCTCAACATATGCATAAATTAACAAACCTGTGAAAATTTGAGCTTGATTGGTCATCGTCGGAGATAACTATGTTAGAAAAAACACCCATGTCACACAAAGTTGTGTGCTTCCAGATGCTTGATTTCGAGACCTCAAATTCTTAATCTGAGGTCTCAAAATCAAATTCGTGGAAAATTACTTCTTTCTCAAAAACTACGTCACTTCAGAGGGAGCCATTTCTCACAATGTTTTGTACTATCAACCTCTCCCCATTACTCGTTACCAAGTGAGGTCTTATGCTAATAATTATTTTGAGTAATTACCAATGGTGTCCACTGCCTTTAAAGTGCATTTTACAGCACTTTTGGCTAGTTGTTTGCTCCACCGATCATTATTGTTCGGGGCCAATCAAATGTCTTCTTCGTTTACAAATCTTTAACAAAGGTATTTTTTTAAATTTATTTTGTATGTCTTTTGTATTGCCCTATTTCATCAATGAAGTGAAAAAAGAAAATTCAAATCAATTACCAATCATATTAACAACATTTTGTAGAATAACATTCATTTTTTACAAATAAGTTGATTTTTGTTTGATTGTTTGTTTATTTGTTTGTAACAAGCTCAACTTCTTCGTAAAAGAATGAGGGCGCTATTTTTGGTAATACGCGGTGCGAGTTTTCCTGGTGATTCAAGTAGCTACGGTGCTAACAATATGCCGTAAAGTGATTTGAAGGCGTCAACATTTACTTTTGTAATATTTTACTTAAGGTTTTCCCTGCCATTTTTAACAAAAATCCATTCATTTGAACACCTGGCTCATTCAATTTCATTTGAAAATGAATGCTGTCTTGGATCAGCATTCAAAAGGAGTAATGCAATTTCACCAGTTTAGTATTCACTGGGCAAGATTTTTCAATTTCACTAGGCCGCAAGATTCAATCAATTTTGTATAAGCCAGAACCAAGAGCTAGTCAACCATTCAATGGACCCTTTTCATGAAATATGTAAATTATACAAAGCGCGTGCGCACTAACATTTTGGTTGGCAAAAAAGAGGAAAAACATCGCGCTGTTTTGTACACGGCTAATGGGTGCATGATGCTGACGCGATTGTTGTGCATCTGCTTATAGTGCACAACTCTATGGCGTTTGCCAACCAACTGGGTCTGTACGCATGCGTGAATGTAATTAGCATGTTTCATGAAAAGGGTCCATTTCATCAAGTGTAAATAGGTTGGCGAGTTCAACGTAAGAATGGTCAAAAATTAGTCTTGAATGACTCTGAAATGATTACAATGACTGAAGCGAATCTGAATGAGAAAAACATCATGTGTGAACGAAATTGGATGCATTAACAGCTAAAAAGAAACCATAGTTTGAGTAGATTATGGGAAAGTGCGGGATTTGAATGCGTGTTGATGGAATTGACTAACTTTTTGGTGAAATTGGCTCGGAAAACCTATACTATCACATTTCTTAATCTGAAAACAATATATATTTTGTAATTAGAACAATGTAAGTTGACATCTTGAGCTTTGTATACACACAAATCCATGAGAGCCAAAACGAGGCTTGATCCTCTAATGTGTCTGGTGCCTGTATTAGACAATCACTTAACCGTGAGTTTGTAACAGCTGTAAAAGGAAACCACACCAAGACATGATCACCTTGAAGAGTTTAACAATTCCATGCAAACCTTGACTTGGACTACTGTAAAAAAAAAATCAACGTTTCCATTTTACAATTCCATAAGATATTGCCACCCCAGAATTTGATGAAATGCAAAATATTCAATTGCTTGTTTTGTTCACTGAAGATTTGTTTACTAAGCAGCAAAAACCACCTTTAATAAATTTTTATTTTTGTCACCATCCTATTCAATTTTTCCAATAATCAAAACATTTCAAAAGCTCCAATAGTTTTATGACGCAACGTAGCAAAGAAGGGTATTGACACCTTTCACGCGCGTCACACGAGGCGACTGATGCCTCGCTCACCATGTTGGTGGTCAATAGGTTTACGTGTAGGTTTACGTGTAAATGCCGCGTCACCTAAAACACGCACATCTCTGAATAACACGTGTGGACATTGACCACCAAAATGGCGCATCCAAGATTGTTCTGATGATGACGTCAGGTGAATTGGGTCAATAGACAAAATTGTGAACACCACCCCCCTTTTCCATACCATTAAATCCCATCTATAGTAGTAATCACTTCCCTTCATACCAACATATCTTAAAGGCCGGTTTATAGTCAGTCACGCGATGGTCGGGCGACGGAAACCTTGTGCGCAATCTTAAGACTGAGGCCTCAAAACCGTGTCTAGATTTCCGACGCCCGACCAATCGCATGACCGACTATAACTTAACCAATTTAAGTCAGTCTTTATCATTAAAAAACAATTCTGAACCATAATTATTTTGCTTTATTTTGGTGCATACATAAAGGAAAATGTTTTTATGTTCTTATAAACAACAGTTTGATACATTTTTTTATAATTCTTTTTGAAACACATTTCTGATGTATTTTTATTAATATTATTTGTGTATTGAAATACTGCCCTTTGTAAAAAAAAAAAAAAAAAAAAAAAAGAACAAGAAACAAGAACAAAACAAGTTTTATGTTTCCTTTTTTTATTTATGGGATTCTTATTTTCTTTCTTTCAAGGATTCAAATACAATTTGAACTGAATATGCAGTTTGTATAAAGATTTTGTCTTGTTTGCATTGTTTTGATTGGTTTTTGACTTGAAATTTGTCCTAAAGCACAAAGCTTTTATTCTCCCAGTTGCAATAATTGTAACCCTAGGTCCTCCTGATGGCCGAAACCACAATGTTTTGACAAACCACAAGTTAACAGTTGGCAAATTTTGTTACCTTTTTAAAAAAATTAAATACTGTACCAATTTGGTACATTTAAAATGTACGGGAAAAACGAGTGAGACAAAATGCAAAATTGTAACTTGTGGTCCATCATAGTGACCAAGCCCTGTGTTTTCCACAGCTAATATAACAATCGTTATTTAAGTACTTCAAGACAAACTTCAAGAGAAACAAAAATCTACAGGCAACTGAGGTCGGATTCAAACCCTGCGGCCGATTTCACAAAATGCTAGGATTAATCCTGACTCGAGTTAGGACGAGTAACCCGTCCTAACTTAGGATGGGTTCAATTCGTCCTACGTATTTGAATACGGAACTGAACCCGTCTAAGTCCTAAGATTAATCCTAAGTTAGGAAGAGTTTGGTGAAATCGACGGCTGGACCTCCAGCTCTGATACACTGTATGCATTATACTAGGCCGTTGAAAGAATGTTATATATATATATCCCTCGGTGCAAAAAAAACGCCAGAATTTCACATTAAATATAATTTTGGGTGTTATTCATGAAATAAAACTTATTACTTAATTTAATTCTTTCTTACTTTTTAAACATGGTTAATGTTCTTCATGCTGAAAATGATTTGGTAACTCGTTATTAATTCATTTACTGGAGAGAGTGGCCCCTTGCAACGGTAAATTATTTATTTATTTTTCTACAAAAGGAAAAGAAAGTTGTTTACACCTTACGACAGAGAAAATTGGTGCGTCATTTTAAAATGAATGCGTAACAACTTATAGGATTCGATATTTTGCATGGGAGTATGGTGAAGTGAAGTTTCACTCACTATACCATAAAAAATTTAATAATTTATGAGCTTACCAAGAGAAGAACTTTTTAAGTTAAAGCAAAAGAAGCTGTAAGAGAATTGATTAAACTGAACTGAATGCGCCACAAAATAAATACTTTGTGTTAAGAAGTTATTACTATACTGCATGGAGCATTTGTATGGTTAATTTATTCACAATATTATGTAAAAACAAAAGCGAACAAAAATGACATCATGCAAATTTGTATACCATTTACAGCTATTTAATGATAATGTATGTTATAAATTGTAATACATTTGAGTTTAGACGGAAGAAAAGCAATAAAAAAATGATTATCGGGTAAGAAATACATGTACATTCATTTTAGGGTCAGCGCCCTGTTTCATAAAGACTGTTGGCACAACTTTTTGCTGAGCTCTGAAAAAAAGTAGCTTAGCAGAAATCGGTTGACAACTGACATGTCATTAGGATGTCACTGTTGCAACTGGTGCCCTGCTCAATTTGCTATACGCCTCTCTTAATATTTATGCATAAGGTACGTCACAATGCTAATCCAAAACGAGGCGATGGGCGCAGCCACTGCAAGTGATGGGGAATGTGCGCCCATAGCCTCATTTTGGGTAAGAATTATGACGTCATGCATAATTATTAAGAGAGGCGAGTTATGCAGTGATATGTGCTTAGCAGCTTTATGCGATAAGGGTCAATGTCACTTGAGGCAATTTACAAGCAATCGGTTCCAGAGAGAGTTAAACAATATTAATTATCATTTTTGTGTGGATTTTAAGGGCCTTGTCACACGAGGCAACTTTACAGCAACTTTGAGGCAACCAACTGCAGTGCATGCTTCAAGACCACTTGGGTAGCACATGTATAGTCATTTTTCGAACATCGTCTTTTTGGCATTTCACTGAGAAAAATTAATATTTATGAAAACGATTTTTGGTGCCTGTAATTTACATACACATCAATGTGTTTGATGTATAATTGGTTAATAAAGAAGCGTTTTTGTACCACTTCATGGCAGAAAAGAGAAACATGCATTGTAATAACGTGTACAAAAAAGGGAAACTCTAGGACTATGCATTGTACAGAACAAAGTTGCTTGTTTTTTTACTTTTTCTTATTTTTACAATGAAAAGGGCCTGCACTTAAAACCCCCCTCCCCCTACACTCCCCTATGAAAATTACTTGTAAAGAAAAATTCTAAACTAAAACTAATCAATTTTGTTTGGGGTAATATAGGTTGATATTTGGCAGAAAAGGGTGGTTTTCTTGTTGATCCCAACCCAGACCTTATGAACCGTTATTTAATTTGGATACACACCACGATCTGGGCCCAATTTCAATAGCTGCTAAGCACAATAATTTGCTAAGCATAAAATTTCTTCCTTGATAAAAATGAGATTACCAACCAAATTTCCATTCGTTGCTATTGCTTGTTACTGGTATTCAGCTGTTGTTTGCATATCCTGAAAATCATGTGGAAATTTGGTTGGTAATCCTGTTGTTATCAAGGAAGAAATTTCATGCTAAGTAAATTTTTGTGCTTAGCAGCTCTATGAATTTGGGCCCTGCTTATTCAGATGACACTTCGATACACTAGACTTGTCTCAGCCTCTCATTTTAAACAAAGGCATGCTGCAATATAACCATGACTAGCAGAAAGTACAGCTTTGAGCTTTGAAGAGAAGAACTTGAACTTTTTGCTAAGCAGATCTGGGGACCAGCAGAACACAATGCACATAATGTGACAGTTTGGATGGTAACCTTTAGCTATATACTATGGTACTTACTAATCAGGCTTAGTGTACATGTACCTGTAAAATAATATGTACCCGCCGCATGCACAGTATATCACCTTTACACTGCTTAGCAATTAACATTTTTGCTAAGGGTCAGAAATTAAACTTGCAGTGTCATTAATGTTCCCTCAATTAAATTGTGATAAAAAAAAATTCCATGTTATTTTATATAAGTGCGACTAAAAGAATAATTTTTTTAAACATTTATTCTGGAATTTCATTTTCCAAACACACACAAGCAATGCAGTGTAATTTTTTAAACACCATTGAATATTATTTAAGAAAAAAAAATTGTTACGAGGTTATTTGAATTGTGTTACTTTCTAATCTTCTTTCTGTGAGTGTCTATGACACGTCAACACTTTAATTTTGTTTTTAATTTTGTGTATAAATGGAATTAAAATGCTATATCAGACGACAAGTATTTGATTTGTTTCAATTATTTATTTGGCCAATCCGGAAAGACTATCTTCATGAAAACACAAGAGGTCGCCCTTCCGAAGAAAAAGGAGATTGTGATTTGCTAAATTCAAGACGTGAAGAGGGGCGATCGGCGCTCTCCTTTTCTTACTTAAATTTTACATTTTTAATATCCGGTTAAGCTTTATATTATCTCAAAATGCACGCACTTGGTATGTCACAGGTAAGTGAAGTAGTTCAAACATTTCCTTTTTAGCGAAATTGTCCACTAGCTTAATTTTGTCGTGGGTGGAAACGCCAATTGGTTCAAAGAGATGACAAGGTTGAAAAACGCTATGTTTTGGTGGGTAGAACGTCCTTTTCCGACACCAGGTATTATGAGCCCCTTGTGTGTGGACGGGAAAATAGGTACAGTCGTTTGACCAGTTCTGGATCACTTCTTGAATTCACATGGTTTTTTGTTGCAATCTCTTTGATATCTTAAACAAAAAAGTTTATCAGTTTACCTAAACATGTCATAAAACTCACCAAGTATTCACTGACAAAAAAAGATTAGTTCTTTTGAAGAGGCTTTGAGAAAAGTATCGTCACCTGTTTGACCAGTTCAGGATCAGTTGAATCTATTCTGAATCAGTAGAGTGCCCTTTATTGCAAACCCATACTCCCATTCATAAAACTGTCTCTCAAGGACACGACACATCAGAGGTGTGTTGGCATGGACTTGGACTTCCTTTCTTTGGTGAATGTCATGCAAGTGTCTTCAATAGCAGCGCAAAAACCCAGCGACAAAACCACAAAACAACAGCAAAGGCAAATGAAAAAGTGAAGCGAACCTAAAAAGCATTATTGACCCCTCCAAGCTTAATTTTCTCACAAAATAAAAAATCTACAAGAATTTGTTGAAGTAATGTTTCTCAAAATCAACTAAATAAACTTTCTACTGCAGTAGTATGATTTTACCAGACTTAGTAAGTTAGTGCGGCACCATTTGACGCAATGAGATGTTAAGTGATCCCGAACTGGTCAAGGGTAAGTTGCCCCCTCAAAGAAGATTTTGATAACTTTGTCTCCTCAAAGAAACAAGATGACTGCACAGTAATTACAGGAATGTTTTTTACACATTCTTATCATTTTACATAAATATTTTTTGCCCCGGCACTCCAATTCTAAAGGTAAGAAGTTTTAACAGTGTTTTTCAACCAACATTTTTCAACAAAAAAATGACAAATTTTGCAGACAACCTTCAGGAAAACGGCCATAATTTATTTGCTGATGATGTTTGGCACCTTATTTTGGGTTTGTTGGTTTAATGGATGTTAATCTTCACATTTATCAACAGAAATTGGTAATAATGAGAAATGATATAATTATTTGGTTATTGCAAAGTTGAAGTGATCCCGAACTGGTCAATGATCCCGAACTGGTCAAATGACTGTATTCTTTCCAGTCGCTGCTAAAGTGCTATACATTTAAATTCGGCATCCTTAAAGTTCCTCGAAGCATTCACAAGCAATTTAGTTGTGAATGCAGTACCAGTGTTGCAAAATTAAAAACCTGCCACCACCACTTGTCCACTCATTTTGTTTTTCCATTTTACGGGTTTTTTTACCAGATAAGGATAAGGATATCTCATTCTTGAGTAAGTTAGAAACTGTTTTATTTCAGAAAACAGAAACTTTTCCTGTGCAAAAAAAAGCAACAGTTAAAGTTTAAGTAAAATGGGGCCTCGTCAATTCAACTGGAATTTCAAGGATGCTATTTTGATAAAAAAATGAGATAACAAAAAATAAAACTCACATTATTTTAGTCACCTACCTTTAACAATTACAGGGGGCTGTTTGTCAATAGTAACAGTACAACCAAAAAGGCTTGAATTTGTTTCTTTCTTTTTGGTAAAATTAAAACTGAACAAAAATGAAAGATACACAATTTTTTTAGATATTTTTTTTTATATGTAAAGTACTCTCCTTTTCTGGTGGAGTTTATAAATCTTTGAATACTATTCAATTGTATTCCCACCACAGCGATTAAACTCGTCAGCAATCCCTCCAGCCAACCAGTCGACAGTCGCTGCCCTTGCCCAAGTTGAACGTGAAAAAGTCTTCCAGTGGATAATCGAGTTGGCGAGTCCAGAATCAAGAGAAAATGCTCTGCTTGAACTAAGGTATTGATTAGCAAAAATGAGAATGAGATCTGTGTAAATTTTAAGATGGCCTCGCAGCGTAAGCTGGATGACTTTTTTTGGAAAACGGAAAAGATTGGAAGATGATATAACAGTATTTCGTACAGATTCAGTTAGTGCTGAGAATGAAACTGTACCTGAGACTATCGAGACAGTTACTCCACCTTTAAAGTTCAGTTCAACTTCATCGCGGCGGGATTACAACAAGCAAACAGCAGAAACTATTTCACAAACAGTCTGTTCACAACAAATTCATCACAATTATTTTGTATTAACACATTTTTGTTATAATAATTGTAATTATACTTAAAGGCAGTGGACACTATTGGTAATTACTCAAAATATTTATTAGCATAAAACCTTTCTTGGTGACGAGTAATAGGGAGAGGTTGATGGTATAAAACATTGTGAGAAACGGCTCCCTCTGAAGTGCCATAGTTTTCGAGAAAGAAGTAATTTTCCACGAATTTGATTTTGAGACCTCAGATTTAGAACTTGAGGTCTCAAAATCAACCATCTAAACGCACACAACTTCGTATGACAAGGGTGTTTTTTCCTTTCATTATTATCTCGCAAGTTCGATGACGAATTGAGCTCAAATTTTCACAGGTTTGTTATTTTATGCATATGTTGAGATACACCAACTGTGAAGGCTAGTCTTTGACAATTACCAATAGTGTCCACTGCCTTTAAAAATTGTGATTCTTGGATCTTACATGTACATAATGTGCATTTGGCACGATTGGAATGTTAATATTTAGCCCTGAAAACAATCCTTACAACAAAGTATGTGCGCACTGCTCGCAATCTCTGACCCCAGTTTAAATTCAGCTGCGCCCACCACTAAAAATGTCCTAGCTACAACACTGGTCATCAGAGTGTGGGTTTGAATATCCCGGTCATGACACTTGTGCCCTTGTCCCTTGAACAAGGCGCTATAATATAACCATAATTACTTGGTAAAAAATTGGGAAGGTAGATCTTTCCGCTCTACTAGTGGATGATATACCCATGCCTACATCCGTTTCTAGTGGAGCCTGTTTCAGCCCTGTTTCAGGAGTAGGTAGCATCATGCAACTGTCACCAAAATTGGGCATGTGGCTTTTTTTTAAAGCTTGACTACATGTACCCACATCAAGGGGTAAGCCTGTTTCAGCTATGTTTCTAGTTGCGATAACGTAACCCTCCTGCCGACGGCCTAGCCAGAGGGTTACGAAGCAAACGCAATGTGTGCAGGGCGAAATCGTTAAAAACGTACAATTTCGTTAGCTAGTCAGCAGATTTGCTCCATTTTTACCACTTTTGAAAATCATGTCACAAATTCTAGAAACACGAACTTGATCTTCAATGTCTAATGAATCCTACAATATCACTCAAAACACCATTAAGGAAATAATTTTAAGAAAAGGCACAAAAACTTACCAGATTCCCGAGCGAAAGACCCAGGTTGAAAATTTGTGCCACCCTACATGAGCTATGTGCATAGTTGAATTGTTTCAAAATGGTTGACCAACCTGCTGAAAACGCACCAAGAGTAGGAGGGTTAACAAACATTCTGGTTGGAGGAACCAAGTTGGAGAGATTTATGAATTTATTTTTCAAACTTGTGGCAAGCATCGCTGTCTTTTTTTCAAAACTTTTTTTCCCCCCCCATTTTAGTAAAAAGCGAGAGATTGTTCCTGACTTGGCGCCCATGCTATGGAACTCCTTTGGAACAGTAGCCGTCCTCCTTCAAGAAATTGTCAACATTTATCCATTCATCAACCCACCAGCCCTAACAGTAAGTTTGGCATCAATTTCCATTGCCCCAAATAACGAATGTCACTATGCATTGTAAAATTTATTAAAATAAAAATCACCTTCAGACAATAAAAAGGCAGGCTTTGTGCTTAATTTTGATGGATTCACGACAGGGTAATAACCTAACTTAAGTTTTTTAGTGACTAACCAGCATGACCACTCCACTTGCTGTTTTACTAGTCAGCCAGCATCCATATACATACATACATGTGCATGTTTCATATTAAACGGAATGCTTTCCAACAAGTAAAACCAAACATAATTTAGTCATCAAATGTTTTAAAATATACATTGTATATTCAATTCCAAATCTCTTGTACAAAAAAGTGAAGCAAACTTAAAGATGCTGTCAGATTTTGTGCCGATTTGACCCCAAAATTTGGATTTAAAATTCAATAGGTATTTTGATGGGGGATGAGAAAGTTACAAGCTTTCATTTGAGCCATTGCTCGAAAAAGTCCGCCAATTATTAGTAGCAATGAAATAAAGTGCTCAAAATTAGTTTTTGTCGGGATCCCGACAATATATCACGTGACCAATTCTTAGGTGTTTTATAAGAAACGTTTAAAAATGTTGTCATGGTTCCTGACCATTAAAAGTAAAAGTTAAACTTTTTTTCGTTAGAGCGGGTGATACTCTTTGAAACACCATTCACTCAAAAAAAATCTTTTTTTTAATGTTTGGGGCCAAAAATCTGACAGCATCTCTAAAATAACATCCATAAACAAAATCGTGAGTTCCGAGTTACGTGGGGATTTTACTTGAATTTAGGTCCACGCTGTGTTACCGGAGTAGGATTGATTCAGAATTCAGACATTGAACCTTGACCCCCATATTTGTTTCATTCTAGGCTCATCAGTCTAACCGTGTGTGCAATGCCTTGGCCCTACTACAATGTGTCGCCTCCCACCCGGAAACAAGATCAGCTTTTCTGCAAGGTTAGTTCCTCCAGCCTCATTCTTTAATCCTTTACCTCGAGAACTCAATAAAATCATTCCTAAGATTGGTTTTACTGTCCAACTATGATATAATGTGGTGAATGCGTCTACAGTACACAGTCAACCCTCCTACTGTCTGACCAATCAACATCAGTCGTGTTTTCGGATGATATATGAACTATGCTATCCTGCAATATGACTTAATGCAATGCATGTATCTAGACAAAACATACATGTACCATAATTTCCTGCAGTTAAGGTGCTCGGCGGGTAGGTTGCAGTGGACCAATATCACAGAAGCCGTGTTGAAGCCACTGACCTTGTTACTATAATAAGCAAAGAGTTCCCACGGTCAACTCACTATCATAATACCCGCACCACCACCACGGACGCTCAGCGAGCATGACAGGGTCCAAAGGTCGTGATAAGGGAAGTGCGTGATTGGACGTCAAAATGAATAACTCATTTGCTTCACATCCTGTGTTGTCTGATAGGTCTGACGAAATATATACATATTCGTGAGCTGCATACTAGCATGACGGAGAGCCCCCCCATTTTTTTCCAATAGTGGAATTTTTTTTCATGAAACACATTAAACCCGGAAGTTACAGACCCGACAAGGCTGTCGGCCTGACGGCCTCCGCATGCGGTTAGTGGTACGAGTGCGGATGACTTGTGTGCAGTGTAGTCGTACGATGTGACAGTGTGTATATATGGGTTGGTCGTGCGGTGTGATCACATGCACCATGCACAGTGTATACGAATGGGTTGACAGAGGCATCTTTTCGGGGCAAAATGCGACTGCCTTGAGCAAGGCTAGAAATTACGGTACACAACTCCTGAGCACAGTCCTACTCATGCAGTTGAATGGTCTCAAACGGTTGGTCATTGTCTTGAAAGAGTACAAATGAGAGTGTTTTCTTTTAAAAAACTGTTGTTTGCTTATATGTGGTGTACTTTTTGATGTAGTTGTTTTGAGGTCTGAAATCTTCAATTGTTTTATTTTCTGTTGCAGCCCATATTCCATTATTTCTGTACCCATTCCTACACACTGTAAGCAAGACGAGACAGTTTGAATATCTGCGACTCACAAGCTTAGGGGTCATCGGAGCTTTAGTCAAGGTGAGTCTAGGAATTTTAATCATCAATAAATCAATTGAACAGTTTCCTTTATGGACATTGAAGACAAATAACGAAATAAATGACAAATATTGTAATCCAATAAAAAGGCGTGTTTTGGTGACCAAGACCAGAAACAAGTTTATGGCGTCAAAATGGCTTTAAGTCCCACACAAAGCAATAATGGTTAAGTGTCTTGCTTAAGGATGAAGGTGTCATGACCGGGACTCGAACCCAATTCCCTGCTGATCAGAAACACCAGAGCTCGAGTACAGTACACTTGGCCACGACACCCCACAATAAAACAACATTTTTGTATGGAAATGAGTGTTTCTTTTTGAAAGCAGTACAAAGGTTAACTTGTCAGAAATACAAACACTGAAGGTTTTTTAGGAGATATGACAGTTCCAACCTATAATTATTCTGGGTGTCGGTGAAGACTAGGCCGAGAAGACTTGTTGGAGAAGATAAAACGAGTCAAGCCAAGTCCTGAGATGAAATCTGTTGTTGTTTTCAGACTGATGAACCAGAAGTCATCAACTTCCTGCTGACGACAGAGATCATTCCTCTGTGCCTCAGAATCATGGAAAGTGGAAGCGAGCTCTCAAAAACGGTAAAGTCTGTTTGGTTCTTTCTTTGTTTCTTTGGTTGTTTCTTTGTTTGTGTTTCAGAGCTGTATTTTTTAGTGTTCTGTTTTGGAGCTTTTTATCAATGTTTTTGGCATGTAAATTTTCCATTTTAATCTTTGCAAAGGACAAATAAATTATTGAATAATAATGAATATTGAGAGAGCTGCACAAGTTTACGATTAGAAGCCTTTTTGTTTCTCACAATGTTTTATACTACAAACCTCTCCCCATTACTTGTTACCAAGTAAGGTTTTATGCTAACAATTATTTAGAGTATTCACCAATAGTGTCCAGTGTCTTTAAGACTGATCAGGGTAAATCAAGTCCCCTCATTTTTTAACTTTGTTTCCTGTTCAGGTGGCGACGTTCATCCTGCAGAAGATTCTTCTGGATGAGACAGGGCTCTCTTATATCTGCCAAACCTACGAGAGATTCTCACATGTCGCTATGATCTTGGTACGTAGAAATCCTCACTGGCATTTTGGCCATGAGTTTAAAATTATGAACTTTCTCCACATGCTTCATGGTTAGCAGCGCTGTGGAATGGAAATCACACAGTATGCACCAAATCGGCTGTTAAGCAGCGCTATTAACTTGGGCCCAGATTTTAGGCCTAGACAACAAGCCAATATGCTTCAATTACTCATCGCTTATGAGCTTTTGAGGTTGTGAATTGCTGTTGTGAGCTGATGCGATTTTTTTAATGCTCTACGAAAGACTGGGGTCCAATTTCATGGCTCTGCTTACCACCAAATTATGCGCAGAATGCCTAGTAACCTGTGAAATACACTTGATGGTAGAATTCCCTGCAGCCGATATCACGAAACGCTAGGATTAATCCTATCTCAAGTTAGGACGAGTGAACTTTGGATGTGTTCCATGCCTCCTAACGTGTATGAATACGGAACTGAACTTGTCCTAGGAAGAGATTAGTGAAATCGACGGCTGCATTCTTAAGCACCAATTCTTTGCTTACGGTAAGCAGAGTAATGAAAATTTGTAGGATACCAGTTACAGATTCTACTTGAGAAATGGCATAAATATTTTGGTAAGCATAATTTTGTTATGTTTAGGTATTTTTTGTGTTTAAACAGCTCTGTGAGATTGGGCCCAGAGATAGATACTTTACACTTTATATTTTGTTAATTTCCTGCAGTGTAAAATGGTGATGACTCTTGCTAAGGAGCCCTCGGCTAGACTCCTGAAGCATGTTGTGCGCTGTTACCTCAGACTCTCTGATAATCCAAGGTAAGCTATCTGTGTCTAAGCAACTGAATCAAGTTGAAATTGACAAGGTTTATGGATAACAACTGTGTGATTTAATTCTCGTCCAAGGGAAGTGTTGGTTCTAGATTGAGAAATGTTAAGACTCTGCAACATACTAACCCCAGCTGTTCACGGTCAGTGATGCACCAAAATTTGTTCATCTGCATGTCAACCCCAGTTCTTTTTAGTCAAAATGCCCCAAAGTTTAAATTTGTCCAAAATGTTTTGTGTACTTGTGTGTAAGATTTGACTAAACTAGCCAAGCTGCCCCACTATCTTCACATGTTGGCTGTTTATTCTTCAGTTGGAGATAAGGTTACAAATTCAAACACTTTTCAAAGAATGTTAAGTGTTTGTGGAAAGGCCCAGAATTACATCGTTGGGAGGGCAAGGCCATTTTCATTTTGCAAAGGGTACTGCCATTGCAGACCAGGGCGTCGGAGGCCATTGTCTACTTGTAATTCCAGTCCCAGGAACATGTCACTGGAGCTCTGGAGTTAAACTAATTTGTGTGTGATATTTTAGGGCAAGAGAAGCACTACGCCAATGCCTCCCAGACCAACTCAAGGACAACACCTTTGTACCCGTTCTGAAAGATGACACCTCCACTAAACGCTGGCTCGGCCAGCTCATCAAAAACCTAACTGAAACCGGTGTGCCCGACCCAAGAGGTATACCCCTTCCCCCGCAATGAAAGTGACCGGACAGGTTCCATTTTGAATGGAGAGAGTTCAGCAATACGCAATGAAACAAATAACCAGCTCCCATTTTCAGAAATGGATGCATGTTCGGCTGCTGTCTATGAAACGGTAAAGAGCTGTGTTGTTTTGGGTTTTTGTGTATTAAGGGCCTTGTCACACAGGGAACTTTTTTCCAAGGAACCTGGAAAAAAAACGACTGCACTGCAATCTTACTGTCAAATTGTATGAATGTTTCTGCTTTTTGGCCCTTTTGGAGGGTCTCAAAAGCCGTACACAATGTAAGCTCAAAGGAACGTTTCTCTTGGCATTTAAGTTCCAAGTATCCAGTTGACAACCAGAAAAGTCTGCTAGACCACAACATTGAGAACGGCCCTGCCTGAAGGAAAAGTGTGCATAAACAGTTTGAACATTAATTTTGAACTTAGCATTGGTCCAACAGCATGTATGCCCACCGGATCACTTATCCTATCGATTTAGACTGTTCAAACCAATCAGACTTTTGAGACATGTACATGTTTTATAAGACGGTCCCTAAGTTGGTTGTAAACATTGAAATAAAATACAAGCTTCATTAAGTAGGCAAGTGGTACTAAGTTAAAAGCTGAAAATAGTAAATTTGAAGAAGTCATTACAGGGCTCGAATTTGAGGAAACATTTACAAAACTGCGGTGGCTTGTAGCTCCAAACTTTTACTGGAACAGAGAATGTGTCACAAGACCCAGAAAAATGAGAAGAACAATATCTACACAGTTTCACATCTTTGATGTTTTTTGAAGAAGCACCAAGAGAAGATTTATCTCTTTTGTTTATTGGTATTACTTCAATAATCAATGGAATTGAAAGATATTTGTATTTACCAGTTTAATTTAAAAATGCAGTGAGGTTATGCAAGTCAAAAACAAAATCGCTGGACTTATATGCTCGATAGTTTTTTGGCCTATTGCTTAAATCACTGCCCTCAGGCCTGCAGTCCAGTCTCAATTTAAAGGATTCGGGTACTTTTTCAAAATGTCCACAGATTTACATTAAATTTACAGGGTTTGAAGATAATGATAGTGGAAAGCTTCCCTTCAAATATTACTAACTAAGGTTGTGTAGTTTTTGAGAAATAAGTAAAACAAGTTACAAAATAATTTTTGTCTCAGGAAGACGAAAATTATTTTAGCATGTAAAATCCCATTAACCAATTATGATATTATACCAAAACCATAGCATAGCTGGTTAATACAATTTTACATGCTAAAACTGATACAAAAACTATTTGTTTTACTTGTTTCTCAAAAATTACAGCGCCTCTGTAAGTAAAAGAGAAGCTTTCCACTATCATTGTCATCAAACTGTAAGTTAAATGTAAATCTGTGGTCATTGTGTTTTGTGTTAGGAAAAAGTACATAGACACTTTAAAGCCCTGTCTCTGGAAGGTTTCCTTATTAAAGGGCTACTGTCTCAGGCCATTGTCAATTTCTACTGTGAACACTTCAAGGGGACCAAGGCAATGATTAGGGGTATAGGTGTGATTGCCTCTGCAGCCTCCGTGAAGAATTTCATCTGGAATTTTCTAGAGACTAGTGTAAAAAGGAAACTTCAGAGGAACAGAAAAGTTTTGAATTTATCACAATTTCAAACCAGACAAGAAAGTGGCTCATCTGTTCTCTAAAGATTTCAGAAATTGACTTAAAAATATGTACATACATACAGAGGTGGAAATAAGAAATGTTTTTTAAGTGCAGTTTAAAGTAAATTTGGTCATCAAGTGGGGGCCATAGGTAACTTTTAAAAAATGTAAATAGATTGTAAATATTTTCCGTAGCACATGTTTGCTACCGACGTTTTCCGTGATCCAATGGAGTCATGGTTTGAGAGAATATGTGGAATGCATTTTAAAACACCAAGAGCAGTGTAGTTTTTTTACACTGAACATTGATTGTTTGGTCCCTTGAAGCCATGCTTCAGGTGTTTATGAAGTTTTTCACCATATCGGGGGCACCTGACTTTCTTCATCAATTTTTTCTAAATCTAAAAAGATACATGTACAAATGTTTAACGAGTTAAAACACCAGAAGAATGACAAGAAAATATTCCCAACTCTTCTTGGGGGTTCTTGAAAGATAGTTGAACCATTTCAAAGTAGAAAAAATAACCTACTGTTTTTGTTTTAGATATCTTTTGGCAATACGGTGGGAAAGAAGTGTGCAAGCGTTTGTTCACCCCTCAAAGCATCATACGTGATTGCTCGGCTGGTCACCAATTTCACTAAGCATGATTTGTTGTGCTAATCACACATGCATGTTCACACTTTATAGGGTAGGGTCAGTTGTTGAGATATTGTTTGTGGGGTTCTGAGGTTGTTGTGAATTTTATGTATCAGTTAACATTGAAAGGGAAGCATTTAATATATGAGAACAAAAATCGAACTCTGGCAAGTGCCTTTTAGCACCTGGGTCAAATTGCATTAAGCTTCTAGAGCAGAAAATGTTGCTTACAATTTTTTGCTAAGCAAAAAATAAGCTGGAGACCAGTTACAAATGGTACTTGTGACATAGTATTATGACTGCCAACCTTATGCTGCAGCTGGTAAGCATACTTTTGTTGTTCTTGGCTACTTTTTGTGCTTGAATGCACTGGACACATTTGGTTCTCAAAGACAAGTATTCTTACTTGGTGTATCCCAAAAATTGATAAAATAACAAACCTGTGAAAACTTGGGCTCAATTGGTCACCAAAGTTGCATGAAAATAATGAAAGAAGAAACACTCTTGTTACACAATAATTGGTGTGCTTTCAGATGCATGAGAAAGGCTTCAGGCCTGAAGTCTCTCTGAGACTCAAATATTAGCTCTTTCTCAAATTAGCTCTTTCTCAAAAATTATGTTACTTCAACGGGAGTTGTTTCGCACAATGTTTTGTACTTCGATACTCTCCATTGCTCGTTGCCAAATAGGTCTTCATGCTAATATGAGTAATTACCAATTGTGTCCAGCGCCTTTAAGGAGCTCTATGAAATTTGGCCTTGTTCTTAAAAGACATGGTAGCATTTTTTACATCCATGGTTTGTGCACAATAATTACACAAAAATACACAGAATAAAGTAAAAACTTCTTTATTTTTTAAATAATGGCTAAAATATAAGCCATGGGGGATTACATTGAGGTCTCAACAATGAAACAAATTAACTGGAATAAAAAGTAACACTTTTGCTTTAACTCATCTAATATGTATGCCCCGTGCAAACATTGCAGTCATTTTGCCATTGCATTTGGGTATTTTGTGCTTTTTCAGCTGATCAGATGCTTTTTCTCTTTTTTCTTTAATAATAATGTGGCTGGTAACTTTGAGACACTGTACAAAGTTAAAGGAACACGTTGCCTTGGATTGGTCGAGTTGGTCTTGAAAAGCGTTCTGTAACCGTTTGTTGTAAAATGTATATGGTTAGAAAGATATTGTAAAAGTGGAATACGTTCATCTACACAAATATGCCTCGAAATTGCGTGGTTTTTATTTTTACCCTGTCGACTAACACGGTCGGCCATTTATGGGAGTCAAAATTTTGACTCCCATAAATGGCCGACCGTGATAGTTCGCGACGTTAAAGGAAAACCGTGCAATTTCGAGTGATACTTGTGTGGATCATTATATTCTACTTTTCAAACATCTTTCTAACCATATGCATTTCATAACAAACGGTTTCAAACGCTTTTAATAGTCCAACTCGTCCGATCCAAGGCAACGTGTTCCTTTGAGTATGGGTAGGCCATTTTCACTTTTGTTTTGCAAATTACAAAGTTTAGTCTGACCATGGTTTCTCAAGGGTAAAACAAGACCATCGTTTACAGGTAAAGTATTAAATATATAAAAATGCTGTTAAATTTGGACAAAAGCAACATCGATTAACTTTAATTTATAAAATATCTTATTGTTTTCCTGTTGATTTTGAATCATTTTTGTTTATATTAGTTTTACTTACATTTTTCCATTGTATATTGTTTTAAGTTTGTCCCTTTCACTTTGTTCATTGCCTGACAAAAATTAGTTCCTTTCTTAAATGTTTTATGTTACCAAAACAATCCTACATTTTAAAGATTTTATAAAATAAGTTTCTCAAACTTTGTGTTAAAATTTGATTTTGAAAACCTTAAATATCATGAGTTTATGTTAGAAAACTTTTATGCAACTAATTTAAAGAGAGGATAAAACTAAGAAAGAAGATCATGGCTGTAAACAATTTTCTAACTTTGTCAAATTTTTCTTCTTTTTCCGATGCCTTTTTGCACTGTTCGTATGGAAAAAACAACTTCTGCTATAAAACTTTTAAAATCTGTGTTGTATTTCTCCAGTGGAAACACTTTATAAATAGTATTAATATAAGGCATTTTGTTAATAAATATTGAATGAAAAATAAACAGTCTGTTGTTATTTAGTATGTTTTTTCTGAGATAAAAATACAAACTTTCTAAAACTGTCTCGGCAAGACCTTTTCATATATTACTCTTTGTTTTTTAGCTATTACTTAAAATGTACAACGTTTCAAATAAAATGCGAATTGAAAGAAGAACAAAAACTAATTATTCCCAACATTTTACCTCATATTGGATGTATTTACTCTATTTTTTTGCATTTCCAAAACTAGTAAAATAAAAACGAAAAAGTTTGAGTTTTATCAAATGAAACAAATATAAACTTCATACTTTTCAGTTTACAATTTGCATCAACTGCAATCAAATTATTTGAAATAAAACTGAAGAATACAATATGTTCAAAAACTTCATTTGCAAAATAATAAGCAGTCAGAAATATTGTGAATATAATTTTGTTTTACCCTACACCAATGTGTATTAACCACTGTATACTCAGTACTTTACCAAGTTCTGTGGAAAAAAAACATCCATAGGCAAGTCACCTGGGTAGGATGTGGCCCAATTTCATGGCTCTGTTTAACATAAGCAAGAAAGCAGCGCTTGCGGAAACTGCTTTAAAGCCATTATACACTTTCGGTAAAGAGTATTGTCCAAGTCCCACACTTCGTGTATCACAACTTATATATAAAACAACAAACCTGTGAAAATTTAGGTTCAATCGGTCATCGGAGTCAGGAGAAAATAACGGGAAAACCCACCCTTGTATCCGCGCGTTTCGCCGTGTCATGACATGTGTTTAAAATAAATCCCTAATTCTCGCTAACGAGAATTTATATTGTTTTACCGTTTTCTCAAAAAGTAAAGCATTTCATGGACTAATATTTCAAGAGAAGTCTTTCACCATTACCTTCTGTAAACCCTGTAAATAATTACCCTTACACCTTGTGGGTATTCGTTTTGGATATCATCCTATAAACAATATTTTCTTTATGGTTATTGACCAGTTTCACTGCACACATACACATGTCTATCCTGGCCCCATTTTTGGGAGTCAAAATTTACACAATGTCCAAAATGGTAGCACGTTATGCGAAGGTGTGTTCCAGGTCATGAAAGAGGTCAATGAGTCAATAAAGAACTAGGAAACGCTTAAAAACCTGAACTGAAAATGCCGTCTAAGAAAAGTTGAGTTTCATTCTTGGCCTTGGTGACATTGCAAGGCAATCCCTCTGTGGACGCATCAACCCAAGTCTTACCTTGCCGGGGGTGTTGGGCTCAAACATATCCCATGGGCTTGGATTGTTGGGTAGGCTGATCTTCAGATGTTTGCCAGCTCTCAGGTGCCCTAAAGGAATATATAAGAACAAAGGTAAGACTTTATCTGTTACAGTCTTAAGCCTGGTTCATAATTCCTGTGAATGCTTGTTTCTTCACAATTGCCCTAACAGCATGTACCCTTTATTTGATCACCAACATTTGATTTGCATTTGCATTCAAAGGATGGATGAACCAGGCTTTAGCGGCCAAATTTGGTTTCTTTGGTTTTGTGAATAATAAAAAGCATTACACTAGGGCTCAATTTCATGGCACTTCTTACTGCTGAATCTGCCCTGGGTCATCGATTTGCTTAAAGGAATACAGAATTGGTTTTTGCTAACAAAACAGTTGCTGGCAGTGTAAGCACTTTGTGTAATCCACCATATACATAAACTGACAAACCTGTAGAAGTTTGAGATCAATCGGCCATCTGGGTCACGAGAGAATAGTGAAAAAAACGATTACAAAATTTGCATTGCATTGATGCCAAAATAACAATAAATAAAACACTCACTAAGCGATACACTCCAAACGCGAGGTTAGATTATTTATTTCTCATCAACTATGACATTTCAGACAGACATATTTCAAGGGATGTTTTCAACTATCATCATCATTAGCCCGGTAAGTTTTATGTAAATCTGTGATCTTCACAATTTTTGTTTGTTACCAATTCTGTAACGTTCCTTTAAAGGGCAAGCATTTCTGCTCTAGCTCTGTAAGCCAATAATGCCTAGTGACGTGGACCACGCACGTGCACAAGCAGAAATTCCCTGCTAATCTGTGAAATGCGCTTGACATAAGCATGGAATGAACTGCTTCCACAAGCGCCAAGACTTTAGCATGTGGTCAAACCTTAAACAAGGAAAGCATCCTAAAGTCTCATTTCATAGTACTATAAAGATATCATTATTACCGTTATTAGTTGCCATTCCAATGGGATACATGCCGATGTTGTTCTTGATGTAACGGTCCGCTCCTGTCGGCAACAAAAATGCACACGGGAAATGTAGGAAGTATGTAAATTCAATTGATTAATCTGGTTATGTTTGAGATGTTAAGTCAAATCGGTTCGCATCCTTCTTGTTATATTCTCTATTGGAACAGATTTAACCAAACAGACTGAAAAAGCAAAATACAGTGAGGTACCTTTTTCGAATATTAAAATCAGTAATATTTGATTGCAGAAAGGGGAACATGTCTAAGCTAGTGTCACTATAATAAAACAATTCCCCCTCCCAACATCACTACTAATGTCATCTCCCACAGATCCTTTGTGTCGTGTCATATAGTCGAGCGGTATATTTCACCGGACCCAAGCTCTGGTGTTGTCAGCAGCAGAGTGTGGGTTAAATTCCCGGTCACAACACTTGTGCCTTGACCAAGGCACTTAACCATGTAATTGCTTTGTAAAAGTTGGGAAGGTAGTGCATTCTGCTCTACCAGCCAGGCTCCTATAGCCTATGGGATGAAACCCATGCTTAAAGCCATTATACACTTTCGGAACAGACAAACAAAATAAAAGTTCACAGATTTACAAATTACTTACAGGGTTTAAAGAAGGTCATGGTGAAACACTTCTCTTGAAATATTATTCCATGAAATGCTTTACTTTTTGAGAAAACATTAAAACAATTAGCAATTCTACGATTTATTTTAAACACATGTCATGACACGGCGAAACGTGCGGAAACAAGGGTGGGTTTTCCCGTTATTTTCTCCCGACTCCAATGACCGATTGAGCCTAAATTTTCACAGGGTTATTTTATATATAAGTTGTGATACACAAGTGTGGACCTTTGGACAATACTGTTTACTGAAAGTGTCCAATGGCTTTAAAACATCCTTACGGACTGTGGAGGGGTAACCCTGTTTCAGCCTCAGAGGTAGGTGGCAACATGACAGGGTGTTTCAGAGTCTAAAACCCAGTACTACACCCTTATGGAATGAGAGGGTGCTAACCCTGTTTAAGCCCCAAGAGCAACCCCAGGAGTAGGTGGCAACATGCCCTTGGTGGCAGTTGATTTGGGTCAATATCCTAAATCAGTCTAGATTAACCCTCATCTTGATAACAAACAAAAAATCCACCACCACCTCACAACATTTCCCCAGTTTATCTTCAAATCTGCCTATCATTTAATTTATAGTTCTTTGTTGAAAGCACTGGAGTAATTTATATATATATATATTGTGTGGGTGGTTTTTTTTACCACAGGTGAGGAGAAACTTGATCAGCTCGACATCCCCCTCAGAGGCAGCCCAGTGTAGTGGTGTATTCCCCTTGTGATTCTGGGCATTCACATTACAACCTGGATTCCAGAGAAAATAAAACAGTTTTATTTAGAAAGGGATGCTTTCCTTTTTGTATCCCCAAAGAGGCCTTGAGCTCTGTGGCTACTGCAGGCCAGAGGAAATCAGTAGGGAATTACTTGCCTTATGCACACAAAACAATACCAAAAAAAGGTTACCAGCAAAATAATGCTATGTCACATGCACTGTTTGGAAGTGGTTTCATACATATTTTTGCTCAGCAGAAATTTGCTGAGCACAATCCCTGCTTAGGTAGGTCTAAGAACTTGGACCCTGATCCCAAGGAACTTCATTATTGATTTTATATAAAAAAAATTATGCTTGCCAGATTTAGGTTACCAGCCAAAACAGCATGTACCAGTCATAACTGGTATCCTGCTCATTTTTGCTTAGAACAAGTTTGTTAAGTAATATTTTCTGCTGGAGCAGCTTCATGAAACTGGGCCCAGTTAGATTCCCTCGAAGCAACAAAGATAAACATTTTTCTTCTATTGGTTTAGTCTTACCTACTGAGATTAGCATCTGAATAAGTTTGAAGTCACTGCAAGATGATCCGGCACATTTGAATGTAGCGAGGTAGAGTGGAGTGTCCCCATCCTTGTTGGTTACCGTCACATCCCCATCTGTATTAAGAAGATTTATCATTGATTTAAAGGCACTGTACACGTTTGGTATTAATTGTCAAAGACCAGTTTCTCACTTGGTGTTTCCCAACGAATGCATAAAATCATAAATCCGTGAAAATTTTGACTCAATTGGTCATCAACGTTGCAAGAGAATAATGAATGAAAAAACACCCTTGTTGCACAAATTTGTGTGCTTTCAGATGCCTAAAAAGGATTCAGGTCTGAAGCCTTTTAATATTTGAGTTAGAAGTTACCTCTTTCTCATAACTACAATACTTCAGAAGGAGCTGTTTCTCAAAGTGTTTTATACTATCAACAGCTCTCCATTGCTTGATACCAAGTAAGTTTTTATGCTAACAATTGTTTCCAGTAATTTCTGATAGTGTCCAGTGCCTTTAAATTCATCATTACTTTTTGGTATCAAAATGTGTAAAAATTTTGAGATTAGACATGTTAACATCGGCATAGAGAAAGGAAACTTGAAATGCTAAAGAAAAGTTGACTCTTTCATAATCATGGTGTGGTCGTTTTGTTTTATTTTTCACTCAAACCAATGGAAGCAGAGTGAAGCTGGAAGAGGAAAATACACATGTACCCCTGCCCTACTTTAAAACAAAATTGTTTCATTTACCTTGATCCAGAAGAAAACTCACAAGTCTAGTACTGCCACTGATGCAGGCACACTGTTTAAAAAAAATGAAGAAGTTGATGATAAGTGTTCCATTATTGAAATTTGACAAAAGCCTTTAAAACCCTCCGAGCAGCAACAAGAAAAAAATTACATGCTGAACCAAAAGGATGCGATCGAAAGGTAGATTGTATTACGGGTAAATAACTGTGTTTGGAGGACACAATTCTCGTTCTAATGGTCTAAACAGATGAATAGATGTTTCCTGGACCCACACACTAAAGATTGAAGCATTCTGGAAATATACACATTGGTTCACTACTAACTCAAAAGATAAAGTTTTTTGTGCACAGGATTTTTTTGTTTTTTTCATGCTAAAATAATTTTCGACTCATGATCACCAAGACGAAAATTATTTTCATGACATTGTTTTACTCATTTCTCAAAAACTGCAGCACCTCAGCAAGTAATATTTTCAGGGAAGCTTTCTACCATCATCATCTTCAAACTGTGTAAGTTTAATGTAAATCTGTGCACATCGTTTTTTTGTCCTACAAAAAGTACCCAAACCCTTTATAGAGAAGGTATACGTTTGGTAATTGTCAAAGACCAGTCTTCTCACTTGGTGTATCCCATCAAAACCATAAAATAACAAGCCTGTGAAAATTGGCTGTGGGATGTAAAAAAAGAAAGAAAGAAAGTAATTAAAACTCATCCTCGATCATGAAGAAAATTGCATGCAAGATAAATTAAAGTTGATTAAGATAAGAAACACTAAAACCATATAACAATGCTTTCTTTTAAAGGCACTGTACACTATTGGTAATTGTCAAAGAACAGTGTTCTCACTTGGTGTATCCCATCACAACCATAAAATAACAAGCCTGTGAAAATTTGGGCTCAATTGGTCATCGAAGTTCCGAGAAAATGATGAAAGAAAAACACCCTTGTTGGACGAATTGGTCTGCTTTCAGATAGGAATTAAAGACTTCTGGCTAGAAGTCGTTTGTTATTTTAGTGAGAAATTACCTCTTTCTCAAAATCCATGCTACTTCAGAAGAAGCCGTTTCTCACAATGTTTTATCCTATCATCAGCTCTCCAATGCTCGTTACCAAGTCAGTTTTTAAGTTACTATTTGTTTTGAGTAATTAACCAAACGTGTACCTTCCCTTTAAAACAAGTATGAAGCTGGTCCTTCTGCCCGTACCCCTTTGGCTGCTCCAAGGGTTTAAAAACATTGACATATTATTAACTAAACTTATTTCTTACCAGAAAAAGTGTCATTCCATTTGTTGGGATGGGGAAGTTCACATCAAATTGTAACTTTGTCACTAAATTTATCACTTGCTCTGTGCGCCCAGGTAGATAGGCAGTCTGTAAAATGGAAAAACCATCAATGACAAATGGTTTGATCCAATCTGTTATAATGGTAATGCTTGATTGTTCATCATAAAAAACAAATTTAGGCTATACACAAATTTCTCACGCGGAAATACAGGTGTTTTTTTTAAGTTCTGATGAATTCCTCTTCAAGCCATTGGACACTTTCAGTAAACAGTATTGTCCAAGGCCCACACTTCGTGTATCACAACTTACATAAAAAATAACAAACCTGTGAAAATTTAGGCTCAATCGGTCATCGGAGTCGGGAGAAAATAACGGGAAAATCCATCCTTGTTTCGGCACGTTTCGCCATGTCATGACATGTGTTTAAAATAAATCTGCAATTCTCGATATCGAGAATTGATATTGTTTTAATGTTTTCTCAAAAAGTAAAGCATTCCATGGAATAATATTTTAAGAGAAGTCTTTCACCATTACCTTCTGTAAACCCTGTAAGTTATTTGTAAATCTGTGAACTTTTTTTTTTTTTTCTGTACAGAAGTGTCCAATGGCTTTAAATGAATTGATTGTATTACCTATCATATGAGATGCTATAGTTTGAAAAAAAAATTACAATCATGATTCAGGTCTGGAAATATCCCAGATCACCATCAGCAATTTCAGTATTGCCCTGCACTTTTGTTGTGGTGCCCTCTGCCAAGTTCCAATATAGTTGAAATTTTCCTCCTGGAAGTGCCTCTTACCAGAGGAAAATTGCTGTGCCCATTCAAGAGCAAAATTCAAGGCCCGATGATAAAACAAATTTTATATAATTGTTACCTTTGCAAGATCAAAGATTGATATGACTTCAGGCTGCTGCAGGGACCTTAGATCTAAAAGATAAAATTGGAAAGAGGAAAAAGTACAATTCTTCTGACTGTCAAATTTATAATTAGCCAAAAACCTTGTTAGACACTGAGATAAATACAAATGACAGAATTTACCCAAAAAAGCTTGGAGTTTGTTTTTGTTTGTCACTATTTTTGTTAGTTTGAGTGGTTGTGATTGACGGTTGTGGGTTTGTTTGTTTGTTGGGGTGTTTGTTTGTTTGTGTGTTTGTTTGTGTGTTTGTTGGTTTCCAGAACGTATCTGTGATGTACCTTCTTTCCCATGCATCACAAACCAAATAAACATCAGCAATATCAGCACTGATAGAGCAGCAGCAAACAACATCTCTGCTGAAATTTCATGTCTATCCAGATATATCTCCGCAGATCTTTTCAACCATTCAGAGGCTGTGGGATGTAAAAAAAGGAAAGAAAGAGAGTAATTAAAACTCATCCTTGGTCATGAAGAAAATTTCATTCAAGACAAATTAAAGTTGCTTAAGATAAGAAACACTAAAACCATATAACAATGCTTTCTTTTCAAGGCACTGTACACTATTGGTAGTTGTCAAAGACAAGTGTTATCACTTGGTGTATCCCATCACAACCATAAAAAACAAGCCTGTGAAAATTTGGGTTCAATTGGTCATCGAAGTTGCGATAAAATGATGAAAGAAAAACACCCTTGTTGGACGAATTTGTGTGCTTTCAGATAGGAATAAAAGACTTCTAGCTAGAAGTCTTTTAATATTTTAGTGAGAAATTACCTCTTTCTCAAAAATTACGTTACTTCAGAGGGAGCCGTTTCTCATAATGTTTTATACTACCAACAGCTCTCCAATGCTCGTTAACAAGTAAATTCTTATTTGTTAATATTTGTTTTGAGTAATTACCAAACATGTACCTTCCCTTTTTAATAGTGTTCTCCCTTAGTAGTGGTTTTGCTGGCCAAACCCCAGAGGACCAGTTAAAATTTAATCCAATACTTCAGTGTTGAAGCATCCTTGTTTTATATAAAAAATGGATTACAGACTTATGATAAAGCTGACAGTTAAGTAAAATGACAAACCAATTGGTCATTTAAAGACATCCGGACACTATTGGTAATTGTCAAAGACCAGTCTTTTCACTTGCTGTATCTTAACATATGCATAAAATAACAAACCTGTGAAAATTTGAGCTCAATTGGGTGTTGAAGTTGCGAGATAATAATGAAAGAAAAATTACCCTTGTCACACGAAGTTGTGTGCTTTCATATGCTTGATTTCGAGGACTCAAATTCTAAATTTGAGGTCTCATAATCAAATTCGTGGAAAATTACTTTTTTCTCAAAAACTACTTCACTTCAGAGGTAGCCGTTTCTCACAATGTTTTATACTATCAACCTCTCCCCATTACTCATTACCAAGTAAGGTTTTCTGCTACTAAATATTTTGAGTAATTACCAATAGTGTCCACTGCTTTTAGGTAAGTCACTGAAGAAGTAAAGGCAAACCAAGCCCTGGTGGGGAACATCCTAGATTCATACTAAATTTTACAGCTCTAACTGTTGGGCTGAAAATGTTGTTTGGTTAATTTAACAAAGAGTTTTTTGATCCTGTTTAACTTTTTGAAGGGAAGTTGTTTTCACAGCAGAAGGGGTATTTATAACCCCAAAAATAACTACATAAGAAGAGAAACAAAATAGTTCATAGTCTAAAATTTCAACCCTAGCAAAGTCTAGGTCATCAGTTCTTACAATTTAAAAACCTTGAGATGGTGGCTTTGCTTTCTGTAGTCAGTACCTCTCCAACATCTAAAACCTGAGCCATAATGCTGCCTGTGTAGTCCATCATTTCAAGTGTCATGTTACAAATACGGCTGAAGTTGAGCGTCACATTCATTCCAAGCAGACAGTACAACAGCTTTCAAAAGATCCACTTCAGCTGGTAAATCCTATAATGCCTGTCACTTTTTCTACAACGAAAAGTTTTGGATCTGAAAAGAAAATTACAAGATTGGGTTACACTTAGGTTGGGTTCAAACTTCTTGCAAATGCTGAATTCTTCAGATCATTCACAGCAAATAGAAAATACAACAGAGATGTGACATCAAAAATGAAAATTTATGGTTTATTTTGTGTTCAGACAATGATTTGATTTCCCTACCCTCACAGTGGCTACCTCTGAACTTACCATGAATTTATTTGACATCCGATCAGTTTGTTGACTGGAAATACGCAACTTCTTATCACGGAGATTAGCAGACGATATTGTCAAAAGTGTTGTTTTCTGATTTAAATGCCCATCTCCAAGCTGCTCTCTGATTGGTTGAAAGTGGAAAATTCTCGTCACGTGCTTGGAAAAAGTTGACCTTTGCCTTGGGTCGGGTGGATGTTCACGTGACCACAAATTGCCTTGAACAAAATGGCGGCGCCCAGCGGCAGTGTATTTCAGCTGGGTCGGTCTTCCAGCTCAAAATTAGGCGTTGTTTATGATACCCATGGTCGAGAAGTGGAGGTAAATTAATTATAACATCTTTAACTTCCCCATAAACTGTTTAGTGTTGAAATTTAGTCTTCAAAACCGAAGAAAGAGTGCAAAGTATTGTTGCCATTTCGAGGGTTTCACTGATATTGCCCAGATTGCCCAGTTCCCGGACAGAGATGACAGTGCCAGTGACACTTCCGTCCGTCCGGCCGTGTAGGCGTGGCAGCAGCGGCCGCCGTAGCCTTAAATGGTTGACCTGCCTGACAAATTACAAACAATCAGGCAAATTAAACAAATTACAAACAATTTTAACTGTTGTAGGCCCCCCATTCTAAAATCCAAGTTTGCACTAAAAAAAAGTAAAAAATATTTTGCATTGATTTGAAAGTTCAAAGTGCCTGAGGAGGCACGACATTGACAAGAACTACATGGTTTGCATGAATAATTAACTTAATATTTCCCATTGCGAAACAACTAAGGTTTGTCGATACCATCAGACTATTTTTTTTACAATAGTCACTGGATGGCATGAGTCTTTCCTTGTGGTTTTGCAAGACACTTAATATAGATTTATACATGGACTCTGATTCTGAAGAGTGTAGAAGTGACTGCTGTATGTTCCGAAGTCCCTATGTTCCGACACCCCTATGTTCCGACACCCCTATGTTTTGACACATGTTCCGACAACTCAATCATGTCAATCTCTATTCCGACACCCCTATTTATGAGGCTATGTCTCGACATCCCTATATTTCGGCACCCTCTTGTTCGACACCCCTACATATTACGACAACCCAAACACCTCTATGTTGCGACACCCCTATGTACCAACAACCTGCAGCAACATTTTGTATTTGCCATTTTTCACAAAAAATGGTGCGACACTACACCACACCCAACCGCAATTTAATCCATACCTGACTTACAGGTAAACTATCTTTTTGTTTTTTCAGAGGAGTTTAATTTTTGTGAAAAGTGTTTTTCTTCTATAGCAACTTTGGTTTAAAAAGAAGAGGGTTTATTAATGGGGGATAGAAACTATTTATTTATTATATTAACATATTATAGTTATTATTTTTTATTATTTTTATTACTTTTTTCCCCTTTTTTTTCTTAACAAATTTAACGTTCGAATGGTGAAACTTATTCGCCGGGTAAACTTTAATATTGTATTATTGCTTATCAGAGTAATTATGTGCGAAAATAACTTAGGAGTGTCAGAACATAGGTTCAGTTGTCGGAACATAGGGGTTTTTGAATATAAGTTCAGTTGTCAGAACATAGGGGTTTTGGAGTATAGGGGTGTCGGAACATAGGGATCTCAGAATTTAGGCTGAATTGTCAAAATATTAGGGTGTCGGAATGTAGGTGTCTAACCAGTGTAGAACTTGAAGTTAAGAATGGAAATTCTTTAAAATGTTAGTGAAATCATTTTGACTGTGAGTTCACTCAAATAGGTAAATTTAAGAATTGTATTAATGAAAATTCTTTAATAAAAACCTTTGACTTTTTAGTCAACTCAAACAATTAATTTTAAGAGGTAGGAATTAAAAAATGAAAAAACCACTTCAGAAGAAATCGTTCAATCATATGGGCATTATATGGTTTTATACCAATATCAATTTGCATTCAGAATCATCTTAGGACAGTTCATTCAAATAATAGTAAAATCCTCATCACGATTAGGTATAATATTGGTTGAGTCTTTAAAATTTAAAATTTGTTTTTTTATGTAAAAACATTATTTTTATACCTTCTTATTTGCAGGTTGAAACAAGGGAAGATGAAGAGCAAAATATTAAATTACAGGAGACGATTGAACTCCTACTGGCTGCTGGGTACTTCAGAGCACGCATCAAGGGTCTCACTCCATTTGACAAGGTTAGTATCAGAACCAATTTTACTGTGTATATTAAAATTAAACACTGCTTTCCAAATTGAATGGGGGTGCTAACTATAGCAAAATTATGAGAAACCGGAGTCGGGTAAATGTTTGTTATTTAATTGTTACTCGAGCCAAGCGGTTGAAGCATTCGAAAGGGGCACCAAGGCAGCAACCAGGGGCAAGTGTACCAAGCCTGTTTTTGTATTTGTTATTTTTCTGTTTCTTTTTGTGACAGGTTGTTGGTGGTATGACGTGGTGCATCACAACCTGTAACTTTGACATCGATGTAGACCTCCTCTTCCAAGAAAATTCCACAATCGGACAGAAAATGTGAGCATTCCTTAATGGCGTGTTGTGGCCAATCGCACAAGAGCACGGGACTCAAGCCCTGGTGTTTCTGATCAGCAGAGTGGGCTCGATTCCCTGTCGTGACACTTGTCTCTGAAACGAGCAGGTCTTGACGTTTTTGTTTTTGGTTTTACTGCATCTTGAACACACAACAGGGTGGATATGTGCGCATTAAAAATCTTTATATTGTTATTGTTATTATTATTATGTAACAGCGCTTTAACGGAGAAGATCGTAGCCGTCCTTCCAAGAATGAAATGTCCCCACCGCATCGAGCCTCACCAGATCCAGGGGCTGGACTTCATCCATATCTACCCGGTGGTCCAGTGGCTTGTCAAACGTGCCATCGAGACTAGGGAAGAAATGGGCGATCTGATCCGAGCATTCTCCATCTCGCAATTTAACAAACATCATCAGACACCAGAGGTATAATAATTTATTGATTTATATTGTGCCCATTCCACAAAATGTACACAAGCACTCAACAAAATAATCAAGAAAAAAATTAATAAACAGCAAAAGGACAATGATTAACATGGTAACACCAGCAAAATATCACAAAATAAACACCACAAATTGTTTAGAAGTTAGGAAATATCGCAAGCCATAAATTATAACACAAGACCCTTACAAAACTTCTCGTACAGTTTGTGTTAAACAGGCATTAACATATTTACTTACCTTAGCTTGCCTGTTGTAGTGCATGGCCTTAAATCTTTTCAGTGACTAGCCAGTGGGACTGGTAAGCTTGGTCAGCTTTTGAACAAGGCCCAATTTCATTGAGCTGCTTATGCACAAAAAGTACAGGCATGCAACTCTTCCGCGTTTCCGTTTAGCCTAGTATAAGCCTGGCAACAACAGTGTACAACTACAATAATGTTAAATAAGCCTAGTACATGCTAACAATGCACCTAAGAGCATAATAAACCTCAACATTTTCTAGGGTACCATTGTGGGTATCATGTTCCGTGATGTTTCGGCTGCCTCGCTCCTCACTTGCGTTGTGCCTGAAAATAGCTTAGCACAACCAAATTTGTCTTTGTTCAACCCAAATTTGTGTAACAAAATTCCAAATCAGTTTATCTTGTGGATTATTAATTGCCATTTAAATGATTGTAACCAAACCAGGACATGGATAAACTAAGTTTAGTTCTAAGCCAGAATGTAATGAAAGCTCAGTGTATGGCTTAAAAGACGTTCTTTTACCTCAACACGATCATATTATCTTCATGCAGGATGTTGAGTTTGAGTCGAGAAAAGATAAATCAGTTGGCACCATCAGCAACGTGAAGGATGTCTACAAACCACAGAGGAGGTATCGTCGACAAGATGCCCACCGACTCAGAGACGAGGAGCTTAAAGTTCAGTCCACTCTTCTGGAATACGGAAGGTACACCAAGAATTAACCTATCCAAGTCTCTGTTCTCCATGACGGTTATAAAAAATAATAAAAACTTTAAAATCTCCTACTCTTGGGTGACATTTTTCAGTGTGTTGCCCAACCATTTATTTGAGAATACAGTGCATATCACTCATTGGTAGGCCTGGGCCACTAGTGAAATTTACTACTCGACTAGTTGCAATTACTCGCAAATAGTCGCGACTTTAACACATCATGGACAATTTTTTTGTTTGCTGAAGATGCATTGCGGTGTATTTCTAAAATTGTGTATCGATGCAGGCGCAGATGGTAAAATTTAGGCTGAAATGTGAAGGAAACATTGCCATATATTTTTTGACTTTTTTTGTTATAGTTGTGGCGGCAGGTTTAACTGGGTTGTTGAAAAGTGACAGTCTCACATAGAAATCAATAGTTGGACTCAAGCACAGGCTTCCTAATGGGTGTAGGGTGAACAAACAACAAAAAAGATAATATTATAACAAATCTTTTTCCCAGGCGTTATGGCATGAGCCGCACGTCCAAATCAGAGAAGGAGGCAGAACGAGAAGCTAAGAAGAAGGCCCTAGCAGCAGGTTTGACGGCTGCCAACAAGCCCCGCTCAGACTCCATGGACTCTGAAGAATCCCAGGCACAAGAAGAGAAGAAAATCCAGGCTCTCATGAAGGGCTTATCCATCACGGAAGAGGTCAGTTTTTTAACGATTTAAATAACGATTGTGACTTGTCAGGCTTATTTTCTAAGTTCAGGATTTTTCCCTTCTCCTTAAAGCCAGTGGACACTATTGGTAATTACTCAAAATAATTATTGGCATAAAACCTTTCTTGGTGATGAGTAATGGGGAGAGGTTGATGGTATAAAACATTGTGGGAAATGGCTCCCTCTGAAGTGCCATACTTTTTGAGAAAGAAGTAATTTTCCGCGAATTTGATTGCGAGACCTCAGATTTAGAACTTGAGGTCTCGAAATCAACCATCTAAATGCACACAACTTCGTGTTATTATTAAGGGTTATTTTTTCTTTCATTATTATCTTGCAAGTTCGATGACCGATTGAGCTCAAATTTTCCCAGGTTTGATTTTATGCATATGTTGGGATACACCAACTGTGAAGGCTAGTCTTTGACAATTACCAATAGTGTCCACTGCCTTCAAACTTTCCTGACGGCTGTAACTATGCAATTAAGAACTGGAATGTTAAATAATAGTAATTGCTAGTTTTTATATAGCCCCCTCCCACACCCCCCCTTTCTGTTACCCACCTCTTGGTTGATTCCCTGCTTTCTCTGTGTGCTTTCATCTCTGTTATCGATTTTCACTCACTTGACTGCTTTTTTACACCAGCATACCTGTTTATGTTTATGTTGTCATTTAGCCTTCGAGAAAGACTCTGCTAGAGTCGAAACGTCAGGCCACTAACTTTTTTGTTTTACCCTAATGTTTTTTAAGATAAATACTTTAAAAACCTCAAGTTTCCTGAAAGTTGCACAATTAAATCAAACCACTGAAGATTCTTTTTTTTAAATTGTTGAATGGTAGTTGTTCTATAAAGTTACTTCTGATATAAGCAATACACAATTTGTAGTTTTGAAAATGTATTTGAGAAATTTGACAAAATGTCTACCAATGGCAGAACCTCCCTTTTTACTGACAACAATACTTTTTAATATTTGTCCCTTTTCCTTCAGGGTAAAGTGACGGCCAGTACTGTTGGTTCCATCGTCGGTCTCCAGTCGGAAGAGATTGAACAAATAGCCTCAGAGTACGCAGATAAGGTAAGACTTTTCTCATTACCAGACCTTGATCAGACCAGGGCCCAATTTCAAAGAGCTGCTTAGCACAAAAATTTGCTTAGCATGAAATTTCTTCCTTGATAAAAACAAGATTACCTACCAAATTTCCACATGATTTTCAGAATAAGCAAACAACAGCTGAATACCAGTAACAAGCAATATGCAACAAAAGGAAATTTTCGGTTGGTAATCCTGTTTTTATCAAGAGAGCAATTTCATGCTAAGCAATTTTGTGTGCTTAGGAGCTCTATGAAATTGGGCCCTGGATCTAATTTCATGGCTCTGCTTATCACTGGATTCTGCGCTTGCGATCACCATTCCGCTTACTTTGAAAATGCCAAATGTCTGCTCTAGTGGTGTAAAGCGAAGAATGCCTATAGTAACGTGGAGTACACATAGGCATAAGCAAAAGTCCCCTGCTAACCCGTGAAATGCGCTTGAGGTAAGGAATTGATTTCTGCTTCCGTAGACAGTGATTCTTTGTTTGCGGTAAGCAGAGGTATGAAATTGGACCCAGGTTTAACTCCTCAAACTCATGTTCTAAGTATGGGTTCGATTCTCGATTGTAATTCTTCATCGGGCAAGACAGTTCCACATAATTGCTTCCAATCACACAGGAGTATTGGTGCATGTGAAGGTAGATAATTGTGAACTATTTTCAACCCTTTGTGCCCATTTGGTTGTTGGTACTGCTTCTTAGGAGTGGAATTGGTTATGTGGATTGCCCAGGGCCCATTGAACAGGTGTGTCATGGCAGAGCGGTTAAGAGCACTGGATACAAGCTCTGGTGTTTGATCAGCAGAGTGTGGGTTCGAATCCCGGTTGTGACACTTGCTACGTAAAATTGGGCATGTCGTGCTTTCTGCTCTACCAGCCAGGCTTCGGACTGATGATACCCAAGCCTACATCCGTATGGACTGTAAAAGGGGTAACCCTGTTCCAGCCCTAGGAGTAGGTGGCATAGGCCTCTGGACAAAAATAATTGTAGCCCACACCTTGAAGTGGCCTTCAGGCCTTGTGTGTCTGGCGACTTGCATAAAAAAAAAGCACCTTGCCTATGTTATTTTTGTTGTCCTTCTAAACATTTCAGCACATTGTTGAACAAAAGAGTTATCCATCAACATCCCACTGGGGAAATTTTCACAAAATTTTTGAAAGATTTCCCCGTTGTTTTTAATTTTGTATCAATTGTTTTTTCTTCTGAAGAAATCTGAGCTCCAAATGGACGACAAGCCGGAGAGAATGAGTGGTGCACAGCAGCATCAGAGAATAGTCGCATCACTCAACAAGCAGATAACTAATCAGGAGAAGAAGCTGACGGAGGTGAGAGGTCGTTGCCATAGTAACTATAAGGGTTATTATCCAATCAAAACAGTTAACAAATAATGCTTAAATTTTGCTTAAATTTTGCTTAACAGAAACTGGTTACCAGCCAAAATTCCATAGAGCTTACATTTACATTGTTGTAATTGGTACCCCACACCTATTTTTTACTGAGCAACGAAATCTGCTAAGCAGTATTTTCTGCTTAATAGTTTTATGAAATTTGGCCCTGTGCAGTTGAATGATTTTCATGTAGTTGGTCAACTCACTGGAAAATGTTATGGAAAGTAAGGAGGGTGAAATTCAGGGATGTGATTTATCCCTTTTTAATCAGAACACCCGTTTCTGTTTCCCGTGTACATAAACAAATTCTGTTTTTTTGTTGTGCCTCCCCCCCCCCCTAAAAAAAACAACCCAAAAAACGAATTATTCTCATTATTTTTTTATTTTTAAGATCATATTAATAAAATAATGAAGATAATGATAATAATAATAATAATAATAATAATAATAATAATAATAATAACAACAATAACAATAACAATAACAGTAACAGTAACAGTAACAGTAACAGTAACAGTAACAGTAACAGTAACAGTAACAGTAACAGTAACAGTAACAGTAACAGTAACAGTAACAGTAACAGTAACAGTAACAGTAACAGTAACAGTAACAGTAACAGTAACAGTAACAGTAACAGTAACAGTAACAGTAACAGTAACAGTAACAGTAACAGTAACAGTAACAGTAACAGTAACAGTAACAGTAACAGTAACAGTAACAGTAACAGTAACAGTAACAGTAACAGTAACAGTAACAGTAACAGTAACAGTAACAGTAACAGTAACAGTAACAGTAACAGTAACAGTAACAGTAACAGTAACAGTAACAGTAACAGTAACAGTAACAGTAACAGTAACAGTAACAGTAACAGTAACAGTAACAGTAACAGTAACAGTAACAGTAACAGTAACAGTAACAGTAACAGTAACAGTAACAGTAACAGTAACAGTAACAGTAACAGTAACAGTAACAGTAACAGTAATAATAATAATAATAATAATAATAATATTTATTCAGGCAATCACATTTACAACCACATGTACATTCATTAAAAATATTTAAGAAAACAAAGTAAAACAACAGTGGGGTGCCCAGGAGAGCATAAAAGTTAAAAAAATAACTATCGCCAAAAGGAGTATGTCTCCTAAATCCCCCAAAATACATAGATTGCCGAGTATGGCTTTTAAAACCAAAGATAAATGTTAATGTTGTGCTTCATGCTCGCAAGTTTCAGAGCTCACATGCTTTCACGCTATGTGCCCAGAGTTAAAGTTTTTTTCTTTCTCTTCTTAGTTGAACTCTCGTCATTCCGAGCTGAAAGAAACTCACACGGAAACTCAGAGCAAACTAGAAGTCGTCCAAGAACACTCAAAGAAGATCAATGAAGAAATGGAGGAGCTTGAGACCATCGAGACGGAGGAGAACAAAAGGTGAAAATTCTCGTCTTGTAAAGAAATTAAAATTGATAATCTTAGTTCCTTGCTGTTCTTGTCCATTCTGTTCCTGCACAAGTCTTCTTCTTTGTCTGCCTCTTCTCTTTTCCCTGTTCTTGATTCCCATTCCATTAGGGTGACATGGCCGAGTGGTTAATAGTATCATATTCAAGTTCTTGTGGTTAAAGATGCTTTGTCAGATTCTTTGCCCCTAACATTAAAAAATAGATTTTTTTGAGTGAATGGTATTTCAAAGAGTATCACCCGCTCTAACGAAAAAAAAGTTCAACTTTTACTTTTAATGGTCAGGAACCATGACAAAAATTTTAAACGTTTCTTATAAAACACATAAGAATTGGTCACGTGATATATTGTCGGGATCCTGACAAAAACTAATTTTGAGCACTTTATTTCACTGCTACTAATAACTGGCGGAGTTTTTTGAGCAATGGCTCAAATGAAAGCTTGTAACTTTCTCGACCCCCATCAAAATACCTATTGAATTTTAAATCAAAATTTTTTGGTAAAATCAACAAAAAATCTGACATAGCATCTGTAAGTCAGTGGAGTGTGAGTTGTGATCCCAGTCGTTACACTTGTGTCCTTAATTAAGCAAGATACTTTACTTTAATTACTTCTCTTGACCCATGGGTATAAATGGGTACCTGCGAGGGTAGAGGTTCATAATGTGTATGAAAAAGCCTTTGGAGCGCTACGGTTACCCAGGTTGTATACTCACCAGGGAGTTGAGAAAGACTACAGGAATGTTATTGGCCATAGTTATGACCAGGGCACTAAAGCACATTGAGATGGTTGTTGTGAAATTATAAGAAATAGTTGTTTTTATTATTTAATATTATTCTTATCCATTTGTTTTCTGTTCTTCGGGCCGATTTCCAACCCATCTCCAATAGACTGTTGTGTTTTCCTTCTAATGTCTGTAACTCCATTTTATATCTTTTAGTTGTTTTTGTTTATGGAAGTTTGCCCCTCAAACAAAGTTAAAAGCCACTATTGGTAACGGGCTACACAAAGCAAAAACAAAAACATTGCAAACAACTCCAGGAGCTGAAAGTAGAAATGGATATTCCTTTTAAACTGTCTAGGATGGAGGAAAGCTTGCACCAGGCAAGAGATGCAGTATGTGGAACATTGCTGGAATGTCTCTTTGTTCTTTTGACATCTCAGCAGAGCAAGGGTGTATGTGTGAAAAGAAGCAGAAAGCCTGGTTTTATGCTTAACATCTAGATAGGCGGAACCCGGTCAGACACACTGGTGGTGCATTTGCCATGAAAATATCTGTATAACACTTTTTTGCTTGTAAAGTTGTATATCTACTTTGCTCCTATATTTTTACGGGTGTTCTTTTCTTTAAACTGTTCACTTATTGTATGTCATTTTCTTAATCTTTTGCAATTTTTACTGTCATGCGCCCTCAAACGGGCTGGTCCTGGAGAGAGCACAGTATAAGATCAGTAAATTATTAGTTATTATTATAAAAGACAGAGGCTGGCTACAGACCTGCAATTAAAAAGAGGTAACAATGATCCCAACCCTTCACCACCAAGGTAGATCTGCACTCTATCTTATTACGATAAAGTTTCCTTGGTTCATTTTATTTGCAACTAATATTTTTTCTGTTGTTTTCCCTTTACAAAGTGTCTTGCAGAAGCTCCGATCCCTGGTTGCCATGAATGAAAACCTGAAGAAGCAGGAACAAGAGTTTAGAGCACACTGCAAGGTAAGCACATCTGGGTCCATGTCTTCACTTAATGTCGAAATGTGGAATGAGCTTCCTGTACAAATTAGAAATGCAAGCATTTGTGACTGTTTGTTATAAAATGCATATGGTTAAAAAGATGTTTTAAAGTAGAATACAATGATCCACATAAGTTTGCCTCGAAATTGCCTGGTTTCCTTTTACTTTGCGAAATCTCACGGTCGGCCATTTATGGGAGTCAAAAATGACTCCCATAAATGGCCGACCGTGTTAGTCGATGAGGTAAAAGGAAAACCACGCAACTTCGAGTGATACTTGTGTGGATCATTATATTCTACTTTTAAAATATTTTTCTTATCATATGCATTTTTTAACAAACGGTTAAAAACGCTTTTCAAAGACCAACTCGTTCGATCCAAGGCAACGTGTTCCTTAACCCTCTCCTTACTACAGAGGACTTTAGTTTACTGCACTCATACACCCTCTTCCTTACCAGTGGTGATATTTGTCAACCAAGCTTACACACAAAAAAAGGACTCAATCCAGAGCACAAAGGTCATTTGTAATAAAGCTGTAGTTTTGTCCATGTTTACCCTTGATTACCGCCATTGGAAAGAGTGAGATCTGATCTTTCCAATGATGGTTAAAAAGGTTGCCATTTTGCAATAAGTTGGGAGTGGAAAAATCTGATATGCCTTACACCTACAGAGCGCCATATGACTGTGTAAAAAAAAAAGGTGTTTGAGATTACAGATCATGCTGAGAAAAGAAAGTCAAAGATCTTTGACATTTGTTTACCATTTGCAATGTTTTTTTTTATTAAATGAAAGGGAATTCAATGTGTAAGAACATGTGCTCCCGCTTAAGGGGTCAAACAATGCAGTCACCACTTATTTACCTATTTACTTATTTGGCTGTAAAACAATATCCTCAAGGAGATAATGGAGTTTGTAAAAATGACAGTTTTCTTTTGTGTAAGAATTTGTGCTCCGGCTTAAGTGGTCAAACAATGCAGTCACCACTGGTTGTTTATAACAATACAAGTCAGTAAAAAAGTGTACAAAGCTTACTTGTTCTACCAGGCTTACTAATAATTCAACAGTACCTCAGCATCTTGGAGGAATCGCTAGATTTTTGCACTTTAAAGGCAGTGGACACTATTGGTAATTGTCAAAGACTAGGCTTCACAGTTGGTGTATCTCAACATATGCATAAAATAACTAACCTGTGAAAATTTGAGCTCAATCGGTCATCAAAGTTGCGAGATAATAATGAAAGAAGAAAACAGCCTAGTCATACGAAGTTGTGTGCGTTTAGATGGTTGATTTCGAGACCTCAATTTCTAAACTTGAAGTCTCAAAATCAAATTCAGGGAAAATTACTTCTATTTGGAAAACTACTCCACTTCAGAGGGAGCCGTTTCTCACAATGTTTTTTACTGCCAACCTCTCCCCATTACTCTTTACCAAGTGAGGTTTAATGCTAATAATTGGTTTGAGTAATTACCAATAGTGTCCACTGCCTTTAACGGAAAGTAAAAGACCAGCGAATTGGTTCCTCTCCATGGCTCTGTTTGGAAACCACAAATTGGCTTTAGGGCTGAGGTTACAGTGGAAGGCACTTTTGAAGGTTTCTTGATTTCATTACCAGAAACATATAAAGAAATGGTGGTTAGCGAACGACTCACCGTTTTGGATCAGTATGCTCTGATTTTCTTCAAGAGAATGCTGGACTCTGTTCCTGGATGCTGCAGCAGAGTCCAGCATTCTCCTGAAGACGATCAGAGCATACTGATTGAAACGTTAAGTCGTTAACACCAGTCTTTTTTAAGAACCAACAAGACTCAAAAAAGACCTGTTCTTATGGTGTTACCGCAAACATATTTATAGAGGATGTGACCTCTGACGCCACTCTTAAAGCCATTATACACTTTCGGTAAACAGTATTGTCCAAGTCCCACACTTGGTATATCACAACTTATATATAAAATAACAAACCTGTAAAAATGTAGGCCCAATCGGTCATCGGAGTCAGGCGAAAATAATGGGAAAACCCACTCCTGTTTTCGCGCGATTCGCCGTGTCATGACATGTGTTTATAATAAATCTGTAATTCTCGCTATCGAGAATTGATATTGTTTTAATGTTTTCTCAAAAAGTAAAGCATTGTATGGAACAATATTTCAAGAGAAGTCATTCACCATTACCTTCTGTGAACCCTGGTAATTATTTGTAAATCTGTGATTTTATTTTTTTTTTTATGTACCGAAAGTGTATAATGGCTTTAAACTATAACATGATTCGTGTGCATACCGCCGGGCAAAACCTTTGTGTTTTGGCAGCCAGCTAGAAAGTACACACAATCTTACCATGACTATGAGTCTTTTTGCCCGGCGAAACATGACGTGTACAGTGTTTTGTCAACAGAGGGCGGTTTGAATGTAAACATAGGTCACATCGTCTGTACTTCCACCAAGCAAAGTTTCCAATCCCACTCAGAAAAATACAATAGCAATGAGCTCTCACCATCAGCTGTTTTGTTGTTGACGTTGTTGTTGTTGTTGTTGTCTTTGTTGTTGATTGAAAAAGATGTTCTGTTTTGGGATAACTAGGAGGAAATGTCACGACTCCAGCAGAGCATCTCAGAGTTGAAGAACGAAGGGGGCGAGACGGAGCTGTCCGAAAGGGATCAGATGATTCTGAAACGGTACGAAGCCGGCCAGGAAAAACTCCAGAAGTTCCGTCTCCTCTTGGTAAGTTCCTGCTTCCTCTCTGAAGAATTTCATTCCAAAAACGAAAGATGGGAGAATTTGTCTGTTATGGCGGAGCGGTTTAGTACATCGGACTTGAGTTCTGCTGGTTGAGTCATCAGGGTGTGGGTTCGAATCCTGGTCATGACATTTATGTTCTTTAGCAAGACACTTAAATATAGTTGCTTCTCATCACCCAGGGGTAAATGAGTACCTGTGAGGGCAGAGGTGGTTCTTGTGATTTAGCTTAGTGCGCTACATACTTGGCAGCACAGGTTGTATGAGCTGAGATAAATATGGAATGAAATAAATGACCCAGTGACCAGAGGTAATAATGTTTAAAGCGCAATGATCATTCTTTGTAATTGCGCTATATTTAAGAGTCAATATAATTTTAAATCTTATTATTCATGCATTAGTTAAAAAGGAACTTGAGGGACTCATTTCCGAAACTGCCTTTTCTTGAAATCAAATATGAAGTTATGTTATTTGTTTGTCTGCTTTTTATTTGTTTGTTTGTTTGTTTGATTGTTTGTTTCGTGGTTGTCAAGGCACGGAAGACGAGAGAAATTGCAGCATTGCAAAGGAAGATTGATGACGTTCCATCCAGAGCAGAATTATCACAGTACCAGAGACGATTCGTGGAGCTCTACAACCAAGGTAAACAAAACACTAGATAATAATAATAATTATTATTATTTTTATGGGTTTTGAGGCATTGCATGGTAAGGTATTTGTTCTGTGGTAACACCATTGTGTATTCTTTTGAGAACTTCTCTTGCTTTTTATTTTAAGTACGCGCTAATCCTCCAATCAGATTGGCAGAATGGAGTGGTGTTAAAAACCTATATTGCATGGCTAATATCACTACCATGCGTCTTGTGTGTTCTATGTCACGCGCCAAATTTGCTTGAAGATAAATACGTTATCACACGCGCGCCCGTGGAAATACGGAAAATATAATGCGTCTGCATCCCATATCCAACGACGCCGAAGGCGTCGTTGGATATGGGACGCAGAAGCGCTATATTTTTCCGTATTCCACTCGTGCTTGTGTGATAACTTATAGTATTATACTACCGCGGAGTAGATTTATTAGAATTCGGGAGACTTCTGTACTAAAAACACAGAGTAGATTTTCGAAATTAATTGTTTTTGCATGAAACTCTTCTCCTCGGATTGTGCATTCCAATCTATATTCTTCCTGCATGGGCATAATGGTAACCACTGCAGATTTTTTTGCAATGATTAAAAAACACTACCATCTTTAGAAGTGAAAGTTTCAAAGGTTAGTTTTATTGTATACGTCCACATTTATATATGATTCAAACAGCAGAGCGTTTCCAAAAATGAAAGGTATACTTTGCCTTTAAAGGCAGTGGACACTATTGGTAATTACTCAAAATATTTATTAGCATAAAATCGTTCTTGGTGACGAGTAATGGGGAGAGGTTGATTGATAGTATAAAACATTGTGAGAAATGGCTCCCTCTGAAGTGGAGTAGTTTTTGAGAAAGAAGTAATTTTCCACGAATTTGATTTCGAGACCTCAAGTTTAGAATTTGAGGTCCCGAAATCAAGCATCTGAAAGCACACAACTTCGTGTGACAAGGGTGTTTTTTTCTTTCATAGTTATCTCGCAACTCTGACGACCAATCAAGCTCAATTTTTCACAGGTTTGTTATGTTGTGCATATGTTGAGACACAGCAAGTGAGAAGACTGGTCTTTGACAATTACCAATAGTGTCCACTGCCTTTAAGCAGCTCCATGAAATTGGGTGCGGATTATATGTTCATCATCTTGAGTTTGTTTTCTATTTCCATTTGTAGTCGCCAACACACACAAGGAGACAAAGCAGTTCTACACTTTGTACAACACACTGGACGACACCAAACTCTACCTAGAGAAAGAGATCACCCTACTCAACTCCATCCATGATAACTTCGGACAGTAAGTCATCTTCTCATTCCATGATCTCTAGAAACAACGAATAACAAGTGATGATTTTTCAAATCTCTGTAACTGTGGCAGTGTCATAGCCGAGCGGTTAAGAGCACCGGATTCAAGCACTGGTGTTTGATCAGCAGGGTGTGGGTTCGGATCCCGGTCGTTACACTTACCACATAAAATTGGGGAGGTAGTGCTTTCTGCTCTGCCAGCCAGGCTTCGAATTGATGATACCCAAGCCTACATTCGTATGGACTGTGGAAGGGGTAACCCTGTTTAAGCCCTAGGAGTAGGTGGCAACATCCTCTTGAAAAAAACAATTGTAGCCCACACCTTGGAGTGGCCTTCAGGCCTTGTGTGTCAGGCAACTTGAATAAAATAAAATAAAATAAAAAATAAAAATAAATAAAAAATAAAAATACCCATATCAAGGAACAGGACCCAATTTCATAAAGCATGTAGTAAGCATAAAAACTTGCTAAGCACAGAAAAATCTTGCTTTAGCAGGAACTGGCGACAAGCCAAATTTCAATACAGTTTCCATTGTTGTAACTGGTGTCCCACTCTCCGTTTGCTTAGCAAATAAATTTTGCTAAGCAGTACTTTCTGCTTATCAGCTTCATGAAATTTGGCCCAGGTATCACAAGTTAGTACATAAAGTAAACTAACCTCTGTGAACCTGGTAGTTTACAATTTCACGCTATATGCAAAGTAAACATTTTAAATCTCTATATCCATCCAACTGATATGAAGGGGGTTAGCCATGGGATTTCAAAATAATTTACTTGCATTTTAGACACTTTGACTCCTCGAAGGATCTGGCAACAAGGAATAGCTGAAGCATGAAAGCACACCACAAATGATCAAATGTTTGTTCTTGATTGACTCCTTTCCCTTATCTCTACCAACCCAATCCCTCTTTCCGTCCCGCCATAGGCCATGCTAGGACTCCCCCCCCCTGAAACACCTCGACGACCGGCCACCTCCGGCCAACTGCCAGCACTGTCTGCCTGCGCCGCACATGCTCACTATTTTGTAGGGTGTCTAACTGTGCCGACCAGCCATCCATGCATATAAGGCCAGTGCGTGTGCAAAGTCCGTCTTATGCATTGCTACTGAAAGCCGCCAAGCTGCTACAGAAGTTTGTTTCTAGTGCCTTCCTCGATAATCAAGCCTTTTATTTTTGTTTATGTCCGTTTCCAGGGCGATGAATTCTTCAGCCAATAAGGACCAGTTCTTGAAACAGCTGGAGTTGATTGTCGGCGGCGTCAAACAGAACAAAACAAAGGTAGATGTCCATCAAGTATTGAATTAGACAAAGTATCTAACTGGAAATAATTAAGGGAATCAATGTGTGGTGAAGAGGTTTTCAACCAGTGGTTTAGTCCCAACGAGGCCTGGTTCTTGGTAGTTTTACCGAGACGAAGTCGAGGTAAATTATAAAGAACCAGGCCTCGGCGGGTTTAAACCACGAGTTGAAAACCGATTCAACACACTTTGATTCCCATTCATAAACACCTTTTCGGTCAAAAACATCATCACTTTTTGGTCAAAAAGTAAAATAAATGCAAAAATTGATAAATGATTTCTTTCAACACAACACCCCTGCCGGAAATGGTAAAGCCCTCCAACGCCCTTGGGTAAACAACTCCTTATAGGGGAATGCTGTGCGCGTCGTGCGCATCTCGTGATGTGGCACAACTGTTTCAGCCGTTGCTCTCGACCAATAGGAATGAAGAAACTGTCTTATAAGAACAGGTGCAAGCTCGCGTGTCACGCCCATGTTTCAACACTTTTTACCGGTCATAAACAAAGGTTTATACACACCCACGTGACGCGCTCTCCACCAATAGGAATAGCAAAACTGTCTGAGGTATTTATGAATGTTTGTTTAAATCTTAATGAGCAGTTGTTTTAGTAGGTGGGTCTTTGTATGCTTCTTTATTTTAAACAATGTGGGGCTATAAAACTGACCTGGAGCTTATGAGGGGATTAAAACTGGCCGCAGGTCTTTTGGAATGCTCGGTTGTCTAGTGGTATCTGCTTTAGCATGTGAAGGTTGTTGGTTTGAATCCCACCCAGATAGCTTACAGGACTTTGAGATTTAAAAATGCTTATCCTTGGTGGAGAGAAGCAATTTTGATAAAGAGCTTTGCCAAGGACACAAGTGTCGCGACTGACCAGGCCAGGATTCAAACCTGCTTTCTATTTACTACAGAACTTAAAGGCAGTGGACACTATTGGTAATTGTCAAAGACCAGTCTTCTCACTCGCTTTATCTCAACATATGCACAACATAACAAACCTGTGAAAATTTGAGCTCAGTCAGTCGGTCATCGAAGTTGCAAAATAATGAAAGAAAAAACACCCTTGTCACATGAAGTTGTGTGCTTTCAGATGCTTGATTTCGAGACCTCAAATTCTAAACTTGAGGTCTCAAAATCAAATTCGTGGAAAAGTACTTCTTTCTCGAAAACTACGTCACTTCAGAGGGAGCCAATTCTCACAATCTTTTATACTATCAACCTCTCCCCATTACTCGTTACCAAGTTAGGTTTTATGGTAATAATTATTTTGGAGTAATTACCAATAGTGTGCCTTTAAGGCCGACCGGTATAAATGCGGGGTCACGAAACCCCCCGACTTTTCAATGACAACAACTGTTTATTTATTTTTATGTTATTTTTATTGTGTCATCTCTTGTTTTGTTTTATTTGTAATTTTTAGGTGGAGAAAAAGAAGCAGGAGGAAAAGATGAGGCGAGACCAGCTGAACGACAACTACCTAGATCTGGTCGAGAAACAGAGACTGTACTTCAAGACTGTCCGAGACTTCAAAGAGGTAGGCTTTCTCAATATTTCTTGTTCGGTGGGGTTGCCAGTCAGAAAGTTTTAAAGGCACTGGACACTATTGGTAATTACTCAAAATAATTGTTAGCATAAAAATTGACTTGGAAACGAGCAATGGGGAGAGGTTGATAGTATAAAAAGGTGTGAGAATTGGCTCCCTCTGAAATGACGTAGTTTTTGAGAAAGAAGTAATTTTCCACAAATTTGTTTTTTGAGACCTTAGATTTAGAATTTGAGGTCGCGAACTCAAGCATCCGAATGCTCGCAACTTAGTTGGAGAAGGGTGTTTTTTCTTTCATTATTATCATGCAACTTCGATGAACAATTGAGCTCAAATTTTCACAGGTTTGTTATTTGATGCATATGTTGAGATATACCAACTGAGGAGACTGGTCTTAGACAATTACCAATAGTGTCCACTGTCTTTAATAATGTGTCTTTTATAGTTTAGGATTCTTAACACAGAGTCCCTTGTACTGTTTTCAATGAAGACAAACCGTTACGAATGTATTTTTTCTTTCTTTTTTTCCTCAGGAGTGCCGCAAGAACGAAATCCTTCTCTCCAAGCTCTCTAAATAGTTTACTGCCAAAATTTTTATATCAGCATATATAAAAAATCAAGATAAGTAATAGTAATACCAAAATTTTTACTAAAATAACTTTGATAATCTAACAATCATGTTGTTTTTGTTTAAGAAATTGTTATAAATGTACAAATATTAGTACATATGAGTGCACTGTCGTAAAATATACTCACAGCGTGAAATCTGGACTTTTTAATATCATGAGGCGAAATGGAAAAGCCAGATCTCACTGAATGTTTATGATTACACTCTGCGACTTTGCATGAACAAAATGCATTCAATATTAGTTTTATGTATCTCACACACACAGATCTGCTTGTCCTTTGAGATTTGTTACAATACCCCACACCATCCCCAAACGAAAACCCAAACAAACAACACAAAAACTCATCCACCCCACACTCTGTAATTTCTGAAAACCTTTTAAACAATGTAGACGACTCCAAATAGTCACCAACCTGGTCTGCTCTGACACAAATATTATATTTTGAAGCCTCGCAGCAGTATACATTATACGCAGCATCCAATAATTATTCATATTGGTCGGGCACCTCACATCATTATATATATTGGGTGGGCACCTGTCCAATATTAAATTTTGGGTCGCATCAATAAATACATATGTGAAGCATCCAATAACTCATCATATTGGGTGGGCAAAATAACAGATGACACATGACCTGTGGTCCACCAATCAATTGTCAAGGATCTGTGTGTGCGGTATATAAGTTCTTATGCATGTAGTTATGTTTATTCCTTTTTCTTGTGAGGGCAAAGATCCTTGATAAGGAAATTACAGATTTGTACTAGGACATTTTAAAGGGCACAAAAGCAATGAAAAGCAGGGCATGTAGGCAATCAATTTTCTCTGTAAAGTTTCAGGCCTATTATTATTTGTAACTTTATCTGTACCTAGCACGAACATATTCTTCCTGCTAAAATCCGATGTGGGTTTTTTTTTCCTCCAAAACTGATTCAGAAATTGGAAATTGACTTTTATCTGAAATAAGATTTGTTCCAAGTCTACCTGGTTGCTGGTAAAAAAATAAAAGTTATGCTCTTTGATCTACTTCTCTAGCACTGAGGATACTGAAAAAAAACTCCTAGGAATCCTATAACTGCAGGGATTGACAAAAGGTGGAAATGCCATCATTGCAATGTACCCTCCGATCCTGAATGTTGTATCCCAGTTTCAGATTTTTTTTCTTCTAACAACTCTAAAGCCTGGTTCATACTTCCTGCTAATGTGAATGCGAAGTGAATTTGATGTGAATTTGATGTCACAACCCTCCTTTCGCAGCGATATTCGCAAGTGAGTTGAGCGCAAATCAACCCAGTGCGACTTTCGTTGTGAATTTGTGTCGTCAACCTCCGTTTCGCATTCGCAGGAAGTATGAACCGGGCTTTACCCATGTATTATTAAGTAGCCTGCACTAAAAGGTATATAAAACCCTATACATGTCTTAAATTCAGCTCAGCCCTTGTACTCAAAACAATTGTCCTACTTTTTTCCCAAGGGCCAAGGATTATGCCTGCTCATAGAGTTATATATAAGAACTAGAGGGTGCACTGGCCTGTATATGCGACCCGGGATGTGCGCAGGCGGCCATTTTCTAAGTTGACAAAACAGGCATCGCACAGCGTGTGTTTGTGCAGCCATTTTGTAAGTTGACAAAACAGCAACGCGTAGGGTTCAATAAACACAAACTCCAACGTGCGTTTCATACTCAACGGGCGTACAGAATGGCGCGTGCGTGTCTCCTTGCGGTCCCGTCGCGTTTGTACAAGACGCATCACCAGTGCGCCCTCTAGTTCTTATATATAACTCTATGTGCCTGCTACAGACAAAGACAGGTGACCATTCTACCTCCCACCCTCCAAAATCCATTAGCTTGCTTTCACAGAGTTTGATGGACTCAGCACTGTATAGCTCAATCAACATCCAGCCAATGTGGGGGTTTTTTTTGCACACTTGATTTCACTGGTGCCACACTTTTCCGTTTGCTAAGCAAGTTAATGTTGGTTTTGGTTTTGATTTTTACTCAAGGATTTTGGTGGATGTCAGAAGAGTCTGAAACACGCTTCCAAAGGAGCTGGAGTTAAAAACTATTTTTCTTTAATGAGTATTAAAAAATATAACTATTTACTTGAACAGTTAAAATGTCAAAACTAATAAAAACAAATCAATATACACTTTATGTCATTTGACAAGTTGTTTTATATAAAGTAATCGTACAAACATTTAATGAACTTTTGGTTAAAGAAGAGGAGCTCAATTAAACTGCTTTACCAACTTCTTACCTTTGATTTTTGTTGATCAAGTTATGTATGCAAAAATGGACAATTGCAACTAGTTACATTTGCGCATGTTATTATTTATGCAAGTGATTTGAATGAGAGTCAAAGCTTAAAATTTAAAGGAACACGTTGCCTTGGATCGGACGAGTTGGTCTATAAAAGCGTTTGTAACCGTTTTTTATAAAATGCATATGCATAGACAGATCTTTTAAAAGTAGAGTATTTTACTGTGCGAACTAACACGGTCGGCCATTTATGGGAGTCAAAAATTTGACTCCCATAAATGGCCGACCGTGTTAGTCGACGAGGTAATAGGAAAACCGTGCAATTTAGAGGCATGTTATTGTGGATCGTTGTATTCTACTTTTACAACATCTTTCTACCCATAACAAAGGCTTTTCAAAGACCAACTCGTCCGATCCAAGGCAACGTGTTCCTTTAAAAGCATAATTTGTTTCTGTGAAAGTTTGATGTAGCAGCCCTTTAAAGGGTCTATGAAACTTTTGTAGGACCAAAACCACACTGTCCACAGATTTACACTAAACTTACACAGTTTGAAGATAATGATAGTAGAAAGCTTCTCTGAAAATATTACGTGCTCAGAGGTGCTGTAGTTTTGGAGAATGAGTAAAACAATGTCATGAAAATAATTTTCGTCTCATGAGACGAAAATTATTTTAATCATTTACAAACGTATTTTCATGACATTGTTTTACTCATTTCTCAAAAACTACAGCACCTCAGTAAGTAAAAATTTGAAGGGAAGCTTTCCACTATCATTATCTTCAAACCCTGTAAGTTTAATGTAAATCTATGGACATTTTGAAAAAGTACCCAAATCCTTTAAAGCATCTGTGAATGGTTCATTGGTGGATCTAAAAAAAAAAAAAAAAAGAGGGGGGGGGGGGGAATTATTCCAATGCCTAATTTAATAATTCCCGTCAACACGAACACCCCTTCCATCACATAAATCACTGGAGCCCCCCCCCCCCCCCCCCACCCCGCCACCCCTGTTGTATTAGGGATAACAACAATTTAAAACTTATATAATTATCTAATTCAGACTTCAAAAATTCTTCATTTATACAAATAATCATTCTGAATTGAATCGTTGTTTTTGTGTGTGTAATTTTATAAATATGTATGTTTTTTGTTGGAGGGGCCTGGGCGGAGGGCACGTCGCTTTTGCCTTACCTTTTGCCTTACCCTGGACGGCCCCCTGCCAACAAAGAATAATTATGTCCAAAGATTTAAAATTAAACATTAAATTAATATAACTTAACAGGTCCTATAGTGCGCTCCCCGCTAGAGCATACGAGCATACATATTGATTTGAGGCATTGCAAGGTGATGTATCAATATATATTTGGTTTGCGGTATAACGCCATCATAATATAGTAGTAGTCCTAGCCAATTGTATATACCTTCCGCCTAGGTGGTGGTTAAAGAGCAGGACAGTTCCTTTCAGAACTGATAAGTCTCCCGAATAATCAGATAAAACTACTCCGCGGTAGTAAGTACGGAGAATATAGAAAGACAGTTCTTTAAAGAACAAACTCAACCTGGCAAGTAGATACACACATGGTGTGAGCACAAACCAAATATATATTGATACCTCACCTCAAATCATATGTACTAACGATCCTTCTGAATTCAATTGAAATTAAATTTATTCGGCTATAAATACAGCAAGAACATGGCAAAAATAAATACACAACATCAATAGGTTGAATAATGGCATAAAGCTGGTCCCAGAAGAGACTTAATCATGGGTTTACCCAAAAGGTTAAAATGTCAAAATGTCAACATCATTCTTTCTAGAATGTGGATCAGGGGGAAACTAATGAAGACTATGGGGTCCAATTTCATTAAGCTGTTGAACAGAAAATACTGCACATTTCTATGCTAAGCCAAAAATGGGTAGGGCACCGGTCACAACAATATAAACTTTAGGGACTTTTAGCTGGTAACCAGTTTCTAAAAAGCAATATTTGTCTGTGCTTAGCATTTTGTGTGTGCTTACAGTGAAGTTTTGCCTAGTTCATAATTATTGTCTTCCTTTTAACCAACTAATGCGAGTAGATTGGTAAGGAGCTTTGGAAGTGCCATGAAACTTTCGCTCGTGTGACAAAGTGCCAATGACAAAGCTCTGTTACAAAAATTCTGAACTTACTTGTTGATATTCTTTTTTCCCAAGTTTTGTTACAAGAATATAATTTCAGACAGAAGTTAAGATCTAGCAGAACGCTACTTCGAACCATCCGAACTCTGGACAAAGATTATCTTCATACAGCATAATTTCACAACATGGTTAAAGTTGTGATTGAGGGACAAAGATTGCTCGGTGTTCAAAGTTTGCACCCGAGCTATCCTGCGCAAATTGCAAAATCACGTAAGAAGATCATGCAGTGAAGGAAACAAAGTTTGCTACGTCACCACGCGCGAATTTCAAAAAGTGGCCTTGCGGGCAAGTGCAATGTTTACTCAAATTTGACTTTTGTTTTTGTGGAGAATTCGGAACCGTCCTCAAGCTATTACTTTGTTTAAAAAATCAAAGAGTTCTTTTAGACCCATGGGATCGGATTGGGATGAAAAGGTATAACATTTATCCCAAACGTATTTTTAAAGTACAGTATTTTGAGGGATATGACTGCGTGATGGACTTCCAAGTTTTTATTTGATTTTTGTCTCCATACTTTTTTACCGATGTGGAATTTCATTTCATGATATTTAGGCCCCAAGCAAACGAAATAGTGCAGGACTGGAGGAAAATAATTTTCAAGTACGTAGAATTTAGCTAGATCATTTGCACATTGAAAATGGTATGTCGGTTTTCTTGCTGCAATTCGTTGTTTACTTTTGAAAAACTCCGGTAATTAAAAACTGTTTAGGTTGCAAGTAGAAACATTGACATACGAACCTTTTATAGGCGCTTAGGGCGCCCCGCAAAAATACAAAATGGTGCTTTTTCACTGTTCAAAAAAATGCTCTAAAAGGTCACAACAGCTACATGGCTGTTGACACATTCGATGCATGCATACAAGTGCAAAATTGAAGAGTACATTCTTTAATTTTGCATTATTTGTTTTATCATGCCCAAATCGCAGATTCCAATGTCCCTATATGGCCTAAACGTTATTACAAACAAGCACTTATATACTTTATTTTACAGAACATTTTCAACCGGTAATTAAATTTAGCAAATGTTATAATAGTGGTACCGGTTGTAATGTCAACTAATGCTTGGACAACCCAGAAAATTTATTAAATTTATTGAAATCATTTAAATATTATTCTTTGTTTTTGTGAGACCAACTCGATAAAAACTTAATTGATATCAGGTTAGTTCTATTTCTACCTCCATGGTTCAATCTTTACTATCGATAATCGCCTCCAATAGCTTCATTGTGCTGTTATTGATTACTAATGTTGTTCTTCTCTCGCCCTCCCAACTAAAAATAGAAATGCCTTCAAGATTCTGAGATTAAAGTTCACAGTCAAGCGCTCAATTCGTCAAATATCATTCATTCTCACCGCTTCTGGGAACTGGAGACATTCGGTAATTGTCAAAGACCAGTCTTCTCACAGGCTTTGTGTATCCCATAAATGCATAAAATAACAACCCTGTGAAAATTTGAACTCAATTCGTCATTGAAGTTGCAAGAGAATAATGAAAGAAAAAACAGCGTTGTTGCATAAATTTGTGTGCTTTCAGATGACCAAAAAATGTTTAAAGTCTCCGAAATTACATCTTGTTTTATACTATCAGCTCTCCATTGCTTGTTACCAATAAGTTTTTGTGCTAACAATTAGTAAATATCAATAGTGTCCAGTTCCTTTAAGTAACACATCTGAATGGGATTGATAATGGGAGTGGAAAGCCCAAACATCGAGCTTTATTGTGCCAGACAAAAAAACAACAACAACAATACATCTAAACGATGAATTTAAAATGGATTGATTTTTGTACCGCTCCATCAAGGCCGACCGATCCAGCTAACAGATGGGGCGCCGGGTTTGATTTCGAAACTATTGTAACTGCGGTTTTCATTATCACACCCTTTTCAAACCCTTACTACCTTCTATGACCACCACTGCAACGCATAATAGGCTTGCTGCAAAAAATTCCCCACGTGTAGTGATTCAAATGGCGCATATGCTTATAAAAAGACATTAATGATCGATCATCAACACAATATTATTCAGAAAATCTAGCTCTTTTTTTTTAAACATCAATGAGGGTCAACCTTTCCATCCCAAAACAGTTTTGAACACAGACTCACTGACGGCATGGTACCATTGCATGTGTATACATGTACCCCTATTAAAAAAAGGCTGTTGCAGTTCATTGATGATCACCAGTGCGTGCAGCTTCCCATTGTTAACCAGAATTGCCACTGGCAGAACGCGATATTGTGTTAAAAGGAAAACGTTCATGACGTGCCAATATGCAGGGGGGTGGAAAATAAACAAGCTATACGGTAGTGAATGGCACTAGATCGTCACACACAACATTGAATGATTGAAAGTCGAATTGTAATTTTCTTCCTCAATGGTCGAAGTAATGGAAAATGGACGGCCCTTACCCATCGCAGCCGCATTTAACACAGGTAAATACATGGGTATATCTGTAACCAGACATATAGATCAAGGGCAGTGAGGAAAGATTGACACGGTAGAAGTTTCCTCCACGGTTGATCATGGAGGTAGGTTGTTTGTATATCTATCCTTCCTCAATTGCTTTTACTCTGTGATTTTGTAGCCATGCCGGTAGGGCCTACTATGCTACCAGGCATAGGCCTAGCCTATCCAATCATGGAGGAAGAACCAATGAACAAGTTGTACAAGTTTACATGACGGGCGGCACATACTAGACTGGATAACAAGACATGAGTTTAATGTAATTATAATGATATTTTGGTTGATGTTATTACCTCCATGATGTAATTATTGTATAGGCATCCAGTCTTTGTTACGATAATGTCTTAGTTGTCCGAGTGCACATAGTCAACGCACGGTGTCCTTCCGTCTGTCTGTCTGTCTGTCTGTCTGTCTGTCTGTCTCTCTCTCTCTGTCTGTCTGTCTGTCTGTCTGTCTGTCTGTCTGTCTGTCTGTCTGTCTGTCTGTCTGTCTGTCGGTCGGACGGAACGGTCTGACGGACTCCATATTAATGTAGACTCGGTACATGTGTATATCGTCCTATATGGACTCCTTGTACGGGCAGTTGGGGAAAGAGTTTGGTGCAAGCCAGTGGGCGTCAAAATGTCTTCTTGAAGGATGGGGGACATTGTTAGTCATAACATTTACGGCGTGGGGTCCGGGGCCCGCTTTAGGGCCCGGGGAAAAGTTTAGGCCGTATATGCTCTCTTGTACAATCTAGGGAGTCTGAGGGCTGAAGTGCCCCCCTCTCAGATGTTGGAATTTAATGGGCATTTCAAACTATGATGCACCTGTTTTTGCTAACATTTTTTGTGTACCTTAAAAAAAAATAGCTTCGTATCCATATTATTTCTGAATATAATGCTCAGACGGCGTTTCTTCCCAATCATCACCAGCATCGTCAAGGGTGGATCAAGACAAGAAATTTTAGGGGGGGGGGCGTTGTTGGTTGGGGCAAATTTATTAAAGATGTAGCATGTTATAAAGCGGAACGCGACGCCTTTTACGGCCATGAGTCCGGGAAAAATTTGCATTCTAGATGCTCTGTGGTGCAATCTTAGGCCAATAAGAGGCAAAACTAATGGAACAGAACATAAGCCTTTAAAATGTTGAAGCAGTAGAACCTTTTGAGTTAACAGGATCTTCAGGTGCGAATCTATGATCCAAGTTTTAGGGGGCAAATCTGTCAAAGAGTGAGCATGCGAGTGTGAAACCTTTACGGCATATCTGTGGTGCAATCTTGGACCAATTCTGACGGGGGACATTGATGTATATAGTGACCCCCATCCTTTAAAAAGTTGTGTCATCCTTTGCCCCTAGGATTAATGCCCATGGCGGGACGCAGGGTTGGGTCATACACAGTGCAAAACTGTGGCTTCATGATAAAGGTGGTCGAAAAGATGAGAACATTTGATATTGTGTCCCCCACCCTCCAAAAGATGGGGGGGGGGGGACACATGTCCCCCAGTCGTCGTCCCCCTGATTGACGCCCATGTTTGCGACCAAGACTCTTGCCAGTAATGGTGCGTTCGTTTAGCTTCCCTGGGTCGACCCCGGTCTGCCCCAGTACGTTCGAATAGCTTTGACGGGGCTCACCCAGTCACCCGGGTCGGCCCCAGTGCCCTGCTTGTGGAGTGGGCCACTTGGGGTGACCTGGGGTGCATGCCGTCACCACGAGGGGGCGAGTGTGATCGTTCGATTAGCTCTTGTCAGGGGCTAACCCGAGTGAGCACTACGGGGTCGTCCCAGGGAAGGTAAACGAATGCACCCAGTGATCTTGGTGATCATAACAATAAATATGGTGTCACGTATTTATACGCCGTGAAAGTCGTTTTAAACGGTTTTTTAAACGGTTGACATGTGTGTTGGTTACTCTGCTTAGGTCAAGTTGAGCTTTGGCAATGGTGCTATAAAAACACCAAAACTACATTCGGCCATCTTTGTTTCCATACCTCGACCATGGCTCAACCCACTGGTCTCTAAGGTACTGTCAGTGGAACCATGGTGGAACCCACTAGGGAGGCTTTGGGGAGTTGTATAAGTCTGGTTCCACAATGTTATAAGAAAAATGGAGACAGGAAACCACGAGAAAGTCTGCCATACCGATAAAGGCAAATTGGTGTTTAGGGTACACGTTTTTATTTACCAACTTTTTGAAGCCCAATAACAAAGGGTGTGGCAAAAACTGCTCATGGAACACCTGCACAATTAAATCTTACATAATCTAATAACTTGTTGTTTACTGTTTATCTGCAGAGCACGCCAGTAGAACTAGATACAGTGGAGTATATAATAGTCGTCACGTACAGAAAACTGCAGAACTTCCTGTCCGATCTTTGCCACAATGTCGCCGCTCTGACGTCATTACTCCATTCTTTGTCCAAAGACCACTCGCGCAGAGGGATCTTCCAATTTCGGCCGCGTCTGAAGCTGTTAATGTCTCTTCTCATACTAGAGACGCTGATATTTTTACTCTATGTGATATTAACTGGCGAGGTCAATGGTATATTAGCCCGAGAGCAGTCCCCTGTTACAGTTCGTGATATGACGAAACTGAGTAAGGCAGAGCACCGCCATCGCTATGTTGAACACCTTCTAAGATATGGTAAACCCCCGGTTATTAAAAAAGCAGAACTTGTAACAAAACATATTGTATATGAACCACCACGAACTGAACCACCACGAACTGAACCACTAATTATTGGAGAAGGTGAGCATGTTCATCCTCATGATTTCAACCTCGTACTGGACGAGCCATCGATTTGTTATGACGAACTGGGCTCCCCACTGGATGTTTTCTTGGTCGTTCTCGTAACCACAACGCACGAGAACGCGGCCAAGAGGCAAGCGATTCGGGAGACCTGGGGAAGTCCGAAAGAGGTCCTTGGGAAAAACATCATCACGCTGTTCTTGCTTGCGTCGACAAGAGCAAACTACTTACAAGCAAGAGTGGAGGAGGAAAGCAAAACCCATCACGATATCATCCAGGAAGATTTTAAAGATAGCTACAAAAACTTGACTCTGAAGACAGTCATGGCGTTGAAGTGGACAACCACGCACTGCTCTCACGCGTCATACGTCATGAAAACGGACGATGACATGTACGTGGTGTACCACAACTTAGTCAAGTATCTTGCCCTCGATACCACACGAACTTCGCGGCTTGCGTTTGGGTTCGTTATAAACGGGAGTCCAATAAGGGACCCAAGTAGTAAATGGTACATGCCGAGAAGTGTGTACAGTGCGAACAGTTACCCGCCATTTATGTCTGGAACGGGGTACGTTTTATCACGAGATGTTGCGATATCAGTGTACAAACAATCACTGGACACCAAGTTTTTGTACCTCGAAGACGTCTTTGTCGCAATATGTCTTTCAAAATTGCATATACGTCCTATTCACAACTCGAATTTTAATAATTGGCGAACGGATTTTTATACTTCGTCTTGCCGGTTTCACAATTTGGTGACAACCCATATGGTTCTACCAGCGGAAATGTACTCACTGTGGAATACTCACCAACGATTACGTCGGTCTGGTGAGAGGTGCCAATGGTAAACAAGTTTTATTGTATGACCATTTTGATATCAACCATTGTGCCTTTTGAATGATGCCAGCCAGCAATAATAAGCTATGACTGTATGCCTACACAGTACGACAACAATGATGTACATTTCCTGGTAATGTAGTTATGTTTGTGCACCATACCATACACAATACAAGTTGGATTCCCAAAAAGTTTCAATGTATGTCTGATGAGCTGTGTATTGAGATTGAGAGAGTTCATGAGTTGAGCAGCTTCCCCCTTCTGCATGCAGTGCACATAGGGTGCCAGACTAGTCTGCACACTGAGTTGTGCTACATTTGGACCAAAAATTGCGTCCCAGCATTAATATGACCAAAGAAAAATGGTCTCACGACTCTCCCAATACACAGCTCTGGAAAAGGTCACCCGCAGAGCGAGTTGAGTTTTAATAGCAGTAATTCATGGATACATGTATAGTTACCTGCCATTTTGAAGGTTAACCCTTTCCATATTCATAACCCATGTGACCTGAGTCATCAATGATACTCAGTTATTGGGTGCGTTCGTTTAGCTTCCCTGGGTCAACCCCGGTGTGTGGCCGTTTTTTTCCCCAGGACGAACGTGTGCAGATAATTACCCACATTCGTCCCGGAAAAAAAAAACCGCCACAAACCGGGGTCGACCCAGGGAAGCTAAACGAACGCACCCACTGTAAGTCTCCCCATAGGGCCTACAGTAATTAATTTCAGAACACGCACGCGCGTGACGCTTCTGCAGGGACTTAAGGCACTGGGCACTATTGGTAGTTTTCTCAAATAATTGTTAACATAAGATAGTTCTTGGTAAAATGTAACGAGTAATGGGGGAGAGCTTATAAAACATTGTGGGAAACGGCTCCCTCTAAAGTAGTAACCATAGTTTTTGAGGAAGAAATAATTTCTCACTAAAATATTTGAATTGGATCGAGACCTCAGCTGTGGTTTCGAGTTCTGAACATCTGAAAGGACACAACTTGTGCGAGAAGGGTGTTTTTTCCTCCATTGTTCTCTCGCAACTTCGACGACCAATTGAGTCAAAATTTTCACAGGTTTATAATTGTATGCATATTATGTTGAGGTACACCATGGAGGAATAAACTAGTGTTTATTCCTCCATGGGTACACCAAGTCACGGGAAGACTGGTCTTTGACAATTAGGCGATGTACAGTGCCTTTATAACAAAAGCGGCAAGCTACAATTATTTTGCGCATGCAATTTGTAACGAGTCCTCAATTGCTGGATTTTGTTTACCTTAAGTTGTTTTATTTTATTTATGTAATTAGTTTTAAAATGTATATTATACAGTATTATAGCTGACAAAATAGTCGCAGAAAGTAATAATGTTTGGTGTAAACAAGCATCTTTAAATAACAACCCTGTACAAGTTTGTGATTATATTAAGGAAATCGAGGAAAACCACCCAAAACTTTCAGCATAAACACATCTTTAAATTTGTGTTGTAACAACCGAGACCAGCGGGTGCATTTTGTAGGTTTTCAGCTCCTTTGAACATCATCTAAAGGCAGTGGACACTATTGGTAATTACTCAAAATAATTATTAGCACAAAACCTTACTTGGTGACGAGTAATGAAACTTTCACATGTTTGTTTTATTGTATACATATTTATATAAGATTAAAACAATCGAATTGTTAAAACAAAACAATTTTTTTAACTTTGCCTTTAGTATGCGCACATAGCATTGCCATTATTAGAATCTTTTATCTGCCAAAAATGTAACGGTCACATGTCACTTCCATATAATTTCCTGGGTCCGACAATGTTATACAACTGTTATTTTACAGCCATTACGTAAAGGCAGAGGACGCTATTGGTAAATACTCAAAATAAATAATAGTATAAAAACATTGTGAGATACGGCTCCCTGAAGCAACGTAGTTTTCGAGAAAGAAGTAATTTTCCACGAATTTGATTTCGAGACCTCAGAATTAGATTATGAGGTCTCGAAATCAACATCTGAAAGCACACAACTTCGTGTGACAAGGGTATTTTTCTTTCATTATTGTTTCGCAACTTCGACGGCCAATTTGAGCAGGTTTATTATTTTATGCACATGTTGAGATACACCAGTCTTTGACGATTACCAATAGTGTCCACTGCCTTTAAACTAAAGTAAAGTACTTAAAGAAACAGTGGTTAAATTTCAGGGGTGCAATCACAAGGTTGTGGGTTCGAATCTCCCAGTCTATGACTATGAATAAGTAATGTCGCCTGGACTTAACTCAAAATTTCTTGATTTGTGCAATTCATAATCATAAAGACGTTAAACCAATGTTTGTACGACTGGCTGTTGCCAGTGTTTATACCCCCTTGTGTTTGCCGAGTTCTCTTGACGGGAGATAATCTAAACAAACAAACAAACAAACAAACAGACAAAAACACATCCTCATTGAAAAGCGCTAGTGGAAAATTGCATCCCGAAAGTTCAAATACTAAAATACCACAATCACCAAACCTCGAACTTAGTCCATTGTCACACTGCCTTATGCTTTACCTCGTTAATATGAATTTGCTATGCAAAAAGCAACTTCATGACATGGTAGCCTACAGACGAGCCTCAAAGGGCTAAATGTACACGTAGACGGTGTTTGTGTGGCATTGTTCTGGAACATAAACCATCATGCTTTCAGTAATGGCCGCCCTTGGGTGATGTTTACTACAAAGCAATTGGGACATAATACAAACAATTCTCTGAATATGGAGTATGTTTGCGGTTCACTGTCTGGACTCAATTTTAAAAGCTGTTATGTTAAGCAGAAAATACTGCTTGACAAATTCTTTGCTAAGCTAATTTTGAGTGGGGCACAAGTCAGTGACAAGTGTGACTGGTAACCTGTATGTGAAAAGCAATAATTTATGCTCAGCTAGTTTGTTCGGCTTACAGGCTTTATGAAATTGGGCCCTGGTTATAGAACTTAACGATAATGACAACTCCATGCACACTAACATGTATTTAAAGACACTTTACACTATTGGTAATTATCAGACACCAGTCTTTTGACTAGGTGTATTTCAACATTATGCATATAACAAACCTGTGAAAATTTGAGCTCAATTGCATGGTCGTCGAAGCTGCGAGAGACTAATGGAAGAAAAACCCGTCCTTGTCGCACAAGTTGTGTGCTTTCAGATGCTTGATTTCGAGACCTCAAAATCTAATTCTGAGGTCCCAAAATCAAATTCAAATACTTTAATGACAAGTTACTTCTTTCGCAAAAACCATGTTACTTTAGAGGGAGCCGTTTCCCACAGTTTTTTTATTTTTTATTATTACTATCAACAGCTCCATTGATTGTTAAAAAGTCAATTGGGAGCGATTACCGATAGTGTCCACTGTCTTTAACTGTCCATCACGGACTACATGTACATGTATACGCTATTTGACTGAAATCGTTCGCGAAATAAAAGATTTGAAAAAAATTTTAGCGGCTGGTGAGGGACGAATTAACCACTCCCATATCTTCCTTATTTTATTCATTTCCCCCCCCCCCCCGCTGTATTCATAAAGATGCCAAGTAGTTGTAGTATAAGCTCAAAAAATAAACAAGAAATAGACATTATAAATTAAAATAAGTTCAAAGAGATGTAAGATGTAAATGCAAATAAACACATTGTTTCTGTATGAGACATGCGTAATCTTTTGTATGGTGCAAATATTTCATACATGTATATAATGGCGGGAACTTATGGTATAAAACGAAGCAGATCAAGAAATAATGGTGGATACAGGCTGGGCCTCATTTCATAAAGCTGTTTACAGCAGAAAAAACTGCATTGCAAGTTTCTGTGTTAAGCAAAACTTTAGTGGGGATAACATCTTATCCTGTTTCTGTTCTGCAATACTTTTATTTGCTTAACAAATTAATTTTTGTGTTTGCATGCTCTATGCAATGTGGGCCTCCGTAGTTGTTATTGGTAATGCAGTAAACTGTGTTACTAAAGTAGTTTTTTCCTCAACTGGAACTGTTTTTGTTTTGAAAGATAACATATTATTTTCAGATATGTTAGTAGCACTTCATGCTTTCTTTCAATTTGGAAATACAGTAATTTTCAAGTTTGTGATGGATCTACACTTAATATACACAAGTGTAGATTCGTAGATCGTCGTGAAAATAAAACTTTGAAAAATAGAGTGACGCCATAGGATTAGTTTAAAGAGACAGACCACCCTGCTATACCTACCCAGCCCACCTTGATAAGAACGTGTTAAAAGGAGAGCTAGCCATACAGCCTTCCACTCCCATCAACACCGGTGCTATAATCACTGAGATAATATCCCTCGTTACGAAAACATAGCCTAGTGGCTTCAAAAACCTGCTTTAAATTAACATACAACGGTGCTAAGTAATAATTTTGTGCTGGATCTGGATAAATTACCACCCCTTTTTATCAGAGCCAAGCGCAAAGAGCTATGGGGGTGTACGGTAGGCGCAGTGTTATTTTAAACCTTATTTAGACCATATTATTAGACCGATTGCAACATCTGCCACAGCATACAACTGAGTTTGGAAAGCTATAATGGGAAAGCCATTACAAAGCAAAAACAGATCATAGTCACAGTTCGTATAATCAACAATAGAAAGGTCTACATTATTGCAGGATACCATTGCCATCTGTCCCTAATTCGTAAGGTCACATTGAACCAAACATAACAGAAGAGGGCGGTGTTGACGTCCTCTATATCAACATGGTACCATTTATCAATGCATTATATACGCTAGCAATTTGCTAGGTAAGAAAGGGGACTAGACCTGAACAAAACTACAATTTCTGGTGTGCTGCAGACCGGAATAAGTCTCTTAAATGGAGGTTTCTGCCGAAGTTCAGGAAGGTTTACAGCTTGCAGGCGACTCGGGCCACCTTCCAAACGAGGCCTACACGTATCTTGTCGAGAAGGTTTTCGAAGATGTCTTTAAACGAGCGAAAGCGAGGTCTTTCCAAGGTGGGCGGTTTCCTTACAAAAACATTCTTATTTTTATTCTATTTCTTTCTATTATTACTTTTTAGTATTACTTATTTATTAGAACTAACCCGCGTTACTCTAACACTGACCATGGTTATGGTAACAGCTATGTTAAACAAATCTTTCATAAATACCTCAGACATTTTCGCTATTCCTATTGGTGAGAGCGCGTCACGTGGGGGGTGTTTAGAGTTAAACCTTCTGACCTTTGAATTTGATAATGACCAGTGTTTTATAACCGGTTGTGAGCGGATCCTCCGCTAGTCTTGGTGCAAGACTAGTCTTGGTGCAAGACGTTTCTTGTTGCGGGCGCTGTCGGTGTGTTGGCCGCGCTATGTGTGACTGTGAAATGAAAACGAAAACGTGTTGCACCAAGACTATAAGCGCACAAACGGAACCGGAAACTGTTGGAAATAGGCGTCTCACTCAGTCATAAATGCAACACACGGAAGTCGCACATGTACATTGTACATACATGTACAGAGCTCAAGCACGTCGGAAACGGATAAGTTTTACAGAGTTTCTTACTTTATTACGCCTTTTAACCAAAAAGGAATTTATGAATATTATGGAAATAAAAGACAAAGAGTAGTGACTCGTTCTTTAACGGCCGTTTAAAACCTTGCAGGGTCTTTGCCGTGTTATAAAGGTATCACACGGCAAAGACCCTGCCTGTGTTAAACGGCCGTGAAAGAACTCGTCGCTACCCTTTTATTCCCTTAGTAATAACATGGGTCGCTGCAGCTAGCAGCTGCTGCTGCCTGCTAGGCAAGTGGCACTTGTACTCCTTTTTCGAAATGTTGAGTCTCCTTGAGGGACGCCAAATTGAAATACAGGACCCTAGTTCCAGTCAAAGAATATAGAGCTTCTATTCAGTAACATTTACCTTTCCACACACTGCAGCACAAATCAACAAATTTACCTTTCTTCTTCTTTCTTGTCCCTCTTCTTGACTATGTTTACTTTTTTTGGTGAAAATTGTAACTCAAGTTGAGCCTGTCTTTTAAAAAGCTTGGCAATGGCATCGTTAAATTGTTGTCATTATTGAGCTGTTGTGTTGAATAACTTTTTATTTTAATATAAAATGTCAACGATTTTTTTGTCTGACTTCTTTTTGGTTTACTGTGTTACTTGTTAGCCCCCGCCCCCCTCAACATGCTTAATATAGTTAGTATTAGTAATAATACACAATTGTTGTTAATTTGCTCAGTAGCTGTTTGTTAACATTTAAAAAAAAACTATTTGCTAAGTTTACACAAATTCAGACTGCAAGTGCAAGTTCAATAGTCATATAATCAAGACCTAAAGACAAGATAAAAAGGCAGAGTAAAAAAAAATTTGGGGTCCACCTGAATTTTATTAATTTTTTTACCAATTCCAAATAAGATTTAAGTGGTGAGATATCTGCTCGGATCTCACCCATGTGATTTGCCTGTGTCCCTCCCCCCAGTGCTCGGGGAAAAGTACTCGGTTTAAAGTGCTTACCGTTACACATATTGGTGTGTATGGGTAAAGACAAATTCTTTGTCCCCTATGCAAAGTTAACATCTATTCAAAAGGAAGAAAGTCAAGTGCTTTTAATTTTTTATTTTTACTGTCCACTCAGGCTTATTTATGTTTAAATTTGTTTCTTTGTTTTTAAACTGGCCTGGGTTTCGCTTAATCATTGAGGAATTTTTGAAAGAATTTCAATACTTTTTTGTACAGTTTACCAGTCAAAGTCCCAACTCTACTAAAGAATATTTAATTTCCAAATGATCATTTTAAAACTTACCATAAAAATATTGTATGTTCTTGAACAGATGATGAAATCCTGAAATCGTTGGATGCTGCAGTCTTAAAACAAGCCTATGGTGCTCTCTCTACATTAGCACTAGAGGGCGCCAAACATGATGCCAACTCATCAAGTATTAGGTTTGTAATTGCCAAAGACCAGTCTTCTCACTTGGTGTATCTCAACATGTGCACAAAATAACAAACCTGTGAAATTTTGAACTCTTGGTCATCGAAGTTGCACGATGGAAGAAAAAACACCCTTGTCACACGAAGTTGTGTGCTTTCAGATGCTTGATTTCGAGACCTCACGCGTGAGGTCTCAAAATCAATTAAAATATTTTACTGAGAAATTACTTCTTTCTCAAAAACTACATTACTGCAGAGGGAGCTGTTGCTCACAATGTTTTATACCATCAATAGCTATCCATTGCTCCTTACCAAACAAGTTTTTATGCTAACAATTGTTTTGAGTAATTAAATAGTGTCCAGTGCCTTTAAAGCCATTATACACTTTCGGTAAACAGTATTGTCCAAGTCCCACACTTTGTGTATCACAACTTATATATAAAATAACAATCCTGTGGAAATTTAGGCTCAATCGGACATCGGAGTCGGGAGAAAATAACGGGAAAACCCACTCCTGTTTTCGCGCGTTTCGCCGTGTCATGACATGTGTTTATAACAACTCCGTAATTCTCGTTAACGAGAATTTATATTGTTTTACCGTTTTCTCAAAAAGTAAAGCATTTCATGGACTAATATTTCAAGAGAAGTCTTTCATTATTACCTTCTGTAAACCCTGTAAATTATTTGTAAATCTGTGAACTTTTTTTTTTTTCTGTACCGAAAGGGTCCAATGGCTTTAAAGACACTGTTAAGTTAATTCCACCCCTGATGGAATTTGTTGCATCCTTGTCGTTCTTTTCAGCACACTGCTAGAAGACTGTAAATGGAATACCGATAGAACAAACAGCTTCATCAACGTCTTCCTGGACCAGAAGGAGGAGGTTCGAGTCCTCCTTGGGAACATCAGGCAGTCTCATCCACACATTGTGGATGTTGACTGGAGACTAGACTACTATATGAAGGTACAGTACGGGGGGAGAATTTCACAAAGAGTTAAGACTAGTCTAATCTTGAGTTAGATCCTAAACTTTTTAGTATCTCCTAAGACTAGTCCTTACTCTTTGTAAAATCGACCCCAGGTCACCTTCAGTGATTGTCAAAGACCAGTTTTGTCACTGTAGTGTACAACCCTACATGCATAAAATTAAAAAAATGTGAAAATTTTGACTCAATTGGCAATCGAAGTTGCAAGAGAATATGAAAACATCCTTGTTGCACAAATTGTGTGTGCTTTCAGATGCCTAAAAAAGGCTTCAGGAGGAAGCCCAAGCAATCAGGTAGGGATAGAAAACCCAATCCACATGCAAGGCTCCGCTCTGAGGTAGGATTCAAACCGGGGTCCACTGGCATAGCTTTCTTTTATAGTCAGTCCAGCTCCTACATTATGTCATTAGCTGTTTGCTTTAGGATTGCCAGTTTATACATATGATATTTCTCTCAAAGCAACCCAGTCTGTTTTTTGTAAATGTTGTCTTGTTACCTGTTTGTCTTGTCTCCTTGTTTGTAGTTTGTCTGTCTAGGCTGTCTTCTACAAGCCTTGGTTGAATCTGACAGCCTCATACTCTCTTTAATTCGGTTTACAGAGATTAACTATTTTGTTTTTCCCCCATCCTCCGTGCTCGTTATTTTGCTAATCTATGTAATATTTCGAATGCGTTATATCTTGAGAAGAGTAGTATGAGATAAATGTCGACTTGAATTGAATTGAATTAAACTAACCAGCCGGAAGACTTGTAAAGAATTTAGACTAGTTCTCGGAAGTGGAACACTCTGGCCTGTCAAACTCTATCATCTTTTAAAACCATTTTTCTCTTCTCCAACAGAGCAATCATGTTGACAAGATCAACGAGGCTTCTTACCTCATCACACTGAAGACGGAAGAAGGGCTTCAGAATGCCACAAAGGACGTCCAGTTCTCATGTTCCTTGGAGCAACTCCAGGTAAGTCCCTCTCACAAATAACACAACTTGCAGCAATCTTGATGACCTCGCATATTCAAATCAATGTAACCATATTGAGGCCGTCGTATCGATACCTCTCGTCACTAACCCCTGGAAGGGATGTACTGAGAAACAACGCTGATTGGCTCATGCAATAGCTTATGCATTAGATGTAAAGTGCACACGCTCGAAGTATTGAGATATTTGTATGTTGATCACGCCCTCATTTTGTATAGCAGGAACACGTTTAAAAAAAAGTAAGTCAAAAACATTCTTCAAGACGAAAGACATGCGAGCCCATAAAAGATTGATTACAGGCGCTAATTAAAATGTCCTAGATTCTAGCACATTTTAAGTTCAAATTCCAGGGGTTACGATCGAGCAAGGCGTGCTGGTAAAAAATGGTGCGGCGAGATCGATCACCCCTGGGAACGAGGTTGAATTGAGGCTGAATGGTGAAATAGCCTGGTGCCTTTTAATGGAAGTGGGTAATCCTAAACTTTCCACAAAGGGAACCTGTCATCAAATAATAGGCAGGATTATAAAATGTGAACTCCTTATCCCAAACTGTGTAATCATCTTTCACTGTCGTTTTGAGTGATGAAAAGTTATGCCAACCTCAGTTGTTATCAAAATTCAGTTATTTTAAAACAAATAAGTTTTAACAAAGAAAAAAGAATAAATACCCTGCTTGCCAAGTTCAACAATTTCATTCCTGAAATCTACTAATATTGGAGAACTATGATCTAAGATATCTGGTTCATTTGAGACATTACTTTGTACTTCAGTGTATGGATTATATTATGAAGCCATTTAATGTTTAAACATCAAAATTTTGGGTGGGTGGGTAAAATTTTTTTTTTTGGTCACATTGACTTTTCTGAATGGCCCCTTACTCTACTAGCGGATTTTTTAAAACAAATATTAGGAGAGTGAATAGTATTAGTTAAAGACAGTGGACACTATTGGTAATTGTCAAAGACCAGTCTTCTCACTTGGTGTATCTCAACATATGCATAAAGTAACAAACCTGTGAAAATTTGAGCTCAATCGGTTGTAGAAGTTGCGAGATAATAATGAAAGAAAAAAGCACCCTTGTCACACGAAGTTGTGTGCTTTCTGATGCTTGATTTCGAGACTCAAGTTCTAAACTTGAGGTCTTGAAATTAAATTCGTGGAAAATTACTTCTTTCTCGAAAACTATGGCACTTCAGAGGGAGCTGTTTCTCATAACGTTTTATAATATCAACCTCTCCCCATTACTGGTCATAAAGAAAGGTTTTGTGGTGATAATTATTTTGAGTAATTACCAATAGTGTCCACTGCCTTTAAACAGAAAGCTTGACAAAAACATTTGATAGTAGTTGGTCTACGTGGAAATTATGGAACAAAATGCAACACTTCCCAGTTCAATATACTGTAGTATTGTCTGCCAGGCAATGCCCTGGAATGCTCAATTAGTCGTAGTGTGTGTGTTACCTTCCAAGGGATTTAGTTGTGTAGAAAGCGTTCTTGTAGCAGCATCACTTTTGACAATTAAACAACAACGTATAACTTTTCTTGAATAATTCATGCAGGACTTGGTTGGAAAGTTGAAAGATGCTTCGAGAAGTTTAGAGAAGGCGAGTTTGTCGTGAGTTTGACTACTGTGGGTCAAAATAGATGGACAACTTCGGACAACGAAACCAGGGATCATCCCATGGGCCCAGATGACTCCAATTTTAGTAAGATCTTTAAAACTCAACAATTTGCAGCCATTTGATGGACTAAAAGTTACAATTTGCTATAGTACTTTTGGGAATAAAGGGGTGAGCGTTATAGGAGACGCTGGCCCCCTAAGTTCTCAATTTTTTACATGAGTAGAGAGTGGACTCTTTGCAACATAACATCCAGGACGTTTGTGGAGCTTCATCAAGTCTTAAATTTAAAAAAAATTGCCACTAGACCAGTGGTCTTTTAGCTCGGAACTTTCGATGGCCCAGACTTTACTGACCCAGATCCAGCTTGCACTCAACCTAAAATATTTCTTTCTTTCTTTGCAAAAAATCTGGACAGTTCAAGCCAGGATGCAACTGTTTCCAAACTCAACTGATTAATTTTTAGTGTTAAAAAACTAAAATTGTGGGAAGACACAAAATATGAAATTTATTATTCCTGTTCTTGTAATATTTGTTTTTTTTTATATTAAAGATGTATTTTATTAAGATATAATAAAACTTAAACAAATGAATGTACGAAATTTGAAAATAATGATAAACAATTGCTAGTTTTAATTACAACATCAGTTTATTTATTACATAAGTAAACATTTTATACATTTTTTATTTAACTTGACATCAGGGCAAAATCAACCCAAATCACAAATTCTTGCAGTTTTCTCAAAGTTGTGCACAACTGAGCCTTGCTCAAGGCAGTCGCATTATTCGCTCCGAAAAGACGCCGCTGTAAACCCACCCGTATACCCTGTTCGTGGTGCGTGCGATCACACCGCATGACCCACCCGTATACACACTGTCAGATTGTACGAATACTGTTCATCGCACTCGTACCACTAACCGCATGCGGAGGCCGTCAGGCGGACAGCCTTGTCGGGTCTGTATCTTCCGGGTTTAATGTGTTGTATTGAAAAAATTCCACTAGTGGAAAAAATTGGGGGGGCTCTCGGATACGCTAGTATGCAGTTCATGAATATGTATATCGTTCGTCAGACCTATCAGACAACACAGGATGTGAGGCAAATGAATTATTCATTTTGACGTCCAATCACGCACGCCTATCATGCTCGCTGAGCGTCCGTGGTGGTGGTGTGTGATGTAGACATGTTTCATCTTTCGCGGGCATTATGGTAATGAGCTGACCGTGGGAACTCTTCGCTTATTATAGTAATGAGGTCAGTGGCTTCAACACAGACCCTACAAGGCTGTCGGCCTGACGGCCTCCGCATGCGGATAGTGTACGGGGGCACCGTGTCGTGCGATGTTACGCAGAGAATACGGGTAGGTTTTATACAACGGCGGTCTTTTTTCGGAGTGAATAATTCGACTGCCTTGAGCAAGGCTATGCACAACTCCGAATGAGGACTGTGGAATAATATGGCTTCAGAACACAACTGAGAGACAAATTAAATTTCCATTTTGAAAACGTTGATATTTTGAACTAATAATTAGTGGCAACAATGATAAATTCCCCCAAATTTCTGAGCCATTAATAACCTAAAAGATTCTGATCACAACTAAAACAAAAGACTGAAGAAACCCACAAACTTAAAGGAATTCAAATCCGATTGTTTTAAGAAAATTGAGAGATTGTTTCTTGTACAGTCGTTTTGTTATATCTCCTTCAAATTCCTTTTCACAATTGCTATTTTCAAATCTGAAACCATTCCCCCTCCCCAAAAAGATAATAATAATAATGATAATAATAGTAATAATAATAATAACATAATCAAAAGCCAAAAAGTATTGCACCTGATTCACCATGTACATCAAAAAACACATTGTATCAAAAATATTTCTGACAAAATTTCAAATGATGTGTATAATGACAAATGTATATATAAAAAAAAATACATATCATCCAATTTGAACCTTTGAAGCATGCCATGGCTGAGTTATTCAAGTTTTGGCGGGAAAATTATTGGGATGTGGATTCAAATCCTGACACTTATGTTCTTGAGCAATACAATGAATTTTAATTGCTTCTCTTCACCCAGAGGTAAATGGGTACCTGCTATGGCAGAGATCAATCAGTTCAGTTGAGCGAGAGGTTGTCTTCACCTGACGCCTTCTCGTAAGCTGTCCATGCTCCCCAGGGAGCTGAGATTGTTTAATGAATTCAATTATTGGCCTGATACACCTACTACAAGTGTCAAAATTTACATTTTTATACATCAAATTTGAACATGGCTTTATGTATGATTTACCACCATGCCAATAACTTTATTAAATTTTGAATAGTGGTAGCCTTTTACACCCCAACCAAAAATCCCAAACCAAGGTGCTAGAGTTGTACTCGCAGCATTTGTCATCTGGTCAAAACACAAAGCCTTGGGGAGCCCTTGCATCTACAACTTGCTCTCTGTTCTTGTCAGCCAATTGAAATCCTGAAGACAAAAAAATTAATACATTTTGAAATGCCTTATAGGGAAAACGCCTTATAAAGAAAGCAACTTTCCCAACTAAAGGTTTTGGTCAGTTTAAACACCAGATAACTGTGAATATCTACTTTAGCCATAGAGTATTATTTATCTTCGAACCTCCTACTGTCTGACCATTCAATATAACCAACTGTGGTTGTGAAAGATAGATTTAAGTATGCCAGCCTGCAATACATCATTTGCTGATGCATATTGTAAGATAGGACACAGTCAACCCTCTTACTGTCTGACCATCCAATATCAATCATTGTGCTTTTGAATGATAAATTGATTATGCCAGCCTGCAATATGATATCATGTGGTAAATGCATACACAGTGGACTCAACCCTCCTACTGTCTGACCATTCAGTATTATCCACTGTGGTTTTGATTGATAAACTATGACAGCCTGCAATATGACATCTCGTGGTGAACACATCTACACAGAACAACACATATTTTCGCGAACAGAAAAAATGTAATTTTTCTACACTATACCTGGCTTTTTCTGGTCGATTGGGGGTTCACTGCCACATTAATAATGACCGGTTTATCGGCATATGTGGTGAGACTCTCACGAAGAGCACCCTCAAGCTCTGTAGGGGTCGTAGCAAAGTACCCCTTCCCGCCGAACGCTTCAATTATTTTTTCATAGCGAGTATCAGGCATAAGGCCTGTGACTGGAATCCTGAGGGAAAACAAATATAAGAATGAATGATTATAACGACCGGTCTATTGTATTGATTATTGACTGTTTTACCGGTCTCTATTCGCCCCGATATGATATCATGTGATGAATACAGTACACAGTCAACCCTCCTACTGTTTGACCAATCAATATCATCCTTTGGTTAGTTCACAATACATAACCAACACTTCCAGTTGAATGGTTTCAAATGGTTGGTCGACTCACTGGAAAATGTTACCAACAGTAGATTTGAAAATGAGCAGTAGTTGAAACGGAAAGTGTTGTGACAATGAGTTGTCAGGCCTGGAGTTTCCTTCTTTGTGAGGGCAAGGCCGTTTTCATTTTGCATAGAGCACTTCTTTCATTGAAATATCGTAAAGTCTATGGGAAACTTTGAAAGGGGCACCAGGCCAAGGACAGGGCGAATGAGGCCAAGGCCTGTGAAATTCCAAACCTGGTACCTTCATTCCTTCTACTTACTCTACAGAGCGATCTTTGACCTCTACATCGTTCCATGTTTCTGCCTCGATGCCCATGCCAATCCCATTGTTATTAGCAATAACCATGAGGATAGGTAGGTTGTACCTTCAAATAAAAAGTCAAATTAACATTCAGAGACTTGTTATTATGCTATTAAAACTCTGAAAGAATGATAGATGTAGTGGCTGAGCGGATTATAGCATCATATTCAAGCTCTAGTGGTTTAGCCATTGGGGTGTGGGTTCAAATCCTGGTCATGACACTTGAGCAATTCGCTGCATTACTTAATTTCCTCATTCAGAGGTATAAATGAGTACCTAGGAGGGTAGAGGTTGATATTAAAAACCCTTCTGATCGTGGAAAGGCAGGAAAAGAATCCCAGTGAGCCAACGCGAAACCTTTATTAACTAACCCTAGCAGTGCCTTGTATTTAATGCCATGCAATCATGTAATGCAATCAAGTTCTAGTTGTTATCTACTCTGCCTTTCCTTCAAAGTTGTAAATAAAAAATCTATAAACAATGACTGCAGTCAAGGCAGACACAAGTTCAAAATAGACTTCCCAATGTGGAATTGTCACAGAGGTCGTTTTAAGGTCATTATAAATAGGGCTAAAAATTGGGGCAGGCCTGATGTAATTGAATTAGTTTTCGTACCTGCATATTGTCTCAACCTCCATCCCAGAGAATCCGAATGCGCTATCCCCTTCAACACACACAACCCTTTTCCCAGGCCATCTGTCCCTGGCAAGCAATGCCGCAGCAATTGAGAACCCCAGACCAACTCCCATCGTTCCAAATGTCCCTGCATCCAATCTGAAGAAAAATAGAGAGGGAAAAAAACAACGCATTATTTGTGTTAAAAAAAGAATAATACATCCTTTTCCTCCTTACCAACTCACACCTGTTATCTAAATGTAATTCCTTTTCCAAACAGTGGACCCTAATCTTATAATTGGATCAAGAACAAACCAGTACTGCTGCTCACTGCCCTAGGCAGATTAACTGGTCATCCAATAAGTTTAATGACCCAATTTAAACACAATCGCTCACTGAAAAGGATGTTTAGGTTCTGAGTTTTGATAGCTCGGAAGTTCTTTATTGGTGCTTTCATGTAATGACACCAAAGTTAGGGAATTGATTGGTTTTTGATATATAATGTAATGCTATTTGATGTACAAATTATGACCATCTATGAAAATGTCAGTTGAATTCTAGGGCTACTTATGAGAAAACCGCACAAAAATGTTGGGTTCATTTTCTTCAAGATCAATCCAGGTTTAGCGAGGCAAAAGCGGGTACCAAGCCGGCCTCTGGTCACAATGAGGGCAGCATTTAAATAGACACTATTAAAATCTCCCAAACTGGCCTGCATATTATGGCTACCATTTCATGGTGTTAGATTTTCTTGGAGGGAGGAGGGACCCTAGAAAATCTAGGCTTGAAAAGTTAGTTACCTGTGTCTTGGTGAATGATTGAGCAGAACAGTCCGACCGATATCCATAGTACTTGAACCTTCACTGACGATGATCGAATCTCTTGGAATCATTTTTTGCACCTGTCGACCAAAATGGAAAATCATTGTAGTTGTTTTTTCTGCAATAATGATTTCGTTTGTGTCGTTAATGAGCAAGAGTATCAAACTCATGAAATGACTATACTGAAATACTTGTGTAAATTACTTACTTGCTGCAATTACTTACTGAAGACTTTGTGACCGCAGGATTTTTCAGTACTTGGACTTGTCTCTAGCCGCAGTTGGATTTTGGGCAACACTCTGTCGTGTTGTGATGTGTGAAGCTATGCATGGTGTGGATAGTGGATAATATTTTCAACAGTAATTGTAATTATAACACACCTCTTGCTTTTTCTGTATTCTGGTTGGCTGAAACACGGTCACGTGGGGTGAACTAATATAGGCTCGCGTGCGCGTGTTTCGCAGGAATAGTACCAGTGCGGGCACTAGTCTTTGCAAATAGTGCCTGCGGTAACAGCGCCCTCTCTTGACTTTAACCGTGAACAAACTACAAAATTCCTTTTTCAGTTCTTATTTGACATTTTAAGACCGAGCAGTGTTAAAAAACACATATTGACTGGCATAATTCGGTAACTAGTGTACGTCTATTTCCCTCGGGCCTGTGAGTGACCAGAAGAGGGGCCTATGTCGCTCTTCTGGTCGCTCAAAGTCCCTCGTTGGAATAGATGTATACTAGTTACCTCGTTGTCAGTCAATATGTGTATACTAGTAAACCCGTTGGTACACAATGTGTACATCTCTTTTGGTGGGAGTGTTGGCTCTGAGTGCCCTACATTCAGGTTACCGTACACTGGTTGTCGCATAATAAATGTTTGTCTGTACATAAGTTAGGGCACAAAAGCATCTCACTTAACCTTATACCTAAATGTTGTCATTAAAGGAACACGTTGCCTTGGATCGGTCGAGTTGGTCTTTGAAAAGCGTTTGTAACCGTTTTTTATCAAATACATATGGGTAGAAAGATGTTGTAAAAGTAGAATACAATGATCTACACAAACATGCCTCGAAATTGCGTGGTTTTCCTTTTACCTCGTCGACTAACACGTCGGCCATTTATGGGGGTCAACATTTTGACTCCCATAAATGGCTGATCATGTTAGTTCGCACAGTAGAAGGAAAACGACGCAATTTGGAGGCAAACTTGTGTGGATCATTGTATTCTACTTTTAAAACATCTTAACAACCATATGCATTTTATAAAAAACGGTTACAAACGCTTTTGTTTTGACCAACTCGTCCGATCCAAGGCAACGTGTTCCTTTAAATTGCTGCTTATTATTGAACCATTGTGTACCTAATATATCATACCTCATACTAAACTACTTTTGTGATTTCGACATAAACATGCATTATTGTTCTTAATGACAGCATTGAAATAAATGTAACTGAATGAATCAATAAATGTTACTGAATGAAAGAAGTAGCGGTGTGGTCTTGATGTTTCAAACAATATACACTGCACATCTTCTCCTGAAGAAGTGTTTGCAATGTCAAGACCACAACGGCAGCTCTTTCAAAAGCAACACTTCTTCCAAAAGAGATTTACTATTGAATGTAAATTTTCAGAGATTTACACATGAATGTACCTGCATGTTTACTGGTAATAGTTACTTTCTATCCTTGCCTCTTTATGTTTCAGTCCAGTATAATTCGGGGGCCTTTTATATTTGTACTATTCCAAAAACTGTTTTAATGGCCTGATGATTTTGTCCCTAACAGGGTCTTTCTCCAATATTATTATTATTATTAACAACTATTCTTATGTTCATACTTATCTAACAATATTTTACATTATTAAGCAGGAACATACCTGCCCCAGGGCGTAGTAGAAGCTCATGGGCACCGACTCGTCCACGCTTAACTCTTGACTCGCTTTCTGATTGGCCGATACCTTGCTCTTTAGACTCTGCCAAAAGGGGGTGTTCCTTGGATACGTCCAGTTGGGATTAAGAGATTGGAAGGCCTCCAACATCTTGAAGAGATCAGAGAATTTAAGATGAATTTATTCTAGGTTGGGATTAGTAAAAAACAAACATTCCCATCCAGAGACAATTCCGTCCAAAGACCGTAGAATAGTATTAACATGGCCATGTGGTTGAGAGCATCAAATTCAAGTTTTGGTGGTTTTGTTAATCGGAGTGTGGGTTCAGGTCCTGGTTGTGACACTCTCTTCACCCAGGGGTATGAACGGGTACCTGCCAGGGTAGAGGTTGATATCTTTTTTTTAAGGGCCTTTGGGGTGCCACAGCAGCCCTGTGCTGTATACTCCCCAGGGATCTGAGAAAGATAATAGGAATGTTATGGCCCAATGACCACAGCACTAATACTGTAATCATCATTTCTCAGCATATACAGAAAATCTACCATTGGTTTTTACCTGATTAGTGACTGACAAGATGTCCCCAGCCACGCCCAGCAGTCTGTTTGTTCCGATGTTGTTGCCCAATTCCTCCGGGCATATATCAATCTTTTAAAAAAATAAAAATTGTATTTTATTATTTTTCAACAGTATTTTGCATAAATTGTGCGCTTTAGCTCTTGTGTAATGTGCAGGATTGATAGGGATACAAAATATAATTTATCAACTTTAATATAACAGCTTCCTGGAACCATTTTTTCTGTAAAATATTTCCTTCTGAAATGAAGAATCAAGAAAATTAAAAAAATTAACCCCCCTTCCCCCCCCCCCAAAAAAAAAAAAAACAACAGCTGATTTATGTTACATCCTGAAAAGTGAGCATGATTTTGCACTACTTCCTCCTGACTTACAAAACAGATTGTGTCCAAACTTTCACAGGTTAGTTATTTCATATGTAAGGTTGATAAAAAAAAGTATTTAAAAAAATTGTCAGGATTTCATTTATTTCATGTTCATCAGCAATGTACAAACGTACTTTTGTGCATTGTTTGTTCAAATGTGAAAGTTTTTGTTTATGTTTTGTTTAAATAGCATCATCTGTCATTATTCATTCAGTGAATAGAATTTATTTCAGCATTTTCTTTTGGCGAAAATCTGGTCATGCAACAAATATCTAATCATGAAAGAAGTGGTTGTGCCTCATTCTGAGGTTGTGATACTACTCGAAGCGTAAACACATTTTATGTAAAGTATTGCCTTCGTTTCATAGAAAATTCATTTGCTTAGTTTAAATATCTACTCGATTACAAATTTATAAAGATAGTTTGTGCGAGTAGCATTTTTCTACCTGAATAAATCTAGCTGTAGGGTTGAATCTAGGTGGTAAACCGAAGTGAAGAATCCAGTTAAGTCTTGCACCCAGAAGTAGTATGACATCTGCCTGCAGTAACGCCCTGGAAGTACAGAAACCATACTAATTTATTCGCCATTTGTAATCGTTTAGCTGTAATTTCAGAGCAAAATATTTGAGGAATATGTCACAAAATTACCTTAAAAGGTTTTATAAGGATAATGCAATTCATTTTAGACTTCTTAACAATACAACCAACAGGTTGGCATTGAAATCATTAATTGGGAAAAAAACAAAAACCATTGGTTTTAACCAATACCGGTATATATTATACAGCATTTTATTGTGAAGGTATAATATAAAGTTAAAAAATATCTTGGAAGTTTGATTTACTTATCACTTACTTATCAGGACAAATAATAACAATTGTATACAAAATATAGAATACAGAAATCACCCTTTTTTTAAGAGCAATAATATTTTCTTGTCCCTTTAAATAATTTCGTAACATTTAACACAAACAGAAAAACAAAATTAATATGTGAATACATTTTTTTATAAGATACAATTTGTTTTAAGCACTCATTCATATAGGCCTACAGTAAAACAAAAAATATAATATATATTTACAATCAATGGGATTCATGAGTGATAATTCAAGATCTTTTATTTCCCCTAAATTGTTCTCCTTTCCTCATTATTTTCCCTGCATCGCTGTTGTTAATAACCTCCCATTCAAATAACAAGTAAAAATCCACCAGAAAAGCCCCAACAATAACCCACCGATAACCCCGAGTTTATGCGGTCATCATTTATTTTAACCACACCTTGAAAAGAAGGTTAACTGCTTATATTTTCCTTTTTTACTTCCCGCGTTTTTTATGTCCCATTTCTCCATGATTCAAGCAACCAGTCAAATTATAAAGTCAATATTATTCATTGAGATTTATTGAGTGATTATTCTTTATTTCCTTGTTTGCCCAAATTTATTCTACTCGCCCATTTTTTCTATATTACGACCCATTCAACGATCCAATAAAAAAATCCACTAAAAAAACCCAAACAATAACCCGCACAAAATTCCCCTCTACCACAGTCAATAAAAAAAACAACCCCGAGTTTGCTGCGATCATTTTAACCACACCGTGAAAAGATAAGGTTACTGCGTAATTTTATGTTCCGGTTGGTTGGACGACCATGGGTCAGCAGATGCTGTGCAATTTGCATATGGTAAGTAGCCAGGCAGTAATTTACCGCACAGTGCTACGAGTAGGAACAACCTCAACCTGCCATACAGTTCACCGGTCGCCATTACTGCATTCATTCATACAGTAAACCGCAGTTAGAAACTGAACAACGGTCAACCAATTTCACCCTAGGCTTTCGCTCTGCTCCATGAACACCACGGTAAGACTCTCTGCTTTTGATATAAAAATTACTGTAGGTTTCTTTGATAAAGGTTAAGAGTCGACGTTCGTTCTGTTTGGAGCTGTAAGTTTGGGAAACTTGGGGCAGTTGTAGTGAATTTTATGTTTTACCGTGAGCATTTATAACGGTCGTTCAATACACGGTAGGCCTATGGCCAAGTGTAGCCTACCGTGGCCGTGGTAATTGATGGGCAATTTGCGAACAGCAGTTAGCCTAAGCCTCGACGTATTGTTACTGAAGCCTAAGTTGTTTGAAATTGTTGCGTTGGCTCTGAATGTTCGATCAGCGCGCCACTTTATATTTTAAACGTAAATTTTATGCACGGTAAATTCCGACAACGAGGTACACCGGTGGACTTGAGAGGGAGGGTAAATTTACACGCCATGGACTCGCAATAAAGGAGCGGAATTAGTTTTATGGACCTTTATATTCCCGCCTGACCGATTTTGCTGAATGGCCCAAAGGCATTGAGGAAAGAAAGAATGTCAAAATTAAGCCATGAACATGCCTTGTTTTAGTATCTCGTATGAATTTAGCTCAAGGCACAAACTTTGTATGACATGTAGCTAAATAATTTATGTTATCTGGTTTGTAAGAACTCGCGGCCCTATGACCGAATTAGATCGAAATTCAAAACGCGTAAACACGTGCTAGAATTCATACAACAAACAACAAATTTGCACACAAAACAAATAACTATATTATGATGAAGAAATACTGAGCGTTTTAGCGGGAAAAAGGAGTGGGGCTGTTTTTATAATTATTTCGATTTTGCAAAGATCGAGGAATGGCACATATTGGTCAGAGCACTGGAGTTGAGATTATTATAGACCACGGAGGAAGCCATTCTCTGTACACCGAATGTAGAAGTTTTTTACCAAATTGAAGGGAGACCTCTGGGCCCAATTTCATAGAGCTGCTAAGCACAAAAATTGCTGAGCATTAATTTTTTGCCTTGATAAAAACAGGCTTACCAACCAATGTCCACGTGAAGTTTCAGGATAAGCAAACAACAGCTAAATACCAGTAAAAAGCAATATATATCAAATGGAAATTTGGTTGGTAATCCTGTTTTTACAAAGAAACTTCGATGCTAAGCAAATTGTTGTTCTAATCAGCTGTATGAAATCAGGCCCCGACCTTGTGTTTCGATATTTAACTTATTACAAACAAAACTGTATGAAGTATGACTGCTACGGTCGACAATGCGAATATTTCTGATTGATAGCTTGACCTTTTTGTAACTGTTCAACTGTTAATAATAATAATAATAATAACAAGTTCTTATAAAAGCATTTCACAATAAACTGTATCAATGCGCTTTACATTAGTCCCCTGGTCATTGGGCCAATAAACATCCCTTTAATCTTTCTCAGCTCCCATTAGGGAGTATACAGCCCCGAGCTGCCGTGGCGCTCCGAAAGCTTTTCATTCACAATATCAACCTCTACCCTCGCAGGTACCCATTTATACCCCTGGGTGAAGAGAAGCAATTATAGTAAAGTATCTTGCTCAAGGACACAAGTGTCACGACCGGGATTCGAACCCACACTCGGGTGAATTAGCACCAGAACTTGAATTCGATGCTTTTAACCACTCGGCCATGACACTCTACTGTTCTATCTTAGTGATACAAGATTGGTGTTAAATTATATTGCTTTATGAGCTTCACCGTTCAAAGTTTATGAATCACCGATCATTCATATCATATAAAGGTTTTGCATTCCTCTTTGCGCGAATACAGAAATATACTTATACAGCCTATAATTGACCAATAGAGCTCTCACGGGATATAACTGTCAGTTTGCAGAACGGAGTGCCAGCGGGACTTGCATATTCCATATTAAAAGGGACGACCTATCACAATATTGCACATACAATCCAAATTAGCCGTTGGCCGTCAACTGTTTTTTTATATTTTATGTCATATTCATAACATAGAATCGCTCAGTGTTTGGAAAAAATTAAACGTTTTATTGGCAATTACCGAAACAATGCCTTCAAAAGTAGTATAACTTCAAACGCGGTTTTCTACATGGAACATGAATGTTTGAATGCAGTGGCTAAATTTTCCCATTGTGAAACCAGTGACGATATTGGTCATTAATTTGTGCTCGTTTTCTTTGTATACCAGTCATATTTATGACTTGAACATATGGTATAAGTCATTACTAAACATCAAGTTATAATTATGGCTTTCTTTTGTCTCTCCCATCCATGTCGCTTCCCTATATAGGCCTACACAAGCTTATAAAGAATATTTCATTTTGGTTTCGATCCTTTGTTATTTTCTCTTTCGTTTACAATGTAAACATTTGTATCTTATAGTAAATGATTGGAATTATACATTTTATTGTTTTACGACAGCTCAAAGAAGAAAAAAATCCGACTGAACTTCCGATGTGAACATTAGGGAAGGGACGTGGTAATTATTTTGTACTAATCCGCCTGGGCCGAACAGTTCTATTTTATAAATAAAGTAAATGATTGGAATTATACATAACTTTGTTTTATAAGCTTCACCGTTTGCTAAGTATAACCGTCTCCTTGCGCGAATACAGAAACGAAGTCTACTTATTTATTCACATTTACAGAGCTCTCAATGGATATATAAACATAAAATAACTGTCAGCTGTAAGAGGTTTATTACTCTATGGTTTTACGACAGCTCTATCAAAAAAATAAAAAAATAAAAAAATAAAAACTAATACGCCTTGGCCGAATATTTTATTTTACCATTTCCCAAAAGTACCTATTTTTATGGGCTATGTATGATGATATAGCCTGTTTTAGTTTCAAATTTACGGAAAATGTTTCATTGGAACGGTGTCAGTGTGTATAACTGGGAGCCGGTTTTTTTTTTTGAAGCCTGCCTTCGGCCCGCAGACCATTTTTATTCTTTATGACTCATCTTTGCACTCTTTGTTTGAACAAAACAAGAAAGAATTTAAGGAATGCAAGAAACCACCAGCAACATCACGTCATGTCAAAGATGAAACGCTAGAAATAAAACATCGACTAAACTATGTTTGATTCACGTCCCACCGTACAATACTAAAGGCACTGGTCACCTTTGGTAATTGTCAAATACCATTATTCTCACTTGGTGTATACCAACAAATGCGCATTTAACAACAACTCTGTGAAAACATGGACTCAATTGGTCATCGAAATTGCAAGAGAATATTGCAAGATTTTTTTGTGTGTGCTTTCAGGATGCCAAATGGACTCCTTCAGATTGAGAAATTACCTCCTTCTAAAAAAAACACCAACAAAAAACACGTTACTTTTAGCGGGAGCCGGTTCTCACAATGTTTTATACTTATCAACAGCTCTCCATTGCTCGTTATACCAAGGTGTTTGTGCTAACAATTATTTTGAGTAAAAAAAAGAACGTGTACAACGTACCCGAAGAGTATAATTCAGAACGTAGACGTTTATAAAAATCACCTTAAAGACACTGTACACTATTGGTAATTGTCAAAGACCAGTCTACTCACGTGGTGTATCTCATTATATGCATAAAATACCAAACCTGTGAAAATTTGAGCTCGATTGGTCGTCGGAGTTGCGAGATAAACTTGAGGTCTCGAAATCAAATTCGTCGGAAACTACGTCACTTCAGAGGGAGCCGTTTCTCACAATGTTTTATACTATCGACCTCTTACCATTACTCGTTACCAAGTGAGGTTTTATGCTGATATTTATTTTGAGTAATTACCAATAGTGTCCACTGCCTTTAAAAAGTCAAAAATTCTGGGCAAGTTCCTGACCCTTTTCCGTGTTTGAGGCTTGAACCGTACTTTTTCAGTACCAGCTTCGAAATGCATGTTCGGTTTGCATTGAAACCTCACAATGTGATGGCCTCGAAAAAGTTTTGAAATGTAATCACTTTTTTAACTTCACGGACGAACACACCAACCAAAAAAAGCCAACCAATTATACAACCAACTATCCAAAGAATAAAACTATTTGTTAAGGCTCGTGTGACCACCCTTGAAATTTGTTATTTTCATGTCAAGTTAAAATCTGTATATTTTAAATTCAATCCACTTGCATTTGCCTGACTGACTTTAGTCTTCAAAGAAATGAAGAAATGTTTTTTTCACACTTTGAAATGTGTTATTTTCATATTTAAACTACCTGTAATAATTGTTGTCTGATTGACACTTAAGTCTTCAAAAATTTAGGAGAAAAAAGGAAAGAAAACAAGCACAAAAAAAAAGCAATCAAACAACTGACCGAACAAACGAGATAGTTCCATTTCTGTTATCAAAGACAAATCAAAGACAAATCACCATGATAATACATTATTTTTAACTGAAGCATAAAACTTAATTCTGCAATGCAAAACTTGTAATTTGTATAAGTTTATAGATGTTTATAAATAAGTGTTTTATCAATTAAATTTACAGATCCGAAGCCCTGACGACTGAAACACAAAGTACAGGATGTCCTTGCCAGGATACCACCCTATCTGTGTGCTGTTCCAAGGGAACGACAGTGCACTGGATGGTACATACCGTCTGGTGTGCCGTCATCAAGTTAGACAAAGGGACTTCAATCCAGGTAATATTAAACATACAATTCTTTGTCATATTTTGCATCTTGTGTAACTGAAACAAAATGCATGTTTCCCCCAATATTTCGGGTCCTATCCATTCAGTAACATTTTTTTTAATGATGTGATTCCATTACAATGCACAATTTTGTAAAAATTATTCAAGCAATACGTTAGAAGGAGATAATATTAAGTACACAATGATTCATTAATAAGCAGCAATTTAATGACAACATTTCGGTGTAAGGTGTAATGAGATGCTTTTGTTCCCTAACCTAAGGACAAACATTTAGTAAGTACAACCACAGTACAACCGAGGTACGGTATCATTGACAAAAGAAAGGACAAATGAAGCATACAAGACTAGTGTGAGACAAGGCCAACAAAGCTTAGAAATTACCCCTTAGTTTATGAATACGAGACAAAGAACTGAGCAAAGACAGATATTATTATATCATTGTCTGTCTCTCTATGTTTTAATTATCGTTCATCTTTTGGAGGGGGTAGTTTTATTACCATATAAAAATAACACAACTCTTTACACAAATGAAACCCGGAAGGGGTATTTTGTAGCCGAAAATAAAATTGTTTATTATGATGAAAGAGTACATAGTAAGTAGTAAGATAAACTCTTGTCTTAATTTATTTGGTACTTTATTTCCGTTGACCCTTCGTTGTCAATACTCAGTTTGAAGCTTTAAGCTTCAAACAATGCAGAGCAATTACTTTCCTCTGAAGATTGGAATCTTCTTAGCGTAACGGTAAATTGTAAACAAAATTCATAACAAGTATACCAAGTTCTTATAAAGCGCTTTATCACAACAGAGGGGGTCCCAAAGCACTACCCTTATTTTGTGTACAAGGTATGCAGAACTATGAAAGAAAAAACAAGACACATTTCAATTGTAAAGGTTTTCAAGGTGCTGTGGCGCAATCAGCATTCAGCAACCAACCAAACCAAAAGACACCATAGGCAAACCCCCTTGCTTAACGATAAGTGTACTAGGTTCTTTTGCAAGTCTTTATTAACACAAAGGACCTACACCTTTATGTCCCGTTCAAAGGACAAAGCAATGGTTAAATGTCTTGCTTTAGGACACAAGGATCAGACCATGATTCGAACCCTCACTCTTCTGATTGAAAACACTGGAGCTCGAGTCCAGTGAATTTGCCATTCACTTAAAAATGTTCAACATCATATTTTTCAGGTGATAATGTTGAAGTTGATATGGGAGATGACATTGGCCTTGATGGCAGGGACGATGACGATGTCACCGTCATCAGCGACCAAGATGATGACCAACGATGGAAAGACGCGATAGCCCTCGGTGATGAAATGGTGATGTCACTCCTTCGGAATTTATGTAAGAATCAGCCAGCTGGGAAGAGTCCTTGGAGTGCCAGTCACCAAAAGGTAAGCTCAGTAGTTTATTATTATCAAAGAATTTTTTTGAATGTTGCTCATAAATCTGTGCAGGGCACGACTGTAAAAAATGAATATTCGAGATGGTTACCTTCAACATTGTCCCCATCATAAGCCCTTTTCACACTATATCTTTTATCCCATTGGATACAGCCCTTGGGAGGCCCCAACCTTTTTTTACCCTACGGTTGCATTTTCACACAGTGTCCCTATCCAACAGGGTTCCAGTTGTCCATTTCAAGAATACCCCAGGGTTTTACCGCTTACCCCTACTCCAGAGCAGGGGTGGCTGTTCCCTGGGGTTTGCCCATTTGCCTGGGCATACCGGGGGGGGGGGGGGGAGATTGTGGTGTAAAAAGGCTGGGCAACCCCCGGGGAACAGAGTAGTGTTAAAATGCTATAGATATTCCTTCATTGTCACTGTGTGAGAGACATGGTTTAGTTTGTAGTAGGTTCAGTAAGTGTGTTCACCAAGGGAAGGCTAAAACCTTTGCAAGGAGATTATGCTTGATGATATAAAATACTCTGTTGTGACCTTAATTATGAAGGTTTCTCCCTTTGATTCGCTCAGCTATGGTATAAGATAATGTGGAACAATATTGGTGCATAATTGGGAGCTAAATTCACTACTAAAGGGGCACAGCAGTTTCCCTTTTAAAAGGTGCACTTAAAAATTTGTATGGGAACTTTGCAGAGGGCACAACATCAAAAGCAACATGGCACCATGGCAATTGCTGTGGGTGCCATGTTTTCTTTTGGAGCCCTGCACACAGTATGCCTTGGTGTTATTTGAAAACATTTATGCTCACATGATTTTTAAGAAAGCTTTAGAAAAGTGTGCCTGCTCATATTCCAGGTGTTCAGCCCAACATTCATTTGACATGAACAACTGCTGGTGCCCACATTGTTTGACCAATCAAGCATAAAGCACACATTGTCACACATCAGAAAGCTTCAAAGTTCGATTTTGCAAGCTCTATTAAACCTTTAATTATAATTTCCCTTGCGGTATAACTTGATATTTGAATTTCCTTATAATCTAAAATTCATTGCTCAATAATATGAGCAATACTCTGAACCATTAACTGCTCCTCTGCACCCAGGAGAATGAATAGCGGCCATGGTGTTTTACTGACGAAGAATAGGTTAATCTTCCGTTTAATTCTCTTATAAACATCAAATCAATGCCATTTGTAGCACTCAAGAGTAATTTTATTTTGAATAACATTTAGATAAAGCGAAGGAGAGATGACGATGAACGTGCAACCAAAAAGGTTAGTTATCATTCAACGAGTGTTTCTTTGTCCTATCTTGTCGTTCATTTATAACTTTCAGTGTTCTCCAAGGTTTTTTTTCAAAACTGCAGTTTTTTTTCTTCATCCCTATTTGTACAAGTTTAGCCAAACCACACAGAGTTAAAAGGACATGCTGCCTTGGGTTGGGCGAGTTGGTCTATGAAAAGCCTTTGGAACAGTTGGTTGTATAAAATGCATGGTTAGACAGAGGTAAAGTTTTCCTTTTACTCTGCAAACCAACAGGGTTGGCCATTTTGTGGAGTCAAAAATTTGTCTCCATAAAATGGCGTGCATATTATGAGAGGCATGTTTGTTTGGATCATTAAATTCTACATTTAAAATATCTGTCTGATCATATAAATTTTATAGCAAATGGTTTCCAATGCATTTCATAGACCAACTCGCCCGATCTAAGGGCTAGGCATTGTGTCCCTTTAAAGTCCTCAGAATGTTTTTTACTAAGGGAATAAAAGGGTAGCGACGAGCTTTCGTGGCCGTTAAAGACAGGCAGGGTCGTTGCCGTGTGATAAAGGCCCTCACACGGCAACGACCTTGCAAAGTTTTAAACGGCCGTTAAAGAACGAGTCACTACTCTTTTATTTCCATTCATAAATCCCTTTTTGGTTAAAAGCCATAATAAAGTAAGAAACTCTGTAAAACTTATCCGTTTCCGACGTGCTTGAGCTCTGTATACATGTACGACGTCCGTGTGTTGCATTGTGACGCTATTTCCGACAGTTTCCGGTTCCGTTTGTGCGCGTTTAGTCTTGGTGCAACACGTTCTCGTTTTCGTTTCACACACAGCGCGGCCAACTACCCGACAGCGCCCGCATCGCCCATAACAAGAAACGTCTTGCACCAAGACTAGTGCGGAGTATCCGCTCACAACCGGTTTTAAACACTGGTCATTGTGAAAGGTTTAACACCCCCACGTTACGCGCTCTCCACCAATATGAGTAGCAAAACTGTCTGAGATATTTATGAATTGCTATTAGTATTTAGTTTTAAATGCTACAATCTGGAACATGTTATTAAAAAATGGTTACACCAATGCTTGTGAAGATGATCCCGCACAAAAAACAAAACAAAGAAAATTCTCCCCCCACTTGTATCGACCGCATTTTGCGCGTCATTGCCCAATACGCTAGCTTGTACGTACATGGGGACAAATCTGACTTGGAAAAAACAAATCAATTGCTGTTCATATGTAGGATTCGAACTGCCTCTAGCTACCAGGCAATCTCGGTGGTCTAGTTGGTATGACACTGCTCTAGAATTGCAAAGATCGTGGGTTTGAATCCCACCCGAGTAAAATGCCTGTGATTTTTTTCACAGGACTCGGAAAAGTACTGAGTATACAGTGCTACACACATCGGTGTATATGGGTAAAAAAAAAAATTAATATTCTTTATCCCGATGCAAATTCAACATGATGAAAATAAATATATATTTCTTTCTCCCTGACAGATTAAAGCTGAGCCTGGTATGGAAGAATGTACAACATCCCAAGGAAGATCAGACAAGGTAAAATTTCAAGCAAATCTCAAGACCTATTCTCGTTTATAGTTTTGGTGTTCTAACGAACGACTGTTAGCAAGGGGGGGGGGAAACAACCTTTTACTTTTCCTGACAAAAACTAAAACACAACTTCATGAAGCCGTTTGTGCTCAATTATTTGCCAAGAACTGTTCTGCTGTTCAGACAAATATTACTGGCCCATTCTGCCGTGTTATGTTATTTTCTGCTTGTGATTATTTTTTGTTTTTTTAATATTGGAAATTAGTTTTAAAAGCGATATTTTCTATTTGAAGCAGAGCCTCTAACACATCAGAGTAAGGGTAAACAAACCTGACAAGTATCGATAAGAAAACTCTTTTTATGGTAATAATAATATATGCAATTTATATAAAGTTATCTCTAAGCGCTTTACAAAAAACTCACATGTTAAACTAGGAACAATTGACTGAATTGCATGGTTCACTGGCCCCAAACCAGTTTAAAAACACCTGTGTACCAACCACAATTCATTCAAGTGGTCAAACTGGCTAATTGGGTGTTGCAAAGCATCACTTATGGGTCAGTGAAAAAAATGGCAGACTAGTGAAATGACAAGCTCACTGTTCCCGCACTGGCTAGTCAATGAAAATGGTACAGTCAAACCCTCATGTGTCTTCCATTCTACTTCCCACCCTCCAGGCCGATAGCAGCCACACAGACCTCCTTCTTCAGAAAGTCCTGTCAGCCGTCCAGTCTCTCCAGCACAGTCAAGACCTTGTCATGTCAGAGATGCACACCATACAACAAACCCAGCGTACCTTAAGCAGCCAGGTCACGGCAGTCCAGAAATCTCTGTCCCACCTCCAGGATAACGCTAACAAAACAACGGGTTACAGCGCCTCCAGTAACCTGGCGGCGATGGCAACACCCATCTCTCTCTACCTCTCGCAGAATACATCAAGCTCAACTCAGCCGCCAAATGAGGACGTATCATGCCTTGGGATATCACATCCACAGCCGAGCCCATCCACACCGTCCTCAAGTGACAGCCAGCAACAGATTGTGATCTCAAACCCAACAAGTCAAAACCAATCTTCCCTGTCGATATTCCCCACTGATGAAACTATGAATTCCCTTGTCACATACCCTGCCCAAGCCAGCCCCTTGTACTCCATCTCACAAATCCCTTATAACTTCCGCTACACAGACGACAATGAAAGTCAGGTCTTCATCGGTTACACAGACTCTCCACTGACACTCAGCAAAAATGAGATGGACGACATTCTCTTTAAGACCAACACCCCGGCCTCGTTTGCCTATCGCCTGACCAGTAAAATCTTCAGCAATGAGGAGTTGCTGTTGGGCAACACCACGGGGAATGCCAGCAAGAAGAGCGGCAAGACCTACAAAAAGCTCAATCCTACCTACGTCGACATCATCCTCATGGAGGTGGAGTCCAGGTTTCCCTCCTGTCGGAACACCAAAGAAGGCACCAAGAGACTGTTCACGGCGATCAATGAAAGGTGTCGAAATGAAAGGAAGAAAATGGTGTATCGATATCAAGACCCCATCTTCAAAATCTCAAAAACGCAGAGTTTGAGTACAGAATATCAAGATGATTGAAGACGTCCTGTTAAAAAAGGTATCAAACTCCAGAATTGGTTTCAAACTTGGTTTGAAAACATTTTCCCCATCTGAATCATTAACTTTGCAATATCCTCCTTAAACATCAACGGGGTCCCAGGCTTTGACACAAACAATGGGAGATATCCTAGATGTATTGGTTCTCCTTAGGATTGAAGTGTTTATCAGAGGATGACAAAATTACAACCTTACCTTGATCTTGCTGCAATAACGCACTGTGGATGGTCATCTTCAACAACGCCTTTCCCCATTGGGGAAGGGATGAACGGAAAGCCATATTTCGTCACCAACTCACGGACGCTTCCTTCAGCATTGGCATATGCCGCTCCTAAAGTAGATTGGAGAAATGTTTTACTTCCTGGCTGTGGCTGCTGTATGCGCCATAGCACCTTGTAAACCCTTATAAGGTGCTACATATTGGGTCTCAGAATTCATCACTGCAATAACCTATCTTTCTGAAAGTTTGTATATATACTCAGCGCCTTGAGTACCTTGTTTGGTAGATACGTGCGCTATATAAGACTTTGATTTTATTATTATTATACAAGAGCCGTCATGCCATCAGGGCAAAAAAACAAAACAATACTCATTCCTTAATATTTGTTACCATGGTTGGTCGTATCTAACGATGGCAAGGCTCTGAGCAAATGTTTTGTAACTTCCAACCATTGGGTTTATATATTTATTTATTTTGGATTATTTGAACAGGGTAGTCCTATCTGTTTTTAAAGAGTTGTTCTCCCTGGGGGCCCTGGTTTGTGACAATGGCCATTGCGCAATGTTTACGAAACAAAAACAGGCTAGGTTTGTTGATCTACATCATATTTGATATATCATCAGAATAAAGTATTAAAGTTTTTTTTAAACATTCTTGTTAAATGTCGTTTTTTTTCCTATGCTATGCAGATTCTGTGCACTTCAGATTCATATGCATGCTTTTAAAAAACTATGTTCTTTACAGACACTTATTAATAGACCTTGTACATATATGATGTCATTTGAGTAGGGTGCTCTTGGCAAGAAGTCAAATGAATACTGCTCATTGGCCCATCCCGTGCGCTGCGCTTGAGGAGAAAAAAATAAATAATAATAGAACGGTAGAACGCTCCAATTGGATTGGATAAGTATGTCAGGGCGTGATCCTGGACTGTTCTTGTGAGAATGTTTCATTTTCACTTGTGTTGCATTACTCTTGTACTTCGGCACAATGATGCGTTCCAACGGATCATTCTGGCAGTGCATGGTTTGGGGGTGTGTGCCTAGAGGAATAATCGTTTGCGCCCAGAGTGTACCTGACATTCGGGATGCACACTTTAGATGTGTGTGACCATCGTTTCATCATTGCATGTACCTCCATGATGGCGGCATTATTGTCAATGCACAAGGTCTTTTGTTTGTTTGTTATTTATTAATTTTGGTTTTTACCCATACACCGATGTGTGTTAGCACTGTATACTCAGTACTTCCCGAGTCCTGTGAAAAAACATCACAGGCATGTTACTCGGGTGGGATTCGAACCCACGACCCTTGCAATTCTAGAGCAGTGTCTTACCAACTAGACTACCGAGGTTGCCCGGCAGCTAGAGGCAGTTCGAATCCTATGTTTTGGCAGAGGGCACCGCAACGATATAATAGATCTATTATATATAATAATAACATCTATTATATCGTTGCGGTGCCCGCTGCCAAAACATAGGATTCGAACTGCCTCTAGCTGCCGGGCAACCTCGGTAGTCTAGTTGGTAAGACACTGCTCTAGAATTGCAAGGGTCGTGGGTTCGAATCCCACCCGAGTAACATGCCTGTGATGTTTTTTCACAGGACTCGGGAAGTACTGAGTATACAGTGCTAACACACATCGGTGTTTGGGTAAAAACCAAAATTAATATTCTTTATCCCCGATGCAAGTTTAACATCTATTATATTGTTATTTATTGTTGTTTTTACAAACCTTTGCCAATGATGATCAGAGGGTTCTTGGCAGATGTCAGGAGACGAACAGCCTCTTCAACTAGCCCTGGGTCACCAAGCATCGGGGGTGGTGGCCCCACCTTGGGCATAATCCTTTACAAAATAAAAACACAGCTAACTGATCAATGACCCTCGCTCCATTGAGTGGTTCAGTTGGATCCAAAGTCATTATGGTAAAGAGTCATAAAAGTCTTCTCAAGGACTGCTTGACTAGAACCTTCACTTTTTTCTGAACAGAAACACTTGGCGGCCGTTTTTGTGATTACTGTGTGATTTCCATTTCATAGCTCTGCTTACCGTACGTTAGCACAAGAAAGGCCTGCTAACCTTCCAATGTTTATGCACGAAAATATATGACTTCACAATGCAAGTCCATGGTAAATGTGTAATATGGCTGCCCAATTTTTCTACTAACCTGTGAAATACGCTTGCACCTTAGCAATTTTTTCTGCTACAGTAAGCAGAAAAATGTGCTTACCGTTAAGCAGCGCTATGAAATTGGGCCCAGAGCTTGAGCCCAGTGCTCTTAATCGCTCGTCCAAGATCGACACACCTAAAAGCTTTGTCTGTACCTTCTCTCGCATACATGTATGGGATTTAAGACATTGCATAGTGAGGTCGTTCAATTTGTTTAAAGAAAAGTAAAGTCAGAGGCTTTTTGTTCATACCTAATGGATTCCTCAGGAACTGTTTGGTTGACCAGCTCACCACTGATGTCAATATAAGCGGCTCCGGGTCGACCATACATGCTGATACGAACAGCCTATTACAGATACAAGAATGTTTAAATGCACTCGACACTATTGGTAATTACTTAAAATAATTGTTAGCATAAAAGTTTACTTGGTAACGAGCAATGGAGAGCTGTTAATAGTATAAAACATTTTGAAAAACACCTCAAAGTAACATAGCTTTTAAGAAAGAGGTTATTTTCCACTCAAATTCGGCGTCTGAAAGCAAACAACTCCGTGCAACAAGGGTATTTTCCCTTTCATTATCCTCTAGCAACTTCGATGACCAGTTGAGTCCAAATTTTCACAGATTTTTGTTATGCATATACTGATCTTTGACAATTCCCAAAGGTGTCTAGTGCCTGTAAGACATAGGCTCTGTGATCATCAAGACAAGTAATTGGTTAGTTTCAATATTAAAGCTCACTGTTTATTAGTCTGGTATACAGATACTGGTCTTAATACAGATTTCATTTGATAAACGCGCTGTGACGAAAGCTTTTATTTCTGTGTTAATTCTGAGGTGATGATGCAGTTTGTTAGATTGCACTTTGGATCATCTGCATGCAGCGTGTGCATAATGTTTGTACACATGTAATGTTGTTTTATTCACTATTGAATGTGTCTGTGTGAACTGATTCTGTAGCTCTATGTGAAATGAATGCGAGGTCAAAGGTACATCTGGTAGCAACCAGTCAGGCAGGTATCTGGTGTTATTCCTGATCCTCAAAGTGTGATATCAAATGTTCAAGCTAAACCGGTTATAAACTTCATATGAGTATCAATCCTCAAGGGAAATACATAATGTTACATTTTATAACAGTACCAGGTCTATAGTTTGCACCTTTTCATAGAGGTTTTACTTGAACTTTTACCTTTTCAATAAAAAATGGGATCTGGCTGACACTAGCAGGTCGAGCTGTGTATTTAGCACAAAGTCTGGCACTCTCAACCTGCAAAACAAGACCAACAGAAAAAAACAATTTGATGTTACGTTATCGTCTGCTCAGGACTAGAAGGTGGTCAAGTGCAATTTGTATGGATTTCATAAAATTGCATATTTTGAGCTCCTGAAGAATGGGTTTTATTGATCAAGAGTGGTATTCGGAGTATACGTTTGGCACAAGTAAATCATTCACCTGTTGATTTTGGTTTACAAATTTTTCATTTAATGACCTTTTGACATTGCAAGTAAGAATCTGCAATTAATCACCTTGTAGCGCTGTGCGGACAATATTTAACTACTACATTAATATTTCTTTACCTGTAAGTGATTGGCATAAGGCTTCTGAATATTATAAGTCACTGAATATTCACAAACTTACCTGGGGATATTGTTGAAAGGCTCCCATACAATCTTGATCCCTATCATTTGCTGACACAAATTTGAATAGTAAAATTGAATATTCATTGCCGAAGTAAATATTCAAGGCTGGCATGGTATATTGCCTCTTCTGTATGAATCTGACCATTGAATATTCATAACTTAATCGAATATTCATAAACTTACCTGTGGATATTCTTGAAAGGCTCCCATAGAATCTTGATCCTTGTCATTGGCCCCTCCTATAACAAGCATGGGCCTAAAACGAAAATAGGCAATAAAGTGATTTAATCTGACAACTGCTGTGGAGCCTATTGCCTTTATAAGTGGGCAGGCCCAACTATGATTGGGGGAAAGATTGGGGCTTGGTAGTATTGTCAATCACGTACTTAACCAAAAGTTAAATTTTGCTTTGGCCAAGACAACAAATGTTAGGCCTAATGCAACTATAACTGGGCAGGCCCAAGCCCAACTACCGCGTCTTATCTGCAGGAAAATACGGTATGTTTGTGATCAGTTCACAAATTGGGGCTTGATAGTATTGTCAATCTACTTTTACCAAAAGTTCAATGTTGCATTGGCCACGCTAACTACTGTTGAGCCTTTCGCCACTATAAATGGGCAGGCCTAACTATGATTGGGACAGATTCCCAATTTCGGGCTTGTCAGGCTACTTTACCAACAGTTTATCGTTGCATTCTCCAAGTAAACTACTGTTGAGCCTATTGCAACTTTAATTGGGCAGGCCAAATTGTGATTAGGACAAATTCACAAATTGGGGCTTGGTAGTACTGTATTGTATTGCCAATCTACTTTTACCAACAGTTTAATGTTTCATTGGCCAAGCTACAGTTTGTAACTAAATGCTGAGCAGGTTGGAACTATAATTGGGCAGGCCCAACTACAGATTCACAAATTGGGCTTGATAGTACTGTCAATTTACTTACCAACAGTTTATTGTTGCATTTGCCAATCCAGAGATGGTGTTCAACATCCCAGGTCCAGATACAACTAGACACACTCCAGGCCTGAAATGCACAATCACCACAAAAAAAGGGAAAGTTCAAAAAAAAGTTTAGAAGGGAAGGTACATTTTTAAACTCCACGGACGTCTTTTCAATACAAACAGAAGACAAAGACATGAAGCTCTCTTTCCAAAAAGATATAAAACACTAAAACCAATAAATAAATGTCATTGACAGTGGACTATATACCACAATACGATCAATTGATTGTACATTGATATACTGAAGAATGCTTTAAATAAAATAAACAAAATTTTAGCGAAAATAAAAGGAAACTGCTCTACCTCCCAGTTAGGTATCCAATAGCTCCAGCCGCATATGCCGCCTGAAAGTAAACAAACATAAAAGTTGAAAATCATCAATCACATCAAGCATGGTACTTGGTCCTTGGGAAAAGGTAGGACTATTTTATTGAGTAATAGGGCTGATCTAAATTGTACATGCACATAATTATGATGTAGGCTTTGACTTTTCAGGATAATTAAATAAAACAAATTCTGATTTTTCCAAATGCCAAATAAAATTGGAAATCAGACTAAAGTAGATAGAATATCAATAATAAAAGTTTTTTTGTGTGAAAAGCACTTTATATTGGCTGAAATAACTTTACCCACAAGTGCAAACAAGTATCATATGAATTATTGTTAATTTCTGCAGCTCATTTCTAAGACCAATCGGGAAAGTTTAGATTTGGTTGTCAATAAGCGCCTTCCTGGTTTTATGTGGCATCTTGTTAGCGGGTCAGATTTGTTTACTTCGAACAACCATTGTCACCTTCGACTCCGCGCTTGAACTACCACACACCTTCCCAAGAGACGCGCGTGAAGTTCTCCAGCTCAGTCAAGGGCATAATGAACAAGTGTGCGAACTTAAACAAAATCTGCCCCTTGAACAAGACGGAGCTTGTTTACCGGGAGTGTGCTGCTTGGACTTTGACCTAGCTGTAAAGTTTGGACACTCACCGCTTGCTCGTTCCTCATTCCGATATACTGAAGACCCGCTGCCTGGACAGCCATTCCAACCTCAATCACTGGGAATCCAACGATGCCAAAGACATACTCTACTCCCTAATGTCAGGAGAAATTTGTGTTTCATGTAAATTTGTAATCAAATTTTGTTTCTAAAAACAAAGTAAAAGGTTTACTTTGTTTTAAATAATGCATCTTTCTTCTTCTTAAAAGAATGATTTTGCCACCATCTGCAAGTGCAAGGGTATCTTTTCTTCAGCCTTTCTCCCAGCTCTGGCAAGTTCAACTTACTGACTTATTTATATCTGCCAGGCATGTGATGTGATGTAGCCTATTGTAGGTACCTTAAAGGAACACGTTGCCTTGGATCGGTCGAGTTGGTCTTTGAAAAGCGTTTGTAATCGTTTGTTATAAAATGCATATGGTTAGAAAGATGTTGAAAAAGTAGAATACAATGGTCCACACAAACATGCCTCGAAATTGCACGGTTTTCCTTTTACCTCGTCGACAAACACGGTCGGCCATTTATGGGAGTCAAATTTTTGACTCCCATAAATGGCCGACCGTGTTAATTCGCACAGTAAAAGGAAAACCACGCAATTTCGAGGCAAATGTGTGTGGATCATTGTATTCTACTTTTAAAACATCTTTCCGACCATATGCATTTTATTAAAAACGGTTACAAAGGCTTTAGGGTCATTCCGTGTCAAATCACCCAAAAAAAAGACAATTTTAAACCCTAGGGAGTAAATTTTCATCGAAGTTCATCTCCAGATCACGTGATCCACAAGGTCAAATCCAAGGTCAAAGTAAAGGTCAAAAGGTTACTAAACCTAAACATGTTCCTACAAAAAAAGTAATGGCAGATTTGGAAAGCTTATGCAATTTCCTTTCAAAAGACACCAATTTCATTCAACAAATTTGACGCAATTGTTAACGATTTATGGTTGTTTGAATGTCAGAGGTCAGGCGCATTTTGACCGAAATCAACGAGAAAGAGCATGTCGTAGCGCGAAAACCGTTTATCGGATAGAGCTGAAAATTGAAATTTGAGCTTGTTGAGCCATTACTACCCCATAAAAAAAATTTGAGCAAATTTGAAGAGGGTAGGGTTTAACCCATTGGGTGATTTGACACGGAATGACCCTTTTATAGACCAACTCGTCCGATCCAAGGCAACGTGTTCCTTTAATAATCATAAACTTTTAAAACTTTATTTATGTCCAAAACACCCACAGTTACCAGCAGGCTGGTTACCAGTTATTACCTGGTCACACTTGATTTTTGATCATTCAAAAACTTAAAAGGCAGTTCCTCTCTGGTTTCTCAACAACAAATATAGTAACACACATCCCTGCAGTAAACACCTCCATATTTTGCCCCTCCCCTCCTCCCTTCCCTTTTTTAACGTGTGTGACTATTCTACTCTGTCAATGTCTGCCCTGGCACTCCCCCACCATTCCTGCCAAATTTGCCTTGAAGTTTACCAAGAAAGACAAAGGCTTTATCTTTCTTGGTAAACTTAGAATTGTGCCTATATATAAATGTTATTATGAATCCGCATTATGTTAACAAAACAATAGACCCAGTAACTGGGGCGCTGTATTCCTTTTTCGAAATTTTGACAGAAAATGTCAAAATTTCGAAAAAGGAATACAGCGCCCCAGTTACTGGGTCTAATATTTCTACCTCCATGGTCTAACAACACAACAATCTTAATGACCACTTCAGCCTAACAACACCAAGTTGAATTGTTGAAGTTTATTTTCTTTTAATTTAAATAATGTCCAGCTTGAGCTTGTTGTTCTGGGGAAGAAAGAAAAAGAAGATATGTTGACAAAAATCACCTGTGCCTTGAGTGCCTCTGCAATCACTGATGCTCCATCCATTTTGGGGAAATTTATGCAATGCTTTCTTGAAACACAGCGTTGTTTCGGACTAATCGTTGGGTAATGAAATTGTTGACAAAGTAAACAAATAACCTGGGTGATTGATGTCCAGGGTCCAGTCAGCTGTTTGCAAGGGTAAGTGTAAACTTCAAAAGCGCCCTCAAGAGACCACCAGGGCCCAATTTCATAAAGCCTGTAAGCACAAAATTTTGCTTAACATGAAATTTCTTCCATGATAAAAAACAGAATTACCGACCAAATTTCCACGTGAGTTTTTTTAGGATAAGCCAACAACAGCTGAATGTCAGTAACAAGCAATATGCAACAGATTCAAATTTGGTCGGTAATCTTGTTTTTATCAAAAAAGAAATTTCATGCTAAGCAAATGTTTGTGCTTACAGGCTTTATGAAACTGGGCCCTGCATCACCGAGACAAAAGAAAGAAACTTTGAGAATAAATGGACTTACGGGTAAAGCTTAAATTTCTCTTTGGATCATTTCGTTTTGAATGAATAGAAGAGTTATTGTGATTTTCTTTATTTCCCCCGAAAAATCTGAAAAAAAATAAGTAAAACTTTCCTGGACCTAAATTTTGCTGCAGCGCCACCAATCCTACAACAGGGCAATTATTATAGTCTGGTTCCAGAACAATTTTCCCCATGTGTTCTTATTGTCTGTCATCGGACTCGTTCAAAACCACGCGAGTCGTGTAGCGTTATATGTATTGCGTTTAGACGCAACCGCAAACGACAAACATAATTTCATATATTTTGTAAAATATTTTATACAAATACTATTGATATACTACAACAACTGTGAGGTATTTCGTGTCCAATGGATGATCTACTAGATGATGGTATGTATTTTCGTGTGAGGGTAGTGTTTGTGATGATAGAATATTTTAGAAGAGAAATGTTGACCACAGAAAGTGAAGTTAGTTTCCCACAAAATCACCGATCATCAGGTGTCGGAAATACACGCCTCATCCTTCTTTGTTGACCTCGTATTTACCGTGGGTCTCGTAATCCCGTGGGATGGGATAACTTTCCGTATGGCGTCACCACTTTTCACTCATTTTTACAAAAAGGGATATCTCATTGAGGTTAATTAGACATTATAAATACATATGCAATAATATTTCATATCGAAAAAGTGGTGGCGCCATACAACCCCCCCCCCTCACCACCCCCCACCACCAACATTACTGATTACATGATTAATTGATTTGTTTATTTTCCCTTACCATTGCAGCATGCTAACTCAACCCTCACTGCAGTGCCATTCCAACTTCATTGTTTACTCAAGTGAAAGTAAGCCGGTCATGCCTGTGCCGGCTAAACATGTAGACAATTAATACAATTTTTGTGAGGACACAATCTACTAAACTAAAGAATGAATTGAATGAAACTGAATAATCTTCGTTAAATTTATTAATTAAAAATTAAATTAAAGTGCCAATACTAATAGTATAATAAAAGTACGCTGGACTCCTCCACATAATGGCCATGGTGAGATTATTTTTTCAAAAATGGAAACCAACGCTTACTTACTTAACTTGGTTGGTTAGTCCTCTTCGTCGGTTGGCAGAACTCTCAATTGTCTCTTGAATGTAGCCACATTTGGTGCAGAAGTTAGTGATTCTGGCAAATTGTCCCAAATTCTTAACCACTCTATTTTATTGGAGAAGTGGCCTGCCAATTTGTTTTAGTACACTCGACATTTTATTTCTTTGAGTCTGTCCTCTTAGTTCTTTGTGGGGAGGGAGAAAAACTTGTCAGCTGTTGTCTCGTATAACCCATTAACATATTTATAGTTCAATCAGGTCTGTTTGTGTTCTCCTCTTTTGCAAAGATTCAAGCTTAATATCTTCGTTGCACAGGCGTAAACAATTTTTCTGCACTTTGCCTAGTAACTTCATATTTTCTGTTGGTTATTGGGCTTCACTGCAGATGAAACATACTCCTGAGCCAGCCGGATAAGGGACTTATATAAGATGGTGACTTTTAATGGATGTGCCTTGTTGGGGATAGGGGTTTACAAACTTTGATACCCTTGGAGTCTTTCTGTTTCTCAACCTCCTGTAGATAACCTCCATTCAATGAGTAATGGTTATCAAAGGAATTTTTTGATGCTAGGCGCAACACATTTCTCTGCACTAAATTCAAGCAGCCATAATTTGGACCATACAGCAATTTTAGTCATTCTGCAGGGTGTCACAATCTGTAATGTCATTTTTTTGCGATGGTGGATACATAATCAGGAATGTCATTCACGTAGAGCAAGAACAAGATAGGTCCTAGGATGGAACTTAGTGGCACTCCGTTTGTCACAGGTTTCCTGTTGGAGACTCCATTTCTGAGTACAAGTCTCTGTCTACGACGGCTCAGGAAACCTTCAATCCAGGCTAAAGCATGGCCTCTGAGAGAAATACCGGCCCAAGATGATGAAGCTTGTACAGCAGACGCTTGTGGGGCACTGTGTCAACGACCTTTCAAAAATCTAAGTAGATTACGCCAACACCAGTTCCTTTGTCGTATCCTGCTTTCCAGTCAAAGAGGCATTCGAGAAGCTGCGTTACGCATGAACATTTTTTCTTGAAGACATGTTGCTCACAAGAGATCATATGGTTGTCAAGAATGAATTTCATAAGTTGATCATACACAACCTTTTCCAAAATCTTCACCACCTGACTTGTGAGTGATACTGGCCTGTTGTTAATAGGACTAAGTCTTGAACCTTTCTTGAAAAGTGGCGTAATGTTGGCATTCCTGCAATCCTGTGGAACTACACCCGTCTGCAGGGACTTTGAATAAGGAGACTCAGCAGAATATCCAGATCAAGAACATTTTTTCTAACATTGGCTTGAAGTCCATCCGGTTCACAAGCTTTATTCAGGTGAAGCTTCTGTAATTGTTCACGTACTAAGTCTGGAGAAAAGGAGATGTCATATAAGTTGGCAGTGCTGACTCTGTCATGAAGAGGGAAGTTTAAGAGATCGTCTTCTGGTTCAACTTTCTGTACGCTAGCCAAAAAAATCAAAAAATTTATGCCTTGTCGTTGTCTACAGTCACTTTTTTACCATCCTGCTCCAAAACTTCCACCATGGATGTAGACCTGGTGAAATGTCTTGCATAATTACAGAACTTTTTTGGGTGCAGTTTGGATTTGCTTCACAAGTGTTGCCTCATAATCAAGTTTGGCTTTATGTAAACAGTAAAGTTTTCTCCACATCTTGCTTTGCTTGATCAAACGCTTTCTTTTCCTCGAGCTGCCCAGTTCATACTTACTTACTTAGTATACTTGGTTGGTTAGTCCTCTTCGCCAATGGGCAGAACTCTCAATTTTCTCTTGAATGTAGCCACATTTGGTGCAGAAATAAGTGACTTTGGCAAGTTGTTTGAAATTTGTACCACTCTATTTGAGAAGAAGTGGCCTGCCAATTTTATTTTGGCACGTCCGACAAATAATTTCTTTGAATGACCTTTAAGTTCTTTGTGGACGAGGGAGAAAAACTTGTCAGCCGGTGTCTTGTATTTCCATTAATATTTATAGGTTTCAATCAGATCTGTCTTTGTTCTCCTCTCTTAATGCTTAATGTCTTTGTTGCTTTAGTTCAGTCAGTTGTCACTGTCATCATCTGCAATAACGGCCCTCGGGGGAGCTGCTAAACAAAATTGTGGAGAGTGCTTAAAAAATGAAAATGTCAATGTGCAAGTTGATTGTGGTGTAACCTCTTAGTTAAATGGAGAATCTCTGAGCTTACAATCATTCAATTATACATAGTTTGTGTCATTTATGATTTGGCTTGGGCATATGGCTAAGAGGGAGTCCATGGTATTGGCAATTTTCCAGAGGGTGGAAGTATCCATCTATGATCCAGAGGGAGAGTGCTTCATGCACAAGCCGCAAGCCACCCATTTTACCCAATTATCCAGATTTGTTCATTCCGAACAATTGTGCCATCTATCTGCATCTTGGCGCTCGTATTTTCCTGCACCTTCCAGACGCTTGCAGTGTACGTAACAAGGAGTGTGCATTTTTTTTAAGCATGGAATTAAATTTTGTTTTATGTTTTCGCAGATGATCTGGACTTTGACAGCTTAGATGAAAGCGATCTCTCCTTTAAAAGAAAACGTCCTACAGAGGCATCATGGGATAGCGACGATGAACTGTTACAAGAAGACCACATTCCAGTCAAAAAGGTAAGAACTTTTTAATGTTAAGTCTGACTGAAGAAAGAATTGTATTGGACACTTGGTGGATTTCCTCAATAGCCCAATGGCAATCGCAGCGAGTTTGTTCCTGATAATCGACCGGTGTCAACTAAGCTTGGGCGATATCACAATATATTATCGAATATCGCGATATTAATTTGGAAACGATTTCGATATCGGATGGATTTGGTTTTAATCGAAATATCGCAATATATCGCGATAATCGCCATATATCGATATTACAGGGGTTGCCCTTAACTTTTTTTTAAACTGGCCAGCAGGACCAGTTGGCTTGATTTTTCACTGGTCCGCCAGGTTTTTTACTGGTCCGTCAATTTTTGTTTTTTTTCCTAAACTAATAGTATACTGTTGTATACCAACTGCTCGATTTCCAATCGTCACTATTTCAAAACTCAACATGAATTGCAACGTCAACATGTTATTGTGTTCGAAAGGGGGCTCATTAATTTTGAGAGTATTTTTTCTTTAAAAATGTAATAACAATAATATTATTAAAATTAATTTAAAAACAGGTCAAATTATTTGTCAGAGCAAATTGGAAAATTTAATATGATCTTTATTTAGGTAGTTTTTTTAGTCCACGGTTTATTGTGAGCATTGGCATCGAAGTATTCCTAGTAAGAAGAACTTTGTTATGAAAAAAATTAGTGTGTTACTAAACAAACAAAAACCTTTAAAAAAATAAAGCCGACTGTTAAAATATCATTAATTTTTTTTGTATTGCCTTTAAATCTACGGTAAGGAGGGTTACGTGCGATCGCTCAAGTTATTTTATCATGTATAAACATTGCCTATTATTGTAGTTTTAATAAGTATTCATAAACATAATACATCTACCGAAGTTCCCAAAATCTTCTCACTTTCGTCCAGAAAAAGTAAACCCCCAACATAAAGTAGACATCAAAGTAGTTGCAACATCCATGAAGAAGCCTATGAGTTTTACGGTATTTTTTTCAATTATGTGTGTGGAATGGTCGGTGCCGGCGTCTGTTTTGTGAACAAAATTTTCATTTAAAAAACGTTTTTAAAAGAAGCAAAAACAACCGCACCTTTGTTTAACACATGATTGCATTCTAGAACCAAAGTCTTCCTTGAAATCAACCTGCAAAAAACCCCAAACAACCGCGCATTATGTGACCAATAAAACCATGGAGCAATAAACTAGATCGCCCACCAATCGCCCCGCAAAACAAAAAAAGCCCCAAATAATAACAAAATTAAACAAAATCAGAACGGAAGAACCTTACTAAACACCATTAAATACTTTGTTTTGCTCATCCAGAGTATCCTAACTTGGTAATTTTTGTTGAATGAAGCCTCACCGTTTCGTTTTTCTTAAACACGCTAGACACTTATTCCCACACGGAAATCTGCTCCGTTGACGACCATGCTGCTGCTGACAGAATGTGTTTTGCTTTGTGGTCTTTTGTCAAGGCGATTGAAGCTAGTTTTGTAAGCTATCGCGTACTTTCACCAATAGAGGTCGTCTATTCTCACGCTATCGAATATTCTGAAACGCCCTCTAGCGTTCAATGTTTCTTACACTTATTGCCACACGTGAACTAATACGAAGACTACAAGCCTTTGCGTTGCATGATGGGATTTTGCGCTGTGTATGCGTGATCGTCGGAAGTTTGCTAGCGTTCAGCGGCACATCGAGTGATTATTTTACGTTTTATCCAAACCTTGAGTGATGTTTTTACGTTTTATTTGAGTCTGAAAATAGTTAAAAAAAATAGTCATAGTTCTGTAGTACCGCTGCCGACATTTTTGACTGGTCAGCCGGACCAGTTGGCAAGGTGTTTCAGCAGGTCCGCCGCAATTTCTACTGGCATTTGGCCAGCGGACCAGCGTTAAGGTCGAACGCTGGATATATCGATTAAATATCGCGATGTATTTGCTATCTGAGACATCTTGCACCCCATAGGTTTGGAGTAAAACCAGAAGAATAGGTCATTAGAACATCTCTCTTATGCTATGACTGTCTCTCTACAACTTTCACTTGGAGTTTTAAGACTGATGATGTCAAATTTCATTAATCGCGATTATATCGAATATCGCGATACATTGTCGGCGATATATCGTGAATAAAATAAATCGATATCGCCCAAGCTTAGTGTCAACCATTCATGCAAACCAGTAGGCCTGGGCGAATTATTCAAATATCCGGTTAATGGCGAATAGGTTTTCCTATCCGTAACCGCGAATGCCTTTTTTTTCTTAACCGGATATCCGCATAGGGCGCGAATACCTATTTACAAACCGGATATTTCTATAATTACAACCGAGTAACCGGATATTCTTTAATATCCGAATATCTGCGGACGTCGGGCGACAACTGACATGAATGTTTTCTCTGAATCCTTATGAAACTTCTATTAAAACAGCATAAAACAGCATATATTAAGTATTTAACTATGCTCACCTCCGTGAAGAGTTAAAACAATGACATTTCTGACGTAATTTGTTCAAAGATTACAAAAGTTTTCCTTCACGTAGCGTCAATCACGATCAAAAGAAAAAGCAAATCGCCATCTTTAAATTAGATCCGGTCATTTTTATGAATGAACCGAGTGACACTGTCTAAAACTTATATCAATCCGCCCATATGATCTCATTCACAAACGAACAGCGCCCTCTAGCGGCAAAAACAAAAATTTTTTATATTTTTTATTTTTTATTAAATAGCGCCCTCTAGCGGCGAAAAAACTATTCGAATATCCGGTTAATTTCGGATAGTTGGCCAGCGGTATCCGAATAACAAAATTTCACTATTCGCCCAGCACTACAAACCAGTTGGTGCACACATTTAATAGCACAAGTCTTGCCTTACAAAATCTATCAATGGCGCAAATAGTTCCTCATCCGTTGTCTCTGTGATCGACCGATGGTTGCATGAATGATAGATCTTCCAAAAGCCAGCTTCATCGTGCGCTCGGGCAAATTGATAGAATGCCTGCAGCATAGACATATAAGTTTTGTGTGATTTGAACAATCATGGGAATCTTTCATTTCCATGATTTCGTAACTTGTAAAGGAAATAAAAACTCTTACATTGGATGTAAGTATGATGTCCAGGTCCGAATGAATATTGACAATCGCCGAAACACACAAAACCTACTGACAGCTTATTCTGTATGCACTTCAATCTGCCAGTTTAAACTTAAATAATTTCTAAATTATTTTTACTTTTTTCTGCAGACAAAAACCACATTATCCGATGATGAGTTAGACGAAGATGCACTCCTTGGAGACAGTGACAATGAGGATTTTTCAACATATGACGGTACAGCGGAAGGACAAGGGCCAGGGAAACAGACCGAGGATTCTGCGCCTGTAGAAACCACTGATGTAGAGACTAATGTTGAGTCATATGAGTATGGGGTCAATGACCAGACCAATGAGCAGACTGAATTTGTTGGTGGTGATGCAGGTGGCTACGATGAACAGTTGGTTGACGAGATTGATGAATACCAGGGAGCTGAGGATCACACGGGTGAGCAAACCGGGGTTGGGACCAGTGAAATATCAGCGGTGTTGGACAATACAGAGTCAGAGGAATGGGGCGGCGAGGACGGGGAAGCTGCTGTGGGCGGAGACTTTGAGGAGGTGGAGGAGGGGGAAGAACAATACCAGGAAGAGGGTGGAGACAACTTTGAGGAAGAAGGTGGAGACAACTTTGAGGAAGAGGGCGGAGACAATTTTGAGGAAGGGTGAGTAGTATTGAGCAAATGACCTTTGAACTATTGTCATCATTAGAGATTGAATTTCAAGCATATCGCAACTTTTTTCTGGAGCAGAAATATTTTTACAAGACCAAATAATTTCCTTCTCTCTGTTTCTGATTTTTCTTATCGTTCACTGATATTTACTGAACTATTATTATTATTAGTAGTGCCTCTAACGTCTTGCTTTACATAGTGGTTAAGGACCAATTCTCCACACTTTCCTTCAAAGGGTTTTGATACCTTTTTTAGGTAAAGTTTTTGGCCACGACATGAATCCCTACTCACTTTGAATGAATATGTATGTATGTAATTTACCTTAAGAAGTTTCAGCTTTTTAAGTCATCAAGTTTTTGAGGAGAAAAAGTGAAAATCACAAAGCATTGTTTTTAGGACAGTTGTGTAAATCCGTTGAACAGGCTAAACTAATTGTCATCTATCTCACTGAGACGAAAATTACTTTTGTGAAATAGTTTTACTCATTTCCCCAAAACAACAGCACCCCATCAAGTAACAGTTTAAGGTAAGCTTTCTACCAACATAATCTTCAAACCATCTAAGTATGATGTAAATCTGTGGGCATTAGTGTTTTGTGACCTACAAAAAGTACCCAAACTCTTTAAATATTATTGACCCGTCTCAAATTGATGCAGATACAACGAGGATGTAGCTGCTGAGGATGAGGAGGAGATTGCCGTTGAAGATGAAGATGCCGCATTGCTGGAGGATGCCATTGAGTTAGAGCCAGGCATGGATGACATCTTAGACATTGAGGACTTTGATGACAGTCTAATTGACGAAGTCCCAGAAGACAATACCAGTAAGTAGTTTTAAACAGTGCAAAGCTAATTTCAGCTTTTCTTTCTCCGCTCATTTCTGTGCTTAAAGGCACTGGACATTACTGGTAATTACTCCAAATAATTGTTGTCATAAAATCTTACTTGGTATCAAGTTATGATGAGCTGGTCATAGTATAAAGCATTGTGAGAAACTGCTCCCTTTGAAGTAACATAGTTTTTAAGAAAGAGGAAATCTCACTAAAATATTAAACAACTTCAGGCCTGAAGCCTTTTTTAGGTATTCAAAAGCACACAAATTTGTGCAACAAGGGTATTTTTTTTTTTTTTTTTCTTTCAACTTTGATGACTAATTAAGCCCAAATTTTCACAGGTTTGACAATTACAAATGGTGTCCAGTGCCTTCAAAGGGTCTATATAACTTTTATATATATAGAAGAGTTTGCGGTAACACCATGTAATAACAATCTCTAAATGAGTTGGGGTGGTTCTGAAAAGAACCGTTGGGTTAACTTGACGTTTCGATCAGTATGCTCTGATCGTCTTCTGGAGAATGCTGGACTCTGATGCTGCATGCTGCTTAAGTACTAGGCGGTGGATCAGGGGTGATGCACGAAGGCGGGAAATGTAGGCGGGAAGTGAACTCGATGATGCGTGGTGAAACCTGTTGTGGAGCCTTGGACGTTGTGTGGGGGGTGTGTGCTCACTGAACCGTGTCAGTAGGAATAAGCACAGGGGATAGTGAGGGTGTGGGGCCTAGGTGACTGAGGGTATAGATGACCCAAAGCAGTCTAATAGTTGGGGCCTAGGGGGTGACCGTGGATATAGAAGATCCATTGGTCGGGAGAAGGGGGAGCCAGATGTCGCTGATGTGGAAGCCGATGTCTTGGGGTACGGTGTCATGCTTGTGGATCTCGATGGCCTTTCTAATGCGTCTAGGGTGCCACGCCTGGATGGGAGCGATGATTTCTGCAGCATCCCAGTTCACTCGGTGGTCAGCAATGTGGGAATGCTTGACGATGGCGGATTTATCGAAGTCCCCCCTCCTTCCGTGTGCTCGGTGTTCCTTAAGTCTAGTGGGAAGGTTACGCCCGGTTTCCCCGACATAAACCTTACCACATTCGCATGGAATGCGATAGACTCCAGCACGGGCGGAGGGGTCCTTCTTGTCCTTGTGCGATTGGAGAGAGCCATGGAGTTTCTTCGGGGCGGATTGATACACCTTGATACCTGCTTCCTTGAAGATGCGTTGGAGGCGATGAGAGGGGGGACCTAGGTATGGTAAAATAACTGTGGGTGATTTAGAGATTGTTATTACATGGTGTTACCGCAAACTCTTCTATATCTTATCTCCACCATGCAAAGTTTCAAATCCTATATAACTTTTGTAGGACAAAAAACACAATGTCCACAGATTTACACTAAACTTACACAGTTTGAAGATAATGATAGTAGAAAGCTCCCCTGAAAATATTACGTGCTGAGGTGCTATAGTTTTTGGGAAATGAGTAAAACAATGTCATGAAAATAATTTTCGTCTCATTAGACGAAAATTATTTTAATCATTTACAAACGCATTTTTATGACATTTGTTTACTCATTTCTCAAAAACTACAGCACCTCAGTAGGTAATATTTGAGGGGAAGCTTTCCACTATCATGTTCTTCAAACCCTGTAAGTTTAATGTAAATCTATGGACATTTTGAAAAAGTACCCAAATCCTTTAAAGCCATTATACACTTTCGGTAAACAGTATTGTCCAAGTCCCACACTTAGTGTATCACAACTTATATATAAAACAACAATCCTGTGGAAATTTAGGCTCAATTGGACATTGGAGTCGGGAGAAAATAACGGCAAAACCCACTCCTGTTTTCGCGCGTTTCGCCGTGTCATGGCATGTGTTTATAACAAATCCGTAATTCTCGCTAACGAGAATTTATATTGTTTTCCCGTTTTCTCAAAAAGCAAAGCATTTCATGGACTAATATTTCCAGAGAAGTTTTTCACCATTACCTTCTGTAAACCCTGTAAACTATTTGTAAATCTGTGAACTTTTTCTTTTCTTTTCTGTACCGAAAGGGTCCAATGGCTTTAAACAGCTCTAATAAATAGTCGCCAGATCTGTAAAAGTAAATATATTTTCTGTCTTTTATAGTGAGTGGTAGAACAGCTAAACTTGCCTCCTCAACACCAAATGTACCGGTGAGAGAAAAACCGGCCCAAGTTGTAGAAGCGTCCAAACCTAAAGAACAGGTGAGTCCAAAGACAACAGATAAACTAAGAATTATCATTGTGAATATCACTATGAAATTTGTTGTTTCATTTTCGAGTTGAAACCAACGGTTCTTTTCAGAGCCACCCCAACTCATTAGAGATAGTCGTAACATTGTGTTACCGCAAACCTTTCCATATAGTATTTCCACCATGCAAAGTTTCAAATCCTACTTGTTTCATTTTTGTCCAGCTTTCTCCAGAAGATGATCAGAGCATACTGATTGAAACGTCGAGTTGAAACCAATGTTTTTTTTCAGAACCACCCCAACTCATTTAGAGATAGTCATTACATGGCGTTTACCGCAAACCCTTCCTTCCATATTGTTTCATTTTATTTCATTTATTGATTCTGGTTGTGAAGCCAAGGACTCTCAGAAAAGTGAACGTTATCACTGTACTAGGCCAGTAACTCAATGATGAGAAGACAAGGAAGGAAATTTCAGTTTTAGATGTGGGCAAAAAAAACCCAGATAATTATTCCGGGGATACCCACTCAGTCAGGCAGGGACTGAAAAGCCAATCCATGTAGTGCCCCCAGTGGGATTTAAACCAGGGACTCAGAGGTAGAAGGCGAGGCAAGATACCATTACGCAACCCGGCTGTCCAGCTCTACCTGTCCCAGATTAATTTTGACAAGACTTCTAAGGAAATTACTATTAAACAGGCATGCAAATCTCCCGTGTTTCCGCGTGAAAACAAACAAAAAAAACGATGATTTTTTTTTTTTTTAGCCAAATATATGCCTGGCAACAACAGTGTACAACTACAATCATGTAAAATAAGCCTACATTGTAGTACATGCTAACAATGCACCTAAGAGCATAATAAACCTCAACATTTTCTAGGGTACCATTGTGGGTATCATGTCCCGTGGCGTTTCGGCTGCCTCGCTCCTCACTTGCCTTGTGCCTTTGAAAATGTCCCTTTTTTTTTTTTCAACGGGCAGTTGCATGCCTGAATAAAACATCTCTCTAACAATGTAATATTTTCTATACTGTCAAACTAGAAGTCGTCGGTCCACAGACTCTCTACATTTGTCCATACCCAAAACGCATCATTCTTGGGGTGACTGCTCTTTCTCCCATGCTGCACCTAAACTCTGGAACAGTCTGCCCCAACACTTAAGCCAACAAGTATCCTTGTCAATCTCCAAATCTTCATTAAAAACTCATTTGTTCCATAATCGTTTTTCTGATGAATTTTTTTTTGTCTCCTGCGCCGTGAGTGCCATGCTTGATGGATACCAGCGCTTTACTACAAGTATTCATTATTATTATTATCTATCCAGGCTTCATCTCGGCCGATTCATTCAGAAGAAAAAGAAGATGAGGAAGGTTCTGACACGAAGGAGGACATTCCATCTAGTGATTCAGACGAAGATGAGGACGATGATAACACAAGAGCAAGGTTCAAATCGGAGCGGCGGCCGGTAGCCGTAAAAGTCGGTGGCGCATCAAAGAGGAAAGACATCCCTGAGACACTAGGTGAGCACAAAAATCTGATTGAAGATGCTTTAAAGGGTTTGGGCAATTTTGTTGTGTAACACAAAATACAAACGTCCACAGATTTGCATAAATGATGGTAGAAAGCTTCCCTTAAAATATTACTTGCTGAGGTGCTGTAGTTTTTGAGAAATAAGTAAAACAATTTCACAGATTTTTCTTTGAAACTTCTTCAGGTAAATTATATTACAAACATCTTCATTCATGTCATGGAAAACAAGTCTTGATCTACAAAAGGTACTGAAACCCGTAAAAGGAGCATGCAGAGTATCCCCACATGATGGTTATTTCTGGCCTGAAGTTGGCATGAAGTGGCGTGCATGGCTGAGCGGTCTAGTTCAATAGACCCAAGCTCTGGGCCCACTTTTATAGAGCTGCTTCAGCTGAAAATATTGCTAAGCAAAAATGAGCAGGATGTCAAGCAGAAATGAATTGAGGTCGAAAGCCCAAATCAGTCTAGCGTAAGTTTAGCCCGCATCTTGGAGTGGCCATCCATTGCCTTGTGAAAAAAAGAAATAAAAGAGAGTATAGACTGATTGAACTGATGGACAGGATTTAGGCTGGACATGCTGGAAGGGCAAAAGATCTGCCCCCTTTTAAGAAACAATAGCAAGATACTTATCATTCTGTATATAGGGAACAAGACTCTCTTTGTGATGTTTCAATTCATGATTTATTGATTTTAGCGCTCTGTAGTCAATAACTTGTTTGACAATTATTCTGTGTTTCAGAGATTACCGCCGGAGTTCAGCAAACGCTGGACGATTACGCCCGCCAAAAAGAAGAGCAACAATGGGGCAAAAGGAATAGAGGGCGTGGCGGACGGGGTTTCCGAGGCAACCGAGGCAACCATGGCAACCGTCACCAAGGCCCACCACCCATGATGGGAATGCATCAGGGCAACATGGGACCTCGTTTCCCTGGTCACATGGGACCGCGTTTCCCGGGGGACATGCGGCACCGTTTCCCCGAGGACATGCGGCATCGATTCCCCGGCAATGTCTCTCATCCTTTCAACGAGAACATGCCCAACTACAGGGGCGACATGCCCCCGAGACCTGCTTTCCAGAATCAGGAGGTGGTCCGTGGGCCGCCGGCCGGACATTTACGTGGAGGGAGGTTTGATTTTGAACCCTATCAACCAGGGAAGGGTTCGCCCCACCAAGTGGCCCAGGGATCTGGACAGGAACCATTCGGATCAAACCAGGTAGGTGTTGGAGGGGAGAGGGGTATGGTGTCGACTGCAACTGTTAACCAGGGGCCAATTTCGTAGAGTTGCTTAAGCAGAAGAAATTGCTTCAGAAATGAGCCAGATACCTGCCACAAATAGTACACGTGACATGGTAATTTGGCTGGTAACCTTTTTCTGGTAAGCATAATTTTGCTGTGTTTAGCTACTTTTTGTACGATAAAAAGCAGCTCTATGAAATTGGTCCCTGTTGATGCCATTTGTGGCCAGCTACTGCTCAACCAAACAAGTCAGATGGCTGTTGTATTTCAATAACTTTTTCACTCAAGTTTCATAATAAATTTATTCCACAGCCTAAATTTGCTCTTCATTTCCCCTATTAGTCTGGTACCAATCGACACTCTCAGTCAGTCTGGTGCCAAAACTGTATGTGACTCATAGAGTTATATATAAGAACTAGAGGGCGCACTGGTGATGCTACTTGCACAAACCAGACGAGACAGCAAAGAGACACGCGCGCCATTCTGTACGTGCGTTGATTATGAAGTACCTGTTGGAATTTGTGTTTATTGAATGCTATACTGTTATGTCAACTTAAAAAATGGCCGCACAAACACACGCTGTGAGATGCTGTTTTTGTCAACTTATAAAATGGCCACATGCGCACATGCCGGGGCGCGTATATAGTGCGCCCTCTAGTTCTTATATATTACTCTTTGACGTGACTTGAAAGCTTCTGCCTTAGCTATGGCTAGATCAGTGAGGCTATGGTTACATCAGTGAAAATGCCTGGGCCCAATTTCATAAAGCTCAAAAAACTTGCTTAGCAAAAATAGGTCACCAGCCAGAACTACTTACATTTCTGCCGGGCATTTCTTGCTTAGCCAAGAAGTTTGCCAAACAACTTTCTGTTTAGCAGATTGATGAAATTGAGCCCTGTTCCTCACTGCTGCCATAGCCATAGTCGAGGTCGCTTGATTGGGACACAGCCTAAGAAAATTTGTCAATCAATGCAGAAATAATAATGTACTAATTTGTATCGGTGCAGGGAGGTCAAAGGTCATCCTCGCCCCATACGCAGGCACCTCCAGTACAGCAGCCCAGTCAGCCTGGTGCCGTGCCTACTTCTCAACCTCAGACGTCAGTCAGTAAGAAGATCCACATTAACCCCCACTTCAAGGGTCAGGTGCAAGTCCCATCTCAACAAGGTAAATAGTCAAGCCATATTGGGGTTTTCTTTGGAGCTGTATAAACTTTTCTTTAATTATGAAATTAACCAATCAGAACCTGATGCGAAGTTTGAGGAAATTTTATTCATCATTTACAGATGAATTTGGAATTTGGAATTTAAAAGCACTGCCGTCGATTTCACAAAGAGTTAGGACTCGTCTTATCTCGAGTTAGGACGAGTAACTCGTCCTAACTTAGTATTAATCTTAAGGTCTGCATGCTACAGTGCAGTGCCTAAGTCCTAAGATTAGTCTTAAGCTAGGAAGAGTTTTGTGAAATCAATGGCTGGACATCTGTGGGAACTGTCAAAGACCAGTATTATCACTAGGTGTATCCCAGCATATGCATAAAATAACAAATCTGTGAATTTGTGGCTCAATTGGTCATTGAAGTTGCAAGAGCATAGAAAGAAAAAACACCCTTGTTGCACAAGTTTGGTGCTTTCAGATGCCTTAGAAAGGCTTCAGGCCTGAAGTCTTTTAATATTTGAGTGAGAAATTACCTCTTTCACATAAACTATGTTATTTCAGAGGGAGCCTTTTCTCACAATGTTTTATACTATCAACAGCTCTCCTTTGCTAGTCACCAAGTAATTTTTTATGCTAACAATTATTATGAGTAATTTACCAATAGTGTCCAGTGCCTTCAAGGGTGAATGACAAACATCTGGAAAGTTGAACATATCGTAAGGCTAGAAATATCGGATGTTTAATAGTTCCCAAAACTATTTTTTCCTGTCCTGCAGTCGCCCCTCAAGCAGCTCATCCACCAGCAGTCCACTCCTCGGCTCCTACCCACTCCCAGTACCAGCCCCCTTCCACAGTCTCCACCCACTATCAACAACCCTCAACCCCTTACCCTAACCAGTACTCTACTCAGCCCTACTCTCAGCACGGTGCAGTACAGGGGCAACCTCCACAACCTATGCAGACGCAACCCACCTCTCATTCACAGGGACCACGCCCACTGATGGCACAACAACATCCAGCCAGTTACAGGGTAAGCTTGAATGAAATTGTAACGTGTCTTGAGGCCTGCGCCTCAGTTGCCCTAGTCTTGGCCTTGGTACCCCTTCAAACATTTCCCAAAGACTTGAAGTTTTTCCAGTGGTGTTGCCCTTAGCAAAAATAAAAAACTTTTGACAAATATAATGCCTGTTCATTTTTTTCACAGAAATCTGATAAGTATTGAGGATATCGTGCTTATACACGTCGATGTAAGGGTAAAACCAACAAATTTTGTTCAGCCCCATTGCAAATTTAGTATAAATTGTTGTGGTACCCGCTGTGGTACCAGCTAACATAGGATGCAATTTTAACCTACATTAAGCAAAAATGGCCTTTCCCCCTTAAAGGGTCTATGTAACTTTTGTAGGACACAAAAACACAATGTCCACAGATTTACACTAAACTCACACAGTTTAAAGATAATGATAGTAGAAAGCTTCCCTGAAAATACTACGTGCTGAGGTGCTGTAGTTTTTGGGAAATGAGTAAAACAATGTCGTGAAAATAATTTTCGTCTCATGAGACGAAAATTATTTTCATCATTTACAAACGTATTTTCATGACATTGTTTTACTCATTTCTCAAAAACTACAACACCTCAGTGAGTAATATTTGAAGGGAAGCTTTCCACTATCATTATCTTCAAACCCTGTGAGTTGAATGTAAATCTATGGACATTTTCAAAAAGTACCCAAATCCTTTAAATAAAATGAAAATCCAGGCCTGTCGTAACCAACCTTGCATTGTGACTATGCTGGTTTGTATGGGAGGAAAACAGGATGGGCGAGCTTTGATAAAGATTGAACACTTTTGATTGAACACTCCATCATTTTTTGCGACATCCCAGGACCCAAACCACCACCACGGAGATCAACAATCCGGACAATGGATGCCGCCATCAAGCCAGCACCCAACGTCATCGTCCTGGACCCAGCCTGGTCGCCGTAGCCCGGTGTCGGTCACATGGAGCCACCAACAGGGTACGCCAAGTAAGTCCCAACACTTCAGAATCCCACACCCACATTGTGACAAAAAAAAAATGCTGATAGTTTAGATGTTACATTCTTATATTATTACAACCTTAAAGTTTCGCTTAGCAAATCAGTTCAAAACAGCCGTAAAAATGCTGAACACTACTTCAAGTTGAGGGCTACACTTAACTGATTTGCAGTTGACCCAAATCAACTGTCACCAGGGGTAGTCCTGGGGCTAAAACAGTCCATAGGAAGTTACCAATGGGTATCATCCACTAGGAGTCTGGCTGGTAGATGCAGAATTCACTACCTTCTCAACTTTTTGGTTATGGCAGTTATGGTTCAGTGACTTGTTTAAGGGCACAAGTGTCTGAGTGGGATTTGAACCCACTCTCTGCAGCTGAGAACACCAGAGCTTGGCTCCAATGAACTAGACAGCTTGGCCAAGACATGCCAAGCTAATAACCTAAAGTATTTTGTCTTGTCAAATAATCAAGTTCTTTCTTTTTTTTGTCTCGACCAATAGGGCGCGAGTTTGATGGCCACCAGTCCCATCAACACCCGCAGCAGTTTAACAGAGCCCAGACGCCACAAGAGCGTGTTCCGCCACACCAACAGTTCCAGGCACCGAGGGGGATGCAAGTAAGTCTTGTAACGGTTTAAGCCTAAAAATAGAGGACAAGATTTTCAATGATGTTGTTTTATTTGATCTCTGTAGAATTAGAGCTTTCTAATGATATCGCTTGGGGTCTGTCTTTAAGGAAGTGGATTCAATCAGCAGATTTTGCATCTAGCAAAATATTAAGACTGAACATGTTTTGTGCACACTGAATATTGAGTAGCAACAACCTTTGCAGTGCTGGAGCAAATATCTTACCACTAGAGTTTGTAAAGTTTGTGTATACTCAGCGTCTTGAGTTTTGTATACATACTCAGCGCCTTGAGTACCTTGTTTGGTAGATATGTGCACTATATAAGACTATTATTAGAATTATTATCATTAGACCACCGAGTTTAGCCAGATGGCTAGAGCAGTTTGAATTCTGTGTTAGCAGGTGGTATCGCAGCGATTTAAAGTCAGTGGACACTATTGGTAATTACTCAGAATAATTATTAGCATAAAGCCTTTCTTGGTGACGAGTAATAGGGAGAGGTTGATGGTATAAAACATTGTGAGAAACGGCTCCCTTTGAAGTGCCATAGTTTTTGAGAAAGAAGTAATTCTCCAAGAGTTTGATTTCGAGACCTCAGATTTAGAACTTGAGGTCTCGAAATCAACCATCTAAACGCACACAACTTCGTGTGACAAGGGTGTTTTCTTCTTTCATTATTATCTCGCAACTTTGATGACCGATTGAGCTCCAATTTTCACAGGTTTGTAATTTTATGCATATGTTGAGCTACACCAACTGTGAAGGCTAGTCTTTGACAATTACCAATAGTGTCCACTGCCTTCAAAGGTACCTCCTGCCACAAGTCCAGTTCGAATCCTATGAAGCAGCAGCCAAGAATCCGTTGTTATACAATCCTTTTTGAATTTTCAAATGTCTTGTTTTTAGCCAAACCAAATGCGCCCCCAAAGTGAGCCCCAACACCAGGGTGGACCAGGACCCCATCAACAAGGCCCGCCTTACCATGGGCAAGGACCTCAGTCTGCCAGGTATGTTGTGACATATTACTAATACATAAACCTTCACAACCTCTGCATTAACAACAAATGTATGGATAGTTGATATCAAATAACAGGGGCCAATTTCATAGAGCTGCTTAAGCAAAAAATTTGGTTAAGCACGAAAATAGCTTGCTTATTTTACACATGTTACTGACCAAATGTCATGCCATATACATTGCTTGTGACTGGTATTGGGCCATTGTTTACTTAGCATAACAATTGAGTAGAGTCTTGGCCGGTATTCTGATTTTACTAAGCATGGATTATTTCGCTTAAGCAAAATTTTGTGCTTAAGCAGCTCTATGAAATTGGGCCTTGGAGGGAGTAGCACTCAAAATTTGCTTTTGACCCCTGTATCCCCTTCAGCAAGAGCTAGAAAGGAAATTTCAGATGGGGTATGTCATGGCTGAGTAGTCTATTGCATGTTGCTTTGGACTTAAGTTCTGATGGTTGAACCATCAGAGTTTTGGTTTGAATCCTGGTCTCATGTATCCTTGAGCAAGGCACTTGACCATTAATTGCTTCTCTTTTAACACAGGTGTTTAAAGGCAGTGGACACTATTGGTAATTACTCAAAATAATTATCATCATAAAACCTTAATTGGTGACAAGTAATGGAGAGAGGTTGATGGTATAAAACATTGTGAGAAACGGCTCCCTCTGAAGTGACATAGTTTTCGAGAAAGAAGTAATTTTCCACGAATTTGATTTCGAGACCTCAAGTTTAGAACTTGAGGTCTCGAAATCAAGCATCTGAATGCACACAACTTCGTGTGACAAGGGTGTTTTTTTGGTTTCATTATTATCTCGCAACGTCGACGACCGATTGAGCTCGAATTTGCACTTTTTGTTATTTTATGCATATGTTGAGACACACCAAGTGTGAAGACTGGTCTTTGACAATTACCAATAGTGTCCACTGTCTTTAAATGGGACCCCTGCCAGGGCTGAGACAGTTTTGTGTTGGATTAACCCCTTAACCCTAGTTTAAGCAGCTGGGGTTGTTTGCTCCCCAGGGAGTTAAAACAGTTTGAGGAATGGTCTAAGAATATGCCGATAATTAGATTTTAAAGCCCCTTGATCTAGCCACTAGGTTTCCCCTTACCTTTAAAGTAAAAATAAATGTTGTCCATTTGTCTCGTCCTGTCCAACAGACAAGGTTCAGGTCAGCGGTACCCCACTCCTAGTAACCAGCAACCAGGGCAGTTCACATCTCAGCAGCACCGCCCTCAAGGCTCTAGCGTCCAACCCTCGCCGACCCCGAGTCAGGCCAACAAGGGCAATATACTCCCGTCTCCGAAGCGGCTGATCGAAGAGGCCTCCAAAAAGGCTCCAAAAGCTAAACAAGTCAAAGGAGAGGTAAAGCCTAAACAGTTTTAACCTGGCTCAATTTCATAAAGGTTTTGTTGGAAATTTGCTTAGGAAATTTGCTTAGCAAATCTGCTCGGCTACAAATTCTGTGGGGAAACCAGTTTACAACCAATGTATATTACACTGTAATTTGGCTGGTAACCTGTTACTTCTGAGCAGCAGGTTTTCTGATCCCTTCCCAAAAGCTCATTGGAATCTATTACTCAAGGGATTGCCAAGCGGTGGAAATGCCATCATTTTAATGTACCTCCTAAGATCTGGGCCCAATTTCATAGAGCTGCTAAGCGCTAAAATTTGCTTAGCATGAAATTTCTTCCTTGATAAAAAAAGGATTATCAACAAAATTTCCATTTGATGGATATTGCCTGTTATTGGTATTCAGCTGTTGTTGGCTTATCCTGAAAACCACATGTAAATTTGGTTGGAAAACCTGTTTTTATGAAAGCAAAAATTTCATGCTTAGCAAATGTTTGTGCTTAGCAGCTCTATGAAATTGGGCCCTGGACCCCAGTTTCAGACCTTTTTTTTTGTCGGCAGTGACTTTCACCCCCTGTAAATGTTTTGAAATTTTGAATGAACTGTCTCCTGAACTATCAGATTCTTTAACCACAGTTTGTTTTTCAGAACTGACACTACTAAACAAAAAAATGTTCCCATAGTGTTACAGCAAGCGTCTCTCAGTTACACATTCACCATGCAATGTTTCAAATCCTTCTAATTTCCTTTTCCTCCCAGATTGACGAAGACGCGGAGACGCGGAAACTACGCATCCAGCTGGAGGAGCAGAAGAAACTGCGAGAGATGATACTCCAGAGGAAGGAGGCAAGGAGACAGCAGCTAGCTGCTTCTAAGCAGGCCGAACTCAAGAAGCGCCTCTCCACTAAGAAGGGCAAGTCATCTTCAGAGTCTTCAGATACTAAGGTAGGAGTAGGAGCAAAGACTCAGAGCTTGATGCTTGGTTCAATGGACCCTTCCCATGAAATATGCTAATTACATTCACGCATGTGTACAAACCCTATTGGTTGGCAAACACCATAGAGTTGTGCACTTAGCAGACGCGCAATTGCATCTGCGTCACACAGCCATTAGCTGTGTATAAAACAGCGCGATGTGCCCTCATTTTGCCAACCAAAATGTTAGTGCGCACGCGCTATGTGAAGTTTACATATTTCATCAGAAGGGTCTATTTCATTAATAAATATTCAATTTCTTTCATTTCGAGAAAGAAAAAGAAACTCCCAGAAAAGTGAACACAATCACTGTTCTAGCCTAGAACCCAATGGAGAGAAGACTAGGAACGAAGGTTTTAGTTTTGGATGTGGGAGGAAAACCCCCTTAGAATTATTCCCTGGAAAACCCATGCAGTCAGGTAGGGACTGAAAACCTAATCCTCGTCCTTCGGGGTCCTACATAAGAAGATGAGGATTCACAAATATAAAATTCTCATAAATTTGTGTATTTTTACCAGAAGACAAACCGTGAGCAGAAATCAACAACGCAGAAGCAACAGCAACGGCCCAATTCCTCGCAGGGTGCTGCTGGAACGCCAGGTCCGAGGCAACCGACAGCGACGCAGCAGCCACCAAACCAGGCTGGCAACCGAGCCATTTCTTCAGGTTTGACAACTCAACTGTTATATTAATGTATTTTCAGCTGCCTTTTGTTTGTCTCCTTCAATGTTTACCTTTTCTTTTTCTGTGTGCTTTCTGCCTCTCTCTTTCCGTTGTTATTCTTTCCACTCGACTGCCTCAGTTAAGTTACACTAGAATACCTGTTCATGAGTGTTTTGTTGTCTTAAAGAATTCAGTAGGGTTTAAAAGTCAAACCACTTCTATTTTCTCATCTTATTTTTGGGATTGATTAGGAGTCAGGGAAAAGTAGAAAATCTGGAAATGTGTTGACCAATTTGTAGCAATATGAACTTTCATCATCATGTTTCTTTTGATATTGACAGCCTCAAATAGGAATAATAGTGCACAATCTCAGCAGAACCTCCCTAGACAGGCTCCTTCGCATCAGTGGGCTGGTGGTCCCGAGCAGCCCAAACCCATGACCCAACCAATCAGACATGACGCCTCACCCCTCCTGAAGCAGGAACCTCCCACTCAACTGTTTCAGCAACAGACCTGGCAACAGCAGCAGAACGTCAAGGTGTGTTAGCGCTCTGCTCTTTTTTGTATCTTTCTCTTAAAACTGCTTCTCAATTTCATTAACCTCCCCCTATGCTTATGTTAACTTTTGTTTGTTTAAAGGTTTTGGTGGACATGGACCCTCAGCCTATTCCTACAGTAGGAGCCGGCGGCAGAGTGCAACCTCAGCAATCAATAGGTGTTGTTGGCTCGGCCAATAGGGCACCAACTGGGCAGGTCAGAAGTCAGCATCCAGGTCAAGTCAGAGGTCAACAGCCAGGTCAGATCAGAGGCCAGCATCCGGGTCAGATCAGAGGTCAACAGCCTGGTCAGATAAGAGGTCAACAGCCAGGTCAGATCAGAGGTCGGCATCCTGGTCAGATCAGAGGTCAGCATCCAGGTCAGATCAGAGGTCAACAGCCAGGTCAAATCAGAGGTCAACAGCCAGGTCAGCATCCAGGTCAAATCAGAGGTCAACAGCCAGGTCAGATTAGAGGTCAGCAACCAGGGCAGATCAGAAACCAGCATCCAGGTCAGATCAGAGGTCAACATCCAGGTCAGATCAGAGGTCAGCATCCAGGTCAAATTAGAGGTCAACATCCAGGTCAGATTCGAGGTCACCAACCAGGGCAGATCAGAGGTCAAAACCCGAGTCAAGCTAGAGGACAGCGACCTCAAGGTCCTCCAAATAACATGGGGCGAGGCAGAGGCAGAGGGCAGCCTCAGCAGAGGTTTCCAGGACCAAGAACGGGGCAGCCACAGGGGAATGGACCTCGACCCCAAGGCCCAAGACCTTTTGGTCAGGGAGGGCCTCAATTCAGAGGTCCCAGACCACAGGGTATGGCACCTAGACCTCAGGGACCAGGCACACCTCAAGGAGGACCCATGCCACAGAAGAGGTAAGCATTTTGTGTATTGTCCTGGCAGGTCTCATAAAAAGCATCAACAGTTCTTTTAAGCCATATGGATAAAAAATAATGTAAGGTTTTGAGTTTTGGAAACTGTGTTGTGTGAATGTCAAATATCAAACTAACCAAACAGGTAATGGAGGATGGAATTTTTCTGAATTAGATCTGTTAAAGACAGGATAGGATTACCACAGAAAGGTCCTGCCCCAACTCAACAAGCAACACCCCAACAGGCACAACGCCGTGTCGTCCAACAGCAGTCCCCTCAACAAGCCCAGAAAACAACCACCTTCCAGGGCGCTGGTAGCAACCAGCCTGGCCAGCCCGGAAACAAAAGGACAGTTGTACAGAACTTGACACCGCAGCAGCGGCTGCTGCAGCAGAAGCAGCAGCAGCGCTTGGCGCAGCGTCCTCAAGGTGGTGCCAAACAGCCGGTGAGGGTGCTTCCGCCGCAGCCGCAGCGGGTGGTCAAGCAGATGTCTGCGGAGAGCCCTCAGGTGGTCAGGGGTCCGCTGGGGATCCTGATCGATGGACTGTCGGCTTCGACCAATAAGAAGAACCTGATGAAGATGATGCAATCCTGTGGACCAGTCAAGGTGAGGTGTTAACCCCAGCCAATCAAAAATCAAACAGCATACTTGGTTCTTTTTTGTTTGCCGAGATAAATAATTCAGATTTCTTAGCCCTTGTTTTTGGTGTCCTTTTCTCGTTTTTCTATTGAAATATACATCAAAATGTGTTTCTGTTTCTTGTTTTGTTTTTGACTTCATTGCATTCAGACTATGGAGATTGTTGCCAGTGAGAGGAGAGCTTATGCCAAATTCTGCCGTCCAGAAGATGCCATGACTTTCCAGACGAGGTTTCACAGGTAAGAGGAGTGGGTTTAACCCTTAGGGAGCGATTCAAAAGTGGGAATATTAGAAACGTTCCAATTGGATCAGATAAGTACTCCAGTATGTGCACATGGACTGCTTCGAGCTGATAAGAGCACTGGACTCAGGCTCTGGGGCCAATTTCATAGAGCTGCTTAAGCAAAAAATTTGCTTAAGCACGAAAATAGCTTGCTTAATTTACACATGCTACCGGCCAAAATTTCATGCCATATACCTTGCTTGTGACTAGTATTTAGCCGTTGTTTACTTAGCATAACAATTGAGTGGAGTCTTGGCTGGTAATCTGATTTTACAAAGCATGAATTTTTTTGCTTAAGCTAAATTTTGTGCTTAAGCAGCTCTATGAAATTGGGTCCTGGTGTTTCTCTGCTCAGCATAGTGTGGGTGAAGAAAAATCAGACGTTATTATTTTTGGTCTACTTATCTAGTGCTGCGGACACTGTTCCCCAAAGAATCCCTAAAATTCATAACTCCAGGGGTTACCAAAGAATCCCTAAAATTCATAACTCCAGGGGTTATCAAAGAGTCCCTAAAATTCATAACTCCAGGGGTTACCAAAGAATCCCTAAAATTCATAACTCCAGGGGTTATCAAAGAGTCCCTAAAATTCATAACTCCAGGGGTTACCAAAGAATCCCTAAAATTCATAACTCCAGGGGTTACCAAAGAATCCTTAAAATTCATAACTCCAGGTGTTACCACATGGTGGAATTGTCATCATTCAAAATGTTGAGTTGTCAACCACTGATTTTTTTTCTTGAACCAACACTACTCAAAAGAGATTTACACATGGTGCTATCGCAAACCTTGAGCCTCATTATCTGTTTATGAATTTGGCCCTATATTGAAAAGAACCCAACACAAACCCATCTTCAGACACCTTTAAGCGTTTGATATAAATGAACCCAGGTTTATGTTCTGTAAACAAACAATATCATTGTTTATGTTGATAGGCACATGGTTGATCTGGCCACCATCAGCGTGAGTCTGATCCCAGACTGAGTCCACCAGACTACTCCCTTCCCTCACTGCAAAGCCACTCCTCCAAAATGACTGCATCAATTGAGCTTCACACTGCAATCTACCTGATGGGAGGGCAATATCAACTAGCGCACCATTCACGTCACTGGCAAGCAGAGTAGAACACGAGCAGTGCAATACCGTCAAGAACACCATCTGGCTCAGTGGTATGCTTTTTGTTTGTTAATAGGCAGGCAAATTTTGTCGTTTCTTGATTGATATTTATGAAGTAAATTTCTCTGCATTATCTCTGCTCATTTGTAGTGTTTTATGTGTGTATGTTGTAAACAAAGGTTGATGTGTCGTCAACACTCCTACTGTAAACAAAAAATAAGTTGTTTTATGTGATAAAGCATAAAGTGTTCCCAATGTACATGGGAACTGGGTGCTTAATGTGTTGATACGTTGTCATGGCAATGGGAGGTTATTCTCTGGTTGCTAAGTAAACAACGAGGTGGAAAGGTTAGGATGGTTTCGACAGACAAAGAGAGACTACGCTACTGCAAAGAATTTATAGCAAAATGTGAAACTACAAAACACTTCATCAAGAGCCTCTTTTTTGCATGTCGACTTGTGGATTGAGCGTACTTGAGAATTTGGTGTCGTCGTTTTGAGAGCTACGTTTGTTTGAACGCCAAATGGAAATTGTGATGGAAACTGTAAGGAGCGTTGGACTCTTAGACTGTTAATCTGCAAAGGTTCAGTTCATTGATGCGGCGAGGGCTGATTTTTAAATAACTGAAGAACTGTTGTGAGAGATTTTTTTACTAAGTGGAACAGAAATGAACTTCTGAACAATGATGGGCAACCATAAACTATTTGAACTGCTTTGAACTTTCTAAAAAGTGCAACATGTTTTCTAACAAATCAAGAGTTCAAGCAAGGCCTTAAGGAAATAGAGTGCTCAACAAACAAGAACTTCAAGACAGCCAAGAAGATTTTCAAGAACAAACTTTGAAGGAAGCTGGCAAGTGGTTAGAAATTTTAAGGCTTCTGGTATATTAATACAGAATGGTGGATTCCAGAAAGCCAGGTTGTACAAGCTGGGAGGAATTTCAAGCAAGCCATTTGGAAAGTTCAAGCAAGCCCGCAAGAATGTAAAGGCAAGCAAGTTCGACTCCAAGCAAGCAAGTTGAAACGACAAGGAAGCAAGCGGGCAAGATCGTCAAGGCAAGCACGTTTGATACCAAGCAAGCACGCTGGAGCTTCAAGTAGGCAAGTGTGAATTTAAAGGCAAGCCGGTTGGATTTCACAACACCATGTTAGCCAATGTACAAGCCAGTTTCAAGGTATACACCAAGTTCCGTGCAAGCCTGCAAGCCACCACCAGGCAGTGTACAAGCCAATGTTCAAGCCACTGCCAATACACAAGCCAGATTCCTTGCAAGCCACCAAGCCACATTGTTCACCAATGATCAATGAAACTGAATAGCTTCCAATGAAATCAGCCAAAATCCAACACCAGCAGTTCTGTGGACCTCAAGATAAACAGGACCTCTACTATCGATGGATACACCTCACGACCTTTGACTTTATGGATGAAGTCTAGCAAACCCTGACTCTGACAAACTTAAAACTCAAATGTCATCTTTAAGGACCATTAGGAATGTGCTTTTTAACAATCACAAACGGTCCTCTCCCAGCACTAGAGTAAAAACTAAGCTGATTTTGACCCAGTTTTTACAACCTGTAAATGAGCCATTCAGTTTGTGCATGTTTACACTACTATCACTAGCTACAACCTTGGACAAAAACTTATCCCACAAGAATCACTCAGATTTGCTGCCCCTTCAAAAGTTCCCCATAGACCTTTAAGATTTTCGCAAGGAAGTGGCCCTTTGTAAAATGAAACTGACCTTGCCCCATTTAAGATGAAGTTCTAGACCTGTTATATGTAAATAAGCTATGCCTGTCCCATGGTTGGTGTTGCCATACACTTATTAGTCCATCAAACTCCTGCAAAACTATAGAAAATGTTACGAGGTTATAGGCCAGCTTGGGAGCAATGATATTTCTATGGCGTTTATATAAGCAAATGATTGTCTGGTGAATTCCTTATTATGAAAAGTACACCCAGGCCTTTAATTAACAATTGCCCTGTGCTTTTGCTGTGGTGCCCTTTTGAAAAACAGAAAAATTTGCTGTTTCCAATTAAAAGTGACGTTTAAGGCCTGTACAGCTGAAGACTTTTGTAATACCAGAATAGTTACAACTCTCTGGTCCTTTCTCAGAACCACCGGTTCTTTCAAACTAGGGTATTTCTCAAATGTCTACACCGATTGATAATCAGGAAGTTTAGAGAATCCAAACACAATGACAAAAGGTAAAAGATGCAAATCTGCCATGAAGATTCTGTCATGGACTTCTTGGGATTTAAAAAATTAATGTCAAAACTTTTGTTGTCATATCGGACAAAAGTTTCTGGGAAATTCTTGCATGAGTTCACGAGGAGTGTTTCCTGAAAATATTTTCACTCTCGTGTTAAAAAAAATTTTTTAAAATAAAGACAGTGTACAGTTGCTGTGAATGAAATGTCACAAAGATTAAAAGATTAAAACAAATTCTCAAATTACTAATCCCAAAACCCTTTTTAAAATGGACTCACACAATGGAGTTGATATCCCCACTCCACAAAAAAAACACCCTTGCCTTCGTCTTGGGGAGTAGGAAGTAGGCAAATGGAATTCTGCCATTTCATCGGGTTCGAGTGGGAGAGGGGGGGGGGTCATGTAAAAAGCCCTCAGACACTGTCCCTCCCTTTACGCCTCCTACCATCTGCTTCTCATTGCAAACCAAACATGGGTGTATAAATATTGACTTCAGACCAGATGGAATCCTACCACAACAAGGACCGCCCCCCCCCCCCCCCCCCCACACACACACAGACATAATAATATCGTTGCACTTCCCTGCCCAACTTGGCCCAATTTCATAACGCAACATAAATTATGCTTACCAGAATTGGTTTACTGGCTAAACTACAATGTAACATGCACCATTTGTGACTGGTATCCTGCTCATTTCTTCTAAGCAGAAAATGTGGTATGTTACTTTGAGGCAGTCGTACCAACTGTGTATATGGTAGAATAGAGATAAAATCCTCCTTCACAACAATTAGATTTTTTTTACGAGATCTCCCACATATCCTGTCTGTAAGCGTGCGTAATTCCACTGTAAGCCACACCCACTTCACACTAACTGGCCTCAACAAATGCCAGATTCCCTTATGAAATGCATTAAGCTAGTAATTGAGTGTTTTACTTGGGGATTTGGCTTTCACATGTTTTTTGCTCAATTGTGAATTTCTGTCCAGAATGGACCCTTTTCATGAAATATGTAAACTGCACATAGGGCGTGCGTACTAACATTGTGGTTGGCAAAAATGAGGGAATATCGCGCTGTTTTGTACACGAGTAATGGGTCCATGACACAGACGTGATTGTGCGCCTGCTTAGTGCACAACTCTATGGCGTTTGCCAACCAACAGGGTCTGTACACATGCGTGAATGTAATTATCAGTCACAAGAAATGTCTGTGAGACCACAGATGGCAATGGCCTCTGTTGTTGCCCTGGTCTTGGCCTTCGTGGCCCCTTCCAAGGTTTCCCATAGATTTGAAGATTTTCCAATGGAAGTGCCAAAAATGAAAATGGCCTCCCCTTTTAAAGATGAAATTCTAGGTCTGAAATATCCCAGTACACATGTATGAATTTCCCTTTTAATCATTTTTGTTTCCTTTGATTAAAAAAAATACTTTCCCTTAACACAAGAAAGTGACAGGCCCGCACCATCAGGTTTGTTCATCGATATTCACCTGCATGGCTTGCCTTGTTATTCAATGGAAGTGCTCTTTGCAAAATGAAAGGTCTGATGTTATCAAATTTACACAAAAATGTGTACCAGCTATGGAGCTGGAAGGAGTTGTGAAGATGCGCTTGGGTCAGGGGTCAGAGGTTATGACCTATCCAATTAATAACAGTATAGTCCAACCCCTTTCGATATAACAGAACTATGCAGGTTATGAGGTTTTTAGTCCAAGGTTGTAGCTGTGTTAGTAGTAACTTGAGTGAACAACTTTAGACCTTTATCACGTTGTCACCATCTTGGTCGTGTTCCCTGTCTCCAATAACAGTAACAAATGCTAACATTCATTGTGCAAACATGGCACCAGACTATTAAATCGTCCAGCCTTAGGCCGTGTCCGAAACGGCGACTTCGGCTACAGCTACGGCTAGATCGCGCGCGTCTGCTATTCTTCAACACTGGTAGACGCGCTGATCTAGACGTAGCTGTAGCCAAAGTCGTCGTTTCGGACACGGCCTTAGTTTGGTTACAATGAGTTGGATTGGAGTAAAATCAAGATGGCCACACCGTGATGAAGGTCTTTTGTAGAACAGAGCAAAAATAATGTTTTGGTTGTTACTCAACAATCATAATTTGCTACTCTATATTTAAGCAACCATCGCCGGACAAAGTTGTTCCCTGACAACCCCAAGCAGTTTAAAGCTTTTCAAAATGGCTGGTCGATTCTCTGGCAAAATGTTTCGATGAGTAGGTAGACCATATTTTTTATAAACTCTTTCTTTGTTACTTCAGGTATATCAATTATGTATCAAATCAATGTTTATTGTGAACAATATCTGGCAACTTTCAAGTAGATAAGTGAGATTTGAAGCTTTGCATGGTGTATGATTTAGAAGTAAGAACATTCAGTTTGAGTGACAAGGCGCTTGAATTTTCCTCTCAAAAGAATGGGGGGTTCTGAAGACACAGCTGGTTCTGAAAATAACTATGACTTGTTTTAAAAAAAAACATACATTGTAGGTGAGTGAGACCAACACCTGGTATTATGTGGCAAAAATGGATGCAATAGTGCCTCCATATCCCTGGTGCCTAATGAAACTCCAGTACAAATTTATAGATTTGCCTTGAAAGAAGTACAGTACACCAGGTAAACCTTTTAACCTAGTTCTTTTCAGAGCCCCTACTTCTTCCGAGAGGAGGTTTTGTAATTTCTATGATACCAGTGAGGGGGTTTTCTAAACCATAAATTTGTAAACGGAAATGTACGTATCATAGATCTTTTGGTTTTTGACTTATTCTCTCAGCTTCAAAGTGGGTTTAATTCTGTCGCAGACAAAATGCAGCCAACGAGCCAGTTTTCACCCAAAACATTTTCACTACTTTTTGATTTTTATTGACTTAAATGACAACCCGAGTACAATTTTCTGAAACTATTGTATGGGTTAATTGTCCTGTACAGCCTAGCAGAGTTAGTAATAATATCCATTGTCATATAAAGTGAAGACACTTTTTAACTGGTTGTCTGCTGTTTAGCAAAAACAAAACGCTTAGTGATTTTTTTCCGTAGTTGACATAATTGTTTTTTGAAAAGCTGGTAACCAAATCCGTTATGACAAGAATGAACATGCTTTTAACTGGTTGTCGGTAAACTGCTAACCACCAACAAATCTGCTTAAAGCAATTATTTTCCTAAACGACAGCTGTCAGGGGAAACTGGACCCTGTGTGTAGCAGTTTGATGGATGAATTTCCGTCAAGAAAATTCCCCCCTTGAATCCTTTCTAATTCAACATGGGAAATATGACGCCAAACTTCTCTGAGATTTCAGCTTTTATGTTCTACTTCTCTCTCTCTCCCACTCCGGGGGGCAGCTGTAGATATTTCCCTCTAAATATACAATCAGAGTTGACATTTACAATTCCACATTTTGAATTGTTGTGTGGATACAACCAATTATAAGGACTAAGGGGGAGGGAATTAAAGAGACGCTGAACAGCGTTCCGAACTTAAGAAAGCTTGAGAAGGTCAGAATGGGTTCCTTTGATTGAGTGTTTTTTAAATGAATCTCCTGACTTATCGGACTACTTTGTAAATCCCTCTTCTTAACAATACACAGCAGGACTTTGTTCATGGAGTCCCGTCCTCCCCCCCCCCCCTCCCCCCAAGGGTTTAAAGCATGTTTCCGAAATGTAACTGTAAACGGTCTATGGTCATTTTGAGAAGTAAATGTAATCTTGGGAGCAAATTAGTCCCAGCTACATTTTTTGTCCACATGGGTTTCGAAAAGTAATTTATAAGTTATGTGCACGGGGCGTTTCCCCCCATGATAGTAGATGAATGGAAACTCTTAATCTATGCCCTGAGGTTCAACCAGTACAGCTGCCTTGCATACAAAATTTGCTTAGCAAATATTTTTCTGCTTAGCAGAATTCAACGGGTACCAGCCAATTACAGTGTTTTTTGTGTCACCAGCCGACAGTTTAGTTTTCAATTGGGCTCAAACAGAAAACTGACTAGAATTTTGTTTTGCCAAGCAGAAATTAGCATGGAACCGGTCAAAAGTTGTATCATTACTCTAGTCTTTTGCTGGTAACCTGTTTCTGCTCAGCAAGATTTGTCTGTGCTAAGCAATTGTTTGTGCTTAATAGAGCTTGTGAAATAAGCTTATGACAATTGCTTGGTGTCCTTTAAGTTTGTCAAAATCAGTTTGTCAGTTTAAATTAACTGAAGTAGTTTCGTGATTGAACAATGTTTCATTTAGCTTCAACATGGGTCAGCCATCTTGTTTTGTTTGTCTTACAAATGCATGTGGTCAAAGTGAGGCTGAGTGGAACTACACAAAACACCTCCTATAGACCTTTCTATTGTTGATGAGCAAACAACGCTGGTTGGCATGGATGGCTGAATGTTACCAAAATATCAAGCGCGTCGGTAGACGTTGTGACCGCATTAAAGCCATTGTACCCTTTCGGTAAACAGTATTGTCCAAGGCCCACACTTTGTGTATCACAACTTATATATAAAATAACAAACCTGTGAAAATTTAGGCTCAATCGGTCATCGGAGTCGGGAGAAAATAACGGGAAAACCCACCCTTTATCTGCACGTTTCGCCGTGTCATGACATGTGTTTAAAATAAATCCGTAACTCTCAATATCTAAAACTGATATTTTTTTACTGTATTCTCAAAAAGTAATGCATTTCATGGAATAATATTTCAAGAGAAGTATTTCACCACTACCTTCTGTAAACCCTGTAAGTTATTTGTAAATCTGTGAACTTTTTTTTTTTCTGTACCGTAAGGGTCCAATGGCTTTAAACATTTCTGCACACTTTTGATGAACAAAAATACATGTGCATAAAATGATTGCTTTGTTTGCAGCAACTTCTACACTATTTTTGAATATTTGTGTAACATCGTTACAGACCGTGGTTATCTGTTTTTGCTTTGTATTTATGGGTTTCCAAAATTGTCCAGCCTTTGTTGGCAAAAGAAAGGTCTATAGACTTCTTGCAACTGTTTTCTATTTTCTCCCTTGAACTTAGTTTTGTTTTGTTTTTGCAAATAATAACAAAAATAATAATAATAAGACTTGTAATGCGCACGTATCCACCCTGCTGGGTGTTCAAGTCGCAGAAAATGGGCTAAATGAAATAAGACTTTGATCATGTTTTGGGTGTGGCAAACCCCTGTGTTGGGAAATTTGACCTGGCAAACTTTGTCCGCTCTCTATATACCAGGGTTTATCCACTTGGATTTTATCATTTGAAGCTTAATTAAGAGTAAAGCTTTTGTGAAGCTTTTTCTTATCTCTAGTGGAGCGTGTGCAATCCTTACTAGTGGGATCATGTTCTGTACACAGTCAACCCTCCTACTGTCTGACCTTTTAATATCATCAGTGATTTTGAATGATGGATTTAAGCCTGCAGTATGATATTGTGTACTCAATGCATACACAGTGTGCACAATGTTGTACAAAGATATTTCTGTCTGTGTACAGTCGTTCCACTGTACACAATGTGGGCCCAATTTCTTGGCTGTGCTTAATGTAAGGAAAGAATTGGCGCTAACAGAAGCAGGGAATTCCCGCTTACGTCAAGCCTATTCACAGGTTAGCAGTGAATGTTTGCTTGAGCACGAGTGTACTCTACATGTTTCTAGACATTCTTCTCTTACTCAGCTAGCACATATATTTGGTGCTCGCACAGTAAGTGGAGAATGGTGATCGAATTCGGCTGTAAGCAGAACCGTGATATTGGGCCCTGTCAAGTTTTATGGTTTCAAATGGCTGGTCAACTTGCTGGAAAATGTAACCAAAAGTTCAGGGCTTTTGAAATCGTATATATATGTGCTATCAACTTAAACCAATCCAGGCAAACTTCCCAGATGTTTTAGAACAATTTTCCTGGACAGGTGAATGTCATGCCACGTTTCCTGGCCCCTGGAAACCTGACATGGTTATTCAGCATAAAATTGGGATTAATTGTCAAAAAAATTAACCCCCAAACTTGTGTGGGAATGCGATGTGACTTTTAACTTAAAGAAACATGTGGTTGCAAGACATTGTCTTTTTCAAGTGATGGGATCATATTGTTAGAAGTTTTTGAGGGTTTGTCAAGGTAAAGTTTTTCAGCCTGATGCTTTGTACTGATTCGTGGCCGAGTGAATAAGAGCACCGAACTCAAGCTCTGGTGTTTCTGTTCAGCAGAGTGTGGGTTCGTGTCCCTGCCCTGATACTTGTGTCCCTGAGCAAGACATGTAGTATGTAACTATAATTGCTTCTCTCCACCCAGGGGTAAATGGGTACCTGTGAGGGCAGAGATGGTTCTTTTGATTGATTTAGTTCAGTTAAGCATATTTGTTGCCGCCACCTTGGTCAGGTATCCCATGTTCAGTCCAACTGATTCACATTAAAGCACACAGGTACCTGACTATTTCAACCACCAGCCTCGGTTTGGCTACATTGGTGTGAATGAAAGAAAGACGAGGTGGATACACTTCGATGTGTCTATTGCATGTATATCGGCCTTGCTACTAGGGCGAACCCCTTCTCTTTCCGATGTCTTGCTTAAGGACACAAGTGTCATGACTGGGACTCGAACCCACACTCTGCTGAGTAGAAACACCAGAGCTTGGGTCCGCTCAAACCATGACACGTCACTCGGAAATCATAACAATCCCAGTCATAACTATGTATCATATTTCCTTTTGGTGAGGGAAGGAGGGGGGGGGGTTGAAGGATAAATTGTGACTAATGTAGAATCCCAACCTGTACCCAGGTACCCCTCTGAAGCCTAAAAATGGGTATGACAGGGCCCGAAACAAGATTGGGTTGGCTGCTCATCCCCCCTAGGCGTGATTTAAAACTGGAAATGACCTTACGATTGCTATTTTTATTTCAACTCTCGTCTTGGTAAAATCCGCAAAGGAAAATACCTGTATAGTCAGCGCGTAGGTGCAAAGTTTGGCTACATGTGTACCTGCAGGTGCCCCCGTAAGTCTACTGGCATTGTTTTAAAGGTATTGGGTTGGTTTTGTCATCCCATTGCTGATTCACAGATAAAATTATCAAGAAAGATACGATAAAAGTCACTTGGTGAAAGTTTCAGTTGAATACGGTGTCTATACTTTCCGAGAAAATAGCAAAAAAGTGTCACAGCATATTCACAAGAACGTGGAATCCATCCATCCGTAGCATTTTTTTTTTTGGTTACGAGTTTACATTGCTAAATACACATTGATGTAAGGGTAAACAATTAAAAATTCTTTATCCCCGATCAAATATTTACATTAAAAACAAATTTAAGAATTTTTTTATGAAGACAAAGATTGCACTTTGGGTCATGGTCCCTTTAGTGATTAGCGTCACTGCTGTCATTGCTTGGGTCCTGATCGCTTCGTTATCAGGGGATATAACCCAAGGGGATATAACCGAAGGGGGTTCACTCACTACCCTTAGATCTAGGTTATCCCGTACTACCCGACCCAACTCAGGATGGACATTTGGCCCTCACAGGAACAATAGACTGACGTGCCGGTAAATCTAAAACGGGTGTTTGGAGAGTCGGTGCTAGTCAGAAGCAATTATTGGTAGTTGTCAGTCCGCGATGGAGTTGTATCCTGTCGTAAATTGTATCTGACATCTTGGTAGATTAAAGAGAAACTCAGGGTCCTCCCTTCCCTGAATTCGGGATCTCACTTCGCATAAACTTAGAGGTAGCCGTGGTTGATAGATAAATCAAGGAAATAGCGGTTCCACTTTTAGACTAACTTATTGCATTTAAAAACTGCATTTCATGTACCTTTTGCGACAGTAACTACATGTATGTTCATCAGATGCTTTGAAAGGGTTAAGCCTAGTACATGTACATGCTATACTATTTGGTCGTAGTTTTAACCATAGCACTTGAAGCAGTCAATATTTGTATAACATCAATCCTCTTAAAACCATTTATCCATATTTCATGGAATTTACCAGCATTCCTTGAAAACCATTCCATGCAACCCTTCCTTTAAGGGACACGGTTGCCTAGTTCGGTTTCGTTGGCCCGAAACCAGAGAAGAAATAAAGATGAATCTTAACTTTGATTGTGATCAAACCTGACAAGATACAAATCCCCAAGGTACCCAAAATGACTGGCGTGGCTGACATAGAAGATGTCTTCCTGTCAAATCTAGTTTTATTAATAGCTTCTGGCCCTGCGGGGAGAAAGGGGGGAAAATCTCCTGGAGTCTAAGAAAATAGTTGTCTTCCCTTTGTTGTCATCAATTATTAGGGATATACAGGTACATGTACCCGCTGCCAAAACATAGGATTCGAACTGCCTCTAGCTACTGCGCAATCTCGATAGTCTAGTTGGTAAGACACTGCTCTAGAATTGCAAGGGTCGTGGGTTCGAATCCCACCCGAGTAATATGCCTGTGATATTTTATTCACAGGACTCCGGAAAGTACTGAGTATACAGTGCTAACACACATCGATGCATGGGTAAAAACCAAAATAAAAATTAATTAATAGAGAGTTGAGCTTAGCGGGGAGAGAATTCAATGCCTGCTTCGAAATAACCCACGGTGGCCCTGTGCTTTTGCTGTGATGCCCTTTGCAAAGTTCCAATACAAAATTAAGAGTGTCATTTACTAGAGGAACATTGCTGTGCCCCTTCATGAGCGAAAGCTCAAGGCCTGCAATGACTTTGTGGCTCGATGTAGAATGAGGAAGCTTTATAATCAGTGAATTCTAATGACATAGAATTTAAACCAGGATAATTTTTTTTGCTTCGCGTTTATTTATTTTTTACTTCTAAAAAGTTTGAGCCTATGTACCTTTTCAATGGTCTTAAATAATTGTTTTAAATATAAGTTAAATATATATTTTATTGTAAGATATGAATTCTTATTTTCATGAATGAAGTTCAATAATAAAAAAAAGATTGTAAAAAAGTACAACGGAAACGTGATGACTTGTGTCACGGTCAAATAACGTCTCCTTCGAGATTCTGGCCAGTCACCCTTAGAGCTGATTTCCAAGAAACCTAAAATGTACATGTTACTATTATAAAATTCTTTGGACAATTTTACGATGGATAGATTCGTGGTAGGAAAGTGGGGGTGACACCCATAACGTGTAGTTTCCAGATTTAACGAAAAGTGTCAGAAAAATTGTTAATGTTATCAGTTTAAATCTGTCTGGGTATCTGTAAGATGAGTACATGTAGGTTTTATTTGTGATGAAAATGTGGTCAATGTTCGGTTAGTAGGATTTGAAACTTTGCATGTCTGGAGTATGAATAGCTGAAGTGTGGTTTAGTTTCAGAAAACTAATTGATTAATTTAATGATGAAAGATGACCAGACAGGAAGTTGGGCTTTGATTGTGCAAGAGTCCTGTGAGATTGCTCCCATGTGAAATTTCAATCTCATGAAAATAATGTAGCATATTTTGTTGGGAAAAAAATGTCATTTTCGAAAAGAATTAGAACTAGGGTACAAATAAACAAAGTAGCAGGCCTTGCATTAACCCACAGCAGCCATAGCATATGCTGAGGTGCCCTGTGTTTTTTTGCCGTGGTGCCCTTTGCAAATTGATAAAAATGTACATTTTTTTCATAGAAGAACAAATTTTGAAATCTACCTGATTAAGGAAACCTTTTCCTTGTATGATGTTTCAATTTTAAAGACTCTGCACACTATTGGTAATTGACAAAGACCAGTCTTCTCACTTGGTGTATCTCAACATATGCATAAAATAACAAACCTGTGAAAATTTGAGCTTGATTGGTTGTTGGAGTTACAAGATAATAATGAAAACAAAATGTTATCATTGTCACACGAAGTTGTGTGCTTTCAGATGCTTGATTTCGAGACCTCAAATTCTAAACCTGAGGTCCCGAAATCAAATTCTTGGAAAATTACTTCTTTCTCAAAAACTACGTCACTTTAGAGGGAGCTGTTTCTCACATTGTTTTATACCATCAACCTCTCCCCATTACTCGTAATCAAGAAAGGTTTTATGCTTATAATTATTTTAAGTAACTACCAATAGTGTCCACTGCCTATAAATATCTTGTTGATTGTTGTACGAATTCTCCCTGATTGCAAGATGCAAATGTTGGCATCTCTGCTGTAGCTGTTGCTTAGCAAATATACAGTTCAGAAGCTTCCCTCCACTCCTCTGTCAACCTCTAATTTTACACCCACACCAGACAAATTACCCCTTTCTTAACACCCTCAAACCCCCCTCTCTCATTCCCCCTTCCCTAGGCAATGCGTTGATGCAATGTTTCTCAACATCCAAAACTTGATAATAAACCTAGACGTTGAGTGATTTGATTTGATTAGCGATTATTTATGAGTGGCTGTGATATTTTACATGGACTTTACCGCTCCAGGCGAATTGGCCAAGGACTTAATTCCTACCGGGGTTTTCTTAATAAAGTTCACAGTCGCTTTTCAGCCTACCAAGGTCAGTCGGTAAATGTTCCTCACACCCCCCCCCCTCCATACCCATTACAAAAAAGAGAAATGGTTTCTGTTATTTTTGTGCCTTACCAGAGCTGCCAACTTCCCCTGATACTGCAGAAAGAAGTGTGTTGATCAGTTTCGCAGATTGTATCACTGTACACAGTTTTTGTGTGCTAAGCTGTTTTTTTTGTTTTTTTTTTTTTGTTTTTTTTGCAATAGTGCTTACATGTGGAGCCAATATAATATAATTATCCCCATTGTAACTATTGCATATTGTTTTTTAGCCCTTAAATCACGCACCTCTATGCCTTTTTTTTTACCCCACATGTAACTCCCTAGGTCAACTTACCTAAAGTTGTCCTTAATCCTGCAATATCCCCATATCTTATGTCATTCCACATAAGATGCCTGACCCGGTGATAAGCAAGCGATCATTATTTGGTCCTACAGCCCTCAGTCTTTCTGAATCCTTCATTTTGACAAAGATAGAAGGATTTGAGATGACAAGGATTCATGCAAAAATAACAACAGCCAAGATTTTGCGGTTTTCTTTTCAGTTTGGGTAGAGATTTGGTATTTGGGGTTAACGGAGTGATTGCAAAAGGTTCTCCCCAGTTCCTGGGGTAGTGGTTGCTTTAAATCATGTTGCGTTTAATAAATAGTTAGGGTGAAAGTTGCCAGATATTTGTATTTCTACTTATTTGATGTAGAGCTCTAACAAAGTTGTGTTACACGTTATGATCCGACTTTGATTTTAAATTTTGTATAGTTTTATTTTTATGCTATATGACCGGATTATACTTTTTATATTAAAAATGATTTCTTTTATTTAGGGTGTGCACAACATTGGTAAGATTGACAAATTTACATAATGACAGATTCACACAAAACTTACATGGTATAAAGAACAGTGGAAAACTTCCCTTAAAATATTGTTGCTTGAAATGCTATATTTTTTAAGAAATGGGTGTAAAAGTTTGAGTTTTTGAGACCAAGTTTGATGTTTGGAAACAGTGAAAACATTTACCAAGGTTTTCCCCCTTTGTTCTTGTGACTCCAATGACAAATTGAGCTGAAACTTAAAAAAAAAAATCTGTATTTCTGGTTTATGTTGGATCTAGTAAAGTGTGGATACTGGGCCCAATTTCATGGCTCTGCTTACTGCTGAATTCTGTGCTTACGATCACGATTCCCCGCTTACGTGCAAGCGCCAAATTTCTGCACTAGCCTTGAAAGCGTAGAATGCCTAGTAACGTGGGGTATGCACGCACAGAAGCCCAAATTCCTCGCTAACCTGTTAAAGACGCTTGCCGTAAGCACAAAATTCCCTGCTTCCGTAAGCGCCAATTCCTTGCTTATGGTAAGCAAAGCCATGAAATTGGGCCCCGGTCTTTGATAGAGACCAATGTTGTGCACAAGCTTTTGGATTGTGATCAGAACAATCAGTTATCAGTAGTGTATCCAGGCCCTGAATTCCAGGGTTGTGTTTTACCCACTCGCCAAAGTATTCCAACACTTGCTTATTTGGTGCACGTTATCAGTGGCCAAACTGCCCCCCTCCCCTTTCACATGACTATGGCTCCACCAAAGGTCAAATGTCAAAGGTCAACTTATCTGTCTCCCATCTCATTGGTAGATCAGGGCCCAATTTCATAGAGCTGCTAAAGCAGAAAATATTAGTTGAAAATGGTATGTTAAGCAAAAATGAGCAGGATACCAGGCACAAATTGTACATGTGACATGGTGTTTTGGCTGGTAACCTTATCGTAGTAAGCATAATTTGTTTTATGCTCAGCTGTTTCTTGTGCTTAAGCAGCTCTATGGTATGAGGCTCTGGGCTTTTTGTGTTTGGAGTGCCAAGAAGGTAAATTTGATTTTGCAAAGGGGCACTTCGAAAATAAAAAGATATGAAGTTTATGGGACGTTTTCATGGGGCACTCGGGCCAAAACCTGAGCCTTTTTGCGGCAATGGTCTTTCAGGCCTTAGTGAATTTTGCGACCAGCATTAGAGAAAAAATTGAATGTAAATAAATGTACATAATTTGAGTACAAGTAGAACAAAGTTAGTTTAAAATCTTGAATTGAATAGAATGATAATGTTGGATGATTCGTCTCGTCTCTGGCTGTAGTGATTTGAAACTACTTTCAGCCTGTTGGGTACAAGTGTCAATAAATGTAAATAATTAGAGAGCATTTGTAGGAAAAGTAGTTGGGATTTAACAGCTAACATTTCATGTAGTTAGAATGCATGACTGCTACTACTACGAATCACACATCAATTGTATGATTAATATCTTTTAAAGTTAAGATTTTGGAATAATGGTTTCCATTGTCCAATGTAGGCCTGTTTATAGGATAGTGTGATCCAATGGAGGTTCTGGGCTCAATTTCACAATGCAGTAAGATGCAACTTAAGATGTGTTGTCAGTATGCACCACAGTGATTTGTATTGTGACATCTCACAATGGTTAGCTTTTGGGTGCGTTCGATTAGCTTCCCTCGGGCTACCCTGTGGTGCCCCTGACAAGAGCTAATTGAATGATCACACTCGCCCTTTCCTGGTGACATAATGCACCCCGGGTCACCCCCAAGTGACCCACTCCACAAGCAGGGCACTGGGGGCTGACCCGGGTGAGCCCCTGGAATGCCGTCAAAAGCTATTCGAACGCACCGGGGGCAGGACCGGGGTCGACCCAGGAAAGCTAATCGAACACACCCATTAAGATTGGTACACATCCTTAAAAACAACCTTAAGGTCTTTGTGAAATTGAGCCCCAGACATCTTTGAGATGCCTGCTGTTGAAGTGAGGTTTACCTGTAAATAGTATTGTAAATAGTTACTATTGGGCAACAGGTACGCTAATTTGTTTTGTCTCAATTTGCAGAAACTTTGTACACTAAGTAAGAGGTTGTTTATTGAATTGATGAAATTAATCAAGTGTCTCATGTTGTGTTTGAATTGTGTATTACATTTACAAAAATCTCCCAAGTAAATTATTTTTTACTGAATTATTGTACGAATGAAATCACCTGCATTGGAAGATCTTAAAATTGATTTTGATCTTAGAAATAAAAAATTCCTTTTTTTTGTGAAAAAATGTGACAATTACTCCTTTGTAAACAAGTTAATATGTTGTGAATTTTCTGTTCCCTTTCTTGTAATGAAAACTTGTTTTATGTTTGTACAGAGATGACATCCAATCTAAAATTGGATCTGCTAAAGTAAGAATTGAAGTTTGTTTAAACGATTTTTATAAAAATGCTTGTATGTTTTGATGTTTGTCATTTAGTTTTTGTTTGTTTGTTGATTTGGTTTGTTTGTCTCTTCATTTGTTTGTTTGTGTGTTCGATTTGTTGTATGTTTGTTTTGATTAAAATGTTGTACTTTTGGTGCTTTGTGCTCTAAGTTAAAGAAGTTCTGCGTCAAAATGGTTTTGAAATATTTTCATGTATAAAGAGAAGTCTTTGGTATTTGTGGAAAAGTTTTGTTAAAGTTGTGTTAAGCTTTCAGCATTGAATAGTTTGTTTGGAAGGATTAATGTATGTAGGAAATGCGTTTTTATACATATTTTCAGTTGTTATAATTGAAGAAGTTTTGCTACAATTTTTTGAGTGCCCTTTTTGTACATCATCTAAAAATGTTTTCAAAATTTACACATTTTTAAAGTTGCTTCTTGGTGGTGTGTAATGATCCAAAGATTGAATATTAATATTTTATAAAGATAGACTTGCCATTTGTAAATATAAATAAGCCTTACTTTTTTCAAACTTTTCTACACCCAAGATAAGAGAATTTAGTCTAAAAAACATTAACAGTAACCAGTATCTGGTGAAACTTAAAAATAAAATCTTGGGTTAAGCTTTCCCATTGTGAAAGTCGAGTATTGTACAATGTACAACCTGTATATCGATTTAAAATCGATTTATCAATATGTAATTGATATTGTAGCCAGAATCTGGCCATCTGATAATTCTGTGTTTGAGCAGGTATTTTTAGAATGATAATTTTCAAACTTTTTCTAATGTTTCTTGCAACTTGCTCCCCTGCAACTTGTATTATTCATTGTTACTTATTCAAGTTTTACAAGACTTCCACAAAGTGATACAAAATCCAGTTTTTTTTTCTGTGATTTTTTTTGACAAAATGGTTTCATGCTGTTCTATTTGAAATCTAATGTAGCACTAAAGGGACATTTTGCAAGTTGAATGAAAAAAATGAGCCCTGTTCTTTATATTGATGTTCTTGTTGTTATATAACGAACTTTGCTGATAACTCCTTTTTTTCAACCGTGTCTCCATAAGGCTTTCGTAGATATATCAACTGTTTTTTGTGAGGTTTTAAGTCAAGCATCGACAAGTTGTTTTGTGAATCTAGCCGTCGATTTCACAAGACTCTTCCTAACTTAAGACTAATCTTAGGACTTAGGACGAGTCCCAACCCTGCGCTGTAGCATGCAGACCTTAAGATTAATCCTAAGTTAGGACGAGTTACTCGTCCTAACTCGAGATAAGACAAGTCCTAACTCTTTGTGAAATCAAAAGCCCAGTTCATACTTCCTGGAATATTTCGCAATGTTTAATTCGCAACAGTCGAACGGTGTCGAACTCCTGCGAACCATTCGATGCGAAAGCAGCCATGGTGATATCAAAATACGCTTCACTTTCGCAGGAATTAGAACCGGGTGTAAAATTAACATTTCCACAAAGAAATCTGGTTTTATACAGGGTGACATTTTTAACCGTGTTTTAAAGTCTGCAAGTTAAAAGGTTAGCATTTTAACCAGGCTAATAATTTTGACATCTAGGTAAATCTGTGGAAACGAGTAACTTTTGAAACAAGTTTTTACAGTAAGTCTTGAAATTAATTTGTTTGTGTATTCATGTGTGTTAAATGGAATGTACACTATCGGTAATTGTCAAAGACCAGTGTTCTGATAATGTATCTCAACATATGCTTAAAATAACAAACCTGTGAAAATTTTAACTCAATTGGTCGTCGGAGTTGGGAGAAAATGATGAAAGAAAAAACTGCCTTGTTGGACAAATTTGTGTACTTTCAGATAGGAATAAAAGACTTCTAGCTAGAAGTATTTTATTATTTTAGTGAGAAATTACATCTTTTTCAAAAACTACGTTGCTTCAGAGGGAGTTGTTTCCCACAATGTTTTATGCTATCATCAGCTCTCTAATGCTAGTTACCAAGTCAGTTTTAAAGTAAATATTTGTTTTGAGTAATTACCAAATGTGTACCTTCCCTTTAAGTTAAGTGGTTAACATTTTAACCAGGGACCATTCATTTATTTTTTCTTGTTATATGTATACCAGGGTAAGTTTTAAACCAGGTTTTACAATTCTAAAAATGATTTGAAAGTTATTCAGTCAGATTCTCATGTTTACACGTTAACACAGGTAACCAGTCAAATTTACATTAAGTTTTCATTGTTGTGACTGGTGCTTTGTCAAGCAGAGCTTTATGAAATTGGGCCCTGGTTGCCAGTCAACTGCCTCGTGTGACATGTCCCTAAGAATGATCTTTGGTTGCTGTGGTTTACATGTAAGCTTTACTAAAGCCTGGTTCATACTTCCTGCAAATGCGAATGCGATCATAGTTTTGACGTCAGAAATATGCGAATAATTTGCTACAGTTGAACTGTGTTCAACTTCTGCCAAACATTCGCTTCGAGAACAGCCATGTGACATCAAAATTTGCTTCGCATTCACATTCGCAGGAAGTATAAGCCAGGCCTTAGGAAGGGATGATCTAGCCAGCTGGTATTGCTTGGAGTGAGGGTTCACTTGTCCTCAGATGTTTTAAAGCCATTGGACACTTTCGGTAAACAGTATTGTCCAAAGGCCCACATTTAGTATATCACACCTGATATAAAAAATAACAAACCCGTGAAAATTTAGGCTCAATTGGTCATCGGAGTCGGGAGAAAATAACGGGGAAAACCCACCCTTGTTTCAGCATGTTTCGCCGTGTCATGACATGTGTTAAAATAAATCCGTTATTCTCGACAACGAGAATTGATAATTGTTTTAATGTTTTCTCGAAAAGTAATGCATTCATGGGATAATATTTCAAGAGAAGTCTTTCACCATTACCTTCTGTAAACCCTGTAAGTTATTTGTAAATCTGTGAACTTTTTGCCTAACTTTCTGCGAACTTTTTCTGTGCTGAAAGTGTATACATGTAATGGCTTTAACTGGACACCAGACCACTGTTTAGGTATAACACTTATTCTATAGAGTTAATAGAGGTCTAACATTCAATGTTAAGAAACTTTTATTGTAGTTATTGTTCTTGCTGTAGTGCTGCAAAACAATTCACCATTAACCTATTGTTATTTGCATTGCTATCATGTAACACATTCTTTAAAGATGCTTTGTCAGATTTTTGGCCCCAAACATTAAAAAATAGATTTTTTTTAGTGAATGGTATTTCAAAGAGTATCACCCGCTCTAACGAAAATTTTTTTTTACTTTTACTTTTAATTTTGAGCACTTTATTTTACTGCTACTAATAATTGGCGGACTTTTTCGAGCAGTGGCTCAAATGAAAGCTTGTAACTTTCTTGACCCCCATCAAAATACCTATTGAATTTTAAATCAAAATTTTTGGGTCAAATCGGCCAAAAATCTGACATAGCATCTTTAATTTGCGGTCATCATCAGTTAAAGCTGTAGGCTTAAAGTTGTATTTAACAGAACTAGAGGGCGTACAAAACCATGTGATACTGGTTCAACAAGGAGCATTTTTGGCCATTGAGAAAACGGTGCCCTCCATTGTACAGAACAGTTCCCACACCAGTTTATACAACCACCATTTTGTAAGTGGACATGGGCATGGAGGCAATCGCCTTCAATATCTCAGTGAAGTATCAGGCCTGCAAATTCTCCCTCTTGCTCTGATAAACATAACTCTATGGTTGTCATTCATTTTTTTCCATTTATCATCTTTTGCTTTATACTTTTACTTTCAGAATTTGTATAGATGCTGCTTTTATGTTGTTATGCTGAAAAGTTTGTTCATTTATTTGTACACTGTCTGCTGCTTTTCCTGCTTCATTTCCTCCCAAAGTGCATGCCCCTTGCCAAGCCCACCTTATCAGTACCCTTCTCAGGACCCTCATTGCACCCCTCTGTTTATGTACCCTGAGCTTTAATTGTAATAACTCCCCCTTAATAAAAGTAAATTAAAAAAAAAATCTCCCCGTTGTGATTTTTTCCGCCGGCAATCCCTCAAGGATTCCGGTTAAGAATTGTCCTGCCGGGAATCGCTATTTTCCGAATTACCTAAACATGGGTCTCAGTAAGAAACCGGAATAACTTTAAATATCTCCATGATTTTTGTACAAAAAATCTCTGATTTCAAGATGCTCTGTGTATCTCTCTGCAGTATCGGGTCTTGTAATACACCGAGGCCACTGTATTCTTGGTGTCGGTGCCCCTTTCAAAATGTCCCATGGAAGTGCCCCGTTTGCAAAATGAAATTTAACCCTAAAGTACACCCATAGCGCAGCTGCACCCCATTTTACCTCTCCTGCATTGTAACTCCATTGTGTGCCTCTCTTAACTTCTTCACAACCAAACCCTCCCCCCCTTACTAACATCCCCTACTCATCCAAACATACGCCCATACTAACATCCCCCTACCCATCCAAACATACGCCCATACTAACACCCCCCTGCCTATCCCTTCTTCATCACACCATAAAGTGAACCCCAACACAAACCTTGGTCATTAAGCCCTTTAACCACACCCTTCGTTGTGCCCCTCAGTGCACCTCTTTGCACCCCATAACACCAATATTATTTTTTAGAGCCCTTTACAACCCCCTCACTACACCTTATGCCCCATTCCTTGCCTCTCTTACCCTCCTCATACCCATATGCATGGACGCCCGAACTTACCCCTCTCCCATCCTCTCTTCATTGCACCATAAAGTGAGCCCCAACAAACCCCTTTCAAGTGTCACAGTATCCACTGCTCTGTGTTTGCCTACCCCTGTCATCAAGCCCCTCCCCACACCCTTCATTGTGCCCCTCAGTGCACCTCTTTGCATGTAACCCCATTCGCCCCTCTTCAAGCCCTTTTCACCCCTTTGTTAACCACTTCAGCACACCCCTCAGACTGTCCCACTCACCTCTTCAACGCACCTACAACAAACATAGAAAACTTACCCTTTGTCGCCAAGTAGATAAGTCTATGCTTGAAGTGTGTCCTCTGAATAACTTTGTTTTAACAATGCATTGTCCATTGGTGCGTTCTCTCAGTCGTAACCAATACCTGTTTCGTTCGATAGCCAGTGATCATTCAATGGCAAGTTCAACCAAAACAGAATTTTGTTAGGACCGTGATAACGCACCCCTTGTGTATGCAGCTTTCTAGATCAAGTTATTCTAGTATAGTCTAGGTACTGTTGGCATCATTGAAGGCACCATGTTGTACCATCATTCAGTATGAGGCCATGTCCAAAACAGCAACAGCTAGTTCAGCGTGACTGCCAGTGTTCGAAAATATGCAATTGCGCGCGACCATAGTCGTAGCTGAAGCCGAAGTTGTAGTTTCGGACATGTCCTCAGTTGTTCGTACTTGCATGCAACAAATAGTTCAAAAACAACATGACTAATTGACCCTGCGTACATGTCAATTTATCTTTGCCTAGTGTTACAGAAACCCTATTTTGTCAAAATCCAAAGTAGTTAGTAGAATTTGTGATTGTTTTAGTTGTTTTTGTTGTTGCTGTTTTTGGAGTTTGCTTGTGGCTTGAATGTTTAACATTACTCGATTTCGATTGAGAAATATTTAATAAGTCGATATGAGGATTAGTTAATAACAAAATGATAATATTTATATTCATTATATTGTGTTAAAGTTTCCTGATGTAGATGGGTTTGGGATTTGATTTGCTGATTGTTTAAGTGCCGAGTTTCCACTTCCAAATTATCAAAACAAATTCAAAATGTTTTTGTTAACGCAATTAGAATGATAAAAATTGTAGCATTTTATATCAGCTGTGTACTTTCCTCAACATTTCTTTTTACAAATTTTATCATCGATGGTTATTATTTGAGTTGATTATTTCAAGAGGTTTTTTTTCCCTCTGGAGGAATTGTATGTTTATTCTCATGACCATGATTTATAGGATTTTCTCATCATTTCCAAAAAACAATTCTATAATCTAATTTCTTGAAAAACAGAAAACCACTAAAGGTACAAAAATCTTGAAAAGATAGCTCCGGATAGACGCCATCTTGACCAGCATTTTGGGTTTTGCTTTTTGAGTCTCGACAATGATTTTAATTTGTCTACGCAGTCAGGTGTTTAACTGACCAATCATCAAAGATACTTGAGATAAAGTCTTGCGAGTCGCACACGGTATTTACGGGCATTGTTGTGCATTCAAAAGATGATTTATCATTGCGGGTTAAGAAAGATGGCTGACATGATGTCAACTTGAACTATCTTTACAAGGTTCAAACATTGTCTCAAGTTATTAAGGTCCACCAAGCACTTATTGTTTGTTTTAGTATTGAAGCAATTTTCATGAAATCATGTGATTACTATTATTCTGTATTTGAAATTTATATATTAAAATCAATACTGTTTTAAGAAAAAGCTGAGTTTTGCAAGGCTTTACCCCCCTTGCAGTTTTACTAATTCATGTAACATCTTTGCCATTGGGGTTTAGCAAGGCTTATCCCTTTAATTTTTACTAATTCTGTTTAATACCTTGCAGTAAGGGTTAAATTTTGCAATAGGATTGCAGTTATATGTATGGTTTAAGAAAGGATTACCCCTTGCACTTAGTTACATTTTGTAAGTGTTAGGGTTTAGGAAGGCTTATCCCTTGCATTTTTATTCCACTTTGTAAACAAATTCAAGCGAGAATTTGGCAAGGCGTATTTTGTTTAAGCATTGAAAGTAGGGTCTGGCTAGGCTTAAATGTACCCCTTGTAATATTTTTTTTAAAGCGTTGCTTTAAATAGTTTTGGGTAAGGGTTAAGCAAGGCTAACCTAACCCCCTTGCATTTTTACTAAATTTTGTAATAGTTTTCAGGTTGAGGTTAAGCAAGGCTTACCCCTTGCATTTGTTTTACTAAATTTTGTAATAGTTTTCGGGTTGGGGTTAAGCAAGGCTTACCCTTGCAGTTTTACTTAATTTTGTAATAGTTTTTGGGTAAGGGTTAAGCAAGGCTTACCCCTTGCATGTTTCCTAAATTTTTGTTATAGTTTTGGGGTTGGGGTTAAGCCAGGGTTAAGCAAGGGTTACCCTTGCATTTTTACTTATTTTTGTAATAGTTTTGAGGTTGGGGTTAAGCAAGGATTTTTAACCAAATTTTGTAATAGTTTTTGGGTTAGGGTTAAGCAAGGGCTACCCCTTGCATTTTTACTGAATTTTAAAATAGTTTTGGGGTGTGGTTAAGAAAGGGAAGGCTTACCCCTTGCATTTGCGTTTGTACTAAATTTTGAAATAGTTTTGGGGTTAGGGTTAATTACTTAATTTTGTAATAATTTTAGGGTTGCATTTTTACTAAATTTTAAAATAGTTTTAGCTTTGGGGTTAAGCATTTTTACTAAATTTTGTAGGTCGGGGTTAAGCAAGGCTTACCTTTTGCATTTTTACTAAATTTTGTAATAGTTTTGGGGCTGGGGTTAAGCTAGGCTTACTTTGCATTTTTTTCTTCTTTTAATTTCATACAAGTATTGCGATTAGGTTTATAGCTAGGCTTACCCTTGCAAATTTTTCAAATTGTGTAATAGTGTTGCACATAGGGTTTATCAAGGCTTAGGATATATCAATTTTTCATAAGTATTTTTTTTTTATAATTTAAAGGGTTTATACATCATGGTCATGAGAATTTTTTTTTTATAATGCTAACTGTATTTCTTAATTCATAATAGTTGAAATAACAAATGTATTTTGCATTTTGAACTAGTACTGCTAAATTACAATGGATATTGTTTTACTGCAATAAAGTATTTATACAATGAGACATTTGTTACAAAGTTCGTAAATTATTGTGCTCTTGTTTTAAATTATAAAAAATTGCTAACCAAAATCAAAATTTTATGTAAAAACACTTTTAAGTTTATTTTCTTTTACACATTTGCAAGAAATATGCATAATTAAGGTTGATATCTTACATCTGTACACACTTATTTACGGCCAAATAAAAAGAATTCACAAGTAACAAATCTATTAATAAATATGTCACAACGAATGTCTTTTTTCCTGCTTAAATAATGCACTTTTAAACAATGTTTTAACAGTGATTCCAATAAAAAATAACACCACTTCTTATAGGAGTAAAAATTAACTTTTAAATTGCATAAGCTAAACGTAACAAAGGACAAAATTACCATTCCAATTCTTAAAGGACTAAATGTTTGATACCTATACATGATTTGTTTAAAGATTCCAATTTATATTTCAAATAGTGAAGGTAATAAAAAATACAGTCAATAAATCACATGATATGATTGACCAATCAGCAGTTAGTTTCATGTCACATGGTGAGCACTGTCCAAGTAAGGCAACTGTTGATCACCCAATAAGAGAACATCAGACATTTACTTAAATCTGATTGGTTAGTTAAATATATAAGGGGCAGCCATTTTGAATAATAAAAAATAATAATAATGCTAATAAATATTGCAGTAAGGTACAATAACCAGCACCATAGTTCAAAAGAGGAAGCAACATTTAAAATAAACCAAAATTTTTCAAATATATCAAAAATTGAAAATAAACAACAACAAATGTGAGCATGGCCACTGAAAATAAATTCTTTTAAGAATTGCATACTAAGATGTTTACTTCAGAATACTTAAAAACAAATCTGGAATCGTTTTGTAAAAAGTGAGCAAGACCTTTCAGAGGCAAGAATTTGAGAAACAAAACCTCACTTTAAAAAGCAACCATGACTCACTGGAAATGCAAAAGCGTAGTTTAAATGCGAAGTGTCATTTCAGTTCAAATTCTCCACAGAGTAAAACCACTATTTACAAATCAATGAGTTACGAAACATGATGATTCATCACACCCGAGGCCTACTGAAATGTGGCAGACCTTTTGGGACGCCATTAACAAATTAAAAACAGTTTCGGAATTCCAACACATCGGGGCCAAATTTCATAGCGGTGCTTCAGCAGAAACTATTGCTTGGCAATTTTCTGCTTAGCAGAAATTAGCAGGATACCAGTGAGAAACTGTATATGTGATTTGGTAGTTCGGCCAGCAACCTCATTCTGGTAAGCATAATTTTGTTGTGCTAAGCTAGTTTTTTTGTGCTTAAGCAGCTCTATGAAATTGGGCCAAGGGCTCAAATTAAAGGCTCTGCTTAAAACGGAATTCTGCGCCGATGTCAAATATTAGTATGTGCTTTACATGGCAAGAGCAGAATTCTGCAGTACATGGACCCAGTCTCTGAGACACATTTGGGCTCATAGTGATGTGAATTGCTTGTGGTAATGCACACATTCTCAGAACTATAGGAACACTGGAAACTTTCCATGTATGTTTTCTGTTTTGTTTTTGGGTTTTTTGCAACAATATGGGAAAACTTATTCGCTCAACCAAAATTTGCCTCCACAGGCACAGATAGAATGAAAAATTTGCTCCAAAATGGGTTTAAATTAAAATAACAATTTAAAAACATAATTAAAAAAATATTAGATACAAAAAATAATCTTGCAGAAGAAGCTGTTAAAAACAGACCATTCCTTAAACTTTTCTAATTATCTTGGCAGTACATGTATATGAAGAAGAACATAAGGAAACATTTTTACACCAATGACAGACCAATAACTTGAATTGTTTCTCAGACGGCCATATTGCATATATGTATGTGACAACTTTTTCACAAGATAAGTGTCACGTTAACAAAACACAGTGTTAAAAAAGTAGCCTTCGGCAATGTCCCATTTATACAGTTTAGGCTTGTCTGACAAAAAATTAATTCTAGATGATTTAATGATGAAATATGAGTCATCTCGTCTTGTAGCGCCCTCTATTGGTAAAGCAACATTTCTAGGTAGAACAAACTTATCGTTCTTCAAACATTTCAGTGTAAAACTATGTGCTATGTCTTTCCAATTTTGAATGAATAAAAACAGTTTCTCTAGGTGCTTAGGTTTGAAGCCAGCTTCGTCACTGGCCTTCCACAGGCCAATAGAGGGCGCTATGAATCAACGCATCATGATGTCATGTGAAGACTCAAACTGGGGCTATGGTTGGAGTGAATTGAACAATAAAACAATATAGCAATCTGTTTTCAAACCAACAAGAAAGTAACAATTTTGTTTCTTTTCAAAAAAAGTTTATAAATTCAAAATTAGCCCACCCAAGTAATTTGTTTGGAAGCTCAGAATTATGCCATTTAAACAATTATTTGATGGAAATTTACAAATTCAGCTGAATACATCCAAGTTTTATCAACGGATTCCTTTTGCAGGGAACCAATTGACACAGAAACCTTGTTAACCCCAAGCATTCTCACATCTAATTCTACCATAAAATCTTTACCATTGCTTTCATAAAATACAACTGCTACCATCCTTACACACCAACTATACAATATTGCATATTTATACACAACAAACTTTTTAAAAATTTGAATGTAAGTGAAAATTCCACGGTTTCTAACAATCCTTAAGCCATTTTAAAATTTTCTTGTAAAAAGAAAAAGGCACCAAATGGAAAAATAAATAAGTCAAAATTTTGTCCAAGCCTATAGTTTTGTCTTTCTTGTGATGCACAGAGTATGTAAACCTATCTAGGAGTCTCTGGGTCTAGAATGAAAGGGGGGGGGGGTTGATTTACAGGCCTACAAACAAGCTTTTTTAAAGAAATTTCCACAATCATCAAATCTTATCCCTATACATGTGAACCATTTCCCTGGGGGAAAAAAAACAAGAAATTGTAAAATGAGAAGTTGTGATTTTAATCAAATGTGAAAAATGCGTTTGGGAAAACGAATAGTTATAAATGTGAGTTTTACCCACAAATGATGTATGTAAAGCACTGTATACTCCGTACTTTCACGAGTCTGGTGCCAAACGAAATCCACACGCAACTTACCTGGATGAGATTTGAACCCACATCCTTAGTTTTGTCTTAAAAAGAACACATAATAATCTATCCAAACAAGTGTCCATGAACAGATTGTGGTCAAAAAGTTCTACATATCAATTAAACTGTTTTTTTTTTTTTTTTTTTTTTTTACAATCTTGTTAAAAGACACCTACACAAAGGTTTGTTTTTCACTATTCAATGTTTATAGATATATACACCATGCTTCTTTAAAACTGAATACTTAATAGACATTTTTTGCATTGCACTTTATACAGACAAATTTATCAAAACACACACTTTGTCGAATATTGGCTCCAATTTATACCGTTTCTAAGCTAACAGGTCTGCTAAGCACATAATTAGCTTGCTTAGAAGTAACAGGCTACCAGCCAAAGCACCAGGTAATTTGTGTATTGTTTGTGGCTGGTAACCGATGTTTTTATAAGTGATATGTTTTACTGAAAGGCACTGGATATATTTGGTAATTGTCGAAGACCAGTAAAATCATTTGGTGTATCCCAACATATGTATAAAATGAAAAATCTGTGCCTTAAAATAACAAGAAAAACAACACCCTTCTTACCCAAAGTTGTGTGCTTTCAGATGCCTGACAAACGCTTCAGGCTTGCAGTCTATCTCAGATTCAAATATTTTAGTGAGAAAAAAAAACTATGTTACTTTATAGTTCTCTAAATGCTCTCCAATGCTCATTACCAAGTAAGTTGTTAAATATATGTAAGATGCTAAATATATTTTGAGTAATTACCAAACATGTCCAGTGCCTTTAAAAGCAGACCTCAAAATCTCTGGCCAAAGTTGATGTCATTTCAACTCGAGGCATTTTCCAAATTCCGATTTAGGCTTTGTCTCCGGGCTGTGTTCGATGGACACGCCATACAAAATGTACACTGCTCCAAAACTTATGACAAAGTCCAAGCCATTACAGCGCCCAAGCCAAGGTTTGGGAAAATGCCCTGGTAGACCAAAATGAGGCTGGGGTAAAAATAGTATGGTTCCCCTTCCGGATAATGACAACCAGTATTCATTGCTACTAACAGATATTAGGAACTTGACAGTAGCACCGTGTTATAGGTCCAATCAAACAAATTATTCCTTTGATGATTGGTATTTTCAAGTAACCTTTTCGTTAAAAACTAACTTGAGTTTTCCTTTTGCTCATCAACTTTTATAAAGCACTCCGTTCTTTATGAATTTCGTCAAGAAATAAAGATAATATCTTTGAAATTGATGTTATGTTTCCTGTACATCTGTTTCACTGAAACTCTAGCGACATCCGAGAGTCGATTGGAACCGCTGATAACGTCCTTCATTTCCTACTTTTACCATCACACCAAGAATCTATCTCCGTTATCAGTCAAAGACTTTAATCTCGATCAGATCGCGATAGAAGAAGACTCTCTTCATCAGAAGCCCCTCTCTGATTTGATCGCGCCAAAATTCCCGACGCTAATTTTAAATGTTCAACATCCTTCTGAGGTGAAAAACATTTGTTTTGTTAAAAATTCCTTTTATTGTATTTTCCATTGTAAAAGGCGAAAAAGAAAATAAATCCCAAATGAAAATGCTGGATACAACAAGAAAGTTTGCTTAGTAGGTTTCATTGCTTACCAGTTAAATGACCATACAAAATGTACAAGTTTTTGGCAGGTATGATGTTTTTCATGCTTATCCCTAAGTCTTGGCTTAGGCATTAATGTGCCAAGTTTGCTTGGAATTTTTCCAGTTTTGTTTCTTCCCGTCAAGGAAACTCAAGTCATGACCCTCCAGAGTCGCCAAACTTGAGTTAGAGACAGTTTTGTGAACCGAACCTGATTTCATAAAACTGCTCAGTACCAAAAGTTCTTGTTTAGCACAAAAAGCTAACCAACAAAAAGGTTATGCTATTATGCATTGCCTTCAACTGGATCCCTGCTAAAAATTTTGCTAAGCAGAAGAATGCAGTAAGCATGTTTTACTGAACTTGTGCAAAAACCTGAAAGGCTCAAACATCAGCAATATCAGCATCATTGATATGAGTGACAGGACCTAGAGTTGTTATGGTTGTTGACGCGTTGCTAAGCAACGTGGTGGTCATCTCTGGAGGCGGAGGGATTGGTGGGATAGGGGGCGGTATAACGACCGGCTCTGGGGGTAGGTGTGTTGTGGACGCGATGCGTTGCATTTCTGGTGATAGATGATTCTGGATGCTCTGCAAGTAACTCTGTGAACAAGAACGAAACGAGGAAATGGTAAGCTTAATTTTAAGAACTCTATTTTAAACAAGCTCTCAGGCCAAGAGCCTGTCCAAATAATTCAAAACCTTCCACTCTACACCAACCAATCACCCAAATATTTACACCTTAAAGTTCCCAAGCCTCTCCCCCTCCCCCCGCCCCCCCCCCCGCCCTCAACCAATCAACAAAATAAACGAAAAAAGAACAAGATGCTTCCTTTTAGATATCCCCCCCCCCCCCCGCCCCCGACCTTTACTGTATCTTCCTCTCAAAAATTAAGAATGGAATTAATTCCAATTTCCTCAAGTTAGTTCAAAACATATCTCTTAATCCACAGAGGATATGGCGTCAATTAGAAACAATTTACTGAGAGTAAAGAACTCATTAGTCAAGCAAAAACTCATCATGACTTTGACAATCTGTAAAAGTCATCAATTTGTTTTTGGTAAAAAAATGGCCCCTAAACCAGCATACATTTGTGTACAACTAGATTGCGCTTTACGCTGTATCGCATGCTTATTCATCTTAGTTTCATTGGCACTTCGCGCACCACGCAGTGAAGACCGGGTCCTCGCACAATTATTCCCTAATTCAAAACCAGAGTGGATGATATTGGATGGTCAGACAGTAGTAGGGTTGACTGTGTACTGCGTAGATGCATTCACCACAATATCATACTGCAAGTCAGCGAACGATTTCCCTTGTAGAGCAGAGCAAAATGCAACACAAAATGTACTAGTTGCTACTCAAACGTCACAATTTGTTACTCGATACTCGCACGAGTGTGCACAATGGTTAACTAAAGGTTGACCATTTTGACTCGAACCCAGGCTGGTCGACCATTGGTTGACTACTGTGGTCGACCATTTGGAACCAGCCTCGAGCCCATGGTTTCTTCACTGGTCCCAACAGCATGTTCCATTCTAACATGTGTTAAGCGCAGAGGGGAACCAGTGACACTTTAGTGAAAAGGTGGAAGGTTGACTAGACTAGTCGTTTGGGTGAGTACGTCACAACGCATGTGCGTTGCTAGTCTGTGGTCGACCACTGGTGGACTAAATGTGCGCACTCGAACTTGCTCATAGTTTATCTACAATTCAAAACCATAGTGGATGATAATTCAAAACCAAAGTGGATGATATTGAATGCTTGATTTAAATAAAGTTGGCCAGCAGGAACAGGTTACCAGCTAGCCATGTGGTTTACTAAATCATGACAAGTCACCTGTTATAATATTTTGTTTACCCAATATCATGGCTCTGCTTAGCGCAAATTCTGTTCTTATACTGCAATTGAAATTGGTAAGCAATGCAATGAAATAGGTTGCTGATGTATGCTTAAAAAACAATAATAATATTTCACCATCTGTCTACATAATTTTTGCGTGGCGAAATAATTGATGGTTCGTTCCAGATTCTCTTCTTGACAAAGATATCCCATGATCTATTGTCCACAACCATTGATTTCCTGTTAAGGAAATGTTTGAGACAGGAATAATCCTAACAGACGACTTGCCTGGCTGCAACCTTTACAGTACCTCTAATTCTTGCATCTATATCTTCATTACTTACATGATTCCTTTTTATAATCAACTGCACATGCTTAAGAGGGAGGGGGAGGGGGGGGGGCAGGGCCTCCACGGATAAATTCAGTTTTTGTGGTGCACTTATTTTCATCCAGTGGGTCTGTTTCCCTTGTAATGTTATCTGAAATAAAGGTATTACTATAGTGGCTTCTTATACATTGGGCTCATATCTGGCACTCAGAATGCTCAAGCGCTTCAACATTCAGTACTTTCCTGCAAGGTACGTGGGACTACATGTACGTTTGCATTATGAGAACTACTCCTTTTAGTTGTACATAGCTTCATGCAATGGTTCAAAAGGTGCTGTGGCATGATATTCACTCGATCAAACAAGGAACACCGGGGCGAACCCCTTCTCTTTTCAATAAGTGCACTGGTTTCTTTTACGTGCATTACACAACACATGGGACCAACGGCTTTACGTCCCATCCGAAGGACGAAGCAATGGTTAAGTGTCTTGTTTAAAGTCACCTGAAAATAATAAAAAAATTCTTCAAACATTAGAGTATATGTTTCTATAAAGTCACCTGGAAATAATAAAAAAATTCTTCAAACATTCTTCTGAACAATAAAATAATTTTTTGAGTAATTGTTTTTAGCGATTTATATGTTTAAAAAAATTAATAAAGTTGTGTGGGGGTGACTCCGCCTACCCCTTTTGTGATGTCAATCGAGGCAGACTTTGCCTCGATCGAACATCGAACACACGTACGTGCAAGTACATTCAAGTCCTAGTCGTGAGTTTGTACGTTTCATTGCACTGCATGAGATTCATCGCGCCTCGATTGACGTCACGAACAGCGCCCTCTCGGGTCGGGCTTATTTTCAAATTTGTGTGTAACATGGAAACAAATTTGTTTAAACCTTAGTTAATTGTTTATTTATATTCCACTCATCGAAATACATATTTTAGTGACAAAAGCTTTATTTTGACAACATACCACTTCCAGGTGACTTAAAGGACACAGGTGTCATGACTGGGACTCGAGCCCACACTCTGCTGATTATAGAGGCACCAGAGCTTGAGTCCGGTGCTCTTAACCGCTCTGCCACGACACCCAAACAAAACAAAACAAACTTCAAATCCAGCCCTGTTTTTTGAAACCAGATTAATTATTCAAAATTCCGTTTTGATCAACAGAACTGATATCGGAATGAACAACAATCAGAAAAGTGTCCCCAAAACATAAATATTTCCTCGTCTCCGTAAATGTTTGCAGTGGATTTAATAAAAGTGTGTTTAGTTTTTGCCTCAAGTGTAAAAATACTAATAATGCTGACGATATTTACACATCGGGTGAAAGCCTGCAGGCTTTTTCAAAAATCACATGTGCTTGTGTGAACCATTGTGAGTCATCCCACCCAGAGATAAAGATCAAATATGTTCAAGTGTCACACCTTCCAGTACTGTTTTTTTTGTCTATCTCTCTATTTTTTAGGTGGATGACAAAAAATGAAATCAAAGACTTATTCCGGCTGGCTGGGTTTGGGGAAGGTAAAAGCGAAGTAATTATTGGGAGTTTATTTTCATGATTAGTTGTGGAGTGATGGGTTTATGGGAGCAATGTACTATTTTTCTATACACTGGAAACCAAATTAGCAGATGCATCAGACAATTTGCCACTGGACTGTGGTGAGTTTCTCTGTCATTTTAAAACAATTCTTTTTAAGACATTGCCTTCACAACTTCACAAGATCAGACGGCAACTTCAAGATGAGGGCTACACTTCACTGATTTGTGCTGTCAACCCAAATTAACTGTCACCTACTCCTTTTTTATATTTTATTTTTTTATTTGTTTATGCAAGTCGCCTGACACACAAGTCCTGAAGGCCACTTCAAGGTGTGGGCTACAATTATTTTTTCCAGAGGCCATTGCCACCTACTCCTAGTGCTGAAACATGGTTACCCCTTTCACAGTCCATACGAAAGTAGGCTTGGGTATCTTCAATTCAAAGCCTAGCTGGTAGAGCAGAAAGCACTACCTCTCCAATTTTACGTAGCAAGTGTCAAGACCAGGATTCAAACCCACACCATGCTGATCAAACACCAGTGCTTGAATCCGGTGCTCTTAACCGCTCGGCCGTGACACTGGGGCTGAATCAGGGTTACCCCTTGACGGTCTGCATGGGTATCATCCACTAGGAGCCTGGCTGGTACAGGATCATGTAATACATGCACCTTCAAAATTTGTTATGAAACAATTATGGAAAGGACCTTGCTCAAGGGCACAAGTGTCATGACTTGGAATGGAACCCGCACTCTGTTGCTGACAACACCATAGCTTGGGTCTGGTGAACTAGACTGCTCCTTATAATGTACACAAAATGGCTATGCCTAGAACACTTATTGTAAGGACACCTGACTATTTTCTTCCAAGCCTCATTTTGGGTACATTTAGGGGATTAAGAATGATAAAAAGTATCTCAGAATGTTGCAAAATTTCTGATTGAACTTTCACAATAAACTTGAAAACATTGTCTGTTGTTTTTTGCATAGCTAGTCAAGCGGAGTACCAGCTGTTTATCAAGATACAAGCTGGTACACCAGTAACCAGCTGCTTAACGGCCAAGCTAATTGGATGCAGTTGCCTGCTAACCGATACCCTGTGTTATAAAATAACCCGCCCTCTCTCTAAGGGAACTGGTTGATGGACAGACAGACCAACAATCCGACAGCCGGAAGTCCAGACCGAATCTGATGATTGTCGGGTCTTTTTCTTGTCTTTCTCAAAAAGGTGGCAGGAAAGTTTTTGTTCTTGAGATTACGGGGCGCTGGAAGGGCCTTTGGAAAGTTCATCTGTTGTAGCGTCTATGGATTTATGGGGACAATCAAACCTGGCTTATTAATAAAACGAGGGTGACTACAAAGCAGATTAGAAGTAAGATATGGAGGTACAGAAACGTGGGGAGGGGGGTTGGGGGAAACAGGTTGTCTGGCGTGGAACAAATTATGGCTTGTGTAGCCCCTACTACAAGTGTTTGCGTTAACATCACCTGCATGTAGCTGATGACACATTTTGACTGTTTGCATAAACTGCAAGTGTGATAAATAAAATGTGGATTGTGGATTATATAAGGCCCCCTAAAAAATCCTTTCAAGGTTTTCCAGCTTTGAAATGATTAAGGAGGGACATGCAGAGCCAAGTTTGGCAGTAATTAGCCCCAGGGACTATGAGGCACTGAATCCTAGCTTTGCTAAATGCATCATGGTGCACCAGGTCGTATTAGATACTGGTTTGAGTAGGGGCTGGAATCCTGGGCTGCCCAGATGGGAGGCTTGTGTCCTTGAGTGTCCTTTTCTGTCAATAGTGGTTCACTGGCCAAATGCTAAATGTTAAAGGCACTGGACACCTTTGGTAATTGTCAAAGACCAGGGGCCTTATTCATGAAGCCCTCGTAAATCGGTCACTTACATGGCTCTAAGTAAGACGTTAGTAAGACTTTAGTAAGCCCTTACGTGTTATTCACGAAGCATTCGTATCTCTTTACTACCGCGTTACTTACTAAACCTCTCGTAACGCCTTCTTAAACGGGAATGCGCTTGAGCTGAACAGTCATGGATTTGTTATGTAATTCACTGGAGTGTGATCTCATTGTCCAGAACTAGTATTTATACAGTGAATGGACTGGCTACGGTCATTTAGAAGATATTTGTCACCCTGCAAACATGGAGAGCCAGACTAAAGCAAGGAGGAAGACCGTTGTCCCGCAACGCGAGGAGGAGGCAAAGGGGAATCATTGGAAGGCGAAGTTTCTCGCCTGCTGAGATAGTGAAGTTAGTTGACCTTATTGCATTGAATTGGTAGGTGCTTAATAACAAATTTTCAGATGTTGTAACGCTGAAGAGAAAGGCCGACACCTGGGCAAATCGCGGAGAATCAACTGTGTTGGAAAAGTCCTCAGAACTACCGAAGTGGTTCATCACAAATGGGATGACATTCAGAGATTTCACAAGCTTTCACACGACGCAAACATGCAATGAGAGTACAAAATGTAGTTGGTTACCCCTAAACTAAAAATATAAAATAAATAAACGAAGTAAATAAACGAAGTAAATGAAGTAAATACTACAAAGCAACTCGTTCGCACCTTTGTAACCTCCCGACTTGGCATGGGAAACTCTCTCCTCTATGGACTGCATAATAATCAAATTTACCGCTTGTCTCGCCTTCAAAATATTGCCGTCAGAATTGTAACCCGGTCCAACACTAGAGTCACATCACACCTATCCTACAAGATCTACATTGGCTACCCATTAAGGATAGAATCATCTTCAAGATCCTTGTGTATGTCTATCGCTCATATCAAAAGGCACTTTATCACCATATCTCTCAGAAGGACTCCAACCCCATACTTCAAACCGCCAGTCTATATGCGATCTAATAACAAACATCTTTTAAGGAAACCCCTGGCCAAAACATCATAGGGTGAAAGATCAATTACTTCTGCTGCTCCTTCATTATGGAACGTCTTGCCGGATCATGTTAAACTTTCTCTATCAATAGCTTTGTTCAAAACTTCCCTCAAGCCTCATCTAATGATGAGGACTTCATAACTTTTTCCCGTTTCTTGTGTCACTGCGCCATGAGCATATTTAGATGGATACCCGCGCATTATAAATGCCCATTATTATTATTACTATTAACTAAATAAATAAACATAATTATTTTTTTTAATGATGAAATAAAATAACAAAATCACGAAAAGTTTACTAAAAAGTGAGAAAAAATAGGTAAGTAAATTCTCAAAAATGTTGAGAAAGTTTGAGAAAATGTCGCAAGGATTGTAGAACATATTAAAAGTTGTTATTGACCTAAAGCTCAATTCGCCCGAAAATGTTGGCCAGGAATGTTGAAAAAGGGCTTAAGAAAACGCTACGAAGCCGAAAACACCCCACGTAGCACTAGTAAGGACTTACGCACTCGATTGAAGTTACGAGTGCTTTGTGAATATGACGCAACTCGCTAAGAATGAACTAGTAACACGTAAGTGCTTACTAAGGCCTAAGAAGGCTTAATGAATAAGGCCCTAGTCTTCTCACTTGATGTATCTCAACATTGAACTCAACTTGTAGTCGAAGTTCCGAGAGAATAATGGAAGAAAAAACACCCTTGTCGCACAAGTTGTGTGCTTTCAAACGCTTGAACTCGAGACCTAGGCTGAGGTCTCGAATTCAATTCAAATATTTTAGTGGAAAACTACTTCTTTCTTGAAAACTACGTTACTTCAGAGGGAGCAGTTTCTCACAATGTTTTATACTACCAACAGCTCTCCATTACTTGTTACCAAGTAAGTTTTTATGCTAACAATTATTTTGAGTAATTACCAACAGTGTCCACTGCCTTTAGATAGCCTGAGAACCAGTCAAAACTCGAAGTGGTTCGGGTGGCTAGTTCAGTGTTGAACAGAATCCCTATTTAATATGAACTACACATGGACTAGTGACAAACCTGACGGACCAGTGAAATGACTGGACCTGCTGTTGTCACTCAAACAGTTAAGGGAAAACCCTGCAAGAAGTCAGTTATCGTTTTCCTGCTTCACATCGACACTTCCTTAGCGTCTAGGGACAAATGACTAGAGGGGGTAAGGAGGGGGGGGGGGGGGGGGACGACACCGACCAAATGAGATTGGTTATCTGCTAAGCAACAATAGAACCATGGGCCAGTTTCATAGAGTTCCTTAAGGTCCAAACATGGTTAAACACAGCTTATCAGCCAAAACTTCACAGGAAACACGGGCCGATTTCAAAAACGGGCTAAGCTCCGAAGTTAAAAGAGCTTATCGGCCAAAATTTCATGAATGTCCCATCCCATACACGTACATATACATGTAGAGCTGTTATCGGAGTTATAGGAAGGTCTACACACAGAGTCATTATAAACAGAATACCAGGCAAAACTTCAGGGCTTCATCACATCATGATCACATGCACAACTTACACGGTTGAACCTGTGTTACCAGCCAAAATGTTAAGAATGTATTGCATAGCTGGTTCCAATACATGTAGAGAGTTACATGCACATGTACAGTGATGTATTGTTAAAGCACTATAATACTGCTTAAAAAATCTCCGCTTAGCAACAATGAGTAGGACACCAGTCACAAATTTAACATATGACATGGTACTTTAGCTGGTAACCTTATTCTGGTTAGCATAACTTTGTTTTGCTTAGCTTATTATTGTGCTTAAGCAGCTCTGTATTAAATTGGGCTCTGATCGTTACTGTTGCTAGGCGATGCCATTGCTACATGTACGTACTCGAAACTCAGACAATTTGTTGTGTCGGGAAGTGAGATTGGCTCTGAACTAAAAAAGCTGTGAGGTAGGAACGAGGAGGAACGAAGGTGGGAAATGTAGGTCGCCTGGTGAGAGGGTTAACTCCTGATATAAACCAAGGGCCTACTCCTACAAGTCTCTACCTAGTCAGTCTCAATCGCACCTACAGCATCGCGCCTAGCATTAAAGGCACTGGACTCTATTAAAGGAACACGTTGCCTTGGATCGGACGAGTTGGTCTTTACAAAGCGTTTGTAACCCGTTTTTTTATAGAATGCACATGGTCTGACAGATGTTGTAAAACTAGAATATAATTATCCACACACATTTGCCTCGAAATTGCATGTTTTTCCTTTTACTTTGCGAACTAACACGGTCGGCCATTTATGGGAGTCAAAATTTTGACTCCCATAAATGGCCGACAGTGTTTGTCGACGAATAAAAGGAAAACCACGCAATTTCGAGTGACACTTGTGTGGATCATTATATTCTACTTTTAAAATATCTTTCTAATCATTTGCATTTTATAACGAACAGTTACAAACGCTTTTGAAAGACCAACTCGTCCGATCCAAGGCAACGTGTTCCTTTAATTACTCAAACAATAAATTGTTAGCATAAAAACTTACTTGGTAACGAGCAATGAAGAGCTGTTGATAATATACAAAAGTGAGAGAAACAGCTTCTCACAATGTTTTATACCATCAACCTCTCCCCATTACTCATTACCAAGTAAAGTTTTATGCTAATAATTATTTTGAGTCATTACCAATAGTGTCCACTGCCTTTAAATGTTTTTTTCCTTTTCAAAATGACTAACCATTCCAAGTGAAGTCCCTAATTGCAGATAAATGCTGACAGGATTTGCGGGAAATAGCAGTCATCTATTTCCTACAGAAGTGACTACACAGCCCAATTAAGTGCCATTTGCCCCATGTGGCAAGAGAGCTAAAATACTGGCTAGTTGACGTAGTCAAGTTCAAACTGTTAAGTGTGTTGTGCTACATTAATGTATTCCAAATTGCAAAATACTCCTTGTCGCAAATCACGTTCACTGAAAGAGGGGGCTATTCTGTTTCAAATAAACCAATGGGGGTGGAGATAGGTACTCAGGCCTGCAGGTATTATATTTCCATTACTTAAGATGCTATGTCAGATTTTTGCCCCCAAACATTGAAAAATAGATTTTTTTTGAGTGAATGGTATTTCAAAGAGTATCACCCGCTCTAACGAAAAAAAGTTTAACTTTTACTTTTAATGGTCAGGAACCATGACAATAATTTAAAACGCTTCTTATAAAACACATAAGAATTGGTCACGTGATATATTGTCGGGATCCCGACAAAAACTAATTTTGAGCACTTTATTTCACTGCTACTAATGATTGGCGGAGTTTTTTTAGCAATGGCTCAAATGAAAGCTTGTAACTTTCTCGACCCCCATCAAAACACCTATTGAATTTTAAATTTTTGGAATTTTTGGGTCAAATCGGCCAAAAATCTGACATAGCATCTTTACTGAACAGTCCCTTTTCTGTAAAATGACCTTTAATTCCTCATAGTCAACCCTCCTACTGTCTGACCAATCAATATCATCAATGGTTTTGCATGATAACTAAACTATGCCAGCCTGCAATACAATTTGGTGAATATACATGCATAGTACACAGCCAACCCTCTGACTGTTCGGTCAACTATATATCATTTAAACACTAGACATCATACCAGGACAAAACAAAATAGCAAACAATTTTCTTACCACTGCAACGACATCCCCATTGCACCTCCGTACCCGGTAAAGATTTTGATATTTTTGTAGTCGTACTTCGTCCCGATCTTTAGGGGGCTTCCTCTTTTTGAGCTTGTGTAGCTCTACATGCTGAGATTTGATCTTTTTATGACCTAGGAAACACAACATGGAACAAAGATGTTATTTTAAATCTTAACTTAGATATAAAATAGAAGCCACTGCTGCCCAATATTGTGGTCAAACTCGTTGGAGGTAACTAGGGTTTTCTAGATTTGAAACTAGTGTTGGTGGTTAACTCTTTGAAGGTAACTAGGGTTTACTAGAATTGAAACTAGTGTCAGTGGTTAAAAACCCTTTGGAGGTAACTAGGGTTTTACTAGATTTTAAACTACATGTAGTGTCTGTGGTTAAACTCTTTGGAGGTAACTAGGGTTTACTAGATTTTTAACTAGCGTCTGTGGTTAAACTCTTTGGAGGTAACTATGGTTTACTAGATTTTAAACTAGTGTCCGTGGTTAAACTCTTTGGATGTAACAAGGGTTTACTAGATTTGAAACTGGTGCCTGTGGTCGAACTCATTTGAGGTAACTAGGGTTTGACCAAGAGCAGGTCATTTACCCTAAACAGAAAAAGTATACATGTAAGTGGAAATAATACAATGTTTTTGATTGTGGTTGAACCTTCTAGAGGTAAAACTAGAATTTACCAGGTTTTCCAGCGTTAAAAGGTTCAAATTTAACAAAGTACAATGTACCAAATATACTGCCCTACATGTACCGCCTTGTGGTTGACCCTGGTACCGCATGTATGGTTGATCAACTTTCACATGAGAATTTGAACAGACTACAATGTTGGTAATTGAATCCTTTGGCGGTAACTAGGGATAACCGGCGCTGAGTCTGACTATATTAAACCGCTTACCATCTTTATGGTTGAACCCCCTGGATGTAACTTTATACTGAATGATAATCCCTAGTGTAGTAATGACCGGCCACGTTCCCAGAATCAGCCAGCTGTACCAGCACAGTTCCTGTGATTCCTTCACAAGGAACCGATCGTAGACATACTGCACCATCCGGAACAACTCCAGGAAATAGTCCGCGCACGTTGTGACGATAGCGCCCCCTATGACGCTCGTAGCCAGAATGAATAGATGCCGCTGCCACTTCATCGTGAGCAGTCCGCAGACGGTGCCAATCCCGAACGTTATCGATAGCGGGATCCAGATGATGTCCGGGTGGTAGAAGCGCTCGATGGCGATCAGGATGGCTGCCGAGATGAAGATGCCCATTTGGAAGCCCGACATGAAGAGACCAAAGAGGGTGAAGAGCATAGTGGCCAGGCCGCACGCCACACCCGCACCGATGGAGATGCCCACATTAGCCCCAATAGAGAGGGAGCTTTCTTCTATACAGACGAGGAAGATGATCATGGAAGCTAAGATGAAACCAACGAGGAACATGATGGCTTTGAAGCATCTATAACCTGTAACGAGAGAGAAGAAAAAGAAGAAGAAGAAGAAGAATTTTAACTATTAGGTGTCAGGATTTTTTTCTCATTTTGTTTCTGGTCTTGTAAAAGAAATTCCGCTCCAGCAAACATTTTGAGTTACTAGCCTTCTCAGAAACTTCTTGAGGAAAACTGTTGCAACGAAATTGCAAAATGTCTTCGTTCATATGGATAATAATACAAAAACATGCAGTACTTCTTTAAACAACTCTTTTAAGAAAAAACACAAATTTTTTTGGCAATTTCTTGTCTGTCTTTCATTTCAAACCGACTCTCATTTATCACCTCAAGATTTGATAAATTATGACATTTCTAAAATAATCAAAACAAAGATCCTATGCGAGGCTTAGGCCGCTAAAGGAAGGAATTTTGTAAACACAGGTTTCAACGGTCGGCGGATTGAAGATGCTTATTTTGATAAAGAAGATTTAAACACTCCTACCAGACTGAAACTATTACGCCCCGTGACAAATTCAGCAAGAATTCCAGCACAAACCACAAAGATCTTCCAGAATTTATAAAAGGTGTCCGGCTGGGAACCAAGGGTTATTCGCTAAGCGCGTAAAAGAAATTGTTTTGCAGTTTGCTCTCCTCAAATTTCGTAAGGATATTTTTTTCCAAGGATTCAACAAATGTTGATTTTGGACTGTCTGGGGACTTCCGGCAATGCAAATGTCAAGTTCGAGTCATTAATGGTGACGAACAAGTTACGTCAGTTCGCTGGTACCTACGTACCAAGCAACATAAATATTATTAAAGGGATTTCGGGTAAAGACTTTTATCTTGGTATGGACATCTTGTTTTTATCTACCATTGAAACTAATGAAATGGAAGTGAGGCTGTAAAAAACAAAATAGCATGGTACCTTTGCATGTATTTAAGCTGGGATGTGTTCAATTAAAGGCAGTGGACACTATTGGTAATTGTCAAAGACCAGTCTTCTTACTTGGTGTATCTCAACATATGCATAAAATAACAAACCTGTGAAAATTTGAGCTCAATCAGTCATCAAAGTTGGGAGATAATAATGAAAGAAAAAACACCCTTGTCACACAGAGTTGTGCGCTGTCAGATGCTTGATTTCGAGACCGCAAATTCTAAATCTGAGGTCTCGAAATCAAATTCGTGGAAAATTACTTCTTTCTCGAAAACTACGTCACTTCAGAGGGAGCCGTTTCTCACAATGTTTTATACCATCAACCTCTCCCCATTACTCGTTACCAAGAAAGGTTTTGTGCTAATAATTATTTTTAGTAGTTACCAATAGTGTCCACTGCCTTTAAACATTTGAAGTCCCTAAAAGGTCCCTGAAAGGTTGGGAAGAACAGTTGGTTGTTTGAGCTGGTTTATGAGTTGACATTTTGGAGGCAACACCTGTACCTGGTATAATCTGTCCAAGGTGATCTACTGATGATGGGCGAGGGGGAGGTGATGACAGAGTCATTCAAAAGTCCAGGTGGAGTGGGTAAGACTTGATGATGGACGAAAAAGTCTTAACAAGGTCTACAATAAATGTGAGGGGGCTTTATAACACCGGAACATGCCTTCTAAGTGCTGCCCCTGAGTCCCAGATACCTCAGAATATCCAGGTTACGCACATAAGTTTGAAATTCAGAAATGTAGTCCAAATAACAAATGAGGTGGTCCATTGGAAAACTTCCATTGAAATATTATTGCCTGAAATGCAATTAATTTTCATCTTGCAGAGAGCAAAACCCCATGATTGAAAACAGCGAGTGGACCTTTTTCGCCTACACTTTTTTTCTCTCGACTTGAAGTCCAATTGAGCTTAAACTTTCACAGATTTGTTATTTCATTTAACATCAAGTGCTGTCCGTGTCTATTTTGTTTCTATTATGAGAAGAATTTCAAATAAAAGGATCTACATGTGAGTTAAAAAACAGCACAAATATTGAATGTATTCCGTTCGAGCATTATTGCAGAATATAAGCCACTCGCTGAAGTTAGAATTGTCCATTTTTTGGCATTGTGAAATGGAACGGTCTAGATTTCACCTCGTTATTATATATTCTGCGACAATGCACCCATATGCATCCAATATTTGTATTTATTATCTCTGACCCCTAAATTGTACATTTTGGAATAATTTTACTTTGAAGTGTTCTTTAAAAGTGGTTTGAGACGATCATTCTTACACAAAATCTTGTACTGTCACTTTAACAAAGTGACTAATGGTGACTGGTGTAGAATCGTGCACAGTCTGAGAGTACACCTGATCTGTATTGTTCATGGCATAAATAACCAGATTGGCAACTCTGAGAAAAACCGCAAACCCCTTAGAGTGGGGGGGAGGGTACCGTACCCCAACCCCCCTAATAGTGGTTTGTGTAGGAGGGGTGAATCACTAGACAACATAAGGTACTATGACTGGAGTACCAGAGGGGGTTCAAATTGGGGGTATGACCCCAGTCCTCATATGGGTTTTGAGGTTTGTTTATGACTGGTGAATCGGTGGAGCTAATATGGGTACCATGGGGGAGGGGTAGTAGTATGACTCAAGGGTCAAATAAAGGTTCTTAAAAGCAAGATTTTGACTTTTTGGGGTCGGCTTTGGGGTAAAATCTTTCCAACCAAGAGTGTAAGAAGTTTAGTTCAGCACCATGCAACCTAGGCCCAATTTCATAGCACTGCTTAGCAGCCGATTTTGTGCTTACTTTGCAATTTCTATTTCATAGCGCTGCTAACCGTAAGCACACGAAAAGGCATGCTAACCATCCTGCGCTAACTGCACGAAAATACATGACGTCACAATGCAAATCCACGGTAAACTCGCACAATGGCCGCCCAATTTTTCTGCTAACCTGTGAATTACGCTAAGGCTTAAGCAAATTTTTCTGCTACAGTGAGCACGCAAATTTGCTTACCGTTAAGCAGTGCTATGAAATTGGGCCCTGGCTTGATCATGGGGGAAAAATCCACAAAACTGCAGGAATTGTAGCTCAAAATCTTTACTGGACCAGGACTTTGTTTCCAAGATTTGAATCAAAATGAGAGCACAGTTTTACTATCTCAAATGTTTTATTTAATAACAAACTCAAGATAAGATTTATCACCAGACTCCTGTTTAATGGGCGATACTCCTGCAGGCCGAATTGACAGATATTTTTGAGTCTCCAACTAAATATTTGAACATCATCCTTTTAAAAGACAAAGATGTTAAATTGGAAAAAGACAAGACCACTGGACTTGTCCTGTCTTGAGTTTACTGGCCCGACATTAAATCAGTTATCCAGTTTCAAATTCGAGCTCTGATGCAAGGTGGAGGCCAAGCAGGAGCCAGAGTCAAAGTTACAGGTTTGAAAAAATGCCCTTGAACAGTTTCATCAAAGATGGTAGTCTTGGTGCAAGACGTTCTTGTTAAGTGGATAAAACATCTATGGTAATACCAAAAGGCCCTACTTTAATGTCATGCACATAAACTCAACTCTATACACGACGCGACTATTCCACCGATAGAGGGTATTTCTGTAAGTCGCGATCCCGTTTGAGTGTGGTGTGTTGGGGTGATCTGGGAGTTTTTCAACAGCGCCTGCTATCGTTCGATAGTAATGTGCGGGCCAGGAGAACTGGAGCTGGGGATCGCGATAGTTGAGTGATAGTGAAATAACAACGTCTTGCAACACGACTACAAAGATGGAAGTGTGCCAGATAAAATACTTGAGAGAGTGTGATACCAATAAAATCTAAAGATGGCGATGATGGACGAAGACAAAAGTACAAACAAGAAGAGAAGAACATCTGTTCCTCAGATGCTGATGCCAGCAACAGAGGACAGTGTCCTGAAAGTTGGCCCCAAGATGTGGCACTCAGCGAAGAGGATTCGTGACAAACATCAGGATGCAGGAATGAGATGGAGGCCGGACTTGGCGCTGGGGCAAGGTTGGGATGCGGCGCTGAGGAAGTAGAGATGGGATGAACTTTCCATTACTTGGTCTTTGCTCGTTATGGTCAAAGGTCATACAGGGTGAATGGACTTTAGCGGACTAGCTTCAGCCCTCTGACTGGTGGGGCTCAAGACGCGGCACTGGGTTGATGAGTTTTCTCTATGGGGGAAATAATGATCAAATCAAAGTCAAAGGCCAAACAAGGATGGACTTAAACAGACTCACCACAGCTACCAGACTTCTGGGGCCAAGATGCAACGCTGGGATGATGAGTTTCTTTTGGGGAAACCATGGAGGTTGGGAAACAATGATCGAATCAAAGCTAGGCATTGCACAATAATGTCAAAGGCCATATGAGGATGGACTTTACCTGACTTGCCCAAGCCCTCCGACTGAGATAAGAACAAGATATGGTGCTGGGAAAATAGTAGGGTGTCTATGTGGACAAATTATCCGATCATAGTTTGACCTTAAGGACATGAGGATGGTAAAGGCCACTGTAGACTTGCCTTATGCTAAGAGGAAAACATTAGTGCCCTGGTCATTGGGCCAACAACATTCCTTTGACGTTTCTCAGCTCCCTGGGTAGTATACAGTCTGGGCTGCCTTGGCACTGCTCAACCTCTACCCTCAGAGGTATTTATTTATACCCCTGGGTGAAGAGAAGCAATTATACATTTGTAGTAAAACATCTTGCTCAAGGGCACAAGTGTCATAACCGGGATTTGAACCCAAACTCTGATGACGTAACTGCCAGAAACTGAATCTGATGCTCTAAACCGCTCGGCCATGACACCCAACAAATGTGCAAGAACGGCATGAGGATGTTTGTAGGGCAAAAGATCCTAGGAATGAAAAAGTTACAAAAAGCAAACTTGAAAGTTCTCTGAGTAACTCTTTGAAGAAATTAAATTTGAAACCTTTGCAATGTTTTAAAAACACCATGAGGATTGAGCGCACCTTGGCAAAACTTGGCCCAATTTAAAAAATGACATCTTGAGAAAAGCAAGTAGAGAGATAAGATTTTGTTGCCTTCAAAATAAGACAAAAGTGTAAACAGAGGTCGAGATTGGACATGTTTTATTCACATGAAATGGGAAAAAATCCACAAAATACCCAAAATTTACCTCAGAAAACAATTTTGAAAGAGTAAAGGCCGGTTCATACTTCATGCGAATGCGATGCGAATTTGACATGAATTTGACTTCACAACCCTGTTTTCGCTGCGATATTCGCAAGAGAGTTGAGCACAACTCAACTGCTGCGAACTATTCTTTGCAAATTTGTGACATCGACATTCGCTTTGCATTCGCATTCGCAGGAAGTATGAACAGGGCTTTAGGTTTTTTTGTCAAGAAAGGCCAAATTAAGTAAAAAGTCCTGTTCAGCCTAAACTCTTCCTGAATGTCCTGAAATCAAACATCAATACAAGGTGTCAAAATAGATCCTTATCTTGGATTCCTCCTGAAGCTGAATCAAAACCAACAACTCATCACTCTCATCAAGTTGTCTTCAACTTCCTTTCCTTCACACACTCCTTACTTATCGTCTTGCCTCAGACCTCGCGGGTTCGCAACCGAGCTCCTCGACCCTTAGTTGGTGGTCGTTCTCACCAGTGGCGTTCACTCAATTAAGCGGCCCGGGGTTGACAGGATGTTCACGAAGTGGCTGGATTAATAAGGGTTCCATCCTCAATCAACGCCTCAATTTCTGAGCCCATCAAGAAATGGAGAGAATGGGAAGGGAAAAGTGGCTGCAATCTAAGCTGAGCATGCTCCACATCCTTATGGCTTTAAAGACACTAATTTGTTAAGCTGCAGATTTTGTTTTTCACTGATTGCACTCATGAGGGGGTTATTTTTGTATATTTGTGAGTTTTCTAGCACTGTCATTTGCTGTCCAAGGCCTTTGGCCGAGAGCCAGAGTTCAAATTTGTGTTGAATCCTCCCCCCCCCCTACTTCTCGCCCAAATTTTTTGGACCGCTAAAATCAAATTCTGCTTCTTCTTTTTTAATTGGTTGGGGTTTATTTTCAATTATTTAGTTGATAAGCAAGAGGCCTGGCTATTGTTTCTCCTGTTCTTGGCTTAGATGCTCATGTGAAAAGATTCCCAGCAACTTTAAGACTTTCCGATGGGAGTGATGCAGATGACCTCCCCCCCCCCCCCCCACTTCAAAAGATGAAATTACAGGCCTATTTGGAGAAGAGTTTGACGCACCCAACTAATCAGGCAAAAAAGCATGACAAGACATTTCACTATAGAAGAACCGTCTTCCCCAATTAGTGATAACAACTTAAAGGTCTAGGGTCCACATCTTGGGTTGAACACGCATCTTCTGACCAGGATTTGATCCTACACTGTATACAGTGCATATCTCCTTTTGCGTTGTACTTTCGGTGACCCAAAAGCCATGAAGAAAACTGACAACCTGTCTACATCTAAAACTGTACAGCATTTCTCTGAAGAATTATAGACTATTACTACCCCCCTCCGTCCTATCTGAAGAAACGTGACACACTATTCTCAGTAAAAATGACACAGCATTACATCACGATTCCCCTCCCACCAGACCCCAACCAAGCTAACAAACCCCGACTTCAACCCCAACACCCTTACTCCACCAAACTGATCAGATTGAACTTCATGATGTACTTTTCTTAGTACCATGATGGGTGACCTTTCTTCTCCCATGGTACCCCCACCGCTCTGGGAATGCTCACTGCAGATTCCGTGCCGATTTCACGGCAAGTGAACAATGCCATCACATTTAATTGGAAAACAGATTGAACTTTCTTCTGTGACTACTACCTCTAGCCGAGAGAGTGTCACATCATGGAGGTATGGTCACATCTACTGATGACGTTCATCATGTGCTCTCATACTCAGTGATTATTCACGTTAAGACTCTACAAGAACAACCTGTGAAATGTTCTGCTCGGCTGGCCTCAATTATCAAACAAATTGTTTCAAAGAAGCATTGGGTGTACTTTAATGTACATGTACATCGCAATCAAGGTACGCTACATGTACTTCAACCTTGCGAGGGCAAGGTTGTTTTTTTTTTGGCAAAGGCTACCAACCCATCAGGAAAATTAGTAGTCTCTACTTGAACATTTCAAGAGAGTAGGTAATGACCAGGGGCAATTATCAGGGGCAATGACCAGGGGCATGCAGGTGAATTGTTTCAACTGCCTGCATGCTCTTTGAATCCTGTTTAGGGCAAAGAATTTTTTTTGTTTTCTTGGCAAAAGGCCTGCGAGGGAAATTAGTCAAATCTATAAAAACAGTTCAATAGGCACCAAGGAAATGACTAGGTAGGGGCATGTAGGCAAATTATTTCGATAGCAGCGGCAGGGCTTGAGTTTTACACTGGACAGCCTGAGGCCAGTCTATTTAGCATTGAGCTAGTTAACTTACAACTGTAACGTGGTCTTGTGATGTTGATTTTGATCACGCCTGTAATTATTGTCTGTTCCAGAACAAGCCAACATAATGGAAACCCAAAGAGGTACAAATACAGGTAGGAGCAGAATGGTTTTTTTTTCAGCACACAGAAGAGTGCCTATAATAAGCCCCTTTCACATCACAAGGGCAATTTAGCAATGGTCCCTTGCATAATTGTAACATGGTTGTACAATTTTACAATTTTCCGTGTGTGAAAAGAAGGACAACCATTTTGTCTACTGTTCAAGTTCTCTTGCTAAATCTTGTCACACATTGGTACATTTTACAACCATGCTAAAATTAAACAAGGGACCCCAGATAAAATCGCTGCCGTGTGGATAGCACTTAAGACACCATTACACCAAGGTAAATAGCATGCTAATTTGCAGACAATTTTGCTAGCAAATGAGTGATGCATCAACATTGGGGCAATCACTAATGCTACATGTAGTTATAACTTCTGAGAACCATTCAAAATTCTGTCCAGCTGGCAATTTTATTGCTTCCAGAAACTAGTACATAAACCACCGACTGCATGCATTGATTGTTCAAAATTACAGCGTTGAAAGAAAACTGTAAAAGGCGGAGGTGTCATACCAAAATGACAGATTTGTAAGAAAACAAGTAACACATTTAAGGTACAACACAACAATAATGACAGTGTTGAAAGAAAACCATAAAGACATGAGGTGCCAACACAAAAAGAGTGTTGAAAGAACCCTGTCAAACATATGGACCAGTGGGAAGGATGGCAGACTATTGAAATTGCAAACTAACTGATTCAGGGGTGAGAGTCATTACTAACGAAAAAGTCTGAAACTTGGATACAAATTCCAAAGTATGTTGAAATGATGGCATTTCTACCGTTTGGTAACCCCTGCGGTAATAGGTTTCGAGGAGCTTTTGGAAAAAGTATCCAAAGCACTAGAGAAGTAGACCAATGAGCAGGATTTCTTTATTTTTAGGGGAAAAATATTATCTGATTTTCTACACCAGGCCGACATACAAAGTCTGAATTCAGCCAAAAGTCTGAACAATCTCATCCCTGCTGATTCCGCTGGACAGTCAGTGAAAAAAGTTACAAACCCTACACATAACTTAAAAGGTGGTTTTGAGATATGCACCAGAGTTTAGCTAATTTATAGACTGTAGATGAGGCACCAGTCAAAACAAAATGCACTTATTGTGTATATTAAGTTAAAGGTGATACTACAGTGGGTAGCCAACAAGGTTACCTAATGCTAAGCCACTGTAAAATTAGCAGTAGCTGTGGCTAAGGTTGTCCAAGAGTTTTGATGCCTGTTAGTGTTAAACAGCATTAAAAGGGGGCGGGGGGGGGGGTTCCAGCTGTAGCCGCTACAGCCCCTACAGTAGGGGGTTTCCTGAATTGTTTATTAGCCGGCCGGACAAGTCAATTGGGGTGGTCCCTAAAAATTTGTTCACTGGCCCATGTAATAATGCAAATAGCAAAAATGAACATTCCCCCCCCCCCAAAAAAAAAAAAAAACAAACAAACGCCAAACAACAATTAACATTGAAGTGACAACAAAAAATTGTTTTGGGGCGATCTTATCTCCTTATTTCTATCCTTGATAATTTAGTACTCTTTTCATAAAATATCAGGACAACTGTCAAACCATTTTATAAACTTAAATATAATCTCACACGCCTCTGTTTTCACTCGCATTTGGCGACCGCTAAATTAGAATCCTGTTCAGCCGAAGCCGCCAAAGCCATAGCTGCTAAAGCCATAGCCACAATAGCTGTAGCCCCTAATTCGTAAACAGCCTACGCAGTATTCCCGGTCCATGTATCATTGCTTTAAAACATCAATACCGAATATGACTAAACACAGTCCAGCTATGTCTGGCACCCAGAGACCATGATCCCAATTTGAATAGTAAACACCTCCAGTGAAATGACCCTGAGCTGAAACAAATCCCTGTGGTTTGCAGCTTCCACACTGACCACGTCGCTAAGAATTTCAAAAATGTAACAAGAGTACAGGGGTAGGAATGGACGAGTAGAAGTTGTCCGCCAGATGGCTTGAAAAACTTGGGGGGGGGGGAGGAACTCTCATTGAATTATACTCTGTAGTCATAGTTATTTGGTTAACTTTTGTTATTCCAGGCATGTGCAATTGGCTTATTTTCCTTGCTGTTTTCTTTTGTTATTCCTGTATTTTGTACTGTTCTCTTTGTTATGCCAAATAAATAAATAATAATAAAAATATGCATACATTTTGTTAGAGCAACTTGAAAACCGTTAATCGATGGGATAACTATTATCTGGTAATGAATTCAAGGATACCTCATAGTGAACTTAATCACTGTAGCTCACAAGCCTGAGGAAACCTGTAAACAAGGGTGCTTGCCATCCCCTTCAGGGGACCCCTCTGCTGCAGCCTCCCAGTACAGGTTGAATCATAAAATAAGGTGCCATCCCTGGCTATACAGCAGAACATGTTGAAAGATTTCTAGTTGGCACACCAAATGAAGATATTGAGAAATTAAGAAGACTTCCAACAAAATAGCTCAGTTGCTAGAGCGCTTGGAACATTACTCTGGAGGTTGCACATTCAAATCCAACATTAGCAACTTTTTTTTTATTTTTCTAAAAAATAATAATAACTGTTTTAAGCCTTCTAGGGTTACGTGAGTAAAGCACTGTACACGTATAGGCCTACTCAGTTCTTGGGGGACAACAAAAACAAAGGCTAGTCGCAGGGAAGATTGGAACCCCCAATCCCCTCAATCTATAAGAGATGTGTTAACCACTAAACCACTGTGAATATGTACCCTGTGCCCTGAAGCCAGTTCAAATCCTGTAATTAGCAGCTGGTAACCCCAAAAAATTTAAATAGTGTCCAAATTAACGGGCAATCAGTGAAAATATCCGGAGTAATTACAGGTCTGCTTTTCCTAAACCGAAGAGACAAGAAATTGTTAATGGGTCCCTGCCAAGATTGTAATTAAAACATCATTAACGGTATTATCCACCTGCTGGTACATAGACGGATATTTACCCGATGTCACCCCCTACAACATCCATTATCTTGCTATTTTGAGAGACGGATTATTATGTGCTATTGCACAGTGCACATTTTAGGCAACGGGCTTGCAGTACATGTAGGCCATTTGCGGGTTATTTGTTTGTTTTTTGCTATCTGTTACAATGACTTGCTCTGCCACAAATGATCACTTACAGGGAAGGTACACGTTTGGTAATTACTCAAAACATATTTTAACTTAAAAACTTACATGGTAACGAGCATTGGAGAGCTGTTGATTATAAACATTGTGAGAAACAGCTCCCTCTGAAGTACATGTAGTAAAGATTTTGAAAAAAAGGTAATTTCTCACTAAAAAAAATAAAATAAAAGACTTCCAGATAGAAGTCTTTTATTCCTATCTGACACAAATTTGTCTAACAAGGGTGATTTTCTCTCATCATTTTCTCACAATTTTGATGACCAATGTAGCCCAAATTTTCACAGGATTGTTGATTGATGCTTATGTTAGGATGCACTAAGTGAGAAGACTGGTCTTTGACAATTAGAAAACGTGTACTTCCCTTTAACTTTAAATTCCTCAGACTGTAGAGACAGTTGTCATGAGAAATGTTTCGGGGCAAGCTTTTGTATAGACCTTATGCACATGACGTCATTTCAGTAGGGCGCCCTCACCTACAGGTCAAAAGGAGGTTGTTCATTGGCCAATACTTAGCGCCGCATGTACAAATCTGTGGGCTTCAATTGTTTCGTGACCGTTTTTCCTATAAGATGGCGGCTGGATGACGTCAAAGCATGAGGTCTAAAGCAACCTCCAGAAGACCAAACCCTGATACCATTGTGTATACAATGTGGTATTTCTTCTTGGAATGGAAGTTGTCTATGCAAAGCAAGTTAATAAATACAGCCTAGATATTTGTTTCAAAATAAACATTGCTAAAAAGAACCCTACCCCCAAGGATTTGGTTTAATTATTTGCCAAATATTTTGGTTTTCGGCTGAAGTATTGGGAATTTTTTCACAGAAACATGAAACCCCAAAACACCTGTGTTTAGGAATTAGTGAAAGGGATACACTGTGGCATACCTGTGGTCACCAATGTTTGTTGGAAGTTGTCAGTCTACTCCCGGAATGAGTTTTTAAATAAATCAGCATTATTCCATTAATCAATCACTGAAAATTAAGTGAGTGCTGGAATTTTACCATGGCCAGTGATTTTAGCACCTGGCCAGTACACTCATGTCCAGACAAGGCAAGTCCAGTGGTCTTGTGTTTTTCAAGTGTGATCATTAATCATCATAAGGCCCTAGTATGTAGTTCTTGTAATGAACCAAGGACACTTCATAAGTGAACTTAATCACTGTAGCTCATAAGCCTAAGAGGAAACCTGGGGTGGGTTATACAGAATACAAAAAGACCGCGTTCCCACTGGATCCACAATTGTGTGATCTGGATCCCGCAACAGGATAAGTTGCAGGCCTGAAATCGCGGTCGCGTTCCAACTTGAGTACGATCGCACATTGATCCCCGATTTTGGGAACTGAAGTGGGTTTAAAGTTCACCAACGTAGGTCGTCCAAGTGTGCAGTGCGCAATGTATCTATGGCGATTACATGATACATTTAAGATCTCTGAGTTCTTTTGCATGTACTACCAGTGCTAGTACATGGGACCGCAGAGCATAGAGCAAGGGCAATAGCTTGCTGTCCCATCCAATGAAATATGTCAAGAATATCATGCTCAAGTACACAAGCACCACTAGAACTAGTCCACACGCAACAAAACTGAATCTGATTGAAACAAAAAGAAGGATGGGGACAAAATGCAAAAACCCCTCTTCACTGTATTTTGGAGGCAGGTAATAAAACAACCATTTGTATACATTATGTACACAACAAATCCTCAGCCATTGAATTTGATGAAACATTTACAGTAGCACTGTATTGATGTGTAGCGATTTATAATCAAACGATGAGAATGAAAACACTCCTCCCAAATGTAATCTTGTACCATCCCATTAAAGACACTGGACACCTTTGGCAATTGTCAAAAAAAAGTCTTCTCACTTGGTGTATCTCAACATATGCATTAAATAACAAACCTGTGAAAATCTGAGCTCAATTGGTCGTCGAAGTTGCGGGAGAATAATGACAGAAAAATGCCCTTATTGCACAAGTTGTGTGCTTTGAGATGCTTGATATCAAGACCTCAAAATCTAATTCTGAGGTCTCGATATCAAAATTGAAATTACTTCCCTTTCAAAAACTTTGTTACTTCAGAGGGAGCCATTACAATGTTTTATACATGTACTACACAGCTCTCCATTGCTTGTTACCAAGTAAGTTTTTATGCCAACAATTATTTTGAGTAATTACCAATAATGACCAGCGCCTTAAAGTTTAGAATACTTTTAAGTATCTAGGCTCATGTAGCAGAGCAGGTGTAGACTTTCAAATCCACCAGCTCTCCAGAGAAAAAAATGCCCCCCCCCCCTGCCCCCATTTAGAAGAAACCCCAGGTCCACCTGCTCTGATTACCTGCTGAGCCTAGGTGATAACGAGCCGGGACCCCAGACCTGGAGGCGACAGTGCTAAATACCTGGGGGCAATGGCGAGAGACCCTTGGAGACAGAGCCAAGCTGTGGACAGGAAGGGTGACAATTCAGGGTCTTCCATGCAGGGAAGCTCGCCAATATAAATGACGAAGGAGATTTTACCTGGGATTCTAACATTGGGAGCACCTGCGCAAAGTGAGTGTAAAAACCTAAAAGAGGCACGGGAAGGCTGACCTACATTTAGTCATGAGGGGAGTTTCATCACATCTTTAACAATGTTGATTATTTTTTTTTAGAAACTTCTGTAGAAACTTACATTGCTACATGTATGTGATGCACCCCTAGAATTACTTGGAGGCCACGTCCTCTGCTGCTTCTGCAGCCGTTTTCACAAAACTTTACGCAACTGCGTAGGTCCACTTTCGCAATGTTTATGGCGCAAGTTGCTCCATATATGTTGTGCAAGTGGACTTATGCAGTTGTGTAACGTTTCGAGAAATCAGCTGCTGGTCTTTGCCTTTACTTTGGTGCCCCTTCAAAAGTTGTCCAAGAGACTAAGATTTTCCAACAGGAGTGTTCTCTGCAAGACGAAAATGGCCTTGCCCTCTTCCTCTCCAATATGAAATTCCAGGCCTGGCGATGTATACGTATACATGTACAGTGTAGATGTGCTGTATTATATGTACATGTACATATAATACAGCACAGTACAAGAGGCAGATGAAGACTAAAGCTTGTGGCCAAGTTTGCACACAAACTATTCGTTGACTTTAGTTCACGTAGCCTGAGCTCGGTCTAACCGACGATAGTTGGACTACGCTAGTCCTAACCAGTAACCTGACTACATGCAACGTGATGTGCAAAAAAAGGCACAACAAGATTGACATACCCCACATTGGACATTTTTATGTTGGGAGGAGTGTAAAAACTTTGTAAACATTGTTGAAAACACACCCAAAAGGTGGGGAAAGAAATATTTAACTCGACGAGAGGTAAAAGGGCATGAAATCTAGTTTCCTCTGCAGCCTTGGAACTTATCAGAACTATGGAAGCCCCACTGCTGGACAATATTAATAACAAACTTGTTGACAGTCCAACCTTGGTGTAGCAGTACATGTAGGGTGTGCTGTAAAAGATCTGGTCACCCTTGAACAGTTTTTTTTGTACATGGCTGATGAAAAAAGCTTGAACAGTGGAGAACTACGTGTGAATTGAGGGGTTTGGGTGGGGGAGGGAGGGGGTCCTGAGAAATGTTAACTTCTTTCTACAGAGTTTTCCCTCTGGGAATTTTTACCTGACCTCTGGAAACCGCCACGACAATGTATGGTAACAAGATGAAAACTTGTTAAAATGTTTTGTCTCCCTAAACTTGTGAAAAAGCTAGCGAGCTAGTATGAATTTTGGACTAAGTTCAATCGGCAAGGCCCAATTTCATAGAGCTGCTTAAGCAGACAATATTGGTTTTTTTTAAACAATTATCTGCTAAGCAGAAATGAGCAGAACACCAGTCACAAATTGCACATGTGACAAGGTAGTTTGGCTGGTAACCTTATTCTGGTAAGCGTAATTTGTGGTTAGCAACTTGTTGTGCATAAGCAGCTCTATGAGATTGAGCCCAGGGTGGCTTGGAAATGCTTATGATAGAGGTCAAAGTTCGTGGCTAAACTTACCGAAAAATGTGAAGACGATGCCGAATATGAAGCACATTCCACACACGACGGCCGTCGGGATTTCATAGTCGTATTTGATGCCATCACATGGTAACTCTGGCGCTGGGTTGGTCGGCGTCTGTGTGACCGGGGGCACCAGCGTTGTCGTGTTGAACTCGGTCTGCAACAGAAGGCTGAGAACCGAGGGTGTCTGTGCTGTCTGCGACATCTTTGACGAAGGGGGTTGGGGAGCAGCAGGTTTGCCTGATGGTTACGTGGACAACGAAACTTCACGTTATCTTCATTGCTTTCAATGTTTGTTGGGACTCGTCTGAGGAGGGTGAAGGAACAAATAGACAAAAGGGAAACTCATTAGTGACTACAAAAACAAATATTCTCTAAACATATTCGAAACCGTGAAAAGAGAGCAGACAAGCTGTGTGTTTAGATTTGTCGCGTGTTCAATATGAAAACAAACTTTCTGATGTTAAACACATTATGTTTGTACCACCTACACGTACTTCAGTAACAATGTTTCAAACACTGCAGTCTTTCACAGTACCAATTTTTAGAGTAGTCCTAACAAATGGTTTCCAACGAAGGTTTTTTGAGCTCTTGATCTCAACACTGGCACTATGTTTCCGTCAGAAATGACCTTCAGAATTTGTCAGAAGTTTCTCTGAGTTCTGACGACAGACTTTCGGTCCAACCTAAGCGACCGACGGGTTGTCAAGCCGATGTCTCAATCGCGAGCAGGGTTCCGAAAGACTGCCTGGATTAATGGATAATCACACGTAGTTCTAATCCCCCAGCCTTGACGCAGATTACCACAAAGTTATGTCATGTGTACTTTCATCCCTCAATCATCACTGTGATTGGTCTGGATCTTATTGGCCCCTTCCCTTCCCATGCGTACCCCCACTAGCCACATGGCATTTTGGGTATCTCTGGGGAGTAGGATGTTCCCCTTTGCCCCCCTGAGATGGGGGTAGCTAGGAATATGGTCTGTGATGGAGTTTGCTCGTACACTATGGAGTATGAGTAATGATGACGGTTGGATTTTTAAAGGGATCAGACGACATTGACATGTACGGCAAGCGTTCTCCCTTAAGGTAGGTATACATTTGGGAGTCGCTCTTAAAGTTAATGGCAGTAGGAACTTTATGTTAGAAGCCTACCGCAGCTTTCGATAATACCAGTGAGTATAAAGCATTTTGATACACATTTCACTTTAAAGTGATGTGGTTATGTAAAAAGATAACAGCTTCAATGCCCCAAATTTGAATCTGAGAAGCATTACCGCGATAATTTTTCTCAGGTTGTTTAAATATTCCTATAAGGTTTGTTCTTCCTGCGTGGAAATATTCGCTCCAGATTGTTGGCGATATCTCAAAAATGCGACCTTGTGAAATGAAATTTTCACAGGTTAATTTTGTTGTATACAACTATATTTAGTTTTAGGATTATATAGGATTAAAACCAAAGGTAATCTTTGCCTTTATCAGTGGTCCATGGCCAAATGCCAGTTCAAACATCGAAGGACCACTCAGAATTCTGTCCAACTAGTCCAGCTGGCTAGCTTATTGCGAGCTCCCACTGACATAGTTCTTATTGCTTCAAAGTCCCATACTGCAGTACTGAACATGAATCCAAAAACATGGACCACTGAAAAAAATGGTCGGCTAGTGAAATGACAAGCTAACTGATCCCCCTGGCTAATCTCTGAAAAAGTCAAGGGCAAACTCTGACAGCCATCTTGTCATAATCCCTTCCCGTAACAGTATTAAATGAATACCGAATCTCCTTATATCAAGATGGGATCAGACTATCGAGTCCTGCAAGTGAATCCATGAATATGTTTACGAACATTCTTAAAGGGTTGTACATACCTCAGCGAACCATGTGGGATCATTCAAATCCAACCTACAAACACGAACAACCATTTCAGAAATAAATGCATTCAGTATGCCCGCATAACCGTTCAGCAAACATCCAACGCCAGACTAAATTTAAACTTCACAAAGATACACATCTTCCTGTAAACAAGCCAAGTACAGTCTACAAACAACCTTGATTTCTAACCGTCGTTGCCAAAACAAACATTGATCAATATCAAGAGTTGGTCAAAACAAAACTAAAACTCAAGTACAACGTACACGTTCCTGTACACAGCGTGTCTGCAAATAAGCCCACAAGTTCAAGTTCAGATTCTAATTTGTAATTATCCAATCCCATCATCACAAACATCCATTTTGCAACCAATGAAATTTCCTGTTCTATCCTGGCAGGCTGAGCGTTATCACATCGTGACACAAAACCAAAGTTGAATGTTGAATAACCAACTGCAGCACTGCAGAACAAAACCTTCCCTAGAAAATAGTAGAAAATAGAAAATAGTACACCACTGACTTAAAACAAAACCGTTTAAAACAAAATTGTTTATTGGTTTTGAGTCATTACATGGTGACATCAACATTTCTTGTATATTGTAAACAAAATAACATAAGTAGAAAACAAAACAAAAGAAAATTACAAGAGGCTCTCAGTGGGGAAACAAAAACGTTTTGAGAGACCGCTTGAAGATCGAAGTAGACTCTGCTTCTCTGACGTCACAGGGCAGTTATTGATAGTCATCATGGCCCAACTGTTTCTGTTTAAAAGCAAAACTTTTCTGTGTTTAGAAATTAAGTTTCTGTGCTTACAGACTTTATGAAATTGGGCCCTGTTTCCAAAGAATTTCTTGCTCACACCTTATCCCTGCAAGTGCAAACACAGAACTGTACACAACTTTCATACGCAAACCAAACCAGATGCACGGCCCAAAGACAAAAACTTACAGTGTTGTATTCCCATAATCTTTACGTCCGACTCTCACATCCTACAGCCCCCCAGAAACATGAAAGTCCTGTTTTGCTTCTAACCGTCGTCCTGCCATCAAAACAAATCACGCAGAGCTCTCCGTTAGAAATGTGTTTACCCCTGTCACATTGCAACTGTGCCAAACCGAAAACTGCCACAAAAACACGGTCCCAATCCTTTGATCCTTTGAATGGATTCCTACTACATTGTAACACAGCATGGTGCCTGCGTACAAGTGTGTGCAAATTCCAGGTTTTTTTATAACACTAAACAGCCAGCGGTTCTTTTGAGAAAAACAAATCCAGGGTTGTATTGATGCATTCCATGTCCCAATTTCCTCAGAAAAATATGGTGCTTAACGAGTAGTTGTAAGCAGTAATCAGCCGGGAACCAGTCGCAAACAGTAGGCCCAATATATTTTTTTTTGTATTTTGGCTGGTCACCCATTTTTGCAGAGAAAGGATTTCTGGGCTATAAGCAATTTTCTGTGCTTTAAAAAAACAGCTTCATGAACCCAGCCAACCTTATGGCAGGCAATTCTTCCAACATTTCAAGGGGGACACAGGCAATGTCCAGAGAAATGGAGGCAATAGACCAATCCATTAGGCTCCGCCCACGACACGTGAGCCTCTCCAATGCCTTTCTGCACAACTCTGACGCGCGCGCGCCAAGCATTCGCGCATGAATGTCGGACCTTATTTGTTGGACCTGTTTTGCATTGTGGTTAGTCAATATGCAATGGGGCTTTAATGGATCGGTCTATTGCATAAGAACTAGAGGACGCAGTGGCCTATATATGCGCCCCGGCATGCGCCCAGGCGGCCATTTTCTAAGTTGACAAAACAGCCATCTCACAGCGTGTGTTTGTACGGCCATTTTGAAAGTTGAACAAACAGCATCGCATGAGCGTTCAATAAAAAAACCTCAAACGTGTTTTTCATAATCAACGCGCGTACAGAATGGCGCGCGTGTCTCCTTGCGGTCCCGTCGCGTTTGTGCAAGAAGCATCACCAGTGCGCCCTCTAGTTCTTATATATAACTCTATGGTCTATTGCCTCTAGGAAGTATCAGGGTTACCTCGGCTATAATGTCTTCAAGCCGCAGGCTTGTAAAGCATACCAGTCATATAATATCAACCCATAATGAACACTAACCTCAGCCAAAAATAATAACAACCAAAAACCACTTGACATCTTTCAATCACTCATTGTTGTTCAGATTCCTGCTTTTAAACTAATTCAATTGTGGCGATCAAAACAGCAAGCAACAGCGACGGAGTTTACATACACTCATTCAATGACTCTGACAAAACCTTGCAATAATTGAGCTCTCAGATTGAAACTAATCTCCCCCATCCATCCCATAATCACAGATCCTAATCAATGTTTCAGTGGCAGCTAGTCTATCATTTATCAATAAATAATCTTAAAGCCCCAGCGTGTACATTCCGGAGGGTTTTAAGTGCTAATATTTGTACACTCGATACAAGTACCTTATGTCATAATCAGGACTTCAAACCCTCCTACTGTCTGACCATTCAATCATCTACTGCTGATTTGAATGGTCGCACTAAATACTGACCCCCTCACGACAACTCAACACGACAATTTTTAAATGCACTTTAACAGAACACTAGAACATAAGTCAACCGTTAAATATGTGCAAGTACTTCTACACAGCATACTAGTCAACCCTCCTACTGTCTTACCATTCAAACTCAGCCTGCAATTTGATGCGGCGAATGCATCTATATACACAGTCAACCCTCCTACTGTTTGACCATTCAAAAATCATCCAATGGTTTTGAATGCTGGTTTTGAATGCTGGATAAACGATTCAATTTAATATCAAGTCTTAAATGCATTTACAGAGTACACAGTCATCCCTCCTACTGTCTGACCATTCAATATGATCCACTAAAAATAACTACTGTACAGTGCATGAAAATGTACGGCAACTTGTAAAATCATGTGGTCAATTAGTAGACACAAATGTACACAATTAGTTCAGTAAAGTTACACGACCACACACAACCACGCAGTTGAATGGTTTCAAACAGTTGTTCAACTCGCGGGAAAATGTCTTTCCAAGAGTAGGAGGGTTTCAAAGACCAGCATCAACAAACACACAATACCCCGAGTTGATTCTGGGACGAGACTTCATGGGCTCTTTAAGGCTCTAGTCCAGTGTAGTAGACATGTCAAGTGGATGGATATGATGGGAGTGTAGGCTTGTTGTATCCCTCCCGCTGGTTGGAGTGACAGTCCAGTTGTCTGTCACAGCCCATCAATTAGGATCCTAACAGATCCCCTTACAATTTAATGAACCCGTTTCATCCATGGAGCCATGAGGGAGCAAGGGTCTTTAACAAGTACAAGTGCACCTTACATATTAGCACAGCATTGTAGTGACCTTTTAAATTGTACAGTATGCAGCGCGTAAGAATCCAGATGACCTAAATCCAGGGGTAGTGAACGTCAGAACCCAATTCTATAAATCTTCTTAAAAAGGGAGGGTACACTTTTGGTTATTACTCCAAAAATTAGTGACCACTTAATACTTTTGAAAGAAGCACTGCAGCTGTTGATAACGGTAAAACATTTTGGGAATCAATTCCCATTCCCTTTGAATAGAAAGGAATGTGGTTTTAGACAGAGGGGAATCAAAGATTCAATCTTAGAAACACTGGTAAGTTTTTTATTGCTGCCAATTAAAAGTTATTCTTCCTGGATGGATGTTATCTCTCCAGATTTTCAACACAGCTTTTTCCTTTGAAATGAGTTGTCACAGGCTAGTTTCTTATACACTCCATGTTTAACATAGAAAACAGTGGCATGGTTCAAAACATCAAAGTTGTGTAAAATTTGCCTTTAAAGACAGTGGACACTATTGGTAATTGTCAAAGACTAGTCTTCACAGTTGGTGTATCCATGACATATGCATAAAACAACAAACCTGTGAAAATTTGAGCTCAATCGGTCATCGAAGTTGCAAGATAATAATGAAAGAAAATAACACCCTTGTCACACAAAGTTGTGTGCTTTCAGATGCTTACTTCGAGACCTCAAAATCTAAACTTGAGGTCTCGAAATCAAATTTGTGGAAAATTACTTCTTTCTCAAAAACTACGTCACTTCAGAGCGAGCCGTTTCTCTCAATGTTTTATACTATCAACCTCTCCCTATTACTCGTTACCAAGTAAGGTTTGATGCAAATAGTTATTTTGAGTAATTACCAATAGTGTCCACTGCCTTTAAGCAATACATGAAGAACAAGTTTTACTATCCCATACTCGTAGTTACAATGTACCAGGCAAAACACCAACTGAACAGCCCATTTCTATGAGTAAGGCATCATTACATTAATTATGAATAAAGACAACTTACATTTTAGCCTACATCCAGCATGCATTCATCATCCACTGAGCAATCCTTCACTATCCTTTGATCCTAGCCTAGGAACTCCCTGTGCATTACTTAAAGCATAGAGTATGCTTAAAGGGTAGTAAGGTCCTAAACTCAAATCCTGATGACAAGGTCACAGCAGAAAAACACCACCAAGCCACAAGCAAAAAGCAGTCCGCATTCCCAACTTATTACACTGCACCTTTCTACAACACTGACCCCAGCAGTGTACACAAGCCTCTTCCTCAACCCCAACCACAAAACAAACCCCTGGTGGGTGACAGCCCCCCCCCCCCCCCACCCAGACAGTCCGACTGTCAGTCACTTGCCTTATCAGTAGCAGGCCATCACACAGCCAGGGTGAATATCAGTCTATTGTGGTGTTTATCTTGTAAAGAAGACCCTACATCAGCCTTCGATCCCCCTGCCCTAAACACCAAACACACCCCTGGGGCTCCAAGGGGCTCCTGCAAAGCTAAGGTGAGTCAGAGCCTTGTTGTGTTTTTTCAACAATAAATTACTCTTCTGGCCAAGAGTCAAAAAAGTTGTTTTGATCAAAAGAAGGGGGGGGGGTCATGAAGACACGGGGACAGAAGGGATTTACACTTGACACCCTACTGAGGGTAGTGTAATCAGAAGTTGGCTTTGGGTCTTAATCACATGTGACCACAAGAAAAGACTGGTGGGTTGTGTTGACTGTCTTGTAACTATTGCATTGTGAAAGCCTTTAGGGACCTTCTTAGGTTATCAACATTTCCATAAAAGCCCCTTTAGTTTGCACTAGATGAGTTTCTCGGGAAATTGCCAATGAAAATTTGGTTGACCTGTCTACACTTGCAGTAAGCCTATTGCGTGTTTATAGATTACATGTTGTCTTCAGTGACGTGCTTGATCAAAAGTAACCACTTAAATTTGAATTCCTTGCATTTGAGTTTTGACAACTCCTCAGAGATTAACCATGGAGGAAGGTGCAATTTGCCAAACCTCTCTACCCCCCCCCCCACCCTTCCAAAGGACGCCAGCCAGGAATTTCAAATGGGTTACATTCACATTTGCTGTAAAATATCAATTTAAAAGGTGTCCACATTGCCCATACTTTTTTTTTTTTGCTCTGCTTACCACGGAATTCTAGAAACTCCATAAGCGTAGATCAGTTAGGAGGACCCAGGTACAACGTACATGTACTGCGACCAAATAGAGTCCAAAATACGGCACCCAAAATGACACCCGAGCACAATGCTCATTTGCCCCTCACCCCAGCCAACTTTACCCCACAAACTCCCCCTCCCCCGACCCCCCCCCCCCCCCCCCCCCCCCCCGACGACCCCCCCCCCAACCCTGTCACAGCATTTCGAAGAGGAAACACTTTCTGGCTCACACATTACCAAACTAAACAACATCAAAGTCACAAAGCTTCACCCACAAAGTTCTATGAATAAACACAACGTTACAACACAGCCTCTGGTTGAAAACATCGGATGTCCACTTTCAATTTGATCATGAGCCAACATGACTGTTCCAGCTTTGAACATCAACAAAGCTGTGAAAATAAGCAGCTGGCTTTCTTTCCTTTTTTTTTTACACACTACCTGCAACTTTCTTAATTTTTTAATAAAATTATATTGCTGGCCGTTTCTACAAGCAGTGTTCCCCAACATGTAAAACATGGCGCACAGCCACGGTTTTCTGTGGCACCTGCAATGTTTTTAAAGACACTGGACACTATTGGTAGTACAGTATGCAGCGCGTAAGAATCCAGATGACCCAAATCCAGGGTAGTGACATCAGAACCCAATTCTATTAATCTTCTTAAAGACACTGGACACTATTGGTAATTGTCAAAGACTAGTCTTCTCACTTGCTGTATCTCAACATATGCATAAAATAACAAAATTAAAGGCAGTGGACACTATTGGTAATTGTCAAAGACTAGCGTTCACAGTTGGTGTATCTCAACATATGCATAAAATTAATAACAAACCTGTGACAATTTGAGCTCAATCGGTTGTCGAAGTTGCGAGATAATAATGAAAGAAAAACACCCTTGTCACACGAAGTTGTGTGCGTTCAGATGCTTGATTTTGAGATCTCAAATTCTAAATCTGAGGTGTCGAAATCAAATTCGTGGAAAATTACTTCTTTCTCGAAAACTACTCCACTTCAAAGGGAGCCGTTTCTCACAATCCTCCATGATACTACCAACCTCTCCCAATAACTTGTTACCAAGTAAGGTTTTATGCTAATAAATACTTTGAGTAATTACCAATAGTGTCCACTGCCTTTAATAAGGGAAAGATGTTTGGTAATTACTCTTAAAACTTATTGCAGTAAAAACTTTTGTTTAGAAGCCTACAGCAGGCAGCTTTTGATTTATAAAGCATTAAGAGAAACATTCACTTTGAATTTATGTGGTTACAAATGTACGTAAAAGATATCAGTTGAATATGCACGAAAATTTGAATCTGAGAAAAGTTACTATCAGTAAGGCTGGATAACTTCTCAGATTGGGTAATGTGTATAGGCGATGTGACCTATGTTAACGTTCAAACCGACCTCTGTTGACAAAACACTGTATACATGTACGTCATGTTTCGCCAGGCAAAAAGACGCGTAGCCATGGTAAGATCGCATACACTTTCTAACTGGCTGCCAAAACACAAAGATTTTGCCTGGCGGTATAAGCACGAATCATGTTATGGTTTTCGAGTGACGTCAGAGGTCCAATGTCTATACAATTACGAATTATACTTAAAAGTGGACATAATCACTCATGCATTTAATTCAGAGTTCACTCTTGCATTGGTTTCCTCCCTCCCTTGAACTGTCCACCTTAATGTTTCAAAGGGAACACTGTGCTAAAGAGTAACTTTTATTTAGAATGCAGAAAGTTATAACGTGAACTATCATCCATGATCTACCACAGCAAATGGACTAACCAAGTGTTCACTTTCCCCCAGGAAAATTCAGCAAACGTAAAAACTGACGCAGAGGTGGCGGAGGGGTTCAAATTCTCCAGGAATTTCCCGGGGTTTCGTCCCCATGGATTTTGGCTCGATAGTGTGAACAGTATTCAGTATCACCAGACGACACTGCTCAACTCGAGTAGACAGTTCGTCATGTCGAGAGACGGGTACCAATGGGTACCTCACTCGTTTCCAGATGACATCAGTCAGGCTCAACCGGGTATCCACTTACCAGTAAAAAAAATATGAAATTCAATTAAACTGCCTCATTTATCACAGCGTAATTGAATAACCAAAGTGGGAAGAAACTGTCGGAATGTGATCAATGTTGTAACTTGCCCCTCCCAAGGTCACAGTCTCAAGAGAGAAAGTATGATGCATCGCAGACCTGCGACTTTCTCAGCAAATTATTTTGCTGAATCTTAAGAAACGTTTAAGGGAACAGTTTAGAGTTGTCTTGTACTTTTAAAATGTGTTTGAAATTGTTTGACAGGGAATTTATGCACAAATTGCTGTAATTTAAACAGGAAATGTACTTCGGCGATCTTCTAAATTAGAAGATCCTCCCAATTAGACTAATGCTATTTTGTCAATTTGGACAGTATTTCAGACTTTTGTTTATGGAGGGTTAGTACTGGTAAGAACTTTTTGAAATCTCTGAGTTTTAAGGTTGAAACCGCTTAAAATATGACAAGTATTTTTAAATAAATCATACAAATCATACACTTGGTTTTTAAAGCCATTATACACTTTCGGAACAGGAAAAAAAAAGTTCACATATTTACAAACAACTTACGGGGTTTACAGAAGGTAAGGGTGAAAGACTTCTCTTGAAATACTATTCCATGAAATCCTTCACTTTTTGAGAAAACATTAAAACAATTCTCAATTCTCGTTATCGAGAATTACGGATTTATTTAAAACACATGTCATGACACGGCGAAACGTGCGAAAACAAGGTGGGTTTTCCCGTTATTTTCTCCCGACTCCGATGATCGATTGAGCCTAAATTTTCACAGGTTTGTTATTTTATATACAAGTTGTGACACACAAAGTGTGGGCCTTTGGACAATACTGTTTACCGAAAGTGTCCAATGGCTTTAACCTGAACTCCAACTTGCCTACAGATGACCTCAGGTGACCTCAATCCTCCAATGCTCTCAGGTCAGTTTGACTTGGATAAGATTGGAATATCTTACACAGTGATAAGCAACTGTTGTTTGGGCCTAAGGCCCTATTAACTAGTCCTTCTGAATCCTTCATACTAAATTATAACTCTTTGCCGAAAAAGGACTTGGGGGGGTATTAGCTTAAAGAGTAAGAAAAAATCAGAATAGAAAAACTGGTGACTGAAATTATAAAACTTTCTACACTCTACAAACAAAAAGATGTCATAATTGAAGGGGTAAGGCTACACTTGAAGATAAAAAGGGCATGTCCATTGCTAAAATCAGATTTTTGCTAGGGACACCATGGTCAAGACTAGGGCAAAGGAAGCCGGGGCAACCAATTCAATCTCAGTTTTAAGGCTGAGGGCCCAAATTCATAAAGCTGTTTTAAAGCACATTGCTAAGTTAGTTACCAGCCAAAATACCATGTATGGGTATTGTTTCAGAGTGGTTCCCTGCTTATTGCCATCGTCCTTCATGTTGCCACTTAGCAGAAAATTTGCTAAACACAACCATCTGATAAAGACTTGAAATTGTGTGCCTGTTGTTTTGTTTATTCAAAGCAAAAGCAAAATACTAAAAACAACTTTATTAAATGGCTGAAGAACTGAAGACAAATTCCCCTCTCTTTTTTTAAAGAAATGAGTCAACATCGGCAAGGGACAGAAATCGTGTTGAATATCAACGCTTCCGATCAGAAGTAATTTTAAGACAGTTGGTTTACAGAAATGACACGATGATGCAATTACACTCCACAGAGATTTCACCTAACACTTCTGCCCAAAAAGAAGAAGGATGAACAAAAATCATTTATTTTTTCACATCCTGCGCCCTAATTGAAAATAAAAAGTGGGTCGCAAACTCAAGGACAGCTCCGTCACTGGATTATGATGACAGCTGGATAGAATGTCTGCAGACAGACCAGCAACAATTGCAATCGTTGATAGGAAATGGACAATGTCATCGTCTGCAGATCCAGGGTGCCTTGTAGAATCAGTCACATCTCCTGTGAAACCGACAATAGAGTGGTTGCGTCGATTTGTTTCCGTTAATCATTTAAACTTTTTTGAGCCGCTAATCATTTAAACTTTTGTGCTTAAATATTTTATTTGAGATGACATGGCCATGCTCCAGCCATTTTGTTCTTATATCCATTCAAATCAATGAAACACAAATCGAGGCTGGAAGGATTCGAATTGTCCAAGTCCTTTTTCAGAACCATAAGATTCAAAAACGACAGTTCGTTGTTGAGGGAAGTTTTGAGATGTTGCCTCAAAACTAAGCTTGGGCTACTAAGTGCGACTGGTATTAATTGCTTTGTCGAGTCGCTACTATCATTATTCAACTACTCGGTTAATCGTGCCGCCCTGACTACAAAAACAGTCGCAAATTCCTGCTTAGTGAACCAGTTGTGTCGCTCACGACTATAACTTTTACTTTTAACTGGAAAGTTCCGAATAATACCAGAAGAGTGAACTTAGAAGCTTTGAGTGAGAGTCCAGTGAGAGTTAACTGGGAAGCTCCAAATGATCCCAGGGGAGAGAACTGAGTAGCTCAAATTAAGCTCCTGAACCTCAGAAGAATGACTAAAAGTCCTACTTAGATTTCACCACATCAAACTGTGTTTACATTACACCTCATACCTTCCTCAGACACCCCCCAAACCATATCAAGTTGAAAAATCTATCAGAATGTTTTCACCGGCTCCCCATCCCACAACACTATCAGCTTCCCAATAAGTTTCTCAAGTTCTTCACAGCTACACATGTATTTACCAACGGCAAACACCATCATCAAGTTTGCCCTTCACTCGGACCCTCACCCAACTCCTTTGAGCACTGGGCCGGGGAAACTATCAAATCCCACTCTCGGTGACGTCTTGATAAGTTTTTTAAACCGCTATTTTTAGGTCATCTGAAATCCTTGCGGTAATTCCTGGATAAATCTTGTAATCCGGGAGATAAGTTGCGTGGCACCAACGCAATATTTCGGCCGCCAACACGTACCATGCATGTTGCGGCTTATCCTTAATCAGCAGTGAGGAAGAACCCGTTTCCAATGTAATGGACGGGAGCTTCCTGCTGGGTGCTGGGTACACTATTGAAGATTAGTCAAGCTGAGAGTTTATCATGTAATTATCCCAGCTCGTGAACTGTACAAGTTCATAGCCCGATTTCGCAGCAATGCAATTGGTTACAATGTCAGGACACAATTTTTTTTTTTTTTACTTGTTGAGAAAAAACAGGTTCCCATCCGAGCTGCCATGTGATGTTTGCTGTTTGTCCCAAGGGCTGGTTTGTATGTCGGATTAACCTGCTGCGAATCTCAAGAAGGACATTTTAAAACTGATGCGAGGTCAAAGGTGATTATGAACGTGGGCTCAACAGCCAATCTCCGGCGTATTTCACGAGCACTGAGGTGTGACGTCAGTTGTTCAGACTAAAGAGGCTATCATATTGCCCTTCGTGCCTTTCCAACAGTTTCCACATCAGACTTAAAAGATTTTCCAATACAAGTACCCTTTGAAAAATAAAAGCGGCCTTGCCCTTTCAAAGATGAAATTCCAGGTCTGTATAAATTGGCAGAGCGGCACGGTTTTCGGGCGTAACGGTCTGATATGCTAGCTTGTGCATTTTGGTAAGAACCCTGTTGTCAACTGGTTCCCTGCATTTTATTAAGTTATTTATTTATTTATTTATTTATTTATTTATTTATTTTATTTAAGGCCATTGGACCCTTTCGGTAAACAGTATTGTCCAAGGCCCATACTTCGTGTATCACGACTTCTATATCAAATAACAAACCTGTGAAAATTTGGGCTTAATCGGTCATCGGAGTCGGGAGAAAATAACGGGAAACCCACCCTTGTATCCGCGCGTTTCGCCGTGTCATGACATGTGTTTAAAATAAATCCGTAATTGTCGTTAATGAGAATTGATATTGTTTTACTGTTTTCTCAAAAAGTAAAGCATTTCATGGAATAATATTTCAAGAGAAGTATTTCACCACTACCTTCTGTAAACCCTGTAAGTTATTTGTAAATCTGTGAACTTTTTTTTGTTTTCTGTACCGAAAGGATCCAATGGCTTTAAAGCACAAAAAACAACTAGTCATTATGGCTATTATCACTTTGAGCTACAAATATAAAAAGAGAAAACCATTATTAAGTCCATTAAACTCGGTAATATTCAACAAAAATATTACGCACAACTCTCGCTTATAGAAAGAGCAGTTCATAAAATTTATAGCAAAATTCCCCTTCAGCAAACAGTCATTAATACTTAACAGTTTAATAAATACATCACTCACTGCTAGGTTGGAAGTTTCGGTTGGAAGTTTCCAGCATATTTTCCCCCCATTATGAAACCAAAAATATGGGTCTAGGCTAAATAAACTGGACTAACAAATTGCATCTATCAATAATCTTTGAGTGGTAAGCTGTTTACAATTTTTGTTCGAAGTGAACTCCACCACATCTCAAACCCAAACATTCCTTATCATGACATATCTTCCCTGTTCATCATCACAAAACACCCCAGCCATTCCAGCCAATCATGTCACAAAACACCCCAGCCATTCCATCCAATTAACCCACAACAATAATAACAAAACCTGACCCACTACCATCCATTGATCTCCGAGACTGAAAACTGAAATTTACCCTACGAAAATATGCCAGATCTTGCCCAAGAGACGAGTCGCGGCCCGGAATGTTTTTCCCTCTGGGTTCATTGTCTCTCAAGATTGGTTCAAGCCAAAACGTCAATTATGGCAGAGATATTTTTAGATGATAGACGTTTTTAGTTTTGGAGGGGGGTGTGTATTACCTTCACTGAGTGATAATCAAATTTTCCCTGAAAAGATTCTTGGCAGGGTTTATTTTATTTGTGTATAAATAAACGTTGTAATTACGCCTTGACTTATACATTTATTTACCTCTATTTAGTTCACACTAATTCCTTGGGGATACATTCCCAGGAAGTTGCTCGGAATTTTCATTACTTTCTCTGTCAAGTTCTCCTGAGCGAGTTATTCATTTCATTTACATGTAATTTCTTTTCATTTATTCTGATTGTAAAGCCCAAGGACTCTCCGAAAAGTGAACTTAATCACTGTACTAGCAAAGAACCCAATGGAGAGAAGGCAAAGAAAGAGTTTTTAGTTTTAGATGTTGGAGGAGAACCCCAGAGAGTGATTCCTCCGTTATTAAAGGCAGTGGACACTATTGGTAATTACTCAAAATAATTATTAGCAGAGAGGTTGATAGTATAAAACATTGTGAGAAACGGAATTGACATAGTTTTCGAGAAAGAAGTAATTTTCCACAAATTTGATTTCGAGACCTAAGATTTAGAATTTTAGGTCTCGAAATCAACCATCTAAACGCACACAACTTTGTGTGACAAGGGTGTTTTTTCTTTCATTAGTATCTCGCAACTTCGACGACCAATTGAGCTCAAATTTTGACAGGTTTGTTATTTATGCGTATGTTGAGATGCACCTTGTGAGAAGACTGGTCTTTGACAATTTACCAATAGTGTCCAGTGTCTTTAAATTGTAATCTTTTAGTGTAACATTTCAAGGGGGGAACTGAGGCACCTTGGTGAAGTATCAACAAGAAATATGGAACAGTGAAAGAAGCAGGCGGACTAGTGAAATGACAAAGACAAGCCAAATAGCTGTTTAACAAATTTCTTTGCTAAGCAAGAAATGAGTGGAGTACCAGTTGCACAGTGATAGCTCGATGTGAATTCTGGCTGGTTACATGTGCCTATTTTTGCTAAGCAAGATTTGTTTCCAGTTTAGCAAGTGATTACAGGCTTTATGAAATTGGTGAAAGGTCCCTACTGGCTATTCACTGAAAAAGAAATTGAGAGTACACCCCGATACAGAATGACATTCTGTTCAGTTTCAAATTACCACGAGCCAACTTCATTTAAGTAGTGATCATTTATTCTTACGATTAATATTGAAAGGAAGCACGATTCGTCTTCAGCCTGGCTGCTTTCAAATCAACATCAAGCAAAATATCAATGCATCATCTTAAGGTGTGACTTGCCTCAAGCGTAATGCAATTGGAATCCATCCGATATACTTTAAACCTTTTATTTATAAACCGATAGACTTGTTAAAGGGTTTGGGTATTTTTTGTAGGACACAAAACACAATGTCCACAGATTTACATTAAACTTACACAGTTTGGAGATAATGATGGCAGAAAGCTTCCCTTAAAAATATTACTTGCTGAGGTGCAGTAGTTTCTTAGACACGAGGAAAACAAGTCAAAAAAACTTTACCATGTAAAAATGTATAAATGGTAGATCTACGTTTTACATGCTAAAACTGAGAAGAAAATTATTTGTGTGACATTGTTTGACTTATTTCTCAAAAACTACAGCACCTTAGCAAGCAATATTTATTCATTTTCTTCAAAAGTTTAATGTAAATCTGTGGACTTGTTATAAAAAGTAATCAGACTCTTTAACGCATCAATGAAGCAGGACAGGAGAAGGGCCACAACGAGAACAATATTATGTTTCTAGGGAATGAGTTTAGACATCAAACAATGGCATCTCGTCCTATCTACATAGTTCTGTTCAGATTACATAAACATTTTCCCAAGAAACAAAAACATTCGAACACCACCACTAATTACATCTTTGAGAGGACAATGCCATTTTCTTTTTTTGAAAAAGAACACTTCCATTTGAAAATTTTAACACTTATTGGAAACCCTTGATCTGAAGGGCACCAAGGCCAATACACAGGTCAGCTCACCCCAGGCCTGAAAAAATGCCTTGCCATTGAACAAGCATCAGGGCCCAATTTTAAAGCTATTATAGCAGAAACTGAAGTGGTATGGGCACATTTCACTATCATCGGGACTTGCTAAGACAATCATGAAAGGCACTCTACCAGGAGGTAGCCTTGCTCAAGGCAGTCGCATTATTCGCTCCGAAAAGACGCCGCTGTAAACCCGACCGTATACCCTGTGCGTGGTGCGTGCTATCACACCGCATGACCCACCCATATACACACTGTCACATCGTACGACTACTGTGCACATAAGTCATCCGCACTCGTACTACTAACCGCATGCGGAGGCCGTCAGGCCGACAGCCTTGTCGGGTCTGTAACTTCCGGGTTTAATGTGTTGTATTGAAAAATTTCCACAAGTGGAAAAAAATGGGGGGGCTCTCGGATATGCTAGTATGCAGCCCATGAATATGTATATCTTTCGTCAGACCTATCAGACAACACAGGATGTGAGGCAAATGAATTATTCATTTTGACGTCCAATCACGCGCTTCCCTTATCCAACCTTTGGACCCTATCATGCGTCCGTGGTGGTGGTGTGTGATGTAAACATGTCTCGTCTTTCGCGGGAATTATGGTAATGAGCTGACTGTGGGAACTCTTCGCTTATTATAGTAATGAGGTCATTGGCTTCAACACAGACCCTACAAGGCTGTCGGCCTGACGGCCGACACATGCGGATAGTGTACGGGGGCATCGTGTCGTGCGATGTTACGCACAGTGAATACAGGTGGGTTTTATACAGAGGCGGTCTTTTTTCGGAGTGAATAATTCGACTGCTTTGAGCAAGGCTAACCAGGAGGAAGAAGGAGAGGCAGGCTGAGAAAAAGGTCGAGGACAACATCATGGAGTGGATAGGCCTGATGCTGCATGACCCCCTGAGAAAGTCCGAGTATCAAGAGGGATGGAGGAAACTGACTGACTAGTCTTCAAGGGGAAGACTACGAGATAGGTAACAGGTAACAGGTACACGTACACTGCTGAAAAAAATTGTGCAACAAATTAGTGGGGCACTAGTCGCAACAATGTAATTTTATGGATGGCTGACAACATGTTTCTGAAAAGCAAGATTATTCTGTGCTTAGCAGGTTGTTGTGCGTACATGCTTTATAAAATTGGGCCCAGGATTATTTCTTGGTCAGAAGAAGAGTAGTCTGACCAGACAAACTTGACAACTTTTGACGGATCCCTAAAATAACCCTTTAAAGACACTGGACACCTTTGGTAGTTGTCAAAGACCAGTCTTCTCACTTTGTGTATCTCAACATATGCAACAACAAACCTGTGAAAATTTTAACTCAATTGGTCGTCGAAGTTGCCAGATAATAGTGGAAGAAAAATCAAATTCAAATATTTTAAGGGAAAATTACTTCTTTCCCCAAAACTATGTTACTTCAGAGGTAGCCGTTCTCACAATGTTTCATACTATCAACAGCTCTCCATTGCTTGTTATCGAGTAAGCTTTTATGCTAGCAATTATTTTGAGTAATTACCAATAGTGTCCAGTGCCTTTAACTTGATATTGCAAATTGGCGAGTGTCGGAGCTCTACAGGCATCATATCCAGCCCCCGACGAAGTCATGAGGAAACTGGTCACGGTCGACAGAGAGCTTACCCACTATTCACCAAGGGCTCGGCGGCAGGAGGAGGGGGGGTGGGGGGTTAGCTCTCTCGATGTTTGAATAAACTCGAGGGCAGTAAATTGATTGGAGGAGATTGTGAGCGGGGGATGGTGGCAGTGACTCAACGAGTCGTTTGGCTATCCAAACACTAATCAGGAAGGGGAGGCTTGGATTCTTACGGGGGGATTTGAGAATTGAGAGGGAAATTAAGCACGGTGAAGTGATTTTTAAATTACGATGATTAAATCAGACAAAGAATTCCATAGTTGAAGAGGCAAGGCCATTGTTTGCTTAAAGGGAACATATACCTTTTGTTTTCTGAACCAGTCAATTGTTTTAATCTTTAGATAAAACTAGATAATAAAGGCTCAAGACAATAAAGCTTAACTGCGAAAACCAGGAACGGTTTAGTCCACGCGAGAAGAATAATTTGTTATTGGAATACACAATCAGAGAAAAAAATTCTGAGAGTAACGCTTCTCCAATTTCGGGGGATTAAAACTGACATCTTTTTCCAGAACATTACAGTACTTCGAAGTGAATTGATTCTCAAAATACTTTAGCGAAAGCTGCTATACTTCTAACCAAGTAAGTTTTGTTGCCAATAATTACAAATATGTAGGTCTATACTTTCCCTTTACGGTGTATAAAGAAGATCATTTTATAGGAGCAACACTAAGGAAAAGACTGGGCCCACTCCCAAAGAACAGAGTTAGCAAAGTACAATACAATCTGCTTAGAAGAAATGGTTAATCCAGCTTAAATACTACATCGTAATATGTACTCTTTGGGACTAGCCTTGGGTTCAGTGTAAATTTCGAATCCCTTGCGCAGTACCATGTTAAAAGGTATTTCTTTAGTTTTGTGTACAATGTACAGTTATGTGCCACCATAAACAACCCCTGGAGTTGAACAGTTGAACTCACTGGAAATTGTTACCAACCATGAGAAAGAAAGTTACCGGCCAAAACTATCAAAACACAAAGAAAACCCACTTGCATTTTCAACCGAATGGAACTTTCCCACACACGTCAAGAGGTGTATTTATGGGCTCCTGGTGATTGTGCAATTGGCCGCAGAGACTGTCAGTTAGTAGTGTTTCCATTTCTCCCAACTGTTATTATATACCTCCTACGTACTTTTGCATCTTTGTTCGAAAATTTTGTTGAACAAATATTGTTCATGGAATGGCAGTCAAATTGACACAAACCAAAACAAGTCCACACAATTCGTCAGCGGTTTCACCAAGTAGCACTCACTGCTATACCAGCAATCAAAGAAAACGGCCTCTGAAGTTGAACACTTTTTAGAAACCCGCCTCCCTTCAAAACTTCAAAGTATTTCCAATTAAATTTCTCAATGTAGTTACTTGATGGCTTGAACTTAACAATTAATCTAATTTTGACTCATTTGCATAATTAATTATGAAACCAGACACGACTGAAGATTAGCGCTACTTCGTTAAACCAAAAAAGTGCGAAATATGTCTTTTTGAAGTTCTTAAAAAGATCCAAAAAGTTGCTACTACGTCCACTTCGTTTGCATACACTTTAAAGGGAAGGTAATTGTCAAAGACCAGTCTTCTCACTTGGTGTATCCCATCATAACCATAAAATAACAAGCCTGTGAAAATTTGGGCTCAATTGGTCATCGAAGTTGCGAGAAAATAATGAAAGAAAAAACTCCCTCGTTGGACGAAATTGTGTGCTTTCAGATAAGAATAAAAGACTTCTAGCTAGAAGTCTTTTATTATTTTAGTGAGAAATTACCTCTTTCTCAAAAACTACGTTACTTCAGAGGGAGTTGTTTCCCACAATGTTTTAAACTATCAACAGCTCTCCAATGCTTGTTACCAAGTCAGTTTTTAAGTTAATATTTGTTTTGAGTAATTACCAAACGTGTACCTTCCCTTTAAGCCTGTTCGGCTACATTTTTCAGAATGTAGTGGGAACGAGTTCGGTGTGATGGGGTATAAATAAAGACCAAGAATGGACTACTTCTCTATGGTTAGACTTGATTTAAAACTGTCTTAAAACCGATTTCAGTACTGTGTCTGAACACATCAACGACAACTGAGGATTTTAAAACATCACCAACCATCTTTTCAATTTCCTGGCATTCAGATTGATTCAACTTCCTTAAAGGAACACGTTGCCTCGCATCGGTCGAGTTGGTCTTTGAAAAGCGTTTGTAACCGTTTTTTATAAAATGCATATGGGTAGAAAGATGTTGTAAAAGTAGAATACAATGATCCACACAAACATGCCTCGAAATTGCGTGGTTTTCCTTTTACCTCGTCGACTAACACGTCGGCCATTTATGGGGGTCAAAATTTTGACTCCCATAAATGGCCGACGGTGATAGTTCGCACAGTAGAAGGAAAACCACGCAATTTCGAAGCAAACTTGTGTGGATCATTGTATGCTACTTTTAAAACATCTTTCCAACCATATGCATTATATAAAAAACGGTTACAGGGCTTTTGTTTTGACCAACTCGTCCGATCCAAGGCAACGTGTTCCTTTAATCTCTTCTTTAATCAGCTTTAGCTAAAAGCCCAGCTGGAGGGATTAATGGGTCTGCTATAACATGGCACAGAGTGACTTAATCCCTAGTTAGGGGGATTATAGGATTCCTCTTGGAAAAAGAGAGAGCAGGCACTGTGAGAAGTGGTGGAAATTTGTTTCAGACAGATACTTTTTCTTGCAGAACATGGAGGACGATGGAAAACTTTACTACAAGTAACTTCTGCCAAAAATAGTTATAATAATCGCCTAATGTTTCAATCCTATCAGAGTCTGATTAAAAAATTAAACACTATTCTGATGGCCCCCCTTACCAAAAACTTATTTCACTCCGCAAGTCTCCAGATTTTGCAATGGCTTAAAGCTTTCTCTCTTTAGAACATGATTGTTCATGATGAAACTTGACAAAAAATCTCAAAATCGTCTGATAAAATACTGCATACTGCATGCTCGGGACTTAAAATTTACCCACGAATGTTGAACAAAACAGAAACTAAAGGTTGGTTGAAAGGTCACGTTAACATTCATGTTTTACGAGTCCCCGCTTGTACATTAATAACCACAGGCTGAGTGAACACAGGGTGCCTGCCTAAAGCTCAGACCCATGTCTCCATGGGTTAACCACATCAGGGAGGAAAGTGGTCTCAGATTCCTTGCTCAGGAGCCTCTTGTTTTTAAGTAACTGCAAACAATAGTCGGGAGGGTAAATTCAATAGAAGTTTGTTTGTAAAGTTTAATTGCTGTTTCTTGGACTTGAGCTGGCCTTCCATCTTGGTCTACCAGTTAAGCGGCAAACAGTGCCATGCATACTATTAATTGTTTTCTACTGCGTACACATCAACATTTTGTGTGATCATCATGCACAACCCACAAGTACCCTAAGTTTATCACGAAAGGCCTTTAGTTTCTTCTGACTCATTGAAGGCAAACAAGACGACCCCTACTTACTCCACGCTAAGCGTCCAAACAAATTTGTCTTGCTTCTTGAGGAAAGTATATATTTGGATTGTGGTAACACCACGTGTGTGTCTAAAACTGTCTCAGCTTTATACTCTACTATCACGGGGTAGTTTCTTGAGGAAAGCAAACAAACAAACAACGGGATCAGAAAACACTCAAGAAATGCTACAAATTGATCAACTGATAGACTCCACGGGTGAGTCATTGTTGACAAGCGCAACATCGACTGGCTCGGAGGGACTGGAAAAGTCTATGAATCTGGATTACAACACTAGTATGAATCTGGATTGCAACACTAGTAACTTGTGTATAAATATTCTCCAGTGCTTTTTAAATTATTTATATAAAAAATGTAAATCTGTACCATAATTCAGTCTTTGGGCTGCGACAAGCAGATGTTTTTAATAACAAACCAGTAATAATAATAAATACTATTATCTCTTTTAGTCATTTATGTTTCAATATCTGTGAATAGGTTAACCAGAACCATGGAATTGCTCCATGAAAAAAACTAACATCGCAAATCAAAACTTTGACTGAACTAGCCAGCAAGCCAGCCGTCGATTTCACCAATCTCTTCTTAACTTAAGATAAATCTTAGGACTTACATGTAGGGCAGGTTCAGTTCCGTATCCAAATGCGTAGGACGCATTGAACTCATCCTAAGTTAGGACTGGTAACTCGTCTTAACTTGAGATAGGATTGACCCTAGCATTTCGTGAAATCGGCTGCAGACCACTTATAATGGACCACTAATAAATGACTGGCTGGCCAAAATTTTATAGTGCACCTGGCAAGAGTGCACCTGGCCAGCGAACCACAGAACACCACATGGTTCTCAGTCTGTAAATATATTAACTTCATGTTTTTATATTTGCAACCACAATGTAGTTTCATTTGAGATGCACGCAATAGTCTTGCGCCCATATTATTGTTCATTGATGCAGATCAAAGTCAACCCTGGACACAATGAGAGTTCCCATAGGATGAAACCAGACCCCAGTTCCCTGCTGGGCCATGGGACAAATTAAGGACAAATTTAGGGTTTACTCTGAATCCACAACAATAGAGGAAAATCAACAATAACCTAACCAGTCAACTGTGACCATGGAATTCAGAAAGTAGTACTTTACAGCAGGCCTACACTGTAGGAGTGGTTTCAATTTGGCAAAAATTGTAGTACAAATTTTGCACCATTGAAGTTTATGATAATAGTGTACGTTTCCGGTCCCGTTTCAACTTGCTACTTTCTCAGTGAACACTTCGATCATTTTATGCCAATAGACGGTGCAAGTATTGTACATGCAAACTTAAACCAAGCTGGTCCCTATATTGAGATTTTTCATTCCTCGGTCTTGGGGTGTGTGATCCAGTGTTCATTTTGAGCCCTTGACGACTGCATTCTTGCCAGTTTGCAGACTGATTTAATATTGCTTACCAATCAATTCTTAGAAATTGTGGGTGGGTGGGTCACAAAAGAAGTAACTGAAAATCATAAGAATTAGTTATTAGTTTAAATGAAAAAGAAGAACAAGATTGCAGCTGACCAAGATTGTCAATTTCTTTCTCAATTTTACTACAAAGTTGTTTGTTTTTGTCAGGAAAAGCCATTTGATCTAATATTTGGTTCATTTGAGGCATTGCTTTATTCTTCAGTGAATATAATATTAATATGAAGCCATTTAATTTTTAAAAATTTATAGTTGGGTGGGTCAAAATATTTTTTGTTTCTAAAGGCCCCTTAAGCACTAATTTCATATTATATTTTTTTGTCAAAATTGCCTTTAAATGTATTTTATATTATAAATGGTTCTAATTAGGCTTGGGCGATATCGATTTATTTTTTCACGATATATAGCCGACAATATATCGCGATATTCGATATAATCTCGATTAATTAAATTTGACATCATTAGTCTTCAAACTCCAAGTGAAAGTTATTGAAGACACAGACAGAGCATAAGAGAGGTGTACTAATGACCTATTCTTCTGGTTTTACTCCAAACCTATGGGGGTGCAAGATGTCTCAGCTAGTAAATACATCGTGATTCTGTGATATTTAATCGAAATATCGATATATCACGATATATCGCGATATATCGCGTTAGATCGTTATTTCGATTAAACCAAATCCATCCGATACCGAAATCGTTTCCAAATTAATATCGCGATATTCAATAATATCATGATATCGCCCAAGCTTAAATGGTTCTGGTTGCTCATTTTAAATTGACGAAAAATTCTTTAATAAATGTGCACTTTAAGAACTAAGCTTATCAAAACATCCTGAGAGTACAGCTTGAGGATGTCCGTCATCTAGAAACGATCTCAGTACCGGTCCGCCACTTAAAGCCAGATTTACGTTCCTATCGAAGCACTTGGGACGAGATTACTCTGTCAAATCACTGGGAAGAGAAATCCTATTATCGTAAATTCCTAACTTTAAGGCTTCTGGCATTTTCGTAGCGAAGGGAAAGAGGATTGGAAAATGTGGGACTGGCAGTGGCAGTTAGCCGAAAATATGATGGGGTTCACTGGGGATGAATTCCCTTACAACATGGCAAAATGCTACACAAAATGTATCAGAAATACTAAACTCATGAAGTGTGCACAGACCAGGTCCAAATATTTTGGGAAAAATTGCTTGATGAAATCGTTCCTTAAAACTAAAATATTAGCAAAGCATGTTCCAGAGCTCGAGAAAGTCCCCAAAACTGTGCAGGGCTTGTATAGCTTAAAACTTCTACTGGACCAGAGAAGATGTTACGAGACTGCAAGCAAAATGAGAAGGACACTATCAACACAATTTCACATTTGAGGTTTTTTTTTTTGAACAAGAACTAAAAGATTTATCTAATATTCTTAAATGGGTAATTAATAATAACTTCAATACTCAATAGAATTGAAAGATATTTGTATAATTTATCAGTTAAAATTTAAAAGGCAGCGAGGTGTTATTAATGACTGCCGAACTTGTAAGTTTACTGGCCCGACACTATATTCGCTGGCTTTGGGTCTGTGGTCCAGTGATAATTTTAAACCCTGAATACATCAGCGTATTGAGGATATTTTATGTGTATTTTTTTTAATGGAAAATGTAATCATTTTACTATATACTATAGACTGAGGAAAAGTTTGTTCAACGTGAAGTTTGTCCTCAAATCCTACTAAAAAAACAGTCATCATGTGACTCAAGGGATACCCTTTCTCTCCCAAACCATACCGACGCATCTCGGAATCCCATCCAACCAACACCCGCCAAATATATTCCCCTTGACTTGTTCTTATTTGGAGACCGAACCACAACCACACATTTGACATTTCTATGACAGTTGGATTCAGAAATGGAGCGACCGGTGCCAATTCAAGAATTGCTCTTCAAACAAGCCGTCATCGTCCGTCTTGGCCAGGCCGACTCATCACCCCCAGGGTTATCTTCCACTTAATGAATTGACAATTAGGACATGTAGGAGGTGCGTCAGATTTCTGAAACCCTAAGGGAGCGGGTGGTCCCTTGCATTAGGCCTACGACTAGGGCCTGTAATAGAGCTGCTTCAAGCACAACAAAATGATGCTTACCCAAATAAGGTTACCAGCCAAAAATACCATGTAATATTACAATCTGTAACTGGTATGCTGTTTATAGTTGCTTAGCAGAAACTGTTTAAAGGCAGGGTATACTTTTAGTAATTTTCAAAGACCAGTATCCTTAAAAAACAAAAATAGAAAAACTGTGAAAATTTTGGCTCAATTAGTCTTCAAAGTTTAAAGAAAAACGTTAAAAGAAAAAGAAGAAAAGCCAGCCTTTTTGCATAGAATTGTGTGCTTTCAGATAGCTAAATTTGTGAGGGAAAACTTACCGTTTTCTATAAAACTTATATCACTTCAAAGAGGGGCAATTCTAGGGAGTGTCGTGGCCGAGCGGTTAAGAGCACCGAATTCAAACTCTGGTGTTTCTGATCAGCAGAGTGTGGGTTCGAATCCCCAGCCGTGACACTTGTGTCCTTAAGCAAGACACTTAACCATTGCTTTGTCCTTTGGATGGGACGTAAAGCCGTTGGTCCCATGTGTTGTGTAAACGCATGTAAAAGAACCCAGTGCACTTTGTGAAAAGAGAAGGGGTTCGCCCCGGTGTTCCTGGCTGGATTGGCAGCATATTGCGCCACAGCACCTTGTAAACCATTACATGGTGCTTAAGGATCAGGTCTTATATCTCAAAATTCTCCCCACTCCTTGCAGTACCTGGCGCTTTGTATCCTTTGGCAAAGGGATGTTTCATACTACATGTATCAACAGCTCTAAAGTGCTCATAACATAAGTTTTTATGGTCATTCACTTGGGGAGTAATTATCAAAAGTACGTCCTGCATTTTAAGCAATAATTCCTACTCTAGAGCAGCTGTATGAGATGATGGCCCTGATGTGATTGCTCTGAAAGGATCTTTGATCTGTTTTCAGAAGGGGATAAAACATGTTGGGCTGGATCTTTATCACCCTCCCGTTCCCACTTACATCTGATTGCTCTTTGATCCAGGGCGGGGTCTGATCTGGCAATAAAGGGCGCAATCCCGCCCGATCCCGTATTACCCGGACTGGCTTGTGACCACAGAGGAGATCAAAAAGGGAACAGGGGTTTGTTGTCAGAAAGGCGAAGTGATGAATTGAACAGCTGGCATGGTGAAAACATGGCTTGTGGTTTGGGATTTATTTTTAGGGTATTACTATTAATTTGTGAGAGGGTCAATCTACTGAGTACACACATTACTTGCCTTGAAATATTGCACGACAAATCACGCTACATGTAGAAGAGCTACATGTACATACATAAATAAGTAGGCACACAGAAATTTTCTCCAATTGACTGTACATTTTAATATCAGATTGTGTATTCAAATAACGGACTTAATGTTCCTGCATGGAAAAAACACTCCAGATTTTTAGCAATTTCTCAAAAACACCATATGATGCATTTTTCATGTTAGTTTTATTGGCGCAAGGTAAATATTGTACATATTTCTTATATAGGATTTGAACAGCCGAAACAAAAGATTCTAGACTACTTTCTCTTAAAAGTATTACTTCTCTGTGAGGGTATGTCTTACCTAACACCACTTAGGCTGAACTGTGACGATGCACAGTAGCTTGAACAACAAAGTTGAATGAAGCTATTGCAAGCAGTAACAGCAGTTTAGTCCCCATTTTGAACAATGAGCTAATATAACCCTCCCCTAGGTGTAGGTTGAAAAACAGTTCTTCCAAATTACACAACACAATTTCAATGTACATGTACAATACACGTGTATGAAAGATACACCTGAGACGGAATTCAACAAATTTTGAAAAACAGGGTGTGACAACTACACCTCCCACTGTGAACCTAATTTCAAAACCAACTCAAGCGAGTTTCCAACTTAATTTCTTTCATGTGCGCTGAGCTTGCATGCAGGCCTGAGACTTGACGGATGCAGCGAAGACGATTGCCTCCTTTCCTCCTCATCATTTTCTTGGTGCCCTTCAAATGCTCAGCATGTAAAAATTTACATTTTCCTCATAGGGTGCCGCAGTGGACACTAATTGGTAATTACTCAAAATAATTATTAGCACAAAACCTTACTTGATTACGAGTAATGGGGAGAGGTTGATAGTATAAAACCTTGTATGAAGTACATGTACAGTAGTTTTTCGAGAAAGGAGTAATTTTCCACGAATTTGATTTTGAGACCTCAGATTTAAATTTCGAGGTCTCGAAATCAAGCATCTGAAAGCACACAACTTCGTGTGATAAGGGTGTTTTTTTCTTTCATTATTATCTTGCAACTTTGAGGATTAATTGAGTTCAAATTTTCACAGGTTTGTTATTTTATTCAATATTGAGATACACCAAGTGAGAAGACTGGTCCTGACAATTACCAAAAGTGTCCACAGTGTCTTTAACCAAGGAGAACATACCCTTGCCCTTTCAAAAATGAAGCCGGTCTACACGTCCCTAAGACAACCCAGCATCCCTCTTATATATCACCCTATTATCTTATCATTACTATTTACTAAGTCATTTGATCCACATCCAAGAATTTGACCTCCCCTTGAGATTTTGAGATGACATCATTATCGGCCATGGAGATCGACCAACAAGACGACACAGAAGCCGGGAGCAAGGATGAGCTGAGCTGCTTGACAACGTTAAAGAAGGAATCGTGATGACCCTACCACCCTGACCGTGACCACCATCATGACCTGCCTTTATTGCAAATGAACACCCTTCCACAAGGCGTTTTAAAAAGGGGCTTTTTACTTTTAGACACCGCTAGACTGATTCTACATTTATAAATGTAACAACTCCATCAGACCAGGCCCAATTTCATAGAGCTGCTTAAGCACAAAATGTAGCTACAGTAAGCACTTTATTCTCTATATAATTATGGACGTCTGTCTCCTGAAAAGGTCAAAACATTACCGATGCCAGCAGAGATAGGCCTATGTAATAAGTAATTAATTAGTTCTCTGTTGGCGGGGCAGACGTATTAATCCCCATACTTTTGTTAAAGTCGGTACAGAAAAAAATAATAACTTACAGGGTTTACAGAAGGTAGTGGTGAAACACTTCTCTTGAAATATTATTCCATGAAATGCTTTACTTTTTGAGAAAACAGTAAAACAATATCAATTCTCGTTAACGAGAATTACGGATTTATTTTAAACACATGTCATGACACGGCGAAACGCGCGGATACAAGGGTGGGTTTTCCCGTTATTTTCTCCCGACTCCGATGACCGATTAAGCCCAAATTTTCACAGGTTTGTTATTTGATATAGAAGTTGTGATACACGAAGTGTGGGCCTTGGACATTACTGTTTTCCGAAAGGGTCCAATGGCTTTAAGCCACTGGCCTGGTGACCAGTCTTTTTCTTCCACTCTGTGCTTTTTAACCTCTGATCATTTTGTATGTAAGGGGCGCAATATAAATTTTAAATATTATTATTAATATCATTATGGACTCAACGCAATTTCAAGCATGAATTAAATGCATTGCACACTGTACTGTACTTATTGGTCTGTGTCAATTCTTCACACTTATACCATACAGCCTCCATGTAGTCCAGTAGTCCACTATTAATCCTTACCACCAACTAGTTGCAATGCAAACCGTGCTACTGTAAATGCATCAAACATTAAAATGAAAACCTGCTAAATGCAGTAAAATGTATTTATAACAGTTGAAATGAAAAAATGCAACATGTAACCTATTGATGTACATTATGCAGTGTTTCAATGAAACCTTGCTATATGCAGCAAAATGCCATTAAATTTGTTTGCATTGTACGGGAAGTGAACTGGTTAACGTCTGCATTAACTTTTGCATACACCTGCTAAATGCCTAACAATGTTTTGAAGTTTGCTGGCTGGGGACTGGGATTGCACATTATGCCAAGGTTACATAGAGAACCCTCCTGCTAAACACAGCATAGTGTATCAGGGTATTGGGGATTTGAGTTGATTGCCAGGGTTACTACAAAATACAACTCATCCTTCCTGTTTGGTGCATTTTGCTGTGTTGGGCAGCTAAGGAAAGTTGCCTTTCCCCAGCACAGTAGGCCAATCAGGGCTCCCATTAAAAAGAGCAGCTGTAGTACAAAAAGTAGCTATAGAAGCATAACAAAAATATGCTTTTATGACAGTAATTAAGGTCAACAGCCAAAGTATTGTCAAGTGTACAATCTGTGATCCACACAGTGGGCCTATCCTGCTTTTTAAATAAATATTTGTATTAAAACATAATTCTCTGAGCAGCTGTATGATCAGTATGATATTGGGGCCAGGTGCGTGTGTACTACACCTAGTACTAGGAACATTCACAAATGATTTGTTGGCATTGTCAAAATTAATGCTCTGCTCGCAACGATCCAACTCTTACTCAATGCTCTAGCCAAGCATAAAACCTTAGTCTCGATTATCCATATATTTTTTTGTGCACGGTCAAACAGTAGCCTCATACAAGGTTTCAAATTCCTATTTCACAATTAAACTTTTATAATCACCAACAAATTTTTCACAGTTGAGTGGTGTTGACACCCCTGCAACTGTGACTATAGGCAGGGAGTCAAATGGTGCATTATGAAGAACTTCTGTGGAATTGTAAGGGTTATAGTAACAGCTGGATGATATCCCGCATATATACATGTTGGAGGGTGTTGTACGCTTGGCTTTGTTAACGCCTCTCCCATCTCCACAATCACATGACAGAAAGGATGGAATGCCGCCATGACTTGCGTACTACGTTCAAAGTCAGTACTGCATCATAAAGTATGTTTTAATAATAATAACTTACAAGGTTGATTGACATTACACAATAAAACATGAAATGTATGCGATATTGAAATCGTTTACAGGGTCAGACAGTTTTTCGCTGTACTACTGGTCAACATTTTTTTGCCCATCAAAAAAGCTTGAAAAAATAAGTGTATAATGGCTGTAAAATTACAAGACCGGTGTTAAAAAAAGAGAGTCAAAACAAGTAAGTAGCCCAGCGAACAAGGTGCTGTGCCGCATGGGGCTAATAAGTAATACTAAAAGAATAATGACTGTGGGTCTGTTGATTTTCATTCTTCTTTTAAAAGTTAAATTACATCTACCATGCTTTATACAAAAAGGCAATGAGGCTTCCCTCCAATAATGTCAATATTTGTGATAACTGCAACCCTTGATCCGGAGGACTGATGATGGGATGATATGATTCCCATTCCTTATCGGCCATTAATTTGATAAAGTTAGTTTTAGATCAACTCGTATTATTAAATGGAGGTAAAAAAAACAGCGAGTGCCAAAACATCTCTATCTAGTTATTAATACTATTATTAAATATTAGTTATCGGTACAAAAACAATACATTTACACACAAAAATAGTTGAACATTTTAAAATTAAAATAAATAAAAAAGTTTTATCAATTAAAACAAGTTTTTAAATAAATTGTCTTTATTTCAACCATTTTTGTCCATTCTACACCTCCATCACATATGATTCTACCAAAGAATTCCTTGTTTGTTGTAGACTGACTGAGTATGGTTGGCTCAACCATGTCAGTTCAACATTTTATATCGATAATGGAAAAGTTTCCGTATGGCGCCACCACTTTTTCATTCGATATGAAATAATTTAGTATCTAATTTACCTCAATGAGATATCCTTTTTTGTAAAAATGAGTGAAAAAGTGGTGGCGCCATACGGAAAGTTATCCTCGATAATTCCACCTACCTTTCAAACTTTCATTCCAATCCACCCTACGCCTTGCTGTTCTTCCGAGTCTGTTGATCCTGCTGGCAGCTCAACTACACCGGCCACTCTGTAACTTTCCACGGCCTACGAGTACGACTGCCGGCGGTGACGGTTGCACCAGACGAGACCACTGCAACGGTCCCCCGTCACTTTGACTTGAGTTTGAAAGAGAGTAGAAACAGAAACAGGTTCCTTTGTACCCAAACCCAACCAATATCAAACTCTCATGATGGTAGCTGTTTCCAAGAAGCTTCACAAAATTCACAGAAGAAGGGAGGAGTCCTGTCACGTTTCTTAAAACTAAACTGCTGAAATACAACAACTAGGCTAGTGTATGTCAGTCGTGTACGGTGTGTGTGTGTGCGCGCATTGCAGCATTGCACTTTTTTGCATGGGATCATCAACATCGATGATGCAAGAAAGAAACTCACGGTTTAGTTATGCAGCGCCCTCTTTAGTTTCGGTTATTAAACGAGGGCCTCCTTCAATTTTCAGCAACAAAAAAACTAGATTTTGAATGCGATCATGAAATAGACGATGTGACCTGTGACATCACATGTTTACAAAAGAGCCACCAAGCCTGGACTTCCTGCAGGCATGATTTGTACACAGCCTAATAGAATAAAACATTAAATCTCATATTAAAATGGAGATTGCACTGTCCCACTCTACATCTATGCTACTTATCAAAGCCTATACAGCATCTGGACAAACTCTTATCTTATTCTTATTCTTATTCTTTATTTGGCCAATAAACAAATACAAATACAAGCAGACAGTATGTCAAATAGATAATTATAAGTACATGTTCAAAAGTAAATACAAAGCAAGAAAAACAATAAGGGCACAGGAAATTATAAAACAACCCTAATGTGATGGCCAGGATCAACAAAAGTATAATTAAACACTGTAGCTCGAAAGCCTGTTAATCCAACTTTTGATATGAAGAAAGGGGCACATCTCATCAGCTTTTACTTTTATAACTCTTGGATTTATGTGGAAATTATGACACAAAATGTCAACTTTCCCATATGACCAGTGCAGTATCTTGCCTGCCAGACTACCAAGTAAACAAAGTTCAAATTGAACAGATGCTTTTCATGTAGTGTTGACCCTTACCACACAATCACACGAGACAACTTCAATAAGGCAAACCATGACTTATCCCAGAAACAGATCGTCGATTTCACCATCACAAAGATAACCCTAAGAGTCCTTTAAGCGACGGTGAGTAACTCGTGTGAACTCCTGCGTCATGGTTACAGCATTAATTAATGTTTGAGCTACCTCGATGGCTCAATCTTCTTCATCCATGCATATTTCTACCTCCATGGTTTGAGAGTGAAAACAATTAAACTAGTGATGTCCATATATATATGGGGCTGTTTACTTTCTTGAGATTATTAGGCAGATTATTATTATTTTTTTTTTTAATCTTCCTTGCTCTATGATTTGACATACTCATGAATCTCTACCTTTTTGATTTGAATTTGGACATCTCCACCTTGTATTCCATTATAAACAGACGTACATGTCCATGGGCAATTGCACATTATTATGTTCATGCTTGGTGGTTGCGCATGGCCCTTGCAAAAGAAGGTAAAACACGCCCATTTTGCTAAGTAGCCTTATCTTTCATGGGGAAAAAAATACATGAACGGGGGCGGGGCGGTGATTAAATGAATGAGGGTGGCTCTGAATGCTGGTCATCTCTCCACCTAGCAAGCTCACCACCAACAAAGCGGCTCGCCCCCGGTCGTTACAAAGTCGCCCCCTGACAATGTTGCCCCTAAACAATGTCGTCCCCTGGCAAAGTCGCCCCCTGACAATGTCGCCCACAGACAATGTCGGCCCCTAGCAAAGTCGCCCCAAGAAAATAAGTAAGGATTCTTACGGTAGTATAATGGCTTTTGCGAATTCAATTATTGTATTGGACAGAATATAAAGTAGAACCTACTGACAATGTCGCCCCCGGCCAATGTCGCCCACCAGCGAAGTGGCCTCCAAGAATATAATTAAGGATTCTTTATGTAATGGCTTAATTATTGTATTGGAATAATAATATAAAGTCAAGTCTGCTTGAGGAAAAATGTCATCAATAATAATAAACTCATGCACAAAGTTCAAATTTTTGGTCAATGATTTTATTAACGTCGCTCAATTTATCAAACATACTTAATCTGTTTTTTTTAAACAAATAATATTAATAGGCTATTAGCAATTACTGAATTACAGATGTAACATTTTCAAAAAATCGTAAAACTGTTTGTACAGTGGATACTTGATGGAAAGCTTAATAATGAGTTTTTAAGTGCAAAATTAAAATAAACAATTGTTTTTTGGACATTATCTCAGAAATTAATAATAATCACCGTTTAAAAAAGACATCTTTCTAGCATAATTAAGTGAACTAAAGTGAAACAAAAAGTTAGAAAATGAACTTTCCTTTGCAGTTTGTGTAAGAAAATTTCTACTACTTTATAGGGGAATTTTACTTGTGTCTTATCATACCTCTTTTTTAAATATAATGATAGGCCAAACATATTTTTATACTTCTTAATTTTTATGAAATATTTCTAATTATAAGTATAAGTATTGCTTAACTCGGCTTCGCCTCAGGTTCCATTTCCCCCCTCGTGTGTACAAAGCGCCATGGATCCCGTCACAGAGTGCAATAATTGTATAATGTACCGAATTCAATTAGAAGGTCAGGCAGCTCAGTACACAAAATCAAAATCTGTCTTTGTAAAAATTCATCACATCTCAATTTTCAACAATAAAAATATTTATTAAAAACTTTAAGAAACACACTGCTTATATATTTGGCTCTTTAGACTGTGAAGTGTTTGTGGACACGAATCTGGTTGGGAAACATGTTTTAAAATTATCATTCATACTATTTGCCTCAAAACTGCAAAGTTTTCCATTTACTTTGTGAACAAAAATGTCTGCTAATTTGAGGAGTCCAGAATTTGCTTCAACAAAATGGCAGACTGTGTTAGTTCAAGAGGGTAAAACAAGAAAACCAAACAATTTTCAGGTATATTTATGTGGGGGTATGATTATTTATTTTTTCAAAAATTGGAAAATCTTTCCAACCATGTAAGGCCTATTCTTTTCATAGCAAGAGCTTCCTAAAGCACAAAACACCAAACCCAAATGCAACATGTCCCTTTAAGCATGTGAGGTTATTCAACATTAAAAGGTCACGCTCAGTAGAAGTACTTATTATCAAACCTTGTTGAAAATTCATCACATCTCAAATTTCAACAATTTCGATCACAATTTTCATCAAAACCTTCTCCAAGAGAAACATTGCTTTTAGATTTGACGCTTTGGACTCTGAAAAAAAGCATTTGTTACAGTACATGGGCAATATTCACACTATGGGCACAAATGAAAGAAAGTTTGGATAGTTAGAAACAAAATAAGTATGTTGTCTTGTATTTTTGTCTGTGTGCATTCAGAAGCACATGAGGATTGTGGTTAACAATAACAGATGCCTGTCTTACAAAGTTATCCCTTTAATTAGTCCATTAGTGTGGAATTGCCAACATGTATGATATGAATCTGGGCCCAATTTAGTAAAGCATAAAAGCAAAACAACTTGCTCAGCACAGAAAAGTATTGCTTAACAGAAACAGGTTTCCAACCAAAATAACATAGCAAATAACTTTGTCAAGAAGTGTTTTCTGCCTAACAGCTTTATGAAATAGGGCCCTAGTTGGAAACATGTTTTGGAAGTAGTGTATAATTATCAACACTAAAAGGTGCCTCAAAACGGTGTGGTTTACTTTGTGTTTTGTGGAGTCAAAATTTCCATTTACTTTATGAACTAAAATAATTTAGTCCGCCATTTTTAGGAGTCCATAATTTGCTTAAACAAAATGAGAGACTGTGTTACTTCAAGAGAGTAATAGAAAGAAAACCAAACAATTTCCAGGTACATCTTTACCTGTGTGGATCATTACTTTTTTATTTTAAAACATATTTTCAACCACATCCAATTATACAGCAAGCACTTTCTAAAGCCCAAAACAGTAACACTCAACTCAAAAGCGACGTGTCCCCTTTAGGCATGTGGGATGATTCAACAATAAAAAGTCAAACTTGGTACTTTTTATCAAACCTTGTTGAAAATTCATCACATCTCAAAACTTCAACAATTTCAATCACATGGTCATCAAAACCTTCTTCAAGAGACACATTGCAATTAGATTTGTGTGCAAATGACTGGAAGTGGCTGTTGTGAAAATCTTGATGTAAAATGAAGAACCAATGCTTTTCAGCATTTAGCATCATCTTGTTTGCAGTGGCTCTTTGGTGAATGTCCTTGATGCATGCATTCAGTGTTGCGGTCTGGCATAAACATGTGTCCGTGCATGGTCGCCTCATGCTCACATTGTAATGGAGTCACCCTCCTCATCACCTGTTCTCTTTCAATCTCTCCCGATGTGGAGAAGATGTTATCAAAGTACTACAAGATAAACAAAAATCAAAGAAAAACAAATAACTAGTAGACATAATAATTGGTTACCTCACCTCTGTAGGTAATCGAGACATTCCACCCCTCAGATTTATTATGGAAACATAATGAACTTACTTCTGTTTTGTGTTAAAAATAGGTATGAGTTCACTCTTTATCGTAAAACCTTGGCCAAGGCTAAGAATGATAATCTAATATTAATAATCTACCATTCGGACAACCTCTCTTTGTGCCAAATACAGTGATGGCAACCTACTCGATCATTTGTAAATTAAGGACAAAAAAAAAAGGTCTGGAATCCGGAATTACACAATATCCCCCAGAAAAAGGGAAATTTAAAGCATGAATTCCAGTACCCTCCATATATTTTTAAGAGGGATTCAAAGCATAGCACAGTATAGGTGCCTGCCTAGCCTGTGCAGGCGGCACAATAGATATCCCGGTTCACAAAATATGGTCAACTGACCATATGAAAAATGGATACTCTGAGTTGTTCTGGGCGTTTGTTAATTGGCCACCATAAGCTATAGTTTTAATAAAATTTGACTTTGTGTGCATCATCAGACATGGTTAAAGTAACGAGAATGTATGGACAAAATTGCACAGCTTTTGCATGGGGCACTTTCGTAATATTTGCAGGATCTACATGCAGATTTGACATTGTTGTTCTGATGCAACGAACTTTGATCAAAGGTTTTACATAAACACCATCAAAATACCTTCTCCATAGCATCTGCACTCAGGCCTGGAATAAAATGCAGGCTACGGAGACTATCGGTCTCCATTGCCCCATGTCTTGGCCTTGGTGCCCTTCAAAAGTTTCCCATTGAAGTGCCCTTTGCAAAATGCAAATGGCCTTGCCCTTCCAACATGAAATTCCAGGCCTGCTCATGAGTCTGTCTACACTGCTGCCCCTTTCAATGTTTGATTTACCTTTTACATAAGGATTTGTTGTTACAATAATTCTGAGCAGTATTACCTGAGCATCCCTTGTCGCTAGGCAACATCTGAGCAAAACACAAATAACTGAAGAGGTTTTCCATCACCTCATTTTCTTATGTCTCTTTTAGACCTGTAAAGAAAACAATTTCGGGTTGAAAAACAAAATTGACTAAAGTTGGACTCGAACCAACCACCTCCAGATTAACGTGTAGACATTTCTACCAACTGTGTCATATGATCCCTGGCTACACGACAATTTAAAACGATGTATGTACAAAATAGGGACACCGACATAGGTCTACAATGTAGATAGCTCAGTTTGAATTCTGGACGCAAATCTCAAATACAGGAGTTCAGTAAAACCTTTTCGTTAGCGGTACTGGGCCCTGCTTACTGCAGAATTCTGTGCTTACGATCACGATTCCCTGCTTACGAGCAAGCGGCATGTTTCTGCACTAGCCTTGCAAGTGTAGAATGCCTAGTATTACAGGGAGTACACACGCCAGAAGCCCAAATTCACCGCTAACCCGTGAAATACGTTTGTTGTAAGCACAGAATTCCCTGCTTCAGTAACCTCGATTCTGTGCTTACGGTAAGCAGAGCCATAAAATTGGGCCCTGTCGTTAGCTAATTTATTTAAAGATAGAATAACAACAAACTTGACGGCAACTTACCATATGTGTATGGCAGGATGATGGCAAGTATTTCACTACAGTAAAGCTTCTATGGCACTTTATGTACTCGAGTCTCTTCAGCAGCCATTTCAGGGGAGGCCTTGCTGGTGGGCTGCCTCCCCATACATCTTCCTGCACATCTCAGAGTGTCATCTTCTCAAGGGATCCTACAAGTAACAAAAAAGAATATTGGGATTGAGCAAAGAAAAAAAGCCCAGTCTTTTTACCTTGAGGTTTATTATTTGATAAGTAAAATAAATAAAGAGTACAACACATGATAAAACAACTTATTGACCCAAACCACATGATGTCATAATAATAATTATTTGTAGTAATAACTAGTTCTTATATGGAGCTCATTTCAAAATAACCGTCTCAATGCGCTTTACATTATTGCATTGGCGAGATTCAATGTGCCACTAACCAGCTAACGTGCAAACGTTGGATGCATAAACATGTTATCTTTGATTTACATAAACACTTTCCAGTTAAAATAGTTCAATTGCCAATTGTCAAACTGCCAAGACAAAAGACACAAAATTAGATACAATTAAGCAGTGTTGCAGTCGAGTCACCTATGTCAAATTGGAGTCCGAGTCATGAGTCACAAGTCACTTGGGTGAGTCCAAGTCCAGAGTCACTTGTTTGAGTCTGAGTCCGAGTCACGAATCATTTGGGTCGAGTCAGAGTCACGAGTCACGAGTCACTTGTTAAAATAGTTCAACTTCAACCAGTTAACCTATACTGGAGCACTTGATTGCAAACCAAATGTCGAAACAAGAAGAATACTTAATTACAAATCAAAACACATAAAATTTAAATAAAGTTCTGTACTGAAATTTAAATTTCATTTCAGGTTTTACAAATACACAACATGTAGGACCACTCCTTGTTCCACAATATCTTCTATTGATTTCAAACTATTACTTTTCTATAAAAAAAACTTTTAAAAGACAATTACATACGGGTATGTAATTGTTACTGATTTACTCATTTCAGAAAGATAGGTATCCAACAAACTGTTATGGTTTAGAGAAAGTAGACCTCTTGAAATAAAAATCAAAAACTGACATATAATGGCGTCATGCACAATGCTTTTACAGAACAATATCCCAGCGAGCCGTACGCGTCCATCTTACCCATAGACCCATAAAATACCCCTGGGTGTACACAAGTGCCATGACCAGATTCGAACCCACATTCCGATGATTAACCACCAGAACTTGAATTCAACACTCTTGACCATGACACCCTTCCTTTAATTTTAAATGAAATAAACAATAATTGATGAAAGTGTAGATTGTTTAAGTGAATCTCAAATCAATCTATATTTTGTATTATAACACCCCTTACAAGTATTCTGCCTGCTCATTGGTTTAGAGCGCGTCACATGACATGTCTTAGTTTTGCTAGACGACGGCCGTGTGATAGTGCGTCGGTTTGCCATGCGCTAGTCCGAAGACTAGCACACGGCGCCGTGCGCTAGTCCGACAGACAAGCACACGGCGTGCAGTACCCAGACGTCCGTTGCGTGTACGAGGATGATAAATTAATAGTCTGTAACCATTTCGGACAGCCATGGACAGCCCTGAGCTGCAGCATAGTGCTTGTGGCTTTTCAACCCCTACCCTCACAGGTACCAATTTTACCCCAAAGTGACCATGACCAGATTCGAACCCACATTGCGATATTTAAATGAAATAAACTATATTGATGAAAGTGTAGATTATTTTAGTGAATCTACACTCAACTGTCAATTCGTTACAGACTAAAGTGAATAGTTCAACTTGATAAATAGCCGTCCAACAAAACACAGATGAAAACATGTTATCTTTCGATATTCCAAAACATTTCCCATTTAAAATAGTTTAATTGTAAACTGAGCAAAATGGCATTGTTCTCAATATTGTTTGACAAAGTAAACAAAATTAGATACAAATAAGGAAACATTTACACTGTACACTGTAATCTTGGAATAATTTCCATAACCTGCCACCACTTTTTCACTTATTTTTACCACAAGGAATATCTTATTTAAGTAAATTCAATCTAAAATATTTTATAACAATTGAAAAAGTGGTGGTTGGCTATGGACATTATCCTCTATATTTTAAACCTCCCTTATTAAACAAAATTACAGATTGACAAATTTTAACGGAGTATTAACTGTAGCAATAAGCAGAAGCACAAACAAAAATCTTAAAGGCACTGGACATAATTGGTAAATAATCCAAATAATTGGTACCATAAAAACTGACCTTTCTCCATGTTGAAAGTAAAAAATAAAATAAAAACATTCAGAGAAATTGCTCCATTCTTTTCTTGCACTTTTGAGGACCAATTGAGCCCAAATTTTCACTGTTTGTAATGTTATATATGCATATTTTGGGATACACCAAGTGAGAATACTAGTCTTTCACAATTACCAAACGTATCCAGTGCCTTACAGATCATCAGGCCTAAAAAATGTTCTCAAATCAATCTATATTTTGTACCCGTTGAAGAAAACCGTTGAGTTCTTCAACAACAAAAATTGCCCCGTAAAGCGGCCCCACAATAAGTTAATAACACACAAGCTTGGGGATCAACAAGTTGTTATTATTATCGTTTAATTTCACTATACACAACAATGACGCATGGTGATGTGTGTACTTGGTTCACATTCAGGGAATGCCATCAGCAACTGCCCGGTTAGCTCAGTCGGTAGAGCATGGGACTCTTAATCCCAGGGTCGTGGGTTCGAGCCCCACATTGGGCGAATGTTCTTTTGTTTAATATGGCTTCTTATTATAGAACTTATTTTATTTCATTGTTTTGCTTCACGCGTTATCTCTTTCTAAAAAAAGCTGATGCTGGAAGGAACAAGTACTGGGTTTTTTATGGGGTTAAATTCCGAAAAGATAAACAATTCTAAACCTTTCAGACACTAATAGTCGACCCCCCCCCCTCCATCGATCAATACAAAATAATTGCATTTTGCAAAAAATAGGAGCAACTAATCATTTGGCCTGTTGTGAAGGAGTCAGTTTCTTTGAACTGTCGTTTTGTGTAAATCGACTCGTTATTCTTTGATACATATACAGTACACATAAGTTATGAACAATAAAATAAGTTTTTGAGTAATTATTTGTAACGATTTATATGTTTAAAAAGTATATAAAGTTGTTTGGGGATGACTCCACCTACCCCCTTTTGTGACGTCAACGAGGCAGACTTTGCCTCGATCGAACATCGAACCGCGATTGTAACCGTTTTTGTTATAAAATGCATATGATTAGAAAGATGTTGTAAAAGTAGAAAACATTGCTCAACACAAACATGCCTCGAAATTGCACAGTTTTCCTTTTACTACGTCGACTAACACGGTCGGCCATTATGGGAGTCCATTTTTTGGACCAACTCGTCCGATCCAAGGCACTGTGTTCCTTTAATACATAGGCCTAGTACACATAATTTGGAGAAAAAAAATAATTAAGTTTCTATTTTCGAATTTGCAAAAATATGTGCGCCCAATGTGGGGCTCGAACCCACGACCCTGGGATTAAGAGTCCCATGCTCCACCGACTGAGCTAACCGGGCTGCTTATCAACGTGGTGACTCTTAAAAAAAACATCTTTATTTATCTGAGGATTGCAGAGACGTAGCTGTCTGTACTTGGTTCACATCCTGGGTTTGCCATCAGCAACTGCCCGGTTAGCTCAGTCGGTAGAGCATGGGACTCTTAATCCCAGGGTCGTGGTTCGAGCCCCACATCGGGCGCATGCTTTGTGTTCACTCCATTAAAAACAACTTAGAGTCACCTGGAAATGTAATTTTTTTCCTCAAACATTAGAGTATGTGTTTCTGAACACTAAAATAATTGTTTGAATAATTGTTTTTAACGGTTTATATGTTCAAAAAAATAAATAAAGTTGTGTGGGGGTGACTCCGCCTACCCCTTTTTGGCGTCAATCGAGGCAGACTTTGCCTCGATCGAACATCGAACACACGTACGTGCAAGTACATTCAAGTCCTAGTCTTGAGTTGTACGTTTCGAAAAAGGTCTTTCTTGCATTTTTCCGGCAATGTCGACTAGGTGTATTGCTGCTGGATGCAGCAAAACAACTAACGATGGGGTCAGTTTGCAAAGTGGTCCGGTCCGACGTCTTTTCCAGCGCTGTGTAGCAAACACTTCGAGCCGTCGTGCTTCGAGAATCCGGAATACACAACACATTTTGACCTGAAGAGAAAAGTTCTTTTCTAAAACATGACGCCATCCCAACAATTTTTCCAGCTAGTGGGGAATTCGAAGAAGGTAACTACAAGACGTAACGAACCTAAATGAGCATTTGCCTAACGTAAACAAAATCAGGTATTGTTTCAACTTTGAGGCCATGTTTTTAGCTTGTGCCAAGCGTCAATATCTTGTGTTAGCACTGCATGCGATTCATCGCGCCTCGATTGACGTCACGAACAGCGCCCTCTCGGGTCGGGCTTATTTTCAAATTTGTTTTCACATGGAAACTAATTTCTTTAAACTTTAGTTAATTGTTTATTCATATTCCACTCATCGAAACATATATCTTAGTGACAAAAGTTTTATTTTGACAAAATACCAATTCCAGGTGACTTTAATAAGAAAATTCAGTTTCCTGTCGTCTTGTGTTTTGTGAGTCATCATACACATATTTGGAGAAACAAATTTCCATTCTCGAACTTGCAAAAAATGTGCGCCATAACCCTGGTATTAAGTGTCATGTCCCGTGCTCTACCGACTGGGCTAACCGGGCTACATACAATTATGTATTTTATCTTTAAAAAAAATGAGTGAGCAAGAATCTGTTTTGTCTCAGATGAGGCTTTGAGGAAATAAGAAAATTCAGTTTCCTGTCGTCTTGTGTTTTGTGGTTCATCATACACATACTTTGGAGAAAAGAATTCCCATTCTCGAATTTGCAAGAAATGTGCGCCGAATGTGGGGGCTTGAACCCATGTCCCTGGAATTAAGAGTCCCATGCTCTACCGACTGAGCTGACCTGGCTCCAAAATTTTATTGACCCTCTCTTCAAAAAAAAAAGTTAGTACCCAATCTGTTTTGTCTCAGTATGAGGCCTTGAGGAAACAAGATGTGTGTACCTGGTTCACATCCAGATATTTTTAATAAGTAAAGTTAATTCCGAATTGGCAAAAAAATTACATGTTCGCCCAATGTAGGGCTAGAACCCATGACCAGAGGATTAAGAGTCCCGGCCCGATGCTCTACCGAGCGAAGAATGAAAAATTTGAAGAAAACTCTGTTCCCTCAAACTTTCACTTGTAAATCGATCCTTGTTTCATTTAAGAATACTTACACATTATTAAACTAAGAAAAATTGAATCCCATGTCTTCGAAAAAAATATGAGCGCCCAATGTGGGGCTCGAACCCACGACCCTGGGATTAAGAGTCCCATGCTCTACCGACTGAGCTAACCGGGCTGCTTATCGACTTGCCGACTCTTAAAAATAAAAAAACATCTTTATTTATTAGTATGAGGATTGCAGAGACGTAGCTGTTTATACTTGGTTCACATCCAGGGATTATCATCAGCAACTACCCGGTTAGCTCAGTCGGTAGGGCATGGGACTCTTAATCCCAGGGTCGTGGGTTCGAGCCCCACATCGGGCGCATGCTTTTTGTTCACTCCATTAAAAAACAACTTAAAGTCCGCCTGGAAATATAATTTTTTTTTCTTCAAACATTAGAGTATATGTTTCTGAACACTAAAATAATTGTTTTTAACGATTTTTATGCTCAAAAAAAAAAGTTGTGTGGGGTGACTCCGCCTACCCCTTTTGTGACGTCAATCGAGGCAGATTTGCCTCGATCGAACATCAAACACACGTCCGTACGTGCAAGTACATTCAAGTCCTAGTCGTGAGTTTGTACGTTTCGAAAAAGGTTTTTCTTGCATTTTTCCAGCAATGTCGACCAGGTGTATTGCTGTTGGATGCAGCAAAACAACTAAAGATGGGGTCAGTTTGCGGTCCGTTAGTGCTCCGGTCCGTCTTTTCCAGCGCTGTGCAGCAAACACTTCGAGCCGTCGTGCTTCGAGAATCCGGAATACACTACACATTTTGACATGAAGAGAAAAGTTCTTTTCTAAAACGTGACGCCATCCCAACAATTTTTCCAGCTAGTGGGGATTTCGAAGAAGGTAACTGCAAGACGTAACGAACCTAAAGGAGCATTTGCCTAACGTGAACAAAATCAGGTATTGTTTCAACTTTGAGGGCATGTTTTTAGCTTTTTATACGCCAAGCGTCACTATCTTGTGTTTGGCACTGCATGCGATTCATCGCGCCTCGATTGACGTCACGAACAACGCCCTCTCGGGTCAGGCTTATTTTCAAATTTGTTTATAACATGGAAACTAATTTTTTTAAACCTTAGTTAATTGTTTATTCATATTCCACTCATCGAAACACATATTTTAGTGGCAAAAGCTTTATTTTGACAAAGGTGACTTTAATAAGAAAATTCAGTTTCCTGTCGTCTTGTGTTTTGTGGTTCACCACACACATATACTTTGGAGAAAAGAATTCCCATTCTCGAATGTGGGGCTTGAACCCATGACCCTGGAATTAAGAGTCCCATGCTCTACCGACTGAGTTGACCTGGCTCCAAATTTTTATTGACCCTCTCCTCAAAAAAAAAATTAGTGCCCCAATCTGTTTTGTCTCAGTATGAGGCCTTGAGGAAACAAGATGTGTATACCTGGTTCACATCCAGGTTATTTTTAATAAATAAAGTTAATTCCGAATTGGCAAAAAAAGTACATGTTCGCCCAATGTAGGGCTAGAACCCATGACCAGAGGATTAAGAGTCCCGGCCCTATGCTCTACCGAGCGAAGAATGAAACATTAGAAGAAAACCGTTTCCTCAAACTTTCACTTGTAAATCGATCCGTTTTTCTTTTAAGAATACTTACACATTATTAAACTAAGAAAAATTGAATCCAATGTCTCCGAAAAAAATATGTGCGCCCAATGTGGGGCTCGAACCCACGACCCTGGGATTAAGAGTCCCATGCTCTACCGACTGAGCTAACCGGGCTTACACTTATTGGTGTATTCAAGAGAATTTATAGTTATTTTGAACCACCAAAATTGAAATAATTTTTCTCTGTTTTGTGTATGTTTCATACATTATTGGTTTAGTAAGAGGTGACTGGGGTTCAGGTAAAATGTCTTTGCATCATTTCATGGGGAAATGGCATGTTATCTATTCTGAACGAGTGCCCTGTAGAGCGTGAATGCCTGTACTGTTAGTGTACTGTTGTTGTACATGAACAAAACCGCGCGAAACAAATGTTCCCGCGGTTTGTTTTCCCGCGAGTTCCTTTGTTATCATTCACACGGGTCGCGGGGTCATCGCTCCTATGCTCACAACACACTAGTCTTGGCCCAAGACTATGGTGCTTGATTCTGGATAGTGTACTACGCGCGTTTGAATCGCCAAAGCGCGCCCGCCACGGTATGATTTAGTTACGTGGACGGCTTGAAATCTAGACTACACTCCGCAAGCTAACCTCTATGAAGCTAACGTAGTTTGCAGAGTGTAGTCTAGATTTCAAGCCGTTTAAGTAACTAGATCATACCGTGGCGGGCGCACTTTGGCAATTCAACCGCGCGTAGTACACTATCCAGAATCAAGCACCATGGTCTTGGGCCAAGACTAAGGCCGTGTCCGAATTGGCGACTTTGGCTACAGCTGCGGCTAGATCAGCGCGTCTGTCAGTGTTGAAGAATAGCAGACGCGCGCACCCTAGCCGTAGCTGTAGCCGAAGTCGCCAATTCGGACACGGCCTAACAACACACACGTACTCTCTAGCCGGACCCTTTCGAAAGTAGGTAAAGGGCCTCATTCTTTCCTGGGAAAAAAATATGACCCAAACACTTGCACTCTGTGCATGCTGCCCTCACGTGATCGAATGGCATGTGACTCAATGTTTTCGTTTACGCAACATACTTCGTTCAAAAGCGTAGCTATAAACTCCATTCAGCTCATGAGCTAGATCGCGTTAACATTATTGTCTTGTCATCGTGGTCATGGTCGATCGTCTGCTTCCTAGGTCCGTGGTTTAAAACAATATCTGACACCAAACCTGCGAAAGGGAGAGTACGACTTGTCTTGTGCCTGTGAATCGTGGTTGTACGCGGCGGTGGTGGAACGAATGTAAGTTTTCCCGCCTGTCACACACACAGGCAGGACAGACATGACAGACCTGGATTTTGGTGGTTCACATGGGTTGTGTGTCACTGTCCTCGATGGTTCTATCTTCTTCCTGCTGTTATTATGTATCGTTCCGGGTGGCTACTCTTACTAGAACTACAGTTAAAACGTAACGTCAACTCCATACAAAATGTTCTGCCCTTCATTAGTCCTACCCTTCATGTTCTTTTTTTAAATCAGATCTCGCAAAAACTTGGGACATATTTAAAAATAGTTCTAGCTGAGCTAGACTTTAAACAGTATAAAAGAGTGTTCCTTATCATGCAACGCGTATTTCATTTCATCAGGCAGTCAGGTCTGGTTTGCTCAATGGTTTATTCCCTGTATTCCACGTCCCTGGACCTCTGTGGACCCTGTTCGACTCCCGGACTGGCTTCTTGCATGCCAAGTGGATTGGTGGTTCAGTCAGGGGTTCTAAAACTGAAATTTCTTGGTGTGGTTTTGGTGTTTTCCACTATAGATTCAGCTAAGTTATTTTGTTTTAAAAATATTGATTTCTTATTAATATTCCAGATAACCTTACTCAGCAGTTAGTAAAAGAAACAGACATACCATTTTGACGATGCCATACACGATGTCACTGGTTGTTCTCCTACTCCTGGTCGAGTTAGTGGGCCTGACCGTCGTTGGACTTGGCATAACTTGGTTTGCTAAGTACGGTGGGGGATTCGCTCTGGACAAGACAGGGAAAGAATTCAACCTTCATCCAGTGTTCATGGCTCTTGGTTTCCTGTTCTTCAATGGAAATTGTGAGTAAATAAAGATAGCTTTTCAGGGCCAAAATTCGTAGAGCTTGCTTTTAAAAGCACAAAAAGTAGCTAAGCAAAATAGATGTTGCTAAACAGAATAATATTAATTTTCTTTTTTACCCATACACAGATGTGCGTTAGTACTGTATACTCAGTACTTTCCCGAGTCCTGTGAAAAAATCTCACAGGTAAATCACTCGGCTGGGATTCGAACCCTCAACCCTTGCAATTCTAGAGCAGTGTCTTACCAACTAGACTACCGAGGTTGCCCGGTAGCTAGAGGCAGTTCGAATCCTATGTTTTGGCAGCGGGTACCGCAACGATATAATAGATGTTAAATTTGCATCGGGGATAAAGAATATTAAGTTTGGTTTTATAACCAAAATAAGGTTACCAGCCAATGGTTGGTATCCTGCCCATTTTGCTCTAAATAATACGTTGTTAAGCGATACTTTCTGCTTTAAGCAGCTCTCTGAAATTGGACCCAGGTTTTATAGGGGCTTCGACAGCGCAGCCTATGCACTGTTCTCATTTTCAATAGACCGATCCATTAGGCTCCGCCCACAATGCATGTGTGTGCAAGAACATGTGAGCCTCTCCAATGCCTTTCTGCACAACTCTATCGCGCGCGCCAAGCGTACGCGCACACATGTCGGACTTGATTTGTCATACCTTCCTTGCATTGTGATTTGTCAATACGCAATGGGGAGGAGCTTAATGGATCGGCTATTGTTTAGTGACATGGCAGCAGGGCCCGGCTTTCACAAAGCAAAATTAAAGTTTGATCATTCAATTATTTAATTTCAGAGTGATCCTAGAAAAAGTGCTTTACCGATTGAGCTTTCTTGCCCCTTATATTGGCAGTTTCCCTATTTTGTCAACATCTTTGTCAATAGACCAGTTCTATCAAGAAAATAACAAACCTGCACTATTGGGGATCTTAATTTGAATTAATGAATAAATAGTCAGTGGAGTTTTGTTTCAACCTTATTCTGCAGAGTCTTTCTCAAAGGCTCTGTTAGTGTCGAAACAGCATACCATCACCTATTTCATTGCATTTATACCATAGGACCTTTAGGTTGGGAAGCAGTTTGCAAACAGCTAATTCTACTTTCTCTTGTTTTTATTTTGGTTACCTTAATAGCTCTGATGACGTACCGTATTCTTGGAAACAACGTCCATCGCCTGTTCGCAAAGATCGTTCATTTTCTGTTGCAACTGGTGGCTCTGATCTGTGCATCCTTCGGCCTTGCCTGTGTGTTCCAGTTTCATAACGCTAATAGCATCCCAAACATGTACTCTCTACATAGCTGGCTCGGGATTGCCACGTATTCCTTTTTCTGTCTGCAGGTAAAATAGAAGAGAGACCTGTGTCAATGTTTTCACAAATGTTTGTAACCAAGTCATGTCAAGTCTATAACAATGGACCCTTCCCATGAAATATGCTAATTACATTCACGCATGCGTACAGACCCTGTTGGTTGGCAAACACCATAGAGTTGTGCACTATGCAGACGCGATTGCGCTGCGTCTGCGTCACGCACCCATTAGCCGAGTACAAAACAGCGCGATGTTCCCTCATTTTGCCAACCAAAATGTTAGTGCGCACGCGCTATGTGCAATTTACATATATCATGGGAAGGGTCAATTGAGGCTTTGCATGGTGAGGTATCAATGAATAATTTGGTCTGCAGTAACACTATGTGTATACCTACTTGCTGGGCAGATTATGTTCTTTTGCGAACTTGTCTTGCATTATATTCTACTATTCATGGATTAGATTGTTTGTTGAATTTGTGAAATTTCTCTTCTACCGTACTGCAGAGTAGATTTTCAAAATTCAGGAGACTTCTTAGTTCTGAAAAAAACGGTCCTGCTTTTTAACTGCTACCTGTGCGGAAGGTAGAAAATCAGCCGGGACGACTACTTTTGCTCTATGGTAGATAGAGGGTACTCATTTGATTTTGTGAATTCAAGTCATCTTTGTTCCAGCCAAAACGAGTCACAAGCCAAACTTTCACAAATCAAGTCGAGTTAATAGTATTTGATAGGTGGACATACCTTTAAAGGCTCGTTGCCTTGGATCAGACGAGTTGGTCTTTGAAAATCGTTTGTAACCATTTGATATAAAATGCATATGATTAGAAAGATGTTTTAAAAATAGAATATAATGATCCACACAAGTATCACTCAAAATTGTGTGGTTTTCCTTTTACCTCGTCGACTAACACGGTCGGCCATTTATGGGAGTCAAATTTTTGAATCCCATAGATGGCTGACTGTGTTCATTCGCTAAGTAAAAGGAAAACCACGCAATTTTGAGGTAAATTTGTGTGGATTATTGTATCCTACTTTTAAAACATCTTTCTAACCAAATGTATTTCATAATAAACGGTTACAAAAGCTTTTCAAAGACCAACTCGACCGATCCAAGGCAACGTGTCCTTTAACTAACATTGTGGTGCCCCGACCCCCTTTTGATGTTAGTTTGCACTATACTCTCCCATGTAATTAACTTTAGTGTCCTGTCATTTTCTCTTTCAGCTCCTCTTGGGTCTTACATTGTTCTTGATCATGGCCGTCTTCAGTCCGAATTCGATGACCAACCTCCGGAAGTTTTATCTTCACTTTCACGTCTATGGAGGTGTGTTGATCTTTGTGATGGCCGGAGCAGCGTCCCTGCTTGGCACGGCAGAGAAAATCTCCTTCTCTATGTGAGTATCTTCCCTCGAATAGATGTAGACAAATATTAACTGAGCTCCTTTAAGACGTGTTAACTCTTTCACTGCCTGTTTTTGGGGGGCATTTTGAACCTAAAATAATAATAATAATAGCATACGTATAAAGCTCCTTTTCCAGCGGTTGCTAAGCGCTACAACAAAACAAATGAAAATGAGAACTGCCAATCCAGTGCCTGATACAATAGGTGCATTCCAGTAGACCCCTTTAGGTTCGAATAGCTTTGGCGTCATTCCAGGGGCTCACCCCGGTCAGCCCCCAGTGCCCTGCTTGTGGAATGGGTCACTTGGGGGCTGGCCCCAGGTGCATGACGTCACTACGAGAGGGTGATTGATCGTGCGATTAGCTCTTGTCAGGGGCTCTGCCGAAGGAGCATTGCGGGGGTCAGCACAGGGAAGCTAATCAAACGCACTCAATGTTTGGTGTATTTACTTCATTAAATCAGCACTCCTGGAAAAGTCTGTGTTGGTTTTTGAAAAATAATATCAGAGCTGCTACCGGAAAAAATTCCTAGTACATTTTTCTTTGTTTAACTACCAAAAAAAAACTAATTTCAATCTGAAGGCTCACTCAAAGCCTGAATACCAGAGCTCAGCACTGAGGCTTCGGACCTTCTTTTCACTTGAAACTGTGAAACTTTCAAACTCACTCGGCATTAAGCTTGGGCGATATCTATTTATTTTATTCACGATATATCGCGATATTCGATATAATCGCGATTAATTAAATTTGACATCATCAGTCTTCAAACTCCAAGTGAAAGTTGTAGAAGAGACAGTCATAGCATAAGAGAGGTGTTCTAATGACCTATTCTATTGGTTTTACTCCAAACCTATGGGGTGCAAGATGTCTCATCTAGCAAATACATCGCGATACTTAATCGATATCGCGATATATCGAGATGTATTGATATTTCGATTAAAACCAAATCCATCCGATATCGAAATCGTTTCCAAATTAATATCGCAATATTCGATAATATCGTGATATCGCCCAAGCTTACTCGGCATATTTAAGAACAGTTTCAGAACTCGTCTCTATAATGATCCTTCTTGTTAACTCTACTTTCTAATTATGTGGTGCTACTTTCATTGCTTGTTGGTTGTTTTCATACATCAGTACCATGAGCGCCGCTTGCGGCAGATACCTGCGCTTTAAAGTCACCTGGAAATAGATTTTTTTTTTCTTTCAAACATAAGAGTATATGCTTATGAACAATAAAACAATTTTGTTAGTAATTGTTTGTCACGATTTATATGTTTAAAAAATATGTTGTAAGTTGTTTGGGGGGCTGACTCCGCCTACCCCTTTTGTGACGTCAATCGAGGCAGACTTTGCTTGCAATGCATATAGTAAACACACATGCAAAGTACATGTACGTCCAAGTTGTGAGTTGGTACATTTCAAAAAGTGTTTTTCTGCATTCAGCAGCAATATACATGGTCGGCATTGCCGGAAAAAAAAAACAGGCAAAGTCTGCCTCGATTGACGTCACGAACATCGCCCTCTCGGGTCGGGGTCTACTCTTAAATTTGTAGATAACATAAGAACTGATTTTTTAAAACCTTAGTTAACTGTTTATTCACATTCCACTCATCAAAACACATATAATAGTGACAAAAGCTTTATTTTGAAAAATTACCACTTCCAGGTGACTTTAAAAGTTCACATTATAACTGTTATTATATTATAATACATTTTACTGTTTCATTTCATGCAGCCAAAAGTACAGCCAGTTACCACCAGTTGCCATCGTGGCAAACTTTTTTGGCGTATTCACCATCCTCTTCGTTGGCCTGGTGTGCTACGTTCTGTATAGCGACAAATTCAAGACTGCCCCCAACACGGACAGGGAGTATAGAGAGCAGATTAATGTGGAGCAGTAAGCGGGGTAAAGGGTACCAGACTTTCTTTGTGTGAAGTAAAAGTAATGTCTTACGCTTTGGGGATATTGAAAAAAAAAAAGTGACCTGTGTGCCGTTAAAGTCTTTATGATGACGAATACAACAATTTAAAACCCAAACATCAATTACCAAAAATCTTCGTTAGCTGACCAACGATTTGTTATAATTTTCATAGATGCCACGCATAATAAAAAAAAAATATCTATTAGATTTTATAACCCTATGAGGGATTTAGTGGAATATTATTTTTATATGCACACTATATAAACGATATACTTTAACGCACAAAAAACCCACATACCTGTACACGTTACACTTTATGTAATTGTAAAGATAGATGTGGAATGACAAGTATTTAGTGTTTGGCAATGTAACCATTTAGCTGCGATTCCCTCGCCCAGTGTCATTTAGACATTTGACCATTTAGGTTTGCAGTGGGGACCAACCACAAACACCATACAGGTGTTTTGGTTGGTAATCCTTTTACGTGTAAGCAAAATTGCCTAAATTTCCTCTAACATGCACACACACACACCTGGATTTTAGTAGAAATGATAATATTGTCACTTAATAAATGCATTGATGAGATCACTGCACATTTTTCAAATACATTTTAGTGCGAAATTCCAACATGGCGGTCATTATCAAAGATGGCGGTCATGTGCTAAGATGGCCACAATCTTCCACCAAAATCAAATTATCAAATTATGACATGATAAGAACTGGGATTCGGATGATTGCTGTTTTGAGCTGTGGTCAAAATATGAAGGTTGCAATGTATAAAGTAAAACAAATCTTTTTGAATGCTATTTGAGATTTCCTTACACTGTTAAGTATAGGAGTTAGCCTGTGTCACTTCACAAATGTATGCTTAACTGTGTCCAACTCCTTTATTTGTAACTAAATGGTTACATCAAAGGTCGGGGGTTGGAATACTTTTTGGTGTTCAATTTATTCTAAGAAATCACAGGTACTGTGAATAAGGCACCAATCTAGAGTGGGAAATGACAAATAGCACCACTTGAGGGCGCTATCCAAAGATTTATTTGAATAATTAACATAAGTTTATCTTTATATCATACAGTTTATATATATAATAATCCTAGGGTCGATTTCACAAAGAGGCAGAAGAGGTAGGACTAGTCCTAGGAGATACTGAAAACGTATGGCCAGTCTTAAGTTTGGATGAGTAATTCGTTTTAAGTTGAAATAAGACTAGTCTTAACTCTTTGTGAAATCACCCCTGATATACAATTTCTGCACTAACAATAATACAAGTGTTCTAAGTAGCAAATATAAACTTGTCAACTTCATGACATTTTCTCGAGTCTTTTAAAAGCAACTTCTATGGTTGTATTTCTTATGACATTTCTCATGTCATGTTTATGTGGGGTTGAGGTCAAATTTAGAAGCTAAAGATGCAAAATGGAAACATCACATCATGTACATGTACAAATGTGATTTGTGTTTTACCCTCAAAGGCAGTGGACACTTGGTAATTGTCAAAGACTAGCCTTCACAGTTGGTGTATCTCAACATATACATATAAATGACAAACATGTGAAAATTTGAGCTCAATCGGTCATCGAAATTGCGAGATAATAATGAAAGAAAAATAACCCTTGTCACACGAAGTTGTGTGCGTTTAGATGGTTGATTTCGAGACCTTAAGTTCTAAATCTGAGGTCTCGAATTACTTCTTTCTCAAAAACTATGGCACTTCAGAGGGAGTCGTTTCTCACAATGTTTTATACTATCAACCTCTCCCCATTACTCATTACCAAATGAGGTTTTACGCCATTAATTATTTTGAGTAATTACCAATAGTGTCCACTGCCTTTAAACACTGTTGTGTATTGAGCAATGCATACTCCGTACTTTCTGTAGTGCTCACTCATGATGTGAGATTCAAACCAACATTATTTGCATTGCTGTATGGGTAAAAAACAAAAAAATGTTTATCCAATCCGATGCAAAAACCTTCTCGTTTTTTTAATGTAAATTACAGGATCATCCTTCCTACTGCCGATCATCATCCACTGCCGTTCGATAAGTTGCATCATTCTGCAATATGTAATCACAGGGTTATTAAGCATTTTAATGTACATGTCGATACATGTACTTAAAGGCAGTGGACACTATTGGTAATTACTCAAAATAGTTATTAGCATAAAACCTTTCTTGGTAACAAGTAATGGGGAGCTGCTGATAGTATAAAACATTGTGAGAAACGGCTCCGTCTGAAGTAATGTAGTTTTCGAGAAAGAAGTAACTTTCTACGAATTTGATTTCGAGACCTCAGATTTAGAATTTGAGGTCTCGAAATCAAGCATCTGAAAGCACACAACTTCGTCTGACAAGGGTGTTTTTTTCTTTCATTATTATCTCGCAACTTCGATGACCGATTGAGCTCAAATTTTCACAGGTTTGTTATTTTATGCATATGTTGAGATACACCAACTGTGAAGACTGGTGTTTGACAATTACTAATAGTGTCCAGTGTCTTTAATAGTATCCCGTGTACACCGGCATTGTTAAGTACACAGTACACAGACTTTATGTGTATAGTTGTGCCACCATACCCAACCAGTGCATTTGAATATTAGCTTCTACAAGAATGTATCAATGCTCTTTACAATATAGTGCCCTGGGTCGATTTGCCATGGAAGTCAGGAGGCATCAAACCCTTCTTATCTTTTGTGGAAGCGTTCCCAGGACCCATCTAAGTTAGGACAAGTAACTTGTCCTGAGTTACTCATCCTAAAATAACTGGAGATAAAATAAATCAAATCAATCGACTTCCATACAAACACAATATACAAATGCAAACAAAAGGATTTTACAAGACTGAGATAAGACGAGTCCTAACTCTTCAATAGGCCATGACCCCTTGCACGCGTATCACACGCAACGACCAATGCCACGCTCACCATGTTGGTGGGCAGTTAGGTTTACATGTATTAACGCCGCATCGCCTAAAATGCTCACTTTACTGCATAACGCGCAGCATAGAGTTATATATAAAAACGCACAGTGAAATTGCCCACCAGTATGGCGCATCCAAGATTTTTCTGCTGATTACGTCAAGTGAAATGGGTCAATTGTCATTTTTAACTCCCTGGGGAGTATATACCCTATTAGTCGATTTCACAAAACTTACGCCGTGACACAAGTTACGCAGTAATTTCGGTAAATCGCTGCAGGCATGCCGTCGCGCACCAGGGGCTTTTTTAAACACAATGTCAACATCAACAATGTGTATTTATACCCCTGGGTGAAGGGAAGCATTTATGGTGAAGTGTTGATTCATGTTGAAATGTTTCGATTCGTTCATACCCAAAATCCCGTTCACTTTTGTTTGTTCACTTGGAAATGCTGTGGATAGTAAGAAGGTTAAAGATTACAAGAAATAATTAAACAAAACATTACAAATTTGCAGCTGTTAATTTAAATTTTTAGTTTTAATTATTTCATCTTTTAGCTCGTAGATTACAGATTGACTTTAACACAACAGACTCCACAGTCACGCACAATACAATTTCAATAGAGTTATACATGTTGTAAAGTTTAATTAAATACTCTTTTTATTTTCAACATCTGTTGCTATGTTTAGTAAGATATGAAGTTCTGCATGGTGCAGCAAACTTAGTAGTCGGACGAATTAAGTCTGTTTTGGAAACACGATATAAGTTGTCAATAATCGCTGTAGTGATATCACAATTAGCAATCAAGATTATCGGGCCAAGGTCCAGATTTCACAAAGAGCTTGTGTTAATCTTAATCCCCAAGCAAAGTGTGATGTCACATACATATATATCACCATGGTGATATACTGACAACTCATCTAAGGATGAATCTTGGAACTTGAAAACTCAATTTAACAAAAGACCAATCTTTTGTGAAAGTGAGTTTTCAGGTTCTTCTCAAAAACAAACTGCTCTTCCCAAAAGAGATTTAATTCAAGTATAATCTACTCAGTTCCTGTTGCTGTTTCGCTTTGTTTAATTGTAAGGGAATGTACAATATGTACCATGAGAGCTGGTCAAAATGCTGAATCCAGTTCTTATGGCCCATCTTGAGTTTGCTACTCAAACTATGGATTGGCCCAATCTATGTGCAGTACTTTGTCCCAACTGTAGTTATTAAAGCAGTTGTAAAATAGAGAGACAAATACTACGTTGTACAAATAAAGAAAAAAAGGTCTTGAACCTTTTTCATACACCTTTATAGTGTTAAATCACAATGACTTACAATAACATATACACATTTATTACCAGCAAGGGCCCCGACTGTTTTTTTTTGCCCTTCCAGTCTCAATTTGGCTACACTGGTTTCAAGTTAGAGACAAACAAAATGGCTGCTGCTCTATACAGTCTGTATTTGTGAGAGTCACATACAACCATACATGTAAGATGAACATTTACTCTTTCACGATTTGTGACCCTTTCAAAACTGTTGCTTGTGCTTATAGGCTCTGTCAGTTATGTTTTTAATAGTAGTGGCTTCTCATTAAGCGCTCATATCTTTCACTCAGTGATGCTCAAGGCACTTCATTATTCAGTATTTTCCTGCAAGGTTTTGTGGAGCTTCGTTCATATATGAAGTATGAGACCAATCCTTAGCGTAGTACCATGTAATGGTTTACTGGGTGCTGTGATGCAATATGCAGCCAACCAAACGAAGAACACTTGGTGGGGGGCACCCTTCTCTTTTCGACAAGTGCTCTGGGTTCCTTTACGTGTATTATTACACAACACGGGACCAATGGCTTATACGTCCCATCCGAAGGATACAGCAATAGTGTCTTGCTTAATAAAGAGACACAAGCGTCACGACCAGGACGCTGAACACAAACACCAGACTCTGCTGAACAGAAACACCAGAGCTTGAGTCGGATGCTCTTATCCGCTCGGCCATTATATGCAATAAAACATTTCCAGTCCAAATGGGGCTGCCGGCAGACAGAGCCAAAGGTGGAGCCCAAGCAGTGGTTTAAAATAACAGGCCAGGGTAATGAAACATTAATTAGTTGATATTATATTTCCTTAGCAGCCTTTCAATATTAAGAATAAGAGATTGTAGCACCATAATTTGTTTTTCAGGATGGTGGGTCATGAATATACCATTTGCAAGTTATATTTAAATTTTGTCTGGTACAATGACATGCTTGATCACAAGTTTCACTTACAGCAGCTGTCTTTATAGCCGGAGGAATTTAAATTTTAATGGTAAATTTTGACTGAGCAAGTCATCGAACAAGACTTTATTAAAATCTAACTCAGCAAAAGGCTTATTGACAAAACGGCTTGGATATATCGTTACTCCCTGCAACTAACATCGCTAAAGATTGTTTTTTATATAATACATGTACATACACAGTTGAACATTGACTTCATGTTAAGACATTTCGTAAGGCTTTGTGGCTCCTTGGCTCCAACTGTTAAATATCAACCTTAGTAAACAAAAAGTTAATAGATATTTGTTACTATTATCATAGAGAAAGGTCCTTACTCTATTCTATTATTAATTTAATATTGAGTTAAGCAGTAATTATTACCTGCTAAATCATGAAATACTCTTAACGTAAGCTTTGGATTACATGCTTGTGTTAGCGCTGATTATTTGCTTACTGTAAGCAGAGCAATAAAATTGGGCCTTTATTTTTCTTGTTTTTTAACGTCTCAGCTGTGCCATTGAAAATGGAAAACTTGGACAAAGAATTGCTGTGCCTGCCCATGTCTTTATTTGTTTGTTTCAGAAAACTGAAGGTGAATGCCTTGGAAAGACTTGGAGTCTTTAAATACTGTAAAATGCAAAAAAGGTGATCAAGAGAATTCACATCTCAGATCAGAGGAAGACCAAAATCCACTTAAAATGAAACATGGGCTTAATAGATGTTAGTTTTGCATGAGAGATAAAGAATATAATTGGTTTTTACTCTTACACTGGAGAGATTTGCCTGTGGTGGTTTTTTGGTACAGAGAATGCGGGAAAGTACTGAGTTTACAGTGCTTAAAGACAGTGGACACTATTGGTAATTGTCAAAGACTAGCCTTCACAGTTGGTGTATCTCACCATATGCATAAAAAACAAACGTGTGAAAATTTGAGCTCAATCGGTCGTCGAAGTTGTGAGATAATAATGAAAGAAAAAAACACGCGTCACACAAAGTTGTGTGCTTTCTGATGCTTGATTTCGAGACCTACAATTCTAAACTTGAGGTCTCGAAATCAAATTCGTGGAAACCTACTTCTTTCTCAAAAACTACGTCACTTCAGAGGGAGCTGCTTCTCACAATGTTTTATACTATCAACCTCTCGTAATCAAGAAAGGTTTTATGATGATAATTATTTTGAGTAAATACCAATAGTGTCCACTGTCTTTAACACACATCAGTGTAAGGGTTTAAACAAATTATAATTCATGACTCCTTCCTCATCCAGAAATCCGTCTTCAAATTTTACAGGAGACATGTAATTACACCAGTGTATGATCGATTTTTGTAAGAACATAATATACAGAGAGAATTGAAAGTAAAATTCGTTGATTAAGAATTTATGCTCCCTGTGTTTTGTATAAAAATATATTTTAATACCCCAATAAGCTAAGAGAACAATCAATAACATAAATGATCTGTGTACTTTAAAGAAATGTATGCAATAAAGGAAAGTTGTAGTTTTCTTTTTGCAGGATTACCTAAAGTGTTTACTTATTGGTAACTTAAACAAACCCAATAGTTGCTAACCTTCAACGGGCATTTTTGTTTTCTTCAAATCCCTTATAAATAATTTCATTAAAATAAATTAATATTTGTTTTATTATAAGGCCTTAGGCCCTAAATACCATATTTTGAATAACTTTCTGTTTAAGGATTAAATTAATACATTAACACTTTCCCTTAAATAAAAAACCAAGTACTGGGTCAATTTTCACTAAAACTACATAATTATTTTGTAACATTAGAATGCAGACTTACATTTTAACATCAAAATAGAATACATTATGTTCCACAGACAATTCGTATTATTAATATTCTGTTGTCTTTACACACTGTTTATATACATATAGAAATATTTATTTGCTATTAATTCTAGTACATACATACGTCCACATGTTTAGCAAGGCATTTGTGAAACGAGGAACTTCTAAATCCAGACAGGAATGACAATGTTCAGATCTGTCAACACTTAAAGGGAAGGTACACGTTTGGTAATTACTCAAAACAAATATTAACTTAAAAACTGACTTGGTAACAAGCATTGGAGAGCTGTTGATAGTATAAAATATTGTGAGAAACGGCTCCCTCTGAAGTAGCATAGATTTTGATAAAAGAGGTATTTTCTCACTAAAATAATAAAAGACTTCTAGCTAGAAATCTTTTATTCCTATCTGAAAGCACACAAATGCGTCCAATAAGGGTGTTTCTCTCTCATCATTTTCTCGCAATTTCGATGACCAATTTAGCTCAAATTTTCACAGGCTTGTTATTTTATGCTTATGTTGTGATACACCAAGTGAGAAGACTGGTCTTTGACAATTACCAAACGTGTACCTTCCCTTTATTAACCCAGTGACAACTTCATACAACTACTAAGCAGATGTTTTCTGCTTGCAACGCTGCTCTTGTTACGCCATTAGCAAGTTAGGTTTGAATAATATCTGGTACAATGACTGCTTATAATCACAACTTGCTGCTGCAATCTTAATTTCTCAGATAATAGAACCAGTTTCTATTTCTCATGGTTTGGGGCATGCTTTTGTATAGTTACATGTACACAAAGAGATGTGCATGAAGAGATGTACATATATATGGCAAAATGGTACCAACCGGCGATTTCACAAGACTCTTCCTAGCTTAAGACTAATCTTAGGACTTGGGACGAGTCCTAACCCTGCACTTAGCATGCAGACATTAAGATCAATCCTAAGTTAGGACGGGTTACTCGTCCTAACTCGAGATAAGACGAGTCCTAACTCTTTGTAAAATCCACCCCAGGGTTTGCTCATCTGGAGGTTGCTATGCTTGCCTTTAACCATTTGACATAGCAACTGTCTCTATTGTCTGAAGAATTCAAATTTAAGCGGTAACTTGTGACTAAAGAAGTCAACTGTACTGAACAATATTCAAATCTAACTCTCAAGCGGCTTGTTTCGTAGAGCTGCTTAAGCAGAAAGTAGCTAAACACAACAACATTGTGCCACTTGCCAGAATAAGGTTACTGGCCAAAATGCACAATGTGCAATGTCACAATCTGTAACTGGTGGCCTGTGTTTTTTTTGCTCAGCAGACAAATTCAAGCAATATTCTATGCTTATATTATTTAAGCAGCTCTGTGAAATTGGGTCCACATATTAAGCGATGTTTTGGTTCTAATCTAATTTTGTTTAAGCATAGTAATTAAGCAGAACTTCCGCTAAGCAAGTCTGACAAATTTGTGTTTCAAACTTCAGTATGTTCACAATCTTAGAGTAGAAATAGTGGCAAGTGTAACATTTCGTGGTTTGGTTATATTAACTACCAATTCTAATAATCACAATACCTATTCAACTCCCTTGTGGCTAAAGAAAACTGGATCACACCATGCAATAAATATTTAAAAAAGGACTGTTTTAAAAGTCATACTGCTTCCATGCAAGAAACATAATGACATTTCTTTCGTAGTCCAAAGAAATATAATAGCACATTGTTGGAAAGACTATTTACTTAACATATAACAGGACGTTTTACTCATGACCTATAGACCCTACCTCATACATACCCACCTTGAAGAGTAATACTTTAGTGAAAGTGTTTCCTCCTAGTTCAACTTTCCTAGGTTTGCTGGTACTTCCTTTCAAAACAAACCCTAAAATAATGTTTAACTACAAACTTTCTGGAACCTTGCTCCTAAGATTTAGCAGTTATTACTCAACTTTAGTGAACTGTAATACAATTTATTGGGACGTTTTACTCATGACCTATAGACCCTACCTCATACATACCCACCTTGAAGAGTAATACTTTAGTGAAAGTGTTTCCTCCTAGTTCAACTTTCCTAGGTTTGCTGGTACTTCCTTTCAAAACAAACCCTAAAATAATGTTTAACTACAAACTTTCTGGAACCTTGCTCCTAAGATTTAGCAGTTATTACTCAACTTTAGTGAACTGTAATACAATTTATTGGGACGTTTTACTCATGACCTATAGACCCTACCTCATACATACCCACCTTGAAGAGTAATACTTTAGTGAAAGTGTTTCCTCCTAGTTCAACTTTCCTAGGTTTGCTGGTACTTCCTTTCAAAACAAACCCTAAAATAATGTTTAACTACAAACTTTCTGGAACCTTGCTCCTAAGATTTAGCAGTTATTACTCAACTTTAGTGAACTGTAATACAATTTATTGGGACTAAACTAGATAGTGATTTGAACTACACTACAAACTAGTCACAAGTACACTTCCTAGATTATTCACAGCCATATTCTGGAAATAAGTGTACATGGCAGACAATCGGAAACAGGACAATTGAGAAACCCATAACACTGCTGGAAATTCCTCACCAAGTACATGCATGTCACTTGAGGTACTTTATTTGGTTGAAGCTACCTTAAATCCCACTTCTGCCACCAGTAATCCCACCTCTGCCACCATAAATCCTAATTCTGCCTTATAGTGAAGATAAGCCCAACCGTCTATTTGACCTCCTCTTGATCACCTGTTGTGTCTGTAGGATCCATTGTCTTGAACTGTTTCATCTCTGCTTGGGCTAGGGGTAGCTTTTCTGGGTTAATGACCTCCTCTCTCTTGAACTCATCAAAGGTGACCAGGAAGCCAACAATGAGGCAGTATACTATGATGGCAATGCCAAGGAAGTTACCAACATGGGCTTGTGCAGGGAGGCTGTTGTATGGAGTATCACTTGTATTCCTATATACATTTTAGAGAAAAGTTATTGTTGTTATGTCAATCACATACCACCATCAAAGGGTTACATGCTTTGGCTTATCAATGTAAAGGTAATCGATTAACGTTTTTTTTGCAAGACTTTGTTTTCATGTAGACATGGAAATTATTATTCTATTGTACTCATCTGTTATTGAAAGTGCTATTACTCATGACTGTGGTTTGAAATGAAAAGGTAACATCGACCATCCATTAAACAAATTTTTCATCAGACTAAGGAGTGGTAGGAGATGGCTTCGATGCAAAACAAACAGATACCTCAACTCCTTCATACCCTACACTGTTCATCTCCTCAATGATCAGTCTAAGCATTAATTACTTTCTGCTAAGATGTTCTTAAATTGTTTGTGTTTAATTAGTTTGTGCATGGCATGTTTACAAGGAAATTTTCCTCCATGGTAGCACCGAGAAAATGAATTTAATTGAAACGAAATATTCCTTGTTTTATCAAGAGTCAGTTCAACATCCACATAATCTATTAAAATACCAATGTTGTTTGACTATGAGTAAAAGCACTGGATACTATTTGTAATTATTCAAAATAGTTGTCAGCATAAAAACTTTAACGAGTATTATGGAGAGCTGTTGACAGCTCCCTCAGAAGAAACATAGTTTTTGAGAAAGATGTAATTTCTCACTCAAATATTTAAATACTTCAGGCCTCATTAGACCTTTTTTAGACATAAAGCACAAAGTAATACAACAAGAGTGTTTTGCTCTTAAATTATTATATTGCATTTTCGATGACCTATTGAGTAAAAGTTTTCACAGATTTGTTGTTTCAGTGCATTTTTTTTTTGTACGCAGAGTGAGGATATCCTGGTCTTTGACAATTACCAAAGGTGTCCAGTGCCTTTAAACTGCCATCCCAGAATCTGACAAAGACTTACGGTAAAGCAAAGAAGAGCTTGTTGTTGATTCCACTTATTGCTGTGGCACAAACCATCCCTAGGAGGGCGACTCCAAAATACTTGTGGAAGGGCAACATGGTGGCTCTTCCTCTCTCACTCAGCTTGGGGAATAGAAATGAGACAAATCCACCTATATACTGGAAACAGAAAACCACAAGAAATACCATTGGTTAAAGTCTGGTTAAGTTTAAGGGCCTTGTCATACGAGACAACTTGTTTGCCAACTTGGAGGCAACCAGCTGCAGCTTGCATTCAAAAGGAACACTTTGGTACCACATGAGTAATTTTTCAAACAATGTCTTGATATCCAATAAATTATGAGAACATGCAAATGTGAACGGGTCCAGATTGCCTGGAACTGGTTGCCTGTAAATTGCCTTGTATGACATGATCGTTAAGGGATTGACTGTACAATTAGCCCAGCACACGGTCCCCGTCAAAACAGATTTTTATCCATCACATTCCATTTTTTCCCTTTCTAATTAGAGTATCAATTACTCAAGTCAAGAAACAATCTGACTTGACAAGGAACATTTCAGTACAACATACACTATTTTAGCTGCAACTTACTATCCCCAAGGAAGTAAAGAGAAAATTGAAATGAGAATGTTGTCTTCTCTTAAAGTTTCCATGGGAACGATTTCACAAACAGTTAGGTCTCGTCTTATTAACTCGCCCTAACTAGGATTAATCTTAAGTTTTACATGCTACAGTGCAAGGCTGGGACTCGTCCTAAGTCCTAAGATTAATCCTAAGTTAGGAAGAGTTTGGTGAAATCTACGGCTGGAACTGATTGCATGTGAATTGCCTCGTGTGTCACGGCCTTCTCAACAGGATTGAACCATGAATTAGGCTCTTTGAAATAAACAAATATGGTTTTCCGGGCAAACAATTTTTCGAGTGATACAATACTCGTGTGTGTCTAATTGCATCAGGACGGTGTTCACATGCACAGTACTCAAGCAAAAGTACCTTCCTGAATGTATTTGGGTAAATTAAATATACAATCATTGACTTCCTATACAAGGAGTCCTTGGGTGATCAGATCATGTGCCCAATGGGTTATCATGGTTAATGACACATAATGTATCCCAGTTTGGGTACAAGAGAAAATTACTGGAATTAGGGAATGGCACATTGTCACCAACGATGTCCCAGTTACATCCCAGTTTATCCCGGATAAAGAGAAACAAACTCGTTTTCCAATGGGTGACCATGCACCTCCTCTATGGCCAGTATAGGGCTCCCAGGGTTGCCACCCAATTTAGCCCATTAAGGGTAACCCTTATTCTCCCATGGTCTCCAATCTACTTAATTTTTGCTCACTGTGCTGTTGTCCTTTGGTGATGCCATGCACCTCCTGCATGATACATGGCTCCCAGGGTTGTTGTCACCAAATTTAACCTATTAAGGGTAACACTTCTTCTCCCAGAGAGGATTTTATACCAATGGTCTCCAATCTACTTAAATTTGAGCTCATCAGGCTGTTAAGAGAATATTGTATCCGATGTTAGTAGTAAATTCTTGGGCTCCTTAAACTTACCTGTAAGCCGAACATGATGTAAGTTGGTAGACCAATCCAACTGTGAAGCGTGTACATGTTAGGGATGCCTGCATTGTTGTGGAAGCGGAACACTGCCTTTAGGGCGATGCCTCCACAGATGAGTGCAAAGGACTGCATCAACACATGGATTATTTTCACCACTGTCTTGTTCTCCTTGCGGAAGATTCGGTACATCAAGATGGCTGGAGATTGAGACAAAAATGCATTTAGATTCTTGGAGTGACTGGACAGCTTCTGCAAATTCTCAACCAATATGGGAAAGCTCCATATAAAGAGAGGCTGGAATAAAACATCCTTTTTTGTCTGGCAAATCACACCTGTTATCTCCATGTTCTATTTTCCAAAACAGTGCACAAGAATAGGCCTGCTGACTCCCCCAGGCAGAATAATTGCTCATCCAACAGTTTTTATAAAACTCAGAAATCATTTAAAGGCAGTGGACATTATTGGTAATTACTCACAATAATTATTAGCACAAAACCTTGCTTGGTAACGAGTAATTGGGAGAGGTTGATAGTATAAAACATTGTGAGAAAGAAGTAATTTGATTTCGAAACCTCAGATTTAGAATTTGAGATCTCGAAATCAAGCATCTGAAAGCGCAAACTCCGTGTGACAAGGGTGTTTTTTCTTTCATTATTATCTCCCAACTTTGATGACCAACTAAGCCCAAATGTTCACAGGTTTGTTTATTTTATGCATATCTTGAGATACAACAACTGAGAAAACTGGTCTTTGACAATTACAAATAGTGTCCAGTGTATTTAATGGAGCTTTCCCGTATCTCCTAGTTCCAAGTTATAAAATGAAAACTTATGGTGCTACTGAAAAACTACCTGAACAAAATGTTGGGTACCATGGTGATATATCAAACTCTGGTATAGCTTTCTGGTAGATCAATCCAAGTTAATGAATTTTGTATTTCTTTCTCTTACCATCTCCGTAGAAGAAGACAAGCCCAAGAATCATCAGCAGTGGGTGGAGATTAAACTCCTGCGCTGATCCATCCCAGGCAAAGCCTCCAAGGAAATGACCTGTCCAGTAGCCGGCCAGAATCAGGACGGTGACTACGGCGACCTGAGAGGCCAGGACCAGGGGGTAGAAAGCTCCTGACATGACAGCTGTGGGCTGACCAGATATCTTGGATATAGAATCCGTGTATTCTGTATAAAAAAAAGTAAGAAAACCAACTAGAACGAGGTTTCTACAATTTAAAACAAGTTTTGTTTGCAGTTTGACACAATTAAGTTCTGTTAAAGGAGTAATATTTTGAGGGTGTACCATCCTATACAATAAAATAACCAAATTAATAAACTGACAAAGTATTATTTGGGGATTGTACAATGAAATATTCACTAAAAAAGTGGGACTTGAATCTGAGCCTGTATTTAACCAACTAAGCTATTTAATGTTTGTTAAATGATCTGCGAGCAAAAGTTATTCCTGATTTTGCAGGCAAAGCGAGAAAAAAAACACTTAAACGCTAAACCACATAGACCACCTCACATCTTGAACTCATCTTAAAACACAAATATCCTGTCCGTGAAACCGTGGAGAAAATAAACCTCAAAACAAATTAAGAAATGGTAAAGTTAAAAAAAAAAAAAACTAACAAAAGATACAAGGATTACTTCATTTTAAACAATTTGAGCTCATCCCTGTAGTCAAACCCCTGACCAAAATGTTCCTCAACACAAACAAAGGCGAGGCTGTGTTGAGAAGGACTTCAAATGCTCCCCATAACCACGAACTACAGAAATCATTCCTCCTTAACCTTTGAGTGAGTAAAACCCCAGAGAAAATATTCCTCAACACAAACAAAGACGAGGCAGCAATGTGGATAAAATCTTGAAATACTCCCAACGTAGACCACAAAAAAATCACTCCTCTCCAGCCGTTAAAAGTGAGCTCATCTTTAGAGACACTGGACACTATTGTTAATTGTCAAAGACCAGTCTTCTCACTTGGTGTATCTCAACATATGTATAAAATAATAAACCTGTGAAAATTTGAGCCCGATTGGTCATCGGAGTTGCGAGATAACTATGTTGCTTGATTTAAAGACCTCAAATTCTAAATCTGAGGTCTCGAAATCAAATTCATGTAAAATTACTTCTTTCTCGAAAACTGCTTCACTTCAGAGGGAGCCGTTTCTCACAATGTTTTATACTATCAACCTCTCCCCATTACTCGTTTTCAAGTAAGGTTTTATGCTATTAATTATTTTGAGTAACTATCAATAGTGTCCACTGCCTTTAAACATGATCCATCATTCTGTATGGAAAGAACACAAATCAAGCAGCAGAAAGTGGTCAAATTGATGACGTGGATGATCTGATGAAAACCGAGGAATAGGATTTGTTTCCTATCTCAACTCCTGCAATTGACAAATCTAATTATGCCAATTGGAAGTAAACAAGATTTGTTGAAGGCTCAGTGCAGACAAGAACCAAGTAACTGAGAAGGCATGATAGTTGGCCTTAGGAAAACAGTATAGGGACATATTTCATCATGATAGGCAACCGCAAGGGCTACCTACAGTGACTGCTCTATCTGACACCCTTAAAGGAACTGGACACCTCTGGTAAATTGTGAAATGTAGTCTCACTTGGTGTATCAATGCATAAAATAACAAGCCTGTGAAAATGTGGACTCACTTGGTCATCGAAGTTGCAAGAAAATAAGGAAAGAAAAAATACCCTTGTTGCACAAAATGTGCACTTTCAAATGCCTCAAAAAGCCTTGGCCTGAATTATTTGATCGAGATAATAACTCTTTCTCAACAACTACGTTACTTCAGAGGGAGCCGTTTCTCACAATGTTTTATACTTTATATCAACAGGTAGAAATGAGCCCTCTAGATAGTACTAATCTTGAAGGCAGTGGACACTATTGGTAATTACTCAAAATAATAATCATCACAAAACCTTTCTTTATTACCAGTAATGGGGAGAGGTTGATAGTGTAAAACATTGTGAGAAACAGCTCCCTCTGAAGTGCAGTAGTTTTCGAGAAAGAAGTAATTTTCCACGAATTTGATTTCGAGACCTCAAGTTTAGAACTTGAGGTCTCGAAATCAAGCATCAGAAAGCACACAACTTCGTGTGACAATGGTGTTTTTTTTCTTTCATTATTATCTCCCAACTTCTACAACCGATTGAGCTCAAATTTTCACAGGTTTGTTATTTTATGCATATGTTGAGATACACCAAGCGAGAAGACTGGTCTTTGACAATTACCAATAGTGTCCACTGTCTTTAAATCTGTGATCTCAGGCATAGGTCAATAAACCAGCAAAATATCAAATAGGCCATTTGATGACGAAAACACCATCATAACATTTCTCAAGTTTCACTTTGTATTGTCAAACAAATAGCGAAATTGACTTATGTTTACTATTACTTAATACAGACTCTCAAAATTCAAAAAGGTCTATGTTGTCCATACATAATAAGCATAACATAGGCCTAGGCCAGTTTTTACCCATTTATGTTGAATATTAGACTACAGTTACAGGATGCGCTGGAACGGCTGAAGAAGATTGGTGCTAGCACGTGTAATATTTTTTCCCGTAAAATGAAACCGACAAAAGTAATTACCTCGTCCGTGATCGCAACACCGCACCATTTTTCTGTAGTTTTTGTTTTTGTGTGTGTTTTTATTTGAAATCAAGTCGACACGGTCTAAAATTCCCGCGGGCTATACATACATTACTCCAACCCAAAACGGATACAAACATAGTTTAGCAGTGATATAGAGTATTCCCACTTTAATCAGCGATGAAGATTCGCAAATTCATTTAGGGAAGCTTTTTGCCCGAGGCTGTTCAAAAATATAAATCTCGGATTTTTTTGTTGAAAAAGGCTTTTCATGCACTGGTAAAACGGGCGGCATTTGAAAAAGCACGTACTGGTATATTTTGTTTCACGATTAAAATGACGCGGATACTAATACTAATAAAATGGCGTTTGAGACATGTTTTTGCCGAGTTAGTGTGTAGTGGAAAATGTTACGTCGAACCTCGAAAACCTAGTGCACTTTTCTTATGGCTTGGGTTATTTCTAGTACTTGCATCGGGGGATTTACAGCAGAGTTGGGGGCGAGGGCGTTTCCCCCTACATTGAAGTATTAGCGTGCATTAATCAGAAATATCCGACACAGAAATTTTCGTCTGATAGCGCCCTCTCTCGAATCAATGCCCTTTAACCCAACGAATCCGAAAGGGGACAACATCCCCCTATAGGACACGGCCATTGCTGACATTTTGTTGTTACAAAATCATTAGGTTGTGGGTGGGCTTGTGAGGCATGCTTTTGTTTGTTATGGACGGGTTGGGGTGGGTGGGGCAAGGGCATTGACTTTTTACATTGTCAAAGACGTTTTTTGTAAACGTGTGTTTAAATAATTATGTCATAAAAGTAAAACATAATTGCTTCTCTCCGTCTAGTTTTATTGGTGATTTTTATGATGTAAAGAGTAAGCCTATAACTGACTAATATAAAGGTGTTTAGCCAATGGTGGAAAGAATTCCACATTTCATTAATAACACGATGAACAGTTTCACCATTTTGCAATTAAAAGCAAAAATACACCTCAAAGGAAATAATTTGCTCAAAAAGCAAAGTGAAAGAAGTTCTGCCAATAGCAGGTCTCTGCTTCAATCGATTCAGACTTAGTGCCTATTCATTTCCCTGGGAGCCATTTATTGAATGTGTTTCCATTTTTGTAACATAAAACTATTTTTAAACCCGTGACAGGTGTTTGTAAATCTCGGTGCTTTGAGCAGGCAAAAGCTTCACATCCTCCGTGTTTTGGGTGGGCAAACAATAAGAGCCGTTTCAGACAAAGCGATGCATGGCGTCCCGTTACAATTTCGAAGCAACCCATGTTGGCATGTTGGGTAAGAAATTGCAGCAGATCAACGTTTTATGCCTAATGTTTTTGATGGTTAATTTGTGTTGTGAACGCTTTGGTTGCTAAGGCGTTTGCCTCATTATACAGAATAGTTTCAGTTTTTATTTGGTCATACTGCAGCCATCTTAGAGGTATAGCATGGCTCACCGGATGGACCAATGAGCAACCAGTGAGCACCAGTGACGTCAGGTGCAAAGCCTTCAATCCTCCAATAACGGCCACAGTCTCAATCCCACCTCTTACAATCTAAGGCAAATTAATTTGTATCATTTTTGAAGGCCTGCCTTAAGACGATTTTTCCCCCAGTTTTCTTCTTCTTATTTTATTAAAATTTTATTCTGGTTATGAAGCCAATAACTCTCAGAAAAGCGAACTTAATCGCTGTACTAGCCAAGAACCCAATAGAGAAGACAATGAATTAAATTTCGATGTGGAAGAAAAAACGCAACACTTATTCCAGGGAATGTCGACGCTGTCAGATAACTAAAAACACAATCCGCATAGTGCCCCAGGCCGCATTCGAACCGGGTTCCTCGAGGTGGAAGGCGAGGAAACAGTTATAGACCCTTTTTGAAATGACGGCTTCTGCTTTGGATTCGGCTCAGGCTAGCTTGGCCCCGCAGGTTGGTTTGACAAATTGTGCGTGCTTTGCGTATACGCACTCAAGGCTTCAGACGAGAGATCGGAGCCTCAAGCCGAATCCAAAACCGAAGCCGTGGTTTGGAAAAGGGCCATACGCCAACCCGACAACCCAAGCATCGAAAACAAAAGATCAGACATATTGATCGCTGTAGTGTTGCACCAACGTTTCTATCGAAGTGTATGCCTATCTCTTGTCTCCTATGTATCGTTTGTGCGGAAGGCCGGGCCCAGACAACATTATTTCCGTTTCTTGTGGCCTTTTAGTACTTGAAGTGTGGTTCAAGAAGAGGCAAAAACTGGATACATTACCAATAAGAGTTTTCCATTTCGCAATCGTACGCCTTCATGAATGCTTTTAGTTTCCAAACCCTGGCTCTATAGTTGCCCTTATTAGGTTGGTTGAAAAGCAAAAACTATCAATATCACATTTCAGAAGCGACTGTGTTTTGTACATCCAGGTTGGCACTTGCCTTGGGTGAAAATCTATCGGAGAAAAATGCAATAAGAGTTTAAAGTGAGATAGAAGAGATCTGAAGTTTCCGTTGGGAAAACAGAACCATTTGGGTGACAATGGTATCTTCAAAAACACGTTCGTTGAACACCGACACCTTTGTTTCGAGATGTACGGGAAAGTCATTCAAACTTGCTGTGTATTTTTGTGTTCACGATCAATAATGGGAAAACAAATTGGACGGTTCGCATGTTGGCAATAATTTACATGCGTTGTAATAAAACAGATGGATTAGAAGCCCACAAAAAACAATTAATATTTCAACCTATACCGTATTATCAACCCACCAACCAATTTCTCACCTAATTACTACAATCTAAAGGACTAAGTCTCTTGTCATAAAATAATGATTGATTTGTCTGAACTTAAGTTATAGTCTAATCCCAAAAACTACTCAAGCTTTACCCAGACGTTTTTCCTTTGTCCTAATTTGAATTTAAGTAGGCCTAGACATAACATCCTGTACAGCGAAATTAACATTACATTTAAATGCAATCTTGACATTTCCCCCAAATTGCAAGATTTGTCTACTTCTTCAGAAGAGTGAATTTAACGACTGGAGGACACTTAAAGACACAGGACATGTCACTATTGGTAACTGTCAAAGACTAGCCTTCACAGTTAATGTATCTCAACATATGCATACAATAACAAATCTGTGAAAATTTCAGCTCAATTGGTCCTCAAAGTTGCGAGATAGTAAAGAAAGAAAAAAACACCCTTCTCAAACGAAGTTGTGTGCTTTCAGATGCTTGATTTTGAGACCTCAAAATCTAAATCTGAGGTCACGAAATAAAATTCGTGGAAAACTACCTCTTTCTCGAAAACTACGTCACTTCAGCGGGAGCAGTTTCTCATAATGTTTTATACTATCAACCTCTCCACATTACTTGTTACCAAGTAAGGTTTTGTGCTAATAATTCTTTTAAGAAGTGTCCACTGCCTCCACGTTAAAGCCATTATACACTTTCGATAAACAGTATTGTCCAAGTCCCACACTTCGTGTATCAAAAACTTCTATATAAAATAACAAACCTTTGAAAATTTAGGCTCAATCGGTCATCGGAGTCGGGAGAAAATAACGGGGAAACCCACTCTTGTTTCCGCACGTTTCGCCGTGTCATGACATGTGTTTAGAATAAATCCGTAATTATCGCTATCGAGAATTGATATTGTTTTAATGTTTTCTCAAAAAGTAAAGCATTTCATGGAATAATATTTCAAGAGAAGTCTTTCACCATTACCTTCTGTAAACCCTGTAAATTATTTGTAAATCTGTGATTTTTTTGTCTTGTTTTCTGTACCGAAAGTGTATAGTGGCTTTAATATATGTTTCTGGTAATGAAACCAAGGATGCCTCAAAAGTGAACTTGCTCACTGCATGGAGTTCTACCTCCATGATCACTGTAGCTGCAAGCCGGAGGAAACCTCTTATTCAGCAAGGGTGCTTGCTGTGAACCAGACACACTGGCGTTAACCCCTACTCTTCCACGATAAGTTATTTTGAAAACGAGCTCTTTTAGTATACAGGGCTTCAAACTCAAAGGCATTGGGGATGAAGGTGCCCTCGTAGAATAAAAATGCTAATATTAAAAAAAAACATGTCCAAAATGCTAAATATTTAAAAAATACACACAACATACATAGAAGTCTCAACAGTAGTGGTCTAAAGGGGAAATTATTAATTGACTCTTGAACTGTTATCCTCTGCTCAATTTAATATGGGCAGTCCCAGGGCCCGTCGAGTTAGTCTCACTCCAAATAAAAACACCCACAGGTGTAATTTTCCAAAAGTCCGAGCGTTGAAAAATGTCCCTACACCTCTCGGCAAATTGGACCATTTATTTCAGGGCATATGTCATCCACAATACCTCCGGTTGGAAGTCAACAACCCCCCAGGTCACGGTGGGGCAAACTGTTTACACTGTATCCATTTTCTTGGGCTCTCAAACCTGTCTAGAATATAATATTTTGAGAGCTTATAGAATAGTAGTAAGACCGACGCTCTGTTTTCTCATAATTAGTGGGGTTCACCTCTAACCCTAAAGCCGCATATTTCGGAAAGGGTTTTCGATGAGACTAAAGAAGATTCTTTAAAGGGTATATGTACTGACTCTCGAACTTTTATCCTCTGTTATGAATACGGTTATTATTATTTACACTAAACTTACACAGTTTAAAGATTATGAGAAAGCTTCCCTCGAAATTTTACTTACTGAGGTGCTGTCGTTTTTGAGAAATGAGTAAAAGTAATAATTTTTGTCTCAGTTTTAGCATGTAAAAACTGATTAACCTGTTATGCTATGGTTTTGGTATAATATCTTAACTGGTTAAGGGGACTTTACATGCTAAAATAATTTTGGTCTCATGAGACCAAAACTCTTTTGTGACTTGTTTTACTCATTTCTCAAAAACTACACAACCTTAGTTAGTAATATTTGAAGGGAAGCTTTCCACTATCATTATCTTCAAACCCTGTAAGTTTAATGTAAATCTGTGGACATATTGAATAAGTACCCGAATCCTTAAGTGTCTGCACCGTATGAAAAGTACCATGATCTACTCCTGTAGTACACTGCAACACTTAACACACGACGGCTTTTGAGGAGGGACATATACAAAAAGGCAGACGCTCTGTTTTCTCTCATTAAAAAGGCGTGCATCCATAAGCCGCAACCAACCCGAAAGTCATGTTTTCGAAAAGGGTTTTCGAAGAGACTAGAAGAGTCCAAAAAATGTCTGCACTGTACGAAAAGTACCATGATCTACTCTCTCTCTAGTACACCGTGAGACTTATTACATGTGCCGTCGAAGGCTTATAGACTGCAATGATATCTGGAGCGTGAAATTCAGAATACATCCTCTTAAGGCTCAATTGCAAACATAAATTTGTGGAGATACCGACCCGATTGATGTGTAGATGATGTGGAATGTTAAGCGAGCTATCCACTTGACGGCTATCCCATTAGCCATGTAAAACAGACCATTATTTTGGAGACTGTTTGGATGCCACTCGCATCATGCATGGCGAGGGGGTTGCTGGACTTAAGTGGATTGGCTGGGACAAGTTTAAAGGGACTAGTTGCCTTGGGTCGTGCGAGTTTGTCTATGAAAAATGATTGAAACCGTTTGTTAAAATGCATGGATAGAAAGATGTTTTAAACGTAGAATATAATGATCCACACAACAATAAGCCTCGAAACTAACACGGCACGCCATTTTGAGGAGTCAAGTTTCTGACCGTGTAAAATGGCCGACCGTGTTCGTTTGGAAAGCCAATGGAAAACCATGCAATTTCGAAGCATGTTTATGTGGATCATTACATCCTACTTTTTAAACATTTTATTACAAACGGTTTCAAACGCTTTTCATGGACCAACTCGACCAATCCAAGGCAACGTGTTCCTTTAAAGATGCGCATCTCTGTCGCTGTGAGATACTTAAAGAGTAAAATATATTATAAACAACACGATGCCCTCAATCGTAACTAAGCACTCCTCTTAGTAAAATGATTTCTTGAAGACGAATGGGGAAAGCATGTAATCAAGAATTTTAGTGTACCATAGTGACATTAAAAAGTTGCCATGGGATTTGAGGCATTACATGGTGCAGGTGTATTATATCTGGTTTGCGGTAACACCATGTTTGTGTCTACTTGCCCGGTAGATTTTGTTCTTTAAAGACTGTCTTGCCTTATATTTTGCGTGACATTTTGCTAAAAGCAATGGTGACATGGAAAATGGGCCTGGTTATGTTCCGCGTGGTCTATGGCATACAGCGTTTTGCTCACGCATTCTCAGTTCTGTATGCATCATCGTCAACCATGAGTGGATGTCTGTACAGACTTCTCAAAGCTTGACACTTCCTTTAAGCAATGCCTGGAGGAGCTGGCGCTGAAGAGACTCGCAACAGCTTATCAGTCATCTCCCTAATGCAACTATAGCTCCTCTAGTGACATTAAGTGATGACCTTATAGGATTCAATGATGTGGGATGGAACTGGGATTTATTTTATAGGTCTCAATGGTTCTACTGCGATCGTTTTGAAGCAGTTACCAACATTAATGACTTATGTAAAAAGGTCTTTCGTGCTGTAGCCATCTTGTTTATTGCCGGATTAAAAGTATGGCTACAGCTACACCGCAAAAACCTCGGGTGTTAAAATTGACACCGAGGGTGTTGTCACATAATATATATATATCGAAAAGAGAATCAAAACTAACATCATAGTGTTTGTTTAAAATAAGTACTTGTGCAGAAATAAGTGTTATTTAACACCATGTGGTGTAAATTTTGACATTTTTTTGTGTGTTGTATATAATGCGACAACACCGATGGTGTCAATTTGAACACCCCAGTTTTTGCAGTAGCCATTTGCGTATATTTATTAGTGATTCTAACATGGTAACGGCTTTGGCTATACGCAGCTCCATCTGCATAAGCCGTTCAAGTCAAAGAGTCAAAGACACTCAAATATGATGTACACGCTTTTTAAAATCAGTGTTAGTGACAAATCATTAAAAAAAACCTGTTATGTGCAGAATTCGTTCAGTATTGAAAATCTTCGGGGAAACAGAACCCGTCAGCAGATAATGCAAATTTGTTGTACATTTTTTTAATGACTGGCTTACTTATTCTGTTCGCATTTATATGTTTTTGCCGATCAATGTGTCTGCTTATTCAGCTTTGTTCAATTTGATAACCAGCTTCCCCTGTGCATGATTAATGTACATGGTTTACATGTAGGATCTTGTACTCAGAAGAACATACTTTGTTTGCGTGGAATAAAACAAAAGTGTGTGCGGGGATATACATCAATAGTTCCAAATTTACTACATAATTATGGTGGTTCAACAGAAATGTAGTTCAATTAACTTCAAATCGTTTTCCCGAAATGGACTGCACCCGGCCATTAATAATAATTTAGGGGGCTAATCGTCCTTACTCCAGCTAAGAGCTGAATTGAGAAGGACGCGGCTACAACGTGTTCGAGAAGCAGGCATGCAATGGCGCATTCAGCTGCCAACCACATCAACCCATTATGACCACGGAGCACAGCCAAGATCGAAAGTGTTTGATTTTGTTTTTTCCCCTGAGGGAGGAAAACTGGATAGTCTGGGAAAACCCTCGTGGCACAACAGAGAACCAACGCACAACTCAACTCACATATGGCCCCGACCGGGAATCGAACCGGGGTCACCTTGGTGAGAGGCGAGCGCTTTACGCACAAGCCAACCGTGCCACACGAAATCGAAAAGAACAACATTTATGCGGGTCATACATCGGAATGGATACTTTATGGTATCAACAATGTCTTTGATGGCGGATACAGGCGGGAAAAACATGCAAACTTTTACATTAAGGCAGCACTCCATAGATCCTCTGTGTATTACAATTTTAGTTGTATCCCTGTGGAGACATTTCTTTTTTCGTAGTTAAGAATCTCCCTTATTAGACTTTGTCCGGAAAAAAAAATCATTGTGGAATGCACACAGCCTTTAGAATTCTGCTATTATTTATATAAAGAAACCCTTTCTTGTTTTTTATGTTCCCTTTTCTGTCTTGTTTTATCGGTCTCCATAGAAAAGGTAGTATGCAATTACAAGTGCATGTTTACAAAGTTACCGATGGAGCCAAAGTCTGAACCAAGTCCGAAGCCGAAGCCACAGAGACGAGGCTTCAAAAAGGCCCTTGAATGAGAACATGTTTCCTTGCACCGCCATTACAAAACCCACGCTCACAGTTTAATAAACCCATCGAAATAGATCCACAGTATAGAGCAGCGTTGTCTTTACACAGGTGCACCAAACTAAAATCAAATTGTCTTGTCGGATTATAACCCCATATCTAAAATACAATATGCACATGGCTTTACCTGACGGCAACCCATTACTTTCCCAAGATTGGTAATGCACCTAAAATTGATAGCATGTACCCACAATTTCGGGGGGGGGAAGTGTGTCAGACCATTGTATTGTACCAATGCTATCGTTTTCCCCATGCAGCAACCAAAAGAAACCTCTTGAAGAAACCTCTTGAAAACCAATATCTAATACCAATTTCTCTACTGCTGAAAATTTACCTTTTGAGCTAAGGCTAAAAAACGAGTAAACTGATCAGACTCCATCTTGAACACAAAACCGCATAGTATAACCTTAATAAATCTCGGTTTTTAATATGGGTGTTTTATTTTTATTCTTTATGCTGCGATAGTCTTTGAATGTTTTGATAAACTATTTCAAATCAAACCAACTCATATAATCATTACGGGGAGCCTGACCTTCAAATCTTGGATTCACCGAAGAAGTTGATTCATGTGGCTCCGCGCACGAGTTCCTGTCTAGATGCGCTGCATTTCAAACTTAAATCCGTTGAATCAGACCTAAATGTCACTATGAAATGAAACTGAATAATGCTGACTGGCGGCCCATGCAAACGCATAGAGTCGTGAGCACAGAAGTGGATATCCGGGACGTCACATTAATGACGTCATCCATCCTTGATGTAGTTTAACACACACCGCATGGCCAAGAGGGCGCAAGCCTTTGATGAGTAACGATCGAGCCATTAGAAAATGACATCACGTTGACGTCACTACACATAGTCACTGTAATTTACCGCAGCTTCTATATGCAATACCCTTAATATGAAGTGTATATTATTTTGTAGAGCAATGTGCCCTTCACTCTCAATCAAACTGTGTCTAATGTAAATCCCGCGTGTCTGAAATTCATGTAAATTCGTGCTTGCGTTCTAATTTACCCAACGCAAATGTTTTCGCGTCTGTGGAAAGAAGTCATTACAGCAAACCACTACATATTGGCGACTCGTTCTTTATCGACACTACAATTCTACACCAACCAAAGGTACTTAATTGTGAAATCTCTTATGCACGACTTTCCCCCAGAGGATCCGTGTTTACATTATCACTCGGGGTTAGAAACCGAACGGGAAACGCAATTTATTTGTTACACTGGCCCTAAATAGTAGAGATAACAAAGTCGGTATAAATAATAAAAGAATAAACACACCGTTGAATCTAAATGTCAAACTCGTTATGTCTTCGTATTTTCAGACTGTTGTTATTGACAACTAATTGCATTAACGTAAACAGTATAGGCTTATGGTGAGTGTGTAAACACTTGAAATGCGTACTGCACAGCCACACGGACACATTCTCCAAAAAATTTGCAATCAAAGATCATTGAGATGACCCTTGCATTGGGCCACCATTTTATCAACAATTGAAAGAAAACTATAGCAACAGATCAACACATTATATTAATTTTGATTTTTACCCGTACACCGATGTGTGTTAGCATTGTATACTCAGTACTTTCCCAAGTCCTGTGAAAAAAATATCACAGGCATGTTACTCGGGTGGGATTCAAACCCACGACCCTTGCAATTCTAGAGCAGTGTCTTACCAACTAGACTACCGAGGTTGCCTGGTAGCTAGAGGCAGTTCGAATCACATGTTTTGGCAGCGAGTACCGCAACGATATAAGAGATGATAAAATTTGCATCGGGGATAAAGAATATTAATTTTGGTTTTACCGGGCAACCTCGGTAGTCTAGAAATAAAGGGCACCGGGTAAGAATGGAGAGACGAGCTGCAATCAAGATGGACACGTATTAATATGCAGCAAGGCACAACTCCCAACCAATCACAAATCTTCCGTATGACCTCATGCTCAGTTTTTAGGGCGTTTTCTGAGATTGTGACGTCATTTGAACTAGGCCTATATCGGTTCATCGTTGCTTGAGGTTTTCGTCAAACCATTCAGTCTAAGACGATGTCATTTATTGTCGGCTTCGTCAAAAGATATTGAAATAAGAACATCGCGGCATAGCTAAGATAAGATGGCATTTTCAAGGGGATGGAGTTAAATAATTTCGATCCGAAGAAATTGTGGACTCGATCGTGTAGTCTATATAAGTTGAACAACAAAGAAATAATATGTCTGTTTTATGGGTTAGAATTTTAAGTGATAACAAACCATTGTACGTAGCAATATAAAATCACAACATGAGACTGGTTTACTGCAGGCATAGAGCTGCACAAAAAGTAGCTAAGCACAACAAGATTACGCTTACCAGAACATATGATAGCAACCAAACTACCATGTCACATGTACAATTTGTGACTGGTGTCCTGCTCATTTTTGCTTAGCAGAAAATTCTTAAGCAATATGTTCTGCTTAAGCAGCTCTATGAAATTGGGCCTAGATTAGGTTGCCACGTATCATCTTCAATAAACCAAAACAAAGATCATGTCTCTTTAAAACCCCGCTCCCTGCTCCGCTCCAACCAAATGAAATTACGTCGAGGACTCATCATCGTGTACGATTAACGCATGTTGCCCTGATGTGATACGATTTACTGTAAGTATAGCCTTGGGTATCAGTCGTAGTTTTACGGGAATATTGAATGGTGAGCGAGTCTTTCCCGACGGCAGATGCCTCCAAAGCACCAAAAGCGTCTGGTTTTAATTCTAAATTTGAATGGAACATGCAGACTTGATTGTAGCGAGATAAAAATGCTGTGTGTGATAAGGCCGCTTGTACAACGGCATCTGGTTTGCTCGAGTTCGATGTTAAATTCAATGACTAAAGAGCCAGATTTCAGTGCACCATGGTACAACCATGGTGGTTTCTCTCAAGAAGGAATTGCACCAAAGCGAGGTAGCAGGGCAAAATAGTCTGGTAACTTTTTGCAATATACGACAAATCATGATTGCATTAATTGTGTTGCGTACCCGGGTCTCGACAACTAGCGATGTAGCTAACATAGTAACGGCGAATTTCTCTGACGAATTAGAAATCCGTAAATGGGCACCGTCTGGTAACTTTTTGCAATATACGACAAATCATGATTGCATTAATTGTGTTGCGTACCCGGGTCTCGACAACTAGCGATGTAGCTAACATAGTAACGGCGAATTTCTCTGACGAATTAGAAATCCGTAAATGGGCACCGTCTAGTAACTTTTTGCAAAGAGACGACGAATTTAAAATACTTCAAAACCAGACTTGACGCCATAAACCTCGGAAATCTAACACAAAAAGCCCATTTCAAAATCTAGGTAGTCTGCACGAGCATGCATGACAAACTGTGTGTTTAAAAAGCCTTCCAAGGCGTTTTTATGCAGTTTAATTTCTGAAGATTCGTTCTGAAGATTCTGCAATACGACAAATCAGATTGCATTAATTTGGTGCATATTATGGTCTGGACAACTGGCGATGTATTTTACATAATGGCAAATTTCTCTGACGAATTAGAAATCCGTAAATGGGCACCGTCTGGATCTTTTTGCAATACGACAAATCAGATTGCATTAATTTGGTGCATATTATGGTCTCGACAACTGGCGATGTATTTTGAATAATGGCGAATTAGGAATCCGTAAATGGGCACACATGAAAAGTCTGACGTCATGCACTGAGAGATTGCCCTTTAGTCTCGGCCGCCCATGTACATCAATCTGCCCAAGAGGCCAAATATAGCGGAATATTATCACAACTTTGCGCGTGTTCCACGACAGGTAGTTTATCTCGTGAATAATTCAAACCCTTTTTTAGTCACCAACGAACATAGACTCGGAATGCATAGAGTGTGCAACATCTGTGTGGTTGACTAAAACAGCTTGGGTGAATTATTGATGTTTTAACACTTTATATGGTTAATAATTACTGCGAGGAGACTAAGATGGCAAGTCTAATTGCTGCGGCACGTGGGTGGATTTTTGAATCAATTGCAAACATGGGTGTTCCTTCTTAAAGAGACATGGTTTGCTCATGATTTTCATTATTTTTGTAACGGTACAAAAATGTTTAATGTAAATCTGTGGATAGTGTGTTTTGTGTTACAAAAAGTATACGGTCTATAAAGTAATAAGTATAGTCTTAACTTCATATGTCAAACCTGATCATAGGTTCAATGCGAACACATTGCCTTAACACGGGTAATTAAAGCTCTCATTTATGCAATACATTACCATATTTTACCACAAATGTTATTCATAGTAGTCCAGTAAGATCAATAAATAATTCATCATTCCACACTTTGGAAAGGGTTCAAGTCGAGAGTGCTTATAGATACAGCTCTTTAGGGGAAAGAGAACCCAGGTCATCTGCAATGAACATCACTTAAGAGAGTCGTTTATTGTGACTGGGAAGGGCAAGTAACATCCTCTGAGGGTCCTTAGAAATTGCTTGAAGAATTGAGAGGAGAGACAAAAGATGTTGCTTTCTGGGCATCTTGAAAGGTGGAGTTAAAGGAAATGCCTTTTATTTCTTACCAAATCTACTTTCAATTTTGAAAGATGAAGTTTAAGGAAATGCAGTTTGTTTCTAAATAAAAATGTTTACTCGTTTTATAAGCAAGGTCTGGGAGGCACATCCTTTTTGATGACATTTCTTTTTATTTCTGCCGTTCCCTGGACTGCCTCTGCTTGTTATAATAATTATTGTATTGTCCGAAGAATTAAATAATAAATTAAAAATAAACATAAATCAATCAAACATTTCAATCAAACAATTTTGAGCTGTAGTTATAATTATGAAGCAATAATTAATTTAAATTCAATCACTAGAGGGAATTTTACTTGATGTTAGGTATAAATGCTGAGATGTGTTTTTTTATACTAAAATTATTGTTGACATATTCAAATCAACGAAATCAAACCGACTATAAGACAAAATAGTCAGGTCCCTTTAGATGTCTGTATTTAAATTACTATTGCAATAGCACATGGAACAAGACGATGATGATGACAGCGGTAAAAGTCTATGCGAACTGACGCAGACGATAATATATCTGGGATATGTGACTTTCAACATTGACCTTTAACCTTTTAAGTCAGACTGAATCGATTTGGTGTGAATTAATATTGGATATCCCCGTTGGCTTCTTGGGAAAGAGGACTCTTTTTCTCCGAAATCCAGGAAGAATATTCCAATAGAATAGACAAATCATAATTAATTTAATAAATGTGAATTCATTAGTGATTGTTTCTGTAACGCGTGTATGAACGCTCTTCACATACGCAGTTTTAAGTCCTAAAAATATTTATCAGGACAGTCATTATTTAAATGGTCTGCTCTTAAGAATTCAGAAATCTGAAGATATTTAAAAATGAATACATTCAAACACATGTACAAAATCTGTAGACTCGATGTCATGAAAATATTCCAGCATTTTGCGACTGATATCGTCAGATGAAATTCATCTATATTTATGATTGAAAATAATGTGGGCGTGGCAAACAGCCTAAAAGTGGTTTCATGACTGCTTTCGGGTTTCTGTACATTTACAACCTGAATATTCATGAACACTTTATTAACACAATGAGAAATCTGTTTGGAGTTGACATATTTTTCCTGATTTTTTTTTCATTTCTAGATTTATTTACTGAGAGCCTTATTTGTGGAAACAGTTTTGAGGTCCACGAAGTGTTTTCCCATAGGAAGATGTTTTGATTGACAAAGGTAGGCACATCATATTATTTATGATTTGAAAGCAAATTTACATAAAGTGGGGCGCGCCGACGTGGTAGAAAGCTCACTACAATCAAAGTGGATACTATGGTTGCTTCCTGTTAAGGAAATTTACATAGACCTACATTCTCTTTACTTTCCTGAACATTCATGAAAATTTAATTAAACAAAATATTTGGTGTTGACATATTTTCCCTGACAGATTTTTCATTTTCGAGATTGTTTTTTTCTTTTCTGGACCGACAGCATGATTGTGGTCCACTGAGTATAGGCCCTACTTTCCCACAGGAAATAGTTCTGATTGGAAAAGGGGGTAGAAGCCGTTGCGGTTGTGAAATGAAATATCTCACCCATTAATTGAACTTGACGTAACTAGAGACGGTACAGCAAGGGGGACGAGGATGATTGACGTGCTGTGTAAATAGGAACCAAGGCATGTCTGCTTTTATACTGGGAATAGTTGTGATTAGATTAAGGCTTTTTTAATCAATAAGAACATTGTGTTGTTTTACCCCTTGAACTAGTACTCCCACGCCGCGATTTTTAATGTTTGAAGGCACTGGACGCTGTTAGTAACTACTCAATAAAAATTGTTGTTAGCAAAAAAAACTGACTTGGTAACGAGTAATGAGCCATTTTGAGATATGTTTGACACAGTACTATATAATAACAACGCAAGGTTTGTGTAAATCTGTCCGTATACACCCAAACCACACATCAGTGTCACTATACAGTAGCCACCATACCTCAAAAGGGCTATTAATAGAGAATCGTGTATAAAACATTATGAGAAACGGTTCATTCTGAATTAGTTGTTTCTGAGAAAGAGGTAATTTTTCACTCCTCAAGCAATAAAAGACTTCAGCTGAAGCCTTTTAGTATGGATCTGAAAACACACAAAGTAATGCAACAAGGGTGTTTTTCTTTCATTTTCTTTTCTTCCAAAATTCGATGACCAATAGTTGAGCCCAAAATTGCACAGGTTTGATATTTTAAAGCCATTATACACTTTCGGAACAGAAAAAAGAAAAAAAAAGTTCACAAATTTACAAATAACTTACCGGGTTTACAGAAGGTAAGGTGAAAGACTTCTGTTGAAATATTATTCCATGAAACGCTTTACTTTTTGAGAAAACATTGAAAACAATTATCAATTCTCGACACATAGTAAACACATGTCATGACACGGCGAAACGTGCTGAAACAAGGGTAGGTTTTCCCCGTTATTTTCTCCCGACTCCGATGACCGATTGAGCCTAAATTTTCACAGGTTTGTTATTTTATATATAAGTTGTGATACACGAAGTGTGGGCCTTTGGACAATACTGTTTACCGAAAGTGTCCTATGGCTTTAAGCATGTTGGGATAAAACAAGTGAGTATACTGGCCTTTGACATTTACCAAAGGTGTATGAGCCTTTAGGCGGATACACTTCCGAGCAGGCTTGCTTCTGTGTACAGTCTGCTATTAAAGGGTGTGGGCGTACCCTCTTTATGAAGCGAGATGTGGTATAACGGTTTATAAGAGCTTCACCAATTTGAAATTCTTCTGGGCCACGTGTGGCAATGTTCAATTATTGGCCCGGTGTTGTAAGGTCAATAATTGAAATTTAAAATTCGTGTAGTGATCAAAAGCTTATACAATGAAAAATGCGTATAAACAAATTACAAGTTCAACAATTAGATGTTTGGCTTTGAAAATTAATGTTTCTTTTTGCAAACAATATGCAAAAGCAGTGTTATGAAACCGATGCAAATTGAACTGATGATCTTAGTTCTACGCAGACGATCTTGCAACTGTGTGGGAATTACTGCAACGTAAGAGAAATTCTAACTTTAAATCTTTGAGCACAAATTATCTTATGTTTACAGTGTAGGCAAGGAGGTTGTTCATTAAGTTTCGCCCATAAGAGACATCGGAAATCATGCAACATACAAATGACAAGATGTAATAGTTGACTGCAAACATTTTACACCATATAGGAAATATTTTCCCTTGCTAAAATTCAACTCTCAAAACAAAAAGACACTGGGGAGCAAATTCAACTTAATCGCTATGCCAAAAGCGTTTGAAATTGTTAAATACAATTATTTCTTTGTGAATTTTTAATAGCATAAAGGTGCGTGATACAAATTATAATGATTCTGGGCGACTGCGTTCATTTACTACAAATGTATGTATAATTAATTTGTTCAAGTTTGATGCAGGCGGTAATCTCCATTTTGATGACACGAACCTTATACTTATATATTGTGTTTTTATATTTGTATATATAAATGTAAATTATTATATTATTATTATATTTATTTCATTGTAGTTTTTACAATTTAGCGTCTGTCTGAAGGGATTTTGCTATCCACTGAATAAATTTCAGCAGAAGTATTGCACCATATGGTACCATAATTGTAGATCCCACGCATAATGTGGACGCGTTTCCAGTAGCTTATGACTAAAAAGCTACCGAGGGTACAGGAATTACAACGCCATGCATATCTGATATCTTTTATATCAGACACGAGACACGTCTATATTATGATATTTTGGCGTCTAAGTTTTACTTAGATTTTTCCTCTCGGGTTTAATTTTCACAAACTCAGCTATTTTTGCAGGTTTTTTCAATGGCGACAAAAACATGCAGTACTGTGTTACAGTAAACTGATATTAAGCCGTGTTTGGAGCAACACTGCATGTTGTCTTCTCTTGCATGTATTTGTTCAGTTGTTGACAAAGTAGGACCTACCTATCACATGTTTCGAAGAAACGTGCGGCTTAATTTTACAATTTAGATTTTGTTTTCTTCCTTTTCCCCATCACAATACAGTGCCGAGCATGGGCGTTTTTTCCCCCGGAGTGAGACCTGAAAACGCATTGATTTCAAATAATGCAACAAATCAAATCCGGCTAAAAACTATTGTTTCCAAGTTCTACATTTATAGCCTTTTGTTTTCAATAGCCCAATGCTCAAATGTATTATAGTAAGTTCAAAAAGCTTCCTTAAAAAAAAAAAAAAAATTGCAGACAACATGAAGTAACTAAACTTGTGACACTTTATATGCCGACCGAACAGGAGCGGGAAAATATATTGATTGCATATACGTTTTATTAGCCATGTGAATTGCATACATTTTTTATTTAGCCATGTGAATAATTGCTCCACGTTGGATTGAATAAAATCAAAGTATTTCCTTTGATAGGAGATATCTATTGTTAACACATCTTCTATGGGCTGTGGAATGTCACAAGGGACTCTGTTCAAGCAGTTTGCCATGTATCGAGCCGAGCATAACTCAAGTGTGAAAAAAAGACAGAACTTTATTCAATTATTAAAAGGTTTCCATTTTGATTGTTCTGACCTATTTTTGGCTACAGAGGACAGTTTGTAAATCTATCATTTGTTTAACCCAAACCAAGGATGAAAGGAAAATCAGCCTGGTAACTGCTTTGGAACTGTATGGTCACGCCTGAGGGGTACACAGGGAACACGACGGCTGCAGATTAGATCGTCGTGGCAAATGTCTTCCTTTAAAAAAAAGTGTATATTTAATTTCGCTCATAGCAAATCTTGTTTGCAGCATAGCTTAATACGCACTCATTGAATGCATTCCTAAGAGATTTTCATGAACAATCATTTTGTAATAAAAACGAGAAAAATAAGATAAACAGAAATGCACAATGCAGTTGTAATTTAAAGCCATTATTTTGAGTGTAGTGCGAGTAAAAACAAGTCCATCTGAGTTGGCTTCAATGGCTCTCTTGAACTGCGCAACTGACGGCAGTTCTGTGACATTTAGGAAAGGCGCAAAATTCATCTTTGAATATAAAATTCATGCATAGCATTAGGAAAACACTTTAAAACTTCTTTCGTGCCAGATCATCGTCGCACATGTGTATCTTTGCTTTGTAAAGATGAATTAGCTGAAGTTAATTTGTTCATAAATTGTATAAAATTGTTCTGTTTTTGATCTTCATAGAGGCACTCCACTACAAGCATTGACTTTTAGGATTTTACCTCCGCGATATTGATGATTTTACATTTCGTTATGTACTATTCAAGATGGAAATAAATGTTTTATTTAATTAAAATGAATTTAATACGGATGATCTATCATTTTCTGGTTCTCGTCTACAACCGCCAGCAAACATCAACTCGGATGGCAGAGTCTTATAACCACATATAATAGTGGAAAATTATAAATGTATCTGTTCACTAACTGCACACGCATCACAGGTTCCTTATTTTGTCCTGAGCTTCATGTTATTGTGGTATTGCATCCAGGGAAATCATGAGTATTTAATGTATGCGTGGTATACACACTACACGCACGCAGGCCAGCGAGCCCAGCCCGTTGTGATATATCACATTCCAGACGCATCCTTGTCCAACTGCTCCGTTTCCACGGCAACCCTAATGGCATTCAAGATACTGGTTATTTCCTCGCTGCACACTCGCCGTGCGCTAGCTATATCCATTATCCCCATACGTTCTGTCAATACACAACATGGTTGTCTGGGTAAAGTGGCTCTAGAAAGGATGCGGTTACCGGAGTAACAGCTGTTCATTATGAGCTTGGGTAATATAATAGCAAAAAATAAACATGATACAATTTTTAAATTTCAATATATTACCGTTGATGTAAACATGAATTTGTGAATACTATATTTATAGGCACCTGAGAAAAATGGCTAGGGCGTTATGGGTCAAGCTATATTCCAGTCTGTTAACTGTAGGCATGCATAACACTAAACACTAGTGTTTAAAAGAAAGGTATACGTTATCACTCTTATAATTCATGGCAATAAACACTTTTGGTCAGAAGCCTACACAGCTGCTTTCGATAGCATAAAGCATTTTGAGAACTAGTCACTTCGAAGTATTGAGGTTTATGCACGAATACAAATATATAACTTGCTGTGCCCCCTTGAAAAAGAAACGCGTTACTGTCGCAGTATCCTCGGATTGTGCATTCCTGTTGTTAGCGATTATTCTTTTTGAGTGAACTTTGACCTGGATTTCCTGCGATATCTAAAAAACGAGACCTTTTTTATTAGTTTTATTGTATCATCTACATTATATTGGATTAAAACAAACAAAAGAACGGTTTCAAAAACGAAAGGTAGCCTTGCTTTTAAAGGCAGTGGACACTATTGGGAATTACTCAAAATAATTATGATCAAAAAACCTTTCTTGATTACGAGTAATGGGGAGAGGTTGATTGTATAAAACATTGTGAGAAACGGCTCCCTCTGAAGTGACGTAGTTTTCGAGAAAGAAGTAATTTTCCACGAATTTGATTTCGAGACCTCAGATTCAGAATTTGAGGTCCCAAAATCAACCGTCTAAAAGCATACAAGTTCGTGTGACAAGGGTGTTTTTCTCACTACTATCTCGCAATTTCGACGACCAATTGAGCTCAAATTTTCACAGGTTTGTTTTTTATGCATTATGTTGAGATACACCAAGTGAGAAGACTGGTCTTTGACAATTACCAATAGTGTCCACTACCTTTAAGCACTGTGCCTGATGATTTTCCAGTTTACACGTTACTTGTATTACAGGCACACCCACGTACACCCACTCTTATCGTGATACAGCCAGAATACGCCCCTTCCCCCATCGATACAATGTGCTTTATCCACGCCATTGCTTTATATACTCTCCGGATCTGAACTAGCCGATTATATTTATATTTAAAAAAAAATGCCAACTGCTCTAAAATTGATCAGCGCATAAGAAGCTGGAACAAATTCAAAAGGACCCTTACAAGCAATTCAGGAATGAAATAATAGTCTGTGCATTATTTTAGAGCATCAGTACCTCGCATTGAACGCAGGTTGGGAACACGACAAAGATGGCGGCGCAGTGTGTATGTGAGATGTCTATTGAAGGTTAATGATTTCTAACTGTGTTGGGCATCACTGGATTTTGCTTTTGCTCCAAGTGTCCTTCAGCGAACAATCGTACATGAACAAGTAGCTAGCCTTGGAGAGGAAAATGGCCAACGATCTGTGAGAGTGAATTAGAGCGGCATGCTATTTGAAGTGTACAAGGGTTCTACTAAAAGGTCACCAAACTCGCCAAGTGCTGCACTTATAATTGAATTTCTACAATTTGAAAACAATACAAGATTGCTATATCAAATAGGGCACTTAACTGCAGCTGTGTCAGAAAATAATAAGCACTGCTTCGCATTGCCTACAGTGGCATGTTGTGGGCCCAACTGGAATTCAATTACTATTGCCGCTGGTATGTGAACGCGTATATAGGGTATATTACCTGTATGCCTTCATTAAATTTAATTATAATTTGTTTGGAAATATAGCAGCCTCAGTTTTGGTAGCACTGATCTAAATGGAAGAGAAACGACAGTGTTCGAATGACAATGTTTTAAAGGCGGTATAACATAACAAACTTTTGAAAGTTTGAGCTCAATATTGGTCATCATTTAAATAAAAATGAGGAAAGAAAAAACATCAGGGTTGCACAGTGTGCTTTCAGATGCCCGAGAAAGGCTTCGTGTCTGAAGCTTTTCTCAGATTTAAATGTTGAGGGCCCAAAATTTTACATCTATCTCTTCAACTACGTTACTTAAAAGAGGTCGTTTCCAACATATATCAACAGAATTCCCGGTGTTCATTAGTTTATCACGTCAGTTTTGATGGTCACTAATTTGTGGAGTTATTTTAAATCGCTTAGGCCCCTATATGTTTTTGTCCCTATTTATTTGTTTTTCAAAACAACCAAATATGGTCTCCAAAACGCCCCAAACACCCATATTATGTAAAATCATAGAGTATCAATACCAACTATTTCTAAAAACCTGAAATTACGGATCTGTCTTAGTCAAATCATTATCAATCAAATTATAAACCGTTTTTAGTGGGCTGAGTCTACTGTGCAAATTGCCATTAAAGTCACAGTCTATCATCATTCCTCCCAACATCTAGCCTTGAGGACTTGAGGTCAATTTGTAAGGTGAGGTTTCCGACAGTGGTCAGTCTACTTTATCACCACCTGACCGTGACTGCCTCGCCGTGAACGCATCGCAACGATACTCTGACAAATCGAATCAGGGAGTAAATTACCCGGTATAATGGATTCTGTGGTCAGGTATCATGTCAGTGCAATTTAAAGGTGTGGTTTAGTTTGACAATCACCTTTGTATGCTATTGTTTTCAATGCTCAATGCTAAATGGATGGATTCACCACACGACAATGGGTGCACCACATGACAAAATAGGTGCACCACTTCATATTTTCAAGAAACTTATGAAATCACACCTGTTCCCAAAATGACTGTTTTGCTGTTTGATTTTAACTTGCATTTTGTCTCATCGTTTATTTGTTACTCTGTTTCATCACAAACCGCTGTGGTCTTGATGAAATGGCGGTATATAAAACATTCTTGTATGTATGTATGTATGCACCACATGGCAAAATGTATGGGTGCACCACATACAAAATAATGGGTGCTTCACACGGCCCAATGTGTGCGCCGAAAGGCATAATGTACGGAGCAGCACAAGGCAATGGGTGCACAGCATGGAAAAATGTACGGGCACCAAATGACAAACTAATATTGGTGCATCACATGACAAAAAATGGGCATCACATGGTAAAATGTATATAACCACTGGCAAAATGTATGGGACAACATGGCCAAAAAATGACACCACATGGCAATATGGGTGCATCATAATGACAAAATGTACGGGGCGCAACATAGCAAATGGTGCATCATGGCAACATGTACCGGTGAACTAATAGCAAATGTATATAGTTGCACATTGACAATGGCTGCCGCATGACAAAATGCATGGGCACCACGTTGAAGAATGCATGTGACACCACATGGCAAAATGTAAACTTATAAGGGACACCATGACAAATTATATCAGTGTATGACATGACAAAGTGTGAGGCTTCAACACCATGACACAGATGTATGGATGCCCCACATTTTTTTGTTGATCTTAGTTTGGACATCATCGTTTGTAAACTGTGTGCCCTAAGATAAAAAAAACGTGGGCAACCAAACTGTGGCTGTGGTTATTCTCTTCCCAAGACTTGAAATACATTAGCATGATAAACAGTAGAAACAAAGTACAGAGACCAAAACAAGGGCATCTGTAGAGCTATGGAAATAATTGCCCCTTTTCAAACAGTTGAACATTATGGCAATTGATGAAGGGCAAAACACATCAAACGATGGCTTTTGTTTGCCCTTAACACTGCACATACTAGGAGCAGCAGTTTTCCCTTGATTTGGGAAGATACCCTTTAAGTTCGTGCCAGAATGCTCCTCCTTTGCAATTCAATTGTGGGATAACGCTGTTAACATTCATGCTCGCCAGAATGGGAAAGGATTTGAAGTGAAGTTAATTTGTGTGGTTTAAACGACCTTACACATGATGTAATAATGTGGCATTATCAACAGCAAAGCCAATCAGAAAATTTACTTAAAGGGGCATGGTCGTCATTATTCGAAGCAGGCCTGAGGCTGTAGATGATTGTGTGAACTCTTCCTCCATGCTCTCACCAAGTTACAGCACACGTGCACTCTCTCCACACGGGGGAGGGAGCGAGCGTGCAGTAACTGGGTGCGAGGTCATAGTTCCATGTACAGCCACAGGCCTGCCGGACGACACAGATCATACTATAAAGGTAGATTAAAGGGAGTGCAGAAATACAAGTACAAAAAGGTACATCCAAGTTTCTTCAAATTAAGGCTCTAGAGTGAAAGTACATCCAATTAATTTCGTAGAAAACTGCAAAAACTGCAATTTGTACCTTTTTCAAGCGATTTTAGGCCGACAATCGCTTGAAAATGTGAGTTTTAGTACTATGTCTTAAAATCGTCACATTGCTCAAGTTTGTCTCAGCAGCCACAATACACAAATAAAGACAGTTCGGTGAACCGATAGCTCATTGGCACAAGAATACAAATACAACTGATTCCATATCCCAAGATTCAAACATTTAAAAATGTTAAGTTTTAAGGATTCAAAGATTCAGAGGTGGCCCTAAAAATGATGCTACATAATCTACGAACACTGAAGTAGAAATACACCAAGAATACAAGGCACATTTTAGGGTAACAACTGTAACCGACCACTGATAGATACAATTATGTTCATCTTTATAAAACATTTTAGTATGGATCTTCAGCCAATATAAACCTCCCGCCAGAGTGAGACAATGGGAGACTTTCAGGACGCTTGGTGGCAGCAGACTTCCCAGGTAAAATCCATTGTTCTCGGTAATGTGCGCCTGCTCAGAACTACGGTAACAATGGAAATTTACCTGGTAAGTCTACTGCCACCTATAGCGCCTCGCAAAGTCTCCCATTAGTCTGGTACAAAATGGGTAATTAAAAATGGCCGTCTTGTACAAGAAACCTGACAAAGATCACCCCACGTGCAGAACAGTTACTTTACTTGTAGCAGTCCAACATAGCAAACACAATCATTGATATGTTGTATGGTTGTGGACCAGTATGGTTGTGGACCAGTTTAAAAATAGACAGTTGCTTGTGATCATGGCAACAGTGACATTATCATTTTCAAATTAAACAAAGAACTGAAGGTGAATAACACGCGTACAGTCACGATGCGCGGATGCAGCGATATTGTTCCTTCGAATTAATGCACGTCCGGTCAAGCCTCACTGGGCTTCCCAATCATACAATTGGTTCTGAACAAAATTGGGTTTTCTAATCGAGCCACGGTCCTCATTAAGGCATCAAATAAGTACAATTACCAAACAATTGTCATTAATATTATGCAATTAACGAAGTGATGAATGGGTTTGTACTTTATTACCTATGGGCCCGAATTCATAGCGCTGCTTAAAGGCACTAGACACTATTGGTAATTACTAAAAAATAATAATTTGTTAGCATAAAAACTTACTTTGTATGTAACGAGCAATGGAGATCTGTTGATAAGAGAGATATAGTGAGAAACGGCTCCCTCTAATGTTTTGTTGTCACGCGATTAAGTAGGCCCTATACTCTGCACAAGATTCATGATTTGAATATAATGTACATGGTTCATGTATAAGAGTTTGCAATAACATTAATATGGCATTGATAAACACAATGCGGCCATGACCAATTCTACACAAATCACTTCAACGATTTGATTTGTTTTCTATTACCCCCACCCCAGGGGGTCCACCCTCCAACCTCCAGGGGGGCTCTCCCCACCCAAACGAAAACATCAGATGTAAATTGAAACATGTAAATAATTGTATCATCGCTCCTTCTTAATATATTTTATAAGCTGATTGCAATCTTCTATAGTGACTCACCATGTCTTTGTGAGACATCCAATAGTCACCATTGCTTTCCAATGCAATCACGTCACCCATCATTACGCACGTATGAGTTGACTGGTGACAAACCAACCATTTCTGTTTTTGTAATATTCATATTATTTATGGCAAAACTATTATGATTGAAGATTATAACTGATGGAATATTACACTATAAGAAGATTATATTATACGAATGAAAGATTGTAGACACATTACATTTTTATGAGCAGGGACAAACTCCTGACAAGACATTCTCCTGACGATGACTAGAGCAAGCTAGTCGAAACGTTGAGACCAATTAAAGAACTGACTCCGCGGTAGTACAGTTAATCACGATCCTACAAACTAAAGTATTAGTCCCAGCCTATTTTCTATACCATCCGCCCGGGTAATAGTTAAAAATCAGGACAGTTTTTTTCAGAACTGAGAAGTCTCCCGAGCCCCGAACATCTACTCCGCGGTAGTAGAATAAGGCCAGACAGTTCTCTAAGAATAAACTCTACATGGCAAGTAGATACACACCATGGTGTTACTGCAAACCAAATATACAGGGACACTCTTGCTGTGTAGAAACACCGTATCATGGCATACAACTTGCGACTGGCTCCCGCAATGTATGCAAACAGTCTTACAAAATAATGCATTTGTTGTTTAAAAGATGAACACAAGAAATGCGTTGGTTAGGCCATGGAGGAATCTCTTCATCCATACGGTTAGGCTTTGCAAGGTGGACGCCAGGTCTTTATTTGTGTATTGGTCCAATTGAGGAATTATTTAAATGTTGAGTGAAAAATTATTATGTGTTGTTGACACAGAAACTCTACCTTGATTTCTACCTCCATGATGTATCAAATAGAACTATAAATAGACCTTTACCATGCCGCAGACATCTTGAATTTCTTTCGTTCAAACCAATGTAACCAAAACGCGGCTGGAACGAGAAATAGTCTGGTTCCGTTTGTACAATGAGTATTAGCATTTAGCACGGATACACGGAACATGAACAGCATAATCAAGTTCTATTGACTGACCAAGAATCCCTTCTATTGACTGACCAAGAATCCCTTTGATATAGTGCGGTCATCTTGTTTTTTCTGACCTTCAACTTCAAGGCAAATTTCAAAATCATAGCTCGGGCTAAAAAAGGCTTCGGCTAGAGCACGTCTGCCTGCTTGCAAGTGCCAGACCTGCATGCTCTCTTTTCGAAAGGGCAAGGGCACCAAGGCATTTTCTCCTTGGTAAAGGGCATAAGGAAATTTGACATTTCTGCTGGAGCATTTCAAGGGCACTAAGGCATGGACCAGGGGGCATGCATGGAGGCAATCGCATCCGTTGCCCCCGTGAAGTATCAGGCCTACTGTGCCAAAAAGGATACATTTTCAAAATCAGGGAGCGGTGAGCGGGAAAATTAAAATGCAATTAAAACATACCTGGTAGGAAGTAAAGGCCTACAGCAGCGTTCGATAGTATTACTTAAATTTGGGTGGTTTGGAAAAAGATGTATTTTGTTGTCCCCTAAAAGTTACATCTGTGAAGCGTTACTGTGGTAACGTTTCCCAGATACAGATTCCTAAGTGCAGATTATTCTTCCCAGTGGACATAACCGCTCAAGATGTTCGGCAATATCTTGAAAACGCTTGCAATTGAAATTTGAAACTGGTTAGTTTTATGGTATTTATTAGCAACATTATATAGAATTGAAACAAACAATGTGTTCCAATTACCAAACGTATACAATCCCTTTCAGGTATAGTGAAACATTGGGGGACAGTGACACTCTCTAACCAAATATCGGACATGGTATAAACCTTTATCAAGGTGCAGCCATCTTGAATTTCTCGAATTGATATCAATGTTACCAAACCGAGGCTGGAAGAACAAAATAGTCTGGTTCCTATTTGCAAAATGATTATTAGCATTCATTATTGTTATTGTTATTCGATATGAGGTACTGTGTACATGACCAAGATGGAGGCAGCATGATAAAGGTCTATACTGCTGGCAGCACAAAATAGTCTGGCCCTATCTGGTTGAATGAGAATCAGTATTCATTGTTGTTAATGAATACACAGGGGATATGACAACGAATGATACTAAAGGTCTATACCATTAAGCCCTATGTCTATATTAGATTAAAGTAAATTACTGCCCGCAGGAACTCCCATGATAATTAATGCAGGTTTGCCTCAATTACTATAGGGCTTAATAGGCCCGATATCTGCATCAAATTACACCGCACGGAAATGAAGGGGAAATAATCACATAAATTAGTCCCAATATCATTTCTTATAAGAGGCATGTGACAATCAATTATAATATATTCATTCATGTCTTATTATCTGCATATATAGTTACTGTTACATCTACGGGTTAATTACACTGCTATGCAAATTAGTATTACTTAATATTCCCAAACAGCACATCGCCTGGCACCGTATTCATTGTTGATTGTAACCCGTATACAAAGGATATAGTCGGCTCGCGTCACGGTTGGTTCAACCATGGAGTATGTTCAACCAGGGATGAATGAAAACCAGTCTCCGCTGTTCAGTGACATGGATGTCACATGGATACCGTTCCTCGGTGTTGCAATGACAATTAGTGGTGTGTGGCTATTGGGCTATTCTCACCACTGGTTGCACACAAAACACACGCTGATCTCATATGTGTGATTCAATTTACTCAAGGCTTAATATTATCTATATTTCTGTACTACATGTAGGCCTACTACTACATTTAAAACATACTATGACACACAATTACGAAGTGATCCCCCTATTGCATTAACACAGTCAATGCTATAATGCTTATCTGTGCCCAATATGAATTACCAGCAAGAGGCAACTTCAAGCCATATTATATCTACACATCTTTATTAAACAGTAATATTAAGCACACATTAAATTTATAAATAAACAAGGTATGGTTGTATACAGAGATATGTGCATGCATTTAGTTACGTGACAGTAAACATTCATTGTGATAACACTCACGAACATCATTTACATATTGTTGAATGTAATGGAAGGGTCCTTACCTTAATATCCAAGGGTTAATCCCACTGGTTGCAGACACAAAGCTCGACCAGGCGTAGGGTTTAATTCACTGCACCAGATGTTCCCTGATGTACCGGCAGCACCCTGCACAAGCGATGTTTAATGTATGAATGGGGGGCTCTAGCTTTCATACACGGCGCGAGCGAGGTTGCTTTCTACCGTAGACAGCTCCGTAGGCACTGTGGCGTGCTGTCAGATTCGCTCCTTTGAAACCCGTATAAGAAAAACACTTACAGTATAGCTCGTGCATCGAGCAGCACACACGCCTCCCCGGAGTCACATGACATCGTCACATGACTCAAAATTGGCCAGTTGGATTAATGCGGCACTTTCCATGTTAATGAGTGTGGGATGCATGAGATGGTGATTTAATACACTACTGTGTATGTAATTGCCAATTCTATACACGGCACTGTGGCGATTACGGGCGCTAACCCAAACATGCTAGGATTCGCAACATTATAGTAACTTCATAATATAATAAGACTAGCGGTAGGTACTTAAAGATAGAGCTCGGTTAAAGGAGTGCGATGATCTTGCAAAAATGAACACAAAGTCCATACAACGTTATAAGTAAATACAATCACGGCAAAAATGGAACCGCATTACCCTATGTTCTAAATAACAGCTACACTGTTTGAAGCATAAGTATTGTTAATGGTGTTAAACATTTCTAGATAAAGGTAGTCCTAATGTATTTTTGACTTGTAGTAAATATCTCATTAGTCATGATTGAAATAACTCTTTAAAAAAAATGCCCGACGTTCAGTTATTAATTGGAACTGTCCAATAAAAACAAGGATGTACCGGGGTTCTCTCAAGAAGGTTTCTTTCCAAAAGAGTTCGAGTTGACGATGCAAAATTTGATGGAATAATTTCGTTTTATGTGTGGGTTAAAGTTTGTTTGCGGATTGAAGTAAATAACACTCCCCGAGATAACACCGAAAACACGGAGCAGTTGTGACCATGCAGGAGGAATAATCCGTTTGGAATAACACACTCTGGAAAAACGTTTATTTCTTGAATCGCTTTCTCTAAAACCAAATTCTTTCGAAAGGAATCGTTTCTCAAAAATGTTATACAATTATCAACAGCTATGCAGAGCTCCTTTCAAAGTAAGATTTTGTAGCGTAATTATTTCGTGGAGTAATATGGAAGGTGTAGACGTACCCTCCCTTTAAAGACACTATTGGTAATTGTCAAAGACCAGTCTTCTCACTTGCTGTATCTCAACATATGCACAAAATAACAAGCCTGTGAAATTTTGAGCTTAATCGGTCGTCGAAGTTGCGAGATAATAATGAAAGAAAAAACACCATTGTCACACGTAGTTGTGTGCTTTCAGATACTTGATTTCCAAACCTCAAATTCTAAACTTGAGGTCTCGAAATCAAATTCGTGGAAAATTACTTCTCACTCGAAACCTACTCCACTTCGGAGGGAGCCGTTTCTCACAATGTTTTATACTACCAACCTCTCCCCATTACTTGTTACCAAGTTAGGTTTTATGCTAATAAATATTTTGAGTAATTACCAATAGTGTCCACTGCCTTTAAAGACCCCCTTCAATTAACGCAAGCCGCGCAAGCTTCAATGCCTTGGGGGAATCACAATGGATTTCCGAAAGGAGGGAGGGATTTATTTTTGTTGCGCTAATAAAGAGAGAGTTTCTGGGTACATCAGGCTTGAGCGGGGGGGGGGGGGGGCGGACACACTTGACGATGGTGAAATATGCAACACAATGACCGGTTGCAATTAATTATTTCTCGCCATCTCGATGGTGTTTTTATAGCGAGATGACGACTAATTGATTTGTGGAGTGTGAACATGGCAATTGAATTGCGTTATTCGCATGAGTCTATAAAGGAGTTAAAATCATTAATTAAAATTATTATAATCATATTGGTAATCGAAAGCTTCGTAAATAAGAAGAATATGTTTTAGATTATCGTTTTTGGTAAAACGGTTCACACGCTATATCAATAGTCACGCGAACTTGCAGTGTGGCACATGTGAATTGCTTTTACCGACACTTTAAAACCCTGCCATGTCCCATCCCTGTCAGATTTACACGAATGCTGCATTGTGTGCTGCAGCCAGTAATGTTGATTTTATACTTTTTTTGTTTTGAAGCTCATAACATTTCCAGAGGTTGTTGTGATAGTTTGGCAAAAGAAAATTAACAACAATTTAGTTTTTAATTTTGTGTGGTCTCCTACGTTCTTATTTTTATTTCCCGCTCTGGGCGACATTCTAAAATTGACCAATCCTTCATCATCATCTTGTTCACCAGATGAATCTTGTATACTTTATAATTTTGTATACATGATTTCAAAACCTTTTAAGCCTTACCTTTATCGAGGACGAGCATTCTAGTGTTTCTTTATATTAACATTATATTTGTACTATTTAGTGTATGTTTAATCAATTTTCTTTCGGTAAACCTGAGATATGCGGTTCGCAGAGGTGGCGGTGTCCCAGTGAATTATGTCCTCCGGAGATTTCCCATGGGAAATGAACGTGGGATGGAGGAGGATTATTCAAGAGAGGGCGCTACAGAAGAAGTATAATCAGAGCCGTGAGTATAACTCTATGATATAAATGTACACAGTTGCCGTACTTGGCAGGAGATGGGGCAGAATCAGAATCTCATGCCACAGCGGCCGGGAGTTATTAGTTTGATTCATTTTCCAATTTGTTATTATTGCTTACCTTGAGGTTAATGTTGTTCTATTGTCCGAACCTTCGTCAACATCTCTGTCCACCAATTTTACAGATTCAAAAATGAACCAGGTTCAAGGAACTTGAAGTGGGGACGCTCCGAACGTTCCTAAAAAGCACATTCAGCGGGATTGTATGTTCACGAAGCTGTCAAAGAGACAAATGCAAAGTAAACACGGTAAAAGCACTCGCAAAATAATATTGGATTTGAATAACTTTGATACCATCGGAAAGCATCCAGGTATCTCCTTTCGTGCTCTCACACACAGTAAAGCCCGGTTCATACTTCCTGCGAATGCGAATGCGAATGCGAAGCGAATTTGACGTGAATTTGACGTCACACCCTCCTTTCGCAACGATTATTCGCAAGGGAGTAGAGCAGAGGGCAACTATCGCGAATTGTCGTTGCGAGTTTGTGACGTCAAGATTATCTTCGCATTCGCATTCGTAGGAAGTATGAACCGGGCTTAAGACATACAGCCGCCGGATAATGGTTTGAATTAAATTCTACGGTATGTTTGACGTTAACTCTGGAACTAGGCTCGCTATAGAGCGACCCATTTCTAACTGACTTGACGTTCAGTGGAAAATATCACATACAACCAACCTGTTAGAGACCTACTATGAGAAAAAGTCAATGTTACTTGTTTTCCTATAGTTCCCGGAGCGATTTTGTTTTCTGTCCACCAAAATTCCCACCGTGTTATGCTTTAAAATGTGGGATTTTTGCTTTTCATATCCATTAAAAAAAGGAACCCTTAAGAAAAAAAGTTTTTCAAGATGGCAATTTTATTCTACTGGAAAAATTGCTCTCCAGAGTTAGTTGACTGGTACAGCGCCCTCCCATGACATGAACCGTGGACAGCAACAAAAAAATAACACGTGGAAATTAAAATGCGTTCCTTTTATCGCTTTGGATTTAATATTACTCATAGGTTAAATGCTGATTTAAAACAGTGAGTAAAACCCTGATTTATTTTCTTTCCTTATTTCATATTTCAGTCCGAGGTGTGTAATAAAAGCACATGTAGGCCTACTGGCATTATTTGGTTACCATATGTTCATGTCCACCCCCCCCCCCCGGGCATCCCAACAGGTGACCCTCTTCTGGTCCGTCAAAGTCACTTGGGGGAAATACGTGCACTACTGACCTCATTGCTAGTCAATATCTGTATAACATTTTAAGGTGTTTTTTACAACTTTCGATGTTTAAGTAATTTCTTTTGACCCACCATCCCACCTGCAATTTCGTGTTTTTTGTTGTTTTTTTTTTAAACATTAACCATTCTAAATGGCCCCTTAACATTAAAACCACGACTTTTATTAACAGGTTGTCTATACAATACACTTACCAATTTTTTTGCAGGTCCGTTTCTATATAGACAATTCAATTGCTTGGAAATCTGGGTGTTAATAATGGGAGAAGGAAGGTTTACGTTTGTTAATTACCCTTAAATGTAATGGCAATAACAATATATATTGGATTCTAGAAGCCTGCAGCAATGTTGAAAAGTACAACGCATTTCACTTCAAAGTTAAAGGAACACGTTGCCTGGATCGGCCGATTTGGCCATTTGAATAGCGTTAGTAACCGTTTGTTATGAAATGCATATGATTAGAAAGATATTTTAAAAGTAGAATATTATGATCAACACAAATTTTCCTCGAAATTGCGTGGTTTTCCTTTAATTTTGCCAACTGTGTTAGTCGACGAGGTAAAGGGAAAACCACGCAATTTCGAGTCATACTTGTGTGGATCATTATATTCTACTTTTAAAATGGCTTTTTAATCATATGCGTTTTACAACAAACGGTTACAATTGCTTTTCAAAGACCAACTCGACCGATCCAAGGCAACGTGTTCCTTTAAGTGGTTATGTGAAAGATACCAGTTATAATGCCCCACTTAATCTTATTACTATGTAAGATTGTTCTCGCTTCGGATTGTCGGCGATACCTAAACGCGACCACCCTGGTCTTTTTGGCTTCGGCTTTGGATTCGGCTCAGGCTAACTTGGCCTGCATTTGTTTTGACAATTATTGCGCGTGCTTTATGTACGAGCTCAGGGCTTCAGACAAGAGAACGGAGCCTCAAGCCGAATCCAAAGCCGAAGCCGTGGTTTCGAAAAGGCCTATGAACAAACGGTAAACGCGCCCTCTTTGGACGGACGATCCGTGGGCGTGTATAACCATGAGGAAGGAAGAGGAGGAGCTCGAACGACCCGCAAAACCGCAGAGTAACAAAAGAATACCCTGACAATGCCCCTTTCTGACCAGTGGAAAAAAATAGGAGACCTCCAGCTGGACGGCCGATTAACGAGCGGGATTAGATTTGTACAGAACCCGTGGTACCACCGCTCTGCACCGTTGCCTTCGTGTAAAGTTGAATCATTGGAGACAAGAACTGTAAATACACACGTTTTCATTAACCGTTTGTGGTGTTTACAGGGAAATATCATAGCAAATTTTTACATTTTTTGCAACTTTCCGGTCACTAGCGGTGGATCAAAATGTCGATATAAGCACACGAGGGTGGTTGGTATTCAATTATGTTCCGCGTCTCAACAAAAGTAGTTTTCCCTTGATTATATCCATACGACATACGACGCCATAGTTTGGTGAAGAACCAAGTGCGCACGCGCAAACTCACACACGGCAGGTCGCCCATAGTTTGAGTAAGGTATGTCGGTGATTACGAGGTGTCGTTAAACGACCGCGGTACCACGGGTATCATTTCGAAGTCCCTACGTTCGAACTCCTTCTCTTCCTTCCTCCATGATTGAACTAACTGGATTAGTTGACATTCATAGCCATGTATGAGTTCCACACCGAATGGTTAACAAACTCTGTGACGGTTCTGTGCCATTAAAATTGTAAGGCAGACGGGCTGGGATGGGACAATCATTTATTTTGTTGTTAAAATAGTATCCATAATGCAACTCGATTTCTGTCTGAGAGTGAGACAACAATTTCTAAGGTTGGGTTAACAGTAAAAAGAAAAAAACAGTAAAAAGAAAAAACACCTGAACGAGTGAGGTATCACATTAAGGATGATAAATTAACAATCATTTGGTTACTATGTTTTTGCTATTGCGAATTATTACACCAATTCCGTACACTGCCGATACTGGGTGTTAAAATTTACATCATGGGTGTTGTCACGTTGGTACCGAAGAGAAAATCGAAATTAACATCTTAATGTGATGTAATATTAACACCAATGTAAAATTGTTGATTCTTTTTGTCCGCACTATGCGATAACACTCGGTGCAGTGTAGTGTATTGGTTATAACATTCGTACAATCAAAAGGTCCCCGGTTCGAGCCCGGATCATGGAATCAATTGACATTTACTTCACTTTTTAACCAAAGAAAATACAATTAACAACTTTGTATGTTTTGTGTAAAGAACGCTAAATAGACATCTAAAGGGGTTGGTATCAAGTTTTGACTTTAAGAATTGAAATTGGTATTTAGAAAGCTATTTTTCTTCTTCTTTTGCAAAATTCGATGCTATGTTTTCATTCATATCTCTTGTCCCCCAGTAACTTACACATGATTTTCACTCTAACCTTGGCGCACACAATGTACAGTTTAGTAAAATCTGTTTGAAGTTAAACCCTTCATATTTCCCTAATGGTAGACTTCTATCTAATTATATACGGCATGGTGACAGTTATTACCCATCGCGTCATCTCGCCTATTAATCAAGTCAAGTCATGCTTCCTTGGCGAATACTTAAAGGAAACAAACGCCTTTAGGTTTCATCATTCAGTCTTCTTACTTTTTACGAAGGTTTGTTATAAACACGCTGTGTTAATATCTTTTACAAGTAGCTTGAGTTTAAGTGTGCACGGACGTGTACATAATAACGCCTTGTATTCAGAGAATGTAACAAAGCTTCTGCTTTCTGTAATGTATTTACAATAACACAAAAGCAGAAGAATCATCAAGAGGCCATAGCACTGAAACATTGGCCCGAAGAGACGAAAAGAGACATCATAGAGAAGACGTGTTAAAACTCCTTGGTGAGCCTCAACATAATGCAACAAATCTGTACAAATTTGGACTCCATTGGTAAACAAAGTTGCAGAGAATGATGAAAGAAAAACAGCACTGTTGCACCAATTTTGTTTGCTTTCAGATGCCAATAAATATAACAGGTCTTTTAATATTTTAGTGAGATATAACCCTTCTCAAAAACTACGTTACTTCATAGCATATAGGTCCTAGCTCTATATGTTCAGAGGGAGCCGTTTCTCACATGTTCCACGACAGCTCACCATTGCTCGTTCAAGTAAGGTTTTACGCCAACACTTATTTTGAATAGTGTCCAATGCTTTTAAAATCCCGAGTAAGATATGTCTTACCAAGGGTCATGGGTAAACCTTAAACCCGAAACCAAATTTTATGCTCAGCAATTATTAGGTGTGTGTTTTCATCCATCAGCTTTATAAACTTTATATATAGTCCAGGGCCCATTTTCATAAAGCCTGTGAGCACAAAAACTTGCTAAGCACAGAAAAGTATTGCTTAAAGGATGTGGGTTATACCTTTGTCTAACACAAAACATAATGTCTACAGATTTACACCTTGACTTACTCAGTTTGAAGATAATGATGGTGTAGATTTTGAGAAATGAGAAACAAAAACAAGCCGCAAAAATAATGTTCTCAGAGGGACGAAAATTATTTTGCATTGTTTAAAAAAACTTATTAATCAGTTATGGTATGTTAATAGTTAAATACCGTAACTGGGTATATCGTTTTCACATATGCTAAAACTGAGTCGAAGATAATTTTCGTGACATTGTTTTCAGGCCTGACTGTTTTACTCATTTCTCAATTAAACTACAGCACCTCAGCAAGTACTATTTTAAGGGAAGCTTTCTACTATCATTATCTTCGAACAAATCAAAAATAATGTGGACATGGTGTAAAAAGTATTCAGACCCATTACCAGAAACAGGTTACCAGCCACAATTACATTAGATTTACATTGTTGTGATTGGTGCCCCACCCATTTTTTGCTGAGCAAAAAAACTTGCGAGACAGTATTTTCTGCTTAACAGCTTTATGAAGTTGGAGCCAGGTTACATGGAGGTTATCACAGCATGTTAGGAGGTAGAAAAAAAACAAGCATGGGTGACTATCTGAAGACTCGGTGGGGAGTTTTCTCACGATATCTCCTTGCTTGACTGGTGACACGTTATCATCCAGTCGGGAATTTGGTGTTTATATTTATAACAATGTTAACAAATCATTCATTATTTCTGATTACCGGTAGTTGGTTTTATCTTGGGAGTGAAACATGAAACTCATTTTTTTTTTTTTAGATAATTTTAATTTGGTTCTGACGTCATAATTCTGTTGATTCTAAGTCAACCTTATACTAAGCGCATTGACGTTCCCTACGTGCTCTAAAACTAAAAGACTTCGGTTTTGTTTGTACTATATCATTTCATAGAAGTAACCCATTTCTATGGGATCAATATCGGAAAATGCAAAATAAGTTACTCTCTCCGACTTGTCAGAAATACTTAGAAATAAACGTCAAAGTTTAAAATGTTTGCCATCAAAACTTTTAGACAGGAGTGTCGACCTCTGACGAAATGGCGGATTGATATTCACCATTCCTTGAACAAAAATGGCCGAGGTTCAAGTGAATCACATTAGATCATCATTCCATAGATAAATGGTTTCCGGATGAGACAATTTTGTGGTGATACTTATTGCAAGTCGTATCAGCGCAGCTGCTGTGCCCATGTTTTCATTTCCCACCCAGTTGTTGAGTGCTACGGTCGAATGGTTTGGCGCGTTCATCGTTTGACTGATGAGCCGTTATAGAATTGTGTGGGTTCAAATCCCGACCACAGGGGCATGGTTTTTGCTTTCTCCGAGTCAAGCTAAGTCAGTGCCCGGTCGTGGCACTTCGCCACCAGAGACATTCGCAGTCATTTGATGTCATGTTACACAATATGTATTGCCAACATTGTTTCTGAATGTACTAAGCTTTGAAATGACGTTAATGGGAAGGTACACGTTTGGTAATTACTCAAAACAAATATTTACTTAAAAACTGACTTGGTAACAAGCATTGGAGAGCTGTTGATAGAATAAAACATTGTGAGAAACGGCTCCGTCTGAAGTAGCATAGATGTTGAAATAGAGGTAATTTGCTACTGAAATAATAAAAGACTTCTAGCTAGAAGTCTTTTATTCCTATCTTGAGCACACAAATTCGTCCAACAAGGGTGTTTTTTCTTTCATCATTTTCTGCCAAATCCGATGATCAATTGAGCTCAAATTTTCACAGGTTTGTTATTTTATGCATATGTTGAGATACACCAAATGAGAACACTGGTCTTTGACAATTACCAATAGTGTACCTTCCCTTTAACATGCAGCAATGGTTGTATATACTGCTGGTTTTTGAAACCATTTTTTTTTATAGTGGAAATTTCATATCATTACGCACATCATAAATTATACTTTGTATACCAGAATAGGGTTACCATCCAAAAGTCCATGTCTCTATCTGTGACTTGTGTCCTGCACATGTTCGCTTATTAAAAACTTACAAGATACATACTTTGTTCCCCATCTTGGGATGAAATGTCAATTCACCAAACTTTGCTTAAAGCCAATAATGATTGATTAATGATGTAAGCTCTTTTTCAAAATCCGGCCCAGTTTCGGGGCATTTGTCAAACCTCGGCTTCAGCTCCGTCTCCGGCTTTGATGGGCTCCGTCATCAGTTTTGGAAGTACTATACGATGTAGTGTACATTTTGTACAGTGTCTCTCGAACGGAGCCGGACGGGGAGACGAAGCCTAAACCGAGGTTTGGGAAATGCCCAAAAATGTCGTTGGTACAGTGTACAAGACCATTCAAAAATAGTCAGGCTCTTATGCTTTAACCGTAATATGATCGCCATTTCATTCAGGGTTCCCAACCAGCGTGAAAAAAGGGTCGAATGCACCTCCCATGTAGAATTAATATGGTAAAAGACATCTTAGACCAAATTGTCATGCTTTATGAAGCATTTGCAGTTTGCAACGTGTTTCAACATGAGCCAACCCTAACCACAATTATGTACATAATAGGACACTGCAGAGTTTCTACACTCAACCTTGCGTGTGCAAACCGTGTCGGATGTGCATGTCTTCACGCTCCAGTACAAAATAGCACGCTTGCTAAAATCATCAAGTCTTAAAATTATCAAATAAAGAGTTTATACACACTGGCTTTTAAAGACCCTATGATTTTGATAAAAGGGTTGTAATATGTTAACAAACATTTTACATTATTGTGCGGACAATTATATTTACAAGTAGGGAAGGAGAACAACATTTCAATAAAAAAAAAAACATCGTTTGACTGGTGGTGCATCACTGCTCAATGTTTGCTTCGCATGGAAAGTTCTTGCTAAGCTTCTGGTCCACTGACTTGCGATACAATCCGGCCTGACCAAAGGGGGTATCAATTGGGGGTTCTAATTTCACGTTTAAAAGGAGTACAAAAGTAGGTCGGTCATCGAAAGGTTAAAGGTACTGGACGCTATTGGTAATTACTCAAAATAGTTGTTGGCATAAAAATGTATGTAACGAGCAATAAGAGACTTTTGGGACGCTTGGTGGCAGCAGACTTATATTACCAGGTAAAATCCATTGTTCTCGGTAATGTACGCAGGCTCAAATGGACATTTACCTGGTAAGTCTGCTGCCACCTAGCGTTCAAAAGTCTCCCATTGAAATTATTATAAAGGGCATATAAAGCATAATGAAAAACGGCCCCTCTGAAGTAACTTTTTTTTTTTAGAAAGAGGTAATTTCTCACTCAAATAAAGGCTTCAATGCACCTGAAAGCACACAGGGATGTGCAACAATAGAGTGTTTTTTTTTTCTTTCATTGTTCCCTTGCAACTTCGATGACCAATTGAGCCCAAACTTCCACAGATTTATGCATATGTTGGCATGCATGGTTTTGGCAATTACCAAACGTGTCCAGTGCCTTTAAGTCTATGTTTTTAACAGACAACTCCAATACCTTGAGCAAGGCCTACTTCGTGCCAGCTCTCCTTGCTTTGGAGGTATCACGCCAACATCTCGTTGACAGTGCGTGATATCATTATTTGCACGAGAATACGCATCTTTGTTTCCCATTCTATTAGAAGCATAATGAGCGAATAACAACAACAGTGTGGCTGATAGTAAAACAGTCTGGTCCTTTTTTGGTTCAATCCACATAAAGGTCGGGACGCACCGTCACCAACAGCGCATGTGCACATACGCCATCTTAGAAATACATACCGCAATGCATCTTGGGAATTAATTTATTTTTATAGCACCAGATGTTATAGTTGTGTTATGCGTTGCTTCAAAATCAGCGCTATGAATATAGTTGACGATGGTGAAATCAGATTTCACCCAAAGTACTTTGCGCGCTGGGTAATGCGCATTTGGGATATCTATGGTCTATATTCTCCGAATCGTATGACGTATATAAAGCAACTCCACGAACAGAAATCTATTTTAATTATCGCCCAAAGACAATCATAATTAATCAAAGGCTCGATTGGATAAGGAAATAACATATTTCTCATGACACATTCATGGAATTCCTTTTTAGTATAAAAGAACCATTGCATTGAATGAAACACCTGCGCCAAATCACACCATCTTCAATGTCAAGGCTATCCTGTATCAATCGTGTTTAAGGATACAAACGGGGCCAGACTACTTTCTATTTCAAGCCTCGTTTTTTGTTAAAGTTGTCTGAATTTGGGGGAAAACATATGTGTTTTAAGAGTTTTTATCTCTTGTTCGTAGAGGCTTTATTGGGTATGATATTATTTTGACAGATTTTAGAAAATTTTGTCTTGACCCAAAATATGTATTTTATTCTCCGAAGACTTACTACAAACGCAAAAATAGTCTACGACAACCAATTCTGATGATCACAAGACCCTATGACGTCATCTGTAAACCGTTCCAAGAACTGCATTCTTCCACACAATCTCTGGAATTATCGAAAGTGACCAGAGCATGACCAGAGCAGAAGGAGACCTTTAATAACGAGCGTGGTGAACGCACCACGGATCACTGCCCGGTCCCAGCATCAATCGTTCTGCACGCTCTCCGGCACATATGTTAGTAAGACAGAGGAAACTAGTGGATGTAGATTCGAGTTACTCCCCCATCAAGGAGATGAGATGTATTGAACGGGAGAGAGTTTCACAATGGATGGGGTAAGTGTTATAACTGGATCCTCATGGAGCTGTTGAGCATAAAGATGCGCTAAGCATTTACTTTAGCTGATGGGCAGACATGGGAATATAATCAGCTTAGAGATTGCTTGTGGCTGGATGCATCATAAGATGAGTTGTCAATGTTGCCATCATAAGAATTTGTTCTTTGATATCACATTTTATCATATTTTTGGGGTGCTTTTAATGTGGTGCTGTTTGTCAAATTTCTTTTCCTTTTCAATATTAAACCTTAATGCATATTTTTGTATTTTACTAATGTACGTCATCAGATGCGAAAAAACTTAAACTGAACACTTTGCTAAGCAGTAGGCTATAGATCGATACATAACACCAGTCTTAGGTCTTGAAAAATAATAATAACAACAATTATTACCTTACGATACAAAGCGCTTACGAAATACTAAAGCAACCCGACAAAAAGTGAGCCCCGTCCCTGCTTATTTGTTTCTCCTGTCAATAATTAACAGGGCCCTTACATAATTTTTCTTTTACTGATAGGTTATAAATTAGGTTATTTTGGGCATATTTTTAGTAACGATTGGTTAGTAAGAGCAGTGTTTTCCGTGGTGTGTGGTGACATTTGTTTTGTGTGTATTTCGCTTAAAGCCATAGACACTATCGGTGATTTACTCAAAATAATTATTAGCATAAAAACAACAATACAAACTTGTTAACGGCTCCTCCTGAAATAACGTATAATTATATTATTTGCGTAAGAAATTACCACTTTCTAAATAACTATATAGTTATTTAGAAATTTAGAAAGAGGTTACCACTTTCTAAATAACTATAGTTATTTAGAAAGAGGTAATTTCTTAGGCAAATAATATAATTATACGTTATTTCAGTACACAAGTTTACACAACAAGTGTGATTTTTCTTTCATCGTTCTTTTGCAACTTCGATGACCAAAGGAGTCCAAATGTTCACAGATTTGTAATTGTATGCATGTTGGGATACACCCAAGTGAGAATAAAGGGGTCGATTTCACAGAGATATTCCTAACGTAGGACTAGTCCTATGACTATTTATAGGAGTTATTAAAAAACTTCAGGCTATTCCTAATTTAGGACGAGAACTCGTTCTGACTTGAGATAAGACTAGTCTTACCTTAGCTCTTTATAAAAACCTTCCCTGGTCTTTGACAATTACAAAAGGTGTAATTTGCGTTGTGACATTAAAATTGTCTTTTTTAACCTTGATGTTCCGGGATTTGCACGTCAAGCTTGAAGGCAATGCTCGTGTATTTGCTTCATTAGTTCCGTATTATCAGGTTTTTCTTGACCCAAATCGGTAAGCATATACATGGGTGGGTTTTTTTCATGTTGGCACTGTGGAATGAACAATCCCTAAAAACTAAAACACAGGAACCACCTGTTAAATTGACATTCGGGTTGGACATTATATTGGTGCAAATTGTTATGTTTTAATGTTAAGTTGACTCGTTAATAGCATACGTTCAAAAACACAGTAAGGTACAGACAATGATCGAATCAATCAATAAACTGGTTCATTTTTAATCTGAAGAGAATGCGTTTCTTTGTTATTAGTCCTCACTTGTTAATAACCCATGCAAAGTACTTCACCAATACGATATGGGCAATACAAAAAAGTAAAACTGGAAGACTTGATCAGTTCAGTAAGTTCAAATTAAAGAAGTAAAACCGGAAGACTGTTTAAAACATTCCATTAAACCTTGAATGTTTGGAGTTGAAAAAAAATGCAACTTTAAACATACACAGTCGAGTGTGCTAGGAACTTTAATGAGCATTGACACATTCAACGTTTGTTTTTAATAAACTAATGATGTTTCTTGCAATCAAGCACGACATACCACAAAACATTGCTAAAAAGAGAAAGAGAAATGTCAGATTTGATGAATAAACTCAAAGATTGTTTGAAATATTTCAAACAATTCGTTTTTCGTTATAAGCTCATAAATAAAGCATACAATCTGCACATCGTTAATAAACCGCATGGGAAAGTCGCAGTGTTACCGTGTTTATTTGAATCACCCAACCTTGCACGTGTCCTTGCTCCCATCCATTGCACATGAGTTAATGCGACCGTCTGTATAAATATTATCATGTATACTACATGATACGCTCATTTGAATGTGTCCTTCAATGTTGTTGAAAAGAACTTCCCGGATCTTAAAGGAGGGTCTTAGATGTGGGTTTTTCTTCAACGTAATAACAATAGATTTGACGTAGACTGTTTGAATTAGTACAATCGAATAAAATTTTAAATAAAGAAGAAAAAAAAACAAAGATAATCGTTCCCTTTAAAGACAATACAAAATGAAGAGAGCATCTTTATCAACAACCCCTTACATTAACGCATTAACGATAAAACTATTTTGATGCGCCATTTCAAAACGGATTTTACACCACCCTGCGGTTAAAACTGCCAAAATTGGGAAAGTACTACTTCTCTTTCGCAATGGTGTCTATGTCTTTTACCGTGGTAAATGTATGTGGCATTGAATGTTTGCTTTGTGTGCTAAGTACATGAGTGCAAATAAGTTTTCTGCCCCTCATAAATGTTTTTGTTTACATCTCTGAGACCTGCCCCCACCTATTAGAGGAATTATCCAATTTGTGATATCAATGAATACTCACGAGGCCAAATTTCATAGAGCTTTTCACAAATTACTGCTTACCAAATGTATTTGCTAAGCAAAAAATTAGTGAGGCACCAGTCATACGAATGCATACTCAATGGAATGTTGGCTGGTAACCTGTTTTTTGCTAATCAAGGTTTTCCTTTGCTTATCAAGTTTCTGTGCTTACATGCTTTATGAAATTGGGCCTGGGTCATTACACTTCGATAAATGGCTTAGTTGGTACTTGGATGCCTAATTGGCTTGCACTCCATTCAGGAGGGTTTTATTGTGTGACAACGCAAAATACGAAACTCACAGCTTCACACCCCATTCGAAGGACGCAGTGGTTTTTCAAACTCACGCTATCCATCTGACCCGCCAGACACTTCCCACATTGGAAAATGTATAAGACAATATTATAATTTGATTATTTCAATGATCGAGTAAATTTAACAAACAAATATAACTTGATAACAAATTGGTGTCGATACCAACTATCATGTGAAATATAAGTTACATTTTGTGTATTCACCACTCATTTAAAATGCTTTTAATTCGACATACATAAATATATGTTTCAATACATTTATAAGAAACTTACTAACCGTGCATTTTAACGTTAACATTCAAAATACAAAATCAATTTCTCCATTTTACCCAAGCCCTTGATTAAATTAATAAAACAAGAGAAGCATGGAACGTGTTTATTAGACGCCTGATGATCTTTGCTAATTAGATGGTCTTGATATGTCATTGTCTTCAAATCAAACTAAAGGATTCAACTATATAGCAAAAGCCGAATGAAAATTCTACTGAAGAAGATGATCAGAGCATACTGATCGAAACGTCGAGTTGTCAACCACGAGTTCTTTTCAGAACCACCACTTTAGGGTGCATTCGATTAGCTTCCCTGGGTCGACCCCGATGTGGCGTATTTTATTTTTTTCCAGGACAAACGTGGGCACACAATTACCCCACGTTCGTCCTCGAACCAGGAAAAAAAAACCCAGACACGTCACTACGTGAGCCTTCCCGTGGTGACGTCAGTGCACCTCGGGCCAGCCCCAAGAGCACACTTGTTGATAGGGTCACTTGGGGCTGACCCGAGATGCACTGACGTCACGACGAGAAGGCTCACGTGATGATGCGTCTGTTTTTTTCCAGGTGGAGCGTTTGCACAAACATTTGCACACGTTCGTACTGGAAAACAAAATATGCGACTTTTCCAGGACGAACGTGGGGTAATTGTGTGCCCACGTTCGTCCTGGAAAAAAAATAAAACACGCAACATCGGGGTCGACCCAGGGAAGCTTAACGAACGCACCCATACTCATATGGAGATACCACGTGGTATCTCCACAAACCTCACTGGAATGACATTCCTTCACGTTAATCCTATGATCGGTGGCGTTTAAATAAAAAATCTTGCATTAATAATGAATGCTGTGTTATCGAATAAATTTGTCAATGTGTTAAATTTAGGGCATGTCTCTTTTCTAGGCTGCATATCATGATGGTCGTGCATAATTGATCAAGCAAACACTTCCATCCCAATTACGAAATTTTCACGGGTTGGTTTTTATTGTACAGGCATATATCAACATGTAGGCCTATATCAGTATTCGAATAATCGAATGGTTAAAAAACCAAAGGCACTGGACACTATTGATAAATGTCGAAGACCAGTCTTCTTACTTGGTGTGGTCACATAATGACAGTTTCAACTCAATTGGTCGTCGAAGTTGCGAGATAATAATGGGAGAAAAAATACAAAGTTGTGTGCTTCTGATGCTTGATGCTCAAAATCTAATTCTGTGGTATCGAAATCAAATTAATTGAAAAGTACTTCTTTCTCGAAATCTACGTTACTTCAGAGGGAGTCGTTTCTCACAATGTTTTATACTAACAACAACTCTCCATTGCTTGTTATACACCAAGTAAGTTTGTATATGCTAACAATTATTTTCAGTAATTACCAATAGTGTCCATGCCTTTAACGACAATTAAAGCTTAATGTGGCACTCCATCACACATCGCTCGTCTAAGATGTGTCCCACCCATAATGTTCACTTATTGGATAAGAGTAATTTAACATCATTTCTTTAGGTGTCGACATGTACATAATACGTGTCGATCATTGACAGTGTTAAATTTTGTAAGGTCTAGGTCAGCATAATCATTTGGTTCGAGTGTTATAACAGCAAGTAATTTTTTTTTAATATTACAATGTTTTCATAATTCTAAAATGCTCTCTAGCATATCTAAATTTACCATTGGAGAACATTACATAAATATACTGCTTAAATACATACATTTTGGAATAATTCACCACCGCAATACATTTTTCATGGTTGCTCACATCTTTGGCAATGCATTTGGTTCGTGTGACAAAAGTTACATTTTTTTAAATCCCAATATGTTGTATTTGTATGAGCCCTCAAGGCCTATGCAGCATATGTACATGCTAAAAAATATCAGGTTTTTTTTCTTCCAAAGTTAGAACATTTATTTTGTACCACCTAGCACATTTCGCAGTGATTTATTTTATTTTATTTTATTCCAATACGTGTTTAAAATGTGTTTTGTCGTTGGAAATTTTCGTTCACCAATGCAAAGCATCCATGAAATCTGTTTTATCCATTTAGAGGGTTACGTTCAGTCCATAATTTGGCTCTGGTATTAATTTCGAAATTCAATCTGGCTTTATGGCGGTCCAAATTGGCTGGAAATCCGAAAGACCTTTCTTCAAGGCATATTGAAGAATATTGGAAGCAGCATTGGTCGGTTGAAAATAATCATCCAAAATCTCAATTAATACTGAGATGGATTTGTTACCAATCCACCGAAAAAGAAAGGGTTTGTTTTGCTTAAATTATCACGACTTTAAAGGAGGGTTGTCGTTAGAATCCCAGGCCTGTGGCTGAGAATTCTTACGCAGTTACACGCTCTGGCTGTCACATGAATAAAACAAATATATCTAGGGAGTCCAAAACTTTCGTGTACATGTACATACACGATAACTTAGCATGTACGTACACGATCAATCAAAACTTATCGTGTCCCTACACGCTACATCCAATTATCGTGTACGCACCTGCTAACTAATCGTGTATGTACAGTTTCAGTCAAAAACGTATTATCGTGGACGTATACACGATAAATCAAAACTTATCGTGTCGTACACGATAAATTCAAATTTATTGTCATTTATAGCAATGTTTGTTGGAGCAATGCGCATGGCGATTGGTATCTTGATACTGATGTTACACTAATGAAACTTTCTGATTTTGTCCTTCTCAAACTATCCACAGGGCGAAAAGATATCAAAACCAGATCCAGTTCATAACATTGTCGAAAAGGGAGCTCTCTTAAAACAGTACGTTGAATACTTTGTAATTTTAATTTCATGACTGCATATATAATGCCTTTCTTTTTGGTAGGGTTTAGTGAAAAGATTACAATTTCACAAAGCATGCACAGCTGCAAGAACATTAGCCAAAGCACAATCTGTCTATTTTTGCTCAGAAATTGTCCACTGAAATATTCGCTTTCGTTTTTATGACAAAAATTTGTAAAATTTGTACAATTGATTGAGAATTTGACTATATTTCATGGGTAAAGCCTTATGAGGATGAAAGAATAATGTCACGCGTGCATGATATGCAATATTATTCAGTTCTTCATAACTAAAACGAGTCATCTCATTTCTACATACTCATAAAGAACTTTGTAAAACCTTGGCTATATGCAAATCAAACTACCGGTACTTTAAAATTGCACAATTACTGTTTCTTGTTTTCAGGCATATTTCCAATTTAGTAAGCAGTAGACTCCTCGCTATGCACGGGCGACCACCTGCCCAGTTCCATTCCAATTTCAAACGTCGTGATGACGACACGATAGACCTGGGAGAAAAGTCTTGCAAACGGATCCTCGTAGCGGGCGCTATGACACTTGTCATGGTTGGAATCATGGCAACACTGGTTGGAGGTATAATTATGGCAGTAACAGAAGCAGGTAAACAATCTAAAAAAAAAGAGTGGCCGTTTATATTCGTTTACGTTTACGTTTATACTTTTACGTTGATTTACTCAGCAGGATATACAAGTTTATTAGACGTAAACCTAAGGGTGGTTGGTTGGTGCTGGAGCAGTACAAATACAAGTGCCTACAGGCTAACAATAAAAGGCCTGAAGACAAAAGTGCTATTTATACGTGTATATAACGGTGGCAATACAACTGTGCAAGACTTTAGACAGAGTGGTACAATTAGGCACAGCAAATGGCGTTACGAGTTGAAACCAACAGTTCTTTTCGGAACCACCCCAACCCATTTAGAGATTATCATTAAGGCATGGTGTTACCGCAAACCTTTACTATATATGGCGTTACTAAGGTTGGAGAAATTGAATGAAGACGGTCAACCCGCACCAAAAAGTTTACTTTTTATTTCAAATTTCTGAGCAATTGAACAATGCCGAAATAAAAGTACGTTGTAAATATTTACAAATATCCCATTCAAGATGAAAATAAACAAACCAAACGCAATAAGCCTTTTTTGAGATATGGCGGACACCAACACTATAATATAAGGTTTGGGTAAATTTGTGTGTAAACGCCCAAACCAAACAGTAAACTCCTATCACGTCCGCAATACTCCAAAAAAGGCGTATTGAAGAGCGATTATTTATACTGTAGATCAACTCAAATCTATCCTTTCTAATGTTGTTAAATCATTATTTTTCCCTTGTTTGTGCTGTTGCAGATACCGTACCAGAGACAGTCACAGCTCCCGGTAAGTTTTAACAAAACAATCGTATTCCAGACAACTATAAGTGTCAGTTTTGAACGAAATTGCGAAAAAAGTAATTTCACTCATTTGTGGAAGTAACTCCAAATATTTACACAAAATGAAGAAAGGTTCTACTTGTGTGTGACTCCTATTGGAGAAAACTGCTAAATAAATCAAATGAGCAATGACTTTGTAGTAATACCAAACCATACCAAAAGGGTGTTGTTACAAGCGCTCACGTTTAAGGGTTATACAAATTGTGAGGAGAATTTAGAAGAAGTTTATAGAAAACAAAAAAGTATTGAGACGTTGGCCTCAAGATAAAAACCAAGTTGGAAGTTTTCATCAATACTTGTTACTTAAAGATCCAATCATTATTTCAGACTTTATTTAGTTCAAAGTTGGGATACGAACCTACGTCTACATATCCATAATTTGACATTATCTATTCCGCTATAGCTCTTGGTCTAACATGTCCGGGAGATATCGTGAGGAAAACGGCACGAGGCCGGCCGGATGCGCTAGTGTCATGGAGGAGCCCGACTCAGCACTTTATAGAAAACGACCCCAATAGCACGGTGGAGATTGTCAGTAACTACGAACCGAATACATGGTTCAGATATGGGGTGCATGAAGTTATTTATTCAGTTATTGGCAACGCCGATGAAGACGGAAAAGAGGAGACTTGCTCGTTCAAAGTCACCGTCAAAGGTGAGTTTTTTCAAGGTGGCTGTCATCACTGCAGCCGATTTCATGAAACGCTAGGATTAATCCTATCTCGAGTTATAGGACGAGTATTACTCGTCCTAACTGATGTGTTCAATGTGTCCTAACGTTTATGGTTACGGAACATAACTCGATCTAAGTCCTAAGATTAATCCTAAGTTTAGGAAGAGTTGGGTGAAATTGACGACAGGATACCTTTGGTAATTGTCAAAGACTTGTAATTGTATTCTCAATATGCATAAAACAACAAATCTTTGCAAATTTGGACCCAATTGTCATCAAGTTTGCAAGAGAATAATGAAAGAAAAAACACCCTTGTTGCACAAATTCGTGTGCTTTCATAATTGCCTATAATTGCCTCAGGTCTGAAGTCTTTTAACAATAATCGGGTGACAAATTACCTTGGTTTTTTTCCAAAACTACATTACTTCAGAGGGAGCCGTTTCTCACAAATTTGTATACTATCAATAGCTCTCCATTCCTCGTTTACCGGTAAGATCATAAGATATTATGCTAACAATTCGTTTGATCATGGAGGTAGATTGAGTAATAACCAACTGTGTCCAGCTTCTTTAAGCTACTTTGTAGATGTGATGGAGGAGGTCTAGGTAGAGACATGTAGGAGTAAGGCCTTTGTTTATATCAGGAGTTAAACTGGAAAATGTTTTGGGAAATTGAAAGATAATATGTTTTAGGTTTGTTCTGCACATCGTGATATCTTTCAGTTTTGAAGGACAGTCATTCAAGTTGAACTGCCACTTTAGTTTGCAGCAAATCTACAGTTAAATGTAAATTCGTAGAAACTACTTTATCAATCTACTTCATCAATAGAGTGACGTCACAGAAATAAATTAACGTTATCTACAAACAATTTGGCTAACACTACAGACTCAAAATCAAAAAAAAATGTTTTACTCAACAGACTTGGAGCGACCGAAATTTGACGATTGCCCAGGGAATATTGAGGTAGTGACCGACATCAATGGGGAATTCGTCGTCCCACCATGGAGCAAGCCCAAGGCGACTGACAACGCTGGGACCCCCAGACTCAGTTCGACCTACAGTGGTCAACCGTTTCATATCGGTACCACACCGGTGCGATACGCGGCGACGGATCAGTCGGGCAACACTGCAAGATGTTCATTTAAAGTCAATGTTATAGGTTTGTAGGATTTGAAACTTTGCATGGTGGAATTACGCAACAATCTAGTAAGTTTTGCGGTCACTGTAGTGGTAATTTCTAATTGAGTTGGGGTGGCTGAAAAGAAACTAGGTTTACAACTCGGCGTTTCGATCAGTATGCTCTTCTGGAGAAGCTTTGATGAAATACTTTAATTAGATTTTCAACAATTATCCCAAATATGGGCACCAAAATGGGATCATTGATCATGAAAGTAAATTTTAGCCCCCTTTTCCGACATGAAACAAAGGAGGTCTTACTAAACAATAACCAATCTATAAATATGCATTTGTTGCTGTACATCGACATGTAGTCTTGCAGAGAATACAAGTTCCACATGCATATTGACCCGGCTGGTGGGATTTGAACCCACGACTCTCTGTTGTACTATAATGAGCTGTTTACATTTTGTAAGTTTTTGCTAAACAGACTAAAAAGACACACAACAACATTCATTCTGATAATGTGTAACAACTTGCACAGTCATAGCTGTTTTGTGATTTAGGCTAATTTTGAATACCATGTTTTCATTTCATCAGATGGAACCCCACCGGTGATTGAGAACTGTCCAGATGACATGACCATCACCACCGGTCAACCAGAGTGGACAATGCCCACAGCTAAAGACAACGGTCAACTGGTCAGTTTCTATTCTGATAGGACATCGGGGGACATATTTCCAGTGGGTCGTACAATGGTGACTTATACCGCTGTAGATGATGTAGGGTTGACCAGCGAGTGCAGTTTTATTGTTACACTAATCGGTAAGGAATGTATCCCTTTTCCACTGAGTTGTGTGTCTCATTTGTTTGTTTCGTTTGAGGAAGTTTCCAAAGTATTTGACACTGAGTAAAATTTTCAGATTTTTTGTTTTTATAGCAGAGCCTAACTGTAACGACTTTATGTCAACAATAGCCATAAAGCTGCCCTGGTGTGACGTGGCCGAGTGGATAAGAGCACTGGACTGGTGTTTCTGATTAGCAGACTCACTTGACCATTATCGCTGCGTCCTTCGTATGGGACGTACAGCCGTAGGTCCCGTGTGTTGTGTAATGCATGTAAAAGAACACACAGTGCACTGATCGAAAAATGGGTTGCCCAGTGTTCCTAGTTTGATAAAGGGGGAAGGTCACATACTTTAAAATTTAGCTCCATATTACACCTCGAAGGATAAATTACAACAATGTTGAAGCGCCATGCGTGTCACTAAGTGACGGATATGAGCACTATATTAAAATGCTATTGTTATCACTATTATTAGATAAATATTATGCTTACTCAAGTCACTGAAAAATTACAGATGAAATGAATTAGGAGCCGACGATGAATCTAACACACTGGTTCGCTTTTTTCTGTAACAGATTTGGAAGCTCCAGTTTTTACCGACTGTCCGCAAAACATTACAGCCACAACGGACAAGAACGGTACATACCTCGCACCGACCTGGCAGGTACCACGGGCTATCGACAACACAGGGCCCGCCGACGTCTCAGCGATTCACGCTGACGAGGAGTTTGAACTCGGTCGGACTACCGAATTTACGTACATGGCCACAGACGCAGCTGGGAATACTGCCAATTGTACTTTTTATGTAACAGTGAAAGGTGGGTTCCAGAAATATTTACAGCTGTAGGCTGTTCCAGTAAATAATTACTGAAAACGAGGCAAAGTGTGCATTCCGTATGGCGCCACCACTTTTATTCACTCATTTTTACAAAAAGGGATATCTCATTGAGGTTAATTAGATGCTATATTTATTTCATATCGAATGAAAAAGTGGTGGCGCCATACGGAAACTTTTCCAATCTGATATATAAATGTTGAAGTAGACAACAAAATTAACATGTGTAACAGACTCATTTTAAAAGGTGGTAGCGTTTTCAAGATAATAACATGTCCGTGATTGGAATACACAATATTTTTGAACCTCTCTCTAAATCCACATTCCTTTATAAGGGTTGTTTCTCAAATGCTATAAATTATCAACAGCTGCAGTGCTTCTTATTTATATTATACCGAGTAAGTTTACATGGACATTTATGTTTGCAGTAATTACCAAAGGAAATCAACAAACATGACATTAATCGATGGTACACTGCAAGAATTTCTTTTGAAATTTCACAGTATTTCAGTATAGGTTGTAATGCACAAAGAATATGGCATTTCCCCGACTGTTCTCTGTAAAGCGTTTAATAACTGCAAACAGCAAACATTGTCGCAAATATATTGATATAAAAGGCGGAAAATTTGAAAGTATTTATCTCAGCTTACCTGCCATGTGTGCCAAGCTTGCATGTGTTGAAATACGTGGAGATCGCCATCTTCGGCACAAACAAACAAGTTGCCTGAACAAAAAGGTCGAGAAGTCCCCAAATTACTCTTAAAATATTCCAGTGAATACCGTAGACATCCCGTGAATATCCTTCGACAGTTTTCAGATCAAATGTTCAAAATGTTTTAATCATATTCTGCGCATTCTTTGTCAATTCATATATTGTTCACTTATTCCGGAGTTCGCACGTCTGCACAAACTGCTTTCAGAAGACAAAGTGACCGTTCTTTTACAAAATATCTACTGCAGTACTGGTACTCTCCTCATCCGTATACAAAAACACGTGTATGAACAGAGGAAACCAGGGGTGTGGTTTCGCGGCTGGCAACCAATAACTGTTTCGGTCATTGGCCGAAACCTCGAAAACGCAAGATGGGTTGCTGGTTATTTATTCCTCCGCGCGTTGTTCAGATTTCAACTCTAAAATGTTTTTAAAATGTCAACAGAAGTTCATAATTAAGATATTACATTAAATAAAGATGAACCCTTTTTAAAAAGTGAAGCTTGTACGATTACCAACTTTATAAGACAAGTGTATAGCTGAGCACTACGTTGTTGCATGTTGTCCTGCGTGCTTGTGTGTTCATCCGCCAAGCTGAAAACAACTGACCAATCAGCGGGCTTGTTTCTCCTGTTTCATCGAACATGTGCGATTAGGGGCAGAAATTTACAGAGCTAAAACTATAGGGTACAAGGGGGGTGCACCGTTTTCGTTTTTATTCTCTTTCTGAAACAAACCCCCTTTCATCAGACCCCTTAAAAAATTGACTAGTTTTATAAACGATAATCTTGCGTGAGTGTTAAAACAACTACTCTGCCGGCGTGCAAACGGAAAATAGTTTAAACTCATTCAAATTATCTTTTTGTTGTATAACACATTAATCTAAAAAAATCAAATCCCCCAAAATTCAGATTTCAAGTGGGTACCCCTTACACCACTAGCAGAGTGGCACCAAACAACAAACACACTCGGGTTTTTTCTTCGTATTTTTATTGTCCTTGTATATAAAAGGCAAATTGTGAGAGTAGTATTTGATTTGAAAATGTTATATATTAGTTAACAACATTTTTCTAATTGAATGCTTTCGATTTTGGAATATTTTAGATGGTACCCCGCCTGTTATCGCAGACTGCCCAAACAATATGACAAGACCCACTGATAGAGGGCTTCCAACGAGTCGCGTCTTCTGGCCGCATCCCAAAGCTAGTGACAATGCGAGGGTCATGTACTTTCATCCAAACTGGAGTCCAGGAGAAATCTTCCCTCTTGGTGTCACAAATGTTGTATATGTAGCTGAGGACTCCGAGGGGTTGAGAACAGAATGCAGTTTTACTGTCACCGTAACTGGTAAATTTGATTTCTTTTGAAGATAAATGACATAAATAGATGAATCGAATGGCTTCGTACGTTTTATTTTGAATGAGTAAACTCACTAAAGAAACATTACATTGTTCCACTATTGTCCAAAAAGAAATTAAGAGAAAAACAACAACATAAATGTGTATCATTGACAATGATTTCGCAGCTTTTTTTTCCCCATATGTTTCAGATAATGAAGCCCCAACATTTATATTTTGCCCGCCGAACATTGAAAAGAACACCGATTCAGCGGGGAAGTTTGACCGTCCTACATGGCCGACCCCACGGGCAACAGACAACTGTGGCCCGCCGGTGATTATGGCGAGCCGCACACCAAGGGAGTTTGTTCTCGGAGAGAAAACTCCGATACAATACGAAGCCACGGATAGCTCTGGAAATAATGCAACTTGTTTGTTTTATGTCACCGTTTTAGGTATGTTGTGCTGATTGTTCAGAGGCTTCCCGCAATGTGAGCCATCATTAAAGGAACACGTTGCCTTGGATCGGACGAGTTGGTCAAAACAAAAGCGTTTTTAACCGTTTTTTATATAATGCATATGGTTGAAAAGATGTTTTAAAAGTAGCATACAATGATCCACACAAGTTTGCCTCGAAATTGCGTGGTTTTCCTTCTACTGTGCGAACTATCACCGTCGGCCATTTATGGGGGTCAAAATTTTGACCCCCATAAATGGCCGACGTGTTAGTCGACGAGGTAAAAGGAAAACCACGCAATTTCGAGGCATGTTTGTGTGGATCATTGTATTCTACTTTTACAACATCTTTCTACCCATATGCATTTTATAAAAAACGGTTACAAACGTTTTTCAAAGACCAACTCGGCCGATCCAAGGCAACGTGTTCCTTTAACAATGAATTATAAACTTGTGATTGTTTTAATCCTATATAAATTTCATTTCAAGAGGGGGTAGCAATGTTGATAAAATTTCATGCAAAAACGTTTTTCAGATTTAAATACTGTTGAATCCCTATTCCTAAAACCATATTCCTTTGACCCAAGGAAGTTTTGAGGTCATTCATTTTTGGAGTAATTACTCATTAATTGTTGCCTGAAATGGGATTGTTTTTGAGAAAATTAGTAAAACAACCAGTTTTTATCTCACAAGTCAGTCACTCAATGTTTGAAACAGTGAAAACATTTATGGTTTTTTTCCACTTTTTTTAAATATAACTTTTTGTTTTGAAAGTTCATTATTTTACTATCATCATACAAATTTGTTTGGATGAAGATGAGTATTTCTGAAAAATACCAAGTGTATAAAACAAAAGTGGATCAGAAATTTATTTGAAAACTTTACAAATTGATACTTTGGGTCTTGTTAAGTCTGACAACTCTATGATGACACTTTGTTTTCTTTTGTTTTGAACTGGACAAATTAAATACAAACATTTTTTCTAATATCTGAACAATAAACAAATTAACTTCTATTTCTCTTACAAGATAACACCCCTCCAGTGATAAATAACTGCCCATCAGACATCAGAATCACGACTGATCCTGGATCCCCAACTGGGCGTGGCAACTGGACCACGCCCTCGGCAACAGACAATGGTGAACTTATCGGATTTTCATCCAATTTGAACCCGGGTGATGTTTTCCGAATCGGCCGCACTAGAATTATGTACATGGCTGTTGACAAAGGAGGGTTAACGTCAAAGTGTCGTTTCTCAGTCATCGTTGCAGGTACGCATTCTTGGGGAAAATATTGTCAAAATCTATAGAAATTTATGGATAGTTTAAAAATGGAATTTTAAAAATCCTCATCACCAATCAGCATAATAAAGTTACTCTCAAAACACTTGTTTTACAAAAATCAACTCTGCAGTGGAGGATCTAAGACTACATGCTTGATATAGCCAAATCAATACATAAATTCAGGAATTGAACCTAATTGGATTACCACTCGATCACTGTGGTGTTTTTACACTAAACTCACAAGAGTCTCTATGATTGATAACCAAAACATCTTTATCATACTGGCTGGATACAATTAGTGCAATGCTCTAAAGTTTACACTGAACTGAAGGCACTTGGCGACATGTTACCACTCCAAAAGAGCCAGACATTTTGCCACTCCAATCAATGAGCCAGGTATATGTGCAGCTGTGAATTTCTCTGATATGTTTGTATTTTTTGCCATTCACATTGCATTCCTTGAGTGTTCTCCATAAGTGAATTTATGAATTATTGTTCCTTTTAAAAGGAAAGTAGCAAAATGTAAAATGTAGGCCCTTTACCCTCAGCCCCTTAACTTTCTTGGAAGAGCTGGAAAAGTAACTTCACTTGAACAAATAATACCTGGGCCCGACTTCAAAAAGTAGCTAAGTATTACAACACTAAGATAACCAAAACAAGGTTACCAGCCAAACTACCATCTCACAAGAACAATTTGTGACTGGTGTCCTGCTTATTTATATATAGCAGAAAAAATTGCTTAACAATTGTCTGTTATGTTTAGCTACTTTTTTGTGCTCGAGCAGCTCTATAAAATTGGACCTTGATCTTAAACACTACCTTTTGTTTCTTTTGCAGACAGCGAACCACCAGTTTTTACAAACTGTCCTTCAGACTACAACTTGGTAACCGATGCTGAGGGCAAGTTTAACTACCCCACTTGGGAGAGGGTCCGAGCCACTGACAACTCGGGCAACGAACCTTCTGTTACCACAGACTTTAGGTTCAAGATGTTTCAACTGAACACGAGAACTCGTGTTGAATATGTGGCAAGTGACAACTATGGCAACAATCAGACTTGTGTATTTCATGTTTCAGTTACAGGTTAGTTTAAATCATGGAGGACCTACTTGTGGGTGGGGCTTGTGGATGGATGGGAGGGGGTTGTGAAGAGACATTATTATTTCCTTAGAGTGCTCTCTTTCTTGCAAAAAGGTGTTGGACCCCAGAGTACTAGCTCTGGTGTTTCTGATCAGCAGAGTTGTGAAACTTGTTTCCTTGAGCAAGACTTTAATTGCTTCGTTCTTGGATGGGGCGAAGCCATGTAGGCCCCTTTGGTAGTGCACGTAAAAGAACAAGGAACACTTTTCGTGGAAGGGTGAGGGGTTAACCCCTGTGTTTCTGGTTCACATGGCAAGCACCCTTGTTAACAGGTTTCCTCAGGCTTAATGAGAGCTATCCTTGGTTTCATTACCAAAAAATATAAATGTAATAATAACAATGTGTAATGGCATTGGGTGACTTGACGGTTTCTGCTAAGCCAGAAACTTCTGTGTTAATTTGTGATGCATACCAACTTAAGTGAGATTAAACCCTGTCATCCAGGCTTGTCAAAATGCAGTTTGCTTTGTTAATGTGGATTTTGTGACATTTTATTCTGAAAGCCGTTTTTGTATTTTGAACTCGTAGATGGCACCCCACCGGAAATTGGACAGTGCCCCAGTGACATCACAGTGTCTACAGACTTCCGCTCTTCTACCAGCCGCGTGAACTGGTCACTTCCCTCTGCAACAGACAACAGCAAACAGGTCACTCTCTTATCCAACATTGAAAGAGGACAAAGCTTCCGGCTTGGAATGACGATGGTCCAATACACGGCGGTCGACCCTGTGGGACTGACAGCCGAATGTAACTTCACTGTGACAGTACAGGGTAACAAATTTGTTAGGTTGCTGAAAAACTTTTGATGTCGACCCCCATCCCTATCCCCACCCACCTCCATCATTAATCACATCACACCCTTCCTGTCTAGTGCACCAACATATAACTAGAGAGGGGCCCTGAGAAAATAAATTTTCTCGATTGGGAGAATAAAAACTGATAAAGAAGAGAATTAGCTGTTCTACAGGGTGTGGAAGACTGACCAATTTCATAGGCTGCTTAACCACAGCAAAAATAAGCAGATACCATTCACAGATGATACATGTGGAATGGTATTTGGGCTGGTCACCTTATTCTGGTAAGCATAACTTTGTTGTGCTAAGCTCATTTTTGTGCTTATAACCAGCTCTGTGAAATTAGGCCCTGAAAATACCCCCAAAAGGTGTGTTTTAAGCTAAATTGATTTTACCTCGCTTCCATAGATACTGAGGAGCCAGTGTTTACAAACTGCCCAGCAAACTTTAAAAGGACCACAGACCCCAACGGCGAGTTTGATGCCCCTGTCTGGGAGACTCCAAGCGCTGTGGACAATGTTGATGGTCCAGTGGAAGTAACCACTACATACAAATTCAAGCCATTTGAACTGGATGTCACAACCCCAATCAAGTATACAGCAATAGATGAGGCAGGGAATAATGCCACTTGTGCATTCAGTGTGTTGATCAAAGGTGAGATGATACTCCCCCCCCCCTAAAAAAAAAAAAAAATCCCCAATAAGCCAACCAACAAACAAAAGCAAAATTTAAATTGTCTTTTTTTATGTCATAATTATTTGCATTAGGGACGAAGACTATTATTTCTGCTTCTATAGTGTAGTGTCGGAATAAAACCAAAATACTGTAAGCGTGCCTAACACTTGTCCAAAAACAGTAGCCGGAGTCCAACAACTATTGTCACATTTTAAAGTGCAGACATTTGAAGCATAAGTTTTAACTGTAATGGTGCAAAGTTTGCCCTATTTCAAATACCATTTCAATGAGAAAGCTTTTACCTCCTGCAGAGCAAAATTACAAATCTTGTTTTCATTTCAAGATGGAAGGAGAAAAAGTAAAGTTAATAAACTTACCCCTTTTTCCCAGATGAGACACCCCCAGTCATCAGCAGCTGCCCAACAGACATCAGTCTCACCACAGATCCAGGTTTGCCGACTGGGCGTGGCAACTGGACCACGCCCTTTGCAACAGACAATAGTAAACATGTCAGACTGATATCCAATTGGGATGCGGGTGATGATTTTCAGATTGGAATGACTGAGGTTACGTACACGGCAATCGACAATGCTGGGTTGACAGCAAGTTGTCAGTTTACTGTTACTGTCGTAGGTGAGTTACATTTCATAGTGTCCACTGGAGGGATTTTAAAAAAAATCCTTTTTGCATAAAATAGATGTTCAAATTGCATCAGGGATAAAGAATAGTACTTGGTTTTACCGGTACACAGATGTTTGTTTTAAGCACTGTATACTCGGTACTTTCCTGAATCCTGTGAAGAAAAAAACATACACATACTACTCTGATGGGATTTTGAACCTAGAACTTTTGCCATTCGAGAGAAGATGTCTTACCAATAGATCAGGAGTGGATTTCACAAAGAGTTAGGACGAGTTACTCGTCCTAACTTAGGACTAGCCATGCATTTTGTATATCTCCTGGGGTGGATTTCACAAAGGTAGTCCTAATTTAGGACTAGTCCTAGGCAATGCTAAGAGAGAGGACCAGTCCTAAGTTAGGATGAGTTACTGGTCCTAACTTAGGACCAGTCCTATCTCTTAGCATTGCTTAGGACTAGTCCTAACTTAAGACTACCTTTGTGAAATCGGCCCCAGGGACTAGTCCTAAGTTAGGACTAGTACTAACTCTTTGTGAAATCGACCCCATGATCTTTACATACTTCCCGATTTCAATAATGTTCCAGAAAGAAAAGTTTCTTCAGAGGATTGGTACTGCTGAAATCTGTTTAATCAGTAAACTTTCAGATTGAAACAATCACTGTTTTTAATATTTGATAATTTGTTTAGTAGCACAGGAAACATTGATTTCATACTGACTCAGCAATAAGAGTAGATATATACATTGTAAAAAGCAAATAATCAATCAATACATTCATTTCACACTATTTGATTTACTGAAAATTAATGTGCATGTACATGAGCATTTGTAGGAAAAAGTTTATGGAAGAATCTTTTATGCTCTTGGGTTTTTTTGCTCTTGTTTGCAGCTATTTTTAATGTGTACAGCGCCTTGGGGTCCAGTCATGGATGTAAGGCGCTTTATAAGCGTTGTTTATTATTATTTATTATTATTAAAAAGTGAAGCAAACAAAGTTACTTTCGTTCAACTCTCTCTTTGACAGGCAAAACAGACACACACTTATACAAGCTGACATCTGAGACCAAACAAACATTACCGATTAAAAAGAACAGCATTAGAATATGATGGCATTACAGATATCTAACAAGTAATATTTAAGTTTTCTTGAAAATAATGCCATAAGAGTGTATCAATGAAGCTAAAGCTAATATTTCATTTCCATTCATATAATTTGCTTTAAACAACATTCCTGATAAAGCTAAAGTCATTTTACTTCATTTCTTTCCCAGACAATGAGCCACCAGTCTTTGTGAACTGTCCATCCGACTTCGACCTGTTCACCGACGCTAACGGCAAATTTAACTACCCAATGTGGGATTTGGTACAAGCTACCGATAACTCTGGTATTGAACCGACCGTCTCCACAAACTTTGTATTTCAGATGTTCCAATTAAACACAAGGACCCTAATTAAGTATACAACAGCTGATGCCTATGGGAACAATGAATCTTGTGTGTTTTACATTTCAGTGACTGGTGAGTTTCAAAACAAAATTTTGTTTTCACTTTTCTACTACACCCATGCCCTTTTTGCTTCAATTCATGGAATGACAGATTGTTTCCTTCTGAGAGGATCAAAAACATCAGGGGCTTATTTCATGGGGCTGCTTTAATGTAAGCAAATTTTAATGCAACTATATAGTTGACAAATTTGCTTACATGAGAGCGCATTACACAAGTTAGCAAAAAACTTAGGCAGCCAGCTTGCGCAATCACCATTTGTATTGTTACTTCACTCATTTTCATACAGTTAGCAACACAAGGTTAGCGTGGAAACTTGCGCAGCAAGCTCGGCCGTTAAGCAGCTGTATGAAATTGATCCCTGAAGTGTGAGAGCGATAACAAAGTTGTTGCTGTTATTTCTGCTAATGAAACTATGATGGTGTTACCGCAAACCTTCCTATAAAAACATCGTATTTCCACCATGCAAAGTTTAAAATCCTACAAGACTATGACTGTCAAAAGTGACAAGCATTGCAACCTGAAGGTCTAAAGAAAAGATGATAAGAAAGAGATAATGGAGGAAATTATTAGTTTTAGAATGTGGGAGGAAAACCTCAAATGAATTACAACGACACCCTCAGGTAGGGACTGACAATCAGCTTTCTCTTGTAACAGTGGTTTGATGACCAAAGGGTGCAGTTACAACACCTCAAGACCAGACAAATTATCTCAAAGATGTCTGGCTTGCTAAAAGCCCTTTCATACATGAAACATGGACCAGTGAAAATGCTCGCAGACAAGTGAAATGACAAGCTAAGTGGTCCAACAGGCTAGGATCCCTGAAATCGTAACTCTTAGAACCTAACCAAGATATAAGGTGCTTTTGTTAAAGGCAGGATTCGAATGTTGGCCAACAGACATGAAAGCCAAGGGAAAACCACTGAGCCAACCTAATTCCCGTTTATGATCTGAAACTTTTTAATTTTTTTCATTTTGGCTTGACCCACAGACGGCACCCCGCCCGAATTTGAAGAGTGCCCAAGTGACATGACAGTGTCCACAGACTTCAACGCTCCAACCGGACAAGTCAATTGGTCGATCCCTGTTGCCGCAGACAACACCAAGCAGGTTACCCTCTTATCCAACATGGAGCCAGGGGACAACTTCCGAGTCGGGAAAACGATGGTCAAATACACAGCTGTGGACCCAGCCGGTTTAACATGTGAATGTAATTTTACTGTGACGGTAATTGGTAAGATTTTGTTCCAAACAACTTTTACTTCTTTGACCATGCTCTGATTTTGTGTATTTCGAATACCCCAGGACCTGTGGTAATATGGGGAGGGGGGGTCCCTAAGGATTCTGTCCCTCTCTTGTTATTCCTCTGATATAGGATCCCATAATATTGATAATTTGATAAAAGAATGTCATTTTGTCGATGGCAATGACTAGAGCAAGTTAGTCTATACCCCGCTGTAGTGAAGTTAAAAACAAGAAGTCCCCTTGATCCACTAAGGGAAAGAAGTCCAAGCCATTTTAGTAACTATTAAGCAGAATATGGAATATCTACTCTGCAGTAGTAGAGAAGTCTTATGAATTACAAAAATCTACTTTAATATGTAGCAAGACAAGTTCTCAAAAGAACCAAATCAACACAGCAAGTAGTTATACACATGGCGTTACTGCAAACCAAACAAAAAAATTCAGCTTTTCTCTACTTTTACAGATGACGAGAGTCCCGTGTTTATGGACTGCCCAGCAAACTTTGAGAGGACGACAGGCCCAAACGGCGAGTTTGATGCCCCTGTCTGGGAGACTCCAAGCGCTGTGGACAATGTTGATGGTCCAGTGGAAGTAACCACTACATACAAATTCAAGCCATTTGAATTTGGTGTCCGGACGCCCATTGTGTACACAGCAGTGGATGCAGCAGGGAATAATGCCACCTGTGCATTTTATGTCCTTATAAACGGTAAGAAAATAGTTAGAAAATTTGGTGTTTACATATTTTGCTTAAGGCGGCAGTGCCAGATAATTATGGCTCTCCATTTTTCTCTATCTACCATTACAGCCAGTAGTTCTTCTTTCAGAGAGCCTTTATTTTGACAAATGTTGTCTACCTTGTCAGACATCGAAGGGAATCCAAAGCACCAGGCTGCTGACAGAAAGCTCAGGATGTCTGTGACAGTTCCCCCTTCAAACTCTGTCTCCTAACCCTTATCTTGTCGTTGGACTTCGGTAGTGTACCATACAGATCCTGGTAGTGCATGTCCAGTGAACTCTCATCATTCTGGTATAACAACCATCTAGCCTCTTCTCAAGATGTTTGGACATTGTCCATCGACCTACAACCAGAATGCAAGACTAACTCCACTGTTGGAAAAATCTGACTTCATACTTCTGCTCCATTTGAATTTCCCATCTAGCCTCTTTTCAAGATGTTTGGACATTGTCCATCGTCCTACAACCAGAATGCAAGACTAACTCCACTGTTGGAAAAATCTGACTTCAGCTTCTGCTCTATTTGAACTTCCCATCTAGCCTGTTTTCAAGATGTCGGGCATTGTCCATCGACCTACAACCAGAATGCAAGACTAACTCCACTGTTGGAAAAACCTGACTTCAGCTTCTGCTCCATTTGAACTTCCCATCTAGCCTGTTTTCAAGATGTTTGGACATTGTCCATCGACCTACAACCAGAATGCAAGACTAACTCCACTGTTGGAAAAACCTGACTTCAGCTTCTGCTCCATTTGAACTTCCCATCTAGCCTGTTTTCAAGATGTTTGGACATTGTCCATCGACCTACAACCAGAATGCAAGACTAACTCCACTGTTGGAAAAATCTGACTTCAGCTTCTGCTCCATTTGAACTTCCCATCTAGCCTGTTTTCAAGATGTTGGGGCATTGTCCATCGACCTACAACCAGAATGCAAGACTTACTCCACTGTAGTAAAAAAGAATCTGAGTTTCAGTTACTAAGTAGTCCATTTGACTCTATCAGACTGACTTTATGGAGTTTTAGTGCTTACTTGTTTCTATGTTTCATCCGCTCATCACCCCAAGTACTTATAATGCAATTCAATGTTAAACAATAAAATACATAATACTTTTTCAAACTTGCAGATGAAACCCCACCAATCATCGAAAACTGCCCCTCCGATATCACCATCCCCACTGACCCGGGCCAGCCTACTGGTCAAGCCAACTGGACGCTACCCAAAGCATCAGACAATGGGCCAGGCGTTGGGCTTGTTTCAAGGTGGAAACCTGGTGATGAATTCCCACTGAGAAGGACAAAGGTCATCTATACAGCAATAGATGCGGCAGGGTTAACGGTCAAGTGCCAGTTTTTCATCACAGTAATAGGTCAGTCATCTTTTTCTTTGTCATGTTTTTCTAATAAAAACAATAACATTTGCTTTAATTTGTATAATTCTGAGGTCTTTATGAAAAATATATTAGCTAAATGGCATGAATATATTTTTTCACATTTAAAATTTGCAATATATTGTTTACATTGGCATTTTACTCAATATAAATTAAAGGAACACGTTGCCTTGGATCGGACAAGTTGGTCTATAAAGAGCGTTTGTAACCGTTTTTTCTTCTTCAATATAAACCACAAGGGAAACTGACTGGGTAAATTTGTAAATGATTTTTGGGGTTGACCAAAGAATTGACTAGAGTGGGATTCGAACCAACGACCTCCGGATTAATGTGCCGGCGCTCTACCAACTGAGCTATCTAGCCCTATATTGGCGGTGTCCCTATTTTGTCAATGTCTTTGTTCGGGGGTACCAGTCAGAAGCCATACAACCGTTAACTGCCGTGTAGTCACACCCAAATTACACACAACCTGGGAAGCGGCAGCTAGGAAATCACCTTAAGGGGATGCGACTTTTTGTTTCAGATATCAATATAAACCACAAGGGAACTGACTGGGTAAATTTGTAAATGATTTTTGGGGTCGAACAAAGAATTGACTAGAGTGGGATTCGAACCAACGACCTCCAATCATTTACAAATTAACCCAGTCAGTTTCCCGGAGGAAATTGGTTCGAATCCCACTCTAGTCAATTCTTTGTTCAACCCCAAAAATTTTTTTTTTTTTTTAAATGCATTTGGTAGGAAAGATGTTCACGGTCGGCCATTTATGGGAGTCAAATATTTGACTCCCATAAATGGCCGACCGTGTTAGTCAACGAGGTGAAAGGAAAACCATGCAATTTCGAGGCATGTTTGTGTGGATCATTGTATTCCACTTTTACAACATCTTTCTACCCATATGCATTTTATAACAAACAGTTACAAACGCTTTTCAAAGACCAACTCAACCGATCCAAGGCAACGTGTTCCTTTAAAGTTTTATAAACTATATTTCTGTCAAAAAAAATTGTTTCCTTAAACTTCTATGGTTTCAATCTTAAAGCACAGAAACTGGCTCATTATAGCATGCAAGATTGTTGTCTCTTCAAAAAATGAAAACATGTTGTTCATAAGTCTACATACTTAAATGTTTAGGTTTTTTAATTTCTTGTTATGGGTGCGTTCGTTTAGCTTCCCTGGGTCGACCCCGGTGTGTGGTGTTTTTTTTTTCCAGGACGGACGTGGGTAATTATCTGCACACGTTCGTCCTGGAAAAAAAAAACACGCCACACACCGGGGTAGACCCAGGGAAGCTAAACGAACGCACCCTATAAAAGTGAAGGTACAGACATCTTTCCACATGCAAATCGTAATCAGCAAATTAAACAAAGAAAGTTGCTGTTTTTCTTTTAAACAGATACCGAAGGCCCAGTTTTCACCTCATGCCCTCAAAACATTGAGCGAAGCACAGATGCAGACGGTGAGTTTGAATACCCGATGTGGCCACGCCCTATCGCCATTGACAACTCCGGCCTGACACCAGATATCACAACCTCTTATACGTTCATGATGTTCCCATTGGAGACAGACACCCCGATTGAGTATCTCGCAACAGACCAAGCTGGAAATACCGGCAAGTGTGACTTTTATGTTCGGATTAAAGGTAAGGATTTCGTTCCACAAGTCTTTCACTTTCTTTTATTTGTGTGTGTACCATGGTTCGAATCCGACCTCAGTTTAAAGCCAACAACCTGATGTATACAGTCTCTTTTATACTCGTTTGGAATTCAACTCTCAACACCACGCCTGATGGTCAACTGGTTTGGTCAAAAGGATACCAGGGGTCGATTTCACAAAGAACTCAGGACTAGTCCTTACTTATGACTATTCTTTGGAGATACTAAAAACTTAAGGCGAATCCTGGGGCTAGGACGAGAAACTCGTCCATACTCGAGATGAGACTAGTCTTAACCCTTTTGTGACATCCACCCCTGCTCTACAAAACGGGGTGCGACTGGTATTCTAACCAGAATAATATAACATGAATGTATTATAGATGCCTTACATTACTACCCCCGTTCAATTAAGCCCCGTGACAGAATCTTAAATCCTTTGAAAGATACAGCACTGGCAGCTCATGTTTCTAATCATTCATGCCAACAATCTCTCCTTCTCAAGTACCCATTTACTCCTGGGTGAAGAGAAGCATTTATAGTTAAATATCTTGCTCAAGGAAACAATTGGGCTTGACAGGGATTTGAACCTACAATCTGATGACTCATCCATCAGAATTTACAGGCTGCTTGACCACAACATACCGTAAAGTATATCAAAGTTTTATATAGCGCACGTATCTACCAAACAAGGTACTCAAGGCGCTGAGTATATTCAAACTTTCAGAAAGATAGATTATTGCAGTGATGAATTCTAAAACCCAGTTATGTAACACCTTATAGGGTTTTACAAGGTGCTACGGCGCATATAGCAGCCACAGCCAGGAACACCGGGGCGAACCCCTTCTCTTTGCGATAAGTGCACTGGGTTCTTTTACATGCGTTACACAACACATAGGACCAACGGCTTGACGTCCCATCCGAAGGACGAAGCAATGGTTACATGTCTTGCTTAAGAACACAAGTTTCACGGCTGGTGATTCGAACCCACACTCTGCTCATCAGAAACACCAGAGTTTGAATTTGGTGCTCTTAACCGCTCGGCCACTACACTTCCAAGAATCAATACCACTGCTAACTCACAGGATTCAAACTACCCCTAGCCACCAGGCTAACTCAGTGGTCTAGTGGTAAGACATCTGCTCTAGCAATGGGAAGGTTGTGGGTACGAATCCCATCCGAGTGATTTGCCTGTGGATTTTTTTTCACAGAACTTGGGAGACCGAGTACACAGTTCTTAATACCGGTGTAAAGGTCAAAACAAATTTAAAATAATGATTCTGTTTTAAAAAATTCTTTTGAAGATGGAACACCCCCTCAGATCACAGGCTGTCCCGGTGACATCACCATCTCCATTGACCCAAGGTCAACAAGCGGTGGCGCTACATGGACGACACCCAGTGCTAACGATAACGGGAGAATCGTCAGCTATGAGCCAAACGTCAACCAGAGTTATGAGTTTCCGCTGGGAGACACAAATGTGACCTACATCGCAACGGACTCTGTTGGGTTAACTTCAGAGTGTCGGTTTACAGTCACAGTTGAAGGTAACTGTTTTAGCTCTTCTTCCTTTTTTTTCTTCTTCTGTTTTTTTTTTCTTGCACCATTAATCTAAAACTCACGACCATTTAGTTTTTAATCTTGTCTTCATAAATACCTCAAACAGTTTCGCTATTCCTATTGGTGGAGAGCGCGTCACGTGTGTGTGTATAAACCCTTGTTTATGACCGGTAAAAAGTGTTAATTCATGGGCGTGACACGCGAGCTTGCACCTGTTCTTGTAAGACAGTTTCTTCATTCCTATTGGTCGAGAGCAACGGCTGAAACAGTTGTGCCACATCACGCGATACGCGCGCATGCACAGCATTCCCTTATAAGGAGTTGTTTACCATAGGCGGAGGGCTTTACCATTTCATAGCTGGAGGGGTGTTGTGTTGAAAGAAATCATTTAACAATTATAATTTTGGAATTTACTTTACTTTTTGACCTAAAAGTGATGATGTTTTTGACCGAAAAAGGTATTTATCAATGGGAATCAAAGTGTGTTGAATCGGTTTTCAACAAGTGGTTTAAACCCGCCGCGGCCTGGTTGTTAATTTACCTCGACTTTGTCTCTGTAAAATTATCAAGAACCAGGCCTCGTTGGGATTAAACCACTAGTTGAAAACTTCTTCACCACACATTGATTCCCTTATTTATACCACAAAATTCAAATCTCATCTCAAAACTTATCCAAGTCACAGCATGGAGGTACAACTACCTCCCTCCATGGTCACAGGTTTCCAAGGACTAATTTAGTTGTGTCTTTTTTCTTCCTTTTAGTTTGTTTTTGGTTTATATCTTCGCCTAGAACACCCAGCAGGGTGGATATGTGGGCATTACAAGTCTTTCTTTTTCCTCTTCTTCTTCTTCTTATTATTACACACCATGTTTCACAACTAAGTTATTTTGTATAATTATTAAATAATCTTTGAATGCATATATTTGTAATTTTTTTTTTTTTTGGGGGGGGGGATCCTAACATCATTGTTTTGAGGAGCTTAAGTATACTGTTCTGGTTGATTGAAATGTAAGACATTTGAAAAGTCTTCTTTTTTTTCCTTGAAAAAATGCTTAATAAGTTATTGGTGTTTAACACTTTATCTGTGTGCTGTGTTTGTGATTGAGCGATCAAATGACTGGACTCCATTGGCCATGACACTTGGGTCCTTATGCAAGACACTTAACAACTTTGTCCTACAGGTGGGACGTAAAGCTGTTGGACACATGTGTTCTGTAAAGCACCTAAAAGAACCTATCACACTTATCGTTGAGAAAAGGGGTTTGCCCCTGGTGTTTCTGGTATGGTTGGTAGCACACTCATCGCCACAGCAACTTGTAAAACTGTTGCTGAAATTGAACACCCAGCAGGGTGGATATGTGCGCATTACAAGTCTTATTATCATTATTATTATTATTGAAATTGTGCTTTGTAAATAAATGGTACCTTAAATAGTAATTATATGCATTAACTTTAATATTTATAACTAATTACCTCTACTAATACTAATTAATTCTACTCCTGAACAAATACTAATTAATTTTAGACATTCCTTTCTACAGTGAATGTGTACAATACAAGGTAAAAATGTGGTTTTTTGTGGTAACTTCACAGAAGGTACACCATTGGTTTATTAACCTTTTTTACTTTTTCGCAAAAAAAAATATATAAAATGTTTTAAAACAAAGATGAAACCATTTCAAATGGAACTATTTCTTTGAGACAAGTTATCAATTTTGTGATTCTTCCATCTAAAATTACTATGGCTCATTTTTCAGCAAAATGACAAATTACCGTCATAATTATTAGGTATATAGGGAACAACACTATATAGGCAGCGACTTGCTGCAAGCTTAAAGGAACACGTTGCCTTGGATCGGTCGAGTTGGTCTTTGAAAAGCGTTTGTAACCGTTTGTTGTGAAATGCATATGGTTAGAAAGATGTTCAAAAAGTACAATACAATGATCTACACAAATTTGCCTCGAAACTGCATGGTTTTCCTATTACTTTGCAAACTAACACGGTCGGCCATTTATGGAAATGGCCGACCGTGTTTGTCGACGAGGTAAAAGGAAAACCACGCAATTTCGAGTGATACTTGTGTGGATCATTATATTCTACTTTAAAAATACCTTTCTAATCATATGCGTTCTATAACAAACGGTTACATACGCTTTTCAAAGACCAACCCGACCGATCCAAGGCAACGTGTTCCTTTAATCACTTTTTGTTTCTGAAGAAAATTCCAGTAACCAATGATGTACCTTTTCTTCTAAGAAGGAGTTTTGTATACCTTGTGAAACAAATCAATGTTTTTTGTTGGTCATTCCTAGTGCAACTTCATGGCACTGCTAAATAACTGCTGCAAGCTTAATCACTTTTTGTTTCTGATGAAAATTCCAGTAACCAATGATGTACCTTTTCTTCTAAGAAGGAGTTTTGTATACCTTGTGAAACAATCAATGTTTTTTGTTGGTCATTTCCTAGTGCAACTTCATGGCACTGCTAAATAACTGCTTACCACAAAATAAGCCACATGTGCACAGCCACGATTGTTGTATGATCCCTAAGTGCAGAGTTTCGCTAAAACTTATGGCACCCTGTAAATTGCGCGTGATTCTTTGAGCTTTAGTTACAAAATGCAGCAATAAGCAGCGCTATGAAATCGTGCCCTGTTGGTAAGTCCCAACGTCACAAAGGCACTGGACACCTTTGATATAGTTGTCATAGACTAGTGTTCTCACGTCAAAGATTGGACTCAATTGGTCATCAAAGAGAATAATGGGGGAAAAAAAAGCACCATAGTTGCACAAATTTCTGTGCTTTCAGACGCATACTAATTTATTAATCAAGTGAGAAATTACCTCTTTAAAACAAAAAATGTTACTTCAGAGGGAGTCATTTCTCGTTTTCTACTATCAATAGCTCTCCATTGGTCATTATCAATAAGTTTTCATGCTAACAATTATGTAGAGTAACTACCAATAGTGTCCAGTGCCTTAAAGTGGTAGTCTTTGTGGTTTTAAAGTTGTTTTGTCAATTCCTGATGTGCAGGTTTGAGCCTGTTGTGTAGCGTTGTTCAGTGTTGTTCAATGTTAGCGTGGTTTATTTTGGATAGGATAAAGTGTTGGTTTCCCATTACCAGTTCATGTACTGTTTTGTAAATTGGTTGGCATAGTATATGTTTTGGTTTACTTACTTGCATTTATGTCCTTGCACATCACAGGCACTTCATACATGTACAGTTGGCTTAACATCATTGGTTTAAAAGAGGCCTGTATCTGCATACACATAAACTACTGATTAATGATCGATTAAAGGCAGTGGACACTATTGGTAATCACTAAAAATAATTATTGGCATAAAACCTTTCTTGGTGACGAGTAATGGGGAGAGGTTGATGGTATAAAACATTGTGAGAAATGGCTCCCTCTGAAGTGCCATAGTTTTCGAGAGAGAAGTGATTTTTCACGAATTTGATTCCGAGACCTCAAGTTTAGAACTTGAGGTCTCGAAATCAACTATCTACACAACTTTGTGTGACAAGGGTATTTTTTCTTTCATTATTATCTCGGAAGTTCAATGACCGATTGAGCTCAAATTTTCACAGGTTTGTTATTTAATGCATATGTTGAGACACAGCAAGTGAGAAGACTGGTCTTGGACAATTACCAATAGTGTCCACTGCCTTTTATACTGATTTTGGAAGTCAATGTCCCTGTGTGATATACAGTGTAGTGCATATTTTTTGTGGAGTTTAAAATGATTACCTGTTGACTCACAATAGGTGAGTCAGGGCAGCCACGTGACACAGATGCAAAGAGGTCAATATACCGTATTGAATAACCCCTTCGTTGCTATGAAAGTCGCCATCTAGTAGGGCAAATTGTATGCGCGTCCAAACGCGTACATCAATGAAGCACGCAGCGTTCCCGGTTTGATTTCTACAGCATATGCTTGCACACACACACGCACACACACACAAATGCCACGTTGAAGGGCAGATATTTGAACGGTGACATCATTTTCAATACGGTCAACAGATAGATTGCACATGAAGGCATTGACCACAATTTCTTTAATGTAAAACAATGGAAAAGTGCACGCTGGTCATGACTCTCAGCCAATGATAGCCTTTCATCACATGTGCAAGTTTCATCAAAGATATAAGAGATGTTAAATTTGCATCAGGGATGAAGAATACTAATTTTTGTTTTTACCAATACACCGATGTGTGTTAGCACTGTATACTCAGTACTTTCCCGATTCCGTTGAAAAAATATCACAGGCATGTTACTCGGGTAGCATTTGAACCCACGACCCTTGCAATTCTAGAGCAGTGTCTTTCCAACACTAGACTTCCGAGGTTGCCCGGTAGCTAGAGGCAGTTCAAATCCTGTTTTGGCAGCAGGTACTGCAACGATATAAGAGATGATCAAAGATGGCTGCCAATGCATGGGGTTTATAAGAACAACAGTCCTACCCAGTCATGGTGACCCATGATTTTCACTTGAATTTGTCAATATGTACTAGAACAGTTTGTCAGTGCTTTGTTTAGCCATAGTAAGTTGTTGTTGTGCATGTTTTCTGTTTCTGTAACTAATATTTGATATAAATTTTTTTGCAGCTGCCCCTAACCTAAAATCACAACTCCAACCTCCAACACTTAAGTGCCCAGATACCAACAGCCAGTGTTTGTGTGTGTCAGTGTTTTCATTGTGACATTATGTCGGTGCGCTCCATTAGGCCAATTAATAAAAACATAATTGATTAGCATCTTAAAAAAACTTCCACGGCAGATTTTGGTTTGTAACCATTTGTTATAAAATGCATATGGGTAGAAAGATGTTGTAAAGTAGAATACAATGATCCACACAAACATGCCTCTAAATTGCACGGTTTTCCTTTTACCTCATCGACTAACACGGTCGGCCATTTATGGGAGTCAATGACTCCCATAAATGGCCGACCGTGTTAGTCGATGAGGTAAAAGGAAAACCGTGCAATTTAGGAGGCAAATTTGTGTGGATCATTGTATTCTACTTCTAAAACATCTTTCCAATCATATGCATTTTATAACGGTTACAAACGCTTTTTATAGACCAACTCGACCGATCCAAGGCAACATGTTCCTTTAATCACTGGCCTCGGGTCTGCAGTCCAGTGTCAAATTCTAGCCATTATTTTAAACCATGCAAGGAGAGTACAAACTTCTTTTCCCTTATTTTCTTCTAAAGCACGGTGTAACTTATCCCTATCGACTCCCGGACAGAAGAACAACTACAACTACAAATTCATGTTCCCTTTGGCCACGTCAGAAGAGGAGGATAAAATGCGCTTTGATTTTGCCGTCCGGTCAGGCGGAACCGTGTTTGTTGCCCTGGCAGAAGATAGGGAAAGTCCACATGTTTACGAGATTGGTGAGTTAAAGCGTCAAGTTGTTTTTGGGTTTTTTTTTGGTTTTTTTACCCATACACCGATGTGTGTTAGCACTGTACACTCAGTACTTTCCCGAGTCCTGTGAAAAAATATCACAGGCATGTTAGTCGGGTCGGATTTGAACCCACGACCTTGCGACTCTAGAAAAGTCTTGCCAACTATACTACCGAGGTTGCCCGGTAGCTAGAGGCAGTTCGAATCCTATGTTTTGGCAGCGAGTACCGCAACGTTATAAGAGATGTCATACATACAAACAACAGAGCATTTGTAAAGCGCCTTAATACATCAAGATCAAAGCACTAAAAAAAAAAGGCAAAACTAATGGAACTATACAAATAAGTTTTAAGAGATTTGTGAACAATGGCAAAGAGTTACAATTTCTAATGCGCACTGGGAGATTATTCCATATTCGGGAGGGTAACAAAGGAGAACGTCCGGTTGTGAACGGATGAGAGTGTTCTGATGGTTGGGTGTTCAGTTTAAGCGTGTGGTGTGGGAAGCTGAGTGCAAGCTTGAGCGTGGCGGTTGGTAGAGAGCAAGGCAAGATGATAAGTAGCCCGGTGCTATTCCAAGAAGGCATTTAAACACATTAACTAAAACTTACTCTTCTTTTGAAGACACCAAACAAATGATCGCCGGTACGTTAATCCGCTATACTCCGGATAAACGTAAACCACAACATAGGGCTGGACAGCTCAGCCGCTAGAGCGCCGGTACGTTAATCCGTTTTACCCTGGATAAACGTAAACCACAACATAGGGCTGGATAGCTCAGTTGGTAGAGCGCCAGTACGTTTATCCATTTTACTCGGGATAAACGTAAACCACAACATAGGGCTGGATAGCTCAGTTTGTAGAGCGCCGGTACGTTAATCCGTTTTACTCCGTATATGCATAACCAGAACATATGGCTTGATAGCTCAGTTGGTAGAGCGCTGGTATGTTAATCCGTAGGTTGTTGGTTATCCAGTCAATTCTTCTTTGTTCAAACTCAAAAAGAAAATATAGAAAACATGACTTGTTTATTTTGTAGGTATTGGAAGCAAATCTTTCATGAGATGTGGAGTTTTATGCAAGCCCCGCTACGTCACCAAGCGTACGCCTGGTATCCTTAACCCCTCCAACCAGTTCCATCGATTCTGGATCACCTACACCAATAATGGATTGATCCAAGTGGGCAAAGGGAGTGAGAAACCATTCATGCAATGGCAGGATCCATCCACCCCCCTGGATATTCAAATCATCGGAATAGCCTCATTCCAGAAAGCTGATTGGATAGGCTACTTATGCAATTACCAAGCCAAACGGATGATTGGTCAGTTATAACAGAAGGCAAGGCTGGTCCTTACTACTCTGTGTAATAATTAAACCTTTGAGGACATTTCCATTACGCTTCATTGTAATTGGTGGATCAGTTTACTAAAAAAATACAAAAATGTTTTATTTACCAAAGAAAAAAGTCTTTATCTACCCCCTTCCATTTATTTCCCCGCCCATTCCCCAATCTTTCCCAGATCCACCACAATATAAGTTCAGATGGTTTATGGTATTTACTTGTCTTTTAAAATGTATTATATTGTATATTTTTTGTTCTTTAAATATTAATGGTTTATAAAATTAGGACATAAAGTATGAATTGAGAAGCCAGTGGACTGGCTTGTATTCCAAAACTCTTTTTATACAAAGCATGCTTGAAGCTGCATTTACTAGAAACCATCCTCATTCTAACACAATCCTGATATGGTTATTACTCCACATCTGAACTAATGGACTCTGATTATGGTGGTATGCCTGATCCCATGTAGAGCATGATCAGTCCAAACCAGTTGGTTAATATGGAAAATGGACGAGTTTGGTCACTATCCAGTTGAACCAGTTGACCCCAGTTAACTAGGTTCAACTGGAATTTTGACCTGGGTTACTAGTGCAGTCCTCAGTCCAACACCATTCAGTAACTCAACACTCAAACTGTTGGACTCTGATTATGGTGGTATACCTGATCCCATGTAGAGCATGATCAGTTTACTAGTGCAGTCCTCAGTCCAACACCATTCAGTAACTCAACACTCAAACCGTTGGACTCTGATTATGATGGTATGCTTGGTCCCATGTAGAGCATGATCAGTTTACTAGTGCAGTCCTCAGTCCAACACCATTCAGTAACTCAACACTCAAACCGTTGAACTCTGATTATGGTGGTATACCTGATCCCATGTAGAGCATGATCAGTTTACCAGTGCAGTCCTCAGTCCAACACCATTCAGTAACTCAACACTCAAACTGTTGGACTCTGATTATGGTGTTATGCCTGGTCCCATGTAGAGCATGATCAGTTTACTAGTTCAGTCCTCAGTCCAACACCATTCAGTAACTCAACACTCAAACTGTTGGACTCTGATTATGGTGGTATACCTGATCCCATGTAGAGCATGATCAGTTTACCAGTGCAGTCCTCAGTCCAACACCATTCAGTAACTCAACACTCAAACTGTTGGACACTGATTATGGTGTTATGCCTGATCCCATGTAGAGCATGATCAGTTTACTAGTGCAGTCCTCAGTCCACCACCATTCAGTAACTCAACACTCAAACTGTTGGACTCTGATTATGGTGGTAAGCCTGATCCCATGTAGAGCATGATCAGTTTACTAGTGCAGTCCTCGGTCCAACACCATTCAGTAACTCAACACGCAAACTGTTGGACTCTGATTATGGTGGTATGCCTGATCCCATGTAGAGCATGATCAGTTTACTAGTGCAGTCCTCAGTCCACCACCATTCAGTAACTCAACACTCAAACCGTTGAACTCTGATTATGGTGGTATACCTGATCCCATGTAGAGCATGATCAGTTTACCAGTGCAGTCCTCAGTCCAACACCATTCAGTAACTCAACACTCAAACTGTTGGACTCTGATTATGGTGGTATGCCTGATCCCATGTAGAGCATGATCATTTTAATGCTGCAGTCCTCAGTCCAACACCATTCAGTAACTCAACACGCAAACTGTTGGACTCTGATTATGGTGGTATGCCTGATCCCATGTAGAGCATGATCAGTTTACCAGTGCAGTCCTCGGTCCAACACCAAACAGTAACTCAACACTCAAACCGTTGGACTCTGATTATGGTGGTATGCCTGATCCCATGTAGAGCATGATCAGTTTACCAGTGCAGTCCTCGGTCCAACACCATTCAGTAACTCAACACTCAAACCGTTGGACTCTGATTATGGTGGTATACCTGATCCCATGTAGAGCATGATCAGTTTACCAGTGCAGTCCTCAGTCCAACAGAATCCAACAATATGCAGTTGGATTTTGATAGGGTGTGCGATGGTTATGGTGTTAAATATTTAACACCGTGTATGATACAAAATCTATTAATAAATATTCATAAACACCCTGGACAGATTCGTAATCCTATTGGTGGAGAGCGCGTCATGCGGGGGTGTTTAAACGGTTGATAAAGACACAGCTGAAGCTGTTTAAGACCGCATGTTGGGCGCGCAAGCTCATGTACGCCAATTTAAATTACGCAATTCATGCCGGTTTTACATGGCCTTTTAAGAAATTGTCGCCTACTCTTTTATTCCCTTATTTATTGTACAAAAACTTTTTTCTAAATGTTAATTGTAGTTGTTGTAAGATTAAATTTCTGCTTTACTTATTTTCAAATGTTTCTAATAAGATTTGAAATTTTGTAGTTTTCGGTAAAAATCTGAATCTACAGATTTGGAATCAACCCAAATCCTACACTGTACCCAAACTACAATAGTTTATTGGTGACCTGCCAAAACCCATGCATTGCTATGGTCTCAATTTCTTTAAACCTAAAATAAAACTTTCAAATGACTCTTAAACGCAGTGGACACTATTAGTAATTACTCAAAATAATTATTAGCAAAAAACCTCATTTTGTCACGAGTAATGGAGAGAGGTTGATAGTATAAAGTATTGTGAGAAATGGCTCCCTCTGAAGTGATGTAGTTTTCGAGAAAGAAGTAATTTTCCATGAATTTGATCAAGCATCTGAAAGCACACAACTTCGTGAGACCAGGGTGTTTTTTCTTTCATTATTATCTCGACCAATTGAGCTCAAAATTTCACAGGTTTGTTATTTTATGCATATGTTGAGATACACACAGTTAGAAGACTGGTCTTTGACAATTACCAATAGTGTCCACTGTCTTTAACTAGGGCCAAAAAGGAAAGTGTTTCTCAACATTTAGAATGTTTTGCATTGCTAGAGCAGATGTCTTACCACTAGACCACCGAGCTAGCTTGGTTGCTAGAGGCAGTTCGAATGGATTGGCAGCAGGTACCGCAACAATTTAATAGATGTTATTTTCACCTAGGGGATCAATAATGAAACTTGTTTTTACCCTTACACCGATACTCGGTACTTTTCCAAGTGCTGTGGAATAAATCCACAGGCAAATCACTCCGGAGGGATTCAAACCCAAGACCACTCCATTGCTCCATGTAGAGCATATGTCTAACTACTAGACCAATGAAGCCATTGACGTTTTTTTCATTACGGCTTCCTGTATTTTAAAATGAATCGACCCACACGATTTTGTTTTCTGCACATTTTTGTCAATTTTGCACTTTTTATTAAAATCATCACATTGAATATTTACATTACAATTGCTGTAATTAAACTAATTTATTAATAGTAAGGTAAAATTTAGAACAGTCACAAACACATTCACAACATGGTATGGTAGAGCGTTTTAACCAGCCTCCACCCGGTATGGGCAATATACGACTGCCCAAGTTTCACTTATATGTTTACTTCCAATGTCCATTAAATTTAAAACCAAATATCATATAGAACTGCTTTAAGACCCCAATTGCAGAACTGCTTGGGAAAAAAAAGTAAATAAAAACCCGCAATTTTGTAAATAAATAGAAGATTACTCGAAAGGCATATTTAAAACCTAACTGAGATCAAAGGTCATGGGTCTTGAGTTGAATTGATTGATCAAACTTTGATTGAGAGTTGTTCAAGATCAAGGCAATGGTAATATTTTTCAATAAAATAAAAAAATTAATAATTCTTCAACAATTTTTACAAAGATGTTGAAGCATTATTCCAAGTTTCACAATAAAATGTTTTAAGATGAAACTTGTGGCCAATCGTCCGAACAGTAACAAGTTTTTCGTCTTTCATTTCCAGACGTTCTCTCAAAAAAATACAATTTTGTTTAAAGGTATCTTTTTAATCCATAGCTTTATTGGATTTTGAATAAAAATATAATTTGGATACATTAGAATAGATTGGTTCCCTGTGCACGACATAAAAATTATAATGGCAAGGTCAATGCGATGGCAATGGACCAGACTGTCTGGTTAATACTGGCTTGAATGGGGGGGGGGGGGGAGGGACAAGATTGGCAAGAGGCCAAACAGGGTTACCAACCAAATTTCCATATGTTGCATATTGCTTGTTACTGGTATGCATTCGTGGAAATTTGGTCGGTAATCCTGTTATTATCAAGGCAAAAATGTCATGCTTAGCAAATTTTTGTGCTTAGCAGCTCTATGAAATTGGGCTCTGTTGTGTTCCAAGTAAATATTAGATGTAAGGGATATTGCATTTCAAAAAGTAAATACTCAATTTATGAAAATTTCATAGGGACTGGTGATTTCATTTTTATGAAAAATTTAGAGTTTTTACAAAGTGTATTTATAAACAACATGTCGTTAAAATCAATGTATATTAACTGTAAAATATTTGTAGCAAACTTGGTGGTAAAATGATTATGAAAATACTCAAATTGTGTCATTGATTTGTCTGATTTTCTTTTTTACCATGAATTCATTAATATAGATGAATCCTGCAATGATTTTCTTTTACGGCAAATTTTGTTTCTCGATACGGCGGTACTCACGATTCTAAACACAAAAAGCGGTTTTGTACAAGTTTTCTTTCATTATTTATAAAAAAGACGATTTCTAGACCACATTGAGGACAGTTACACAAATACAGTTCACTTTTCCAGAAGACAATATCCTAAAACTATTGGTCCATTAATCTACTTCATTAAGAAGTCATTTGTATACAATTATTAAAAAAAGTTAAAATGTTTTTAAATAATTCTGGTCGTGTAGCCAGTACACTAAAGCCAATAAACAACCAAAAAGCAGCAGCATTATGCAAATTAATTTTTTCCAAAAATATTAACAGTGTGTGGTAACGAATGTAATTTTTATATTATCATAAATATCTTACCTATAAACCCAAAACATCACATCCACGTATCTACAACAATTGTGACACGGTGATAGTCTACATGACTATCTTTTGTTTCTTTTGTTGAAAGGCATTTCATGTTATTTTAGGACTTTAACCCAAACCTTTAAGAATTACAATATTGGATCAAGATTAAGCTGTACATATTAGCTGAGAGGGGTGGGCTGGAACAAATACTGGCAACTCCCCCCTCCCCCACCCCGAAACAAGTCCCCATTACAACATCATCCCACCAAGAAATTCCTTCCAACAGGACAAGAATACGACAGAAGAAAAAAAATAGTTTCACTTTTGGTGGTGTCAAAAATCTTAGAAATTCCCTCCCAGTCCTCGACATTACTATTATCATATTTGGCTAGACTGACACAACAAATTTTGTGCACATGACCAAGGTTATGCCATTCCACATACACTACATACACCCTCAGCTTAGCTGAGCCTCATAACACACCACCAGGGGGAGGGGGTTCAAAAAAAATACTCCCTTCCTGAGGAAGAACACACAATTCTGTTTCTGTCACATTTTGGTGGGAAATATCTTACAGTTTAAAAAAAAACGGCTGCTGACAAAATAAATTAATACAATTTCAAGAGAGCTTCTGTTATAAAATAATGCATATCCTACTCACATGCACTTTAAGATTACACTCAAGTTTTGCCCATATTTTAAAAGCGACGTCTTACATAAATAGGAAAGATTATTTGTGCTTTAAAAAAACACAATTTGTTGCTTCAGGTCGGTCCCCAATTTCATGGCTCTGCTTACAGTAGAATACTGCATTAATAGCAACACCCTGTAAAGCACATAATTCTATAGGACGTTAATTGCAGAAAACTGCGGTAGGCAGAGCCATGAATCTAAATAATCCTTTTTAATCCAAATGCGAAAACCACATGGCTTTAAGATGGCTGACAACAGCTTTAGCCAAAGCCGGAAACAAAATGGTCTCTTGGATTTCCCTTACCTAGGCCCTTTTTGAAACGACGGCTTCAGCTTTGGATTTGGCTCAGGCTAGCCTGCCCCGCCGGTTGATCTGACAATATTGCGCGTGCTTTGCGTATACGCGCTCAGGGCTTCAGACGAGAGATCGGAGCCTCTAGCCGAATCCAAAACCGAAGCCGTGGTTTGGAAAAGGGCCACACAGTTCACTAAAGATTGATCTGGTACACTGACTTCTTAACATTTGTTTAATATCATTATAAATACTGACTACTGTTCTTGTTAGCTTTGTCAGCCATGTTCTTTCACCACTGGGTTCAGAATTGAGACACAGCCAAAGAAATAACAAGCAATAATCTAAATGGAAGAACTATTTTAGCCCCCCCAAAAAGGTGGACAAATCAAGTGAAGAATAAATAAACTAATGCTACTGTATGTACATGTAGCTTTGAGCAGGCCCAAAACTAACAAAGTATTGGCACAAAATAGTTCAAATTGTAGAAGTGAGGAAACATGCTAACCACCTGGAAGGATGATTCCATTGGGCAAACTTTGTCTGTGCTTAGGAAATTTGCATGCTGTGCATCTCTTTGAAATTGGTCCCTATAAATTCAAATCTTACAAAGCAAAACAACTCTTGTTCCCTACAATTTAGCAACGGTTCCAGTCAACAGCACGGTACCTAATGGCATTTTAGCTGGTAACCAGTACTAAGAATGGGTTTACTGTACATCCAGCTGCTGAATGAAGCACACAATATGGCCTACTCATTTTCTGTTAAGCAAAATTAATAAGCAGGACACCAGCAACATGATACCTGTAACATGGTTAATTTTGCTAAGCATAATGTTGATGTGCTTAGCTACTTTTCGTGTTGAAGCAACTCTAGGAAATTAGGCCAAGCAAACTTGTCTGCTTAAATTGTGCAGTCAGCGGCCAAAAGTATTTTTTTTGTATCATCACTGTTTTTTTAGTTTGTAACTTTCACTGTTTATGTCATGGATTTCAAGATGGCAGTTTTGGGAGGAAAATTAACATGTTCTCCCCCCCCCCCTCACAAACACAAGCAGCATAAAATAAGATTTTTAGTCAGGCAAGATACAACATGGACATTTACATTTTGCTCTTCAATAATAAATATTTTCATTACATTCCTACCAGTGTTTGTAAATAAAATTTCAGAAGAAATAATTTTCAGTAGCTGGAAAATAGATTTAAAATTTTACAAATGAATTGCTGTGCCACAAAAAAATGTGTCACCAAGCAATGGATTTTGTGAACCAGAGGCCCTAAGCATCAGTAATGATGGGCCTTGGCACAAGTGTCCTGTAAGCCAAGCCTAGGCACAAGGGTTTAGTATGCCCAATGCACAAGTGTAACAAAGTCCCTAGGCACCAGTATCCCTAGGACATAGGCACCAATGTTCCATAACCCCTTGGCAACAGTGTCTCATAGGCCCCAGTCACAACTGTCCCATAGGACCTAGGCACAACTGTCCCATAGGACCTAGGCACAACTGTCCCATAGGACCTAGGCACAACTGTCCCATAGGACCTAGGCACAACTGTCCCATAGGACCTAGGCACAACTGTCCCATAGGACCTAGGCACAACTGTCCCATAGGACCTAGGCACAACTGTCCCATAGGACCTAGGCACAACTGTCCCATAGGACCTAGGCACAACTGTCCCATAGGACCTAGGCACAACTGTCCCATAGGACCTAGGCACAACTGTCCCATAGGACCTAGGCACAACTATCCCATAGGACCTAGGCACCAGTGTTCCTTAGGCCCAGTGTTCCAGTAGGCTCATGTGCCCAGTAGGCCCATGTGCACAGTATAGGCCCTAGTGCCTCCCTAGGCCTCAGGCACCAGTGCCCCGTAGGACCTTGGCACGTTCCATTAGGCACCAGTGTTTCATAGTCCCTATGCGCCAGGGCCAAGTTTACACTAGTTTGATGCTTACCCAAAGTCCACAGACAACGTTTCATGTGTGTTGTATTTTCGAAAGGCTTACAATTACAGGCCCTCCAATTTTGTTCACAGGCCACAGGCAGGCATACCTACTGCACTTTTCAGATAATCTGACCATGTGTCCAGCCGTCGATTTCACAAAACTCTTCCTAACTTAAGACTAATCTTAGGACTTAGGACGAGTCCCAACCTTGCACTGTAGCATGCAGACCTTAAGATTAATCCTACTCGTCCTAACTCGAGATAAGACGAGTCCTAACTCCTTGTGAAATCGACGACAGGTATTTTAGAAATATTTTTCTTGCAACTTACAAATTTGAACGTTGTACCTTGCCCGTTCATTAGCTTACTTCAACGGTAAAGACAAAGGTTTAATCAGTAGACCCACCAGACAGCTTGTAACGTTGCCATGATTTAACAATCTCAGCTATTTTTGATTTATCTATTTAAGCATTTATGAAAACAAGAGGTAAACACATTAACATTTCTTTCTATAAACACACTAAATCTCCGCTAAAATGTTCAACCCGAGGCCCCAATCTCAAAGAGCTACTTCGCAAAAAAATTGTTTTCCAAAAGAAACACGCCAAGCAAAAAGTGAGGAGCCAGTTGTAAACACGTCATAACATTTTGAGCTACATGTAGTTGCACGTTTTTGCTAAGTGAACTGCCAGTGCATATCAAATTTGTCAGCAATTACATAGAGCTACATGAATCTGTTAACTTGCTAAGCACAGACAAAACTGGCTTTGCAGAATTCGTTATCGCCCAGAATGTCATACTAAGTTAACTGCTTATCACTGGCTTCCTGTTAATTCCTGCTTAGCATATATATTTTAGTAAGCAATATTTTCCTGCTTAGCAGCTTTAAGATGAGATACAGGGCCTCGTTGTTGACTACAGAGTAGTTCAGTCTTAAACTAGCACCAGATGCAGTAACATGTTGCTGTCAACCAAAAGGATTTGATGACCAAACCTTACGTGAAACATATTCTTAAATATGTTACAAATGACAACTTTGTTTTAAACTTTTATCTAACAACTACACAGATAATTTAATGATCAAACATTAGTTTGGGGTTTGATTTAGGATGAAAGGGGGAAACGGTGGCGCAGTTAACAGAGGAGGGTTGCAGGAATGGAAACGCTGTCGTAGGTTAGGCCTGGAATTAAATGGAGAGGCCAGGGGGGCCATGAGCCTCTGTTTTCCCTGGTCCTGGCCTTGGTGCCCCTTCAAAAGTTGTCCATAGACTTTAAGATTTTTCAATGGAAGATCACTCTTTGCAAGACAAATTTAGCCTTGCCCTTTCAAAAATGAGATTCCAGGTCCGAAAAATTAAAATCAGTGCGAACAATCCTCCCACCTAAGAGAACATTCCAAAAATGAAACCTAAAGCTTCTGGAGGGAAAATTTAAAGGCAGTGGACACTATTGGTAATTGTCGAAGACCAGTCTTCTAACTTGCTGTATCTCAACAATATGCATAAAATTACCAATCTGTAAAAATTTTAGCTCAATTTGTCGTCGAAGTTGCGAGATAACTATGAAATATAAAAAAACACTAATCACACGAAGTCGTGTGCTTTCAGATGATTGATTTCGAGACCTCAAATTCTAAATCTGAGGTCTCGAAATCAAATTCGTGAAAAATTACTTCTTTCTCGAAAACTATGTCGCTTCAGAGGGAGCCGTTTCTCACAATGTTTTATACTGTCATCCTCTCCCTATTACTCATTACCAGGTGAGGTTTTATGCTAATAATTATTTTGAGTAATAACCAATAGAGTCCACTGCCTTTAAGTTATTTTCTACAAAACATCAATCTCCCGAAGCCCATGATGCAAGCTTGATGCTGCGTGGGGGCACTAGAGGCAATTGCCCCCATGCCCCTGGTCATTACCTTGGTGCCCCTTGAAATGCTCCATTACAAATTTACATTTCTCTCATAGAGAATGGCCTTTTCATCAATGAAAAACGTTCCTGCCCTCACAAGAACGCACATGTATGTTTATGGTGTATACCAAGGACTTCTGTTTGTTCTCCCATTGTTTGGACATACATGTATCATGACAGGGCAACCGGTGATTTATCTAGTTGAGTTTTGATCCATCTCCCCTCCTCTGTTGAAAGCTAACCGCCTGGCTACACCACTGTTCACCACTGTGTGACCAAACACTCTATACAAATCTTTGGATGTTAATTTGTTATCCCTCACAGGTGGGTTTTTATTTCCCCGAGCATGTTGGCAACGGATGCCATTTCAGATGAAGATACCTACACAATTATTTTTGTTGTCAAGAAAGATTTTAAAGTGATGATTTTCTTTTTACAAATAAGTTCATGGCACTGATAAACGAGGTGGTCATGTGATTTCTTGCATCAATATGATTGGGCATGGTTTGTGAATAATTATCCCTTCTAATTCGAGGTACTATTTTTTTACAGTTCAGATTTTTTTACATGATCGGAGTGTTTTATGATTTACAAAAACATATATCACAATCCTAAGCTTACATTACTACCTAAAAATACATGAACAAACACTGTGAAACAGTTCTTCTTTAAAAAAAAAAAAAAGGAGTACATGATGTCATAAATATATGCGTAGTATTTACATAATCTTCCGAAAAAGAAGGGGGAGAAACAAAAAATTCATAAAATTTGCAAAAAGTACGGACTTGTTAAAAATAAAAGAGTACATTTAAAAAATAAAGCCACATTGACTTATTTGTAATTTAACAAGTCCTTACCCTATTTTATAATTTTAGCAGATAATAAGACGAAAGTGAAAGGGTGGCAAGCGTCAAATAAATAAATAAGGAAAAATGTGTACTTACAAATAATGTTAATGCAAATTTTGGTATTTAAAAAGAGGTGACAATTTTCATCTAAATTATCTTGCATTATTTACAAGTAAAACTTACAAATTTTTGTCGGCGTGCTTCAAAAACTTTGAGTTGCTTTTCATTTTTTTTCGTTAATTTTTTTTGCAAACTTTGTTTAAGAGTGTCTCAAACTAAAGAAGCGAAATCGAAGATTCTCCAATGTTCTTTTAAAAGTCAATACACCCATATTTCTTTTGCTTCTTAAAACCAATTAATTCACTTATGTACTCTTGCATTATTGCAGCTTGGAAATAAAGTACAGTGTAAATGGCGGAAATATTATCAATAACCTTTTACGTTTGGGAGATGTGAATAAATAAATTGGAATAAATACTTTGAAAAGTAGAAATAAATAAACACTGGAATATAGTCAATTACAAACTATAATATTAAATTATTAATATTCTTCTATTTAAGAAGGGCAAAATATACTATGGCAAACAAGTTCATAATACTGTTTTTCTGGGACACAATAATTAAGTTTTTTTCATAATTCATTTGTTTATTTATGAAGTGACTTTTGTTTATTTAGGTTATTTTGTTTAATTAATTAATTTGTTCTAATGATGGTTTGAGACGAAACCCAAAATACCTACATTTTGGCAAAGTTAAGTTCTCCCAAAATCTTGCGATGAGAAAATAATCATTATTTACAGAAAAAAATATCAGTAAATAACAATTAAAAAAACACACATCACTTTCAATGTAGCATTTTAGAGTTTCTGAAGGTGGTTCCAAGTGTTTTAAAATGCAAGCAAAAACAAAATTCAAATATTTTTAATCATAACTATTAATTGTTTTGATTTTGCAGCAAGGGGTTTCAACCCACTGCAGGGTTTCTTGCAGTCATTAGTAATTTTCATAGAGTTATATATAAGAACTAGAGGGCGCACTGGTGATGCTTCTTGCACAAACGCGACAGCACCGCAAGGAGACACGCGCACCATTCTGCATGCGCGTTGAATATGAAGAATACGTTGGAGTTTGTGTTTATTGACCGCTGACGTGATGCTGTTTTGTCAACTTACAAAATGGCAGCTCAAACACACGCTAAGGAATGCCTATTTGTTCAACTTAGAAAATGGCCGCCTGCGTGCATACGGGGCGCCTATACATTTGTATAGGCCAGTGCGCCCTCTAGTTCTTATATATAACTCTATGGTAATTTTAGACAACTCTGGCCGAATCCGCACGTGGATCATTTGTGGACTAGCGGCTGAATTGTTACTCATGCTTAAAAATATATGGTTGGTACCAAGCATTATCAACCTCTCGACAACTGGGCCCAAGTTCGAAGAGCTGCTTAAGCATAACAAGTTGCTAAGCACATCAAAGTAATGCTTACCAGAATAAAGTTACCAGCCGAACTGCCATGTCACATGTACAAATTGTAACTGGTATCCTGCTCATTTCCGCTAAGCAAACAAATGTTAAGCAATATTTTCTGCTTAATCAGCTCTATGAAATTGGGCCCAGGTCCTTTAGAGAACTTGGCCTACAAGTGTGATACCTTTATAGAAGGTGTGACAACCTCTAAGATTTTAATTTATTCACTCATCGAGGACCAAATTTGGATTTAAATGAAAACGAGAAGGTAACATAGGGGTCCTCTGGAACATTTTTTTTGAACCCTCTCCAAATTGCAGGGACAAGAGAGGGCGGTTTACATTTGGCATATTGTACATGACTTCATAATTTACAGTGGTGTCTCAGTAGCACCTCACCTTTCCAGACCCTCGGTGCAAATTTACCTCACGATGCGCTCGTAGTTCGGTACCCGTCACACCGCTCCGGTGGGCAGTGGGTAAACAGGATCCTCACGACTTAATAAATTTCAGTCTCTGTAGATTCAGATATTTTCAACAAATCCAACCAGATGGGGGTGGTTGAGAGACAGAGGTCCACCTAACTTCGGAATTTACAATAGTACCCCCAAAACCTCACTACACCCCATTAGAGGGTAATGTTGGGTGGGGTGCGAGGTTTCCGCTAGGCATACCACACAATAAATTACAATCATACCTCTGTATCCTGTCCATCAGGCCTCTCTGAATGGAAGTTGAAGAAAGCAACGCTACGGCTCGGGTCATAAAATACGGTTGTACCATTGGATGATTCCGATGATTTCCCACACCCTTCCAGATGCAGATGGAAGTGAGAAGAAAAGGGGTCCCCCTCTAAACAGGGGTATGCGACGTCATCAATTACAACAGTACCTCACTCTCTTAAGGTACATGTACCTCAAACCCTGCAAGAGAGATGTAATACTCAAGTCCTACCTCAACTCTCGGAGATGCTTCCCCTGCCTTGTTAAAGAGGGCGGAGCGAGTGGCTTTCCTTTTAGGTGTACGTGACTTCCGTCTTGATGATGGGTTCATTCGAGGGGGGGTTCTCCGGGCTGTTGGCGTCGTTAACCGCCTTCAGCTTCTTGATGGTGTTCTTCAAGGCTTGCCTCTTGTTGCAGAACCACACCCGGATCACCTCACGTTCGTAGTTGATCTCGGCAGACATGGCGGTCATCTCGGCACCGGAAGGGTGGGTGTTCTTGTCAAACTGGGTGCCGAGGTACTCTAGGGCCTGCGGGGTGAAGGAGGTCCGTCGTTTTCGCTTCTTGGATGGCTCACTGCTAAAGGGTACCAAAGAAAAAATGGACGTCACCAAATGATTTAAAATAATTCTCAATTCTTATATAGCACACATATCCTAGTGGCTAGATCAAGGTGATTTACAATATTATTATCCCTGTATATCAGGCATACTTAGACCATTCCTCAAACCTTCTCAACTCCCTGGGGAGAATACAACCGCAAGCTAAGTTTGACTTTTTCTGAGTATGCTTCTAACTTAAAGGTTCAAGTGAAGCAATAAATGCATCAGGGATAAAGAATGTTATTACCATACACTTGGGTGCGCTCCATGAGCTTTTAAAGGCAGTGGACACTATTGGTAATTACTCAAAATAATTATTAGCATAAAACCTTTCTTGGTGACAAGTAATGGGGAGAGGTTGGTGGTATAAAACATTGTGAGAAACGGCTCCCTCTGAAGTGCCATAGTTTTGGAGAAAGAAGTAATTTTCCACGAATTTGATTCCGAGACCTCAAGTTTAGAACTTGAGGTCTCAAAATCAACCATCTAAACGCACACAACTTCGTGTGACAAGGGTGTTTTCTTCTTTCATATTATCTCGCAACTTTGATGACCGATTGAGCTCAAATTTTCACAGGTTTGTTATTTTATGCATATGTTGAGATACACCAACTGTGAAGGCTAGTCTTTGACAATTACCAATAGTGTCCACTGCCTTTAAGACTTCACTGGATTTGTGTTGGGGGAGGGAGGGAGTTTCTGAAACTACAAAATTTGTTAATGAGTTGAGTAGAGGGGTGCCTACTGGGTGGAGTAGAGGAATGAGGTGTCCAACCTGCCGATGTAATCAGAGAGTTGACTCAGTCCGTTTTTGTGTCTCTCCTCCGCCTCCTGCATCCAGCGCTCAAGGACTGGCTTGATCTTCTGGGCGCTCTTCGGTGTGATGTCCAACTTTTCAAACCTTGGGCAAACAAGACAGGAATAACAATAATAATAAGACTCTGTACTTTAGTTGTGGCATAGTTGGCTTGTGCGTAAAGCGCTCGCCTCTCACCAAGGTGACCCCGGTTCGCTTTCCGGCCGGGGCCATATGTGAGTTGAGTTGTGCGTTGGTTCTCTGCTGTGCCACAAGGGTTTTCCAGACTATCCGGTTTTCCTCCCTCAGGAAAAAATCAAACACTTTCGATCTTGGCTGTGCTCCGTGGTCATAATGGGTTGATGTGGCTGGCAGCTGAATGCGCCCTTGCATGCCTGCTTCTCGAACACGTTGTAGCCGCGTCCTTCGCAATTCAGCTCTAGCTGCGAGTAGGGACGATTAGCCCCGAAATTAGTATTACTTATCAAAGCGCTCAGTATTATATCCTGCAAGGTAGGTGGAGCTACCAATTTAAGTACAAGACCTATTCCTTTTAATAGCACCATGTAATGGTTTACAAGGTGCTGTGGCGCAATATGCAGCCAATCAGACCAGGAACACCGGGGCAAACCCTTCTTCTTTTGATAAGTGAAATGAATTATTTTACATACATTACACAACACACAGAGGTAGGATGAAAAGGATTACGAGGGATTAGGGGTAGAAATATAGAGATCACCCTCATACACTAGGCATGTCAGTGGGAAGTGACAAATAAAAGCGGACACGTTTGGATGTGTAGCTTGTCTTAAAGGAACATGTTGCCTTGGATCGGACGAGTTGGTCAATAAAAAGCGTTTGTAACAGTTTGTTATAAAATGCATATATGATTGGAAAGAGGTTTTAAAAGTAGAATAGAATGATTCACACAAACTTGCCTCGAAATTGCGTGGTTTTCCTTTTACTTTGCGAACTGACATGGTCGGCCATTTATGGGAGTGAAAAATTTGACTCACATGAATTGCCGACGAGGTAAAAGGAAAACTGTGCAATTTGGAGGCATGTGTGATGTCATATGCAATTGGTCTATAGGTGAACCTCAAGCATCTTTAATAGTGAAGGTGAAACTTATATCAAGAGCTTATTGGTCAAATTCGGGGTAGTCATCTTTGAAAAGCCATAAATGTGCCTTGAGTTTGAGTGCTTAACATCTGAAACCCTTTTATAATCTTAACCCACCTGCAAATTGCTGACTGGCTGTACGCCGGTCCCTCCGTCGCACTGAGAGCCTGCCCAACCTGCGTCTGGGTCAGCCCTAGAGATAACCTCCGGATCTTGAAGGCTTTGGCAAACTCCTTGATCTCCTCCAGGTTGATGCCGTCCACCTCCGTCGTGTTGCCCAGACTGCTAACTGCTGAAGGAGTGAAGGGGGGTGTTTTAGGAGGGGAGGGGTGAACATGAGTACGGTTGCATGACAAAATTCTTGTTAGACCACCCAACCCCGACTCTTACTAGATATATACATGATTCCTAATGATCAAGAAAGTTAATGAAAATGTTTCAGATGCAAAGGTTAGTTAATGGCTTGGCATTTTGACCCTAGCAGAGTCTTTCTCGCATAAGTTTCAGTCGCATGAAGACATTCTTGTTACGCACCCTCCAAGCAGTTACAACCCTCCTACTCCTAGCAACATTTTCCCAGTGAGCTGACCAACCCTTTGAAACCATCAAACTTTTGGACGGTCCTTTATTCACAGTTCTCACCAGGGCCCACTTTCATAGAGCTGCTATGCACAAAAATTTGCTTAGCATGAAATTTCTTCCTTGATAAAAACAGGATTACCAACTAAATTTCCGTTTGTTGCATATTGCTTGTTGTATGCAGCTGTTGTTTGATTATCTTGAAAATCATGTGGAAATTTGGTTGGTAATCCTGTTTTTATCAAGGAAGAAATTTCATTCTAAGCAAATTTTTGTGCTTAGTAGCTCTATGAAATTTGGCCCTGTAGAGCTCCTCGTGCTCAGACCTGCTTAGAGCTGCAAAAAGGACCGTTATGTCTGCTGCCGTCAGCGTTTTGAAAGTCTCCCATTGTCCTGGGAATCATGTCTGGTAACAAAATATATATATATATATTTTTTTTTTTTTACCAAAAATAGTAAGGGGTGGAAACAGTGTTGTGACTCATCTGATAAACGAATGATGTTTATGGGTTAACATGTGAATTTGAGTTATATGGAGTTTTAGTACGTTTAGTAAATGGATTTGTTAAATGCAAACCAGAGTGATCATTTATTCAACAACAGCAAAAAGTTACTAGTTGTGTGATGATATCAGTCATGATCTGAACATGTTAAAATATTATCGGCAAAGATGGCTAGCTATGGCAACCAATAAGCAAATGTGACAGGTAAAATGCAACTAGTGGTTAACTCGTAGGGCTATTCCACCGTGACTCGCGTTACATTGACCACAACTTGAAATAATGATCTATCAGTGATGTACAAAAAAAGTGAAACTTCTGATAACTTCGGTGAATGTAACGTGAGTCACTCTGCCAACTCAACTAGCGCAGCCAAATAGCCTGACCAAACTGTTACTTTGAAATAACGAAACTTGTAAGTTCATGTTTAACACTGCAACATTTTCAAGTTGGTTAATTTAAGTTAGTCTCCCAAACTTTAAAAGCAAAAAAAACACCACTGTCAACTGGACAGAGTTCTTGTTAAGTTAATGCAACTCAAACTTTGTTGTGTTGTTTCTGTCCAAACCTAAACTACCTTCAGCTTGTTCCAGCGTTGATGTTTCTAGTCTTATTTCATCCACTTTTCATTTGTGAAAGAATCTGCAAAGTTTCAAAATGTAACGCACTCACAATCTAATTAAAAAAAAAAAAATTCAACCAGCCCAGTTATCTGAACCAATGATAACTGCGGCCACACTTCTAGATCTAGATGCCAGAGTCATTGCTGACAAAGAGGTCTGGATCTGGCTGGATCTGGATCTGGATATTATACTCCGATAAAAACGGATACCCGTATCGCATCAGAGTTTTATGACCTGACCAATGACTTAGTGGAAATGTCTAATGTGTGCTTTGATCGCTGTCTTGAAGGCTTTGTAGTCTTTTAAAGACAGTGGACACTATTGGTAAATTGTCAAAGACTGGTCTTCACAGTTGGGTGTATCTCAACATATGCATAAAATAACAAACCTGTGAAAATTTGAGCTCAATCGGTCGTCGAATTTGCGAGATAATAATGAAAGAAAAAACAGCCTTGTCACACGAAGTTGTGTGCTTTCTGATGCGTGATTTCGAGACCTCAAATTCTAAACTTGAGGTCTCGAAATCAATTTCGTGGAAAATTACTTCTTTCTCGAAAACTACGTCACTTCAGAGGAAGCTGTTTCTCACAATGTTTTATATCATCCATCTCTCCCCATTACTTGTAATCAAGAAAGATTTTATGATGATAAATATTTTGAGTAATTACCAATAGTGTCCACTGCCTTTAAGTCTAGGATATTGTGGGGGCTGTTACTGGGATCAAAATTTTAGAAGGTATGTTGGAAAGACGGCATTCCCACCTTTTGATAACCTCTACAGTTTTAGATTTCAAGGAGCTTTCGGGAACTGTATCCTCAGCAGGACTTCTTTTTATCTGATCAAAAAAAGTCTGAATTCAGATAGACGTCTGGAATTTGTCATCCCAGAGATAAACGTGCGAGTATACATCGGAGGAGGTTTCTGCGAGGGGCATTCTCATAGAGTTAGAATAGATTTTCAGCGTCTAGTTTACTTTCATTTGCAGTTTTGAAGTTATCTTTTTGTGGTTTTGAATTCTTCATTCTAATATCATTTCGGTTTGGAACTCTTTATATCTTTTATTTGGTTATCTTTTTAGGGTTTTGATATCTTTCACTTGAGGTTTTTAACTCTTTATTAAAAAAGTATCTTAGTTGCAGTTTTAAATTCTTAATTTTATTAATTATTTGTGGTTTTGAACTCCTTTATGTTGACTAATATTTGCGATTTAAAACTATTAATTTAATTTATTTTGCAGTTTTGTAACTCTTCATCTTAGCTATTTTTTTGCACTTTCTAACTGTTCATTTTATGTGATTTGCAGTGTTGAAATCTCTATCTTAATATGTTTTTGCATTTCTTTCATCTTATTAGCTCAGCACAAATATGCTTACCAGAATAAGGCTACCAGCCAAAAATACCATGTAATAATTGTGACTGGCATCCTGCTGAAGTATGCTTATAGAGAAATGTTTAAAACAATATTGTCTGCTTAAGCAGCTCTATGAAATTGACAATTCCCTAATTTGAGAAGTCCCTTATTTATCAGTCCCTTATTTGACGGTACCTTATTTGACTGTTCCCTTATTTGACAATTCCCTAATTTCACAATTCCCTCATTTGAGGGTTCCTTTATTTGACATTTCCCTCATTTGACAGTTCCCTCATTTGAAGGTTCCCTAATTTTAAAGTTAATGAGTTAATAGTGTGATTAGCTGCAGGCTAAACTTCCATGCATGATTGTTTTGGATGATGCCTGCATGCACACAACATGCCTAGGTGCAGCAGCAGTTCAAGTGGTCCATGGCAAGGCAATGAATTTGTCCAACCAACTTTTTGTGGTAGTTGAGATTTTTAAATGGGTTTCCAGTTTCAAGAAATAAGGTTTGAGGGGAAAACATAATAACTTCCAATGTTTCTATGAACCCAGAATGTTTTTGAGTAGTTTGTGTTTCTTAGAAACCAGACGAGCTTTGAGGTATGAGCAATTTGTTCAGACACCAGACAAGTTTTGCAGTGTTTGAGGTTCTCAAATGAGTTTTGAGAAAAGAAAACACAAATTCTACATTTCCAAGAGGCAAAACAAGTTTTGAACTTCTTGTATTTTATTCTTTTTTTGCCTCAGATACCATACAAGTTTTTGGGGGTATTTGAGCTACAAGAAAGTTTTAATTAGTCAGAGCTCGAGAACGCCTTGAAGAATTTGTCTATATGCCTAGATGAGCTCCGAGGTATTAGTAACTTTTGCTTGTGTTCGCCATTATTGCCCATGGACCACTTCTTGTTCCTCCAAAACAGCAAATAGGAAGATTGCCTCACAGTACCTTTACCTGATGAGCTACCCGCCACCGTCGCTGTGTTATTTGTGGGTGATCCTTCCTCCTTAATCTGTGCCGTCACCTGATTGCTAGCTTGAGTGGTGACCAATGTTCCCCCGACAACAGCTTGAGTGACGACCTGGCCGCCGATGAGCTGCGCCACGCCCGTTTGGTTGACCGCCTGACTGGCAATGACAGGACTTTGCGTTGTGATGAGTTGTTTAGGAATACCATGGCTGGTGATGAGTTGGCCGGTGGAGGTGAGCTGGCCGGTGAGGCCGTGAGCCGCAATCTGCTGGGTGGTCAGTCCGGCCACGGCTATGGGATCCCCCGTGGTGGTCATTGTGACTGCAGTGGGTACCCGTTGTGTGGTGGTCAGGGCTTGTGAGGTGGTGGTTTGACCGAGATGACCTACTTGGGGTTGGGGTGGGGTACTGACCATCGTTGCCAGGCCGGCTGCAGCTAGGGCTCTGGCCGAGGAATTGAGACCTAACAAAATAACATAACTTCACGAGTTATTATCTCCACAACTAATACATGAAGCACCTTGACAACATTGATCATTATCAAATATTATAACACACCTCGTGCTTGTTCTGTATTCTGGTTGGCTGAAAAACTGTCACGTGGGATGAACTAATAATAGTCTAGTGATCGCGCGTGCGTGTTTTGCGGGAACTAGTACCTGAACGGGCACTAGTCTTTGAAAATAGTGCCGGGTTACAGCGCCCTCTCTTGACTTGAACCGTGAACAACAACTACAAAACTTCCTTTCTTTTTTCCAGATTTCTGTTCTTATTTGACATTTAAGACCGAGCTGTGTTATAAAACACAAATTGACTGCTGAAACCAGAGCCAAAGCCCAAGCCTAAGTTTGAGAAAGGGTCCTGGATTCCAACCAAACATACCACGTCTCAAACCTCACCTTGAGTGGAAGTTGATGTGTAGCCACCGCTAGGAGGCGTAACCGATAAGACCTGCCCGGTTGCGTTCATTAACATCTGGGGCAGCGGTAACTGGCCCAGCCCCGTCTGGCTTGCCAGAACGGACATGGACGGGAGGGGCGTAGTCGCTGCTGTTGATGATGGTGAACTTGTTGTGTACTGCTTGTTCAGTGCTGACACTGAAGTAGTTAGACCTGTTGAGAAATTTTGAAAAAAGATCAGATTTGAGCAAAAGTTGTAGCCTATTAACCCAATGATTTTACTAGGCTTATTTCAATTGCTGCAACTGAAATAAGCAACAGTGACTTTGGTTTTCATATGTTTTTTTTCCTCAACTTTGACAGTATTTTAAACAGTATTTACCTGGAGTAATGGTTCAGGTATGAACTCTATACTAAAGAAATAGGTTTCACTCTTGCAAACTGCTTAACAACCAAAATGACATAACGTATATGCAACAAAATTGTTAATGGCATGATGTTTTGACCCCAGCAGAGTCTTTCCTATAGGCTAAATGATAACACAACACAACTGGGTATATTTGGTTTGCGGTAACACCGTGTGTGTATCTACTTGCCAGGTAGAGTTGTTCTTAGGGAACTGTCTTGCTTTATTCTACTGCCGCGGAGTAGACAACCAGGGGTTCGGGAGACTTCTCAGTTCTGAAAAGAACTGTCCTGCTTTTTAACTATTACCAGGGCGGATGGTATAGAAAATAGACTGGACTACTACTTTAGCTTATAGGATCGTAATTAACTGTACTGACGCGGAGTCAGTTCTGAATTGGTCTCAACGTTTCGACTAGCTTGCTCTAGTCATCGTCAGGAGAATAAAGCAAGACAGTTCCCTATGAACAACTCTACATGGTAAGTAGATACACACATGGTGTTACCACAAACCAAATATACATTGATACCTCACCATGCAATGCCTCAAATCCTATACAACACAACTGCTTCACTGATCCATTCACCAGTGTACCAGGGCCCAATTTCATAGAGCTGCTAGGCAAACAAATTTGCTTAGCATGAAATTTCTTCCTTGATAAAAACACGATTACCAACCAAATTTCCATTTCTTGCATATTGCTCGTTTAATAGTGGTATTTAGCTGTTGTTTGCTTATCATGAAAATCTTGCGGAAATTTGGTTGGTAATCCTGTTTTTATCAAGGAAGAAATTTCATGCTAAGCAAATTATATGTGTTGTGCTATGTTGTCATTAAACCTTTGAGAGGGTTGAGAAGGCCGAAACATCCGGCCTCTAATGTAACTTTATAGTGAGTGAGCTTCCAGATTGAATCTAAATGTTTTTGATAGACTTTAACATACCTGGATTTCGTCTTTAAAGGCAGGGGACACTATTGGTAATTCATTGTCAAAGACTAGCCTTCACAGTTGGTGTATCTCAACATATGCATAAAATAACAAACCTGTGGAAATTTGAGCTCAATCGGTCATCGAACTTGCGAGATAATAATGAAAGGAAAAAAACACCCTTGTCACACGAATGGTTTAGATGGTTGATTTTGAGACCTCAAGAGGGAGCTGTTTCTCACAATGTTTTATACCATCAACCTCTCCCCATTACTCATCACCAAGAAAGGTGTTATGCTAATAATTAATTTGAGTAATTACCAATGGTGTCCACTGCCTTTAAAAGGGCAAGGCCATTTTCATTTTGCAAAGGGCACTTCCATTGGAAAATCTTAAAGTCAACTTTTGAAGGGGCACCAAGGCCAAGACCAGGGGGCAATGGAGGCCATGACCTGCGTGTAATTCTAGGCCTGCTTTAAAACCACAGCCATTTATTTCTCTCTCACCCGAAAGTGCCGATGTACAGCCAGTGGAATTGGCCCCGGTGGAGTTTGCCATCGTGGGCATGACCCCACCGATGTTGGCCGCCAGGAGCTGACCGCCCGTCGTTGGGATGAGGAACTGGATACCGCCGGAGCTCTGCGCGAGACTGACGGGGATTGTTAGGATTTGTTGCTGGCCAGCCGCGTTGGTGATCGGCAGCGTTAAGACCTGTTGTTGTCCCGTTGCATTGTTGGACGGGATAGTAAAGATCTGTTGGGCTCCGGAAAGCTAGGGAAAACGACGAATTAAACAAATATGACATACAGTTTTGTCTTCTTACTATCTGCAGAACCAAACTAGAAAAATATCAAAATAATTTTAACTTTCAAATGTAAACCCAGATGAATGGTGTATGCATATTTAAAATACACGTCATTCATCGCAGGATGGCTTTTTTAAGGGGATATAAATACCAAGCTGGTAACAGCCAATCTCTCTCATACAAACACAGGTTTAACATCTATTTGATTATGAGTTGCACAAATCAAGAAATTGTTTTTTCAATAAATAGATGACAATACTTATTCTAGTGATTGTGAAATCAGCAGTTAGCTTGGTACATGTAGGATTCAAACCCACAACCTTGTGATTGCAAGTCCTGCAGTCTAACCACTAGACCACTGGCTTTCTAATTTGTAGGTTTGGTTTTCTGCTGCAACAACAGTTCTCTGTATATGTCTCTTAGGAAACCAAGATTTTCAAAGGTAAACAAAATGTTGACCATTTAAGAAAAAATTAGAACAACAATGGCGCAAAGAATGATTGACCTACGGACATGATGGCAAATAGACACCTTGCATAAAACACCACAAGCTCAAACAGCGCCCTCATGAGGTCAAAGTAAGACCTACATGTACTACTGGCTGATGGATGTGAGTGCTGCTTAGACACAAAGGCATTTCCATTGCTTTAAACAGCCAATAAAGGATGATCTCAAATATATAGATATTACAGTTTTCTAATAGCTGCAGTCCATAGGAAACATAACAAAAATATAACGAGTCTCTTACCTCACGTTAAATTATGGTAAAAATGGGTTTTCAACAAACATGCGCGACAAAGGAATTGTGACGCCAGTGGCTGCTATTTGATGTGGAAAATAGCGCCCTCAGTTTGTCAAAGCTGGAGAACTGTGTTCAAACTCAATTAGGGGAAAATTGCACTGGCGTCAAGGGGTCATTATAATAGACAAGCTGTTTTTGACTCTCGGCTAAAAAAGCCACGCGGCCGGGTGCATTTTTGACTCAAGTTATTTATTACTACATGCAAATTTTGAGAGTAAAATGGTAATTTTGCTCACCTGATTGGTCAAGATGGGTTGTTGTGATTGCAATGCCTGTATGGGCGGTGACAGTACGAGTGGTTGAGTCGCTGCTGAGTTGCCCAACGATGCAGGGATGGTCATCCCAAGACCTTTAATTTGAAAGAAAATTAAGGCACAATGATCATGATTGTACTTCTGGGCCAAATTTCATAAAGCCTTTATACACAAAAACTTGCTAATCACAGAAAAGTATTGCTTAACAGAAACAGATTACCAGGCAAAATTACATTAAGTTTACACTGTTGTGACTGGTGCCCTACACGGTTTTTGCCTGGTAAATAAATTTGTCAAGCAGTATTTTCTGTTTAACCGTTTTATGAAATTGGGCCTTTGTCCAGGAAAACTTTTAATCGACAATGAGCTGTGGTTTAGTCTACACTTCCTTGAAGTTCAAGCCCTTCAAAGTTGGTTAAAAGAAACCGGTGTTAAAATGTGCATGACTATTTCATCAAAAAAAGTACCAGGTCCAATTTCATGGAGCTACTTTTAGCGGAACCTGATGCTTAACAAATTTCTGCTTAGCAAAATTGAACAGGATACCAGTTACAAATTGTGCATATGACATGGCATTTTGGCTAGTAGGTTAACCTTTTTCCGGTAGGCACTGTTTATGCTTCGTTAATTTTTGCCCTTAAGCATCTCAATGAAAAATGGGCAAAGGGTTAATACCCACCACCCCTCCCCCCCACCCCCGCCCCACACCCCCAAAAAGAAAGAAAAAGAACCTGAAACAGCGCTCTGTTATGTTATGACTTTTTAAGAAAAACCAATGCAATTACTAACCCTTAAGTCCGGATGGGAAAGCCTGTTTGGTCGGGCTGATCACCATGCCACTCCGCACAGCTTGCCCACCGGTGGCGCTGTGCATAGCGAGCAGGAGCTGATCGGACGCGCTCTGTGGTTTCACGTTAGACGCAGCTTTTAACGTCATTTGTCCGGATACCATTGGATCCTATAAATAAAAAAAACAGAAAATAAAATAATAATCTTAAAATATTGATAAAATTAAACAATAGCCGAGTGGTCTAATGCATCGGACTTGAGATCTGGGGTGGATTTCACAAAGAGTTAGGACTAGTCTTATCTCGAGTTAGGACCGGTTACTCGTCCTAACTTAGGACTATCCATGCAATGTGTATATCTCCTTGGACTAGTCCTAAGTTAGGACTAGTCCTAACTCTTTGTGAAATCGACCCCTGGTAGGTAAGTCAATGGGGTTTGGGTTCAAAACCAAGTCATGACACTTATATACTTGAGCAAGACACTTAATTTTAAATATCATAGCTCTTCAACCCGTAAATGGGTGCCTGTAAGGGCAGTGATGGTCCTTACGATTGATTTATCTCGATGCGCTACTGTACATACTTAATGGCAGGATTGGTTCCTAGAAGAAAATATTGTTTGCAGGATTTTAATCTGAAACAATGTTTGTTGATAATTTTAGCTGGTACTTGCACCACGTACGTGTATGTGTGACACTTCAAGCCAAAACTCCAGACTGGCTCTATTTGCTCATCAAATAGACAAGGATAAGATCTCTTTTTAATAACAACTAATTCAATGACCTATAAAAGGGAAGTATTTCTCAACATTAATACTATTTGGTTTTACCGTTTTAACACTAATGTGTGTAAGCACTGTATACTCAGTACTTTCCCCAAGATATCACAGGCATACTCAAGCTGGATTCGAACCAACAACCTTTGCCAATCAAATGCAGATGTCCGATCAAATACTATTGATCAAGATTGCCCGGTAACTAGAGGCAGTTCGAATCCTATATTTTAGAATAGGGTGCCGCAATGATTTTATTTTTTAAAACGTATAGAATGTTTAAGACATCCCATCACTCTATTTTCATAATTAACATTTCCAACCTCCTCGCTTTTACTGTACTTATTTGCTCCTCAAATACATGTAGACAAGATCAAGAGCTCATTCAAATAACACAAAATTCAAGGGCCTATAAAGGCGGGTATTTCTAGACAATGTTTATGACGTCACATCACTGACATCACCGCTGACATTTCCAACCTCTTCACTTTTAACGCTGTTTTACTTTTTTCCATGATGCGCCTGATTTTTGCATGGGGGTATTACATGTTTGTACAGGTGATCCCTGCATGATATAAAGAATTCCTTCATAGTGATCAAAATTGTACCCAGATATTTCTACAAAATAATACTTAAAAATTCAATTGTATACCTTTTGCTCAAAATTTTTAGTGATTATACTTTCAGAAAATATCTTTATAGGGAACAGATACCTTTGGTTTTAGGAACCGTTCGATTGGCTCTAAAAATCCTACATACATGTAAATGTAGATCTATACAATAAAACCATAGAGTTATATATAAGAACTAGAGGGCACACTGGTGATGCTGCTTGCAAAAACGCGACGAGACCGCAAGATGACAAGCGCGCCATTCTGTACACGCGTTGAATATGAAATACACGTTTGAGGTTTTTTTATTGAACGCTCACGCGATGCTGTTTGTTCAACTTACAAAATGGCCGCACAAACACACGCTGTGAGATGGCCGTTTTGTCAACTTAGAAAATGGCCGCCTGCGCGCATGCCGGGGCGCGTACATAGGCCAGTGCGCCCTCTAGTTCTTATATATAACTCTATGAATAAAACTGACTTGTGCAATTTTCATTGCAAAAGGTGGTACTGTTTTTCAGATATCGCCAAAAGGAAGAATAATCCGTAATTGGAATACACAATCTGAGGAACGTCTTTGATGGTAACGTTACTCATAGTATTGAAATTTGTTGGGATAAAAACCAATACATTTTCCATAAAAACATTACTTGGAAGTGAAAAGATTCACCAAGTGCTCTATATTATTGAAAACTGCTGTACTTCTAACCAAATAAATGTTTATTAAGCTTGGGCGATGTCAATTTATTTTATTCACGATATATTGCCGACAATATATTGCGATATTCGATATAATAGCGATTAATTAAATTTGACATCATCTGTCTTCAAACTCCCAGTGAAAGTTGTAGAAGAGACAGTCATAGCATAAGAGAGGTGTTCTAATGACCTATTCTTCTGGTTTTACTCCAAACCTATGGGGTGCAAGATGTCTCAGTCAGGAAATACCTCGCGATATTGCGTTTCTTATTTGATATCGCGATATATTGCGATTTATCGATTAAAACCAAATCGATCCGATATCGAAATCGTTTCCAAATTAGTATCGCGATATTCGATAATATCGTGATATTGCCCAAGCTTAATGTTTATTGCAATTCATTTTATGAGTGATTGCCAAATAAAGTCCCTTTAAAAGAGGTGTCTCAAAAACTTTAGAATAAGTTTCAAAAGATCTATTGGTTCAAAACAATTACCCCAGTGAGTTAAGAGCCAGTGAAGCTGTGCCATTAAACAAACATACTCCTATGAAATTGTAATCTGACTTTGCTACTAACCTGTGAGCCAGTAATGACATTGGCCACACTCACAGAGGTTGGAGAGGCAGTTATCGTAACAGACGGCTCCATTTTGCCATTGCCAACAATGTGCTGGTTGGCTGAATCTCCATCCATGATCATGGGGTCCAGCACTGTGATTGGTCACCGCGCTCTGAAACTCCTCCCTTGGAAACCACTCCTGTAGACGATTGGAAGAGAATAACAAATTTGCATAATTATGCGAGAAACAGAGATGTCCCTTGCTTGTTCATTAAGTAAATGTGAATATTCAAACTTTGAAAAGAGTTAATTTAGCTACAGATTGTTATCCCTGTCAAAGAACACTCCCTTTTTTTTTTCTTTTTTTTTTACACAAATTTGTAAACAAACAACGGTTTTATACAAGATTTTGAGATATTAATATTTATGTAATCCTAATGTAAATTTCTCCTATAACCTGTGATATCTTGCCTGCCGGGAAATGCCCTGGAATGTATTTAAGGTCACTCTGTCTGTACAAAGGGTGGCATCATGGGCCTAAATTCATTTCAGAAAGCATAAAAACATGCTAAACACAGAAATATCTTGCTAAGCATAATCAGGGTACCAGGCAATATTCGCCCAAGCCAACTTCTTGTGACTGGTGCCCCACCAGATCTTTACTAAATATGCTTTAGAAGAATATTGTGCTGCTGAACAGTTTTATGAAATTTGGCTGGGTCTTTTGTACATGTATACCAGAGTAATCAGTTGTACATAGAATGCATTACTGTACATGGAAAGCATTTTTCTTCCCCAACTCCCCTTGAATTTTCCATCCTCTGAAACAACATACACTGTATCCCCACAACTCCCCCGGCACACTGCCACCAAACAAGACAAGTACACTGTCCCCGTCATAGAACCCAAGACAGCCAATACTGCAATTTCAGGCCATTTCCTTCACCCTCCAACCACAAAACAATAAAATATCCGCACACAAAACAAGATAAGGAAAGGAAGATGGGAGGGGAAAAAAAGTCTGTAACCCAGCCCAGGGCAATCTCTACTATTGATTATTCAGCGCTGGTTCGGATTACTAACTCTCAAACCGTACCGTTTGGTTGTCAGTCATTCGGGGCGTATTTCTTTATCCATCTTCTTTTTCTTTTTTTTTATCTCCCTTTCTCTCTCTCCCTTCACCAGGGACTACGACCAGATTGAAAGGCTACATGTAATGGCTTCCCAATATGGTGAAGGTGTGAGCAACAGAATCTGCGCAGTGCTCTGAATCCATCAAAATCAGAGAAAGCCAAGGATGGATTTTAGAAGATTTGTGATACAAGTGTTGTCAATGTATTAGGTGCGTACATTGTAGGGGGTTTGAGCATCTTTCTGTTTCTGTTTACCAAATTGGAAAAAAAATCCATTTTGTAAAAAAAAAAAAAATGAGTACGAGTATATCACATGTATACATGTAGATCCCACTCCTTTTTTAATTTTTTCAAAACATGTACGGACAGCAAACATCCATACGCAATTCTGAGTGATTGCATAATGGTATAATGTTACCAGGCTTAGTCAATCTGGAGGCTGCTACCATCAGCTTGCCAAGAAACATGCGATTACAAGATAATATTCAAATTATAAGTAAGTCGTAAGTGGGTTGTTTTGCCTCCTCGTTCCTTGCCTTGGTGCCCCTTGAAATGTTCCAGAACGAAATGTCAGCTCTCTTGTAGAATAACCCCTTTATCTACATCAATGAAGAACTATCAAGCTATTGCCCCTACAAGAGCGAGGTGTCAGACCTCCAACACAGTCGTCTTCTTTCCAGACTTCAAAGCTCACATCCAAAGCTCCCCAATAGTCAACAAGAAATCTCGTTCCATAATTGATATTCAATCTGATTATTAGTCCCCAAAGATCTTAAGAAACCTGTGCCTAAGCCTCCCGTGACTCACAGCTTCGGTGAGAACCGCCGACCGCAAAGAAGAAGAAAATAAAAATCGTTATACATAATTGACAAGCGATCCTGGCGGCTGCCCCGTGCTGGCGCGGCACACACACACACACACACCCTACTAACCTCTCCATAGAACCAAGAATGAATCTAACAGCATTGATATAAATAATTGACATGCGATTCTGGTGTAAGTCGGGAAAACCACTGCGCTCCAGAAGGGACGAAGAATATTCTACCTGGCATAATTGGCGTTTTCACAAAAGACCGATCAAGTTCTCTTGCCCGTCTAGTAGCGTCTACCACCGCCCCCCCCTTTCCCTTGTGACAAGAACGACAACGGCGATTTTCATGATCGTTGCTTGTAGGATACAGGTGGGAAATTAACACTCGAAAGCCCTCAAGGGTTGTACTTTACCGGGAATACCGGGCTATCGTTCCTGCGTCCGCTAACCAATCTAATATACAGAACATGCGTGGTGGGGGGAGAAATGTCAGACCATAGTCAACCTGTACTAATTTTTGTAGTCAATGGTTTACTGCTTGCTAGTGTTGAAATGTAAATTACTCCCTATTTACAAAATTGTACATTCCCTAAGATATTTACATTGTAAAGCGCATGTAACCTCTGTTTACAAGATAAACAGTGCCATAGTAGATTCCAGGGCATTTCTGGCAGGCAAGTTACTACATGTACATGGGAATGGTAGTCCCATGGGAAATTTGTACGTTTTCTGTGGCTCTTCTGTTAACTTGTGATGGTATATCATGGCCTATAGTATAGGCTCTGGCTGGAGCATTATAAATGGCTTTATCTTAATGATTTTTGTATAAAACAAAAGTGTGTGGGTGGGGAGGTAATGCCTAAATTGCGCGTATCACCAAATTCGCGTATATCACCAAAATATCGCGCGTATCAGCCCAATACGCTAACTTGTACATGAAGAAACCCTACTTATATTCTTCAAAAAGTTATACTCTAATGTTTTCAAATCATGCTGATATGATGCAGAAAGTCTGAAAACCCTTTTAATTTTTTTATACGGTCACGACAAAAATCTCTAGACTAATGGTACCTGTACATGTAGGGTCATACATGTAGATTGGCAGGTACTCCAAAAATGTATGGCCATAAAAACTTGAAGAGAAGCACTGCAGCTGCTGATTCAAGATTTCCTTAAAAGCCATTGGACCCTTTCGGTAAACAGTTTTGTCCAAGGCCCACACTTCGTGTATCACAACTTCTATATAAAATAACAAACCTGTGAAAATTTAGTCATCAGAGTCGGGAGAAAACAACGGGAAAACCCACCATTGTATCCGCACGTTTCGCCGTGCTCAAAAAGTAAAGCATTTCATGAAATAATATTTCAAGAGAAGTTTTTCACCACTTCCTTCTGTAAACCCTGTAAGTTATTTGTAAATCTGTGAACTTTTATTTTTTTTCTGTACCAAAAGGGTCCAATGGCTTTAAAGGAGAAAACAACGGGAAAACCCACCATTGTATCCGCACGTTTCGCCGTGCTAAAAAAGTAAAGCATTTCATAGAATAATATTTCAAGAGAAGTTTTTCACCACTTCCTTCTGTAAACCCTGTAAGTTGTTTGTAAATCTGTGAACTTTTATTTTTTTTTCTGTACCGAAAGGGTCCAATGGCTTTAAAGTAATAAAGGATCATTTTTCACCCCAAAACACTTGAATCTAATAACCATTTCCTGCATCAATCGTTTCTAAGACCTCCGAGTGTTGGTGTCCACTCGCATATGCTGCATCCAGAGGGATGTGGGTGGCCCATTTTCAGAGCTGCTAAGCACACAAATTTGCTTAGCATGAAATTTTTGCCTTTATAAAAGCAGGATTACCAACTAAATTTCCACGTGATTTTCAGGATAAGCAAACAACAGCTGAATACATGTAACAAGCAATATGTAACAAATAGAAATTTGGTTGGTAGTCCTGTTTTTATCAATGATGAAATTCTACGCTAAGCAAATTGTTGTGCTAAGCACCTCTATGAAATTGGGCCCAGATGTTCTTGTGAAAATCTGTGACAGTTTTGTTGCTGTTTTCTCATCAAGTAAACACCGTAATCAGCAGAAACTTTCACATGTGACTTTATTGTGACTTTATAATTTGCCAATAATCAGAATTAGGTTGGGAAAAACCAATCCATGACAATCCAGGACCCTACCTTTAACTGAGATCTCTACACTCTTTTCACTTTTGTACATACATGTATGTATATGATCTCACTCCTGGTGTGTTTTATTGAAAACTTTCGAATTCGAACAAAGGACTTTTCAAAAAGCCAACCACATTACTACAGCAACCTAAAAATTATTATCAACCATCCATCCACAAAAAAAAAAACATCATCTTTGAGAATAATTAATTCCATACCACCCACACAACCTTTTATGCTGCTCGTTGTTTCAACAAAAGTCACTACCAACAAAACATGACCAGTTATTCATTTCAGAGTAATTTATAACCGCACAACAGCCAGCCTGCGCCCGACAAAGCTTTTAACTGTCCCTCGTATCCAGGCAATACGACCATTTTGGAATTTTTTTAGGACCCATCCATCAAAGAGCACTTAATTTTGGTGTGACAGCCACCAACATGTTTTATACTGAAATGTACGCCGTTACCATCAACCTTTACAAAGACACAGACTGAGTAAACAATACATCGCAACGCTGACTCACAAAAACACAATAACTTAAAGGGTTAGGTACAATACATGTACCCCCTTCGTCTTTGGCTATTTAATCCTGGGGCCATTCATATGCAGTAAGCAGATTTGACTTATAGCGGTAAGCAGATTTTACTTATAGCGGTTAGCAGATTTTTCTGATTATTTTATCAGAGAAAAATTTCTTAAAGCGAAAGCGTATTTTACAGGTAAGCGAGAAAATGGGGTGGCTTGCTTCGCTCACAGGAAGACCTGAAACTCCCCATTTTTTTTTTAGAGGGCAGGTCACTTTCAATTCATTTTACTTCCCGTTTAAAAATCTTAATATCTATGGTAATTCTTTTAAGGGGCACCAATGTCCAGACCAGAGCAATAGAAACCAACAATAGAAGTACCCCGTAACTGGCATAAAGATGTGTGCAAAACAAAAATTGGCAAAAACAACAAAATTGGTTTAAAAACAACAAAATGGAAGATGAAAACCATATTACCCCTCATAAAGAGAAAGGGAAAAAATCCACACAAAAAGACCAAAAATATTAAGAATATAAGACAGAACTTCTCAGCCGACACATGTTTCAAAGATTAATATAGTAAATGAGTTACTCAAACAAATATCCCCTCCCATTCATTCCAGACCTCCACCACCAGCACAATGGATCAGTCCAATTAATTTATTGGCCAGTCAAGCAGCAGCTGATTATCATAATTTATGCGAGCAGCAAAAAGGCTGCTACACGGGCGCATACATAATTAAGCTCTATGCCCCTGGCAAGGGAACCTCTGACCAGCATTAATAAATAACACAGCCGTGCGCCACAAAGGCAATTTGAAGATCAAAGATTATTCCTTGTGTGTCGTCACCGCATTCATTATTTTTAAATGTGGCTGACTGAAAATTTTTAATTAGTTTTACCACCGTCTGAAAAAATAATGGGTCGTTAAGCAAACAAAAATACACCATCCTGCAAAATATCCAAATACAAAAGAAGATCCTGCATTTCGACTGCAATATGTAAATATTGAATTTAAATTATTAATTGTTAATTTATTCTTTCCCAAAATATAATACAGAGAAAAGCTGAAGGCAGAATAAATTAGCAATAAATAATTCACTACAGTATAATAAACTCCAACGCATGAATAAACCATACGCGAGCAGATCTGAAAATATTGCTTCATAATTCCACGAGCGTGAACTAATCCAACAGGTAACGCGGGAGAAAAAAATCATCAGTGGGGAGAGTGGGAAACATACTATGAATATGAATTTGAACCATGGAATAAATGACAAAATGCTGGTGAGGAGTGACCTCTCGTGAGTAAAATCTGATTAGCATAATACTACTAAGGACTGTTGAATCCTAGACAACACCCACTTGATCAAAGCCTGTAAGCAGATATTGTTCTGCTTACTTACAAAAACAGCCTTTGTATTTGCACGCACATGTAGATCTGCTAACCACAACTAGGGAAACTGCCTATATTTTTTGGGTGATGCTAGTGGTAGCATGGAGGTAAAAAAAGTGAAGATTTACATTTAGTAATCACCCTTAGATTTAAGGGCAATGAAAACTTACTTGGTTAGAAGTTCATCAGCTTCCTATAGAATAAAACATGTTTTATGATCCTAAGTAATGTGGTCATGAACAAATCCATTGATCAGTTTTTAAACCCAAAGATTGAATCTAAGAAATGTTTCTGCCAGATTGATTTCTCAGATTGTGTATTCCAATTAAGCGGCAAACAACTATTCACAAATATGAACAATACAACTTTTGAGTTTCAAATCAAAACATTGATTTAACAAAAAAAATGTATCAATCAATATTGTTTTAATTATTGTCCTGCCACAACTGCTACTCATGCCAATCCAGCTTCCTGATCAATTTCAATAAACCGTAACGTTCATCTCAACATTGGTTTTCCTTTGTATTTACGTATTTACTTATTCTTTCCCTGCCCCCCCCCCCCCCCCCTAGTTTGTTTAACCAGATGTGGGTAGGTACATGTAGGTCTACGGACCACAGTAATTACTTAGCCTTTGTTTCTCCTAGCCCATCTGGAAGTATTTATATATTGTCTTGTATCGTTGAATCGGCTGGATAAATTATAAAATGGTCTAAAACAAATTTCTTAAAAAGTATACTATTTCTTGAGAGCTGAGGCCCAGTAAACAAGACTATTTTGATTGGGTGGCTGCCTACAGATGGACTCAGCTGTCAGGTGAGAGCAGACATGGGCTTGATTATCTTTGGCTGTCATTGCTGGATTGCCATGGCACGTACATGATGTGTAGTCTACCCTCCTTGCCACACAGTGCCTTTGCAATGGTGCACAGACACACACTGTGGACTGTTTCCCACTACTACTAGGACTCTGATGCCCAAGATAACACACATACAACCCGCTGCTCAAATGGAAAATACGACAAGTACATCTTGGGTTTTTTTTTTTTTTTGAAGAGAAAATGAATTACCATACACCGATTTTCAATCATCACAAAACCAACTTTTGAAAATGAAAATAATAAACAGTTACTTGTTTTAGTAAAAAATTGTGAAAAAAAAACAAAAAAAAAAGATTTCATATATTTGCAGGGGGAACATTTTATCAAGTACAAGGGCTGACCATGGAGGTAGGGCTGACCTACATGTACAGACACATAGACCTAACTATTGTGTTGGCTTTATTAGACTTTTCAGGCTGTTAAAGGAACATTACAGAATCGGTTTGCTAACCGAGACAGCTGCTGGCAGTGTAAGCACTTTATGTAATCCACCATATACATAAACTGACAAACCTGTAGAAATTTGAGATCAATCGGCCATCTGGGTCACGAGAGAATAACAAAAAACTGATTACAAATTTTGCATTGCATCGATGCCAAAATACAAATGGATAAAACGCTCGCTGAGTGATAAACTCCAAACGCGAAGTTAGATTATATATTTCTCATGAACTATGACATTTCAGACAGAAATATTTAAGACCATGTAAGTTTAATGTGATCTGCACGATTTTGTTTTCTAACCCAATTCTGTAACGTTCCTTTAAATTTACAATCTGTCTGATTTTCTCAAGAAAGAAAGTAATAGGGACAGGAAGAAATGCCTTGATCTGTCAGGGTATTCATGTACTTTCATAGTGGGCTATTTCAATTGCGGAAACTGATTTAAAAACAATTTAAAGCAAGGTTGATTCTAGGGTATTCAAGATATCCCAACTTTGGAAATATCTCTGGACAACTGGTACTTGTACATGACCAACAAGCTATCAGGGCCCAATTTCATGGCTCTGCTTACCACCAAATTCTGCGCCTACGATCACGATCCCCCGCTTACGTGCAAGCGCCAAATTTCTGCGCTAGCCTTGTAAGCGTAGAAGAATGCCTGATGTATCGTGGAGTATGCTCGCGCAGAAGCCAAAGATAGCCGCTAACCGGTGAAACACGCTTGACGTAAGCACAGAATTCCCTGCTTCCGTAAGCGCCGATTCTGTGCTTACGGTCAGCAGAGCCATGAAATTGTTCAATCATGTAGCGAACAATTGTCTTGGGTGTTGAATTGCAAAACATTATAAATGCCTTGCAAAATAAATAACTTCATTTTTTATTTTTTTGTATTGTAAGTTCTCACTTGGGATCTAACCTCATTTCCAATTACAGCTCATCAGATTTTCCAGAACACCTTATAAAAGGTGATATATCTAGAGATCGATACGCATGTACAGCACATAGGTATTGTGCAACTAACAACGTCACCAAAACGGCCTTGTACACAATCTCTTGGGAGGTGGGGGGTGGGGGATTGGGGGAGGAGTCTACGATCACAACATTTCCTCCACTCCTTTGTGTTTAAATCTGGACAACCAAGACTTTCTAGTCTCAGGGCCGAAAGCAGGAAGTCCGTTGAAGGAGATGCAACCAGAGGAGGCTGCTATAAGAACCGTCTCTCAGTTGTGTATAGAAACCTGCGTATATGAAGCAATCACACAGGACGGAGTTAAAGCACGTACTGTGTGCTCCAACGTACATAATTCATGGTCTCATTTGACAGGTCTGACACTAGACCTCTGTTTTTCAGCTTCATAAATAATGCATTAACCACTAGCCCCCCCCCCCCCCCCCCCCAAAGAAAGAAAGAAGAAGTAAAAAGGGAAGAAGAAAATAATAACTTAATAAAAATCAAATATGAATGCATTTTTGGGAGGCTGGCCAGACAGTAACTCATGTTCAATCTCATGGCATCAGGGAGGTCCCAAGTGTCAGATTTTTATTGCATTCTGATGGTATCATAAATTGTCGCTTTTTACACATGACTATTACAATTTTTGTTTCTATTTTTAAAAACAATTGAGCATTTTGGAAATAATCTTTCATGGATGATTGGTTTTAAATTTAGGTGGATTTTTTTCCAACATTGACACAACAAGTGAGTGCCTTGCCAATGTAAAGATAACAAAATACTACTTCTTAAGACACAAGACACAAGAGACACAAGAGTGTCACTGCCGTGTGGTTGAGAGCATCGAATTCAAGTTCTGGTGCTAATTCACCGGAGTGGGGGTTCGAATCCCGGTTGTGACACTTGTGTCCTTGAGCAAGATACTTTACTATAATTGCTTCTCTTCACCCAGGGGTATAAATGGGTACCTGCGAGGGTAGAGGTTGATATTGTGAATGAAAAGCTTTTGGAGCACCACGGCAGCTCGGGGCTGTATACTCTCTAATGGGAGCTGAGAAAGATTAAAGGGATGTTTTTTGGCCCAATGACCAGGGGACTAATGTAAAGCGCATTGATACGGTTTATTGTGAAATGCGCTATATAAGAATTTGTTATTATTATTATTATTATTAAGTAATTGACTAAAATTGTGTGAGTAATTAAAATAATCAAGCTGACCAGGACCATTTAACAATTCAAAGTTTTGCATTCCCTCCATAGAAAAAATAGAAGAACAAATTGTGCACAAAATTAGGAATTGACCTGACATCAACATCTTTTGTTGTTTAAAGGCAGTGGACACTTTTGGTAATTGTCAAAGACTAGCCTTCACAGTTGGTGTATCTCAACATATGCATAAAATAACTAACCTGTGAAAAATTGAGCTCAATTGGTCATCAATGTTGCGAAATAATAATGAAAGAAAAAAACACCCTTGTCACACGAAGTTGTGTGCGTTTAGATGGTCGATTTCGAGGCCTCAAGTTCTAAATCTGAGGTCTGGAAATCAAATTCGTGGAAAATTACTTATTTCTTGAAAACTATGGCACTTCAGACACTTTTTCTACATTTGGATGATGCCAGAACAAACTACTGCTTTAAAAATCACAAATTATTGACTAAAAAAACAAGGCAAATAAAAGAATCTCACAGCATTTGCCAAATTTCAGATTCCTCCATGCATTTGTTGATAAAGAAAACCGAAGATATAATATTTACATGTAAAAGGACAATATTTCAACAGTTTTATAAAGTAGGAGTCACAATAACGCACAGTTCAAAGGTTCAATGCCTTCGTAAAAGACAATGCACAGCTGGCCATAACATTTCCAGTGAAAATTCTGAGATGCGCCTTGAACACCCAGCAGGGTGGATATGTGCGCATTACAAGTCTTATTATTATTTATTATTATTATTATTAAAAATAAAAAGTGACTCTCATTTTATTCCTTCAGGTTTTCTTCATGTGACTCTAGGGACACATTTTGTTTTGGTTTTCTCTCTTTTTAGAAAATGTACTCTCCTTCTTTGACTTCCAGATTGTTAGAGCATTTACACTTCACCAAAACACTTAAAATTCCTGGAAATTTCATCAAGATATGAACCGCACAATGTAAAACTGTAGAGTTGGGGAAAATGTGAACAATTGATCACCTGAGAGCTACCAGGGACCAATTTCATAGACCTGCTAAGCACACAAATTTGCTTAGCACGAAACTTTTGCCTTGATAAAAACAGGATTACCAACCAAATTTCCACGTGATTTTCAGGATTATAAGCAAACAACAGCTGAACACCTGTAACAAGCAATTTAAAGCGACAAATGGAAATTTTGTTGGTAATCCTGTTTTAATCAAGGAAAAATTCATGCCAATTCATGCCACAGTTCAAGCCAATTTTTGTGCTTTGCAGCTTTATTAAACTTGGCCATGATAACTGCGATCTTAGCATGGGATGTACATTTTTCAAGGTTGACTGAAACAAATTTGCCGAACCGCTCACTCCACGCTTTGAAAATAAAACCATATAATCACTGAACACAGCCATTGACTTACTATACAAATATTTCCTCTCAATCATGTGTTCTCCATGTGTACAAGAAATAACACATGCTTGGTAAATAAAACTGATGGCAAAGGGTACAAGATTACAAAGACAGCTGGTGTGCAATTTATGTGAACTCTACTGTTGTTGCCCGTCGTGGCTGAGTGGTCAAGAGCATCAAACTTAAGTTCGAATCCATGGCGTAATCAGAGTGAGGGTACGAATCCTGTTTGAGACACTTGTGTCTTTGAGCAAGACATTTCAATACAATTGCTTCTCATTACCCAGGGGTACATGTAAATGGGTATCTGCAAGGGAACATGGCCCAATTTCATGGCTCTGCTTTACGCCGAATTCTGTGCTTACGATCACCATTCCCCGCTTACCTGCAAGCGATGAATTTCTGCGCTAGCCTTGTAAGCGTAGAATGCCTAGTAACAATGGGGGTTAGATGCACAGAAACCAAAATTCGCCGCTTACCCGCTTACCCGTAAGCACAAAATTCCCTGCTTCCGTAAGCGCCGATTCTGTGCTTACGGCGGGTAAGCAGAGAGCAATGAAATTGGGTCCTAATTGTTACTGCAAATAATGTAACCCGTGCGCCCACATTCGAGACTATTACTGTATCTTAATTGATTAATGTGGCTTATAAATCAGAAGTATCTATAGATGCAAAATCCCCAATCTATGACCCTACCTGTATCACCACCCACCAAAAAAAAAGATTCTTTCACAAGTAAATATGAAGATGTTATTTTTTATTTTTATTTTTTTAATGCAAGTCGCCTGACACACAATGCCTGAAGGCCACTTCAAGGTGTGGGCTACAATTATATTTTCCAGCGGCCGTTACCACCTACTCCTAGGGCTGAAACAGGGTTACCCCTTTCACAGTCCATAAGAATGTAGGCTTGGGTATCATCAAGGTTTGGGTTATTACCATATTTTGGTAATTTTGCCCCAAATCATCACTTTAATGTTCACAGAGAAGGTTACATGCACAATACATCGATCGGATCTGATTTTGACTCACAACAAAATGTGCTAAAACACAACACTGCACTTCATCTGTGTCAAGGTGAAGAAAAGAACGGATGTGGTTGCCACGGCAACCAGCCAGCAGATGCTCTTAACCTTTTGCGGGTGAACATGTCGGTCGGGGCTCGCATCTATAATTGAACATGGTTTGGAGTACACATTTCGTTCGACCATCGTGCGTTACCGTTTATAATAGTATACATGTGCGATACAATCATGGCAGAAAGAAAGTCTTTCCCCTAAACGAACGAACAGGGTTTCAAGGGAGGCAAGAACTTGATCATCAATTTTGGAAACCATTTCATCATTTACTTTCCAACCCACTTGCACAAATAGATGTAACACAAAAACCAGGCATGATATTTCACTGTTGTAAGGATTAAAATAAGGTATTTTTTCCCTCCAAAATGAAGGATACTGAAGGACTAAAGGTTCTTGTGTATTTTATATTTTAAAATTTGTATTGTGTGCAAACCTAGGAAATTATTTTAATGCTGGCATGACGAATAAAACATTGAGTTGAACTAAATTGAAACTGAGTGAGCAAGCGTGGCATCTACAGAGTATTCTCTAACTTCCGGGACCAAGTTAGTCCCAACCATATGGAGGTTTACGTACATGTATGCGCGGTTCTGTTTCAAATACTTCTGTTCAACAAAGTTTATAGCTTATAAATACAAATTATATCATATTGTTTGGAAAATCAAATTTAGCCATGGAATACAAAATATGACAGTAAAATAAATTTAGCAACTCAACAAGGAAAACCTGCAAATAAGACTTAACCTCCCTTTTCTGGTTACTTCCTTATGACTAAACCTCCCTTTTCTTTAAACTGATGTTTAAAATATCATTGTTCCAACCTATTTAAAGCCATTGGACCCTTCCGGTACAGAAAAGAAAGAAAAAGTTCACAGATTTACAAATAACTTACAGGGTTTACAGAAGGTAATGGTGGAAGACTTATCTTGAAATATTATTCCATGAAATGCTTTACTTTTTGAGAAAACATTAAAAACAATATCAATTCTTGAGAATTACGGATGTATTTTAAACATATGTCATGACACGGCGAAACGTGGGGAAACGAGGGTGGGTTTTCCCCGTTATTTTCTCCCGACTCCGATGACCGAAATTGTCACAGGTTTGTTATTTTATATAGAAGTTGTGATACACGAAGTGTGGGCCTTGGACATTACTGTTTACCGAAAGTGTCCAATGGCTTTAATGGTTGTTCAAATTTGAACAAGTTTTCATTACCAAAGTTAGTTTTAACAAACCATTTGCATTTATAAAAAATTGAATTGTATTTATAACACACATAAAAACTTTGTACAAATAGAGTTTTTTAAAAATCAAATTCAGAGTAAAATATAGTCTTTGTTCAAGTTGTTTTCTAGTTTTCAATAAGCACAAACTTGTATATTATTGGAAATTGCTTATCACTGAGCCAGGCATTCCAATCTGATCTAAGATCAGACATGTAGGTGTAAGGTCCTGTGTAAGGTGGGAGAGGTGGCTGATGGAACATTGAGGTCACCTCTAGGCAAGGAGGTAGCAAAGGGCAACTCTATTAAGGAAATAACATGTTCAGCCCCCTCCCCCACCACCCGCCCCCTCAGTCCAACTTCTTTGGTGGTTTTTAGGGGTTTTTTCATCTCCCTTGTATTTGTTGGATGGTTGTAAATATGTCTCTGTGTATTTTGTCCCCTTATATTTTTATACCCGTTTCTGTTATGTTTTTAGAAATTTTGTGATTTTTATCGTTGATGCACCACTGGAAGGTAGTTTTCATGCTTTTAACGTGATGTTTATAATAGTTTGAAATTGAATTGTAAATTGAATCTTTTTGCTATGCCCAAACTTGTGTCACCATTTTGCTTGAATTTGGGAGGGTAGTGTCCCCCCCCTCCCCCCTCCCCCCCCCACCCCAGGCGAAAACAAACATAGATCTGCCTCTTTTTTTTTTAGAATCAAAGAAACTATGACCGCCTTACAACAGCTACTTAACCACTTAATTCAATAGTTCAGCAGGTATCGCTGAAAAGGTAAAGACATCCCCACTTATTAAAACAAATAAATGGGACTCAAAAGGCCAATTCAATTCTAGAAGTCAGTCAGCTGGACGTCACTTGAAAATAACTTGCTTTATAATCTCCTAAGAGGATTGGCGAGCGTAAGGAAGGAGACCCAACACAAAGTAGGGCACGTAAAAAGAGAATTAACCCATTAATGCTTAAATGTCACTACAGTGGCGAGCGAAGTGGCCATCGAATCCATGAAGATTGCACTAGGAACATTAAACTATTCATGGATAAAATTTCTCAAAGTTTTTTTTGTTTGTTTGTTTGTTTGTTTTTTCGCAGGAGAAATTTCCTTTTTTTCAGGCACTGGAATCCGGTGGGGCTGCCCTTGCACCATTCTAAGCATTGAGGCACAGAAACCTTGGTGGTGCAAGTCACGTTCCACGGAGGGGTTTATTGTGATAAGTATAGCATTACATGGCGGGGACGCAGCCTGAACTGTCTTACATCAGTTTGTTGACTCAATAAAAACCTCTTCTCTTCCATGAATGAGGCAAGTGTACGTGCTCCAAAAACTACCGCTGATCTTGCAGTCTGCAGTACTATCGACCAACCCCCCCCCCCCCACCACCGACACACACTCAGTCCATTTGATCACAAAGTCAAATACTGTAATTCATCTGCCTTGCATTGATTCATTTCGACCCCCTACATGTGTCGCTTTTCTGGTTCGGGCAAAGGCTTCAGTGTATGTATAGGCCTGAGATACATCATGAGGCAATGGGCTAAAATTCTGTTCAAAAATTAAATGCACGAAATGCTCATCATTAAATTTCCTTGAGCAAAAAAATGAGTTTGTTAGTATGACATTATCAATTGGCCAATTTAATATCCAGCCTATGTGTTCACTTGATGGCTGACTACATTTTTTTATTGTTCTGAAAAAAAGTTTTCATTTTGTAGTGTCAAATCTGTTTGAACAGGCCCTTCATTACAAAGAGTATGGTTGCCATGCCTGGAATTTTCAGCATGGCCTCTGTTGCCCTGGTCTTGGCCTTGGTGCCCCAGCAACCAGTTTTCCATTATAGACTTTAAGATTTTCCAATGGAAGTGCCCTTTGCAAAATGAAAATGGCCTTGCCCTCTTAAAGATGAAATTCCCCGCCTGCAACTGGGCTGTGTCTTTCTTCCATTTACAGGCATTCTCATCTTGCCAAATAGAGAAAGATTTTTTGAAAAACAATAAATCCTGAAATCAGAAAGAAAGAAAAATCCAACAAACCAAAGGACTTCTTCACTTATGATCAAATGTACTACACTATTTCCCTACAGTACACTGGCAAAACACTACATAAACGTTAAGTAGAATTGAGAGTGTAGAAGTCTAGCTCATGTGTCCACTACAGGTATTTTGTGAACTGACACATAGTGTCACACCATGCTTCAACCTCTGAATCCATCCAAGCCATGGCACTCCGCCAAAACGACCATAACAACCTTGCAGACTCCTCTACTCTACAAATATCCATCTTCCCCCCCCCCCCCCCCATTTTTGGAATACAGATGAGCCATTAGGGCATGGAGTGAAATTGGTAATTTTAGACAAGGCTACCCGGCCGGGTACCCTACGCTTAAGTGCGAACAGTGTATGCCGAGCTGCATCGGGTCTGCTATGCCCTGAAGCCATGAACAACAAAGGGATGACAGACTCCCCGTGTAGAATTCACTCTGCCCGCCCTGATTGCAACAATTCTGCTCCCACGGCCAACCAACCGACCGACCGACCAGAAGTCCTCTCCGCTGTTACATCGGTCTGCCATTATTTCCCTTCACGCAGATAACGTTTCAGGAGAAAAAAAACTTGTCGCGAGCGGAGTTGATCGTATCACAAGGGGTTCATGATTATGCACCGAGCTTGTTGGCCCAGTTTTTCTCAATAGATGCCGTCTTATTTTGACAGACGTATTGAATTTCCAATGATTTTTCTTTAGATCCTTATTTAAACTCTTAAAACTAACAATAAAATCAGCTCATTTTCTTTTATAACAACCACTGCAAATCCTCCAACATAACTTGTATGCTTTTGTTATATGTAATTGCCAATTTTCTCAATAGATGCTTTCTTATTTTGACAAAACGGATTTATTTCTGATGATTTTCTGTAGATTCTTTTTTGAAACTCTATAACTCACCCTAAAATTGTTTCTTTTCTCATTTCTTTTTTTCAAAACGACCGCAAGTCCTCAAAATTGTTTGCATATTTTAAAGTTTTACTTGAATATTTCAACAAAATGAACAAAATTTACAACTTAATTCAGATAAGTTTAATTTCAATTTAGTTTTGCAATACTATTTCTTAGAACTTTTTTTCATTTTCTTCCGGTGATTAAATTGTTGTTTAAACTGTGGCAAAATACATTGATAAGCTGTAGAGTCAACAATTTGTATTGCCATCATTATCTTTTTATTTATATTTTTATTTTATTTTTATTTATCATTTTTTGTGGTGGTTTAAAAGCAACTTTCAAACAAAATTCCTCATTCTGTGGTTCAATAAAGTTTAACAGGTTTAATTTTCATTTCAACTTTCATGTCATGGTTGAATAGAATTTCATTTTGCATTGAAGTAATTAATTTTGAACATCTGTCATTTCTCAGAAAACATAAATACTTTCGACCAACCTTCAGGCCCATGGTTTCACACACAGATCATTAAGGCCATTGCAGACCAGGGGCCGATTTCACAAAGCAATAAAGTTCATCGCAAGACCAATTTTCAGTATCACCATAGTGATTTGTATTGTGACATAACACTTTACTAAGCAACTACGATTGAGTTGCAGTCACGATCAATTTTAAATCTTTGTGAAATCGGCCCCAGGCATTTCTGTCATTTTTACTTGCCTTAAGAGAAAGTTTAAAGTCACTTGGAAATAGATTTTTTTTTCTTTCAAACATAAGAGTATATGCTTACGAACAATAAAACAATTTTTTTAGTAATTGTTTGTCACGATTTATATGTTTAAAAATATATATAAAGTTGTTTGAGGGGCTGACTCCGCCTACCCCTTTTGTGACGTCAATCGAGGCAGACTTTGCCTGCAATGCGTATAGTAAACACACGTGCAAAGTACATGTACGTCCAAGTCGTGAGTTGGTACGTTTGCCTAAAAATGTAGATTTAAAACACATCTTGGCTTGAATTTGTCTCCATACATGTATGATAGCAACTGCAGAGGGCTTAATTTCTTACAGCTGATGGAGCAGACAATTTTGCTTTACAATTTTCTTCAAACAAAATAATTAGCAGGATACCAGTCAAAGATGGTACATGTGACATAGTATTTCGGCTGGTAACCTTATTCTGCAAAAAACTAGAGCAGTGTCATACCAACTGCAAAGGTTGTGGGTTTGAATCCCACTCGAGTAATATGCCTGTGAGTATACAGTGCTAACACACATCGGTGTATTTGGATAAAAACACAATGAATATTCTTCATCCCGATGCAAATTAAACATTTATTAAACCTTATTCTGGTAAGCATAATTTTCTTGTGCTGAGCTACTTTAACAGCTTAAAGGCAGTGGAGAGTGGACACTATTGGTAATTACTCAAAATAATTATTAGCATAAAACCTTTCTTGATTACGAGTAATGGGGAAAGGTTGATGGTATAAAACATTGTGAGAAACAGCTTCCTCTGAAGTGGAGTAGTTTTCGAGAAAGAAGTAATTTTCCACGAATATGATTTCGAGACCTCAAGTTTAGAATTTGAGGTCTCGAAATCAAGCATCTGAAAGCACACAACTTCGTGAGACAAGGGTATTTTTTCTTTCATTATTATCTTGCAAATTCGACGACAGATTGAGCTAAAATTTTCACAGGTTTGTTATTTTATGCATATGTTGAGATACACCAACTGTGATGGCTAGTCTTTGAGTAATTACCAATAGTGTCCAGTGTCTTTAATTAAGCAGCTCTAAAGAAATTTGGCCCAAGTTTTATTTCCAAACAATAAAAAAGTAACTCACATCTGAAATGAAAACAATTAACATTTTAAAGAGTGTGCACAACATTTTTAATATAAATATTCACAGATTTGCTAAAACCTTACAGATGGTCATCGTGGAAAACTTTCCTTTTAAATATTTTTGTTTTCAGAAATGCTCTTAGTTTTTAAAAAGAAATGAGTAAAACAGCTAGTTTTGGACTCGCAGTTCAAAACCCATTGTTTGAAAACAGATTGTGTCTAAACTTTTACAGGTTTAGTATTTCCAATGATGGGTCACATAAAGTGTGGATACTGGTCTCCGACAATAACCAATGCTGGCCACAGTATTTAAAACAGGTGTAATTTCTAGTAGCCTGTCAAGCAAGAAAGTACATAGTTCTACAAGCCCCAAGCAGTTCTTACTAGACAAAATGTAGTTGGGATAATGTTTGAGTCGAGCCATGACTGATGACATAATGTTCATATTACTTTTATTAGTCAATTTATTTCCTCTTCATAACTAAACTAGCAGGAAACTAAATAAAAAAACAAATTTGCTTTAAAACTGATTAGTCTAGCGGCCTTGAACTTTTGTTTTACTGGGGGAGTCACTATAGGAAATCTTGCTTTACTAAAAGAAGGGAACTTCTGAGGAAAATCGTGAAATGTCTAGAGGTCTATCGGAAGTTTACAAAAGGTATCAACAGGAAAAAACAGTGGGGCACTGTGGTTTAATTTGCAGGTTTAACTTTATAGCCCCTGTTTTCACTTCATACAAACACATACATGCTTTGCAACATCTGTGTGCTTAAAAAACTGAGTTCCTTTTATCCACCCACAGCAGGCAGTCTCGTAGGCCAACCGACCAACAAGACGAACCCACGTCCAATATTGCATCGAGTTACACATTAACCCATTTCGTTTCCCGTTCAATTAATTCACGCTCACACACAAAACGTCCAAACACTCCGCGAGACAGCAGGGGGGTCCATCCCCGCCTTTTTCAATCCTTTCGGAATTGTCGTCACCAATCACAGCTGATATTAAAACATTCCAAACACTTTGCCATTAGTGGCGCCGTGTGATGCTGTTGCAAAATATCAATGATTGATATCAATGTTGACAAACTGAGCCTGTACATATAAAGGTCAATTAGACTTACACCTGAAGTTTCTCTGATTCCAATAAATGCAAATTATAAAAAACCTTCATGAAGACAGGGGATGCACTTGCAAGGTTCTCCCTATAGATACACAAGCTAGCGTACGGGGCCGATATGCACAAATTCTGGGCTTATATTATAGAATGAACAAAAGGGCATTCATAAATACCCCAGACAGTTTCTCTACTCCTATTGGTGGAGAGCGCGTCACGTGGGGGTGTTTAAACGGTCATCACACAGCAACGACTCTGCCGGTTTTAAACGGCCGTTTAAGAACTCGTCGCTACCCTTTTATTCTCGTCGCTACCCCTAAAACCAAGATTAACACCAAGTAGAGAACATTCCAAAGACTTTGTTTCAATTCAGTGTGCTTTGGTCCAGAACGTCCCACAGTTTTTCAAAAACCTGGGTAGAACCCTTACTTGCCTCCATGCCCCTGATCATATGAATGTACAAAGTAGACACAATAAAAACTACCAGGCCTGAAATTTCATCTTTGAGACCATTTTTTATTTACACAAAGAGCATTTCCATTGGAAAAATCTTTAAATTCTATGGTAAAAATTTGAAGGGACACCAAAGCAAAGACCAGGGCAACACAGGTTGTGACCTCTATGTAATTCCAGGCCTGAATTACCATAGAAAACACAGTGGCAGTGTCATGGCCGCGTGGTTAAGAGCACCAGATTCAAGCACTGGTGTTTAATCAGCAGGGTGTGGGTTCGGATCCCGGTCGTGACACTTGCTACATAAAATTGGGGAGGTAGTGCTTTCTGCTCTACCGGCCAGGTTTCGAATTGAAGATACCCAAGCCTACATTCGTATGGACTGTAAAGGGGTAAACCCTGTTTCAACTTTAGGAGTAGGTGGCAACGGCCTCTGGAAAAAATAATTGTAGCCCACACCTTGAAGTGGCCTTCAGGCCTTGTGTGTCAGGCAACTTGCATACAAAAAAACTATTAAAAAAAACTGCCTTGCCATATTCTAAAAACGAAAGTTCAGGCATGCAATACTTCCGAGTTTCTTCCTCCATGCCAAGACAGAGGCTAGAAGAAAAACAAATCTCTGGCACCATTTTGACGGATGAAACTCCCTCCTCGTAAAAGATTCCAATTGCATAATGTGCGGCCCACGCCAAAATCAGCCACTTCTTGGAAATAGTACAACAATTGCCATTTGAAGTACAGACACCTGAGATGTAGACGCCCTTGATATCAACCAAATGTGGCTATGTCGAGAAACACTTGTCTAAGTCCGTAGAGGCCTAAATTCTCATTTATTTGATGAGCTATTATGACCCACTGTTTAGTTTGGCATGGACTCTGGGGCATCACATCTTGATCATAAGATTACAGAAAAAGATGTTGCACAAGAAGTTTTACCCGACCGGCTGGTTTTTTTTATCGTTCTGACCAAAAACGTAACTTTACTTGGCTAAATACATACATGTACACACATTCACAACAGGGCTCGAATCGAGGGGAAAGGTCCATAATTAAGACCGCAGGACTTGTAGTTAACCATTTTTATTTTAGACCAGAGTTTTATTTATTAGACTACAAATTAATATTGGAGAATGTTTTTCTTCTTAACACATTAAAATGACTGAGGAGAGCTCTTTAGAAGCAAACTTTCACAAATCAGTCTAAAGTTAAATATTAAATAACAATTGTAATCATAGTACACTGGGTTCCAATATTGGACTTGTCAATTATTCTCTTTGTTGCAATAAGCCTAAATAAGACAAAGGTGGTTCTCCCAATGCACAAGATCTTCTGATCTACCATACAAGTACCTTTAAAATCCATTTAGCTTCTTAGATGGAGTGTTGTGAAATACAGCGTGCATCCTACATGCAGCTCAAGAACCCATCCTCTGCTCTGCACAAAATCTAATTGCTCGTCACAAAAGGCTTCCAGCTATGTGTGTACAGAGACACTAGACTTCAACCAGTCCTCCCCTCTCTCTCTCTCTCTCTCTCTCTCCTTCACTCTTTAAAGGTCAAATGCAAAATTATCTTTTAAAGAGTAATGCCATAGTTTGCAAAGGGCACTTCCAGTCCGGAAAACCTGACAAGTCTATGAGGACATTTTGAAGAGACACAAAAGCCAAAACCAGGGCAAATGAGGGCATGGCCTCCTGGTAATTCCAAGCACCTGTAAACGCCCTCAGAACTCAAGGTACCGACTATATATAAAGAAAATTGTCAGCTTCTATTCTTCTTAAGAAAGCATTTCTTGTTTGTTCATCTCCACAAAATTTCAGTTGCATGTAATGTAAATTTCACCATATTTGACTAGATTTCCGTCCGAGAAGGACCTAAAAACAGCTGACCAACATGTAAAAACAGGAGACTGATGCCAGTCTACCCATTCCCACCATACTCCTACCGGGCCATGCTCCTACAGACACATTACCTACACTGCACTCCCAAGACACAGCCTGCAGAAGCCTGATGCTACATCATAGAGTCTAGCCACTTTTACGTCAAAGCAATGCACAGCAGCCTAAAAAGCCTGTTTAACTCCCAACCCACACCACACAATAATCGTAAGTCTAGCCTCATCCAACACACTGCAGACTGAAGCCAGTCTACCCCACTATCAACTCGCTCCACAATACATTAAGTAAAAGCCCGATCTCAATCGACACACAGCTGACTGAAAGCCAGTCTACCCAACTCTCAACAAGCTCTGCAATGAATAGAAGCCTGATCTCCATCAACATTCGGCAGACTGATGCCAGTCTACCTCAATCTCAACACAATAAATAAAAGCCTGATCTTCATTAGACACTCAGAAGACCGATGCCAGTCTACCCCACTCTCAACTCGCTCTGCTCTCAACATGCTCCGCAATAAATAGAAGCCTGATCTCCATCAACACTCAGCAGACTGATGCCAGTCTAAACCTGATCTCCACTGGACACTCAGAAGACTAATGCCAGTCTTCCCCACTCTAAACTCGCTCTGCAATAAATAGGTGCCTGATCTCCATCAACACTCAGCAGACTGATGCCAGTCTACCTCAATCTCAACACAATAAACAAAAGCCTGATCGCCATTGAAAAACTCAGCAGACTGATGCCAGTCTACCTCAATCTCAACACAATAAATAAAAGCCGGATCGCCATTGAAAAACTCAGCAGACTGGTGTTAGTCTACCACTCCTCACAAACCACAGTGTCCCACTGGCCGCTATGCAATAAATATAACCTGAGCTGAACTCCCAGCAGTACTCACAACCTAGTGGGATTTGTTTAGACAGACAATCACTTAGGGACCACCTTATACGGTAGAAACCAAAAGACAAAATCAATATCTTGTGGTGGAAATCGGGGATTTTATAAATGTCAGGAATAGTAATCTTCTTGCGTAGCTGTCGAGGGGAAAACAACTGTAAAATTGGAGAGAAAGAAAAAAGTAGCATAGCAAGCCAGTGGAAATGTCATTGTCATGGTTGATTATACCATAGTGTATAATTTATAAAATATAATTTTCATACAATAGGGCCTACTATACTACCTCCTCCTGGTACTTAATAATGATTTGTCTAGCAATTTATTAAAGCCATTGGACCCTTTCGGTACAGAAACAAACACAAAAATTCACAGATTTACAATAACTTACGGGGTTTACAGAAGATACTGGTGAAAGACTTCTCTTGAAATATTATTCCATGAAATGTTTTACTTTTTGAGAAAATAGTAAAACAATATCAATTCTCTAAATCAAGAATTACGGATTTATTTTAAACACATGTCATGACACGGTGAAACATGCGATACAAGGGTGGGTTTTCTCATTATTTTCTCCCTAATCCGATGACCGATTACCCTAAAATTTCACTTTGTAAGTTGTGATACACGAAGTGTAGGCCTTGGACAATACTGTTTACCGAAAGGGTCCAATGGCTTTAACAAGAAAAGTACTAAGGCCCATTCATAAACATTCTCAAAAATCTCAACTGATTTTGAACCACCCACTCACCTACCCCCAAAAAATAAAGTTTTAAATTTAAATAATTTTCTTCTACAATTAACCCACCCACAAACAAATCTACAATTTTAATTTTTTGTTAAATAATCTAAACGGCCTCTAAAGTGCCTCGTTCTCAAGGCAAATTTTTCCACCATCAGCTCAAAACAACAACACTGAAAACTCTATTTTTGTCAGAACTCGGCTCAAAATTGTGTTGTTTTTGTGTAGTGCCTACAGGGAGTGAGAATTTTGTTTTATGCACAGATTTTTCACAGTTGACCACCTACAGTTTCCGCCCTTTAAATTCAATTTCAAGAATTCCTCTGAAACGAGGCAGTTCAACGATAATTTCCAACATGAAATTATTAATATCAAACTCAACACTCCCAAAGTAAAAAAAAAACACTGTGTAAACGCCTCAAGGCAAGGAGCGCTGTCAGATATGACTATGCCCATTTGCGCAATAAAAAAATCCCAAAGTACAAATCTGACAGTGAAGCGATGAGTAATACGTACTAGAACCATTAACTTGAAATTTCCAAAACAAATACCGCAGTTTTCTGGGGAATAGTGGCCGGACAGCCGACCCAAAACGATTAGCATTTGAGAATTTTCTGTTATATATTAAAACTTGACTCATACCAGCTCTGTGGTTTAATGTACGTCAGTAGGAGCGTCTGAGAAAACAGTGGGTCTACATCTCGCAATATTCTCGCTCATCTCGGATTTCTCAAGAGTGGATCTTCTCAACTTGTTGGGCCCTTAGTTCATTTGGCAGCCTGTCGTGCCTCACTCAAAATTGATGGACACTCCAGATTGCATGACAGGTTTTTTTTTGTCTCGGGTCTGCGGCAGGATTAATGAAAAACTGTCGCAAGGGGGGTTACAGCGAAGTGCCTGCAATGTTTACCTAGGAATGACTAACAAGTGTTTGAGAAGCGTGGCCTATATGCGCTTTGGCTGCAGAAAAAGGGCAGAGAGAGGCCCAAGCTCTCAAGCAGTTCGAGTTTGTGCTCTGTGCACGACACTGTGCATTCACTTGAATTATACCATACGTATACAATCCTTCCGTTTTAACTTAATGTATTTATTTCAAAACATTCCACAAAGAATTGGCTAGATCAGTTTACGAAGCAGTTTGAAAATGACTGTGAATCTATTGTATTTTAAATCATGTCGGTTAAATTGAAATTAATCATTACTGAAGCCAGAGAAAGCTAGTGAGTCATTATCCACTAGCATTGGAGCATTTTGTAGACGCGTGTGGCTATTTTATTACGCTGTGTTTTTAAAAGCACAACATGGAAAAATCACAAGATTATCTGATTTGCAGGTATGCCAAGTTTGCCGCACAGATAAAGCATCAGTTAAACCCGGTTCATACTTCCAGTGAATGCAATACGAATGTTGACGTCACATATTCGCAACGAATAATTAGCAGTGGTTGAGTTGTGCTCAACTCTCTTGCAAATATCACTGCGAGTTATGACACCAAATTCACATCAAATTCGCATCGCATTCGCAAGAAGTATGAATCGTGCTTTATATAGACCCCCCCCCCAAAAAAAAAAAAAAAGAAGAAGACAACTATCAATGCGCATTGCCATTTTGTTATACAGTGTTTTACGTAACATCATTTTGCCGCATGCGCCTGTGGATGCACATGTGTGTCATTGATATGCTGAGTTCACAGCAAGACACAATGGTGTGCAGTCAAGCTGATTCCTATACTGGATTCCTGTCACAATACATAGGAAGTGATGCTTAATGGTTGACAGATGTACAAGGGACCTGACTATTCCACACCGTCATCGCTCCTGTTTGGTTGACCTGCTCTGTCACCATAGTCAAATCATCACTGTCAAAAAATGTCACTGAATGAACATTGTAAACTTGTCACTTTAAAAAATTAGGATTTGTCCTGAACTTTTTCAGTGACTGGAAGGCAGGATTAATGAACATGTCATTTCACCGTCAGCTTTTTCACTAGACCTACATACATGTATGGTCTAGGCCTGGGCGAATTGTTCGAATATCCGGTTAATGGCAAATAGGTTTTCCTATCCGTAACCGCGAATGCCTTTTTTTTCTTAACCGGATATCCGCATAGGGCGCGAATACCTATTTACAAACCGGATAATTCTGTAATTACAACCGAGTAACCGGATATTCTTTAATATCCGAATATCTGCGGACGTCGGGCGACAACTGATATGAATGTTTTGTCTGAATCCTTATGAAACTTCTATTTAAAACGGAATAAAACAGCATATATTAAGTATTTAACAAAGCTCACCTCCGTGAAGAGTTAAAACAATGACATTTCTGACGTAATTTGTTCAAAGATTATAAAAGTTTTCCTTCACGTAGAGTCAATCACGATCAAAAGAAAAAGCAAATCGCCATCTTTAACTTAGATCCGGTCATTTTTATGAATGAACCGAGTGACACTGTCTAAAACAAATATCAATCCGCCCATAAGATCTCATTCACAAACGAACAGCGCCCTCTAGTGGCAAAAAAAAATATTTGAATATCCGGTTTATTTCGGATAGTTGGCCAGCGGTATCCGAATAACAAAATTTCACTATTCGCCCAGCACTAGTATGGTCATAAAGAAGGAATACTTTTCTGTTGAACTAGCCAGCTGGGCCCAATTTCATAAAGCCTGTAAGCATATAAACAGGATTACCAACCAAATATGTGTTGCATATTGCTTGTCAGTGGTATTCAGCTGTTGTTTGCTTATCCTGAAAATCACTTGGAAATTTGGTTAGTAATCCTGTTTTTATCAAGGAACAAGTTTCATGCTAAGCAAATGTTTGTGCTTACAGGGTTTATGTAATTGGGCACTGAATCACTTTGAGTGAATTTACTGGCCCTCATGTGTTTTAAAGGCAGTGGACACTATTGGTAATTACTCAAAATAGTTATTAGCATAAAACCTTTCTTGGTGACGAGTAATTGGGAGAGGTTGATGATATAAAACATTTTTCGAGAAAGAAGTAATTTTCCGCGAATTTGCTTTCAAGACCTCAAGTTTAGAACTTGAGGTCTCGAAATCAACCATCTAAACGCACACAACTTCGTGTGACAAGGGTTATTTTTCTTTCATCATTATCTCGCAACTTCAATGACCGATTGAGTGATAAAAGCTTTATTTTGAAAAAATACCACTTCCAGGTGACTTTAAGCAGCTCAATGAAATTGGGCCCAGATTTATAGGCTAACTTTGCCTTTACAGCATAAAACATGTAAAGCAAGAGTGTGATGAAACTAAGGGACTTGTTGTTGCCTTGGATCAGACGAGTTGGCAGTGTAAAAGGCATTTGTAACCGTTTGTTATAAAATAAAACAAGAATACAATGATCCACACACACTTGCCTCTAAATTGGGTGGTTTTCCTTTTGCTTTGCGAACTAATGTAACACGGTCGGCCATTTGTGGGAGTCAAAATTTGACTCCCATAAATTTGACGAGGTATGAGAAAAACCATGCAATTTCGAGGCATGTTTGTGTGGATCATTGTACTCTACTTTTAAAACATCTTTCCAACCATGCATTTTATAACAAACGGTTGCCATTGCTTTTCAAAGACCAACTCGTCTGATTTAAGGCAACGCGTTCCTTTAACACCCATATCTTCTGGACTCTCGCCAGCTTTTGATAGGAGCAGTGCATCCTGTAAACTTTGGCAAGACCAAGGAAGAAATGGAGGATTCTATGTGTGGTTAAGATGAATCATCTTCACCTCATTTAATCTCTCCATCAACCTCATTATTTCTTTGTCGCTGCCCAACAATAATAGTCCATGTAAATCCTTTTCCACTAATATCACCAACATCCCAACAAACACCTGCCACCAGCCGTCCACCCCATTCTAAAAAATAAACTAATTAAAAATTCTTATCATCTTCATCGATGTAAAAAAAAAAAAAAAAATTGACATTTCGACTAGACAAACATCCTGTATAAAAGTGTATTTTGAAAAGAAAGCTAAATGGTTACTGTAGGGGGGGGGGGGGCCTATACTGTACACATCCCACTTTAAGAACCAAATACATAATTCATGAGCAGGGAGAACAAAGACTGCAACACAGTATTGTGCACAATTCCCCGCAGCCTCGATTTATATGCATGCAGGCTCAGGTGTGTGACCATGCATGCCAAACGATACTTCCCAAAAAAACCTTGAAGGTTCATTCCTGATGATGCATTTTGTCTTTACTCTGAATTGAGTCACACCTGCTGTGTTAAATATCATCTCCAGAGACATAGATAGAGAGGAGAAAAAAAAGTCCCGGTTTTGTGAATTTGCATAATTACATTCCAAGCCTGCCCCATCCCAACAGAGAAAACAAAATCAGTTTCCACGCAGATGAGTGCTTTTGAAAATTAGGCAAAAATGTCGCATTATATTAAAGCAAACGACTGTGAATTCTGACACAAAACAGCTGCTCCAACTAGTCTTCTTTTGAGTATTTAATATGTAAATATTTATGCAAATTATGCAAATTATTCAATGATACTTGATAGAGAACTATTGAACTGAATGTTTGTTTAATCTATAACTTAAAGGTGCTGTTATTTGTACTTTTCTTTCGGACACTGTTACCAAAAAGGATAAAAAATATGTGTAGCAAAAAGCATCACACTTGAAAGTAAAATAAGTTAACTGGTCTAGGATGTGGGTGATTTTTTTTTAATTATTGAAAGGTTGCTGCAAATGCAAATTATACCATTGCTTAGGCAAATATTTTCAAAAATCAAAATCAAAGTAAAAATCAAAATTTAATTCTGTAAAGCCTGGTTCATATAAACGTGAATACGAAGTGAATTTTGGTGACGTAATAATAGATATGTCAGGGGTCGAAATTGCCACTAGCCCGCTAACCCGGGACTACCAGATTTACAGCCGGGCTACTGATTTTTCCAGTTTGATAGCCCGACGGGCTAGTGGAAAAATAATGCAAAAATCATCATCACAAACAATAAAGAACTATGTTATTGGTGTATTGTAAAGTTTGAGCCGTGACGCGAGACATAATGTGTCTTTCGGGCTACCAAAATCTAATCAGGGCTACTAAAAATTATTGGTCACTAGCCCTGCTGACTACCATGGAAATACACTTAATTTCGACCCCTGTATGTACCGCTTTCCAGTTCCCTTTTGGTTAAAGAACATTTTGAACTAGGCTTTTAGCTGTACTTCTGTTTTATTATACCTACAATTTATTTTGTGTTATCTAAGCTTGGGTGATATCACGATATTATCGAATATCGGGGTATTAATTTGGAAACGATTTCGATATCGGATGGATTTGGTTTTAATCGATATATCACGATATATCACAATAATCGCGATATATCGCGATATCGGTTAAATATCGCGATGTATTTGCTAGCCTGAGACATCTTGTACCCTATAGGTTTGGAGTAAAACCAGAAGAATAGGTCATTAGAACACCTCTCTTATGCTATCACTGTCTCTTCTACAACTTTCACTGGGAGTTTGAAGACTGATGATGTCAAATTTAATTAATCACGATTATATCGTTTATCGCGATATATTGTCGGCGATATATCGTGAATAAAATAAATCGATATCGCCCAAGCTTAGTGTTATCACCCACTTTATCTGTAATAAAGTGTATTTAAAGTAAGTCAATACACTGATGATCTCTATTATAAAAAGTAATCAAACAGTCTAGTTTCATGCCAGGAAGCATTTGTGTACACAACCAAAACTGTGTAAACACAAGAGTGTGTGTCTATGTTTTGATACCTTAGGCTGGACTGGAGATAATACTGGGGGTAGTAAAACAATCAAAGGAAATTTACATTAATTTATGAAAGCTGGAACTTGTAATATCATTCTAATACATTTTTTAAATCTGATATCAATAGTGTGAATTTTTTATTTTAATTTTTTTTTTAATTTATTATTCTTCTTTTTGCTTCTGAAGAAAGAGTTTGACAGATGACGCTGCTGAACATTTCAAAATTGTACAAGGCTAATGGACATGAAGTAATGCCAGATTACGACAATAACTCTTTAAAGGTTTTAATTAACGACATGTACCACTATTCAATGGCAGATTTTGTTTGTGTTATACCATCAAATAATGCTTGCAACTTTCTTGAAACAATTTAACATAGACGTTCAAAATGTTAATCAAAAAAATTTCAGGTCAAATCTACCAAAATTGTTAGACCTACATGTATAGCATCACAATGCACATCACAAACACAATGTACAGTATGGATTTAAGAATACTGCATTGCAGTCTTCGGAGTTTTATCACATCACTTTGAATCCCACTACCCACAAATGTTTTTATTCTGCCTTTTCTGTCATTTGTCAAAGCACATTCAGGAGTGAAGAAGTGTGCCATACATGTACATGTAAGAACATTGTTGTTTTATTTTTCAGTCATGCCCTCAAGTGTGGTCCAGACTGGGTTGAGATTTGAAGACAACTCTTTCAAATCTGTTTCATATAATATGGAAAGACTTGTGGTAACACCATGTAATGACTAGGCCCCCCATCTCTAAATAAGTCGCCAGGGTGGTTCTGAAAAGAATCGTTGGTTTCAACTCAATGTATGCTCTGATCGTCTTCTGTTTCATATACTTTAAGAACTGTACAAAAGGGTTAAAAACAGTCGCAACTTCTACTACCCAATTGCAAAAGTAAAGGGCACCGAAGGAGTGGGGTCAGTAGACCAGTTTAAGAAACTGCTTATCATTAGGTAAGGCATTCCAATCTTATCTTGAAGCCTAAACAATTTGGTGTGGGTGGAATGACATGGGAGAAGATGAAATTTGATTATGATTGAGGCCATACTGTAGACAAGCCTCACCTGTAATGGTTTTTAATTAAACTATAAAGGAAGGGCACCTGATGATAATGAGAACCCTGAACATCTCAAGGGGCAACAAGGCAATGATCAGGGCAGGGCTTGAAAATATCACTTGCCCAAGGTCAGTACTTTTAGCATCCGTGCCAGTAAAATCAAGACCGGACGATTCAGAGGTCTTGTTTTGTTCAATTGAATGAAAATACTTCACTGTGTTACTCTGTGTAATTCCTATAAATTTGTGTATTCAGTCTGATAAATATCTTTCAACTCCAGTATCGAAGCCTAATACATGTACTATGTGAGACAAACGAGATAAATCTGATAACAAAAATAATTTTGTTTGGGTCTTTTAAATAAATAAATTTTGGTTGTGTAAAAATTATTGAGCTACGAGTGATTGCGGTCTTGTGGATTTCCCCCAAATTGGCTCCAGCTATGTGTACACTAGGGTCATGAAAGCAATCTGCCTCTGTTACCCCTGTGAAGTATGAGGAATGCACTAGAAATGTACAACTTGTGTACACTTTCCACAATCGAGTAGACAACTTTAAATTTGACACTCAATGAGTTCACATATTGTATTGTTTAAAGGCAGTGGACACTATTGGTAATTGTCAAAGACTAGCCTTCAGTTGGTGCATCTCAACATACATGTATGCATAAAATAACAAACCTGTAAAAATTTGAGCTCAATCGGTCATCGAAGTTGCGAGATAATAATGAAAGAAAAAAAACACCCCTGTCACACGAAGTTGTGTGCGTTTAGATGGTTGATTTCGACACCTCAAGTTCTAAACCCGAGGTCTTGAAATCAAATTCGTGGAAAATTACTTCTTTCTCGAAAACTATGGCACTTCAGAGGGAGCCGTTTCTCACAATGTTTTATACCATCAACCTCTCCCCATTACTTGTCACCAAGAAAGGTTTTATGCTAATAATTATTTTGAGTAATTACCAATAGTGTCCACTGCCTCTAATGTACAATCAGAATTTTTTTTTACAATAATATTGCCACCAGACTTTCCCTTTAAAATGTTTTATGACCAGATATCAGGACAAGAAGATAAATTGTCATTTCACAAGTCCACCAGTTTTTTCACTGGTCCGATTTATAAAATAGGGAGACTTTTCAACACTATGTTGTCCATGTACTACATATACTACATGTCAGCTGATAATTGTTACTGTTATTTCCAGGTGGTATTTGGAATGCAGAGAGAACCCTGAACACCACCAATATGATGATAACTCAACAGAATACCATAAGTAACGTATCATAATATGGATAACTTTCAATGCCTTCATATAAACAATTTATTTTAAAAACAACCAACGTCCAACAGTGTCTGTGATAATTGCATTGATTTATTGCATACATCATGCTGGGCCCACCCTTTTCTTGTCCTGGGGCAGGACATAGCCTTTAGAAGTGTTTTGTGTGTGATAAATTTACTTTTATCACAATTATGACACAGTCTCCCATTTGCAATTGCTCAACACTGGTTGTCATACAATCAAAATAGGCTCTGATACTTTTTATAAACAATTTTTTTTTTTTTCTTTCTTTTTTTTCTTTTTTTTTTCCCGGGGGATAATGGTTTATTTACAACATTTCACAAAATCGAACATCAGATCGTCAAAACAAAAAAAACTTGCCTCGGTTTGGTGATACTGATTTGAATGAGGAAAACAAAAGATGGCTTCACAATGTTACAAGTAAAAGCCACAGTACAAAGACTGTCAAAAACATTTCTCTAAACCCATAAATTTGGTGAAGTAATTAATTTTTACAAATTTAGTTCAATTTCATGTCATTTAAATTTAAATTTATGTAAACAAAATATTGCCCACCTGTTTTGAAACATGGCAGTTGGAAGTTGATTGAACAAGTTTCAGCCATTAATTAATTCTCAAATTCATTTTTGCTTACAATACAAGTACTTTTTGCATTGATGAGATAACTTTTAATAAAATTATACAATCTGGTACCTGAGGGTATTTTGCTTGAGTGTTAACAAAAAACATGTCAAATATTTGAAAGGTGCTATTTATAAGGACATTTAATTTCATACTGCTTCAAACAAAAAAACTGGCAATTTTATTTATGGGAACAAATTATTTCAAAACTTGACAAAATAAAACATAACAGAAAAAAAGGGGGAAAGACAAAGTACCATCATAATACTGGATTTATTTTCATGATTCTTTTTCATGTACGACCAATTGAAACTAAATTTAGGTCGTGTTTTTATGAGAAAAATAACAATTTTAATATCACAAAGTACAAAATTTACACCAAATTTCTGGGGGAAAAAAAATCAAAAATAAACCAAAGATTAAATAAAGAAAATAAATAGTTCACTCCTAGTCCTGGAGTCCTAAACACTACCAAAATAAAACAGAAAATCAACAACCAGTTAGTTGAGAATGAACATAACCTCCAGAACTAATCAGTAAAATTCATTGTGCAATTTACTGTAAGCCAGAGTGGTAGCCGTACGTTATGAGTATACATTGTACATGTGTCAACAATGCAAAATGTCCATATGCCACAACCCTGACAGACAACACACAAAGCACTGTGCTGTTTGACATCTGCTCCCAATATAAAAAAACACCACAAAGAAATCAGACAATGGCCGACACACAAAAAACAAGACAAGCATGTCTGTAAAACCATCAATTATTAAAAACTCTCACAATGTGACTTATAGTCCAGTATCGTGTGATAAACTCAGAACAATTTTACGATAAACTGTGTTTTTGAACGGGGAAAAGACCAACGCTGATGCCCGTACACTTAAGGCAGAGCCCACCGAACAAAGCGCCGTCAAAACTACACACACGGCCCCAGCCTTTCATGTCAAATCCACGCTGTGAAAATATCCCCGACTCGGCGGCAGCGGTGTGATCCTTTATAGGCAATCACTGAAACACAACAAAATCTAACCCCGATTTCCCCCCAATCTACGCGGCTGATATATGTTCTTGATGAAGAAAACCATGAAGGTAAGTATATTCAATACTCTCATGATGAGCATAAACATAACATAATCATCATCAGTGATAATATTACTTGCAATGTCAAATTAAAAATAAATAACACGTGCGCTTATAAATTATGTTAATAATTTTAATAAGACCAAAACGTACTAATTACAATTCGGTCTACTTACCCAAAAGTCCTTCGTGAAGTTTGCAAATGAGATGCAGACTTGATGATGAGTAGAAATAATAAGGCGTTCTCCTAACTGTTGATTGTCTTATTCCCTCCAACCTGGGAGTTTAGCCAGGGAATCACCACAAGGAAAAAAATAGTCTAAGAATTGCTTGAAAGAATCCAGGGGCCCCAGCGACCGAGCCACGGCGGCCCTGCTCAGGCCCTGTTTTTCATAAATCCGACTCGCAATAATCCACGTGCCACGGTCAATAAATTATGCTAATTACTAACATTATTAGATCATTAATTCCGGCCCCATTTTGTCTTCAGAATATCGCCAATCAGTTGATAATAGCGACGGAAACTTCTGCTTCTCAGCACACGGTGAAATTGGCGAGGAAAAGCGGTGGAAAATGGGAGCGTGGTATTCGATTACAAGCAATGCGTGGATTGTCTTGTACAATATGTTAATGTCATATTACGTATGCGGAATGACCAACACGTTACGACCGCTATAGTAATACGCTAAATATTTAAGTAGGACTAATTAGTCCAAGAAAACGCATAAAAATGCAATCAAAAATCGTTCCAGTAACTTCAAAAGTAAAATTATAGTTGTGAATATAACACGAGTTTGTATTGTTCGAATAAATTTTGAGGGGTACCATTATTTATTATGTTATGTTAAAATATAGCAGCGGAGGAATATCATAAATTATTTATATGCAAATGAAAACGTTACATATTCATTGTAAACCAAGATGGCGGAGTCCAGTGAACACTCGGCGCTGCTAGTGGAAGAACGGAAGGTAAACAGACATGTCATTTGTTTTTCTGGTTTAGTTTGCCTGTCGATGAATACGTTTCTCGGTACACTGTTGCTTCTTACAATAAGTTAGCAAGTTTGATGCTCTGGGAGTTGTCTGTAAGGTTTAAAACGGAAATAGAAAGTGACGACCTGTGGACTTGGTTGGTGGCTTTGTGTGCAGGGGATGGACGGGTGGGCACTATTGCATTGTTTTCCACACGCAGAATACAATACAAATTACAATAACAAACACATGGCCCAGTGCAGAGAACTATTCGATTTCGTGTATGAAACTTTGGGTAGGCCCTAACACTTCAATTATTGTGTTATTGGCATGCTGGAATGCCACAGGACAATATACGGTCCAAATCATTCTAGTTGTTATTACATTTATGACTTATAATGTGTTAACAAATAACAATGTTAACAGTAACACATATTGTGATTAACATTTTCTACAATTCTAGTTCTTATTCTTGAACTAAATAAATAAGTTTGAAGAAAAAGATTGTAACTTTTTCTTGCTATCATATATAAATTATAATTGAACAAAATTCAAGCATCAACTTTTATTAAGTTTTAAGATTTTAGAAAATTAGAAATCTTTTGGGATAACTTTCTGTAGGAAAAGTTTCAGTATAGACCCCTTTACAGATAGGCCGGAAGTGGTGATTATGATGCATTTTGGGAGAGTTTATGAGCATGCTACGCACGTTTTATGTGTGACGAACATTCCAAAACATCGCATCCTATCCCAGAATGCATTGCTTTTTCCTATTTGTAAAGGGGTCTAGGCGCCACCACTTTTTCACTCGATATGAAATAATATAGTATCTAATTTACCTCATTGAGATATCCCTTTTTGTTAAAATGAGTGAAAAGGTGGTGGCGCCATACGGAAAGTTATCCTTTCTGTATCCTGCCACCACTTTTTCACTCATTTTTACAAAAAGGGATATCTCATTGAGGTAAATTAGATACTAAATTATTTCATATCGAGTAAATTAGATACTAAATTATTTCATATCGAGTGAAAAAGTGGTGGCGTGATACGGAAAATTTTACATCTTTTGATTTAGAGGTTGAGGATGGATCCTGGTATGAATTTCCTCTCTGACAGTGTTAGTTAGCCTGCTCATACTCCTAGAACTATGAATGTATGAGGTTCGTTCTGCTATCATGGAGACGATAGCGGAATGAACCTCATAATTCTAGGAGTAGCCTGCTCTGTGCTCTCTTGAAAATAATTTTTTGTGGTTTATTTATATACATACGCTTCGTTACATTTACAATCGCAATTCTTTGAATGGAAATGGCACCAAATTTGTGGCCATGGTGACAAAAATATAAATCATCCACTCAATATATAGTGATTGTTTTTGTTTGGTCATAATGATATCACTGAAAGGTCATAACAAGTGATAAAGTGGCAGTCTGACTCTGCAAGGAAATTTTAATCTGATTGTTTTGTATTTTGAAATTCTAAACGAAAAAGAATCTGCAAGGTTCAAAAATATTGGAAAAGAATAAAGTATTTTGTTTCCCTTCCATCTGTGACAAGAAGTGTTTTAAACAATAATGACCATGAAACGGTCCACTGTTTATGATTACGAGATACAAAAGTATTACAGATATTTTACCCATCATCAAAATGATCTTAAACTGTCTAGCAATGTACTGAGCTATTGGGTTGAAATCCAAGTTATTCACTGGTACGCCCCACTCAAAAATATTTTGTTGCTTATTTGAATCATCCTATATAACAGGAAGAATCAGAAAATGACGATGACGAGATTGAGAGCGAATCGGATGACGATGAAGACAGCATCGAGTCTGAAGAACCTAAATTGAAATATGAGAGAATACGCAACACGTTGGAGGACATCCTAAGCAAGGATGCTGCTAGCTGTATGGCCGTACACACCAAGGTGATGCCAGGATCCCATACCAAGTCCCTAAACATCCTCCCCCATCCATACCATACCATACCCAAACCAATTCCCCCACACGTCGGGTTGGGTTGGCCTAGTGGTATCTTTCTTCGCCTTCCACCTCTAGGACCCCAGTTTGAATCAAGCCGGGGGGCACTATGTGGATTGGGTTTTCAGTCCCTACCTGACTGCATGAGTTTCCCTGGAACAATCCTCTGGGGTTTTCCTCCCACATCTTAAACTGAAACTTCCTTCTAAAGCACGGTCCATACTTCCTGCGGATGCGAATGCGAATGCGAAGCGAATTTGAAGTGAATTTTACGCCACAACCCTCCTTTCGCAGCGATATTCGCAAGTGAGTTGAGCAAAGTTGAACTGCTGTGAATTATTCGTTGCGAATTTGTGACGTCAACATTCATATCGCATTCGCAGGAAGTATGAACCGGGCTTAAGTTGTCTTCTCTCCATTGGGTTCTTGACTAGTATAGTGATTAAGTCTGCTTTTCTGAAGGTCGTTGGCTTCACAGCCAGATTAGATAAAATTAAACCCAAACCACTTCCCCCACTCTCAACCCAAGCCAAAGCACCTCAACCCCCCCCCACACTTTACTCACATCCCTGCTCCCAACCCAGAGCTGGTTATTGAAAGAGGCGACATAGAAGGACCAGTTTTCTTGGTGGTGTGGTTGCCTGAAAACATTTTCCGACCAAATGTGTACCCTGTGTTATGTGTTTTTTCGACTGAACTCTCTAAATACACATCTTAGGCCACACCCAACCCAAACCACATCCTGTGCATACCCCAATCCACCTGACCACATCTAAGGCAAACTATCTCCTTCCAACCTAACCCACATCCCCCATAAGTGACATTTCTAGACTCAGAATCTGACACACTTTTTCTTAACTCTTACTGATAGTTCATGGCAGTGGGGACACACTGGGGCATGGTGCATGTTCTTGATCTTCAAGGTAACAACATAGAGGGCAAGGAGTTTGCTAAGGTAAGGTTAAAGGTCATGCAGGCTTATAGAGATTCTAAGCAGGAAAGTAGTTGGCTAAGACGGTTTTCTGTGTACTGCTTAGAGTTATGTAAGAACCAGAGGGCGCACAAGCCTAGATACATGGCCCGGTGTGCGGCCATTTTGTAAGTTGACAAAACAGCATCGCATAGCATTATCAACACACACTCCAATGGTCCTTCATACAAAATGGCACGCGCGTCTCCTTGCGGTCCCGTCGCGTTTGTGCACGCAGCATCACCAGTGCGCCCTCCAGTTCTTTGGTGTACTGTGTAGATGCATACCACATGATACAATGGTTGCTGACAAGCATAGTTTATCTATCATTCAAAATCGCGATGGATGATTGAATGATCAGAAAGTAGAAGCTTGATTGTGTACTTTGTTGTTGTATTCACCAAATTGTATGATGGTACAGGGTGGCACATTCCACACCATAGGGGACGATATTGGAAGGTCCGATAGTAGGAGGGTTGACTGTGTACTTCGTACATTTTAATCCTTCACCACAGGTAGACATAGTGTATCATTCAAAACCACAGTGGATGATATCACACATGGATGTAATGGTAAAACCTACATAATATTGTTGTTATCCCTGCAAATGTAATGTTGCATCTATTGCATAATAACTGTTACCTTGCTTTTGTCCAATTACAGCACAGTACAACAGTGAACCAGATTAGCTTAGACAGCAACGGAGATTACTTGTCTAGTTGTTCAGACGATGGAAGAGTAAGTATAGAGATTTTAGAGATTTAGAACTTATTGGTTGTTGAGCAGTCAGGTCAGAGCTCAACAGCTCTGGCAAGGTTTTTTTTCTGAGATGCTAATAAGCACTTCTGTACAGAAACAAACTGGTAACCTGCCACGGTGCAATGTGAGTTGTATTGGTTTTGGCTGGTTCTCTCCATATTATGTGCTTAGAAATATTTTCTTCATAGCAGCTCTTTTACTCTTAGTACTATTTCCCAGTGAGTTGACCAAGCCATTGAAACCACTCTACTGAACAGGGCCCAATTTCATAGAGCTGCTTAGCATGAAAATTTGCTTAGCATGACATTTCTTCCTTGAAAAAAACAGGATTACCAACCAAACTTTCATTTCTTGCATATCGCCTATTACTGGTGTTCAGCCATTGTTTGCTTATCCTGTTTTTATCAAGGCAACAATTTCATGCTAAGCAAATTTTTGTGCTTAGCAGCTCTATGCAATTGGGCCCAGGTTGTGTAGGGTGGCACAACTGTGTACAGAACTACACTGTGTACTGTGCGTACTGTGAAGATGCATTCACCACATGATACCATGTTGTAGGCCTGCATGGTAAATCTTCCGTTCAAGACCACAGTGGATGAGATCAAATTGTCAGACAGTAGGAGGGTTAAGAATGGACCATGAAAGTATATTGTATTTGTTTCGCAATCTCTTGCATGCTTTGCCGTAGCTATGTGAAACAATGGGAACGCACACTGTGGGTTGAACCCAACCAGAACTTAATCGTATCGTCCAGTGATAAGTATTCTTTTGATCGCATTGAGGGCGCTGTTTGAATTTGTAATACGCAGGGCCTATACCAACTAGTAGTAATATCAACCACACAATGTTCAAAAGAATGATCACTGGTATGTGTGACTCACTCTGTGAAAATGAGTCACATGTCGCCCAATGCAATACTAAGTTATGGACAGTTTAATGTGGAAAATGTAATGTGGTATTAAAAAAAATGAAAACCTTTTCTTTTCTTTTTAAGATCTTTAGTTGCATGGTTAACATTTAGAACACTTACTTTTAGGCAATAAAGCTATGAATACAACAATTTTGTGATCATACTTATGTCTAATTTGTATCCTTTTGCACACAATGGTAGTTTTAAATAACATTTTACTCGTAATTTGTTTTTCAAAAAAAATGGTGTAGTGGCTAATTTCAAACGGGAGTAACTCAGCAACGCAATACACCCCAAAGCTTAGACACATACCAAATTACTGCTGCTGATGTGTTCTTTCCAGCCATGCATATAACTCATTCCTGAAATTGCCTACATCTGACTCATTTTCACGGGTCACATATTTATTTAAAGTAGATTGTTTGCTTTGTGTTGAAAATAACTTTGTCTCTGTTTTATTTTGTGTGTGTTAAGGTTGCCATCACTGGTCTGTACGAAGATGAGTTTAATCAAATTCAATCATTTGATTGTCCAGTTAAGGTAAATCTTAACATTTTATTTTGAACAGTCTTCATTTATTGGTAAACAAACAAATATCACTACGCCTACTGCAATAATAGAACCCTCCATTCTGGGTAAAATTTCACAAGCCCTGAAGTAGTAAGCAGAAAAAGGGGGTGCTTAGTAGATTATTCTGCAAAGCAGAAGTTAACAGGGAACCAGTCACAAATGGTATACATTAAACATATTTTGGCTGGTCACCTGTTTCTGCTAAGCAAGATTTTTCTGTGCAGAGCAATTGGTTTGTGCTTGACAGCAGGTGTTTGCCTGGTGCCCCGTCGTATTCAAATAGGTTTGTGGTGTAATGCTTGGCTTCAGTCATTGGTGCAAAACGTGGAGGCAGGGGTTGGGAGGGGCATTTCAGGTTACGTAATGGCTTTCCAGAGCTGAACGGTCTTGAAGCACACTAGACTCAAGCTCTTGGTGTTTTTTGATCAGCAGAGTGTAGGTTTGAATCCCGGACTTAACACCATTTATTGCTTCTTCCTTCTGTGCAACATAAAGCCGTAGGCCTTTGTGTTGTATAATGCATGTTATTAAACCAAGATACACTTATCACTTAGAGAAGGGATTCGTGCAGTGTTTCTGGCAGTGGCTGCTAAATGCACTACAACAAGTTGTAAATCATTAGAAGGTGCCACATAGTTGGGTCTCACGGTTCAAAACAAAGCTCTGCTTGTTCTCTTGAAAAAAAAAATGATCACTTTATTATGCCCTAGGGGTGTGACAAAGCGCTATATGAGAACCCAGTATTAATTTTAAGATGTAAATGATTTTGATGGTGGATTTTTTGTTTGTTATGTTTTAGTCGCTGGCTTTAGATCCGAGGTTTTCAAGACAAAGTAGCGGACGGCAGTTTGTAACTGGGAGTGATAAAGTAAGTAAGGAAGATGAAAAATACAAAACAGTCTACAGCCTTTGTTCTAAACTGGTACAATTATTATGAGTATGATAAGAAAAAAAATTGCTTCTCTGAGAATGCGATTGTAAGGTTTGTGTCGACTTCTGAAAATATTGGTGTAATTTTGTCTTTCCAGCTTACGTTACACGAAAGAGGCTTCTTCAATCGCAGCAAGTCAACCATTCTCCACCAGGGGGAGGGGCCTATCCGCACTGTCAAATGGAAGGGCTGCTTCGTTGCTTGGGCAAACGATTTGGTAAGGATCATCGACTATGAGCGCCAAGCCATTTTGTCAATAAAACGTATTCAGTATCTGGTACAAGTGTTTATTGGTCAGATGTTTCAATCCTAAAGAAGTCTTTTTTGACTAAATGACAACACAACACACATAGACAGGTATAACGGTGTAGCAGTAGTAGTTAAGTGGAAAGAAATAGAAAAAGAGGCAGAAAGCACACAGGTGTGTCGTGGCCAAGCGTATAAGAGCACCGAACTCAAGCTCTGCTGCTTCTGTTCAGCAGAGTGTGGGTTCGAATCCTGGTTGTGACACTTGTGTCCTTGAGCAAGACACTTAACTATAATTGCTTCTCTCCACCCAGGGGTAAATGGGTACCTGTGAGGGCAGAGATGGTTCTTGTGATTGATTTAGCGGAGTAGCGCATAACTAATGTTGCACAGGCTGCATACTCCCCACCAGGGAGCTGAGATGGTTTAAGGAGTGATTTAAGGCCCACTGACCAGGGGTAATAATGTGAAGCGCTTTGGGACGCCCTTCGGGTGTGAAAAGCGCTATATAAAAACGGGTTATTATTATTATTATTATTATTATTATTAAAAAAAGCAAGGGATGAGCAATGAAGGAGACAGGGGGTTAAAGAGGAGGGGCTGGGTGAACCAAAAGAGGTTGGAAATACAACATAAAAAGTTTGGAAGAGGGAGAAAAGGTAATTAGTGAATGATGCAGACTAAAAAGGAGGATATCTGTGGTAAAAAAGAGAAAGCAACGACAAAATGTTGTTAATCATTTCTATCTTGGATGTTTAGACCATGGGGTTGAATAGTCTGAAGGTGCCTTTTCCATAGTTTCTCCCTACTTGAACAAACAGTCTCTCTGTAGTGTGCTAGTGTCTCAATGCCCTGTAAAATCATGTCAGAAATGGAGTGAAAACTAAAACTTGATATACAGTTTTTCCCTTAGGTAGGTGGTTACAGCATTTGTGTGTTGTAAAGGAAATCCAACAGTTAGACAGATATGCAGACCTGCCAACCTGTACGCATTTTGCGTACCAAGCCAGCATTTTCACCCCTGAGTACGGTTGTACGAGATATTCTGCAGAACGTACACAAAAAGCTAAATCTATATCGCGGTGTTTTAAAACTGCAGCACGAACGGACAATTTTGTTCTCAATTTAATCAACTGTTATTCGTTCGACCCCAAGTGCAAAAACAACAGATCAAAAACACCCCACACACCCCACATCTGAGTGATCATTATGCGCTTCGATAAAAAAGAGGTTGTGCTTAGAATTATTTTTTAAATTCTTACTCCCGCTAGAAAACTAATAAACCAATGCGTAACAGAAGGGGTGGGAATGGCGCATACCAGTTCGGTCAACCTGGTATAGTACATGTACAGCCTTATGCATGGATGTACATGTACGTGTACGTGCACACAACGCACGTGTTCGGCTCGTGTGTTTATACTATGCAACATGGACGCCGATCGAAGGCGAAGTGTCAGTGATGGGGGAAAAAGGGGTCCTACTAATAGCTGACAACACTCCTCCACCCGGAAAAAAAAAGAATGCATGCTCCAAAGAAGTTTCTTCCTCAACGTGGAAAATAATGCATTTTGCACAGTGCACGTGTGCAGTCGGCAGTGCACACACTTTGACATTTAGACATCTCAAAGAGCGGCAGCAGTTTAGGTTAGGAGGTAGCATTCATGTTATTATTTACGTCACGATTGTTTCCCAACTCCTGAGAATTTGGGGAGAATAATGGGAATTTGATGGCCTGTAATCTTTGTATAAGCTGATAAGGGAAACAAATGATGAATTGAAGCATGCCTGAATTGAAGTGGAACTGGAAAACTCTACGGTGGGCTTTCGTTTGTCCGTTTACTGGGCAACCAAAGATGGATACCAAGTTATAAATATAATATTTGCATTCCAAGTTTAAGTTACTAATAATGTAGGAACATTGTTCATCAGAGCTTGTCAATGAAATTAATATATGTTATGGATCAGAAATGTGTCAAAATGGGCTCACCGCCCATAGGGAAATTGGCCAATTTTTTTGTGATATAAAAAAAAAAAAAAAAAACTTTTTGCCCCTTCACTTCTTCAGTTTTAAATCCTTGATCTAGGCATTTGGAACATGGTTCCAGCAGTCAACTGGTTATTTCTTTTTCATTTTTTTTTCAGACTGTTAAGGTCACGAGCACAAAAAGTCAGAAAAGGCCACATCAACCACCCCTAAGATAAACACTGATACCATGATACAACTTTTTTTTATGAAGTAGCCTGTATTTTGTGTGAATATGATATATAATTACATTAAATGAATGGTTCATCTAAAATAAAGTGGTCCATGGTTTTTGCTGACTGACCGTACGCATTGTGCCATATGCCGTTGTGCACTGGGCGATGATGTTTATGCTGCTGCGATAATGTGGTACTCAAAAAAAAACTACAAGGTTGGCAGGTCTGGATATGGGTTACATGTAAATCAAGGGCCTATATGTCTCCTCCAACTTATTGCCCATTCATTTTGTTTGTGATGGCAGGGAGTTAAGGTTTACGACTTGTCGTCAAAGCGTCGCATCACGTTCATCAAACGAGACCACGATGAGAAGTTGCGCCCCGAGATCTATCCGTGTCAACTCTGCTGGAAAGACAATGTCACGTTACTAGTCGGCTGGGCTAATACTGTTAAAGTAAGTCTATCAAAAAGACACGATTTAAGGGGCTGTGGATTCTGTGCCCAGAATCACAAATGTCGTTTTAGAATAAGCAAGTACATGCCTAGAATTTCATCTTTGAGAGGGCATGCCCATTTTTATTTGGTTAAGCACTTTCATTGGAAAATCTTAATGTCTATGGGAAACGTTTGATTGGGCACCATTGCCAAGACCAGGGCAACAGAGGTCAATGCCCCCGTGGCTTTCATGTAATTACAGGCCTGTCACCATTCACAACCCATGTAGTTGAATGGTTACACATGTTCGGTCAGCTGGAACATGTCACAAAGAGCAGGAGGAATAATTTGTTAAATACCCATGGGACCACTGGAGAGCTGGCAAACTCAAGTTATTTTGGGATTCAGTAACCGCAAAGATCAATTTCATCCCCCAGTCTTTTTTTTCTTTCTTTTTTATGCAAGTCACCAGATACACAAGGCCTTACTTCAAGGTGTGGGCTACAATTATTTTTTTCCAGAGGCCGTTGCCACCTACTCCTAGGGCTGAAACAGGGTTACCTCTTTTACAGTCCATACGGATGTAGGCTTGGGTATCATCAATCCGAAGCCTGGCCGGTAGAGCAGAAATCACTACCTCTCCAATTTTATGTATCAAGTGTCACATCCGGGATTCAAACCCACACTCTGCTGATCAAACACCAGAGCTTGAATCCGGTGCTCTTAACCGCTCGGCCATGACACGGCACAGTTGAATGGTCTGCAGTTGAATGGTTTCTAATGGTTAGTCAACTCGGTGGGCAGAATAGAAGGGTTTAAATATCGCACATGTTAAGAACCAGGTATTTTAAATAAATCATTCAATCCACCATAATGAAATACTAGTGGCTTGCACTCTGAAACGGACTGTGTGTCTAATTGCAGATTTGTGTTGTGAAGGAACGACGCCAGCTGGAAGGAAAAGATATGCCCAACAGATACGTGGAGATCGGTAAGCAGAATAAACAAAGAAACTTGTGCTAGTTGTGATTACCCAACAAGTTGTTTGTAAAGCACTATGTACTCCATAATTTCACCAACTCATGTCAAAATTTACAGACTTGTTTTATTTGCGGTACCTGCTGCTAATATATAGGATTCAAACTGTCCTCTAGCTACCAGAGCAAGCTCAAGGGTCTAGTGGTATCACATCCTTCTCTAGAATGGCAAATGTCTTGGCTTCAAATCACACCAGAGCAGTATATTTTTTTCCATGACTCTTAATTTCATGTCTGAAGGCTCTTTTCTGATGGGTCAGACTATTTGAAAGGATTGTGTTCACCCCTCTCAAAATGCTAGTATGATGCAAAACAAATTTAATAGCCTGACTTTTCAACCCGAGCAGCGTCTTTCTCAAAGGCTAAATGACAACACAAAACACCTGAACAGGCCTCTATGCTTCGTTTTTGAAAGGGCAAAGACACCACAGCATTTTTGTTTCAAGTGAAACTTGGATTTAGTTAATTTCAATAGAGGGCGCTCTTCAAATTCAGGTTCTAAGTGAGAACAAGATGGCGCGTCCAAGACGTGTAGGTTTACGGAAATGAGTGGAGCTGAAAATACAGTTTTGGGGCTATTTACCTCAGATATGTAAAGGTAATTTGTTAGGTGAGTTGAATAGAGTTGTGGGAAAGAGCACCATATGAGAAAATTGTTAATTTCTACTGGAGCATTTCAAGGGCAGCAAGGCAATGAGCAGGGGGCATGGAGGCAATCACCTCCATTGCCTCCGTGAGGTATCAGGCCTGAAAAGGTATCTAGTGTGTGCAGATTACGATGGTTTCACTGGTACTATCTGTCTAATGGCTCATGTATTGACTCTTAACTTCTGGCTTATGTTGATGTATTTCAGTCAGCGCGTTTACAACAGATTTCTACGTCTGCGGCTTAGCTCCAATGAACAGTGACATCGTTGTGATTGCGTACATCACCGCGGAGATCACCGAATGCGATGATGTAAGTTTCTATGACTTTGAATAGCGTTCTCATTTAAAACAGTGGTCCGCTGTTTATGTGTTAGTTTAAACAGCCGATGACCAGTCAGAATTCTTTTAAAGTGGTATGGCTGGCCACCCAGGGCCTGATTTCATAGACCTGCAAGCAGAAAACAACTTGCTAAGCCCAGAAAAAAAGTAATGTTCAGCAGAGGGAGTTTACCAGCAAAAGTGCCATAGCATTTACAATGTTGCGACTGGTACCCCCACTCAATCTTTGCTTAGCGAAGAATTTGCTTAGTGTTTTTCTCTGTTAAAGGAAAAGAAGTCTGGTACCATCGTACATAAACTGTAGTCAGTTTGCTTAAAACATGATATGTATACAGGGAATATGACATGCAAAATGCAGATCTAGTTTAGTAAGCTTTGATAGCACTGTGACATTTGACCTTTTGACCCTTCCCATTTCAGGACACTGAGGAAAGCGAAGGTGCCTGGCGCCCCCAGTTGAAAATCATCACGCCTCTTGTCGATGATTACGAACTGGTATCCGGCGAGGCGCTATCAATACGCGGCTTTCAGGATTACCGGCCAAGTGATTACCATCTAGGTAAGTGGTCTGGGCAATATTTCACATGAGTACCAGTAATTTTTGTAAGTACCTTGAGTTTCTGGAAATGATTTGTCTTTCACTGGTTTGGATTTTTTCTTCTTTTCGGTAGCACATCTGGAAGGGGAGGGTGTTTTCTACATCGTTAGCCCGAAGGACATCGTTCTTGCTCGGAAACGAGATATGGATGATCACGTCTCATGGCTAATGGAAAATGAGAAGTTTGAGGTAAGTGGCAAATCTTCTTCGTCGAGTAGTGACCTCGGCCAGTCATGTCACGAGAGAAGTGTCGCCTGATCTCCCTTCATGCATGTAGATATTTCCAGGGAAGGGCAGAGTTTGCCCTTCACTTTTATTAGTGAATAGCCAGCAGGTCCGGTTAGCATGTTATTTCACTATAGTCCGCCAGCTCTTTAAACTGGTCCATTTTCTATATGTTTTATTTCCACATTGTCATTAGCATGGGATTTGTAATTGAACTAATGTGAAGTGGTTTACATTTGGCGATGTGACTTCAGCAATAAAGATGACTAGTTGGACAGAATTCTGACTGGTCCTTCATTGTTTTGACTGGCATTTGGCCAGCGGACTACTGTTCAGGGAGAATGCGGATGGGATTGTTCAGCAGACTTTTTAAAGTCTGCGTGGTCATACAAAATTTTGTATTTTCTCCAATTTAAATGAGTCATGCTCTTTGATCTACTTCTCGAGCACTGAAGATACAGTTCACATAAGCTCCTTGGAGTCTAGGCATCCAAGGGGTATCACAAAGTGGAAGTGCCATCATTTCAATGTACCTCATAAGGTCTGGATCTCCTGACGGATCTCCTGACGATGACTAGAGCAAGCTAGTCGAAACGTTGAGACCAATTAAAGAACTGACTCTGCGGTAGTGCAGTTAATATCGATCCTATAAGCTAAAGTAGTAGTCCCAGCCTATTTCTATACCGTCCGCCCGGGTAATAGTTAATGAGCAGGAAAGTTCTTTTCAAAACTGAGAAGTCTCCCGAACACCCGAACAATCTACTCTGCGGTAGTAGAATAAAGAAAGGCAGTTCTCTTAGAACAAACTCTACTCTACTCTAGCAAGTAGATACACACATGGTGATACCGCAAACCAAATATAAATTGATACCCCACCATGCAATGCCTCAAATCCTATCTGTCTGGATCTCAGTTTTAGACTTTTTTGTCAGCAGTGATTGACTCTCATCTCTGTATTTCAGCTGTTGTCACAAAGCCAGTGTCCCTGCTTAGTATGTCAATAAAACCCAATAAAACTGAGGCGGCCTTGGAGTAAATAGCGGAGATTCCAATCACAACCCAAGAAAATCAAACATGACTTTTTGTTTCCTTGTTCCAGGAAGCACTAGCCGAGACCAAGGCCCACGCTAAGGTCCTTCAGAGACACAAGGTCCTAGATACAGGAATGGCGTACTTGAACTATCTCATCAACGAAGGAGAATTTGAAAAGGCAGCAAGGTAGGTTGACCGAAATGTGTATATTCAAGTTATTGCTCCAAAAGTCATGGCTTGGCTTTGGCCTGCATTTGAAGGAATTGGTGCTTAGTTTGCTGACCTAGCACATCTTCAAACCATGTGTACGAAGACATTATGGCTTGTCATGGCATTGCGGTTAAGAGCATCAAACTCAAGTCCCGGTGGTAAAGTTGTCGGGGTTTTTGTTTGGGTCATGACACTTGTTTCCTTGAGCAAGGCACTTTTATAATTGCTTGTCTGCACCCAAGGGTGAATGGGTACCTGTGAGGGAAGAGATGGTTCTTGTGGTTGATTTTGCTACATACTTGGCAGCACGGGCTCTAAACTCCCAAAGGAGCCGAGATGGTTTTGAAATCAAAGGCCCAGTGACCAGTGGTAATAATGTTGAAGCACCTTGAGCGTCACTGAGTGATGGATTTTAGAACTATATAAGAAGCCGCTACTATTATTATTCTTCTTTGTGTTTTGACCTTAGTATGTGTGAACCAATCTTGGGCAAGCAGAAGGACCTCTGGGAGCAGGAGGTGTACCAGTTTGCAAAGCTCCACAAACTGAAGACTATCAGCCCTTACATCCCCAGAGGGGACCTGAGACTCAGCAAGGCCATCTACGAGATGATACTCAATGACTTTCTACAGACAGATCTTGAGGTAAGTCGTCATGGATTGCACACTGGGAAATGAACAGCCCCTTACCTTTGATCTTAAAATTCTATCTTGTGTAGGGAGAGTTTGACAAACCAGGGCTTGATTTCCGCAGACCTGCACCAAAAGTAGCTAAGCACAACAAAAAATCTGCTCACCAGAACAAGTTGCAACATAATAAGTTTACCAGCCCAAATACCATTTGTGACCATGCTGTGACAGTGGTTTGTATTGGATTGAACCAGCTTCACCAAGCCTCTCAACATGCCGAACAATGGCAACGAAAAATCAACAAAATGAACAATTTGTAGCCACTAAGCAACGCCTGTGCACTATACGGGCACGGACGTCATCATGACCCTGCTTTTTCTTCTAAATCAATATTCACCTGCTTCAAGATCAGCTCTATGAAATTTGGCCCAGTATTTAAATCCATTTGGTTTGTGTCCTCTTAGGGCTTCCATCAACTGATCAAGGAGTGGCCGCCAGATCTGTACGACCTCATGACCCTAGTGTGTGCCGTACAGGACCGACTACTAAGAGACCCTAATAATCGTATCCTCATGCAGACGTTGGGGGAGCTCTACTCGTATGATCAGCGATACGACAAGGCCCTGGCCATCTATCTCAAGTAGGTGTTTCAAGCAATGAAAACAGTTGTATCAAATGGTGCCTGTTATCTGTAGTACATGTAGTTGTGGGTCAGACGTTTTGAAGAAGATTTCTTTGTAGAGGGCACTCGCACTGGCATTTTCCCTGGAATAATTCTCTTGGGTGGTCCTCCGACATCTAAAACTGAAACTTCCTTCTTTGTCTTCTCTCCATTGGGTTCTCGGTACAGTGATTAAGTTCACTTTTCTGAGAGTCCTTGGCCTTCACAACCAGAATTACTAAATTAAATGGTTTAACTAATTAACTAATTACTAATTATTTTTTGTTTTAGGCTTGGCCACAAGGATGTTTTTTCTCTCATACATCGCCACAACCTCTTTGATTCCATCCAATACAAGATTGTGACTCTGATGGAATTCGACACGGAACGGGCCGTCAATCTTCTCATAGAGAACGTCACCAAAGTGCCTGTAAGTCAGACTTTCAGGAAAATTAATACCCAGATCATACCTAGTGAGGAACATGTTAAAGACAATGGACACTATTGGTAATTGGCAAAGACCAGTCTTCTCACTTGGTGTATCTCAAAATATGCACAAAATAACAAACCTGTGAAAATTTGAGCTCAATTGGACGTTGATGTTGCGAGATAATAATGAAAGAACAAAAAAAAACCTTGTCACACTCAGTTGTGTGCTTTTAGATGGTTGATTTTGAGGCCTCAGAATCGAAATCTGAGGTCTCGAAATCAAATTCGTGGAAAATTACTTCTTTGTTGAAAATTATGTTACTTCAGAGGGCGGCCGTCTCTCACAATGTTTTATACTACCAACAGCTCTCCATTACTCGTTATTAAGTAAGTTTAGGCTTGATGACAACACACATAAACTGGTCTTGAACTTTGCTCTTGAAGAGGGACGGCAATTTTCCAACGGGCACTCTATGAGAAAAATGTAAATTTGTATTGGAACTTCAAAAGGGCCCAACAGCAAAAGCTCAGTGCACCACAGTGCACCACTGCAATTGCTGTTGGTGTCATGGGTTATTTCAAGGCCTTCGTGAACAGTAACAATAGTGGAATAGAATCCTTGAAGTGGAAAGAAATGAAATAAGAGTGAAGGGCAGAAAGTACACAGAAAAATCCAAGGGATGACAAATTAGACACGAGGGGGAGAGGAAAGAGCATCATTTTAACAAGATCTTGGCAGAGTCCGTCGTGTGAGAGATACAACACCTTTACAAAATGTGAACTTTGGTTGTGCATTGAAATGTAGATACTGTCCTTTTTTGCAGGTTAAAAAAGTTGTGGAACAATTGGAAGAACACCCAGAGCTGCTGTATCATGTAAGTATGGACCCAATTCATCCAAAACCGTTCCATTTGTGCAGTACCTCAACCCATTATTCCTGAAATATCATAAACTCGGACACGACTTCCATGTTTCTAGCTTTCAGTTTTCCCGGAAAAATAAAGGATTTTGTTTCCATTTTGCTGCAGTACCTCGATGCCTTATTCCACAAACATCCCAACCTTAGCCAGGACTTCCAGGCTCTCCAAGTGAAGCTCTATGCCGAGTTTAACCGGGATAAACTCCTGCCCTTCCTACGGAATAGCCAACACTGTCCCATGGAAGTTGCGTTGGAAGTCTGTGAACAGAGGCGGTTCATCCCAGAAATGGTCTTCCTGTTGGGTTAGTTTAATAAGCCTTCATTAACATTCAGGATTGTTTTTAATTTACATATTCAGGAGTTATTAACATGTTTAGATATTCATATTCGTTTCCCTCCATCCTTCAATCTAGTCTGTTTTAAGAGGACCATCATTTCCTACCATCAGCTCCCTTGAGTTTTTTTATTCCTAAACGGTTTCTTTTTGTGGCAACTTACCAAGAATGGCTCTTAGCCATGTTTGTGGTGCATTTGCATTTATCTTTTGTTAAGGGGGGGTCACAATGTTTTGTCTGTATTTCGTAGAATATTCATACAAATCTACAAATTTGCACAACTGGTCTGTGTATTTACATAAGAATCTAACAGACTTTGGTTTTGCAGCACTTAAAATATTCATATATTTGCATATATTCTCCCCTGTAGGTCGAATGGGTAACACAACTCAAGCCTTAAGGCTGATCATAGAGGAGATGGGGGACGTTGATAGAGCTATAGAGTTTGCTAAAGAGCACGATGACACGGCACTATGGGATGAACTCATTGATGCATCCATGGATAAACCATGTGAGTATCTCTGCTTATTAACACCATGCTTAGCAGTATTCTTCTGCTAAGAATTCTTGTATATTTCATGTCACCTGTGAGATCAAGACAAAAGAGCCTGACAATCTTGCAGGCTCGATTTCTATTCAGCTCAACCTTTCAACTCCGCTTACCCCATTGATCTAATGCAATTGGTATCGCTCTATTTTTTTCCAGCTTTTATAACTGGGCTTTTGAACAATATCGGCACACATGTGGACCCCATCATTTTGATCAATGTAAGTATCCTTCACAGTAATTTTCGGTAATTTCTCTCATATATTTCGAGGGGGGCGGTAGATTGGATTTAAGAAGTTGGATATGAATGTGAAATTAGTAATAATAGGTCTGATAGTCGGAATGTTTGTGGGGACTGTGCCCTTGATACAAGAATGGAATTTGGCACGCTGTCTGAGTATGTCATGAGAAAGGTATTTGGCTTTAGGGACATCACAGGATAGTGGTCGACTAACAAGCAATTTCATAATGGCTGTCAATGCTGGCTCGTGTCCAGTTGGGTATTTTAAGCCCTGGCCGGGCTTGTTTGGTTGTGGGATTATTGGCCAAGTGCTAAAATGACCGGACTCTGGCCAGTGTTCTGGTGGGCATCAAAAACCCTTGCTGTATGGTTGTGGGGTTACTGGCCAAGTGCTAAAATGACCGGACTCTGGCCAGTGGTCCAGTGGGTATTTTGAGCCCTGGCTGGACCCTGGCCAGGGTCTACTATGTTTTATAAACCCCGCGCTGGACTTGTTTGATTGTTGAGTTACTGGCCAGGTGCTGAAATTATTCGACTCTGGTCAGTGGTCCAGTGGGTATTTCAAGCCTTGTACAAGTCGACCTCCTTGACTAAGCTACTTCATTCGTAACAATGCCTTTCCTCCTCTCAAACAGCGCATCAAGGAAGGGATGGAGATCCCAGGCCTCAGAGATTCCTTAGTCAAGATTCTTCAAGACTACAACCTTCAGATCTCACTGCGTGAAGGCTGTAAGAAGATCCTAGTCTCGGATTGCTTCGCTCTACTGGACAGGCTCAACCGAAGCCAGAAGAGAGGGATCAAAGTAGAAGGTGAAGTTGCCTTCTTTTGCTAAATCTTAAAATTGTTAAGTTCCTTCAAGAAGATGTTCAGCCTGGGCTCATTTCAAAGAGCTGCTTGAAGCACAAGAAGTAGCTCAGCTCATTGAAACTATTGCTTAAAAAAAATAAGGTTACTAGCCAAAATACTATGTCTTACGTACTATCCTTGATTGGTATCCTGTTCATACTATGTGGTTAGCAGTAAGTCTTTAACATGGTTCACACGATTAAACCAGGAGATGTTTAAGGATCAGTTACTTTCATTACCTTAACAATTTGTAATTGATAAGAAAACAATCATCGTAACAGATTTTTCCTTGGAAATTGTAAAAATTCATCAAATAATGTTTGTTGTAAATAGTGTTGCATCTTGCCTGAGAAAGGCTGCTTGTATTTTTCAGTGTTTCTGTGCACCTAATGATCAATTTCATAGAGCTGCTTAAGCACGAAAAAATTGCTTAAGCACGAAAATTGCTCGCTTATTTTTCACATGACAAAATTTTCATGCCTTATACATTGCTTGTGACTGGTATTTAGCTGTTGTTTACTTAGCATAACAATTTAGTGGAGTCTTGGCCGGTAATCTGATTTTACTAAGCAAGGATGTTTTTGCTTAAGCAAAATTTAGTGCAGCTCTATGAAATTGGGCCCAGTAGGTACATCAGGGAACAGCTCAGCAAGATACAACATTTTGTGCATTTTAAAACTCACATGTCATTGGGTGGGTAGAGTTGTGTGTTGGGTCTCTCCTGTGCCTCAAGGGTTTTTCTTCTGGCCTTCCACTCTTCCTCCCTCGGGGTTTAAAATCACACTTTTCATCTCTGGTTGTGTTCTGTGATTTATGGTTTGATGTGACTGTCTGCACAAGTAGCCCTTGCATGTCTGGGGCTTAAACATGTTGCAGAGGCATCCTTCACATATCAACTTCTCAGCTGTAAGGATGATTAGCCTCCCAAATTGTTATTGTGTCATGTAAACTTTATTTTAGGAAACAGTATTTTATGATCTCTCAATCTTGTTTTTTTTCTCATTTTTTCTCATTATGCAGATGATCATCATTGCGATAGCTGTCATGACCAGATACTGGTTGGTGGTAAGAACCTACAAAGTAACATTGTTTATTTGAGATAATCATCTCATTACATTTTGGAAGTAATGTGCTGTTTAATGCTTCCTACAATTAAACACTTGGGTAATAAAATAGTTTAATGTTCTTAATTTTTAATTTTTCCTAATGTAAAACAAACATTGTATGTATATATTTGTTTTCAGAATCCCAGCCGAGTGTTGTCGTCTTCTACTGTCATCATACCTTCCATGAGGAATGTATGATAGCTCAAAATATGGTAAGACCCCCCCCCCCAACAAGTATTTCTTCATCGCTTTCTTATAGTGATGGGCTTTGGCTAAAGCAATGTGTATCTGTCTTGTCTTTCTTCATGTGAAACAAAAACACTTTTCCATTGCCTATAGCAATTGTCATGGATATATATATTTTTTTTTACCCATACGCCGATGTGTGTTAGCACTGTATACATCCCCCGAGTCCTGTGAAAAAATATCGCAGGCATATTACTCGGTTGGGATTCGAACCCACAACCCCTGCAATTCTAGAGCAGTGTCTTACCAACTAGACTATTGAGATTGCCCAGTAGCTAGAGGCAGTTCGATCTTATGTTTTGGCAGCGGGTACCGCAACGATAGATGATCGTACGAGTATACAGTGCGAACACACTTCGGTGTATTGGTAAAAACAAAATTAATATTCTTTACCTCCGATGCAAGTTTTACATCTCTCCTTGATATAATTTTACTCTTTTGATATTGAACAGGAGAATTGCATGATTTGCCACTCTCAACGCAAGGGACCAGGGAGCATCATGGCCGCGTTCAGATGATCCGATAATAATCTCAACCTCTCATGTTATGAACTATTGAGGGCGCTATTGCTCATTCCATCGAACTGCAACCAGGACAATGCTGTGCTTTAATCTCCCACTGTGGTGGTTGGGTTCTGGGTTTATGTCAGCAAAAGACAAAAGTATCCAATACCATGTGACATTGCGAATGGAAAGATGTAACGGAAAGACCAATCGGAACATAGAATGCAGGTTTTCAAAGGCCAATGTGGCAGTAGATTCTGTGCCCCCCCCCCAATACAGCGAACTGTGTACAAACTTCTTCCGATAGCGCCCTCTTTTGAACCATCTACCTTCAAACTACGTTAATTTTCCATATGGAGGAACAGAATCTCCGGCAGACAGATTTCCCTGGGACACCTGCAGCCAAAATGGCTGTGGAGGGTGGTATGAAGTTACTTTCATCAGGTGGGACTGATGTACTCAGTTTTAAGAGCCCTTTTCAAAATTCGCGGCTTGGGGTATAAGGTAGCCCTAATCATAGACTCCTTTCTTTTGTATGTAGTGTTAGTGTACAACAAAACAAGTCTGTGATTAGGGCTAGGGCTAAGGCAGTTTACGCCCATTTAAAGTCACATACCGAAAGCGTACATCTTAAAGACAGTGGACACTATTGTTAATGGTCAAAGACCAGTTTTCTCACTTAATGTATCACAACATATGCACAAAATAACAAACCTGTGGAAATTTTAACTCGATTGGTCGTCGAAGTTGCGAGATAATAGTGGAAGAAAAAACACCCTTAGCGCACAAAGTTTCGTGCTTTCAGATGCTTGGTTTCGGGACCTCAAAATCTAATTCTGAGGTCTCAAAACCAAATTCACATATTTTAGTGGAAAATTACTTCTTTCTCGAAAACTACGTTACTTCAGATGGAGCCATTTCTCACAATGTTTGAGACTATCAACAGCTTTCCATTGCTTGCTACCAAGTAAGTTTTTATGCCAACAATTATTTTGAATAATTACCAACAGTGTGCAGTGCCTTTAAAAATAACCATGGGCACCCAAGCCGGAGCAAAACAATTGAAAAGGGCCTATGGTTCATCTGGTCATGGACCTTGCTTACCAATACGGATTACAGGTACTGATTGGTTTTCTTAAGTAGGGGCCTGACTATTTCTTACTCTCAGCCTCATTATGGTTGATGCATCTATGAAGGGAGAAAGAAATGACATTGTGATTTATGAAAAAAAGCCCCAATTTCATAAAGCTTTTCAGCTGAAAATCTGGCTTGACGAATTAACTCGCTATCCAAAAACCTTGCAAAGAACCTGTCAACAGCAATGCATTTTATATGGTGTTTTGGCTAATACCACTGTTTTTTTTTGTGTTTTTTTCATAGAGCTGCTTAAGCAGAAAGTACATATGTATTGCTTGAGCAAAGTTTAAGCAGGACACCAGTCACAGATATATCGTGTGACATAGTATTTATGGCTGGTAACCTTATTCTGCTAAGCTTAATATTGTTGTGCTAAGCCACTTTTGTGCTTAAGCAGCTCTATGACGATGTAATTACTCATAAGAATCAAAATTATAAACTTTGTCTTTCTTTGCAGAGATTTTCATGTTAAATAAACTAATCAGACTCTGAGACAGTAAACAATAAGAAACTTATATTTAATCTTTGGAAATTTAATTTCACGGATATATTTTGAAAATTGGTATATTATAATTTGTCTCAACCATTTATACATACATGTAAATACCATAACAACAATTTACGTAAATAAATGATGACAAATCTGTGGAAAATTATGTAAAAAACTTGCCAGCGATTTATACGGTAATACAAAGAACAATTCAATAAAAGGTTCTTTAACTGCAGAAAGTTATTTTGGTCATTGCTGTCTTTGTCCGAACTTGCCAAGTACAAAAATAAATACTTACTAATTGTGCATAGATTTATTTATATCTATAACCTAAAAAATGTAGTTAAAGAGCGACTCCAAGATCAAATTCAATTTTGTGATCCATTAATTTTCCAGAAGAAAGAGTCCTTAAAATGGGAACAAATCACAAGTCTCTAACTTAAAATTAAAATGGTGTAAAATGCCATTTTGTTTGATACCCTTCAAATGCTTTTTTTTGTTTCTAAATCCAAAAATGTTCAACGGCGCCATATTTCAAATGTATGGTCTGTACATTTTTGTACAATGTTCAGTAAATTCCGCAATTTTGATGTTATTTAATTAAAACGGCATTGAATGTGAACTCTTGACTTGCGCAAAAAACTCCACTTTGAAAAGTACAAACCTGTTTGTTATGTTAACAATTTCACTGTGAAAGGGTATCCAAATAAATATGAAATTTGACGCCATGTTAACGTCAGGTTTTAAACCAGGAGCCAAGCGGGGTTTATTGAAAATATTTAGTACAAAAGGTTTGAAGTGTGGAATATGCAGCTACCCCCGGGGAACCTTAAAATGTGAATTCTTAAGTGCACCGAGACTTGTTATTTTCCCCACTTTCATGAGGACACTATTTATGGGTAAATGAGTGCCTCACAAAACTCAATTTGAACTTTAAACCCTCTTTAAACCCTGTTTGGTGGAGGCACAACTGGAGGTGCAAACACTTCCTTTTGTAATATTTTTATTTAAAAAAAAATAAAAAATTCACAATAAACCATTTCAATGCGCTTACATTACATATGACCTGACCCTGATGACCTGTTAATCTTGTGCAATTTCCGATTCCATGCCTTTGTAATTTTCTTTTGTAGGAAGAGGAATTTACATGGCATCGAGAGATTGCCACCATTTTGTTTGACAAACACTAATGTTTGTTGCATTATTTAGGCTGATTTGAGGTAAAACAAAATGGGTAATGAAATTAAGAAGTAGGTTTACACAAAGCAAGATTAACCAATGCCGAAAAACCTGTTAACACTGTGCAATCTGCGATTCCAGTCCTTTGTCCTTTGTTGTAAGAAGAGGAAAATGTGACATCAAGAGACTGCACCATCATTTTTGGTTTCTCAATGGATGTAAGTCCAAGTGGACCGAGATTCCAGTCTTGGAAGTTGGTTCTGGCCAGTGGCCAAAGGCCCATTTGCCAGCTGTGTCTTGTGGACGTAGTATTATGACTCACGATGCGTGAATAGACCCAAATACATGCCCTACAACATGGCGTCTGTGAGCGTGTCCATGTTGGTGTGCGTGCATGTACTATACAAATCAAACTGGGAATGCTGCGTGCTTCATTGATGTACGCGTTTAGACGCACATACGGCCTGCCCTACAACAAGGCCACTTAAAGCCATTGGACCCTTTCGGTAAACAGTATTGTCCAAGGCCCACACTTCGTGTATCACAACTTCTATATCAAATAACAAACCTGTGAAAGTTTGGGCTTAATCGGTCGTCGGAGTCAGGAGAAAATAACGGGAAAACCCACCCTTGTTATCCGGCGTTTCGCCGTGTCATGACATGTGTTTAAAATAAATCGGTAATTCTCAATAACGAGAATTGATATTGTTTTACTGTTTTCTCAAAAAGTAAAGCATTTCATGGAATAATATTTCAAGAGAAGTATTTCACCACTACCTTCTGTAAACCCTGTAAGTTATTTGTAAATCTGTGAACTTTTTTTTTTTTTTTCTGTACCGAAAGGGTCCAATGGCTTTAAAGCCATTGGACCCTTTCGGTAAACAGTGTTGTCCAAGGCCCACACTTTGTGTACCACAACTTCTATATCAAATAACAAACCTGTGAAAATTTCGGCTCAATCGGTCATCGGAGTCGGGAGAAAACAACGGAAAAACCCACCCTTGTTTCCGCGTGTTTAGCCGTGTCATGACATGTGTTTAAAATAAATCCGTAATTCTCGTTAATGAGAATTTATATTGTTTTGCTGTTTTCTCAAAAAGTAAAGCATTTCATGGAATAATATTTCAAGAGAAGTCTTTCACCATTGCCTTCTGTAAACCCTGTAAGTTATTTGTAAATCTGTGAACTTTTATTTTTTTTTTCTGAACCGAAAGGGTCCAATGGCTTTAAAGGCAGTGGACACTATGGGTAATTACTCAAAAAAACCATCATCATAAAACCGTTCTTGATTACAAGTAATGGGGAGAGGTTGATAGTATAAAACATTGTGAGAAACAGCTCCCTCTGAAGTGACGTAGTTTTCAAGAAAGAAATAATTTTCCATGAATTTGATTTCGAGACCTCAAGTTTAGAATTTGAGGTCTCGAAATCAAGCATCAGAAATCACACAACTTCGTGTGACAAGGGTATTTTTTCTTTCATTATTATCTCACAACTTCGACGACCAATTGAGCTCAAATTTTCACAGGTTTGTTATTCTATGCATATGTTGAGACACACCAACTGTGAAAACTAATCTTTGACAATTACCAATATTGTCCACTGTCTTTAAAAGCAACAAAGGGGTTCTATGAAACGGTCTACATGTATATGGTGTTTTCTCAAATAAGAAACAACACATCCTGCTGCTTCGAACAGAACCTTTGCCCTCTTGGCTTTGATAAGTCGTGGTTTATATGTGCCAACGTTACTCTCAAACAAAAATAATTCCAGGAAAATAATCCTGTCAGGGTGGAAGTGCTAACTGGTTAAGAGAGGAACAGGTATTTTTCAAAGCTCTCAATAAAGTCAAATATAAAGTCTAACAGAAATCTGGTGAAAGTGCAGTATAATAAATGTACACAAAATACTTATTTTTTATAATGTGTACAAACACAGTGCTTCTTTAAAAATTACACTTTCGATTGGCACAAAATAGAATACACTCAAATATAATCCTTTAAGAATTGCAACAATAATGATACAAAAAAAACACTCATAATGCCTCTTTTTATGTATAATATATATAAATATGATGTTTACTGGAATACAAAATCCTGTGAAGAATAAAACTACCATTTACAGAGCCAATCCAACACTCACTGTCTTTGTTGCTCAATGCAGAGTATGCTTTGCTGGCCACTGCTATCATCCAATAGACCAGGGCCCAATTTCATAGATCTGCTAAGCACAAAACTTTGCTTAGCATGACATTTCTTCCATGATAAAAGCAGGATAACAAACCAAATTTCCATGTGATTTTCTGGATCAGCAAACAACAGCAGAATACCAGTATCAAGCAATATGCAACAAATGGAAATTTGGTTGGTTATCCTGTTTTTATCAAGAAAGAAATATCATGCTAAGCAAATGTTCATGCTAAGCAGCTCTATGAAATTGGGCCCAGGGCCAATTTTTTTCATTAAGCACAAAAGCTTGCTAAGCACTGAATAGTATTGCTTAGAATAGAAGAGACAGATTAAAAGCCAAAAATTACATTGACTTTTCTTTTTTTAGCTAGTGCCCCACTCAAGTTTTGCTCAGCAAAGAAATTTGTCAAGCAATATTTTCTGCTTCACAGCTTTATGAAATCTGGTGACTTCCGTGTTGTAAAAAGAGGTTGATACCTTTCAACGACATTGATTTAATAGTCAGAGACACGGAATCTGAAATTGAGGACCTTCTGAACGTGATGAGTGATAAACGACTTCTGGCTTGATGCTATGAATCGGATCTCAGTTGCAACTGCTATCTATGATGATGGTGAAAACTAGCCATTGGTGTGAATTGTGGACTACTTTGACACATGTATACTTGTGTGCTGAACACTACCCGTTTGGTAGAAGTAAGTCTTAATGCCACATGCGCGCAAATTGGCTGCACGCGTATGTATTGGCTGCGCATGCAAGGTTTATACTATTTCCAGATCCAAAGCTGGCATCCGTATTTATGTAACTTCACACAAAAAACTCACTGACAAAATCTGATGATTCTAAAAGGAATCTTTGCAAAAACGCGAGTGAAAGACAATTTACAGACGTTAATCCTGTGTCTATTTAAGAGAACTACATGTACTAGCTGCATGTAAATAAGCCTTTTTGAGGTATGGTGGTCTACAAACAAACTTACTCCACAAAATAATGCCCCAGTAGCATAGTGTTAGCCAGAGCCGGTGCATGGTGTCTATTGGAAACCCTGTTTTATATGTCATGTATTGTAAGTGAACAGTTTGGACATTTAAGTTAATATTTGTTTTGAGTAACTACCAAACATGTACCTTCCCTTGAAGTGAGCATGGCTTACTACAGTGAAATTACATCATACTTACAGTAGAAGATACCATAGCAGTCAAAAGCAGAAACGGGATTTTGCGTTTATGCAAGTTCTCTTCTCGTCATCAAGAATCTTGAAAAATAAATAAATTGCATTCGATACCTCTCTCAATACTGGGATAAGACTTGCTGGATCTCACTGTCTGTCAGTTTTCCTGAAAACAAAATATGAAAAATATTTGATTTATGTTTCAACGGATGTGGGTAACACAGAGTCCTGTGAACAAAAATCCCACCCGAGTAACATGCCTGTGAAATTTTTTCACAGGACTTGGGCAAGTACTGAGTATACAAGTGCTAACACACATCGGTGTATGGGTAAAAACCAAAATTTTAAATTTCATGGTTATATTACTTGAGTGAGATTAGAACAACCCATGACTTTTGCCATTCTAGATGTCTAAATTTTAATCAGAACACCAATTCTCAAAACAACAAGTTCTCGGAATTCCGCTTCTGCAAATCTTAAAAACCAAATAAGAGCGTATCACCCCTGTTTATTCAGTTGCAATTTATGAGTATGGTACCCTACCTTGGGCGATGCAGCATTTCCACACTGACATAGGGCTGGTGTTCTGATGCAGACTACAGGAGCCAGTCTCTTCACCACCCATGAGGTAAAGAAATACTGGCCAATGCCAAACCTCCAACTCCTGAACAATAACAAGATAAAATACAGAGTTAAACAAACAAATCAAAATTTACCTAAGGTATTGCAGATGTAGCAAAAAACAAAATCAAATGATGGTGTTCTTGGTCAGATCTATAGTCAGATCAATAGTATTTTGCGCCACAGCACCTTTTAAACCATTAAATGGTGCTATTCAGGAATAGGTCTCATACTTCAAAAACTTAGCTCCACAATACATTGCAGGAAAAAACACTGAGCGCTTTGATGCACCCCTAGCGGTGTGATAAAGCGCTTTATCTTCAAGTACGCGCTAATCCTCCAATCAGATTGGCAGAATGGAGTGGTGTTAAAAACCTATATTGCACGGCTAATATCACTACCATGCGTCTTGTGTGTTCTATGTCACGCGGCAAGTTTGCTTGAAGATAAATACGTTATCACATGCGTGCTCGTGGAAATACGGTAAATATAGCGTTTAAAACTGCGTCCCATATCCAACTCAGCCTTCGGCCTCGTTGGATATGGGACACAGAAGCGCTATACTTTTCGATATTCCACTCGCGCTTGTGTGATAACTTATAGTATAAGAACTCGGTATTGTTGTTATCAAAAAGACAGTCAAACAGACAGACGAAAGACGGGGTGTAATGGCTGAGCGGATAAGAACTTCGAGCTCAAGCTCTGGTGGTTCTGTTCAGCAGAGTGTGGATTCGAGTCCCGGTCATGACACTTGTGTCCCTGAGCAAGATACTTAAAGATGCTATGTCAGATTTTTGGCCGATTTGACCCAAATTTTGATGGGGGTCGAGAAAGTTACAAGCTTTCATATGAGCCATTGCTCGAAAAAGTCCGCCAATTATTAGTAGCAGTGAAATAAAGTGCTCAAAACTAGTTTGTCAAGATCCCGACAATATATCACGTGACCAATTCTTGTGTTTTTTTAAGAAACGTTTTAAATTTTTGTCATGGTTCCTGACCATTAAAAGTAAAAGTTAAACTTTTTCCGTTAGAGCGGGTGATACTCTTTGAAATAACATTCACTCAAAAAAATCTATTTTTAAATCTCTAGTTAGGGCTCAGATGGTTCTTGTGATAGATTTAGCTCAGTATCACATCTGTTGCACAGGCTGTATCTTCCTCCAGAAGCTGAGATGGTTTATGGAAGTTAAATGGCCCAGTGACCAGGGGTAATGATGTTGGAAGTGCTTTGAGAAGCTCTTCGGTGTGAAAAGCCAATATAAAAACCAATTATTATAATTATAACAACGAAAGACTTGCCGACAAGATATCTGACAACATGGACACTGACACGAGACAAGGATAATAATATTAATAATATTAAGTTTTTATATAGCGCTTTTTCACTCCCTACGGGTGTCCCAAAGCGCTTCAAATTATTACCTCTGGTCACTGGGCCTTAAATCATTCCTTAAACCACCTCAGCTCCCTGGGCGTATACAGCCTTGTGCAACAAATATGCTACTCGGCTAAATCAATCACAAGAACCATCTCTGCCCTCACAGGTTCCCATTTACCCCTAGGTGGAGAGAAGCAATAATAGTTAAGTGTCTTGCTCAGGGACACAAGTGTCACGACCGGATTCGAACCCACACTCTGCTGAACAGAATCATCAGAGCTTAAATTCGGCGCTCTTAAACGCTTGGCCATGTACACAAATGATTTTTTACCTCTTCATACTCTTCAACAGGCGGGTCTTCTTCATCTTCTTTCACCAACAGACTCGTTGTATCTCGTGGCATTTCATGATCGTTCTGTCGATAGCTCAGGCTATTCAATGTTTGTGATCGTCCGTGTAGCCTGGGCTTGCTATCTCTTCTCCCATTGGTTGTACTTGACCATTGATCCTTAAATCCTTGCTTCTGGTCCAATAGAGTGCTGGGTCTCCTTGTCTTATATAACCTTCCTTGTGATTGGTTGGTAGGTGGGTGGGCTGAACTCAATTGGCCATCTCTTTCATCAAGAGTCGGCGACTGTGAGTGGTCGAATGCATTATCTCTGACCAATCGGTTTTGATTATACAACGTGACTCCAGATTGTTTGTCTTGCACTCCACTAGAGCTCAGACTTTCGCTAATATCCTCACGTGAAGACTCGTAGCCGACATTCACGTAGCTAGATAATAAATTTGTTTGCGAAGTCAGCAGCTCTTGTTTCTCGGACGATCCTTCCTCTTTTTCAGGCAAGTTCTCCTGTATTGGTTTCACATTGATGATGTCCTCCTCAATATGAGGGGGAATTTTCTCTGAGATGTCCTCTTTTCTCTCCGGCTCAAGTATGGACGGAAGCTCAACATTTTTTGTATTGATAAGACTATAGCAATTATAAATATTGTTGTCTTTGAGACTGGTATTACACTCAGCATGTACACACAAGTCATTGTTATTAAGCCTCTGATGTAAACTATTAGAATATGAAGTAGAATTACTTGGCAGCGAGGTATTATTTGTGGAAAGGGATGAAACATTATTGCACAAAATTCTGTCCGAATCAATATGTAATCCATCGATACACTCTAGAGGATTTGATGTACAGAGAATATCAAAGCTGGTATCCGATGTTAAAGTCAATGTCAAGTTCTCTGACGGTCTCCGGGTAGCTACGGGCGAGTTCGGCTCACTGAAGTCCTCCAGGATCCATTCCTCATCTCCCTGGAGAAGATGCGGTAGGGTGTCAGCCAATTCGTCCTGATCAGCCCATCTTCCGTCTTGTCGATGATGAATCGGAGATTCCTCGTTGATCAAAAGATGACTCGTCTCCTCCTGTTGGACTTGGTATTCATTCGGTGCAGCAACTGGCGATGTGATGGCCCACCTCCCGTTTTCCTTTGCTTTTGGGTCGCTGTAGATTCTTGCATCATCGGTCGCCATAGCAACCAGCTCCTCGCCCTCGGTTTTAAGTACTGAGTTTGTATCATCTTGTTTTTTAAATAGCTCCCTCTTGGTACCAATGTTTGTTGGTGAAGGTTGGATGCGGTTTCGGAAGCGATGCGATAACCCACTGTCTTTCTGCTCATGACTGCTCCCTGCGACACACGGTGGGGAGGAATGAGGTCGCATGACAAACAGATTTGCAATATGTCCAATGGGTGTCAATGCCACACCCCCTTGGTTCCTGTCAGGATACGCCCGGTTGGGTGCAGAGTGAGGGCGAAAGTCGCCCAGTGAGGGGACATTGAGGTAGGTAGCATGGGTGAAGTTGGGAATAGACAACATCACATGACGGGTACACGGGGTGGGGGTAATTTTCCGGTTGGGTGTTGCATTGTGCCAGCTGGTAGCATCTAGAAAAGAAAAGAAAAAAATTATGAAATTTCTTGTTGATGACATGAGTGATTATTACAGCCTTCTCCAACTTCAGCGATCCGCTGCCAGTTAAAACACATCTGGACCAGTCAAAATTATCTCCAAGTGGTCCGGCTGGCTAGTTCAGCATTAAATGAAATATGGACTAGTGGAAAAACTGGCAGACTAGTGAAATTAAAAGCTAACTGGTCCTCCTGGACAGTCACTGAAGGTGTTATAGGCAAACTATGACTGGGGCTGAAACAAGGATGTACAAGGATGTACAAGGATGGGTCTCATCCACTAGGAGCCTAACTGGTAGAGCAGGATGCACTACCTTTCTAACTTTTTAAGAAGCAATTATAGTTAAGTGCCTTGCTCAAGGATTCTAACACACACTCTGCTGCTGACAACACCAGAGCTTGGGTCCGGTGAACTAGACCGATCGGCCAAGACACGTCACAAAGTAAACTTTGCCTGACACACACGCTTAAAAGAGCACAAATGTTATCCCTTAACCAATCCAGGGTATACAAGCAAGCCCTAAGACACACAGACACAGTATTTCTGCATTTGGGACTTTTGAACGACACATGTGAGGAACAATGTCTAAAGCCCAGTTCATCAATTGCGATTGCGAATGTGGTATGAATTTTATCATCACACCAGTGGTCTGTGTTCAACTCTGGCGAAACATATGCTTCGTAAACAGCCATGTGACATCAAAGTTCACTTTGCATTCACGTTCGCAGGAAGTATAAAGCGGGCTTTATGCACTGATGTGAAACATTGGAAATATTATTGCTAACAAAAATAATCTTACCGAAATTAAACTTCCAGAGTTCATTCTTGTAGTCTTCTTTTCCCTCACCACCAAAGATCATCATGCTGTTGGCAACACGGACAGCGCTGTGACCGTAAAGCGATCCTGGACTCCCGTTAGACTTTACTCTGGTCCAAACTCGAGATTCTGAAACAGAGACAGACAAAATGATGCTTCCACTTCTGTTTTGGTCATGGGTGAAAAGAGATTATTATTATTAGAAGAGGGATACCTTGGGTTCTTTTTTACTTCGCTCGGCCCCAGCGGCCAGACTATCCAGGACCGCTGGGATGGGCTAATCGCTTGAACAGATTCTTGTTGCGGAAGTACGTCATGTATGCAGTGTATAGAAATATGGTGCAGTGTGAGTGTGATGCACGATGGGACTGCGCATTATTAAAACGATGAGCGTGCATGATGCGTTTGCCCATCCCAGCGCCTTTGGTTAAAGCAAGGCGCTGGGGACGAGCGAACTTTTTTACCTGCTGCAGGCCCTCTGGAGTGCTAGAGGGATTCCTTACCCACTTATCAGTATAAGCTTGAATCGATTCACATGATGTCCTCTTTATAGTAACCTTGGTCGTGCCTTTTTGGGACCCAATGTCCCCATGTTTTATACAAGAACACTGCACCTTTTTGGCAACCTAGAGCAAATTCGAGTGAGCACATTTGGTTGACACCTGGTCGACCACTGACCAGCAGTGTATATGCGCAGTGACATACTCACTCGAACGACTCATTTGGAAGTATAGTCAACCATCAGTACCATGGTATTGAACACTCCGTACCCATTGCAAATACCAAATGCGAAAGCGCTTACTGTTAAATGAGGTGCATGCTGGTCTAGCTACATGTAGGCCGGAATTTCTGTGCTGCAGGTGTAAGCGAAGAATGCATAGTAACATGCACGCACACAAGCCAAAATTCCCCGCTAACCTGTGAATACACTCGACATAAGCGCAGAATGCCCTGCTTCCGCAAGCACCGACTCTTTGTGCTTACAGTAAGCAGAGCCATGAAATTGGGCTCAGGTAGAAAACCACTTACCGAAGCTCCACTTCCACAAGTCTCGGAGTGGTTGCAGGTTGTTCAGTCCTCCGTACACCCACATACTAGACTCATGGACGACAGCAGAGTGGCAATGTCTCGGAGGCGGGGAGTTCTCTCCTTGGGCATCTACGCTTAGATGCCACCATCTTGTCTCTGTGTAAAAAGACAAGAGGAAATATTTGTTGTAGAAGATAATTGTTGCCCTAAAACGGCTGGAACCAAGACTATCTTTCAGCTCTATGCTTCTAGGTGTAATGCAATAGTAAAAGACAGTTGGTGCCCTAAAACAGCTGGAACCAAGACTATCTTTTAGCCCTATGCTTTTAGGTGGTGCAATAGTCAATATAAGTTAGATAATGGAGGACTACAGAAAAACAGCTAGAATCAAGACTATTTTTCAAGAAGTTAAGAGGCAGTTTTTGTTAAATTATAGAGAGCCCTTAATAAAAAGGCTTCAATCAAGACTATCTTTGATATATCAAAGGTAGTCTTGATTCAAACAGTGAGTTGACCAAACATTAGAAATACTTTAACTGCAGGGCTGTGTAAGGTTTTGTAACTGTGCACAGAACTAATTTTGTGAAGTGTGTATTGTGTAGAAGAAGTCAACAGCCAAAGCCATTATAAACAAAGCCATAGATATAGTCTTATGCCGTGTCCGAAACGATGACTTCGGCTTCAGCTACGTCTAGATCAGCGCGTCTACCAGTGTTGAAGAATAGGCAGACGCGCGCGATCTAGCCGTAGCTGTAGCCGAAGTCGCCGTTTCGGACACGGCCTTAGTTTCTTACCAAAGTCCAGAGTCCAAAGTTCACTGGATGACCCTTTCAAATCCACATATCCACCGTACACATGCATCCCACCATGCCAGACAACAGCAGTATGACCTCTGACACCAATAGGGGTCTTGACCTCTGACTCGATGACCGGCTTCTCCCAGGTCTGACGGGAGATACTATAGATCCACAGGGGAGTCTCTCCAAAGCTTCCATAGCCTAGTTCCCCTCCGAAGATGAAGAGACACCCCTATTAAAGAAATGAAATGACCCCTTTATCATTGATTTTAGCAGGCTTTAAAAACTCGCTAAAAATAGCGTCATATCGCACAAATAAGAGAATGCTGAAGAAATGAAGAGAAAAAAAATGTAATTTGGATTACACATTTCAGCTTCTCAATTCATCAAAAACTATCTCAATATTATAATGATCCAAAATCTTATGATTTATGACTTTACCAAAACTTCATGACTGTGGATGAAGTGACTGGTAACCCTTTTTTCTTACCCTCTGCGCAATCATTGTATGTTCCTGCAAGGGTGGGGGCCTGTCCCCACCACACTCCATTTTAGTCCAGGTGTTACTCCCGATGTCATACCGCCAAAAGTCCTTCAACGTCTGGTGTCCATCTCGCCCCCCATGGATGTAAATCTGGCCCTCGTAGTGGCAGGCTGCCTGCTTGCTGCGGTGGCACGGTCGGTGGCGAGGGCTCTGGGGGAAGATGTTCTTCCAGATGTAGGAGTCAGTGTCCGACATCCCGGTAGTCGAGCCCCGAGAAGGCGGGGTGGGGGAGGGATGGGAAGGGAGGTCACATGATGCTTGGTAGCGTTGCTACGCTACGCCGGTTTATGAGCTCCAGACATGATCTGTCAAAGACAACAAGAACATTCTGTTATTAGAGATTGTTGCTAACTGAAAAATTGTTGTTAGCAACCACTCAATGGAAATGATGACTAAAGATGCTTAGTGTAGCAAAGTATCAAACAAAATGTATCTTATAAAAGAAACGAGTGCATATGTAGAATGACTGCATACTAAACCCCTTATTACTGTCAATGATTTCTTTATCAACGTTCAAACCTTGCATCCAAATAAACAAACACATTACACAATCACATTGTTTGAACACCCATCATTGTATGATTTAATATGCAACATTGAGCCAATAGAAGCCAACACTCCTTCCAAAAGATATTTACTCATAGACCGGGCAAAATTAATGCACTTACTGTACTTCTTATTTTCCTAGTCATGCAAAGGTTATCACTTAAAGGAACACATTGCCTTGGATCGGTCGAGTTGGTCAAAACAAAAGCGTTTGTAACCGCTTTTTATATAATGCATATGGTTGGAAAGATGTTTTAAAAGTAGAATACAATGATCCACACAAGTTTGCTTCGAAATTGCGTGGTTTTCCTTCTACTGTGCGAACTAACACGGTCGGCCATTTATGGGAGTCAAAATTTTGACCCCCATAAATGGCCGACGTGCTAGTCGACGAGGTAAATGGAAAACCACGCAATTCCGAGTCATGTTTGTGTGGATCTTTGTATTCTACTTTTACAACATCTTTCTACCCATATGCATTTTATAAAAAACGGTTACAAACGCTTTTCAAAGACCAACTCGACCGATCCAAGGCAACGTGTTCCTTTAATGTGTAATCAAGTTTTATTGAGAATTTGCATGGAATATACTTGAATACTAAAAGGATATCTATCCAGAGTTTACCCCAAAAGTATGACTAATAATATGAACACAAGAAGAAATTCACTACAAAATTTGGTTGACCTGTCACAACTGAACTGCTAACCCTGGCAATTTCTGGATAAAAGCCATTATTCCCAGGGAAAAGGTCACCCCTACTTGGGAGTAGGTTATAGATTGACTAGAGCGCTAACACCTCGTGTGGGTGCATCGATGTTTATGTACAAACCAATACAAAAACTTGAAATTTTGCACGGCAATTGTACGGCTATTTGCATGATAGTGCGTTTGTTCTTTTTTATGTGTCATCGAACAAGAAAATGTGAACGCACAATCTGCTGATGAGCGTGCAGCTTGCGAGCGTCATGTGCGTCATGTTTAAAAGGCGCGTATATTTTTTTAGTAATCAATCAAGTCGACCGTATGGTTTTCGTAGCACGGACGTACGCGAATGGGTAGTCGCGTACGTAAATGCACACGCCGAATGTAAAAAAAATCGCGGCAATGTGTTTTCTATTAAAATTAAAGTCGTTCCATAGTCACGCAACACATCAAACATGTCTGTGCCGAGGATGGCTTCAAAACGCAGAGCAAGTTAGCGTTCTAGTCAATATTTATAGCTCTATGGTTATACCATGGTTATACTAGGAGATAACCCTGCATGGCTCGACTTCACAAAGAGTTCAAGGCTGAGACTCCCAAGATTAATCCTAAGTTAGGAAGAGTTTGGTGAAATCAACAACAGTTAGCCCAGGGCATACCGAGTGTTTATTTTTTCGAAAAAATAATTGCATCCAATTTGAAATGAGGCAAAATGGTGGGGTTAAAATTCCCCAGAAAATTTCCGGGGTTTTCATTCTTTGAAATTGGCACCAAGGTAGTAGTATGCAAAGGGCTTTGTTTGTATACATTGTACTTTGTTTACTATAAATATCAGCCTAAATACACAAGCAAGGCAGTTAAGGGGGTGATAAAAGTGTGTGCCATGAAGATCTGACAAACATATTTGATGACAACAGCATGTATACAAGTACTCATGTCACATTCACTTGAATCCTTCATCACTCTAATGAAATCTAACACCTAGTGGTAACAACCAAACTGTTGGACTCTGATTATGGTGACAGGATCCCATCCTAAAGCACCAAGTAATTTACCAGCGCTGTCCTCAGATACGTCCAACATAATCCAGCACAATATGGTAGCTGAAAACCCAAACTGTTTGACTCTTGTTTATGGTAGTAAGATTGATCAGCTATTAAAGCCATTGGACCCTTTCGGTACAGTAAACAAAAAAAAGTTCACAGATTTACAAATAACTTACAGGGTTTACAGAAGGTAGTGGTGAAAGACTTCTCTTGAAATATTATTCGATGAAATGCTTTACTTTTTGAGAAAACAGTAAAACAATATCAGTTCTTGATAGCGAGAATTACAGATTTTTTTTTAAACACATGTCATGACACAGCGAAACGCGTGGATACAAGGGTGGGTTTTCCAGTTATTTTCTCCCGTCTCCGATGACCACTTGAGCCTAAATTTTCACAGGTTTGTTGTTTTATATATTAGTTGTGATACATGAAGTGTGGGCCTTGGACAATACTGTTTACCGAAAGGGTCCACTGTCTTTTAAGCATAATCAGTTTGCTGGTGCTGTCCTCAGTCCAACATAATCCAACCAAAATTGTAACAACATAATCCAACCAAAATTGTAACTTAAAAGTAAAACTGTTGGACCCTGATTATGGTAAGGCCTCATTGCATATGTGATCAAACCGGTGCAGTCCTCAGTCCAACAAAATACAACACTATATCGAAAATTATGTAACTCAACACTATAACTGTTAACTCAACACTATAACTGTTGGGCAGTGTTGTATGATTTGATTAATTTTTTGATGATGATAAATACTTATATTTGTTTCCTCCAGTGACTCTTGTTAAAATGTATGACTACTTCTTTGAATATCAACATCTATTTATCAGACTGCTATTTATAGCCAACCAAAAATCATAGCAACAATCTTAAAATAAGACACACACTTTATGTACATGTATGTGTAGTATGTAACTCAGTATGGGTATTTTTTGTTGACATTTCTGCCTTGGTTGCCTTGGTTGCCATGGTAGTATGTAAACAGAGTGATTGTTGCTTTAAGCAATGAGGCCAAGGCCCATAAAGTAGCGTTTAACTACTGGCGTTTGGCGTAATGGGCAGCACACTGTATTTAATAGAAACACTCAGTGCTCATGCTGCATTTCATGCCGGGTGTGTGCACAACATCAGACCCCCTCAACAGACTCTCAACATCACACACAATAGATCATAGAAATCTAGGCGTTTCATCAAAACAATGACTATGGTCTTTCTGAGCTGCTTTTAAAGTACAAAAATAAGCTTAAGCACAACAAAAGTATGCTTAGCAGAAAAAGGCTACCAGCTGAATTATCATTTCTCATGTAGCTTCTGTGACTGGTATCCTGGTCGTTGTTGCTTAGCAGAAACTTGTAAAGCATTACTTAAACAGATGTGAAATAGTGCATGGGCCCTGGTGGTATTAGTCATTTGGTTTCTGATTAATGTTAGTGACTTGCTATAAAATGTAATAATATATTGAGATTTGTCACTGTCCCGTCAATAAACACTAACAGATCAAGTAAAGATAATTACTTGGGGAAAACCAGCTTTCTTTTAATGAAGTCACTGTGGAATAACCTGATCCATGTACTTCATGGGGCAGTAGAGGCATTTGCCTCCATGTCTCTAGTCGTTGCCTTCCTGCGTACCCCTTTTACAAAACTCTAGAAGAGATTTAAATTTTCCCTCGTCCCTGCCCTTTTACTCTTGGTGTACCGTGGGTTAGAGGTCAAGCACACTGGATACGAGCTCTGGTGTTTCTGACCAGCAGAGTGTGGGTTCAAGTCCCAGTCGTGACACTTGTAACTATCAGCGCCTTGAACAGCTGTGTGGATATGTGCATTACAAGTCTGCATTATTTTTATAATAAAACCAAGCCACTTCCATATTGCTTTTTCCTTGGATGGGATGTATATGAGAATCCATAGGTCCCTGCGTGCTGTGTAGATTTGCACAAAATACAAGAATAAATTGTCTTATATGTTTGGAACGTAGCTCTGCATACATTGCAGAAAAATAGTTAGCCCTTTGAGATGCCCTCAGGTGTGACAAAGCGCTTTTGCACTGAGGCTGCATATGGAAAAAAAATTGCCTGGCCCTGACAAGAAAAAAGCATCACAGGACTGTACATGAACATGCTTTGTGTCTCTGTCCTTCCTCTATGGTCTCTTTGAGGGAACTTTATTAATTTGTATCTCAGACACTGACACCCCCCCCCCATAAGAAATGAAAATGAGGACAACCAAGGCTCTATGCTCTGAACAAATACAAAGAGCAAACAGTGCATAATGGATGGATTAATTGATTGATTCGTGCACAGTGAAGATCCAGGCCTCTTTTCTTATTACCACATGATGGATATTACATGGAAAATGCCCAGTCATAACTCAGTAAAGTTAATTACATGGCATGGTGTTATAACACAAACACCTACACGTAATTATGCACAACTCACATACTCTGCATGATTTGCAGGTATAGTTTTTGACATAACAGTATCAGCTTTGTCTTCTGGTGTACCTTCAAAATATGTTTATCTTCTTGCCTGCCTGGATCCAAGGCTGTTAAATTCACAAGACTGCAGGTAGCTCAACAATGTTACTGGACCAGAATGTTTACAATGACCAGGATCAAAAAAAAAAAATTCCTGATTTCGGATACATATAGGCTATTATTATTTTGTATTTGTTTTTTTCTAATGTAAGTTCTACCCAAGCAAGGCAAAAAAGCAAATCTTGGTAGGAATTTCCATTCCTTCTAAAACAGACTAGATTGTAGGATGGAGGGACACATGCACCAGGCAAGGAGTTCCAAAGAGATGCAGAATGTGAAATTAAGGTGTTGGAGTGGCTCGTTCTACAGTGTTTTCAAAACAAAAACAAAAACCAAGATTTCAATTTCAACTGATTTACACATCGAAAAACCAACCATGTCCAATTACCTATAAAATAACAAATAATTTGGTTTCCCATTTGATCATGCTATCCAACTTCCCATAGCACGAAAGTGGTGCACATTCGAACATTAGGACTTATGACATGATTAAATCTGTCAGACAAAATTTAATGACAAAGGACTCCAAATTCCTGTCATGACCATTATAGATGAGCTTGATAACTACACATAGCTCAGCCTAAGTGTGTTTGAGCTTGTTAATTTAATTGATCCAACAACAATTACCTGGTAAACAGTTACTTATCATCTCACCACTAATGACAGAAATTATGAGAATTTTTAATGGGTTTTTCTGGATTCTTGGGTAATCTACACGTACATTATGCATGGTAGCAAAGGGTTGTATGATGTGCCGACAACATAATATATGGAATTGGATAGTAATTACTGGACATTAGGTGTTTTTTGACAAACACAAAGCTTCTAAGGCCCATGACTTTTGGATGATATAAAGTTTGTGTACAATTCCTACAAGATTTTTAGCGAGAAGAAAGACATATTTCTTTGGGAAAACAAATCAGCTCTTTGACAACAGCTTTAGAACAACAGGCTTTCATTTCAAAAAAAGTTGTGCCCGTTCCTTTCCCGATTCCTGATATGGAAGTTTTTTTTACACCCCCCAAAGCAAAAGTTCATAGTCCATTTCCAAAAACCCTAGCCAGGCCTGATCAGTCTGTTTGGAGTCATATAAATGTATGTTTTCAAATTTAATAAGCCAAAACCGTTGTTTCAAAATGTGTCAGAGAGCTCGTGCCCAACGTTTTTTTCCAGAACCACCCCAACTCATTAAGAGATAGTCACTGCATGGTGTTACCACAAACCTTTCCATATATCGTATTTCCACCATGCAAAGTTTGAAATCCTACCCATTAGTCTTTGCCCAAGACATGTGTGACCAATGTTGGATCATGGAGGTAGGATGTACTGCATTCTTGTAAATCGTTATATGTAGCACGCCCTCTCACGGCAAGATTTTGACCGACTTGACTCACTCCAGTCAGAGCCAGTCAAGATGGTTTTAACCATGCTGATTTACAAGAGAACAGTGTATTTGGAGAACTGACGTCTTGGGCCAAGACTAGCACCCTTTTGTTCACAAAAGTTGCATGCTTCAACTTTACAGGCTTTAGTGCTATTCAGACGACAGAAATTTAACTGGGGTCCCTTGCTTAGTTTTAGCATGGTTGTAAAGCAATGTTTAAAGGGAAGGTACACGTTTGGTAATTACTCAAAATATTAATAATAATAATAACCAATTCTTATATAGCGCATTTCACAATAACCATATCAATGCGCTTTACATTAGTGCCCTGGTCATAGGGCCAATAACATCCCTTTTTAATGTTTCTCAGCTCCCTTGGGAGTATACAACCTGGGCAACAGTTTATATTGCTCCAAAGGCTTTTCATTCACAATATCAACCTCTACCCTCGCAGGTACCCATTTATTCCCCTGGGTGAAGAGAAGCAATTATAGTAAAGTACCTTGCTCAAGGACACAAGGACACGACCGGGATTCAAACCCACACTCCGGTGAATCAACACCAGAACTTGAATTCGATGCCCTTAACCACTCGACCAAGACAAATATTAACTTAAAAACTGACGAGCATTGGAGAGCTGTTGATAGTATAAAACATTGTGGGAAATGACTCCCTCTGAAGTAATGTCGTTTTTGAGAAAGAGGTAATTTCTCACTAAAATAATAAAAGACTTCTAGCTAGAAGTCTTTTATTCCTATCTGAAAGCACACAAATTAGTCAAACGGGTGTTTTTCTTTCATCAATTTCATGCAACTTCAATGACCGATTGAGCCCAAATTTTCACAGGCTTGTTATTTCATGCATATGATGGGATACACCAAGTGAGAAGACTGGTCTTTGACATTTACCAAACGTGTACCTTCCCTTTAACATTATTTTGCAAGGACAGAAATATAATTTTACAAACATGCTACAACTTAACAAGTGACCGTCCCTTGCTAAAGTGCTCTCGTGTGAAAGGGGCTTTACTCTACTGACAGCCACCTCTGAAATACTGTATAAAATGACAAACTAACTGTACAGACAGACACTTCTTAAATCCTATACTATTAACCCATTAGTTCTACTTGAGCGACCTCGTCACTTGTTATCACTGGTATCCAATGTGGCCATTGAAAGTTTTATGCTGCTACAAAAGCAAGTCATGGTTTACTGACAATGGACCACTTAAGAGCATGAATTAATGCTTGCTTCAGTTGAGTAGACAAGCTCAAAATGAGCAATAGAAAATACTAACAACAGGCATGAACCTATCTCAGCCTAGAGCTGTATGATAAATCATTGATTCTTTGGAGTAAATTCGTTCAATCGTTCAGTTCTTAATTAACACATTATGCAACCGTAGAACAATGACCAATGATGCAAAAAACTGCTAGAAAACATTCACATTTCTGTTCTGAATAAAAATAGGGGCAGCCTCCTTTTCTTAAAAAAAAGCCTTTAAGGATGAAAGATCTCAACCAACTAAGAGAAATCCATCTACTTCGCGGTAGTAGAATAAAGCAAGACAGTTCTCTAAGATAAAAACTCTACCTGGCAAGTAGATACACACATGGTGTTATCGCAAACCAAATATACATTGATACCTCACCATGCAATGCCTCAAATCCTATAGGCCTACCATACTGTTGAATCACTGCTATTTGAGTAGATAAGTTTCCATTTAAAGCCAGTGGACACTATTTGGTAGTTGTCAAAGACCAGTCTTCTCACTTGCTGTATAAATGCTTAAAATAACAAACCTGCGAAAGTTTGAGCTTGTATGGTCGTCGGAGTTGCGAGATAACTATGAAAGAAAAAAACGCCCTTGTCACACGAAGTTGTGTGGTTTCAGATGCTTGATTTCGAGACCTCACATTCTAAGCTTGAGGTCTCAAAATCAAATTCGTGGAGAATTACTTCTTTCTTGAAAACTACTCCACTTCAGAGGGAGCTGTTTCTCACAATGTTTTATACTATCAACCTCTTCCGATTACTCGTTACCAAGAAAGGGTTTGTGCTAACAATTATTTTTAGTAACTACCAATAGTGTCCACTGCCTTTAAGGATGAAAGATCTCAACCAACTGAGAGATATCCTTGCTTCAATTAACTGTTGAATCACTTCTATTTGAGTAGACAAGTTTCCATTTAAATACAGAGCAGGGTGTATGTTTTAAGTCACAGCACGAATGGTAAAGGTAGAATCTGATGATTATTATAATGAGAAGCTCATAATGATGTCAAACTGTATTGAAGGCCTTGCTTCTAATGTAGCTACATGTTGGCCCTGACATTTATGTGTTGACGCCAATTTATGACAAAAGTCATTACCGCATTTTGGTGTGTCAATATTTACAACAATATTCACAACTTGTGCGCTGTGCTTTTAGAGCTTTATTTCTAAAATCACTAGAATCCACAAGCATAGTTTCAGTGTGACACTTCTACATATTGTTCATTTTAAATTGCTGGCCCCTGTGCATAATCCCCAGTCATGCGCACCACACTAAATAAAACTGTCATTAGCAACCAATGCTAGCAACCAATACTAATATTAACGCTAAATATTCAATAACGCTTAAAAAAAACATTTTAAAATCATTTTTAAGCCTGTTGAATTCCTAAATTAAATTTTTTGGCAGGTCAGCTGTTTGGAAACTTGGCTAATTACCTAAGTAAAAAAGGGGGGAAAATGACAAGTTTTCAAAAGCTGAATTACAAAGAAAACCCTCAGGTCGTGGAATTATTCAAAATGTTATTATTCAGAATTATTATACCTAGGTGGGTTCGTACAATGGTTATGTTGGATAACTTTCCGTATGCGCGCCACCACTTTTTCACTAATTTTTACATAAAGGGGATATCTCATTGAGGTAAATTAGATACTATGTTATTTCATATCGTCTTATCGAATGAAAAAATGGTGGCGCCATACGGAAACTTTTCCACCGGCTTAAAGACAAAGGACACTATTGGTAATTGTCAAAGACCAGTCTTCTCACTTTGTGTATCTCATTATGCATAAAATAGGCCTAACAAACCTGTGAAAATTTGAGCTCAATTGGTCATCGAAGTTGCGAGATAATAATGAAAGAAAAAGCACCCTTGTCACACGAAGATGTGTGCGTTCAGATGCTTGATTTCGCCGTCATGACATGTGTTTAAAATAAATCCGTAATTCTCGATATTTTATATCGAGAATTGATAATTGTTTTAATAATGTTTTCTCAATAAGTAAAGCATTTCATGGAATAATATTTCAAGAGAAGTCTTTCACCATTACCTTCTGTAAACCCTGTAAGTTATTTGTAAATCTGTGAACTTTTTTTTTTCTGTTCCGAATATAATGGCTAGTCATATTTTTGTAAAAAATGTAATAAATTGTGGAAAAATTTTACGACCTCGCCACCAACTTCCGGCCTGTTTTTTTTTTTTTTTTTTTTTTTTTTTTGCACCTGAGGATGTTTTCAATCGAATGGGCTAGGATGAATAATTTAGAAAAAGTGGTTTTTATAGGGGAGCGGTTCAAAAAAAAAAAATGAAAAAAAAATGTAAAAACCTCTAAAATGTATATAAAAAAACACCCCGTGATTTTTCTACAGATCTCGTTTCTCCCTTCTCTCCTCGATCCTGCCGTCTCTCTCATCCAGTCTCCATGTATCTCTATCTGGTGTCTCTGCTGGAAGAAATGGATAGTTAGTTAGCAATCAATTAAATAATGTAATGCAGTACCGGGAGTCGAACCTGTAAAGCAGAGTTAACAAGTTATTATACATTCATAGTCCATAGCCTAACCAACCGGGCTACGAGGCGTTGATACCAAACTTAGTTGTCTGTCCTAGATGTGTTTGCCATTACCTGGGTCAATAAAGGTCATAATGAATATGTAATTTTAATGAATATTAAAATAAGCTGTCATTGTCCAGTGCTTTGCATAAGTTGAACATTCATACCGTCCTGAATGACGAACTCCTTCACACATCAGTCACGTGAAAGGTTATTTTGGATTGTTCCACTAGTACGAGTCCCGAGGGGAGTTCCACCGAGGACGCACATAATCACCCAGAGTCATTATTTAGAAAGTCTCCCAATTGTTCTTTTGGGCTATATAAGGAAGCTCTTGAAGACTTGAAGTCATCTTGTCATGCTTCAACCATGGCTACCTTTTGGAATGCTGAGAGATTGTTTGAAACTGTTGCCACGACGGATGCTGCAATTGCGTTCTGCAAAGAACGTGGACTAATTGCCGACGCCCCCGATTGTCGGTACTGCCGCCACCCGTTGACATGGTCCGTGAAGACGGACCATGCCGACGGGTTCTCGTGGCGGTGCACACATCGGGGGTGCCGGAAGCGGTCTCGCAATTGCAGCATCCGTCATGACAGCTGGTTTAGCCACAGCAAGATGTCACTGAAAAAAATCCTCAAGCTCACCTACTACTGGGCGACACGAGCGACAACCTCTGCGGCAATTAGAGAAACGTCTGTCCACGAAGGTGAACAAACAAGTAGTAAAACTGTCGTGGACTGGTTCACTTTTTGCCGCGAGGTTTGTCTTCGTGTCGTCGAGGAACGATGCAGCAAGGGGATTGGTGGGCCGGGCATGACGGTCGAAATCGACGAGTCGAAATTCGGTCGCCGGAAATACAACCGAGGTCGTTTGGTCGAGGGTAAGTGGGTGTTAGGCGGCATTTGCCGTGAGACAAAGGAAATTTTCCTGATTGAGGTGCCAAAGCGGGATTCAGCGACCCTTATTCCTTTAATTAAGGAATATGTGGCCACTGGATCCACAATCATATCGGATTGTTGGAAAGCGTATGATTGCCTCAGTCAGGAAAATTTTACTCATCTCACGGTAAATCACTCCTTAAATTTCGTTGATCCCACCACTGGCGCTCATACTCAAAATATTGAGTGCCAGTGGTGGCAGATCAAGAGGAGTCTGCCGAGCACCCACGCTACCAGCTCTACCGACGGCTTCGGTTTCCGGTTGGCCGAATACATGTGGCGCCGTCAGAATGCCCTGGTCGACCACTTCGACCAAATCCTCAGTGACATCTTGCTGTTGTATAAACCACCAAAACGTTTTTGAATTGGACCGTCCCCGACAACTCTCACGACTACCCTAATTTAAGGCACTGCTCCGCAGAAACGCCAAACAAATAAATCCAAAGATAGAATCATAGTTAACCAACCAACACATTACCGTTTATTAATTTAAATAACTTCCAAGAAAAACGTCCCATTTCGATTAATAATGCAACATGATCCCTAACCTAAAACATACTCAAAAGCAACTGGTGACCCCAAGTTCAAATAAGGCAAAATGTCCATATCATCCAACTGCATACATTACATGAAAGTTGGACTTCATTTCCCCTTATTTTTGCAGGGTGGCTAAAATAAGAGATGACTCAATACCCCCGCCGTACAGACCCTTAGGCTAGTTCAACCTGCTTATTATGCAACGTTGGTCAGTGTATTGAAACCATAACAGCCTATTCTGATAACATTACATTACATTCATAAACGCACGTGGTTATTTTGTGGTTTGTTCGAATTTCCCTCCGTCCTCCCTCCCTCCCCTCATCCCTTCCCTAAATAATTTCAGTCTACCCATATCGGAAATGAATCAGTCCTAGCGATTTTTTTCTTTGCGCATGGACGATGACCGACTGATTGGAGCGTTGAACAACAACACTCACACACACAAACAGCATAAACATGGCGGAGTTCGATGTCACTGGGAGTCAAAAACGGTCCAATTTTGACCTTTGTTTACAAACTGTTACGTTATTTTTCTCTCTTTTTTTTCTGGATGTATATATGCGGTAACCCTTCTTCTCAGGTAAGAAAAAAATTCAGTGGTTTTGGAGTTAATTAACGGCGGATAAATTGGTGGCGACGACCGAAAGATTATCCTAAATTGTAGGTAGGCCTAACTTAGGAACAAGACTTAGGCCCTGGCCTAAGTCTTGTTCTGTGACAAACCGTCACTTGGTTCTTTTATACCCTTGCCCTGTGTCCAAAACAACACTAAACATTTCCTACACATACCTTTCTAGCCGGTTACACTTGTCACCACCTGTCACATTAATTTCACCTTCGATAAAACAGAGAATTCTTACCAATTTTTCCAACTGGACAAAATAGCGTCTCTCGTTTCCATGCACCAAATTGACAGTATTTACCGTGCGCGTATGTTTTATTATTATGACCGAATTCGTAAGCCCCCGATGAGGGCGCTATAGCTAATTAACGGTAGTTGATATAGACCTTATCGCAAATACCAATGCGCAAGCGCAGACTGTTGAATGAGGTGCATTGTGGGATATATATGGATCAAATTTGGATACCAGCAAGACCACAATGCACCTAATTCCAAGCTTTACGCGCGCGCCCCGGTATTTGCGAAAAGGTCTATAGACCATTGATCTCCATTATACTGATAATGGAGATCAATGACCTTTTCGCAAATACTGGGGCGCGCGCGTAAAGCTTGGAATTAGATGCATTGTGGTCTAGCTGGTAGCAAAATTTGATTCATATCTATCCCACCATTGATCTCCAGTATAATGGAGATCAATGTATCCCACAATGCACCTTATTCAACAGTCTGCGCTTGCGCATTGGTATTTGCGATAAGGTCTATGGTTGTTGGGAAAATTTTGGGTAAAGTGAGTCACTATTTTTTGTGGAAAATTCCGGAGGTGGAAAGTTTGCTTGGCGCAACAGTTGATCAATAACAGTTGTGTAGTTTATCAGGGAGTTATTATTGACGGAATAATTGTGAAAGCATGTCTTCCACAAAGAAGAGACCAATGTAGGATTTGAGACCAAGTGCCCTGGGAAACTTTAGGTGAAGTGTTTTTTAACGGTCTGCTTATATACCGCCCTCTATCGTTCAGATAGCAATGTCCTATAAAGAAAGAGTTGACTTTACATTTACATTATATAGAGTTATGGCTAAATGTTACGCAAATTGTACTCGAATAGCGTGAAAACATGTTTATGTTGACTTTAGCACACTTATTTTATTCAAAAATACCTCGATTATAAAGGGGAAAACAAAGAATAACAACAACTTGTATTCACACATGTAGTTCGTAATTTATTTTTGTGCATTTAATACTGACACGAACTACCCGTTAATATTCCGAGTATTTGATTTGGCGCGCCTTGGAAATCATGCCCGGGCAAGTTCGCGGGAAAATCCTACACACACACGCAGGCGGACAGCGGTAATCTCTCTCTCATCAACTCGTGTGCCAGTTTTTAAGAATGTAAGATTTTCATTGATGTAAAAGTAATAAAATCACACATTTGCTCTCGATGGTGGGAGCGGTTTAAGCAGACGAGCAGGAGGTAGTACGTCTTTATTTTATTTGTCAGTTCATGCATGAGACTTTGTAAAAGTTGCAGAGTTTATTTTATGTGGTCGTCTAATTTCCGGACACATCTGATTGTTTCGTCAACAGGGTTGCTAAAAGAAATCATATTTTCGGCATTTTTCTTTGCCGATCTGTTTCAACACTTCGTTTCTTAATAAGGCACAGGTCCAAGGCACACACTGTATGATGTATATAAATTTAAACATTGGAAAATTGTGGTTGCAGCCAAAATTATTTCCTCATTTTAAGACGTGCACACATAAAGTTGAATTGAAGTTCTACAACATAACGTGCAGCATGCATGCAGCAGTCACATGAACATCACGTACAGGGCCCAATTTCATACAGCTGCTAAATAAAGCACACAAATTTGCTTAGCATGAAATTTCTTCCTTATACAAACAGGATTACCAACCAAATTTTCACGTGATTTTAAGAAGAAAGCAAACAACAGCTGAATACAGTAACAAGCAATGTACAAAAAACGGAAATTTGGTTGTTATAAATCCTTTTTTTATCAAGAGGGCCCAGATGTGCTGACCAAGCTGACAGTGCTGTGGGTTCTATCCATATGGACAACTGTTTGAAAACACTTTCATCTCATTTTGGGAATTTTTTTACATTTTAGTTCTAGCGTTAAACAATTTTTAATGTTAAACTAGGGCCTTTGTTTGTTGTTGTTCTTCATTGATATTCTCTTCATAAGTTTTAGTTTAGTCTGACCTTTTTTCTGCTTTCTTTCAATAAAATTGTGATTAAAGTTTTAAACAGTCAATTTAAAATGTTGTATTCTTTTTATTAAACTTAAATCCTTTGATGTAGGTCAGCCCTTGTAGAATATTCCTACCTTTTTTCAAAGGACCAAACATCATCATGCCTGTATCTTTTTTTTTAAACTTATTAATCTTTTCTGAGAAAAACATTGCAAATGTAACCGACTGCCTTTTTTCATCTTTTTGTTTAGTTAAGCTTAGCCCCCAAAAAGCAATTTCTCATTTTTTGAAAGAGATTCATTTTATTTCATAATGAGTGAAAAAGTGGCAGTCGGATACAGACATTTTAAACCCAGTTCTGACAAACCAACAATTAATGGTTATTTCTCCTCCGATTACAATAATATAGGTCCTAGGATTCTACCAAACCATCGAGGAAAGTTTTTTCATCATCAGCCTTTCTTGCGACCTAGCCACGGAGCCATGATGGTCACAGCATCTTGCAATGATGACCAGGATGCTTTCCGTACCAACAAGGCACCCATTCTCAGCCCCCTCCTTAGTACATTAGAGGGGAAGGGGGGACCATTGAAGGAGAAAGTGGGTGCCTACCTCACCCTGTCAGAGTAAGTATTGTAACGTCCAGTTGAAATTTTGTTGGATTATTCTTCTTCAACATTTAACGCGTAGTTGAGCCAGTAATAATAATTTGGGAGGCTAATCATTCTTACTCGCAGCTGAAAAGCTGAATTTTGTATGTAAAAAAATCACCTCAAAGTAATGTGGAATTTTTTTTTTTTAAAAATCCCTCTAAATTTGAATCTTGGAAACGTTACTGTTGATACTTTTCTCCGACTGTATTTCATCTACGGAATAATATTCATGCCTGGACATAACTGCTCCAGTTTGTCAGCGCTATCTAAAAACAATGAATGCTAACACCATTTTGAAATGAAATTTTCATGGGTTAGTTTTATTATATATCTATATATATCTACATTACCTACTGAAGAAGGTCTTCTTCATGCCTCTGATGAAGGTCCAGCTGGAATCAAAAGCTAAGGCCATCTACCCTACTCATTATATATTATCGGATTATAACAATCGAGCCGTTCCGAAAACCAAAGGTTTGCATTCAGGCCTAATACTTCACAGAGGCAACAAAGGCGATTGCCTCCATGCCCCCTTGTCATTGCCTTTGTGCCCTTAAAATGCTCCAGTAGAAATTTACAACTGACTCATAGAATACCCTTTACCAAGGAAGGAAAAAATGCCTTGCTGCCCTTGCCTTTTCAAAAATGAAGCAATCAGTCCTGTACATTCTCTTTTTTTTCTTTTTTTCAGACGTCTTAAAAGTGACAAAGATGCCACGGTGTCTCGTGAGGTCTGCCAGCACACAGCGCAGTTGACTTGCATCGTTAGCGTTGACATCATGAATGATGATAACGAGCTTACCCAAGCTGCATTGCAAGCTCTTGGATTCTGTCTCCATCTTCCGGACATATCCAGGTAAGGCCGGGGGGTTCCGATTCTAGATCAGGCTGGGGGGGGGGGGCGTTCCAATTCTAGATAAGGCCGGGGGTTTTCGATTCTAGATCAGGGTGGGGCTTCTGATTCTAGATCAGGTCGGCTTCCGATTGCAGGCCTTAACCTTTAATAATCCCCCCCCCCCCCCCCCCCCAATTTTTATTATTTAATAATAATGAAGTCTTATATAGTGCACTAGCTACCAACATGGTACTCAAGGTGCTTAGTATTTATACAGAAAGATTGGTTATTGAAGTTATTAATTCTTAGACCCAATAATATGTATCACCTTATAGGGTTTTACAAGGTGCTACGGCGCATACAGCAGCCACAGCCTGGAACACCGGGGCGAACCCCTTCTCATTTCGATTAGTGCACTGGGTTCTTTTATTTGCGTTACATAACACATGGGACCAATGGCTTTACATCCCACCCGAAGGACAAAGCAATAGTTAAGTGTCTTGCTTAAGGACAAAAGTGCCATGACTGGGGAATTCGAACCCACACTCTGCTGATCAAAAACACCAGAGTTTGAATTTGGTGCTCTTAATTAGCCGTTCGGCCACGACACTTCCACAAATGACTCTCAGCATTGTCATGGACAAGGTGTCAAAATTTGCCACCAATTATTTTAAAAGAAAACAAACGAAGGTTACATTTTAAATGTTTTCTAATTTTGTGATTTTTCTTTGATCTTTAACCACAGAGCTTTTACCCCAGAAGATGCCAGCACCATTATGAAGGGTAAGTACATTTGGTTCAAGAAAGAGAAAAATCAACTAGTGTTAAACAGAATTAATAATGAAAAACAAAAAGGATACCTCATAAAAAATGAGTAGGAGGGTTTGACTGTTGATTATGTAGTATGCATTCACCACAAATCATACTGCATAGTTTGTTTATTCAAAACCATTGTTGAGTGTGAAACCAATCTTTCTGCTTTTTCTCACCCGTACACTCTTGATTTGCTGAGTTGTAAAACAAAGAGACATTCCAACAGCTTATTTAACGTACTGCGTCTCTTTAGAACTCCTTGCATGGCGGATGGTTCCCTCCAGCCTTAAATGTTTTTTTAAGAGATAATCAATTTCTACCCTCAGCCGCCCATAGTTTATCTTCCTGTAGCCCCTTACCAAGAGTGGTTTTTAGCCTTGTTTTGGGCGACTTGCATACAGAAAAATAAAACATTTTCATGATATTGAATGGTCAGACAGTAGGAGGGTTAACTATTCATTTATAGTTTGTGATTGTTTCTTTGTTTATCCTTGTAGCTCTCTGCAATTCTTTGCTGAAAACCAAAGATAAGAGCACATGCACTCGTGCCCTCTGGTGCCTGTCCAAGCAGAACTTCCCACCACAGATCATCCAAAGTGAGGTATGGACAAGAATGAGTCAGGGAACTAGAGTTAAAACAATGGGGGGGGATTCAAATTTCACAAAGTCTGAAAATAAAACCAGACTTAAAAATTGGCCCGATGCCAGTAGTTTAAGTCTCTCCAAGTTACCTTTAAAAATTGGCCGGTGTGATATAGCCTGAAGGGTCAAGTTCTAAATTTACATTTTCCATCGGTTCCTATGTAAATCGTACATTTCTCAAACAGCCTCAAGCTTGGTTCATACTTCATGCGAATGCGATGCGAATTTGCTGTCACAACTCTGTTTTTGCTGCGATATTCCCAGAAGAGTTGAGCACAACTCAACCCCTGTGATTTATGCAAAATTGTGTTGTCAACATTTGTATCGCATTCGCAGGAAGTGTGAACTGAGCCAAACATGGTTATAATGCAGTGTTCTCTCTTCACTGTGGTCTGAGCACCAGTCACAATTCTCACCAAGTGGTCCGGCTGGCTAGTTCAGTGTTGAAAAACATTCCTATGGATTATGGACTAGTGAACAAGTGCAGACTAATAAAATGACAAGCTCACTGGGCCCAATTTCTAAGAGCTGCTAAGCACAATTTGCTTAGCATGAAATTTCTTCCTTGATAAAAACAGGATTACCAACCAAAATTTGATGCGTATTTCTTGTTACTGGTTTTCAGCTGTTTGCTTATCCTGTAAATCACGTGGAAATTTGGTTGGTAATCCTGTTATTAACCAGGAAGAAATTTTATGCTTAGCAAATTTGTGTGCTAAGCAGCTCAATGAAATTGGGACCTGGTCCTGCTGGAAGGTCACTGTAAAAGTTTAAGGCAAATCCTGTAAGAGTTGCTGAAATCTTGAAATTTTTTATGTTAATTATTTTTCTGACTCAATGCAGATTCACTCAATACTGTGTGCGTTGGAGCATTCTTTGGTGCAGGGTGAATTCCAGTCAATGACTGTCGAGTATGAGGCAGCTAATGTTATTATAAGGTAAGTCTCTACACTCGCTTCCCGCTGTGTCCAGACCAAAGATTATAGAGCGCCGAAGGCGCAAGATGCAGAACTCGGGCTGAAATGTGAAATCCCAAGAAGCCATTTCGACAAGTAACTCTTTTGATACCACAATAGATCATAGTGCAGATCAGTGCAGACAATGACCACTATCGATGGGAAACAAAACATTCACTTGCTGAAATGGCGCCCATGCGTATTTCACGTTCCAACAATAGATAAAGCTTCAGTTCCTTCAGTGCCTTCTTCGTTTATAATCTTTGGTCTCGCCCCTCTCTACCATCTCCCATTTACCTCAAAATACTGTCTTATCCCCAAATCATGCACTCCTCAACAACAGAGATGCTTCATATCATCCTGTGCTAGGCTCTGGAACTCGCTACCTGCTTCTGCCGTCGTAGCCCGATCAGCCCAGTCTTTCAAATCCAGAATTCATAAAATTCTTATGAACATGCCACCTGCTCACAAATTTATGAACTCTTGCTGTAGTTTATTACTACTAGCTTCTTGTTTACTTCTGTAAGGTCAAACAAAATATGGCTGACCTTGTGCCCCGATGTGAGATATTTTAAAACTGCATACTGGGAGCCTGAGCCCAATTTAATAAAGCCCCATTCAATGTTTACTTAGCAAAGAAATTTGTCAAGCAGTATTTTCTGCTTCGAAATTGGGCCCTGGAAAAGCCATTGACAACTCCTGAGCTTAATAATAATAATAAACGGCACTTTTATAGCGCTTCACACAACTGTCCCGAAGCGCTTTACAAAAACTAATGAGTAAACAGGTAAGTTTTCAGCAGATGTTTGAAAATGTTCTCGTTCGGAGCAGTTCTGATGTTCAGTTCATCAGTTCTGGACGGCATTGATTTAAAATATCTGGTTCATTTGAGGCATTATGTTTGTTTGTCAGTGTTTAGGTTATTTTAAAGAGTATGTCGATATTTAAAAATTCCCAAATTCAGGCTGAGTAGGTGGCTCAAAACAAATTTGAAAAAAAGGTCCCTCAGTGGCCTCTTACTAAACAAATTTTTTGAACTTGAAAAAGACAGACGGTAAAACGTGTATCGACCATTTCAGAAACGGTTACACATTTACAAAAATAACCGTTAACGCAGAAACTTACCCCTTACCTACCTCTTCATTCCTACCAGACTTCTAGAGGGACTTCCAGATGAGATTCCGACCCACGCAGCTCGTTGGGGGAAACTCCTCTTCCCTCTGGTCGTCCACTCCGCCCACAAGATCCGTGAGCGTGCGGCCTACGCGATGGAGCTCGGTCTACCAGCGTTGATGAAGCACCAGCCGGAGATCTTACCCGGGTTGGTGGTAGAGCTGAAGACGAACCTAGTGCCGGAGATGCTGAAGCTGTTTGGGAATAAATGCGAGATTCACGTCTTGAAGATGTGGAGAATCTTTGTGACCCTCCTTGGAAAGGTAAAGCGTGGATCAAGTTTGTGATATTTCAGGCTTTGAATTTCGTTCTTGAAGAGGCACAGCATTTGTGACCCACTCTGTGAAAATGAGTCAGATGTCGCCCAATGCAATATTAAGTTATGGACAGTTTAATGAGGAAAATGTATTTTAAAAAAATTAAAATAGTTAAAAAGCTATGAATACAACAATTTTGTGATCATACTTATGTCTAGCTTGTATCCTTTTGTACACAATGGTAGTTTAAAATATTCTTTTTACTTGTAATTCGTTTTTCACAAAAAATGGTGTAGTGGCTAATTTCAAACGGGAGTAACTCAGCAACGCGACACACCCCCAAAGCTTAGACATATACCAAATTCCCCTGCTGATGTGTTCTTTCCAGCCATGCATATAACTCAATTCCTGAAATTGCCTACATCTGACTCATTTTCACAGAGCGGGTCACATTCTTCCTCTGGTAAGGTGCACTTCGATGAGGAAAATTTTTATTTTTATTTGAAGTTTGCAAAGGGTATCACTGCAAAAGCACAGTGCACCACAGCAATTGCTGGGGTTTAGTTCAAAGCCTGATATTTTCTTTAAGTTTGAATGCCCTTCCCTGTCCAACATCATTCCATTCTCAGACTACACTTTTGTTCAAAATATCCGGATGTCAGACAAACTTTCTGCCTCTTACGGGATCAGTGCATCGGCAATCCAGTTTACTTACTTTAAAGAGAAGGGGTTTGCTCCGGTGTTCCTGGTTTGATTGGCTGCAGAGTGCGTCACAGCACCTTGTAAACCATTGGTACTTTGTATAAGGAATTAGTCTTACACTTCAAAATGTATCTCAACAATATTTTGCAGGAAAATACTGAATGTTGAAGTGCCTTGAGTGTCACTGAGTGACGAATATGAGTGCTTTATAAGAAACCATAATTGGTATTATTAATATTATCTAATAAATACTCCTTTGTTGTTATTTTGAAGACTCTGCATAAGGGAGGAGGTTTGATCAACTGTCTTCTCGGAGTAGTAGAGCAAGGGTTCAAAAGTGTCTCGTCTGACATCAAGAAAGCCTCCTTTGATTCTTGGAAGGTCCTCATTGACAACTTCGCCATCGAAACAGGTTCGTCAAGATACTTCATAGCATTCTCAGTGCTTAAATTTTACAATGGACAACAGTTCCGTCCGAGGCCAGTAATTTTAGTGTCGGGACCAGTAAACTCATGATGAGAACAAATTTGTGGTGTTTTTAAATTGAATAACAATACCTCACTCAATTTTGTCTGTTGGCTTTGAGTTTCAATTATTTTTGACAAAGTGCACATGACCCACAATGAGAACAATGTTCTTTTCTGTATCTTTGAAAACTAACCTTGTATTCTCAACCTCTTTCCCTCTCCTAGATGTCCTATACAATGCAAAGAGATTGAAACTCATATTGCAACCCCTGAGAGCGACCCACACTAAGCAAGAGGTTGTAGCCCAGGCTAAGCTGGACACATGGTGGTATCTGGTTTCCAGGCTAGGACCCAAAGCCGCTATGAACTTTGACCAGGTGGGTTCAACCATTCTCAATACAGGGACTCGGAACAACTCCTTATTAATTTTGGATATACTAAAACAAAATTCAGTTGGACTAACTTTCAAAGATTGTTGTTTGTCTAAGCTTTTGTTTGCAACAAAATATGTTTTTACAATAAGACGAGAGATAAAATAATAATCTTGAACAAAAATAAACAATTACATTTTAAATTCCTCCCTGACATTAATGTGATCGTCTGTTTTTTGCTTTCTTGAAGGTTTGCGCTCCTCTTATACAGTTTGCGCTTGCCCTCAATACCAACATAAGTGGAGCACAATGTCCAAGCACCCCTCTGGTTTCAAATGGTGCAGGCCTAAGACAAGGTTTTACTACACCACTTCACAGAGCAGGTATGTACCAAATGAGAGAAACGGGGGTGTGTATCCATTTGAGCCTCAATTTGGATACAATGATTTAAATGGATGAAAAAACAATGGTTTCTCTTGGATACTAAAGGCCCAGTCACACAGACCCCGATAACGAGAGCGAAAACGATGACGATAAAAATACACGCCATCCATTTGTTGAATGAGCGTGGGCGTATTCTGCGTGGAGCAATTCAACCAATCGCGAGCGTGCATTTTTATCGTTCTCGTTATCGGGGCCTGTGTGACCGGGCCTTAACTCAAATAGATTTATAGTTAAAAATTAATACTAATATAAACTTCCTATCCCTTTTTTTTTTATCAAGGACCGCTGTTTTCTATTGCCAGCCCGACAACCCAACGTCTTAGCCTACCACCCGGTACACCTGGCAGCACAACGCCCCCAGTGTTCAAGTCAGTCCAACTTCAGGGGGTGGAGATGCTGGCACGTATTCTGGGCATGCCCAGTGAGGCGGTCGGCACGGCGCCCAATTACAACTTCACAATAAGTAAGCTTGAACTTAAATTGTATTCGATTCGGGGGCACAATTTCAAAAAGCTGCTAAGCAGGAATTTTTGCTCAGCCCAGTTACATTGTACCGGGTACCAGTGACAACGATTTTAAGATTGTTTCCATTTGGCTGGTAACCATTTGCTATGAAGCGACTCTTTCTATGCTAAACAAGTTCTTGCCCTTTTGCATACAAAAATAAGTGTTTGAAATTATTTTACTGGGTGCATTTCAAATTTGGCTGTTCAATTTTTTATTTATTTTTTAAGTTCTTACTTAAAAAAAAGCTTCCTTTTTGCTCTCAATTTCTTCCTTTTTCTTCTTAACCAATTTTGAGTTTTGTTCCTAACTTTTCCATCCTTAGATTCACTGAGCCATCCAGTGATCACGTCATCCACAACTTTTATCAAATTGTCCACCACGTTAATCCCATTGGTGAGAGACGTCGTATGTAATCTGGGCGACCAACTCGAAGGTGAGTCTGAAATAATGCAACACAACCAGGGTTGAGAAATTTCAGACGTTTATCTGAATTCAGACTTTTTTAATGTCTGCCAGGTAAACAAATTTGGTTCTGGTGTTTTAAAAAGGCTTTTGGAATGTTATTTCATATTCCAGGTGAGATTTATATAAGAATGTTGTCGAAGTCTATGTACCACTGTACAGGGTTGACATATTTCAGATTTTTTTGTCTGAATTCAGACTTTTAAAAGTCTGCCTGGTCAACAACAAAAACGCTGTCTTTTTCTCCAAGTTAAATAAGCTCTTTGGAATCTATAACTCCAGTGGTTACCAAAATGTGGGAATATCGCCATTTCAAAGTACCTTCTAAGATATGGATCCCAGTATTAGACTTTTTACTCAGCAATGACTCTTCTCTAGTCACAACATGGTGAAAATATTTTTAAAATAGTTGTCCGCATCGGACAAATTTGAAGTCGTGTAATAAACTTTCAATTCGTCAACAGAGGGCCTGCTTTTCCAGCTGTGGTACTCCCTCGTGATACATGTCAGCGACATGGTCACCACGGCAACAAAGAAGGATAGTGTAGAGGTGCTGACACAGTTCCTGTCGAGCCTGCAATGCATTGTGGGATCAAGTGCTCTGCCTCCGCAAACGTTACTGGTGAGAAAAATTCATATTGCCTGACAAATTTTGCTTGACTCTAAGCTAAAGTAGTAGTCAAATCCAAATTCCTACCTTTCGCCCAGGTAGCAGTTGATAAGCAGGGCCCAATTTCATAGCGCTGCTAACCGTAAGCACACCAAAAGGCATGCTAACCTTCCGGTGCTTACCGCACGAATACAAATGACGTCACAAGGGAATCCATGGTAAATGCACAATATGGCCGCCCAATTTTTCTGCTTACCTGTGAAATTTGCTTGCACCTTGGCAAATTTTCCTGCTTCAATAAGCACAAAAGTTTGCCCAGGACAGTTCTTTGCAGAACTGAGAAGTTTCCCGAACCAATCGTCTCCAAGTTAGTAGAATATAAAGCTCTCTACAGAACTCTACCTGTCCAATAGATATACACATGATGTTACTTCAAACCAAAAATACATTGATACCCCACCATGAGATGCTTCAAGTCCCAAAGACAAATATTCCATTATTATTTTTTGTTGGAAAGAGCAGGGAACCAACCAGAAGCTAGTTGTATCTGATGGTATTTTTAGCAAAGCAAATTTTGTTAAAGCATTTTTGAAATCATTTAGTCACCAGTGATGTATTTGAACGTACAATATATCCTGACGTTCTTTTGGTGTGTTTTTTTTTATCGCAGAAATTTCTGGAGGCCGTCAGTAATCTGCCAAAGAATGTATTAGGTTCGTCATCGTATCACACTGGAAATGCTGGACTGCTCCACGTAAGTTCAAATCTTTTAATCATATTTTTTAAATGTTTTATACTCGGTTTATTTTGTACTTGGTGCTCTCCCACACTCTTTTGGGGGGAAAAGAAAGCTCCCTTTACATGAATTTAGGACAAGAAAGTTAACTGTGCCACCGAAGTGATGGATTTGCAAAATATTTCCCAGGCAAATGGCTAGTGTTAAAAGGGGCTATTATATACAGCATAATTATTTGGTTTGGACTTCACAGACATTTTTGCAACCAACCACCAGATGATGTGGCATGTTTACACAAGTTAAACTAAAATCTACTTTCACTTTCCCTTGAGGTCTATTACTAAATACCTGAAGTCCCCCCCCCCCCCTCTCCCCCTAAGGTGTTCCCTCTCCTACTGCGTCCCTAGTAATTGTGTCGTAAACATGGGTGTGATCCTTGGCTATACAGCAGTACCAGGTTGATCGTCTTCTGACTGGGTTAGTTGGTTGGTAACGCACCAGTTCGTTAGTAGTAGGTCACAGGTGCAAATCCCTATGTAGTAAGTTTTTCTTTGTTTAACCCCCAACTGAAATAAATGTGAACAAATTGTTACTTTCAGGGAACACCAGCGTTATTTCTCATCGAACTGCTGCTTAGTCCAGGCATGTTAGTCAGAGCGACTGACGAAAGGTAAGAAAAAAGCTTGGACATGACGCACTCCTACGAAAAACGGTTGTTTTCGGGAAAATGTAAAGATCGGCATACTTGTAGACCTTAAGTGGCAGCCATTTTGTGTCACTTAGGTGGGAAAATGTATGCTACATTAACATATACATATATGCAGAACATGGGACCAGTGTTGACCGTCACTGGTACTCTCTGAATGCATGTCACAAAATAATAATGGCAAGTTAAATTTAATTGTAATTGTTCAATTTCTGTCTGTATATTCAGCCCAATTGTTAGTCAACTATTCGGATTATTTGGACCAGCTATCGTTTATTCAGGTACTTGGCCTCTATTTTTAGTATCAGTGCTGAGTGCTAATCTATAGTAAGTGAGAAATTTGTTCTGTTTTATTTGGTGGATTTTTTTAATGAACAACAAATCTTGGGTCGCCCCCTCAAAAAAAAATTCTATCAAGCTTTGTGGGAGTCACACAACAATTCTTTTTGATTAGATTTGTTCTTGTTCCAAATGAACCGTTTTTACCAGCACTGTGTCTATTTGGTCTACCTCTTTCAAAATTTTAAAAACCATTGGTTTGTTTTTGTTATCCTTAAGGTTTTTCTGCGTGCTTGAGACATTAATCGACTGTGGATTGACCGTGCCGGGAACCGTTCTTGGGTTTTCGGGCTCCGTCTTTAGTCTCGTCGACAAGGCGGCGTCTGACCTCGGCAATAAAGAGCTGCTCTGGAGAATCTGGAGTTGTATTGTGTATCCACTACTCGGCCATATTATTGAGGTACTAATAATAAGTTCTTATCTAGCGAATTTCACAATAACTGTCTCAGTGCGCTTTACATAAGTGCCATGGTCATTGGGCCAGCAACATTCATTTAATCTTTCTCAGCTCCCTGGGGAGTTTACAACCCGGGCAACCGTAGCACTCCAAAGGCTTTTTCATTCACAATATCAACCTCTACCCTTGCAGGTACCCATTAATACCCCTGGGTCAAGAGAAGGAATTGTAGTAAAGCATTTTGCACAAGGACATGAGTGTCAGGACCCGAACCCACACTAAGATGACTTAACCACCATAACTTGAATTTGATGCTCTTAACAACACGACCGTGATGTGTATTTTTATATTTACATGGCCAAATTTCATGGTTTTGCTAACCTTGGAATTTCGCACTTCATACAGTCACCATTCTCCCCTTACAAGAGTTGCGCCGAATTTGTTTCTTCTTTTTTGTTCACTGGTTACCATCTCTGATTGTATTCACAGACCAATGAAGTGAACCAGGGAGACTCGTTGGACCATGACTTCAGCACGATGTATGCCAGTCTGATGCTCCCAATTCAACACCTGTTACTCAGTGAAACCGGTACCCTGCCACAGGTAAACCAAAACACAAAAAGTCATTAAGTATTGTTTAAAGCTTTGCATGATGTGGAGAAATAAGACACTATACTTAAATATTAAACTTGCGAGTACAACCATGTGTAAATCTCTTAGGGTGAGTGTTGGCTCTGAAAAGAGCCAGTTCAGAGCCAGTTGGGTCTCGACGTTTCGAACAGTATACTTTGCTTGTCTTCAGGAAAAGTCATGTTTCGTGTTTCAAGTTTCCTTTGTCTTTATTTTATTGTTTCACAAATTTTGTTTAACAATTATGTTCTTATTTCATTTCAGATGACGACCAAAACGCTTCTGAAAACCTGGGCGGAGTTATACCAGGCCTTTGCCCGCTGTGCGGCAGTGGTAACCACTGCCGACTCGAACCTTGGTTGTGAAGAGCTTTGCACAAAGATTGTATCATGTTTAGAAAGTACACCACTGGTATGTGTTGTTTCTAGAGTTACTTTTGGGTCATAGGGAGATTTTCAAGCACAATCCCACTGCTGCCACCAAAGTGATGAAGTCACCCAATATTTGTCCATACAATTCGTCTAGTGTATAACAGGGGCTATAGACAACAGAATTAATTGGTTTTGGACATCATGTAAAAAATTTGCAACCAACCACCACCAAATGGTTCGGCATGTTTAGAGAGTTTAGAGTTTTGGGGCAAAATGTAAAGATTGGCATACTTGTAGACCTTAAGTGGCAGCCATTTTGTGTCACTTAGGTGGGAAAATGTATGCTACATTATCATAAACATACATATATGCAGAACATGGGACCAGTGTTTGACAGTCACTAGTACTCTCTGAATGCATGTCACAACATAAAAATGACAAGTTAAATTTAATGTTATTTGTGGAATTTGCGTCTGAGCCTTTAACAAATTGTTTAACGTTTCATCACTTATTCACCATTATTTGTTTCTGGACCAGTTATCTTTTATGATTTAACATAATACTTGAGTAAGCAAGTGAACAGTTTCAGGAGTTTTATAGATTTTTCCTTCCATTTTTCAGAACTCGCCGTTGCGTGTTGACTGTCTCGCTCAACTCCTTCAAGTAATCGTCAACAACTTTGACTTCTCTTCTTTTACTGGCAACACGACCTTCCCAAACGCCCACACCCCTGGAGGCGGCCGTGGGCGGGTTCGACCCCTTGGTAACCTTACGGCAGTAATTAAGCTGGTTGCCAAGGTAACGGAAGAGAACCAGCGTCAGCTAAAGGCGGAGCTATCAAAGTTTGCTGGACTTTTGCAACAAGTAAGTTCTTTTGTCTGATTACTCTGTCAATCTTTTACATAAAAATAAATCAAACAAATCTTGATTCAATTTTAATTCAACTTGTCCAAATTCTTTCCTTTTGAAAAGAATTCTTTTATATGTTTTAATTTGTCAACCAGTTGCTGTTTCGACTGCTCGTTTTGTTATGGTTTTAGTTTTTGTTTAATGTGATATTTGTTTGTTTTGAATCCCTGTTTTTGACCCAGTGCTTATTTTCTAAACCTCGGTCTTTTCGTACCCCCCTTCTCCTTCCCTTTTCCGCCTTCTTAATCTTCAATTTGACATATCTGTTTGTAGGGGCATGTTTTTTGGATGCTTCTTTCCTTTTTGTTTGTACTTAGTCCAGGTAAACTTGATGTAGTGTCCCATGTTGTTTCGGTTATTCAGGTTATTTTAATTTTGAGAACATTCATCAATATTTATTTCCGCATGCTAATAGACCCTAAGTGGCTTCAATCTTGTGCCACTTAGGTGGGAAAATTCATGCTACAGTAAACAGCATACTGAACTGGAACCAGTGAAAAGATCTGCTGTTTCCTTGACCAGGGTTTTCCTGCATTGGTATGCTACAATCGTAGATATGGGACCGGTTAAGACAGGTTCCCTGAATATAAGGTTCTTCCATTGTAACGAACCAAAACTATTTTGTTGTCTGAGAAGTGAATTTGTATACTTCCTTTTATTTACTCTCAATAAGCATTTCATCTGAGGAAGATATATAATATCACTTCAAAAAAGGGTATACTCAAATAGTTGCGAATTGGACACTAGTCGCAACTAAGTTTTTATTCCCAGGTGCATTCCCGCATATTGTTTGCTGCTGTTAGCAAAATTCACACTGAAAGGATTGAAGGATTGTGTCACTAATGTCTGATTGTGTTTCGTAGGTAAATTGTGTAGTTGTGAAAAGTCACGAACGACACAATTGGTTCACCAAGCAGCAGGTCGCGACTATTTTTGTAGTGGTTAGTCGGGCACGATTAACCGAGTAGATGAAATACAGTAGTCTTGACTTGACTAAGCAATCAATAGTCAAACGACACCAGTCTAGCATTTTCTTGCTGCATTTTTATCCAAATAAATTCAATCAATCAACTTCCACCTTTGCACCCTTCTACAGTCCTCCACGTCCCAGGAGTCCTTCACAACAGTCGGCACAATGGCAAGCGTTTTCAGCACACTCTTTACCAATGTATCCCAGCCCTCCATAATGGCCGTTCTGCTGGACAAACTCGCTCTGCATATCTCTGGTTTCTACAACAGCACAGGGTAAGTCGAATATTTGTTTTGTAAACATTGATGCACAACTTCATCAAGTTGTTTGATAAATAGGATTTGAAACTTTGCATGGTGGAAGTACGATATGGAGAGGTTTGTAATAACACCATGTAATGACTATCTCTAAATGAGTTGGGGTGGTTTTGAAAAGAACCATTTGTTTCAACTTTAAACTGATTAAAAAAAGATGTTGTAAGCCAACAAAAAAACTTGCTTAGCTAAAATGGCTTATTTTCATTTGGAGAAAATTTACTGATATATATTCCGCATGCTTAGTAGACTCTAAGTGGCTTCAATCTTGTGCCACTTAGGTGGGAAAATGCATGCTACAGTAATCTGCACACTGAATCGGGAACCAGTGAAAAAAATCACTGGTAACTTGAGCAGGAGTTCCCTGCATTGGTTTGCAACATGTACAGTTGTAGGTATGGGAGCAGCTATAACTGGTCCCCTGAATATACATTTCTTGCATTGTAACGAAACGAAACTATATTGTCGTCAGAGAAGAAAACACTTGCTAAGTTAAAATGGGTTGCCACTTATGCCCTGCTGATTTTTCTTCGCAAATAAATTATCAAAGTCATTCAATATTTGCCGTATATCAGCTCAATGATAGTGTACAAAAATTATTTTTATTCAAGGATTTGTTATTTTCATTAGTAATCAGTTTATGATGACAAGGATTTACACTATTGATAATTTTTTTTTTCAGACCTCTAAAATCAACTTCCTACCCAACGTCAACGTGGCAGAAGTTAGAAAAGCTTTGGATTGACCTCTTGACCTCAATCCAGACTCGTTACAATGGGCTTTACGACTCTGCGTTTCTCACCGTCGTTTCGTCCCTGCTAGAGGTTGGATTGATGCATTCAAAGCGTGCCGTTAAGAACCACACCCTGGTGTTCTGGAACGCTACCTTTGCAACCACAGACACACTGGACTACCCTGAAAGCTTGAAGTAAGTTCAGAGCAGATTCTTGCTAAGCACTGGGAAAAGCTTGTTTAGCAGGAACAGTTGATGAGCTAGCCCAACTTAAAAAAGCTCTTAAGCAGAAAGTATTTTTATAAACATTTCTGCGCCCAAGCAACAGTGTAAACTATGCAGCAAATTGGCTGACAACTGTTTCTGCTAAGCAAGTTTTGGTGGTGTGGTCAGATCATGCCGAGGCAGTAGCTGATTTTTCCCTGGATTAATTCTCTGGAGTTTTACTCCCACATCTAAAACTTCAATCTTCCTTCCTTGTCTTCTCTCTGTTGGGGTTCTTGGCTAGTACAGTGATTAAGTTCCCTTTTTTTCACAACCAGAAGAATTTAAATAAAATTAGAGCGTTGTCTGTTAATTAATTATAGGGTGTGTTTGGCAAAACTGAAGGAGAAGACTCCTCTGGTCCTTCCAGGCTGGACAGACACCCAGTTTCAGATGGTCGACGAGACGCCAGTCAGTCAAATCCAGGAGGTAAATGTTCTTTTAAAGACATTTTTCTTTTCAGGAAAAATTTTCTATGTTTTATCTAGATTTGGATATTTTAGCATAAACCCTTTGTAAGTGGCCATCTAGAATAGTCAGTGTTTAAAATTATATAAAAAATAGGTTGTTACAAAATTGTTTTTTAAACAAACAACTTTTTAGTTTAGTCGGGAATTATGACAATCTTCCCACAATGAATTTGAACATTTCTAGTGCGCCATGTCTTTCAATGATGCCACTCCTGGAGCAAAAAAAAGAACTCTGCTATACACAAAGACCAAGATATAAATGTGTGTTTTAAATTGCAAACAAGTATCTACTTGTCTGAGTTGAAGTTGGACGCTGTTCCAAAGAGATGGCCCGGCATGTGAAAAACAACTGATCACCTGAGGAGTGCCGGGAACTTGGAATCTTGAGGAGCAGATTGTTTGATGACTAATGTTTCCCTCATCTTTGGTTTTTTTTCTCATCAGAGCGATCAATCCCAGAGTCTCATTCCTCCGCCCGTCGCCCAGACAGTCCCAAACTTTGGTGCCCCCTCCCCACAGAAGTTGCACGGTAGCTTCTTGAGGCGCACCGCTCAAGGCCGAACGTCTCATGGAGTCATCCTCCCCCAAGAAACATCCATCCCCTTTTGGGAAGATCACCAGAAGGGGTACCTCGCCTGGGAAGGGTGCCCTGAGGAGCGTGGCATCTCCCTTTGGGGCTTTAGGGAAGCGGGATGCATCCCCTGGAACAGGTGGAGTGCTGTGAGGAGGAAGCTACATGTTGATGAGGACGAGTATGGGGGTAAGAAATGTTCAAACACACTTTATAACAAATAATATATCTTTGCTTTTATTTTGGAAGAGTGTTTATTTCAAAGTATAAGCAATGGACAACACATTCATTAACGTGTCACTGCAACAAGGTCCTAACTCCACTTACGGTTTTGTGTAAATCACTTTTTATGGTTTGGGAACAATGAGTGGTTGTTAGTTCTTTGCATGTCTGCAGCCATGGACATAGATAATCAATACCAGGGTCCAATTTTAGCAAGCTGTTTAGCAGAAACTACTGCTTAGCAAAAAAAAAGCAACGATGTCAACTTTATAGATTGTTGAGCAGGGGTAACCAGTTCTGACTAGCAAGATAAAATTGTGCTTAGCATGTCTTTTTGCTTACAGGCTGTATAAAAATTGGGGCCATGTGACATGGCTGTATGACAAAAGATACCTGAGTAACCAATGGCGAAAGCTAATATTGTAAGGGGGTGAGCACCAGTTGCGTCTTAGCTAGGCCTGGGCGAATTATTCGAATATCCGGTTAATGGCGAATAGGTTTTCCTATCCGTAACCGCGAATGCCTTTTTTTTCTTAACCGGATATCCGCATAGGGCGCGAATACCTATTTACAAACCGGATAATTCTGTAATTACAACCGAGTAACCGGATATTCTTTAATATCCGAATATCCGCGGACGTCGGGCGACAACTGATATGAATGTTTTGTCTGAATTCTTATGAGACTTCTATTAAAAGACAGCATAAAACAGCATAAATTATGTATTTAACTATGCTCACCTCCGTGAAGAGTTAAAACAATGACATTTCACACGTAATTTGTTCAAAGATTACAAAAGTTTTCCTTCACGTAGAGTCAATCACAATCAAAACAAAAAGCAAATCGCCATCTTTAAATTAGATCCGGTCATTTTTATGAATGAACCGAGTGACACTGTCTAAAACTAATATCAATCCGCCCATAAGATCTCATTCACAAACGAACAGCGCCCTCTAGCGGCAAAAAAAAAAAAAAAAAAAAGATTTTTTTTGTTAAATAGCGCCCTCTTGCGGCGCAAAAGCTATTCGAATATCCGGTTAATTTCGGATAGTTGGCCAGCGGTATCCGAATAACAAAATTTCACTATTTGCCCAGCACTAGTCTTAGCAGATATGCACAGACATACTGCAGGCCTCAAAATAACCCACGACACCCACAGCAATTGCCGTGGTGCCTTTTGCTTTGGTGCCCTTTGAAAACTTCCAGTACAGATTTTCATCTTCCTCATAGAAGTGCCCCCTTACCGGAGGAAAATTGCTGTGTTCCCTCAAGGGTGAAATTCAAGGCCTGAAATCGTTTTATCTTTTTGATACCTTCTCCAGGAGTTTGTTTTCATTGCTCCATCTCCCAAGAAGACTCAAGTCTTGACCGATCATCAGAAGGAGATGTTGAGGACTCGACGAGTCATCCCGGCCCTCTACAACGACCTGGAGCAGTCTCAAGACACCCAGATGTTCTCAGAGACATTGAGTCAGAACGAGGCAACTCAGGAGTGAGTATTTTTATTGAGTCAAGATTTGTTTATTATTATTACTCGTCCAACAGTGTGACTGACGGGATTGTGGTTGGGAAACAAGAAGAAATGTTCAGATTTAGATTTGGAAGGAAAACACCAAATGGTGAAACTCCACGCATTTAAGTACGGCATTAAACCCTATCCATATGCAAGGCTCCTGTCCAAGGTGGGATTTGAACCGAGGTCCACACAGGTGAAAGGCAGGAAAAGAAACTACTGGTTTTACCCCAACACCTATGTGTGATAGACATTTCTAATCAAAAACTTGTTTATTGTTTGTTCCTTGCAGATCTCCCTTTGTAGGCCAGACTGAAAACTCAACTGGGGCCAGTCCTTCATTACTTAAGGTTAAAAATCAGCAAGCAACCACCACCAAGGAAGCTCCAAGGAACCAGGAAAGTGTTGATGAAGTCTCTGAGACTCACAAAGACACACCAAACTTTGAAGGAAACAATGAAGAACATGGCACTGTCGAGGCTGGACAATCTGAAGCGGAGAAGGAAGTTCAAGGTGACGCTGAAATTAGCAACGCTCCTGAGCCCTCTACGATAAGTTTCGCCAACTTCTTGAGCAAACTGAAAGAGAAATCTCAGGAGACAGCACCTGTGCTGACAGATACACCTGTTGCAACGGACAACGCAAAGGAAGAAAGCACAGCTGTGGAAGCCAAGAGCTTCACAGGGTGTACGAGGGAAAGTCTCAAAGAAGCAACTGAGAGTGGGTCTTCTCATGAACATCAGGAGGTTCTGCTTTCAGCAACTTCTGATAATGTGGAAAATTCTGTTGAGGAGATGGAAATTGATTCCTGTGAAATGATTGAAGATATGCTGACGAAATCCGAGTCAGATGCAGGTGTTGTTAGAGAAAGAGAAGAGATGGAAGTCCATTATAGTCCAAAGGAGGAACAGCAACAAGTCCTGGCGAAAGACTCAACAGATGATGAGGAAGTGCAGACGAAGAGGCTCGACACCATCGATAAATCAGAAGATGATGATTGCATCATCCCTGAGACCCAGCAATCGCAAGATGCAAGTGACAAAGTAGATGACAATGTTTTCATCTCTCCCACAAAGCCTATAAGCGGTTCAGAGCCGTCAGAGATGAAATTAAGCCTGACACCAATAGTCAAACTCCAAAAGTTGAATGACGCTGATCTTTTGCGTCTGAGCCCAGACCCATCTAAGTGCACATTCTCCAAGCTTGATATTAACAGTAGTCCAAAGATCTTTACAAGTAGTGAGGAAGAGCCAACTCCAAAGCGCTTTATTTCTCGATTACATCGGCTCCAAACTGATGAGTCTCCAAGAAGTACTAAGAGCTTGAAAAGAGCCTCTACCTCAAAAGCTAAGAAGGTTCAACAAGGAAGGAGGAAGAAGGGTGTCAACAAAAGTCTGCAAAGCTCTCAGGCTGATTTGGCTGAGCTAGCGGAGAGATTCGAGTTGGATGGAATCCAACCACTTGATGATGAGACTGACATGGACCAGTCAATGGATACGATGACCAATGAGAGCCAATCAAATGAAGCACAAAGCGATCATAGCCAAAAACCTCAGGAAGATGACAATAAAACAAGATCTAAAGGTCAACGAAAGGTCAGAGGAAAGAGAAAAATTCATGTGGGCGTTATAGAAAAGAAGCCAGTTTCCAAAATGTCTGATGATGCTGATGATAACATTTGCAGTGAAGACTGCTACAATGCTGACGAGTCTACGCTAGATGACACTGTCAACAGAAAAGATTCTCAGGAGTCGGTCATTCCTACAAGAGCTCCTACAGTACTTAAGAAGCGTGGTCGCCCAAAGAAAGACAAGACAGTCCTTCTATCTTCTGCTGAAAAAGCCTCAAATTCTCAGTCCAAGGCTGCTAAAGAAAAGACGGTTGATGACAGTGAAAGGAAGGAAAGTCAACAAGAGTCCGACTTGGAAGTAAAATCTTCAGCGGGGGCATCCAGCCCACAGGAAAAACAACAAGAATCCACAGCTGCAGAGCCTAAAGATTCTTTTCCCTGCGTAGAGCCTGTCGAAGAGCAGGAAAGTCTTAAGAAAGCATCTCCTAATGAGAGCCCTGATGAGAAGCAAGAAGAATCCTCTAAATCTCAAGATGACGACAAAAACCTGAACAGTTGTGATGACCTCTTTGAAAGCCCCGGCTTAACCAAAGACCTCCCTGAAGAACAAACACCCAAGAATTCACAAAGCGAATCAAAGAGCAAGGATGAATCAGTCAAAAGGAGTGTACGCCTCAGCCAGAAAAGAATAAGTTCAGGGAAACGGAAACACCCATGTGTAGATTGCGAGGAGGACAGTGCTGATGATGATGAGGATAACATTCCATTAGCACAGATCAAGCATTGCTATCTAGACGTCGACAGCCAGACGTCCGACTCGGAAGTGGATTTTCCAAAGAAAGATCTTGAAGCCAGTCAGGTGGAGGAGAATTCAAATGCCGTTGAGAATGAAGTTTGTGAGAGCAAGGACCTTGAGAAATCAGAACCATTGACAAATTTAAAAACTAAAAGGAGGGGGAAGAAGCGCAGTGCGGTTTCTCCTAGGTTGAGTCCCAAGACAAGTCCGAATACAGCTTTTGCCAAGAAGGCACTAAAGCGGGCAAGAAAGTCCCCATCGCATCGCAACAAGTTTTCTCCTGGGAAACCAGTTATTAGGAGTGCTTCTAAGGTATCACCCATGGCAACTAGGCTACGGGCAAGCAAGAGTCTCAGCGCCAGTGTGCCCAGCAAACCCAGCAGGAAACCAAGAAAGGCTTCAAAAGGAGAATCGGAAACAATTATTGGGAAGCCAGCCAAGAAGTCTAAATTTCAGGAGAAGTTGGACAAAGTTCTAGATGATGCCCTACCAGAAAAAATAAATAATCTACTGGAGGATTTGTCCCCTGTTGCAAGTCTGTCCATGAGCTTGCCTCTTCCAGAAAGTAGAGGTGATCTGTTGTCATCAAGTCCTGTAAATTTACAAGCGGAAGTGACTCCCATAAAAGATGACGCAACTTCCGAGTCAGAACATAAAAGTGAGATCCCACCTTCTGCCACCGAAAAGGAGATCAACACAGATCAGGCATCACTAGTTGAAGATTACATATTAGACGCAGAAAATGAAGAGATTTTAAGTAGCAGCTTATTGGGTTCTGAAACCGTCGAAGAGCCAACAGAAAATGGTATGGAGTGTCCTTTAGATTCCTCCTCCTGCTATTCACCACCTCGTCCGGTACCCGAGACGACGCAAGTCAAGACGACAGATTCCTTGGAACCTCTTAAAGAGTTGTCCTTGCCGGTGAGCATGCCTTCGCTACTAGAGTCTCCGGTTATCTCAGTGAAGTTTGCACCTTGTAGTCACAGCTCACCGAATGCGAGGCAAGCAGCAAAGCCGCTATTGACCAACCAGGATTCACCATCTGGGTCCATACCTTCCATGTATTCTCCTTCTGGGTCGCCGAGCAGTGGGATTCTCAAGAGGAGGGACGCTTCATCTCCGTCTCCAAGCAATAAGGTGAGTTTGATGATACATTCGGTTTGCGGTAACACCATTTGTGTATCTACTTGCCAGGAAGATTTTGTTCTCAATAGAACTGTCTTGCTTTATATTCTACAACCACTGAGTAGATTTTCGGAATTTTGGGGACTTCTCAGTTCTGTAAATAACTTCTGGGCGGAAGGTTGAAAAGTGGTCAAGACTACTTTAGCTTATAGTGATCGTTATTTGCTTCACTACAACAAAGTAGTATCATTGTTTCGACCAGCTTGCTCTAGTCATTAGGAGACTGAGTTTTATTGCCTTTTTTTTAGTATCTAGATGGACTACTTAGCTCAAACATGAACTTTCAAAACTGTTCAGTCAGACAAGAGCTGTAAAGACTTTTTCTGCAACTTCAGACTTTTTGAATATTTTCTCTTGTAACACTGTTGCATATTTTTTTTCAGAGTTTCTTCAAGTTAGGCATTAACCAACTTGAACATAATGAACACTGAAATATTTTTTAAAGTTTAGCACAAACAAAAAACTGTCAAGTGACTCATTGCTACATTTCTTTGTCTTTCCTTAGTCTCGTCGAGTGAGTTTTGCCGAGCCGATCTCGGAGCACTCTCCAGTGAAGCAGTTTGCCGTGGAGATGATTGCCCCGGAAACGGACCAATCCAGCAAGCTCCAACGAGTGACGCATCCTCCCTCTCCCCTTGTTACGACCACGCCCTCAAAGGTGGTTACTGTACATTCTAAGGTAAATCAAATTGATCGAGTGCATGATATTTGACAAGTCTCGATTTTTAAAGACATAGTGAAAGAAAAAACACAATTTTTTTCACAAATTTGTGTGCTTTCAGATGCCTAATTAAATGTTTCATGCGTCTCTCAAAATCTATGTTACTTTAGAGGGAGCCGTTTCTCACAATGTTTTATACTATCAACAGTTCTCCACTGCTGGTTTTATGCTTACAATTATTTTGAGTAATTACCAATAGTGTCCAGTGCCTTTAATCCAAGGTTTATGATGTGTTTTTCTTGTGTTCAGTTCATCACAACTCCATCAAGACGTTCATCCAGCAGTGGTTCAAGTTCCTCCAAGAGTCGAGTCAGTCCGAGTGGCCGACGCATCAGCCCCGGGTCAGTACGTAGGAGGACCTCAAGGACATTTATCGCTCCATCATCGGGCAGGAAGGTAAATACATACAAATAATAATCACTAGTTCTTATATAGCGCATATCAATTTGCTTTACATGAGTGCCGTGGCCATTGGGTCTTTAACATTCCTTTAATCTTTCTCAGCTCCCTGTGGAGTATACAGTTCGGGGCTTTCGTGGCGCTCCAAAGGCTTTTTTAAGCACAATACCAACTTCTTCTCTCGCAGGTACCCATTTATACCCGAACCCACACACCTATGCTTTACAACCAGAGCTTGAACCTGATGCTTCAAACAACTCGGTCGTAACACTTTTTTACACTTTTATGTTGAGCAACTTCAAGTGCGCAAATCAAGTTTGTATCAGATAAGTTTAATTTATTATTATTATTATTTTTATTTTTTTTTGTCTTTCCTTATTTTTTTCTTCTTCAGCATTTAAGAACCATAAGACCAAGCTCGCAAACTTCTCAGGGGGTAGTACCCTCACAAAACACCCAGCAAAACAGCCTTGATAACAGCATAGACAGCGACTATGACAATCAAGAGAGTGTGTTCCCAGATCTTGCCGAGTGTGGCACCCCCGTGGAGAGAATCCTACCGCAGCTGACATCCTCAATGTGGTAAGTTCAGCATAAAACTATGAACTATGCTTAGAAAATTGTAGGGGCTTATAGTGAAATGGCCGAGGGCTACGTTCTCGGACAATGGTCATTGCTTGACATTTCAGCTGGCAACTTGCTTATCACTTTGTTTATGCTAAGCACTGGGCTGAACACCTCACTAAACTGTAGGGTCTTATTTCACAGAGCTGGTTGTAAGAAAATATTACAGATAAACGTTGTTTGTTAAGCCGAGTTTGTTTGCTAAGCAAACCAGTTCCATAGGATACAAATTACAGTATAGTTTGGCTGGTAACCCACTTCTCCTTAGCAGAATTGTTGGGACAAACTTTGCAGTTTGGCAGTAAGCTCGTGCCTGAGCATGCGACTGGGTCTTATGCTATTCTTAGTTCATCGTATTACTCACTTTTAATGTTAAAATTTAGTTAAAGTGTCTTTTTCTTTAGTTTTGGTCTTAACAAGAAAAAGAAACAATTTATGCAAAATTTCAGAAGAGGTGATTTTAAAAACTCCATGGCACCATCTTTATTAAGATTTACTCTTTCATTTCTAGGTCACGAGGTCTTGGCCAGTTGGTGCGAGCCCGCAATATCCTCACAGTCGGCAATCTTTGCTCCCTCTCCCCGACGGAGATCCGATCATTACCGATCCGCTCCCCGAAGATCAGCAATCTACGGAAGGTCATGACCAACTTCCACAAACAGCAAATGGCTAAAGAGGGGACTCCGTTGATGAGTAAGAAGAAAGAGGAGGAAGTCAAGAGAGACGAAGAAGCCAAGAGAGATGAAGAAGTCAAGAGAGACGAAGAAGCCAAGAGAGACGAAGAAGCCAGCGTCACATCGGAGAGCAGCGTTGTAGAGACGAGGACGGCAGAAGCTGTCAAGAATGTTCAGGAGGATGAAAACAAAAATAAAATAGGTTGGTCAGGCGTGATATTCTTCCTACTTAAAGGGATGCTGCAGTGAATTAAAATAAAACAGTTAATTTTGCTGTCATTTATTTCTGATATATGTATTGAACATCAATAAAATGTGTTTTGTTATTCCCGACATATCTGACTTGCGTAATGAGCGAATAAGTCATGCCCCCCCCCCCTAACCCCTTTTGTGGATTGTTACCACCCCTACCATCGACGTCACGTCGGGAATTCAAACATATATGGTCGGCAAAAAGAGTCTGGTCCCTAACTACACGCGCCTAGGTACCAGGCCACACAGTGCACACGTTTCTATATGCACAGAGCCAGGGGCCCGTCGACTCGGGTTACCGACATGACGTCACGTTTATGCAAACATTTAATCTCTTGAAAACCATTTTTAAAATACTTGCGCATTTAATAAAAAATATACAAAAGTATTTCAGGTTTAAAAAGTCATGTTTAATCGTTTAAATTAATAATAAAAAAACACTGCAGCCACCCTTTAAGTCTGATTTTCGATTTTTGTTTGCCCTTGGCAATTGAGAGGAAATTGAGAGCCTGAAAAGTATACTTAGAGCCTACTTCTACTTAAAGTCTGATTTCCTATTTGTTTTGCCTGTGGAAAGAATCAGAATAATTGTGATGAAATAGCCTAAAAAACCTTTGAAAAGCAAACACCATTTGAATAATGTAGGTCAGCCCTTGTACTCATTAAAATCTTCCAACTTTCTTCCCGAGGACCAAATCATGCCGGGTGTGTTCAGTTCTGCAGGGGACAACTTTTCTCTTCAGCCATGAATTTTGCAACCAAGAAGCCATTGGGGGCGTTTATTGGGAAATTTAAACCAACTTCGGTGGGATTTATATAGAAGAGTTTGCGGTAACACTATGTAATGACTATCTCTAAATGAGTTTTGGGGGCGGGGGGTTCTGAAAAGAACCGTTGGATTAACTCAACGTTTCGATCAGTATGCTCTGATCGTCTTCCGGAGAATGCTGGACTCTGATACTGCATGCTGCTTAAGTACTGGGCGGCAGAATAGCTTGGTGATGCACAAAGGCGGGAAATACAGGCGGGAAGTTGAACTCGATGATTTCGGGGGACTTGTGATACTGAAGTAGACTTTGAACAAAACGAGTAGGTGTGTCTGATTTTAGCCAACAGATGGACCTGGCATTTGATCATGAGAGGGCAAGGGTGTTTTCATGTTGCTTCTCAATGATTTTAATAAATTTCCTTTCTTCACCATGGTAAAACTGGACTAACATGATTGGTTTTGGTCAGAACTTTTCAAACTCATTCAATTTCAAAATTTCTCTCTTCAGCACCGAACAGTGGAACAGGAGTTGATGCGACATTGCAGCCAAAGGAAGCAACACTGTCAAGTTCCGAGGATCTGTCCAGATCAAAGCAGGGAACAAAACGAAAACGACAAGAGCTAGACACCCCTGAGGGTTCAGACGATGAACGCCCGAGCAAACCTAAACAGGCGAAACTCATGGATAAACTGGAGGATCTTTTAGCGGAGTTCTCGATGGAGAAGTTGGCAGAGTTGCCATCGGATCGTCTGTTCCAGGCCCACCAGCACGTCAACAGTATGATGGATTCGATCATGGCAGCCTTGAAGGTTAAAGTGAAGTCTCCAAGTTTAAAAAGCTAGCTGCTATAAGAAATCCCTCCTTGTAGTGGACTTCCCCCCTTTTATCTAAAATGGTTTATCCCAAACAGCATCATTTGTACAGATTTGAAGGTCTGTAAACTGTGATCAAAGGTAACATTATTTACATATCCCTCTTGGCTTAAACAAATTTCTTATATTAGTTTAAATAGGTTGCAAGAGAAACATGAGAAATAATTAACTTGAGATAGTTTTGTTGTATTTATATTAAAATTATCGTTTATTGGTTTTGGTCGGATCTTGTTCGAGAAAAAAATCATGATTTTTAAAGTACCTTTATATTTTTAATTTCTTTTGTCCAATCGACAAATTTCTTTTTTTCGGACACTTGACTTGAATTAACTATTTGTTATCATAAGAAAAATCTTCATTTTTGTATAACTTTAAAGGTTCATAACTTTTAGGAATTTGTTATTTTAATTTAAGATGATTTGTAACACATAGAGCTGGAGGTAAATAAAATGGAGACATTGTTCGAAACCTTAAGATTGATGCACTCAAGATTATGAATCGGTCCAAACCAGTTTAGGTTTCTTTGGCAAGATCTTTTGTGCCACTGTGACCAAGTTATTTTGATCAAACCTTACTGGAGCCTTTTGCCGCATTAAAATTGGCAGCTACATATACGACTTCGATGACGTAGCCGCAATCAGGACTTGGTTTCAAGATGGCGGTTTTTACAAACATAAATTATGTACTGAACTTTCAAATTATGCTTCAGCGCACGAATCCAGTCAATGTTAAAAAAATCTGAAGCCCAAGTTCCTTTACATTTAACAGAAATAAAAGCTGTATGCTTTGAAAAAGCATTGTTCCTAGTAACAAATGCCAACCCATTCTCGCGTAGATCTTGGACATTAATTCAGCGAGTGGTTTTAACGTCAAACAAATTTATTTCTGGTCATGTTTACTTGGTTATCTTGATATTAAATATCATATAAACATATATTGAAGTATCCTGTATCATATATTGAAGTGTCGTGTAAATGATCTTGATTTTTTTTTTCTTTTTTTTTTTTCTTTTTTGAAATTGTTTATAGCATTTAGGTTTCACATATATTTTTTACTCTGTTGAGTTCCAGCAAAGCATGAACGGTTCTATGGCAAGTTGGCTATCATGAAAATAACACAACAATGCAATGCACAAAAGGTTCTTCAGGGACTTATCTATAGCGGTTTGGTTCTAGCCAAGTTGGCTATCATGAAAATCACACAACAATGCAATGCACAAAGGGTTCTTCAGGAACCTGCCATTAGTGGTTTGGTTCAAAACTAATCAGCTATCCTATAAAATATACAAGGGTTCTTCAGGAACTTGTTAATAGCAGTATGGTTCCAACTGATAGAACTTGATGTATTCTTCACTGATGTAACTTGATGTATTACCCTGATAGTATACTGTATCTCAGAACTTGTTAATAGCTTGTTGGAACTACTGGTGCACTACTACTAGATAACAAAGATTTCAACAATCCTTTTGGGTTTAAGATTTGTGCACTAGGAACCGGTTTAATCTAGCACAAACAGGTTGATGCTGGTTTTAGAAATATTATATCGAGGTGAATTAAAATGTTGCTTTTTATAATTGTTTGTCTGACATCAAACCTTTAGAAAGTTCGTAAAGTGTTTTTTATGAATTACGCAAAATGAAGGCAACAACGTTGTACTGGGTAATCTTTAGACCAAGGAATATGCATTGGTATGTATCATATGTATTTATCTATTTTAATTGTGGAACAGCATTTGTAATGTTTATAGAAATTGTGGTTATACTTTCGACTATTAAATCAAGACTTTTTAAAAGTATCTGCTGTTTTACTTGACAATACTTTTTGGGTTTCCTTTTTTGTATTTTGATTGAATTTGTTTTTACTAATAATCTTGATGAGAACCATACATTTGACTTTTAAAGAGCCCCTTCAAATACTAAAATCTGCAAAACGATATTCGCTTTTTAATCTACTGTATGCGTCATGTGAAGACACAAAGTGTTTATCGTATCTGTACTAGCAAAGCTTTTCAGCCCTCCACAAAATAAACCACACTGATATGACAAAAATATTTGAAGGCAATGCCAGTTATTTTAATTGCTGACTACTCTACAGCCAATTCGCCATGTTTTATCGACACGGACAACATTTTATGACTCTCTATAACCCGGTCCATGCTTCCTGCGAATGCGAATGTCGACAGCACATATTCGCAACAATTTATTTGCGACAGTTCTCAACTGTACTCAACATTTGCGAAACATTCGCTGCGAAAACGGAGGTGTGACCTTAAATTCACAACAAATTGGCTTCTCATTCGCAGAAAGTATGAACTGGGCTTTACAAGGATGTTGAAACCCCCCAAAACAACATGCAAAGACACTAGTGGAAAAACTGATGATCTTTGCACATCGCACTTCGGCCCAACTTCATGTAACTCCATAAAGGGAAGATACACATTCGGTAACATTAATGGCAGTAAAACATTTGGTTCAAGGCCAACAGCAGCTTTCGGTAGTATAAAGCATTTCAGGAAACATTTCCCTTCCTAGTAATGTTGAAATGTAAAAATATATAATTTTGACTGCCCCAAAATTTTAATCTGAGAAGTTTTACCGCAGTAATGCTTTTCAAATTGTGTACTGTATTCCTATTGGGAATAAAATATCCACATGTTTGTGCGTTTCATAAACTGTTTACATACAGTTACAACATTTTTTTTAAGTTCCCGAAAATTAAAAGTATACATTGCCTTCAATGGACCCTTCCCATGAAATATGTAAATTGCACATAGCGCGTGCGCACTAACGATTTGGTTGGCAAAATGAGGGAACATCGCGCTGTTTTGTACACGGCTAATGGGTGCGTGACGCAGACGCGATTGCGCGTCTGCTCAGTGCACAACTCTATGGCGTTTGCCAACCAACAGGGTCTGTACGCATGCGTGAATGTGATTAGCATATTTCATGGGAAGGGTCCATTATGATGCACTTATTATTTGTTTGGTTAACTATTACCATATGTTTGTCAAAATATATCAATGAATATTGATGACGCTTTTTTAATATATAAATACCCTTGAATTTCTGTTGCTTATTAATAGTCAAGACTACCTTTTGCACATGCAGATTTCACATACCTCTAAGAAAAGTCATGATTTCTTTTGAATAAATGAATATTCATGATCCTGTTTATTTTCTAAGCTCCTGCTTAGTAATCATGATGAAAATCCTTATTGAGGCCTGTGTGACCGGGCCTTAAGACTCTATGACTTCTCTCCTTCAGATAACCAGTATTCATGATTCTTCCACTTTCGGTGATGAATATTTATAAATCCTCAGTCCTGTTAATTCAGGTTTTGTGTCATATCATTTCAAGACTCCTAGTTCCACCTGAATACAAGTTACTCCTGTGTAAATATATGCACATGCAATTTTATGAATTCTTACAATTATTGCACCAATGTCAAGTCTGAAACAAATTTATTTTGGCAGTTGTCCATTTTTGGTATTGTTTTATACATAATGTGAATATTCAGCTGATATGAATTTTATCTTGGTCTTGCTCCCTCTGTACAATGGCATTACTGAATACTAGTTCTCAATACACCACAGAGGGACCCGACTATTTATTCCTTCCAGTCTCGTTTTGGTTACATTGCTTTTGATTGGAAGAAAAACAAGATGGCCGCCAAAATGGCTGGCAAAGTTCTCCGATATACACCTGCAGCAGTGACTTTTAAAGCTAATAAATTATCTAATGAATACAGTACACACGTCTTCTTAGTTACACACATTAATATTGCTCGATGACTTTCAAATCTATACACATAGGGTCTGTTGAAACATGTGGAAAGCGTTATATATCTCTGGCAACTACACATTATTTTAACGTAACATACTGGTCACAAGGAACTGGTCACCAGACAATTCAAGGACGTATGTAGACGTGACATGAGGCAGGCAGGCATAGATCCCAACAGCTGGGGGGAAGCTGCTCAAGAACACAGCGCCTGGAGGCAGAGAGTTGCCACAGGGGTCCACCACGCTGAAGAGAGGCGCACTTCCTTGCTGCAGGAGAAGAGGCAGAGGAGGAAATTGCGAGTAGCAGCCCCCACCCCTGTGTCAGCCCCCTCCCCGTATGTCTACAACAACTGTGGCAGAGACTGCCATGCAAGAATCGGTCTTCTCGGCCACAGCCACAGTTGCTAGAGAGAGGACAACCCCCCGGGCGCAGCCCATCGTCAGTATTGACAGATGGATGCCTACTACTACTAACCCCTTGCATAACGCGCAACGCTACACGAACGCTGAACTCATAGGCACGTTTTTAGGCACAAAGAACCGCTATCGTCCAATTATTTGCCTCTTTTTCCCCCCAGTGAGGGCGCTTTTTGACCCCAGTGCATAAGAGCGCTGTTTGAGTATGTGGCGTCACATGCAAGGGGTCTATTGGCATGCCCTAGCCTTGACCAGTGCCTGCGTAACAAGACTTATTTCCCTTCTTGCATGCTAAAAGCAATGTGGTGGGCCAAAGTTCACAAAGACAAAATTTAATAATGAAAATGCCCCTAAATAAACAACTCTACGTCCGCCCTTATTGCACCATCTTCACACATGATCTAGTCTGCTCAGCTGACATGCATATTTTCTAGGACGGACCCCCCCCCCCCCCCCACACACACACACACACCCACAAAAACTAAAAAGGCAGTTATTTGTATATCCATTGACCTATACATACATTTTCTTTTTAGGTAAAATCATACAAATATACATACAGATGGCAATATAATAAATAAGTGTTTTAAAATATGACCAAATTTACAAGCAACTTAACACAACATATTGTAGAACATACTTCTTTTTTTTTACAATTCTTTTGAATAAATGCCACAGTTAGGCTATATATTTTATATATATTATATTTAAAACATAAAAAAATCCAAATGCTGTGCATCCTGCTTTGAGGCAACCCATGTGTGCTACAATTTTAGCTGTCTGACCAATTTTAGCTGTCTGACCAATTCCAGCTTTCCCATTGGTTGATCTGGTCCATTTGGCCACACGCTTGTCACATGGTACTGATGTCCATAGCTGACATAGAGGGCGTGCACAGCAGCCACAAAAGAGCACAGCATTCTTCATGATTTGTTTTGTCGCATCAGTGCAAAAAACGTTTTGATAGTGCAAAAATGTTCTCTCTGGCTCTAAAAGGCTCCAGATATATTTTGAGACTTTCAAACTTGCATTAACTCACATAATTGCTACTTGGGTGATATGTTTTTGCACTGACACAACAATTTATATGGTCTAAAAGTATATATTTAAATCTATTCAGAACCACTATATAGAAGAATATTTGCATTTTTTTTACCTACACAACGAGAAACAAAGCAATTAAAAAGGTGTGATCCAAATGTTTAAAAAAAAATAGGGCAACTAAAATAAAAATTAAGAAAATTAAAAACATATCCAGAAGAAAAGGCAGGTTTGTTTTTCCTCTTCTTTGGGGTCCCAGAAGGAGCTCACACAGCCCTATTTCCACGACTCTGCTAACTGTCGGACAAAAAAAAATGCTTATAGATTCTGATATTAAAACCCCATAGGTAAGCAAGAAATTGTTGTTGTGCGTACGACGCAAAGCGTTGCTTGCTCAGCTAGCGCAAAATAGTGACTAGTGAGCAGGCATGCCTAATTCCCCAGTAAGAACCCCCTGGTAAGCAGAGCAATGAAACTGGGCCCTGGGGTGGATTTCACAAAGAGTTAAGACAAGTGATATATCGAGTTAGGACTAGTTACATGCCTAACTTAGGACTAGCCTTCAGTTTTTTATATCTCCTAGGACTAGTCCTAACTTAGGACTAGTCCTAACTCTTTGCAAAATGGACCCCTGGTGTTTTAAAAAGGCTTTTTGAATATTATTTCACTGCCCAGGTGAGATTTTCATACACAACACCAAAATAAACATCTATTAAGATTGGCAGGACTGGACCCATTGATGGTTTGAGCCGTTTCGAATCCATACCACAGTTTGGGTTTAGTTGGGGGGTTAGCACAAGGAATGTTAATACACAATCACCTACATATACTATCCCGTTAGGATGATACCATAACCTCGATTGGAGACTTGTTCTTCCCATCAGGGTACTACCATACCCCGTTCGGGCACCACGAGCTAACTCCATCATGATGAGGTATACATTGCTGTGGGTAGTGCTGTGCTGTTATCGCTCATGCAGTACGGCAGATCTTTGCTGTCGCACTGCGAGCTCGACGGATCAACGAAAATGGTCACCAGGCCGAAGATGCAGACCAGACCCCCGAAGCAGAAGATGATGAGGGAGGGAACCTTGTGAAGCGCGTACCAGTGTCCCTCGGCCAGACGGATGTAGCAAAGCGTGGGGAGCATGAAGACTAACGGAACAGCAGCTATTATCCCCTGTGGAATCAAAATGTCACAGACCAAAAGATTAACTGGTTTAATTAGGAGTGACTGTAAATTTTAAAAATATGAATAGTAGACTTGCGGGTACAACCATGTGTAAAATCTCTTTAGTTTGAGTGTTGGCTCTGAAAAGAGCCTGTTTGGTCTCGATGTTTCGAACAGCTTACTCTCGTCTTCATCAGGTGGTTTTATTAAGTGTAGACGGAATGAAAAATATACAACCAAAAACAGAAGAAGAAATAAAATGTTTGAAAACTACTTATGGTAAATCTTCTCAATCATCGTAGTGAAAACTAACATGATAGAACAGTAGCCGTATGCCCATGTGGCTTGAGAATGGCATAAATGCCGTTTTATGACCGCTTCAACTTAAAGGCAGTGGACACTATTGGTAATTACTCAAAATAGTTATAAGCATAAAACCTTACTTGGTAACGAGTAATGGGAGAGGTTGATAGTATAAAACATTGTGAGAAACGGCTCCCTCTGAAGTGACACAGTTTTCGAGAAAGAAGTAATTTTCCACGGATTTGATTTCGAGACCTCAGATTTAGAATTTGAGGTCTCGAAATCAACCATCTAAACGCACACAACTTCCTGTGACAAGGGTGTTTTTTTCTTTCATTATTATCTCGCAATTTATTCGACCTATTGAGCTCAAATTTTCACAGGTTTGTTATTTTATACATATGTTGGGATACACCAAGTGAGAAGACTGGTCTTTGACAATTGCCAATAGTGTCCACTGTCTTTAAACAATGTATGCAGTACAGCAGGGAGGCTATCACTGAATGAACTTGCAGTAAATATTCCCTGTAGATTAAAGAATAGCGATATTTACAGTTTCAGATTTTAGAGTTTTCAATCAGTTCACAGAAGAAAGTTACCAGTCAAAATGCTGTGTAATGTTTTGCGTGTGGTTGGTTCCCATAATAAACTTTGTTCAGCATTATTTTCTGCATTAGCACCTCCCATTTCGTATCCCAAAAAGTCACCCTTGGCAAGCAGTTTGCTACCAGCCAAAAGACCTGATGGTGATACAAAATATTTGTGGCTGGTTCCGAGTTTGTTTTCTTTATTCGAAAGCTCCACTGAAGATTTTAAATAGTTTTTGCCACAAACCCAAAACTATACATCCTTTTCACCAGTGGGTGTGTTAACATTGAATTACATTGAACCGGGTCATTAAACTTGATGGAAGAGTAGTTAATCTGCCTGCGGCAAATCAGCAGCTGCATGCTCTACTTAACAGGCATGCAACTGCCCGATGAAAAAAAAAGAGGAAACTTTTCGAGACCACAATGGTACCCTAAAAAGTGTTGAGGTTTTTTATGCTCTTAGGTTCATTGTTAGCATGTAAGACAAAGTGGAGTGTTTTATACAACTAAAATAACATGGAAAAAACACCTTGCCTATGTATGCACCGTAATTCTAAGGTGGCAAAGCATCGGGAGTTGATTAAGTTGAGGAAAACTAACTATTGTTTCCCAGGTAATTATGAAATTTGCATAAATTATTATTCCCCCCCCCCCCAAAAAAAAAATAGAAAGAAAAGAGAAAAAAAAAAAAAAAAAAAATTTGGTTGGTTTTTTTTTTTTTTGGGGGGGGGGGGGGAATAATAATTTTATGCAAATTTCATAACTACCTGGGAAACAATAGTTACTTTTCCTCAACTTAATCAACTCCCGATGCTTTGCCACCTTACAATGGTCGGTGCGAGCCACTTGTCCCCGCTTGCCGTCGTTAAATCTCCCTCTTGCACACCACACAATATGCCATTCCTGGCTTGTCCACTTTCCGGACGGTTTCGGAGAGCAGTTTACCGTCTACATCTTTTTTTTCCCAACCAGAACCACTTCCAGGTAGTTTTTACTCCTTTATCTATGGCTTTATATTGGCCAGGTACCACTCGGTCCCGCTCTAAAATATAATTTCTTTTGGATGTCATTTTGACGGACGTTTGAAGATGCGACTGTTTCGTAACGCAATGTGAGACAAGCACACAGTATACATGTACGTTTGGTAACTAACTCACACACACATACATGTACAACACGTGTATACTATTGCAAAACAGCGGGACCACACGAAGACACGACCTTAGACTCATTTCACGCAGTGTGTAAACGTATGCATTGCTTGCTGTGGGCTTTAGATTGACCATGCAGTAGAATGGATTGCGTACCGAGGCAGAGGCCAGACCATGCGTTACGATGCATTGTTGTATTTGTCTTAAGATCGCGCTAACCGCGGAATGTCTTTTTTTAGCGCTAATCATATTTTTAAAAACGCAGAATTCCGCGGAAACGCGGAAGAGTTGCATGCCTGACTTAAGTCCACTGTTTTGACAAGGAATTACATGGAGATAACAGGTGTAAGTTGTCAGATGATAAGGATGTTCTAAATTAGCCTCTTTCTTCAACAGAGCTTTCCCGTAACATGTTTAAGCTGCTTTGTGTTCTTACGTTTATGGATAAGACGATTCCTAGACACGATGTGCTCATGGAGAAGCCTAGGGTTAATCCCACTAGGACGAGGGTGAGGATCAGGTGGCGTTGAATGGGCTGAGGAGAGGTCGCCCACCCATGGTGCACAATGAAGTTCTCAAGGACCTGTAGGATAAAATGGGATAAACTGGGCGTTAACCATAGCCTTGACAACATTTGTATGCGTCAATAGAAAAATGCATGTTTCTCGTAATGTGAGTCAATGAGGCATGCACTCTCTGTTTAAATGTAATTGATGTAGACATTATGAATGAGAGCATTTTTAGGGATAAAATGGGACAAACTGGGTGTAAGGTACAACCTCAGCAAAATTGGTATGGTTATAGAGAAATTTGAATCATTCAAGCATGCCCTCCTTGTATAAATGTAATTGATGTAGGCATTATGAAAGATAGCATTTTTAGGGACAAAATTTGATAAATAAGGGAATCAATGTGTGGTGAAGAGAAGAGGCCTGGTTCTTGATCATTTTACCGAGACAAAGTCGAGGTAAATTATCAAGAACCTCGGCGGGTTTAAACCACTAGTTGAAAACCGATTCAACACACTTTGATTTCCATTCATAAATACCTTTTCGGTCAAAAACATCGGACACTTTTTGGTCAAAAAGTAAAATAAATGCAAAAATTATAATTGTTCAATGATTTCTTTCAACACAACACCCCTCCAGCCGTTGCTCTCGACCAATAGAAATAAAGAAACTGTCTTAAAAGAACAGGTGCAAGCTCGCATGTATGCCCATGTTTCAACACTTTTTACTGGTCATAAACAAAGGTTTATACACACCCACGTGACACGCTCTCCACCAATAGGAATAGTGAAACTGTCTGAGGTATTTATGAATTTGGCGTAATGTACAGCCACATTTAGGCATGCTCTCCCTGTTTGATTCTTATCAATGTAGGTATTATGAAAGATAGCATTTGTAGGGATAAAATTGGATAAACTGGGCGAAGGGAACAGCCTGCACAAAAAATGTAGGCTTCTACAAAGAAATATGACTCATTTGATGAGTATGGAAGAATGTGAATAATCCTGAAAATGACTTCTGGGTCCCTCTTATAACATTATATATAATAAGGTGTTCTATTTCAGTAATTTACAGACACTGTGCTCCACAATAAATATAAAACTACTAGTTTGGAGACCATGTTTTTTGTGGGTTTTTTTCTCTCTCTTTGGTGATTGGTTTACTTCTTTAAAAAAAAAAGGCTAAAGGGGATTTTAAGGGAGAAAAAAACAGACATAAATCAAAAAAATGTTTTGCCTGAAGGCTATAAAGGGATTAGTAGGGAGTAGAGGTGTGGAGGTTTAAGCCATTTATAACTCACCTCTCTGCACACAAAGCACTCCAATGGGTAGGTGCAGACGATGGTGACAGCAAACACAACCCGTCCGACATTGGCCAGATCATCAGTGTGGCAGTAATTCTGCAGAACGTCACCTTTTGTAGAAAAAGTTTCCCAAAAATATCAACATCAAGTAACAAACCACAAGGGGTGGAGTGGGAGAGGGGTTTAGACCATTGAAGTTCGTGTGGTTAAAGCCCGGTTCATGCTTCATGCAAATAATAACCTTACTTATAAAGCGCTTTTTACAAAAGCGAATGCCAAGCGTATTTGATGTCTTTCGCTGCGATATTCGCAAGAGAGTTGAACACAACTCAACTCAGTGCGAATTTCGTTGCGAATTTGTAACGTCAACATTTGTATCGCATCGCAGGAAGTATGACCCGGGCTTATCCTGGAGCAAGACACCTCACTAAAATAACTTCACTAACATGTAGGACATAAATGGGTACATGCGTAGGTTGATATTGTCCTTGAAAAAACATTTGAGAGCGCCCACACAGCATGGGGTTGTATGTAAAATTAAAACAATGTTTGTCTCAAGGAATTATGATATAAAACTTTTAGGAATTTGTAAAAACACAATTCATGGCATTGTACCTTGGGTGTAACCAGTGAAGGTGATGAAGCCACCCAAGCCAACTAAGATGGAGAGAAAGGTTGCCATGACGACGGCCGAGTGTGTGACCTTTGACCAGTTGTGTGCATCTGGTGTCTCTAGTGACGTGTAGACCAAGAAGGAATTATGGTGGCAGATATAGGCTGAGGTGGAGAGATGATACAAGAATAAATTAAATTGTTATGTCAAGCTGAAATCATCATTCCGATGAGACAAAAAGCAAAATACGAGTACCTCCAATAAGCCTTTTTGAGATATTGCGGACACAATACTACAACGCTATAAGGTTTGGGTAAATTTGTCTGAATACACCCAAAACCAAACAGTACACTCCTATCACGTCCGTCATACCTCAAAAAAGCTTATTTCATTTCATTTTATTTTTTAAGATGATCTTTCCGTGAAAATCGATAGACACAACGCTGCCAACTACCAATCTCTCTCTCACACCATTATTGGTTTAACAAGACGGCAATACTTATTCTAGTCATAAGGAAACCAAAGGTTGGCTGTGGGGATTCGAACCCACAACCTTAAAATTGCAAGTGACTTTGTTTTAAATGCATTATACACTTTCGGTAAAGAAAAGAAAAAAATGTTCACAGATTTACAAATAATTCACAGGATTTACAGAAGGTGATGGTGAAAGACTTCTCTTGAAGTATTGTTCCATGAAATGCTTTACTTTTTGAGAAAACGTTTAAACAATATCAATTATCGATAGCGAGAATTACGGATTTATTTTAAACACATGTCATGACACGGCAAAACACGCGGAAACAAGAGTGGGTTTTCCCGTTATTTTCTACCGACTCCAATGACCAATTGAGCCTAAATTTTCACATGTTTGTTATTTTATATATAAGTTGTGATACACGAAGTGTGGGACTTGGACGATACTGTTTACTGAAAGTGTATAATGGCTTTAATTTATTCTGAATGTAAGCCAAGGACTCTCAAAAAGGCAAACTTAATCAGTATACTAGCCAAGAGCCCAATGGAGAGAAGACAAGGAAGCAAGTTTCAGTTTTATAGAAGTGGGAGGGAGGGAAACCCGGGAGAAATATTCCCATGGAAACCCTTGCAATCAGGTTGGGAATGAAAACCCTGTTCCACAAAGTGCCCCTGGCGTCAAAAAATAATATAATAGTTGTTTGCTAATAATGATGATAAACCCATCCCACCCAGCTGTTTGAACTATTCAACAAGATGGTCTATATAAAATGAATAATTCACTCAAATATACCTGGTAATATAATCCATTATATTTGGTAATATAATCCAAAATGTAATGGGAAAAAAACAAAGATACTACGATGTTATAAAGCTTAAGTAGGCCTACAACATTCACAACATAATGGTCACAACATATGATGAAGTTTTATAACTACGTTGTCACAACTTCATACTAATTTTTTTTACAATACCCAAATACAACGTGATGAAAATAGGAACACCTCATCTCAAATATATTCAAAACGTTTTCATCTAATCCAATTCTGTAACAACGTATTGTGTCAGTTGGGTCCTAGTGGCCCCTTTTTGTTAGTACTATTTTTTAAGCAACAGCTACTACTGTTTTTGTGCACACTTTCCAAGCGTGGGGACCTTCACGTTCGTCCCTATTGTTATTATAGCATATGGATTCTTTTGGGGATCTAAAGCCACTGGACAGTTTTCACGTGACATCTCTATGAGAACGTGTATCTAAAAACATTGAAAAACGGGTCCTTGTTCGCATCTATCGCCACCACAACATTATTTAACAAAGTATACCTTAGTTCTTGCAACATTAAGACCCTAACATTGCATTCTTTTAGAAAATGCAAAAACACTGAACAAAAAATTGTTTTTCACTCGCCTAAATCATGCTAAAACTTGCCTTTTTGTCAAAAATTGGCCCGTTTCCTGGGTAAAACCCGCGTGTAGCCAAAACTGCTGTACTAAAATAATCATAACATTAAATAGCGCCCTCTGTGAGCTTAGATCTCTTGAGTCATTTCTCTCTGGCTTGTCAGCTTTCTAACAATGTAAACCTTTTTGTGATTGGTTGAGGTCTAGGCTCGCGTGTATTCACTTAAAAATAAATTTTGGATCTGAAAGCCAATGAAATTGATCATAATGCATGGCTCGGCGCGCTGCACATAATACACACGCATCCTGTTTGTGTATCCTTTATACAGCGTGGGTTTCGTCTCTTATCTTTTTAATCCAAGGTCACTGGACTGTGCGTCTTTGGCTGGTTTGCTTGCGGGTCCTTTTGACTAGAAAGGATTTGATACACCCACACTCAGAAGGAAATTTCACAAACAAAACATATTTACCAAATGTAATGATTCCAATGGACTCGGTGAACTGGAAGTTGGCAAAGTTCCATGCTCCATCCGTGGGCGGACTGGCAAAACAAAAAAGTAAAAGTTGTTTACAGTTAACTTGACGGCGATTCATGTTCTTATGAAAAGTCAGTATATACATGTAGGGCACCCTCTTGTGGTCAATACAGATTTATGATTCCATCAGAACTGACATACTTACATGTGTAGAGTTCCGACCCTGATGTACATTATTATGATGAGCACTACAAGAAGTACAATGGATACTATGGCCACCTGCAAGAGACGTAGGAATAAATTTTCATATTTCTCTCGATAAATTAGCAAAATAATTTTTCTTCACAAAATTGGGCATGTTGGATATTTTTTAATTCAGTAAGGAAAGGGCAATCCAATGGTATCCTACACTAGGTGTTTTCGTTCAAAATGTGTAAAAAAACAATTTTCAATCAAATTTTGAGTTTTTAAGACCTTTCTTTGGTATTTATATGAAGCATACCTTAACAAGTTTGGAGACGTTGCGATACAGCGAGAAGGGAAGAGAAATCAGCACGGTGATGATGCTGATGATAAAATACCGGTTCGCAAGAACATGGTCATCTGAAAAGTAAAAGCAGTTGAAACATTAGTTTACCAACAATCCAAGACAGAGCTTTGTTTAATGGCATTGGACATAGTATTGGTAATTGCTCAAAATAGTTCTTTGCAAAAAACTTACTTGATAACGAGCAATGGAGAGCTGTTGATAGTATAAAACATTGTGAGAAACAGCTCCCTGTGAAGTATTTTTGAGAAAGAAGTTATTTATCACAAAAATTTTGAATTGAATTTGAATCCTCAGCTGAGGTCTCGAATTCAAACATCTGAAAGCACACAACTTGTGCAACACGGGTATTTTTTTCTTCTATTATTCTCTCGGAACTTTGACAATCGATTGAGCTCAAATTTTCACAGGCTTATTATTTTATGCGTATGTTGAGATACACCAAGTGAGAAGACTGGTCTCTGACAATTACTAAAGGTGTCAGCGCATTTAAATACTTTGGTACTGTCATGGCCCATAGATTTATCACTGAAGAAGAAGTCGTTTTACTCACCGCTCAGTATTCGCTCAAACACCTTAGTGATTGTGTCACCAATAATCACGTTGTAGCCGATCATCGCTTAAAAGAGAGAGAGAGAGAGAGAGAGAGAGAGAGAGAGATATCAAGAAGAACTTTAAGTAGGATTTGAAACTTTGCATGGTGGAGATAAGATACAGAAGAGTTTGCGGTAACACCATGTAATGACTATCTCTAAATGAGTTGAGGTGGTTCTGAAAGAACCATGACTATCTCTAAAAGAGTTGGGGTAGTTCTGAAAAGAACCGTTAGTTTAACTTGACGTTTCGATCAGTATGCTTTGAAGACGATCAGAGCATACTGATCGAAACGTCAAGTTAAACCAACGGTTCTTTTCAAAACCACCCCAACTCATTAAGAGATAGTCATTACATGGTGTTACCGCAAACTCTTCTAAATAAGAACTTTGTTATTTTATACCAACAAGGCAGAAAATAAAGTTAAATTACACAGTTTCTATACAAATATAAACCAAATACCAGACCTCCACTCAACTAATGGCACTTACACATTGCCATTGTTGTTACCTTGGTGGCTTGTTTTTTTCTTGGACAACTTTACAACTTCCTCAGCCAAAGAAAGTTCCTTGACAAAGAAAAACTGACAACTTCTCACTCCTTTTTTAGCCACCACAAAAGCGTATGGGCAAACCGCTTTTCAGGTTGCATCTCCTGAACTCTGGAATTCAAAAAAGTTAGCTCCTCTCTAGACTAGCTCAAGTCTATTTTGAAGACACATCTTTTTGTATCTTTCTTTGTATGCAGTTTGTAGTTCTTTCTGTATTTTCTGTAATTTTTTTTATTCAATATTCCTGGTTGCCTTTTTTCTTTTTTCAAAAGCGCTTTGAGACTTACTGGTAGTTTTGCGCTATATAAAAACTGTTCATTATTATTACTATTATTTGTTAAAGCCATTATACACTTTTGGTAAACAGTATTGTCCAAGTCCCACACTTTGTGTATCACAACTTATATATAAAGTAACAAACCTGTGAAAATTCAGGCTCAATCGGTTATCGGAGTCGGGAGAAAATAACGTTTCTGTGCGTTTCGCCGTGTCATAACATGTGTTTAAAATAAATCCGTAATTCTCGCTATCGAGAATTGATATTGATTTAATGTTTTCTCAAAAAGTAAAGCATTTCATGGAACAATATTTCAAGAGAAGTCTTTCACCATCACCTTCTGTAAACCCTGTAAATTATTTGTAAAACTGTGAAATTTTTTTTTTCTTTCTGTACCGAAAGTGTATAATGGCTTTGGCTTTAAAGAGTGAAGTTCAGTTCTGAAGTTACTCACCCACAAATGGATAACAGAACTGGATGAAAGAGAGAAAGTAGAAACCAGGTATTCCAAGAGTGGCCTGGACGAGATCCTGGTAAGTGGTGGTTCCACTGAGCTCACCACCACGGATCAACAGAAGAAGAGAATAATCTGGGAAAATAGGAAAATAAATGCAAAAATTATATCGTTCAATTATTTCTTTCAACACAACACCCCTGCAGCTGGAGATTGCTGTGCGCGACGCACGTATCGCGTGATGTGGCACAACTGTCCCGGCCGTAACTCTCGACCAATAGGAATGAAGAAACTGTCTAATAAGCACAGGTGCAAGCTCGCGTGTCACACCCATGTTTCAATACTTTTTATACTGGTCATTATTTAAGGTTTAAACACCCCCAACATGACGCGCTCTCCACCTATAGGAATAGCGAAACTGTCTTAGGTATTTATTAATGCCAAATTTTACCAAGGTACGAAGTGACTTTGGACACTTCGTACACACAACAATTCAAACCTTCTTATATGACACTTAGTGACTCGGTTGACATTACAAAGTGACAAACTTTGAGCCAAGGAACAAAGTGACTCAAAGGTACGAAGCAGCAGAGTTACAAAGTGACTGCCATCCTCTCAGACTGCCTTCACATGATTTTAACCCGTTTATTAGGCACTAAGCCTTCCTAGAGGTCAGTCAGACACAGTACTAAAGTTGGTTTAACTCATGGTTCAACCCGACCGAGTTCAACTCTGTGTGTCTGAACGGTTTTAAAGTTAGGCCGAATCGAGTTAAACCCACAAAAGATAAACCGTCCAGGGAGGGGGTTTATCTTTAGACCGCTTTGGGTTTATCTTTTAACACTGTGTGTGGACAGAATAAAAAAGACCACATCCGGTTTAACTCACAACAGACGACCCATTGACCTCCGTAATCATTATGTTAACACACGGTGACCAATGAAAAGGCCAATAAACAGGATGTTAGAGTAACGGGGTCGCGTTTGCTTTGACCTCTTAAAGTCAAACATAAACTGTATCGGGTTTAACTCAGTGCTGTCTGAACGCAAGGGGATTTTATTTTTTCGACCACCCCCTGCTGCTCTAAAAGTTAAACCGATTCGAGTCTAACTTAGTACGCTGTCTGAACATACCCCTAGAACCAACTCAAACTCATTCACAGCAACAATCTCTACCCTCGCAGGTACCCATTTACTCAATTATCTGTCACTGCTACATGTACATTTCGTGCATTGTCCGTGGCATATACAAGCGATAGTTTTTGTATGTTCTTTATTTTGAAACAACATCATCTGCAAAGTATTTTCTCTAAGAACGAATTCTTAAAAAAAAAATGTTAGGCAAAAATCTGGCCATGCATAATTAAACCATTGGGACTAAACTTTGGCACTGTTCAACTCTGCCAGGTCCCACATTTCTCAAATTTTTTGTAACTTGCTCATTATTTGTCCTACCTGTGACACAAGCTATTAGCAGAATAAGTATAATTCCCAGGGGTAGACCGGCCTTCTTCATGGCATATGGTAAGCCTGCAAAAAGATATAAATAGTTGAGAATCACATAATTAAATACGAAGCGATCAATCAAACTGAAGCAGAATTCTCAAACACAGGCTGTATTAGTTTAGACATTTATTCCAATATTGGCAACAACAAACAAATGTATCAAAATAATATAACTTAAAGGCACTGAACACGCTTGGTAACTGTCAAAGACCAGTATTCTCACTTGTTGTTTCCCAACATATGCATTTAAAATAACAAACCTGTGAAAATTTGGGCTCAATTCCTCATTGAAGTTGCAGGAAAATTATGAAAGAAAAAAACACCCTTGTTGTACAAAATAGTGTGCTTTCAGATAGGAATAAAAGGCTTCTGGCCAGAAGTCTTTTATAATTTTAGTTGAGAAATGACCTTACTAAAAACTAAGTTACTTCCGAGGGAGTCGTTTCTCACAATGTTTAATACTATCAACAGCTCTCCGTTGCTCAATACCAAGTAAGGTTTTATGCTGGCCGATTAATATTTTGAGTAGTTACCAAACGTGTACAATGCCTTTAAGCAATACATACAGACTACAACATCAGTTGAAACATCATTATTGCATGGTTAAGATACTCTGTTACTGTTTTTAACAATATGTAGGAAAAATGTGAGGGATGGTGTTTTTAAAGTTTTCCCTGACTGGACAGACAAGACTTGGACTGGACAAGGACAGACTGACAAATGAGACCAGTCAGATAAATAAATAGATACATTGGCCTTGAGTTTCATGGATGCCACAGAGCCTGTCGCCCTGGTCTTGGCGTTGGTGTCGTGTCCCTTCAAAAGCTTCCCATAGACTTAAAAGGTTTTCCAATGGAAGTACCGTTTTCAAAATGAAAATGGCGTTGCCCCCTCAAATATGACATTACGAGGCTTGCAAACATAGATGTGTACCATGTACACAAAAAACAAAAATATAACACTCAATGCAATTTTGATTGATGGCTTTTACATTCATGGTATATATTTAATCAAAACTTTCCACACGGATCAAAGGTTGAGTTGCAGGGACTATTTGTTTTTTCTTCTTACCAATCCTGCACAATACTCAAGTTCCCTGGAGGGTGTTTTCTATTTCTAAAGCATAATATGTTTATTAGCATATTCCTGAATCTAATAATAAAAACCAGATTTGTGTAGCGCCATTCCATCTAGATTATGGCGCTCAATCTAACCATAGACAGAGGAAGGTCCTAGCTCATACAATCCAACACAATCAAACAGAACATGCAGTTGGATTTTGAAGGGGGGGGGAGGGGGGGTTAATATTACAACAATATAAGTTATCACACAAGCGCGAGTGGAATACGGAAAAATAAAGCGCTTCTGCGTCCCATATCCAACGATATCCAATATCCAACGATATCCAATATTTTCCGTATTTCCACGAGCGCGCGTGTGATAACGTATTTATCTTCAAGCAAACTTGGCGCGTGACATAGAACACACAAGACGCATGGTAGTGATATTAGCCGTGCAATATAGGTTTTTATCACCACTCCATTCTGCCAATCTGATTGGAGGATTAGCGCGTACTTGAAGATAACAAAACTTATAGCACTGTGACCCATTAGAGAACATAATGGCTGCAAGCAGCTTGTACCCAAATGCAAAGAGCGGCCGCAGTCAGCCACAATATTTGCCAATATGTTTGCTCAAACAAGAGGGTCAAAGAAAAGGCATGGGACCAAAATGACATTTTCCAATGTTACCCATGCACAGTTGGTAAACCTACAAGTACAACTTACAAGTACAACATAAACAAAACACCATGTTAATAATAATAGTAGGTATTTGTAATGCGCCAAATCAATCTTTACAGATAATAAAGGTGCAGCAGAGACAATGTAAACACAACAATACATGTATGTATCCAGTGAATGCTAAACAAACAATAATAATAACACCATTTAAAAACAACAACAATGGGAAGAAATCAGAGGAGGGAAACCACAACTAGACCTGCAGCATTAAGCCAAAGAAAGTCCCGCCAAAGCCGGTCTCTCTATGACAAGAACATGCCGGCCAAGCCAAGCGATATGGACCCCTTGCATGTGACGTCACACGCTCAAAAAACCGCCCTCACTGGAGTAAAATAAACGCCCTAACTGGGGTCAGACAACATGCTCACTGGGGTCAAAAAGCGCCCTCACTGGGGTCAAAGGAGGCAAATGATTGTACGATAGCTGTTCTTTGTGCGTGAAAACGTGCGCGTCAGTGCAGCGATTCGCGTTATGCAAGAGGACTATTAACTTTCCTGACATTTTTCCTGAAAATAACGATGCAAAAACATAACAAGATTAGCATTCTGTGTGTGTTTGGTGATTAGTATCCAGAAATGAGTGGTCTCTGACCGGTTTTAACCTTTAAAACAAGCAATGTTAAAACAAGCAATGACATGACAGAGAAGAGATCCTCAGTTGAAATAAATGCAAGGGATCTTTAGCATTAATAGAGTGGGCGAAGGCAGGTGTTTGCCCACAGCAAACATCCATAATGATTACACAAATGCATCAATAAATTAATTCCGACCAAAAATCAAATCTGGGTAGACTTTCTCATATTATAAAACATTGAAACGCCCTCCTTTGAAGAAAGTATAGTTTTAGAGAAAGAAGAAATTTTGTCCCCTAAAATGAGAGTCTGACAAAGGCTTCTTTCTGTGGCATCTCAAAGCACATTATTCTATGCAGCAAAGTGTCTTATCAGATTCAGATATTTGAGCGAGAAATTACTTCTTTCTCAAAAACTACATTCCTTCAGAGGGAGCTGTTTCTCATGTTTTTCTATCAACAGCTCTCTAGTGCTCATTACCAAAAAGTTAAAGGAACACGTTGCCTTGGATCGGTCGAGTTGGTCTTTGAAAAGCGTTTGTAACCGTTTGTTATAAAATGCATATGGTTAGAAAGATGCGTTAAAAGTAGAATACAATGATCCACACAAGTTTGCCTCGAAATTGCACGGTTTTCCTTTTACCTAGACGACTAACACGGCCGGCCATTTATGGGAATATGGCCAACTGTGTTAGTTCGCAAAGTAAAAGGAAAACCACGCAATTTCGAGGCTGATTGTGTGGATCATTGTATTCTACTTTTAAAACATCTTTCTAACCATATACATTTTATAACAAACGGTTACAAACCCTTTTTATGGACCAACTCGTCCGATCCAAGGCAACATGTTCCTTTAATAAAAATAGTGTCCAGTGCCTATAAAAGCTTCCTGTTTTGTAAACCACATAAAAATGTATGTACTCAGGCCTGATACTTCTTCAGGGGTGGATTTCACAAAGAGTTAGGACTAGTCCTAACCTAAGAGATATCAAAAACGTACAGCTAGTCCTAAGTTAGAAGTAGTAACTCGTCCTAACTCAAGATAAGACTAGTCCTAACTCTTTGTGAAATCCACCCCTGGTCATTGCCTTGGTGCCCTGCCCTTCAAATACTCCTTTAGAAATTTACAATTTCCTCATAGGGTGCCTTTTACCAAGGAGACAATGCATTGTGAATGTCCAACCACTGTGAATGTTGCACTAATCATAGCAACAATGTCGCACTAATCATATCAACAATCAATTGCTTGTTGTTGTTGTTTTTTTAAAGCTGTTTTCGATGCGCAATGCTTTCCCGATCTGGTTAGGGACTGTTCTGTGTTTTTTATGTTTGTTTGCGTAATTCTGTTTTTTTTGCCCTGTTATTTTGGGGGTCTTGTGTCTTTTGTGAATTTTAATGTTTTGTGCTTGTTAAGACCACCTATCAATTGCTTGGTTTTCTTTTAAAGCTGTTTTCGATGCGCAATGCTTTCCCGATCTGGTTAGGGACTGTTCTGTGTTTTTTATGTTTTTTTGTGCAATTCTAGGTCTTTTGCCCTGTTATTTGTGGGTCCTGTGTCGTTGGTGTATTTGTGCTCGTTATCGTTTTAACTACCTTTTTATTAAATTAACTACCAAATTGTACATTTATGACCATAATTAAGTTTTTTAAACTGCCAGTGTCTTTTATAAATATTGATGAGATAAATAAACCATTAATAATAATTGGTGCCTTTCAGAAAACGAAGCATACAGGCCTGTGTACTTTGCTCCATCTTTACAAAGGCAGAAGCGTCTTCGTTGCAGCTTGATTCCCGCTGTTGTTGATCAATGCGATTCACAGTTCGTATTGATTGATTCTATTCTATTGCTTGTTTCTCATTATTCACAACCATGGCCATGTTAGATAATTACTGTACATGTATGTGTGTATAGTATACGTAAGATGGAGTTTAGAGCATGCAATATTAACAAGTTATCACTTCACATTATGCACACAGAATGACATTACTCTGATGATTCTATTTGTCGATTAACCATCTTGAGCAAGACACTTAACTATATTTGCTTCTCTCCACCCAGGGTTAAATGGGTACCTGTGAGGTCAGAGGTGGTTCTTGTGATTGATTTAGCCGAGTAGGGCATATTAATGTTGCACAGGCCGCATACTCCCCACCGAGGACTTGAGATGGTTTAAGGTTTAATTATTATTATTATTATAATTATTATCTTGTTTTGTTTTTTTAATTTAGTACTTTGGTGTAAATGTCAAAATATTTCTTGATCCCCCCTCGATCCCAACAGAGTATATATCGTATAGAAAATGCGCCTCGCATCTCAACTTTCACCATTTAGAAACCATACATTTATGTTTAAATATCACAAAACGCCCTGACAATCCTGCCTTGCTAATATTTTGTTGTTTCTTTAATCAAGTTTTGTCAGTAAAAATTTTCACAGAAAACACAAAAACACTAAACACAAAGACAGAAAAATTAGTTTTTGTGTTAAGAAATTGGAAAACTATGTTAACATACTAGTATAAATTTACAAAATGTAAGTACTTCAAACGACATGTATTTTCAATGTTTTCGAATTCATTGGGAAATTTTTATCCGGACATGACCTTCTATGTACTTTGACCTCTTTATGTGAATGGAAGTGCGGCCTCTATGGGCATTTTGGCACAAGCAGCTTGTATAGACCTTATGCACATGACGTCATTTCAGTACGACGCGAACACCTTGAGGTCAAAAGGAGGTTGTTCATTGGCCAATCTATGTGCGTTTTGATTATTTCTTCACCGTTTGACCTCAAAGATGGCGGCTGGATGACGTCAATGCATAAGGTCTATTAATTAAAAACTACGTATCAACAGTTTGAAATGCAAATTGTTCCTCAGATAATTCAAACTCTGAATGAAATTTCATTGTATTCAAAACTGGTCCATAACTTTGCTGAAAACGAATATAAACGATCATTAACTAAGGAACAGATGGACTGCCATAATCCTCTTAAAGGAACACGTTGCCTTGGATCGGACGAGTTGGTCTATAAAAAGCGTCTGTAACCCTTTTTTTATAAAATGCATATGGTTGGAAAGATGTTGTAAAAGTAGAATACAATGATCCACACAATTCTGCCTCGAAATTGCGTGGTTTTCCTTTTACTGTGCGAACTAACACGGTCGGCCATTTATGGGAGTCAAAATTTTGACTCCCATAAATGGCCGACGTGTTAGTCGACGAGGTAAAAGGAAAACCGTGCAATTTCAAGGCATGTTTGTGTGGATCATTGTATTCTACTTTTACAACATCTGTCTACCCATGTGCATTTTATAAAAAACTGTTACAAACGCCTTTCAAATACCAACTCGACCGATCCAAGGCAACGTGTTCCTTTAATATAAAAATGTTTGTGCTGGTATAACTAAGGTTTATTTCAATTGCTTTTCATTAATTTTAATGTGTTTTTTATGTGTTGGCTAGGCTTATCTCCACATTTCCCTCTAGTTATCACAAACAGTCAGTAACCCTGTGTTGTTTATTTAATGATGGGAAATATTTAAAAGAAAATTGCAAACAAATATTTTGAATATACAATTTAAAGACACTGGACACTGTTGGTAATGGTAATTATCAAAGACCAGTCTTCCCACTTGGTGTATCTCAACATATGCATAAAATTTACAAACCTGTGAAAATTTGAGCTCAATCGGTCGTCGGAGTTGCAAGATATGAATGGGAAAAAAAACGGGAAAAAACCTTTTCAGATGCTTGATTTCGAGACCTCAAAATCTAATTCTGAGGTCTTGAAATCCAATTCGAGGAAAATTAATTCTTTCTCGAAAACTATGTCACTTTAGAGGGAGGTGTTTCTCACAATGTTTTATACTATCCAGGGGTGACGAAAAAGGCAGAAGCTTAAACACAAATTCAAAGGTACTGTTGAAATGATGCCATTTCTACTGTTTGGTATTAACCCTGCATGGGTGTTATAGAATTCAACTTCAAGGAGCTTTTGGAAACACAAACAGTTTCCAAAGCACTACTAGAGAGATGAGACCAATGGCAGTACTCAATGAGGATGATGAGCAGGGTTTCTTTATTTGTGGAAAAAAATATTGTCTGATTTTCTTCACCAGGCCGACATAAAAAGTCTGAATTCAGCCAAAAGTCTGAACAATCTCATCCCTGACTATCAACATCAGTTCTCCATTACTCGTTACCAAGTAAGGTTTCATACTAAAAATTACTTTGAGTAATTTCCAATAGTGTCCACTGCCTTCACGAAAACCTAATGTATACATCATCCTTTATAATCTGAGTGGCCCCTTAGCCAGAAATTAGTTACAGAAATGTTGTGGTGCAAGCAAAAATATGTTATCATGATTGTTGTTGTAGAAGTCCCAAATTGACATTTTAACAAGGTACAGGTTCGTTTTGTTTTTTCATCAGATTCAAACTAATGTACATCAAAATGAGGCTGAGAGGTTAGAGGCACTGGACCCTATTGGTAATTACTCAAAATATTTGTTAGCATAAAAACTTACATGGTAACTAGCGATGGAGAGCTGTTGATAGTATTAAACATTGTGATAGTTTTTGAGAAAGAAGTTACTTCTCAGTAAAATATTCAAATTGAAAATTTGAGTTTCGAGTTCAAGGCATCTGAAAGCAAACAATTTGTGCGACAAGAGTGTATTTTCTTCAATTGTTCTCCCCAACTTCGAGGACCAATAGAGTTCAAATTTTCACAGATTGGTTATTTCAAGCATATGTTGAGATACAGCAAGTGAAAAGACTGGTCTTTGAAAATTACCATAGGTGTCAAGTGTCTTTTTAAACAGTCAGGCCATAGTATTAATGCTATGATAATTGGGGTTTATTTATTGTTATTTGACACAGAGAACAAAACATAAATGGTATCTTAGTATTATATACAGGTCTTAGATACTTTGGGCTATGGTTGAATTTGGGCATGATAGGCCTTGGCTGAGAGACAACTTCACAAATAATGGGGGTGGGCGCATAGCCATAAATGTGCACGCTTGTGCAGTAAGAGACAAAACTTTGTCGCTAACTAACTAGACCAGCAAACAAAGAGTCTCATGGTCGAGCGGTCTAGGGTGGTGAAGTCAAGTTCTGTATTTTGCTAAATTTGAGTTCGAGTCCAAGCCTGGGCCCAATTTCATGGCTCTGCTTACCGTAAGCACAGAATCGGCGCTTACGGAAGCACGGAATTCTGTGCTTACGGCAAGCGTATTTCACAGGTTAGTGGAGAATTTGCGCTTCTGCGCGTGCGTACTCCAGGTTACTAGGCATTCTACGCATACAAGGCTTGCGCAGAAATTTGGCGCTTGCACGAAAGCGTGGAATCGTGATCATAAGCGCAGAATTCGGAGGTAAGCAGAGCCATGAAATTGGGCCCTGGTCAGATGCCACACTTGTGTTCTTGAGCAAGACACTTTATCCTAATTGCTTCTCTCCAACCAGAAGTACAAATTATGTGTACTGGCATTGGCAAGAGCTGGGAAGTAACCTGGAATAGACTGGCATCCTGTTAAGGGGAATACAAGTTTTCTCAGTCGTCCAACACGTACCCAGGAAACTGTATATAAATACCAGCCTGATGAGCAATATTGGCTCCAGACAGACGTCACCTTTTTCTCTTTCTTGTTTTGACCAGCTAATGCACACATTCCCAGTATTTGCAAAGTTGTTTATGGCCGGTCAACGGTTGAAGGCTCCTGTTTTACCAACAATTGCCACTTCAGCCAACGACAACGCCATCGCCAAAGTCAGTCATACAAGGCTTAGGACCCCATTCTTTTGATTATAACATAAATGTTAAGTGTTTATAGTACGGAAAACATTTATAACAGAGGTCTTACCACATAGTCCAGTGACAAAAACTAATCGTAAAATAAATTACAAGTTTGTGAACAAAAAATGCAAAAGAAAAAGAAACTTTAAAAAACACATAATCTACAAAAAAAATTTTTAGGCTAGATCGGTCATAAAAAGAATTTCAAATTCAGATGAGTAATCTGAAAACGTTATCAACGAAACAGCTAAGCATTTGTGCACAAATGCATTGTTTTGGAAAACACTTGAAAACCAAACCTTTTGTTTTCAAGGCGTAAATTCAAAAGTGACTCAACTTACTGTAATAACAAATCTGATTTTTATATAGCACTTAGTCCATTGGCACTTCAAAGTACTTGTTATTTAATCAACAGGTATGCAGAACGCTTGAATCATTTGACTGACCCATCTATCGAACCACCTCGTATGGGATTCAAGTTGTGAGGGGTTACAAGGAGATGCAGAGTGAAACCAGCAGCCAACAACGCAAGAAACACAGGAGCAAACCCTTTCTCTTACGTATCAGGTTCGTTTGTTACAGTGCAGATCTCGATGTGACCTGCATGTTCCACATCTGGGGCTGCAATTGGTCATGGCTAGCGAGGGCGCTATCACACATAAATGCATATCACACCGTGCGATAAGGCACAGGTACACTGATTCCAAAGCGGCCCCCCCTCCCCCTTTACCACAAACCCAGACGTACCTATAATCCCAGACCCCAACATGCTTCAAACAAATTACTAGCTAGGTAGGACGCCCAAGCATCCCTTCCCCCTTTACCACAAACCCAGACGTACCTATAATCCCAGACCTCAGCATGCTACAAACAAATTACTAGCTAGGTAGGACACCCAAGCACCCCTACCCCTTTACCACAAACCCAGACGTACCTATAATCCAAGACCCCCAGCATGCTACCAACAAATTACTAGCTAGGTAGGACGCCCAAGCATCCCTTCCCCTTTACCACAAACCCAGACGTACCTATAATCCAAGACCCCAGCATGCCACAAACAAATTACTAGCTAGGTAGGACACCCAAGCATCCCTTCCCCTTTACCACAAACCCAGACGTACCTATAATCCAAGACCCCAGCATGCCACAAACAAATTACTAGCTAGGTAGGACGCCCAAGCATCCCTTCCCCCTTTACCACAAACCCAGACGTACCTATAATCCAAGACCCCAGCATGCCACAAACAAATTACTAGCTAGGTAGGACGCCCAAGCATCCCTTCCCCCTCTACCACAAACCCAGACGTACCTATAATCCCAGACCCCAGCATGCTTCAAACAAATTACTAGCTAGGTAGGACGCCCAAGCATCCCTCCCTTTACCACAAACCCAGACGTACCTATAATCCAAGACCCCCAGCATGCTACCAACAAATTACTAGCTAGGTAGGACGCCCAAGCATCCCTTCCCCTTTACCACAAACCCAGACATACCTATAATCCAAGACCCCAGCATGCCACAAACAAATTACTAGCTAGGTAGGACGCCCAAGCATCCCTTCCCCCTCTACCACAAACCCAGACGTACCTATAATCCCAGACCCCAGCATGCTTCAAACAAATTACTAGCTAGGTAGGATGCCCAAGCATCCCTACCCCTTTACCACAAACCCAGACGTACCTATAATCCCAGACCCCAGCATGCCACAAACAAATTACTAGCTAGGTAGGATGCCCAAGCATCCCTACCCCTTTACCACAAACACAGACGTACCTATAATCCCAGACCCCAGCATGCTACAAACAAATTACTAGCTAGGTAGGACGCCCAAGCATCCCTTCCCCCTCTACCACAAACCCAGACGTACCTATAATCCCAGACCCCAGCATGCTTCAAACAAATTACTAGCTAGGTAGGACGCCCAAGCATCCCTTCCCCCTCTACCACAAACCCAGACGTACCTATAATCCCAGACCCCAGCATGCTTCAAACAAATTACTAGCTAGGTAGGATGCCCAAGCATCCCTACCCCTTTACCACAAACACAGACGTACCTATAATCCCAGACCCCAGCATGCCACAAACAAATTACTAGCTAGGTAGGACGCCCAAGCATCCCTTCCCCCTCTACCACAAACCCAGACATACCTATAATCCCAGACCCCAGCATGCTACAAACAAATTACTAGCTAGGTAGGATGCCCAAGCATCCCTTCCCCCTCTACCACAAACCCAGACGTACCTATAATCCCAGACCCCAGCATGCCACAAACAAATTACTAGCTAGGTAGGACACCCAAACACCCCTACCCCTTTACCACAAACCCAGACGTACCTATAATCCCAGACCCCAGCATGCTACAAACAAACAACTAGCTAGGTAGGATGCCCAAGCATCCCTTCCCCCTTTACCACAAACCCAGACGTACCTATAATCCCAGACCTCAGCATGCTACAAACAAATGACTAGCTAGGTAGGATGCCCAAGCATCCCTACCCCTTTACCACAAACACAGACGTACCTATAATCCCAGACCCCAGCATGCCACAAACAAATTACTAGCTAGGTAGGACGCCCAAGCATCCCTTCCCCCTTTACCACAAACCCAGACGTACCTATAATCCCAGACCCCAGCATGCTTCAAACAAATTACTAGCTAGGTAGGACGCCCAAGCATCCCTTCCCCCTTTACCACAAACCCAGACGTACCTATAATCCCAGACCCCAGCATGCTACAAACAAACAACTAGCTAGGTAGGATGCCCAAGCATCCCTTCCCCCTTTACCACAAACCCAGACGTACCTATAATCCCAGACCCCAGCATGCTTCAAACAAATTACTAGCTAGGTAGGACGCCCAAGCATCCCTTCCCCCTTTACCACAAACCCAGACGTACCTATAATCCCAGACCCCAGCATGCTACAAACAAACAACTAGCTAGGTAGGATGCCCAAGCATCCCTTCCCCCTCTACCACAAACCCAGACGTACCTATAATCCCAGACCCCAGCATGCTTCAAACAAATTACTAGCTAGGTAGGATGCCCAAGCATCCCTTCCCCCTTTACCACAAACCCAGACGTACCTATAATCCAAGACCCCAGCATGCTATCAACAAACTACTAGCTAGGTAGGATGCCCAAGAATCCCTACCCCTTTACCACAAACCCAGACGTACCTATAATTCCGGATCCAAGAATGCTATTAGCGATATTGAAGCTAGCTCCGGGGATGCCACTGCGATCTTGATCTTTGGAATCATCAAGGGCTGCCTCTGCCCCTTTCTCAACCAGCTGTGCTGTGTCATGAGTCGCCATCGGCATCATCTGAAAATCATCAAATAAAAACAAAACCTCAATGAATGTAGACAAATCCTGATACTTCACGTAGCCAACAGAGGGGATAGCCCCTATGCCCCCAGGGGCCAATTTCATAGCGCTGCTAAGCACAAAAATTTGCTCAGCATGAAATTTTTGCCTCGATAAAAACAAAATTACCAACCAAATTTCCACATGTTTTGAGGATTTAAACAAACAACAGTTGAATACAAGTAACAAGCAATATATGCAAAAAATGGAAATATGGTTGGTAACCCTGTTTTTATCAAGGAAGATATTTCATGCTAATTTCATGAAATTGGACCCTGGTCTTGCCTTGGTGCCCTTGAAATGCTCAAGTAGAAATTTACAATTTCCTTATGCCTTGGTGCCCTTGCCCTTTCAAAAACGAAGCAAACAGGGATGTGTAGTCAGCCTAATAGATTGGGTGAAATACTCTAAAAAGTAACAACCACAAACAACTTAATGTATCTGGTAATGGTAAGAAGCACTGCAGCAGTTGATAGTATAAACTTTTTACGAATAACAATTTTACAAAGATTTTAAAAGACACACCAAAAAGAACTCCAAAGGAAACAAAATAGGTTTTTCATAAAAAAAACTAAAAATGCAAATTATTCATTTCAACTTGAAATATGCCCCTTTATATGCTAACCCTAGGGTTGGCTCACTAACAACTAACAATGTAACTCTACTCTCAAGCACGGGTAGCTTTTCCAAGAAAATAGCTGTTCCCGGGATATGGCTATTCCCAGGAATTGGCAATTCTCCAGGAGTTTGCCAGGGTTAAAGACAGTGGACACTATTGGCATGATTGGTAATTGTCAAAGACCAGTCTTCTCACTTGGTGTATCTCAACATATGCATAAAATAACAACCCTGTGAAAATTTGAGCTCAATTAGTCATCGAACTTGCGAGATAAAAATGAAAGAAAAAACACCCTTGTTGTCACATGAAGTTGTGTGCGTTTAGATGCTTGATTTCGAGACCTCAAATTCTAAATCTGAGGTCTCAAAATCAAATTCATGGAAAATTACTTCTTTCTCGAAAACTACATTACTTCAGAGGGAGCCGTTTCTCACAATGTTTTATACCATCAACCTCTCCCTATTACTCATTACCAAGTAAAGTTTGATGTTAATAATTATTTTGAGTAATTACCAATAGTGTCCACTGCCTTTAATAACTCAGGTGTGAAAGGGGTTCAGTCAATGCCTGAGTGCCCCTTGAAACATTCCAGTGGGAATTGCACCCTTTCCCACAGAAACAAATTTCTTCCCCTTATGAGAAACCATGAATCTGGCAGTGTGCTCCACTTAAAAACTGTCATTATTTAGCTTAGAAACCATCACTTACATGAACTCTATGAAATAATAGGTTAAATTTATTACGGAATTGCCTTTGTAATTTCCTTTGTAATTTTAACCCACACGGTAACACCTGTCAGGTATAAAAACGGTTATAATGTATTTATAAATTATACATTACAGCTAAGAAAACAAGCAGTAAACACGAACTCTATTTAATAATAGGTTAAATTTCTGATGGAATTTTCTTTTTAATTTTAACCCACACTGTAACAAACTAACACCTGCTAGGTATAAAAAGGACTCTAATGTATTTATACATAAATACCATTAAAGCTTAGAAAACAATCAGTAACATGAACTCTATGAAATAATAGGTTAAATTTCGGACAGAATTTTCTTGGTAATTTTATCCCACACTGTAACAAACTAACACCTGCTAGGTATAAAAAGGACTCTAATGTATTTATACATAAATACCATTAAAGCGTAGAAAACAATCAGTAACATGAACTCTATGAAATAATAGGTTAAATTTCGGACAGAATTTTCTTGGTAATTTTATCCCACACTGTAACAAACTAACACCTGCTAGGTATAATAAGGGCTCTAATGTGTTTATACATATTACAGACAAAAAAACAATCAATTCAATTGTTTTATTGTCACACATTACATACAGTGAAATTCACTCCAGCTTGCGAGTCTAAAAATATTAAAAAATTACAAAAAATACAGAAAATCAGTAACATGAACTCTATGAAATAATAGGTTAAATATCTGACAGAATTTTCTTTGTAATTTCCTTTGTAATTCTAACCCACACTGTAACACCTGCCAGGTATAAAAGGGCTATAATGTGTTTACAAATACATAAATACATTACAGCCTAGAAAACAATCAATTCAATTGTTTTATTGTCACACATAAAGTGAAATTCACTCCAGTCTAAAAATATTAAAAATTACAAAAAATTACAGAAAATCAGTAACATGAACTCTTTGAAATAATAGGTTAAATTTCTGACAGAATTTTCTTTGTAACACCTTCCAGCAGATGCTCTAAACCTCACCATCCTTTTTCAATTTTAATGGATCACCCTATGAATAACTAGCCATTGTACAACGGCGAGAGTTATTAAAATCTTGTGGACAGCATCTGACCGCAAACCCGTCACACAATATCAGCCCATATGGTGTATACATGTCTAATACACCACCAATCAATATGATAATTTGATTTTCATTCCGCAGCGGATCAAGCAGCATGGACTGATGAAGGTGGGGAGGCTGGGGGACAACGCTGGCATGCAAGGACCGTCTTCACTCCCTGTTCAGGAGAATTTCCTCCCACGTAGCTTTACGATAATAAGAAATAGACACACAGAATATCAGACGGTGGATGATGCTACATTATGCACCGGTAACTAGAAACATATGAAGATGTTCACCAGCGTGTTGACTGAAACGACAAATCACCAGGCCTGATACCTCATGGAGACAACAAAGGCAATTGCCCACATGTCATTGCCTTGGTGCCCCTTTCCCATACTTTAAAGACACTGGACACTATTGGTAATTGTCAAAGACCAGTCTTTACACTTGCTGTATCGCAACATATGCATAAAATAACAAACCTGTGAAAATTTGAGCTCAATCGGTCGTCGAAGTTGCGAGATAATATTGAGAGAAAAAAACACCCTTGTCACACGAAGTTGTGTGCGTTCAGATGCTTGATTTCGAGACCTCAAGTTCTAAATCTGCGGTCTCGAAATGGAAAATTACTTCTTTCTCGAAAACTACTCCACTTCAGAGGGAGTCATTCTCACAATGTATCAACCTCTCCCCATTACTTGTTACCAAGTAAGGTTTTATGCTAATAAATATTTTGAGTAATTACCAATAGTGTCCATTGCCTTTAAATGTGCCCTGTAATTTTGCCTGTAAGCATTGTGTTGACAAAACCCAATCTATGGCCCTACTTAAAAGCAGCTTTCGATTCATGCGCTAGACGCCTACGCTAAAAAATTTAGAAAGCTTTTGCGTAGAATCCTGATGCCATTTTGATACACAGAATACTTCAATGTGGACGCAGGTATCGTAATATCTTAATTTAATCGACTGAGTCCATTTGCATACATACATGTATTTTGACTCTTGACATTTACACAAGTGCGAGACATTCGATACAGAAAATCATTTTTGTCAGGATATCGACATATTTTGGCATTAAATGATCATTTCACAAATTTTGCAAAAAAGTTCACAAAGGCATGATGTTGAGCTACATGTACGGTAGGCCTATATGAACATATTAAAACCTTTTTCACTTTTGTATTTCTTATCCCTGTGGAGGCCGATGACATACTTTCAGAATGTGTCCCTACATGTATATCACGGGGTTTCGCTAGCCGATACACAAACAAATTATGATAAATAAATCTTGATAGGCCTAACTATTTTTTTTTCACAAAAAAAACATCAAGAGAAAAACCATGCTCCAGATTGCATAGTACATTATAGGACAAGATAAACGATAAACACCAAGTAGAAAACATTCTAAAAAGTTGTGACCAGGGCCCAATTTCATAGCGCTGCTAAGCACACAAATTTGCTTAGCATGAAATTTCTTCCTTGATAAAAACAGGGTTACCATTTACCAACCATATTTCCATTTTTTTCACATTGCGTGTTACTTGTATTCAACTGTTGTTTGTTTATCCTCAAAACCACGTGGAAATTTGGATGGTAATTCTGTTTTTATCGAAGCCAAAATTTCATGCTAAGCAAATTTTTGTGCTTAGCAGCGCTATGATATTGGCCCCTTGTTCCCATTCAGCTTGCTTCAGCCAAACGTCAACAAATTTGGGTTTAGAACGCCCCAGGGTTTAGACAAATCCTAGGTAGAACCCTGGGAGTAACCATTTAATTGCTTGATTTGTCAGTCCAGCCTGCTCACTACATCAGCATTAGGCCAAATAAAATAAAAAACCATTTGATCGTCCCCTCCCTCATCCTTTTTTAAGGTTGCACCTTTCTTTAAAAAAAAAAAATTCTACTTTTTTTTTTCAAAAAGAGTGGTTACCTTAAACTGAAGAATTGGTGGCCAGTTTTAATTGAAATGCTTGGATGCAATCTTTGAAAGAAATAAAAAATAAAAAAGCCCTCATCCTCTTCTTTTTAAAAAACTCGGACGATCAACTGTTTTTCTTTTTTTCTTACTTGGCCTTATGTCCATGTCATGTATTCTGTGAAGTGGAGCGTGACCCAAAGGTATTCTAGAATTTTTAACAAAGGTATTTGAGCCATTCTTTTCTTTGTACTATTGATTGGAAAAAGCAACAACCACCTTGCAATGTGCCGCACATTCATCCAAACACAGGCAGCAATGCTTACGTTCTGACATAATAAACATTTACAATGGAGGAAGGAACGATGCCCAGTGTGCTGTAAACCACTTGCAGCCACTCTAATTAGATGCGCAGAGAGATGGCCGAAAGCCTACGGGGGCGACAGGCTGTGGGAATTAGTTGCAACTGAATCCACTTATATATTACACTTAAAACCCATTGAGGGGATTTGTGTAGTCTTACCGTAGAGGATTTAAGTATGGGCAGTACGGTTTATTATTTTCAAGCATTGTCCTTGTTCATTTTGTTTGCGGTTTTACTCTCCGAGATATTTACAATTCAATCTTTAAAAGTTCTTATTTTGAGAAAAAGGCTACCTTTGTTATTTCGAGCGATTCTTACAGTAACCTTTGGACTACCTGGTTAAGAGCCCACTGTAGAGCTGTTGATATTGTAAACATTGCTAGAAAAGACAACCTTTGATGTATGTAGTTTCAGAGAAAAGGGGTTATTTTTCACACATCGTTTCTCAGACATACGACATGTATGAAAACACACAGTTCCATGCAACAAGGGTGTTTTTTTCTGTCAGTATTTGTTTGCAACTTCGCTGACCAGTTGAGCTCAAATTTTCACAGGTTTGTGATTTTATGCAACGAAAAATTGGCAAACATTTTAAGTTCCCACAGATTTGTTTACACATGTTTATTTTGTTTTTATATTGCGATGCGAGGGCGTGATTTATCCTACACCAACTCGGGACTTGGTCGCAGCCCTCCACTCTTTTAATGTACTTTGTAAGTAATTTATTTGAACAAAGAAATTGACAAAATAGGGACACTGCCAACATAAGGCTAGATAGCTCAGTTGGTAGAGTGTCAGCATGTTAATATGGAGGCCATTGGTTTGAATATCACTCTAGTCAATAAATTCTTGGTTAAACCCCAAAATCATTTGAAATATTTCTGTTTTGGGGTTGAACGGGAAATTGACTAGAGTGGGATTCGAACCATATCGTTGGTTCGAGTCCCACTCTAGTCGATTCTTTGTTCAACCCCAAAACTCATTTCAAAATTTACCCAGTCAGTTTCCCTTGTGGTTTATATTGATATCTGAAACAAAAAGTCACATCCCTTTAAGGTGATCCCCTGGCTGCCGCTTCCCAGGTTGTATCGTAATTTGGGTGTGATCCCTAGCTACACGGCAGTTAACGGTTGTTTGGCTTCTGACTGGCACCCCCGAACAAAGTTATTAACAAAATAGGGACACCGCCAATATAGCTCAGTTGGTAGAGCGCCGGCACGTTAATCCGGAGATCGTTGGTTCGAATCCCACTCTAGTCAATTCTTTGTTCAACCCCCAAAACTAATTTATTTGTAATAAACCTTTTGTGACAGTACTCAAAGAATATACATTAAATGAAATTTTTCAAAATGAACAAAATAATAAACAATCAATATTCTGACAAGATTAAATTCTTATGGGGTTTTAAAACAAAGAGAAATTGACAATAGAGCAGGATTTGAACCATGGACCTCTGAATTAAACGTGCCAGTGCTCTACCAACTGAGCTATGTAGTGCATTGTTGGGTTTCCCTATTTTGTGGTGCCAGTCAGAAGCCATACAACCGTTGCAGGGTTCACACCCATGCCTCCTGGCTGGCACACCAGTCTATAATATGTAATTGTGACAGCAAACCAATAATAATACACATCATTTATGAAATGAGAAGAACAGTGTGGGAACCATTGGGCGCTCCTCATTGTTCCATTGTTGGGCTGCATGAAACTACAGAAACATCCCTTACCCAATATCAATAGACTTACTGAACTATTATATTTGGCGTGTCGTTTTATTATTTTTGGTTTGTCTGGCTGGCTGCTGGTGTGTGAAAACCACTAACAGGCTGATCAAAAGATTTATCAGTCTGTTTTGGGGTAAACTTCTTTTCATGTCTTCAGTTAATTGAGCATGTCCGTTCAACCGTGTTCATTTTCCAATGGATTTAACAATGGATAAGCGACCACCTCTGAAAAGTATGCTTCAGAAACACTTTACTGAAGCATCCTGAAGTAAAGGGAAAATTCAACTGTGTTTTTAGCCTTTTAGACCTTGCATGGTGCACAAAATAACTTTCAAGAAGAAGCCTCAACTCTGAGTGAAGCTTATTTTTTTCTCAATGTTTCATCACCCAGATTGCTTGACTCGGTTAACTGAGCATGTTTATTCAACTGTGTTAATTTTCCAATGGGATTATAACAATGGATGAGCGGCCTTCTTTTTATCCAAAGATTTTAGTGCAGAAAGAAAGTTCCTGCCTACCCACAACGCATTGCGGTTCTGCATCCCGATAAACCTTATTCACAACATCACAAAAATATTGGCACTTGCGATTGATTTAAGGACATTGCATGCATCTTTGCATACATGCGCATAATAATATAACGACAACACACAATGTCTGCTCACTTTTATAGTTTCATGACATCCCACATGTCTGTGTGCATACAAAATGCTCAGATAATTTTCAGCAGTATGCAATGTCTGTTCAGGGCACCATAGATCATTGTTTGTTTTTTTGTTTTTTTTAATGATCCATATCTCACTTTCTCACTCACCTTAAAAAAAAAAAGGAGTATCATTTGAATTAAATAGGCCTACTACTAGGCCCTACTACTACTATTAGTACTACCTAGGCCTAGACACTAACTAATTTAATAAACGAATTTCATAAATAACGAATGAAAAAGTGGTGGCAGGATACAACATTTTCCCTTACTAACTTAGCAAGTGAAAAGTGAGGAAAACCTGTTAAAAATTGCAAACATAATAATAATATTAATTATTTAAAAACAAACAAATTTAGTTATTGAATATTTCAATGACCATGATGATGTTCATGCTACATATCTGATGACATTGACAAGTTACTTCAAGTAGAAAGTCAAGAAACTAGTCGACACCTGGCCCCCAGGTAAATACAAATAAACGAAGAACGCAACAATACAATACAAAGCTTGTATTTTGCAGAGAGGTTTATTGTGTTTCTTTTTTCTTTCCATCTTTTGTTTTTTTAATTTACCTCATTGCTGGCTATGTGCGTCTTCTCGGTTGGGCTTTCCGCCATGATGATTGATGATGAATCGACGAGACGACCTCTTCACGTCAAAAGGACAACTTCCCGACTACAAAATCCTTAAATTTGTCTCTTGCGTCTATCTCCTGCCAATTCCAACAAGATGGTATGAAATGCAGCACAAACCCAACTCAAAGAGACATCCACAGGGAGATGAAAGCAGTCAGCAGCAGAGCAGGCAGGAGATGGTGGTGTCACTCGACCGTGAAGAGGCGCAGGATCACGGCGCTCGGAGGAGGTCGAGGAGGCAGAACTGGCAACCCGTTTAGCGAGTCAGAGTCTTGTACACTGCGGTCGTCGATGTTGTATTTACCTTTGCTCTCGGTTCGGTAAAGCCTGGATGCAATGTATCTGAAGATGACGAGGGAAATAAATTATGACAAATTAGAGACCTAGACCAAGTGAGCCCAATACTCAAGATTCGGATAAACACTTGTTTGTCAAACACATTTAAGATGAGAATCGCTGCTGATTAAAAATTCACCGGGCGGTCGGTACTTGACTGTTTCCGTATCGTACGCGCACGATACACGGACGTTTCGCGACAGTCGCCAAGAGAGGGCTCACTTTCAATCTTGCGATAAGGTGTATAAGGCCGTGTCCGAAACGGCGACTTCGGCTACAGCTACGGCTAGATCGCGCGCGTCTGCCTATTCTTCAACACTGGTAGACGCGCTGATCTAGACGTAGCTGTAGCCGAAGTCGTCGTTTCGGACACGGCCTTAGTGGCGCACCCACTTACAACAGGTACACACAATGGGCCGGATAAATAAAAACTAGCAATTACTTATCAAGTTAAAGGTTCAGCATTAGCAAGAAGACTGAAAAGTAAAAGATCAGGCATGAACATTTTGCTCACTGGATTACCTTTCACTTATAGACATATAAATAAAACCGACATTTTACTAACATACTGTAGCAATTACTTGTATTTTTACAAGCTACTGCATGAGGAGCTTGAGATTTTACTTGAACAACAGTGTTGCATATATGGCTCGGTATCGGGTCAGTATTAAAGGGTTATTTTTCCCTTGGTCTAATGATCCAACGATAAATGTTACTTATAAATTTGTTGTGTACTTTAATTGCTCTAAAAGAACCAATCTCTCGAGCGCTGGCTTGGAGATGCTGGCTGTTTCCTCATCATAGCCACTGCCGCCATCAAAAACTTGAGTAAGTGGAAACTGCCCCGCCTGCATTTCAGTTAATCGCTATTGATCAGCGAGTCCATGCCTCTATTGTTATACTCCTGAATACCCCGCTATTGTGCTTTTCTCTGACCATTTACTAATCCGTTCAAGTAAATGGTGTTTTTCCAGTAAAAGGTTATTTATAGAGATTTTAGCAAATTCTCATGCCTGATCTTAAACTTGTCGACATTTTGGTAATGCTGGCCTTTACACGGCCCAGTATCTTGTGAAACTATCAGGTAATAGTAAAATGTCGGTTTTATTTACATCTCAATAAGAAGAGTTCCTCAAGCATTGATTTTACCTACTAGTTCGACCAATTACTAGCAGTATTAAGGCTTACTTTTATTTATAAGGATTTAAGTAAAAGACTAGTAAAAGCAAATGCTAGTTTTTATTTATCTGGCCCAATGTCTATCAACTTACTTTTTTTTTACTTTCCGTATTCTGGCATGCCACTATTTTCACTCAAATTTACAAAGAGAGAGAAATAAAATTATCTCTTTCAGGTAAATTAGATACTATTTAATTGTAATATCAAAGGAAAAGGTGGTGGCAGGATTTGGAAACTTTTCTATCAAAACTATATCCGAAGGGGGCTCTGTGCTTCAACTTTTGTAAAGATTTTCTTATGAACACCTTGGAGGGGGGTTCTGTGAAATAAGCCAACATTCCAAACGGCTGACCTGCCGAAAATACAAATAAAAAATCTTAAATGTATTTTGTATGAAAAGATTTAATTTGTGTTCAATAGGCTGAGGCATTTTATTTATTTGTTCACTGAGTTTTTAGTTTTTATTAATAATTAGCATTTAGCATTGGTTACTCTTATTGGTTCCTGGCAGCTTATTTAGCGTGTTTACCATAAAGTTTTTTTTAAATATAACTTTGTGATCATCGGTTGGCTTTGTTTAATTATTTTTTTATTGAAAAACGCACACACAAACAAAATGCAAAGAATAATTTTATTTTCAAAATAATTTCAATTAAAATAAAATACAATCGAATTACTTCATCAAACAAAAATAATTGAATTTCACACTCAAAACGCAAGCTTTTTATAACACAGTTAAATCGACGTGTGTCTTAATATAACTATTAGCATAAAACCTTACTTGGAAGGAGTAATATTGGGAGCTTTTGATAGTATAAAACACTGTGAGAAACGGCTCCCTCTGAAGTAACGAATAGTTTTCGAGAAAGAAGTCATTTTCCACGAATTTGATTTTGAGACATCAAAATTAGATTTTGGGACTCAAAGCACACAACTTCATGTGACAAGAGTGTTTTTTCTCCATTATTATCTCGCAACTTCGAGGACCAATTGAGTTAAAATTTTCACAGGTTTGTTGTGGATATGTTAAGATGATGACTGGTCTCTGACAACATTACCACAGATAATAATTTATGAACAAAATAAGAATCACAGTTGCATAGACCATGGGGTAGAGTGAGAACTCCCTCCTCGTCAGCTGTCCAGATTTTTAATGAACTATGATTCTTGGCAATTCATTATTACGGGAATTGGAAGTTGGCATGAACCGACATGAATTCTTCTTTGGAAAAGCAATCATATATTATGTTCAGCTTGTATGGAGTAGTATTATTTTGTTGTTGTATATATTGTATTGTATTTTTTGTTTTGTTTAATATGTAAAGCCGAAATAAATGTCCCATCAGGGAACTTAATAACAATAATAATTACACAGCATTTATAAAGGCGCACTAAATCTGGTATAAAACCATTCAAAGGCGCCAGTCAAGATGGAAAAGAGGGAATTCTCAAGTGTTAGGGAAAGCAAGTGTGAACAGGTGTCTTTGCTGCTGAAAGGTGGAGATGTTATGTATTTCTCTGAGGTTTTTAGGGAGTGAATTCCAGAGCCTGTGTGTTGTAATGGAAAAAAACCCTGTCCCCGTAGCTGGCTAGACGAGACCGGGGAAAAAGGAGCATGTTGCTTGTGAAAGACCAGGGGTCGATTTTCTCTTTGTGAAATCCACTCCTGGTCTTGTAGTACGGGGAGTCCACAGGTTTTGAATTTAGAGTTGGGCTGAACCTTGGAGTGCCTTGAAAGGGAGAATGAACTAATAAAGCCAATATTCTTTTGAAAATTTAATTAAAAAGAGGGTGCTGACTGAGCCCCTAGGTTCGGATAGATTGTTTTGCACAATTTGCATAACCCCCCAAAATTATTCGAAGTAACTGTGGGATTAAGGAAATATGGAGGACAGACAGACTTTCCTTGTATAGCCCGACGTGACGATCGTGTAATCATCGCACCACGTGGACTTGGAGTTGCCATTCAAAATACCGCCCTCTATTTGAATTGTGCTGCGAGCAAGGCGTTCGCATGTGTTTGTAAACGTCTTTATTATACAAAGTGCATTTTTACCTAATATTGGTGATCAGAACAAAAATAGAGAGCGGGGAAACGGTTCTTTGATAGACCGAAACAAGTGCTTTTCACTCGTATACAGTCGTTGCTGTCCTTCCTCTATGGTTGCACATACATCCTGTTAGCTACAAAATCACAAGGGCGTTTCCCATGGCGCGGCGCCCACTATAGTTTTTAGAGAATATTTAGCGTGATCTTTATCCCCCCCCATTACTTCTAAAAAACTAAGTAGGAGAACCATCTATTCTAGATATATAATTCCCCATATCACAATACCCATCCCAGTCCCTCTTCCACTACCCCCTGTGATATAAACCCCAACAACTGAGGAAACCATGCCAACAGAAGTTTCGAGTGCAATGACAATTCTTTTTTAGACATTGGTGGTCAAAGTTTAATCATGGGTTTGGTATGGTAGTCAGCATGAAAGTTGAAAGTTGGACCTTTCATTGTGTGACGTGCAGAAAATGTGCCTATCTGTTGGAAGCAATACTTCCGCCCCAGAGAACGTTTTTTTTTTTTTAGAGTATGAAGTCATAGTCCAAAAGCGTCGATTTACGTCACCAGAACTTGCGCACAGGAGGAACGTCGGTCAAGTCGTCCTCAAGTGCCGAGTATAGAGGTCGAGTATCTCAGTACATTATACTGCAAAGTGTCACCGCGTGTGGTGCCGAGTTGGCAGATCAACGTGTTTTTGCGCGCTTGCGTAAAAGATGTGACGTCATCACTTTGCGTGTATGGAAGTGTTATTGCATTGCCATGATGTTTTGTGTACAAAGTGTCCAAGGATCAGCATTGAATGACTAACACTGTTGTTGTGTGCTCGTGCAGTTTGGAACGCGCAAAAAAACTGTTAAATCACTACTGCCTTCAAACTCAGTTCATCTGCACGCCTTTTATTGACATCGAGGATTTTCGGAGGAATTTTTTTACAACAAAACATGGGTAGAGATAATGCCTGGAGTGTCTTATTTTCGTTTCTTTTTATATTCGTAACACAGGTAAGCATTTCTTTGGTTCTTTCAGTTTCTTTTCTAATTTTGACTGTGTCTGAGACAAACTCTGTCTAATCCTACCTCCATGGTCTAATCCTCCTACCTCCATGGTCTGGTTAAATTGAAACTCAACTCACTAAACTAGATAGCCATCAGTCCATCATGGCCATGCTAGCTATTTCATGTATTTACTATCGGAACTTCCACTGCCATTATGCTAGACAGATTTTTAATATTGCTCAAAATGTTTAACCCTCAACTCAACACAATATATGGCAAGCCTATGGGGAAAAGTTTCCGTATGGCGCCACCACTTTTTCATTCGAAATAAAATAATATAGTATCTAATTTACCTGATTGATATATCCCTTTTTGTAAAAATGAGTGAAAAAGTGGTGGCGCCATACGGAAAGTTATCCGCCTATGGTGTTGCAACACGTACACTTGTTTTTTTTTAATGTTTGTATGTTTGTATCAGTAGGCAGTTTCATCAAGTTGATTTCACGTGTACCAAAACGCACACACACACAGCCCCGAAAAAAAAGAACGAAACATATTAAATCATAATTCACATTTGTACAACTCACAACTATGAGACTTGACAGCAGGCAAGAGCATTCTCTCCTTGTGCTTACATTTCAAAAATATTCGAAATCGGATGAATAGTTTCTGAGATATTGTAAAAAATAGAGAGCAACGACAAAAAACAGAGGCTTGGCCTCGCGTGCAGCGCCCATTCGTTTGTGCATGACGTCACCTATGAACCCCGTGGACAACGGATTTCGGAAATCTTCGGAAAGTGCCGAAGAAGCCCGAAGACGTTTTTTTTGAGATGCAGGAGCACATGTTTACACTAAATGAGATAACGATTACATCATCGTGTAGCCGATAAAATTCCGCACATCGTACAGCTAGTGGCATAGCTTTTACCATAAAAACCTATTTTTGTCGGCGTTTTCCATTTTTTGAATCAAGATTTCTTCCAGAGAAAATCATCAAAATTGAATGCGACTTTGTCAGTGCTAATTCCCATACTTTTAAGTTTAACTTGTGAAAATTTGGTGTAATTTGATTATGTCTCTTCTCCCTCCGAAAGGTTTTGTTCGACCATTTCTTGCAAACTTGTCCTAAATAAGCACGATTGTCCATGTACGTCGTACATCTTCGTGTTTCCGTGATGTGCCACCACAAGAGGGCGTGTGTTACAATAAGTTTGATAGGCTGGGGCTCTAATAATGTTTCGTCTTGGCTGGGGGAAAGCTGCCCGATCTTCTTTTTGATAATTTCTACGTTCTGAATTGATAATAACAGACTGCTCATCTTGAGACAAAAGAAACTAGTATTATTATATATTTTTAAAGGCCTGTACTAATTGAAACGAAAGTAGAACAAAAAATTGATTGTATAGCCACTAGTTTTTAGAAATTGTCTTTGTAAGTATAACAAAAATAATCGATGTATACCAATGCCTTCATCCTCAAGTTTTTTAAAGATTGTTCTAAATTTTTACTGTGTTAATGCTACAATTTTAAATCAAAGGATCAACTGATCTTAAATTAAAGAAAACACCAGTCATAAACTCTTTGTATTTTATTCCATTCTGGTTAATTTAATAATGCTATTTGTTGACATAATTAATAAAGAATATTCACACAAACACCTGCAAAACTTAACACATATTTAATTTTTATAGTTAACAATTTCCCCCACGATGCCGCTCCTCAGTTTGATTCACAAAATATCACTTTTTGCCGTTCATAAAAAATCATACTAGCACCTCAAAGCACAGTTTGTAAACCTCCCCATTGATAAAGGGCGCTCGCCTATTGTGCGCCCTCTATTGCCATAGGCTGTGCATTAAACTTGGCCGTGGTCGATATGAAGAAAAACATAACAATTGAACTTGAACACAGGTACGTTTTTTTCACGATCCACGCTCATTAAAAACGGTGTATCTCTGCAACCAAACATCCGATTTCAAAATTTTAAATTGATTTTTACTCCTAAGAATACACCTTAACAGACCACATCTTGTCAGAGAAAAAATCATCTGCATTAAATTTCACTGAAACAGCCTAGTATCAGTGTATAGACGAGTAATACTTTCAATAACTGTGTAGACTTTTGTTTGGATTAATTATAACCGTCTGTAAATCAGCATTCCATTCCTACATTTGTCGGACTGGTCACATGCTGGTCGCATAGAGGATCATTACAGAATTGGTAAGAAAACAAAATCGTGAAGATCACCATGCTGCAGACGCCGACGGTCGCCTGCTGTCAAAGAGTCAAAGATTTCATAAGTTAATGAGATACTGCATGATGAACAGCACGTCATCATGTGTAATGAGATGTGATTCCCTGTCAATAAACCATAAGTGAGAACTCGGGATTTAATCTTTCTTTCTTTTTGATGTCTGGTCTTTTTTATTTCCAGGTTAATGCAGAGCTGTGCCCAAATACAGATAACGTTTAGTAAGTATAATAGAATTTTAAGTCTACTGATGAAGGCATAATACACTATAAATATTTATTCACCATCAATCTCATGCTAACATCCAATTCAGACAAGGAGGGCATTTTGGCGACCCAAACCAGAAACATTGGTTATAATCGGTTGAGGGTTTTCGCATGTTCGGTTGAGCGCGGTGACGATGCTGTTCAGACCAAAGGGTAACCGACTTGTTGAGCTGGTTGGGCTTTGGTTGGGGTCGCCAAAATGCACCCCTATTGTACAACATAATTGTTAAAAACTTACTGATTATGAAGTTCAAACTTGAACAATTTCAAATCCCAATGAAAGGAAGTCATATTCAAGAAACCTGTCACCGAAAACCAGTAACCAGTCTCTTCTAATCAAAAGGATTTGAAAAAAACAGAAATATTGTTTGAGGCCTTTTAATAATATGCTTGATAGAAGTAAAATCATGGATTGGAAGAGAGATGAAATAGTCCACATTGTGTCAGAACCTTAGTTGAGTATCTGGTGATGGCAGAGGCACAACAGAATCTATTATCTTCTCGAATTGTACAGATGAGAAATTTCAGACTTTTATCTGAATTTAGACTCCTTAAAGTCTGCCTTGTGAACTAAACTTTGAGTATTTTTCTTAAAGAAAATAAGTCCAGTGGTCGATTTCACAAAGAGTTGGAACTAGTCCTAACTTAGGACCCTCGGGTCCTACATGTCCTAGGTAGGAGATATATAAAATGTATTGCAAGTCCTACATGTGTAAGTTAGGATGAGTAACTTGTCCTAACTCGATATAAGACTAGTCTTAACTCTTTGTGAAATCGACCCCTGCTCTTTGATTCTCTATTTACGAGGACACTGTCTTAAAGCTTATTGGAATCTATAACTCCAGGGGTTACCAAAAGGTGGAAATGCACTCATTTCAATGTACCTCATCAGATCTGGATCCCAGTTTTGCACTTTTTTTTGTCAGAAACGACTCGGCCCTGATTGTAACAATTGGGTCTAGAATTCATATAGGGGGGAACCCAGGCCTTCGTCTGCAAGCCATTCTTCAGGAATTGTTCACACTCGTCATGATCAAATCATCCCTTTAACAGTTTTGACTCTAATCTGCTTTCATGAAAGTGAACCTTTGTCACATGATCACACCTAAATCAACAAAGGGCGTTAAGTTGCACTAGGGGGTCATCATCTGTATTTGTCCCCAACATTTCCAAACTTAGGGTTGACTGAGTAAACAGCTTAACCCATACTAGATGGATAACGTGATATTATGATAAACATGAGGAAAAGGCAAACTGTAGCTTGACCATTCTTCAGGAAGGACAAAGATTAGGATTTGTTGGTAGTGTTGTGCAAGAATTTGTCCCTCGTGCCAATGTGAAACTGTTTTGGGTTTCTTTTTCTGTGAAAAGGAAGGGATACAATTTGCAGAGTTAAGGAATCTTGAATACATGTAGATTCAGCATGAATAAAGGAATAAAAGGGTAGTGACAAGTTCTTAAACGGCCGTTTAAAACCAGCAGGGTTGTTGCTGTGTGAAGGTGAGGGCCTTGGGGCCTTTATCACACCGCCACAACCCTGTAAGGTTTTAAACAGCAATTTAAGAATGAGTCACTGTTTTATTCTTATTCATATGCCTTTTTGGTTAAAAGGCGTAACAAAGTAAGAAACTCTGTAAAACTTATCCGTTTTTCGATGTCCTTGAGCTCCTGTCTGTTATGTGTGTTGCATTTTTATGACTGAGACAGTTTTTGGATATGCATTCATGCGCGTAGTAGTAGTAGTAGTATGCTTCCTCGTATACATGGGCCAAAATAGCACAGCGAGATCGATCACCCCTGTTACAAAATGTATCTCATATGAAAGGACACAAACAAAATCTACTGATCCAAGTTCTCTTGCAAAATCTTGTCAAACATAGGTACATTTTACAGCCATGCTAAAATTTAGCTAGGGACCCCGGTTAAATTGCTTTCGTGTGAATAGCACTTAATAATAATGCAACCACAAACACATTGGACAGATAGGAAAAAAAGGTTTGAATCACATCAACAGTGAACAAAACAGAGAAAAAGGTAGAAACAAATTGATTTACTGAATGTAGCAAGTTATTTGTTTCGTAAGACGTAAATTGTTTCCCACTGGCTGAAACCACCCAACTTTGCTTTGGTTGGAATTCTTGTTAATGTTGAAACCATTCAGGATCTTTGGGGTCATATATCCGGATCAAGTCTCAAGTGGTATGAATCACAATATCTTTATTGCATCTAAAGTTACAAAGTACAATTTGAATGTATGATATCGCATTGCCAAATTCATGGAAGCGTAGGAAGTACATGGGTTTGGAAATAGTTCGAAGGCCAAGTCGGAGATGGCACTACTGCCCTACTGGACGTCTAAAATTCCATGTTTGGGTTTACTGTCCTTACTCTTTGACATGTCACAGGCCTCGAATTTCATCTTTGAATATGTTGAGAAGAGCAAGGCCATTTTCATTTTGCAAAGGGCACTTCCATAGGAAAAATCTTAAAGTTAATGGGAAACTTTTGAAGGGCACCAGGGCCAAGACCAGGGGCAACGGAGGCAATGGCCTCCATGGGTGTGTGTAATTCCATGCCTGATGTTATTGTCGTACATGTGTTCCAAGTTTCATGCTTTTACCACAAAGTGTAGGATTCTTTTGTATTACTATATATTCATCACTTTCTGCAGGCATCAGGCCTGTTGTTGTGTCTTTGTGCTGAATATGGGGCATGGACGTGACCCCCCTCTTGTCTTGTGTTTTGGATCACTGCATGCTCGGAATCCTAGAAATTCTTTAGATGAGTTTAGGGTGGCTGTACAAGAGGTAAATAGGGCTGTCAAGCACTCTGGACTCCGCCAGGACTTGAGCTCTGGTGGTTCTGATCAGCCGACTGTGGGTTCGAGTCCCTGAGTCTCGACCCTTTTGCCTATAAAGCAGGACACTTCCATTTTTGGTTCATCCTTTGCATGGGATATAAAGCTGACGTTCACATGTGTTATGAAAAGCACCTTAAAGAGCCCAGTACAGACATCTGTCGCTAAGAGAAGGGGTTACCACTGGTGATGTCTGGCATGGTTGACTGCACATAAAGTTTCTCTGGTCTTTTCTCTACATGTATGGGTTGTACTACCACAGTACCTTGCAAACCGTTGCATAATGGATCAATGTATGTAAAATAGGTCTTATATAATTTCAAACAAACACTCTGCATACCTGTACATATACAAACATGATGAATGCTTTCAACTTTGGGATGCCTTGAGGGTGTCAAAGGCCTATCATAGCGTATTGTTGGATTTTATTACATGGCACATACGCGCTCTTGGAGCGTTATTGTGATCACAGAAACTGCCGACACATCCCTTTTATCATGAAATACAGACTGCGAGTATACAACACACAAAACATTAAGTACATCATTGTATAATATAAATCCACACCCATCTTCCCTTAATGTACTGAAGAAACTACATACACTGCTGTGTAGGCATAGTACGTGCGTCTTCATTCGCAATGTATGCTGTTTTACTAATGAGTTTCAAGAACGAAAAAGAATTTGCCTTGGAAAATATTTTATATCCAGCATACATTGTTCTTTGGTGTCTTCCCCAACGATGTAAAAAACCAACCACTGAGTTTCTGGCCTTTCATATTCTGTTCTCTATTTGGGTCATTGCACAGTGTTTCCTCGGTTTAGGGAAAAATGGAACTCTAATGAGGAAAATATTAATTTCTATCGGAATTCTACAAAGGGCTCCACAGTCAGACAGCCAGAACAATGTTGGGACACCCGTGGCAAGAATATATCAATCATGAGTCACACTCACAGTCATCGGTACCGGAGGTTGAATTGGCGGTTTTCGTTTTGATGAAACGGACGGAATAATGATTGGATCGCAAAATCCAATACTCCCTTGAAGGGTTTATGGAGAAATTTTCATGGTTCAAAGTTCTCAGGCCATAGCCTGTTCTCAGTCTGTCCCAAAATCAAGATAGAATTATTGGAGGTACATGTACAATGTGTTGGAATTGTGCCTTTAATTATACATGTATGATGATGCAAGCTACAATGTAAGAACATTGCGTACAGCCAGTGTATGTCAAATTTTCCGTTGTTGTCTTTTCCAATGCTGGACTCTTGGATGTGTTGTGCAAATCAATTGTCACGGTTCACAGAAAACGTCTAATGGGGTTTTGTCAGCATTTTATTTACACACACTCTTAAGGCCTAATGGCATTTCCTACACCATGGTTTACCTTTCAGGTTGAGTTGGCGTGTCATTTCACTAGTCACCGAGTGTTAAAAAAACTTACATTGTGGCTCTGATGCTTAGTTCTTGAAAAGGCAATGGCATTGAGGCAATTTCACCTTTGGCGTATTGTGGCCGAGCGGATAAGAACACAAAACTCAAGCTCTGGTCTTTTTGATCAGCATACAGTGTGGGTTCAAGTCCTGGTCGTGTCCCTTGTGTCCTCCGGTCCTTGAGCAAGACACAAATGATTGCTAGGTCCTTCAGATGCGATATTAAGCCGTAGTCCTGTGTGTTGTGTAGAACCCAATATGCTTTTCGTAGAGCATAGGGGTTAGCCCTCTTTGAGGAAAATATAAATTTCTATTGGTATATTTCAAGGGGCACCAAGGCATTAACCTGGGGCAGTGGAGGTGATTGCCTCTGTTGCCTTTGGAAGCATCGGGTCTGGTATTGGGTTTGAGTTTGTAGCCATAGGAATGCTCTTTGCTTGCAGTGGTTTACATCTTCTGAAAGCAACAACTTATCCAGCTGGACCACTTTAGACATTATTTATTACAAGTCCCAAGAAGTTTAAACTTGTCCAAGGCTCTTTACGCAAGCACCGACCCACTTGGAACTCACAAACTGCATAGATAGTATACTGCACGGATAACAGTACTTGATACCGTGGGGTCGAATCATGGCTTTTCGAGGTATCAACGAGGTTACAACAAGGCCGGATCTTTGCAGCCTCTTTGTATGAGGTACAACAACCTGGACAAGCCATGCTTCGACCCCACGATATCAAGTACTGTTATGTGCCGTGCCATATAGTATCTATGCAGTTCGTGAAATCATAGCAGCGGGCCGGTGCTTGCGTAAAGAGCATTGTAAAGAGGCTAGTATTGCTGTGGAAAAGAGTTGGGAAACTTCATGTAGAGCTACTAGTTGTACTTGTGGCCTTAGTGGTCAACCAAGGATATTAGGTGCTGTGTACATCCTTGTTTAAACCCATAGAGCTTTCAGTTTGTTTACGAAAGAGTCCTTCCTCCATGGTTGAATACAACGCAATCAAACCATGACAAAAACATGACTCTGCTATACTGCTGAAATTTCACAACTGCGATAACAATGACATCCCTTAAAGGCAGTGGACACTATTGGTAATTACTCAAAATAATAATTAGCATGAAACCTTACTTGGTAAAGAGTAATGGGGAGAGGTTGGTAGTATGAAACATTGTGAGAATTGGCTACCTTTGAAGTGGAGTAGTTTTCGAGAAAGAAGTAATTTCCACGAATTTGATTTTGAGACCTCAAGTTTAGAATTTGAGGTCTCAAATTCAAGCATCTGAAAGCACACAACTTCGTGTGACAAGGGTGTTTTTTTTCTTCTACTGATCTCGCACCTCCGACGACCAATTGAGTTCAAATTTTCACAGGTTTGTTATTTTCTGCATGTTGAGATACACCAAGTGAGTAGACTGGTCTTTGACAATAACCAATAGTGTCCAGTGTCTTTAAAGGGAGTGTAAATGTTTATTGCTCCATGGTATAGACACTTTAAGTGATTTTCACTTATTTTTCCCAAAAACTTCATGACTTCTCAATGTTTCGACTAGCTTGCTCATATAGTCATCTGCAGGAGACTGAAACATGTTGACATTCTGATATTACAATGCTCTAATCAACCTAATTGCAAATTGCACTCTAAAAAAGAAAGTGATTGGGTCGGTTTTCAACATATTATATTATGCTAAACACGATCCAAACTTGTTATATCCAGGCACCTGCTGATTGTGACCGTGTTGGTGGCAAAAGTCGCATACAAAATATTTGGGGTTTCATGTTGTCATCCCAACTGTAATATACAGAGATAGTCCTAAACAAAATGTCTTTTTTTTTTTCCTTCCTAGATTGATCTCGATTTGTGTGCATATTGTACAGAATGTGTTTTCCATGCTTCGTGCATGTGGTGTACATGTTCATGTACATTGCTTTTATTAGGTGTTCGGGCCAACAGCCCGGAACACCTCTTATTTTTGTTCGTTTTTTTTTTTTTATTGATACTTCTTCTTCTTCTTCTTCTTCTTCTTCTTCTTCTTCTGTACGTCCCTTGTCCCCCTACAAAAACATCTTTTCAAACATCGTATGAACTTGAAACTTAACACATAGTTAGATATTTATTAGGAGAAGAAACCGTGTGAGTTACGTCATGATGACGTCATCAATTCTTGAGTTATGAATATTCAAAGTTTATTAATTCAAAAAATCATAACTTTTGATCTACATGAGGGATTCTTACAATCGAAACATCATCGGAATCGTTATTGAAAACTCCGTAAACGCCCCACAGACATGACCCCATTTCGGTGTTGTCTTCTGGCTCAAAAAAGAGGTTGAAAATTTCAAAATTCACGTCTAAAGAACAGAACGTAAATCCCCATTGGTATGTGCATTAAACATTGCACGTAGGCATACACACAACGTGTAGTGTATTAGCGGTGCAGCAGAGTCACGCTCCAGTGATTATCCATAGAGCGCGAAAAAGCTTTATGAAGAACAGTCTTCAATCAAGGCGGTTAAAACATACATGCCCATTACAATCTTTTCTACAGTAGTCAATATTTCCTAAGTTCATAAATTATTTTCTAAACTACATAAGCTATTTTGACAATCTATACATCATATGAAAAGGCTTTACGTACTTTACAGAAATGGATATGTTGGTGAAATTTCGTTGACCTTTTGACCTGTTTAAACCGGAAGTGACTGTGAAATGATTTGAAAGGGCGTTGTTTATTGCCTTATAGGTTGAAATCATGGAGGAATAAACAATTACATCCTTTGATGCTTTACCATCACAGCATACAAGTCTGGCAAAGGTCTGGTTTAAAACAAATATTACCGACGACGTCACCAAACATTTTTTACTAGAGTAATCATGTTGTTTTGACAGTTTTTGCAATTTGAATAATTTATTACAAATCTTGAGAACAAAGCAAGGTGTAACTACTTGTTTTTTAATCCAGGCTTTTACTCCCGGAAACCGAACACCTTGAGTTTGTTCACAAACTCTCAATCTCTAGTTTAGTACTGTAGGCCTATTAGAACAGAACGCATCCGAACTGTGCGTTGTAATCTGACTGTATTTTTATGTTCGTGCATTCAATGAAACAATTTCCATCCAGGACCCTGTTTTTGTCGTCTGATCATTGCCATGCATGATATATTTATAGTAAATAAAGATTAGGAAGCCTCGCAGACACAGTGCCGAATCCAGCACAATGCGCAGTCTGGGGGCGTGGAGCATACAGCTCTAGTCTTGAAGGGCAATTTCTCAATCATGTTTACGGGTTGTGCATGGGTGCTTGTGTATCAAAATACAAACACTAGTATAACATTGCATTGTGACGTTGAGTTGAGTTATAACAATAAATTGCAAAAACCGTGTCCCAGTTTAATGTAGATAAGACTTTCCCTACTTGTCTGGTGTAAAGTACATAAACTGTTTGAAGAGTTGATTTATTAACATCGATTGCAAGTCATGAAAAAAATTTGCAAGTTGTTACCAAATTTGTTGAGATGGTGCTTAAGTACATATTGGACTACTTGAATGTACAATTGTAATTATCATCAAAGGCAGTGGACACTGTTGGTAATTACTCAAAAATAATTATTAGCATAGAACCTTTCTTGGTAGCGAGTAATGGGGAGAGGTTGATGGTGTAAAACATTGTGAGGAACGGCTCCCTCTGAAGTACATGTAATGTAGTTTCCGAGAAAGAAGTAATTTTCCACAAGTTTGATTTCGAGACCTCAGGCTTAGAATTTGAGATCTCAAAATCAAGTATCTGAAAGCAACTACATGTACGTGTGACAAGGGTGTTTTTTTCTTTCGTTAATTGAGCTTGTGCTCAAATTTTCACAGGTTTGTAATTTTATGCATGTGTTGAGATACACCAACTGTGAAGACTGTCTGGTCTTCATGGCAACTACCAAAGGTGTCCAGTGTCTTTACGTACATATTGGACTACTCGAAATGTACAATTGTAATAGTCATTAAATACAAATTGCATGTAATGTATACAAATTGCGGGCTGGAATTTTGCACTTCCAAAAAATATACCTTTACCTCTTGCATAGAAATTCTCACGAATCGGTAGGAGCCTTTATATATTTATCACAATGGTACGTTTCCTTGACCAGCCAGGAGGCCATAAATGGGAACCGTTGAAAGAGTCAATTTACTCATGTGTGGTACCAGGTAATCTATTTGTTAAACTCCTACCTACCTTGACACTCATAATCTGCAATGTCACAGAAAAATTTATTTCAAGTGCTATTTCAAACACAAACATTAAATTTTGAGTTTTGGCATTAAACAATATAACAACCTTTAAAAACGCAATGAAAAACCCCCCAGCTTTTATAGTAATTTATTTCCCTGTCATCTGCGCAGTATTGTAACAATAAAATTTCAATGAAAATGCATTTTTGTCACTGATAACTCTTGTACGTACCAGAAATACACGGTACATTTATAATACTAATACACTGCTACACAAACCACTGATTGTTCAATGGCTTCAAGTCTCAAGTAAATTTAATTATAATAAATAAAAAAACTACCCCTAAAGGGAGTACAATAGTGTAAAAGTTGATGGACCCGCAAATAGACAATCTTAAAATGGCCAGTCATTGATCAAGTTAAAGGCAGTGGACACTATTGGTAATTACTCAAAATAATTATTAGCATTAAACCTCACTTGGTAAAGAGTAATGGGGAGAGGTTGGTAGTATAAAACATTGTGAGAAACGGCTCCCTCTGAAGTGGAGTAGTTTTCGAGATAGAAGTAATTTTCCACGAATTTGATTTCGAGACCTCAAGTTTAGAACTTGAGGTCTCGAAATCAACCATCTAAACGCACACAACTTTGTGTGACTAGGGTGTTTTCTTCTTTCATTGTTATCTCGCAACTTTGATGACCGATTGAGCTCAAATTTTCACAGGTTAGTTATTTTATGCATATGTTGAGATACACCAACTGTGAAGGCTAGTCTTTGACAATTACCAATAGTGTCCAGTGCCTTTAAGGGCAAACCCAGCAAGTGAGCATCTCTGAAAATGCCACATTACATCTTTGAGAGGGCAAGGCCACTTTTTTTTGCAATGGCCACTTACATGAACATTTGACAATCTCAAAAGTCTATGGGAAACATCTGGAGGGGCATCAAGGCAAAGACAATGGGCAACATTGCCTTCATGGCCTCTGTACAGTAATACCAGGCGAGACATCATTTTCATGTTTTGAAGAAGCCGTCTCATAATTTTTTACTGTTTACTGGACCTGGTATTGAGTCCCAACCGAGTGATTTGCTTTTTGTCACAGAACTCAGGAAAGTTTTGAGTAATAGTGTTTAATATCGATGCAAATGGTAAAAACTAAATTACACTCAAATAGACCTTTATCAAGCTGTAACTATCTTGGTGTTCCTTGTTTCCATGAGTTTGAATGGAGTAAAATCAAGATGGCCACACCGTGATAAAGATCTATAGACCTTTATCATGCTGCCTCCATCTTGGTCACGTTCCTCGTATCAAATAATAGCAGTGAACGCTAATAATCATTGTGCAAATAGGAACCATACTTTGTTTTTTCCCTCTACCCTCGTTTTGATAACAATGATATCAATGGGAAAAAGTCAAGATGGCTGCACCATGATAAAGGTCTATTACCTCTGATGCAAAGATTAGTATAAATCGTCTCATCTGTGTTTGTGTGTGTGTGTTTTTTGTTTTCACTAGCTGTGACTACGACCAATACTGCTGTGGATCGTTATGCTGCGCTAACTATGACGGGGGATACTACAGCTATGGCTTCTGGAACATCTGGTATTTCTGGTAAGAACGTGACTCGTGACATTAATGAAATAATTATATTAGCCCACGGGTGAGAGACTTCCAAGGGTCCAAAAAGCAGGGCATTAACTATTTATTGATATGCTAAACCTATCTTTCTGAAAGTTTGTAATACTCAGCGCCTTGAGTACCTTGTTTGGTAGATACGTGCGCTATATAAAACTTCAAATATTATTAAGCACTTTCGTTTTTTTAAAACTTGAATATCATCTGCTGCACTGAGTTATGGTCCGTTGATGTGTTAACCATAGAAATAGAACCCAAAGAACGCCGAGTGTGTCATTGTTTGTGCGGTGTCATTGTAAGACCATTTTTATGGACGCGCGTATGCCATTTTTTTTACGCCTGTAAATTTGCCATACAATAGACGTCCCATTGACCAATGAAAACAGTTAAAACGGTCTATGTGCGATTCCATTTTGCCATACATGCGGTCACGTGATGCCCAGGTTGCCATACACGCGTGTCGCGCAATGACCATTTTGTCATACACGCGTATCGGTACGCGGTATATATACGGTCATATACGGTATGCGGTATATATACGGTCATATACGGTATCGGTACGCCGAGTCCACAGACAACACAGAGGGCAGCCGAGCTCAGCGTTTTCCGGGTTCTAATTTCTATGGTGTTCACCCCTAAGAGTCCATAGTGACCACAAGCTGTTGAATACACAAAGCGATCAAAGTAGGTCGTGTCCAGATATGAAGTTGACCCATCTTCCCTATGTTAACAAGTAAAAACAATTCCAAAAGTTATCACAACCAAACTTTCTGTTTCATATTATTTTCAGTACTCTAGTTATTTTTCTCCGTTCAACCCCAAAAAACATTTAAACTTTACCCAGTCAATTTCCCTTGCGGGAAATTTTTTTTTTACTTATAATAATCAAACCATATCAGCGGTATTTTGGTGTTAAATGAATGATCACTAAAGGGGTACTGCGCCAATTGTTGATGGGCGTCAACTGTGACGGCAGGGAGGGCACTTAATCCCTCGTTCAAATCTCAATCAAAGAAGCTCGTTTAATTTTACGATTTTTAATATTTTTTTCCCACCCCAACAGGTTCATCGTTTTCTTCATCTTGATGACATGCTGTGGAGGGTGTGGTTTCTACCGTCGCCGCCAGGCATACATGAACGGCAACCGCAGCACCATCATTGCCGGACCAGGCACCATTATTCCACCCCCACGAGGGGGCACTGTACCCACGGGGGCTTACCCCGCTCAGCCGATCTCAACTGGCCCTCAGAGTTACTACCAAGGTCCTCCTACATATGATGAGGTGAAGATCTTTTTTGTTGTGTTTTCTTCCTTTTAAGTTGTCATGTCTTCCCTGATTAGTCAGGTTTTTTCTTGATTTAAATTTATTCAACCCTGTGGCTTAAGATTTTCTGGAGAGAGATGAACCCCCACAAAAAAAAAAACCAACCTCAAAACACAGCAACAAAAAACAAAAACAATATTTTGTATTATCCCGATGCAAAACTTACATCTGTAAAATCATTGCTAACACCTAGGATTCCATTTGCCTCTAGCCACCGGGCTAGTTCGAAGGTTTAGTGGTAAGACATCGGCTCTAGAAATGCAAAGGTTGTGGGTGGAATGATATTGAATTGATCAGATAGTACATGTAGGAGGATTGACTGTGCACTGTGCACTGTGCACTGTGGATCCACGTTATTGCAAGTTGGCATAGGTTATCCATCATTCCAATCACAGTGGATGAGATTGATTGGTCAGACAGTAGGAGGGTTGACTGTGCACTGTGTAGATGCACCCACCTTATTGCAAGCTGGCATAGGTTATCCATCATTCCAATCACAGTGGATGAGGTTGATTGGTCAGACAGTAGGAGGGTTGACTGTGCACTGTGTAGATGCACCCACCTTATTGCAAGCTGGCATAGGTTATCCATCATTCCAATCACAGTGGATGAGGTTGATTGGTCAGACAGTAGGAGGGTTGACTGTGCACTGTGTAGATGCATCCACCATATCGTATTACAGGCTGGCAAAGGTTATCCATCATTCCAATTACAGTGGATGAGAATTAATGGTCAGACAGTGAGAGGGTTAATTCTGCATTCTACAGAAGATGATCTTCCCTCGGAGTAGAGGGTCATGGCTTTGAATTTCCTAGAAATGCAGGATAGTTTATATTAATAAGTATTGTCTGTCTTTTTTGCTTTACAGGCGGTGAACAAACCCTACATGTACCCAAAGACAGAACCCTATGGCCAGCCACCAGTGATGCCAATCAATGGAGCCACACCCTACCCACAAGCCAACCCAGCGTACCCCCCAACCTCGCCCAACCCTGCCTACCCCCCAGCTGCACCTAACCCAGCCTACCCTCAAGGCGCTCCCAACGCAGCCTACCCACCAACCTCACCCAACGCTGCATACCCCCCTACCACTGGGTATCCTTACCCTGCTACTACTGCCACGCCCTCCAACCCCACTGCCACGCCCTCCAATCCCACTGCCACGCCCATGCCGGAACCTCCACCCTATACGGAGACGGTGAGCAATGCAACCCAAGCCTCAGCTGCAGTTGATCCCGTGGCCTCATGAGTAATGTAAAGGCAATAGTACTTTTTTGATATATTATTGTTGTCGGACTGGCAAACTACTTTTATTGTAATATTTTTCCTGTTATAACTGTGCAAGTCTCGCACGTATCGAAAAATTAGATAAAAATAACTGGATCGAAGACAGTATTTTCCTATACACTTTGAGTCTTCTTTTTAAATTATACATTACCGGTACTTCAAAATTCTTGAAATTAAAAATACCCACACCACTTTATCATAGATTCAGTTTCAACTTTTTTTTAGAATGAAAATATTATGTTCTAGTAACCATTGAAACACAATTTAAACCTAGGACTAGGCGTTATTAAAAAAAAAGAAAAAAAAAAGGCAATTAAACCTGATTTTGGGTGGTCATTCTATGAGTTTGGTAAACAGCTGGGTCAGTTGGGCAAAGGTAACTAGAAACAGAGGTTGAGTCTTCTTCCTTCGTTGATTTGTTAAATTTACTTTACTCTCATATATTTCATGGCATAAGGTTACTTTCCGACCTCGTACGATATAACTAATTTGTACAGCCATAAATTAAAGAGTTTGAAGAAATGCACCTCGTAAAACACCATATGGTTGGGACCAACTTGGTCCCGGAATTTTGAATATGTGCGAGACTAGCACACTTGTCTATTGAAACAAAAGAATGTTTGGGAACATTACAGACAAATTTCAACTTTTAATAATGTACTTTGCAACTGGTGTGCGGTATTTTTTCAAAGTACATGTTTGTTTTTAATTTGAAATCTTCGCAATTTTTACACAGAAATGTTTGTACGAAGCCATCTTGTTATGCGGTTTCGGGTTCAAGTATACAGCTTTGTTGATGGGTGGAAAATCTGGTATACCATTTAAAACTTTACTTCCCAAAATGGCACAACCAACATTTTCAAGTAGTGATGAATTAAGGTGAATTGGGTCGAGAGAAGAGATTTATTCATTTGAATTTTGGCTATAACGTGAGACCAATTCATTTGTGCCTTATCAAAATAACCACATTCAATCTTGCTCATGAAATAATAAATAATAATAATTAACCATTCTTATATAGCGCATAACACATAGAAATCAAACATGTCCCTAAACGCTCTGAAACCCAAACAACACTATGGATGCGTTCGTTTAGCTTCCTTGGGTCGACCCCGGTGTGTGGGGCGTTTTTTTTCCAGGACCAACGTGTGCAGATAATAACCCACGTTCGTTCTGGAAAAAAACCCCGCCACACACCGGGTCAACCCAGGGAAGCTAAACGAGCGCAACCATAAACAATATGGGTGACTTAAAATACAGAGCGCCCTCTTTGGTTGGCCCTGGGGAGGCGGTTTCCCCCAAAGAAGCGGTCGACTTAAAATAATTTCACTCTCAACTCAAAACGGGAGTAAATTGTTAAAAAAAACAAGAACAGTTGATAAAACATACCCTTATATAAACTTGTTCAGACAACAATTCAAAGACAAACAGTCTGTTTGTTTCTGTAAATATTTTTTGATTCATGTATTAATGACTATACAAATAATTGGTAAACAATGCCTGGAAGTGTAAACAAAGGGTGTGTTGTTGATTAGGGTAAACAACATGTATGTATTTTTAATCTTATAGTGTGGAGATCTAATATACACCAGAATTAACAACCGAACATCATTAGGTTAAAAATATATCTGTGTTTAAATGAGTTATTTAGAGATTTTGAATTGTTTTGTTTGGGCCAAATCATTTTGTGATCTGGCGTGGGTTTGCATTTTTTTTTTTCTGAATGTAGGTAGGAATTACACTGTTTACTATTGCAATGGTGATGTGTGTTTGCGTATGTATATACGGATATACTGTATAAAATAATTGGTATGTTAATTTTTTATTAATTGGGGAATTCAACTGAAGCTTTAAACAAATCTCTGATATCAATTTCAATTAGTATGTAATTTATCTGGCAATTTCAAGCCAATATTTATAGGTGAATATATGGATCAGTCGCTGTAGATTCTTGCAGTCGGGCTTTAATCCCACCTTTTGGCTCTCAGAAGGCTTGTCCAAACTATTATAAATCTTGACTAGTCCTCATCCCAACTTAACTTAATCCAAACCACTATCATTAGCACTGGACAGACAAATGAAGAACGTTTCAAGAGTCATCATATAAGTACATTTACCTCAGTTATCTTCTTCCATTAATCACAAATTCTTTTTTAAATCTGTACATGTGAAATGCAATTTTATATAATTCAATGGTTTGAAGTAGTTTCTTCAGTACTTTTGCTTCCTTTCCAAGTTTACACTAACACTACCACAAGCTCGGAAAAAAACTTGTCTCTGACTGCTAGTTGCGACAGACTTCAACCCAGAATCAGAGTTGAGTTTACCAATTATTTGTAAAGGGTGAGTGTTGAGTACAGGCTCGGAGAAAGTACGAGAATAATGAGGACAAGGCTTAGGAACTCAGAAAGTAGCTTCTTAACACAGCAGAAGATGTGAAGTGAAATTTTCTTTAAAAAAGCCCAGATGAATGGAGTTTCACATCATAGCCTTTGTGTCCTGTCGGGTTTTGATTTCCCAAAGCGCTTTAGCCCTTTTCACCGTTCTCCACCTATTGTAAAAGCCCCAAATTTCTGCTCTAGCTGTGTTGGCGAATAATAACAAGTAACATGGAGTAAGCAGGCAAAAATTCTCTGCTCACCTGTGAAATATGCTTACCGTAAGCAAGAGCGGCCCAATTTCATAAAGCTGTTTAGCAGAAAATACTGCTCGACAAATTTGTTTGCTTGGAAAAAAATTAGTGGGGCACTAGCCACAACAATGTAAACTTCATGTAGTTTTGGCTGCTAACCTTTTTCTGCTAAGCAATACTAGTCTATGCTTAGCAAGTTTTTGTGCTTACATGCTTTATGAAATTGGGTTCTGGACACTCTTGTGCAATAACAAACATTGTGACTGGTGTAAATACAGAGACGAGGCTTTTAAAGACCTCAAGTTGATGAAGTAAAAAGTAGAGCGTTCTTGAAGAGTGTATCTTCCATTTAAGAGGTTACCCCTACCACCTTTCCAACAGGAACTTTGAACCACATTTTCCTCAAATCCTTCGAATACCTGAACTGTGCTTAAGCAGTTTGTTTTTATAATTTATTTCCCTATTTATGTATTAAATTTCTTTTTAAAATAAACTATCGGTGTTTGTAGAGAATTTTTCAGTAGATTTCCAGTGCAAAACTTGTACTTTTTGCAATCTTTCGAGCACTGGATTTGCTTGTCTACTTTTGACTGACAAATTTAACGTTTGTATTTTGGCTGTAAAGCTTTGTAAATTACACAGTATTGATGAATGTGGTGTATAATTCTTTTTTTTTTTGGCTGTAAATTTTATGGTTGCGACATGTGTAATCAGAGATACTAATTTTCCAGAATAAATTTACATTAGTTTTAACAAGAGAAAATAACCTGTTACGATTGCTTGATGTGTTCTTTGTCCTCCTGCGTGATTGACCATTTTTAACCATTCAAAAATCCGTTCCTCGAACCTCATTCCTAGGGGTGATCGATCACGCCGTGCCATTTTCCCCCAGCATGCCTTTTTCGCTCAAAATCTCCTGGAATTGGTTCACTATGGGTGCGTTTGATTAGCTTGCACAGGTCGACCCCGGTCTGCCCCCGGTACTTTCAAATAGCTTTGATGTCATTCCAGAGGCTCACCCGGGTCAGCCCCAAGTGCCCTGCTTGTGGAACGGGTCACTTGGGGCTGGCCCGAGGTGCATGACGTCACCACGAGAGGGCGAGTGATCGTACGATTAGCACTGGGGCAGCTAATCAACTACACCCTAAAACTGGCACATTTTAACAGGTCCTGTGGCCAATCCACTCAAGTTTGGTAATCCACAAAAAAATTAAAATAATAATAATAATAATAATGAGACTTGTAATGCGCACGTACCCACCCTGCTGGGTGTTCAAGGCGCAGAAAAACCAACAACAAACAAAACAAAACAAAGAAAAACAGATACAAAAAAATTAGTCCTTGAAAACCTGTGACATAAGATAAGTTTTGAGAAGAGATTTGAGTGTTTGGTACAAAGACAACATCTAAGATTAAGTGGTAGAGAGTTCCAGACAAGAAGTCAAAGAGCAACTGGTCCCCTCTTATTACTCTTCTTTGATCTTGTGACATGTCTAACTTTATGCAGTCTAGGGTGACCGTGTAAACACATGAATTATTCGAAATAGAAGCGAGTCAAAATATTTTCATTTTGACTCGCACATACTAAGCATCCTACAAACGCCAAACAAGACTTTGAAACGGCCGTGCACACAACATGGTCAATTTTGTTTTTTAGTACATCCCTACAATTCTGTCCCTACATTTTCAAAGTTGCTGTTTGCTGAACTGCCAAAAGCTGTGTCCCATGTCCCTTTTTTTGAACACTGCTCTAAACTGCCTTTGCATTTTTTAGCAAATTTGTTTCGGTTTAATATGAAATAAAATATTTTTCTTAAACAAATCACAAAATAAACAATACTAAAAATAAATCTAGTTGGAGAAGAATTTATTCAAATTTGTTGAAATAATACAAACTTAGGGGGTCATCTTTTGTCGAGTGTATACGAAACATGCTGTGGAAAGGGGGTCACACTATCAAATTTGACATAAAACAATGAAGATGACTTTGGTGTATTCTATACATGTAGATGACACTTTGCATAATTAAATTTATGAAAAATAAAAAACATTGACATTCCATTTACTTCAAAAGTTATCAAAAATTCCAAATAAGCATAATGTACTACTATCTACAAGTTGACTTTAACCCAGAGTATTTTGTCACGAATTGTTTTAAGGGCTAGAAAAAAAAATTAATATAAAAACTCAACAAAGTAATGTGTGCGGATTAAACAGTACATGTACATTAAATTGTTAAAAGCAACTGTGCAATTCGAGTACAGTTTTATGCTATATTATATTTTATATGTTATATTTGCTATTTCTAACACCTTCATGTATTTTCTACATACGGTTAAAGGAACACGTTGCCTTGGATCGGACGAGTTGGTCAAAACAAAAGCGTTTGTAACCGTTTTTTATATAATGCATATGGTTGGGAAGATGTTTTAAAAGTAGAATACAATGATCCACACAAGTTTGCCTCGAAATTGCGTGGTTTTCCTTCTACTGTGCGAACTAACACGGTCGGCCATTTATGGGAGTCAAAATTTTGACCCCCATAAATGGCCGACGTGTTAGTCGACGAGGTAAAAGGAAACCACGCAATTTCGAGGCATGTTTGTGTGGATCATTGTATTCTACTTTTGCAACATCTTCCTACCCATATGCATTTTATAAAAAACGGTTACAAACGCTTTTGTTTTGACCAACTCGTCCGATCCAAGGCAACGTGTTCCTTTAAACGCACTTGAGCAGTGTGTGGCACAGGTGTTGGTCCAAGAACGTAACATTTGCAGCCCTCGAGACATCTCTGCTGAGGTCAGGCCATTAACTATTTTTGCATTTATACCCTTTTGGTTGGTAAGCAGTCTGCAACAGCTAATTCTTACACATGTGCAGGTTTCAGCACATTTGCAACCTAATTTACAAGTAGTATTTCATCACACCTGCAAAACTTATTAAAGACGCTGGACACTATTGGTACTTGTCAAAGACCAGTCTTCTCACTGGGTGTATCTCAACATATGCATAATATAACGAACCTGTGTAAATTTGAGCTCGATTGGTCGTTGGAGTTGCGAGATAACTATGAAAGAAAAAAACACCCTTGTCACACGAAGTTGTGTGCTTTCAGATGCTTGATTTCGAGACCTCAAATTCTATACTTGAGGTCTTGAAATCAAATTTGTGGACAATTACTTCTTTCTTGTAAACTCTTCACTTCAGAAGGAGCCGTTTCTCACAATGTTTTAATTTATCAACCTCTCCCCATTACTTGTTACCAAGTAAGGTTTTATGCTAATAATTATTTTGAGTAATAACCCATAGTGTCTACTGCCTTTAAGTGTGGAATTAAACGCACTTGTGCACACCCCCTCTGTGTTACATACACTTTGTGGACATCCTTCTATTCTATGCTTCAACACTGTAAACAACACTATGTGGACGTGTGTCAGTCCACAATGTTTCAAATGCAAACATTTTATATGGACTGCTTTTGCTCTCAGGTCCACACTTGATATATAGCTTAAAACATTTCAACAAGCTCATGTGTTAAACTATGGGTGTGTTCGATTAGCTTCCCTGTGCCGACCCTGCCGGTGCTCATTCAGTTCCACAAGCAGGGCCTTTGGGCTGACCCGCTGAGCTCCTTGAATGACGTCAAAGCTATTCAAACAGACCACGGGCAGACTGGGGTCGACCCAGGGAAGCGAACACACCTATAGATGGCAAAACCAGGCAAAACCTTGGTGTTTTGGCAGCCAGCTAGAACGTGTATGAAATCTTACCATGACTACGCGTCTTTTTGCCCAGCGAAACCTGACGTGTACAGTGTTTTGTCAACAGAGGGCAGTTTGAATGTAAACATAGGTCACATCGTCTATAGGTGTATGTGATTGTGGGTATTACATAAGTGTGGAACAAAATAGATCCACGTAATGCAGGGTTTTGAAACACTTGTGGACTTTACACATATCCACAAAAGGTTTTCAAAGGTGTTGAAGAATAGTAGGATAGTGTATAGAACAAAGGAATCATTGGCCACAGATTGACTGAGCTGAGTATGTGTACATGTGCTGTTTCACACACTTATTAAGTTGAATGCATTTAGGCAATTTATAATATTATTTTTAGTTAAGATGCACGCAATACCAACCATACAATTTTACACACTATGTTGTAAAATAAAACCAAATAAATGTACCATGTTTCACATTTGTGCAAATTAACACACTACATGTATAAATGCAATTTTAATGCAAGATGCAATTTACGGCATGACCCACCAAAATTTGTGCAATAAAATAAAATGTTTACTTCAAGCGTGTTCTGCTTGACGCACTTGTACAATTTGACATTTAAACGCTTTGGCAAATTAAATATACCTAATTCAATTTTACGACTTTGCACATCGAAATAAACGCACTTGATGCAATTTTATACACATAATGAATGTTTATGAGTGCAATGGTGCGAATAATGTTCATGAGTTGAAAGATGGAATGTTCTATTCAACGAGGCGGAGCCGAGTTGAATGGAACATTCCAGCTTTCAACGAATGAACATATTCGCACCATTGCACAAATGAAAAACATTCATTATTTGTTTTATATAACATCCAAGTAGATCTTTGTCATTTTGATTGAAAGATACAACTTTCAAAACAAACAAAGCGTAGGCCTACAATTTTTAATTGTAGAAGCCGAATGCTAGTAATTTTACATAATATGCCTTGCAGTAACACTGCTGCGTTACCAAAGACACGCGCACGCAGTGATGTTTTTTTTACTCAGCTTTTTCGTTCCATCCGAAAAGTACCATTGCACGCTGGCAGCGTGCAATGGTACATTTCGGATGGAACGAAAAAGCACGGTGAGTGACTCAGCGTGCAATGGTACTTTTATTTGCTATCACGTGACGGACAATCCTCCAATCAAATGGCAAGGATCTGCTTGGGTGTTATATAAAAGAAAATAACAAGTGCGTGGTGATTGCACATGTGCAGTGCTACACAATAATGTATTCCACTATGGACTTAACGAAAACAACGTTAACGTTCAACATGGTGAAAAAGGCAACATTCAAATGACAAGTAAACTATCTGCCACGATTGTTAATCAATGAGACATCTATATTTCGTCCACACATGACTTGGGAAATATTGTTTTGGAGGACATAATACATGCAAGACTGTTACACACCACGAAGCAATGGTCTTACAAACCGGTATTCACATTTCTGTTCATGTTTTGCAGTAGTCATGTCAACAAGCCAATTCAGGTAAGGGCACCAGGCCTGGTTCTTCACAGAGGCAACGAAGGCGATTGCCTCCATGCCCCCAGGTCATTGCCGTGGTGCTCTTGAAATGCTAAGGTAGGAATGTACAATTTTCCTCATATGGTGCCCTTTATCAAGGAGAGAATGCCTTGGTGCCCTTGCCCTTTCAAAAACGAAGCATACAGGACTGAGGCACTGCGGCAACTCATTCACCAAGTCCTTTTGGTCATGTTTGGTGGCCCTGACAAAAGGCTCCGGGGTCGATTTCACAAAGGTAGTCCTAACTTAGGACTAGTCCTAAGCAATGCTAAGAGATAGGGACTGGTCCTAAGTTAGGACCAGTAACTCATCCCAACTCAGGACTGATCCTATCTCTTAGCATTGCCTATGACTAGTCCTAAGTTAGGACTACCTTTGTGAAATCCACCCCTGGAAACAAAGAACAGATAAACCTTATCAATAGATTTGTACCTGTCGAAGACCAGGGGTGGATTTCACAAGGAGTTAGGACTAGTCTTATATCGAGTTAGGACCGGTTACTCGTCCTAACTTAGGACTATCCATGCAATTTGTATATCTCCTAGGACTAGTCCTAAGTTAGGACTAGTCCTAACTCTTTATGAAATCGACCCAGGGCCCAAGTTCACGGCTCTGCTTACCACTGAATTCTGTACTACCAATCACCATTCTCTGCTTACACATGCACATGTGTACGGGGAAAAGGATTTTTAACCCTGAAGTAAACTGGTTAAAGTTTGGCTTTTGATTAGATAAAAATTCTGTGGTTTTTCTTGGAAAAATTATAAAACAGGGGGGGGCACAGAACAGAAAAACAAACATGCATATACCAAGTTCTGTCTGGGACAATGTTAACTTATATTTGAAATGGCATTTGTAAAGAAAAAGGAAGTAGAAAAATTACACATTAGAATGTGCTGACACCAGTAAATATGTATAATAATTATATTTAAATATTTTGCAAATGTATGCAGTGGTATACATTCATATTCATATTCCATCGCATGAAAGTAATTAATTATTCATTTAATCGTCCTAAACCTAGTTAAAGCCATTGGACCCTTTTGGTAAACAGTATTGTCCAAGGCCCACACTTCGTGTATCACAACTTCTATATAAAATAACAAACCTGTGAACATTTAGGCTCAATCGGTCATCGGAGTCGGGAGAAAATAATGGGAAAACCCACCCTTGTATCCGCACGTTTCGCCGTGTCATGACATGTGTTTAAAATAAATCTGTAATTCTCGATATCGAGAATTGATAATTGTTTTAATGTTTTCTCAAAAAGTAAAGCATTTCACGGAATAATATTTCAAGAAGTCTTTCACCACTACCTTCTGTAAACCCTGTAAGTTATTTGTAAATCTGTGAACTATTTTTTTTTTCTGTACCGAAAGGGTCCAATGGCTTTAATTTTGATACACCAACATATTTCCATGTTTTTTTTTTCTCTCTAGATGCAATCAAAATACAAGTTAATTATTTCAACCCTAAATTAATCTTCGCACCAAAGTCTCTCACCAACATAGCTCAGGGTTCGATTTCACAAAGCATTAAGGTTAATCTTTAATGGAATTGCCACGGTCACCACAGTGATTTGTATTGTGACGTCAAACTTTGCAGCAATTGAGATTGATAAACAGTTAAGATCAATCTTAGCTCTTTGTGAAATCTAGCCGCTCTGGAGCACTGTATACTAAATGCATGATCAGGGCCCAATTTCAATGAGCTGCTAAGCACAAATATTTGCTTAGCATGAAATCTTTGCCTTGATAAAAAAAAAGGATTAGCAACCAAATTTACATTAGGTAACTGGTAAACCTGGCTCGAGCTGATCAAAATTAGTTCGAGAAAAAAACACAAATCAAAATCTACATCACAAAACTTCATTTGTTTAAAGACACTGGGGTGGATTTCACAAAGGTAGTCCTAACTTAGGACTAGTCCTAAGCAATGCTAAGAGATAGGACTGGTCCTAAGTTAGGACCAGTTAGGACTACCTTTGTGAAATCCACCCCTGGACACTATTAGTAATTGTCAAAGACTAGTCTTCACAGTTGGTGTGTCTCAAAATATGCATAACATAACAAACCTGTGAAAATTTGAGCTCTATCGGTCATCGAAGTTGTGAGATAATAATGAAAGAAAAATAACCCTTGTCACATGAAGTTCTGTGCATTTAGATGGTTGATTTTGAGACCTAAAGTACTAAATCGGATGTCTCGAAATCAAATTCGTGGAAAATAACTTCTTTCTCGAAAACTATGGCACTTCAGAGGGAGCCGTTTCTCACCATGTTTTATACCATCAACCTCTCCCCATTACTCGTCACCAAGAAAAGTTTTATGCCAATAATTATTTTGAGTAATTACCAAAAGTGTCCATTGCCTTTAAATCTACAATTGATTTTGATGTATTTTAGGAAGAGGGAGAAATTAAGGACATATTATTTTAAACCTGGGTAAGCATTTATTTTAAACAGCTGACTTCATAATCACTACATTATGGCATGAGCCCTAGCTTTCACTATGCATACACAGTTTGTCGTCCCATCATAATGGTACCCTGACTTCTCACATGCTGACAAATCAATCCTGCATGCAGGAGGGGAACCGACCATTGATGAACCAAGCCTCACTTTCACCTCCAAAGTGCATTGTGCAATCAAGATAGCTTAATTGTTATCCAGATCAAATCTATTGACAAGCAATCCCAAAATAACCTGCATCTAAAAAAAAAAATAAAATAAAATAAAAGCCTTTTTGTGCGGACAAGTCAACGAATCAGAAAGCCTCTTACAAACGGCAAGATGACAGACCTATCTTGATTGGTTAAGTCCATAGCAACGCTGAGAACTCGGTGCAGCGTTCACGGAAATCCGACTTAACAGAAGAGAACAACAGCTGTTGAGGAAAACAGTCGATGTAGACAGTTCGTAGTAAACTCATTCTGATGGAGGGGGGATGGGCGGGGCCATAGTGTCAGCAGGTGGGAGGTACTTCCTCTCCAGACATTGTAGTGGGTGAACACAAGTTATGGCGCCCTCGTGGGGTGGGATTTCCTCAGCAAGCACTCTCTGGTGGATCCTTTGGTTTAGACTCTTGAGCCCCTTCTGTGGGTGATGTCTACTGTAGCACCAGGCCGATCTATTGAGAAACGAAACAGAATTGTAAAGCATCATATGACTTTGATCAGGGCCCGTTTTCATGGCTCTGCTTTCTGCCAAATTCTGCGCTTACTAGGCTCACCATTTTCCACTTGCAGGGCAAGAGCCAAATTTCTCGTGGAGTATGCACGCGCAGAAGCCAAAGTCAGCTGCTGACCTGTGAAATATGCTTGACGTAAGAGCGGAATTACCTGCTTCCGCAAGTGCCGATTCTTTGCTAACGATAAGTAGAGCCATGAAATTGGGCCTTGTAGGATGCCCTCATACAAATATGAAAAATAAAATAAATGAACAGGCAGTGTACAGGTGGTCTATTTGCGATGCAGGTTCCTACTCCACGGAAGTAGAAATATATTGCAAGACAAATTCTCAATTCACCTTAACTTTTAGAGTACTTAGATGAATACAAAAAAACAAACAGACCAGACACTGGGGGATGGGGGTGGGGAATGGGTGTTTTTGGAGATGGGAGGGTGGGGGGGGGGGCATCCTACCTGATGTGGTTCCATGGTTTTGCATCTCCAGTTGTACAGGTAGTATTGCAGGTTACCGTTACTGGTAAACAGACCAGACACTGGGGGATGGGGGTGGGGACTGGGTTCTTTAGGGGGTGTGAGAGGGGGGGGCATCCTACCTGCTGTGGTTCCATGGTTTTGCATCTCCAGTTGTACAGGTAGAATGGCAGGTTACCGTCAACGATAAACAGACCAGACACTGGGGGGATGGGGGTGGGGAATGGGGGTGGGGACTGGGTTCTTTAGGGAGTGGGAGAGGGGGGCATCCTACCTGCTGTGGTTTCATGGTTTTGCATCTCCAGTTGTACAGGTAGTATTGCAGGTTACTGTTACCGGTAAACAGACCAGACACTGGGGGGATGGGGGTGGGGACTGGGTTCTTTAGGGGGTGGGAGGGGGGGGCATCCTACCTGCTGTGGTTTCATGGTTTTGCATCTCCAGTTGTACAGGTAGTATTGCAGGTTACTGTTACCGGTAAACAGACCAGACGCTGGGGGGATGGGGGTGGGGACTGGGTTCTTTAGGGGGTGGGAGAGGGGGGGGGGCATCTTACCTGCTGTGGTTCCATTGTTTTGCATCTCCAGTTGTACAGGTAGTATTGCAGGTTACCGTTACTGGTAAACAGACCAGACACTGGGGGGTGGGGGTGGGGACTGGGTTCTTTAGGGAGTGGGAGAGGGGGGCATCCTACCTGCTGTGGTTTCATGGTTTTGCATCTCCAGTTGTACAGGTAGTATTGCAGGTTACTGTTACCAGTAAACAGACCAGACACTGGGGGGATGGGGGTGGGGACTGGGTTCTTTAGGGGGTGGGAGGTGGGGGGGGGCATCTTACCTGCTGTGGTTCCATTGTTTTGTATCTCCAGTTGTACAGGTAGTATTGCAGGTTACCGTTACTGGTAAACAGACCAGACACTGGGGGATGGGGGTGGGGACTGGGTTCTTTAGGGGGTGGGAGAGGGGGGGGGGGCATCCTACCTGATGTGGTTCCATGGTTTTGCATCTCCAGTTGTACAGGTAGTATTGCAGGTTACCGTCACCGATACCGAACTTGAGCTTCTCCAGGAATGACTTGTTCTCCATCAGGTCCAGAGCGTTGAACACATCAAAGTCATCCTGAATCACACACACAAAAATCAGTCAATATTCAATAAATCCAATTAATATCATCAATAAGCGATCAATATATTGTTCATTATAACCATGTAATTTACAATAAATGTATATGTGATTTAGATCATTAGTATTAATCAATGTAATCATTTTAATCAATTCAGGAAATCAAATTAAATCAATCAATCAATTAAATTCACTAATCCATGTTAATCAAATTCCTAGATTAATCTATTAAATTTGACCAACGAATGACAACAAATCAATAAATCTTCCAATACATCCACCAATAGCTAATCATGTTATACAAATTCAAAGATCAATGTAATCAATCTGATCAATACCATCAATAAATCTTGTCAAGATAATCAATAAATGGAGTCAAATCATTCAAGTCCTCAATCCGAAATTATAACGTTTTCAAAATAACTGATAATTTATATCAATCGATTCATCCTTTGTTCAATCACATAAATAAAGTCAATGTGATCATAATTAATCATCAATCATTTCATCGATCAGATAAATAAAAGCAGCTTTAAGATCAATCAATCATAGCACTGAAAACAGTTTAAAAAAGAATCAATCAATCAATCAATCAATCAATCACTCAATCAAACAATCAATCAAATACTCATTAAACCATCAAGTTATGCAATATATAAACCAATCAATCAATTAATCCACACAGAATGTAATAATCATTCATTCTTTCAAACTGATATTTATTTCCATACTTCACGAAAACAGAGTACAAACAATGTTTTTAAGGAATAACCAATAAACAAAGCTATTTAATGAGGGTAAGAAAAAAAGTAAATAGAGTATGGAGGCATCATCTGGAAGCCGAGGCTTATGTGGGGAATATCTTTCCTATCCTTTCGGTCAATTTGACTACAAACACAACTCTATTAAATTGACCCCAGTTTAGGGTACAAAACATTTACTGTGCACAATAATACAGTCCAGCGGAACCACCTAGTGGTTTAATCAATTTGCGGGTGTGAGCCCAAGGGTACATTCTTTTGCGCTTAGAGCAGCCCAACTTGCGATTAACTAAACAGTGCTGCAGTTTTTAGAGCTATTAGAGCTCAGCAAACATTAATGATCATGTCATTGATTCAAAATACAGTGTAAGCATGCAGCAACAAGACATTGTGATCTTGTAGAGAGTTTTTCTTGAGATTTTAGCCCCATAATACATAAATCTTGGTTCATACTTCCTATGCATGCTAATGAGATACAATTTGTAACAATTGATTCCCAACAGTTGAACTGTGTTCAACTCCTACAAAAGTATGCTGCGAAAACAGCCAATCAAATTTCACGTCGCATTCGCAGGGAGTCTGAACCAGACTTTACGTCTAATTTCAGCAATCGATGTTCTTACCCGTTTAGCCAGTGTCAGAGCTGTTTGCATCAGGTCCACCATACTCGTCTTGGTGCTCACGTTGTAGAAAGCGTACGCAGCCTTTAGCTTTTTGTGTACAGGATGGTGCATAATGGAGGAGGGCAGTGTGTAGTAACTAATAAAGTCCGTCACATTGCCATCATCGTTCTGCAAAATAAGAAATACAAATAACAAATGAAAAAAGAACAAATAGCATTCGGACTGCCTCTAGCTACCGGGCAATCTCGGCAGTTTAGTTAGTATGACACTGCTCTAGAATTGTAAAGGTTGTGGATTCGAATCCCACCCAAGTAATATGCCTGTGATTTTGTTTTTTCCACAGAACTCGGGAAAGTACCGAGTATACAGTGCTAACACATATTGGTGTATATGGATGAAACCAAATGTGCACTAATGCAAACAAATTCCTTAAAAAATGACTTTACCGTACACACTCACCTCTAAGACGTATGTACTGATGATGCCCTCAACGGGTGTGAACCAATGGCGGAATTCTTCCTGTAAACATCAAGGAAATAAAAGTAGACAAATAATGAAATCAGGTAAAGTTCGGAACTGTAGAGTTTTAGAAATCAGGGCCCTAATCAATAAACATTTTCACAAATAATAATAATAAAATAATAATATCAAAGTCTTATATAGCGCATGTATCTACCAAATAAAGTACTCAATGCGCTACGTATATACAAAGTTTCAGAAAGATAGGTTATTGCAGTGATAAATTTCGAGACCCAATTAGTTAGCACCTTACAAGGGTTTACAAGGTGCTACGGCGCATACCGCAGCCACAGCCAGGAACACCGGGGTGAACCCCTTCTCTTTTCGATAAGTGCACTGGGTTCTTTTACATGCCTTACACAACACATAAGAACAACGGCTTTACGTCCAATCAATAGGACGAAATACCCATTGCGCAAGCTGGTCTAGCTAGGGATCAAACTTGAGCGCTACCTAGACCAGCATGCACCTCATTCAATGCCTACAGCGCGCATACCGAGTATTTGCGATAAGGCCTATGGCTCTGCTAACAGTGAAATTCCATGCCTAAAGAGAGATACATATCCGGGGGCTCCATTTTTACACTGGATCGTAGGCCCAAGGCTAATGGATTTAGAGTTAGGCCAGTAAACTTAGGACCAAACAAGTCCGGCAGTCTTTTGTTTTACAATTGAATAACAATACCTCACTGTGTAACATCTTGAACTGAAACAAATTATGTTCAGATGCTGACTTTTGAGTTTGGAAAATACATCTCACTTCTGTTGAATAATAAGCAGGCAGCAACCTATTCAGCTTGGGGAATATTGGTGTATGTCTGTAGACATCACACCAATATACTTCATAAATAGGATTTGAAACTTTGCATGGTGGAAATTCGATATACATGTAGTTAGGTTTGCGGTAACACCATGTAATGACTATCTCGAAATGAGTTGGGGTGGTTCTAAAAAGAACCATTGGTTTCAACTACTTGTTCTTTGTAGTTGAAACCAACAGTTCTTTTAAACCATTGGTTTCAACTACTTGTTCTTTGTAGTTGAAACCAACAATTCTTTTAAGAACCACCCCAACTCATTAAGAGAAAGTCATTACATGGTGTTACCCCAAACCTTTCCGTATCCTACTTCATAAGCTTCACATTGGTACGAGTGAGTCGTTGGTTCTTACCTCGTTGAAGATCGGAGCCATGGCGAACTTCTTCTGGTAGGACTTGAGGAGTATGCAGCAGGCTGGGATGTCACTGTCCTCCAGTGGGCGCATGTTAAGCTTGGGTTTCTAATTAAAGAAGCAAAGAAAACAAAAATGTACAGTTTTTTTTACTTTAGCATTATAGTTTCTTCTGTCAAACTTGCAAAACTTATGCCATGTCATGGTTGACATATAAGAGCACCAGACTACTCAAGCTGTGATGTTTTTGTTCAGCAGAGAGTGGATTCGGTCTTGACACTTGTGTCCTTAAGCAAGACACTTTAACATTGGGTGCGTTCGTTTAGCTTCCCTGGGTCGACCCCGGTCTGCCCCGGTACGTTCGAATAGCTTTCCCGGGTCAGCCCCCAGTGCCCTGCTTGTGGAGTGGGTCACTTGGGGGTGACCCGAGGTACATGCCGTCACCACGAGAGGGCTAGTGTGATCGTTCGATTAGCTCTTGTCAGGGGCTCACCCGAGTGAGCACTGCGGGGTCGACCCCGGGGAAGCTTATCGAACGCATCCACAAGGTGCTGTGGCCCAATATGCAGCCAATCGAACCAGGAACATCGGGGTGTACCCCTTATCTTTTTGATTAAGTGCACTGGGTTCTATTACGTGCAAAACACAACACATGGGACCAATGGATCTACATCCCAACAGAAGGACGATGCATCATGCCTCAAGTAGGAAGATTATCATGCCTACATTCATATCAATGTCACCAAACTGAGGCTTGATGGAAAAAGTGGTCTGGTGTCTTTTTGTTAAATATGAAACATGGTTTGTAGGTTAGTAAAGCACACGGGGTACATGACCCAAAATGGCTCACCTCAGGAAGCTTGTATAGTTTGATGGTGCGTTGTAGCGTCATATTTCTACCTATGTGGGAGAACTTCACATCTATTAGCTTCTTTGGATTCAAGGATCGATGCCAGTACCTGCCATTCAAAATATATGCGCATAATTAAAGGAAGGTATCTGTTTGGAATCCCTCTTAAAATACATGGCAATAAAACCCTGTGGTTAGAACCTACAGTAGCGTTTGGTAGTATAAAGCATTTTGGAAAACATTTCATTACGCAAGAAAATTGCCGTGTCTCTTCAAGAGATAAGTTCTAGGCCCTGCCATTGAGTGGTTTCAAATAGTCAGTCAACTCGTCAAATATTTGTCTAGAAACTTAGTGCTAAAGAACTCTAAAGCTTCCGACCACTGTGGTTAAACAATGGAAATATGCACGAGTGCGTACCATGCACAGTTCTCCCAAACCATGTCTTCTTTTGACCTCAGTGAGGGTGCTAGGTGAGTTTTTGATGTCACGTGCCAGCAGTCCATCATCATTATAAACTTCCAGATATGGTTATACAAAATTTCTAATACATTCACAGGATAATGCTTTTGAATTCCAGCTTTACAGACTCATCTTGCTAAGGGTTAAAAAAAAAAAAACCTGGATGAGCGACTTCCGACACTCACCTACAAGTAGCGAGGGGTTTGGGTAGGACCACACCGGCTGTGTAGACAGCCTGGAAGATCCCCTGTTGGTGAACTCTCCTCGTGATCTCTCGGATCAACACAGGGGCAACACGCTTTGATCTCAGCTTCTTGTGAACACAAAGGAAGTTGATCTCTACCATTCGTTGTGTCCTGACGAGAGAAATTGGTTAAAGAAGTTAGCGCCAAAACATAGAATGACTATTTCACTACTTCGAACAATTAATGTGATCAGCTCGGAAAGTTTAGGGAAGAAACCACTTTGCTGACCTAGGCGTTATTCCCGTACAGCAGATGCAATGCCGTTATGAATCTTACCATGGATTTGAGTTTTGAGTGTACTCAAGAGTGCTCACAAAAGCAGTTGAAAATTTGCACGATTTGGGACGGGCTTGCGACAGGCTTGCGATGGATTCCAAAACGTCCAACTTTAGTGAAGTTTTTTTATTTATTTTTAAATCCATTGCAAACTTGCGACTGACTTTGCGATTTGTGAAGGATATGGGCTGTTTGCGATTGATTTGAAGTTGAGTGAAATAGGCCCCTGGAGTCGATCTCTCCTGATCTCTTTATTAAGCAGTGACTGTATTTGCCGGGAGAAAGGAAAAAATTCAGAAAGCCACTTACTTGTTGTAGATTTGTATGTTGGCTGGTACTCCGCTGATGAAGCCAACCAGTTTGTTATTCAATGCTACTCGGACTCCACAGTGCCACTCTTTTAACCAGCCCGGAGGGGTAAGAGCCCTGTCATGGCATAAATTGAAAAACAATTTAAGTTGTTAAAGCTACAGGTTACTGTGAATAATAATAATAATAATAGCAATAATAATAATAATGAACCATTAACTTTGTAGGTTTTGAAACTGTGCATGGTAGAAATAAGATATTGAAAGGTTTGCGGTAACACCTTGTAATGACTATCTCTAATGAGAGATTAAATAAATTCACTGTCTGAGCTTGTTTTATGTCGTCCGAAAGACTATTCCATAATTCTGTTGCAGATGCTGCAAAAGCTCTGGCCCCATTACACTTAATGAAAGTCGAGGGACAAACTAAGAGAGACTTGGATTTAGAGCGAACACTACGAACTGGATGATATTTTTGGATGAGTTCCTGGAGATAAGTTGGGCCCAAACCTTGCAAACGTAAGAATTCTAATGAAAGTATCTTATACTGAATACGGTATTTTGTTAGGAGCCAATGTAAATCATGCAAAATAGGAGAAATGTGGTCACGCTTTTGAATACTTGTCACCAATCTAGCAGCCGAGTTTGGGATTCTTTGAAGCTTTTTAGTATGTACATCGGTTGGTCCATACAAAATGCTGTTACAAAAATCAATGCGAGACATTACATGTAAATGAAGAGGTGTCTATCATCAGATTCAGAAAAGCTAGCGGCCAAAACACCTAGGCCCTGTTAACTTACCAAATCAAGAAATCGGCCGAGTAGTCAAACCGAAACATGTTGTCGTCATCCTCAACGTAATTTTCATTCAGCAGTGTGTACAACTCTTGTAACTGTGGGTTGAAAAATCACAAGTTGATTTATTGAGACCAATTAATAACTTACTCCACATCAGTGAAGTTAATAGTCCACTAACATGACTAGGCAAAAGTAGAAGTACCAGCTGATTTCCTAACATCAGGGCCCAATTTCATAGAGCTGCTTAAGCACAAAATTTTGCTTAAGCAAAACAAAACTTGCTTAGTAAAATCAGATTACCGACCAAGACCGACTCAATTGTTATGCTAAGTTAACAACAGCTAAATACCAGTCACAAGCAAAGTATATGGCATGACATTTTTGCTAGTAACATGTGAAAATCAAGCGGGCTATTTTCGTGCTTAAGCAAATTTTTGCTTAAGCAGCTCCATGAAATTGGGCCCTGCCCAGGTAGTACTGAAAAAGCGGGACAGTTCTTTTCAGATAGAGAGAAGTATGCCAATAGCTACTCTGCGGCAGTACAATAAAAAGCAAGACCTAGTTCCCAAGAACAAAAAATCTACACAGCAAAGTAGATATACACATGGTGTTCCGGCAAACCGCATTATACATTGATATATACATATTTAGGTTAAAGGAACACGCTGCCTCGGATCGGTCGAGTTGGTCTTTGAAAAGCGTTCTGTAACCGTTTGTTATAGAATCGATATGGTTAGAAAGATGTTGTAAAAGTAGAATACAATGATCTACACAAATATGCCTCGAAATTGCGTGGTTTTCGTTTTACCTCGTCGACAAACACGGTCGGCCATTTATGGGAGTCAAAAATTTGACTCCCATAAATGGCCGACCGTGTTAGTTCGCGACGTAAAATGAAAACAGTGCAATTTTGAGAGATACTTGGGCTGATCATTATATTCTACTTTGAAAACATCTTTCTAACCATATGCATTTCATAACAAACGGTTTCAAACGCTTTTCATAGACCAACTCGTCCGATCCGAGGCAACGTGTTCCTTTAATATCAGGGCCCAATTTCATAGCTCTGCTTAACAGCAAATTTTTGTGCTTACTGTAGCAGAAAAACTTGCTAAAGTGTAAGCGCATTTCACAGGTTAGCCAGGAAATTTGGCAGCCATCTTGCATTGTGTTGTCATTTATCTTCGTGCAGTAAGCACCGAAAGATTAGCATGCCTTTTTGTGTGCTTACAGTTAGCAGCACTATGAAATGGAAATCATTCAGTTAGCATAAAATTGGCTGTTAAAGACAGTGGACTCAATCGGTAATTGTCAAAGACTAGTCTTCTTACTTGGTGTATCTCAACATGCACAAAATAACAAACCTGTGAAAATTGGTCGTCGAAGTTGCGAGATAACAATGAAAGAAAAAACACCCTTGTCACACGAAGTTGTGTGCGTTTAGATGGTTGATTTCGAGACCTCAATTTCTAAATCCGAGGTCTCGAAATCAAATTCGTGGAAAATTACTTCTTTCTCAAAAACTATGTCACTTCAGAGGGAGCCGTTTCTCACAATGTTTTATACCATCAACCTCCCCCCATTACTCGTCGCCAAGTAAGGTTTTATGCTAATAATTATTTTGAGTAATTACCAATAGTGTCCACTGCCTTTAAGCAGCGCTATAAAATTGGGCCCTGTTCTCCGAGTACTTACAGTCTCTTGGTTGTGAATGTCCAGGGTATCCCAGACAAACTGTGAGGGTAATGAGAAGGGCTCGGTGCGGACTTCTTCTTTGTTTGCCTCCACTGGCTCGTTCACAATGGGGTCAATGTCTTCATCTATGAGACAGAAACAAAAGGCGGCCATCAAATTAAAGGTAATAAAATAGCGCGGGTTAGATATGAGATGGGAGAAAGAAGTGGCACATAGTGGGATGGAGGACGGAGGAACACCCCCAAAAATTTACGGGAAAAATTATGGGGGCTGGGGATATAATACGGGAATGGAAAAAAAGAAAAGGGACTTATAAACAATACAATACAGGAAAATAGTAAACTGAACAGGAAACAAATAAACAAAACGGGGTAAAGAATCAGAAATAAGATGGGCAAGTGTACGATTTCACAAAGCACTAAGATTCGCCTTGACTTAGGATTGGACACTTGCCAGAGTGATTTATATTGTGACTCGTGAGTGTCCAGAGAAAATATGGACCTTGAGGGTCCTTTTTAAAACAAGTCTTTAGTCCATCAGAAGAACAAGGACTTGGTTCGTACCTATTTTGGGGACAGGTTGGGTGTCCCAGAAGTTGTAGACCTTTTTCTTGGCATCCTCCATGCTCCTTGCTGGTCCCTGATGTACGAACATCTCCATCGCTCTCTGGAATCACGCAGCTTGGCCATTGATAACTGGGCATTCTGCAGGAGGGAAACAACTCTGTCATAAATGCTGAACATTGCAAGTTCAGTTATTAATGAATGAGTTTGTACAAAACTTGCCCCCCAAAAAAACTGGGGCCTGGAGTGTGGCTGAACATCGGCAGCATGCCTGGGCCCAATTTCATAGAGCTGCTAAGCACAAAAATTTGCTTAGCATGAAATTTTCTTTCTTGATCAAAACAGGATTACCAACCAAATTTCCATTTGTTGCATATTGCTTGTTACTGGTATTCAACTGTTGTTTCCTTATCCTGAAAAATCATGTCGAAATTTGGTTGGTAATCTTCTTTTTTATCAAGGCAAAACTTTCTTGTGCTAAGCAGCTCTATGAAATTGGGCCCAGATCCTTAAGCAAATTGTTATGCTTACTATAGCAGAAACATTTGCTTTTAGAGACAAAAAGTAACATGAGGTTAGAGCCGGAGCAAAAAAAGAACAAAATGGCGGACCTTAAGGTCGGATGCGTTTGTAGCTACTGCCGAGCCGGCTTCTTCAACCTCCTCCCCGGGCTTTTCTCCTCCTTTCTTCTTTTTCTTCTTCTTCTTCTTTTCTTTGGGGACAGCGCCACTTCCCACGTTGGCCTGGGCTGCCGTCGATTTGGCCTCGGAGGTGGAAGCGCCATCGGTGTCATCGCCGTTGGACTGGTTGGCCATGCTGTTGGATTTTATTGCATGATTGGATAGACTGAAAAGAAGACAGATAATCGGTTAACAGGCCTTGAATTATGATCTTGAAGGGGGACAGCAATCTTTTGTCTGGAAATGGATGTTGATGGAGGCAATACAACTTCTGGGCTGGGTCACAAAAGATGTAATTTTATTTACAGAGAAGTTCACGCAAAATACCCAAACTTAGTTCACATAAAATAGCCGTTGATTAGTATTCGCGCCCTCACGGAAATTAGAGTCGGAGAAAGGTAGCAAAGTTATCGTTTTGTATTTGTTTCACTTTTCAATACACACAAAGCAAGCTAAGACTAAGAGTTAGGTGAACACATTCAGCCGGTTTATACTGCCGAGTGGCTCGTCGTAGTCGTAGGGGAGGCGCCAGAATTTTTTTATTTTGGGTTATTTCTTAGCTGCATGAGGAAATGGGTTGGACGTGTGGATTCAGCTAGCCTTGGCCACACAAGTGGGGCTAGTACTAGCTACCTACCTACATAAAATACACATTAAAAATAAAATGGAAACCATTATTATTTTAAATGTTATTAAAGAAATAATTTATCACAATATATGGATGGGCGTGGCGAAGCAAGTTTGCAACAGCATGCAACAAACCAAGGAAACCGGCCGCGGCCTGGACGGAGCTCGACGGACCCTTCCTGTTGGTCCGATTGTGGGGTCCTACTCCTAGTCAAACAACACACGACCAGGCGCGGGGCAAAACGTCTTCATCATGTACAATCCCAATGGCAATGTCGCCCCCCAAAATAGTCAAGTCACTCGTTATTATTCCTTCGCCTTGCCGGGGCAAATGTTATCACAAATCCACACATTTTGGACTCTTTACTCACTTATACATTCCCAGAATACTTACTCTTTCTTAATGGAGGCATCTCCACTCTTTTCGCTTTCTACAGTTGATTTGTTTTGGTCACTATTTGTGAGTAAAATTTCACTACCTCCATCTCCATTCTCGGCCATGATGTCGCCCATTCAACCTTTAACCCAGAGATATCAAGCGCATAAGCTTTTTTCGAACCCACATGGAGGGCACATGTTGTGTGCATATCGTGTGAATTGTACGTTCTCTTATATACACACAGTGCCATGCGGTCCTTGTCATCTCCACTAGTTTTGGGGAGAAAAGGGGAATTTGAAATTCAATTTGGTGTGAATCTGTCATACTTATTGTCCTTCACAATTCTATCCTATACCCTAATGTAAGAGACATTCCAAACTATGTAGGTTAAATTTAGCCCAATCCGCCGCGCCTAGCCACCCCCCTCCAGACACAACCTCGGCAGCGGCTGATTGATTGCTGCATGTTAACAACGGGTGTCGAATTCACGGGTGTCAGCTCACATTGTATTAGTGTATCTTTCTTTCATTTTTTTGTGGCAGTTTTTTAATTTTTTTTTTTACGGTTTTGCGTTTTGGTTTTAATTATGCCTTCCTCACAGACTGGGAGGCGGGAGGTGTGTGTGTGTGTGTGGGGGGGGGGGGGGGGGTTCGCAGAAGATAATCAAGTTTTGAAGGATGCATGCTGCCTGAACTTCATCCATCACCCCACAAGGAGCATTCATCCATTCTACCTCCGTGGATCCATGGAGCATGGAGGAGGCCAACATAATCGCTTAGTAATTCCCTCAATCTACCTTCCAAGAGAACTTTTTGAATAACGAATTTGGAATGTATTACAAAATTATAATTATGCAAAGTTAATTAAGATTGAAAAATACAATTTTGACGATTCTTCAGACGTGACCATAAATACCGCATTGAGCGGGGTGAATGTACCAACACGCAGACTATAGGTGAATCCGTGCTGATGTGCCACATGGCACACTTACGAGGCGGAAATCAGACTCACTTGGTATTCACTGGTACCCACTGGCTCAGTTTACCCTCTTCTCGGTAAACCAGAGAAATGTGTGGGAGCCAGCCAAATTTACATGCAGCGGATTTTTACGTAGCGACGGACGACGCAAAAAGTTAGGACAACTCTGCGAGAGTGCAAGTAACTTTTTTAGATTTTGCACACTGTTTACTACCCGAAATTGTAAAAAATGGCGCCTGGGCTGCACTGTAAGTACATAGTCTTTGTGGAAGTAAATGAATGTTGTGTATAATAATTGGTACTCGTGAAGTACTGAAAAACATGAATATTTACTTGGCAGCGGCGTTGCTGTGATGAAGTGGCCGTGTAGTTTTTACCTTACCCAGTTGTGATATGGATGAGATATAAATCACAATAATTTGCTGTTTTGTATAAATATTTTTTTTATATAAAACACAATCACATTCCTCAAGAGGCATAAAGCCCTAGATTATATCTAGGTTTAAAATTAAAGTATCCTTGACAGAAAATGTCATTCTTCAATTTTCAAAACTACATAGATTTCACTGAACTGTCAATCGAGGGTCTTTGTTGATGTTGCAACTTGCTTGTCGTTTGTTGGTGTCACTCCGTCCAACTGCTGTCAACAAATGTTAAATTACTTTAAGTTTTAAAACAACATTTGAATTGAACATAAATAAACCATTGAATGCATGTCCTGTCAGTCAATCAATTCAAAGAAATGTCATTGATTGTCAACGGGTCAAACATTTTAAATAAATTGTATAACCAGAACTATCATAAAGCAAAATCTGTACTTAATCATGTTTTCTTTGGACAACTTTTTTATATCCTTTGTTATGTTTTACCAATCCAACCAAATGATTTAATTTCCTGATTTTCTGTCAATTTGTTTACAGTTACCAAAGAGGAAACGGAGTCCCTTATTAACATGTTCAGGAGCCTTGGAAAAGTCAATCCAGCAAGACCAGACAAATTAGAACGAACCCAGGTTCGAGAGCAACTTCATGTTAAGTTTGGAGTGACAGACGACCTCATTCTGGATAGAAGTAAATCAACGTGGATTTGTTACATTTTTATTTTTAAACTAAAGGATTCGGGTACTTTTTGAAATTGTCCACAGAGTTACATTAAACTTCAGGGTTTCAAGATAATGATAGTGGAAAGCTTCCCTTCAAATATTACTAACTGGGGTCGTGTAGTTTTTGTAGACGAAAATTATTTCAGCATGTATAATCCCATTAACCAGTTATGATATTATCCCAAAACCATAGCATAACTGGTTAATACGTTTTTACATGCTGAAACTGAGACAACAATTAATTGTTTGACTCATTTCTCATAAACTACAGCACCTCAGTAAGTAAAATTTCAAGGAAAGCTTTCTACTATCATAATCTTCAAACTGTGTTAGTTTAGTGTAAATCTGTTGACATTGTGTTTTGTGTTTGGAAAAAGTACATAGACCCTTTAAATAAAAAAAGTTTACTGTATTTGATATTGGTGTCCGTATTTTTATTAGATGTTATATTTGCATCAGGAATAAAGAATCTTAATATTGGTTTTACCCGTACACCAATGTGTTGTATTAGCACTTTGTACTTTCCTGAGCTCTGTGAAAAAAAATCACAGGCACGTTACTCGAGTGGGATTGGAACCCATGACCTTTGGAATTCTTTAGTAGAGTTGCTATTCTGACAGTGTAACTCACTAAGGATAAGTTGGCCTAAAGAGCAACTGTGTTTGACAAGGCCCTATTATTATTTAACTCTTTTTGTTTTTCTCCTTCCAGTTGTGAGAGTTTTTGACACAGACAGTGACAACTATGTGAGTCAGTCAGAATGGCTTCATGGTCTCTCGATATTTCTACGAGGAACTATAGAAGAAAAGAAGCAATGTAAGTAAGATTGGTAGAGATTTTTGATTGGTTAAATGTTCAGTACTTTGCATCATCAAGTGAAGCGCCATTTAGAAGCTCGAGCCTGCCCAGTGATTTGTTTTCCAGATGTTCCGATCCAGCATGCAGGAGCGTAGTTCCTCAGCACTAGCAAAGCCGGTGTCTCGTTTCAGTGTGTCTACGAAGGAGAGATATTTTCTCCCATGAGAAGCCTTGCCTTGTTTGGGCTCCAAGATGATGGTTGGGCAAGGGGTAAGCTCCGAGTGGCAGACACAGTGCCCAGCGAGCTTGAGGCGGCGTTCACGGATCTTCTCTGTGGCCTTTGGCCAGCCAGCATACAGGTTGGAGTTTCTCATGTGGTCTTGCCAGGGGATGTTTAGGGCCATATGCAGCATCCTGGTGTAGCAACCATCCAGAGACTTCTCCATACTGGTGGTGAGGGTCCAGGTCTCAGCTCCGTATAGTAGCACTGACTCCACTGTTGCAACAAATAGTGATCTTTTCAGCCGGGCACTCAGCGTTGACGACCACACCTTTTTCATGCTGTGGAGCACGGACTACGCCTGTACTTTTCGAATCTTCAGGTCTTTTTCACAATTGCCTTTCTCAGGGCATGGTCAAGGACAATGATGAAGAGGAAGGAGGTATCATCCTGAAGTACTCCAACTCGGATGTGAAAGAAATCAGTGACACCATCTGGTGAAGTGACCTTTGCCCTGGTGTTTGCATATGTTGACCCGATCACCTCAACTAGCCTGTTCGGGATCCAGTAGGCAGTGAGGATGTTCATCATCTTGTCCTGGTGGATCGTGTCAAATGCCTTACGGAAGTCAATAAAGGTGATGACTGCAGGAAGTTGTTTGTGCCTGACTCCTCCAACGATTCTCCTCAGCGCAATGATGTGCCCCACTGTTGACCTCTCTTGCCTGAACCCATTCTGCTCTGCCCTTTAAGCCGACCTCAGGTAAACCTTGTGTCAACAAAAAACAGTTGGCGACTGACTTTTCAGGATCACACTGCGCCTGAGCTAAGACCATCGGGAACTTCGGTGATTATTTTCGACCTGAGCGTAACTGCGATGATTTTAAGACAATCTGAAACAGTCGCCGCGTGAAAAAATTAAGTCACACGAGTAGAACGATTTCAACTTCTACGACGTGATCCCGACGGTCGGGAACCAATTGTAGGCGCACGATTTCTCAGTTGTTGAGACCTGAGCATATTTTGTCTGCGCCTTGCCGACGGTTTGTTGTGGGCGCAAGAAAATCGTAGGTCCACCTGAGGCCGGCTTAAGAGTGGGTCTAGCACTGGCCGTATCCGGTTAAGTATCATGCGGTTAAAGGTTATAAATAATGCACATTTCATACTCTATGAGTAATTAATATAAAAAAATGGGTTGTAGAAGGCTTGGGTTGTAGAAGGCTCAACTCTTGCTGGTGGTCCCCCCTTCCAGTCACTATAGATAGCGGCTCTATGAAGCTGTCTATGAAGGCCTTGACAAAAGACTAAGCATCGACAGACTCAGGACTATACAAACCGAGAAAGGGAGATTTGGGTCACATTCTGAAAATCCGGCCCGATTTAAAGGCGACCCGTACTTGTCCTTGGTGAAATACACCAAGCAAGTTTGTTTCTTCGTTCCCTCTCAACATGCAGAATATATATTAAGGTAAGGTTTGCGGTTGCTGGATAAGCCATTTGCGTGTAACATTTGAATATACTCAAAACGTATTTAACAATTGTGGCTTCTTATTTAGCGCACATATTGCTCAAGGCGCTTTAACATACAGTATTTCCTGCAAGGTATGTCGGACTGTGTTTGAATTATGAGACCTACTCTTTTTTTATAGCACCAGGTAACAGTTTACAAGGTGCTGTGGTGCAATATGCTGCCAATAAGCCATTTGCGTGTTAGATTTGAATATTATCTGGTACAATGACGTGCTTGATCACAAGTTACTGCTTAAATTTGAATTCACCAGACTATAGAGACAGTTGGTATGTCACATGATTCGGGGCAATTTTGCCTAGTTACGTAAGAGACGGTGAACACCCATACAATATTTTGAAGGGAGGTGTGTGGCACAATGGTACCTGGGTCTGCTCATCTGGAGGTTGCTATGTGACATAGCATCTGTCTCTATAGTCTAAGGAATTCAAATTTAAAGGGTATATGTACTATAGAAAGCTATCCTTGAAATTTTACTAACTGAGGTGCTGTAGTTTTTGAGATATGAGTAAAAGTAATAATTTTCGTCTCAGTTTTAGCATGTAAAAACGTATTAACCAGTTATGCTATGGTTTTGGTATAGTATCACAACTGATAAGGGGATTTTACATGCTAAAATAATTTTGGTCTCATGAGACCAAAATTATTTTGTGACTTGTTTTACTCATTTCTCAAAAACTACACAAACTTAGTTAGTAATATTTGAAGGGAAGCTTTCCACTATCATCTTCAAATCCTGTAAGTTTAATGTAAATCTGTGGACATTTTGAAAAAGTACCCGAATCCTTTAAGTGGTAACTTGTGATCAAGCACGTCATTGTACCAGACAATATTCAAATCTAACACGCAAATGGCTTATTTGGCAGCATATTGCACCACAGCACCTTGTAAACCGTTACCTGGTGCTATAAAAAAAAGAGTAGGTCTTATAATTCAAACTGTATGTTAAAGCGCCTTGAGCAATATGCGCGCTAAATAAGAAGAAGCCACAAAATTGTTAAATACGTTTTGAGTAGAACCAAGAACCAAGAACCAGTTTCAGAACCAAGACTACTCAAAATAGATTTAGAAATAGTGCAACTGCAAACCTCACCTAATTATACTCCCACCATGTAAAGTTTCAAATCCTAATTATAAGGGAATTAAAGGGTAGCGACGAGTTCTTTAACGGCCGTTTAAAACCGGCAGGGTTGTTGTCGCGTGATAAAGGCCCGAGCCAAAGGCGAGGGCCTTTATCGCAAGGCAACGATCCTGCAAGGTTTTAAACGGACGTTTAATAACGAGTCACTACTCTTTTATTTCCATTCATAAATGAAAGTTTAAAGTTTGAAGTATTTTTTTTCAAAAACTTTGTGAAGAATCTGTTTGATGCGCGTGGGTTGTGTGTACGCGCACGCGCTTAGAAATAGATTATGCGCTGTTACTAATAGCTATGAATTGCGCGTTCCGCATGATAATATTGCCGTAGGCGCACACCCGACACCCGGAAGCCAGCCGGTTATAAACAGCTCCAGCTGGTCATTATCAACCGTTTAAACACCCCCACGTGACCACTCTCCACCAATAGGAATAGCGAAACTGTCTGAGGTATTTATGAATGCTAATTAAACCATGTTTTGCTCTCCACAGTCTGCTTCAAGGTTTACGATTTAAACGATGACGGCTTTATCACAAAAGAAGAAGTGTTTAACTTGCTGAAGAACAGCATGGCTAAGCTGCAGACAGAGGAAGATCCTGATGAAGGCATCAAGGACCTGGTTGATATAACCATCAAGAAAATGGTAAGACAAGGAGTTGAGCGAATAAGGGTGCCGGACTCAAGCCCAGCAGTCGATTTCACAAAGAGTTACGACTAGTCCTAACGATAAGAGATGTTAAATTTGCATCGGGGATAAAAAATATTAATTTTTGGTTTTTACCCATACACCGATGTATGTTAGCACTGTATCCTCAGTACTTTCCCGAGTCCTGTGAAAAAATATCACAGGCATATTACTCGGGTGAGATTCGAAGCCACAACCCTTGCAATTCTAGAGCAGTGTCTTACCAACTAGACTAACTAAGGACTAGTCCTAGGAGATGTTAAAAACATAAGGGTAGTCCTAAGTAAGGACGAGTAACTTGTCCTAACTCAAGATAAGTCTTTACTCTTGGTGAAATCCACCCCTGGTGTTTTTGATCAGCAGAGTGTGAGTTTGAGTCCCAGTGACACTTGTGTCCTTTACCAAGACACTTAAACCATTATTGCTGCATCCTTCGAATGGGACGTTTAGCTGTGGGTCCCTTGTGTTGTGTAATGTACGAGGTGGATAATTCTAGTCCTACCAATAACAAAAAGACCAACTTCGTTCCTAGGGGTGATCGATCTCGCCGCGCCATTTTTTTCCAGCATGCCTTGCTTGATCATAACCCCTGGAATTGTGACTTAAAAATATCCAAATATAAGGGATATTACAATTAGTCCTGTGGTTGATCCGTTCTGTGTTGGGCGTTAGTCGTGCAAACGCTGGATGCGCTGTGTGTAATAAAAGTCATAAACTTGCCTGGCGTTCAGTGTTGCGTGATGAATAATTTTAAACATCTTTATACGCATGCGTTTTGGCGTATAGAGCTTTTTGAAGACGCACAGCGTTTCATATTTTGCGCGTATATGATAGCCAATCAAGGACACAGATCAGAGTTTCCCTCCTAGGGGTTAGAGACGTACACAGAGCTAGCGTGATACGGCGCGCTGCTTACGGTAGCGAAGTTGCAAAAAGACCTTATCGATGCCGAGTAGTCTGGTGCCCAAGATTCAAGTTCTAGTGTTGTATAAGTGTTGGTTCAAGTCCAGCCATTGATTTCACCAAACTCTTCCTAATTTAGGATTAATCTTGGGACTTAGGAAGTGTTCAGTTCTGCAACCATAGACCTTAGGACGTATTGAACCCATCCTATGATAACTCGAGATAGGATTTATCCTATCATTTTGTGAAATCGACTGCTGGTCATTGCAATTGTGCAAAATATGTTGTGCAAGTTTGGTTTACACTCTCTATTAAAGCCATTGGACCCTTTTGGTACAGAAATAACTTACAGGGTTTACAGAAGGTAGTGGTGAAAGACTTCTCTTGAAATATTATTCCATGAAATGCTTTACTTTTTGAGTAAACAGTAAAACAATATCAATTCTCGATATCAAGAATTACGGATTTAGTTTACACACATGTCATGACACAGCGAAACGTGCGGATACAAGGGTGGGTTTTCCCGTTATTTTCTCCCGACTCCGATGACCGATTGTGCCTAAATTTTCACAGGTTTGTTATTTGATATAGAAGTTGTGATACACGAAGTGTGGGCCTTGGACAATACTGTTTACCGAAGGGTCCAATGGCTTTAAAACTCTTGATATTTCTTTTGAATTTACACCAGGATTTGGACAAAGACAACAAGATCGGCCCTGATGATTTTTCTTCGATTGTCTCCGTGGATCCGTTGTACTTGGAGCATTTTGGTGCCTGCCTACCAGAACAAGAGGTAAAACCCTTTTCCCATCCGGCTCCAATTTCATACAGCTGTGTAAGATGAAAACAACGCTCACATTTTCCTGCTAAGCAAAAAATTGCTGGATACCAGTCACAGATTGTACATGTTGAATATTATTTTGCCTGGTAACCATTTTTTGGGTGAGCATAATTTTGTTTTGCTTAGCTAATTTTTGTGCTAAAGCTCTATGAAATATTGGGCCATGTGTCAAATTTTATAATGCTTAAAATTTTACATTGGGCATGGTATTTTAGCTGATAACGTTATTCTGGTAAGTGTTTGTTTGTGCTCAGCTACTTGTCATGCTTAAGCAACTCTTTATGCTTCAGCAACTCTATGAAAATGGGCCCTGATAGCAATGTCTACACTGAACAAACAAAAAAGGGCTACCAGCCAAAAATACCATATCACATGTACCATGGTGATTGCATGGCGCATCGTGGTCGAGTCATACTCCAAACTATGTATGGCTTTTGATTTTAGTGGCAATACATATATTTCTGTGGGTTTGAATCTCACTAGAAATGACTGCGTTCGTTTGTTGTTGTTGTTGTTGTTTTTTCTTTTTTTCTATGGGACTCTAAAAGCATCAGACTACTATGGATGCGTTTGAGTGTATTGCTGTAGAACATAATCATGAGTTGAAATAGAGACTATTCTATTTCACGAAGCGAAGTGAATTTGAAAAGCCAGATTTCACCCAGTGACTATATATCCAAAGCATGAACAAAATGCTTTAAATAATCATTTCATATAGGCCTAAATCACACATAGATCCTTGTCATTTGAAACATTTTCACACTAGACACAAAATAGACAAAAACTTGTCTAGACCCCACATTCTAAAAAAATAATAAAAACCCATTTCTAAATAATGTGGAACACTCCATGTAGGTGTCAATCTTGTTGGCCATAACACGACCTTGCCTCATTTGGACAAACCAGTGGGGACTGATTTTTTTCTTGGGAGCGTCCTATAGCATCCATGTAGGACTCCTATATTTAATTTGAAGCAATGCAGCAGTATACATTGCAAAATAATGGGTGACACATGACGTGTGTTCCACCAATCAAATGACAAGTATCTGTGTGTGAAGCATATGCAGGCCTTGAACTTTGCTCTTGAAGAGGCACAGCTATTTTGCTCTGGTAAGGGGCACCTCAATGAGGAAAATGTCAATTTGTATGGGAGCTTTGCAAAGGGCACCACAGCAAAAGCACAGAGCCCCTGGCAATTGCAGCATTTTGAACGCTAGGTAGCAGCAGACTTACCAGGTAAGTTTCCATTGTTTACATCATTCTGAGCATGCGCACATTACCAAGAACAATAGATTTACCTGGTAAGTCTGCTGCCACCTAGAGTCTCCCATTACTGTGGGTTTCGTAGGTTAATTCAAGGTCTGTATGTAAAACTCCAAGATAACGCATCTGAAGTGAAACGATTGGGAGTAGTGTATAACAAGTGTAGAGAGTTTGGGTTTTGTTTAATAAGAAGCTTCTTTCCACAGAATGTAAATGAGTTCCTGAGGTTGTCTGCTGAGTATCCACCCCACAGAGACAGATATTACTAGCGGTCTGCAGTATGCATTCTCTCTCTACAGTCAGTGTGCCAATGGTTACCAATTCAATATAGAAACGTGACCTGCCTCCATAAAAAAAACCTGTTTTTTCCCAAACTGAATTCTGAACAAAAGTGATGCAAAACGTATGCAAATTTATGACACTATGGGGCAATTCCACGGTAACGGAAGGACGTTTTGACTCATTAACCAACATGTAAATCGTGGATATCTTTAACAGTTTAATTAGTTTCATCTTTCTTTTATTAATGACTGCCTTCAAAATGGCCTCCCTTTTTGGCTGAAAAACTTTTAGTTTATAAAATATGAATATTAATAAGGTCGGTAATGGAAGGTCGCCAATGGTGTCCTTCCGTTACCGACCTTATTAATATTCATATTTTGTAAACTAAAAGTTTTTCAGCTTAAAAAGACGAGGCCATTTTGAAGGCAGTCATTATTAAAGAAACTGTGACATGTGCTTGATGAAACTAATTAAACTGTTAATGATATCCATGATTTTATTGTTGTTTAAAGGGACACGTTGCCTTGGATCGGACGAGTTGGTCTATAAAAAAGCGTTTGAAACCGTTTGTTATGAAATGTATGTGGTTGGAAAGATGTTTTAAAAGTAGAATATAATGATCCACACAAGTATCACTCAAAATTGCACGATTTTCATTTTACGTCGCGAATCAACACGGTCGGCCATTTATGGTTTTGACTCCCATAAATGGCCGACCGTGTTAGTCGACGAGGTTAAACGTAAACCACGCAATTTCGAGGCATATTTGTGTAGATCATTGTATTCTACTTTTACAACAGTTTTCTAACCATATCAATTTTATAACAAACGGTTACAAACGCTTTTCAAAGACCAACTTGACCGATCCAAGGCAACGTGTTCCTTTAATGAGTCAAAACGTCCTTCCGTTACCGTGGAATTGCCCTATGGCCCAATTTCATGGGACTGCTTACTGCCAGATTACGGGGCTTACAATCGCCATTCTCCGCTAACCATGCAAGCACTGAATTTCTTCACTATCTGTGTAAGCAAAGAATGCCTAATAAGGTGGGGGAACGCACGCACACATGCAAACATTCCCTGCTAACTTGTGAAGTAAGCCTGGAATTCCTTGCTTCCGTAAGTGCAGATTCTTTGCTTACGGTAAGCTTACGGATAATGTTTGGAAATCTACCTCCTATTTTTGTGGGTACAGGTCACAAAATTAATTGGCAAGTCCACTGCACCTACCACTGCATAATAAAAACGGGCATACACAATATGATTACACATGGGTTGAAGTTAAAACAAGGAACACAAAACCAAGGAATTCTGTTCTCAGGATTAAAGGGTCTATGTAACTTTGTAGGACAAAAAATACAATGTCCACAGATTTACACTAAACTTACACAGTTTGAAGATAATGATAGTAGAAAGCTTCCCTAAAAATATTACGTGCTGAGGTGCTGTAGTTTTTGGGAAATGAGTAAATCAATGTCATGAAAATAATTTTCGTCTCGTGAAACCAAAATTATTTTAATCATTTACAAATGTATTTTCATGACATTCAGTTACTCATTTCTCAAAAACTACAGCACCTCAGTAAGTAATATTTGAAGGGAAGCTTTCCACTATCATTATCTTCAAACCCTGTAAGTTTAATGTAAATCTATGGACATTTTGAAAAAGTACCCAAATCCTTTAAGTTAAATACTCATTTAGTTATCCATACTCACATCCTCCATGCTTCAACCTTGGTTAATTTTGTTTAAAGATAAATGTTCCCGACAAATTTAAGTAGTTTCTGTGAGTTTTCAGATGTCAACTACGTGGACTATCATCTCTGTCTAACATTGATGTCTGAAAACTCAATGGTGAGAGAGCTTGTCAGATAAAAAACAGTAAACCTATGCATGGTTGTTGTGTATGCCATGTGTCTAACGGACTAACCATACAGCACTCTATCCATACATGGTACTAGAAAATCCACAACATCAGCTTGGGAGCAAATCTGCATCCATTCCAGATTTGTATCCAAGTCTAAGGCCAAGTCGATATTCATAAACCATTTTGCTTTGAACGACACAATAATGAGCATTAACGAGCGAAAGTCTCTTGCAACACACAGTGACTGTTTTATAAAGTTGCTCTCGACCAATAGGAATGAAGAAACCGTCTTATAAGCACAGGTGCAAGCTCGCGTGTCTCGCCCATGTTTCAACACTTTTTACTGGTGTTATATCATCCGTTCAAACACCCCCACATGATGCCCTCTCGTGGTGAGGCACAGTTGCAGGTTGTGCATACATACATGTCAGCATGTAGGCATGAAATATGTAAATTGCACATAGCGCCTGCGCACTAACATTTTGGTTGGCAAAATGAGGGAACATCGCGCTGGTTTACATGGCTAATGGGTGCCTGACGCAGGCACGATTGCGCGTCTGCTTAGTGCACAACTCTATGGCGTTTGCCAACCAACAGGGTCTGTACGCATGCGTGAATGTGATTAGCATATTTCACGGGAAGGGTCCAGTCCTGTGGCCATGATTCGGTGGCCCGGTCAAAAGGCACTGCAAACAATGAACAGATAAACTCTTTGGATGGATTTGTGTCCAATGCCTTGTCAAAGACTTGCTCCTTTGACATACCAGCTAAGATTTTGCTGCATTGTCATGAAGCATGTTATCTCTCTCTGAGGTTCCAGCTTTTTGACTGAAAATAATCCTGCAAGGGTGACAGGAAAGGGAGTTTTAATCCTGAAGCATAATGGTTAAAGACACTGGACACTATTGGTAATTGTCACAGACCAATCTTCTCACTTGGTGTATCTCAACATAAAGCATAAAATAACAAACCTGTGAAAATTTGAGCTAAATTGGTTGTCGAAGTTGCGAGATAATAATGCAAGAAAAAAACACCCTTGTCACACGAAGTTGTGTGCTTTCAGATGCTTGATTTCGAGACCTCAAATTCTAAATCTGAGGTCTCAAAATCAAATTCGTGGAAAATTACTTCTTTCTCGAAAACTACGTCACTTCAGAAGGAGCTGTCTCTCACAATGTTTTATATTATAACACCCCTTGCAAGTATTCTGCCTGCTCATTGGTTAAGAGCGCGTCACATGACATGTCTTAGTTTTGCTAGACGACGGCCGTGTGATAGTGCGTCGGTTTGCCATGCGCTAGTCTGAAGACTAGCACACGGCGTGCAGTACCCAGACGTCCGTTGCGTGTACGAGGATGATAAATTAATAGTCTATAACCATTTCGGATTGCACGACACTACATGCAGCACAGTAAAAGTGTTTGCAATCTGTATTCGCGTCGTCCGTGGATTGTAGCATTCAGGTCTGTAACTTAATAATAATAGTATAGTATTTATAAATGTTTGGGGTGTTATAAAACAAATATTGACTGCTTTGACTCGTGCAATGGTTAAAAACTATGACTCCCTTGGTGATCCCCGTAGCATTCTATTTTCCCTCGGCTTCGCCTCGGGAAAATAGAACGCTCCGGGGATCACCTCGGGAGTCATAGGTTTAACCATAGCACTCGAAGCAGTCAATATTTGTATACTATCAACCTCTCCCCATTACTCGTTGCCAAGTGAGGTTTTATGCTGATAATTATTTTGAGTAATTACCAATAGTGTCCACTGCCTTTAAGTAGAGTTGTAGTCTTGACTCAAGAAGGTCAAGTTTAAATCCTAGCGTCGAACTCAAAAGTCTGTCGGACTGACTAGATTCCCAACAATAAAAGTGCTGCAGCAAAAGCGCTTCTCAGTTTGTGTAAAACGAAGAATATGTAAAGAAAAACACCAACTTGTTTTGAATGCCGTCAATAGCGAGTTAAAAGGAGGGAGAGGGAAGTGAAGATTATTAGCCTCATTGATCAAATCACAGAGTCATACTCATGGATGTGGGTTTGTTGTTAATGTCTCAAGTCAAACCTTAATAATTCACCCTGAAGCCCAGTTCATAATTTCTGCGAATGCGAAGTGAATTTTTACGCCACAACCCTGTTTTCACTACAAATAATTCGCAAGAGTTGAGCACAGCTCAACTTTGGCGAATTGTTCATCGCAAATTTGGATGTCAACATTCTCTTCGCATTCGCAGGAAGTAAGTACTGGGCTTAATAGACCGATCCATTAAGCTCCGCCCCATTGCGTATTGACCAATCAAAACGCAACGAAGGTCCGACACTAAGGTCCGACATGCGTGCACGTATGCTTGGCGCGCGCGGCAGAGTTGTGCAGAAAGCATAGAGCTATATGGCAGAAAGGCATTGGAGAGACCCACATGTTCTTGCTCACACGTGCGTCGTGGGCGGAGCCTACTGGATCGGTCTATTCCTCTTACAAACTCAACGTCACTGGAAATTTAACTCAAAAAGTGGACCTGATAGCCACTCACATGTCAAACTGGGTCCAATTTCATAGCTCTTCGTACAGCGGAATTCTGCGCTTACGGAGACCCTGTAAAGCAAGTAACACTATGGGCTGTAAGCGCAGACTTCTGCCCTTAGCAGAGACATGAAATTGGGCTATGTAGTGCTCATATCATACTAGCTGATGAAATCCATTTTAAACTTGAAGTAACATCGTAACTACATAGGCTGGTACAACTAAACGATGGAAGTCGATTTGTAAACAAGATATAAATTATTCCTGATGAATAAATCCATCAACCCTTGTGAATAGTTTGCCAGGAATCTCTGTTTAGAACATGAATCATTTGCGCTTTCAGATGCTTGATTTCGAGACCTCAAATTCTAAATCTGAGGTCTCAAAATCAAATTCGTTGAAATATACTTCTTTCTCGAAAACTACGTCACATCAGAAGGAGCTGTCTCTCACAATATTTTATACTATCAACCTCTCCCCATGTTCAATGGGGGGGGGGGGGGGGTCCATTGTGTTTTGTACACCCGAGTGGCCAAATAGCACCCTCGGCGTTGCCCTCGAGGGTGTACAAAACCCATGGACCCTATCACACAGCGTGCATTAATTGTTGTGTTACATCATGGTAATAGATTGCAGGAAGGGAAAACAATTTTGTTGTTTGGTTAAACTAATTCAAACACATTGGCGAAGATTGTAAAGCAATTTATCTTCTACCAGTGTAATTACAACCACATACCCGGGGCTTCTTCATATATTGCATTTGGCGGCGGAAATAACAAAAGGTGGGCACGATCAAGGTAATGTGCCCCTTGTGGGTACATCACTCATGTTCCCCTGAATGGTTCTCCACCAATAATATTCACAATCTATTACTGTGGTATAACACACAATTTGCTAATTATTTTTGATGTTCAAGTTGAAGCAGCACTGACCGTCAATGAGAAAAGTATCATCATTCAACATAATACAGTTCAATGTAGTACACATTTAGTACTTTATCATTTCACAAACAACAGGGTAGTTTTTTCCCCCTCAGTCAAAGAGCACCTTTATCAGGGCTAATCTAAAGAAATATTTTCAAGGCGGCACCAAGACGACGGGCATGAAGGCAGTGACCGGGGGCGTGAGGGCAACTATCAGGCATGGACTGCGCTAGTATGGGTGCATTCGATAAGCTACCCCGCGGTGCTCACTCGGGTGAGCCCCTGACAAGAGCTAAACAAACGATCACTCACCGCTCTCGTAGTTACGTCATGCACCTGGGGCCAGCCCCCAAGTGACCCACTCCACAAGCAGGGCACTGGGGGCTGACCCGGGTGAGCCCCTGGAATGACATCAAAGCTATTTGAACGCACCGGGGGCAGACCGGGGTCGACCCAGGGAAGCTAAACGAGCGCACCCATTATTCAAGCAAAATATAGTGTTTCCAACATCCATGTGAGCCATTTTCACACTACTGTATTTCCGGGGGGGAACTCAAGGAAATAACGACCGACCCTTTCACACTTGGATCGCATTACCCTGGTGAATAGCCACCCTTGTTCTGAAGTAGGGGTAAGCGGTAAACATGCAGCCTGAACCAAGTTGAAAAGGGACTTAGGTGGGGGTCAGTGTGAAAGTGCGCCGGGAAAACCTTGTGGTACAAAAACTCCTGGGGTTTCCAGGGCCGGGGTTTTCCCAAGGGTGGCACGGTTGGCTTGTGCGTAACGCGCTCGCCTCTCACCAAGGTGACCCCGGTTCGATTCCCAGTCGGGGCCATATGTGAGTTGAGATGTGCGTTGGTTCTCTGCTGTGCCACGAGGGTTTTCCAGACTATCCCGTTTTCCTCCCTCAGGAAAAAGTCAAACACTTTCGATCTTGGCTGTGCTCAGTGGTCATAATGGGTTGATGTGGCTGGCAGCTGAATGCGCCCTTGCATGCCTGCTTCTCGAACACGGTGTAGCCGCGTCCTTCGCAATTCAGCTCTAGCTGCGAGTAAGGACGATTAGCCCCCAAATTGTTATTATATTCTACGAGTATGAGAGTCGCAGTGTGAACAGGGGTCTATTAATGTTTGACTAGGCATTGCAGGCCTGCTTTCTTTGTTCTAGTAATGGCAATACAGGTTTTTTCTTTTTAGAAAGTGGTACCTTACCCCTCTCCAAGGTTTCAGAAATGTTTCCAAGTGGATGAAGTTCAATTGACATGTCTCCCCCCCCCCTCCTTGAGTGTTTACTTTGTGTTTCATGGTACTAGCATAAACTATTGAAATATCACCACCATTAAAACCATTAACCAGTAAACACTTGATTAAAATTAAAAAAACTTTTGGTGTAACTTACAACACTGGGCAAAACTTAACACATGTGTACGAACCAAACTAAGTTATTGGTGATGGCTGTTGCAGTGTTAGGCCATGTTTAAAAACAAACAACTTGGCTTGCGTTAATGGCTGTAAAAGACCAATGCGTGTACTGTTAACATTGCTGGTTAACAGTGGTTAAGGTTGGAAATCCATGCGTCCATCATGCATTGTGCGTACTGCAAAACGCAAAGGACAGAGCGCAAAGGAGAATTAAAGTACATGCCAAGCTACCCACATGTATTAGTATTGCATACTGTGGCCCTTTTCGATCCAAGGTTTTGGCTTTGGATTCAGCTTCAGGCTTCGTTCTTTCGTCAATTTATTAAAACAACCGCGGGGCCAAGCTAGCCTGAGCCGAATCCAAAGCCGAACCCCGTGGTTTCGAAAAGGGCCTATGTTATCAGTAAAAACTAAGTCTATTGCTTAGTGTGTACATTGTATTTCAAATTAACAGGATTGTACACTATGCGCATTGCGTATTCATGGATTTTTAAGCCTTAGTACCTAGCCTAGTGGTTCGTTGCAATATTCACTATCCCCCTGGGTTCAAGGTTGTGGAATCTCATTAATTTGTGTATCATGATACTAGCAGTGAACATTTAAACCATTAAAGGAACACGTTGCCTTGGATCGGACGAGTTGGTCAAAACAAAAGCGTTTGTAACCGTTTTTTATAAAATGCATATGGTTGGAAAGATGTATTAAAAGTAGAATACAATGATCCACACAAGTTTGCCTCAAAATTGCGTGGTTTTCCTTCTACTGTGCGAACTAACATGGTCGGCCATTTATGGGAGTCAAAATTTTGACCTCCATAAATGGCCGACGTGTTAGTCGACGAGGTAAAAGGAAAACCACGCAATTTCGAGGCATGTCTGTGTGGATCATTGTATTCTACTTTTACAACATCTTTCTACCCATATGCATTTTATAAAAAACGGTTACAAACGCTTTTGTTTTGACCAACTCGTCCGATCCAAGGCAACGTGTTCCTTTAACCAGTAAGTGAAGTTTAACACCAGCTCATTTTATAATCAAACTTTACAAACATCTTAATGTCATCCACATAATACTTCACTACAATGCAAAACCTAACACAAAATGTTGACAATGCAAAGTTGATTCATTTTATCCTTTCCTGTTTTGTTTTCCCAAACAGTTCATTGAGAGCTTTCTGGCAACTCATTGTAGAAAGCCAGTGACAGGAAACTAATAAAGGACTTCAACATTCATCAAGCATTATTCGCCGAGGCACCTAGTTTGTCAACTTCAAATAGACCCTATGCACACCGGGCAGTGCACAAACACACGTCTCCTGTCCCCCAATTTGTGTGTCAAAACGTGCACAAAAGGATGGTACACATTTTTACACACCTCCGAACAATGCGCATCTTCAAATTCTGCCTTTTTGGGGAGTCCATTACTTTCCCAAATGAGGCAAAGCATTTAAATATAACAAATACACTACTGGCCCTGCCTGCTGATATAATATTCATGAGGTCAGCAAACTTATATTAAACTCACAGCTACTGAGGAGGGAAATACTAATTCACAAGTCTCCATGAGGTTAAATTCTGACATGTACGTTTTGACATACAAAATGGCGGACAGAAGCTGCACATGTATTTGTGCTGCACATTGTGCATGGGGTTTATTCCGAGGGGTACAATATTGACTGCTCACCTGAAACCATGTTATATTTGTTTTACTATACCTTTTACTTATCTAGTTTTGCATCGGAAAAACGCAGTTTGACATTTCAGTGTGCCACCATCTTTTCATGTGTATGTAGCTAGCGATTGCGGCACTTATGTATGCTACACCTGTACGACAGTCCCATGATTGCTTCAAAAATGCACAGCTGTTGCTCGTGTGATATTCTACTATGCATGCGTATTTACCCTGTGCAAGAAAATTGGTGCATGCTCTTGGTAAACAGAAATGATATATTGATTCGACTTTTGAGACTTCAGCTGTCAATCATGAATATGTATGAGGTATAGGGATGTAGATTATGAAATAGACCCGTTCCATGAAATATGTAAATTGCACATAGCGCGTTCGACTAACATTTTGGTTGGCAAAATGAAGGAACATTGCACTGTTTTAAATGCGTCATGGCGCAAACGCGATTGTACGTCTGCCGAGTGTACTTTTCTATGGCGTTTGCCAACCAATAGGGTCTAGTGTAGGCATGCATGGATGTAATTAGCACATTTCATGGGAAGGGTCTATTAGGCCGATATACCAACGAGGGTTACCTCCATCTAACATTGTCATGTAGACGTCTATACAAAATATTTGTTCATAAAAAATGTAACGCCAAGATATATTCATCTATTCTATTGATTCTCCGTCCATTTTAAATCCCCCCTGTTTTAAGCCCATGTATTGACTTGCCTCATGTTCGGTACATGTGAAGGGCATAGTCCATTAAAAGAAGAGGGATGTTCCTTTTTAAAGAAAGTAAAGGTGGTTGAGCTTTAACATTACTAAAGCGGCTTGTGTGTATAATATGTAAATTATTCCAGTATGATTTTTCGGTTTTATGTTCTGAATTCAACTTGTACTTCAGGCAGATTTTTTTATGTGATGTATATTTCATTCCTAGATAAAGTTAATACCTTTCAGAGTAGATAATTTGATCAGAAAACTTATCTTCATCTGTGTATGTATAAAAAAGTGTATTTATTAAAAACGTAGTTAGTCTAAAGGAAGAAATTCTTAAAAAAATAAAATTACAATCAGATTAAAAGCACGTTTCGTGGTCGCTTAACATTTTATATTTTCGGTTACTATCAAAGGGAGTACAGTTAATAAAATATATTAATATAATAACAATATCGAAGTCTTATATAGCACACGTATCTACCAAACAAGGTACTCAAGGCGCTGAGTATATACAAACTTTCAGAAAGATAGGTTATTGCAGTGATGAATTTTGAGACCCAATTAGTCGGCAGTAATAAGGGTTTACAAGGTGCTATGGCGCATACAGCAGCCACAGCCAGGAACACCCGGGCGAACCCCTTCTCTTTTGTGCATTGGGTTCTTTTACATGCGTTACACAACACATTATATATTTATTTTTTTGTAAAACATTTGTTAACATAAAAAATGGAAAATGAGAAGTATATCTGTCCAAATGTGTATATAATTTTCTTTATAAATATGTACATGTATGTCCTAGACTACCTACATGGTGCAGAACACCACGAAATTCTCTGCTTTTGTCACTCTCAATGTCGGAATCTATTTGGCCAAAAAAACCTCTAAAATCTATCCCCGGTTTTGCCACATTTTGATGGACTCAGTTGAACAGCTGCTGGGAATTTCGTCAGCAACATAGTCTGCTCTTTTTGTTCTAAATACAGTACAAGCTTTAACATGTTTATAACAAATTGGGCCCGGCTTAACTTTTGCAGGTTTCCACTTTAATTCAAATAGAGTTTCATATACTATAGGTTTTTGCATATATTACTGGTTCCATACTTTTATTCATATTTGTTGGAATGGCCAAATTATAATTTTTGGGTTGTGTTTAACACAAGAGGGCGCCATATGCAAAGACCACCAATTCCTGCTAACCAAAAGTGTATTGAAAAAATAAGTTTGTGAGGAAAAATTGGTTCAAGGAAAATTTGATTATTGCTTTGTTTATTTACTTTTGTCAATTGTATGTTTTGTTTATGTACCTCTATCCCACAACATAATCTTAAAAACCTTTGTTTATCTTACTGTTTTATTCCTGTGTTCTACTTGATTAAAATAAAAGCTAATTTTTTGTATTATAAGTAATTCATAATAATATGGAGCTACTTACTTTATGGTTTTGAAAAAGAAATAAAATATGGGAAAATGTAGTTTGCAAGTTGATAAATTAAGTTACTTATTGATTTTCAAATAGCAGTTTTTGAAACTGTGACAAAGATATGAAAATATTGTGACAAAGATATGAAAATATCTAAGCAAATCAGGGCCAAGTTTTGGGAAGATCTCATGTCTGTACACAAATGTGCTTACACAAGATAGGTTACCAGCCCAAAACTATGCAGCGCATATTGGGTTTTTTACTGCTTCTATATTAATTATTTTACTTAGCAGACAAATTTGTGGAGTGATAGATTTTTAATTTTTTTTTTATGTAAATGGGCCGATATGTGAGTAGAATAAAAGGCAGTGGACACTATTGGTAATTACTCAAAATAATTATTAGTATAAAACCTTACTTGGTAATGAGTATTGGGGATAGGTTGATAGTATAAAACATTTAGAGAAACGGCTCCCTCTGAAGTGACATAGTTTTCAAGAAAAAAAGTAATTTTCCGCGAATTTGATTTTGAGACTTCAGAATTATATTTGAGGTCTCAAAGTTAAGCATCTGAAAGCACGCACTAACTTCGTGTGACAAGGTTTTTTCTCTTTCATAGTTATCTTGCAGCTTTGATGACCAATTGAGCTCAAACTTTCACAGGTTTATTTTATGCACGTGTTGAGATACACCAAGTGAGAAGACTTGTCTTTGACAATTACCAATAATGTCCAGTGTCTTTAAGCATCCTATGCCACAAGGGCTTTTCTCCAATCCTCCAGTTTTTTTTCTCTACCTTTAGGAGAAATGTAAACGCCCGGTCCCACTGCAGCGATAACGAGAACGATAACGAAGTTCTATTGGTTGACCTGGATGGTTTAGATGGTCTTGGTAAAAATACCATGTAAGTTTTGTGCTGTTTTCTCAAAATGTTGATACTGTATTCAACTGAAACTTTCACAGATGAATTTCATCTTTCTTAAGAATTTGGCCCATATATCAGCATTAGGTTGTGAAAAAAAACAAGCGATGACCCTACATTTAAAGGAACACGTTGCCTTGGATCGGACTAGTTGGTCTATTATTATTATTATACAAAGCGTTTGTAACCGTTTGTTATGAAATGCATATGGTTAGAAAGAGGTTTTAAAAGTAGAAAACAATGATCCACACAAATATGCCTCGAAATTGCGTGGTTTTCCTTTTACCTCGTCGACCAACACGGTCGGCCATTTATGGGAGTCAGATTTTCGAGGCAAAATTGTGTAGATCATTGTATTCTACTTGTACAACATCTTTCCAACCATATGCATTTTATAACAAACGGTTACAAACGCTTTTCAAAGACCAACTCGACCGATCCAAGGCAACGTGTTCCTTTAAGTTCAAACAGTAAAGTGTTGAGTTATATTTGAGCTGAAGAAATTTTGTTCTTGTTTTATTTCCATATTTTCTTCATAAAATTTAAAAAACATTAACTAGAATGACCGATCTGACAAAATTATTTACTTTTATTCAACTGACTTTTTCTTCAAATCTCGTCCACAAGCTTTGACAGAAGTTTGACACACTGTATTTTACATAGCTAAGCCAAACCCTGGCAGTCGTCTAGCGACTAATTTATTGAGTCCAATTTCTCTTCAGTGACAAGTACTTCTGGTCACCCGGGCAATGACAGTATACTTATCTCCACTGATCCTTAAAGAAATCCCTCGTCACTTCATTAAGGCACCACCCTCTGCCCCAAACCATTTTCAAATGTAAACACAGGTTCATCTGCAGGAGGTACTTGTCAACAAACCCACTGGTTGAAACATCTTCAGATTTCTCTTATTCCTCAAGTCACATTTATTGACATTTAAAGCCATTATACACTTTCGGTAAACAGTATTGTCCAGGTCCCACACTTCATGTATCACAACTTATATATAAAATAACAAACCTGTGAAAATTTAGGCTCAATCGGTCATCGGAGTCGGGAGAAAATAACGGGAAAACCCACTCTTGTTTCCGCACGTTTCGCCGTGTCACGACATGTGTAATCCGTAATTCTCGCTATCGAGAATTTATATTGTTTTAATGTTTTCTCAAAAAGTAAAGCATTTCATGGAACAATATTTCAAAAGAAGTCTTTCACCATTACCTTCTGTAAACCCTGTAAATTATTTGTAAATCTGTGAACATTTTTTTTTTTCTGTACCGAAAGTGTATAATGGCTTTAAACTCTATTTAAACAAACTCTGTGCTTTCAGTGCGGAATGGATGTTGGAATCCAAGGTTTTCCCAGCCCAATTTCAGTACTTGGCTGAGGTCATTGGCGCACCCTTTTGATTTTTTGCTGTCCAAATAATGAACAGGAAAAATATATATATAATATAGATGTGTTTTTTTCTTCTTCTATAAATGGATATGTATTTGTTTGTACTTGTTTTATGCCTCTGAAGGTCCGGATTGGATCGAAAGCTAAGGCCACCTACCCTATTCATCATAATATAGATGCTTGAAATAAATACAGAAAGTTTAATATTTGATCTCAGCACAAAAATAATGCAGTACCCGAATTGGCAGTTATAGCTGTGGCTACCACTTGATCATGGCGTCGTCAACATTTGCATCTAGCATTCAGAGACAAATTTTCTATAATCAAGGAGATTTTGAACAACAATCAGGGAAATATTTTAAGAACCACATTCAACATAGGGACAAATTTTCCATCATCAGGGAGATTTTGTGCAACAATCTGGCAGATATTTAGAACTACATTCAACATTAAAAGGTTTTCATAATAAGGGAGATTTTTTAATTAAATGTTTAGAGTGTCATGGCCGAGTGGTTAAGAGCATCAAATTCAAGTTCTGGTGCTGATTCACCGGAGTGTGGGTTCGAATCCCGTTCGTGACACTTGTGTCCTTTAAAAGAGCAAGATACTTTACTATAATTGCTTCTCTTCACCCAGGGGTATAAATGGGTACCTGCGAGGGTAGAGGTTGATATTGTGCATGAAAAAGCCACAAGCGCCTTACAGGCAGCTCAGGGCTGTATACCCCCAAGGGAGCTGAGAAACATTACAGGGATGTTATTGGCCCCATGACCAGGGCACTAATGTAAAGAGCATTGATACGGTTATAGTGAAATGCGCTATATAAGAACTTGTTATTATTATTTGTTATTATTATGGAAAGATTTTTTGAATAAGATGTCCTTAGCAGCAGTTGTAGCTGTACCACCAATTAAGATACAGCCTAAATTGCGCTGACAATTTTGAGAAAATATTGCTGTGTCTAACAACGGATTTCATTTAAGAAAGTGGTTTAATGCTTGTTTACTAACTTTTTACTTAGGACTGTCGACGGATGAAATTACAGGTTTTTAGTACCTCATATAATTTTGTTCAAGAACTTGTCAGTTTTTCCTTTGAACTTGTTGGTTGTTTTTACATTGACAACATACTGTAGCGTTGACCGGTTGTTGCAATGCACACAGTTTAATGACAAAAAATGGTACAATAAACTGGCTTTTCTGTCCTCGTTTCGGAGCTTTGTTTACACTCAGCAAGTCACTGAAATTACACGCCTGCAGGGGCCGCCAGCAGTGCTACGACGGGGTGTCGTGCTGGCGCCCCCTGTTGGTCGATCGGCAATACTCAGGAAGATTATACCACAACTCGTCAACTCATTGGGAGAAGGCGTTTGTCATAAAATTGATTCCCTACTTGTAGAGCCATTTTATTTTGAAAAGTTTGAAGTTGTGTCCCTTTGTGCATGTGCATTCTGACATTGTGAAAATGCCTAGGCCATATTAAAGAGCCAATAAAGGCTAATCTCAATAATATGTCAACTATTACCTTTTTATGGCCAAATAGACATCGCAGATACCAATTAATAACCATTTTACTCTCAAAATTTGCATTTAGTAATAAGTATCTCGAGTAAAAAATGCACCCGGCTGCGCGGCCTTTTCAGCCAAGAGTCAAAAACAGCTTATCTATTATATTGACCCTGGACGCCAGTGACAAATTTCCCCTATTGGTTTTGAACACAGTTCTCAAGCTTTGGCATTTCCACACCAAATAGCCGCCACTGACGTCACAATTCCTTTGTTGCGCGGGTTTGTTTGACCCTATTTTTACCATGTTTTAACGTGAGGTAAGAGACTCGTTATATTTGTTATATTTCCTGGATAGACTGCAGCTGTTAGAAAACTGTAATATCTATATATTTGAGATCATCCTTTATTGGCTGTTTAATGTTAAAAGACATCCATCAAATATCCTCTCATTCTTCTCAACCTCAAAGGAGGACAGGTTCATTTCAAGTCTCTCTTGGTAGGATTAAGATGAGACTGGAAAAGAGACATCATTAGGACAATGAAACAGACACACTACCCGAAGAAATGACAACAGATGGACAACAAGAATAATAGATTAACAACCAAGAACAGTGAAAAGAAAAGAGGTAGACAGAGAAGAAGATGGACAGATGACAGCAAGGTATATGCAGGAACAGCATGGACCAGAACTGCAGGAAATAGAAATGAATGGCATTTACACAAGGAGGGCTACATCTTACACTGGATGAATACAGCCTAAATGATGATGATGATCACCTCACTGGGTTGGGGCCAGTTTTTGTGACTCTCCATAATTGTGTTTTTAAAGCCCGGTCCATACTTCCTGCGAATGCGAATCCGAGACGAATGTTGGCGTTACAAATTCACAACGAAAAATTTGCAGCAGTTCAACTCTGCTAAACTCACTTGCGAATATCGCTGCGAAAGGAGGGTTGTGACGTCAAATTCACATCAAATTCGCTTCGCACTCGCATGAAGTAAGAACCGGGCTTTAGAGTATAAAGTTGTGTCTCCTGCTTGTGTTTGTGTTGTGTGACATTGTGATACTGCCGAATTATCTAGACCATTTAGAATGTTAAAGACTTCCACCAGATCACCTCTCATTCTTCTATAACCTCCAAGGGGGTACAGGTTCAATTGTAGTCCCTCAAAGTAAGATTTATCTTGCAGGGTTGTAGTTTGAAGTTGTGTCACCCTTTGCTTGTGTTGTGTGACATTGTGAAACTGAAAAGCTCTTCAGCAGCCGATTTCATGAAACTTTACGCAACTGCGTAAGTTCACTTGCGCAACGTTTATGGCTGCTGGTTGATTAAAATGTTGAACACCATCATCAGATATCCTTTCATTCTTCTAATCCTTCAAGGGAGTACAGGTTCAATGTTAGGATTTACCTCACAGGGTTTGTGCTAGATTTTGTGGCTCCCTAATTGTGTTTTTAAGAGTACAAAGTTGTGTCACTTTGTGCTTGTGTTGTGTGCCATTGTGAAACTGAAAAGCTCTTCTGGTTGATTAAAATTTTGAAGACCATCATCAGATATCCTTTCATTCTTCTAACCTCCAAGGGGGTTAAGGTTTAATTATTCAAGTCTCTCTTGCTAAGATTTATCTTGCCGGGTCGAGGCTAGTTTTTGTGGCTCTTCTTTGTACCTTATCTAGTGTATTGATATCATTCACTGGATAGGACTCTATTCCTGGACAGTCTATGTGTGGATGGTATTGCTTTATAAAGAGCAAAGCTCTCTTTATCAAAGTCGTCCAGACGTTCTCTTATCTTATCACCATCATCATCATCACCATCCCCTTCCCCACCATAGCTCCCATCACTGTATGATGATCTGATTCTCTGCCGGGTTGTTGCGATGCCATCGAGCAAGATGTTGTCTCCAGCATAGACTAAGGAAGTTCAGTGCTGACCTTATCACCAGGCTGGTCATATCTTTGGTGGCTTCCTTTGGTCTGTTAGAGTCACCTGTCAAGAACACACAAAGGTCCTTCTCCTCCTTTGTCGCCAGGATGTCCTCATCTCTAAGAATATCAACTCTTTCATATTTGTCTATTCCCATGTTCATGTATTTTGAGGCATTGAATCGAAGAAGCCAAGTATCTGCAGCCCTTAAGATGGTTAACATCCTCCTTTATGTTATTTATAGTTTATAAATAGAGACAAAGACACATTTCTGTTGTAGTATCATCAGGTCATGTTCTCTAACTCTCAGGAATCACATGTAATACAAGATGGCTGCCCGCATGGCAACTGCCTATAGTTACCAACACAAGAAAAAAGGTTTGCTGGGAGTGGATGATTTGAAAATCTCACAAGTTTTTAGTTTGTACTTTTAGCAGAAGTCTTTAGCTTTGTTAAATTAAAATATGTCTCTTCTATTTAATTAACAATTTGTTTATTAATATATTTTTCAATCTATTTATATACTGATTTAACTATCTAACTTGGGGTTGAACAAAGACAAATTAACTAAAGCCTGTTGAGTCGGAATTAACATGCCAACGCTCAACCAACCGAGCTTATTTAGCACAGTGTTTGCATTCTCCCGTTTTTTGCCAATATCTCTCTTTGGGATGCCAGTCAGAAGCCGTGTACACCCAAGTTTACAACTCAACCTGGGAAGCGGCAGCAGGGGATCACCTCAAAGGAATGCAACCTTTCATTTCAACCATTAATACCCCCGGTGGTTTTTCGATACCTGACATTTATCTGGTATACATTTCATATTTGGGTAATACTATGAACGAAACCTAAGATTATACCATCCTTATCAGGGCCCGATTTCATAGAGCTGCCCGAAAGAAACAAAACCAAGCGAAGTACTACATAATTCTGCTTAAAGCCATTGGACACTTTCTGAACAGAACAAAAATTAAAAGTTCACAGATTTACAAATAACTTACAGGGTTTACAGAAGGTAATGGTGAAAGACTTCCCTTGAAATATTATTCCATGAAATGCTTTACGTTTTGAGAAAACAGTAAAACAATTATCAATTCTCCATATAGAGAATAACGGATTTATTTTAAACACATGTCATGACACGGCGAACTGGCGGAAATAAGAGTGGGTTTTCCCGTTATTTTCTCCCGACTCCGAAGACCGATTGAGCCTAAATTTTCACAGGTTTGTTATTTTATATATAAGTTGTGATACACGAAGTGTGGGCCTTTGGACAATACTGTTTACCGATGTTGCGCGATTGCTTTAACAGGAAAACGATACCAGTCAAAATAACATATCACGTATAAATGGTGTTTGAAGCTTTGCATCGTGTGAGAAAAAAGAAAGTAACTATAAATACTAAATAGTAAACTTGCGGGTACAACCATCAGACCATGTATAAAATCCTTTTTGAAGGAGTGTTGGCTCTGAAAAGAGCCAGTGTGGTCTCGACGTTTCAAACAGTTTACTCTGCTTGTCTTCAGGAGAAAGAGCAGAGTAAACTGTTCGAAACATTGAGACCACACCGGCTCTTTTTCAGAGCCAACACTCCCTCAAAACAAATTTGATACATTGTTGTACCCGCAAGTTTACTATAAAGTAAACATATTATTATTTATAAAAACAATGGAAATCTCTTGTTACCGCATTCTAACATGGCCAAAGATAGTACATGGTAACACAAATATTTCTGGGCACACTACAGGTGCAATAAAGTTTGCGTGTCCTTTGTAAACTCTCAATGAACTCAAAAACTTGTAGACTTTAATTCTATGGAGTCTCGGAAAGGCCATGATGAAGAGTCTAGACAATACGAATGGCAGCTGAAACAATATCGGGAGGTCTTACTGCTGAGGGAAGGGCTTCTGAAAAAGCAGACACTTTCAGATGTTTTGTCTGGAGCAGTTAAAGGGAAATCTTGTTCTCAGACTCTTATTGGGGAAAAAATACTATAATTTAAAGACATCATACCTTTGATCTTGCTATTCTTATTAATTGACCATTGTTAGTTGCATCATGATGCAACTTGCTCTCTAATCCTACCCTTTCATGTCTCCCTGCATTGTTGTCGAACAATACATTTACCTCTTTTATGGTCCAGTAACCCATCCTTTCATTCTTAACATCCTTTGTCCTCACCACTTCACTCCTATTGGTTCATAGCCACCAATATTGTCTCTGAAATAGAAACTTTGATTGGCTGTTATTTTCCCGCTTCTTTCTGGATCCTTTCCTTAATCCCTTTCCCCCTCTCTTTTTCTATAAATGGATATGTATTTGTTAGTACTTGTTTTATGCCTCTGAAGAAGGTCCGGATTGGATCGAAAGCTAAGGCCATCTACCCTATTCATTATCATCATTATAATTTAAAGACATCAATATAAACCACAAAAAATAATTTGAAGACAACGTTTGGTTTTTAAATTAGATGTATATGTTGATAATAAAACTAACCTATGAACATTAGAGAAGAGGGGAAGATACAAGGCTTAACCCTCCATTCAGAACCCTTGTCCCCCCTCTTGCGCCCCTCACCCCCCCCCCCCCAAAAAAAAAAAAAAATGATATCACCTGCCAAAATGCACAAATTAATGGTTTAATACATTACACACCCCCAACTAAATTATGTCATTGCCGCGGTATCCTCCCTCCATAAAAATGAATTTTAGGCTCTTAAAAGTGCATGATTTTGTTTTCTTTACTTGATAAAGTAATGTGAATGAAGGAGTCGCAAAAAATTTCAAAAGTTGCCTCAGAATAATGTTATTTTAGAACCCTTGTATGTGACGTTGCTCGCCCACACAGACTGAAACAGTGCCCTCACTGAGGTCAATGAAGACCTATCACTAGTTTTTCAAAAACACGCTTGCATGTTTTCATTGTTTGACCTTAGCAATGGTGGCCATTGCAAGATATCTTTAACTTTTATTAGATTAGGATTTTTTTCTTTATTTATTAATTTGATTACACATCCAACAGCACAATTAGTGCCCAAAAACAGGATGAATAGAAAACAAGAAGATGTTTTCAGTTTTAGATGTGGGTGGAAAACCCAAATGGGGTAAATTCCACGAAATCACAGGCACTGAAAACAAAATGCAATTGCAGGGCACCAGTCTGAGGTGGGAGTCGAACCGGAGTCTACAGAGGTGAAGGGTAGGAAAAGAAACCACTGAGCCAACCTGATCCCTAGTTTTGTTGCAAGGGCGTGCTTAGACTTGATTCAAGTCTTAGATCGCAGTTATTCTTCTGCATCTCCGCCGAAAACATGCTCCCACATTATATCAGCTATAAGGCGCCCTACGATCATGCTAAATGATAAAGGTTGATCACAAGAGGGCGCTGTTTTTAGCGGCTTTCAGGACGACTAAAAAGCCACCGTCAAAGACTTTGAACTAAGTCTAGGGCGTGCTGGATGAAAAAGTTTGGTGGGTGTGGGGTAGGGGTAACGAGCCCCTCGGTTAGCTGTCTGGGGGTAAGATCCCCTGAGCTTGAATCCAAACTCAGTAAACCCCATGTGCTGGAAATACTTCATCATTTCTAATCGGGTGCAGTATCCACAACACCTGATGTGAGTGGCCAAACAAGCTGCTACAAACTGAGAAAGGAAAAACAACGTTACCATTTTTATTGCTTATAACGACGCCTGCAACAAGATGTGATTAGCCAGGGCAAGGTCAAGGGCTGAAAACCATTGTGAACACCCAGGGGGATGAGGTTGTGAACTGTGGATATCAAAAACTGCACCCCCCCCTCCCCCCTCATCCCACCCACTAAATCAGACAAGTGACAGACGGAAAAAATTGAAAGGTTACAGAAAATGGAGCACAGAGTTTTGTATGTTCGATGGAGGTAGTGTTTAGAAAGAAGTAGACTAAGAAAGGTGACATGGGCAAAACATATTGCCCCAACCTACAGACAAGGTGATGTTGGCAAGGTGATGTTGCCCAATCCTCCCTAAGAGAAGCAACATTATTTTGTAAAAAGTGCAACCTCACCCCCTCTCTAACAAGGTATACATTAGGGAAATGGTAGTTACCCCCCCCCCCTTATGGGGCCAAGGTAAATGTTGGCAAAAAGTACTGCCCCACCCTCCCTATGAGCGAGGTAACATTGCTAAACAGTATAACCACACCCCCTTCCTAAGGGCAAGGTGGAAAAAGGTACTACCCTCACTCTTTCTAAAAAACTATGTTACTTCAGAGGGAGCCGTTTATCACAATGTTTTATACTATGACCAGCTCTCCATTGCTTGTAACCAACAGTAAGTTTTTATGCCAACAATTATTTTGAGTAATTACCAATAATTTCTTGTGCCTTTAAGCTAAACACTAATGTACACCTAGAACTAATATTCTCTTCAAATTCAGAATGAAGCTCCTCTCAACTCCTATGTACATCACTCACTGTCAGCTCCCTCCCGACATAAAAGAACGAAAAACAAACCCTACAAGTTTGCCTGAACCTGTTTGGCCAAACCTAATACCATCTTCTAAAGAGAGAAGTTCAGCAACTGAACTCCAGGACACTTTGACATTTCAAAACTCCAAAGTCTCTCTGCGCTAAATGGTGTTTGTGACTAATGTTGAGCTTAAAAGAGCAATGACCGACGGGTAAAGAAAGAATTGTTGTAAAGGGGGAAAGAGATCCTTAATCTTGAATCTTGAATTTATTGACTCTCCTAAAACCGTTGCTGCTGTCCTGGAGAGGGTGGTTTGCAAAAACCATTTTTGGTCTGTGCTTGTGCTGTCAATATTGTGCTTATAAGATGATGATATTGTCAGTTTATCCCGAGAGAGATTGGAAGCTCCATCCCTCTTATAGCTGGCTGTGCTTCTCTCTGGATCAGGGAGCAGGTCTTGAACTTCATTTTTGAGAGAGCAAGGCCAATTTCAATTTGAAAAGGGCAAGGCCATTTAATTCCATTGGAAAGTCTATGAGAAACTTTTGAAGGGGCGCCAAGGCCAAGACCAGGGCAACAGCCTCCGTGTAATTCCATGCCTGATGGAGAGAGAGAACAACTGCAGTGCAAATAGCACCTTAGGAAAATAATGTTTGCTATTGTCACTCTCTTGGGAACAGCTACAGTGCAAGGGGACAGTGTAAAACACGTTTTATAATGGTAATAAGTGTGATTCAACACAGGTTCTGACACCACAAGTTTAAGCAATGCTCAATATAATTTTTTATCACAAAGTTGTAGCTTGAAAAGAACGCCTGCAGGTGACTTTAAAAAATGTCTGCGGGCCCAGTTAAATGCTACCCTAAGTAAGGCTGGAGTTGACTCGCTGTCACCTCGCTAAACAAGGATGAAAAATACTGTTGACAGTTTTGTTGCTGTTTTCTGAACAATCAGGCATTGTATTCAGTTCTGAACTTTTGTTCACATGTGACTTTTTCACTGTATCTTTCCAGAAATTTTTTGCATAAATCATCGCTACATTGAAAAAAAACACAAAAAAAAACCGATGACTCTATTTATATAAACATCTCCAATAATAGTTGAAAAAGCCTACAAAACAAATTTACGTTTATGAATACAAATACAGAAAACACTTACACATAAATGTCTTTTTAAAATATTTGTTAAGGTTGAACATTTGTTATTTGTTCATCCCCAATCTATTTCCAAATTTACTCAGTCAGTATTTCCTTGTGGATTACAACTTGAAACTTTAGAAAGAACTTCAGACAGTGTTTTCAAAGTTTGCTCATCGACTTTTCACAAGTTTTCAGATTATTGTTTCTAACAATGCAAGCAATAAGAATGATGTGATGTTTTCAACCTTTTTAATAATAATAATAATAGAATAAAAGTCTTATAAAGCGCATGTATCTACCAACAAGGTACTCAAGGCGCTTAGTATACTAAGCGAAAAATGTATATACTATAGTATATACATTTTTTTTAATAGAAAGATAGGTTATTGAAGTTATTTATTCTGAGACCCAATTATGTAGCACCTTAAAAGGGTTTACAAGGTGCTACGGCGCATTCAGCGCAGCCACGATAAATGAACTGGGTTCTTTTACGTGTTTTACACAACACACAGGACCAGCGTCTTTACGTCCCATCCAAAGGACAAAGCAATGGTTAAGTGTCTTGCTTAAGGTCACAAGTGTCAGGACTGGGACTCGAACCCACACTCTGCTGAATTGGGGGGGGGGGGGTGTCTATCCTCCACTCTTAGCAATCATCAAATCAACTTTTAAATAGAGACCTTTTGATGAGGGGAGGAAGGTGGGTGGAGGGTTGGGGAATTGAGGTCACAAGTTCAAAGAAAACAGGGTGAACTTTGGTGTCTAAAACTCATGTTTTCCACAACTCCTACGATAAATGGAAAACATGATTTTTGTTTGTTCTCCCTTGTGGTGTCATATTACAAGGTATCGTCATCGAGAAGGTCTACTGCAGTCATTTCCGACAAAATGTTCTCCCAACACGACCATCATCACATCATTAATCGGCAGAGTATGAGAGCTCCCCTGGGATGGGAACAGCCCAGAGGTGCTAGTGAGTGAGTAATAAAGGTATGAGCCATGTTGCACGCATCCTGCTTCTCGGGGTTACACTGATAACCATGGCTGTTGATTCTACAGGAGGTCGCAGCTAATCGGGTAAAGTGGTTAATTTCCGGCCCATGTCTTGTTTGCCGACACAAGGGGGTTCGCAACATGATGTAGTCATTAATGTAATTGCTGGCAACATACATGACATTTAATAACGTAGTTCAGTGTCTCCATGCTTTGGAATTTGAACCCGATTGTGAAGGAGGTCTTTGTGTTCAAGGTTTTCTTAGTCTGGTATTGTCATAGAAGTTCGGTCTAGTGTACTGGACTCAAGTTCCAGTGTTATCAGAGTGTGGGTTCGGGTCCTTAAGCAAGAAACTTAACTGTAACTGCTTTGTCCTTTAGATGGGGGTACTGTCATGGTTGTGTGGTCTAGTGTACTGGACTCAAGTTCCAGTTTTACCAGAGTGTGGGTTTCGGTCCTTGAGCAAGAAACCTAATTCTAACTGCTTTGTCCTACGGATGGTAATATCATGGAAGTGTGGTCTAGTGTACTGGACTCAAGTTCCAGTGTTATCAGAGTGTAGGTTGGGTCCTTGAGCAAGAAACTTAACTCTAACTGCTTTGTCCTTGGTACCCCATCAAAAGTTTCCCATGGACTTTCCCTTGAAAATGCACTTTGCAAAATGAAAACGGCCCTGCCGTCACAAAGATGAAATCGAAGGCCTGGTACAGCCAGCCTATTATGTTCTAATACTCCTTCAAAAGGTTGCCTGAGTTTCTTTATCATATACTTCTATTATCTGTCTGTCATGATTTGCAACAGAGAATATACATGTATCTTCTACACACAAAGAGTTTAAAGTCTTGAAGAACTCAGCTTGACCATGACTTCACCTTCAACAAAACGTTGGTTGTACCGTAAATTTAGTTGTTTATACCACCATGCTGTAGTCATTAGTTAGGGATAGCACTGTGGTCCGCAATTCGTAATGGACTGCATACTCATAAAAGCATACATTAATACATAAAAATAAACTCATAAAAAAAACTGTAAAAGAAAACCAAATGGTATTAATTAAGTGGCTAAAGAGTTTTCTGAGGAGGGTGTAAGCTTGATAAGAGTCTTTGTTGTATGTATTTGCATAACCTTTCTTTTTAAGAGACGATGAAAGATTTTATAATCCTGAGGTATTAGGCCAATAGGTTAGAGCACTCATTACCTTGGAGGGTCCCTTGCTTTCATGATTGGAGAGATCTGAACTAAATAAATTGCAGGATAAAAGAAGAAGTATAAACCCAAAAGTACGACCCTTCATTGTGCCTTTAGATGCTTTAGGTTTAATAGTGCTAATCGCTTTTCAGAAGAAAAAAAACCCTGTGTATTTTTTTCACAGAACTCGCATCAATACCGAGTTTACAGTTGGTGTAAGTGTAAAAATAAATTCTAGAAACAAATAAGTATAAAATTTATGGATAGGCAAAGTGGGAAGGAAAATGTGACTTTTTCATTGTGGGCCTGAACTAATTTCTTTGATTGGCTATAGACCTTATCGCAAATACTCGGGGGCGCACGTTAGGCGTGGAATGCCCATACAAACAAAAACACCAACGGACTTCTTAGACCTTTTCGCAAATACCCATTGCGCAAGTGCTGACGGTTGGTGAGGTGCATTCTGGTCTAGCTAAGGATCAAATTTGATCAACAGCTAGACCAGAATGGACCTACCTCAATCAACAGTTAGCACTTGCGCAATGGGTATTTGCGAAAAGGTCTATTCGTTGTGTTGTCTTTTCTGGTTATGCAGCTATGTCCAATTTACCTCTTACTGTTCTTTGTTATTGTTATTTTGGTTCTCTGTTGGAATGGAAATAAAGGTCTTGAAATAAAAAAACAATGAGAAGTAGTAAAAAACTTACACATCATTATCAGTACAACCTTACCTCGGCTTTGATAAACATGTTTTCAGCATTGCACAATTGAAATGTACAAAGAGATTGTGCATCTTATCTTGTCAGATTTTAATACACTTGCAGGTCGGGTATTTTACCCTATCTACTTTTTTTTTTATTGAGAAAAAAAATACTGTAACAATAAAGTTCATACCCCAGATAAAAAACAATCAGGTCAAAACAAATGAGTCTTGATGATAAAGACTCCTTTGTGAAATAATCTGAAGATTATTTGAAGATTATCGACAATAGATAGATCAATTTCATCAAGAATTTGGGAATTTTTAAAGAATCTATGTCATCAAAGTTGGTTGAAATAGTCAACACAAAGACAAACTAGCTAGGAGAGGGATTTGAACTTGTGACCTCCTAATTAAAGGCACTGTCATTGATTTCACCAAACACTTTCTGACTTGGGATTAATCTTAGGAATTAGGACAGGTTCAGTTTTGATCCGAAGGATGAGTTACTTGACCTAACTCGAGATAGGATTTATCCTAGCGTTGCATTGAAATCGGCCGTGCATAACAGAACAAATCTGTGAAAATTTGGGCTCAATTGGCCGTTAAAGTTGCAAGAAAATATCAAAAGAAAACACACCCTTCTTGCACAAATTTGAGTAGTTTGAGATGCCCGAGAAAGGCTTCAGGCCTAAAGTCTTTCAGGTTGATATTTATTTATTTATTTATTTATTTATTTGCAACAATTACCAAACCATACATTGGGATATTGGATAAATAATAACTAATAACAATCTTGAACTGAACTTAGGAATTTATAATTTTGAAAATTACCTTCATAGATTGATAAGAATTTATAGATCCCTACAAATCTTTTTTGAAGACCAATGAAACAGATCCCCCCCCATAAAAATAAAAAAATAAATAAAAAATCTGTGAAAGTAGCTAACCTTGAATTGAACTTCTCCAAACTAAACTGCGAGAGAAAATAAATGTGTCTACCTGAAATGTAAATTGTTTTCCAATCCAACCCGGCAGATGCATTATCCATATAAAGCATCAACGTTGAGTATATTAGCGTTAAGAGTTGCATACACCTTAATAAGATGTGGCATGACCCAGACTAAGTTGGTCAACACAAATTAACAGGCCTACACCAATTACCAAAATTATGCGTGAAAAAAAAAAAAAAAAAAGGAGAATAAAAGCAAAGAAGTAGCTCAAAGCGTACGCCTGACTTTGCATGAGGCATTCTCTAATGCACTTACCGGGGTTACTCATGTTCATACGAAATCCACATACTGGCGTATCTGTATGTACACGGTGCAGACAATGTTTCTCGGGTAAACCAATTTTCGTGTCGCTGTTGGCTAATTCATGAAACCATCCAGGGGGGTCCTTCCGACCGCCGAACATTAATAAATCCTTTACGAGGCTGCACGTGCCCATGTTATTCCAAAGTCTGTTTCACAACATCAGTTTGAACAATTCACATCAGAAAAAAAACAGAAAAAAAATCCGCAACTCGTTGTGGCTCTAACGTCCTTTCCAAGCCGTACTGAACTTGCGGTGACTTTAACTGTCCTTATATATAGAGTTCGAACCTGTGTAAAACACTGCGACTGAGGGCGCGCTCTACTTTTCAGCTGCGATTTTTTCAAAAGGAAAAACAATTTTTTTGATAAAATGTTATGAAATTAAGAGGCACACCATACTCCATTTTGACATGACTAAATTTACAGGCACTTAAATTGAAACAAATCCGGGAAATTGTTGGAATGACCCCTAAAACTGTAATCCGGTTATTATTGCAGAAGTCACAACTTTCTGGTTATATGTATGTCACAGCATAACAACAAATCCCTGCAAAACTTTGTCATTTTAACATACTGCCATATTTCAAGGGAAAAAAAACCCAAACCAACACTTTTATCACTTAAAACTGCATTACCGTACCATTTACAATGTACAGAACAGGCAGTATAACTATTCCTACAGAACAGCTGTATCTACAATGCCATCAATTGTGATATGAATATATTTCCTACAAAGGATAGTACTATTCCATTACAGTATATTTCTACATGTGTGTATAACAACTGATGTGTATGGTAAATGAATTGTGCAGTTACGACATATTTACTAACTACCCCGATGGGGTTTCATATTTCATTACTAAAATGGTTGTATATGGTAAATGCATTATGCATAATGATATGTTTATTAAACACCTCAACTGCTTTAAACTATTTCATATGAAGGTTGGATATGGTTATTATGCATGGTGATTTATTTATTAACTATCAAATTGGGCAAAATTGTTTGTATTCAAATTGTTGTTCACTGTAAATGCATTATGCATAACGATATAATAATTATAACTACCCCAATTGGGTAAACTCTTCCAGTATGTATTAAAAGGCTGCGCAAGGTTAATGCATTATGCATAGCGATTTAACGCTTAACTACCCCAATCAAGTAAACTCTTTCGTATTCAAATGGTTGTGCATGGTTAATGCATTATGGATTTATAACGATATAACGATTATTAACTACCCCAATCAAGTAAACTCTTTTGTATTCAAATGGTTGTGCGTGATTAATGCATTATGCATAACGATATAATGCATAACTACCCCAATTGGGTAAACTCTTTCATATTCAAATGGTTGTTCATGGTTAATGCATTATGCATAACGATATAATGGTTAACTATCCCAATTGGGAAACTCTTTTGTACTCAAATAGTTGTACACCACAATGCATTATGCATAACGATTTAACAATTAACTACCCCAATTGTGTCATTATCTTTTATACTTAGTAACTTTCCCAGATTGGATTCATTACTAGTATATTTGCAACTACCCTAATTGGGTCATTGTCTTATTCAAAATCCTTGGTTACGGTTAATGCATAATGCAATTACAATATAATTATTTACTACCCCACTTTGGAAATTAGCTTTCATACTCCAATTTGTTTTGTATTGTATTTGCATAATATTCAAGAAAAGTGTTATACACCCCATGCTCTTTCATACTTCAAATGGAAATTAATTGTGTTTGTTTAATACACATTTGTTAATTACCCTCATCGGGATACACTCTACTGAAGTCTTTCATTAAATTATTATAGTTTTCATAGACTTTAAAGTAATCAAATTTCCTCATCGGGATACACTCTACTGAAGTCTTTCATTAAATTATTATAGTTTTCATAGACTTTAAAGTAATCAAATTTCCTCAGCCCACACAACATTAACTTACAATTTTCTAAGAACCAAAACTCAATCAAACTTCAGTTTTCATTTCAGTTAATTAGTTGACAGTTTTCAAACTTAAATGAGCTTCAATTTCAATTACTTCCTCAATATTCTTGCACACATGACATAAATAATAATAATAAATAATAACAAGACTTATAATGCGCACATATCCACCCTGCTGGGTGTTCAAGGCGCAGACGTCTCATGATTCAAACATTCTCTCAAAACCCAATTATTCCCTCAAAATGAAATTATTTCCTCAATTTTATTTGCAGTTTACTTTTTGTAATTGACTCTTTCATCCCATCAATAAAGAATGAAACAACACAAAATCAGTGAGTTTTAAAAACTATTTTGACTTGTACAAAGATTTTTCTGGGAAGTTTTTTTAGTCTCTTCCAAAGTGTTAAAACCTTTTTCCCCCTTCATCCACTATTAAGCTATAAGGAATCCACTTTACTTAATTCTCTTCTAAAAGATTTCCCCAAAACCTGTGTGCCTTTCACATAAACTCTATGAAATTCTTAAGAGCAATCTGTTCTTTTCCCCTCCAAAAACTTGTTCCTTTTCTTCTTCTACAAATACTCAGTCTTGAAAGGATTATACAGATCACGTTTAGTTGCAAACTCCCAAGGGGGGGGTGGGGGGGCCATGTCCCGTTGCCATTTAAACAATAACGGCATACCACCCACTCATCAAAATCTCCCAAGTTTCTCTCCAAACCACGTACAAGGATCGCAAATTCTTCTAATCTGACATTTACAGCTTCCTGAGTACAAACATCTAAAGTCCTGAAAACTGTTAATGATGGCAGAGACGTCGGAAAGCACGGAAACTTAAAAATAAAAAAAATGAATTCCTGAACACGAGGCAGAACAACCTTGACACAATATTCTTGACCCCCCACCTGGGTCCTTTTGGTGCAGAGGGAAAATTGTACACTTCCTTTGACAATCCAATTAGCGTACCTCAAAAAGGGTAGCAAAGATTGAAAGGGGGGGGTGGAGGCAATGACAGGTGGTAACAGATGGGGGTGGGGGAGGGATTGAATAAATAAAAAAGAGGGGGTTCCTAATGATCTTTCTACTTAGTCCTCTGTGAAATGTAATGTGTCATGACTGGACAGTGTACACAACTTGAAAACAGCAAAAGTGGGAGTAAACTTCACCACCGCAATTTGTGTAAGGGGCAGCGGCTTGGGTAAACCATGGTTAAACTGAGAGTTCTTATCAATCTGGCTTGTTGTGGAGAGGGCAAAAAGTCAATATGAAGTCTTACAAAACACAATCAGAAAGTCAGATACATACATAATATAGGACTTAATCACAGGCGCAATAGAAAACAGAACAAAATATAACAGCAGAAAAATTTGGTTTTGTAAAAAGATGAGATTTAAGTGTTTTTAAAAGGGTAATGAGACACAGTACTTTCCTACAAGTGGTAAGAAGAATGTTTCACAAATGTCGTCCGGGACAGAAAAGAAGAGTGGCCAGTTTTTTGGGACATGAATCCTGGGCCTAAATTTATAGAGCTGCTTTTAAAATGTCTTTCCTAACCGAGTGGGACACCAGTCACAACAATGTAAACTAATGTAATTTTGGCTGATAACCTGTATCTGTCAAGCTATATTTTTTGTGCTTAGCCAGTGTTTGTGCTTACAGGCTTTATGAAATTGGGCCCTAGGTTTATATGTGCAATGTTGCTTTGTTTGGTGTGAGGCACTGGGGTGCAGTTCCCAAACCTGACCACAGTAAGTGTACAATCACTGTCTGTTTATAGGGAACCAAGAATTACGAATAAGACTGATGTGTCAATTCCAATCAGACCTGTCACTGCCAATCATAATAGTTTGTATTCTCTTTAAATTATGAACTAGCGAAATCCTTTGGTTTGCTGCTAAATCTTAAGCTGTGATGGCTAAGGGCCACTTTCAGGTTGAGTGGGGTGGGGTATGGGGTGAGGTGGGGGTAGGGGGTGAGGTGGGGTACGGGGTGAGGTGGGGGTAAGGGGAGTGAGGTGAGAAGGGGTTGGGCTGGTGAGGTGCAAAATGTAGGCTGTATAACTCTTTTTACTTTAGGAATGGGTGTACAATATTTTGCCATTATTTCTTCCCCAGCTGCAGCATCCCCAGTCAATCAGGCGGGAAAAAAATCACAGCATCAAATCTCCCTCAAACTAAAGAAATATACATCGAAAAATCCATCTAAAGCCTCTTGGCAAGTCAAGAGCAGAGCAAAGGTACAATGTTCTCAAACGACCCATTTACAGTGACTTCTACACGCTTTGCTTTTAAAAGACAAGAAAAGAAAAAATAAAATAGACAGAAATGAAAGAAATGCCATGTCCCATGGTAGTGAAAACAACACCTTATTTCTGAAGCCCTCATAATCCCTGGGCGGGCACTCCCCCCATGGCACCACCGACCACCCCCCACCCCCTTCGGGAATGGCGTAAGAAATGAATTGCTGGTTAACCAGCCTCCTAATTCGGGGGAATATGTAGAATATTAAGCCCCCAGACAGACTAATACTCAAGTGCTGAGTGAAAACACTTCCCATTAGAGACGTGCTGTATATGTCATTTGGAATGATTACACAAGTCTGCATACATGGGGGAAAAGTCACAGGTTTTTGGGCCAAGTTTGAGTGATGAACTACCTTTGCCTTTACCCCCTGACGGATTTTTTTTTCGGAAGAAAAAAAACGTCCAGAGAAATGTTGATAGTCAAGATAGAAATTGTTTCAAATATTAGTGTGTGTTAGGTGTTTAAGTCACACATACTATCCTGACTGGGGTATACCCAAATGAGGGTATAATGAACCTGATCAGGAAACTAAGTACAGGGCCCAATTTCATAGAGCTGCTTAAGCACAAAAAATAGCTTAGCACAACAAAATCATGCTTACCAGAATAAGGCTACCAGCCAAAGTACCATGTCACATGTAGGGCCTACAATTTGTTCCTGGTATCCCGCTCAATTTTGCTTAGCAGAAAGGCGTTAAGCATAACTCTCTGCTTAAGGAGCTCTATGAACCCTGGTGTTAATGACATCTTTACTGACAAAAGTGCTTAACTGGCTTAATTATTAAACAATGTTTGCGGGACACCAGTGGCAAGCAAGGTACATTGCATGCCATTTGAAGATGGTAACCTGTTTATGCTAAGCAGAACTTTTATGAGTTTAGCAACTTCCCAGACTAAGCAGCAAAAGTTGTCTTTCACAGAGATTCTGAAAATTTATTTGTTTTTCTGACCCCCAAGGTCACCATAAACAAAATAATGATATAACGCAAGTGGTTGGAATTGGAATTTTAAAGTTTTGGTCTCTGGGCAATAATTTGTGTACAAGACACTATTAGACAGTTTATGACTAATTACAAAGTTAGGTTGGGTATAAGTTTTTGTTCTTGGGAAAAACATAGACTGACTTGAGACTTGCTCTAAGAAGGTAAAACTTGAGACTTGGCTTGAGAACCTCCCTCAAAAACTTTTAAACTTAAAGGGAAGGTACACGTTTGGTAGTTACTCAAAACAAATATTAACTTAAAAACTGACTTGGTAACGAACATTGGAGAGCTGTTGATAGTATAAAACATTGTGGGAAACAACTTCCTCTGAAGTAACGTAGTTTTTGAGAAAGAGGTAATTTCTCATTAAAATAACAAAAGACTTCTAGCTAGAAGTCTTTTATTCCTATCTAAAAGCACACAAATTCGTCCAACAAGGGTGTTTTTTCTTTCATCATTTTCTCGCAACTTCGATGACCGCTTGAGCCCAAACTTTCACAGGCTTGTTATTTTATGCTTATGATGGGATACACCAAGTATGAAGATTGGTCTTTGACAACTCCCAAACGTGTACCTTTCCTTAAAGACTTCATACAAATTGGTTTCAAGGGCTTTGAGTTTCATCCTTGAGAGGGCAAGGCCATTTTCATTTTGCAAGGGGCACTTCCATTGGCAAATTTTAAAGTCTATGGGAAACTTCTGAAGGGGCAGTGAGGTCAAGACAGGGGCAACAAGGCCAAGATAGGGGCACCTATGCTATGACCTCTATGTAATTTCAAACCTGTTATAACTGAGCTGTAATTAAGTGGTGTTTGAAGATTTGCCCGTTGTGAACAATAAGAAGTGACTATAACACAGTGCATTTGCCGGTACAACCATGTATTAAATCTATTTTGAAGGAGTGTTGGCTCTGAAAAGTGCCGTTGTGGTTGCGACATTTCGAACAGTATACTCTGCTTGTCTTGAGCTGTTATTGTAAACTACTTGTAATTTATGTTTCAGATTCCTCAACCTTGTGTTTAATGCCATAGGGACACAATGCCATCAACAGATAGGCGTAAACAAAATATGCCGTCTGTCGGCAAGAGGATAGGCAAATACATGTAGTTATTTTTCCATCAATTTGTATGTCGTCGCGACAAATGTATACCAAATTTGCGGATTTGGTTCACACCGGATGCCCAGACTGGAGCAAAGCCCAACGCGGTATTGGGTTTCGATCGGACAGACTTGAAAGACCGTTCACCCGCAGAAAGTCCCACAGTGAACCCAAAGTACATATGAGTTTGTTTCTTGTGAGAAATTCTTTGAAAAAATTGTGTCTACACATTGTTAATTATAAATCTAATTTAAAGGCAGTGGATACTATTGGTAATTACTCAACGTAATTATTGGCATAAAACCTTTCTTGGTGACGAGTAATGGGGAGATGTTGATGGTATAAAACATTGTGAGGAACGACTCCCTCTGAAGTGCCATAGTTTTCAAGAAAGAAGTAATTTTCAATGAATTTGATTTAGAGACCTCAGATTTAGAACTTGAGGTCTCGAAACCAACCATCTAAACGCACACAACTTCGTGTGACAAGGGTTGTTTCTTTCATTATTATCTCGCAACTGCGATGACCGATTGAGCTCAAATTTTCACAGGTTTTTTATTTTATGCATATGTTGAGATACGCCAAGTAAGAAGACTGGTCTTTGACAATTACCAATTGTGTCCAGTGTCTTTAATATTCTCTTCTCTATCTGAACACTAAATATCATTATCTGTAAATCGAAGTTATCTTTAGGCCCACATTGATAGTCACTTTTGAGGACCCCTTGGTTTTGTAACAAGCAAAAAAATACCGTATCCGAATTTGCTACTATAGCTACGGCTACGACTGTTGCTAAGGTTGTTGCCATGGAAGACCTATACTTAAATACACGATGACCGTGATCCAGAAGTAGCCATAGCCAATTCAGAAATAGCCAAAGACTCTGGTAGGGTTGAAACACAAGGCAATTTACATAATTTGCATTTATACCAATACAACAGCTTGGTATAAGCGCTGATCGTCCAGAAGACGATCAGAGCATACTGATCGAAACGTCGATTTGAAACCAATGGTTCTTTTCAGAACCGCCCCAACTCATTTAGAGATAGTCATAACATGGTGTTACTGCAAACCTTTCCATGTTGTATTTCCACCATGCAAAGTTTCAAATCCTACTTAGCTTGGTAAGCAGTTTGCAACGGCCAGCTTATTCCTTTTAAAAAATACAAAATATTTCGCCAATCAATCCCAAAATTTATCTTGCCTGCAGGGCTTTCTCATGCTTGTTATTTTCTGATAACATTCCTGATAAGATAAAGGGTGTGCAAAGGAATTCAACAATTTACCGGTCTTGGCCGGAATCCACTAGATTTTTCCGGAGAGTTCAGCTGTGGTTTGGCATTTTTCTCACCCGCAACTTTTAGCGGTTGTTGGAAAGCCTCCAAAATGTCTCCAGATCCTTCTAGAGATAGTCAATTGGTAGCTTCCGAAAAGAAAAATGATTGCGCACTTCAGTTGGTAAACAAGAATTATTTTTTTTAGCCAAGGGGTTTAACAATAGGCGTAAACAGTACACAATAGAACAGTAAAGACAATCATTCTTAATTGGAAAGACCAGCTTGGTGTGTGGGAAAGAACTTTCGTTCAAATCATCTAGTTTTTAAGTCATCAAGATAACGATGACAAAAGTATGTAAAATGTGAACATTTCTACCTGGGGGGGGGGGGGGGTTGAACAAAACACCTTTTTCTGTGATGACAGGTGTTTTCCCTTATCATTTGTAAAGATGACAAAATTATACATGTACATACCACTTTCGGTTGGTTACATAAATACAATAGAAAGCCGTTTCAATGATAAGATTTGAAAGATAAATAAAACCATAAGGAAACAAACAATATGATTTACTTCATCCATTTTATTTAAATGCATGTTTTGTTCAGACAAAAAGGTCCTTTCTTTATTTTAACGAGGAGCACGTAGAACAATTTCCCGTCTTTTACAATTTCAGGAACTTGGACTGCGCACGATATTGGCCTTTGTATGTTTTCACTACGAGCTCACAAATCCCCCACGAGGATTGGCCTGAGGCAACAAGAGCTATCACCCGTGTGTCGTTGACACGTTGTTTCCTAATCGAATCCCTGAGCTTCCCGACTCCGCCAGGGTGCACCGGCAAATTGGCACTGGTTGCCTAATCTCTATTGACAAATGGGCGGGGAGTTTCATTTGGTGCAGTCGGGGGTCATGAAAACTGTGTCCCTGACAGACTGGGACCTCGTGGAGGCCAAGGTGAGGGTCAATCACCTCTGGGTGGTTGGGTGGCCAGGGGGTGTTTTACTGCTTGGCTGTTGGGGTGGGAGGGGGAGGGGGAGCTTGGTTATCACCTTTAATGGTTGGGTGGTCGTCGTGGTGGGCTTATTAGGTAGAATACACACTGGTGGGGTTTAGGGTGGTGGGGTAGGTGGCGAGGGGAGGGTAATAACCTTTGATGGTTGGGTGGTCGGGGTGGGGACTTATTAGGTAAACTGGTGGGGTTTAGGATGGGTGGGAAGAAGCGAGGGGAGGGTTGGTTGGGTGGGCATGGTGGGCTTATTGGGAAAACCGGTGGGGTTTAGGGTGGTGGGGTAGGTGGCGAGGGGAGGGTTATAACCTTTGATGGTTGTTGGTCGGGGTGGGGACTTATTGGGGAAACTGGTGGGGTTTAGGATGGTGGGGTAAGAAGCGAGGGGAGGGTTGGTTGGGTGGTCATGGTGGGCTTATTGGGAAAACTGGTGGGGTTTAGGGTGGTGGGGGTAGGTGGCGAGGGGAGGGTTGGTTGGGTGGTCATGGTGGGCCTATTGGGAAAACTGGTGGGGTTTAGGGTGGTGGGGTAGGAGAGGAGGGGAGGGTTGGTTGGGTGGTCATGGTGGGCCTATTGGGAAAACTGGTGGGGTTTAGGGTGGTGGGGTAGGAGAGGAGGGGAGGGTTGGTTGGGTGGTCATGGTGGGCCTATTGGGAAAACTGGTGGGGTTTAGGGTGGTGGGGTAGGAGAGGAGGGGAGGGTTGGTTGGGTGGTCATGGTGGGCCTATTGGGAAAACTGGTGGGGTTTACGGTGGTGGGGTAGGAAGCGAGGGGAGGGTTGGGTGGGCATGGTGGGCTTATTGGGAAAACTGGTGGGGTTTAGGGTGGTGGGGTAGGAGAGGAGGGGAAGGTTGGGTGGGCATGGTGGGGCTTATTGGGAAAACTGGTGGGGTTTAGGGTGGTGGGGTAGGTGGCGAGGGGGAGGGTTGGGTGGGCATGGTGGGCTTATTGGGAAAACTGGTGGGGTTTAGGGTGGTGGGGGTAGGTGGCGAGGGGAGGGTTGGTTGGGTGGTCATGGTGGGCTTATTGGGAAAACTGGTGGGGTTTAGGGTGGTGGGGTAGGAGAGGAGGGGAATGTTACCTCTTGATGGTTGGGTGGTCATGGGCTTATAAGAAGACTGCACACTGGTTATGTTTTGGGTGGTGGGTGGGGACTGTTGTGTGGTCATGGGCTTAAAAAGACTGCAGAATGGGGGGGCAGGGGGGGTTAGGGGTAGGGTGGTCGGTTGGGAGTGGAGGGTTGTCACCTCTGATGGTTGGATGGTCATGGGAGTGTGATTTTGGAAGGAACCAAAGGTGGTAAGAACCTTTCAAGTTAGGAGAGGGATCACATTTGGTGGTCATTGGTTTATTAAGGCAGACAGCAGACTGGTGGGGTGGTTAGCACCCTGTGGTATTTGCGTTCTGCTGGGCAAACTACAGAATGGTGGGATGAGATGATGGGGACTTGATCGAGGCACGGATTGTGCAGTATTTGGGTGGCATGTATGTTGGGCATGCTTCTTATTATTAGGGTTGGGTTGTTTGGGGTACACATAGTAAACTATTGTGAAGGGGGGGGGGAACCATTTCTTGCTGGTGTGAACAGTGTGTATTTCGGGTAGATTGCCGGCTGTGACAATACTTAAGGATTGTTTGATGTTAATACTTTTGTGTGCGTTTTTGGTAGTTTTTTGAGTGTGCATTTTTAATATAAAATTTTTTTCGCGGGGGGGGGGGGAGGTTGGTAGGAGTTGGGGGGGGGGGGAATTAGCTCTTGATTAGTTGGTGCTGGGTTGGTTTGACATACTGCAAACTCATGAGCTAAGTTAGGGGTGTGTGGGTTGTTACCCTTGGAAGTTGGTGGACACATGTGAAGGGTGCCTCTCACAATGAGTGGGCAAAATCAGCATCTAGCAGGTGGGGTGGGGAGCTGTGTGGAGTATGAGTGGAATAATCGTAGGGTACAGGCATTACACACACAGGTGTTTACAGTTTGAGGTAGTTAAAGTCAGAAAGTCTATGGCCCTGGTTTGGGGTCAGCAAAACTATGCCAAACCATGGAGACCAAAGGAGGAAGGTAAAGGTCAAACTGCATAAGAGTAAGGGGCAGATGAGGACAGAGTACGCGTCCCGTTCCAATGTTGCAGTACAGGACTGGGGGTCAAATAGAACTGTGTCAGTTCATAGGAGTTTGCAAAGTGTCTCACTGTGGTGGGACAGGATCCATGCTATAACGAGTCAATGTGAAAAAGGTGGTTCTGATTTCTCAACAGGTAATTTAGCCAGAGAGAAAACGTCATTAGAAGAGGCAAAATATGGCTGGGTATAACTCTTACCAGACAGTGGGAGTCATGTGTGTTTGGATTGTGGGTTGGATTTGTTTGGGGAAGAAATACACAGGAAAATGATAAGGGCAGTCTCAAAAAGTTTTGTTTTGTTTTTTGAGGCGACTCTCAAAAGTTACCTTTTTTTTTTAGGAGTTGACTGCAATGGCATTTCAGTTTTGATGAGTAAAGGACAAATTGATGAAGCCTATAACGACTTTCAATGACTTGTTTTTAGCCGATGGGCGCTGCGTGGGGGTTCCTGTGATGACAGTCGGGTTAGGATAACAAGGGGGCGGGAAGTTTGTATTAAATTCATATCCTGAATAGGGGGGTCATCTGAAATTGTGCCGTTTGAGATTGACAGATTGGGAAATCTGACGTTAGGGATTGTGCGTCGGTGGATGGTCCTGGGGATTCTTTGATTCCTAAAATACTTTTACAAGGAAACGCTATCAAAGAGAAGTGTCTAATTGGTTTGGATCCATTAATTAAGTCAGGTATGTTTGGATTGATTTAGGATGGCAGGAATCAATCATCCTGTCTACTTATGAGATGGTAATTGGAAGGGAAAAAAAATACTAAAATAAAACACACTTTCAAAAAACTTTTGACTAAGATTTCCGACCACAAGAAAAAGATGATGATGCTAATTGCTGCGAAAACAGAATCTATAAACTGTTTTAATTTTCTAAATTACATTAAAAGGCATAACAAAAGTAAAAATCAGCACCAAATGTTTGACCCCCATCTAAAGAAGAATGCTACAACAACCAAACAGGCCTGTGGTCCTGCAGAAAGGAGAATCCCCTCATATTGTTGACCCCGACACTGCAGTTCCACAGGCTTTGAGAAAGGCTCCGGTAGGCCAAAACTTGAAGCCATTACCACAATAAAAATGACAAGTCCGAAAAATTCCTGTTGTATGACAGCATCCCGATGCTCCCCACCTCAGGACAAAGGTGGCGATAAAGTATAAAATGATTACAAATTTTAAAAATAGTTTATCGAATAAAAGGGAGTGTCTGACTGAGGTGAACAGGGGTGGACCAATAAATTTCCATCTCTTCACAACATGTTTCAGACGAATAAATCACAATTAAATTCCAAAGCTTTCATACCTCAACAAAATCCTAATGTATACATACTGTGTTAATTGTGTCATGCCAAAAAACACAAATTAGATAAGCAACGATGCTTGGCAAAAGTGTGTAATTTTGGAAATACTGTTTGTCAATGATTCCCACGCTAGAAATGCTAAGCAAACAAAGATCTTTAGCTTAGCAGCTACTGAGCCTGCGGCCAAAACTCATACCTGATAATGCTAAGTGAATTTATTTGCTAACATAAGGAATTAAATTGTGAATTGCATGGCACTTTGATTGGTTGACGGTATCTGCTAAGCGTGATATTCCTGTAATAAGCAAACATTTGTGCTGACCAGCTTTTATTAATGAGCTCCGGGCCCATTCTCAGCAAAGCAACTTAAGCCCAACAAAAATGTGCTTGCCAGAATAATAATAAGAGCCACAATCAATAGAATGTCACATATGTACATGTACCATCTGTAACTGGCTCCCTGCTTATTTTTGCTTGACAGAAAATGTTTAGCAATAATTTCTGCTAAAGCAGCTCTTCGAAATTGGCTGCTGATCTGAGAGCGAAGTAAAATTTGTGGAATGTGCACTTATAAAAATCAGCCAAAGGTGCAAAAGGATTTTTGAGGAACACCTGTGAGGGGGTGACTGGGATATATTCATAATCTTGATCAAACATCTGTAGTCACGAATGATTACAATTTAACAAACAACGGGAAGTTGGGCGTCAATTCTTTTAACGACTTCCAGTCTCACTCAGAAGAATATAATGGCAAATGATGTTAACAAAACTGCAGCAGCTGTAGGGGAAAGTGTAGCTTTGCTTTTTTTTTAACTGTTCTTTTGATAAGATTTTATGAGATAGTTGGCGAAAAATCTGGAACGGTTATGTCCACGTCGGAAGAATAATCCGTAATGTAATTGGAGACTAAAATCTGAGAAATGTTTCATGCAGATTGAAGCGTTTTTGAATCCCTCTCTCTAAAAACCACAGCTCTTTGAAGAGAATTGTTTCTACATTATCTACAGAGCTCTGCATTGCTTCTTTCAAAGTATTTTTTTATGGCCATTAAGTTTTGGAGTAATTACCAATAACATACCCTCCCTTTAACACAAGACATGTTATTTTTATTATCCATACTGATGTATGATCAACTTGTACATAAATAGAGATAAAATGAACAGAATTATTAACACACCCATCCAATGAATGACCACAAACTACCAACAAAGACTATTAACAGTGAGTGTTTTTTTTTAATGGAAAAGGACGTGGGAGTAATTTCACAACTGACCCACTGGCCCAATTCAGACAGAGTTCACCAAGTGTTTATTATCAAAGCAATGGTCATTGTTTTTAGAACTCGCATATAACACTCAAATGTATAAAAAAATATACCAAAAGGGTCCCCTTCACCAAAAGGGCGGCCCGACTGACCAAGTAAATATTTCCTGACCGATTACGAGGATAAAAAATTGACAAAGATAAATCTTGCCTCTTTCCTCATCACTGACACTTTGGCAACTGGTCCCTCTCTCTAACAGAATTACCAGTAAACCCGTCCAATGAATGACCACGTGACTACCAACAAAGACTATAACAGCAGTTTTTGGATTGATGGGAAAGAACATGAGAGTAATTTCACAACTGACCCACTGGCCTAATTCAGACAGAGTTCACCATAGTGTTTATTATAAAAACAATGGTCACTGTTTATAAGAAAGAGCTCAGTATACAGAAAAATCTGGCATCACACTCAAAATGTAAAAAATATCAACCAAAAGGTCCCTCCACTCAAAGCACTGCCTACTGACCAAGTAAATATTTCCTGACCGATTACGAGGATAAAAAATTGACAAAGATAAATCTTGCCTCTTTTCTCATCACTGACACTTTGGCAACTGGTCCTTCTCTCTAACAGAATTACTAGTAAACCCGTCCAATGAATGACCACGTGACTACCAACAAAGACTATAACAACAGTTTTTGGATTGATGGGAAAGGACATGAGAGTAATTTCACAACTGACCCACTGGCCTAATTCAGACAGAGTTCACCATAGTGTTTATTATAAAAACAATGGTCACTGTTTATAAGAAAGAGCTCAGTATACAGAAAAATCTGGCATCACACTCAAAATGTAAAAAATATCAACCAAAAGGTCCCTCCGCTCAAAGCAGTGCCAACTGACCAAGTAAATATTTCTTGACCGATTACGAGGATAACAAAATGACAAAGATAAATCTTGCCTCTTTTCTCATCACTGACACTTGGCAACTGGTCCTTCTCTCTAACAGAATTACTAGTAAACCCGTCCAATGAATGACCACGTGACTACCAACAAAGACTATAACAACAGTTTTTGGATTGATGGGAAAGGACATGAGAGTAATTTCACAACTGACCCACTGGCCTAATTCAGACAGAGTTCACCATAGTGTTTATTATAAAAACAATGGTCACTGTTTATAAGAAAAAGCTCAGTATACAGAAAAATCTGGCATCACACTCAAAATGTAAAAAGTATCAACCAAAAGGTCCCTCCGCTCAAAGCAGTGCCAACTGACCAAGTAAATATTTCTTGACCGATTACGAGGATAAAAAATTGACAAAGATAAATCTTGCCTCTTTTCTCATCACTGACACTTGGCAACTGGTCCTTCTCTCTAACAGAATTACTAGTAAACCCGTCCAATGAATGACCACGTGACTACCAACAAAGACTATAACAACAGTTTTTGGATTGATGGGAAAGGACATGAGAGTAATTTCACAACTGACCCACTGGCCTAATTCAGACAGAGTTCACCATAGTGTTTATTATAAAAACAATGGTCACTGTTTATAAGAAAGAGCTCAGTATACAGAAAAATCTGGCATCACACTCAAAATGTAAAAAATATCAACCAAAAGGTCCCTCCGCTCAAAGCAGTGCCAACTGACCAAGTAAATATTTCTTGACCGATTACGAGGATAACAAAATGACAAAGATAAATCTTGCCTCTTTTCTCATCACTGACACTTGGCAACTGGTCCTTCTCTCTAACAGAATTACTAGTAAACCCGTCCAATGAATGACCACGTGACTACCAACAAAGACTATAACAACAGTTTTTGGATTGATGGGAAAGGACATGAGAGTAATTTCACAACTGACCCACTGGCCTAATTCAGACAGAGTTCACCATAGTGTTTATTATAAAAACAATGGTCACTGTTTATAGAGCTCGATATCTCCATGGTATAACATTAAAGTGTACAACTATACCAAAGGGTCCCCTCTACCGAAAGCGCGGCCCGACTGACCAAGTCAATATTTCCTGACCGATTATGGGGGATAAAAAACTGACAATGATAAATCTTGCCTCTTTTCTCATCACTGACACTTTAGCCTATGGTTCCTTCAGCAAGGTCTTGGGACGTCCCAAGGGGTCAAGTGGATTTATAAACACTCACTACAGAAGTGCTATTCAACAACTTTTCACCAGGGGCCAATGCCCTTCAGAGCTTCAAGTTCAAAGGCCTGAAATGTGTAAGTTCCACGCTAGCTCATAACTTTCTCTGGACTGCACAAAGTCTTGACAAGAACTTTCTCTAATTCTTGAATAGATTCATTAGGAATGTCCATTCAAATACTAGTTTTGGATTTGGTAGTGGTGAAATTTCACTGAAAATTTTTGGAGTATTTAGTTCTTTAATTGTAAAAATTAACACCTTTACTGAAGAACTTTCTCAATCCTTTTTATGTTTGTCAATAGTAACCCGCAATTTCAACTTATACATCTATTTTTCCAGGATTTGAACCTACGGCAGTTTGAAGATAATGAGTAAAAAGTTCTTTAGAATATTACTTGCAGTTGCTGAGGCTGTAGTTTTTGAGAAATGAGTAAAACAATGTCACAAAAATAATTTCTGCTCAGTTTTAGCATTTAAAATGATTTACCAGTTATGGTACATTAGTTTTTGTGACGATTTACTCATTTCTCAAAAACTACAGCCCCTCAGCAAGGAATATATTAAGGTAAGCTTTCTACCATCATTAATGTAAATCTGTCGAATATGTGTTTTTGTGTCCTACAAAAAGTACCAAAACCCTTTAAGCAGCTCTATGAAATTGAGCCCTGATAGTCAACCACATTTAATATTGTTATGATGCAATCAGCTAAATTCTCAAAGGTATAGTCAAGGAGGACAACCCGCCGCCAACCCCCCCCCCCCCCCCCCGGCACACACAAAAACTAGCTAAGCACAACAAAACCATGCTTACAAGAACAAGTTTATGAGCTTTAACAAAGAAATCACGCGTACACAATCTGTGAATGGTATCAAGTTTATTTTTGCTAAGCAGAAATGTTTTAAGCAATTATTTTCTCCTTTTAAAAGCAAGTCTATGAACTTGTCCCCCTCATGTATTTAAATACATGTACCTGCCACGGTGAATTACTGCTGACATATCCTGGGGATATCCCACATTAATTCCTAGTACACCTGGTCACAATCTAGCTCCCATCAATCAATCATCACATCAAGATTGGCTCTACCTTGGGTTTCACTCAGTCAAAGGACAATGACTACTGTTCATTGGCATTGTGAGAGGGGGATCTCTAGCCAAAATCTAGTAAGAGCAAATTCAAGGGTTAGTTAGGCTTTATCCGAATAGAACCGACTTAATCCGAAACGCTACACTGACGCGCACGTTTTCACGCACAAAGATTAGCTATCGTCCAATCTTTTGCCTCCTTTAGAGGGGGCTTTTTGACCCGAGTGAGGGCGTTTTTTTAAGCATGTGATGTCACATGCAAGGGGTCTATTAGCGTCTCTAGCTACGGCTACGGCTGTTGCTAAAGGTGTTGCTAAGGATGTCCTATACAACAACGCATGATGATGTGGAAGTCTACCTGTAGCCCTAGCTGTAGCCGCCAATCCACATACGGCTTTACTTATAGACAGGCATGCAACTGCCTGTTGAAAAAAAAAAAGGAACATTTTCAAAGGCACAACGCAAGTGCGGAGCGAGGCAGCCGAAACACCACCAGACATGATACCCACAGTGGTACCCTAGAAAATGTGGAGGTTTATTAAGCTCTTAGGTGCATTGTTAGCATGTACTAGGCTTATTTTACATGATTGTAGTTGTACACTGTTGTTGCCAGGCATATATTAGGCTAAAACAAAATAATCCAGGACAAAAAAACGCCCAAAAAACGATTTTTTTCCCGTTTTTTTTTTCATGTTAAAAAAAAATGCGGAAGAGTTGCATGCCTGTATATAATTTCCCCAACATGGAGATCAAGGTCCATTTGTTAGAACAAAAACCTCCCTAAGCACAGACAAATTTTGCTTCGAAGAAACAGGTTGCCAAAATTATATTAAAGTTACATCGCTGCGATTAGTGCCCCTCTAATATTTGTTAGCTTAGCAAAGGAATTTTGCAAATCCTTTTTCTGCTTGACAGCTTTATAAAGTTGGGCCCAGTTTGGCTTCTTGGCATCTGACCCAACCTTTCACTTCTGTGGTCCCAGGTTCGAACCCCACCTCAGTCCTAACCTGATTACATGGGTTTCATCCCACATCTAAAACTGAGATTTGTGGGTTGCAGTGCAAATCACTTTAAAGGATCTCTTGATTTTCTTACCAAAAAGATTTGTAAACAAGCATTAACAAATCCACAAAAAACCCAACAACACCACACTCACAAACTGCATTTTCTCGATGATCTCTGAGCTTTGATAAGATAAAATTTACTTTTAATCTTGAACAATTGTATAAGTTATTATAATATTAACCAAGTCAAGGCCATACAGCTTTTTAGCAAAAAAATATATAAGAATTCCAGAATTTCAATTTCAGTGGTCAAAATAAGCCACGTCTGAATTGGCGGTTTAGGCCTCTGGTTCCAAATGAGCAATCCTCTAGGAAAAAAAATCCCTAATGCTGTTGTCGTTGCAAACTAGACACGTTGTAACAAAAGTGACTGTTGTTAGAATTTCCCACAGGGCTTTTTAATCATGCAAAAGAATGTCTCTATATATTTTTATTTTATTTTTTATTCTTTATGCAAGTCGCCAGACACACAAGGCCCGAGGGCCACTTCATGGTGTGGGCTACAATTATTTTTATTCCAGAGGCCGTTGCCATCCACTCCTAGGGCTGAAACAGGGTTACCCCTTTTATAGTCCATACGGATGTAGGCTTGGGTATCATCAGTCCGACGCCTGGCCGGTAGAGCAGAAAGCACTACCCAATTTTACGTAGCAAGTGTCACGACCGGGACTCGAACCCACACTCTGCTGATTAAACACCAGAGCTTGAGTCCGGTGCTCTTAACCGCTCGGCTATGACACGCCACAATACATTGTTAATTTCAAATATGGTCTTACGATAATTACAGTTAGTGTACATGATTTACCATGCTGCGGGGTTGAGATGGACTATTTTGTTGAAGGAGCAAACTGACATAAACCATTAGGTCACACCACAATCTGGATGAAGGTTGTTTATAATCCTTGCCGTGCATTTTCCATTGTTTTGTTTAGATCGAGTCCATTGTGTGATGTCACATTGCTGCTTTGTTTCCTAGACTTTTTAGGGAATTTTTAATGAAACTCTGCATTTTTGCCCAGCACGACACCGACCGAAACGATTGTTTTTTTTCTTCTTACATTAAACCCCAAAAATTGATACTGAGTTTTAATTATAATATATTTAATCATTACTCGCTTCTTTACCCTTCTATAACAAAATAAAAATAATTTTTTAGTTTTAGTTAGTCTTTAAGGTTCCATCAGAAAATTAGCTTTTTCCTCCTACAGGTGGTCATGACTAGGGGTAAATTGAAGCGCCCATTAAAAAACAAAGTTACAGACTTGTTTGGGTTATAACGCCCAAAATACATCATAGGTTCACGAGTCCTATGCACACTCTGCCTGACTAATTTTGACCTTTAAATCTGTTTTTTAGTCAAGCTTTCGGAAATTATCTCTGAAATCTCTCCAAACTGATGATTTTGATGGATGTGATATTCAGTATGGTTTTATCCTTACACCTATGTGTATTAGCACTGTACACCCAGTGCTTTCCCAAATTCTGTGAAAAAAAAAAAATCACAGGCATATCACTCTGGTGGGATTTGGACCCACGAACTTTGCAATTCTAAAGCAACGTCTTTGGCTATGATTAAAGGGTGGCTGCAATGCTTTTTTATTCATTAAAAATGATTAAACAGGACTTTTTAAACCTAACATATTTTTAATTATTTTTTATTAAATGTGCAAGTATTTTAAAAACGGTTTTAAAGAGATTAGGGGAACTTGCCCCGCCACTAAAAGGGAGCCTTCATTTGTATAAACGTGATGTCATGTCGGTAACCCGAGCTGTACGTTCGTGTGCATAGTACATGTACACAAGTGTGCAGTGTGGTCTGGTACCTAGGCGCATGTAGTTAGGGACCAGACTTTTTTTGCTGATGATTTTGTTTGTATTCCCGACATGACGTCGATGGTGGGGGGGGGGGGGGGGGCGGGCGATAACAATCCACCAAACTGGTTCGCTAAGTACACAAGTTAGATATATCGGGAATAAACAAAACACATTTTATTGATGTTCAAAACATATTTCAGAAGTAAATGACAGCGAAAATTAAATGTTTTATTTGAATTCACTGCAGCATCCCTTTAATGATGATGATGATGATAAAACGAATGATAGAGGATGAAGATAAGCCTACCAGGACCTGACAGGGTTGGCTTTGTAGCTCTCGTACTCTTCTCGACGGAAAAATGACAGTTCCGTTTCTGATTCTGATGGTGAAAAAAAAGAGGGGAGACAAATTAATTATGACACAAGACATGTGATAAACCACAAAACTGATACAACTTTGATTATAAGATGTTCACTGTTACTCATCTATTATCTGGGCCCAATTTCATAGAGCTGCTTAACAGCCGATTTTGTGCTTACCCCGGTACTGTGGGATTCCCATTTTATAGCACCACTAACCTTTAAACACATGAAAAGGCATGATAACCTTTTGGTGCTTTTGTACAAAAATGAATGACGTAACAATGCAAATCAATGGTAACCACACAAGATGGCGACCTAATTTTCTTACTAACCTGTGGAATACGCTTTAAGGCAGTGGCCACTATGTTCAGTGTACTTTTGTTTGTTTTATACAGCACTAATTAAGTCGACTGATATTTGGAAGGGCAAAGGAACTCCGCATAAATGCCGAGCACCCTTTAAAAAAAACTAGATCAGTACGAAAAGGGAAACGTTTTATTTTTGTTTGAATTGTCAAAGTGGACACTATTGGTAAATACTCAAAATAGTTATTAGCACAAAACCTTACTTGGTAATGAGTAATGGGGAGAGGTTGATAGTATAAAACATTGTGAGAAACGGCTCCCTCTGAAGTGATGTATTTTTCGAGAAAGAAGTAATTTTCCACAAATTTGATTTCGAAACCTCAAGTTCAGAATTTGACGTCTCGAAATCAAGCATCTGAAAGCACACAACATCATGTGACAAAGTATTTTTTATTTCATTATTATCTCGCAACTTGGATGATCAATTGAGATTAAATTTTTGCAAGTTTGTTATTTAATGCATATGTTGAGATACACCAAGTGAGAAGACTTGTCTTTGACAATTACCAATAGTTTCCAGTGTCTTTAATAAGTAGTCCAGTGGCTTATCCAACATCTTCTGCTATAGTAAGCATGAAAATTTGCTTACTATTTGCCGTTAAGCAGCGCTATGAAATTGGTCCTTGAGCTTTTGGAGGATTTCATGATAACAAGTTTCTACATTATCTTAGTTTTTATCCGTACACCATTGGGTGAATGATAAGAGCATTGTTTACTCCAAGTTTTTCCAACATCCTGCAAAAGGGGGGGGGGATCTACAGGCATACTCGTCAGGTGGGATTCGAATCCCCAAACCCAATTTCTTAACCTCAAAACCACAAATTCTACCTGATGTGGATTTTTTGCTTAGGCAATAAATATGTTTGGCAGTATTTTCTGCTAAACAGCTTTAAGAAATTGGGCCAGGTAGAAAGAAGTCAGCCAACCAGATTTGTTATCTCTGTAGTTTATGCAATGTGAGCGACCATATGTCAAGGCCCTAATGTTAACCCTAGAGGTTCACTGTTTTCAATCCTTTTTTTTGAAAACAAGTCACAGGATAGTTAACTTTGAACTGGTGTTTTTTGGCAGACAAACAAAAAGGATTGACTTTTGCTCAAGTACAACCAGACTGACACTTTCCCTTTAAAAAAAAGAATGAGCTGAGGTAACCCTGAACTTATAATTTGAGCGGACACTGGACTAAGAAATTACAATATTGCCCAAATTAGTCTCACTTCCTCACACTGTACAACTCCTCTTGAAACATTAAACTGATCTGAGCAAGAAAATATCAGCGAGACTTTGTGAGGTTTACTTAAAGTGAACTCATCTCAGACGATGGTCTCCAGGGGTTCGCAGGGAGGAAGGGGGAGGGGGAGTTGTTGTTAATGAACAGCCCTGGGCTTTTTTTGATGATAGGTGGTTCGTCTACTAGCGCATATCCGCTGAAACACTGCAGTTTCATACTACACTTCCTTTACGCATGTATGCTAAAGAGTCAATGTATGGCAAAACGAGGCCGGGTCAAATTTTAACTGAACAATAAAATAAAAATATCAAAATGGGAGAGAGGACCATTTTTGGCGCAAACATTTACTTGTGTATGAAAAATTGCAATCGAGGGAAAACTTAAAATGCCCCTTTTCCCATCTTTTGAAAAAAATTCCATTTATTTGAGGCATCACTGGATACCGTACGATTGCCCTGATTTTCCCACCAGATAATAAAAAGAACATTGTTGGTCCTCATCACAACCGAGAAGAACATGTTTTGTGATCCCTGGCAAGTTAACATATTGAGTGGCAAAAATAAGGTATGATTACTGTCAACACGTTTAGAATGGAATTTGTGGTTGAACTTTGGAATGAGGTTGGCGAGTTCCCACTAGCCACACATTCTTTATCTGAGACTTTTCTCTAGTCCTTTATAAAATTTAATGATACATTAATGTCATGATACTTATAAAAAAACAAACACTTGCCGGGCACTGAGATGACGATTGTTGGAGGTGGGGGAAGGAAGTTCACGAGGGTAAATAATGAGTCTATGGGTTATGTTACACAAGGAAATTTACAGGCAAGCAGTTCCAGGCAATCCATTCACATTTAGAAGTTCATTTATTTTTTTGGGGGGAATCGTAAGACATTTTTTGAAAAATTTATCATGTGCTACCAAAGTGGTCTCGTAGCGTGCACTGCAGTTGGTTGCCTCCAAGTTGCCTGTAAAAGTTGCCTCGTGTGTGACAAGGCCACAAGGTATCGCAGAAATAAAAAAACTTACCAATTTTGGAGTCCGCTAGTGTTGCATCATCTTTAAGTATTAACTCTTCATCATTCTCAGTGTTAATGGCTGGATCATTGGTCTGAAATTGATAACGTTTACAAATTAAAAACAAAAATAACAAACATAAATGTAAGGGCATTGTTTTTTAGTTGTGTCAAAAGTAGACATCACACTTTGTGGTAAGACTTTGTGAGAGAACACGAGTCACATTTTTAATATGGTCCATTGCACAATTTGTCATTGTTGATTCTTTTCACCCAGGAGTACAAGACCTGAAACCACTTTCTCAAAGTTTGAAAAGTTGTATCTTGAATTTTACACTTGCAATTAAAATGCCATTGCCATGGTCTAATGAAGTACATGGTCTACACAACAGAAAATGATGTTGTCAAATTCCAAAGGTTCAAAGGTCGAAAGTCCTATCACCAATGCCACGCATGCCAATGTGCAACACAAAGAGTTTTGTTTCTGTGTTCTTAATAATAATAACAACAGGAATTTATGAAAGCCCCTTTGCCAAAGGATTGAAAACGCTGTGAGCAAAACAAAAGAAATAAAAACAAATGAGTTTTTAAGAGTCCCTTATTTTGTAATATATATTCCTGTTAAGGATATGAGGCATTCTGCATAGTGATAGGTAGATAACTACATGTCTCATGACAGTTCTGTAGCATCATATAGTATGATAACGGTAATTGTGTGACAGAACTTAATAATAATTTTATTAGTGGCTTTTTACATAGCGCTCAAATCAGTAACTCAGTGACGCTAATGGCGCTTCAGCATTCCGTATTTTTCCTGACCCATTCCTCATGTAATGGTTTACAAGGTAATGTGGCAATATGCAGCCAATTAGACTAGGAACAACGGGGCAAACCCCTTCTCTTTAAGATAAATGTACTTCCGCCGATTTCACCAAATTCTTCCTAACTTAGGATTTATCTTAGGACTTAATACGAGTTAAGTTAGGACAAGTTTCTCGTTGTAGCTCGAGATACATGTAGGATTCTTTTACGTGCATTACACAACACACATGACCTATGGCTTTACGTCCCACCCAAAGGAGACAGCAAAGTGTCATGTTTGAACTCAAACCCACACTCTACTGCTGGTTAAAAACACCAGAGCTTGAGTCCAGTGCTCTTATCCCCTCGGTCAAGACACGCCACACACCATGACAATCTATATTTACTACCAATGTGGATCTACATCAAGGAGTCATTGAGGTCAGCGATAAAACTGACAGTGCTTTAGGTGCTTCGCCTTATCAAACATGTCTTACCTTTGCTCCAAAAGCTTTATGCTGGATCTTCAGCGTGTCGTAGTTGTGTGTTCTGAATGGGGGCAGTATGCCAGCTCTTGTCTTGATATCTAATATACAATACAAGGTATAATCTTTAAAAAGTATATTCACTGTTTCACCCTTTAAACCAGGGCGTTAGTCCACTTGTGCAATGTTTTAGCGCAAGTTGTACCACTAAGTAAAGACTGAATTCACGAAAGTTACACCAAGTCTGAATGCGACACAAGTCTGAAAGTTATTTACTTAACTTTGATTGCATAAGTCAGTATATTGGCCACAGTGCATGAAATGCAACTTAAGTAAGTGGCGTAACGATGTGCACTACTTCGTGAAATCGGCTGCTGTAAGGGAGCCATTTTGGTGGGAAAGTGGCACAGCTTTCTTCAACCATGTGGAAGGAAAACCCCAGAGTTATTCCAGGGAAAACCCATGCAGTCAGGTAGGGACTGAAAAGCCAAACCACATAGTACCCCTGTGTGAATCGGAACTGGGTCCTAAAGGTGGAACACCAGGATTATCATACTACTACATCAACATGACCACTAGATGTCAACAGTGTTGACAACTAGTGAATCTGTTTAGATCTTGAGTGTCTAACAAGCAAGTTAAACTTGGCCAATTAGAGAAAATAATCCAAAGATAATATTTCTTCAGTAGAGCACCGGCACGTTAATCTGGAGGTCGTTGGTTCAAAACCGGCTCTACGAACTTTGTCTTTGTTCGAACCCGAATCATTTAGAATTCATCCAGTCAGTTTCCCTTGAAGGCAGTGGACACTATTGGTAATTACTCAAAATAATTATTTGCATAAAACCTTACTTGGTGACGAGTAATGGGGAGAGGTTGATAGTATAAAACATTGTGAGAAACGGCTCCCTCTGAAGTAAAGTAGATTTTGAGAAAGAAGTATTTTTCCACGAAATTGATTCCGAGACCTCAGATTTAGAACTTGAGGTCTCGACATAAAACTGTTCAAAGGAAGAACAGTGTGGATTCCAGACAACACTGACAGACCAACAGTTTCCCAATAAAATACCCACATTCCAAAAAAGAACAATGTGGATCCAAAATAGACCAACCATCAGTGTTCTCAGAAAACGCCCCCATTCTTAAAACAACGTTTTTCTAGAGCTATTCCAAATAGACCACTATCAGTATTACTAACATGTGAGAACAATGTAATTCTAAATAGATCAACAGTCAGTGTTCCCAAAGGACAAAGGAATGCCCACACTGCAACTAAACATACACAATTATAAAATACACACGTAGACCAGAAAAGGGGGGGGGTGCAATTGATTCCCTGCCTTTCACCTCGGCATGACCCTGGATGGAGCCCATCTCAGACTGGAGTGTTAATATGTGGATACAGTCCCTACCTGATTGTACAGGCTTTTTCCACTTGGGATTTTCCTCCCTCATCATATTGACTGGATATTCCTTCTTGTTGCCATGTCATTATGTTACTGGTGCTACTTGTTATTATTATTATTACATATTTCTGGTAATGACACGAAGAATACCTCATAAGTGAACTTAATCCCTGTAGTTCACAAGCCTGAGGAAACCTGTAAGTAAGGGTGGTTGGTAAGTAATCCAGAAACACCTCCTCTTCCAAGTCAACATTGCAAAGTGTATCCGATATAAAAGAACGATATCACACAAATTTCGAGGCATGCTCCTTTAGCAAGATTAAACAAAAAATCGCACACAATGTTTGTACAAACCTGTTTTCACAAATTCAATAAATTTGCTGACTTCCATTTCCAGAGAGACGTTCTTGTAAACAATGTGCTTGATGTTACGATGCTCAAATGATCTGATCAGACGAACTGTAAGGATCACTGAAGATGGTTCAGTTGTCATGGTTACGTTGTTAATGTCTGGTAAAATACTTGACCTGGCAAGAAAATACAACCATTGTAAAATGTAAAACTAAACTACCTGTACAAAGTACAAGATCATAGATGCATTTTCTTGGTTCAATATTTGATTTTTTTTTTATTGAATTGCAACAATCATAAAATGAAAGAAAAAATTGTTGTAAATAAGGTTTTATCAGAAGGGGCTGGTCATCTCGCCACCTAGCAAGCTCGCCACCAACAAAGTCGCCCCCTGCAAAGTCGCCCCCTAACCGGCTCGCCCCGAGTTGTTACAAAGTCGCCCCCTGACAATGTCGCCCCCTGACAATGTCGCCCCCAAACAATGTCGCCCCCTAGCAAAGTCGCCCCCTGACAATGTCCATAATTATTGTAGCCTTAATTATTTTCCGAACAACATCTGGGGGCGACTTTGCTAGGGGGGGTGACATTGTTTGGGGGCGACATTGCCAGGGGGCGACTTTGTTTCAACCCGGGGCGAGCCGGGTAGGGGGCGACTTTGCAGGGGGCGACTTTGTTGGTGGCGAGCTTGTCAGGTGGCGAGATGACCAGCATTCTTATCAGAGCTGTATTGGATGGATTAACAAAGTATACAGCATGGAGGAAGGACCTTTTTCCAAGGTTTAGTTAAAAAACAACTTTTATTCAGCTTAGGGGTTTAGGCCAATTTAAATAAAAAAATATATGAAAATTAAAAATTAATAAAGTCAAATTTCCAGACCAAATCTCCCAAAAGAGATTTTAAACATGGTTGTACCAGCAAGTTTTCGTTTATAAATAATATTTATAGTTACTTCTTATTTTCAACACCATGCAAATGAAGGTTTAATATGTTTCAACAATCAAACACCACTTAACAAACTAAAGGTCGAGTTGTCTATGAATAGTGACTTTTCACTGTTCTGTACAGTGTGAGGTCGACCATGGTCGACAGACGACGTCACACGTCAGGAATGAATGAAACAAAAATGTGACATTTATTTGTAGTTGCGTGAGTTTGCTTTTAATATGTTGCGTGAGTTTGCTTTAATCATTTAGAAGGACGTACAATACATACAGCTGAAGTTGGTCATGTCGGAGGTTTCCAAGTTTACTTCAGAAAGACACCACGCTCGCAAAAAGGAATTCCCCGAAAAAAGAGCAGACGATAAAGCCGGGTTATTTTTTTGAACCGGAAGTACTGATTTTTTCGCAAAGGTTGCTGGTCGCTAGAAGTTTTGGACCGGTTTTATTATTCAAAAGTGTAATTATTGATAAGAGATAGTCAAATAGAAATGTATTTAATAAAAAGAATACTTTTTGTCTAATTTTAGTTAATAAAAATGATACAATGTATAATAATGAATGATTTATACATACTATTTAATTTTAAAATTGAAGTTTCAATAGTTTTACGGCTCTCTAACGCATTTTTGTGTTCCCCTCATTTATACCTTTACCTCTCAAATAATAGTACAGTCAGGTCGAAATTCATTATTTCTCAACATGGCGTCTCACCCGTTCATGTCTCCTTCTGTTCAACAGCAACGATTCCCGGCCTCAAACCAGCCAGGAATGAGGGCTTATCTCCAAGGAAATTACCCGGTAAGTGTCAAGACATATACATCTTCAATATTTGGTACATTTTAAACCGTAGAGTGGTTTACATTAGACAATAAACGTGTTTGTTATGACGCGATTTACACAAAGTCGGAGCTGCCATACACACATCATTAGCGTTAGTGCAAAACAAAGGGAAACATAAGAATAGACATTTCGTGCGTCCATATACTTTGTGTTGAACCAGTTAAGTGAAATTTTGTTTTTAGCTGTCATCATGCGTCCCATACGCTTATATTTTGATTGTGATGATGTTATCTATTCTGTCTCAAATTCCTACATTAAGTAGGGCCATTCACATACTCATTCATTGTGATTTTTAAATATTTTACATTCATTTTTGAACACCATTTCAATTTGATTTTTGATGTTTGTTTGTTTGTTTTCATTTCATTTCTTCCTAGCATAACTTCTTTTTCAGTTGTATATAGTTGTATATATATTTTAATTATAACAAAATTTGTATTTAAAAACTCAAACTGTCTGTATCAAAGATCAAGATGATTAATTTTAATTTGTAAGGGAACTGTTTGGCATAGCATTTTTAACAAGTACACACTGCGGGATATGTCTGTCTACTTGAAGTTCAGACAAATACAATTTTCACTCAAACAAAAGCAAGTCCATAACAGGTGGACTGGCAAAGTTGCAATAATTTCTTTTGGGTGTGAATTGTTCATCACAAAATGAGTAGGCCCTAGACCTTAACCCAGTTGTTAAAACATACAGCAGAAGTGAGTTATTTCTTATCCCTTAAAAGCAATATTAGTTTGAATAATCGTAAACTCGATCACAGCTAAAGCAGTGTGTACCTCTAAATGAATGTCAACAACAGACACCTGACTTATGGTTTTCTTCATCTAACTCTCTCTTGAAATCTCATACTCACTCTCTTGAAAGCCTGACTCTTCTAAAGTGTCCACCACTGGTCCTACCACATCACATTCTCCCTCTTCTTCAGGATCTACATCCTCATCATCCTCTTCTTCAAAGCAGGTACCCCTCAAAACCGCTTTGAATGTACCTCCTATGCATCTGCTTTTGATGACAATCTCCATAACTTTCCATTCTTATGAATATATTTTCTGTCAAAATGTGTGGCATCTTTTGTATAGAACAACCAAAAACTTTGCTGATCAGTCTGTTTATCGGACAATTGTGCCTCACCTGTCACAGTCAAACAGTTGTCTGTTATTTTCTTGATAAAAATGGGCTCTAACAAAACCACTGATGGAAAAATAAACAAGGCTCTTCCCTGATATCATTCGATATTGCAAGTGTCTTGGTACAGATGCCTTTTGGTTCAGACATTGCTCAAACAAGCTCTGGAAATTATGGAATTTGTCTATGGTACCATGAACATTGCAAAAAGAAAATGGTTACTTCCAGTCAAATTTTAAGTTGCAGATTTATTTTTAAAAGTTTAAATAAATAAATTGTGTTTTGAACATCAGAAAAACAGAAAATTTATCAAAGATTATCAGAGGGTCTTGATAAAATAAAATAGACTACTGTAAACCTTAAATAAGATTTTGCAATGTTTATGACCCAAAATTGCAAGCATGAAATGGTACCGGTTGCTGATGGTCTTGACTCCTCCTTTTCTTTTTCTTATTTCTTGTGTTTTTGCTTTTAAATTACACATAAAGAAAACATTGCACGTGCATTTAAAGCAAAGTCAGGCCACATCACAGACTTGTCAATTATTTTGTTTGCAAAAGTACATTGTATCTGTATGCTGCTTTAATGCAAACCGCTAACCAAAGACTGAAAATGTTGAGGCGTGTATGTGAATTGCTTGGGTTTTGTTTGGTGCTCAAATTTGAAGACACTGTAATGTAGGAAAAATTATTGTTGGGATTGTGTTTGACGCTTTTGTGCTGATTTTTTATTTATATTATTTGTATACAAAAATAGATGACTTCTTACTTGTTAATTCTGCAGCACAACTTTTTGCCAATTGTCAAGCTTATAATTGTACATGTTATTTATTATGTCCAGATATACTTTATGTACATGTATGCTTCACTTATGTTGTGAACCATTTGAAAGGTTGATAAACAATGACTTATAAACGTTTACAGCACCAACTATTGACCCCATGCACGACGCACAGTGCGTTTATTGCTCCCACCTATTCAGTCCCCCATTTTAGGAGGCAGAATGTACACAAGGGAATTGGTGCCTCAAATGATGCCAGAATTAGTAGACATTTTAGGAGGTGCGTTGCACATTCGCCATGCATGACGTACAGTGCATTTAATGCTCCCACCTATTCAGTCCCCCATTTTAGGAGGCAGAATGTACACAAGGGAATTGGCGCCTCAAATGATGCCAGAATTATTAGAAATTTTAGGAGGTGCGTTGCACATTCGCCATGCACGACGTACAGTGCATTTAATGCTCCCACCAATTCAGTCCCCCATTTTAGGAGGCAAAATGTACACGAGGGAATTGATGCTCAAATGATACCAGAATTAATAGAACATTTAGGAGGTGCGTTGCACATTCGCAAGGGGTCAATATGTATAATGTTTTGTTATACTTGTAGGACTGTCTTTGCCGTTGTTTATGTGTCAGACATTTTCGGGGTAGCTACTTGTATTTGTGAACAAATATTTCTTGCAAAAAAACAATGATCTGTTAGTATGTGATGTGAGTTTCAGAAGATTTCCCTTTCCTTTTAAAACTACGTCTTTTTGGAAAGCAGTCTGTCCCAAAAATCATCCCTAGGTGTTTGTTTAGAAAGCACATGGCATTGCCTGTCGTGCCAAATTTAAGGCCTGGATTAGTATGATAAGGGAAGAATGCGCGCTGCTTCAATCAAAATCATTGTCCAAAAAATAAACACTAGAATTTACCATAATTATCAGTTTGAGCAGCTGTATAATTTATTTATTTTTCTTTCATTATAAATTTCTATATTGTAACCAAGGCATTATAAATATTGTTAGTTTGCGGCATATCCCTACATGAACAATTTAACAAAATTTTAAAATACATAATGGTACATATTTATTTGTGTGTATCCATCGATAATACTTGCATAGGGAGTGGTAAATAAGAAAATCTACCTTGTTTACACATGTTTACACTTTTCCAAAGTTACTATCATACTTTTCGACAAGGACACTGTTCAGCAACATTTACAAATAAGAGATATTTACAAGTCCATAAAAATGTACATTATTATTTCCAACTAGGAACACTACCTTTGAGATTATTTTGACATAACAAAATAAAGTTAGACTTTTCCCTCTTCTGAATCGTTAAAAATATGCAAATCAATAATTCATTAACAAGATCTAGGGGGTAATTAAGCTAATATCGAGTTCAATTAAAAAATCTGTTTTTACAAAAATACAAGAGTTACTGGTGTGCATAGTGCAACACGTACACACTTCATGCGTAGTAAAAAGCTCTCACAAGTTAACGCACAAAAATTGTAATTTTTATGTATACACTGAACATGCACACTACTCAATAAAAATGCTTTACTTATTTTCTTTTATAAAAAAGATGTTGATAAAGAATAAACTAACAAAATCTCACACATAGTGTAGTACTGCAAAACAATCACACTGATTATGTTGATTGGTATAAAGTTGGTCAAGAGTGTAATGTGTTGCTGCCATATTCAAATGGACACTTTGATCAGCTGTACATGTATATGTAAAGGTCTTGGGGTGGATTTCACAAAGAGTTGAGACTAGTAGTACCTTGAGTTACTCTTCCTAACTTAGGACTAGTCCTAAGTTCTTTGTGAAATCGAGACAGTGGACACTATTCGTAATTGTCAAAGACTAGTCTTTACTATCGGTGTATGTCAACATATGCATAAATTTAAGCTCAATCGGTCCTCGAAGATGCGAGATAATAATGAAAGAAAAAAACACCCTTGTCATACTAAGTTGTGTGCTTTCAGATGCTTGGTTTTGAGACCTCAAATTCTAAATCTGAGGTCTCGAAATCAAATTCGTGGAAAGTTACTTCTTTCTCCAAAACTACATTACTTCAGAGGGGGCCGTTTCTCACAATGTTTTATACTATCAACCTCTCCCCATTACCCGTAACCAAGTAAGGTTTTATGATAATAATTATTTTGAGTAATCACCAATAGTGTCCAGTGCCATAGCCCATTTGACTGGTATTCGAAAAGCAGAAATTTACATGAGTAATCTACAAATCAGTTAGGCTCGAAAAGTCACAATGCAAAGCCATAGCCATGTCTGGGTGAAGCCCACTTCTAAGACTGCCATCAAGAATGAGGGCCATTGCCCAACTCATCAAAAATGCTTAGCTCTGAAAAATCTTGCTTGGTGGAAACAGTTTACCAGCCAAATCACCATAGTTCATGTAATGTTTGTGACTGGTTCCCTACTAAATTCCCTCCTGTTGAGTAAAAATTGCCATAAAGACCGTTTTCAGCTAAAACACAAATTGGGCCTTTGTCAGGGGAGCAATCACCTCAATTGCTATCATGAAAATGTAGGCCTGTTTGTTTTACCAACCCAACCATGTAAAAAACAGCAATTGCAATAAAACTATTATTTAGTTGGATAAATTGCAAATGTACACTGCAAGGCGAATGAAACTCCTTTACTCCATAAGTTACTGAAAAAAAGAGTCATTCATTTGTTTTTCAACCAGTAAGTACAGTAAACAGAGGGCAATGCTACAACTTGTCTGTACAATTGGTGTTTTTGTTACTATTTCAAATTCGCTATTTTCAGGCGTGCAACAGAATTCATTGCGTAGACTAGCATTGATACGTAAAATGGTTATTTAGAACAGATGTACTATAAGTAAACTTACAGACCATATTCAACTCTTTCGGAAAATTAAAGGGTACGGAGACGAATACATATTTAGTTACACATATATTTGTCATTTAAAAACTGTATCCAGCTTGTGTCTTTAAAGTTTTTCACATATGTACATTCTTAATTGAAAAATGCAAAAAATTATGTGCGTTAAAATCTTAACATTTGCATGAGAGTCATTGTTCCGATGGGTTCCTTCGTTTTGCAATAATCTTGTAAGGTTTTGGCACCAGGTCAAAGTGAATATCAGGCTCTAAGTCTCTCTCAGTCTCCGCCGGTAACTCAAGCGTAAATCTCTGCAGGAGACATGCGCTTAGCACAAACACTTCAGACTTGCCGATGTTCTTGCCGAGGCAGGCCCTCTGCCCAGTTGAGAAAGGCATGAAGTAAGGGAAGTCTTTCAGACTGCGGAGCTTGCCGTCCTCATCCAGGAATCGGTCGGGGTCAAACTCGTAGGGTTTGTGCCAGACCTTCTCGTCATGGTTGATTGCCCAGAAGTTGGCCATTACCTGTGTGCCTGTAAGTAGGAGAGAAAGGAACAATGTTCAGATTTTCTACACCATTTTTCTGATTCAAAATGGGAGCATTTGACCCCCCCGAGAAGGTCAAAAGGAGGAAGGGGGAAAAACAAGAGTCATACCGGTACATTCATTGTAGTTAGCATCAATTAGATTTCTCGGCTTAGAGTATTGACACTTTGTTTTGTATGGTGTAAAACAAAAAGTAGGAGTAGACAGTATGCAAAATGCAGATCACAACTCATACCGTTTTAAAACAATATGTTGTACATGTATTAGCCACCTGAGGCAATGTGCATTGATTTAAGTATTTTAGCTGGTGGCCTATTTTTGCTCGGGAAGATATTTGTATGCTTTAAAACTAATAACAGCTTCATGGAGTTGTCCTCAGTACATATGTACTTTAGTGCCAATACAATGTGCTCTGCTCAAGATTAAAATGTAATAAACTTGGTGCTTAAAAATCAAACATCAACCTCCTTATCTGGAGTGCAGGAAATGACATACAGTCCTCTTTTAAATGTCAAGACCAACATAGTAGTCTGCTTGGTTTATGTTTTCTTCACTTTGTTGTAGACTGAATCGCAATTCGCAAGGAAATTATTTCATATGTCAGCATTCTTTTCCCACGCAGCTCTATTGTCTGTGTTGTCGGGTTGGCATAGTGTCGTCTTTTCTGGCTGACCACCTTAAGGACCCCGGTTCGTTTCATGCTGGGGGGAACTAAATGGATTGTGTTTTTCAGTTCAGTCCCTACCTGATTGCGTGGGTTTTTTCCGGAATGATTTTCTGAGGTTTTCCTCCCACACCTAAAACTGAAACTTCTCTCCATGGGTTTTGGCTTGTATATTGATACTAACTTTGTTCACTTTTCTGAGAATTGAGAATCCTAAGCTTCGACCAGAATTACCATTTTTTAAATTTTTTTTTTTTACCCTTGTACATCGATGTGTATTAGCTACTGTTTATACTCAGTATTTTCTCAAATTCTGGGGGATTGGAACCCATAATCTTTGCAGTGCTAGAGCACTAGAACACCGAACTGGTCCAGTGGCTAGAGGCAGTTTAAATCCTATGTTTTAGCACCAGAAGTAATAAATAGAATATATTTAAATCCAGTATTTACCTTTGGGAATGCAGAATCCATCTATTTCTGTGTCTTTCACGGCTGCGTGTGGAACACCCAGAAGGGATAGCGAACTATACCGCAGTGTTTCATAGATGGTTGCACCTGAAGTAAAAACAAAGGGAAAAAAATTAGGAAAATTAATGCCATTTCCAAAAAAAGCTCCTTTAATTCAGTAAAATGATTGCCTATAATTTATGGTTGTTTATCTTTCCAGAATTTTGTGTACAACCCTTTTGGTTGAAACTTTTACAAAGTTTCTGCAGTAGAAGACAGAATTCGCATTTCCATTGCTTGTTTTCCTTCTGACTGAAGAAAGGAAGACAACAATCTTATGCATTGGAAAACATAACTCAGCCTTGATTGTGTGTTATTGGTCTTTTATACAGTGCAAAACCATACTCACTCTCACATGAGATTACATGTAGATCTGAGATTAGATAAAATAAAAGTAATGCACATTTTTAGAGTAAAAAAAAAAAAGAAAAAGTTTGCATTTCCCACGGATACCAAAATATTGAATTACTTTGAAATTTGATAATTCAGTGGCTGCAGTTCAGTTCTTTCATTTTCATGCCTTTAACTTCATTCTTTAAATGGCACAGAAATTATCCCAGTCAACCTTACTTTTTAGAGGAAAATGTAAAATTCTATTTGAAAAAAATAGAAAGGCACCCACAGCCATTGCTGTTTGTGCCTGGGTTAATTTGAGATCTTAAAAATTAAGTGGACCAGAACAAGTGGCACTTGTTTTCAAAGAAATTTAAAAGGGATCAAACATAGTACATGAAACTGAATTTAGTTGCTAATCCATGATACTCCACTTGAGGCAATTGCCTATGTTGCCCCTGGGCATTGCCTGTGTGTTTTTTGAAATCTTCCAGTTGAAATTTATAATCTCCTTATTATAGATGTTTCCTTTACAAATGAGAACATGCCTTGGTGCCCTTACCCGTAAAAAAAAAAAATCAAGCCCGCATAAAGTACAGATTTGTGACAGGTACATTTTGTTAAAGGTACATGTACATTTTGTTATGTAAATTTGAGGAATGTATAAAACGCCTTGTACGCCCTGAAAATGGGGGCACCATGCCCTTATTCCAATTGCCCTGTCATGGTTACTGTGATATTTAATTGGTACTTACTGAGAAGTGGCAGTGTTTGCTCATCATCGAGTGAGGGCATTCTTTCGTGGCCAATTGTGTCATCAAGTTGGGACTGTATTCGGTGCTGGATGTGTGGAAATGCTGCCATATAGAGGAATACCCACAATAGAGCATTCAATACTGTGTCAGTACCTGAAAATATTTAGAATAAATCAATCTTAAAATTATTTGTAAAATAATTGCAGTGTTAATCAAAATTAAATGGTTGTATTTTGTGCAGCTACAAAATTACCTTCAATGGACTGTACATTTATACATCAACCAGTATAATTTTGACAAATCTGAAGCACTTTTTGTGTTAAAGAAATAAACTTTTAAAAGAGATGTTTAATTTGGAAAATCAAAAACTCTCTCTCTAACTTAACACTTTACTTGAAACAACAAATTATAATCCAGCCATGCTTAATCATGTTCCACATTTCAAACATCAAAAAGGAAAAGGGTTGCTGAATTATTTCCCATTACTTTAAAGCTCTAAACATCTAATCGCTTTTCCCTGAAGAAATTACTTCTAAAGAAATATATTCAAAATTACAACATTGTTTCTATTCATTGGCTTAATGCAACTACCTATCAAATATCTTAAGACGTACCTGCGAAGAAAATCGTCCAGATGTTTGTTGTGATGTGTTCCGGTGAGAGCAGATCCAGTACTTGTCTATCCCCTTCTCTCTCTGCTTTCTTAGCCACACGGATAAGAGCATCAACCATGTCCCGTATGGTCCCTTCCTCGTATGTATCAATATGCTGCTGATACAAACTCAACAAATGTTTGTCACGTTTATCTTTGGCGCTTTGGAGATGATCAATCCAGGGGTTTGGAATACTCTGTAACCAGGGGATGAGGTTGATGGGATGGACTGGGGAGACAGCTTTCATGATGTCGTGGGAGTAATTGAAGATCTCCTGTAGCTCAGCGTCCCCCTTCTGGTATCGTTTCCCGAAGGCGATGTTGTAGAGGACATTCAGAGAGGCGAGATTGGTGTCGTCTCTTGGGTCAAACGGGAGTGCTCCATACGCATCAAATGTCTGGATGAGGCTCTCAGCTTCTCTAGCCAGCTTCAAGCCTAAACTTGAATTGCTGATCACTCTGAATGCATGCTTCATCACTTTAGTGTGTACCTTAAAGTCTTGCCGATCGGTGCAGGCCATAAAGCCCTTACTCAAAAAGAAGTCGATGGAGAATATCTTGGGTCTGCTGGTGATGGCTTCACCGCTGTAAGCTGATTTCACCGTCTCGGCCCTATTGAGTATAACCACCCGATCCTTGCCAAACTTAACGCTGAACACATGGCCGTATTTCTCTGCAAGTTGTGATAGGGACAGATGAAGCCATTTTGGGTTGATCTGAAGGATGTTCCCCAGGAGGGGCAGAGATCGAGGGCCTGGCGGGAGATTCAGCACTCTGAAACCATACTCTTCATAGATGAAGTAAATGAGGAAAGATAACACGACTGCAGTGGCGGTATAAGCGAGCAACATAACAAGCATCTTGAATGTTCGGCTGGTTGAAATAAAAACCTGGGGAGAGAAAAAGAATGCACAAACAATATTAGACAACTGTATTAATAAAAATCAGATAAATTTAAAAATTTAATCATTTGAGAGTGAAAAAATAACTGGAAGGTAGCATTTTGCATGTTGTTACAAAATTTCACCAACAAAATGCAAAAATGCATAACATTTTAGTTGTTATGATTGTTGGAAGCATAAAAAACAAATTAAAAATCAGTTGATCCAGTATTTGACTCGGATAAATTTCTCTTACCTAAAAATTCCTTGTCTGTGAAGCCCACACTTTTGACTATTGATAATAGATCAGATGCAATTTGACGTAGTATATCGTTACCAGCGGTATAGATTTAGTGAGGACCAAAAGACTATGCTTCCCAATTAAGGTGCACTATTGTAAGTGGATGCTCTCACCCAATACTCAATCATTTTTAAGTTAAAAGTGGGAGAGGACCTTTGACCTATGCACACGTGCATCATCAGAACTGATAGGCGGTACTTGGGGGTGGGAGTGATTGTAGCCATTGAGTGACGTTTATTGAAGGGGTGTTAGCCATAGCAAAGATGAGAAGTGCAAGTTGAGGTAGTGGTGGCTGATGGGTTGGCTCTATATTGGAAACAAGCAGGAAGGTCACGGTCAATAGCTGTTCGGAGTCACTAGTTCCTGGACTTTGGATGAGGGCCATGGCCACAGAGGGACCCAGTGGGCATGGCAGACAGGGTGTTCTTCCAAAGCCCCCTCAGGTGCGCATTCGTGGGGGTTAAAAATGGCTTAGAGGGGATATGGCTCTGTGCCCACAGGGTCGCTGGTCTACCTGTGTGCTGGGGATTACCCGGCTGATGGAGAAGGAGATTGTGCGGGACTTAATAGACTTGTATCTGGCTGGGTTTCTAGCCCCGGGGAAAAGATTACTGCTGGTGCATGCGGCTTGCCGCAGGGGGGAAAAAAAGGAAAGTTTTTATTCAGATGAATGGTGTATGTATACTGCTGCTGATATGTAATTCATTATAAAAAGTTATGATTTTTTAACTGATGTTTAGTCACCACTTGTGGATTGGTAAACAGTGTTTGTATTGTTTAGGCACTTTTTGATATAGAATGCTCTAGGGAAAAACAATCCATCTGGTTTTTGTTTCAATGTGTAAGATGTGCTTGCTTTGTTTTGGGGGTTTTCTTGTTTTCGATTATAAAAGTGGATAACCATATGTTTTTTGTTTTTTTTAAATGGATTCGTAATAAATTTGTTATAAATCTTTTGATTGAAACTTAATTTGAAAATATTTTGAACCAACTCTACTGTTCTGTGAAGGTTTGAAATTTTGATTTAGAATCACACAAATTTTACATCAAGTATACTGGGTGGAAATAAAAAATAAAGAATTCTCAAGAAATGGAAACATGTCAACAAATGTGTTTATTTAGAGAAAAAATAGACTTCATCAATGAACAGTTTTTATTCATAATATTGTTTATTTGTGTACACCTGTACACGTGTAAATCAATCCCCTCTTTAAAGACCTTTCTTGTACAATATATTATGAAATGTAAAGTGCAAGGGCAACATGATTGACCGCTATTGTCCTAGCTTAATTAAAAAAAACAGGAAACCGCAAATGATCTGTTGGCTAATGTTAATTAAAAGTTGCGTACATCATCATCGACCTATCCTTGAATACAATTTTTTGCGTAAATACCATGGCAATGAGAGAGGCACGTACACATGCCCTCTCTGTGGAGTGCAAATTGGGGTTAACGTAAAACAACAACGTTTAAAAATAATATGACGCATGCCATATTAGCTGTGTATAAACTGTAAGACAGACGCCTCAAGGTTATGATCAGGCTACCACCCTCAACCCAGGGCCACGGGGCTTCTGTGTTCAAACTCAACAGGCCTGCATCCTATTCTATTTTCAAGTATAATGTGTCAGTCGACCGCTGCCAATGGTTGGCCTTCAAGATCGGATGATATTGATCAGATTGAGAACGTGACAATTTGCTGTACTTTGTAATCCTTGGTATAGTAGTCGCCCACTGAAAGGATAACATGATTTGTGCGTCCATTTTATTTTTATTGGAGGGGGATGGGTGGTTTCACCTTTAAACAAAGCTACAGTACTCAGAAATGTCTCCTGTTTTACCGTTGATAAACTCTTGCAGTGGGCGTCTAAAGTTAACTTCCCATCCTACCTCCCCCATTTAAATAAACAGTGAATTGAAAATGCCCAGGTAAAGGCAAAAGGCTCAATGAGAACCAAGTGTTGGATTTCACAGTTGTGAAAATTTCTGACAAAACATTGCTTGCCAAAAGCACCCACCCAGGTCTTTCGGTTCAAAGGTCTTTTGGTAGGAGTACTAGACACGTTTGTATGTGAGGGACAAAATATGAATGGAACTCCACTTTTGACGCTGAAAGTTTGGTGTAAATTTAATCCCAATACAGGGCTTGAATATTACACAGAAATGACTGGCCAGTGATTTCAGTGTCAGGCTGGTAAGTTCAAGACAGGACAGGTCCAGTGGTCTTAATATGTTTTCTTCAAGTCAAGATCTTGGTCTCAAAAGAACAATGTTCAAATGTGAAGTTTGAGTCTCACAAAATATCTTTCAATTCTGCTGAGTATCAATCTAGAAAGAAAGAGAGATAAATCTTCTCTTAGTGTGTTGTTCGAATGAAACAGTTTGATGACAAAGCCATGTTCCCATTTTGATTCTGATCTCTTTTCATTTTGATTTTGGTCTTGTAAAAAAAACCTGGTCCAGTAAAGATTCTGAGCTGGTCCAGGAAAAGTTATGTGTTATTGTGTATCCCCCCCCCCCCGCCACAAATATGAGCCCTGCAATAAATCCCTAAAGTTAATTCCCCGGGGTGGATTTCACAAAGGTAGTCCTAACTTAGGACTAGTCCTAGGCACTGCTAAGAGATAGGACCAGTCCTAAGTAAGAATGAGTTACTGGTCCTAATTTAGGACTGGTCCTATCTCTTAGCATTGCCTAGGACTAGTCCTAAGTTAGGACTACCTTTGTGAAATCCACCCCTGGTCCTACATGCATCTCTTGGCATTGTCTAGGACTAGTCCTAAGTTAGGATTACCTTTGTGAAATCCACCCCAGGACCAATATTTTGCTGTGTTTAAGGGCACTGCAATATTTCCTAAAGTCTGGTGGAGACTTTCTAGAAAATGGCATCCCATGATACATTGATCTTACAAGTGAATGCCATTTTTTCCTTGGTAAGGGCAACTACAATATGAAGGAAGGCAAGTTTAAATGTCTACAGGAACATTTCAAGGGGCACCAAGAGGCATGGAGGCAATTGCCTCTGTGCATGAAGTGTATTCTATCAAACCTGCATTCTCAACCAATGGGAGACTTTGGAATGCTAGGTGGCAGCAGACCTACCAGGTAAATTTCCATTGTTTATGTAGCTCTGAGCATGCGGACATTACCAAGAACAATGGAATTTTTCTGGTTAGTCTGCTGCCACCAAGCGTCCCTAAATTCTCCTATTCAGGCTGTACACATAAAATGTATCGTTAGCTGTTTAGCTAATAATGATAGTTTAATTTTTATAGTGCTTTATGATAATGTAATAATAATAATAATGTAAGCATTTATATAGTGCCCCACAAAGATCAGAGCGCTTTACAATTTACATACAAACAAACAATGCAATGACAACGATACAAAAAACAGTTCAAGCAAAAACAAACACAAAATGGCCGGATTAAACAAATAAATGAGTTTTGAGTACATTTTTGAACAGCTCCAGTGTGTTGGGTTCCCAGAAAGGTAGTTCCAGAGCCGCGAGCAGGGGCTTTAAATGCATTATCTCCCATGCGGGCGTCTCAAAAGAAGGGCGTCTCAAAGCGCTTCCAACATTCGTGCCTGTGGTCACTGGAAGGGTGTGTCAAAGCTCTTCCAACATTAGTACCCCTGGTCACTGGGCCTTATTAATTCCCTAAAACCATCTCAGCTCCCTGGGTATATGTCAAGACCAAATATTTTGTAATTTGCAAATCTGTATCCATTTAATTATGAAATGTATGTCATTACTTGTAGATTAAAACATTCATCATAATGATGGCATAAAACACTGAGAGTGAATAGGGAAAGTTATCACAAGAACAATAACCTGCTCTCTGGATGCCCATTGTTTTAATTCCCCACAGTTTGGTGGTGGCAAGGAATATATTGATTTCTTTTAAAAACAAAAACCATTGACGCAAAAGGCCTATTGACTGTACGCATTGCAAGCAGCGTCTGTGCCAAGCACACCATTTTGGGAATAAACACGTAAACTTGTTAAAGCCAGTTACACTTGCACTTACATTGCACACTGTTTTACTACACACAAAGGGACATGAACTCCCAAACTGTTTCAACCAACTTTATTATGATGATGAATCCAGGGTCGAATTTCAAATAGCCAAAAAAAGTACAAAAACTTGCTTAACACCAAAAACTTTTGTTTGCTTAGCAACAATAGGTTTCCAGCCAGAACACCATATTTCTGCAACTTGTACATTGGTAATTTCTTGCTTGGTCAATCCTTGCTTTGCCAAGAAATTTGCTAAGCAGAATTTTCTGCTTAACAGCTTTAAAAGCTGGGCCCAGGTGAATTGGGGCAATAGTTAGTTTTGAACAATTTCTGGTACAAGCTTGCTTTTACCATGTGCTTGCCCTTACCATGTGACGTAGCAACATTGAGATCAAGCAATCACAACATAACAAAGTCTACAGGGTGCTATTCCATCAAGATCCAGACATGATCCTTCCTACTTTAGTCTGATTTCCAATTTGTTTGACCTTGAACAATTGAAAACTTGTGATTAAATAATAGCCTGTAAAGTCTACCTAGTACTGTACACCATGTGTACATGTAGGCTAGCCCTTGTACTCATTAATACTTTCCTAATTTTTTTCCCAATGACTAAAATCATGCCTGAGATCATAGTTTAGATGATAGAAATTAAAATGGATAGAGGTGCGTCTTGAGACCTTAAAGGCGGTTGTCACTTGGTAATTACTCAAAATAATTATTGCATAAAAACTTACTTGGTAACAAGCAATGCAATGGAGAGCTGTTGATAGTATAAAACATTGTGAGAAACGGATCCCTCTGAAGTAACATAGTTTTCGAGATAATTTTCCACGAATTTGATTTCGAGACCTCAAGTTTAGAATTAGAGGTCTCGAAATCAAGCATCTGAAAGCACACAACTTCGTGTGACAAGGGTGTTTTTTTTTCATTCATATCTTGCAACTTCGACGACCAATTGAGCTCAAATGTTCACAGGTTTGTTATTTTATGCATATGTTGAGATACACCAAGTGAGACGACTGGTCTTTGACAATTACCAATAGTGTCCACTGCCTTTATTAAAGGCAGTGGACACTATTGGTAGTTGTCAAAGACTAGCCTTCATAGTTAGTGTATCTCAACATCTGCATAAAATAACAAACCTGTGAAAATTTGAGCTCAATCGCTCATCAAAGTTGCGAGACAATAATGAAAGAAGAAAACACCCTTGTCACACGAAGTTGTGTGCGTTTAGATGGTTGATTTTGAGACCTCAAGTTCTAAATCTGAGGTATTGAAATCAAATTAGTGGAAAATTACTTCTTGCTCAAAAACTATGGCACTTCAGAGGGAGCTGTTTGTTACAATGTTTTATACCATCAACCTCTCCCCATTACTTGTTACCAATTAAAGTTTCTATGCTAATAATTATTTTGAGTAATTACCAATAGTGTCCACTGCCTTTAAGTTAAACTTACAGACTGCACTGTATAGAAGCTCAATACCCAGATCTCAGTCAAGGTGTCTAATTTGAGAAAGGTACTTGTGTGTACCAAGCATTATGTTTTTAATCACACTTACTGACTGTGTTAGTGCTACGATCTGGCACAGCTAAAATTATTGCAAACATTTTCTTCTTTTTCAATTGATCCTATAGATATTGTGTGTGGACTCGTTTCTGTAATTTCTTGTTCCACTGTTGGGAATTTCTCTAAAACCCAACTGTAATGCTATAAATAAGTTGCGTTTGAAAGGCCATTTAGGACAGACATGTTTGGTAGTTTGTTTGTTTGTTCATTTTAGTTTTCTTTGTGTGGAATACCTTTACCAACAAGCATTGTGTCAATAATAAAATGCAGTGGGCATGGGCTTGATTTGGTGCATTCATTGGCAGTGTATGGGGGGATGTACTATCAGTGGTGAAGTGAGATACTGCCCTCTATAGTTTGATTGCACCACATTGTTACTTTAGGATGCAGTTCACATGGGCCCCCCACCCCCACGTACCAGTCTCATCCAGGATCACTGCCAGGACTGGGCTGATGAGCTTGTTTTTGTAAACTTTTTGTTCAGAAAGTGTTAACATATGCACACGGGGTGCATGGTGGGTCTGAAAGATGCTAAATGGCTCTGTGTTATTGCGGCATACATGTAAATAGAACTGTCCATTATCACCTTTGCACCTACATTCATTTCACATGGAGATTTGCAGTTAAATCCTACAGACTTAAAAACCTTCCATGCAAGTAAAGTTCACAGTGCACACTGCATTTAGCAGACGGCCGAAATTAAGCGTTATCTGTGGTTTGATTGGTCCAAGGTGATGGTTGTCACCTGTATCCTCATCACCTCGGGCCAATCAAAACACAGATATGGAAAGCTTACGTCGCTGCAAGTTTACCCAATGAAATCATTGTATTCAATGAAATTACTGGTTCTGAAAAGCACGTACTTTATCCTTTTGGATAAAGACTGGGGACCAGTCTATCCACAAGGCCAGAATGTAGAGTAGCTCAATATTTATGTTGCAACAAAGAGGGCAGCAGATACATTTTGTGTTGAATATTTTACTTTCAAAAGAGGGCAGCAGTTATATTTTCTGGCACCTGAAAGATATCCTTTTAAGGGTAAGTGATGGCATGAGATGTATGTTCACTGCAATCGTTGTGTAAGTAATTGAACAAACAAATTAATTAGATTACACCACACAATTTTCTTTTTTAATTGAACAGTTTGACTCAAAAAATACATTAGGTACAACAGTTGTAATAATACTTTGTCAAAAATCGATTTTATAAATATAAAGATTGCAACAACAAGAGCAATAATAAGGACTTCAATTATTTTATATTATTCTTTTGTCACTTAATACATAAGACTGGTATTTCCGAATAGCCTCCAAGACGAATATCTGTGTCCCCTGATCTTACATGGCCTTGTGACTCTTTCAAAAATACTAGAAAAGATTTAAAATTTCCAGGAAGACCACTGGTTTTGGAGCTCTGAACTTTTTCTGGACCAGAAATATTTTTATGAGACTTAAACATTTTTAAAGGTTTTTTTGTACATTTGCTTCACTCCATGAGGAGGATTAAAATTGAAAAGCATACATTTAAAGTGAGTTTTTTTTAAGTGTGTGTTTAAAGGCAGTGGACACTATTGGTAACTGTCAAAGACTAGCCTTCACAGTTGGTGTATCTCAACATATGCATAACAAAACAAATCTGTGAAAATTTGAGCTCAATCGGTCATCGAACTTGCGAGATAATAATGAAAGAAAAAACCACCCTTGTCACACGAAGTTGTGTGCGTTTAGATGGTTGATTTCCAGACCTCAAGTTCTAATTCTGAGGTCTGGAAATCAAATTCGTGGAAAATTACTTCTTTCTCGAAAACTATGGCACTTCAGAAGGAGCCATTTCTCAAAATGTTTTATACCATCAACCTCTCCCCATTATAATATTCGTCACCAAGAAAGGTTTTATGCTAATAAATATTTTGAGTAATTACCAATAGTATCCACTGCCTTGAAAGAATAATAGTCTACAGTCTTGTTTTGGGGTTGTCATGGCCGAGCAGTTAAGAGCATCGAGTTCAAGTTCTCGTGAGTGTAAAATTACGCAAGTTTTGGTGGTTAAGTCATGGGAGTGTGGGTTCGAATCTCAGTCGTGACATGTGTGTCCTTGAGCAAGATGCTTTACTATAATTGCTTCTCTTCACCCAGGAGTATAAATGGGTACCTGTGATGGTAGAGGTTGAGATGTGTTTGTTTAAAGGAATGTTATTAGCCCAATGAACATAAAGCGCATTGATACGGTTATTCTAAAAATGCGCTGTATAAGAACTTGTTACTTTGCTGATTAGCGTATACCATGAGTAATACCAAACCTCTCGAAGTACGGAATGGGTCCCCCCAAGTAAACAGTGTGGAGGGTAGGGGACTTCTCAATGCCTCACATGGATTATGCAAGGGCCCTTTACGTTTCGGGGCCCACAAAACTCTAACTTACAATACCCCAAATAAGCCATTTTCTTACCTTCAAAAGCACAGTCCAATGAAGATTCTGCATTCACAATGATGCGTGAATTATCTTCCACTCTGTCACATGTGTACTCTACATGCCTCGTGTTCTCATCACTATAGTTTGCGTCAGGAGCCGTAATGTAGGTTTCGTTTCTAGGAAAAGCAGTTGGCAAATGTACACGTTCCACTCGCACAACAACGTCTTTGAATGCATTTTCACGCTATAACTCAAATTACCAATTATTGATGCCATTTTGCATATAATTTGGCGTGACATTTTGCTTGAATTCTTGACATTAACAGTTTGAAAGATAATTTTAATTGCGTACACAGCAATTCATGTAACTGAATTGCTTTTCCTTATCCCTTCAACTTAATTTAGTACAGTACATACTGAACATTAATAGTTAATGTAAATAAAGTGTTTTTGCACTTTATTTTTTTTTGCTGTACCATGAATATTGTAATTGAATTCCTTATAAGTAGACAAGTAGTACCTACTTGAGGCCTATCAGGGCAGTGTCCTTTGAGGCATTAGAATGCTTAAGAAGACTGTGGTTAGCCATGTGGCATGCCGTGGCCGTGCGGTCTTGCGCACCCAGACTCTTGTTCTGGTCACTAAGTCATCAGGGTGTGGGTTCAAATGACGGTCATGACCCTTGTCCTCCCTACATGTAGTTTGCAAATATTTTTGTAATAGGGTGCCAGCGTAGAGGTATATATAAGAACTACAGGGCGCACTGGCCTATATACGCGGCCCGGCATGCGCGCATGCGGCCATTTTGTAAGTTGACAAAACAGCATCACACAGCGTGTGTTTGTGCAGCCATTTTGTAAGTTGACAAACAGCACTGGTAGTGTCAACATGGAGCTCCATGGTGTCAATAAGTACAAACTCCGACGTGTACTTTATATTCAATGCGTGTACAGAATGGTGCGCGTGTCTCCTTGCGGTCCAATACTGTGTGTGCAAGCAATATCACCAGTGCGCCCTCTAGTTCTTATATTTAACTCTATGGGTGCCAGTCAGAAGCCAGGAATCAAACCCAAGTTTCTGAGCTATCCTTGGAAGTGGCAGCACTAATTAAATATCTTTTTAAATAATAAACCATAATGTGGGTTACTAGTAGTTTTCGTTCAGTCTTTCTTCTTGAGTTATAAAGGGGTAGACATCACAGAAATTATGACAAATCCCGACTTGAGTATCTTGTTAACATACACACCCTATTTAATTCACAGAAAGTCAAAATCCATTGTGTACGTCAGTATTTTCTTTTTTATAATGGAAAGGGTTTCCCTACTTATAAGAACATGTAATTTGTTTAGATAATTTGCATGTTACATGATGTATATTAGACAAGTGAATAATTAGAAAACAATTATGTAATGACAACAAGCACCAACCGTTTAAGTTCAAACCTTTTTTTTCCAGTCGGCTTCCCCCAAGTTTACCAAATAGACATAAACTCCTTAAAATATTATAAAAATAAAGTTTTACTAAAATCTTGGTAAACCCCTTTAATTACATGCAGTTGCCTTTACCTTTGAAAATACAAGTTATTTATTCCAAAATACAAAAAAGGTGAACACTTTTATTACAATAACTTAATCCCCTTTAACACTACAACCCGACTATAATAGAACACCGTTCAATAAAATCAGTTGAATCAAAAAACAAAACTATCGATTTAAACGGTTCGGTTAATATCCACTAAATTTCACTTTTTTGCATACATTTGTGCATATCAGATTCTTAAGTGACTGCAAATGTCTAAACATTCACATCGTGTTTAAAGTGAAGAAGAACAAAGGGTTATAAAGGGAAGGTACAACAGACAAAAAACAAAATGAGATCACAATTGTCAACATTTGAAAGCTCATTTATCCCTAGCTACTGTGGAACCATCCATAATCCACTTGGTTTGTTTGTCTCCATTTGGTGGATTCATTACTATACCTCAACACTGACAATCTCACTGAAGTTTAAACAAAGGTATCCTGAAAGAGTCTTCCTGATTCCGGGAGTTTTTGTCATGTGTAAGGATTTACTGTAAATGGCTGTCAATGACTGTCAGTAACTGTCAATGACTGTCAATATATGTCTGTGATGTCATAATAAGAATGTAAAGTATGTAAAACAAATAATCAGACTCTTTGTCTTTTTCTTTTCTTTCTTAATTTCGCAGTTTAGGGATTTTGTGTAAATTATGGGGAAAATGTACTCTTTCAAAAACTGACGATGAACATGTACCCTCCCTTCAACCATATACACCAATTTACAATAAATATATGGAAAATGTCCTTAATTAAAATTATTATCACATAATAATATAGTTCACTAAAATAGAATATTTACAGTCTAGTGGCTACTCTTTATATTACAAAATTACCGTCTAGTGAGAAATACTGATTATCGTTTTAAAACCGTTAGAAGTGAACATTTTATCATTTTTTGTACATTAAATTTGTCAGATGGCTATTATTGTTGTCATTGAAGTTCCAACCATTTTTTTAAAGCGCTGACTTGTTAATTTGTTTTCGTCCTCATTGTAATAAGCAGGACTTCAGTGGCATTGACGTGCAGAGTGTCCTCAGTTGAAATATCACAAGTAGACTTTTTCATTTGACCCAATTTCTGCTTCAAAGGTCCATCAGACGGGTTTATCATTAGTCTCACTTGGGATGGGCCAACTTAATTAGATTAACACCAAGTAGTTTGGCAGATTGTTGAAGTAGAAACATCCATCTTTGCCAGAGATGATTTTGTTCAATGTCCGAGTAAAGAGTTGACATTTATTTGCTTTATCTGGGTTTATTTTTGCATGTAGAAAACTAAACAAACAGTGATGTCTGAGGGAAGTTAACTCTAAGATACAACAAAAGTATATTATTTACAACATCTGTTTTATCATTTGAAAGTAGTTTCAAACTTTTGTTTTTTTTTGTTATTGTCTTTCAATAATATTGTTTCAGCAAACTGAAGTGTCAACAGATCAATTGCAAATGTAAAGTTTGCAACTTTGTGAATTGTAAATTGAACATTATTTTTCTCCTCAGAAAGAAACATACCCCCTGTTTTCGTAAAAATAGAAATTCATCTGCAGAGTTACCTTTTTCAAATAACATAAACCTTCCAATATGTGCATTGAATACAATTGATTAAGTAGTATTTTGAATACATTATATATGCTTATGACTTTTAATTCATCTGAATTTATTTTGAGAGGTAGGATAAATACATATTGGTCGAAATTCAAAATAAAAGGACACATACTTTACATTTGTAATTTTTACGCAACTGAATACAAACATTTAAAACATCTATTCCATGACTGATGAGAGGTTGGAGGAACTGAGCCAAAAGGTCAAAGTTCACACAGGTGCAATGTGGAAGATTCTAGAGTTGCCAATTGGCTATGATTAGTCACAAAATGGAAAACAACTTGACAGTTTTTTGTCGTTGCTAGATGGCATTTTGCCTCCGTTTGTCAAAAAATCCTCACCCTCACCATAAAAATATTAATGTATACTCTTAAAAACAACAAACTCCCATTTCTCCTTTAAGTAAATGTTTTCTCTGAAGTCCCCTTAAAATGTCAAAAACACAACCTTCACCTGAAATTATTTCTTTAATTTCACTTAAAATGTCAAAATCACAACCTCAACCCTAAATTATTTCTTTAAAATGTTGAAAGCCAATTACCATCACCATCAGTTTGCTTTGGTCAAAGCACCAAAACACCGTCACCTTTAACTTTTAATTCTCAGATTTTTAAAGATGTACAAATAATAGTGTATGAATACTAGCAGTGTTGTAAGTAAGCTCATGTACAAATGGCAGTTCCCTCAATAATAGTTTCTAACATTTCGAGAGGAAAAACTCCATTATGAAATAATAAAACATTTTAAAAACATTTTTTTTACCAGAAAAGAGTTGTTAAACCATTAAAAAAGGAGAAATACATACATAGTTGGACAGAATTGCGGAACGAAAAGTACTATTCATTCCAATCAAAAGTCCATAAGCTATTATTAACAAATCAACAAACTTGTCTGCAATGTTTTCTGTACTAAGTCTGAAAATCTCTCAGATGTCATGTGAAATGGACTGTTATCTTGATCAGCCTTCTGGATTGTTCTTTCAAGTCAAAATCAATATTTTTGGGGATAGAAGGAGAAACAGTCTGGCCCCTTGTTACGATGATGAGAGTTTGTATTCATGGATGTTATTGCATACGGGGGTCATGATCTTGATGGTGCTGGAGTGTATTGCTTAACAGCTTAAGGAATATACAACTCCTGTTGTACCAACCCTTTTAGAGTACAGATTCGTGGCAACCCTCTCTAGATGTACATTGCTCGCTCAAGTGCCTTAATCTTATAGGGTTTAGGGATGAGAGAAACGGAAGCCATTCCTTGTAGGTCTACCTTAGCATTGAGCGGCAGTTGGAAGCAGAATCTCTGGAGCAGCTTGCCCAAGATCAGGAAGAGCTCTGACTTGGCCATGCCTTTGCCGATGCAGCTCCTCTGGCCGGTCGAGAAGGGCATGAAGAAGGGAAACTCGGACATGTTGCGGAGTTTTCCCTCTGTGTCTAGGAAGCGCTCAGGGAGGAAGTCGTGGGGTCGATCCCAGATCGCCTCGTCATGATGGACAGCCCAGAAGTTGGCCATAACTTGGGTTCCTGATTTGTGGAATAAAATAAGAAAACAATTTTGATCAGGAAAAAAAAAAAGGAAAAAAAAAAATTGTTTTCTTAATGTCAACTTTACTATCATGTTTTGTGCATAATCATACTTGGACTCATATAATTATACATTTGGTGTAACTTTACTAAACAGCTGCACAAACATCATTGCAAGTGGTCAAAATATATTAAAAGTAAAAATACAACACCAACACTGTATGGTGTCAGAGAGCTAGCATGCTGCCACTGGCAATTGTAAATAGCGCCCTCTTGTGTCTGTGGTGCAACCTCATTTACATTGCTCTGAACTTTCTGCCAATGGTAGGTGATGTTGGTTTGTGGCCAACAGAGGGCACTGTTACAGATGCATGCAGTGAAATCTACAACCAGGTACACTTTGTGTGTACTAACCACATAGGGTACATATCACAATGAATACTAAGATGAACTGAACTAGAAGAGCATTGACACTCCTGTTATCAATTCTTCAATGTGTTTTAGCATCACCGGTGGATGGGACTATATTGACTTTATAAATATAAACATTTTGAGATGTTTAAAAAAAAACCATAGTATAATGGAGTGATTTTGATGTGAATGCCACAAGTTACTTACCTTTAGGGATGTAGTACCCTCCGACTCTTGTGTCGACGGCAGCTGCATGTGGTACCCCTAGGATGGTCAAAGAGCTAAACCTCATGATCTCATATACTGTAGCCTCTGAACAAAGATAAGAAAGATGGACAATAATTAGAAATTGTATTAAAAAATACAAAACAATCTACTGGAAATCGGCTCCAAATTCTACATGTAACCATGGCATGGCATGAGGCAAGGCAGACAAGTCTTATCCCAATCTAGCGAAGGTTTAATGGAGTTCTGTGTGAAAAGTTCTATCTATTGGAAGATTGTGGTCAAAAATGCCTTCGGAGATCAAATGAGCTGATGTAATGTGATATCTGGTGCTAGTGCAGGCCTGTATGCTTCGTTTTTGAAAGGCCAAGGGCACCAAGGCATTTTCTCCTTTAGTAAAGGGCACCCTATGAGTAAATTGTAAATTTCTACTGGAGCATTTCAAGGGCACCAAGGCAATGACCAGGGGCAACGGAGGCAATCGCCTTCGTTGCCTCCGTGAAGTATCAGGCCTGCTAGTGATTGTGTAAAATAATAAATAAGGTGTAGGAACGTTGACTTACTGATGAAAAATTCCTTAAGTGAATTCAAAAGAGTATTATAAGGAGCAGAATGATAAAGTGGAATCAATTTATAATGTCATTTGATTGTTTCCCTTTATTCGATCGGTGACCTCCTCTCTTCCGTAAATGGGGTTGGCCATTGTGTCAATGTAGCCTTGTTGTCCTTCAGTTGACAGCATGGCCACACCACATAAAATTGATATCATGCAATGTGTATGATAAGCACAATTGATATTCATGCCATTTGACATGAGCGTCTCATGATGGATTTTGCATTGGAGTTGTCTATAGCGGTGACATTTGTATGGGATTTGGTCCTTGGTGAATGCCCTTGCATCCTTTGTACACATGAGCTGAATCTTTATCAAGGTAATCCATAATCCTTATCGCTTTTCTTTAAAAAATCTACCGGCATTATAATCAGACAGTGTGGACTACAGTCTGAATGTCATTGTACTGCACAGTATAATGTGTAACAACACTCAGTTGCATGTTTTGCAATGTGTTGTACTGTTGTTGTTGTTCTTAGGTTTTGGTTTGGGGGAGTAGAGGTCGTTTTTGGTATGTTCAACAGTCGCTCTTGAGAGAACTTATTACCCACTCACTCAGGGAACTTCATAAGCTACTGATTAGAGAATCAATTAGTTTGTAAACTTGCTTGTGAGTAGGAGGTAGAAGGGACATAACCCCATTGTTGCTTTGAAAGTTGCCATCTTGTAGGGCAAACCGTATGGGCGTCTAAATGCGAATACCAAAGAAGCACGCAGCACATAGCGTTCCCGGTTTGTTTTCTATGGCACATGCACGCACGCACACTCGCGGACGCCATGTTGTTGGGCAGGTTTTTGAACGGTGACGTCATTATGTGATACGGTATATACAGAAAAGAGGAAAAACAAGTTTGAGGGAACTTACCCAAATATGGCAATGAGGATTTGCTTTCCAGCGTGAGTGGTCCATCCTTCCCAAGCACTTCGTCAATCTGGTCTTGCACTTTAGCTTGTTTCTTAGGGAATGCTGCCATGTACAGTAAGCCCCACTGCAGTGTATTGGCTACGGTGTCCGTACCTTAATCAAACAAAAATATAAATATCGTCGGTAAGAATAAGTTGTAGTAGTTTTATTATTTTCAAGGGGGGAAATAGGTGTCTTTTGTCAAAGACTTTCATGAGTGTCAGTTAATTACCATTTGAAATTGTCGCCTTCAAAAGTAGGTCAGAAATGTGGGTTCATGCTTGAAAAATACAAAACAAGTTTGGAATTTGGAAATGAAATATGCAAATTATACGTTAATCTGCAATTTGAATTTTGTTTTTTGACCGCGTTGTAATTATTCCTGTGGGCAGTCAATAACTACACACAGGAAATGAGGAAAAATGATTTTCAGACAGTAATTACACTTGTTGGAATACCGTTAATCAAGTAGTAAACCACCAGGGAAATCGGCCCATTTGTGATAAAAAAAAGGTATTTATAAGCAGTTGACGCATAAACTTGTGTTAAGCCACTAAATATTATCTTGTCATAGTGTAGGTTTTTTTAAAGGTGGGGTTTGGGGACGGATAAGGTCAAAGCATCTTTTTTGATATGATTTTTGTTTGTCTTCTAGTTTTACACACAACTTGCGGGTCTTGCCAGGAATGATTTTTCTTTTGGAGGGGGGGGGGGGGGGGGGTCTAAATAACTAGTTTTGACATAATGGTCTTAAATACACACACAATAAAAGTTGTACAAGTGGGTCTGCAAATATTTGTTTGTTCTCAGAGCAGAGTTTGAGAAGTTCACATCACTACATATTTTAAGAAGTATCTGATGATGATCTTCTTGTGGGCAAGCCTCGTGCTTTGATGACATAGAGAGGTTATACAGCATGTAACATTTTTGTATGAGGGAGAGAGAAAGAGAGAGAGATATAAAAGCCAACCTGCAAAAAACATGAGCCACATGTTGATGATGATGTGCTCTGGTGTCAAGACACTCAGTGAGTTCTCATCCTTCTCTTGCACTGCTTGCTTGGCTGAGGCCAGCATTGCATCCAGCATGTCCCGCACCTCACCGTCCTTGTACGTGGCTACGTGCTGCACGTACTTCCTCATCAGCAGTCTGTCTCGTTTGTCCTTTGCTTTGAGGAGGCTATCGAACCACTTGTTGGGGAAGTGCCTTAGCCATGGCAGCGCGTTGACAGGGTGGACTGGTGAGATCACCTTCAGGATTTGCGCCGAGTAGTCCAAGATCTCATGGAGCTCCGGATCGTTATGTGAATACCGCTCCCCAAATGAAATGTTACAGAGGATGTTAAGTGAGGCCAGGTACAGATCCTGGCAAGGGTTGAACGCCTTGCCGTGATAGTCCAGCATTTTGTTAATAAGGCAGTCGGCCTCCTCGCTGATTTTGATGCCGAGGCTGCTGTTGTTTATCACTCTGAGGGCGCTACGGCAAAGTTTTGTGTGCAGACGCCACTGATTGGTGTCCTTGCACGTCAAGAATCCTTTATCTCCGACTAGGACATCCATGCAATAGATGTTCGGTCTGTGGGAAATGTCCAAGCCTTTGTACGCCTCCTTGATCACCTCACAGCTGTTGAGGATGACGACACGTTGTGATCCCAACTTGATGCTGAAGATGTTGCCGTACTTCTTGGCCAGTTCTAACATAGAGAGGTGAGGGGCATTGCAGTCAATGCTGAGTGCATTCCCAATGAATGGGATGGAGGACGGCCCAGGAGGCATCCTTCGGATAGTGTAATCATACTGTTCCTTGAGGTAGTACATAGCACAGAGCGCCGTGCCACAAAGTGAAGCTGTGAGGATCATGGTGACTCTGAGAGTGGTTGTCGGTTAGCACGCGTGTGTCCACCAGTTGGTGATCCGATTGGTGACAGTGAACTTGTGCGCTTCAGTTTGCCTGCAGAAATGACAAATCGGGAAAAAAAGGGAAGTTATAGTTTTTTTAAAACATCACCAACTGCGAAGTGATGACACACAATCTCCAAGCATTTATGAATGATGTCTGGCCGAGACAAAGTCAAGCTGAAGCGTCTCCTCGTGTCTACCAGTATAAATCATTATTGAGGAGAGAAGGAAGTGTTTAATAGTACCCAACATCCTTAAGCGTTGATCCTTTATAATGCACCCTATGTACATGTTTGCACAAGCACAATTACACATTCACAGCCTTGTCCAAAGACAAGTATGTCCTTCAGTTTGAGGTTGGAGGTTTGGGGAATTCAAAGAAACGGCAGCTTATAAAGCATTAAGAACACCCACTGCATGTGGTTTATACCTGCGTGAGTTAGACATGGATTTAGTTCACTTCCTGTGTTCTCGGATTCGATCTTGAAGTCGGCTGTTAGTTCAACAACTGCTTGAGTTTTCATGGAACCTTCTGAAACCTTCTTGCTCTTTCTGACTCAAAGTCAATTTAACTTGCGTCAGAAATATTTTTCTTTACCAGAAAAAATTCTAAACCACAAACAAAAAAGGCACGATGTGTAAGATGGCGCAAACTTGTCACTGCTATGAACTATTATTTCCAGAACAAGTTCAACCACTTAAAAGAGTATGATGAGAGTTTGAAATGTGGAGCTTTTTGAATACTCTTTATGAAACTGAAAAATGGATGTTTATACATTTTTTTAAAGAGACATTTTACCCTTTTGGATTTTGGAACCAGTTGATTGTTTTAATTCTTATGAACACAAATGAAGATATAGCCTACATGTACAACAAAACTAACCCGTGAAAATTTAAAATCAAAACGTGGTCAAATACTTGAGATATTGACAAAAATCCTGAGCGGTTATTGCCTCGCCGGAAGAATAATCCATAATTGGAATACACAATCTAAGCATCGTATCTGACAGTAACGTATCTCAGATTCACAAACTTGGGGGATAAAAACTAGTATCTTTTTCCACAACCTCTTAAAGTGAAATGATTCTCAAAATGCTCTTTATTGTTAAAAGCTGCTGAACTTCTAACCATTACTAAGTAAGGTTTTATTGCTATGAATCGTAAGACTGATTACCAATACCCATACCTTCCCTTTAAGTGTAGACTTAAAGACCCTGGACACTTTTGGTAATTGTCAAAGACCAGTCTTCTCACTTGGTGTATCTCAACATATGCATAAAATAACACACCTGTGAAAATTTGAGCTCAATTGGTCGTCAAATTTTCGAGATAATAATGAAAGAAAAAACACCCTTGTCACACGAAGTTGTGTGCTTTCAGATGCTTAATATCGAGATCTCAAACTCTGATTCTGAGGTCTTGAAATCAAAGTCGTGGAAAATTACTTCTTTCTCGAAAACTACCTTACTTCAGATGGAGCCGTTTTTCACAATGTTTTATACTATTAACAGCTCTTCATTGCTTGTTAACAAGTATAAAGTTTGATGCTAATAATTATTCTGAGTAATTATCAATAGTGTCCACTGCCTCTGGAAGTGTTTTACTTTTTGTATAATTGTGTGGGAGAGTAACAGGAGAGGGGGTGACTAAAAATAGTAAACTTCCCGATCAAGTTTAACTTCCCATTAACCTTAATCAAAGTTTGAGTCTCCGTGATCTAGATTTGTAAAATCTTTATCTGCGGTGTCACTTACCTTTCTGTGGCTTCCAAGCATAAAAATAGTCAAATTACCGTTTAGATATTAGATACCTTCATTTCCTCAGGGGTGTTATTGTGATATTATACCTAGTTCATTTAAAGACACTGGACACTTTTGGTACATGTAATTGTCAAAGACCGGCTTCTCACTTGGTGTGTCTCAACATATGCATAAAATAACAAACCTGTGAAAATTTGAGCTCAATCGGTCATCAAAGTTGCGAGATAGCAATGTAAGAAAAAACACTCTCCATTGCTTGTTACCAAGTAATGGAGAGTACTGGGGAATTTTGATGTTATAAATCCTTGTAAGAAACAACACCCTTTGAAGTAATTCAGTTTTAGATAAGCGGTGATTTTTAACCAACAAATTTGAATCTGAGGTTGAACATCTGAAAACTTGCGATTCTATGCAACAAAGATGTTTTTTTTCTTACATTATTTGCCAACTTTGATATCATTTGAGTCAAAACTGTCAAAAGTTCCTTATAAATAAAAAATCAAATCACACAAACACATCCGCAGAAACATTCAACAAATTACTCCCCAAAAGAAAGCAATACAATGTAGGCATAAATTGTTAAATAAAGGCAAACAAATATCCCTGTAAAAATTAAATTAAACAAATACAAAAGAATGTGTATACAAAATAAAAGATTTCTCCAAAAACATGAAGAAAAAAAATAGTTCATGTTCAAAAATAATTAATAAAGGTTTAAAATAATAAAGTTTTTTTTAAAGTGTTAAAAAAAAAAATGCCAACAATCACCACAGTCAAATGTCGCAAATGTGTTGTTTCAATAAGAAGAAACTAAAAATAACTAGTAAAAATTTGTTGAATATTTCTGTGTTGTTTCAAGTTATTAATGACAGATGACCATTGGTACTTTTCAGCCAATAAGTAAAAACAAAGTGCACCCCTAAAGGTTTGACAAAGTTCAGCGTGACAGTTGATTTAATGCTGTAGGGCCTACACGATCAAGACACATGATCGCACCCTACAGTTCCAATGAACGTCACTGTTACAGTCGGAGTTTGACTGAACGCCTAAGAGCATGAATCATGTAGCTCGGTTACATGAGTGTAACATGTATCGAGCTACTAATTGGTAATTGTGCAGTAAACGCTCACCTGTTGACACACACACACACCAATACACGGTACGCACTTGGGGCTCGATGCTTGTCAAACGACTTTACAGAGACTTGTGCCGGGATGAAGCAACATGTATCGCAATGGCAAGGCTGGAAACCAGTGGCCCTATTTATACCTTCTTCCTTGGCCCAAAGTTATCCCCATCACATTTGATTTGCCCACTCTTTGCAGTTTGCTTTGTTCCTTCGATAGCTTGATTTGTGTTTCTGGATCATTGACTAGGCTGAATTGGGTCATGCATTGGGTCTTCTTGATTATGAAGCGTTTAAGCATGTAAACGGGGTCACTGGAGTATCATTTGTGCCCTCTTTTTTTTCGGAGGGGGGGGGAGGTTGACTCAATTATCAGTGTGAGTGGCACCTTGCATAGGGGTGTGTATATTTTTAAGCTAAATGGTTCCAGTGACTTTCAGTGTAGTTTAATGGATTGGATGGCTGACACCCATCAACCACCTATCACCACCAAGCAAACGCTGGGCATACCGTCAGCGTATACGCACATGCCCGTCCCACCACTTTGGGATATTCGAATCACACCTTGTCATCATTGGTAGGAAATCAGTTCTTTATCAGATAACGGGGACAATCGAGGGTCTACTTTACATGAGTGCCTCGTACGAGGCTTTCAGGCGATGGTTGCTCGGGTTTTCGTAGCCCAGCCCACTATAGACAAAAAAAATTCTTTTGATAAACCAATCAAAAAAATTTGCCCCTGCACACCTGTTAGACTATTTCAGAAAAGTTGGCCGCATGTGGGGTATAATGCAAACATTGTTCACACCCCTTTTGGGGTACAGGAATGTTGCACCTAATCAACAAAATGTGTGTCCTGCAGTTTTTCGTGTCACTTGGACCCACCTCCAGGTGTTTGCTTTTCACAATTTATGATCAACGAAATTACACAACCTTGTTAGTTTAAAATTAGTTTGGTTTGTATTGCAACCCTGAAAATCTTAGTGGAGGTTAATGCACGTTGCACTTTGAAAAATGTAGCACAAATGGTTTCAAATTCCTTAAGACAGTCCCCCCCTTCAGCTTCTCAGAAACAAAACAAATAGTTCATTGCCTTCTTTAATGTTCGTGCAAATGTTACAAATTTGTTTGGGGGAAAAGAAAAGAAAGACTTGTTTTCCAATTTTGGAAATAAACAACTGCTTGGAAATGATTAATATCTCAAGATCACAAATTACAAACCCACCAGGCTGTCCTTGTGGCGGCAATGGTTTCTGTTCCAGATTTTCTCCTCAACATTTTCTTTTCTTTCTCCCCTTCAGCAAGGCAGTGTTTTCTGTGGTACATAGTACGACCATTTAATTTTCAAGGTTGTCCCCCGACAGAGTTCAGTAGTCGTGTGGTCATAGAACTCCTGCACACAGACTCACAGGCACCGGCACTATTCACAATATATTTGTTTGTACCATTGTGCAAAGCACAGTATATAAATGAACACGCTACCCCCCTTCGTATGCTTGTGGCTAGGGTTTGTCAATGAGGCCCCAGTATGCTCTGATCTAGGACTAGGTCACGTCGTGACGCCACAGTTGTTAACAAAATATTGGCTAAACAAATAACACAAAGTTATGGAGTGAAATGAAACAAGAGTCTTCATCAACAGGGGGGGGGGGGGTATTACTGTTGGGATGACCAAAGAAGCAAATCTGCTTGATTTACATGTATTTGCATCCCATCCAAATCAAACCCTTTTTCTTATTCCGATGGAGAATTCCTTGAGGGACTCTATGCTCCAAAAAAATAATATTATAGAATTGCTGAGCACAAGAAAGTTTAGCTTTTTACAGCAGAAGCTGAGCCCAGGCCTGGAATTTGTTTTGTTGTAATAGCATAGGGCTGTTTTCCTGTTAAATAGGCCTATAAGGTCATTTCCATAAACAGAAATGTTAGTTTGTATTAGAAAATAAGTGGTGGGTAGCAGTGTCAGTCAGGTAATTGCAAGGAGGAAAAAGTGCTAGTACATTTTATTTTCCAGTTTGAATTAGAACATTTCATGGGGCAATTGCCTCTGTTGCCTTTGTTTTGTACAAGCCTGTGTGTTATGGAATCAGTTTTTGTATTTTTGTGAATTGATGCCTCACAGGTTGTTTAGATACATTTTAAAATGGAAACCTCTTTAATACAATGAGCTGGCAATACAAGGAATATTTGCATTTTAATGTGCCAGCGGTTAGCCACCATCAACAACAATTGTTCTGTTGGTAAAAACCGCTGTGAGGTATTGAGATAATGAGGGTAAACAAACACTTCTCGGAAATGTTTGCTACTTGAAAACAAGTTGTAGGAAAGTTGAAATGCAGTGCATTCAACTTAACTCTCAGAAAAAGATCTCCAAAGTAGTAATAATATGAACACAAACTAAATCCTGGCCTTCTTAGGTAACATTTTTTCAGTGAAAGCTTTTGAAAAATCTTGTGGCTTTTTTTGTGTGTGAGCCATGTTTTGTTCTTTTTTAAGGTATCAACACTAACTTTAAAGAAATGTTTTTTAGGAAATGAATTGCTCCACCTAATTTTACCTGACAACCCATGGTCTATCATTGTCCACGCACCTCGTGCATGTGAGCTATTCGTACACTAGCAACACTCACTGTGTACACATACACCAATCCCCCATGCATCACCACCGCAAGTCAATACCCTACGTATTACAACTACCCATTGTGAAACCAAAATATTGTTCCCGAATCCCTTGTGGCAAAGTTGGTTTTTCCACCATTGATGCCTATAGATGTATATGTACATTCTGGAGATGTGCCCAGAGGTACAGTGTATACTGTATGACATGGCCCAATTCTGGAACGAAATTTCATGTCAATGACCTTTTAACCTGGAAACCTGCTTTGCTGACTGTAATGCTAGAGGAATACCCGGAAACCGGTGGGCAGAACGTCAGATTGTGATTGTCAAAAAGAACTTGGGTTTTTCACTGAGTATACAACGTCAACAGTATGAATGTAAAGTTGCTGAGCAGAAATGGAACATGCTTTAGAGCCATGTTGGTCAATTTTTGCTTGCCATCATGTTCAAACAGGCAGTTGTTTGCTAAGCAGAAATGAGCAGGATACCAGTCACAATGTGACATGGTAGTAGTTTGGCCGGTTATCTTATTCTGGTAAGCATAGTTTTATTGTGCTTAGCTGCTTGTTTTGTTTTTAAGTAGCTCTATGAAACGGGGCCCAGATGGTAAAGTAGAGTTTTGAGTCAAACTTTATTAGTACACAGGAAACTTTGACGACTGACAGGTGTCCCATCCGAACTTTAACTTGATGAGGCGTCAATGCCTACATATACCATTCCCAAACTCATCCCATACTATCCCCAGAAAACATGTCAGAAGAAGGGGATTGTAACATACACTTCCTACACTGACACAGAAGTTATTTATTACACAAAGGTTTAATTCCTATGGTGGCTGTGATATGTTACATTAATGTAGTTAGGAAGTCTTATTGAATGACACTTTTTTTTTGCCACACTCTCTGTAACAACATTCACAGGATCATTTTTAGATCTTCCAATTACTGAACAAATTACGTACGAAACATGTGATTAACAAAAATTGTTGACTTGAAAGTATCAGAGACAACCTGCAGAATATTTGTTTGCACTACATGTAAGTTTGATTTTAAATGGAAATTAAAAAAAAAAAGAGTAAAAAATGATGGTAATGGCCTGTTGTTTAAATCCTACTCGAGTCTTTTCTAAAAGGAAAAGATATTTTTAAAAATTTCTTGAATCTTTGACCGATTTGTTTGCAAGCTGATAGAACCAGACAGATGGATGCAATGCATGCGTAAATAAATGAGCATGAAATGACTTACCTTTGTCGATAATCAAGTTGATTACGCAAAAGTTGTTACAGAAGAAATTTCAAAATAAGATCTGTCAGGAAAATATCAATGGTGATCCAGCACCAGCAGCGACCAGCGCTTTATGTATTTTATAAAAAAATATGAGTTGATTTGTTGGGGGATGGCGATCCAGCGCCTATAGCGACCAGCGCTATGTAAAAGTTATGGCAACCAGCGCCTTAGAGATCTAAGTCCTCTCTCTCTACATCAGCATTGTTAACTACCAATCTTGGCGCGCATCCCCCTGTACTTATATAGCCTGCCATTCCCAATCCCGGGGGTGGCTGAAACAGGTCACCCAGGTGCCATGCCTGTTGGGATTAGCATAGCGTATAATTATCCTATATCGTAATGCGGAAATTGTCAATAAGGACAAACTTAGTCAAACATGCGCACAGTTTATATTTGTTGATGATTAAACTTGTAGGGATGGTTTTTGGGGCATGACGCAGAACTGCTAAGCAATTGTCACATAACCCAGTGCCTTGCTTAATTGGAGAGTGTGTACGTATTTCACCAGATGGGTGTAGTGCGCTATCCTCAGTCAAGTGTGCACATTGGTCACACGTCTACAGCACGTCTTCAGTGTGCCTACGATACTACAACCTAATGGTGCAGAATACATTTGTGGGTGTATACTATATCTACTGACGTAATTGGGCTTTTTAGTTGACTTAAGTAATTTGACATACAAATCCTATAATGAGTCCTGCTTGACTGATTAGCGGACACTCATTGCTTGATTTCATGCGGTTGGTGGGTGATCAGGTATGCTAAACATAGAAACACTCGGTTTACCAGTCGGGGCTTAATTTTACCATGGAGGTAGATTTTACAAAGCCTGTAAGCATTCAAACTTACTAAGCACAGACAGATCTTGCTTAACAGAAACTGGTTACCAACCAAAATTCCATAAAGTTTTCATTGCTGCCACTTTTATCCCACTAATTTGTTTTGCTTAGCAAAGAAACTTGCTAAGCAGTATTTTTTTTGCTTAACAGCTTTTGAATCTGGGCCCAAATGAAACTGTTCTAATTTTGTTTACGATTTGCCACCCTTCGCTTAGCATACTTGTTATTATCCGCTTACTTGCTTTTTGAAAAGTTGTGTACTTGGTGGATCCTAATACTTAGAAATGTTATCAGCCCACATGAATGGTTTACACTCCAGAGTTGGTCTAATCATCTCACAGCATTTACTAAAGTTCAATTCACCATAGGGTTTCTCTGTGAGTGCCCTGACACACTTCCCACACTGTGCATAACATACTTGTACACACCATGCGCCCTATACTCAAGGGGAACTAAACATGATTCTTTTTGGAATACATTTTTGGTATCACAAAACTGAAACAAAAATTTGAACCTCCTTAAAGTGATCCCCTGGCTGCCGCTTCCCAGGTTGTATCGTAATATTGGTGTGATCCCTGACTACACGGCAGTTAACGGTTGTATGCCTTCTAAAAGGCACCCCCGAACAAAGATATTGACAAAATAGGGACACCGCCAATATAGGTCTAGATAGCTCAGTTGGTAGAGCGCCGGCACGTTAATCCAGAGGTCAGTGGTTTGAATCCCACTCTAGTCAATTCTTTAACCCCAAAAATCATTACAATATAAAAGTGTTACATTTTTCAGCTACTGTGCTACACCAACTTTCCTCTGTAGTAGATAGCAATAATAATGCATTATTATTGCTATCTACTACAGACACAAATTTGCTAAGCATCAAAAATGTTTGACTTGCTTCTGCTTATAGTTCCCTGCTGATTTCTGCTTATTTATATGTAAATAAAACCATAGTTTTCTGCTAAGCAGGTTCGTGAAATGTAACCAATTATATCCGTTAATATATTCTGTTGATTGAAAGTGAAACTGAGCTTACAGTCATATATCCACAATGTGGTAATAAAAAAAATCAACTTTTTACTACTTAGTTTTTCTTACCTTAGTTTTGTAAGTGTGCTTAGTGAAGGTTGACAGTCTTACGCTAACTGCATTCATGAACAGCATTGGCGAGAACTTAGTCCACAATCAGCATTGTCCATCTCTGTAGAGAAGGGGTCACCAGTTACACTTGGTTAGTTTGACGTAGGATTAAGAAAATGTTCCTCAGAGTGATTGACGATCATTAGTTAACACATGTGAACATGGCCCACTATTGAGTGTAGTTATAGAATTCCACTCTGGGCTACGCAAGTTGTTGTCGGCTCCCCTTGTACAATGAACCTCTCAAAACCAACTCGGTTTTACTGTTGGAGAAATAGGGGGGACGAAAAGACCCGGCATGCTTTTTTTCAAGTGAATGTTCCCATTCAAATGGTGTTTGTTTTCGCAGCGTCCGTGTCCAACTTGACTGTTCATTGACACGCAGTCACCACAAATTTTTGCAACAGTGTGATGATCGAAGTTGTAAACGGTTATGCACGTTGTCCGTCAGTACCAGCAGAGTTTGAGGCTGTGATTTTGATGAAGAAAGACACATCCTTAAATACCCCCTTGACGGGGGTTGCCTACTCATGCTTGCCTGCTAACTGTATTTGCACTACACTGGGCTTTGCTTGCCACCCACATATTTCAGGGCTTCAAGCAATGCCATTGGCCCATTTGATCCTCCGTTGCCGGGGGAAGGATGCTTGCGAGATGTGCTATTGCCAGGGTCGGGGGCGTATTTTTTTATGCTCCACTTTCCTACCCTGTTGTCTCCCACCATAAGAACCTGAAATTCATTTGAAATATGGACCACTTGTTTGATGAGTGTGACACATTGGGTTTATGAGGACTAGTCATACAAGAAAACATTTCTTGTTCACCCAGTTTATTTTTGATAATACAACTAAGCCGCACATTAATCGATAAAAAACCTTCTTGGGATTTCTGGAACTCGTTCTAGAAATGCACATATTTTTATATAAGAGCTTTTAAAATGCCAACAAATCAAGAATGTTATAAAAACCTAAATCCTCTAAAAGTGAGAAAATGTGTCGTCCCTTGACGAAAACAAAAATGAATGTGTTTTGTAACATGCAAGTCGCATTACAAAAGGCTTTTTGCGTGGTCACCCCATGCGAAGTTTAAATGACAGTATCATAAAAACGGTTTTAGCTAGAGGGAATTGTTTATGGTTCGGCATAAATATTGGTCACATTCCTTGAGATGTGTTTTAACAGTTTGCAGCTTTTTTGTTTTGAGTAGGGCTGTTGTGTTGTGAAGATTTTTCCCATGCTGTAACGACGATCATACGATCACTGTGAAATGCATGTTGGGCGTAGATCACCGTGATTCATCGTTGCTTTTCAGTGCTAGCACAGGTCAGGGGTCATGTCGCAGCCGACATTTGGCAGTGCGTTGCATTCCACCGTTAACATACGCCAGAACATAAGTGTGACTTACTACTCACGAACGATTCTTATTGTCGGTTATCAATAAACACCTCTACATGGTTTCTGTCTTTTGGGTTTCTTTTCGTGATGTTTCATGACTTGAGGCTAATACATGAAATGTTGTTTTTTTCTTCAGTGGGCTAGACTTTTTGGTATTGTTCGTGATGTTTGTAGAATTAGAGCAGACTATTAACGTAAATGTACAGTGACTAGCGGAGGTGTTTAGCAGTAATTTGAATGGCATGGGGCAAAAAAACAAATGTAAAATACTGCGGCGAGATGCATGAAACATTTGTTGATCGATGAATTAGTGGATTTTATACTCATTATTGAGGAGGCCTTTCCAAGCATAATCAAAAGGTGTAGGAATGTTTTAGGCAGCTTGGAGAATAAACTGGGACGAGGGAGGTCATGGTTTCCTTTAGCGGGGGTGGGGGATGGCTGGCATGTACAAATGTTTAGGAATCTCAAGTGATTCTTGGGCTGTGGTTTGATTACATTAACCAGAAACACATTATAATCAACACCCACACCAAGAACATCAATCACATTACTCTAGTTCTTCAAAGTCTGCACTGATTATCAATTCACTATTGTATTCATATCAATATGTAATTACTTATAAAAACCATTAGCGGACTTGTTCCACAGTACATCACCGATCTCATACTTTCCTCAGTCATCTTCTTGTAAATTACTGTCTCCAAATAAACTTTATTTTCTGATTTATTGATTGATTGATTGATTGATTGATTGAATATGGCCTATTGACAAATACCAGGGGCCGATTTCAAGAAGCAATAAAATTCATCACAAGACACGCTGACAGTATTAGGCATACCATAGTGATTTGTATTGTGACATCACACTTTACTTGGCAACTATGATTGATTGGCAGTTAAGATCAATCTTTAAGCTCTTTGTGAAACGGACCCCAGGCCTTGAACCTCGCTCTTGTAGTGTTGTAGGGGCACTGCAGTTTCCCTCTGGTAAGGGGTACTCCTATTAAAGTTTCTATGTAAACCTTGCAGAAGGCACCACAGCAAAAGCACAGGGCACCACTGCATTTTCTATGGGTGCTGTGGGTTATTTTCAGGCCTGAAATACTGTACTCAATGTATTCCGAGTACACTTATAATATTAATTTTGGTTGTTTACCCATACACTGATGTGTGTTAGCACTGTATACTCAGTACTTTCCTGAGTACTGTGAAAAAAAAATATCACAGGCATGTTACTCGGGTGGGATTTGAACCCACGACCCGTGCAATTCTAGAGCAGTGTCTTACCAACTAGACTACCGAGGTTGCCCGGCAGCTAGAGGCAGTTCGGATCCTATGTTTTGGCAGCAGGTACCGCATCTCTTATACACTTATAATGTACGTAACTGTTGATCATCTTGAAATGTCAAGCCTATTAATTTCACAAAAATATTTTGCCAAATTGTTGTCTTTATTAGGGAGAGTCTGATAATAGGCGTCCATTAGTAAAAGAAACTGTTTAATGCTGTCACTCACTGCTAATTTGGATCTCTTCTTGTTGTACAATGCCTTGATTTGATACACGGATGTTAGCGCAACGTGTTTACAGATGAACATCATGTAGACTATGTTAAAGACAGTGGACACTATTGGTAATTGTCAAAGACTAGCCTTCACAGTTGGTGTATCTCAACATATGCATAAAATAACAAACCTGTGAAAATTTGAGCTCAATCGGTCATCGAAGTTGCGAGATAATAGTGAAAGAAAAAAAAACCCTTGTCACACGAAGTTGTGTGTTTAGACGGTTGATTTCGAGACCTCAAGTTCTAAATCTGAGGTCTCGAAATCAAATTCGTGGAAAATTACTTCTTTCTCAAAAACTGTGGCACTTCAGAGGGAGCCGTTTCTCACAATGTTTTATACCATCAACCTCTCCCCATTACTCGTCACCAAGAAAGGCTTTACGCTAATAATTACTTTGAGTAATTACCAATAGTGTCCACTGCCTTTAAAAATGATGAGCCAATAGAGTAATTCCTGGTTACCGGTCATAGAGATTCTAAATTAACAAAATATTAATGAACTGTGCATCTCAATTGAAACCATCTTGCACACCCACATATTCTCCCATCTTAAACAAATATATATATAAAAGAAACCAATAATAAATATTTATTTATGCCTTCATTCAGGATAGTAGTAATAACGAATTATAACTTAGACCAAAGTTTTCAAGTAAGTACAGAAAAGGCAGTTGTTAGGCAGAATATGTTACACTGAAATGGTTACAAGTTGATTTTTGTTTTAATATCAAGGGTTCCTAAAGTGATTTATATCCTGTCCATAGCGAACCGATTTAAAGTTCATGAGATCTCTTGGCAGCTACACCCATCCCGAGGATCCCCGCACTGGAACATTGACGTACACAGTGTTGGCATAAATAGGTTGATGGACTATTCACACGTCCCATGTAGATGAGGATAGCTTAACCTGGTTTACTAGAGAGAGGGAGATGCCACAACCACAGGATCCTTGGCCTGAATCCCGCAACATGTGATTTATTGTATCTAGTACAAAGCTAAAAACACAATCGCCAAAGTTATGGTTGACTTTTTAATGGCCAACCCAAGTCATAACTGAAAACAGTTTCCATGTGGAGGGAAAGAATTAGGTTAGCGTCAATACAAACCACCACGTATGTATCTGGTTTTCATAGGTTTAAAAGTGCCACGCTCAACTACACCCTTTGTGTCACCGCGTGAAGTCTGCCTATTTTTTAAAGTGATTGCTTCTGTCGGGGAAGAAAAAGACCTCTCCCACTTTTATTGGCGGAAGTATTTTGCCTGTTTTGTCACAGCCCAATAATCAGTACAATGTGGGCTATTACATGTACCAATGTTGGCGTGTGCATGACCTAGATTCCATTGATATAAGGTGCATTTTATAGCCCCTCTGTAGCGCCTTGTTGGGCCCGCACGAGCCCCCCTTCTCACACACAAGATCTGGGCCAGTGTACACAGAGTGCCAAAAGTACGTGAAGTCACCACTTCAGAGTTGTACCAAAAAAGTAGTAGAAGTAGATGGTTCAGAAGCGGGTCAACCGATAAAATATATTATGAAACCCTCTCATGTCTTTTTTAGTTGGAATCTTTCCAATCCTCTGTTTTACTAAAAAAAAGTATCTCCCAACTTTGTTAAAGGCAGTAGACACTATTGGTAATTACTCAAAATAATTGTTAGCATAACAATTTATTTGGTAACTAGCAATGGGGAGCTGTTGAAACATAGTATAAAACAAAACGTTGTGAGAAACGGCATCTGAAAGCACACAACTTCGTGTGACAAGGGTGTGTTTTTCTTCCATTATTATCTCACAACGACCAATTGAGTTCAAATTTTCACAGGTTTGTTATTTTGTGGATATGTTGAGATACACCAATTGAGAAGACTGGTCTTTGACAACAACCGAAAATGTCCAGTCCCTTTACAAGATTGGGTGATAATATTATCATGTAATTAACAGCATAAACATCACCTTAAGGACAGGGAAGAATCAGAAAAGGGTTTTCAAAAGGTAATCCATTACAATCCTCTAACTAGAAACTTACAAAGATGCCTCAACCCAATTATTTGGACTTAAATAAGATTTGATCCTTTTGAATTCATCGCTTTTGTAGTAAGATACAGAGAAGGAATTAAGTTAAACTACCTTTACCAAGAAACACTTTTAGATTTGATTAACTCTCTACTACTGAAGGAAGAGGATTGATGATGTTATGTGTGAGCAAGAGGGCCTCATCTGTTACGTTTTTAAGTCTCATTTAAAGATACTGGACACTAATGGTAATTGTCAACGATCAGTCTTCTCACTTGTGTATCTCAACATGCATAAAATAACAAACCTGTGGAAAATTTGCGCTCAATTGGTCGTCGAAGTTGCGGGATAACTATGAAAGAATAAACACCCTTGTCACACGAAGTTGTGTGCTTTCAGATGCTTGATTTCGAGACCTCTAATTCTAAGGTATCAAAATTAAATTCGTGAAAAATTATTTCTTTCTCAAAAACTGCTTCACTTCAGAGGGAGCTGTTTCTCACAATGTTTTATACTAAAAACCTCTCCCCATCCCTCGTTATCAAGTAAAGTTTTATGATAATAATTATTTTGAGTAATTACCAATAGTGTTCACTGCCTTCAACACTGTCACTTTTTATAACATACACAGCTACTAACAGTTTTACTGATGTACTTCCCAACCACACAAACCCAAGATTAGACTAAAAGTACTCACTTGTAATTGTAATGATCAGAGATTGAGTTAAATAGGGCATCGATCGTTTTCTTTCCATTTCAAGTCAACATGTGTGTGGTACATTAACACATATACAGCAGTTGTTAATTGGCGCACTTGTTGCATGTGTTATGACATTGGTTGCTTAGATGCGACTGTACAATTGATCAATGCACACTGATGCATGCCAGATACATACGGACTTGGATTGGAGCAAGACCTCATTAACCACACGTAAACTAGCAAATTAAAAAGAACAAGTGGCTATAATTAGACCGTCATCCTCACTAATTTAACGTTACCTGTTTACTCGTCGACGTCCACATTTTTGAAAGATCACTTCTTCTTACATGGTTATGTTCCAGAACTGTCCAGCGTATCGTATGCTGATTTTCATCTGTTACCAAACGGTCCTAAACAGTATGTTTTACCCACTCAAGTGTGTGTACATAGCTCTGTGCAATGTAGTTCACACCTACAGTACAAGACTTGAGTTTGAAATATAAAAAAATAACTATGGCATGCACTACACTGTTAGACTTTGACCATTCCGACACGACAAGTTGTGCAGTTTATTTTTCGGATGGAATTTAACTGATTAGGAAAAGTACAAATTGTGTTTTAATAGGAGCGTTTGAGAATAGCGTTAGGAATGCGGCTTGTACACCTGCCGGTAAATTGAGGTTAATTACATGCGTATAAAGATTTATATCTTCTAGATTGGCGTTGTGAACTTTTATCAATTGACCGCCATCTTTTGTTGTCATGATCCCTGCATGCTGAACAGTAATAACCGATGCCGATTCTCTTTGATTCGAAAAGGGGCCAGACTAAGCATTTTGCAATTTCAGCCTTGGATTGGTTCAAGATTGGGAGAAACTCAAGAGATGAAGGCCCATAGTACTTAATGCAAACAAATCTTTCAGGAATCAATTACACTTATCTACATGTACAATATTTTCTTTGAGTAACAAAACAACATTTTGGAATTGTTATGGATAGACGTAACAAACGTTCATTGGTGTAAGTTTGTAAAGTTTAGGGTAACCCTATTGATGTGTCATTGATGAAATCATTTCCTTATTGACATAATGCTTAATTCCAAACAGAGGTAATATATACCTTTATCATTTGGCCATTATCTTATCACGTTCCCTGTATCCAACCCACAGTAATGGGTGTTAATATTCATTGTATAAAAAGGAACCTGACTATTTGCCCTCCCAGTCTCTGTGTGGTTAAATTGCTTTGGTTATACCGAGATTAACTTCCGATTCTGCTCTCTTCAGCTACAAAGTATAACTTGAAACACTGTGGGAAAAAATACCAGCTAAAATCATACACTAACATTTTAACGCTTTTTCATAGTGTCTTAAAAAAACATCCTGTTACTTGTATGTATATTATCTGATCAAAAACTGGATTTGTGTACACTAATTAAAGTTCAAACAGAAATGATGTGCCAGTAACCTTTGACGTAGACTCCTTTCTTGTTTGGGCTTCGACACTTGACTTAGATTCCTCTAATGATAATGCCCCTATACAAAGATTGCATGCTGTGGAGTCAACTGCTCACACAATCAAACTATAACCCTTTTCACATTACTCTATTGCCCGAAGGTAACCCCAGGGATAAACGGCCAGCCCCTTTCACACTTGGATCGCTTTCCCCCGGATCTACCCTGGTAAATGGGCATAACCCGGGAAATACATACATGTAGTTACCCCTGCTCTTGAGTGGGGGTGAGGGGTAAACCCCCTGCTATTCCTGAAACGTGCAACCTTTTACCTTTTCACACTACTATATTGACTGAGGGCAACCCTGGGGACAAATGGCCAGCCCTTTCACACTTGGATTGCTTTACTCCGGGTCTACCCCGGCAAATGGGCCTAACCAGGGGAATAGCCACCCCTGCTCTTGAGTGGGGTTGAGCAGTAAAACCCTGGTATTCCTGAAATGTACAACTGGAACTAGGGACCTACATGTAGACGGGGACAGTGTGAAAGAGCGCAGGGGTAACAGCGGGGTAAAACAGAACTACTGGGGCCTCCCAAGGGCTGTATTAACCGGGGATAAGAGATACAGTGTCATAAGGGCTCATCATATTGGTTTGTTTTACTCTGAAAACCAATTTAACAACTTGGCACAAAATCATCTTCTATTATCCTCAGAAGGTCTTCTTGAAGTTGCTCCACCAGGAGTTAAGACCCATTAAGACTGAGTTGTTTGTCGCCTTGCCCCATTGTTGTGCTTAGCTTCTTTTGTAAAGTACTTTTTGGCCTTGGTGCCTCTTCAAAGTAAGTTTCCTCCCAGACAATGTGAGCGCCCTTTGCGAAATGAAAACGACCTTCCCCTCTCTAAGATTTAATTCCCATACTGGAGATGACTTGTTATATGTAAGTTTTTTTTTCTTTGTTCTAATTTTTTCTTGTTTGGTTTCCCCTTTGGGATCCCCTCAATTTTCAAGTGTCTAAGAATGAGTCTTGAGAGGAAAGTCCTAAGTAAACCCTGTCAAGTCCAACATCCTGTCAGGGATCTCTTTGGGCTCTCGGAGATTTCCTCCTTTTCCTGTATGTGTCTTGAGATCCAGTACTATCAGTCCATTCGTATTCTTTGTGGGCCATTCAGATTTATCAGTGTTTTTCAAATGACACATTTTCTCTGATTTTGTTTGGACCCATTCCAATTGAATTTTTAATGGATCTTTCCCCCTGTTGTTTCCCCTGAAGACATCTATTGTAACATAATTGTAAATTCTTAATAATACATGGAAAATGCCACCTAAAAAAAGTCAGTGGTAAACTTCAAGGTTTGTTTGAGACATTGTTGACCAGGATGTTAAATGGGAAATCACCTGATTTTGTTGGGGCTGGGAGTTCTAATTTCTAAAAGGGGAAAGTTGCAACTGAAACAGCCTTTGAGTAATTCGCATGATTCCGGAAGCATTTATGGTAAGGTTGGCTGCACTTGAATAGGACCATATGTACACTGTACATGTAGTAGGTTCAACTCATTTAAAGGCACTGGGGTGGATTTCACAAAGGTAGTTCTAACTTAGGACTAGTCCTAGGCAATGCTAAGAGATAGGACTGGTCCTAAGTTAGGACCAGTAACTCATCCTAACTTAGGACTGGTCCTATCTCTTAGCATTGCCTAAGTTAGGACTACATTCGTGAAATCCACCCCTGAACATGCTTGTTAATTGTCAAAGACCAGTATTCTCACTTGGTGTATCCCAACATATACATGCATAAATGACAAACCTGTGAAAATTTGGACTCAATTGGTCATTGAAGTTGCAAGAGAATGATGAGAGAAAAAAATACCCTTGTTGTATAACAATTGTGTGCTTTATCAGATATAAATAAAAGGCTTCTGGCAAGAAGTCTTGTACTATTTTAGTGAGAAATTACCTCTTTCTCAAAAACTATGTTACTTCAGAGGGAGTAATTTCTCACAATGTTTTATACTATCCACCGATCTGAGTTGCTCGTTTCAAGTAAGGTTTTGAGTAATTACCAAACGTGTACAGGGCCTTTAATCAGCAGCAACTACGTGTGAGGTTCATCTATGAACTACTTCGTCATAGCATGGAGGTTTCTACCTCCATGGTCATGGATACTGACAATAGTGGGATATTCAGTGGGATATGCTCCAATGAATGAGCGCGTGGTGGAGCATGAGGGATGATGAAAGGTAAATGAAATTGTGTCAAGTTTATTGTCTGAATTGTAACAACATAGTAAGTTGAAACTCCCATGGTCCAGATATGGGCTCCCAATTTCATAGATGTGCTTTAAAAGCAGAACAAAATTATGCTTATACATCAGATGAGCTTACTAGCAAAAACACAGTGTCACAACGTCTTTAGTAACCTGCTTATTTTTGTTAAGCATACAATTGTAATACAGTCAATTTTGCTTAAGCTGGTTCATGAAATTGTACAGTGTTTATTGTGAGGATAACTATCGACGACGCTTGATATTGTTTTGAAATACCCGTTTCCAACAAAGTCTATTGAAGGCTTTTCACTGATTCTGCCCCAAATTTTCATAGTATGTGACTCAAGAGTCAAAGAGGGGGGGGGGGGGGTGTTGCGACTAACATATTGTTAGGTTTTTAAGAAAATATTTGAAAAAAATCAAGTTGAACCTTTTTTCCCCTTCAATCTGCTGTTTTGGAGTTGCTCACTTCACACCCCTGAACATTTATGTTGTAAACCTAACTTCTTCACTGGCCTGAATTTCTTCTTGATAGGGCAATGCCAGTTTCATTTTGCCAAGGGCACTTGCCCCACTGGAAATATATGGGAAACGTTATGGAGGCTCCAAGGCCAAGACCAGGGCAAAAGATGCCCTTGCCTTTAAGTAGGGCCTACTTCCACGCCTACTTCAATCATACAGAACTGTCAAAGAACTTTTCCTTTTTGTTTATTCTGTTTTTATTGATTTGATTAGTTCTGAAACTTATTTGTCATTTTGTGAACATGAAGAGAGAAAAAAGTAGGCCTGCATGCATGAGTGCCGTGTAACATAACAATGTTTGTTGGGTTCTATCGCTTAGTGACAACGCTATACTGCCACTACATGTGTTTGGCACCGTGCCAACTCTATGTGTTTCAATGCATAGAGCTGGGTACCCACTTTCTAAAAAAACACAAAATAGCAAGCCTAGTGCTTCGTGGGTCATGATAATTATAATAATTACAATAAAAAAAGTGTGTTAAGTCCTGAAACTATGTGACAATTTTAACAGCAATGAAAACATCAAGAACTTAAAAGAAATATATAATATTGTTTGATTTTGGATGGTACAATCCCACATTATTCCTTAGAACACAACCCTCATAATCCCCTGGTTTGACAGGGTTTTGACAGGTTCAGCACTGTTTAGTCTAACCATACTTGGCAATTGGCATCAGGGCCCAATTTCATAGAGCTGCTAAGCACAACAATTTGCTAAGCATGAAATTTCTTCCTTGATAAAAACAGGATTGTGCTCATTCTGAAAATCACGTGGCAATTTGGTTGGTAATCCTGTTTTTATCAAGGAAGAAATTTCATGCTAAGCAGATTTTTGTGCTTAGCAGCTCTATGAAATTGGGCCCAGACCAATCCTAGTATTCGACTGACAAAGTATTCAATTATAGTTCATTGTAATAATTGATAGTTGAACATTGTTGCTTGAAACAAGCAGGCCTTAAGTTTCATCTTTGAGTCCTTAGTTAGGACTATCTTTGTGAAATCGACCCCTGGGGCAACAGAGACCATGGCCTCCCTGTAATATCTGGCCTATCTTGTAAAAAAAAAACAGAATTTGAATTGGATAGTACATAAGTACACAAAAAGTAGAACCTACTAGTTTACACTATTTCAATAAGCATACTACAAATCAATGCACTTTTTAATGCTACCATTTCATTTTACACATTTACATACTACATTTAAAATGTAGGTTTTGAATGTATTTTTAGATGCAGGTCAACTCTGATAGTACTCTGGGTTTAAAATAAAAAAAATTTCACCAACACACTCAGATCAATGCCTGAGTATTTTGTTAAGCATTTTGTTAAGCCATTCTGTGTATAGGATTATTAAGTCCCGCCCTCGTACTTTGTTAATTTCAACGTTGGTTTTTGTATATTCACACGCCCCAGTTCACCTGACAAACTGGATATTGTACACTATTTATAGAAACTTCAACTTGTCCCCATTTCCAAAGGGGGAAGGAGGGCCTCCGAAGAGGGCTGGATATTTATGATGTAAGTTACCATGGTATTACATAATGTATAATGGTTACCATGGTTTCCATCAGCAAAGATTTAAAACACAAGACCTACTCTAACAGCTAGCAAATGTGTTTGGGAGAAGTTTGCATTTTTTTTTTTTTTTTTTTTTTTTTGTGCAAATTGCCAACTGGACTTGTTATAAAACAGTCATTTAAATTTGTCAAGTTACTATAATTTCCCCTATTAAAATTTGTCTATTAAGTACTGCATTTCAACTCTTTCACTGACTTTCAACTTAAAAGCAGCTTCGGAGGAAAAGTTCTCAGAATTCTTTGGCATCCTACAAGGCCTGCTTGTTAGTTCTCTTGGAAAAAGGCTCAAGATTTCCTGTATGACTTTGCCATTAGAAAAGAATTGCCAATTCCCTCTCTGAATTTTGAACGGCACCAAATTGCAGCCGAGCCAAAAGACCTCAATGTTGTATATTTATACAATAAAACTTTTGCGGCTTACCAGTTGTTTAAACTTCAAGCAGTTGGTCCTGTAAAATCCACACGTATTTCGCCACCATCCAGTTTCCAACATAGGGCCGGCAATTATGGCAAGTTGCCATTTTCAAGACAAAATGATACTGTCAGTATTGGCTGCTCCTCCTTTAGGTTTTTCCCCAAAACCAGCAAAGTCTGAAGAGGCAGGGGAAAAAAAGGAAAAGAAAATCCTGTTTTGTTTGTTGTAAAATAGAACACCCTCTCTTTGCCTTTAGTCCACAGGAATTTACGAGCGTTGCGTGAGACTGGTTTTCTATTATGAGTGTACACACACTCAGGTGTGAGCGCTACACAAATAGTAACCACTGATATACAGTGAAAATGGAAGAGGTCAGCCAGGTTCTGCACCTGTGTATTTCAAAGTAACAATATTTTATGGGAACCTGTTAGTTTGACAGTTTTCTGCCGTTGTTGGTGTCAGGTCGATGGTTTAGTCAAACACCAGTGGTTTCCATACAGTTGTCCTGGGTGCCTCTGAGGGTTTTTTCTACCCCTCTCTGCTTGTTATGCTAAGCAGCCTGCTTTCCTTTGTGGCTTCCTAAAAAATAGAGAAAGATTCCAGCCTCAAGTTGCTGGTGGTGGAGTCGGACAGAGCAATTCTAGAAAGTCCTTCTCTTCAGGCGCTTTGACCACAATAGTTAGGAATTCTTTTCTTCCCCTCGTGTCGTTTACTCACAAACTGACTCGGTGACCACATTTGTCGTTTTCATTCACAATCGGCATAACTGTAACTGAATCCTTTTTTATATAGACCCTGCCAGAGTCTGTCCGATTGATGACCCCACTCCTTCAGTTTCAATCAACCTGTTTGTCTTGACACTCCTCAGGCTTTGTCTCCTCTTTGTGTCTGCAGTTTGACCATCCCCCTGTCTCCCTCTCTCTCTACCCACGACACACCATGCTGGGTTTCCTAGAAGTCTCCCCCTTTATGTTTCCATTTGGAATGTGCAACGCAAGGTGATGATTGGTCACTCCCTCCACACTATGACTTTCTTCAGGCTCCGACCACAATTTGACACATGGAATTTTTTGTTCAAACAATAAATTACCGTGAGGTATTACGTTTGAAAAAACTTTACCCCTTCAATGAGACTGTAAAAAAAACAAAAAAACTTTGCCATTGCTTCAAGATACTTTTCATCAAAGTGACGCAGGATATCTGATGGTTATTTTTGTCTTGTCAGAAGAGTTCATATATGTACCACTCTACTTTGTTAGTTCAATCATTGTACCGAATTTCCTGTTTTCAGTAGCTGCAATTGATCTTTCAATTAAGTGTATTACAAAGCAAGGAAAAGTTGTCAACTCTGCTTTAGTGTTGTTAGCAGATGATATCTACAAATCTTGAAAGAAACTTGAAATTAACTAAAGAGAGAATTCACTGCACTTGTTGTGTTTCTGAGTATTGTCATAATACTGCATGATTTGGATGCTGGAAGAAAAGGACACAAAAGCCATATAACTTTGGTGGCAAATTGCACCTTTTACACAACTCTAGTTGCAAGTGATCTTTAAATTAAAGACAGTGGACACTAATCAAATTCGTGGAAAAGTACTTCTTTCTCGAAAACTACGTCACTTCAGAGGGCGCTGTTTCTCACAATGTTTTATACTATCAAACTCTCCCCATTACTCGTAATCAAGAAAGGTGTTATGATGATAATTATTTTGCGTAATTACCAATAGTGTCCACTGCCTTTAAGTTAATGCAAAGCAAGGCCGAGTTGTGCTTTACTGATGTTTAGCAGATGATGTCAACAAATCTTGAAAGAAACTTGAAATTAACTAGAAAGAAAATTATACTGCACTTGTTGTGTTTCTGAGTAATGATGACGTTGCATAACTTGGATGCTTGAAGAAAAGTACACAAAAGGCATATAATTTAGGTGGCAAACTACGGCTTTTACTCCTACACAACTCAAGGTTCAATTGATCTTTAAATTAAGTGTATATCAAAGCAAGGACTAGTTATCCACTTTACTGCTGCCAGCAGATGATATTAAAAAATCTTGAAAGAAACTTGAAAGAAAGTTATCTAACTTGTGTTTCTGAGTACTGTATAATAGTGCGAAATTAGGATGCTGGAAGAAAGGGACACAAAAGGCTTATAATTTAGGTGACAAATTGCACCTAATACACCCACACAACTCAAGTCATGCTCTAAAAATTGTTTCCTTGAATATCCGTAAAAATGCTACTGTGTACTTTTTTCATCTCAGCTAAAGGACAATCACAGGGGATGGCAGTTGTTGGGGGGGGGGGGGCATTTTCCTGTACAGTCATAAACATATTTCATTTATACTGTGAATGGGCTTAAAAGCCTACCTACTGCAAACACCTGGCCAGTAACATTGTCATCAAAATATGCTAGTAATTTCTATTTTTAGTTGCCTGTCCTGGCTGAAGTAAACACAAAGCCCCAAAGTTTATTAGCGTGTCAAGATAAACTTCCTCGTCGAATGTTCCAAGATGATTTAAGAAGAGGAAATTGCTCACATACTCTACTTAAGGTGATGGGCTTTATTGAAGCCATTAATTAAAAGAGAGTATAAATTCATGTTTAAGTACTGGGTACTTTTTAGTACCCGGGGTCAGCAATTTTTTTTTTTTTTTTTTCGGTAACAGAAGAGAGAGTACAGCGTACGGTACTTGATTTTATCATTAGTAGAGGTGTGTTATGGCTCTTGTCTAGTGCATGTCATGGCAGCCAGCCGAGCGGTCAAGTGCATTAGACTCAAGCTATGGGTTTCATTTTCAACCAATCGTGGGCATGCATTGTTAATGTACTCGTTTTCGTTCTCGTAATCGAGGCCTGTGTGACCGGGCCTTCAAGCCACAATGTAGGTTTCGAATCGGCTGGTTTGGCTTTGGCTGTTACTAAGGGTGTTGCTATGGGTATCCTATGTCACATGACGAGTCAGCCACAGTCGCAGCCAGTATTTTTTTGTGGAAGATAAAGAAGATGTTGGACAAGAACCATTCAGTTGACGGGGACTGGGACCCATTTTATCGTGTCAATGATAGTTACAGGTTCTGGATGCACTTTTAAAACCAGTCTACAAATTTGATACTGTCAAATAAGTTGATACCGAAAGGACAAAGCAGTTGTTGCAAGCAGTAGTACATGTTATGTTTCATTGACACACATGTAAATCATTGTTTGCCTGAGGCCATTTACTATGTCGGGGAGGGGAGTTGACTAGACAATTTTGATAAACAGGGGCAGATTCCCACCATATTTCAAAGAAACTTACGTTTTTGTGTGTACAACGGCACCCCTGTTTATAGCAACTGTGCCATCATTGTGTGTTATGATCTCCCACGCTCGCACTCGACACAACACCCCGTCAACAAATTGCAACAATAGTCTCAAACAATTGCCCTGTGTAGTACGAACGAGTGGGCGACTATAGCCCCTCTAATAATCGGATATCCCTCGGAAAAAAACCTGCTGTGTTTAAAACTCCAAATTGCAGGTTGTTGGGTTGTTACCCGGGCACTCGAGGTTCAACCCTGCATGGGTATAAGTCGTACAATGAACATGTACCTAGTTACTTGATGAAAGTACAATGCCCCGTTGACAATGTAACCCTATAGATAAGTATTATTAAACTCACTGGTGATCCTTCCTGGAACATTCCTTTCTTTCAAACCACCAGCGGCGGACGACAAAAGACGCTGACTGCCTGGCTAGGTTCAGAGTACTCGTAGCTTTCTTTTTGTTTTGGATTTTTTTTTTTTTTTTTTTGTGTGAAAGTTATGAACTATGTATTGTTTTTGCTTCGATTTGTACTTTTTAAAGTTTATGGATGTAATAAATGTTATAATTGCATTGGGGATGAAGAATATTAATTTTGGTTTTTACCCATGTGTACCGATTTGTGTTAGCATTGTATACTCAGTACTTACCCGAGTTCTGTGGGGAAAAAAATCACTCGGATGGGAGGTGATTTGGATGTAATTTCCCCAAAGTACTCAAGTACATGGTTACAGTGAAGATATACGCTTGGTAATCATCCTCAAAATTTATGAAAAAAAAAAAGTTTTGTTAAAGGAACACGTTGCCTTGGATCGGTCGAGTTGGTCTTTGAAAAGCGTTTGTAACCGTTTGTTATAAAATGCATATGGGTAGAAAGATGTTGTAAAAGTAGAATACAATGATCCACACAAACATGCCTCGAAATTGCGTGGTTTTCCTTTTACCTCGTCGACTAACACGTCGGCCATTTATGGGGGTCAAAATTTTGACTCCCATAAATGGCCGACCGTGTTAGTTCGCACAGTAGAAGGAAAACCACGCAATTTCGAGGCAAACTTGTGTGGATCATTGTATTCTACTTTTAAAACATCTTTCCAACCATATGCATTTTATAAATAACGGTTACAAACGCTTTTGTTTTGACCAACTCGTCCGATCCAAGGCAACGTGTTCCTTTAAGAAGCCTACAGTAGCTTCCTGTACAAACACTTCAGCAGCAGCAGCCAGGGCAATTGACTCAAAATGGTATCAGCTTAGCACTTATTGTAACAACTTTAGCTGGACCCACAGTAACTCAGAAACTTCAATTTTGTCATCTTTTTCTTCACACCCACTTTGCTGGACGATCTACAAAATGGCTTAAAAAGACGACATCCTCAAATAAAATGCTAGATATAGTTTATAATACAAGGATCAAGTTCTTAAAATGGCAAACACATCGATAAGTCCCATGCACTGATAGTCTCCATGAGAAATGTTGCTATTTGCAAAATTCAAGTCTCTTCTCAAAACTTATCTTATGTCACAGGTTTTCAATGACTAATTTTGTTGTGTCTGTTTTTCTTTGTGTTGTGTTTTTGTTTTGTTTTGTTTTGTTTTGGTTTACTGCGCCTTGAACACCCAGCAGGGTGGATATGTGCGCATTACAAGTCTTATTATTATTATTATTATTTAGACATGTTTCAATAATAATAAAGACGTCAATTTATAAAGCGCCAAATGCAAAAGCCTCTAAGCGCATAAAGAGAACAATAAGAATATATAATGAGTGAAAGATACAATTACAAGTAAGCAGATTACAAATAAGCAGCTTCAAACAAGTGAGTTTTTAAACAGAGACTTAAAACAGTGTAAAGAACTAGCCCGGCGAATATGCACAGGAAGACTATTCAAAAAAAAGTGGAGCAGTGTAAGAAAATTATCATTATATAGGATTTGAGGCATTGCATGGTGAGGTATCAATGTTTATTTGGTTTGCGGTAACACCATGTGTGTGTCTATTTGCCAGGTAGAGTTGTTCTTAGAGAACTGTCTTGCTTTACACTACTGCCGCGGGACAGCAGGACAGTTCTTTTCAGAACTGAGAAGTCTCCCGAACCTCCGATTATCTACTCCGCGGCAGTAGAGTAAAGCAAGACAGTTCTCTAAGAACAACTCTACCTGGCAAGTAGGTACACACATGGTGTTACCGCAAACCAAATATAAAATGATCATTGGCCATAAAAAATGGCAGAAGCTCTAGTTGTTCAAAGCAGTGACTGTTTCGATGTTTATGAGTATTTGGTTTGCGGTAACACCATGCGTGTATCTACTTGCAAGGTAGAGTTTGTTCTTAGAGAACTGTCTTGCTTTATTCTACTACCGCGTAGTAGACTGTTCGGGGTTCGGGAGACTTTACAGTCTCCCGACGATGACTAGAGCAAGCTAGTCGAAACGTTGAGACCGATTAAACAACTGACTCCGCGGTAGTGCAGTTAATTACGATCATATAAACTAAAGCAGTAGTCCCAGCCTATTTTCTATACCATCCGCCCGGGTAATAGCTAAGAAAAGCAGGACAGTTCTTTTCAGAACTTAGAAGTCTCCCGAACACCCGAACCATCTACTCCGCAGTAGTAGAATAAAGAAAGACAGTTCTCTAAGAACAAACTCTACCTGGCAAGTACATGTAGATACACACATGGTGTTACCGAAAACCAAATATATATTGATACCTCACCATGCTATATGTTTTTGAGTACTTACCTTAATAAGTGTAAGTAGCCACACTACAATCAGAATGTAGGAATTAGCCCTAGGTTCTCGCTTTTTCTCAGTAACAAATGGCAATTGTATGGAGCTCTATCCACTAACATTGTGTAAGCCTTACACAGTTGTGCAAACTATTTCCTTACAAAAGTGTGTCAATACCAAGTCTAACTAAAGATCTTGGCTGGAGCATTGAAAGGTCCCATCGATTCAGCTGACTCCTACCCAGGGCCGCATTTGTTTACAGAAGACATATAATTTCAGGGGCTCGTTTATCATGCTTTAAACCCTGTCAACACTTCAGGTCCCTTCTGAATGACTGCTAATAGCAAACAAATTTCTAGATGACAAATTGCTGTAGTATCTATTGAAAGACTTTGTTTGCGATACAAAATAGCTGCAAAAGTGAAACTGCCAAAAATGAGGGCTGTTATACTGCCCTTTGTATTATTTTTTTTTCACAGAAACTTTTGCTTAGCAAGTTTGTGCTGAAAACAAACTGAGCAGGAAATTAGTTACCAAGCCCATCATTTTTGGGGGACTGGTAGCCTTCTTCCTCTTTGCTGTAATAAAGCAGATTGTGTCTGGTGCTTATCTAGCTTATCTAGCATAGTCAGATATTTATGCCTGGGACCCCCTGCTGCGTGTGTGAATGGACCCCCAACCAGGCCTGCCCCCAACTAAGAGACAAAATAATGGGCTGGATCAAACATAGGAGGTACCACATGAAACCAAATAAAAAATCAACAATATCACTATACTTTGTACAAAAAAAATCAACCCTCAGACAGATTTTCTGAGGGGTTCGTAGGGTTTTAAAAAGCTTATTAAGAGTTGGCCTTGCACTATAGGAAATACATGTACATTTGTAGGTCTCGGGTCAGGGCAGAGTCAGTAAGACCCTCATTTATCTTCTTCAAAAGCCTCTCATCGCCTTCTAGTACTTCTTCACCTCATCAAGTGATCAGTGTTTACAACTAGTTCATCACCGATCGTTCACAGGACTCTTGAGTTTGTCAACATCCCGTTCAATCATTTTTGCACCAGCCTACTTTTTTTTCTTCTTCTACTTCTCCACTTCTTCATTGAAAGAACCCTGAGCATGTCAAGCCAATTAGTGGTACAGGCATGAAAGGCAGGCACGATTTAAAGTAAAAGGCACTGGGCACTATTGGTAATTACTCAAAATAATCGTTAGCATAAAAACATACTTGGTATACATGTACAGCAAGAGAGCTGTTGATAGTATAAAGCATTGTGAGAAACGGCTCCCTCCGAAATAATGATGTCTTTGAGAAAAAGGTAATGTTTCACTCAAATATTAAAAGGCTTCAGGTTTTTAGGCATCTGAAAGCACACATATTGTGCAACAATAGGGTGTTTTTCTTTCATTATTCTCTTGCAACTTTGATGAACAACTGAGTCAAAATTTCCAATGATTTGTTATTTTTGTATGCATTTGTTGGGAAACATCAAGCGAGAATACTGGTCCTTTTGACAATTACCAAAGGTGCCTTTAATCAAAATATGATGGTGTTCGAATCCCTGACAAAACACAAACTGTTATGTTTTCCTGAGAATCAACCTCCTAATTTTCACTGGTTGGTTGAGTTATATTGCAATCTTGAGGATTGTAAGAAACCATGTCAGTTCAAAAACCAAGCAGGAATAGTACTTCAAGGAGTTGCCTTGCTAGTTGCAACAACGAAGTAGTAGATGTTAATTTTTGCATTGGGTATAAAGATTAAACTTTAGAATAAATATCATGACGCACTGAGAAAGCATTGTATTGGTTGAATTACTCCACGCAGAAAATGTACACGCTCATTCAACCAATAGAATTCGCTCTATTTGCGTTGTTATCGTTATCGTTCTTGTTATCGCTGCAGTTGGACCAGGCCTTAACACCAATATGTACAGTGTAGGCCTATAAAGCAATGTATACTCGGCACTTTCCCGAGTTCTGTGAACAAAAATCCAAAGGCAAATTACTTGGGTGGGATTCGAACCCACAATTTTGCTAGAGCAGATGTCGACCTAAAAGACCATCGAGCTAGCCCAATTGCAAGAGGCAGTTCAAATCAGTATATGTACATTAAGGTTTGCGAAGCGCCAAACACTATTATTACCATCGTTTTTATAGCCCTCAACATTTCTGAAACCATCTGAACTCCTTAGGAGTATGCAGCAACCAAAGAGTTGCATCATTCATAAACATCAACAATGTCTACCCTTGCAGCTACCTATTTACTCATGAGCAATGAGAAACAATTATAGACTTGGCTCAAAGACCCAAAAAGGGCCTTGAACTGCGCCCTGAAGGGGCACAGAAATTTTTGCTCAGGTTAGGGGCACCTCTATGAGAAAATTGTTATTGGAACTTGCAAGGGGCACCACAGGGCACCATTGTGCATACATTTGGATGGTAGCGTTAACATGAAATTAATGACAGTGAATTTCAAGAAAATTCCTGCATTGTTCAGACGAACACATCTTCAAGTCAACAGAACGGAAGCCTCCTTATATGTATACTAATCCGATAAAGGAAGTCTTAAATACACACACAATTAGCTGTGATTTACAGGTGCAAGTGCGTGGATAGACAGCCCTTCCCACTGGTATTGTAAGCCAGTTTGGTTTAAGCACCAGTTTGTATCAGCACCACATTGATTAATGGTCCCCAGTTGGCTTCCAAAATCAAGCTCCTCACAAAGCAAGTAGCGTCATTTCAATTTTGAAGAGTCTTAAAATACTACGGTAATAACTCATCGTGTGGAATGTGGACAAGGTGCAGGGACTTTCACAGAAGCATTTTTATGATGTGTTAGGCACATCACAGGTGTGTCGCTAAAAACGGTCTGTTGATCTGAGGTTATGAAACGACAGGTACGTAGGCATCTTAATACCAACGGATGTTGTTTTCTTGGGAAACGAGGTAGCACAGCAACGAGAATATAAGCATTTGTCATCACACTTTATATTGTAATGATCTTGCGGTGAAATTTTTTGCGTGCCATCATGAGTTGGAGGAGTTGAACTTTTCGAACTCGATATTTTTGGGGGATTGGGCAAAGTGACAGATCAAGGACAACTTCATTTATAAAGAGATCACTTTTAGGTAGTAAGGACATGTGAACATTGCCACACGTGCAAGTACAAAAGTTTTGTTGTAATTTGTCTGGAATGGAAGTCAGGGTGTAGGAAGAGGTGAATGGACGCAATTTTGTTGAATACGCCATACTTTTGACTGCGTGAGGGCGCTCTCAATAGTATTTTTTATTACTTCCGGGGTATACGCTGTTCACCCTGCACAGTTTTAGTTTGCGTTCTGCCACTTTTGTTCCAGTCTTTAATAACTGTTTGGTGTATGAATGAATATACCCCCTGGAAGTGGTACATAGTCAAAAATTTGGCGCATTGTTGACTACTAATTAGTTTTTCAAGCATGGAGCTGCGCTGTATTCAATAAAACTCCTTGAATAGGCCACATTGCTGAGTATATTAATTGTTTTTTTACCCATACACCGATGTGTTTTAGCACTGTATACTCAGTACTTTCCTGAATCCTGTGAAAAAATATCACAGGCATTTAACTCGAGTGGGATTCAAACCCAAAACCCTTGCAATTCTAGAGCAGTGTCTTACCAACTAGACTACCGAGGTTGCCCGGTAGCTAGAGGCAGTTTGAATCCTATGTTTTTGGCAGCGGGTTCGAATCCCACCCGAGTTGCATGCCTGTGATATTATTTCACAGGACTTGGGGGGGGGGGGGAGAAGTACTGAGTATACAGTGCTAAAACTTGGTGTATGGGTCAAAAAACAATTAATATTCTTTATCCCTAATGCAAATTTAACATCTCACATTGCTGAGGTAAAACAATGGAAACATTTACGCGTCGTGAACAACTCTTGGGTTGATGCTTGGGTCTTGCCTTTTTCAAAAGTGTTTCTCAACAATATCAGTTGCTACCCTCCCGGTTACCCATTCATAACCCTGGGTGGAGAGAAGCAATTATAGTAAAGCATCTTGCTCAAGGACACAAGTGTCATGACAGGGATTGGAACCCATACTCCTATGACTTAACCACCAGAACTTGAAATTGGTGCTCTCTTTTAGAAGATTGCCTGAACCTAATTCCCTCGTGACGACCAGAGAGTGGTTTTGGTTTGGGGTGGGTGTTTGGGTGGGGGTTGGGGGGTTAGGTTGGGGTCACTACACCCGCTGATGGAATGTGCAGCAAGGAGATCAGAATGACTAGTTATTAATCTTTTTATTGCTTTGGGTCCGGGTTTGATTGCCATCTTTTGACCACATCCTGGTATGTTGATGTGAGTTCAAGTCCCTGCCTGTGTACGTGGTGTTTTCTTCTCTCGTATCTTTGTAATTAAATAGACACCAAAACTCAGTATTCAAAAGATGGGCTTTATAAACCCATCATTTGATTACAGAGTTTTGGTGTCTGTTTAATTACATAGAATCCCTGCCAAATTTAAAAGTGATAACGTCTTCATTGTTTTCTGCTTTTATGGTGACTTTGCGGTAGCTTTTTGTAATTGATATTCCCTTCTGGATGAGCTTCTGGGTTTTCATTACCAGATAGGAAGAAAGATCACTGATGACCTAGAATTTCACTTTTGGAAGGCCGTGTTCATTTCCATTTCAAGGGCACATCCATTGGAAAGGTTATAAACTATTGGAATGGGCACCAAGTCTAAGAGCAAGGGCACCAAGTCCAAGAGCAAGGGCAACAGAGGACATGGCCTCGGTGGATTCTGTGTAATTCCAGGTTCCATTGATTACTTTGGACTTGTCATGACGAAATCTCGAACAATGACTGCAGATGAGGCTGTTTTTTCATTTGTACTTATTTCTGTATATTTATTTTTGTGCAAACCTTCAGAGGCGTTTTTAAAGGCACTGTTGATTGTCAAGTTGATAGAAATGATTAGTTCTGAGTATCTTAATCCATGACATTTTCAAGGACTTCTCTCAAATTGATTAGCTTTTAGTCAGCCATCAGAAATAAATTGATTTGAATCGAGGGCTTCGAACCCTGTTTGGATGCGACCCACTAAAACTACGAAAAAAGCATGGGAAATTAACAATTACAAGCCGTGTTTATATATAAACATTGGATGGTTGTACACACAGAGTGCTCAAAATGACCGCCCGTGAGCTAAAGCTACACCATACTGGGCAGTTCTGTTTCTCGAAAATAATCAAATCACAGTGTTTTGTGTGTGTGAATTTTGATTGCTAAATTCCAACACATAGAGAAGAATGTTTGAGGAACAGTACCTCCCCTAATCATCTTATAGTTCATCCCAGGGGAGCGTCCGCTTTGTTCTTCCGCAAGAACAATAATCACGGGGACGTTGGGCGGTCCGTAGAGTGAACGTGGAGGGTCCGATTGAGAGAAGAGAATGACCCACGACGTGAACCCTGAACGACTTCCTGTCAGGAAGCCCTTCTCAGATCACGGTCCAATTTCACCGAGCTGTTGTGTCGACGAACTTGCTAAGCGCCGATTTCCATCCTCAGGATAACTCTGGCTTAGTGACTCTTTCCAGTTCAGCAGTCAGGATACCACTTTTAAATTATACATGGATAAGTAGTGGACTTCAGCTGGTAGTCATTGATTCCGGCTTACTTTTCCTGCTGAGCGAGTTTTCATCTTTAGCGGCTTAACTAGCTTGTCCCCAGGTCAACTGTCAAGTGGTTACATTTAGCATAATAACCTGGAATGTCACTTTGTCACGGTGTTTCTCTGCCGGGGTTTATTGGTGCCAAGAGCACAACGGAAATATGTAATAAATTTTGTATACAAACAAGAAAATTGCCAACAGGTTTTTTGGGGGGCTGATTAACAACTTGACCCTTAATTTAGGAGCAATTTAGATGGCGCTACCTCCACCTGTGGAAGCTAATTTAGAGCTCATTATCACTATCAAGGGTGCAGCTCTTGCAAAATGTAATTGCACAAGACCGGGTCGTTTTAGAAAAGCTTTTATTTTACTAAATATTATTTTTAATACCAGGGTTACCTTTATTTAAAGGGTCTATGTAACTTTTGTAGGACAAAAAACACAATGTCCACAGATTTACACTAAACTTACACAGTTTGAAGATAATGATAGTAGAAAGCTTCCCTGAAAATATTATGTGCTGAGGTGCTGTAGTTTCTTGGAAATGAGTAAAACAATGTCATGAAAATAATTTTCGTCTCTTGAGACGAAAATTATTTTAATCATTTACAAACGTATTTTCATGACATTGTTTTACTCATTATCTCAAAAACTACAGCACTTCAGTAAGTAATATTTGAAGGGAAGCTTTCCACTATCAATATCTTCAAACCCTGAAAGTTTAATGTAAATCTATGGACATTTTGAAAAGGTACCCAAATCCTTTAACCCTGTATAATTATCACACACAAAAACATTGCTAATATTGTTCATTTCTTGTATCAATTTCTGTAATCTGTTTTACAGGACCATGAGTTCTTTTTCCTCGCTACCCTTTTAATTATTCCCTTATTAATTAATATTAAATTAAAAAATAAACAAGACCGCTGGACTTGTCTGGTCAACAGTTTACTGGCCCAATACTAAAACTACTGGCCTCGAGCCTCGGTCCAGTGTAAAGGTTAAAGCACTGACCTACATTGTTGAGTGCTGCAGTGATTTTTATTGCAGCCCGCTTAATGTACTCTTCCAATAAAAAGAAGGGGTTAAACTGTCCCTTTGAAAAACACCTGTATACATAAAGTGAATCGTCTGTCAAATGTGGCAATCATACTAAAGTACATATTTACCATAAAAAGAAAGACAAACCCCACATTACATTATTGCAATACCTTTCTTTTGTGACTATCAGTCTTATGTGTGTTGGAAATGGACTGCTGTGTCTCTTTGAATGACACTTCCCTGAACTGGGGTTTTATGTGTGTGCAAGTGTACTTTTAACTGTCAATATGAAAACTGAAAAAGTGCATGTAATCTGTGGGCGGAGAAAAGAGGGGTTGTTTCGCCAAAGTAGTTTTACCGTTTGTTTACTTGAATGTAATTTCTCTCTGTAAGATGAACTATCCAAATTGGGATATACTTATAGCCCAGTTAGCAACCCTCGGGGGGGGGGGGGGGGGGTAATTAATGGTTTTCAGGTGTTGCATTGCTTTGCGGTTTAATGGCCTTTTCTGTGATAGCAGCATAGCATGCACTAGTTTTTCATCACCCAAACTACCCCAAATGGGAGGTTTAAAAGAAACACACCTGAATTTGACCCTCATTTACTTTGAGGAGGTAACACAGAAAGTGTGGAAGGAAAGAAAAAGTGGAAGGTGTCACAGAAATTATACTCAAATAGATACTGTATACCCCAGCTTGAACCCTCTTCTTAATAAAGGAGGTATCAGAAGATGGGTATGACAGAAACTACCTTCAATGGGGTATCTGTATACCCCCAAGTGGGACTCTCTTCTACTAAGGAGGTACCAGAGGATGGATATGACAGAAACTGGCCTGATTAAGATAGCTTTATTTACCCCAATTGAGACCCTCTAAGGATGTAATTGGTGTATCAATCATCTCTTCGATGATATTACACTTCCTCCTACAGTTCGTACATGCAACAGTAACTGACCTGGAGTTTCAACTTTAAAAGGGCAAGGCCATTTTCATTTTGTAAAGGGCGCAGTTCTTTTGAAAACTTCTGAAGGGGTCCCAAGGCCAAGACCAGGGAAAGCGGAGGTCATGTGCAATCATGTGGGAGTGTCGTGGCCGAGCGGTTAAGAGCACCGAATTCAAACTCTTGTGTAGAGTGTAGGTTCGATTCCCCAGCCGTGACACTTGTGTCCTTAAGCAAGACACATAACCATTGCTTCGTCCTTCGGATGGGATGTAAAGCCGTTGGTTCCATGTGTTGTGTAAAAGCATGTAAAAGAACCAAGTGCACTTTTCCAAAAGAGAAGGGGTTCGCCCCGGTGTTCCTGGCTGGATTGGCAGCATATTGCGCCACAGCACCTTGTAAACCTTTACATGGTACTTAAGGATTAGGTCTTATATCTCAAAAATTCGCCCCACTTCTTGCAGTAATAATACCTGGCACTTTGTATCCTTTGGCAAAAGGCGTGTTATAAATACGGTTATTATTAATTCCAGGCTATACCACAACCAGGCATTCCTAGTTCAACTTCCACCGCGACCTATTTTGTAAACCCCTTTCCAGTGTTATTCTTTTCTTTACTAGGGTGGGGGATGGACCGATACGCCCATGGGTTGATCCCCAATCCATCATGTCGTGCTTTTGGTAAAGTTGCTCAACACAAAACCCCATTACACGCTTGAAAACTGTGTAATAGGCCCCATGGCCTACATAGATTGTACACCTACGTAAGCACTTTAGAATAAGAGTAGGTCTGCTGCATGAGAGGTAATTATCACGCCCAGATATTCAGTTATGTGGATTCTAGCTGATGCACCTTTTGTTGCACTACGTAAACCTCGGCTGGTAGTATTTTTATAGGCCATGTTTTTTTCTTTTTATCCCGTGTAGGTTTGCTTTCACCCGCTGAGTTAGTAGGTCACAACTTCACACAACGAGCCCCGTTTTCCACCCGCTGTTTTCTTTTTCCATTGTTACTGACCTTATTCGCTGATACTGTTGTTGTTATTTTTTTTTTCAAAGAAAGTTACAGGAAATAAAGGGTGTTAGGTTTTTTTCTTCTATCGAGAACTCTTATGTTGTACACGCTTCATATTCACTGCAAGTTCAAGTTTATGTATTTTTGTGTATACGCACACGTGCGCAATGTATCGGATCGGATACACTTTGGACGTTGCGGTTTTGTCGCTTCAGAGATTGGCGTCGTAATTGTGGTTGCGTTCTCTGTGTTTTTTGTTCATCTGCTGTATGTTTGTTTTGTTGTTCGACCTGTTGAGCAGGGAACCAGTCAAATGCATCACATGTTATTTTGTACTAAGCAAGAATTGTTAGTGTTTATTTGCTAAGCATGATTTTGCAGGCAGCCAGGGTCCTTATTAATCCACAATTGCATGTTATCTCGACGGATGACCCACTTTTTTGTCCAGCCATGCTCAGCAAGCTTTTTTCAAATATTTATGAAAAGTTTGTGAAATGGGCGTGAAATGTAAAATAGATCTGTAAAATTGCCATTGGGGATTCAGAATATTATTTGGTTTTACCCGTATAGCCATTTATGTAAAGCAGTGTTTACTCGGTACTTCCCCTGAGTTCTGTGGAAAACAATACACATGCATATAATACTCGGCTGGGATTTTAACCCACAACCTTTGCTAGTCCAGAGGATTTTTAATGGTATTGGTGGGCCTAGACATATGGCGTTCGGGTAAATGTTCCAAAAAAAGAGTGTTTGGTAAAAAAGTGAGGTTCCATCCATATGAAATTATAATAAGGATTCTTTAAAGACACTGGACACTATTGGTAATTGTCTAAGACCAGTCTTCTCACTTGCTGTATCTCAACATATACATAAAATAACAAACCTGTGAAAATTTGAGCTCAATCGGACGTCGAAGTTGCGAGATAATTAATAGTGAAAGAAAAAACACCCTTGTCACACGAGGTTGTGTGTGTTCAGATGCTTGATTTTGAGACCTCAAATTCTAAATCTGAGGTCGCAAAATCAAATTTGTGGAAAATTACTTCTTTCTCAAAAACTACTCCACTTCAGAGGGAGCCGTTTCTCACATTGTTTTATACTACCAACCTCTCCCCATTACTTGTTACCAAGTAAGGTTTTATTCTAATAAATATTTTGAGTAATAACCAATAGTGTCCACTGCCTTTAAAGAAGTTTCAGCTTGTATTCAAAGGGAACTTTGCAAGTGATAATAAATTGAACTACATGTAGCTTAGCTGTGATCTATGTGAATTTTTTTTAGGATTTGAAACTTTGCATGGTTGGTGTATCATCAGGTGAGGTTTATGGTAGCACCATGTGTACATTTCCCGAGGAGTGTTGGTTTTGAAAATTTGATCAGTTTATACTGATAGTCTTCAGGAGGATGCAGGACTTCATTGCAATATGCTGCTTAAGAAGAACTGCCTTGGAGATTTTTTGGGAGTTGGTGTTGGCTCAATGATGCACAAAAGCGGGAACAGGAATAGGATAAGCTACATGTAGGCTTAGCGTTTTGGGCATACCCTGAAGACCGGTTGTCAACCACCGGTTCTTCTCAGAACCAACACTACTCAAAGAGATATACATACTGTACTACTGCAAACCTCACCAGGGCCCAATTTCATAGAGCGGCTAAGCACAAAAATTTGCTTAGCATGATATTGTTTGCCTTGATAAAAACAGGATTACCAACCAAATTTCCACATGATTTTCTGGATAAGCAAACAACAGCTGAATACCTGTAACAAGCAATATGCAATAAATGAAAATTTGGTTGGTAATCCTGTTTTTTCAAGGAAGGAATTTCATGCTAAGCAAATTTTTTCATGCTAAGCAAATCTCTGAATTTTTTGTTAAAAACTTGGAGAAGCTGTTTTTTATGACCGGTTTGTTGTCCTATTTCTACAGAGACCAGGGAGTTCCAGCCAGCGTATGGCCCCAGGAATGCCCCCTCCCTATGCAGGTATGAGGAGCTCCATGGGCCCAGGAATGGACCAGTCTCGCAAGCGTCACGCTCACACCTCAGATGCCAAGAATAAAGGACAAAGGTACTGAAAGATCATTTTCCTAGGGAATAATCTGTGTGGATTCGCTCGCCTCTAACACTCACAAAAACCAATCAAAAACCATCAGCATGTTTAGTTTGATTAACTTGGACATAGCCACTACTTTGATTATTCTTTAAATGTGATCCGTCATACCACCATAATCAGAGTCCAACAGTTTGGGTGTTGAGTTACTGAATGGTGTTGGACTGAGGACGGCACTAGTAAACTGACCATGCTTTACATGGGATCAGGCATACCACCATAATCAGAGTCCAACTGTTTGAGTGTTGAGTTACTGTATAGTGTTGGACTGAGGACGGCACTAGTAAACCGATCATGCTCTACATGAGATCAGCCGTCGATTTCACCAAACTCTTCCTCACTTACGATTAATCTTACTAGGACTTAGAATGAGTTAAGTTCCGTATCCAAAGGCGTAGGAAACATTGGACTCATCCTTAGTTAGGACGGGTTACTCATTCTAACTCAAGATAAGATTAATCCAAGCATTTTGTGAAATCGGCTGCAGGCATACCACAATTATATCAGAGTCCGGGTGTTGAGTTTGGGTAATGAGTTACTGAATGGTGTTGGACTGGGTACTGCACTAGTAAACTGATCATGCTTTACATCGGATCAGGCATACCACCATAATCAGAGTCCAACAGTTTGGGTTTTGAGTTACTGAATGGTGTTGGACTGAGGACTGCACTAGTAAACTGATCATGCTTTACATCGGATCAGGCATACCACCATAATCAGAGTCCAACAGTTTGGGTTTTGAGTTACTGAATGGTGTTGGACTGAGGACTGCACTAGTAAACTGATCATGCTTTACATGGGATCAGGCATACCACCATAATCAGAGTCCAACAGTTTGGGTTTTGAGTTACTGAATGGTGTTGGACTGAGGACTGCACTAGTAAACTGATGTTATACTGTTGTATGGAATCAGGCATACCCTAATTAGAGTCCATTGGTTTGAGTGTTGGGTTACTGAATGGTGTTGGACTGAGTACTGCACTAGTAAACTGATGTTATACTGTTGTATGGAATCAGGCTTACCCTAAACTGAGTCCAATGGTTTGAGTGTTGAGTTTTGAGTGAGCAATAAACCCAAGTGTAATCACAGTGACCTAGACCCAATTTCATAAAGCTGCTTAAGCATAAAAAGTAGCTAAGCACAACAAAATTATGCTTACCATAATAAGGTTACCAGCTAAACTACCAATCCACATGTACAATTTATGAGCACTGTTTTCTGGGTAAATTGTCTCCATGCCCTTGGTCAATGCCCTGATGCCTCTGAAAATGGTCCATTAAAAATATTTTTCCCTCATTAAGGTGCCCTCTTTTCAGAAAAAAAAACCTGCTGTGCCTTTTCAAAATATACAAATTATCACCCTGTGTAAATATGGTGTAGATATTGTATGGTGGAGACCGTCTAATCAGGCAAGAAAAAAAATCGCATCCAGGGAAGAAAGAATTCCCACAGTCAGTGTCCTGTTTACATCCTGTATAAACACATTACAGTTTTGTCCTATTGTGTCTGGCCCCCCTACTGGTTAGAAGAAAGCTACTTTGTTAACAAACCTTCATTAGCGATCTCAAAAATCTAACGGAAAACCAAAACAAACATTGCACAGACATCGTAAGCCTCTAGAGAGAGAGAGAGTTAGGGCCCGGAGTAGTACTTTATCCGGTGTGTTGTAAATTAAGGTGTGCCGTGTTGAACAGTTTACAGTATTTTACATCATGTTACCAGAAGCTGAAAAAAACCTTTGGCCAAATTCGCTGTTAATTGAGAAAGATTTGGTGTCCAAATTATAGTAAGTACAGTATGTTAACAAAAGCAGCCAGAAGGGTTGATTGGACAGCTAGGATTTCACTGAAATTGATCAATGCTTAAAGGCACTGGACACCTTTGGTAATTGTCAAGACCAGTATGCTCACTTGGTGTATCTCAACACATGCATAGAAGAACAAACCTGTGAAAATTTGAGCTCAATCGGTCGTCGAAGTTGCAAGAGAATAATAAATGAAAAAACACCCTTATTGCACAAATTTGTGTGCTTTCAGATGCCTAGAATAAATTTGGTTGATAGATGAGGAGGGTTTGGGCTGAAGAGTAAAAAAAGTAATAAAAAGTGGAAGAGGTTACGAAAAGGGTATTTGTTCAAAATGTTCTGCGTCCATTTTTTTTCTTTTTATGTGCATGCCACTGTGTTGTTTGCCCAGTTCACATTTCTGAATGATCGCTGTTCAAAATCATCCGAGGATCAATAAATGTTGGCGTTTCATTCATTCATGAACCCAACCCGGTACGATCCAACAAAAGTACTGAAGAGAAAACAAAATAAATGCATTTATTCAGTGTGAAAGGTTCGGATGTTCACTAATTTGTGGTTTTTGACCGATGGGGGGTCAGAGACCTCAAAAAGGGTAATGACTGATGATTTGAATTCCCCAACTGAAATTTCTGTGCAACTTCATTCAAATTGCTACCCAAACTCCATTGATTCATTGATTGATTGATTTATTTATTTATTGATAAATAAAAAGTGTTAAGGGACCATTCAGAAGTATTCATGTTTTATGAATTCGCTTAGATTGTTGTTGTTTTTTAACCTTGAAGCATTGATACTTTTATATTATTTTGTGCTTAAAGGCAGTGGACACTATAGACTGTGCAAGTCTCGCGCGGATTTGAACTTCCGGGACCATTGTGGTCCCAACCTTATGGAGTTTTACGTTGGGGAGATTTTGTTTTGTCCATTACTTTAGTTTAATGTAGTTTATGACCATAAAAACGACATATGTTGTTAAAAATGGAATACTAATTAACATCATATATAAAAGTAAAAATAAAGTCAACAAAATAACAAAGGAAAAACCGATATTTAAACTTGACCTCAGGTCAGGTTACTTTTAAAAAACTAAGAATTTGTGCCCATCTCCGATCACGAAACTTACGCAGACGCTTGTTTTGGTCGCGCGGGGTGAAAAGCCTTTTCATTGGTTGTTTAGGCGTCGGCTTCCTCTTTAAACTGCGTCACGCATTTATCTAACGCCCTTGCGACCATCGTGCGTCCGCGTATAAACCAGCTTTGAGTAGTTTCACATTCGGGCGTAGATTTACAAAAGGGGTTTCAAAAAATTTAAGATCAAACAAACATCCTTGTCCCAGAGTTTGTTTAAAAAGCTAAAACTAATTTAAACAAGCTCTATAGGGTATTTTTGTTGTTTAGATTCGGCATTTAGAATAAATTAAAGCAAAGATTTGATTCATAAAAAAATAAAGTTCTTCAGTTGTCGTGTTTTCTCGCTCCGGTGCGTGCGAGACTTGCACAGTCTATTGGTAGTTACTCATAAATAATTTTTAGCATAAAAACTTACTTGGCAACGAGTAATGGAGAGCTGTTGATAGTATTCAACAGTGTGAGAAACGGTTCCCTCTGAAGTAACATAGTTTTTGAGAAAGAAGTAATTTTCCACGAATTTATCTCAGATTTAGAATGTAAGGTCTCAAAATCAAGCATCTGAAAGCACACAACTTCGTGTGACAAGGGTGTTTAATATTTCATTCATATCTCGCAACTTCGACGACCGATTGGACTCAAATTTTCACAGGTATGTTATTTTATGCATATGTTGAGATACACCAACTGAGAAGACTGGTCTAGTGGTCTCTGACAATTACCAGTGCCTTTAAGAAGAATTTTCACATTCTAGGTGTATCCAAAGAAGTATAGAATCTGAAATGTGCAGGATCAAAATAATTCTGTAATGCCCCCCCCCCCCCCCCCCCCCCCCCCCGCAGCAAAACACTTTTTAAAGCAAAAAACATTTCCTGCTTTAAAAGCAGCTTTATGAAATTAGGACTTGGTTCTTTTTTTTTATGCTTTTAAAGTCGGAAGGTACGCTCTACTAAAAGATACATTTGTAAAATTGGTTTCACAAGTAAATTGGAGCATCTCACTCCCAAAAGATTCCAAAGGATATGGAATTCACTCACCAATTTCCGCGTTTTAAGTTTCATGTAAAACTGTTAGTAGTGAGTAAAGCTGTAATCAATCAATTTAGTAAAAATTACCTGGGATGTATTGGGGGGGGGGAGAATATGGATTTATAGAGACACACTCTGTGACTCAGACTTGAATCTAGAGGCAGGGCACTCCATGGAGACTGTGCCCCTTTCATGGTCTGCATTGCCCATGTATTGCCTGGCCTTGGTGCCCCCTGAAATTCTGAATATAACTTGGCCCTGTGCTTTTACGGTGGTGCCCTGGGCAAGGTTCCATTACAAGTTTAAATTTTCCTTGTAGAAGTGCCACTTACCAGAGAGAAAATTGCTGTGCTCTTTGAAGAGCGAAGTTCGACACCTGGTGTCACAACATTATCCGGCTTGTCAATTTTGTCTCTGTGAATTGACCATCAAATTTAAATCCCAAATTTTTCTCCCAGTGCATCTATTGGGGGAAGCGGCTCAAGCGGGAGCAGTGCCAGAAAGAAGAAGAAAATGGCCGACAAGGTACTTCCGCCGAGAATTCGCGAGCTGGTGCCCGAGTCCCAGGCCTACATGGATCTATTAGCATTTGAAAGGAAACTAGACGCCACCATTATGAGGAAGCGACTGGATATACAGGAAGCCCTCAAGAGACCAATGAAGGTAAGTGTCCGATCAGCCAATTAAATTCATTGTTGGGCTAAAACAATCATTTATTATTTGTTTTTTGCTAATTTTTGTTGTTCGCTTGTTTGTCTGTCTTTCTGTCCTGTAAGGCATGCCTCCAAAAGCTCTGCCTTTGGGGATTTGCCCCAATATCACTTTCTCTTCAAGTTCTTGTTTATTATTTGGGCATTTTGCATGACTCTTTTGTTTGTTAGTTTTACTTAAAATATAATAGACCTGTCTATTTCCTGCATGCACTTCTGCATATTCGTCTTTCTGTGATATGGAAATAAATGTTAAATGAATGAATGACCATAAAACAAGGGGATAGTGGGACATCAGTACAAACACGAACTGCTAAGTATTTCCAAATAGTCTTAGTTAATTTGAAGTTTTTTTAAAGGTATAAAAACTGTTCTCTCTTTTCTAATAGTGACATACATTTTTAAATTTGTAAAGACAGTTATTGCCATTTATACCCCCCCCCCCCAATTCCTGTTTTGGAATTTATTTTACGTATGAATGAAAATCGAAAATGCACACTTGAATTACGATGTATGAATGAAGCATAATACGCAATATGTCAATCGTTGTTTGCTTCATTTAACCCCAGGCATTGCCACTTTAATACCCTGCGGTCCCACAGAACCTTCACTTCACCCTCCAAGTCTCCTTTGGCCGCAAACAAACTTCCATCATTATCCCCGATTCCACAACGTTATGCAAGGCCAACAAAGTATTGGTTACCATCGCCAGGGCTAGCTCCGGCTACCAGAGGACATTTTATTCAATGCCTCTTTTTTTTTTCCCCCTCTCTTCCAAACCATAATCAAAATCCAATCAAATATCAACTTCAACACTTTCAACACTCGTCAAGAGTAAAAACTTCCTGTGTGTGAGAGAGCCCCACTCCAAAAAGCCCCAGGGAAGTTGTAAAGTTGACTTAAGGTGGCAATCGGCTTTTGTCCGCGACCTGTCAGTGACGTTTGGATCTCGTATTAGTGTCCACCGCAGCGACACTAATAGAATGGTTCTTTCATCTCCAGTGCTGCCTGAGGGACCAAACTGGCAAAGTTTACCTAAGCCTTTATGCATGCTTGGCTTAACGACCGACCATAGACTGGTCGACGTTCTCAGCTTTTTTTTTTCTTCTTTTGCCATTCGCCAGGCATGCAGGGTGTTGGTGACGGGAGGGGAGAAAAATTACGACTGTCGTCTTTTTCTTTCTTTTTCTTTCTTTCTTTCCGGATCTGTTTGTACACCGATGAAAAGACCAGCATGATACGAATCACGTAGAATTTATTTTCTCACGCATTCTGCAGGCTAGATGACCCCCCCCTCCATTCATGGGGAATTTTTTTTCTTCTTCTTCTTCATTCCGTGCGCCCACTTATTTCTAGGATTTTTCTTTCCACCCCGATGCCTGTTTGAGAGACTCAAAAGTATTGGTTCCCTTTTTTGGCATGCATCCTTCAAAACCTTAATAGACCGTGTCAAGTATTTTCAATCAACCACTTCATTGATACTATCATTCCAAGCCAATTCCCCACCCTGTTTCCACGGAGCAAACTGAGTGGATATTGACCCCCAACATTATCAGAACCGGCAAATAATTGAAATAGGACTTGGTTGACTGGGTCCCGAGTTGTGTGTGTGCACAGGGCTGCCTTTATTGGCGGAGCGCAATTGTTGTGTGTGGTTTTTTTTTTTTTTTTTTGCACTTTCTGCTGTAGTGATTCCAGATACTGGAATCCTATGAGTGGTTTGTCCTGATAGTTTTTTTTATTATTTTGTGGCAGCTCCTTTTGTGGTTGTTAATTTTGTTGTGATTGTCACAGACTTGGTAATCACATCACAGGGCCCACTCCATTTTGTTTGGAAATTGCTGGACCCTGGTATGGTGGAGATACAAAAAAAAAGAACAAAAATTGTCAGTGACTTGCAGTGAAGGTGAAAGGGAAAAAAAGTTTTCACAAAAGATTCTGGTTAAATAATTATAAAGAATAGTCAGGAACTGTAGCCTATATCACCCCACACTAGATTCAAACGCAGATTGTTTACAATGAGTGAATGGGGAGTGGGACCTCATGCAATAATAAGTTTGGACAGACACCCTGTCTTCTATTTTGTGTAATGATATAACCACAGAATCAGTACAAGAGGGTCCAGACTAATTTTTCCTTCCAGCCTCACTTTAGTAGTTAGTTGTGAAATAAAAACTATGGCTTTGGCTATAGCTGGCCCCATTTCATAAAAGCTGTTAGTACGGATAATTGCTTAGCACAAAAAAAAAGTTGCTACGGGAATATTGGTTATATTGGGTTTTTTTTTTCTTTTTCTCCTATGACTCGATTTGCACTGTGTAAGCAGAAAGATTTACAAAGCTCTTATTTTCTGTTTAAAAACTTTTTTTTTAAATTGGGTTCATACTGGCCTGCAAAACAATAAAGAGCAGTATAATATTATGTAGCCAGAGCCAGCATTCAGCCTCAGCCAGGTTTCAACCACAGCCATGGACCAACTAAATAAAGTTTGTTTCAGCAGAAAACAGTGCTAAGCAAGTTTTTCTGCTGAGCAGAAATAACGAGGGAACCAGTCTCAAACAATATACATTTTTTGTTGGTGGGCCGTCTCCACCAAGCAAGATTTTTGTTCTGCGCTAAGCAATTCTTAATGCAAAACAGGAGCCCAATTCAATGAGGTACATAAAGCACAAAGAGTAGCTTAGCATAACAAAACTGTGCTTACCAGAAAAGGCCATTTTACATGAACCATTATCCTCCTCATTTTCATTTAGCAGAAAACTCTAAAAGTAAAATGCTGCTTAAGCAGCTCTACGAAATTGGGCTCCTAAAGCTGTATTGAATTTTCTGTGGGTGTTCTACCAAGGCATATAAGTCATTGCGTAAATGCAGTTTAGCTTGGCACATTCACATCGCACCTTGTCAGTGAGTGTCACACCTTTATAAAGCTGGGCTGTCCCCGCACTCTACTCCCCTAAAACACCATGTACAAGTAATTCACCCAATTACACCCACACCTGGGCATCACTTCAAACAAATCAAAAGGTCACATAAAGTTCACCTTGACTCACCTGGGCACAATTTTGTAAAGTTCTTAACCGGTAAGCACATATTTGTGCTTACTATCGTAGGAAAACATGCGTTAGCAAAAGTGTATTTCATTAAGTAATTTTGCATTGCATGCTGCACTTCTCATCTGTTAACAGAAACAGCCGGCAAGATAAGCATGCGTTCTGCTTTGCTTAGGGTTAAGCAGTGTTTATCAAATTTAAATTCTGCTAATGGATACTTTGTAAACAGAAAAAGACAACAATTAGCTTAGCAAAATAAAAGTCTGCTCCCAGAAAAACATTACCAGCCAAATTGGCATGTTTCAGTGGCTGGTATTCTGCTCAATTTTTACTTAGCAAAACATTGTTCAGCAATATATTCTTATCCAAAAGCAGCAAATATTGCTAATCAAATTTCTGCTTAGCATTAATGAGCAGGATATCAGTCAATAATTGTACATATTGATTGCTATTTTGGCTGGTAACCTTATTCTGATAAGCATAGTTTTCTTGAGCTTAGCTACTTTTTGTGATTTAAAAGCAGTTCTCATGAAATTGGGCCCAGGTCAGTCAAGGTTTCCAGCTCGGCCGAATTTGGCACAATTTTGTTTTGTTTTGTTCCTCGGGTTCAGGCTGGAGAAGAGGAAATCAAAACAGAGTCCATGAGTTTTTATCGGTTAAATTTATTTGGACTACCCCTTTGGTCTCGGTGGAATGTGAAAATTTCCAGGTACGCCTCTTGTTTGGGATTTCTTCTTATTTTTGTTTGATGGCATTTTTGAGTGACTCACAAATAAACTTCCTTTTGGTTTCTTTTTTTCTTCTTTTGGCTTCATATCAGCCCTATATTCCTTGAAAATCTAGACTAAATTTGATAGATCTGCTTAGCAGAAATCTTTATAAGAAGTTAGTACGGGAAACATGAGTTCACTAAGTGGGCCCGTTTTTACATAGCATAGAAAATCTTGCTCAGTAAAAGTAGGTTACCGGCCGAAAAAAATGGTATGCATATGGTTTTCGACTGGTTCCTTGCAAAGGTTTGCTTTGCAAAACAAGCACATGTTTCAGTCTAGCATCTTTGACTCAGTCATCATTAAAGACACCTGGAAGTGGTATTATGCGCTTAGAGGCTTTTGCATTAGGCGCTTTACAAATGTCTTATTATTATTAGTATTATTATTTTTTCAAAATAAAGCTTTTGTCACTAATATATGTGTTGTGATGAGTGGAATGTGAACAAACAGTTCACTAAGGTTTTAACAAATCAGTTCTTATGTTGTTTACAAATTTAAGAGTAGACCCCGACCCGAGAGGGCGCTGTTCGTGACGTCAATCGCGGCAGACTTTGCCTGTAATGCGTAGAGTAAACACAATTGCAAAGTACATGTACGGACCAAGTCGTGAGTTTGTACATTTCAAAAAACAAACAAAAAAGGGGGGTTTTCTGGTAATGCCGACCAGGTGTATTGCTGCCGAATACAGAAAAACACTTTTTGAAATGTACCAACTCACGACTTGGACGTACATGTACTTTGCACGTGTGTTTACTATACGCATTGCAGGCAAAGTCTGCCTCGATTGACGTCACAAAAGGGGTAGGCGGAGTCAGCCCCCCAAACAACTTTATATATTTTTTAAACATATTAATCGTGACAAACAATTACTAAAATATTTTGTTATTGTTCCTAAGCATATACTCCTAAGTTCCTAAGTGTTTTGTTTTTAGGCTTGTAATGGATTTACATCAGTGCGGATAACAAAAGTTACTAAATTGCGATTATTTGAAACCCATACCTTCCTTTAAAGTGACGTTTAATATCATGTATCTAAAGTTATTAATTGCACTTCAAACGATTAATAATTCATCATTTTGACATCAATTGGCCTGTCAGACTCGAACGTTTTATCTCAAACTCTCAAGAGGTTTCCAAGAGCTCGCAGGTGCGCCCCAATTTGTCACTTTTAGACTTAATCGAGTGCCTGTGTATTGACACTGTCATTTTCCCTGTTGCTTCCTCAGATAACAATTGTGTCTGTGCTATTGTCTGACAGGAAACTCATAGTGGAGGTTTTTTAAAAGGAACTCGATGATTGTACACCAATCAAAAGAAGTGTCATTCCATTGGGGGACTACTAAAAATGGGGCACGCACCTGTGCAGGTTGTGGTTACCATGGTTCTGGTTTAGAGAGGGGTTGTTTTTTATCGGGCTGAGGGACCTCTGGGTCTAAAACAACAAGATAGGACTGCACGAAGCTCTCTAAAGAGCCCTTTGGGGGTGAGGGGAGACTGGCATTTGGGTAGTACGAGTCGCTGCTTGAGTAGTAAGATGGGGGTGTGGCGGGCAATGAGTTTATATGGTACCGGGAAAGGGGGGGGGGGTATTTATGGACAGTGTGAGATGGGGTGTGGCGGGCAATGAGTTTCTATGGTACTAGAGATTGGGGGGGGGGAGGGGTTACTTATGGACAGTGTGAGATGGGGGTGTGGCGGGCAATGATTTTATATGGTACCAGGGTTTTTTGGAGGGGAAGGGGGGGGGATCGCAAGGGGGTATTTCTGGACAGTATAACATGGGGGTGTGGTGAACAATTACTTTATATGGTTCTGGGGAGGGGGGGGGCAGTAAGTGAAATAGTATGCCTTTGAAACTTTAAAATTGGGGAAACAAATAAGCCCTTAATTTGCCCCAAAACTATGCTGTTTGGCCATGGAAGGGCACTAAGAACCAGGGGGCGGGTCTACGCAAGGGCACAGTTATTCATTGCGAAAGTGTACATTGGAGGAACTGCAACCCTGCATTGCAAAGTGTACCTATACTATTTTTTAGCTCTTTATAATCCCCTTTCCCATAGCCATATAAAGTGCAGGTTCCAGGTACAATCGCGGTAACTATTGCGCGCAAAAAATAAAAGTACGAGACGAGTTCAGCTGCGTGGGTGTAGGTAGCTAAGCTGCAGGATTCAGAAGTATGAAATGATGACATAGTGTTTTTTTTTTTAGTCATGACCCAAATGGAGGAGTTTGTACGATATACTAAAAAGCAAAACCATTTAGTGTGACAGTGGTTGATTACTATTCACTGAGACTATTTGTGAAATGGAATCATTGACAAGAAAAGAGAACTTTAACGTGTAGTGTTTTTTTCTTTCTTTGTGGTAGAGTGCGACCCACTTTATATTGAGCCCCGACTCATTATAAAAAGTACCCATCCTTGACTAAAAAAAGTACACCTGGCTATGCCGCCCTTTTGTCAACAGCAAATAAACTCGACATTATCGTTTTTTTGGGGGGAATTCAAAGTCAACGAACCTTCCCTGAAGTTATTCTAATCTTTTAAACTCTAGTTCCAGATCCTGGTTCTGGACTACAGATTCGGGTTATATTTTTGTTACACTCCACTGCCGGCTAGGCCCACTGTGTTGCTGGTCCATAACGAAGCCCCGCCCCTATTTAAGTAGATCTCACGCACAGCTGTAACTGGCCTAGAAATGATCACTTCACTGCTCGGGCAGCTCGGAAATTGCATTGTGTTTGTAAATTGTTATTTTATTCGTTTAACAACTTTGTTGAGTCTGTTCGAAATTAGAGTGCGGTGTCATTGGCTCCAGTCATAGCTCCGCCTACCTTTAAAAAAATTCCACAGACGTTTTTTTTAAAACTCCTCTTTGTCTTGTCCCCTGTAAACCATACCAATCTTGAATATGATTTTCATAATTCCAAAAAGGAACCAGACTATTTCTCCTTCCAGCCTCTGTTTGGTGACCATGATTTTAACAGGAGAACAAACAAGATAGCTGACCCAAGATAAAGATTTCTTAAGTCCATGTTTGTGTTTTCATAGTTGTACTAATCAAAATTACCTGAAATTTAAAATGATATGAATCAGCAAAAAATATACAAACACAAAAGAGAAATTTTTCCTTCCAAAAACAAAAGTGGTCTATTTTTACTGAACAATTACTATGGATCACCACCAATCTCTGTTAATACCAACATGACCAGTGGCTTCCAAATAAAATATGATAAACCAACTGAATCGATTTATGCACAATGTAATAAGAACTTTACAGTCTTTAGCCGATGTCCAGCACAGTTTGTAACTCCTAGTTTAAAACCATGCTCATATGAGAGTTGTTGCAAATTAATGAAATTTCTTAAAAATTGCCTTTGAACAAAAGCTTTCTGTTTTGTAAGAATGCTTACTTCATACTTGAGCGGTCAAACAATGCGGCACCAGCGGTTGTTTATGAACTCCTACCTGTGACCTCTTTCCTGCGTTATGCACCCCACACCCTGCACCCAACACTCCACCTGAATTACATAAAACCCAAGCATTTGATTCCAAACCCCCCAGCTTCAACCCGTGACCCAGATCCCACACCCTGCCCTCCTCACCACATACCCTGCCCCCTCACCCCACACCCTCCCCCCTAACCCCACACCCTGCCCCCTTACCCCACCTGAATCGTATGAACCAATGTATTCAGTCCCAATTATACAGCTCCAATCTTTGACCCGTATCCCACACCCTTCCCCTAATCCCACACCCTGCCCCCTTACCCCACCTGAATCGTATGAACCAATGTATTCAATCCCACACCTAAAGCTCCACTCTTTGACCCATACCCCACACCCTGCACCCCACACCCTGTACCCAACACCCTGTACCCATCACCCCACCTGAATTGTACGAACCCAAGCAATAAATCCCAAACCCCCAGCTCCAACTTGTGTGACCTGTACTCTGCGCCCTGTATCCTGCACCATATCCCGCACCCCACTCCCTCTCCCTTCCATACTACAACTCATACACCCACCCATGATCAAGGGCATACACAAACACCAATCAATTTTCAAGGTAACGCCAAACCACAATCTTATTAAGAATCGTTCTCTCACCAGAGCGTGTAATTCCTTTCATATAGTCCAGGGGGAAAGACAGGGAGAACAATAAAACAAATATACACAGATGCTGGCTTACCTATTGTTGTCTCAGCCATGAATTTTCAGCCCCTTTTGAAATCCTGTTGGACTTGAACTTGTCTTTCCTGTGACCTCTAATAAACCTCTCACTAATTAGCCCCTTATTATAACTCTCGCCCATTTCTCCCGTTGGTGGGTGTAGCTTACCAGATCCAGAAGGCGTTGGCCTGGTATGCCATTCCACCCGATCTATTGACAATTCCATACCCCTAAAAAAAAAGTCTTAAATGCATTGATTAACACAAAAAAAAATGCATTTTTTTTTATTGTGGGGGTCGCTGTAGGGGGTTGTTGATGGTTTACGGGGGAGTTGTACCTGAAGTAATTCCACTGGCGTCTTGACCATAGCTAGGGACACTGTGGAGAATGGTTTTGTTGTTCGCATTCTTGTATCAAAGCATCAGTTAATGGGACAGATTTTACGGCCATAATAAGTTGGGGGTGGGGTAATCGAAAGTATACTAGCATAATTAGGTTCACAATAAGCAATGTAAAGTTTACTTCTTATACAGATTTGTGTATCTGAAGCCCCTTTCACACTAAACATTTTTCCCAGGAAATTCCCAGGAACATTTGGTTGATCTTGGTTCACACTAACCCTGGCAAATTCCTGGGAAATAACCTGGAAAAAGCTACCCCTGCTTGGGAGTCGTAGGGTTAAAGTCACTGGACACTATTGCTAATTTATTACTCAAAATAATTGTGAGCCTTAAAAACTTACTTGGTAACGAGCAATGGAGAGCTGTTAATAGTACAAAACATTTTTGAGAAAGAAGTAATTTCTCACTAATCATTTGAATTGAATTTAAAGCTGAGGTCTTCAAATCAAGCATCTGAAAAAATATGACTTGTTCGACAAGGGTATTTTTTCTTCCATTGTTCTCTCGTAACTTCGATGACAAAGGGTGGATTTCACAAAGGTAGTCCTAACTTAGGACTAGTCCTAGACAATGCTAAGAGATAGGACTGGTCCTAAGTTAGGACCAGTAACTCATCCTAACTTAGGACTGGTCCTATCTCTTAGCATTGTCTAGGACTAGTCCTAAGTTAGGACTATCTTTGTGAAATCCACCCCAATTGAGTTTGTTATTTTATGCATATGTTGAGATGCACCAAGTGAGACGTCTGGTCTTTGACAATTGCCAATCGTGTCCAGTGTCTTTAAGCTAGACAACCCTAGGGTTAGCACACATTCTACCCAGGAAAATAACATCAAATGTGAATTGAACATTGGATGGCAGTTGGGGTTAAGACTCCCCAGGAATTTTCTGGGGTTTTATTTTTACTTGTAAAGTTCAATTTCAAAGCACTACTTCACAATTTAAACATCTCTGTTGTTACCTAACAGAAAAAAATGCTTATACAAAAATTACGATAATTAAAGACAGTGGACACTATTGGTAATTGTCAAAGACTAGTCTTCACAGTCAGTGTATCTCAACATACTGTATGCATAATATAACAAACCTGTGGAAAAATTGAGCTCAATCGGTTGTCGAAGTTGCAAACTAATAATGAAAGAAAAAAAAACCTTGTCACACGAAGTTGTGTGCTTTTAGATGGTTGATTTTGAGATCTCAGATTCTAAATCTGAGGTCTCAAAATCAAATGCGTGGAAAATTACTTCATTTCTCAAAAAATACATTACTTCAGAGGGAGCCGTTTCTCACAATGTTTTATACTATCAGCCTCTCCCCATTACTCGTAATCAAGAAAGGTTTTATGATGATAATTATTATGAGTAATTACCAAATGTGTCCACTGCCTTCAAATCAACCCAATTTTCGGACTGTGTATCAACCCTACAAAATCAGCTCTATTGATGATGCATTTGTTGCAACACATCCTGTGACCTTCGAATGACCTTCTGTGAAAGTTCAAGTTGTGATCCGCTTTAAGATGGAGAAGTTTGGCGCATATTCTAACTGCAGTCATTGTTTCTACAACTTGTAGGAAGTCATACTGAATTGTCCCAGCATTTGATAAGAGGGTAATATTTAGTGTGTGCAGGATTTGTTGAAGGAGTACTGTTACAAGATAAGTGTAGTAATAAGATTATACATGTAGCTTAGAATTTCTTCTCTTGTGCCTTAGGGCTCCAATACTAAGCCATAGTCCTGAGGCCAGTAATTCAAAGACACTGGACACTATTGGTAATTGTCAAAGACCAGTCTTCTCACTTGGTGTATCTCAATATTTTTATTAACAAACCTGTGAAAATTTGAGCTTGATTGGTCGTCGGAGATAACTATGAAAGAAAAAACACCCTTGTCACACAAAGTTGTTTGCTTTCAGAGGCTTGATTTCAGGACCTTAGCTGAGTTCCCGGATTCAATTTTAAATATTTTAGTGATAAATGACTTATTTCTAAAAACTACCTCACTTCAGAGGGAGCCGTTTCCAACAATGTTTTGTACTATCAGCAGCTCTCCATTGCTTGTTACCTAGTTAGTATTTATGGTAACAATTACTTTGAAAAATTGCCAATAGTGTCCGGTGCCTTTAAACGCAACTGTGTCAGGAATTTTTTTCTTCTCATTTTGATTCTGGTTTCGTAAAAACAATGTTATTCCAGTAAACATTTTGAGCAACAAGCCCTGTGGTCTTGTGAACTTTTCCCCTCATCAAATTAACACCCTGTTCTCTTTAGCTTATCCAGCCTCTGTAATATCATTTTATTTACAATAATAATATATAACCAATTTTCATTAAGATGGAGGTCAGTTGAAGTTCACACACACCGTGGTAGTAGAGCTCGGGATTGATATTATTTGTTTATACTAACGGCACATGGGAAGGTCTATCGGGAAGGTCTTTCTGGAACCTGGTAGAATACCTGGGACTGGCCAGGTGAGTGATAAATCACTGGGTTATTATTATTGCAGAATGTGGCGGCGTGTCAGTGGGTAAATGGTCCCGATCGGGGTGGAGTTAACCCTCCTTCGAGACCGTGGGTGAAAGGGGGGGGGGGGGGGACATTGTAAAGTTGGACTGCTAAGCTTTATCACAAATGGTTTGTCAGTGTGTAAATGGTCCCGATCGGGGTGGAGTTAACCCTCCTTTGAGACCGTAGGTGAAAGGGAGGGGGGGGGGGGGGCGACATTGTAACTTTGGATTGCTAAGCTGTATCACAAATGGGTGTAATCTCAATAGGAACAACCTTGACTTGGGGGATATTATACCAGAATAGGGTCAGTGGGTAAATGGTCCCGATCGGGTTAGAGTTAACCCTCCTTTGAGGCCATGGTGAAATGGGGGGGGGGGGGGGGGGACATTGTAACTTTGGATTGCTGTGCTTAGCAAATCGTTGTACTTCACAGCTTTATAAAATTGGCCCCTGGTTTAAAAGTTGGAAATATTTCATTATCATAGAAACAAGCCGACTTTTCCCCCAATCGTTTTGGCTTTTCCATTTGTGTGTGTGGAGCTCTTGTCATTCGAGCAGGCTGGTCTAAATTAGATCAGGTTGCATGTGGTGATATCGAAGGCGGCTCCAACCCTACTGTTTTACTGGTACCCCGTAATTAGCCTTAATATTCTGAGTCAATTGATATACGTCTCACGCTGTGTTCCCCAGCGCTGTCCAGAGTGGCTGCCGCATTACCTACTGCAACCCCATGCTCCAGTTTAGCTGAACAGGCTCATGGAAGTCCCCTCCCAAACTGCATGGTATTGGGGTCAGGAAGTTTTCTTGATAGCTTAAGCTGGGACGGTATGGGGGCTGTTGCTCAATGGGTCTGTAACTTGGCTGACATTTAAAGAGATGTTCCAGGCCAGATACACATGAACTTGGTTCTGGTTGAGGCAGGGCAGCTCTTCCTTGGTACAGGACGTATTAATTTTACTTGAACATTTCAAGGGGCACCGGGGCGATAGGTTTTCTTGAAAGCTCTGCCGGGAGGGTATGGGGGCTGTTGCTGTATGGCTCTGTAACTTGGCTGACATGTAAAGAGATGTTCCAAGCCGGATACTTGGTTCTGGTTGAGGCAGGGAAGCTCTTCCTTGGTACAGGGACAGGCCTGTAAAGGAAAGGCACCAAGGCATTTTTCTCCTGGGTAAACGGCACCCTATAGTATAAGGAAATTGTCAATTTCTACCAGAGCATTTCAAGGGCACAAAGGCATTGACCAGGAAGCAAGAGAAATAAGATCAAACTTCAAGTAAGAAAACATTAAGATCAAACTTCAACTGAGTTAAATACCACTTTAGTACATTTCAGGAAGGAGTTGTATCCACACTGACTTAACCCCATTGAAGCTTTTAGATCAAAAATGGTTGACCATTTATATTGTCCCTGATTATCACAGTTGCTATACTATGGCTTTAAGCTTTTCCCTTTTCCGATGCACACATGCGCATGTATGTCGAAATTAAATATAAACTCAACATAGTGCAAGTTATTTGGGTCAATAGGCTTTTATGTACGCATCGGTTCGATAGTATGGGGGCCGGACTGGGCTCCACCCCCGCTGCGCTGCGCAAACGTTTTGAATTGCTCCAATTTGCGTCGATGCTCTAAATATAAATACCGCCCCTCAACAAATCGTACAAGTTTAGCATTGTGCAATTTATTTGGGTTAATGATTTTATTTATGGAAGCATCTTCCGGACAGCATGGGGGATGTATTCATGTCATGGTTTTCTGTTCTGGATTATGACTCTAGGAAACATAGGGGGAATATTTACTTCAGTTTTCTGTGTGGGCGTGTTTTTATTTTATATTACAGGAAATCCAAAATGACAATTTGAGGTGGTGCACTTAAAAGTTGGTCAGTTGGTAGAGAAATTAACATGGAAAGCAATAACAACTGACCTGGATTGACGTGGAGGTCGTGGGCTCTGTTGCCCAGGTCTTGGCCGTGGTGCCCCATTTAAGACATTTCAAGGGAAGTACCCTTTTCCAAAATGAAAATAGCCTAACCCTCACAAAGATGGAGAGGGCATGGCTGTTCTTAATTTGCAAAGGGCGCATTCATTTGGAAAACTTTGAGAGGGCAGGCAATTTTCAGTTTGCAAAGGGCACATCTATTGGGGAAACTTGATAGGACAAGAGAGTTTTCACTTTGAAAGGGCACCTCTATTGGGAAATCTTAAAGTCTATAGAAAACTTAATGGAGGGGCACAAAGGCCAAGACCAGGTGAAACAAACTGAACGCACTCTATGACAAGACCAGAACTTGATTCCAATGCACTCGACTGCTCGGCCGGCCCTGACACAACTGAATCCAGTGCTGTAGTTTTTCCTCTATAAGCTGCATCTTGTTTACACAAAACCAGAACTTATTGTAAGAAAAAACTTACATAAAAGCTTTGTGGCTCAAAACTTTTCATGCTAAAAGTGTCAAAGGATGGGTCAGAATTCTTTACAGATTCTATACATTTTTTGCAGCTATATTTTCTAAGACACAAGTAGGTCAAGAAGTCAAGTCTTGTTCTACAAGATAATCCAAAGAAAACAAAGACATAAAACACCACTTACAGGTGGCACTTGTTGTGCCCTTAATTCTTCCCAATTGGTTTTCCAACTGTCCTCAGTTATGTTTTAATGAATTGTGATGTGCTGAGAATGGATACCCGGTACCCCGCTAGGAATCCTCACTGGGCACCTTGACCAGGGGTAGCAAGGTCCAGAGACCAGTGTTCTAGATTTTAGGTTTTTTAAATTTATTTGAGTTGGGCCATTCCATACAGTATTGGGTCATGGTCTATATCAGTGCGTGAGACCATGGTGAGACCCTGCGTCGCCCTTACAAGGTTCAACATCATCGCCACAAACCACCGATAATGACGATGTCATGTTACACAAAGTTTCAGAGGGATGCGGTATTTGTAACCGATACCGGTGTCCCTTGTAGGGGGGCGTTACAGGTACCGACTATGGACGTCAAGACTCGGGCACAAAGGGGAATAATCAAATAAATTAAACTTGTGATCTCAACACACTTTTGGGATTCATACATGACATTCCAGGCCAGCACATTGTAAATCAAGGCAGGTGAACTTTACTGGAGCTCAAATTTTGTTTAGTAAGGGCAAACGTTCAGAGTTGTGTTTCATAAGAAAGTAGAAATTGATAACGGTTGATACGGGTCGACGCAAAGTATTTATTTGCAAGACATCATCGTCGACTGCACCGATCAGCTTGATTCTTTTTAGAGACAAAGTATCTTCCTCTTTTAAATTTGCATGTTGTGCAACTTCAGGAAACTTAAAACCAACGCTAATCTTTTGATTGGCAATGTCTACTACCTCTTCAACTACTCATAAAATGCTCACCAACAAGAGGCCAGAATTCTTTTCCTTCCAACCTACCTCAGATTGGTCCAACTGATTTGACTGGGAGAATTACAAGATGGTGAAAACTTGGGTGTACCCCTGGCCACACGGAAGCTCCATATATTGACTAATAGGGAGACTGCCAACAAACGGCTCATTAGTTCCATTGGTAGACTGCCAGTATGTTAGTCCAAGTCCTGCTCTTGTCAATGTCTTTGTTTAAACCCAAACTTTTGAAAACTTACCCAGTCAGTTTGCCTTATTTTATTTGAAAAAGACACATTTTGTGACTTGCACAATCGATGTACAGCGGGAACCCCACATTAACTTCACCCTTGCACTCAGGTGCTGAAGAATAAACAAACAACACGACTTATTAATCACAAACAATAGCCACCTTTCGATTTGTATTCTTTAGCCTAGTTTCAACCGGGCTAAGAAATCTCCATGGCATGTGTCTATATGACGTGTGCCTTAGTTACTTGTTCATATAAATAAACAATAAAGAAGATTTGTCTGGTTTCGGGCGCTTACTGTAGACCTTTTTAGACCGTTATAATACTGACCCTTGTCACGTCCCCTGTATGCAGTATCAACAATGAAGACTCGTTCAAATCTATACCAAAAAGGTACCAGACTATTTGCCCCTTCCAGCCATGCTTTGGTTACACTGATTTAAATGGGAGTGAAACAAAGATGTATGGTAAAGGAATTGGTTTAGAGTTTGCTCTTCTACGCTATGCGAAAATATAATGATGCTGTACTATAGCATTTTTAGTATTAAAGACACTGGACACTATTGGTAATTGTCAAAGGCCAGTCTTCTCACTTGGTGTATCTCAACTATGCATAAAATAGCAAACCTGTGAAAATTTGAGCTCAATTGGTCGTTGAAGTTGCGACATAATAATGAAAGAAAAAACACCCTTGTAACACGAAGACGTGTGCTTTCAGATGCTTGCATGATTTCGAGACCTCAAATTTTAAGTCTGAGGTCTCAAAATCAAACTCGTGGAAAATTACTTATTTCTCGAAAACTAGGTTACCTTAGTGGGAGCCGTTTCTCACACTGTTTTGTACTATCCACAGCTCCCCATTACTTGTAACCAAGAAAGTTTTTATGCTAAAAATTATGTTGAGTAATTACCAATAGTGTCCACTGCCTTCAACTAATGGAAACGTAACAAGTAGTTGTTTGCAGTACCCACTGCTAAAACATTGGATTCGAACTGCCTCTAGCCACCGGGCAATCTCGGTGGTCTAGTTGGTATGACACTGCTCTGGAATTGAAAAGGTCGTGGGTTCGAATCCCAACTGAGTAATATGCCTGTGGTTTTTGTTCACAGAAATCGGGTAAGTACTGAGTATACAGTGTTAACACACATCGGTGTGTATGAGTAAAAAAACCAAAATGAGTAGAGTCAGGCATACCATTGTTATCTAACTGCAATCAATAGAACGATCCACTAAGCTCCGCCCCATTGCGTATTGACCAATCGCAACGCAACGAAGGTCCGACAAATAAGGTCCGACATGCATGCGCATATCTTGGCGCGCGCGGCAGAGTTGTGCAGAAAGGCATTGGAGAGCCCCACGTGTTATTGCTCACACGTGCGTCGTGGGCGGAGCCTACTGGATTGGTCTATTTGCGTAGGAGGAGAAGAAACTGAATGAATTGGGTCACATTCTAGCAAAAATTTCTCATCTACAAGGTTTTAAAATTGGATTGTAGGATAAGCACAATCACCTGATCCAGTTTCAGGTTTTAAACTACCTTCTAATGTTTCTTTGTAATCACAATTGGACATTCCATAGGGGGGCAGACTGAGAAAAATGCACGTAGGCATTCTTCTTTTTTAAGTTAAGGTCCAGGACAAAGATATTTTAACAGGCAGGCCAACAATGATTTGTTAAACAAATTATTTTGAAGAAGAAAAAAAAAAAACCTTCGAAATGGGAACACCATTTTGATGGGAGAAGTTCTGGCCCATTTGTGTGGAATTCACAACCAATTAGGTCAGCCTCCTACTTTCTGGACTAATTTGAATCTTTACGCTCCGATGAAACACGCAAGGCTGCAATTTTGGTTAAAACTGGGTTTGCCTTTTTTGGGGGGGTAGGTATCTAGTCCACGAAGGACTGGCATTCTTATCGTACAAAAGGAAATGCCTGGCCATGCTTATCAATAGGACAGTGTCGATAGTGGAAGTTATCTGTGCATGATTGTCACAATAACACCCTATTATACATTTGGTTCGTCGGAATTGCCCCGCACAGATTGTTAAATTAGGTACAAAATTGTCCCGTGAAGAATGAACAAAATAAACCCAATTAAATTTACAAATGAATGAAAAAAGTTATCGCTGCTGGGTCAAAAAGACAGCTGAGATTTGTTCATGTGATCAGATATTCTTTATGAAAAAAAAAATTGAGAATTGCATGTGAAGAACTTGGCTCACTTTTTTTTCGCAAGTATGAAAAGACTCAACTTTGCCCCGCAGGTGTATACACGTTTGTGTATTGACCTGTTTAACGCATGGGTGACGGGCGCATGCATTGCCCACAGCACCAGAACCAAACAAAAGACGGACCACGTGGCTGGTTCATGGACGATGTCTGGTTCCGGTCCCACCACCACTCCCATAATAGTAACATTTTGCTGCAGGCGCCGGTGCCCATTCTACGCAGTAACTATAGCCCAGCGTCGCGTCGTAAAGCTTGCGATTGGTGGACAACTCTGGCCTACTTTATTCTGGTCCAATCAAATTTCATGAAAAAAAAAATAAAAATTCTAGCTCAATCAGTTTCTTCTTCACTGGCTTGATAGAATTTAAAATTCAAGATTGCTGGGTCATTACAAAAATATACTTGTCGTCAGCTTTCTATTAAGACTTAGAGCAATTCCATTGTTGATGCTCTCATTACATTCAATCAATCAGTCGATGAATCAATCAATCAGATCAATCAATCAATCAATCAATCAATCAATCAATCAATCAATCAAAACAACTTGTATCGCACAGTTATCTTTAAAAAAATCCAAGGCACTTTCACGTACACAAATTTTTCATAGAAAATGAGTTTTTCAGACTACTCTTCTGTAGAGAATGTTCACATTTGGCGCCAATTTGTTTTCTATATTGGGAGGTCTTTCCATAACATTGGTCACTAACTGGAATCGGCACATGAGTTAAGTTTTCATTTGTAGTTTGTGAGAAGATAATTGATGTGGGAAAAGATTGGTATTGTATTGGGGGACAAGTCAACTGATCGCTTTGTATGTAATTAGGAGCCGTTTGAATTGTGCCATTACATTGTAGCCCTTTTCACACTACTATGCCAACCCATAGAATAAACAATTTCTGGGAAATTTCTACCCCACCACCCATTTCCATGTTCATTTCAAACTTGCAGTTTTTAACATACTTAAAAACAATTTTGCAGAAACCTTAAAGGAACACGTTGCATTGGATCGGTCGAGTTAGTCTTTGAAAAGCGTTTGTAACCGTTTTTTATTAAATGCATATGGGTAGAAAGATGTTGTAAAAGTAGAATACAATGATCCACACAAACATGCCTCGAAATTGCACGGTTTTCCTTTTACCTCGTCGACTAACAGGATCGGCCATTTATGGGAGTCAAATTTTTGACTCACATAAATGGCCGACCGTGTTAGTTCGCACAGTAAAAGGAAAACCACGCAATTTCGAGGCAAACTTGTGTGGATCATTGTATTCTACTTTTAAAACATCTTTCCAACCATATGCATTTTATAAAAAAGGGTTACAAACGCTTTTTATATACCAACTCGTCCGATCCAAGGCAATGTGTTCCTTTAACATCAACAGATGGATTGAACAAAGCGTCACCGATGGCCATTTGAAAATGTGCACGCATGCAAGGCTATCATAGGCTAAGAGTTGTGCGCATCGCGTGCATTTTTCCATTGTTTACCGGAAAATATGGTGGTTGATACTTATTGAGTGCAATCCATCTATTGCAACTACCAATGTGACCGATTGCATAGTAGTGCCCTGTTGTAAATCTGTACTGGAAGGAGTGTCTGGATGTTTGATATACTCTGCCAGCCATCAGGAGAATATTGAAATGCTGGAGATGCTAGGGCTTGAGTAGCCTTATGGATGTACCAATAGTTTTTCTATTCTTATCAAGTTGTGGCGTGTTGTGGCCGAGCGGTCAAGTGCACTGGACTTAAGCACCAGACTTAAGCTCTGGTGATTCTGATCAGTAGAGTGTGGGTTCAAGTCATGGTCTGACACTTGTGTCCTTGAGTAAGACACTTTAACCATTATTGCTGCATCCTTCAGTTGGGATGAAAAGCAGTAGGTCCTTGATGCACGTTAAAGTACCAAGTAACACTTATTGCTAAGGTTTACCGCAGTGTTTCTGGTAGTTGCTGTTGAATGCGCTACAGCACCCCATTAAAGTCACTGGACACTATTGGTAATTGTCAGAGACTAGCCTTCACAGTTGGTGTATCTCAACATATGCATAAAATAACAAACCTGTGAAAATTTGAGCTCAATCGGTCGTTGAAGTTGTGAGATAATAATGAAAGAAAAAAACACCCTTGTGACACGAAGTTGTGTGCTTTCAGATGCTCCCATTCGAGACCTCCCATTCTAAATCTGAGATCTCGAAATTAAGTTCATTGGAAATTACTTCTTTCTCGAAATTACGTCACTTCAGAAGGAGCCGTTCCTCACAATGTTTTATACTATCATTCTCTTTCTATTACTAGTTACCAAGTAAGGTTTTTTGCTACTAATTATTTTGAGTAGTTACCGATAGTGTCCACTGCCTTTAAAGTACCAAGTAACACTTATTGCTTAGAGAAGGGCTTTGCCCGGGTGTTTCTTGCAGTGGCTGCTGAATGCGCTGCAGCACCCTAGTAACCCTTACAAGTTGTTACATAAATGGGTCTCGGAGGGCATTTGTTGTGGTTGTGAAGCCATTAGGACTCTCAGTTTAGCGAACTTAATCATTGTACTAGCAAAGAGCCCAAAAGAGAGAAGACTAGGAAGGAAGTTTAAGTTTTAGATGTGGAAGGAAACCCCCAGAGATTTATTCCATTGAAAACCCAGTCTGTCAGGTAGGGACTGAAAACCCAATCGTCATAAGATCTAGAGGGGGGAAGGCAAGGGAAGATACCACTGCGCCAACCCGACCACCCTTGCCCTATGTGCCCCTTCAGAAGAGTCCTACAAACGTTGTTTTTTTTCCCAGGGTAGTACTCTTTGCAAATAGAAAAAATAGCCTTGCCCTTTCCAAGATGAAAGATACCGCCTAGTATTCTGAAAGTAGTTTTAAAAAGTGCCCTGAGCCTGGTGATAAATGTTGCTGCTTGGTGAACTGTACCAAGGTTTTGTTGCCACAAATGATTACAGTATGTAACCCCATGACGCAATTTTGCTGTGGTGTTTAGGTCGTGTGGCTTCATGTCCTACATTTTTAAAGCACGCCCACCAAGCTGCCACATTTCTAACCCAACTCAATGGAAACCATAAAAAAAAAAACAGGTCGCGCAGAAGAATCTAGATTGAGAGAGGGGGGGGTATTTATTTTCGGGGAACTAGTTCATAACAACAATGTTATGCACCAAATGCCAGATTAGGTTTCGACTTTACGGGAAGTTAGCGTCCAACAATAAACAGAGGATCAAACTCTTACAGTGGAGGATTTATTTGTAATAACTTTGTTTTTCCAAAACAATTAGCGTTCCAGTTTCTTTTTTCTTTTTAAGGGGGGGGGGGGGGGACATTTTTTCCACTTGCTCAGGGTTATGGAATGCGTGGAAGGTGCTAACACTTTGGAGAAGTTGAAATGGGGATGATTTATTTCTCAAGGTCTGGTAGTAGGACCTGTAACAGTCTGATGACCCGACCTATATCTCTTAAATCTTCGCCCCTGAGTTTGCCGTTACAAGGGGACACATCATTGTTATGTTAGACAATGTAGACCCTATTGTCCCCTCTTGCTAATAACAGTCATTGGGAATAATACACCCCTAGGTTGATTGACAGACTATTGACCCGAAAACCTACATAAGGGACTCAAAGTTTCCCCTGCACACCACTTTTTTTTTATCTGGCGAAAAAAAGTTGCAAATGAGGGCAAAATTCACGAAACTTACGGGTCAGTTTTGATAAGCTTGTGGAACGATCCGGAATGATCAAACAGTGGAGGTTTGTTCGAAGGTGGAAAGAACTTATGAAAGAAATAGTGAAACATGCGAAGGGCCGTGGGTAAACACGGGGACAATGACGATTTCGGCTAAGTTTAAACTGTTGTGGGGAATCGGTGCCACGCGTTGATACAAACCACTCCATAGTATCTGCACGTTCCCCGTGCGTTGTTTACCCTCGTGTGTTTACACCACGCTCCTAATCCGTCAGCTGATTTTTTTTCTTTTCCGCTCTTGTCTCGTTTTATTTTCTTTCTTTCCTTTCTTAACCTGAGGAAGTTTTTTGTACTACTTTTCAAAGATATGGTAACAAGTGAGAGAAATCACACCAAGTATTTGCCAACTTTACTTGAACCTATTATTAGCCAACATTGTAAAGTAGGATTTGAAACTTTGCGTGGTGGAAGTATATTAGGTGAGGTTTGTGTTAGCACCATGTGTAAATCTCCTTTGAAGAGGTTTCGTTCAGAGCCGTTGGTTGACAACTCAACGCTTCAATCAGTATCCTCTGATTGTCTTGATCAAAGCATGTTTTACAAATATTTTTTGGCATCACTTTTTTTTTGTGGCTGAAAATTGTTCCTAGAGATTACGATATGCAGGTTTATTTTAGTTGATATGAATAAAAGGTTTGCACAACGCTGATAGGACTGAAAATATGAATGATAACAGGTTTGCGCATAATTTAGGTGGTATAAAGATGGTCATGGTGGAAAACTTCCCTTGAAAACAAAATCTGTAAAAATTTGGACTCAATTGGTCATCAAAATTGCTAGAGAATAATGAAAGAAAAAGCACCCTATTTCTATACCATCCGCCTAGGTAATAACTGATAAGCAGGAACGTTCTTTTCAAAACTGAGAAGTCTCCAGAACACCCGAACAATCTACTCTGGGGTAGTAGAATTAAGCAAGAGAGTTCTCTAAGAACAAACTCTACCTGGCAAGTAGATACACACATGGTGTTACCACAAATCAGATATATATTAAAAAACACCCTTGTTGCACAAGTTGTGTGCTTTCAGACGCCTCATAAAAGGCTGTAGGCCCCAAGTCTTGTTATAGTTGAATGAGAATTTACCCCTTTCTTAAAAACTATGTTACTTCAGGGTGAGCCAGTTCGTACAATGTTTTTATACTATCAATAGCTCTCCATTGCTCAGTGCCAAGTAAGTTTTTATGGCTAACAATTATTTTGAGTGATTATCAATAGTGCCCAGTACATTCAATAACTCTAACTTCATACTAAGCTTTTCTCCAAACATCTAAATCCATACAGCCTTGCTGATACCATTTTACTGTCTGTCGAGCAGGTCCCATCAACCCCCCCCCCCAAAAAAAAACATGTGCCCCCCTCCCCCCCTCCCTAAACACACTTAATGAGGTCAATGCACAGTACAGTTCATGTATAATTACAATCAAACAGAATAATTTAAACACTAAGTGCTCCTCACAAAACCACGTTTCCTGACATTAGCTGTGGCGTCGGAATCAACCCCCACAGAAGTCACTTTTATTGGACTAAACATGTGTTTTTTCAACTCCAATCTCAAAGTTTCCCTCCCCCAGTTTCCAGTTTGCTTATTTTTCCAAAACGCCCATGTGCACCCGGCACCCGGAAAATGGGTATTGAATTTGCACTCTGACAACAATTCAATCGTGTAAAGCGTGGGATTGGGTTGCGATCATCTTGCGCAAGCGATTTTTTTTTTTTTTTCGTAGCCGGCGAGCAGCGACGGATGAGCAGTGTCACAGGGAAAATACACACAAACAGGATACAATGAAGCAGGGTACCGATTACCCACTTCATAGGCTGAGTCGGCGACCCTGTTTAAACAACACAAAAATTGGGGTTGAGTGCGCCTGTATAGCCCATTTAGGTATCTGGAACAGCCCATCGATTGTACCCCTCTTGTCCAAACACCCATTTAATTTTTGGGGAAAGTTGGGCGCCAGTCTCTATTGTATGGCTGTTTGATTAGAGGAGAAGCACTTATACTACTCTTGAGGTGCGACGTACGTGCGGTACACACTTACGCCAAAGCTTTTCATGAAGGCATCTAAAGTATATAGACTCCCCAACACGGTCAATACGGTCAAGTCAGTATTCAAGTCAAGATCATTATAAAAAGAGTTTCAATTCTACACTTGTTGTCATCCGTGGAAACACTTACCACAATTTCAGGATTTTTTTTCCTATTTTTATTTATAATCGTCCCGTCTGTAAACATTTACACTGCAGTGGTGATACCAGTGCTCAAATATTTTGTCAGGAAAAATGACAAAGTTAAGAATTTCTGGATCAGGGTCATAACAAAATACACCCTAACTTGTTTCTAGATCTATTGAAATTGTATTGAGGCAATATATTTTGAGTTACAAACAAACTTTTATATAAATGTTGAAAAAAGGGTTGACAATTTTGTTTTTACGTGTGTTTAGTTCTCCATAGTTCCTCATCAAAGCTAACTGTTATTGAAAACCTTTTAGATTTGTCTTTTTGATAAATTTATGAAGTTTCTTTGGAGCTCACAGAGCAAGCTTGCTGAGGTCCGTGCCCAATTCCCAGAACAATTACGTACTTTGGGGACTGAAATTTCCTCCCTACCCAGTGTCTGTTTTCCCAAGCTCTTTTCCCTCCTGGATTCTTTTCATTGAGTCCAAAGCTGTCTTTTCACAAGTTGCAATCCTTTCCTCGGACTGAGGTTATTCACTGGTTGATTGTGGTCGCACAGCCTTTACAGGTTTTTTTGTCTTCATTTTTTTATATTATGTATACCTAAAACATAATAGGGTTAACTGTAATCTCAAAAAAACAGATTGTCTTTCCCCAGAATTGCAATCACCTTGTGTTGTTGCAGCGGCTACTATCAAACAAAAAAACAAATAAACAAGTGGGGAAATTACACAAAAACAACCGTGCAATCTACGCTGAAATCTTGCTTAAAACTCGGGGCTTTGAAAAGGGTCTGGCTTGGAATTAGGCCAAGGCAAAAATCTATTCACCACAACCCAGTTTTGCCAGCCATGCTTTTGTTCAGTCCGGTCCAGAACAGGGTCATGTCCAGTGTTCCCAAGTCCTAGTTTTTGTTCGAAATATTTTATCTGGGTCTGGCCCCAGACGTGTCCTTTGTCAACGCCCATAAGGGGGATCCGTCAACCGGGCCACCCCTCAGACATCTTGCTGAAGACACTGTTTGTCTTTGTGGTGTTTTTTCGGAATTTATTTGTCCTTTATTTGTTCCTCCCTTAAAGGCACTGGACACTATTGGTAATTACTCTAAACAATTTTTAGCATAAAAAGTTATTTTGTAACAAGCAATGGAGAGCTGTTGATAGTATAAACGCTGTACTGAAGTAACATAGTTTTTTTAGAAAGGGGTAATTTCTCACTCAAATAGTAAAAGACTTCAGGCCTGAAGCCTTCTATTAGGCATCTGAAGCAAACAAATTAATGCAACAAGGGTGTTTCTTTCCCTATTCTCTTGCAACTTTGATGACCAATTGAGTCCAAATTTGTACAGATTTGTTAATTTATGCATATTTTGGGATACACCAAGTGAGAATACTGGTCTTGACAATTACCAAATGTGTCCAGTGTCTTTAAAGACACTGGACACATGCACAAAATAACAAACCTGAGCAAATTTGAACTCAATTGGTCGCCGAAGTTGCGAGATAAAAATGGAAGAAGAAACACCCTTGTCACACGAAGTTGTGTGCTTTCAGATGCTTGACTTCGAGACCTCAAAATCAAAATCTGAGGTCATGAAATCAAGTTCAAATATTTTAGTGGAAAGGTGCTTCTTTCTCAAAAACTACATTACATGTACCTCAGAGGGAGCTGTTTCTTACAATGTTTTATACTATCAACAGCTCTCCATTGCTGGTTACCAAGTAAGTTTCTCTGCTAACAATTATTTTGAGCAATTATCAATAGTGTCCAGTGCCTTTAAAGGGAAGGTGTACATATGGTCATCACTCTTACATTAAACTTACACCGTTTGAGGATAATGATAGTAGAAAGCTTACCTTAACCTATTACTTGCTGAGGTGCTGTAGTTTTTGAGGAATGAGTAAAATACGTTTTACATGCTAAAATAATCAACGACTCACTGAGACAAAACTTATTTTCATGACTTGTTTAACTAATTTCTTAAAAACTACATTACCTCAACAAGTTATATTTCAAGGGAAGCTTTCTACCATCATTATCTCCAAACTGTGTGAGTTTAATGTAAATCTGTGGACATTGTGTTTTGTGTCCTACAAAAAGTACCCAGATTCTTCAAAAGTAGGGTAGGGGTTACTTTTCCCAAAGTAGGTTGCCTACTCTTAATAATTAGAACACCCTCTGGTCCTGCTCTCACCTTATTACCCTCGTAACCCACCCTTGGCATTTTCTATTTACAAACTAACCGGTACCCTCCCGCCTTGTTAGTTTTGATGGGTTTGGGCGTAGGAGAGGTGTAAAGGGGTTACTTCCCCTCTGGCCGCCCCCCTCTGGTGGACAGCACTGCACCCTATTTTCAGGGCATCACTTGACTCTTAGAGCCTGGTGTGAAAAGACGTACATCAGAATAAGTACATCAATCACAAAAATAGACCTGTATTTTATTTGTACTTTGTACTGTCAGATTTGGGGATGGGGAGGAGGGGGGGGGGCTTGTTGTACTTACTTTAAAGGCAGTGGACACTATTGGTAATTACTCAAAATAATTATTAGCATAAAACCTTTCTCGGTGACGAGTAATGGGGAGAGGTTGATGGTATAAAACATTGAGGCTCCCTCTGAAGTGCCATAGATTTCGAGAAAGAAGTAATTTTCCACGAATTTGATTTCGAGACCTCAGATTTAGAACTTAAGGTCTCGAAATCAACAATCTAAACGCACATAAGTTCGTGTGACAAGGGTGTTTTCTTCTTTCATCATTATCTCGCCACTTTGATGACCGATTGAGCTCAAATTTTCACAGGTTAGTTATTTTATGCATATGTTGAGATACACCAACTGTGAAGGCTAGTCATTGACAATTACCAATAGTGTCCACTGCCTTTAACCTTTTATCATGGTGTGGACATCTTGCCTTTTCCACCATTGAACTCAAAATGAGGCATGAAGGACTAATAAAGGCCTCAATTTCAAAGACCTTAGGCATGCAACTTTTCAACTGATCAGCTGATTTCCTTGTTTTCTTTTCAAAACAGTGCCATAGAAAATTGATAAACACTGTACAAAAGTTCACTGCAATTAGAAAGTTGCAAGTCTGAAAGCTGCTTCATCACATGAGACAGCTAAGCACAACGAAATCTGCTTACCAGATAAAGGATACAAGCTGAAACACCATGTCATGTGTACCATCTGTGACTGGTGTCCTGCTCATTCTTGCTTAGCAGAAAATTGATAAACAGCTTTTTTCATTTAGTCTCTTTTTGTATAAATGTGATATGTAGAAAATGTGTAGAGTCTGTGTAACAAATAGAAAATCAGGCTTGTTTCTCTCCCTCTTTTTACGAAGAGGAAATTATCAAAAGATTTGTTATTTTATAGCAGGTCTTCATTTTAATACCAGGCTTGTTTAATAACCACTTTCATTATTTTTTATTTTCTCTAAATAAGTCTGGAAAATTTTCAAGTACACATTAGCTTTTTCTTGAGTTCTCAAATACAATATTTAATTCTCTGATTTTTAAATCCATATTTGTTTTATTACCAACAGCAAAAACGGAAGCTACGCGTGTTCATCTCGAACACCTTTTACCCGGGCAAGCCCGACGCTGAAGAAGAGGATGCCAGTGTGCCCTCATGGGAACTGCGAGTTGAAGGGCGCCTCCTAGAGGATGTAAGTGGCCAGGTTTTCTTGAGCACGGATAAGGGTTCTCAGCTTGTCCACAATAATATAGCCAGAGTTTGAACGTTGAACACTACACCCATTTGAAAGTTGGGCACACCAGACCCATTCCAACACAAGTAGGAACGTGACTAATTAATGTCAAACTAGCTAGGGAAGGACTTGTAACTATGAATAAATAGTAAACTTGTGGGTGGAACCATTTGTAAATCTCTTTTTGTTGGCTCAGTACAGTATACTCTGCTCGTCTTCTCCTGGAAGGATATACACATGGTTGTACCCACAAGTTTACTATTTGTTTATAGTTTCATCCAATTTATCCACACCATGCAAAGCTTCAAACATTACTTAGCTGGGGAAGTTTGGGTTGGTTTGGTACAATAGGAATTCAGTTTTTTTGTACTGCATTCTATAATGAGGATTCAGAGAACAGTTTTTTTTTTTTTTTTTTTTTTTTTTTGGGGGGGGGGGGGGTTTGTTTGGTTGGTTGGGGGGTGACTGGGTTTTCTTCTCTAGTGTATAGTGCCCGAGCATTCAAGCGCATTGGACTCGCATTGGTATTTCTGATTAGCAGAGAATGGGTTCGAGCTCAACCGAGCAAGACACTCAACCATTATTGTTCATCCTTCGGATGGGATGTAAAGCTGTAGGTCCTGTGTGTTGTGTAATGCACATAATGGAACCCAGAATCAATGTTAAGAGAAGGCGTTTGCCCTGATGTTTCTGCTGCAAATGTGGCGAAACACCTTACTTGTAGGTACTACATAAAACTTGTCTTAAAAATTAATAGCAAATAAGCACTCCTAAGACTTTCTGTAGATATAGCGCTTTATTAGAAATATATTGGGGTTCAGCGAAGAAAAATTTACCAGAGCGGGATTTGAACCTGTTACCTCCAAATAAACGTGTCGGTGCTGTACCAACTTAGCTATCTAGGACTATGTTGGCCGCCTCCCTATTTTGTTGATAATCTTTGTTCAGGGGTGCCACTCCGAAGCCATGAAATCGGAAGGAAAAATAATAATAAAAATTTTGAATTTTTATTGTCGTCAGGGGTGGGAGGAGAGAGCATTTATGGGGCTGCTACTCTGTTGTAAGGGCATGGCAGTTTATTTATTATGCAAAGAGCACGTCTATGAGGGAATTTAAATTTGTAGTTGGTATGTATCAAAGGGGCATTTTTGAGCCTTTTGAGGTACATGTAATGTATGGCGGAAGTGATAGGAGTGTACTGTTTGGTTTAGGTGTATACACACAAATTTACCCAAAACTTATAGTGCTGTGGCATTGTTGTGCCATATCTCAAAAAGGCTTATGGAAGTAACTGGGGGCATGGAGGCAATTGCCTGTTTTTGGACAGTCACATGGCAACTCATAGTTTTTTATGAATTGGCCAAGTTCACTAGGTTGTCTTCACAACACAGCTTTTCCTTGATAGTCACCCTTTTTCTCGCTTTCTCATTGTCAGCCAAACGCGCCAAAGTATGAGACTAAACAGAAGCGGAAGTTCTCCTCGTTCTTCAAAAGTCTCGTCATCGAGCTGGACAAGGAGCTCTATGGACCTGACAACCACCTTGTGGAGGTACAGTAGCAAATTCATTCTAAAACTACATCGATATCCAAGCTTGGAATTACACAGGGGTAACGGAGGTCATAGCTTCAGTTGCCCCTGGTCGTGGCCTTGGTGCCCCCTTCAAAACTTTCCCCATATACTTACAGATTTTCATCTCTATGCTTCCACAAATAAAAAGGCACAACTTGGGGTGACCCCCTAAATCAATACCTGAAGTAATTTTATGAATATTTTGTAGAGATTACTCGTACGACAGCAATTTGGGATCCGAGAAAAGAACAAACTTTGCATAGACCTTTTTTTATCAAAATGACGGAACACGTAATTAAGGAGTGAGTCGTCGACAATTGCAAACCTTTCTGCTAAACTGCGCAGATCTTCTTAAATCTGAACTATTTTAAGGCGAAACCTCTTTGGTGATAAGTGTCATGCAATGGGAAACACATGTTGAAGTCGGGAGAGCCTGCGATGTAAACAAAAACCCCTGCAAAAACATTGGTAGTCTATAAAACAAAGAGCATGGTTTGGTACCTAGGCTCGTTACTCGAGGCTCTGATACTTCAGCAAATGCATCAAGGTTGAAGTGGAAGAGAGACGTAAGTAGGGTTGCTGCGAAGTTCTGAGAAATAAAACACACCATTCTAGTCAGAGGGCACCGTGCACTCCATAAATCGAACAAAAACACAAACATTAGACCGAGTGGCTGTGACTTCGGGACCTGTTGGCCGACTTAACGTGATTGGTCGCTCCGCGCCGTCGCTCATTTAAAACAAAATAAATCTGGACACAAAGCAGACTCTATGTATGTGAAAGCTGACATGAAACTGTTTGTCCTGGTTTTTTCCTCCGAGGGTAGATGCCCTCCACAAGTAGAACAAGTATTTCAGGAATTTTCCGTGGTCCCCAACAAAAGAATGCCTGGCACACATTGTCAGAAATACTTGGGGTATGCAGTACTCAGTGCGCCTTTGAATTTCGTATGAAAGGAATGGAACAGCTAGAGCCATTTTTCCCATTAAATTATCTATCATGTTTTTCTTCTCTATCGGAACTAGCCCCCCCTCCCCCCTTCTGTCTGTCTTACTCCTGCTCCACTAAGAGGTCGGTGCCCTGCCCAAAGTTTGGCTGGAGCAATAACAAACCAATCAGAACACACCCAGACTAAGGATGGTTACCGCTCGAGATGCAGCAGAAACTTTTGTGTATGAACGTTGGCAGTGCCCCATTTTTCAGCATTTTTTAATTGGCCGCCCACGACCGTGGGAAACTGCAGGCCCACAATGGGCACGACCAGAGCCCTCGTGTCTACTCACGCAGCCCTGGTATTATTCTTTTAAAATGTAGACGTTGCCAGTTTGTATTGTGTTTGCGCATCTCACTGCATGCGACAAGTCGACTCAGCTACACACGCAAACACCCCTCGATGTTGACGCTCAACTTGCATAAGGAATAAGGGGGGGGAACTAGACAAGAGGGCTAATTGTATGTTATTTGGGTCACCATGAGTTGGCAGGTTTTTTTCTTTTTCCGCCAGACATCAAGTGTCGTTGGATCGTTTACGAAGGGAACATTAAAATGACAGTTACACAATGCGTTATACACACATGCACATACAGGTCTCTGGATTTGGAGTCTGACTGAGCTGAGCAAAGTCCCCATCTATCATTAAACCATTTAGAAAGAAAATTGGTGATTTGGCCCTGGTTAATGTGTGTGAATTGGGTAATGGCCACAATTTTATCCACGATAATCTCCATTTTATGGGTTTTGAAGTGCGCTGGAAAAATCCTATACTTGATTGCGGCTCCCCTTTCAGATGCAGTGATAGTGAATCCTACTAAACGTCTGGCTGATGTTTTTTCCCCACAATTTCTGGTGGAATTTGAAATCTCGATTCCATCAACAAGTCAGAGTTTGATTTGTCGACAAACATCAGATTTGAACAACACAATATCTACAGTGTACATGTAGAACCGACCCCCCTATGGAAGTCAGTGGTTAAACAATTTTTCTTATTTATGAAGATGCAGTTATCACTTAGGTCGTGCAGCATCCACCCGTTTGACCCCTCCCCCCCCTCTCCCCCTCTCTTCCCCATGACATGAAATTTTTTCTTTGAACATGTTTGAAGGGCAAGGCCACTTTCATTTTGCAAAGGGCACTTCCATTGGAAAATCGCAAACAAGTTTAAGGGAAACTTTTGAAGGGGCACCAAGGCCAAGACCAGGGGCAACAGAAGCCATGGCTTTCGTGGCCGCTGTGTAATTCCAGGTTGCCCCCCCCCCTTAAAATTCTGTCTAACCCACTTTCGAACAACAATTAAAACCAAAGTATGAAGCATTATGTGGTTTGTGAAACCTCAGGTGGTACTCATTGTAGGTGACATGACTGCCCACCACATTTTTCTGGGCTTCGTAGGTGTCTCCGAACCGGTTTTTTAAATTAGATTTGGAGAAGCGTTGGTCGTGTGCCAAGAATGTTTCCTTCATCGCCCAAAACCGCCGCCACGGTCTCATTTGGATGGTGTAATTGCAGAGTCTCACTTCAAGCTGGTCTTTTCAGGGTGGCTAGGGGGGGTCAACAAGTCAACTCTTTATTACCTCCGATTGTGACATCAGCAGGCGCTGGTCTTTTTGTGGTCGGGAGGTTTTTTTGCATGTCTACCGCAAACATTTTGCCCGTGGAGACCTCTTCCACTTAAATCAATTTTCAGTTTATTTCAAACTGTGCACACCGGACAGCTTGCTCTCTAGAAACTCTGCCTGCCACGTCGCTGGGGTTATGAAATGTAATGTGGAAGATAAACAGTTTTCTGTATTTACGAGGCCACGCAGTGTAAAAAAATATATATAAAACCGGCCTTTCGAAATGCTGTCAACCTAAATAGATTCCTTTATCGAAAGAATAAACATTCAGTAAAATGCTAAGCTGATTTTCAACTCTGCCTGTATCGTTGATGTCTCAGGCACAGTTTTTAAGTTAGTATAAATTCTTCTGGGAAAAAGGCTCATGTAAGACATTGAAAAAGTAATGCAAACAAATAACAAAGAAATCTGGTGGAAATGTTAGCTCGAGGATCGTGTGAATTGTTGAGATTTGGAAACGTTACTGTCCATCACCCAAGGCTGTGACGGCAAAAAAATAGTCTGTACCCCTTTTTCAGTCCAATGAGAATGGGTCTTTATTAATGTGATTGAACTTGGGGAACTTGACATGGATTGAAATGGATTGAACTTGAAATGGAAATCGGGTAAACGACCTTTTCTAACCCTCACCCAAAGTAAAAAAGAACAAATCTATGGTTCAATCTTAAGGCTTAGAAGGAATACCAAGTAGTACAACAATTGATAAGGCCTACCACTTCCAATCATGGGTCATGCAAGGGCCACTTCCAGAGTTTGGCCCTTTTTTATCCTCAAAATTTCGTCTGGGCTCCCCCAAATCGTCATCCTCCCCATGGATTCTTGCGGTTGTGGGATTAGACCAATGTTTGCTCCCCTTAGGTGGCCATGCAGTTTGAAGGGGGGGGGGTTCTCCTTTTGATGTGGCCCAAGTTTAACCATTATAAGCGAGTCTGGTGGTGGTGGCTGGGAGTTGGTTGTCCGCTCTGATCTGCGTACCAATCCATCTCGTGGATGCTGTGGTTTTCGTGGAAAGTGTTTTTGATTCTGTCGCTGATGGTTTATGGGGAAGTTGAAGGTTGGATGATTGGTGGAGAGAGGGACGTGGAGGCAGGTGGAGACTCGACTTCTTTTGGGTCAGACTTGGGTGGCACCTACTCTGGTCTGAAACAGTTGTGTCAGTGGACAGTGAATCAGCTGTGGATTTCGTGCTTAATCCTGGATTTACAGGCAGTGCTGGTCATTAGCCCGGGCCCTGCAAAAGATTGCTCTCTGCAAATATTTTTCTGTTAAGCGAAAATTGCCGGTAACCAGTAGCAAACAGTATGCAGATTGTGACTTTGTAGTTGGTAACCTGGGCCCAATTTCAAATAGCTGCTTAAGCACACAATTGTGCTTAGCAAAAATAAGCAGGATACCAGTCACAAAATGTACATGTGACATTGTATTTAGGCTGGTAACCTTTTTCTCGTAAGCATAATTTTGTTCTTAGCTTTGTTTTGTGTTTAAGCTGCTCTACAAAATTAGGCTCTGTTTTTGCTTAGCCACATTTGCTTACCAGAATAAGGTTACCAGACCAAAAACTATGTAACATCTACCATTTCTGACTGGTATTCTGCTAATTTCTGCTTTAAGCGGAAATTTGTAAGAAGTATTTGCTGCTAAAGCAGCTCTATGAAATTGGACCCAGATTAGGATTAAATACTGCAACCTTAACAGTGCAAGTCATGCAGTTTAACCCTTCGTTGCGTTGAGAATGATCTTAAAGGGACACGTTGCATTGGATCGGTTGAGTTGGTCTGTGAAAAGGGTTTGAAACCGTTTGTTGTAAAATGTATATGATTAGAAAGATATTGTAAAAGTAGAATATGATGATCCACACAAGTATCACTCGAAATTGCACCGTTTTTCTTTTTTGTCGCTACTTTACACGGTCGGCCATTTTATGGAGTCAAAAGTTTGACTCCACAAAATGGCTGACCGTGTTTCTTCGCGACGAAGGAAAACCGTGCAATTTCGAGGCATGTTTGTGTGGATCACTATATCTATCTAGAACCATTTGCATTTCATAACGAACAGTTCCAAACGCTTTACAAAGACCAACTCGACCGATCCAAGTCAATGTCTTCCTTTAAGGTGCATCCTCCAAAAAAAGAACAAAAAAAGACTGTTTCCAAACTGGGCAAGTTTCCAGGACTATCTGGATTCCAGTGTCCATGTTAAACAGTTTCTCGTTGACTTTATTGACGTAATGGCTATAAATTTTTTAACTTTGTTTATATCAACAAACTCTGCATTGATCACTTAATGGGGGTAATTGTGGCTACAGTGGTTTTACCCTTGTCATTGAGTTGGTTCGTACAATCTAGGCTATGTACTAAAAAATAGTGACCATAAATAAAATAAAAACTCTCAACAGCAATCGTGTCTTGCCATAAATGTCAGAATTTATTTGTGAATGCCAAGTGTCACTGTATTTCCACTCGAATCAAACGACTGCACTGTACACGATGATAAACGCAAACCCTTTATTGATAAAACCACCGATGCTTACATGGTAAAATGGTAGGTGATTTAAAACACAGTAAAAATTAAAAATAAGGTGAAGATTCCATTGAGTATTCCAGAACTTTGATAATGTTGACATCAAAAACGGAACCCCTTGGGATCCCAAAAAACCCAGAGAGACCCCCTTGGTACCCCCCCCCCCTTTCATTATTATCTCACAACTTCGATGACCGATTGAGCTCGAATTTTCGCAGGTTTGTTATTTTATGCATAATGTTGAGATATACCAAGTGAGAAAACTGGTCTTAGACAATTACCAATAGTGTCCAATACCTTTTATGGCAGGGTCTTTGTTTGTTTGTTTTTTGGCAATTTATAAGAGAGATGCAAAAATCGATTAATATTATTATTATTAATAAAAGTCACCTGTGAAGGTTTTAAATGAATACAGTGAATGCTTGTTGAGAAAACAGCAAAATCATCGTCACCGTATTTTACTTTTGTTGCAGAGTCGGTCGGATGGGACGTAAAGACAGAGGCTCTATGTGTTACGTAATGCACATACATGTAAAAAAAGTTAAAGGAACACGTTGCCTTGGATCGGACGAGTTGGTTAAAATGAAAGCGTTTGTAACCGTTTTTGATATAATGCATATGGTTGGAAAGATGTTTTAAAAGTAGAATACAATGATCCACACAAGTTTGCCTCAAAATTGCGTGGTTTTCCTTCTACTGTGCGAACTAACACGGTCGGCCATTTATGGGAGTCAAAATTTTGACCCCCATAAATGGCCGACGTGTTAGTCGACGAGGTAAAAGGAAAACCACGCAATTTTGAGGCATGTTTGTGTGGATCATTGTATTCTACTTTTACAACATCTTTCTACCCATATGCATTTTATAAAAAACGGTTACAAACGCTTTTCAAAGACCACCTCGACCGATCCAAGGCAATGTGTTCCTTTAAAGAACCCAGGTACACTGATACTATAGCTAAAAGAATTTGCCACAGCACCTTGTAAATAAACCCTTAGAAAGTGCTACATAAAACTTTGGGAAAATCTCATATTCTGAAAAAAAAATTCAAAAACCTGTCTTACAATGTTTCTGGCTTTTCAAGGGCTTTGAGTTCTATGATGGTAGATAAGTTTGCTATTTAAATTGAGTTCAATACAGCTGCTAACCCATATTAAGTACATAAGCAATGTGGAACAGCTATGATTTAGGTCATGCAAGATTAGAGTTTTCCCGCTATTTATATATATATATATACATATTTTTTCCTTTTTTAGTGTTTTGTCACAGTAATTACCCAAAGTAGACATTTTTAAAGGACGTCACTACACTGTGGAAGTCATCAGAGCATAAACCTTTACATTTCAATATAAACTCCTTTTGTTGTCGAGGCTGAACAATATTTGAAAGGAAAAGCAAGAAAATAATTTGGAGAAAAAAAAAATCGCAAGCAGACCTCATTTACGCTTTGAGGGTCACGCTTGATTTGTCTTCACTGGCGATACAAGAGAAAAGGAAAGTAAACACAAAATAACTAATGGATGTTGTTGTTGTCTATGAAGGGCACCAGACCGAGTTGCACGCGTCTTCATTGGTTGTTGGGCCCATTATCATCATATATATTCAAATGTCCAGGGGGAATTGTTACGATGTCGTTGCCCTCATGGCAGTCCCTGTGCTGATCACGCAAACCCTCCCCATTCTACTACAAAAAACTCGTGCTAGAAAGTTATATAGAGGTCCAGGGATACTGAATCACGCGTACCCATTACCCAGTTTTTTTTTCTAGACTGGAGATGCGGGGCATTGCCTTCAACCGTCCATTTGTTGCCACCCAGTTTGGGTGACCTCGCCCATTGTTTGTCACCCATTTAAAACAACCCCACCCAGTTATATCTCCCACGAAGGGTGACTTCCTACATTTTTGTGGCCAGAAAATTTGTTGGTGTGGGGGGGGGGGGTTACCCTTTTTTAGACCTTATTAATTATTCTTTGAATGCATGTTTGTACTAATAATTACATTTGTAATTCCAACTTTTTTTCTTCTTTTTTTTTCTTCTTCATTTAGCCTGGGAAAGTGTTAGACAACTACAAATGTAAAAAACAAAAAAATTCATAAGATGATGTTTTTTTCTCCCTTGTAAAAATTGTTACTTTTACAGCTCATTGTGAGTCAAGGTTTGGTGGAAAAAGAAATGTTTACACATTTAAAACTAGCATTAAATATGCCTTTAAGCATAGGAAAAGGGGGCATAGTAATTTCCACGACTCCAGTTTTAAACAATCAGATCAGAGGATTCTATACAAGAGGTATTTGGTTTGCTGTAACACCCAGTGCTAGGTAGAGTAAGTGCTTAGAGAACTGTCTTGCTACATGTATGTATTCTAATAAAGTTGTAAAGCAGTTCATGATCTAGCTACAAGGATATGTGTGCTAGAGAACCAAATTTTATAATTGTGTAAATAAAATTTGTTTTTCTAATAATTTGAACTACTTCAAATTGATTGCCAGCTAAATGCCAGGACAAACAAACATTTTGTTTAAATTTAATTACATAACTTTTTGAAACAAAGTCATTTTCTTAAAAGTGCTTTATTTCCGACAAATTAATCAGCCCAGCATAAATTGCCAACAATGAGGCCCCCCCTTATCTTGAAGTGTATGTAATCAGTTTTGTCTTTCAAAGCACAAGACACCTTTGATAATTGTCAAAGACCAGTATTCTCACTTGGTGTAACCCAACATGTGCATTACAAATCTGTGAAAATTTTGACTCAATTGGTCATCAAAGTTGCACAATTGGTCATTGAAGTTGCAAGAGTATAACGAAAGAAAAAACACCCTCGTTGCACAATTTGTTTGTGTGCTTTCAGATGCCTAATAAAAAGCAATATCTTAATATTTTAGTGAGGAAGTTACCTTTCTCAAAAAAAACTTTGATACTTCAGAGGGAGCTGTTTCTCACAATGTTTTATACTATCCAATGCTCGTTGCCAAGTACGTTTTTTATGCTGAACAATTATTTTGAGTGATTACCAATAGTGTCCAGTGCCTTTAATAACCAATCTGATAACCAGGTAACAGAATAAACGTGTGAAACGGTATCAAAGATTACCCGCTAACCCACTTTAAAAAAAAAAAAGGCAGGTGTCACCTCTGCCAAATTCCTCTGATTAGATCTAATTGTTGTTTTAGAAGAGAGAAGAAAAAAAAACCTCCATATTTAGTAAGAGTTGGTTGCGTGAGTTCAAACCCTGACCACCCCCTCCCCCCCTCTTCTTGGCTAAAGACACTGGATACGTTTGGTAACTGTCGAAGATCAGTATTCTCACTTGGTGTATCCCAACATGTACAAAATAACAAACCTGTGAAACTTTGGGCTCAATTGGTCTTCGTAGTTGCAAGAAAGTAGTGTGAGAAAAAAAACACCCTTTTTGCCAAAAATATTTGTGCTTTCAGTTGGCTGCGAAAGGCTTCAGGCCTGAAGTCTTTCTTATAAATTCAAATTTTTTAGTGAGGAATTACATCTTTCTATAAAAAAATACATTCCTTCATAGGGAGTCGTTTCTCACAATGTTTTTTTTAACTATAAACAGCTCTCCACTGCTCGTTAACAAGTAAGTTTTTATGCTGATATATATTTTGAGTAACTGCCAAGCGTAGCCAGTGCCTTTAAAAAGATTTTTTACACTTTGGAACTCATCAGATTAAACTGCAGTGATAAATCACCGGATTGCTTTTTAGATAACCGAAGGGCTGGAATGAATGAAAACTCGGTCAAAATAAGCCACTTGCAACGTGCCAAATGGCAGTGTTCAAAGGTCTCTCGACCCTGGTGAACTTCTAGTGTAGGGAACATAGTTTTCATGTTTGTTGTTGTTGTAGTTTGTTTTTTGTTTGAATGATCTTCCCGCAAATTGGAACTCGGTAAACTCCCACAAAGGGATATAAACACCAAGCTGGCAACAGCCAATCTCTCCTATACAAACTCTAGTTTAACGTCTATTATTATGAATCGCACAAATCAAGAATTGTGATTCAGTAACTAGACGCCAATACTAATTCTAGTCATTGTGAAATCCGTTGTTAGTTGAGGGATTCGTATTTTACGGCTGGGGATTATGCATTGACTTATGAACCGGGAGGAACTTCCAGACGAGGAGTGTCCGGCCATTTACCATTTAGTCTAACATTTGTTTTCTTATATATATTTTTCCAAAATGCTGTCGTCTGTAGACCGTCAAGATAGTCCTGAAGACACACTAAAACGTACTTGAAGAACAAATTTCAACGACCAAAGGTTGGCAGGGCTTTAAAAGCAATCCTTCACGAGTCACAACAATAAATATTTCTAACGTGACTGATGTATCTAGACTGATGTATACTAATTCGGAAGATCATTATTGTGAGTTTTTTAAAGATAAGATACCTCCAGCAATGTTAAGATTTACGCTTTCTTTAAATACTTTCATCCTACTCGACCCCCGGTCCCACTGAGTGTGTCGCTGACGCCTGGGTCACCTTACACAATTTCTGGATATTGCCCAAAATCCAGACGCACATTTTTAAAACTTTTTTTATATATTTTAATTTTTATATTATTATATATACTTTGGCCTATTCTTATGCAAGTCACACTCCAGCAATTATCAGCCAGCCTTTAACACAAAAAAAAACCCACAAGTATGTGCCGTTGGGGCTATGATTGGGTTGTCACTATCGCAGAAACTGGAACACATATAAGCATTCTTTAAAGACACTGGACACTATTGGTAATTGTCAAAATCCAGTCTTTTCACTTGGTGTATCTCAACATGTGCATAAAATAATAATAATAATAATAATAATAATAATAATAATAATAATAATAATAATAATAATAATAATAATAATAATAATACCAAAACTTGCGCCCTAATCATGTGTAAACATGCTCTAGGGCGCTGAACATGGAAAAATAGACAAACTAAAACATAAGAAAATCCTGAATTATAACAACGGGAGTAAACATTCTTAAAAACATTCAACAACAAACTTAATCAATAGAAATCCTAAAGTATTAAAAAGCAATTAGGTCTAAAATGTCAAATACAAAACATTGTTACACATTGCAAGCATTAATAGTAGGTTAAAAAAATACATGGATTATTGACAATTAAAAATTATTAAACCATTCAGTGAAAATATTCAACTTTAAATAGATGAGTTTTCAGTGCGCTCCTAAATTTGTTCAGTTCTGTTAAGTCTCTTAGGGATGTGGGCAGAGAGTTCCAGAGTGTAGCAGCCGCCTTTCCAAACTGCCTATCACCATATGTGGCAGTTTTAGTGAGAGGTACTCTTAAAGAGGTAGTGCGTTCAGACCTCAATGACCTGCTTGGTCTGTATTTGTCGATCAGGTCACAGATGTACAAATAACAAACCTGTAAACATTTGAGCTCAGTTGGTCGTCGGAGTTGTGAGATAACTATGAAAGAAAGAAACGCCCTTGTCACACAAGGTTGTGTGCTTTCAGATGCTTGATTTCGAGACCTCAAATTCTAAACTTGAGGTCTCGAAATCAAATTCGCGGAAAATTACTTCTTTCTCGAAAACTACATCACTTCAGAGGAAGCCGTTTCTCACAATGTTTTATACTATCAACCTCTCCCCATTACTTGTTACCAAGTGAGGTTTTATGCTGATAATTATTTTGAGTAATTACCAATAGTGTCCACTGTCTCTAAGATGTTGCCTATTTGGGGCCAGCCACCAAATTCTCTAAACAGTCGTACCCTCGTTTTACCTGGTAGGGGGACTCGGTACTTGGTAATGATATTAGATAAGATCCAATCGTCCCAGTTAAAAATAGATACAGCACCCATATAAGGATCATCTGATAATAATTTTCCACTTAGTTTGGGTTCACCCTACGTTATTGGGGTTCACCCAACCCTACATGTATTGTATATTTGACTCCAGTCCCAGTCCTGTTTGCTCTTAGTCCTATCACCTAATCATCAGAATACTCCCCCATTCTGTGCCGCCCCGCGGAATAGGGACTTGACGATCCCGCAGTTTCCTGATATGTAAATTTATTCACTTATACATAGTGCTGCGTTATACTTGTTGTCCAATCAAACGCTTTCACAAAGAAGACTATTTGTGCGGGTTAAGTACTTAGTTAAGGATTGAAACACATTTTTTAATAACCAATCAATTACACACAGAAAACACTGAAAGCTCATTCGAGTTCAAGGGAATACATTGTAACAAACGTTTGGGTATGTCTTGTTTTAAAAATTTGAACTTTGAATATTTGGGAAGTGCTTTTCAATGACTTATAATGACCAGACACCCCCTTGCCTGCTGATGGTTTTGTACATCGCCCCCATTTGAGGAGATTTTTTTTCGATAACAACATACAGAAGTAAGAATCAGCCCCGTCAAGTCCCATTCTTGGGACCAAAATAGCTACATTTTAATGCGGATATGCTTACAGGGACCTCTTGCACTAGAACGGGAGCTGAATCAAGTCTACCTTGTTTGGGGTTCAACCAACCTTTTGGGGGTTAGCCACCAATTGTAATGGGCTCTGTGAAAATGAGTCACAAGGGGGACAATTGACTCATTGGGTTTTGTACATGGCTGAAAAGAGCAAAGAACAAGCTTCATTTTGACATATCTTACACACTTGTGTGATATTTGGTTCTAAAGTTGTGCCCTTTTGAAAAATAGATTATGTCATACTGGAGAAACAGCCTGTTTTTATGCTAATAATTGTTTTGAGTAGTTACCAATAGTGTCCACTGCCTCTAAACAAGTAGTCCTGAAATTTTCACAATTTTCAATTAAGGGCCTAATTAGATTTCATCAAAGATTAGCAAGTCCATTGACCAAGTGTGTCTGTAGATTTTCTTCAGCTAAAAACAACAAAAGCGTGAAGAGTTAAAGTAATTTGGGCAAGATGTTAAAAAAACAAAAACAAAACCCAAAAACTAAAGAGCTCAAGAAAAAAATCAAAGACTTCGTCGCATGTTTCCGAGAAACCCTCTTTGTGGTTGGAAATCTGCAGTTGTTGTCTGGGGTGGGACTTCACCTTTTATTTCCCCCGTGTAATCAATGTTAATGCTTGTTTTTCTACAGGCGTTAAGTAGACGTTAATAGAATTCGTACAGCATTCATACCTTAATTAGTAAGATGACATCCTCTCTATAAAAAAAACCCCACCTAACTCCCTTGATGACGACACTGTTTCATCACAACACCTTATTTTCATGTTCTACTTGATTGGAAGGTTTTTTTTGTTAACCTTCTCCTCACCACTTGATCACAAACACCCACCTCACTCTTGCGTCACAATCAACGCAAGGTTTGAAGAATCCAACGTCCTTGTTTTATTTGGAACGTCAAACATGAGGGCGAATAAATAGTAGTTGCAGCAAAATGTTGTTGGAGTGTTAGAGTGGCTTTCCAGGTCATCGGTCCAGTTGCGAGGGCGATTGTTTGCTTCCAAATTCATCCAGAAAGTATTAACCCTAATGACGTTTGCGTGCGCGCGTGACAACCCGCACTGCAGGCTTAAAGGCATAGAGCAGGGATTTACACACGGCACGTAATTAACTTTTATCCCCATTCTTATGCGCTAATAAAAAGGGTATTATTGTAAAACCTGTTGTGAACAAGTTTGCCCTTTCCTGTGGTCCAGTTTTGCATAACTGCTAAGCGAGTATTCATGTGGGTTTTGGGTCCAATTTTAATGAATGCTGTAAAGCAGATAATCTTGCTAAGCAAAATGAAAACTGGGGAAACCTACTTGTTTAAATTGTTCATAACTCTTTCTTTTCATATGTGAATATAAATGTATTCTTAAAATGTGTTAAAATTTATTTTTTGAGTGTGTGACTTAATTTGATCAATAAAATCAAATAAATACACCAGAAAGAAACATACTGACAATTTCAAATATGTGCTACTGAAATTTTCTGGGGCAAGTAAAATGCAGAGTTTACTAGCCCTGTGGCCTTTTACAAAAAGCTTAAGCGCAAGGCCCGATGTGGTATTGTAGGTAGAGATTCATCATATACACTGAAACAAAGTATACCTTTGGTTTTGTTAACTGTTCGTCTGTTTAAATCTGTATACAATCAAACTAACATGTGAAAATTTAATTTCAAAAGGTCGTGGCGAAATCTTCCAGCAGGAAGTATAACCCTTAATAGGAATAAATAATCTAAGAAGCGTCACTGATGGTACGCTTCTCAGATTCAAATTTGGGGATATCAAATCTTTTCACTAAACTGCATTACTTCAAAGTGAAATGTTTCTCAAAAGGCTTTTTACTTTAAAAAAAAACACATTTTTTTGCAAGATGTGGTCTACTTTTATTTTTTTCCAGAGGCCGTTGCCACTACTCCTAGGGCTGAAACAGGGTTACCCCCTTTACAGTCCATATGGATGTAGGCTTGGGTATCATCAATCCAAAGCCTGGTCGGTAGAGCAGAAAGCACTACCTCCCCAATTTGACGTCACAAGTGTCACGACCGAGATTTAAACCCACACTCTGCTGATCAAACACCAGAGCTTGAATCCAGTGCTCTTTATAACCGCTCAGCCATGACACGCCACAAAGCTGCTGTACGGCTAGCCAAGAAAGTTTTTTTTGCCATTAATTTCAAGAATGATTACCAAACAGATACCATCTATTTCAGATTTATAATTTTTGTGTATTGTCTGTTTTGATTTTTCAGTGGCACCGAACAAACACGACCACAGAGACAGATGGATTCCAAGTGAAGCGTCCAGGCAGTGAGAACGTGAAATGCACTCTGCTTCTTCTCCTCGATCACCAGGTTGGTTGATTCTACTGGTTCTCAAAACCTACTCCAATATCTGTGCACCTGTTTTGATCTTCTTTCCTGAACAGCTTCCTAGATCAACCAAAATCCATAGATGGTTTTGGTCGGCCCTATGGGGTTTTCTAAACCATTCCAAGATCCACCAAAATCCATAGGGGGGTTTGATCGACCCTGTTTTGCTTTCTTAAACCACTCCCAGACCTACCAGAGTACATTGTTGGTTTTAGGTGCCCCTGTTTTCACTTCTTATACCACTCCAAGATCCATAGATGGTTTTGGTCGGCCCTATTGGGTTTTCTAAACCATTCCAAGATCCACCAAAATCCATGGGTGGGTGTGGTCAACCCTGTTTGGATTTCTTATACCACTCCCAGATCCACCAAAATCCATGGTTGGCCCTGTAGGGCTTTTCTGAACCATATCAAGATCCACCAAAATCCATAGGTGGTTTCGATTGGCACTGTAAGAGTTTTCTGAACCATTCCCAGATCCACCAAAATCCATAGGTGGTTTGAGTTGGCTCTGTTTTCACTTCTTATACCACTGTCAGATCCACCAAAGTTTATGGGTGGGTTTGGTCGACCAAAATGCTCCCAAATTTCATCAAATTCCATGGAAGGATTTTGGGATTAAAAGTATACCAAAGATGCCAGGTTGCATGTTTTGCAGATTTAGCCCTGAAAAACTTAAATTTATTTTTAAATAGCGATTTTTATAGATTTAAGAAAGTTTTAAGCTTTCATTTAAGGTAATACATGAAAACATCCACTAATGATAACAAAGGTTAGTTAAATAATAACTGAAAATCAATGACTATTAAGATTCTGACACTATCTCACGTCCATCAGCCATGTACAACAATTTTTGCAAATGATATACATATATTTTGTGCATTGTCCTTGCTGCTAAGCACAACAATTTGCTAAGCATGAAATTTCTTCTATGATAAAATCAGGATTACCAACCAAATTTCCCACGTGATTTTCTGGATAAGCAAACAACAGCTGAATACCAGTAAATAAGCAATATGCAACAAATAGAAATTTGATTGGTTAACCTGTTTTTATCAAGGAAGAAATTTTATGCTAAGCAAATTGTTGTGCTTAGCAGCTCTGTGAAATTGGGCCCTGGTCTTGGCCTTGGTGCTCCTTCAAGTTTGTCCCATAGACTTTAAGGTTTTCCAATGGAAGTGCCCTTTGCAAAATGAAAGTGGCCTTGCCCTTTTTAAGATGAAATTCCAGGCCTGCACAGTTTTTTCGCTTTGAAACAGCACTATCCTTCAAAATTCCTTCAGAGAATTGTGTTCTTTTTGTCCTTTTTGTTCTCTGCTAGACAAAATACGCTTACCGCCCTCATGGCAATAAGCCCCATGAAATAAAGCTACTCTTTCGAACCGACCCCATGACCCCAGCCACCCTTCTGCCGGGTGTCACCCTTTACCCATCTCCGCCCTCCAGGTGATCTGCTTGTGTCTGTCCGCGAGGTCGTTTTTCTTCTGCCCATGACAGATCTGTTTATTTTTCTGTTGTTTTGCTCAAGGAAAACATGATCTTGGCCTGTTTAGTGTTATGAAGCACAGCCGAGTAAAAGGTCGCTGCAAAGCCCGGGTCCATGTCGTGAAGCGGGGAGTGTTTTTATTATTTCACGTGCTCCGTTCGAGCCCAATTTACAATTTCTATTAAGGTTGTATATTTTTAATACAATAATGAACATATACAGGGTGTCTTGAAGAAAAATGCGGCCAACGTTTTCTGTTATGAAACACAAAAAAAACAAAAACTGTATACATTTTCCTAGGAGGGGCAGCATTATGTAAATTGAATTGTTTGAGAGTTTTGACTTTTTTTTGGGGGGGGGGTGGGCGGGGAGTGACTGAAAGTTTACATTTTTCCCATGACGATTTAAAAGATAAAGCTGATAAGAAAAACAGGTTATCTTCATCAGGCCACTATTTGAGAAAAATTCTTCACACTTTCGTTTCATCTTGGTTTCTAATCCAGGTATCTGATTAGAAACGGCTCACCCTGTAGAGTGACCCCTAATGACTGACCCTCTTTCCGGCACGCCCCCTTTTTGAAAAGTAGGACATAGATAGGCCCGGGTTGACCCATTCCTCAGTTCCTTATTTGGTTTGAGATTTTGTGGTAAACAACATCTGGCCAAATTCTTCTGTGCATTTTTTTTTTTCAAGATGCTATCTTGAGTCTGAAGAAGATTTTAATTAAATTTGTATTGTCCATAAATGGCAATTTGCTTCGTCGAACATGCTCATAACCAACGAAATATATTTTTAAGAAATAACAGCATTGCAAATTATGCTGTAGACTATTTACACTAATAAGAACTTTTAAACTGTATTTATACAAGGGCACAGGCCTGTACACTTTGTTTTTGAAAGGGGAAAGGCACCAATGCATTTTCTCCTTGGTAAAAGGCAGCCTATGACTGAGGAAATTGTAAATTTTTACTAGAACATTTCAAGGGCACCAAGGCTGAGGGAACCAAGGCTGAAAAGGGGACCAGGGGCATGATGCCATCGCCTTTGTTTGGAGCTTTGTTTGGAGCATTTTAGGGGCACCAAGGCTGAAAAGGGGACCAGGGGCATGATGCCATCGCCTTTGTTGCCTCCATGAAGAATCAGGCCTGAGTGCACATCCAAAGTATAAACGCCCTCTCCAATTTATCTTTTTTCAGACTTTCTTCGCAAATGCTTGTCATTAAGACAGATATTAAGAGATGTTAAATTTGCATCGGGGATAAAGAATATTGTTTTTTTTTTTTTTTTAAACCCATACACCGATGTGTGTTAGCACTGTGTATTTAGTACTTTCCCGTAAAAAAATATCACAGGCATGTTACTCGGGTGGGATTCGAACCCACGACCCTTGTAATTCTAGAGCAGTGTCTTACCAACTAGACAACCGAGGTTGCCCGGTAGCTAGAGGCAGTTCGACTCCTATGTTTTGGCAGCGTGTACCGCAACGATATAAAACAAATAATAATAATAATAAGATAGATGTTTGCTAATCATTTTAAAATTTTGTCTTCTTCTTTCTTTTACCAGCCTCCACAGTACAAGCTGGACCCACGCCTAGCCCGCCTCTTGGGCGTCCACACCCAGACACGCCCAGTCATTATCAACGCCCTATGGCAGTACATTAAGACCCATTCCTTACAGGACTCCCATGAGCGAGAGTACATCAACAATGATAAGTACTTCCAACAGGTACGCCACCATCCTATTACAGGGCCCTAAGTTTCCTTTTTTTAAATTTTTTTAAAAATTTTATTATGTATTATATACAAGTCGCCAGACACACAAGGCCTGAAGGCCACTTCAAGGTGTGGACTACAATGAGTTTATTCCAGAGGCCGTTGCCACCTACTCCTAGGGCTGAAACAGGGTTACCCCTTTTACAGTCCATATGGATGTAGGCTTGGGTATCATCAGTCTGAAGCCTGGCCGGTAGAGCAGAAAGCACAACCTCCCCAATTTTACGTAGAAAGTGTCATGACCGGGACGCGAACCCACACTCTGCTGGTCAAACACCAGAGATTGAATCCGGTGCTCTTAACTGCCTGGCCATGACACGCCAAATAAACCAATATTCCTCCAATAAACCAAAGGGCAAACTTTCACAGAGCTGCTGTAGCAGACAATTTCCATCTTAGCTCAAATAAGCAGGAAATGAGTTTCAAAAGATACATGTAACATGATATTTTCATTAGAAACCTACTTGTTTGGTAGGCACAGTTGATTTGTGTTCTGCAATTTGTTATGCTTAAAAACCACTATGAAATTTGGAAAGCTGTTTAGTGCAAAAAATTGCTTAGCACAGAAAAATGTTGCTTAGCAAAAACAGTTAACCAGCCAAACCACCTAGGAGTGTTTATTGTTTGTGATTTGTTCCCTGCTAGATCATGTAGATTTTGCCGAGTTCCATTTTCTGCTAAACAGCTTTGTTTGAAAAGTAGTTTTTAGAAGACCTTAAATGATGCATTGGGTTTTTACATGTTGAAGTTTTAGAAGGCCCAGTCACACAAAGACAATTTTAACAGGCAACATGTAGTCAACTGACTGCACTGCATACAAAGCAGGACCCTATTTCATTTAGATGTTTTAGCACAAAATGTAGCTAAGCACAACAAAACTTTGCTTACCAGAATAAGGTTACCAGCCAAACCACCATGTCACGTGTACAATTTGTGGCTGGTATCCTGCTCATTTTTGCTAAGCAGAAAATTGTTTAGCAATATTTTCTGCTTTATTGGGCCCAGATTACAAAGTAGTAAAAAATACCACAAATGTATGAGCAATAATATACTACCCTCACTTGACTATCTTGATTTGGGGTTCCCTCTATTAATGTGAATGAGCTACATTCTAACCCCAATGGGGTATACTCTCTTGATTAGGATCTCTTGCCAAAGTGGATCAATTCTGTTACCCTTTGGATGGCATTTTGTAGTTAAGTGAACATGTTGCCTTTCAGAATTAAACCTTCTTTTTCAGGGGTTTGATTTCCCAGCTTTTTTTTCTGGAAATCTAGTGTTGTTGTTGTTGTTGTTGTTTTTTATATAAATTTATTGCAAATTGATAAAAACTTGAGAATATAACCTAATAGAATGCCCCAGACAGTAGATTACGGCTTTTAAAACCAAAGATTTCGGTCCCTTTTTGCTTAGCAAGTTTTGACTTATTTTGAATGCTAATATTGAGTAGCAAGTCCTGATATTTCTGTACCAATTGAAACATTTTCTGTTGCATTTTGCCTTGCCATACAAGGGAAATCGTTCACTGATATGGCTTTCACCCCCATGCTGTGCGCTCACCATTCAGGTGATTTTTCAACATCCTATCACATCCTAACTTTGCTTTTGTATTCTCCCCCCCCCCCTTCCCCAATCGGGTACAGATTTTTGAATGTGGACGGATGAAATTTTCTGAGATTCCTCAGCGACTCCACCCCTTGCTCCACGCCCCGGATCCCATAGTCATTCACCATGTCATCACGGTCGACCAGGCCGAGCAGAAGAAGACGGCATGCTACGACATCGACGTTGAAGTTGTAAGTAGATCAACAACCATTTTCTCAGGGCTTTCAGCTGTTTTTTGTTTTTTTTATTCAGTGACCCCCCCCCCCCTTTTCTTTTGCCTTCTCGTGGATGGCGTGTTTGTAGATTAACGAAGCTTTGCCGACTACTTACATACCCACTGATTGCATGCTCACATGGGTGCTACATTTTTATTTATTTAGATGGTCTTCCCGTCAAAGGAACTCGGCAAAATAACTCAAGCGGATGTAAACATCAAGCTGGCAACAGCCAATCTCCCTCACACAAACACTGGTTTAACGGCTATGATTATGAATTATACAAATCAATAAATTCTGATTCAGTTACTAGACAGCAATACTTATTCTGGTCATTGTGAAATCAGCGGTTAGCTTGGCCGGATTCGAACCCACAACCTTGTGATTGCAAGTCCTGCAGTCTAGCCACTGGACCACGGTGACCACATCTCACACGTGCCTCTCTGCTCAAGCAGTGGTTCTTGCTGGCCACTCACAAACACCACAAAGCGTCCATCCAAATGGGATCAGTTTGATAAAGGGACATGTTGTCTTGGATCGGTTGAGCTGGTCTTTGAAAAGCGTTTGAATCCGTTGGTTACGAAATGCATATGGTTAGATAGAATATAATGATCCACATAAACATGCCTCTAATTTGCGCGGGGTTCCTTTTAACTGGATAACAAACACGGTCGGCCATTTTGTGGAGTCAAAATTTTGGCTCCATAAAATGGCAGACCATGTTGGTTGGCAAACTGAAAAGAAAACCATGCAATTTCGATGCATGTTTCTGTGGATAAATATATACTACTTTTAAATTATCTATCTAAACATACGCATCTCATAAGAAACGGTTATGAATTGCTTTTCACAGACCAACTCGCCCGATCCAAGACAACGTGTCCCTTTAATAGTTTGAAATGGGAGTTGAGAATGTCAACTGGATGACGTTGGCAGCTGTGGTTTGTCAATGCATTACTGGGGAAGGGGATGGGGAAGCGGTTTCAATATGAATCTGCACGGAATTAGAGACTTCTGAGATGCTAGCAGCAGCAGCAGACATAACGGTCCTTTTTTGCGGCTCTGAGCATGCGCGCACATACTCAGTTTGCGCACATACTCAGTTTTGTGCGAGTAGGTCTGAGCACGCGCACTACTGTCAAAATCTGTGAAAAAGGACCGTTTTAAAGTCTCCCATTGTTACAGAAGCCAATTGCACAAAAATCAAATCCCTTTATTGTAAGCAACGTCGGGTCTTCCGCTGAGTGATCTTGGACCTGAAAAAAAAAAACAAGATCATTTATTCTCCAAACAAAATCATAGAAATAACTCCTAAGCAAATAATACCTCATATGCCATTCTACATGGAACATAAAATGAGCTCGATTTACACAAACATACACTGGCGTGATTTACGATAGTACTTTTAACACCTTTCATTCTCAACACCCGCTCCCCCACTTTCACTGTTATGTTCACTGAAAAGACAAGAGAGTTTATTCAGTGCGTTTACATCAAATCAGACAACTTATTTGCGGAGGTTGTACACTGGTAGTGAACCCCTAGGGCTAGCGCATGGCGCCTTTCTGACGCCAGCCGACTCAGCTATTCTCAATGGGATGTGAAATCTGTTCAATCAAGCAAGAGCATTCTTGTTGCCCAACACTGCCGTCTGTCCCAACACCTGTGTTGCTATCTTCGTGCTCTGTTGTATCTGTTGGGTAACTGCCTCCCCCCTTCCCCCCCCAAAAAAAAAAAAAAAATTAAATAAATAAATAACTATAATACTAAAGTAATCTCCCGTATTTGAAAAAATAGAAATGTTTTAAGGCAAAGTATACCTTTGGTTTTTGGAGCCGTTCCATTGTTTTTTTTTCCCTTTAAGATCAAATTTTAAAACCAAAGATGAATGTTAATATTGGGCTTCATGCTCGCAAGTTTTCAAGCTCGCAAGTTTTCAAGCCCGCATGCTTTCGTGTTTTGCACACAGAGTTACATTTATTTTTTTCAATAGCCTATCACATCCCTTGGGACTAGAATAATGCACTAAGCAGTGTTGAGTCTCTTTGCAAATCTATTGACACATCAAGGTCAACAGAACAAACTCTGCTAAGCAGGGAAAACCGTGCTTGAACTTACGTGATCGGCAGTTGTTTGTGTATTTACAGTTTCCACCGAAGCATCTGTGTTGATGTGTGTGGGTTTTTTTTTCGTTTACAGGGATTGATTTTTTTATATGTTTTTATGGCTGGCTACACCGCGATGTGTTTTGTTGACGGGAGAATTACATTAATGTTCATAGTCCGAAACGATGTGGCGCCGGTTTGTCTCCGATCAGTTCAACTCATTCCAATGACTTGTGAAATTTGTTAAGTCAAGCAACGTCGGTTAAAGACTATTCATCTGTCCCACCGGCACCCTGTATGTAGTACGGCTTCCTAGGGCAATGAACGGTGGATCAACTTTCCCCTACCGTTATCAGTACAACTGCCTCTGTCACGTTCTTGCTTGTTTTCTACTTTCTCTTTGCTCCCTCTGGCCCGCTAAAAAGATATGTTTCTAAAGATTATGTTCTGTGACAAGTGATTTTTATCTATTTTTTTTAGACTTTGAGAAAAACTCAGTCAGGGACCAAACATCGGGGCCCAATTTCTTAGAGCTTGCTTAAGCATAAAATATTGTAAGAGATGTTAAATTTGCATCGGGATAAAGAATATTAATTTTTTTTGTGTTTTTTACCCAAACACCGATGTGTGTTAGCACTGTATGAGATGTGTGTTAGCACTGTAGTACTGTCCCCGAGTCCTGTGAAAAAAAATATCACAGGCATGTTACTCGGGTGGGGTTCGAACCCACGACCCCTGCAATTCTAGAGCAGTGTCATACCAACTAGACTACCGAGGTTGCCCGGTAGCTAGAGGCAGTACGAATCCTATAAAATATTGCTTAACAATTGTGTGCTAACCAGAAATGAGCAGGATACCAGTCACAAATTGTACATGTGACATGGTATTTTAGCTGGTAATCTTATTCTGGTCAGCATAATTTTGTTGTGCTCAGCTACTTTTTGCGCTTGAGTTGCAAAATTGTATGAAATTGGGCCCAAGCCATTAGCGTTTTGTTTGCATAATTATTTCTTGTTGTAGGTTGCCAATATAAACAAAAATTAATTACATTTGACACATTGCATATTCAACTTGCTTTAGAATAATATGAATGCTCCGTTGCAGCAGAATTCAGCAGTCAAAAGGAGTAATTCAATTTCAACATTTGTTGGTCAAATAATACGATCATTCAAGTTCATTAGGTTGCAAAGATCATTTATGTTCACGAAGGCCCAACAGCAATAGTATTGTTAACCACTCAGTTTCTCTAATCAAATAGGAAGTAGACATTCAAATCAAATCATATCAAATCAATCAACATTTATTTCCATACAAACACAATATACAACTACAAACAATAGGATTTAACAAGACTGAAAACTGTATGGAGGCATGGCCCATTAAAGCAAAGCTTGTAGGCTGGGATGCCTTTACAAAACAAAGGAAGGTAATAAGATCATTTAAATTATAAAACAATGCGTATAGTAACAACAATAACATCAAAACGAGACGGATAAACAAAACGCAAAAACAAAACACCCAACAAGACAAACAAACACCTCAAACTAACACCTCAAACAAAACCAAACAACACCCCAACAAACAAACAAACAAACAACACCCCAACAAACAAACAAACAAACAAACAAACAAACAAACAAACAATACAAACACCACAAGACGGCCACGACAATAGAACTAAACCAAAATAATGACAGAATCTTAACTATGTTACATAATGGGAGAAAATGTGTTTTTTGAAGGAGGCTCTGAATTCGCCTATCTAAAGAATAGTGGAAACAGAGTGTTGGATGTTTATAAACGAAATAGAATTACTGAAAGGAATCTGAATGAGAAGAACAAAATCATACATGTGAAGAAAAAAACAAAATTTACAGCAATAGGCCATGTTCGGACAGCGTACTAAAGTTAGACCAAACCGTTTCAACTTTACGAGCAGCATGGAGCAGTCGTAAAAATTAAACCACCTTGCGTTCAGACAGCTCCCAGTTAAATTTGATACGGTTTACCTCCGGTTTTAAGAGGTCAAACAGCATCGTGACAAAACACAACAACGTCCGCTACGATCGTGTACAAAAGATGCCCACTTTTACAATTTATGGCGTGTTACGTAACACGTCTTGGGTCACCGGTCACCTGTGAGGACTTAAAAACCGGATGTCATTGTTTTTATTCTGTTCAAACACCATGCTAATTGCTAAAAGATAAAACCAAAGTGGTTTATCATTAAACCTCCCTTGTCCACCGATTTAACTCAAACGTTAAAGTTTTAAGAGCGTTCAGACACACAAAGTTAAAACCGAATAGGTTATAACTGCTTAAAACCAACTTTTTAATACAGTGTGTGTGAACAACCTCAAAGTAGCCAAAAGTACTATTTTGAATGAATTAGGGGAAAAAACATATGAGTGTGTGTTAATGAAATTGAATAGATGTTGGGTGAAACCTTCTGGTACTTGGTGAAATTGTAATTTTTCACCTTGTGAATAATTCTGTGACAGTGCACTAATATGTTTCCAATATTTTAAGGAAACTCTCAAAACATGGTTGGTCACTCAAGATTATAGCCCATAAAGTATTGTTCTGTTTTTCTATAAGGTTCATGTTGTAGCTTTGTTTAATATTCATACTTATTTCTTTCAATAAACTTTTCCAGTTATGCCCCATAAGCATCTTGTGTGATGGATACCGGCGAATTATAAATATTCATATTATAATTATGATTATTATTTTGTAAAATACAAGCAAAGTGGAGCATCAGAGACTTTGGTCAAAGAAAAACCATTTGGAACTATACAAGCACTGCCGTCGATTTCATAAAACTCTTCCTAACTTAAGACTAATCTTAGGACTTAGGACGAGTCCCAACCCTGCATTGTAGCATGCAGACCTTAAGATTAATCCTAAGTTAGGACGAATAACTCGTCCTAACTTGAGATAAGACAAGTCCTAACTCTTTGTGAAACCGACGGCTGATCTCCCAGATGCAAGTTTGAAGATATAACGAACTTGACTCTTCCTCGCATTGTTTCGTTATATGTAAGTCCAGATGTAATGCCTTTAACCGACTCTCGTCTCCCTACCCAGTCAAGGGCACATTAGCCAGTTGCAATCATACCCCTGAGTTAACATTTTGCACTCTCCCCGTCACTGGCGACCGACCAACCGCAGCAGGTGTGGTACCTACGTTGGCCAGACAGCCCGGCGCCCGTGCCATTCATCCCGCTCGTTTTCGCAGTAATCGATCATTACTTAGGCAGGTGTGAGGTTCGGACACCGGCTTTAAACACTGTGTGAGGGGGAGACGGATGGCTGGTCCCACGCACAGTTGTGACATTCAGGAAGAGGAGATTCCCTAACTGGTGTTCCTGTTGCCGTAAGAATCACCTGCTTTTGTGTGAACCTCACTCGAGGCCGCGGACTAAAGCTCGGGATAAGCCGTACCTTCTCTCAATTGCTTCGTCAATTAAGAATTGTCTTAGTGAAAGGGCATTGCCCAACTGGTCAATAGCTTAAAAATAGAGTTTAATGCCCTTGAGGAAACCGTACAGTAGAGTAAACATGTTGACCTGGATATAAATGAAAGGTCATCTTTCGTTGATTACTTTTGGTCTGTGAAGCGAAGGACTCTCTCAAAAAAGCAAAAATTAATAACTTAGGAGGAAGTTTGAATTTTAGACGTGAGAGGAAAAACCCAGAGAATTATTCCAGGAAAAACCCACGCAGTAAAATAAGCACTGGAAAACCCAATCCAATAAGTTCCCCCCGGCGGGATTCGAACAAGGTCCCAGACATGGCCTCTGTTGCCCTGGTCTTGGCCTTGATGCCCCTTCAAAAGTTTCTCATAGACTTTAAGGTTTTCTCAATCGAAGTGCTCTACGCAATTAAGGCATTGCCCAACTGGTCAATAGCTTTAAATTAGAGTTTAATGCCCTTGAGGAAACCGTACAACGGAAAAACAAAAACACTTTTTAATTGTTGAGTTATGTTTCCTCTAATGCAACTTCAGTGCTCTACGCAATTAAGGCATTGCCCAACTGGTCAATAGCTTTAAATTAGAGTTTAATGCCCTTGAGGAAACCGTACAACGGAAAAACAAAAACACTTTTTAATTGTTAAGTTATGTTTCCTCTGACGCAAAAGGTTAAAAAGGCACAATTTGGTTATGTTTGAATTATGAGAAAATAGACTTAGCCGTTGCAAACTGATTACCAACCAAAAGGACTATAGTATAAATGGAAAAAAATAGTCAATGGTCTGATTTTTTTACCCTAGCAGAGTCTTTCTCAAAGTCTAGACGAATGCATTGTGTGAAATTATGAAATTTTCAGATAAAAAAATTGTCTGAAAATTTCACATTATCTTATTCGTTGGTCATATAGTGCTGTAACTATATCCGTCGGGTCAGTATACAGTATCATGTTTTAATCGACAGCTCTAGGTTATCAGCTCGATTGCAAAAAGAAACCAGAAGATTTGTTTGTCTGTCTGGAAACTGTTCATCTTTACCTAGTTTCCGAGCAATCTGTGCTCCCAGTATTTCGCACTTCTGCTCAAGTTGAGCCAATGATGTTACATCCAAGTCAGGGCCCAATTTCATAAAGCATGTGAGCATAAAAACTTGCTGAGCACATCACAGGAACTGGTTACCAGCCACAAACTGTGATTAGTTCTGCTTAGCAAAGAAATTTACTTAAGAGTATTTTCTGCTTAAGAGGTTTTATCAAAACGAGCCCAGATGCTACCGGCCCACGCTTATTGGAAAGAAAATCAAAAGGCAAACCAACCACACACAATGCTTTCCTGTGTAGTTCTTGGTAAGCCACTTTCATTGATTCTGCTGTTGTTGACCGTCACTACCTCCTTAATGGATCTCCTTTTAGGCGCTGTGTCAACCTTCAGACTCTGAGAAGCACTTTAAAGGAATTGCCAGAAATCTGTATTTGAAGAGTATATTCATTTAAACTTTCCCGTTAACGAGTATTGTTTTTGAAAGATGATGTATCATTGAGAGAGCTGCATAAATTTTGTACAGGGGAGGGGGGGGGGCATGTTTGCTTAAATCTTTTGTTATTCAAGACAAATTGATAGAAATCTGGGAGGGAATAGTTTGATCTGCAGCCGATTTCACAAAACTTTACTCAACTGCGTAAGTCCACTTGCGCAACGCTCATAGCGCAAACGCCATAAAATTTGCGCAAGTGGACTTATGCAGTTGCGTAAATTTTTGTGAAATCGGCTGCAGTATACTCCCCAGGAAGCTGAGAAAGATTAAAGGAATGTTATTATTGGCGAAATGATCATATACGTTATTGTAAAATGTGCTATATAAGAGCTAGTTATTACTATTAGTAGTATTATTATATCGGGCGTGGTATACTTTCTACTGTGATTGTGTCTCAGAATTCATCACTGCAATAATAATAATAATAACGAAAACTTATAAAGCGCCAAAGTCCGCCTAAAAGATGCTCAAGGCGCTTCACATAGATGCAATTTAATACAAATTTAAAAAAGGCTAAAAAGAACTAATCTAAGTAATTGATCATAAGAAATTGAAAAACAAACCTAAGAAATTAAAAAACAAACCTAAGAAATTAAAAAACAAACCTAAGAAATTAAAAAACAGCAATACAAGTATAAAAACACACTAAAAAGTCTGGAAATGAACCATCCCTAAAACCTGGACCAGCCAGAAGCAGATCTAAGCAAACAAATTACAATATTGAGTAAACTTAAACCAAAACAGTAACTAAAACCTGGAAGGCAGTACAAACATTTAAGACACAATAATCTTTCTGAAAGTTTGTGTATATACTCAGCGCCTTGAGTACCTTGTTTGGTAGATACGTGTGCTATATAAGACTTCGCTATATGTGGTAGTCTCAAGCATGTACATGTACGTTTGAAGTTTATCATCTTGATGTCTTCTTAATGTGGGCGTTGCCCCGGAGGGTGGCAGGGGGGTGATGATTTTCATTTGACCACCTAAACTGAACTTTCCTTTTTGACTCCTTACGGTACATGTACTTGTCATATTATGTGGGGGCGTGACATTAGACATCATTTCCTTTATCCTTGCTCCGGTTGTTCGGCAGAATCAATAGTAACACCTACACATCCGGATGATCTTCATTCAATGATATTATTTCTGGAAGTTATTGCATTCATTTCGGACACTGAGCCCTTGTCGAACCGAGCATGTCAAATGGAATCGACTTGAAACTCATCGGAGTCTGGTCGTGCATTATTTTGTTTGTCATTCACTTTTGGTCTCTCAGAGTAAACATGTTGACATGGATATAAATGAAAGGTCATCTTTCATTGATTAATTTTGGTCTTCGAGGCCAAGGACTCTCTCAAAAAAAGCAAAATGAATACTTTTATCTAGCCAAGATGGATGGCCCAATGAACGAATACAAAGGAGGAAGTTTCAATTTTAGACGTGGAAGGGAAAACCTAGAGAATTATTCCAGGAAAAACCCACGCAGTAAGAAAGGCACTGGAAAACCCCATCCAATAAGTTCCCCCCGGCGGGATTCGAACAAGGTCCCAGACATGGCCTCTGTTGCCCTGGTATTGGCCTTGATGCCCCTTCAAAAGTTTCTCACAGACTTAAAGTTTTTTTCAACAGAAGTGCTCTATGCAAAGTGAGAATGGTCTTGCCCTGTCAAAGATAGATATTCTACAGTCGATTTCACGAAACGCTAGGATCAATCTTATCTCAAGTTAGGACGAGTAACCCGTCCTAACTTAGGATGGATCCATGCGTCCTACGTATTTGGATACGGAACTGAACCCGTCCTAAGTCCTAAGATTAATCCTAAGTTAGGAAGAGTTTGGTGAAATCGACGGCAGGCCTGCTTGTTATGAAGAGATTCGACGGTATATGATTTGTTGTCTGTAAACCTGTCTCCAGTTAACCCCCCCCCCCCTTCACCCTTCTTCTGTGAAGTTCCTGAAGCGTTATTGTGTCATTGTGTACCATTTTGGATGAGCCAAGTGTTTTCCCCTCTCTGGTCTAGTTATACTCGAGACTATTTACAAAGAGTCAATTTGATCAAAGACCTTGGGTTTCCTGACACCCACACCTGTTGTTGCTCTGAATCTTAACTCTATACCCCGACTATGTTTTTAAAAATCTTTTTCTGGACAGTATGCACATTTGTAGTAAAAGTATACGAACAGACTATTTTGGTAATTATTTGTACAGGGAACATCCTTCCCCCCATGTTTTTTTTACCAATGGTTTCCGTCAATTTACTGGTCCAGTTGTGACTGGAGACTTTTGTTTATTATTGATTGGTACGCACTAAACAAAAGGTTAAGCAGACCAAAGTGCGCATTTGTACCATTGGCAGCTTGCCGTATCGATACCTCTCGCCACTTAAAACCCCTGTTAGGGATTAGACTTGGTTCCAAGTCTTTGATCGTGGCTTTTTAGTCGTCCTGATAGCCGCTACAAACAGCGCCCTCTTGTGATCAACCCTCGTCATTTAGCCTACGATCAAGACTAGATTGCGAGTTAGGGCGCGTGATAGCTAATAATGTGGGGGCGTTTTTCGTGGCTGAGATACAGAAGAATAACCGCGATCTAAATCTTGAATCAAGTCTTGTTAGGGATGGACTGAAGAACGACGATGATTGGCTACCAAAAGTAACAACATTGTGTGCACGCTTATTTAAGGGAAACTGACTTGGTAAACTGACTTGGTAAAACTGACTGGGTAAATTTTAAAATAATTGTTGGGGTTGAACAAAGAATTGACTAGAGTGGGATTCGAACCAACGACCTCCGGATTAACGTGCCGCATCCCCTTTTTGGCTTCTGACTGGCACCCCCGAACAAAGATATTGACAAAATAGGGACACGGCCAATATAGGGTTAGATAGCTCAGTTGGTAGAGCGCCGGCACGTTTATCCGGAGGTCGTTGGTTCGAATCCCACTCTAGTCAATTCTTTTGTTCAACCCCAAAAGCCATTTAAAAATTTCCCTTGTTGTTTATATTGATATCTTTAAAATCAAACAGACTCTTGTTACTGATTTGAAAGAGCTTGAATTTCCCGTCAACAACCTTTTACATCAGGTCACCCATGCCCTCGTTTGATAGGTGGTACCCATCATGAGATCCAATACTCTACCAGCAAAGATAAGGTAAAAGATTAGTTGGGGGAAAAACATTAGTGACTTATAAAAGATCCTGCCACAACAGATTCTCCTGAGAATTATTTCCATCTGATATATGGGTACAGTCAAGAAAATAGCATTTGAAGACCCCCCCCCCCCCCTGGAAAGAAAAGCCTGGTGGGAATTCTGGTTGCAGCAATCGAGATAAGCATTTTATAGCCCATTCCACAATGTGTCTCTTATCTCCATGGAATGGGAGGCCCTTGGTGTTTTCTTCATCCCCTTGGTTACCCCGGCCCACTTTCACACAGTTCCCGCCAAGGTCCATATTCCACGGGGTTCCAGCTGCATGTTTCAAGAATACCCCAGGGTTTTACCGCATACCCCTACTCCAGAACAGACCAGGGGTGGCTATTTTCCTTGGGGTTTGCCGGGTAAAGCGATCCGAGTGTGAAAGGGCTAGCTGCTATTCCCCAGGGAATGCAGTAGTGTTAAAAGGCCTATTAACTGTGGACAAAACAATCTACACTTAAGTGTAGGTTCATAACATAATCTACAGTTGAGTGTAGATTCATTCCAAACTTTAAGTAAATAGTTAATAATAAATAATAATAATAAGACTTGTAATGCGCACATTTTGACCCTGCTGGGTGTTCAAGGCGCAGTAAAACCAAAAACAAAACAAAAACAAAACACAACACAAAAACAAAACACAACACAACATAGTCATTGAAAACCTGTGACATAAGACAAGTTTTGAGAAGAGACTTGAATGCCTCTGTGAAGTATCAGGCCTGTCATTTTTTTTTTTTTTTTTGCGTATCCCATTGATGCATAAAATAAGAAATCTGTGAAAATTGGACTCCATTTATCATCGAAGTTGCAAGAGAATAATGAAAGAAAAAACACCCTTGTTGCACACATTTTGTGTGCTTTCAGATGCCTTATAAATGACTTTAGGCCTTGAGTCTTTAATATTTGAGTGAGAAATTACCTCTAAAAATTCTTTTGAGTAATTAAAGATTAAAGATTAAAAGATTAAAAAGATTTTATTGTCATGATAAAAAAACATGAAATTTGTCTTCCCTGTGTAAAGGAGACTATACAATACATACAAGAAAGGCATAGCAAAAATAGACAACAAGAATAGAATTACAAATTACGGATAAATAAACAAATATAGAGATAAAAATATGTGGCGAGCTTGTAAAAAGTACAACAAATGAGAGTGAACCAAATTATCTCGACCATCTACTGTTAAAAAGCTGAATTGCACTGGGGAGAAAAGAATCCTTAAACCTGTTGGTCTTTAAGCGTAGTTGCCGGATCCTGCCTGAGTGGTTTTGGATAATGTGAGGGTGCAGAGGGTGGTTGGGGTCGCAAATGATCTTATTGATTTGGGAAATGACACAATCATTCACAATCTCCCGCATGCCTTTAACGTCAGCTCCAATAATCCTGCTAGCTCTTTTACTAATACGTTGGAGCTTCTCAGAGTTAAATTGGGAGAGGGAATTAAACCAACAGACACAACAAAAGCTTAAAATAGATTGAATTGTACTTTGATAAAAAAGCTTAAGAATATTCGTGTTAACGTTAAACGATTTCAATTTCCTTAAAAAGTAAAGCCGTTGATTAGATCTTTTATACACATGGGTAGTATTTGCATTCCAGTTTAGTTTGCTATCAATAAATGTACCCAAATTCTTCAGCTCTTTGACAATCTCAACAGATTCTTCCTTGATTGTAACAGGTTCAATAGTGTTTGCAGTTTTACGGAAATCAAATACAATTTCTATAGTTTTGTTTACATTCAGAACTAGATAATTGTTTTCGCACCAAACAATAAACTTAGTTATTTCATTTCTGTACCAAACCTCATCATTATTTGTAATGAGCCCTGTTAGGGCTGTGTCGTCTGCATATTTGGTAAGAACACACTTATTATTATCTAAATGGAAGTCACTGGTATACATAGAAAATAGCAATGGTGACAAAACACAACCTTGGGGAACACCTGTGCTAATGTGAGTGATGTCAGAAAACGTGTTGACAAATCTTACCCTTTGTGGCCTAAAATTTAAAAAATCAGCAATCCAGAGGGCAAGATGTGGGTTAATATTCATATTTAGCAATTTACTTAGAAGAATATGTGGTTTAATGGTGTTAAAAGCTGAAGAAAAATCAATGAACAAGGTACGCACATAGGTTTTAGGTTTGTCAAGATGTTCGTAAGTATTATGCAATAATGTAGCTAAGGCATCCGATACACCACGGTTTGCCCGGTAGGCAAACTGAAAAGGGTCCAACAAGTTATTAGTTTCATCTAAAAGTACGTCTTTAATAATATGTTCGAAACATTTCATCACGGTGGCTGTGAGAGCAATTGGTCTAAAGTCATTTAACTCCTTTGGCTTTGACATCTTGGGGACAGGAGTGATGGTTGATGCTTTCCAAATCCTAGGGACGATATGGTAGTCAAGGGACCATTTGAAAAGTTGTCTAAAGATTTCAGCCAGTTCTTTACAGCAGGTTTTAAGGATCCTTCCAGAGATCCCGTCTGGTCCTGCAGCTTTATTGGGTTTGATATTTTTGAAGGACTTTTCTACTTGGGCAGTTGTCAGCAGAGTTCTATTGTTATCATTGATGTTTGAAGCAAATGTAGCACACAGTTGATCTTTAGCTAGGTCATGGAGAGGGCTATTGTTATCAAACCGCCGGTAGAATTGGTTCAAGTCGTCCAGGTATTCTTTTGGATCTCCTTGAGGACCAGCCCATTTGTTACGATTTCCATAACCTGTGATGTCTTTCATGGCATTCCATCCACTTTTGGGGTCACCATCGTTAAACTTTCTTTCAAGTTTCTTGCCATACTGTTTCTTGCAGAGACGGATTTGTTCTTTGATTTTACGAATTTAACTCACGTTTCACTTGATCCTCGTTATTGGAATGTGCTCGGTGCTTTTGTTTAATGAGATGACGAACTTCTTTATTTAGCCAGTTTTTATTGTTGGGGTAAATTTTAACTTCAATTTCTGGGATGACTAGGTTTTCACAGAACTTTATGTAGTCAGTGATGACATCAGTAGTTTGATCAATTGAAGCAGGGTCTATAAAGATGTTCCAGTTCGTGGTTTCGAAACAGCATCGTAAGGTTTCGATGTTCTGTTTGTCCCATTTCTTGACTTTTTGATGACTGGTTTTGTTTGCTTAAGTTTCTGTTTATATTTTGGAAGCAGGTGAACCATGTCATGATCAGACATGCCGAGAGGTGCCTTTCCATATGCCCGATATGCAGCAGGAATGTTTCCATAACACTTGTCAAGAGTACGATGACCTCTGGTGGGAATGTCCACATATTGGAAATAGTGGGGCATCACTGGTTCAAGATCACAATGGTTGAAATCACCTGTTATTATGTTAACTGCATCGGGTGATTTCTTTTCCAGTTCGAGTGTAATCCTTGCGATTTTGGCCGCAGCACTGTCAGCATCAGCTTGAGGTGGAATGTAAACAACAGTCACAAATATCTGAGGGAATTCTCTTGGTAGATAAAATGGTCGTAGCCCCACCGTTATAAGCTCGATTAGTATAAACCATTAGTATCCAGTGTCTTTAAGTGTAGATGTGTAAGAAGAAACTCGCATGTTTTATGCTCTGTTTCTCCTGCCATAATCACCTTGTACTCTTTTATTAAGTGCCTCGGCTATCCGCATGGTCAAACAGGTCGCTAAAAATAAACATCAACTGAAGAGAGGAACAGTGATGCATTTATATTTATCTTGTAAGACGTTTTCTTCTTCTGTTTCTGTTAATGATCTTACCAAATGAGGGTGAGGAGAAATAAAAAATGGTCTTCAAGGACAGCTAAAACAAAATCGCAATAATAGTAGTAGCTTCTAATACAGTGCTCATAACCGTACTCAGTGACGCTTCAACATTTATTTTCCATAAGGTGGGACTACCTCCTTTAACACAGCACCATGTAATGGTTTACAGGGTGCTGTGGTGCAATATGCTGCCAATCAAACCAGGAACGCTGGGGCAAATCCCTTTTTCTTTTTGCTAATTGCACTGGGTTCTTTTACGTGCATTAAACAAAACAGTGTACCATTGGCTTTACGGCCCATCCAAAGAACAGAAGTTGAAGTATTAAATATTTTAAGACTAATTAAAGGCAGTGGACACTATTGGTAATTACTCAAAATATTTATCAGCATAAAACCTCACTTGGTAACGAGTAATGGGGAGAGGTTGATAGTATAAAACATTGTGAGATACGGCTCCCTCTGAAGTGACGTAGTTTTCGAGAAAGAAGTAATTTTCCACGAATTTGATTTCGAGACCTCAAGTTTAGAGCATGAGGTCTCCAAATCAACCATCTAAACGCACACAACTTTGTGTGACAAGGGTGTTTTTTCTTTCATTATTATCTCGCAACTTCGACGACCAATTGAGCTCAAATTTTCACAGGTTTTTTATGTTAGGCATATGTTGAGATACACAAATTGAGAAGACTGGTCTTTGACAATTACCAATAGTGTCCACTGTCTTTAACAAGTGAAAACAGTCATATGGTTGTTCATGCTAATTTTTGTAACATATGTAGACCACACAAGTCACAAGTTCTTACATGAGGTAGTCTTTGAAAATTCCACTTTCCTTCATCATTGTCTGACCACTTTAACAGGGCTTGAATTTGGGTTAAAATTCACAAGACTGGTAGGCTTTTTAAAAATCTATAATAATAAATAAAAAAATGAGATATCGCCTAATATCACACAAGGCTGGACAGCCACCATAAGGTGAGGGGCTACACGTAACTGATTTGGGCTATCAACCCAAATCAACTGCCACCAGGGGCACAGTCCAACCTATAGCTCCTAGCAACTCTTTTTACAAAGCAATTGTGGCTAAATGTCCAGTCATATGTTTACATGTGATTTGCCTGTGAATTGTTTTTTCACAGGGAAAGTGCGAAGTTTGAAAATATTCTCCGCTTTTATTTAAAAAAAAAAAAAAAAACTAAATGCTGTGGTATCTGTAACAGTCATCCCTCCTACCAGGTGGTAATATCATTTATTTCATGTCGCGTTACTATAGTCATGGCCCAGAAAACTCACCCGTACCCGTCGCTCATGTCTAAATTGCCTGAACCGTCGTGCATCATTAGCAAATCAGGACTGCTTGTCATTTATTAAGTCAACATTGAGATTAGGGCTTAGGATCTCGTTCTACGCAAGCTCCTAGAGTTAAAGAGGTGGTATTAGATGTGGGCTGATAGCTTGAAGCCAGGGACATGTGATGGACATTTTAATTGTTACTTGAACATTTCAAGTGGAAGCAAGACTGTGACGGGGGATTGGAAGCAATACTGGAAAAGTGCGCCCCCCTATAGTTCATTCCCCCCCAATCCAAAGGTTTAGTTCAGAAATGTTTTAAATCACACTTGCACTGCAGCTGAGCGGTGCACAAATAGTTTGAGACATCTCATCTAAACGGGTTTCATGATCGTGGAAATCATTAACCAACCTTACAAACAACACCGTCTTTTGCCGTAAACACAGAAAAATATTACCATACTGACATGCTACCCTGCATGTACAGCAATCGTACCATGGACGAGCGGTTAAGAGCACCGGATCCAAGCTCTGCTGTTTGATCAGCAGAGTGTGGGTTCAAATCCCGGTCATGACACTTGCTACATAAAATTGGGGAGGTAGTGCTTTCTGCTCTACCGGCCAGGCTTCGGACTGATGATACCCAAGCCTACATTCATATGAACTGTATAGGGGTAACCCTGTTTCAGCCCTAGGAGTAGGTGGCGACAGCCTCTGGAAAAAAACAATTGTAGCCCACACCTTAAAGTGGCCTTCAGGTCTTGTGTGTCTGGCGACTTGCATAAAATAAAATTAAAATAAAAAAAACAAGAGAGGATGGAGAGAACGAGAGGTCCTCTGCCTACTTCCACTGCAGGAATTAATACTAATGGCAACAGACTGTAATGAATTGTGGGTTGATACTAAAAACCAAATGACTAGAGCTTGACTTGAGCCTGCAACTTCAGAATAAACATTCCGACGCTCTTTAGCCCTATGCTGGTGGTTTCCTATTTTTTCAATATCTTTGTCCAGGTGTGCAAGTCAGAAGCCTTACATTATGTAATCTAAAGGTTTCGTCTTCAAGTCCCAGTCTGGTCAACTATTCTTTGTTAAACCCAATGTTATGTTTAAAGTCACCTGGAAATGGAATTTGTTTTCTTTCAAACATAAGAGTATATGCTTCGCTGTTTGTTGCTTGAGTTGAATTTTGATTAGAGTTGAACAAAGAAAAGTTTACTAGATTTTGAACCATTGACCTCCAGATTAACGCGCCCGTGTTCTACCGACTGAGTTATCTATGGTGGTGGTCTCTCTATTTTGGTGTGGTGGGGGGGGGGGGGTGCCAGATACAGTAATCCCTGTTTCGATCCCAATTTTTTAAGCCGGTTAGCACAAAGACAAAAAGTGTAGCTTATCGAAAACCAGCTACTAGTCGAACTACAGTTTGAGTTGTTCTTGCTCGCACTCTGCTATTTTTTATGTATGTCTTTTCTGCTAAGCAAAGAAATTCAGTAAGTGGTATTTTTAAATTTGAATTTTATTAGATAAATAACTGAGAGGGAAATTGTTTGTTTTCTTGTGTTTCAGGATGACACCCTAAAGGAGCAGATGAAATCGTTTCTCCTCTCAACTGCCAGCCAACAAGAAATCGCTTCTCTCGATAACAAGGTGAGTTTTCATTTTCATTGTAGTGACTTTGGCTATTGGTGGCTTCAGCAGCCATGTTGAAGTACAGGCAGATACAATGATCTACTCATAAATAATACCAAAACTTGTAAAACTCATAGCCATAGCCAAAACTCATAGCCATAGCTGAAGCCAAAGCTGAGTGACTTTGGCTATAACTGTGGCTGTTGGCTTCAGCAGCCATGTTGGAGTATAGGCAGATACAGTGATCTACTCATAGCCATAGCTGAAGCCAAAGCTGAGTGACTTTGGCTATGGCTGTTGGCTTCAGCAGCCATGTTGAAGTACAGGCAGATACAGTGATCTACACATAGCCATAGCTGAAGCCAAAGCTGAGTGACTGAGGCTGTGGCTGATGGCTGCAGCAGCCATGTTGAAGTACAGCTATGTTGATAAGTACAGGCAGATTCAGGGATCTACACATAGCCATAGCTAAAGCCCAAGCTGAGTGACTGTGGCTGTTGGCTTCAGCAGCCATGTTGAAGTACAGGCAGATACAGTGATCTACACATAGTCAGAGCTGAAGCCAAAGCTGTGTGGCTGTGGCTGATGGCTTCGGCAGCCATGTTAAAACCTCAAAACTAAAACCATCAGAGCATGTCATGTCCTGGCCTTGTCATGTCATGGCCGAGCGGTTAAAAGCACCGGATTCAAGCTCTGGTGTTTGATCAGCAGAGTGTGGGTTTGAATCCCGGTCGTGACACTTGCTACATAAAATTGGGGAGGTAGTGCTTTCTGCTCTATCGGCCAGGCTTCGGACTGATGATACCCAAGCCTACATCCGTATGGACTGTAAAAGGGGGGTAACCCTGTTTCAGCCCTAGGAGTAGGTGGCAACAGCCTCTGGACAAAAATAACTGTAGCCCACACCTTGAAGTGGCCTTCAGGCCTTGTGTGTCTGGCGACTTGCATAAAAAAAAAAAAGAGGAAAAAAAAAGGGGAAAAAAGAGCTCAATTACATGGCTCCGATTACCTCGGAACTCTGCGATGATGATCACTATTCTCTGCTTACTGGGCATGCAGCCAATTTCTGCGGTAGCGAAAAATAACAAGTAATGTGGAGTATGTATGCACACAGGCAAAAATTCTCTGCTAACCCGTGAAATACGCTTGACAGAAGCATGGAATTTTGCCATCCGTAAGCGCTGATTTTTTGTTTTCGGTAAGCAAGGCCATGAAATTAGGCCCTGTTGGACTCGGCATTATCTCTTAAAGGGTTTGGGTACCTTTTTTACGACAGAAAAATACAAATGTCCACAGATTGACATTAAACTTAAACAGTTTCAAGGTATGAGTCAGTGAGGTGCTTTTGTTTTTGAGAAATGAGTAAAATAAATTCACAAAAATATTTTTTGTCTTGGTGAGATGAAAAAATATTTTAGCATTTACAACTGATTAACGTGACTCTCCTGAAAACATTGCTCTGTGATTTTCACTCTTTTTCAAAAAACTTGACGACTATATGGCTGAAACTTCTATAATTTAATATATATTTTACATAATAATAATATCGAAGTCTTATATAGCGCACGTTTCTACCAAACAAGGTACTCAAGGCGCTGAGTTTATACAAACTTTCAGAAAGATAGGTTATTGAAGTGATGAATTCTGAGACCCAATTATTTAGCACCTTGTAAGGGTTTACAAGGTGCTACGGCGCATACAGTAGCCACAACCAGGAACACTGGGGCGAACCCCTTCTCTTTTCGATAAGTGCAGTGGGTTCTTTTACATGCGTTACGCAACACATGGGGCCAACGGCTTTACGTCACAACCGAAGGACGAAGCAATGGTTAAGTGTCTTGCTTAAGGACACAAGTGTCACGGCTGGGGATTCGAACCCACACTCTGCTGATCATAAACACCAGAGTTTGAATTCGGTGCTCTTAACCGCTCGGCCACGACACTTCAAACACAGTGAGTAGGAATTCATGTCAAGGCAAAACACTTGATCTACAAAAGAGTTCAAAGACCTTTTTAAATCATTTCTTTAAAGTGTGATGCGTTAATTTTGATAGACAAATGTATCACACTCTAAGCAGGTTAAGCTCCGTGGAGGATGAGGCAATTAGACGTAGGCCTAACGCCAAAGACCTGTTGCCTCAATTGCTAATTGAAGAAGACATCACAGACAATTAGCAATTATCAGGATTGACACATCTGTGGGAATACATTTCAACATCTGTTTTGTAAATTGACATCGGGAATCCGGCAAAAATTTGCTCTCCTCCCATGTAATGCTCTCTCTTGGTTTTTTTTTAAAGGCACTGCAAGGCAAGGCACAAAAACACATATCGATACCCTCGTCTTTGCCGTCGTATTGTAATAAATAAGATCAAACTAATAAACCCTTATTTAATAGATATTACATTTGCATCAGGATAAAAATATTAACCTTGTTGTTTTTACCCATACGCCGATGTGTGTTAGCACTGTAAACTCAGTACTTTCCCCAAGTCCTGTTGAAAAACTTCACAAGCATATTACTCTGGTGCGATTCGAACCCACAATCCTTGCAATCCTAGAGCAATGTTTTACCAACTAGACAACCAGGGTTGAACGGAAGCTGAGACAGTTCGAATCCCATGTTTTTGCAGCGGGTACCGCAACAATATATAATAAATGTTAAATTATCCCTTCCTTTATTCGTGACTGGAGCCATTGATGAAAGATTCCCTTCCTGTTTTCCTTCCAGATCCATGAGACTGTCGAGACCATAAACCAGCTGAAGATTCAGAGAGAATTCATGCTGGGCTTTGCCAGGGACCCTCAACACTTCATCAGCGAGTGGTTGGTCTCTCAGAGTATGGACCTAAAGGTTGGTAGTATGACCCACAAGTCAGGAGGGGAGGTTTTCCCCGGCCAGGTTTTTGATAAGGGAATAAAAGAATGGTACGAGGTCTTGAACGTTTGGTTAAAACGGACAGGGTAGTGGCTATGCTCAGTCAAGGTCCTTTATCACATGGCCACGACCCTGAAAATGTAGTTGTTGTTAAAAGGCGTTAAAATGTTGGAAAACCTGTCCAAATTTTGTTTGAAATTCTTCAGTTTTGTCACGATCTTATGCTCCGATTCGCGAAGCGTCAAAATGTACTTAATGCTCAATCACTGTGCTTATAAATGCACACGCCCTCTCCAAGTTGTACATACATTGAGTACCGGTATAAATAAGGGCCATGCCTAAAGCTTGCGCACTAAGCCTATGTTTAAACACTTCTAGCCATGTCTGTATCACGCGTTGAAACACCCCCACATGACGTGCTCTCCACCAATAGGAATAGTGAAGTGTCTGAACTATCAGCAGGGAACCAATGACAAGCAGTGCAAGTTACAAAGTACTTTGGTCGATACTACACTTCTGCTCTGGTATAGAGCATATTGAATAAGCCCTTTGTTGCTATGATTGTTGCCATCTTAAAGGGCAAACTGTATGCGTGTCTAAACGCGCACATCAATGAGGCACACTGCATGCAGCCTCCCGGTTTGATTTCTATGGCACAGGTACGCACACCCTGACCCACATGCACACGCTCACAGACGCCATGTTGTAGGGCAGGTTTTTTTGAATGGTGACGCCATATGCTATACTCTATTGAGAAAAACAACCTTATAACATGACAGTACTTTACCTACTTTATGATTGTAACCAAATGCGACGAAGGGAAAAAAGTCAACAATCTTTTTTTTTTCTAAACAAATACTGGCCTTCATCACAGGATGGAATCTTTCTGACATATTGATAAATTAAACAGACACATCCTACTTGCACAATTAACACACATTTGAAACACGACTGTCCTGATTTTCATAAACAGACGATTGCTGATATTCTTTTTTCTTTAAAGGTTTTTTTTTATGGGGGGGCTGGGTTGAAGGTTTTTACTCGCCAGTCGAAGGGTGAAAAGGATGGGAAATTTCAGACTTTTATCTGAATTTGGATTGTTTAAAGTCTGCCTGGTTAATAACAAAAATTGAATTTTATTTCTCAAATTAAACAAGTGATGCTCTTTGATCGACTTCTCTAGCACTAGAGGACACCGTTCCCAACAGCTCCTTGGAATCTTTGGCCCTTTTCAAAACCACAGCTTCCGCTTTGGATTCGGCTCAGGCTAGCTTGGCCCTGCGGTTGTTTTGACAATTGCGCATGCTTTGCGTACGCACTCAGGGCTTCAGACTTCAGGATGGAGCCTGAAGCTGCTGAGCTGTGGTTTCGTAAAGGGCCTTTAACTCAAAAGGTGGTATACCTTCATTTCAATGTACCTCTTAAGATCTAAATCAGGGGTTTCAGACTTTCCCATCAGCAGTGACTCTCATCCCTAGTTCTAGTTTAACTGGACTTTGTGGTGAAACTCTCCATCCCCTACTACTACCCTCCTTTGACCCCTCCCTAAATGCTCTATTTAACCCATTCCCAGTTGCCTCGCGTGAGACCCAGTCAGGACTAAGCAGCCAAGTCCCCAAAGACATGACCCATTTCTTAAAAACCAAGAGAGAGAAAGAAAAAAAAACGAAGAACCGCTGTCCGACCGCACCATCTATGTAGGTCTAAGGTTCCTCAGCAGTTGTTGGCATCTCAGCCGAGCATGACCTCACCGATGTGATAGCTCCAATTACACTATCAAAACACAGGAAATAGATTGAGCCGTTAATTTGTGTATTTTTAGACGCCCTAAGCCGGTTCTCCTGACTGTGTGTAAAGTCACTGCAACTTTCTACCTGTAATAATGTCACTAGCTGTTAGGCTTAATCCATGGAGAATATTTAGATTTGTTTTTTCTTCTTCATTACGCATTTGATTCGCAGGAGGGTCTAAATTAGTACCGCATTAAATCTCCTTTTTTTGCAGAGTCATCTTTTATGATTTTGCCCAGCAACAGGGTTTTCTAGAAGGGTGTGAGGCAGATTGAAATAAAAGGCAACATTCAAAACACTTGGGGGAACAGAAGAAGTAAAGCATGCAGTTACTTGATGTTAAATAAAAATACAGATAGCAACAACTGTAAAAGTTATAGTTAGTACGATTATATAAAAAAAAACTATGAAATAAAAATGTTGAGAGAAAAAATGTCTTTCTAGACAGCTATGTCTGAATAGTTTGAAAGCCAGCAATCTTTCCTTTCATACAATGTGTCAAACCTCTTTATTATCACCCCAAGTTATCAATGTTTTTTAACAATTTGCTATCTGTGAAATGATTAAAAAACGCCTGGAGTTACACAGGAGCCATGACCTCCATTGCCCTCTGATTGATAAAATTCCTGGCCTGTATTGGCTCGATCACACAGGCCTCGATAACGAGGACGAAAACAAGAACATTACACATGCATGCCCTCGATTGGTTGAATAACCGTGGGTGTTATCTGCACAGAACAATTCAACCACTAGAATGCGATCTCTTTGCATCGTTATCGTTTGTTTTTCTATCGCAGCAGTGTGACTTGACCTTTAGAAGAAGGGGGGGAAGAATTTTGTGTGTTAGTCTTTCCAGACCTGCGCCGATGTGAAAATTGTTCGAGTAGGTTTTAAAACTTTGCGTGATATGATAAAGCAGGTAGTAGTTAAAAAGCAGAACTGAGAAGTCTTCCGAATTCTGAAAATCTACTCTGCTGTAGTAGAATATAAAGCAAGACAAGTTCTCAAAAGAATATAATCTACCTGGCAAGTAGATACACGCATGGTGTTACCGCAAACCAAATATATTGATACCTCACCATGCAATGCCTAAAATCCCAGAAGGTGAGGTTTTTCAGTAGCATCATGTGCATATCTCTATTGAGCAGTGTTGGGTTCTGAAAAGATCTGGTGGTTGACAACTCAAAGTTTTGATCAATTTGCTCTGATTCTCTTCCAAATTATTTGTCTTTCAAAACTATTTATCAAAACATTTATCTTTTAAAGACACTGGACACTATTGGTAATTGTCAAAGACCAGTCTTCTCACTTGGTGTATCTCAACATATGCACAAAATAACAAACCTGTGAAATTGTTAACTCAATTGGTCGTCGAAGTTGCGAGATAATACTGGGGAAAAAACACCCTTGTCACTTGAAATTGTGTGCCTTCAGATGCTTGATTTCGGAACCTCAAATTCGAATTCAAATATTTTAGTGGAAAATTACTTCTTTCTCAAAAACTACGTTACTGCAGAGAAAGCTGTTTCTCTCAATGTTTTATACTATCAACAGCTCTCCATTGCTTGTTACCAAGTAAGGTTTTATGCTAACAATTATTTTGAGTAATTACCAATAGTGTCCACTGCCTTTAAATTATTTGTCTTTCAAGTTATTTATCTTCTTTCTGCAGACGATGACAGATGTGATGGGCAACCCAGAAGAGGAGCGTCGTATGGAGTTCTTCTACCAGCCGTGGGCCCAGGAGGCCGTGAGACGCTACTTCTACAGCAAGGTGCAACAGCGTCGAGCAGAGCTGGAACAGGCCTTAGTTATCCGCAACACATAGTGTGCTGTTAAGGGTCTCAATGTTGCGTTAAGAGAACACCCAAACCTAAGCCCAATTTCATAGAGCTGCCTAAGCATAACAAGTTGCTAAGTACAACAAAATTGTGCTTACCAGAAACAGGTTACCAGACAAATTTCCATTAACACGAGCACAAATTGTGACTGGTATGCTGTTCATTTCTGGAAAGCAAAAAGCTTTTAAGCGATAATTTCTGTTTAAGCAACTCTATGAAAGTTGGCCCTGTAGTTTGATATATTTTGGGTGTTTCACAAAGTCCATAAACGTCATGATGAATTGTAACATCTGGGAAGTTCTGGATCTAGAATAAGGGGGAACCCAGACCAGTAAGCCTTTTTTCCCAGAAATATTCACACGTTTTAAGTCTCATTCCTGAGTGACCTTCTTCTGGAAGGCAAAAAAAGAAAACAGTTTTGTGCTTTGCCCAATTTTTTTGCTTAAGAAACTTTAATTTGGGTCCAGCTGAGCCCAATTTCATAGAGTTGCTGAAGCACAAAAATTGGCTCACAACAACACAAAATATGCTTACCAGAATATGGTTACCAGCCAAAATGAAATTTCTCATGCACAATCAATCACTGGTATCCAGCCAATTTTTGCTAAGCAGAAATATTTTGTGCTTAAGCAGCTCTGAGAAATTGGGTGCAGGTTAACTGGGGAGTGCTTTTTTCGGCATCCTCCCCTTCCCTTGTGGGACTCGGCGTAATTGTAACAATCATGCGGGCAGTCAAATGATTAAGCCGCCCTGACGACGGCGAATTAGATTTATTAGAAACAATTACAGCGTCTCAAAAGATGACATCCCCCCTGGTTTGCCCCCTTTTTGTTATTACTCTTTTTCCCTTGTCGATTCCACAGCATTTATCACGATTTCCATTTTAAAATGTCACATCCGGGGGACATTTAGGGCAAAGTACCCAAGCCAAATTACTTAAGTTTGATTTTCTTGGATCTGTTTTTTTTTTTTAAAAACACTTATTTTTAAGTAAAGACAAACTAAAACGAACAATGGTGACACATCATACGGTGCTACTCTTCCAAGCTTGTACATGCCTGCAACCTTGGACTTCCCATTGTCCCTGTTTTGGTTATGCAACAGCTCCCATTGGTTTTGTACATGCCTGCAACCTTGGACTTCCCATTGTCCCTGTTTTGGTTATGCAACAGCTCCCATTGGTTTTGTACATGCCTGCAACCTTGGACTTCCCATTGTTCCTGTTTTGGTTGTGCAACAGCTCCCATTGGTTTTGTACATGCCTGCAACCTTGGACTTCCCATTGTCCCTGTTTTGGTTATGCAACAGCTCCCATTGGTTTTGTACATGCCTGCAACCTTGGACTTCCCATTGTCCCTGTTTTGGTTATGCAACAGCTCCCATTGGTTTTGTACATGCCTGCAACCTTGGACTTCCCATTGTCCCTGTTTTGGTTATGCAACAGCTACCATTGGTTTTGTACATGCCTGCAACCTTGGACTTCCCATTGTCCCTGTTTTGGTTATGCAACAGCTACCATTGGTTTTGTACATGCCTGCAACCTTGGACTTCCCATTGTTCCTGTTTTGGTTATGCAACAGCTCCCATTGGTTTTGTACATGCCTGCAACCTTGGACTTCCCATTGTCCCTGTTTTGGTTATGCAACAGCTCCCATTGGTTTTCTACATGCCTGCAACCTTGGACTTCCCATTGTCCCTGTTATGGTTATGCAACAGCTCCCATTGGTTTTGTACATGTTTCCAAGTGTGGACCTTTACCAAACCATGGACCCTTTTGTCCTGTTCTGTTACACATGTAGGTCCCTGGTTTGAGTGTGTACCTACTTTTTAATACTTCTCTCTACTGTCTGACCACTAAGTTCCATCCATTGTGGATTTGCTTGATACCATGTAGACAATGTTAGCCTGCTGAATTATATCATCATCTGGTGAAGACGGGCAGTCAGGTTGGCTCAGTGGTTTAAAGGCAGAGTCACACTGCAGCGATAACGAGAACGATAACGATCACAACGCAAAGAGAACGCATTCTATTGGTTGAATTGCTCCACGCAGAATATGCACACGCTCAATCAACCAATAGAATGCTTTCTCTTTGCGTTGTTATCGTTATCGTTCTCGTTATCGCTGCAATGGGACCAGGCCCTACGAAACCCTGTCCTGCCTTTTAACTCATGTAAACCCAAGTTCGATACCCCGGCCGAAGCTGTGCGTGGGAATGTGGGGTTTCAGTCCCTACCTGACTGCTTGGGTTTTATTATCTTCTATTACACATTTCTTTGCTAAGCAAAAATATGAGCGGGACACCAGTCACAACAATGTAAACGTAATATAACTTTGGCTTGAATTTGGTTTGTGTTAAGTAACTTTTTTTTTGTGCTAAGCAAGGTCTTCTTTCTCTTCATGCTTCATGAAATTATGCCTGGGCACCATCTGATACAAAGTACAAGTACTAGTTGGCAGTAGATCATTTTTGTTGCATTTTTCGCACGCTCTACGCAAAAAGGTCAGGTGTATCTGTCTAACCAAACTGTAAAAAAAGGTCACACCATGAAGTTGTGGATCATGGCCTTGATTCCACTAGGGGGGAAGATACCTCAACCGGGGTAGATAACCCCTAGGGGGTAGACAACTCCAGTGAAACCTTCCCACTGGTGTATTAAAAGTTTGCCCCCGCCAAACTCACCATTGATATCCGTAGATATTTCCCATGACATGTTCGTAATCTGGCGGCGTCAGGCCGGTGATAGACATGAAATTCAATACTTCCTATCAATTTCACAAGGGGGTGTGTGTTTAGGGAAGGGAGTGGGGGCGCAGGTTGTGGCTCTTGGCTGTCAGTAAATAGGTCACAACTTTGTAAGGAAGTTGTGTGGATCGGAGCAAATGTAGTAGAGTGAGATGCGGGGGGTGATGAGTGATTGGTTGAAAAGACAAAAAACTTGCAATTTTTGTTTTGTACCCCTTTTGGGGGTGTGTGACCCTGAGGATCTGCTGATGCTGTGAATTACTGTCCGTAACCGTGCCCTAATTTTTGTTTCTGATCTGGCTGAAAACATTGCTTAGCAAGTTTATTTGCTAAGCGAAGGTTGTTTTGGGTGAAACTTACTGGTGGCATTTTCAAACAAGTTTATCGTGGATTGGAATCGCTATATACTCCTCCCCTTAGTGGCAAACTTTTCTCCCATGGATGATAATGATCCCTGATTGGGGTATACTTTAACCAGTATTGGAATACTGTTTTCCTAATGCATATATATATGATCTCTGATTAGGGTACATATTCTTACCCTGATTGGTATACTTTTCTCCCAATGAATGTTAATGATCCCTGATTTGGGTATACTTCAAATAATAATAATAATAATATACATGTGTTGTCTTGTGTAGCACATGTGTCCACCAATAATGTACTGAAGGCACATGAACAAGCAGAAATATTTTAAGACAGTTTTGTTTGTTCCTTTTCTTTTTATTATAACACTGATTCATGTAGGACCCTAGGGCTTACAAAGTGCTGTTGTGCATTCAGCAGCCACTGCCAGAAACAGCGGGGCAAAATAAAGCACTAAGGGTAACTGGGTTCTTTTACGTGCACTACACAAAACACCTACAGCTTTACATACCATTCGAAGGACAAATCAATTAAGGCCTGGTCACACAGGCCCCGATAACGATAACGTTATTGGTTGCGATTGGTTGAATTGCTCCACGCAGAATACGCCCACGCTCATTCAACCAATCGAGGGCGTGTATTTTTATCGTTATCGTTTTCGTTCTCGTTATCGGGGCCTGTGTGACCGGGCCTTAATGGTTAAAGTGTCGTACTTATGGACACAAGTGTGAAGACCAGGACTCGAACCCACACTCTGCTGATCAGAAACACCAGAGCTTGAGTCCGGTGCTCTTGACCGTTACGCACCTTCTACCATATAGGAATACCATTTACCAACGGTGTTCTGTGCCTATAAATGAAAGTATACCTCGTTTGGGAACCCAAATCAACCTTGTGGGCTCAAGTAACAGAGCCAGACCACATCAAACTTGATAAGGAAGTGGGTTGTGCTGATTGCTTTAGTGCAATCAATTCATATTTCCAGCCCCTTCTCACGGTGTCTTCCCAGACTAATGTGGTTTGGGGGTAATTTCCATTCCAAAATGTTCCACTCGTCAAGCTACTTCCTGGGAGTAGATAGACGATGACAGTTATAAAGAAAGTTATGTCTTGTTGCACTGTCTTCAGATTACAAGATATTGTATCTGTGGTCTGGAGACAATAATCACAGGAAATTCTGACGGTCACTCTGAAGTTGATAAAAAAGACCTCTTAGAAAGTTTTGGTCAGTCAAGCTATTTTAAATTTGGTTATTTTTTGTATCATTCTTGAGGCTTATCATGAAAATCAGTACTTATTTATCGAGCTGTATGGAGCCAAATAATTTGGGCATGGCTGCGAATTTATTTTGGCCAGACGAAGTGTCTACTGAGTAGCGTTTTGGACATCAGCGACACCATGTCTATAATGTGCACATTGAAAGATGTGAGTGCTGGGGTCGATTTCACGAAGAGTTAGGACTAGTCCTAACTTAGGACTACATCCTAAGAGATATCAAAAACGTAAAGCTAGTCTTAAGTTAGGACGAGTAACTCCCAAGTCGAGATAAGACTAGTCTTAACTCTTTGTTAAATCCACCCCAGTAGCCTTATGCTTAACACTTTAGAGACCACTCATTTTTTGTATAATCACCACAATCTGCCAAGACGCCACCATGGTTTTTGACTGGCACCCCCCCCCCATGAACTAAGATAGTGACAGAATTGGGAGACTGCCAGTAAACAGCTAGATTAGATAGCTCAGTAGGGTAAAATCCTGCTCTTGCCAATTGATCAACCCCAAATCGATATGAAAAGTACGTTTGACTTGTTACAACAGTGAACTGGTTCTAGTTTGGCTAGGTAACTGCTTAGTTCGTTATAAAAACACCCATTGGTATCGATTCCAAATCAGTGTATTTCAAAAGCCCAAATATAGTAGACCCCTTACATGCAGGCATGAAACTTTTCCTCGGATCAGCTGATTTCCTCTTCTATTTTTTTAAAGCCAGTGGACACTATTGGTAAATGTCAAAGACCAGTCTTCCCACTTTCTGTATCTCAACATAATGCATAAAAAAACAAACCTGTGAAAATTTCAGCTCAATCGGTCGTCGAAGTTGCGAGATAATGAAAGAAAAAACACCCTTGTCACACGAAGTTGTGTGCTTTCAAATGGTTGATTTCGAGACCTCAAGTTTAGAACTTGAGGTCTCGAAATCAAATTCGTTGAAAATTACTTCTCTCTCGAAAACTATGGCACTTCAGAGGGAGCCGTTTCTCACAATGTTTTATACCATCAACCTCTCCCCATTACTCGTAATCAAGAAAGGTTTAATGATGATAATTATTTTGAGTAATTACCAATAGTGTCCACTGCCTCAGTTATACAATTCAAAATTGAAAAATCATATACTAAATCACTGAAATTTGTACTTTCCTCTTTTTTTGGTGAAGTTACAGTTGCATGCCTGTACAAATGATGTCACAAGCCCAATTAGTGCCCTCATTGAGGTCAATAAAGACCTATCATTGGTGGTGAGTTGTGCGCAGTACAAAGTCTTTACTGTTAGACACCCAGCAATAGTGACCAATGCAAAAGGTGGACTGCAAGAACTTTCCATCCTAAAGTCCAACGGGTCGAAGTTTCCATGAAACATGAAAGCGCCTAATTATTTGTTGGGAAAACAAGTTACACATTTGTTTGATTAGAGCCTCGACGTAAACGCCCATCAATTAGTTTGTTTTTTTGTTGACAACACACAACACAAGTTGATCTGTTATTCTGTTTGTGAGTGACAGGTCAGGAAACAATAAAGTGATCACTTGTCAAAAAGCTGTGAAGTATGACATAATGCAAACAGAAAACAAACTCTTTCCTGTGTATGATGTGATGACTTAACAAAATTTAGTGATGTGACAAAACTCTGGAAATCAAATGATTATCGGTTCTTAATCTGCGGCACGCTATTCAAAATATGAATTTAGATGCATTTTGTCATCTTGCAAATGTAAACAATTCCTGGAACTTTACCAACTCCCTCGAGAGCGTAAACAACCTCAAGTCACTAATGAACACTAATCAATAAGCAATAATCAATCACATTGCTCGTATTAGCTTTCACTTGTTCCCACGAACAAAAGAGAAATTCTGATCGTCGAGGAAAGCAAACCTGTTCATGGGGTGAGCAAAAATTCACTTTGCTTCTACCATGACATCATTGCCGAACAATTTACCAAATACTATCAACCTTTTTTCATCCCTGGCTGTGTTCAAAACATCCCCCAAGTCCCATTTAACTGCTACATAAAAATTACCCTCTGTCCTGCCTCTAGTTAATGTACATGTTGTGTCGCTCCGCAGCTTTTTACTGATAGTGTCATCCAATGGGATTGGTGATTAATGTTTCAGTGTTTGACAAGGGCTTGAGTCGGGAGGCCAATTGCATAGAGCTGCTTATCACACAAAACTATTGCTTACCAGAAATAGGTTAGCATAAAAAACACCATATAAAGCGTATTGACTGGTGCCCTCTATTTTTTGTGCTTAACATATAATTTGTAATCTGTGCTAAGTGAAACTATTTGGTTTGTGATTTGGGGTTGGCGGGAGGCAGGTAGAAGTCTATCAAGTTTCCGCTGGTAAACCATAAATCGAATAATTGGTGACGAGGAAATTGGCCAATCACAATATGCAAGGATCGCCGAAGGTCAGAGTTTTACCGCTCAGCGTTGATGTTTCACATCTGGGTCATCAAACATCTGAGGTTGTGCGAATGCAAAGCGGATGGGTGTAACACTGTATATAGATCAATATTATCAATAAAAAAACTCAGCTACCGGCAGTAAGCGGTAAGCAGATTCTGAATGGTTAGTCTCCATATAAGTCTGAATTTGTAACGTTCAAAACAAACCGTTGTAACTTAAATAAAGGCACCCCCCGAACAAAGATATTGACAAAATAGGGACACCGCCAATATAGGGCTAGATAGCTCAGTTGGTAGAGCGCCGGCACGTTAATCCGGAGGTCGTTGGTTCGAATCCCACTCTAGTCAATTCTTTGTTCAACCCCAAAAATCATTTACAACTTTACTCAGTCAGTTTCCCTTGTGGTTTATATTGATATCTTAAATAAAGGCAATTACAATAATTGTAATCAACTTAAAGGGTGTTGACTTTGTTCATGAAGTGAGCTTAAAATTTACTCAGCACAGACACATTTTGCTTAAGCAGAAATCGTTTACCAGCCAAATATGACGAAAGGGGGAATGAATCAGATGTGTTGATGATGCATCTAATATCCTGCTTGATTTTATTGAATCGCGTGATAGCCCAATTTATGCGCATGGAAACTTCCCCCATCGCTTTTAATGAAATTAATGGTTATGAAGCAACTGGGTAACTCGGAATGACATTTTGTCTTGAAATACCAGGACAGGTTTGTAAGACAGTGACTTTGAAATATGGATGTCCATTCTTTAAAGGGGAAAGTGGACTCACACACCTGACAAAGTTGTTTTTATTCAGTCCAACAAACGTGATTGATTTGGGGGGTTCCAATCAGTTATGGATGTCAGACATTTTTTTTCTTTTTCTTCTATGCTATTCTTTTTTACTGTAGTTATTTACCTCAATCAGCATTTTTACAGGTCTGCGGTAACACCACACACATGTACACGGAAATTGAGTTGTGGTAGGATGGGATGTAAAGCTGTTGGCCATGTGTGTTGTGTAACGCACATTTAAATAAAAAAAAGTGCACTTATTGAAAAGAGGTGTTCCTGGTTTGATTGGCTGCACATTGTTCCACAGCCCCTTGTAAAACATTACATTTGTAGTCCCCAAAATTCATATGTTGCAAGAAAAATACGTTACGTTAAAGTGCTTTGACTAACACCGAGCTTTATTAGAAGCCACTATTATAAGAATGTTTTCTTAAAGAAACAGTAGTCCAACCATTCGATGTATGGATCAGTATCTTTTTAAATGCCTTCAGGAGATCAGAGCTCAAAGAGAAGTTCTAAGCATTTGGTGTTACCGTAAACCTTACTTGATTATAGACGATGTGACCTATGTTTACATTTAAACCGCCCTCTGTTGAAAAAACACTGTATACGTCATGTTTCGCAGGGCAAAAAGGCACGTAGCCATGGTAAGATTGCATACACTTCCTAGCTGGCTGCCAAAACACAACGGTTTTGCCCGGCGGTATGCGCGCGAATCATGTTATGGTTTTCGTGTGACGTCAGTGGTCACATCGGCTATCTCTTCAACCTTGTTGCTCTGTGGTTGATTTAAAAGCTGTGTGCTGACAGTAGTCTCCAAAACAAGAAATTCTGGCCTTTTTTATTGAGTGGCTGTAGGTCAAATCTTGCAGCCATTTGTGGCTGCTACGGGTATTTTTGTACAAGCCGCTTGTGGCCGCTATGGTCTCTAACAGCTTAGTTAAGGGTTTAAACAGAATCACACAAAGGACTTCAATAACACAATTTATTTGTAGTTAATTTCTTCTCTGAATTTATTTTGAAAGATACTTCTGGTATGGAAACATTTCCAAGTATTTAAGGATTGTTTTCTTAATTCTAAAAATATGCTGACCTTTGACCTTCGATAAGGCAGGCAGAAATTATTTCACTATGGCACCACTAACATTTATAATGATTTTTTATTCACATTGATATTTGTAGTGGTAATATTTAGTTAGTTATAAAGGTAAATATTTATTATAGATATAATAAATACTTATTACATTTATAGAACAGTTTTTTTCAGTTGAAACAGCTAATAGTAGAAGTACTTACAAGTATGTAATCTTTACAATTAAAAACTGAGTGTCATGCCTTTACATCCGCTTCAGAACCATTTACAATAAAAACAAACAAACAAACAAACATGTAGGTGTGAACTGTAATTGGTGTGTATCTCTAACAAGGAAGGATTTAAACAACTTTTTTAATGACCTTCACTCATGAAGTGACCTTTTCGATAATGACCTTACTAGCCCTGACCCATTTACACTATGCCCGTGTGAATCTATCGATGGATGTTGACATCAAACAAGGAAAGTTTATACACATTATTAATGACCTTTCGATCATGACCTTTTGTAAATGACCTTTAGATATTGACCTTAGCCTGACCTGTTTACACTATGTAAGAGCAAAAAAAAATCACAACTTCAAAATTGGCCCAAATTTGATAAAAATGCTGGACTTACCTCTTGTCGTTTTTTCAATTTTTGGCCTATTTTTCAAGTATCAATATTTCCCAAAATATAGCTTGAATCATAGCTCAAGTTATATAAAGAGGCGTCAGTAGAGCCCACTGCATCATTTTAGAGCAAAACAACACAACTTCAAAATCGGCCCAAATTTGATCGTTTTTTCATTTTTCCCCCTATTTTTGAAGTATCAATATTTCCCTAAATATAGCTTGAATCATAGCTCAAGTTATATAAAAATGCATCAGAAGAGCCTACTGCATCATTTTAGAGCAAAAAAAAAATCTTCAAAATTGGCAAAAATTTGATCAAAATGCTGGACTTGCCCCTTGTCGTTTTTTTTCTTCATTTTTTTGGCCTATTTTTCCAGTATCAATATTTCCCTAAATATAGCTTGAATCATAGCTCAAGTTATATAAAAATGCATCAGATAAAAATGCTGCACTTAACCCTTGTAATTTTTTTCCTCATTTTTTGGCCTATTTTTCCAGTATCAATATTTTCCTAAATATAGCTTGAATCATAGCTCAAGTTTTAAAAAAAGGCATCAGTAGAGTGTACTGCATCATTTTAGTGCAGAAAAACACAACTTCAAAATTGGCCCAAATTTGATAAAAATGATTTTGTTTCCTTTTTTTGCCTATTTTTAAGTGTCAATATCGTACTGCATCATAGTGCAGAAAAACACAGCTTCAAAATTGGCCCAAATTTGATAAAAATGTTTTTGTTTCCTTTTTTGGCCTATTTTCAAGTGTCAATATTTTCCCCAAAATGACGCATCCCAGGTTTTTGTGATGATGAAATTGTCAGTGAGGTGGGTCAATACCTTCTTCTACCACACACAGAGCACCATCCAGTTACTATAGGTCTGGTAACCATCTCAAAACACTGCCTACAAACACAGTAAATAAATACATGTATTCAAATTAGACGTAAATACCTCCTTTAAAGTTATAATCCCCGTTCATGTAAAACCCAACCACATACCATCAAGGTAGAACTCACAGAACCCAACACACCACAGCTAACCCCAAAACCCCCTTAACAAACATAGTTCCAACTACACAAAACACCACAACGAGCAGTCTACAACGCCCCCAATTTACCCCATAACCTACATTTCTCCCCACACTCCCATAATCCCCTTCCCTCCACAACACGAAACCAGACGTCAGTGGTTCAGTTCCCAGAAGAATAATTACAACTAGCATGCCATAAATACTTCCATCCCTTGCCAAATAAAGACACCTATCACTATCCCTTCCTGTTACAATCAATCTTTGAGTCACGCCGAAACCTTGGGTGCCTCCATGTTTTTTTCTTTTCTTCTCCCACTCTCGTTCTTCTTGGACCCATTAATTGTAAACAATTAAGGGGACGTCAGGTTTGTCTGCCAGGGTGTCTGAGCCGGATGGGAAACTGTGAACAGGGTCACACGCCTGTGACCTGGATTAGGGCAACAAACCCACATGGCAGTGTTTCTCTGCTCCCTTTAATTTCCTGCGCTTTTACAACAAAACTAGGTCGTTAGCCACCAAAATCCTTTCAGGATGTGGGTTTTCAAAAATGTATCCCTTTCATGGAGAAGATACGAAAGTGGTTTATTTGCGTATTAGGTTGGGTTATTTTTAAGCTTTCATGAAAAAGCATCATGTAGTCACGGTGAAGGAATCAACACTGTGCTATCCTGCATGCTCACAAACAGACGGGCGTGGACCGAGTTATATCAACACTTATATAGTTTTTGAAACAAAGGTCAGAGGATGTTTACAATTTTAAGAACAAATCAGCTAAATAAAACCCAACATCCACTTATCTTTTCACAATTACTTGATTCTTCAAAGTGAGAAGAATTACGGTTGTAGCTCAAGTGTACATGTCCAACTAAAAACCACCCAGTTCTGCGCCCAATTTCATAGAGCTGCTAAGCACACAAATTTGCTTAGCATAAATTTCTTCCTTGATAAAAACAGGTTTACCAACCACATTTCCATTTGTTGCATACTGTTTGTTACTGGTATTCAACTGTTGTTTGCTCATCCTGAAAATCATGTGGAAATTTGGGTGGTAATCCTGTTTTTATCGAGGTAGAAATTCCATGCTAAGCAAATTTTGTTGGGTCTGTCAGAAAAAAGGCAACCAAAGCTAAGACCAAGGCCTATTTTTATTGAGCTGCTTGCTTATAACAGTAAGCAGATTTTCAAGCCAACTATAGCAGAAAAATTTGCTTAAGCATAAGCGTATTTCACAGGCTAGCAAAAAAGTTAGGTGGCCATGTTGTGCATTTCCCATGGATTGTGTTGTTAAATCATTCGTTTTCACACAGTAAGCATGAAAGGTTAGCATGCCTTTTCATCTGCTTACTGTTAGTAGCGCTATGAAATGGAACATCGCAGTAAGTAAGCACAAAAAAGGTTGTTAGGCAATGCTATGACATTATTACAAACTGTGGCCATCTGTTTTTGTTTTGCATAGAGCTTTCTACAGTTTCGGGCTTTGACGTTGCAATAGACCTTTATTTAGGTGTGACCATCTTGATTTTACTCTATTCAAACTAATTGTAACCAAACGATTAACAAAATAATAGTCTGGTGCCGTGTTTGCACAATGAATGTTGGCATTCATTACTGTTATGGAAACAGGGAACATGACCAAGATGGTGACAGTATGATAAAGGTCTATATATGTAGAAAGGCCTACAGGTGCAATACCCTAAGATGCCTAAAATTCTCCCATGTCTGCTCGGCACGTCATGGTGAACTAACCCATGCCATACTTTCTTATCAGTGTATAAGTACTCTCCCTGACAGACCTACACTGTACAGACCCCTGAATATGATCAAACCTAACCACGTTGATTAAAGACAGTGGACACTATTGGCAATTGTCAAAGACAAAATAACTAACCTGTGAAAATTTGAGCTCAATCGGTCATCAAAGTTGCGAGATAATAATGAAAGAAAAAAACACCCTTGTCACACAAAGTTGTGTGCGTTTAGATGGTTGATTTCGAGACCTCAAGTTCTAAACTTGAGGTCTCGAAATCAAATTCGTTCTAAATCTGAGGTCTCGAAATCAAATTCGTGGAAAATTACTTCTTTCTCGAAAACTATGGCACTTCAGAGGGAGCCGTTTCTCACAATGTTTTATACTATCAGTCTCTCCCCATTACTCGCCACCAAGTAAGGTTTATGCTAATAATTATTTTGAGTAATTACCAATAGTGTCCACTGCCTTTAACACATTTGAAAATCTCCCTGATTAAAGAAACCTTATGCCTGTGATATTTCTTCACCGAACTCAGGAAAGTACCGAGTATACAGTGCTAACACACATCGGTGTATGTGGGTAAACCCCAAATGAATATGTTGAATGTAGTTCTAAATATCGCCCTGAATGTTGCCCAAAATCTCCAGCTCTGCACTATTGCAGCATAGTGAGGTATGGGTTCAAAGCTTTCTTGGGAAACACTCTTATAGTAGGAGGGTTAAGAAATGCAAACTTTTGTCACAAAAAAGCGGTTTACATAAAAACCTCTATGATATTTATGGATTGAAACTACACTATCTGACAAATCCTTCAACATGCTAATAATCTCACTTGACTGTCGCTGTCCGATGTTTAGATCCTCCGACGCTTGGAGTCGGGTTCCCCGTCTGCTGCTGCAGCAATGGCGGCTGCTGCGGCTACTGCTGCTGCTGCTGCTGCTACTGCTGCAGGTCGAGGCGTTCTCATGGGCGCTGTGTATTCCCCGTTATTGAATGCATTTATACCAGGCCCTTGAGTTGGCTGTAGAAATACAAAACAAGTTTTGTAACAAGTATGTAACAAATAATACTTCACAATTTCATGAAACATAAATATTTCCCAATATTATACTGTTAGTTTATCTAAATACTTTCCCCCTTAAAATTCCAATATTTGAAAATGTAAAGAGAAAATCAAGGATAACATGATATGAAAAAGCAATAGCTGTGGCTCTTCCGTGCACAATAAAAAACCTCAATTCTTAGTCAAAATTTGATAAAAGTGCAAGGTTTACCCCTTATGATTTTTACATTTTTTGCCAAGATTTTCAGGTTCAAATTTATGCAACAAAATGAAGCACTAGGCACTCTTGATTTCATTTCTAAACATAACCTTGACTAAAAAAAAGATGACATTTGTCAATTTTTTCGTTTTAAATATTCACAACAAAGGGTCATTGATTGACAACAAACAGTCCGGATAGAGAGAAATGGAGAATTGGTGAAGAGGCTCTCCTCCAGCAGTAGAGCGAAATGTAGGCTAGAAATAAAGAAAAGTGGACATTGGACAGGCAGTCCAGTGGATATTCCAACCCCTGACTGCCCCTTTAAGCGACATACACTCTTGGCTCCTTGCCTTACTCAATTACACCACATGGCGACCAACTGGCCATGTGCCTGGCAGATAAAACATCCGCGCCATCATGTGAATGCTGTAGCCCCTTTAAAGCCTCATGAGTGATACATTGTCACTCTAATGGAGCCAATAATCATGTAGCCAGGATAACTCCAGCATAAAGTGGCTTATGACAAATGCCAAGTTCTTAGAGTTACATGTAAGCATGGACAGATGGGGGGGAAAGTCAATCGAGACGTAATTGGGTCGGCAACATAACCTTAAAGGAGAAGTAGGATATCTGAGAAAAGAAGCAAGACAGTGGAATGATAACAAACTCAAAGGAGGCCTGATGCTGCATTGAGGCAACAGAGGCAACCGATTCTATGCCCCTGATCATTGCCTTAGGGACACTGAATTGACTTTGTGCCACTGGAGTTTTTCGTAAGAAATACAAATTTCCCTATTTGGGTGTGCTTTGACCCTAACCAACACTAACCCTTCAAAATCCAACTGCATTTTTTGCTTGATTCTATTAAATTAGTAAACTGACCATACTTAAAGGAACACGTTGCCTTGAATTGGTCGAGTTGGTCTATAAAAAGCATTTGTAACCGTTTTTTATAAATTGCATATGGTTGGAAAGATGTTTGAAAAGTAGAATACAATGATCCACACAAGTTTGCCTCGAAATTGCGAGGTTTTCCTTTTACTGTGCGAACTTACACGGTCGGCCATTTATGGGAGTCCACGAGGTAAAAGGAAAACCGTGCAATTTTGAGGCATGTTTGTGTGGATCATTGTATTCTACTTTTAAAACATCTTTCTACCCATATGCATTTTATAAAAAAAACGGTTACAAACGCATTTCAAAGACCAACTCGACCGATTCAAGGCAACGTGTTCCAACATTGGGTCAGGCATACCATACCACCATAATCAGAGTCCAACAGTTTGGGTGTTGAGTTTCCATATTGAGTTGCACTGACGACTGCACTAGTAAATTAATCATGCTCGACATGGAATCACGCATACCCTCATTGTCAGAGTCCAACAATAGACCGATCCAGTAGGCTCCGCCCACGACGCACGTGTGAGCAAGAACATGTGAGCCTCTCCAATGCTTTTCTGCACAACTCTGTCGCACGCGCCAAGCATACGCGCACGCTTGTCGGACCTTAGTGTCGGACCTTCGTTGCATTGTGATTGGTCAATACGCAATGGGGCGGAGCTTAATGGATCGGTCTATTTGGGTTTTTAGTTAATACTGTATGGTCTTGGATAGTCTTGGTCCCAAGACGCTCTAGTTGTGTAGTAACAACATTTATAATCGCTATAAACCGCTACCACCCCAAGGACCACTCGCCACAGACCACTCGCCACAAGAGGGCGCTATCATTCCAGTAACTGCTATCACACCACGAACGGCTACCACAAGAGCTCATGTGATATCAAATCTTATCTGAATTAATCAATTTTTAACTATTCTCTGTTATCTTCATTAATCAATTTGCTACTATTCTCTATACAAAAATATATCAAGAAAACATTACAACTAGAATGTCAGCCAGACATTTTCTCTTTAAAAGTAAACATAAGTAATGTTATGACTCATTTCCTCAGAGTAGGCCCCGCATTAAAATTGTTGTCTAAATGCTTAAAAATGAATTTGAGGACTGTGGGAACCACATATAGACATGTATCTCCTTGTGCGACAAAACGTTCATCTTCAAAAAACACTTTGGCTAAACGTTTAGCTATGAGATTTTAATAGCAGTCCTCAAAATGACTCGCATCACCAACAGTAATTGATATGGTGCTCTTCGGACCTTAGTGTCGGACCTTCGTTGCATTGTGATTGGTCAATACGCAATGGGGCGGAGCTTAATGGATCGGTCTATTTGGGTTTTTAGTTAATACTGTATGGTCTTGGATAGTCTTGGTCCCAAGACGCTCTAGTTGTGTAGTAACAACATTTATAATCGCTATAAACCGCTACCACCCCAAGGACCACTCGCCACAGACCACTCGCCACAAGAGGGCGCTATCATTCCAGTAACTGCTATCACACCACGAACGGCTACCACAAGAGCTCATGTGATATCAAATCTTATCTGAATTAATCAATTTTTAACTATTCTCTGTTATCTTCATTAATCAATTTGCTACTATTCTCTATACAAAAATATATCAAGAAAACATTACAACTAGAATGTCAGCCAGACATTTTCTCTTTAAAAGTAAACATAAGTAATGTTATGACTCATTTCCTCAGAGTAGGCCCCGCATTAAAATTGTTGTCTAAATGCTTAAAAATGAATTTGAGGACTGTGGGAACCACATATAGACATGTATCTCCTTGTGCGACAAAACGTTCATCTTCAAAAAACACTTTGGCTAAACGTTTAGCTATGAGATTTTAATAGCAGTCCTCAAAATGACTCGCATCACCAACAGTAATTGATATGGTGCTCTTCGCTTTTGCTGTGGTGCCCTTTGCAAGGTTTCAATACAAATTTTACTAATACTGGTGCCCCATACAAGAACGAAATTGCTGTGCCCTTTTCATGAGCAAAGTTCAAGGCAGGGTATGTACAATCTACACGTAGGCATAAACTTGTTTGTACAGAAAAGGTGATCTTGTTTCTTTCCAGGGCATTTCCTGTCAGGCATGATTAAGCTTGGGCGATATCGATTTATTTTATTCATGATATATCGCCGACAATATATCGCGATATTCGATATAATCGCGATTAATTAAATTTGACATCATCAGTCTTCAAACTCCAAGTGAAAGTTGTAGAAGAGACAGTCATGGCATAAGAGAGGTGTTCTAATGACCTATTCTTTTGGTTTTACTCCTCCAAACCTATGGGGTGCAAGATGTCTCAGCTAGCAAATACATCACGATATTTAATCGATATCACGATATATCGCGATTATCACGATATATTGCGATATATCGCGATATATCGATATTTTGATTTAAACCAAATCCATCCGATATCGAAATCGTTTCCAAATTAATATCGCGATATTCGATAATATCGTGATATCGCCCAAGCTTAGGCATGATGTTACATCAGTCATTTGGGAATTTTAACATTAAGTATCATAATTTCCAAATCAATTCAAGAGTTACACAAATAACACCTGAAGTTTTCACATGCCCCTTTCTTCATATCAAAGGTTGATCAAAAATAAACAGAGCATCATCACAAAATGTAAGCTGATTAGAGCAGACTGATCGAGACGTTGAGTTAACAGCCACCAGTTCTTCTCAGAACAACCACTCAGTGTTGTTGACTCGAGTCGGTGACTTGGACTCGATTTTGTTGACTTGCGACTTGACTTGGACAAAGATGACTTGCGACTTGACTTGACTAGATGAAAAATGACTTGCTTACAACACTGCCACCACTTAATAAATTAATTTTCTAAAGAAACACAGCCAAATACTCACGTAATTTTGTTTACGTTTCGACTAGTATCACTAGTCATCCTCAGAACGAGGCACCACCAGTCGGTTGGTGGCGCTGTTGCCTGCTTCGGCCACTGGATGGTGGTTTGGCTGAAGCAGGCAACAGCGCCACCAACCTCGTTCTGAGGATGACTAGTGAAGCTAGTCGAACCGTAAACAAAATTATGTGAGTATTTGGCTGTGTTTCTTAGAAAATTCATTTACTAAGTTGATATTTTACCAGCCTGATACTGCCAGTCATGATACTGCCACCACTGCACTGCAAACCTCACCCGAATGTACTTCCGCCATGCCAAGTTTCAAATTGTACTTAAAGTCACCTGGAAGTGGTATTTTTTCAAAATAAAGCTTTTGTCACTAATATATGTGTTTTGATGAGTGGAATGTGAATAAACAGTTAACTAAGGTTTTAAAAAATCAGTTCTTATGTTATTTACAAATTTAAGAGTAGACCCCGACCCGAGAGGGCGCTGTTTGTGACGTCAATCGAGGCAGACTTTGCCTGTAATGCGTAGAGTAAACACAATTGCAAAGTACATGTACGGACCAAGTCGTGAGTTTGTACGTTTCAAAAAAAAAATTCTTGTTTTTTTCCGGCAATGCCGACCAGGTGTATTGCTGCTGAATGCAGAAAAACACTTTTTGAAATGTACCAACTTACGACTTGGACGTACATGTACTTTGCACGTGTGTTTACTATACGCATTGCAGGCAAAGTCTGCCTCGATTGACGTCACAAAAGGGGTAGGCGGAGTCAGCCCCCCACAAAGAACTTTATATATTTTTTAAACATATAAATCGTGACAATTACTAAAAAAATTGTTTTATTGTTCGTAAGCATATACTCTTATGTTTGAAAGAAAAAAAAATCTATTTCCAGGTGACTTTAAAATACCTCTTTCATTGAGCTGTGTATAAAATGCGTAGAATGTGGCTGTATAAAATGTGGCTGCATGAAGTAATTTGGATTATTAAATTACTTCAATTTTAACAAAATATTGTTAACAAGATTTGTAATCCTGAATGCATTTACTGCGCTTATGAAGACAAAATTTGAGAATACTTACATTTCTTTGTTGTTGTGGAAAATTGTGCACCATCCTATCAAACGAGGATTCGCTCATGGTTGGCATGGTTGGGGGCAAATCCATTCTTGGTAACACCCCAAACCCTCCCTCCTTCCACTGCTCAGACTGAGGCATTTGCAGTTCACCCTGGAACCGTGTCTCTGCTACGAGAAAGGGCTGTGGACAATCCGCAGGGTGTTTACGCTTGACCAGCGGGTGTCGTATAAGTGAGGAGGTCAATTCCGCATTTGGTGGGACCTGATCAGATGTACTCGGTATGGGAAATTGATTCTGATAGGGTCTCTTGAGGTGAGCTAGCTGAGCTCTTCGATCATCTGACACGTCCGGTCGCGTCCCTGCTTCCGGTTCGCTTACGGCGCCCTCGCGCCATGCAACACGCTCAAGAAATGTCGGCTGGTTCGGCCTTGCTTCTCCCACTCGTCGCCTGTCCTGTTTGAGTTTGAACTTGGGCCTCGCTCCCGTTTTCAGGAAGTTCAACCCACTTGTGTCCGCCGTTGAATCTTTCAATATGTTTGACCTTAACGGTGGATTTATTTCAGATGTAGCATTTCGATGACTGGCGCCCTCTTGTGACGCCTCAACATCATGTGGCTTGTAGTCGTCAGGGTATGGATTGTAATTGAGGGGTAATGTTGCATGCGCCGTTGGTAACCGGGGAAACTGGTCATGTGATGTTAATGGTTTCTCCCATTCCCAAGCGGGGAGGACTTTGGGAGGGGCTGGCAGATGCAGTGGTACTTCTTGTTTAACGGCAGCACTAGAGTCTGTGGATGTATTCGGTGGTTTGGCGATGGTAGAGTCTGGTTTCCTTGGGCCAATGTGTTGGCTTTTGCTTGAGTCCAGATATGTGGGAGCTGGGGTGTCTGACTTTGATGCTATAGGTGCATTGTCTTGTGTTGATGAAGATGAAGAATGATCTTGCCCAACAGTATGTGGTACGTCCGCTAAAAACAACAGCAACAATAAATACAATGTAAACAAGGATGGGAGTCATTTCTAACAAACAAGTCTGAAACTACAATCTAAATTTAAGTAGGTATATTGGTGTTTCTGATCAGCAGAGTGTGGGTTCGAATCCCCAGCCGTGACACCTGTGTCCTTAAGCAAGACACTTAACCATTGCTTCGTCGTTTGGATGGGACGTAAAGCCGTTGGTCCCATGTGTTGTGTAACGCATGTAAAAGAACCCAGTGCACTTTTCGAAAAGAGAAGGGGTTCGCCCTGGTGTTCCTGGCTGTGGCTGTTGTATGCGCCGCAGCACCTTGTAAACCCGTAGAAGGTGCTAAATAATTGGGTCTCAAAATTCATCAATGCAATTACCTATCTTTCTGAAAGTTTGTATATACTCAGCGCCTTGAGTACCCTGTTTGGTAGATACGTGCGCTATATAAGACTTCGATATTATTATTATTATTAATGAAGGCATTTCCACCTGGTTTGGTAACCCCTGGAGTTCTAGATTCCAAGGAGCTTCTTGGAACAGTATCCTCAGTGCTAAAGAAGTAAATCAAACAGCAGCATTTATTTTTAAAGACAGTGGACACTATTGGTAACTGTCAAAGACAAGTCTTCTCACTTAGTGCATGTCAACGGATGCACAAAATAACAAACCTGTGATAATTTGAGCTAAATTGGTCGTCGAAGTTGCGAGATAACTATAGAAGAAAAAACACCCTTGTCACACAAAGTTGTGTGCTTTCAGATGCCTGATTTTGAGACCTCAAAATCTAAATCTGAGGTCTCGAAAACTTTCTTGAAAACTACGTTACTCCAGAGGAAGCCGTTTCTCACGTAGTTTAACACTATCAACCTTTCCCCATTACTTGTTTACCTAGTAAGGTTTTATGCAAATAATTATTTTGAGTAGTTACCAATAGTGTCCACTGCCATTAACAAAGCAGATACAAACAAATCTGAATTCAGTTAAAAGTCTGAAATTTCTCATCCCTGTGAATTAGAATAATATGTTCACCAACAACACCGATGTACTTAGTACTTTCCCGAAGCTCTGTGAAAAACCTCACAGGTGTATTACTCGGGTGGGATTCAAACCCGCGACCTTTGCAATTCTAGAGCAGTGTCTTTCCAACTTAACTAGAATAATATGCCTGGGATTTTGTTTTCACATAGCTCGAGAAAGTACTGAGTATACAGTGCTAACACACAGGGGTGTAGGCCCATATGGGTAAAACCCAAATTAACATGTTTTAACCACGATGCAAGTTTACATCTGCTAAAGCACATTCTCTCATTTTGGAGTTGCTTAGGCATTGTTATTTTTTTATAGTATTACCTTATTAAAACAAAATTAATATTCTAAGTGATTGATGCAAATGTCCAATTGCTAGCTTAACCCTCCCACTGTCCGACCATTCAATATCATCATCCACTGTGGTTTTGATCAATAGATACACTAGGCCAGTCTGCAAAACTTTTTCAGTTGGTATTCAATTCAATTCAATTCACTTTATTTCCATATCCAAACAAATAAACAAAACGATTAGCAGTGAATAAAGAACTATGTTTTATCAAGTTTTATCAAGTGTATCGGGCATCTACACAGTACATAGTCAACCCTCCTACTGTTCGACCGTTCAATATTATCCACTTCATGGCTTGCTGCTCATGGATGTCATCTTGTACCGAATGACCACTATACTGATCAAAACTCATGGATCCCGCTGTGTTCGTTGATCGCTATACATTTTTTTCAGCACGAGTAATGAGTGTTGGGTTCAGCAGAGTGTGGATTCGAGAGTTGTGACACTTGTGTCCTTCAGCAAGACACTTGACCATTGTTGCTGCGTCCTTTGGATGGGACGGATATGCGCGCTGTTTAAGAAGCCACTATTATTAATAATATTGGCCACCTCATCATACATCCAGTGTGAGACAAAAAACAATTCTTACCGTTGCCTCCCGGCTGGAGTTTTCTCAGCCGCCGTGCGACGTCTTTACGTCTCTCCTGGAGCTTGAGTCTCGTGTCTTCAACGGATTCATACTCAGGAGCGTAGCATAAGTGGAGAGTTCCTCCATAAAACGGTTGGTCGTCAAGCTTCCTCTTGCACATTCTAGTACGACAAATTACAACAATATTAGCGCCCATTTTCATAGAAGTGCTTAAAGTACAAAAAGTAGCAATAAAAAACAATTTTGGCATGTCGTGGCCATGTGGTGTAGGTGAATTCGGGTCATCTCGTACCCAATCAACTCGTACCCAGGTCAACTCATACCCAGGTCAACTTGTACCCACGTCAACTCGTACCCAATTTTTTTTATTTCTAAGTTGTTTGGTTTCTCTGTCGGCAAAAATTGATTACCACAACTCAACTCGTACTAATAAACATATTTATATTGATAATATTATTTATAATCATACATTTACATTGGTTTGTTGGAATAAGTTGTAGTTTTGTTTCCCTGAATAATATAATAAGAACTTACCAAATTTGTTTTTTTATTGGGTTGAAAATTCATGAACCAATTCATATAGTTTATTGGTTTGTTTAAATTAGTTTATGTTTTGTTTCTATTGGATTTGTACATTGTACATTTTTAGGCCTATGTCTATAGCTATGTCTTAAAAAAAGAAGAGATGAACATCAAACATGCCTAGTTTGCTTTAAAAAGTGTATCTGAATGATTTTAAGCAGAAACGAGAGGAACATCTAACATCAATAAAAATAAAATTATGTTATGAAGCAAGTAGAACATCGTTTCCTTTAGTTGCGATAATGTAACCCTCCTCCCGACGGCCGCCAGTAGGAGGGTTACGTTATCGCAACTACGTTTCCTATCGCTTATAAATTCACGCCGCACGGGAATTCTCCATTTCGGCATACAATGTACGTTATACGGTACGAGTTCACTCGGATACGAGTTGACTTGGGTACGAGTTGACTTGGGTACGAGTTGACTTGGGTACAAAATTTTTGGGTACGAGTTGACTTGGGTACGAGTTGACTTGGGTATGAGTTTACCTGTTTCGGTGTAGGTCACTGAACCCAAGCTCTGGTGTTGTCGGCAGCAGAGCCCTTGTGCCCTTGATCAAAGCACTTAAATCCATAATTGCTTTCTAAAATGTTGGGACAGTAGTGCATTCTGCCCTACCAGCCAGGCTTTTAGTGGATACCCATGCCTACATCCTTACAGACTGTGAAGAGGGTCACCCTGTTTCAGCCCCAGGAGTAGGTGGCTCCTAGTGGATGATACCCATGCCTACATCCTTACATACTGTGAAGGGGGTCACCCTGTTTCAGCCCCAGGAGTAGGTGGCTCCTAGTGGATGATACCCATGCCTATATCCTTACAGACTGTGAAGGGGGTCACCCTGTTTCAGCCCCAGGAGTAGGTGGCTCCTAGTGGATGATACCCATGCCTATATCCTTACAGACTGTGAAGGGGGTCACCCTGTTTCAGCCCCAGGAGTAGGTGGCTCCTAGTGGATGATACCCATGCCTATATCCTTACAGACTGTGAAGGGGGTAACCCTGTTTCAGCCCCAGGAGTAGGTGGCTCCTAGTGGACGATACCCATGCCTATATCCTTACAGACTGTGAAGGGGGTCACCTTGTTTCAGCCCCAGGAGTAGGTGGCTCCTAGTGGATGATACCCTTGCCTACATCCTTACAGACTGTGAAGGGGGTCACCCTGTTTCAGCCCCAGGAGTAGGTGGCTCCTAGTGGATGATACCCATGCCTATATCCTTACAGACTGTGAAGGGGGTAACCCTGTTTCAGCCCCAGGAGTAGGTAAGTGGCAGCGTGCCCCTGGTGACAATTGATTTGGGTCGATAGCCCAAATCAATTAAGTGTAGCCCTCACCTTGAAGTAGCCATCCATGGCATTGTGATGTTAGGCAATCTCTCATAAAAAAAAAATTAAATACAAGAAGGTTACCACCCAAATACCACTCCACTTGAACCATCTGTGACTGGTTTAAATGAAAAGCAATTCTTATTTGGGCCTTCAGTGCCTTTCTGAAGTCAGAGAAAACTTTCTGAATATGATTTTGGAGAAATTGTGGGGGTAAGATTTGTATTAATAATTATTCATACAAATCTGGCATGTCGAAGCTCAGCGATTTAGTCGATGGACTCAAGTTTTGGTGGCCCAGTCATCAGGGTGACACGTGTGTCCTTGAGCAAGACAGTTAACTTTAGTTGCTCCTCTTCACTCATGGATAAATGAGGGCAGAGATGGTTTTCAAGATTGATTTATGTTGGTGTTCTACCATGCCTGCACAGGCTGTATACTCCCCAGGGAGCTGAGATGGTAAAAATATTGGAGCAATACTTCTTTTTCGAAAACTACGACACTTCAGAGGGAGCTATTTCTCACAATGTTTTATACTATCAACCTTTCCCCATTACTTGTTACCAAGTAAGCTTTTATGCTAATAATTATTTTGAAAAATTACCAATAGTGTCCACTGCCTTTAACACAAGACTGCAAGCCCGATGCCAGTGATTTTACCACCTGATTGTATACATGTAATATCTTTGTACACATAAACAAAAACGAAATAGGACTTCTCTGAGTGCTTGTTCAGCTCGACTTGATTATAGTCTTGTAAAATAAATTCTGGACAAATACAAACATTTGATCAACAAGCCCTGCAGTCTTGTGGATTTTTCCCCCACATTCGGGCTCTGTATTTTATCAAATTTGGTTAAATTACCCTTATGTAAGCACAGTACACTGTTCACTGGTTTTTTTTTTTCACTGTTCTGTGAAAAAAATCACAGGCAAATTACTCAGGTGGGACTCGAACCCACAACCTTTGCAATCCTGTTCTATTATACCTTGCTGCTTGTATGTTTGCATATTTGACCCAATACACCTTGGTGAAGGCCTCAGCTGGATACTCCTCTAGTATCTTGTACTCTTCTATAGTGCCATACAGTGACATACGTTTCAACAGCTCATCGGTGACGTTGATGGCAGGCACTCCCTGGACCAGCAAGTAGCGAGACTCCTGATTGATCGTATACACCTAGAACGGGATGAAAGTAAAAGTTTTAGCCAGGATTTGGTAAAAAAAGGGTGTCCAAATTTGCTGGAAATTGTGGGTGTCCAAATTGTTCACTTTAAAGACAGTGGACACTATTGGTAATTGTCAAAGACTAGTCTTCACAGTTGGTGTATCTCAACATATGCATAAAATAACAAACCTGTACAAATTTGAGCTCAATCGGTCGTCGGAGTTGCGAGATAACAATGAAAGAAAAAACACCATTGTCATACAAAGTTGTGCGATTTCAGATGCTTGATTCGAGACCTCAAATTCTAAACTTAAGGTCTCGAAATAAAATTCGTGGAAAATTACTTCTTTCTCGAAATCTACGTCACTTTAGAGGGAGCTGTTTCTCACAATGTTAAATACTATCAACCCCTCCCCATTACTCGTAATCAAGAAAGGTTTTATGATGATAATTATGTTGAGTAATTACCAATAGTGTCCACTGCCTTTAATACAACATACATGTTTAACAGGGTGTTCAAATTAAAAACAGGGTTTCAAAATAACACCCAGACACTATGATGAAAATCACAGGGCAGTAAAGCGCAACATGTAGGCCTATTAATATCTTGCAAAAGGACCTAAACATTGCATTCAAATAACAAACTTTCTTAACTTAAAATTGTAACTCAAAGTCCACCAAACACACAACCAGAATTCAAAACAGGGATGAAGTACAATGTAGAACAACTGTAACAGTCCTTGATAACTTTTTATTGGTTTTAGGGAAAAGGATTTCTTTGAGACGTTTTAACCAGTCGTGATTGATTCATTACACATTGGATATACGTATGTAACCTTGATGTGTGCTTGTTTTGGGGAAGTGGTAAAAATAAGGAAAAACTTGTCACAACAGAAATGTCTGAACTTTAAAAACTAAGGGAAAAAATACAGCCTACTATGTCCAAACTTGAAAAAACCTGGGGATGTGAGAGCACCCTGTAAAGTATTTGTTGTGCATTTTTAATGTTTCCCATCATGTAATTTTAACCATTTGAACACAATTTTCTGTATTTTTTAAGGGGGACACAATACAAAATTATGTAAAATAACCAATTAGGCCTACAACAGGAAAGGATCGATGATAAGGAAATATTAATTGTATTTTGTATAGGGGCCTAATGAAAAATTAATAAAATAAACATTTGTTTTAAATTTAACTAATAGAAACATGCAAACATCTTTGTGAACCTCTAATCTACAATCAAGCATTCATATGTCAAGCCTAGTTCGTGATAACATAACCCTCCTACCGTCGGGAGGAGGGTTACCTTTGCAACTAGCATGAGTCGGTGAGCGCCAAGGTTCTAAGACTCGTTAATGAGTTTTTACATAATGCAGATATTGAGGAACATTAGTCAATACCATTGGCACGTGAAGTGTGATTAGATTGAGATTTAAGGGACTGAAAAACAGTGGAAAGACTTAGTTTTTAATTTAGTCTCTGTCCGCTTATTTAATATTAAAAGCCGTGCGTGGACACTATTGGCAATTACTCAAAATAATTATCAGCATAAAACCTCACTTGGTAACAAGTAATGATGAGAGGTTGATACTCCTTTTTTTACTAGTATAAAATATTGTGAGAAACGGCTCCCTCTGAAGTGACTTTGTTTTCGAGAAAGAAGTTATTTTCCACAAATTGATTTTGAGACCTCAAGTTTAGAACTTGAGGTCTCGAAATAAAGCATCTAAAAGCACACAACTTCGTGTGACAAGGTTTTTTTTATTTCATTCATATCTCGATCGCAACTTCGACGACCAATCGAGCTCAAATTTTCACAGGTTTGTTGTTTTATGCACATGTTGAGATACAGTAAGTGAGAAGACTGGTCTTTGACAATTGCCAATAGTGTCCACTGTCTTTAAGTAACAGTTGAATATACAGAAATTTTTCCAGTCGTAGTAAGTATCAATGAAGGAAAGAAATGGTCTAGGGTTCCTCGTCTAGTTCTACCAAAGCAATTAACATAATTGAGTTTTTTTTATTTTTCCCTTTTTTATTCGCGCATACAAATGTGTAAGGAGCATAGTTGGGTAATGGCACACAATTACTTGCATTGTGCATGAGCCTGGGGGAAACATTTCCGTATGGCACCACCACTTTTTCATTCGATATGAAATAATTTAGTATCTAATTTACCTCAATGAGATATCCCTTTTTGTAAAAATGAGTGAAAAGGTGGTGGCGCCATACGGAAAGTTATCCAGCCTGGGTACTAAATTGATTCAACAATCTAGTAATTCATGTATTAAACAGAACTAGACAGCTTTAATTGGTTTAGGCATTGAGGCTCCTTTGTTTGAGCGAGTCAGTTGCGCGTGTCCGGAAACTGGGCAAAGTCTGTACAGGAGACCCTCCGTACAGACTTTCAATTTCTATTTTTCCCTTCGCTTGGCATTTAAATAACACAAAAACACAAAGTAATCATATATCTAAATATTTTAACAAACCTTCACAGCTCTTTCTCGTCTACCTTCCCTGTAAGCTGGCCTTACATCACAAGATTTTTGTCGACGATGATGGTCCATGGGCGCCGCCATCTTACCTGAACCTTAGACAAGCCACTTAAGTACAATGATTTTGATTGGTGGCCTCTTTCCTTCTTGACCAATCGTGTGAGGTCTCATATCAATCTTTAGGTATGGCTCACGTGAACGGAATGGGGAATACAGTCACCTGACAGCAGTACCAGTCAGCTGGGCGTCGAAGACCTGTAAACACAGGTAAACGCTAATTTATGATATTGATTGGAAGCGAATGTACTGTTTGTGAACAGTGACTTTAGTCCTTGATTTTTAACTTGATGTTGAACTTCATGTTATTTATAGCTCATGTGATGTTGGCTTCACTCTATGTCCCTGCCCTTCCCCCTTGCAGGCCTTTCTTTGCAAGATCTTTCAAAAATGACAGCAACACTCACACCTTAAAGATGCTATGTCAGATTTTTGGTCCCAAACATTAAAAAATAGAATTTTTCGAGTGAATGGTATTTCAAAGAGTATCACCCGCTCTAACGGAAAAAAATTAACTTTTACTTTTAATGGTTAGGAACCATGACAAAATTTAAAACATTTCTTTTAAAACACATAAGAATTGGTCACATGATATAATTGTCGGGGTCCAGACACAAACTAATTTTGAGCACTTTATTTCACTGCTACTAATAAATGGCGGACTTTTTCGCGCAATGGCTCAAATGAAAGCTTGTAACTTTCTCGACCCCCATCAAAATACCTATTGAATTTGAAATCAAAACTTTTGGGTCAAATTGGCCAAAAATCTGACATAGCATCTTTAACTAAATCTTGAAATTTAATTTTTAAGGTGTTGCTGTCATTTTTGAAAGGTCTTGCAAAAGAAAGGCAATGGAAGGGGGAAGGGCAGGGACATAGTGAAGCCAACATCACGTGAGCTATAAATAACTCACTCATCATTGAGACTTTCACTTTGCTTTGGTTTGTTGTTTGTTTAATTATTTGAATGATTAATTTAAAGCTTACTTCCTTATTTTAAAGATGTAAGTGAAGGGACTTTAGGTATGAAAATATAACAAAACTAAAACACTTTGGTAATGACCCCAGAAGGAAATATTTGTACATCAGGCCTTAAAATATTTCTTCTTGTTTTAAAATTATATTTGGAGATATTGCGCTATCATAACCCTCCATCCTCCTGACAAGTGACAGACGAGAAGAATGTCGGTTATATCGTAACTATTTTCAGATATATTTTGTGAAATTCTAAGGCAGATTCTTCTGTTCTCAGCAGGTCATCATGTATCTAGTTGGATTGACGGGTGGAATTGCATCCGGCAAGAGCACTGTATCAAGCTTCTTTAAGGAGCTCGGATGTCCAGTCATTGATGCTGACTTAATCGCTAGAGAAGGTGCGAGAAAATCAAACTTTTGAAGGATCAAATAACTAAGAGAGGTTTGCGGACAACACTCTTTTTAAGTTCAGAAAAGAACCAGTGGTTTCACTACTACTCATAAAGAGATAGTCACATGGTGTGACCACAAACCCCTCTCACTCTTAGTTATACTTCCACCAAGTTTCAAATCTCCTTATTAGGATAAAATAAGTTTGCCTCCGATATTGATCGTTTGGAAATGGGCCCAATTTCATGGCCGTGCTTTCCTAGTTGCGATAACGTAACCCTCCTGCCGACGGCGAACCCTCCTGCCAACGGCGTAGCTCCGCCGTCGGCAGGAGGGTTACGTTATCGCAACTAGTGCTTTCCATGAAATTCTGCGATTACGGTGCCCTGTAATTTGTAAAGCACACAAATCTGTGGGCAGTAAGCGCAAAATTCTGCAAAGAGCAGAGCTATTAAAGGGGGTCCTGATGATCCCCTTCAAAATGAGTTTCTTAAAAAAGTAACTGATGACTAATTATTATGCCACTCTTGGAAATGGCATTAAGTTTGGATGGCCCGATTTTTGCGGAAATAATTTTTTTAAGCATTTCTCTGGAACGAATTAAAACAGATGTTTCAAAATGAAAAACAAACATTAATAATAAATAAAATTAACAACTTTTTTTTTCAGGCAGCTTCTACGTGAAATAAGTTTTTAAAAAAAATTAAGAGATGAACTCTTAATTTTACTGAATGAAATTACTTGGTGTGATCTCTTTAGTTTATAATGGTGTAAAAAATTATTAAGCAGAACTTTAATCTCCCTATTTCCACAGTGGTTGAGCCCAACAAACCGTCCTGGAAACAGATTGTAAAGCACTTTGGCAATGACATTCTTCAAGAGGACGGTACAATTGACCGGGCTAAATTAGGGGGAATCATCTTCAGTAATGATGAGAAGAGACGGTTACTAAACTCCTGCACGCATCCTTACATACAGAGAGAAATGATGTGGCGGGTTTGCAAATGTTTGCTCCAAGGTTCGTAAAAATGTAAGGACATAATTTCATGGCACTGGTTTTACCTGAATCATCCGTTATGGGAAGTAGGTCCATGATCTGTTTCCCCTAATTGACCCCCAGTGGCATCTCTTTTGGGGACCAGGGGGAGGAAGGGGCCAAGATGAACAGGCAGTGAAACGGGTCCAGCACCCCAGGTACTGTGTTTGCGGTGGTACAAATTTACCAAGGCTTGTATGGGTGGGTGTGGGTCATTTGTGTTTGAGCATGTCTACCTAACTGAGGACTTGTATAACAAGGATCTGGGTGTTTTTGACAGAGCAAGGAAATTGTCACTTTGCTTTCATGTACAAAACTAATTTGGACATCACTGAAAAACTAATAGAAGAATATAAATCTTTGAATTATGGGGTCGACAAATATGTTTGGGTGTGCGCTATTGAAGGGACACCATCCTCCAAAGCTGCCTGCCTTGGGTGCCATGAACCCTAGCTAATGCTGCCCAAGGTGGGTCCAACCTAAAGATTAGTATAGTCAAGGCTTGGGAGCACTGAATGTTCGTTGGCCTTCTATCCATCTTCATTTCTATTTTCATAAAAAACCTCTTTCTTTGTTCTTATTTGTTTTCAATCATGTTTTTGCAACACATTGTACACCCAAAAAGGAAGTTTATTCAAAATGCAAGCTTGAACAAACTGATCTATCGCTAAAATCATTATGGATGTCACACACAATATGTCGCTTAGATGAAAGTTTTTGAACGGGACTCCTTCTCAAGATACAATGTAAACTTGAAGTATGAAGAAGAAAAAAAATCACTGACGCAACGATTTCATTGTGTCGTTTACAGGTTATCCATATGTTATAATGGATATTCCACTCTTGCTTGAAGGCAGTGCTTTACGAAGATTCCTGCGGAAAGTTATTGTGGTCTACTGGTAGGTTTATATTCCATTTCTTCCGTCATGGTTTCTCCTAATTATGTCAATGTTACCATTTTTGATCAGAGTGAGACTAGGACGGAATTTATGGCCCTCGATAAAGAAGTGCGTTTTGGCGACTCCAACTAGAAACATATCATTGGAAAGCATTTGAAGAGTGTAAAAACTACGCAAAATATCAATGAAATTCTTTTAAAAATTAAATTGAAGCCAAACAATTAAATAATGATGATACTAAGTTCCATTACTTGAAATTAAAATGAAGGTTTTTTTGTTTTAAGAACATACATCTTTTAGAGATGTACCTGTAGCATGAATTGTTTCTGCAGAAACATTTTTCCAGAATTTTTTTTCCAGTCATTGTCGCCAAAACACTTGGAAGGAAATCACTATTCATAATGGTGTACAAGTATTTCACACCAAGATCTTGGTTCAATTTCTCACTGTCAGAGTAACAAGTTCGTGCAGATGAGGTCTGATCTTCACAACTGCAACTAATGATTTACTGCATGCTGTCAAGGTTTTTGTTTGACAAAATATAAACAACCAGATGTATAACATTATTCTTTGATATTCTTCCCTTCAGCAATGAGGAGACTCAACTGACAAGACTGATGTCTCGTAACAACCTCTGCCAAGAGGACGCCCTCGCGAGAATAAACGCGCAAATGCCTCTCGCGGAGAAACGCAAACACGCCGACTATGTCATCGACAATTCCACCACTATCGCCGACACCAGATTGGCAGTGGAATACCTTCACAGACAGTTCAGTAACTCTTACGCCCATTGGAAGATGAGGTTTATACTCGTTCTTGGGTGTCTAGGGTTCGGAGTTGCAGTGTACGGCATCATGAAAATGGTTTCAAGATTATGATAATTTTCCCTTACCGGAAAGGGCCCAGAAAAAGTCGACCAATTTCACAGAGTTGCTTCCGCACAAAAAGTTTCCAACCCCAACAAAATTATGTTAAATAGAAAAGGGTTTCCAGCTAAAATGGCATTGTTACATGTACAAATTTCTTAGTTTTGCCGAGCAAAAAAATGATTAGCAATATTTTTTTATTTTCTGCTTAAAGAAACTGGACACTATTGGTAATTGTCAAAGACTAGTCTTCTCACTTGGTGTATTTCAACTTATGCATAAAAAAACCAAACCTGTGAAAATTTGGGCTACATTGGTCATCAAAGTTGCGAGATAATAATGAAAGAAAAAACACCGTTGTCACATGAAGTTGTATGCTTTCAGATGCTTGATTTGGGGACCTCAAATTCTAAATCGGAGGTCTCGAAATCAAGTTCGCGGAAAAATACTTCTTTCTCGAAAACTACATCACTTCAGAGGGAGCTGTTTCTCACAATGTTTTATACTATCAACCTCTCCCAATTACTCATTACCAAGTAAGGTTTTATGCTAATTAATTATTTTGAGTAATTCCCAATAGTGTCCACTGCCTTTAAGCAGCTTTATGAAATTGGGCCAAGAAAAGGTATGGTAGGGTAGCTACATATCTTCAATAAATTTGCCTAAACAGAAATCCCCAAGGGCATTCAAAGATGCTTATCTCCAAATATTTAAATCACCATCAGAAATACCCAAAATGTAAAAACATGAATTTTTATTGGTCTCAGCTCTCATCTTTACAAACACATAAATACAGTCTAATAGGGAACCATGCACATGAATACAAAAACAGGATACATTGTGGAGAGAACTCTAAAAAAAAAATCTGTGGGTCAACTTTATAGAGCTGCTTAGCGTAGCGTAGCAAAATCTTGCTTAAATGGCAGAAACAGGTTACCAGCCAAAATACCATGGTAGTGTATACTGACTGGCAAATGTTTGCTAAGCAGACAACTTAACTAAACATTTATCTTCCCAGGAGCTCTATAAATCAAACCCTGGAGACTTGTAGATAAAGCAATAATTTCAGCTAGTTAAAATAAAACCATGTGCAAAATTTAAATTTAAAAAATGGTTATTCACAATAAAATGCTTAGCACAGAAAAAATCTTACTTTGAAAAGGGATGAGATTTAATTACTCTGAAAAGTCACGGATATGGCTGGCTGACCTGGGTTCCCCCGTATTCTAGACATAGAATCTCACAGATGTTACAATACAGGAGGTTTACAAAATCTTTGCATCACCAGAAAAACGAAAGCTACCGGTTTAGTCACAATGTGGACCTTTTTTATCTCGCTTTAGTGACTGTTTTTCTTCTTTCAAGAATATTTGAATGCTGATGGAGATTTTGAGAAAAAATCTGGATCCAGAAGAAACATGCAAACCATGAGGGAAACAGTTACTAGCCAAAATGAAGTAGTGGTATGTTGTTTATGACTGGTTCCCCAATAATTTCTGCTTCAGCCCTGGTTTCAATGCAATCTTTTTGTAGGCGCAAACGAACAAATAAATACAAACAACAGTTTGAGCTTTGTTGTTGATAATAGAATAGACATTTTAAAAACACTTGATCAAGTTACTCAAAAACAATTTGACCAAAGTGAAGAGCTAAACAATAGAGTGTTTAAAGTATGGATATTGGCGTTCAGTTATAACCATAATCTCTTTTTGACATGAACTTAACTATTTTAATTTCTACAGATCATCTTACTTATCACTGTACAATAAAAAGCCAAAGCTCGTTTCCAATGTTATTTTTTACCCGATCTGCTGGTTTGCTTGCCTTTGTTTAAACTGGAAAAAAAACAAGTTCAACAGCATTCCACTTTATCATGTCATACAAATGGTGAAAAATGGTGAAAAAAGTGAATAAAATAAAGAAATTATTGACTAACATGTCTTGGTGTAGCTTTTGTTCTTTTTCGGTTAACAGGGATCCCATTTGTACCCTTTTACTTCATGCCTTTTAACATTTAATATACCTACAGGTACCGAGGATACTTTATAGGCAATCGTTTCATGTACATGGAATAGGTTTCTATCATTAACACTTTGGTCAATAGGTAAATTCATATTTTAAAAAATCCCATCTAATCAAAAGGTGTACTAGGCCAGGGGCCAATTATATGGAGCTGCTTAACACGAAAATAGCTCGCTTATTTTTCACACGTTATTGGCAAAAATTTCATGCCATATACATTGCTTATGACTGGTATTTAGCTGTTGTTTACTTAGCATACCACTGAGTTGAGTGTTGGCCGGTAATCTGAATTTACTAAGCAAGGATTTTTTTGCTTAAGCAAAATTTTGTGCTTAAGCAGCTCTATGAAATTGGGCCCAGTGTATAGCGAGGAACCAAATGTAAAGAAGTGAAGTGGGGTACCCAGATATACCCATTACTTACCCACATTGATGAGTAAAGAATACCCAGTGAGAAGTGAAATGGGGTACCCAGATATACCCATTACTTACCCACATTGATGAGTAAAGAATACCCAGTGAGAAGTGAAATGGGGTACCCAGATATACCCATTAGTTACCCACATTGATGAGTAAAGAATACCCAGTGAGAAGTGAAATGGGGTACCCAGATATACCCATTACTTACCCACATTGATGAGTAAAGAATACCCAGTTGAGCCCATTCCAAATAAGGCCTTGCACCCATTCCTTTAAACTGCATTTACACCATAATGTAGGCAATTTAAAGGCAGTGGACACTATTGGTAATTACTCAAAATAATTATTATCATAAAACCTTTCTTGATTACGAGTAATGGGGAGAGGTTGATAGTATAAAACATTGTGAGGAATAGCTTCCTCTGAAGTGACGTAGTTTTTGAGAAAGAAGTAATTTTCCACAAATTTGACGTCTCGAAATCAAGACTCTGAAAGCACACAACTTCGTGTGACAAGGGTGTTTTTTCCTTCCATTATTATCTCGGAAGTTCGATGACCGATTGAGCTCAAATTTTCAGTTTTTTTTTTTTAATGCATATAATGAGATACACCAACTGTTAAGACTAGTCTTTGACAATTACCAATAGTGTCCACTGCCTTTAACCCAGAGTACTTCAGCAAGATTTGTAGTGACCAATCTAAACACTACAACCCTTCAAGTCTTGCATGCTCTCGCCTTACAGTACCCAGTTATACCCACTAGGCCTTACTACTTTGCATGCAGTGTACCCATATTTACCCCCAGATCACTATAACCTACTATAACCTACAGAAGGACGGTCATACTGTGATCTTTGGGCAGGCGGCAACATTTCTCCATACCTACGGCTAGGCTCTGGCAACTGCAAAGAAAACAACAGGAAAATCAATAACTCCTTTATAATTTGGTCTCTGATTTTGAAGTACATGTATTCTGGTATCTTATACCAGAATTAATTTGATGTCAGATGGGCAGATTGATAATGAAAAAAATAACCAATTTGTTATTCAAACTGAATTTAATTACAAATTTACTTGGTCAGTTTTCTCTGTGGTTTACTTGGTGTTCCAAATAAAGAGTCACACCCATTAGAGGGACCAGTGCCTGGGATCTTGGTCTTTGAACAGCGTTTAACCGTTTTTAATGAAATGCATATGGTTAGATAGATAACTTCAAGCAGAATATAATGATCCACACAAACATTCCTCAAAATTGCATGGTTTTCTTTTTACGTCGCGAACTAACATGGTTGGCCATTTTATCGAGTCAATCTACTTTTAAATCATCTATCTAACCGTATCTAATGCATTTCTTAACAAATGGTTTGAAATGCTTTTCAAAGACCAACTTGACCGATCCAAGGCAACATGTTCCTGTGAGGTGATCTTGCCACTTTCCAGGATGTATCATAAACCTGGTTGTGATCCTCGCCTATACGGCAGTTACAGATTGAATGGGTTCCGACTGGCACCTGACAAAGATATTGATAAAATATGCAGACTGCCACCATTAGGGCTAGATAGCTCAGTTGCAACTTGGTAGTGCACCGACTTGTTAATCCAGAGCTCTCTGGTTCAAGTCCAAATTTTCTTTTTTCAACCCAAAAGTTTCCCTTGTGGTTTATAACCTGAGTTAAATAACAATCAACTGAATACAGAAGACACACATAAACCAACACAATGGACAGATCAGAAAACAAGATTACAGAAAAGGGAAACCAGCAGAACCAGAACAGAAACAAATGTAAGAATGCACATACAAAATTCTTATATTTACATAAAGGACAGAAACCTTGTAAGAGACAATTACAACTATTGCAACAAGGTCATAAGTACAACTGTTGCAACAAGGTCATATCAAGTTGTATGACCTTGTGACAATTACAACTGTTGCAACAAGGTCATATATTGTATGACCTTGTGGCAATTACAACTGTTGCAACAAGGTCATATCAAGTTGTATGACCTTGTAATAATTACAACTGTTGCAACAAGGTCATATATTGTATGACCTTGTGGCAATTACAACTGTTGCAACAGGTCATATCAAGTTGTATGACCTTGTGGCAAATAGAACTGTTGCAACAAGGTCATATCACGTTGTATGACCTTGTGACAATTACAACTGTTGCAACAAGGTCATATATTGCATGACCTTGTGGCAATTACAACTGTTGCAACAGGTCATATCAAGTTGTATGACCTTGTGACAATTACAACTGTTGCAACAATGTCATATCAAGTTGTATGACCTTGTGACAATTATGAAACCTCTTGCAACAAGGTCGTATCTCAATGTCAATACAACCGTGTGCAGTGATAATATTCATCGCATACATTAATAGCTGATATGGGTCGGTCACAACAACCTTAAGAGTAGTGTTGCAAAAAGCTAAGATTGATCATAAGTGTATCAATCTTACTTGAAAGTGTTTAGTCACAATATACAAAACACGTAAACAATATCTAATCTTTAGGTGTTTTTAAGTGCTTGGTGAAACCAGTTTCACAAAGCACTTAGATTTATCTTTAGATGAATTGTCAATATTGCCACATTTGTATTACATCACACTTTGCAAGGCAAATTTTGCTCTTCGTGAAATTCAGCTTCAGACCAGAGTTGTACTGGGACCAGCCGCCGATTTCACCAAACTCTTCCTAACTTAGGATTAATCTTAGGACTTTGGAAGAGTTCTGTAACCATAGACGCTGGGACAAATTGAACCCATCCTAACTCAAGATAGGATTTATCTATGAGCTTTGTGAAGTCGGCTGCTGACCCCAGTAGTGACACTTGTGTTGTATAAGAAGACCATAATCGCTTCATCGTTTAGATGAGAAAATGAAAGGAACACAATACACTTATCAAGCAGAAGACAGAGCTCACTCTATGATTGAGGCACAAATCGGGTGCAAATGTAACCCTTTATAGCCCTTTTAAAACCCCTTAAGAAGTGAAGACAAGAGCATATTCCACATCTACAAATAATGTTTTCATTCAATTTATCATTTCAATGGGCATTTTTAGCCACTGGTAAAATTGGGTGCAGGACTATTTATTATGTAAAAATACACTTTTATTTTTGATAATTCATACAACAATGAAGTTTAAAAAATAAGGACTAATACTGCAGTTTATTGATTTTTATTTTTTCAACTAAAAAATACAATAAGTTATTTTTAAGAAGAAAGCAGACCTGACCGACGCAACAATGCATATAAACCCCACTCAAGGGAATCCCTACTGACTTACGTTACTCTCCCCTCCTTTATTCTCATACGACATCAGAGCCTTGGTCAGTGTGTCTGTTACCTGCTTGGCAAGCTTGGCATCGGCCTCATTGGCAATCATTGAATTGGACTGCAGGGTAGTGAGGAGCAAACAAGAAAACATCTGTCAGCACATGTTTCCTTCATTTACTACTTAAGTAACTACAAATGCAGTTCTTTCCTGCACTAAAGTGGTGGCAGCAGTGGGATTGACAAGTCTGGATGATGGATCTGCTAGCGCGTCAACTAATATTTGTATGATATAGAAGGTTGAGGATGCCAAGTTAAGGTCGACAACCATGTAAATTTACCCCTACCTGACCTCTACTTCAAAATGCAATTCATCAAAGTGGTAGCAGCAGTGGGATTGACTAAAGTTTTTATGTTAGATCTACTAATAAATCAATTAATGTTTATATCGTATTGAATGTTGAGGATGCTAAAGCGTTGACAACCAGGTAAAACCTCTACTCCAAAAGAAATGTTCGGTCTCTGACAAATGTTAAAAGCACCTTCTGAAATGGAAAGTTCTGAAATGTAGAGACTTGGGTCTCATCTGCTTCACAGAAGCCTAACCACTCCTTCTACTAATAAAAGATTATATCATAGCTTTCACCCTAGAAAATGTGACATGGAAAGGTCAAATGTGTAGAGACTTGACTCCCATCCGCTTTACAAAGGGCAGAATCACTACCTCCACTAAGAAGAAACTATTTCAGAATTGTCATCTCGGAAAGTAACTTCCACTTCTCTTCTATGCAAAGCTGCAAATCCTAATTAGACGATTTTTGATCCAATATTAAGACTAAGGCAATCCCACTTCTGCAACCTATTTTAAATATTTTCGTTCTTTCATTGGCACACTGCAGTTTAAAGTGGAACATTGACACTACTTTCTCAAAATATTAACTAAAGTTGTTTCTTAGCTCACCAGACTTGCAAACATTTGCTGAACACTTGGGCTGTTGTCAGTCTCAGCGTTTGCCTTACTGGGCAGGTGACGCGACGACGACGCTCCCTGGTACGACGAGGTCCCCTGGTACGACGACGTCCCCTGGTAGCTGTACGTATTTTCCGACATGCGTGAAGACTCTGGAAGCAGAGGTTCACGCTTTGGCTGTGTGGAGGTGTATTCTCCCGAATTGCCATAGCTGGAATAGCTTGACTGTGAATTCTGTGGCTAGAAAATATGAATAAATATGAACAGCGGGTGATGAGATTGTCCTTCCACAATGTACTACTTCATATTAAAAAAAACGTGAAATATGTCTTTAATAAGTAACGCTTTGGTTTATATCATTAAGCAGTCTTAATTCAAGAGGAATATTAATTCCTGCCTCCAGCTCTCCCGAGTTATTTCCATGTTTAATCATTTTCTTCTTGTAGCACCTTACCTGGAGTGGCTTTTAGCCTTGTTTGGGCGGCTTCCATAAACAAAAATTTAATAAAAAATGTTACACTTGGACAAAGAATGTTGTTGGTGAAAATATTTTTGTTTAAAGTTCAGGCGACAAATTTGTGTTTGTTAATTTTAGAAAGTACGATATTGTCAATCCTTCTTGGTTGTAAAAATACTTTTTTTTCCCCAGGTTTTTAATTTATTCAAATCTCACAAAAACCACTTTTAAAAAGGTCATGAGAATATAAAATTCAGAATAATTAAACCACACAGAATAAGTAATCAGACACTTTGACATGTCTGCAGGAAAAAAGGGGGCTCACCTGAGAAAATTGTTTCAAAAAGTTCCGTCTGAATATTCACCATCGAAAAAGCATGCACAGCGCCAAGGAACAGAACAATTTATTGTTCTTTTGTTTACTTCTGACATCAAAGAGGGTGTTTGCAGCAACTTTTCTGCATGTGTGTAGTTTGCAGAAAATTGAGTTTTAGAGTGTGGGTTCGTGTCCCAGTCATGGCTCTTCAGCAAGACACGTAGACACTAATTGCTTTGTCCGTCTGATGGGACGTAAAGCCCTAGGTCCTGTGTATTGTGTAATACACGCTATTGAACCCAGTTCACACATCATTAAGAGAAGGGCATGATGTCTCTGGCATGGTTGGCTGCAAATTGTACCTCAACACCTTGTAATCCCATACAAGGTGATATATAATTGGCTAAGGTGCTATACATATGGGCTTCAAAGTTCATACCTCTCGTAAAATGAACGTTTTGATATTTTAATCTAAAACTTTCTACGGAGATATATGATTATGACTCATGCATCTTCATATCCCATAAATATGACTCATAGATATTCATATGTTTATATTCAATGAATATTCACTCATGTATATAATCATTTCCCATGAAAATGACTTATGCATATTCATTTCCAATGAATAAGACTCACGTATTTCATTACCATGAATTTGGATCATGCATTTTCATTTGCCATGAACTTGACTCGTGTATATTCATGACTCATGTTGGTCATACCCCATTAGTATGACTCATGCATATTCATTTCCAATGAATATGACTCATGTGTTCCACTTTCCATGAATATGACTCATGCATATTCGTGTCCCATGAATATGACTCAAGTATATTCATGACTATGTATACTCATACCCAATGAATATGACTCTTACATATTCATATATTTTTCCTTCATGAATATGACTTAAGCATATTCATATCCCATGATTAATTCACATGAAGTCTGATTTCATGTGAATGATACCATAAGAATGCATCTACATGTACATGGTTCACACATGTAAACAAGATAGTTCTGTGCACGGTTATGCCATCATACAGAACCTGTGCGATTGAATGGTTTTAAAGGGTCATTCAGTATCATCCACTGTTGTTCTGACAGAGTACAATACGATATCATGTGATGTGCATAGTTGTGCCACCATACACAACGAGGGCCCAATTTCATGGCTCTGCTTAGAGCAAACAGCAAAGAATTGACGCTTACGAAAGCAGAGAATCAAGTGATCTACAGAGAATTTTGGCTTCTGCGCTTGCGTACTCCATGTAACTAGGCATTCTATGCTTACACAGCTAGCGCAAAAATTCAGCCCTTGCTCAAGCGTATTTTACGGGTAAGCAGAGAATTTAGCTTCTGCGCACTCCATGTAACTAGGCATTCTACGCTTACACAGCTAGCGCAAAAACTCAGCCTTGCTCGTAAGCTGCAGAATTTGGCGGTAAGATGAGCCATGAAATTGGGCCCTGTTCAGTTGGGGGGTTTCTAAGGATTGGTCAACTCACTGGGAAATGTCACCCAGAGTCGATGAGGTTTTTAAATCAATGCGACTTTCAAATAGAGAAACAAAAAGTGTTAACAGAATTCAGGAAACAATAATCTATGTAGAGAACATGAAGTGGGGTTTGAATTAGTGACGAGTACAGCACATACACAAAACAATCAGTGACAAAAAGCAGAAAGCAAAGCCCCTGAAATTGGGACCAAGACACAAAGTGTGGCTGTGCTCAGGGGGTCTATGCCTACCATTTCTATTTCTAAACTCAGTTTCCTCCAACACTGCCTACCACTCATTAAAACCTTGTCAGAAATCTACCACCACTTTTAGCCCTAAGAATTCCCAAATCCAGAACTTAACCCTTCTAGATGACGATCTGAGGTCAGCAGTTTATCAATTATTCGCTTCACCGGTTATTGTCACCGTGTCCCACAGTGGGGTCACTGTAATTCGGCCTTTAATATCATCATCCCTCAGACCGTCGTCAGGTTAACCCGAAACTGGGAAGTTAACATATTCTCTTGATGAACGAGAGCAAAATTTGTTAAGGTTTATTTCAGTTTCAGGCTCTCCAAATTGGAACCAATTTCAAAGCGTTGGCAAGCCACCAAAATAAAATCCATCAAAAGCTTCAGATTAAAAAAACTATTTAAAAAAACTTTTCTTGCGAGTTCTTGTTTTGCTTTTGGCTATGTACTGAATTGGCCACAGGCTCAATTTCACAAGGTGTGGCGATTAAACCAAAGCAAAAACTTGACGCCACAACACAAATCACTTTGTTGATATATCTCTAGATCTATGTGAAATCGAACCCTGGTCCGATAACTAATCTCAAGAACTTTGTGAAATCGAACCCTGGACCAGGACTGTTTTTTTGTCAACTCACAAGGGAATCCCTCTGGGAAGGTCCAGCATCATCTTCATAATTGTCCGTCCTCCCCCGCCTCACGGAGGTGCCGAAACGACGTTCAAACTCCCTCAGGATGAAGGCATCGCTGACCAACGAGTCTTTCTTCAGGGTGTCCATCAGGTAGTTATCAAGCTCACTAACATGAGAAAGTAAATATAAATAAGTTACCAAAACACCCCTTCTCCAAGAGGCAGGGTACAAATGGGGTGATTGTTCTTTTGAAATACATGTAACTGCACCAATTTGTATTATAATTAACACTAATTAGCAGCTTTTTTCTAAAGCGCCTTTTCCATCGGTTACAAAGCGAATGAGGTTGATTGATTTCTACAGACCCTTTACCTAACGCTGAGTACACCTCCGAACAATCTGGTCTACCATTTCCATCATTTTTAGAGTCAAATCGTTTGTGCATATGTTTGTGCACGATTTTGACTCTCAAAATGGCGGACAGGATAGGTTCCATGAGTGCACGTTAAGCTTGGGGTCAATGTCACACAAAAAAAAAAAACATTTAGATATAGTATGAATATTCATTTTCTTACTTTACATGTTTTATATAACCCCTTTGTATATATATTTCCCCTTTGTATATATAATACAGACCTGCCAACCTTGTAATTCTTTTTTGAGTACCACATTATCGCAGCGGCATAAACATGATCGCCCAGTGCACAACGGCATATGGCACAATGCTTACGGTCAGTCAGCAAAAACCATGGACCACTTCATTTTAGATGAACCATTCATTTAATGTAATTATATATCATGTTCACACAAAATACAGGCTACTTCATAATAAAAAAAGTTGTATCATGATATCAGTGGTTATTTTAGGGGTGGTTGATGTGGCCTTTTCTGACTTTTTGTGATCGTGACCTTAACAGTCTGAAAAAAAAATGAAAAAGAAATAACCAGTTGACTGCTGGAACCATGTTCCAAATGCCTAGATCAAGGATTTAAAACTGAAGGAGTGAAGGGGCAAAAAGTTTTTTTTTTTTTTTTTTTTTAATATCACAAAAAAATTGGCCAGCGGTTTCCCTACGGGCGGTGAGCCCATTTTGACACATTTCTGATCCATAACATATATTAATTTCATTGACAAGCTCTGTTGAACAATGTAAATGTTCCTAAATTATGAGTAACTTAAACTCGGAATGCAAATATTATAACTTGGTATCCATCTTTGGTTGCCCAGTAAACGGACAAACGAAAGCCCACCGTAGAGTTTTCAAGTTCCACTTCAATTCAGGCTTGCTTCAATTCATCATTTGTTTCCCTTATCAGACTTATACAAAGATTACAGGCCATCAAATTCCCATTATTCTCCCCAAATTCTCGGGAGTTGGGAAAAAATCGTGACGTAAATAATAACATGAATGCTACCTCCTGACCTAAACTGCTGCCGCTCTCTGAGATGTCTAAATGTCAAAGTGTGTGCACTGCCGACTGCACACGTGCACTGTGCAAAATGCATTATTTTCCACGTTGAGGAAGAAACTTCTTTGGAGCATGCATTCTCTTTTTTCCGGGTAGAGGAGTACTTTTTCCCCCATCACTGACACTTCGCCTACGATCGGCGTCCATGTTGCATAGTATATAAACACACGGCGACGCCGAACGAATTCGAGCCGAACACGTGCGTTGTGTGCACGTACATGTACATGTACATCCATGCATAAGGCTGTACATGTACTATACCAGGTTGACCGAACTGGTATGCGCCATTCCCACCCCTTCTGTTACGCATTGGTTTATTAGTTTTCCAGCGGGAGTAGGAATTTAAAAAATAATTCTAAGCACAACCTCTTTTTTATCGAAGCGCATAATGATCACTCAGATGTGGGGTGTGTGGGGTGTTTTTGATCTGTTGTTTTTGCACTTGGGGTCGAACGAATAACAGTTGATTAAATTGAGAACAAAATTGTCCGTTCGTGCTGCAGTTTTAAAACACCGCGATATAGATTTTGCTTTTTGCGTACGTTCTGCAGAATATCTCGTACCACCGTACTCAGGGGTGAAAATGTGTGCATGGTACGCAAAATGCGTACAGGTTGGCAGGTATGTATAATAGGTCGGGTAGATGGCCTTAGCTTTTGATCCAAACTAGACCTTCTTCAGAGGCATAAAACAAGTACAAACAAATACAAAGAGAGGGGAAAGGGACTAAGGGAAGGATCCAGAAAGAAGCGGGAAAATTTCAGCCAATCAAAGTTTCCATTTCAGAAACAATTGGTGGCTATGAACCAATAGGAGTAAAGTGGTGAGGACAAAGTATATATTGTAAAAAATATCACAGGCATGTTACTCGGGTGGGATTCGACCCTTGCAATTCTAGAGCAGTGTCTTACCAACTAGTCTTACCCACTAGACTACCGAGGTTGCCCGGTAGCTAGAGGCAATTTTTCACAGGACTCAGGATAGTACTGAGTATACAGAGATAACACACATCGGTGTTGGGGAAAGAAGAAAAATGGTTAATATTCTTTATGCCCGATGCAAATTTAACATCTCTTATGGGACTAGGTTTGTTCTGACAGTCAACTGATTGTTAAACTTACGCTTTGACTGAGCTGACTTTACTCTGAGGCGGTAGGTCGTACCCTCCCCCAAGGTCCGAGTTGTCCGAGTACTGACCCAACCCTCGACCACGCCCTCCTGTACTTCCATAGTCACTCCCCATGCTATTGCCGCCCATCATCCCACTTCCGCTACCACGTCCATAACCACCTGCAAATGATTAAATGATGCAACATCAAAAATGTAAAATTGAGGGAGGAATGCAAAACTTAAGTTTAAAAAAAAGCTCTAAGCCCAGTTTCATGGAACTGCTTAAAGCATAAAAAGCAGTTAAGCACAACTATACTTTGCTTACCAAAGTAAGGTTATCGGCCAACATAGCATGTCACATGTACAATCTGTAAAGGGTATGCTGCTTATTTTTGCTAAGCACAACATATTTAAGCACTATTTTCTGCTTAGAGCAGCTCTATGAAAATGGGCCCTGGTGAGACTCAAGGTTTTTTTTATGAGGTTCCCAAGGGTTATCCAGAGTTCAAACCTGTAGTTACCCGAAGTCATCTTGAGTTACCTAAAGTTACCATGAGTAAACTAAAGTTACCTTGAGCAACATTGAGTTAGCAAAACTTACCTTGAGATACCTAAAGTTAACTTGTGTCATTCAAAGTAACTACCTCAAGTTGCCTAAAGACACAAATTTGCTTTCATGAAATCTCTCCCACTTCAAACAGATTGGTAAATATCAAGCTTTCATTTTTGAAGTTAACTAAACTATCACATTAAACTTTGTAGGATGTTATTGCAAAGCAAATTAAATCTAATTCAGATTATCTGACACCCGCGGAAACTCACCTCCTGTCCCGTAACTTTCTCCTCCAAAGCTACTGGGGCCACTAAGACTTCCACTTAGACTTCCAGCATAGCTACTTGAACCTCCATAACCTCCACCAAAGCCACTCATCCCTCCACTGAAATTACTTGATCCCCCACTACCTCCAGCAAATCCACTGGCACCACCACGACCTCCAGCAAATCCACTGGCACCATCACGACCTCCACCATAGCTACCAGCACCACCGCGACCTCCAGCAAAGCTACCGGCACCGCGACCTCCAACAAAGCTACCGGCACCGCCACGACCTCTAGCAAAGCTACTGGCACCACCACGACCTCCTGCAAAGCTACCGGCACCACCACGACCTCCAGCAAAGCTACTGGCACCACCACGACCTCCAGCAAAGCTACCTGCACCGCCACGACCTCCAGCAAAGCTGCCAGCACCACCACGACCTCTAGCAAAGCTACCGGCACCGCCACGACCTCCAGCTAAGCTACTGGCACCACCACGACCTCTTCCGCTTGCGACAGCTGTCAATGCAGGTTTCTTGGCAGCTGAAAGGAATAAAGTCTGGATTAAGTCTTAGAGATTCATATAAAGCATTCACTTGTTGCCAATGTAGTCATTGTATCAGATAAATTTTTCTTCATCTGAACTGTCTCACTCAGCCCTCCTACTCTAGTTGTCTAACCATATTAAACCATTCAACCACAGAACTATCTATTGTGGACATGCATTCACTGCATGATGTACGGACCGTTCCGGCTTTCCACTAAGCTCCGCCCAACACGCACATGAGCAAGACACGTGTACGAGCACTCCCAATGACATTCTGCATGATTCTGTCGCGCGTGCCAAATATACGCGCACACATGACCGAGTTTGTCCAACCACAATCATTGCTGTGATTGGTCAAATGGGTGAACGGTTTGATTGAAAGGCCGGACCGGTCCATTGGTGGCTGGCGTTCAAAATTACTATGGGTGATATTGAATGGTTAGACAGTAGAAGGGTTGACTGTGTTTTGTGCACCACCATATAGCAGGCTGGCCTAGACAATTCATCTTTCTAACCTACAATTGGTGATTGTAAATGGTCAGACAGAAGGAGGGTGAACGAGTTCCACTTGCACAGCTTCTACAACTTGACAAATTCAACAAACAATAGCCAGATCAAAACTGCGGCTATGGCTGAATCGTTGTGTCATCATGCGTTGCCAATCTTAGCAACAACCTTAGATACAGCCAAAGCCATAGCCATAGCGGACAATTCAGATACAGCCTAAAGCCTGGTTCATATTTCCTGCGAATGGGAAGTGAATGTTGGTGTCACAACTTCGCAACGAATAATTCGCAACAGTTGAACTGTGCTTAACTCACTTGCGAATATCGATGCGAAAGGAGACTTGTGACATCAAATTCGCTTCACATTCGCATGAAGCATGAATCAAGGTTATAAGCAAAGGGGCAAAAAAGTTGTCCTGTCAATACCTGGAGGAAGCATATCCTTAACGACTTTAACCTTGGGTGGCTTCATAGGGAACTCAGCGGCCACCTCATGGATGTACTCTTTCAGTTTCTCCCGCAGCCCTCTCAAAGGTTTCTTCTTCTCCTTCCCTTCATTGTCTACGGTGACGCTGGCTGCTGGGTCGGGAGGGTTAGCAGCCTTTTCTGCTTCCTCCATTGCCTTGGCTCCTGCTTCGATGGCCTCCGCAATATCTGGTTTGTGCTTGGTCTGTTGATAACGGAAATAATTTCAAAATTGGACTGTGAACAATCTACCCAAGTGTTGGTCACATAACTGTTTGATGGGCTGTGTCCAAATTTGGGCTTAATCAATTTATACGAGTCAGAAGAAAATAGTGAAAAACTCTGCACAATTTGTACAGCATGTATACACAATGACCATAGATAAGGTTGTAACAACCAAAATCAGCTGTTGCGTTTGTTTAAGGTTTTTGAGACAGTTTTTTTATCAAATATGATTTAATTTCAGAGATGAACTTCAAAATGTTTCCCAACGTCATGAATGTCTTGAAAATTGTATAAGATTCATCAACATAAGTGTTCTTAAAGGGGCTGGGTACTTTTTGTTGAACACAAAACACAATGTCCACAGATTTGCATCAAACTCACTCAGTTCGAAAATAATGATGATAGAAAGCTTCCATTAAAAATATTACTTGTCAAGGTGCTGTACTTTTTGTGAAATGATAGTCAAAAAATAATTTTCATCTCTAAAGACAAAAACAATTCTACCATGTAAACAATATTTGTGTGACACTGTTTTACTAATTTCTCAAACTACAGCACCTCAGCTAGTAATATTTTAAGGTAAGCTTTCTGCTGGACATTGCCATTGACAAAATAGGGATATCGCCAATATAGGGCTAGATAGCTCAGTTGGTAGAGCGCCGGCACGTTAATCAGGAGGTCGTTGGTTCGAATCCCACTCTAGTCAATTCTTTGTTAAACCCCAAAAAGAGATTGGGTTTTGTGTTATGAAAAGTACCCAAATCGTTAAAGGAACACGTTGCCTTGGATCGGTCGAGTTGGTCTTTGAAAAGCGTTTGTTATAAAATGCACATGGGTAGAAAGATGTTGTAAAAGTAGAATACAATGATCCACACAAACATGCCTCGAAATTGCACGGTTTTCCTTTTACCTCGTCGACTAACACGGTTGGCCATTTATGGGAGTCAAACTTTTGACTCCCATAAATGGCCGACCGTGTTAGTTCGCACAGTAAAAGGAAAACCACGCAATTTCGAGGCAAATTTGTGTGGATCATTGTATTCTACTTTTACAACATCTTTCCAACCATATGCATTTTATAGAAAACGGTTACAAGATGCTTTTTATAGACCAACTCGTCCGATCCAAGGCAATGTGTTCCTTTAAATAGAAAAACAGTGTGGCCCTTTTTGTCATAACAAAGGAAGTCCGTTTTTATGCTTGCAAAGAGGGAACTACACCAAGATGGTTTCTTACAATAAACGCAAACCGATGGCGAAATCCTGTCAGATGAAAGAGAATGTTTCCTTGTAGCGTACGGCAAGTACAAATCTCACAATCATACTCAGGTTCGGATCCCTCGCGGAGAATCTCCGTCACATACTCCACTCCTAACATTGACCAAAAAAAAAAAAATTGAGGTCAAATTTTATCAAATTTATGTCAGTGATAAAAATAATAACAAATTATATAAACTGTATCTACAATTTTTTGTCTACGTCACATATTCCACTCCTAACATTGCCAAAAAGACAAAATCAGATGTAAAATTTTATCAGATGTAAAATTTATGTTAGTAATAATAATAACAAGTTTTATAAACTGTATCTGCGGATTTTTTGAAAGTGCTTATTGTTTTTTTAATAATAATAATTTTAATAATTTGGGGGGCTAATCGTCCTTACTCGCAGCTAGAGCTGAATTGCGAAGGACGCGGCTACAACGTGTTCGAGAAGCAGGCATATAATGGCGCATTCAGCTGCCAGCCACATCAACCCATTATGACCACGGAGCACAGCCAAGATCGAAAGTGTTTGATTTTTTTCCTGAGGGAGGAAAACCGGATAGTCTGGAAAACCTGTGCCACCCAATAAGACAGTCTTGGAGTCTTATGAGAACAATTATGATGGTGCTCCAGCACCTTGAACAGCCAAAGCCAAAAACGAATCTTATTTGTGTTTTATCTATACACTGATGTATCATGCACTGTATACCCGGTACTCCCCCACTTCCTAAGTTAAGTGAACAAAGTCCACAGGAATATTACTTGTGTGGGATTCGAACCCAGGACTCCGGCAACTGCTGGGAATAAGGTCGGACAGCAGCCTACACGTTCATAGCCGCGCTGTAAAGAACAGCACCGCACACTTTTATTGTCCTATAGAAAACCATAGTGGATGATAATGAATGGGGCACACAGTAAGAGGGTTAACTTGATAGTCGGATAAAAAGATGACAATTTTTACCGATAAAAGTTTCATCACTGCCAGCAATCATTTCTTTCAAGCGTTTCTTGTTAGGTATAATTCCTTCAGCCTCCATCTTCCTCTTGCGAGGTGTCTGAGGTCCAGTCTTAAGAGGGGCAACTGTAAAATACAACAAATACTCTGTGGTTTAATGACATTCATACTTATCCCGCAAGCTTAGAAACCATTATAAGAAGTCAGCGAGTTGAATTTTAATAAAGTTTGGTTCAATGACTTGCTTAGTCACAAGTTACAATTTACATTTGAATTCCTCAGAATAAAAAGACAGTTGCTATATCAAATGGTTTGGGCTAGCTTTTGCACACTCAGATCAGCAAACCCTGGTACCAATGCGGCATACACAGTTCATTGTCTCTAATGTAACTCACTATGCAATAGCTCGCCTGAATCATGTGACATACATGTAGCAACTGTCTCCGATAGTCTGAGGGAAACAAATTTAAAGTCGGTAACTTGTGATCACCCAGATCATTGTACCAGACAATTCAAATCTAGCACGCTTTTGATGACAGTTTTAATAACCCAGAAAGACATTTTCAGGGAATGAGCCCGTAACCAATGTTTCTTGTGATTATCAAATCCTTACATTTTGTTTTTTTTACATGATGGTTGTAGTAGTAAATTTGGTAATATGCAGGCCTGATACTTTATAGAGACAATGGAGGCATTTGCCTCAATTCCTCAGGGCCCAATTTCATAGCGCTGCTAAGCACACATATTTGCTTAGCATGAAACTTCTTCCTTGATAAAAAAAGGGTTACCAACCATATTTCCATTTTTTTGCATATTGCTTGTTATTCAACTGTTGTTTGTTTATCCTCAAAATCACGTGGAAATTTGGTTGGTAGTTCTGTTTTTATCGAGGCCAAAATTTCATGCTAGGCAAATTTTTGTGCTTAGCAGCGCTATGAAATTGGCCCCTGGTCTCTGCCTGGCTGGCCTTTGAAACAGTCCAATACAAAGTAGAGTAGTACTTTTCCCCAACTAAGGACAATTTTCTTGAATCAGGCCACATCTGACACAAAAACAAAATTCACTGTAAGGTTTTCCTTAAATCAAAGGGCTGAGATAAAAACAGAAATATTTCAGGGGATCCTTGCGATCACTTCTGAAATTGGTTCCAGTTGTTAGCTTTGTGTTTTTAAAACTTATTTTTCGTTTTAAAATTGACCTTCCATACCCGCTTGACCCCTGGCCAGAGTCAAGTAGTTTAAGCATTTGGTCAGAAACCCCACAACCCAAAAATCTTATGTTTTTTCACTTAAGCTCTTCAATTTTAACCGCCTTCCAAGAATTCAGTAAATAATTCTCACACACACCAAATATATATTTTTGGTCTTAAAATATATCTGGTCCAATGAGAGTTCTGAGCTACAAGACCTGTAGTCTAGTGGCATTTAAAAAAAAAAAATTGGGCCTTGAAAATGATAACGCGGCAGTTTTTTGTAAATGTTTTCAACAATGAACTGTTGAACAAAATTCGCTGGAACTGCAACTTTTTCGGAAACACTTGATTCTTAAGCCAAAGTAAATATTTGATTTACAAATATTTGTTTGTGTTACTCGAAGAGGGTTCTCCAATGATACCATCAGTGATTGCAACACAACAGCACAACTGTTGGCCATATTTAATGGGGGGGGGGAATCTAAGGTAACCAAACGTGGTTCAACTGGCTATTTTTCTAAATCAGTTAAAGTACAACGGATTCAGGCATCCGAACACCCAAGTGTGTGGACTTTGATTAAAAGATTAATGAAAATTTTTGCATTACAAAGTTATTAGCTAAGCGCAAGTAGCAGGAGACCAGTCAAAAGCAATGTACATTACATGGCAGTTTAACTGGTAATCTGTTACTCCTAACCAAGATTTTTCTGTACTACTAGGCACATTTCTGAAAGTGGTAACCAGTTTCTGAAAGTGGTAAGTTTCTAAAATCTGGAGAACCCTGAATGACTCAATTTTAAACTGTAATGTTTACCAATCAAAGTGTTGGTACCCCGCGATTTTGTTGCAGTTCCAGAGAAAAAAATTCTTATGCTGTGAAAGTACAGGATTTGATTGGTTTGCTGCTTTATGTAAATAAGCACTTGACATACTCTGATTGGTCAAGAATTTGCCTAATTGTGTAACTTGTGTAAACAACCTCTGTTTACACCTTGCAAGTGACTGATTGATAGAAGCATGATGCATACTTCTTAGTCTCAGACTTTTTTCTTAGCAAAGATGTTGAAAGATTTCCAACTTCAGACAACCATTGCACAAAATTGCAACATTTGTATGTAACAATTTCTAAATATTGTCAATCCAAAAGATTTACATCAAAAGAAATTTCCATTTGACTCAAAATAATGATATTATCTAACCCACGCAAGCATTGTTGGTTTGCCGAACAGTTAAATCTCCTTGTTATGGTAACTTCGGACAACAATATTTCAACTAACAGCCAATCAATCTGACTTTCACAGCACGAAACACAAATTCAAAAATTATTTCTTACTCTGCTACAGGTGAGCGATTAGTACAGGACATAAACACTGTTGAGCAGATGTTTTATGTCGCAGATGACTTCTAGTAAGGGTAGATAGTAAAGCTAAAGTCAAAAAGCATATTTGTATGGGAAATATTCCTGCAATTGGCGCTTACTCGTATTTCTTGTAATGATTGGTTACTGTTACTATTCAATGCATTGCAACATACAAAACCATTTAAGCTTTATTTATGTGGTAACAGTGTAATGAACTTTAATGGCTCACAGGGCACCGAGGCAGGGCACTGAGGCAGGCCTCGAAGTGACCAACGTCACTTACAGCAATTGCTGTGGTGCCCTGTGCTATGCACCTGCCCTTTGCGAAATGTTGCAATACAAATTTTCCTCATATAAGTGCCTTTTATCAGAGGAAAATAGCTGTGCCTGCGGAGGCTAAGAATGGGGCATGGATACCAGCTGAACTGGTTTCCAAATTGTCCTTTGAAGCTTCACATGGCAGGTACATGTTAACTTTTTCCCCGCGACAATTGAAGGATCTGACCGAGTAAACTTTTTAGGACGAGCTTTTAATTGCAATGTTGAAATATTTCCCATACAGCACTTCATTGTGAGAACAATGGTGTCAGCGGGGATTTTGGCGAGGTGCCAAAATCCGCCCAACTGCACCTGTCCACTCACCGCCCTGTTGAATGCTCTGGAGATTCTATAGTATGAAGGGAAAAGAGAAAACAAGTTGGATTAGGAACGGCCAAGTTGCATCCCTCCGGAAATGGAATGCTCCTCTGGCATCATAAGTTTCATGATAACATTATCACAAACATACAATTTAATGAACCATATACTGGTTGTTCAAATAAACTGGTTCCCATTATTTATACAGGCAAGGAATAGAGAACCATACGCAGGTATATACAGTAACCCTACAAGAATGCACAAACAATATGTGCATTTCAATCTATAGTTTTTGAAAAAAGACGCCCTCCCCAAATTTGATTTGCCGTTACCCTGTGATATTTATTCACAGTGTAAAGAATAGCAACATGTACTTGATGTTTGGCCTCAAGTACACTTTTTTAGAGAACAAAAATGGACTTTGTTATCTGTTTGAAATAAAGCCTGTATAAAACCTGGGAACCAGACATATATTTAAATAAATTATGCACAAAGTATTTGAGCAGAAAAATCAAGTAAAATTTCCATTTAATCAAAATTGCTAAGCACAAAAAAATGTGCTTATCAAATCAATGTTATCAACCAAAATACTTGTCCAATATATCATGCTTACTGATTCATTTTAGCACAACTATTCCAGCAATATTTTCGCTTCAAAATTGGGTCCAGGGCACAGAGACCATGCCTTGTGTGGCTTCTGAGCCTTTGATATTCTGAACGGTTCGAATATTCAACAGATTTTAAAAGAAAGGAAACGTTTTAACTGTTCACAAACTTGAACAGTTGCTTTGTAGGAAAATAAAGCCCTTAATTGTCCTGATACATTTGTGTGATCTTACAAATAAAAACCTTTGTTTTTTCGAAACCAGTGGAAACTGTAAAGCACACAACACTTTGTACAGTGTTCCTACGATTTTATTTTTCATTAACAAGTTTAGTTCTAAATAATTTGAAAAGTTATCGAAACATCCATTGTGCATCTCACAGTGGAGTTCCAATATTAACCCAACAGTCCCAATCCCATCCTCAATCCCAATCTCAAACTTCAACAAGAAATGTTCTATTTATGTGCTACATTACACAAAATTAGGCACAGAAGGTGAATAAGCCAGCCCATCCAAGAGAAGACTTGACGTCAGAAGACTGCAATGTTAGCTTACATGTGCAGTTTTCATTTCTGACAGCATTGTTCGACTTGGATAGCTAGAATCTAGGCCATATCTCGTTGGGGCCCCCCTGCACCCTTTGTTTAATATTGGTTCTGATTGCTCGGTCTTCTGCGTTACAGTCAACATTGAGCGGGGGGACGGGGAGAGAATGTTTTTTGTCAGTGGGAAGTGTAAAGGGATTGGTTTTATGTAACATTAGGAATGTGTGGCCTAAGCATTTTGGCCAGGGTTGTAGACTTGGATGATCTTGGCATTATTTCTTCGAGGGTATCAAATATAAACTGCCGTTGTGTCATACAATATGTACCTGTTGATGACGAACCCCATTCATGTGCTGTCGGTAGTTTGAAGGTCCCGTAGTCTTTGCATTGCAAATCTGTAACAACCACAGATGTAAAAAATATTAGTTATCTTGAGTTTACAAAACACTACGTCCAATCTGGGCTCAATTTCATGGAGCTGCTAAGCACAAAAATTTGCTAAGCATGAAATTTCTTCCTTGATAAAAACAGGATTACCGACCAAATTTCTGTTTGTTGCATTGTTACTGGTATTCAGCTGTTTCAGCTGTTGTTTGCTTAAAATCCTGAACATGGAAATTTGGTTGGTAATCCTGTTTATGTCAAGGAAAGAATGTCGTGCTTAGCATGAAATATGGCCCTGCTCACTAGTCACTAGCCTGACGAAAATGGTCGAAATTGGATGTGCTATGAAGTTGTTAATCAATGAAAGGGTTTGAATACCTTTTGTGGATCAAGTGTTTGATCATGACATGAATCTCTACTCACTGTGAATCGATGTATGTAATAATTTTTTTATAATCTACGTGCAGAAGTTTCAGCTGCATTAGTTGACAAGTTTTTAAGAAAAAAAGGTGAAAATCACAGAGGAATGTTTTCAGGAGAAGAGTCGCGTAAACACGTTGTACATGCTAAAATAATTTTTGTCTCCTGAGACAACAATTTTATCAAACATTATCTTCACGACATTGTTTTACTCATTTCTCAAAAAAAAAACAGCAACTCAGCAAGAAATATTTAAAAGAAAACTTTCTACCATCATTATCTTCAAACCAAGTATAAGTTTAATGTAATTCTGTGGACATTGTGTTTTGAGTTGTACAAAAATGTACCCAAACCCTTTACGTCGTAAGTAACCCTCCGGTCAGCAACCCTCAGGAGTATGGAGAGTTACAATATGAGACTTTGGACTGCAAGGTGGCAGCAGACTTACAAGGGAAATTTCCATTTTAAGTAGTTCTCAGATCGGACAAGTTGGCAGTATAAAAAGCGTTTGTAACTGTTTGTTATAAAATGCATATGGTGGGAAAGGTGTTTAAAAGTAGAATACAATGATCCACACAAATTTGTCTTGAAATTGTGTGGTTTTCCTTTTGCTTTGCGAACTAACACAGTCGGCCATTTATATTTGACTCCCATAAATGGCTGACCGTGTTAGTCGACGAGGTAAAAGGAAAACCACGCAATTCGAGGCACATTTGTGTGGATCATTGTATTCTACTTTTAAAACATCTTTCCAACCATATGCATTTAATAACAAATGGTTACAAACACTTTTCAAAGACCTACTCGACCGGTCCAAGGAAATGGTTCCTTTAACTTGCGCACATTACCAAGAAAAATGGATTTACCTGGTAAATCTGCTACCACCTATTCAATTCAATTCAATTCAATGAGGTTTAATAAAAATATCACAAAAATACACGACAGAAGTTAAAAAGACTTAAATTGGTGTCCCAAAGTCCCCCGCCGTTGCAATAAACTCACCTTACACCAGTACTCATCCGGAAAGTGACCAGCATGATCCTGAAGGTACCCCGATTCATCTTTATCTATTGTAGACACTCCAGGCGTAGATACCTTTTTGGTTGCGCCGTTTCCTGCCGTTGTGGCACCTCGTCCTGATGCCCCACCCCTTGCAGCGCCTCTTGCAGCACCTCTTGCCGCGCCTCTAGTAGCGCCCCTTGCAGCACCTCTAGCAGTGCCTCCTGTAGCACCACGCCCCATACCACGCCCCGCACTTCCTCCACGGTTCCCGCCACGTTGCACTCCACTGCTACCATAGTTTCCACCCATGCTCTTTCCGGGACCATTGTGGAAAGATCCTTGAGGCCCTCCGAAGTACTTAATGCCTCCTGCTTGTCCATTCCCACTTGGGAAAGAAGAGAAGGAGGTGTCCTGCATGATCGACGATCCATAGCCCTCATTGTCACCACTTGTTCCATAACCAGAGAGGTCCATGCTATATGGCATACTGCTACTTGCTCCGTACTGGGAAGAGTAGTCCATACCTCTATTGTTACCGTACATGATTCAAGTACTGCGTTAAGGATCAAAGAATAAGATTATACATCTGAAAATAAATTTGTTGATCGTCACAACAGATCTGCAGAAACTAACAATTCTTGCAACTATAATGAACCACAACAGTCACAAATTTCCCAGGTTCTATTTTTGAACCTGTCGCTGGTTACCAAGCGCTGACCCCAAGCGCTGACCCCAACCGCAGGTACCAGCCAATTGAATTGACGACCTGCCGACCGAGCCGCAGCCGAGTTTGACTAAACCATTCTGTAAAAGGGGTGTTACAATGGGTGCAGCTGCAGCGCGGCAGTGCGCTAGTGAGTGAACAGCGGGCACATAGTAAACGGACAGCGCACACGCCCTGCCGCGCTGCCTTATAACACCCCTTTTACAGAATGGTTTAGTCCAACAGCAATGAACATCGGGAAGTCACAAAATGGCGAAGCGACAGGTTCAAAATAGAACCTGGGAAATTTGTGACTGTTTCGCTCCGGGATCTGGTAAGTTTTTGTACTTTTTTTCAAAATACTTTCTCAATGGTGTTTTGAATGGTATTCATTACATATTGAGGATTAAGGTCATGTTCATAGAATTTGTGTCATGATTTTCGAAAGGGGTAAAAATTGAGCAAATCTATTGACTAGCTGTCGAAATTGTACGTGTTTGACCATTTCGCCCTGCACAGATTGCGTGTGACTCGTAACCTTCCGGCTCCGCCATCGGCAGGTGGGTTACGTTATGGCAACTACAAGTCCCCGTACACTTTTTCCAGCATGTTTTATAAATAAAAACAATATAATTTTAATAAATTTTAATATTCAATAATAAAGACTTCAATTATTTTAGGGGAAATGTTTCCGTATGGCGCCACCACTTTTGCATTCGATATGAAATAATATAGCTTCTAATTTACCTCAATGAGATATCCCTTTATTCCTCTTTAATTAATACTACTACTAGTATTTAGTAAATAATGAGTGAAGTGGTGGCGCCGCCATACACAGATACACGGAAAGTTATCCATTTTATGTTTATTAAAAAAAATTCCTTTTGCTATAATCACACACTCAGAACACAACAAAGGTGTTTTTTAAAGAACGCTGTTATCAATCTGCAGCACTAGCAAATAGTGTTGTGGGGGGAGGGTGGGGGGTAAACAAAAACTGCAATACTCAGTCAGGTCGAGTTGACCTTTCCACATGAATTTGAAAGCGGAAACCGTAACGGCGTAAGGTGCCGGCCAGACAAATGAGACATTTTGATAAAACGTAGCTTTCAAGCGCTCAAAAATCTCAGGAGCACATTACCCATTTTTCAACTATCTAAAGTTTAAAATGGAGGTTTTCTCTCCTTTAATACTTTTTAAAAGATACTGAAAATCTTACCAAAATAATTGTTGAGAACACCGGCCCCTTGTTGTTTTTGTTCGTTGTGCACCACATGAGTAATTGCTTCACTGGTTCACGCGTATCCATCATATTACATGCACTAAAAAGTTACCAGCGAAAAAAAGCTACTTTTGCGCTTGCGTGTTTTGCACTTATAAATAGTAAAAAGTATATAAATGTTAAAAATGCCAATGTGAACAGATGCCTCGTTGGCGCAGTCGGCAGCGCGTCAGTCTCATAATCTGAAGGTCGTGAGTTCGAGCCTCACACGGGGCACGTATTTTTCCAGTTTTTTTATTTTATAAAGTTTTTTACTTTTTCTTATTCTCACTTTCAGTATCGGAAATTTTGGGGGTAGTTATTTCAAATTTGTTTGAATGTGCAATACAAGCATTTAATAATGGCTTTATAAGTCTCAGTGGCGTCATCTTACAAGTTTGTATGAATCAAGAATGGCTTCAGTGTATGGTTCATCTTCATTGAGAAGAACAATCAACAGAATATATATACTCAACAGTTCCCAAATATTTAATTCATTCTACTGTGAAAAAAACATATATTTTTGCACATATTTTTCTTCTTCTCTCCGAGGTTTATTTTCGAAAGATATTAAGAAGACAGTCAAATGATTCTCTTTAGTTACAAACTTTTAAAAGCTAAATGCTGAAATAAACCTGATGTGGATCGATATCCCAGTTAACTTCATTTGTACACACTTTAATTTATACACAATTCACCTTTTAAAAAAGAACTTCTCTATTATTTACATGTGTTGATATAGTGATGTGACCAGTTATCTTCAATGAGCCAATGGGTAAAATATCCGTCTCTTTCTCTAGCCGAAGGAGGTCAGAATCATGTTGAGATTTGCCCACTCTTGTCTATCCCTCATCAAATTAGAAAGACCAGTTGGAAGCTCGCACAAGTAAAACTTGTTACTGGTATATTACTCATGTCTCCTTAGCAGAATATTTTTAAGCAGTATTGTCTGCTTAAAGGGAAGGTACACGTTTGGTAATTACTCAAAACAAATATTAACTTAAAATCTGACTTGGTAACTAACATTGGAGAGCTGTTGATAGTATAAAACATTGTGAGAAACGGCTCCCTCTGAAGTAGCATAGATTTTGAGAAAGAGGTTATTTCTCACTAAAATAATAAAAGACTTCTAGCTAGAAGCCTTTTATTCCTATCTGAAAGCACACAAATTCGTCCAACATAGGGTTTTTTTCTCTCATCATTATCTCGCAACTTCAATGACCAATTATTATTTAGCTCAAATTTTCACAGGTTTGTTATTTTATGCGTATATTGAGATACACCAAGTGAGAAGACTGGTCTTTGACAATTACCAATAGTGTACAGTGCCTTTAAGCAGCTCTATGAAATTGGGCAACGCCAAGAGACAGGTTTTTTTTATGTTTCTGAAAGAGTGCCCTGCTAGTCTCATGCAACGTTGATTTGTATTTCAGTGGATGGTTTTGGTTCTTCGGATACTTTAGAGTTAGTCATATGTTGACCCCAGTGTAGTGTACATAAGTCTTGTGTATCATACATATCATAAGATCCTGTTATAATTCTTATAAGATCTGACTACTTTACATGTAAAATTCATAAAAGATTCTAGTAAGAATCTTATAAGACTGCTCTGAGCAGTTCAATACAGGTTCTTAGAATCTTATAAGAATCTTAATACAATTCGCGTAAGACTGTTCTTTAACAGTTCAATAGTTTCTTGTAATATTCTTATAAGTACCTTATAGGATTCTTATAAGATTCTTATAGGTTTCTTATAATTTTTCTAGAATAGTATTTCATAGGGGTATACAAGCTTCTACCGGAATAACAGTATAACCATAGAGCTAAATAATAGCTAGAGGTGCAAAACCCCGTGATCCTATAAAGGGAGAAAGTTCCCCTGCCAAAATAAGTATATCCCAACTGAGTAAAAACCCCTACTACTAAACAGTATATCAAAAATAGGGCAACACTTCCCCCTGCCAAAATAAGTATTATATCCCAAACAGAGTAAAAGTATACCCCTGCTTTAAAGATCACATAGAGTGCAGAACTTAGGGTGCGTTCGTTTAGCTTCCCTGGGTCGACCCTGGTGTGTGGCATTTTCTTTTTCCCAGGACGAACGTGTGCAGATAATTACCCACGTTTGTCCTGAAGAAAAAAAAACGCCACACACCGGGGTCGACCCAGGGAAGCTAAACGAACGCACCCGTAGTCTCAGTGCCAAATATCCTGAACGGGGTATTTTAAAGTATACCCCTGCTATAAAGATATCTAACAATATAGCTTGAATAGGGCAAAAAAACTGCCAAAATAATAGTTTGTCCAGAAATAGGGTAAAAGTATTCCCCTGCCAGAGAATCCCACAGAAACAAGGTTACTCTTGACTATACACTGCCTTTTCTTGAAGTGGACCATTTGTTCTAAAAGTTGTGTACAGCTTCTTTCAAGTACTCCAGCCATTCCGATATCCTTGGTGATTCTTGAGGTGGCTGGGAAAAAAAAGACAAAAATAGTCAAATACTGTCAGTGTACAGGTAAAACAGGTAATGCAATCATATGCAAGCAATAATACATTAATACATATTTGGTTTGCGGTAACACCATGTGTGTATCTACTTTTCAGGTAGAGTTTGTTCTTAGAGAACTGTCTTGCTTAATTCTACTGCCGCAGAGTAGATAATCGGAGGTTCGGGAGACTTCTCAGTTCTGAAAAGAACTGTCCGGCTTATTAACTATTACCTGGGTGGATGGTATAGGCAATCCGCAGCAGAACGCTTTGGTTGGGCGGATCAAGAGGATGATGATGATGATGATGATGATGATAATGATGATGATGATGGTGATGGTATAGAAATTGGCTGGGACTACTTCAGCTCCTGACAATGACTAGAGCAAGCTAGTCGAAACGTTTAGACCAACCCAATAACTGACTCCGCGGTAGTACAGTTAATTACGATCCTATAAGCTAAAGTAGTAGTCCCAGCCTATTTCTATACCGTCCGCCCGGGTCATAGTTAATAAGCAGGACAGTTCTTTTCAGAACTGAGAAGTCTCCTGAACACCCGAAAAATCTACCGCGGTAGTAGAATTAAGTAAGACGGTTCTTTAAGAACAAACTCTACCTGGCAAGTAGATACACACATGGTGTTACCGCAAACCAAGTATATATTGATACCTCACCATGCAATGCCTCAAATCCTAATAATACATTAGAAACCAACTACATAAATGTATTCTTCGCACAGTGTTTGATGGTATGTAAACGAATAAATCCTGAAAAATTGATGACAGGAAGTTATGGTACTTTATTGCAGTCAGTTGTAGGGTTTCAACACAAATCACCACGATAATATTGAAAACCCCCAAGATGAGTTTTGGTTCTTTGTAAAATAAACGCCAGGTCTTTCACCTACATGTATGTTATGGTAATTTGGCCTAATTAAAAAAAAAAACCTGCTTTACGGGGAAACTCCATTAAAGATTTTTGCGAGTTTCGCCACGGAAACTTGGAAACTATACATCCATTTCACCAGTGGGTGTGTTTACAGGGAATTAAATTGAATTGGGCTATTAAACTTAATGGATGAGCACTTAATCTGCCTGCAGAAGGCAGCAGCCCTACTGGTTTGTGCATGATCCAATTAAGTCCACTGTTTGGAAAAGGAATTACATGGAGATAACAGGTGTGAGTTGTCAGATGATAAGGATGTTTTATTCTAGCCTCTTTCTTTAATGGAGCTACCCTGTAATGGGAAAATGGCACATGAGATCAGACTCCTGCCCAGCAATGCTCACCTTTAACTCCTCGATGGGTGGGTGTTTTGAAGCACCCTCTACTGATTTCAGCTGGGTGAGGGTCGACCCTAGGGGTCCAGTGGCCACAGAGAGGGTACAGACAATGTGCCCGCTGTCTCCTAAAATGACTCGCAGAATGCCTTCTTCACTCTGCCAGTCGATGGCATACCTAAAAACAATATTGAAAAACATTCTTGTAAATTGAGATCAGATATTGCAGGGTGGTACATAGTTTATCTATCATTCAAAACGCAAAGTGGATGATATTGAATGGTCAGACTGTAGGAGGGTTGACTTGTGTACTGTACATATGTGTTTAACACAGGAAATCATTGTAGGCTGGCATTGATCTAGCATTCAAAACCACATGGATGACATTGAATGGTCAGACAGTAGAAGGGTTAAAGATCATCATCAACCAAACAAAACGTTATTAAGAATAATAAGCAGGACCAGAAAAAGCTTGTAGGATAATTTGACATTTCAAAGCTTTAGAGACCAAATCATCATTTCTATGCCAAAACGTGGCTGTTTTAAGAGTAGTTTAAAGTGAAAATGGGTGAGAATTTTTTAATTTTTTTATTACAGAAACCATGAGTAAGTTATTTGCCGCAATGGACAAACTATCATTTTTTAATATTTTGGGCTGAACTTTTCTTTAACTCCATCATATGCCACTTGTCCTAAAGACCTCACTGTAATTTCCCAAAGAGACACCCCCCCCCCTCTAAAAAACAGCTTTCTCTATTAACTCACTGATGGCGGAGCTGTTCCACTTCCATGAATAGGGGTGCATGATTTTTAAGTTTCTTCATCACAGCAGACACTAAGAAAGCAATGTTATTTCTTCTTACTCCCTCTGCTACAAGATCTGAAATGTCCAGCGTCTCAATATCAATCTAAAGGGTGGGGGGGGGGGAATGAAACAGTTATGATACAAAACATTTAATTTACATGTCCTTGGCTGTTGGATCTCCTTTAAACTTAGATTTGCCTACATATCTGAACAACCAATATGCATCTTTGTTAAAGACACTGGACACAATTGGTAATTGTCAAAGACCAGTCTTCTCACTTACTGTATCACAACATATGCATAAAATAACAAACCTGTGAAAATTTGAGCTCAATCGGTCATTGATGTTGAGAGATAATAATGAAAGAAAAAACACCCTTGTCACACTGAGTTGTGTGCTTTCAGATGCTTGATTTCGAGACCTCAAATTCTAAATCTGAGGTCTCGAAATCAAATTTGTGGAAAACTACTTCTTTCTCGAAAACTACTCCACTTCAGAGGGAGCCGTTTCTCACAATGTTTTATACTACCAACCTCTCCCCACTACTCGTTACCAAGTAAGGTTTTATGCTAATAATTATTTTGAGTAACTACCGATAGTGTCCACTGCCTTTAAAAGGTAATCACGAATTAATAGGAATAAAAGTACAGCAGCTTTCAATGGTATAAAACGTTTTTGGAATTATTTCACTTTGAAGTGATGGCAAACAAATCAGTTTTTATCCTCTTAAGTTTCAATACTGAGAAGCGTAAAGCCCGGTTCATACTTCCTGCAAATGAAATGCGAAATGTTGCGACGCAATAATCGGTACGCGCTGTTTTTTGTATCTTGTGATGCAAGAAACTTTGCTTCGCACGAAGCATTCACAGGAAGTATGAACCAGGGTTTACCGTCAATACGTCTCACAGACCGTCTATTCCAACTACTGATTGTTCTTCCTGGATGGACATAATCACTCCAGATTCTTTTTGCCGTTATCTCAAAAACTTGCATTCCTGAACAACTTAACATTTATATTAGCAGATGTTTTTGACTGGTTTGATCCAAGCGTAAAGACAAACTTACTGTGGCTGAGCTCAGCGTCTTAGGTTCCCATTCGGCAGCGCCTGGTTTAAAGTGCAACGTCAGTACAGCCTTCATGCCCTCTCTGTCGCTTAAACTACAACCTGCTGTGTTAAGCTCCAAGGTCCAGGAATCGTTGCCGAGCGATCGCTCCGAGACGCCCGTAAGTTCAACCAGGTTTTGGTAAGCTGAGTCACACCTGAAGATAAGACGGATAAACTTTGATAACTTGGTTTTTGTTTACCCTTACACCGATGTGTACTAAAGGGAAGGTATACGATCGGTAATTAAACCTTTGGTAAGAAGCCTACAGCAGCATTTGATAGTATAAAGCACTTTCAGAATTATTTCACTTTGAGATAATGTGGTTATGTAAAAAGACAGTTTTTATGCCCAAAAATTTGAATCAGATTGTGTATTGCCATCAGGGATTACATTTCTTGCCTGGATACATAATAAATATTCACTCTGGTTTTTCGGCAACATGTTAAAATCGTGACATCACCTTTCATCTTCCAGTACGCGCTAATCCACCAATCAGATGCTTGAACTGGAGGTGGGATAAAAACATATATACGACTTCCTCTGTTTTTACTACACAGTGTGTATTGTGAATGTCAAAACGTCACGCTCCGTATACGAACACTGGAAAAATTACCTTCTAAACTTTGTGCGCTTCGTCGCGAAATATCGTTCTGAAATTTTAAGCTTCGCGCGTTGCATGTGAAACTGGAAGATAAATTTGTTATAACACGCGCGCTCGTGGAATAGGAAAAAATATAGCGCGTTTGCATCCCATATCCAACTCCACCTTTGGCCTTGTTGGATATGGGACGCAGAAGCGCTGTATTTTCTGTATTCCGTATTACCATTTTCTCTTGTCCTGCTCTTGCTGTTGATTTTCCAGCTGGCTCGCTTTTAAGTTAGACAGAGCTTGCCTAGCTAGTTCAGTCTCTGCCTGTGTTTCCTGACATTGGCTTCGAATATCTGCAACTCCCTCCCTCAGGCGTGACAACAGCGGTTGATAATTGGACAATGTTTCTTCAGCTAGGCGTAACTCAGCAGTCTAATATTGAGACAAGAGAAAGCTTTGTTATATGCTTTGTTGGCTTTTCCTTTCCGATAGATCAGCGTTGACGGCATCCCAGAGGTAAAATGATGATGAAATAATGATAAGAAAGGATGAGCCAATAAGCAAACCTTCTTTTCACATCTATGTAAGGGCACCTTTTTTCCAGTAGCGTCGAGAACCATATATTGAGAGAGTAGTGACAATTTGGGATTAGAAGCCTGTTTTTGTGTCTCAAGTGCCATGGTGTAGATTTCGGAATTCAGGAGACTACTTAGTTCTGAAAAGAAATGTTCCACTTATTAACAACTACCTGGGTGGAAGGTAGGAAACCGGCCTGGACTACTATTGTTGCTAAGTGGATCAAGGGGACTTCTTGATATTAACTCCACTACCGCAGAGTGAATTTTAATGCGCCATATTTTGACCGAGTAAGGGCACTCTCAATAGTATTTTTTATCACTTCCGGGTATACGCGATTCACCTGCACAGTTTTAATAAACGTTCTGTCACTTTTGTTGCGCCGTAGTTTTAAGTTGCTTTAGAGGTGGATTATTGTCCATGATGAATATGATGTCTGTGGTGGTAGTGTGTTCCAGTCTTTAAGAACTGTTTTGAGTATGAATGAATATACCCCCGGAAAAGATTGACAGCGCCCTCAGGCGTTAAAAACTATGGCACATTGGTCTCAATGAATTGACTAGCTTGATCTAGTCATCGTCAGGAGACTGTTTGCGATATTGGTCTCTTTTACAGGGATTCAGAGGTTTCAAGAATAACCTAATTTAGCTTTAAATACTCAAAACTAGCAACAGGGTACCAACCTCGTTCTCAAACCTCTGCTGGAAATTCTGGACATTGACGTCACTCCCCTCAAGCTCTGACAGTGATTGACTTCTAGTTTCCACAACCTGCTGGAGGGTGGCCATCTTTTCTTGGACTTGCTCTAGTCTGCTCTCAAAAGTTTCCAGTTTGGCCTGGAGTGTGTCTTTACATTGTAAAGAAAGGGAAACATACAATGAGCAGTTGTCAAGATTTAAAGGAACACGTTGCCTTAGATCGGTCGAGTTGGTCTTTGAAAAGCGTTTGTTATAAAATGCATATGGATAGAAAGATGTTGTACAAGTAGAATACAATGATCTACACAAATATGCCTCGAAATTGCATAGTTTTCTTTTTACCTTGTTAACTAACACGGTCGGCCATTTGACTCCCATAAATGGCCGACCTTGTTCATTCGCGACGTAAAAGGAAAACCGTGCAATTTTGAGTGATACTTGTGTGGATCATTATACTCTACTTCTAAAACATCTTTCTAACCAATGCATTTCAAAACAAACGGTTTCAAATGCTTTTTATAGACCAACTCGTCCGATCCAAGGCAACATGTTCCTTTGAAACAGAACTTTTTCATTTACTGAACTCGAACTGGTCTCTTGTCACAGGGCAAGCTTTAAGTCCATTGGTAAAGAAATTTAACCTAGAATGGCGGTTGTCCTGGAGGGTTTGAAACTTTTTAAGTTACTGAACTCAAAGTGGGCCCAATTTCATGGCTCTGCTTACCGTAAGCACAGAATCGGCGCTTATGGAAGCAGGGAATTCTGTGCTTACGGCAAACGTATTTCACAGGTAGCGACGAATTTGGGCTTCTGCGCGTGCGTACTCCACGCTACTAGGCATTCTACGCTTACAAGGCTACCGCAGAAATTCGGCGCTTGGACGTAAGCGGGGAATCGCGATCGTAAGTGGGTGGTAAGCAGAGCCATGAAACTGAGCCCAGGTCTCTAGTCACTGGTCTCTTGTCACTGGGCAAGCTTGTAGGTCTAGTGGTAAAGACATTCAATCTAAAATGGCGGTGATCATGGAGGGTTTGAATCCCGCTCGTATTTTGCTGTGGATTTTTATCACAGGACTAGGAAAAGCACAGAGCATAGAGTGCTTACCGAACATTATTGTAGGGTTAAAACAAGAAATACTATTCTTTGTTTCACAATGAGTAATACATCAACAAGAAGTGTTTAAAATTGTCAAACTATTGATTAATGACACTTGTGTGAGTCTACACATTTTGGGGGAAAGTCCACAATATTGCAGGGCATGTAGCTCAAAATCTTTACTCGACAGAATTTTATTAACAAGACCAGAGACGGCACTGGAATCAAAATGACAACATGGTTTTGTCATCTAAGGTTTTATTTGAACAAAACATGAGAGAAAATGAATCTGTTCTGCTTTATGGGTGATACTCAGCAGGATTGAAAGATCAAAGTCAACATTTGAATATCATTCTTTTGAGACAAAGATGTTGAATTGAAAAACCATTAAACTTGTCATGTCTCAAGTTTTCTGGCCCGACACTGAAATCACTAGTAGGCCTGGGCGAATTATTTGAATATCCGGTTAATGGCGAATAGGTTTTCCTATCCGTAACCGCGAATGCCTTTTTTTCTTAACCGGATATCCGCATAGGGCGCGAATACCTATTTACAAACCGGATAATTCTGTAGTTACAACCGAGTAACGGGATGTTCTTTAATATCCGAATATCCAGGGACGTCGGACGACAACTGATATGAATGTTTTGTCTGAATCCTTATGAAACTTCTATTAAAACAGCATAAAACAGCATTTATTAAGTATTTAACTAAGCTCACCTCCGTGAAGAGTTAAAACAATGGCATTTCTGACGTAATTTGTTCAAAGATTACAAAAGTTTTCCTTCACGTAGAGTCAATCACGATCAAAAGAAAAAGCAAATCGCCATCTTTAAATTAGATCCGGTCATTTTTATGAATGAACTGAGTGACACTGTCTAAAACTAATATCAATCCGCCCATAAGATCTCATTCACAAACGAACAGCGCCCTCTAGCGGCAAAAAAAATATTCGAATATCCGGTTAATTTCGGATAGTTGGCCAGCGGTATCCGAATAACAAAATTTCACTATTCGCCCAGCACTAGCCTCAGGTCCGTGGTCAAGGGTAGGCGAGCCCTGTTGTGTAAAAGATTGCATGATGTAACTGGACTATCTTATATTGTTAAGTGAGAATAATGGAAAGTGATGGCTTGATTATTATACACTTACTATCCTCGGTTGCTGTAATCATTTCTTTGACTTTTTCTTCAAGATCAGCAGCGGATCTCTTGGCACCCTTGAGCTGACTCCTGACCTCTTTAGCTTCTTCATCTAGTTGATAAAATAAATAAATAGTTATAAAAATAAAAAGGTATTTATATAGCGCCTTATGCTAGGCATCAAAGTGCTTAATGCAAACAAAAAATACAGTTCGATTAAAAGCAACACATAATACAAAGTATACAGTTATAAATCTCCTTAGAATTTTTTTTTATCATTAAAACACCCAGCAAGGTGGATTGGTGCGCGTTACAAGTGTTTATTATTTATTATCAAACAAAACAGAACAGAAGCAACTCAGGGTTTTAGATATGCGGATAATGTTAAAATGATAAGACTCATTTTTTACAAAGCACTATGTAACAGTTAGAAATCTGCAGCCAACCATACTAGAAATCACCAGGTTGAACTCCTTGCTTAATGACAATTTATTTTTATTTTTTTTTCAAGTTGCCATACACATAAGGTCTGAAGGCCACTTCAAGGTGTGGGCTACAATTTTTTTTTTCCAGAGGCCATTGCCACCTACTCCTAAGGCTGAAACAGGGTTACCCCTTTTACAGTCCATACGGATGCAGGTTTGGGTATCATCAGTCCGAAGCCTGGCCGGTAGAGCAGAAAGTACTACCTCCCCAATTTTATGTAGCAAGTGTCACGACCGGGATTCGATCCCACACTCTGCTGATCAAACACCAGAGCTTGAATCTGGTGCTCTTAACCGCTCGGCCATGACACGCCACAGTACTGGGTACTGGTTGTGCATTACACAACACACTTATTTGTTGGAAGTAGGAAGCAATTGTGTTATCATTTTTTCCCTTCTATTTTTAAGAGAGATTGCCTAACATCAGAAGGCCACGGAAGGCTGCTTCAAGGTAAAGGCTAAACTGAACTGATTTGGGCTGTCGACCTATAAATGAACTGTCACCAGGTACAAGTTGCCACCTACTCCTTGGGCTGAAACAGGGTTACACCTACAAAGTCAGTAAGGATGTAGTCATGGGTATCATTCACTAGGAGCCACCTACTCCTGGGGCTGAAACAGGGTTACCCCTACAAAGTCTGTAAGGATGTAGGCATGGGTATCATCCACTAGGAGCCTGGCTGGTAAAGCACATTGCACTACCTTCTCAATTTTTTACAAAGCAAATATTATAAGTGCCTTGCTCAAAGGGCACAAGTGTCAAGACAGGAAATCGAATAAACACTCCACTGATCAGAAACACCAGAGCATGAGTACATTGCCCTTGATCGCTCAGCCTGTTTAACTGTCTACCTCTTTGCATAGTTTACAAGAAAATAGTTAATGGCTTGGGTCCAATTTCATGGCTCTGCTTACCGCCAAATTCTTTGCTTTTGATCACGATTCCCCACTTACGTGCAAGCTCCAAATTTCTGCGCTAGCCTTGTAAGCATAAAATGCCTAGCACGCGCAGAAGCCAAAATTCGCCGCTAACTCGTGAAATACGCTTGCCTTAAGTACAGAATTCCCTGCTTCCGTAAGCGCCAATTCTGGTAAGCAGAGCCATGAATCTGGGCACAGATCTTTCGACCCAAGCAGAGTCTTTCTTGAAGGCTATATGACAACATAGCCTTCATTTGATCTTTTGGTAGGGTCGAAACGTCGGCCTGTTAACTTTTTTTTATTTTATGAGTGCAGAAGATCATTTTGGTTGGTAAGCAGTAAGCAACAGCTAGGGTCTATTTCTTTAGTAAACTTTGATAACATTACCACACGATGCTGGTAAGGGCCATTCGTCTTTAGGTACATTCTCAAGGTTATCCAGCAGCTTAATACGACTCAGGAGCTGAACAAAAGCAATTTTTTTCTTCTTGAATTCATCCTGAAATTAGACAAAATAAGGAACAAAATTTAAATATTTACATACAGATTATTTGTATTTATTTGAAGCTTGTTTTGTTTTGAAAATTTGTAATCACTTTGGGTATGGTAGAGACCTCATCACAAAATAAAAGTATTGCTCGTGAGTCCATTTTAACTCTAAACATGGCGGTTGATTTGGGGGGAAACCATAAGACCACGGCATTGTAGTTCATAGGCCTGGGCGAATTATTTGAATATCCGGTTAATGGCGAATAGGTTTTCCTATCCGTAACCGCGAATGCCTTTTTTTTCTTAACCGGATATCCGCATAGGGCGCGAATACCTATTTACAAACCGGATAATTCTGTAATTAAAACCGAGTAACCGGATATTCTTTAATATCCGAATATCCGCGGACGTCGGGCGACAACTGATATATGAATGTTTTGTCTGAATCCTTATGAAACTTCTATTAAGACAGCATAAAACAGCATATATTAAGTATTTAACTATGCTCACCTCCGTGAAGAGTTAAAACAATGACATTTCTGACGTAATTTGTTCAAAGATTACAAAAGTTTTCCTTCACGTAGAGTCAATCACGATCAAAAGAAAAAGCAAATCGCCATCTTTAAATTAGATCCGGTCATTTTTATGAATGAACCGAGTGACACTGTCTAAAACTAATATCAATCCGCCCATAAGATCTCATTCACAAACGAACAGCGCCCTCTAGCGGCAAAAAAAAAATATTAAAAAAAAAAAAAATTATATATTTCAAAGCCTTTTCAGCATCTAGACAAGGTGAGAAGACAATGAAGAAATTTCAGTTTTAGAAGTGGGAGGAAAACCCCAGAGAATTGTTCCAGGGAAAACCCACGAAGTCCAGTAGGGATTGAAAACCCAATCCACATAGTGCCCCCAGGCAGTGGGATTCGAACCGGGTCCCCAGAGGTGGAAGGCAAGGCAAGACACCACTGCGCCAACCTGACTTTTTATTTGTCCTTGGGAAAAAAGTAGGGAAATTTTTCTGAGCACACGGGCTAACCTAAATGTTATAGACTTAACACTTTTCAGACTATTTTTATTATTTATTTGTTTTTATCTTCCAAATCCTGGCTAAAGCCTTTGACACTTACCACCACCTGCTGACACTCAATCCTAACATCGGAAGGCAGATTGTCTCCTTCTTCTTGGCATTCTGTCTTGACTTTCTTCGGGAGGACATTTATCTCATCTTTAATTTGACTCAAAACCCTGTAAATGTAAACAGCAAAATAAATCAGGCGCAACACTTAAAACTGTGCACCATCTAGTCCTGTGACTTCAGTTTATTTGCATTTTTCCTAAATGAAACCAACTAAGGACCAAGTAAAAAAATTGACCCAGTAACTGGGGAGCTGTACTCCTGTTTTGAAATTTTGTCATTATTGGTCGATGACAAAATTTGTGCCCCAGTCGCAGGTTCTAGTACTTGTAGCCCACCTTGTGGAGCTGTAGGCTACTGGCTCTCTTTTAACATCGGTCTCTCATCACAGTCGCCATTACAACTGTGATGAGACCGATATGTAAGAGCTGATACAGCTCAACAAGGTGGGCTACTGCTTTAAAAATACTATTGAACTGAGTCTAGTAAAAAATAAATTGTATATCTTTCTTTATTCAATTAATTTATTGGCTATTCAATTCATCAAATCTCCATGATGATAAACATGATAAAAGAAATGTAATACAGATGATTTATAAACAAATGTATATTAAAGGCCCCCTATCGTCAAAGAAAAACCAGTTTTTGCAATAGCGCCCTCTCGCTCATAAAAGTTGTTTACGCTGTTCTGCGAGGGTGACTTACACCCTCTGTTAGTTCGTCGTGAATACAAAGATGGCGGAATCGGAGATGATACACTGTTCATGGTAAGCCCGTCACTCTGTGCTTGTTGCAAGAACACTTGCCAGAAAACAGTGGAACACGGGGAGCTTTCCCACGAGCTTTGCGAGTGTGTGTGGCACAAGACAAACAAAAGGACCGGAAGGAAGTGAGGAACAACAACAGGGATCTCAATAATAAAGTAAGCGTTACCACTATTTTAGCCTTATGTGTTACTGTTAGTGTTACCCCAGTTTTATCCAAGTCGATCCAATCGTGTTTATTGTCACTTTCGTTATTATTCACCGTTCTGGAAAACGGGTGAATTTTCATCATTTTCTCTCGAGAAAACGGCAAACGGTTTGAGTACTTATTGTACTTGTAGGATCAGGACACAAAACACAAATATCTATAATCTACAGATTTACATTAAACTTATACGGTAAATACTGATAGCTACCCTTACAATACTATACTTGCTGATACCCTGGTGAGACGAACAATTATTACAGCATGTAAAATATGTTACCAGTAAGTTATACTAGTATTTATAGCATAACTGGTAATTACTTTTTTACATGCGTGCTAAAACGGAGATGGATTATTTTGCGTGACTTTGTTTTACCAAATGCCTCAATACTTTGCAGCAAGTAACATTTTAAGAGAAGCTTTTTACTACCCAAAATGTGTAAGTTAAATGTAAATCTGAAAACATGTTACAACAAAAACCCAACAATTTGTTTACAGCAATTTATTATGGCAAACGGATAGGGCACTATAATTAAATTCTGTATTTTTTCAGGAGTCGGATTCAGAAACAACTGAAGGCGAGGGGAGAACAGGCAAATCTGATGCTGTGCGAAACAAATTCAAGAAGAGAAAGCAATATCAAGGTATTCTGAATGTTTATTATTTTTTTGTACAAATACAAGTTAAAATATGTCTATATGGTTTACAGGAGCTGCATGTACCTGAATCAGTCTGTGAAAATATATAGATGAATTTCATCAACATAAAACAATATTTACGTATATGGAAAACTAACTGAACTTGAATGAAGAAAGACAGCAAGGCAAGGGGGAGAATAATAAATAATATTTATACACATAAAAACACTATGAATCAAACCATAAAATTACAAACCAAAAATTAGGGAAATATTTACAGGGGCATATACAAATACAAAATAAATACATAAAATAAAACATTTAGAGCAGGTGCAGGCATGATATACTGGTAATTTTGGAAAACAACAACAACAAAAAATAGTTTAGATAGTGGAAGGGCTGATCTTCACATGGTGTAAGGCTATCGTACACTTATCACAGTTGTCTGGTTTTCCCAAGAGCAACACATTGTCAAACAGCCTAGGATGAATATGCCCGAATGTAAATAACAATAATGTGTGTCAACTGTTTCAGAAATATCTCAACGCTCTTCCAAGGAGGTTGAAAATGTAACCGCAGAGCTGTAGAGACAGCAGCTTGCAGCATGTCAATTGCATTCTGCAGCTAACAAGCACAAGCCATGAACCCCAAGCTCCCCCTCAAGAAGTATTGCCATGGTGCAGATGTAGAAATCGCAGGGATATAACGCTGCTGGAGGAGAATAAGTTTTGCACTAGAAGGTGAAATGGGTGCCTCACACACACACACACACAGCTCATGGATTACAGGGATGACATGCTGGCAGCAGAGCAAATCCACAATAATGACAGTTGTTCAGCATGCAGCATAATAGGCAGCATGTTTTTTTTAGCAGCATGGGCGACTTGGTGCTATAAACCGTAGATTCATCCCATGTGTTTTGTTTTATCAATAAGGGATAGGTTTCTAGCACCAAATGGTGTTTATATTGGGTTCAGACCTCGAAGGCTCTTATTACAAATAATATTGCAATTTTTCAGCATGTTCTAAAATATTTTAATTGCTTGAGTTTGAAAAAAGAGAAATTAACCGCAGCGAGACATGAACCAATGACCTCTGAATTAACGTACAAGTGTTCTACCAACTGAGCTATCCAGCCCATGGTGGCGGTTTCCCTATTTGTCATCAGAAATTGATTAATAGGGACACAGCCAACATAGTGCTGGCTAGCTCATTTTGTTAGAGTGCATGTACGCTAATCTTAAGATTGCTGGTTCAAGTCTCACTCCAATTACTTTTCCATTGTTCAAACCCAAACTACTTTTAAAACTCGCACAATCTGTTCCCCTTATTATTTGTTGCATATTTTAGTATGAGTGTCTCCACACTAATTTATAAGCTCAGCTCATTAATTTTTGCAATCGAGACATAGGAGGGTTGTTATAAGCAGCTGTATGTAGCTGGTTTCTACATAGTGAATTTTTTTTACACACAAAAATATTAAGTATAACAACAATATGAGATTTAGAACATGTTTTATTTGCATCAGGGATTATGAATATTTATTGTGGTTTTACCCATATAAACCGATGCGTGTGAGCCACTGTATTTTGGAACTTCTTTGACAAAAAACCATCACAGACAAATTACTTGGGTGGTATTCGAAGCCATGACCCTTGCAACGCTTAGAAACTTTGTATTAAGCGCTATATAAATGCATGTTATTATATTATTATTATTTGCAATTCTAGAGCAGTGTCATAGAAACTAGTCTAATTGGCTCTAGAATTGCAAAGGTCATTGGTTTGAATCCCACCCGAGTAACATGCTTGCTTTTTTTCACAGAATTTGGTGGAAGTACTGAGTATGCTATTGACACATCAATGTATATGGGTCAAGCCAAAATGAGGAATAAGATTAATAAAAACAAACTATGGATAAAGAAATTACATTAATTCAAAGATGTATCATTCATAACAAGGACATACTCAAAAGACAAGAAAATGATCCAAGAACACGTCATTTTACCTCAACTTGTTAAATTTAATGATCAAGTCAGAAATGAGACCTTCCACTTGGTACATATGTATTTAGGAAATTAAAGTGGGAGTTAATTTTGGCTGATAGTTGTGATTTTGGCTGATATGAACAATCTTCAAGATGATCACTATTGGTAAACTACTCAAAATAATTGTTAGCATAAAAACTTGGTAACAAGCAATGGAGAGCTGTTGATAGTGTAAAACATTGTGAGAAACGGCTCCCTCGGAAGTAACTTAGTTTCCAAGAAAGAAGTAATTTTCCACAAATGTGATTTCGAGAACTCAGATTTAGAATTTGAGGTCTCAAAATCAAGACATGAAAGCACACAACTTGGTGTGACAAGGGTTTTTTTCTTCCATTATTTTACCGCAACTTTGATGACCAATTGAGTTCAAATTTTCACAGGTTTGTCATTTTGTGCATGTAAATGTTGAGATACTCAACGTGAGAAAACTGGTCTTTGACAACTACCAAAAAGTGTCTATAAAACAGACGTTACAAAATATTTAACCTGCAATAGTTTTAAACCATGTAACGCCAAGTGGTTTTGTTTTTCAAAGTGAAAAGAATGAGATATCCAATTTCTTTACTTCTTGTTCATCCCATCAAGTCTCTCCTAGACTAGTTTTTCTATGGATGGGGCTGGCACTTTTGCAATGGTGAAAGAAATGCGTTGTGGATTATCATCAGATAAAGTAAAAAGTGACATGCTATGATAAATAACCATGTACCCGCCCCGCCCACTTATGATCTTTTAGCTGCAATCCTCTCCATCGAATCTGTGATGTAGCTATAGGGCTGCGGTTTGGGCTTGGGATGTGCTGACCATTTCTTTTACCTGTGGAAACCTGGGAAAGGGAAATAATAATATGAGATCAGAAAAATACACCTTGGTTTGACAAGTTAAAGTGTTCTGGAGCTCTTGAAAATTGAAGAATTTTATTACAAGAGGATGTATTGAAATGAATATGTATGTTCCTAAGAATATCCTTTGGAAGGTTTATTTAGTTACTAGAGGTGTAGTTTGTTGATATAACAAAAACAACTGATTTTGGAAACAGCTTACTTTTACGAAACATTCAAGGATACACGCGCACATACTTGGGTGTTAAAATTGACACAAGATCAATGTCAAACAAAGATACATGTACAAACAACAACTTATTGTTTACATCATTGGGTGTTTAGCAACATGAAAATAACACTCAATTGTTCCCTTGGATCGGTCGAGTTGGTCTTTGAAAAGTGTTTGTAACCGTTTGTTATAAAATACATTATGATTAGAAAGATATTTTAAAAGTAGAATATAATGATCCACACTAGTATTACGCGAAATTGGGTGGTTATCCTTTTACCTCATCGACTAACACAGTCGGCCATCTGTGGGCATCAAATTTCTCCCATAAATGGCCGACCGTGTTAATTTGCAAAGTAAAAGGAAAACCTTGCAATTTCGAGGCAAATTTGTGTGGATCATTGTATTCTACTTTTGAATAATTTTTCTAACCATATGCTTTTTATTACAAACGGTTACGCTTTTCAAAGAACAACTCGACTGATCCAAGGCAACGTGTTCCTTTAATTTGGGTTATTTTTAGGGTCTCAATAAAGTGAAAATACATTGGTGTTAATTTTTACACCCCAGTTTTTGCAGTGCATAAAGGCAAGGCATTTTCTGTCTATTTATTGGCAAGTTAAAAGTTTTAACTGTTTTTCTGTTTAGTCGTAATTTGGAATAAAAGGCATCCTAATTGTTACAATAAATGTTCTTTCAAAAACAACCTGTCATGTCCATTTTTGTTTTGATACTAGACTTGTTTAACCTGTATGAGTGACGTTTGTGAACAAACATCAAATTATGATTATTGTGTCTGTTCAGAAACAAAATTAACAGTGTATGCATTTAGCCTTCGAAATTAGACTGGGTTGAAACGTCAGGCCATTATCTATTTTGTGCATTCACGGTCGTTGTGGTTGATCAGTTCACAAGTAGCCTTAGTATATATAAAACAAGACAAGTTGCAAGGTCCTTGAATGCCATCCCTTCTTCATAGAACCTTCAGAAAGATTGTACCTTTGACAACTTTATTACTAACCGTTCTGAGTTAATGTCTGCATGGTCTAGTGACATTCCTTTCTCCATGGGTCCAAACAGTCTCTTTGCTGTGGTTTTCTTTATTGGCGTTGATGACACCAGTAGACTATCTTGATCACTGAAAAGTGAAATTAAACACAACACATTTATGGTATGACCATGAGTATAAATTATGATACCGTTTGTTTACACGACAAGGCATTTATTTATTCTTCCAAGTTTTTCCCCTCCATTTTCAGTTGTATTGTTTATTTTTTTCTAGAGGGTCCCTAGACTATGCCAGGGAGAAAAGGGTTTTCACACTGATGTCAGGCATGCAACTACATCAGCTGATATAATTTTTTTTTTATTCTCAGTACTTTCAATTGAAAAATATCGTACAAAATTTTGTGACATTTTGTAATTTCCTCCTTTTTGTTTAAGTTACAGTTGCATGCCTGTGACGACCATGCTGTGTGAAAACATAGGCCTTATTAACCGTTTATTTAGATTTTATTTTTTTATAATGAAAACAAAATTAATCAATGAGACCTTTCCAGCTATTTTGCAGGCATATTCTTTAGTACAAAAAAATTATAATAAAAAACCCCGAAACCAAGCTCTTTCTTAAAAAAACCCAGGATCAATAAGAAGCCCGTTTCATTATAATTAATTCTTTAATCCACTTTAAAACAAAAAAGAAGGAATATTTAAACATTATTTTCGTAATATCATCACTTGTGGAGGGGGGCCCGATAAAAAGCATAGCTTGTCGAGAGTATGGACCCCTAACCTAACGAAAGCAATGAACTGAAGCAAAAATTAATACATAGGTGGAGAGAGCGAGTAAAATGCGAGTAAAACTTTAATAGCCTACCTTCTGGTGAATATTCTAGTCGTAAACTCTGGTCTTGACCACAAGTAGAAGTCTACTGGTAGATCTAGAACATGAACAGTGTAGTAAGTAAACAAGATCGCGGACAGGACTGTCATCAGATGTTTGACAAACTGGGACAGTTTTGAGTTAATGAGTTTACACTGCTCTCGCATTGATTGGAACTCATCATTCGCATCAGCTGGATTGACCTAGCCTGCTGTGTACTTCCTTCTGATAATCTCTGTTTTGCACAGATTTCCTTCTTTTGTTGGCAGATTCCGATACTGCCCAGGTAACTTTCCTGTTCCTCACCTCTTCTTCATGGCCATTTTGATGCGCCGTCAAAAACGCATAATACACCCGCAGGTCCTTTCCCTACGGATAAGGTGCGGTGGTTGCGCACACTCAAACATGAAAACACGACGAAAAGCTCTAGACACAGATAAACACGATCGACGTGTGTAATAAATCCATGCCATTGCAATAGCGCGTATCGTGTGTATACACCCATGCCATTGCAATAGCGCGTATCGTGTGTATAAACTCATGCCATTGCAATAGCACGTATCGTGCGTATAATCCCATGCCATTGCAATAGCACGTATCTATATTTAGACTACGCCCTCCGGGGATGGTAAATGTAACAGCTATCGTCGCACTGTGTCAAAGGTAAATATGCTTGGCAAGCATTTTTCGTTCGTGCGTATGACGATACAGCGTCTTTAAAACAAAATATGTACAAAAATAAAAAATAAACGATTAAAAAACAACTTTGGTTGGCCTACTGACTAAAACAATTTTGTCATTTGGTTTGTAAACAAATTAGAGTTCCACCAGTAGTGTAGGAGTCGGACTACCAGAGCAGAGACAGACAAGCAGACCATGTATTTTTATAATAATAAAAAATAATTTTTAAGCAATTGATGAACCACACTTTTTGCTATACATTATAAAGATGACATACACAAACCTTTTTTGATTTTGTAAAAACTCTTCGGATGAAGAAATCAAAAGATGAGCGTCGACTTCGTCTTGTTTTGTCTCCATTTTGCCGCAGTTTGTTGATTTGTTTTCTTTGAATGAGCCGCAAAATAATAACTGGTGTCCTGCTTGATCTAGCACCGAAACAAGTTGCACTGAAAGAACAGCGTAAGCCGTTAATATGCACGTTGATCAAGGGACACCAGCGACCCATTGTAAATGAATACCGCCCTCTCTTGGTCATACTTAATGAAAAACTTTTAACTTTCTTGTCAATCATTCTCAAATCATTTAACCAGCCACTTTCCCTTGTGGTTTATTAATTTAAAAACGGTTAAACAAAATTTTAAAACTAACCACAACAACTGAGGGGAGTGAGGGTTATGTCTCTGCCTTTCACCTCTGTGGACCCCAGTTAGATACCCGGACAGGGCGTAGCATGTGGATAACAGGTTTTTATCCCTTCCACCAGTCTCCCTATTAATAAGGGTTTTTCCCGTACGTCTCAAACTAGCTTCATTGCCTTCTTTACAAAGAGTTAGTGTGAAGTTTCCGTAAGGATGCTATGCCGACTACACTGGCCTATTATACTCTTCAGATTCAGACTTTGTAAACATACGTCTGACGCAAATTCAAATTACCCAAAATATTGTTTTCAATAATTAAATTTTGGGGCATAACATTATGAATTTTACATAATATTTATTACAAAATCATGACATGGGCAAATTCATCAGGTTTTTACACAAATATTTGCATAAAAATGTACAGTTCGGGGCATAAAATTTGAATATACGCAAATATTTGCGATGTGATCGTCATTTTAAAGCCATTGGACCCTTTCGGTAAAGAAAAAAAAAAAAAGTTCACAGATTTACAAATAATTTACAGGGTTTACAGAAGGTAATGGTGAAAGACTTCTCTTGAAATATTAGTCCATGAAATGCTTTACTTTTTGAGAAAACGGTAAAACAATATAAATTCTCGTTAACGAGAATTACGGATTTGTTATAAACACATGTCATGACACGGCGAAACGCGCGAAAACAGGAGTGGGTTTTCCCGTTATTTTCTCCCGACTCCGATGTCCGATTGAGCCTAAATTTCCACAGGATTGTTATTTTATATATAAGTTGTGATACACGAAGTGTGGGACTTGGACAATACTGTTTACCGAAAGTGTATAATGGCTTAGCAACCATTCTCTTTGATTTTAAAAAAAGATATATCAAAATAATATCTAGTGATTTGCTTTCAAAGGGTGTACAGAACATTTAAAATACGATTGAAAATCGATCTGGAGGTTCACAGATTCACAAAACGACCAGTCTTGATCTCGAGCGTCCAAAACTCGATGTTTAATACTCGAGAGTGAACAAATATATTTGGGTGAGGGTCTGTCACTATTTTTATGTGACTCTGATAACCAATTGCAATTAAATTTCAACAGATTTGTTATTTTATGTATCGGGTCGCTTACAGTGCGAACGTTGTTTTTACAACTACCAACGTTGTCCATCAATTCAACTGAAGCTATATAATCAAAAAGAAAATTCAAAAGTTTCTTTATTACAGCAACAAGTTTATTTAAAACAAGTTTATTGTCAAATACACGGAGATACATTAATTGTTAAACCCTGTTTGTTTAAGGCTAGAAACCCATGTGTTCATAATCTCTGTTGCAATGTGTGAAATGATTAGTACACAATGTGTACAAGTATATACAATTTTTTTTTAAATGTCAGCGGTTAAAGCAATATGGATTCAAGAAAAAATGTAAGTTGCTTGGCATGTATTTTCATATTCACACATTGCGAAAAACGCGTTAAACACAACGCGTAGGAACGCACAACGCATAGGAACACACAGATTTCCGGCCTTACTGTAATAATGCAAATTTGGTACATAGTCTTTTTTTAAACAAACTGCAAACTGTTAATAGGAGTTAATTAGAGTTGATTTTGATTCAGATTGGGGAAATCTTTCTTTGCTATCTAAAAAAATATATAATTCTTAAGATTTCTATATTGATTGTCACTCTTATAATTTAGCACAAAAAAAATTAATAAACAAAACGAAAAATGGTTGGAAATGCAAAGTGATATTTCATATACAATCACGGATACATTTATGTGATGAGAGAGGAGGGTGCTGCTCATCTTTGGTCATGTAGTTGCAAGAGGCCATATTTGGTCTGAACACAGCACAACCAAATGTGCAGTCTATTCTGGCACCCATGTGAACACCTTCCTTCCTATTGACCCCTTGCACGCGTATCACACGGGGCGACCAATGCCATGCTCACCATGTTGGTGGACAGTTAGGTTTAAATGTATTAGCGCCGCGTCGCCTAAAATCCATACTTTACTGCATAACGCGCAGCATAGAGTTATATATAAAAACGCACAGTGAAATTGCCCACCAGTATGGCGCATTCAAGATTTCTGATGGTGATGTCAGGTGAAATGGGTCAACTCAACTGGCTAATGTATCTCGATCAGGCCTGATACTTCACGGAGGCAACAAAGCAATTGCCTCCACCATGCCCCCAGGTGCCCTTAAAAATGCTCCAGTAGAAATGTACAATGTCCTCATAGGGTGCCCTTAAATTACCAAGGTGCTCCTTCAAAAACGAAACATACAGTCTTGTTAAAGTTGTTGCATCGATTGGCAACCCTCTAAGTACACAGATCTGCATAACTTCCTTGAGTAATTTTTCCTCACTCTAACAAAATCCAACAAAAAAAGTAATTCAACACCCAAGCAAAACTGTAGGGACAATGATTTTGATGGTTTGTCTGATCCCATCCACTTCTCAGTCCAAAAACATGCCAGGCCTGGAATTTTTCTGAAAAAGAAGGCTATGGAGGTCATGACCTCCGTTGCCCCGGTTTTAGCCTTGGTGCCGTTTCCCATAGACTTTACGCTTTTCAAATGGAAGTGCCCTTTTCAAAATGAAAATGGCCTTGCCTTCTCAAAGATGAAATTCCAGGCCTGAAAGGCAGTTGGATTTTGAATAATTTGAAATGGCCAAGTGTTAACATGGTTTAACACCCCCACCCCTTCTAGTTTTGATTTGGACCATGGTCAAACAGACAGATTCAATACATGATTACCACAAACAGAATCATTTTGGGAAAACCCCTCTGATTTACCATATATATATATTTTTTTGAAATTCTCAAGTACATAGAACAAATTTATTGCATGATTGATCTATTTCACACGTTTTGGTCAAAATCTGTAATATTTCTGTTCAATTTCTCCAAAGAAGATTTTGAAGCGTCGTAGACTGTTTTGCACTGACACCTCAAAACCATCTTTTCCTCCTTGAAGACATTGGTATTACAAGGCTCTTATTTCTACTTGGTCAATACTGTTCAAAACCCTAACTACATGTACATGCGGCGTTCTCCCTAAAATTGTTTAATTACAAATTAAAACACATGAGGACCAGTCAAAATTGTGTCCTAGTGGTCCGAATGGCTGGTTCTTTAACCTTAAACCTTATTGCTTGTTAATTTAGAATGCAAAACATTCAAAAACAGTATTCTTATCAAGTTCAAAGCATCAAGTGTCCACTATCAGAAGAAAAAAGTTGAAAACACTGAAATAGTGAAGGAAAGTATTTCTTTTAAACATGACATTTGGACACAAGAAGAGACAGATTTTCAAAGGCCAAATGACAACATAACACACAGGTATTGTAAGTATAACAAGAATAGAAAGAGAGATATAGAAAGCACACAGACAAAGCAAGGGGTTAACAATAAATAAGGAGACAAGACATAGGGGTGGAGGGAAGGTGCAAATTGGACCACAAGAAGTTTGAAAAAAATATGCTTGGACAAAACCATTCTTTTCTACATAAACACTGGAAATTATGTGATTTTGAAGTAATACAGCACCATGGACAAAAATATTTATCAGTCAGAAAAGTAACTTTAAGAGTAATGCTAAAGTGAACTTTATATTATTAAGTACATTTTACAATTAACATATTTTGTACAGTTTATATCATTTAAACCAATGATTGTTTTGCAAATTCTTCTTGCCAGCCTCTTGAACTAAAACTTTAAGTTTAATTGAATGGAAACTTCACTGTCCCTTGGATTGCACTATGACAATGTCCAACCATGGGCAATAACAATGTAAATGTACTGTACTCTATAAATAAAATAAAATATTATTCTCATGGAATGAAAGTAAAAGACTATACTAAAAATGACATAGTCCATAGGAGTTTGTGGATGATTTAAATCTAAACATCATTACTGCAGCTAAATAAAAAAAGATAAAAAAAATAATGGATGGTCCGTAATCGACACACTCAGCAGATGAGGTCCAACGTCAACCTATAAAAGACTATGGACTTGTGCCCAATACCATGGCTCTGTTATCAGAAAAAAATCTGTACTTACTGATGGCGACAAATCCGCATTTAATGTAAGCGTGTTTGACATTTTATCAAAGAATTTGTGCTTGAACGTGTGCATATTTCATGTTACTAAGCAGTCTTCACTTAAAAAGTTAGTGCAGAATTTTGGCGCTTACTGGATAAGCACCGAGTTCTGTGGTAACAGAACCATAAAGTAGGAGACTTTCGCGACAAAAGCTAGAAAAATTAAAAAGGCTCGTTGAGTGGGACCCTGCTATTGTCACAAGACTCTCCCCACCTGTGAACTGTATCAAGCTGGTAAGCACAACATATTTGCTTACAACTTATTCCAGTAATAGCATAACCAGATTACCAACTAAGATGCCGCGCTAATTATGTCCCAGTGTTGCAACTGGGTCCCAGCTAATTTATCTGCAGAGCAATATTTCCTGTTGGACAGCTTTTATTAAAGTATAACTTAGGTTCTAAAAGAAGAAAATAATGAGAACACAAGAGTTGAAACTCTACGCAGGACCCTTTAATCCTGGCTGTTTTTGCTGTTGCTCAAACACCAGCATTGCCAGCTGTGATCTCGACGCTAGACCTTCAGCTCTTCCTTCTAAGCATCGTTGATACTGATCTTCTTTCAGAGAGGGTTGGCAGATTCGTTGACGATAGTGAAGCTTAAGAGCTGGGTCTACGGCCCGGAAGGTGTTCAGTTTGGTGTGCAGAAACATCTCAAAGAGGTCTAGGTCTGACTGGATGTGTTCAGTCTCACTACCTGGATGTCTCTCGTCCCAATTCTTCCTGGCGCTCATGTAGTCCGAGTTGTAGAAGCTAGCATGCTCGAAGAGATACGTGTCGAAATGCCCGATGGCTTTGGTTATGTCGATACGGTTGGGGTTCGGCAACTCCTTGTAGATGATCTTGGGGTCGTACTGGGAGAACGGAATCGGGAAGAAGACCTGCCAACCAGATATAGTGTTCATGCGAACTCTGTTGAGGAACTCAGCGGCAATCTCCATATTAGCATTGGTCAGGAGGAAGAGGGTATCTGAAGCAAACTTCTTTGAGACAACATCCATGATTGCGATGGGCGAAGGAAGGCTAGTTTTGACGCTGATCCACGACAGGTGAGAGCCAGGGTACTTGCGCTCCAAGTAGGATATATACCCTTTGTTGACGCTGTAAATATCCTCCTTTACCATCGACAAAGCCTCAGCAGGGGTGTAAATGAAGATCAGCATAACAGCAGACTTGTCGCGTGTCTCCAGACAAATCCTCGCGTAGGTGTCTAGGAAGATGCGGACTTGCTCTTGACTGCCAGAAACCACTGGTAAAATGATCGTCACTTGGGTGTACTCGGTGACATAGGGCATTGAAACTATCTCAACTTTATTGAGAGGTCGAAGTAAGTGGACCCTTTTCTGAACTTCCTTTTTGTCGCCGTGAAGTTTCAATTCCATGTCCAAGGTGTACTCCATACCTCTTAGTGGTTCAAATCTTCGATATCCATTCACAAGTCGTCCGAGCATGAAAATATTTCCGTAGATCTCGTTCAAGCGTGACATTGTCGTCGTGAGAATCTCGTCAATGTCTTGTTTATTTGCACCAATCAGAGGAGACTTAGAGTTTGGGTCGTCCAATCCAAACACATGTGTCATCGTGAAGTACTCCCAACCAATCACGTCGTACTGTGATGTGGGTTTGAAGGTGCTCTTTGATCCGATTGGCCAGGCTAATTTAGACTTGCCGCCAGGCGCATACACACTGATTTCCTCGATGACATTCTGAAGTTCAGAAATCTTACCCAGAGTGCGACTTAGTGCCTGCTCTGAAAAATATTTATGAAGTTTATACATTGTACGAGAGTCCATCACGTGGTAAATAGACATAGCCCTATGGAATTCGCTGTCCTGCTTCTCCTTGTTTGACAGAACTTTGTCTTCAAAATCGTAGGCATAAAACGTTGATTCCTGAAATGGAGAAAAGGAAACAAAAAAAGTTTAGGGAAAAAAAAAAACAAGAAATTGTAAAGCCTAATGTTTCGATTTCTAAACACTCCAAGTATCAATGGGAGACATAATGCTGGTATTGTATCTTGTTTTAAAAAACAAAAAGTTTAGGGGAAAAAAAAAACAAGAAATTGTAAAGCCTAATGTTTCGATTTCTAAACACTCCAAGCATCAATGGGAGACATAATGCTGGTATTGTATCTTGTTTTAAAAAACAAAATTAAATGAGAACCGTTAAATACATCACAAGGCCAGACGGCCACTTCTTGGGCTGTCGAACCTTGGAATCAGCTGTCACCAGGGGCACAATGCCGCCTACATGTACATGTACTCCTCGGGCTGAAACAGGGTTACCCCCTTCACAGTTCCTAAGGATGTAAGCAAGGGTATCTATCACCCACTAGGAGCCTGGCTGGTACAGCAGAATGCACTACCTTCCTAGGACCCAGTAACTGGGGCGCTGTACTCCTTTTTTCAAATTTTGACATTATCGGTCGTACTATCGATAATGTCAAAATTTGAAAATGGAGTACAGCGCCCAGTTACTGGGTCTACTACCTTCCCAACTTTTAATGAAGCAATTATGGTTAAGTGCCTATAGTCAAGAGCACGAGTGTCATGTCTGGGATTCAAACCCACACTCTGCTGGTGACAACACAAGAGCTTGGGTCTGGTGAACTACATGTAGATCGCTCAGCCTAGACATGCCACAAATCCATTTCCAGACCAGGGCCCAATCTCATGGCTCTGCTTACCGCCGAATTCTGCGCTTACGATCGTGATTCCCCGCTTACGTGCAAGCGCCGAATTTCTGCGCTAGCCTTGTGAGCGTAGAATGCCTAGTAACGTGAAGTACGCACGCGCAGAAGCCAAAATTCGCTGCTAACCCGTGAAATATGCTTGCCGTAAGCACAGAATTCCCTGCTTCCGTAAGCGCCGATTCTGTGCTTACAGCAAGCAGAGCCATGAAATTGGGCCCAGCTAATGAATGGTTTTGACTTACTGGGTATTGGGTGCAATGTTTTCATTTGTAGAAATAGAAATAAAACCTTGTAGTGTAAACAAAATGCACTTGTCAGTCTGCTTTGAAGCAGCACAACTGTTTCTGGAGAATTTGTGAGAAGTTGGGTTGATGATACCAAAGGCAATTGCTTCTCTCTTACCTCATAAACGGAAGAGCAGCGTACATCCGAGTGGTCCTGAACGCATCGTCCAAACTCCAAGTCCGGTACATTGTTCCACGACTTGCGCATGCAATCCTCCCAGTATGGTCCGACTTTCTTCAGCAGGTTTCTTGACAACATGTACCCTGTAAGTATAACAGAAAAGATGCAAAATTATTATTTTAGTTCTTATGATTGTATCGGGTCATGGTTGAGCTGTCAAGAGCATCAAACTCAAGGTCTACATTTTTTTTAAACATGATCCTAACAACCTGCCCCTTTAACTATAAAATAGCTTCTTACATTAATTTTAGTTCAAACACCAATATACCACCAAGATGTGTTTTAGCACTGTATACTCAGTACTTTCCCGAGCTCTGTAAAAAAAATCACAGGCATACTACTCGGCACTCAGGTGGGATTCGCACCCACGACCTTACAACTTCTTGTTACCACGGAAAAAATGGGTACTTGCGAGGGGGTAGAGATCTTTGTTGTGAATGATTAGCAACATTATTAAACTTGTCTGATGGTGGTGCATACTCCAAAGGAGTTGAGATTACTTTCAGGCCCAACAAAGGAATATTTCTAGTGTTAGACACTTTGATACAATGTTTAAAAACACCTAATAAATGTTTTAGAATTTGTGATATTGCTGTTTTTGTTATTTGAATCCTCAAGTAAAACTAGCTCAATGCATTTCCTATGGTAATCATTTGAGCCAATTTGTGTGGAAATGAGTGTGGATTACAATGGAACTACATGTATGCCACATTTACAAACAAGATTCTGAAAATATTGATAATACATTACAAAACAAAGACTACAATAGCTAGAATGGCTTGGTATGTATGATAATGTACAGTCAAACTCAAAGCAATGCTGAGCCAGACAGGAAAGACTGCAGAATCAAACAGCAATTTTTCACTCATATACTCATGAATATGACTTCACCATTCAAACACCTGCCCTACAACATGGCGTCTGTGAGCGAGTGTGCGTGGGTGGGTGTGTGCGTGCTCATGCCATAGAAACCAAACCGGGAATGCTGCGTGCTGCGTGCTTTATTGATGTGCGCATTTAGACGCGCTACTCTGCCCAATATGGCGACTTTCATAGCAATAGAGGGGCTACTTAGATACAGTCAATTGCAGTTAATCCTTTCTGCACAAACAGACCTGCCTCTCTGCTACAGAATGTCACATCCATCTCAGACTCATGCACCGGACTTCCCATGTACAAATCACGCCCCACGCTCATGTGCCCGAGAAACTCCATAAAGACCTCTCCGTAAATATACGTGTTGTCTTGAATCAAAAGAAACCAGTCGTATTCGTTGCCGTAGTGTTCGTAGATGTACTTCCATATTTGGAACATCCTCACATTGACCTGTTCCCCTGGAAATGCGACAATCGTCATTCCGCTTGGGGCTGGCTCAGGGTTCGTCTTCGCAAAAAACACTAATTTATTGACATAATGGCTGAGCGTCTTGTTTAGCCCAACAGTGGTGGAATCTAAATCGATCTCTTCACGTGAGACCATTACGCCCACAAATAGTTTCTCTTTAATTTGAAGTTCCGAGGAGATGTAACGCGATCGGATCAGGCTTTGTCGATCAATGTCCTTCTTCACCAGTGGATTATTTGCCGTCATCAAAACCGGTTCAAAGTCCTTGTCATTTAGTTGGTTCCCGTTTTCATCCGTGCCGTAATCTATGATTGCATTGGTTTTTCGCTTGGTCCCCGCGTGAATGTTACTATCCAGTCCGCAATCACTGCCAGGTGGAACGCAGATCAAACTGAGCAATGCTCCAACCATTACACCAACAGCAACATAAATCACCGTGCGAGATTTGCTTTTCATTATGGCCATTTCTGCCTGTGAATTTCTGGTTTAAGCAAGTATGTGAACTTCACTTTTGTAGACACACAGGCAGCCTGGCACACATCAAACTGACAGGAAAGTTCTTCGCGACTTCAGTCTAGCAGTGTTTCATTGTCTGTTGTGGTGTTTTTTAGACCCCAACATTCTGCTCACAACTTGCAGTTCTAGACAAGGACATAGCCACGATGTCTCTCCTCACTCTCTCAGTTTTTGCAATAATTAATAAGTGGCATAGTCCCGAGTGTGTAAACGTAAGCACTTCCTTTTCTCACGAAAATAATGTGATCTTCCTCCACTACTGTGAGCTAGTCGTGCTTGTAGTGCCGTAATGTTATGTTGTGTGTGTGGTATTCGATTGTATGGCTGCGTTATCTCTATGGCTAGAGGGGGGACTGCAGTGTGTCTAAAATAAAAACTTGGTTCTCAACACCAATTTTACCACTTTTTTTGTTGATCATTACAAATAATTTTATATCAATCAAAGATGACTGATTGACGTATGACTAGGGATAATGAGTTGCTTCCCTGAAAAGTATTCATTTGCAGCTGGTCGGGATTAAAATAATATTTCAATGAAAAAGAGAGATGTGTAGAAAGACAGAAACTATTTTTTAACTTGCTATGTCAACCATTCCCGATCCCAGAATGCACTGCAAACTGCAAAATACAACATGGCGACCACAGACGTAAGTAATGAAGAGAACAAAACTAAGTGATTTTTTGTATTTTCTTTTATTATGCATACACGATGAACTCCTAATAAATGGCATATGCATACTGTAAAAATGAGCTATAATATATGTGGGTGGTTAGTTGTAAAATAACTTTTAAGTCATATTTATTCACTACGTAAACTATCGTTTTTCAGTGAAGAAGGTGGCGATTCTTGTTTTTGCTTTGTCACTCGTCGTTCGTCGTGTTTTTACAACATGAACATGGATTTTAATCCGCATCTAACTCGCGGCTTGTTTTATTAGTGTTACCATCTAGTCTGTCAACTGTAGTATTTATACCACTCAATGCATTTTTGGGGATAAACATGCCATCAGTAACTTGTGCGAGAATCTGTGCGTGGTGTTTTTAAATTTAGTTTCAGAATTAAAAGTGAAAGAACGAACTTTTGTTTTACTTTTTGTTGTTTTGTTTATTATTTTATTTTTATGCATATTGAAGAAATTATATTTTGTAAACAACAATCAAAAGTAGGCAAACAGAAGAAAGAATCATTTTGTTAGAATTTATAATACAGAAATAAAAAACAATGTTTTTTTTTCAAAATTAAGAGTGCATTTGGTTTGGTTTGTAGACCCAAATTTAGTGTTTAAATTATAAGTTTTTAAAGTAAGTTAAATTAAAGATCCAATATAATTTACCAAGGATATGCTGAGTGTCTGCCACATTTGTTCATCAGAAGGTTTGTTTTATTATGGTGTGTTTAATGAAAGTTAAATTGGGGAATTGAAATGAATTTACTCTTCTCTTAAAAAGCATGTGGCGGTTGTGCAATTGGGACTTTTACATATGAAATGTTGTAAAAAGGTGGACGGTAGAAAACTTGGGAGACAGCTTTTGCCTGAAATATATTGTTGCAATATTTTTTCAGATATGAGTAAAACAATAGCTTTGTTGATTCCAAAATCCCTTGTTTGGGAACAGTGATGGATTTTTGTTATAGTATTTTTTTTTTATAGACTTTGATGATTGATTGATTGTTAAACCTTTATAATAACTGGTATTTCATGTGTTTGTTGGGTCACATAAAGTGTGAATACTGATCTTTGACAGTTACAAATGTTAATCGCATGCTTTAAGTACCAGGTTTTACAACTGAATGTTTTTGTTCTGTTCATGTATCCCCCGTTACTCTATAGTCTTTGTTTGTTTAATTTCAGATGGAGGTTGACACCGGAGCCAAAGGAGATGGACCGAAAGGAGATGGAATCAGAAAATACTACTTGACAAAAATAGATGAACTTCAGGTGACTAAAAAAAAACAATATTGTGCAATGTTCTCTCTTACCAGTGGCCAAATCAGGGATGAGATGTTCAGACTTTTGGCTGAATTCAGACTTTTTATGTTGGTCAGGTTAAGAAAATCAGAGAATATTTTGTCCACACATAAAAAAATCCTGCTCATTGGTCTACTTCTCTCGTGCTGTGGATACTGTTTCCAAAAGCTCCTTGGAATCTTTAACCCCAGGGGTTACCAAACGGTAGAAATTGCATCATTTCAACATATCTTTGAGTTTGTATCCAAGTTTCAGACTTTTTCGGTAGTAATGACTCTCACCCCTGCCAAATGGACCCGTCAAAATTACTCCAAAGTGATGCGGCTTGCTAGTTCAGTGTTAAAAAAACATCAATGTTTGATTTGATTATGATGGGCAACATTTGACGGACCAGTGAAATGAAAGGCTAACTCGTCCTAGTCACTGAAAAAGTTAAGGGCAAACTTGTGCAACATGACATTTCAAAACAAAATGTCCTTTCATTATAACTTCAGCCATACCCAACCTTTTCAAAATCCGTCAAAATTCAGTCAATCATGTCATAAGAGCCAAACAACTGTTTGGGTGCTGAGTTTACACATTAAACCTAAACTGCATGTTATATTTTATTCTGTTGAACCAAGGACTGCACTGGTGAACTGACTATGTTTTATATGAGGTCAGAGGTAGCAACATAATCAGAGTCCAACACTGCAACAGTTTGAGTGTTAAAGCCATTGGACACTTTCGGTAAACAGTATTGTCCAAAGGCCTACACTTCGTGTATCGCAACTTATATATAAAATAACAAACCTAAGAAAATTTAGGCTCAATCGGTCATCGGAGTCGGGAGAAAATAATGGCAAAACCCAACCTTGTGTCCGCACGTTTCGCCGTGTCATGACATGTGTTAACAATAAATCCGTATTTCTCGATATAGAGAATTGATAATTGTTTTAATGTTTTCTCAAAAAGTAAAGCATTTCATGGAATAATATTTCAAGAGAAGTCTTTCACCATTACCTTCTGTAAACCCTGTGAGTTATTTGTAAATCTGTGAACTTTTTTTTTTCTGTTACAAAAGTGTTCAATGGCTTTAGGTACCTGTATGGTGTTGGACTAAGGACTGCACTAGTAAACTGATTATGGGATCAGGCATATCACCATAATCAGAGTCCAACAATTAATTTTTTTGATAGAGTGTTGACTTACTTTATTTTCATCTTAAATGTTTTCTTCTTGTTACCCCATAGCAAAAGTGCCATTTTAGTTTTGGTTAGGGAAAACTTGTATTGTAAAACATTAACAATAACAATTGTTTTTGAAACCTGATGGGGCTAACCATGTAAAAAACAAGATGAAATCAAAAATGTAAAAAAAAAATCATTTGAGGAATTATGATATCTTCTTTCCTTCTTTGTTTCACCATAGATGGTTGTAACAGAAAAAGGGCAGAACCTGCGGAGATTAGAAGCCCAACGTAATGAATTAAATGCAAAAGGTAGGCAGAGTTCACTTCTAGATAGCAAAGCAGTTGCAAGGGCATTGTCACACAATATGCTAATGTACAATTTAAATGCATGATTTATAAAACAAACATGAGAATGTGAGCCAACCCTAACTTGAATCAGGGAGGAGAAATCTAAGAATTCAGTTATTGTCATGTGTGCCTGGTAAACAAATCATTCTGTACATTCTCTGAATTAAATAAGTCAGGCTCTTTGATCTATTTCTCTAGTTCTGAGGATTATCTTCTCAAAAGCCTTGGAATCTATAACTCCAGGGGTCAGTTTCACAAAGAGTTAGGACTAGTCCTAACTTAGGACTAGTCCTAGAAGACATGAAAAACGTATGGATAGTCCTAAGTTAGGACGAGTAACTTGTCCTAACTAGAGAAGACTAGTCTCAACTCTTTGTTAAAGGCAGTGGACACTATTGGTAATTGTCAAAGACTAGCCTTCACAGTTTGTGTATCTCAACATATGCATAAAACAACAAACCTGTGAAAATTTGAGCTCAATCGGTCTTCGAAGTTGTGAGATAATAATGAAAGAAAAACAACCCTTGCAACACGTAGTTGTGTGTGTTTAGATGGTTGATTTCGAGACCTCAAGTTCTAAACTTGAGGTCTGGAAATCAAATTCGTGGAAAATTACTTCTTTCTCGAAAACTATGGCACTTCAGGGGGAGCCGTTTCTCACAATGTTTTATACCATCAACCTCTCCCCGTTACTCGTCACCAAGAAAGGTTTTATGCCAATAACTATTTTGAGTAATTACCAATAGTGTCCACTGCCTTTAAATCCACCCCTGAGGTTACTAAAAGTAGGAAATGCCATCATTTCAATGTACCCCTACATGTGAGATCTGGATCCCAGTTTTGGCTTTTTTCATCAGCAGTAACCACCACCCCTGTTTATATGTAATAGAGTTATCGTTAAAGAATTATTTAGGAGAATCCTCTTTGTTTTTTAATTAGTGCGGATGTTGCGGGAGGAGTTACAACTTCTTCAGGAGCAAGGATCCCACGTGGGAGAGGTAGTCAAAGCCATGGACAAGAAGAAAGTTCTAGTAAAGGTAGGCAGGCCTTGAAGATCCATATTTATAAGAGCAAGGCCATTTTAATTTTGCAAAGGAAAGTCTTAAAGTCTATGTGAAACTTTTGAAGGGGCACCAAGGCCAAGACCAGGGGCATCAGAAGCCACTGTGTGATTCTAGGTCTGGGTAGGCCTTTGAATAATCAGAAAAATTAATAAAACACTGATCTTCAGTATTTGGCTATATCCCTTATAAACACTGAAAACTTAAATTAAAAAAATTAAAATAAGAAAGCGTCTTTAATTCAAAATCACACGTATTCATCTATGATGTATGCCAGTGCTAAATTGCAACAATGTTAGGTTTGAAGTATCCACTGATCCACTGGCCAGAGTCCTGTAATTAAAGCCTCCAAATAACCAACAGCACCCAGCAATTGCTGTGGTGCCCTGTGCAAGGGTCCGATACAAACTTACATTTTCCCCATAGAAGTGCCCCTAAAGCTGTGGTCTTCTTGAGATTTTCTTTGTAGTTCAAGCCCTGGTTCAGAGTGAGTACCCGTCATTTTAACAGATGTTAAACATGCATGATACCTGATGCAAGTTTTACATCTATTAAATTGTGTGGAACCCAATGCTATGATTCAAACTGCCTCTAGCTACTGGGCAATCTAGTTGGTCTAGTGCTCGACATCTGGGCCCAATTTCATAAAGCTGCTAAGCACAAAAATTTGCTAAGCATGAAATTTCTTCCTTGAGAAAAACAGGATTACCAACAAAATTTCCATTTGTTGCATATTGCTTGTTACTGGTATTCAGCTGATGTTTGCTCATCCTGAAAATCATGTGGAAATTTTTGTTGGTTATCCTGTTTTTATCGAGGCAGAAATTTCATGCTAAGCAAATGTTTGTGCTTAGCAGCTCTATGAAATTGGGCCCTGCTCTAGAATGGCAAAGGTTGTGGGTTTGAATCCCACCCGAGTAATGTGCCTGTGGATTTTTTATTTGCTGGCAATTGCGAAAGTACTGAGTATAGTAACACATGTGTAATATACCTATCATTTGATTATGCTGTTCTCTTTTTTTCCACTTCTTTCTTCAGGTTCACCCAGAGGGTAAATTTGTTGTTGATATTGACAAAGCTATTGATATAAATGATGTTCAGCCAAACTGCAGAGTAGCACTCCGTAATGACAGTCACACACTTCACAAAATTCTACCAAACAAGGTGAGGTTCTTTTGTCTGTTAACTTTGGATTTGTTTCAACAAAATACTTAGCCCTATGTGAAATTTTACAGCAAGTTGTCCAACCATCTGAAACCATTCAACTGCATAGTGTGTGTAGGGTGGCACCTCTGCGCGCAGAGTTAAAAGTGTACAAGTGTGCACTTTGTAGATCCATCAACATCATAGCGAGTTGCAGGCTGGCAAAGTTTATACATCATTCAAAACCATAGTGGATGATATTGATTGGTTAGACAGTAGGAGGATTGACTGTTTATTTAGCCTTAATAATTGATAAATCTTACTACTTGGTTAGTTTGTGACGTACGAAGCGTATACGCGCTGAAATAAAAGTGCGAACGACTCTAGTCGTTGTCGTGACCGTGTGAAGTAATAATTGGTCCTCTCTGCCTGCAGTACTGTGATATGAATAATTGCTATTGGTAACCAACCATGCGACCAACCTCAACCAGCCTCGAGTGGATGGTCGCGAATAGTCGACTAGACTGGTCCAACTATCGTTGACTTAAGCGGGTTCGATCAGATTTAGTCGAACTATGGTTAACTATGGTCGTCGATCGAACTTGCTCCTTGTTGACCTAAAATCTTGAGTATGTAACTTATTGTTATAGTGGATAACAGTAAAATTTCTTTAAAAAAAAACTAAAGGAAAGTCATCCAACACATGACTGTTGAGTGTCAACGTAGCGAACACGCCTGGTTCATTCTATTTTTAGGAGATAACTAGGCAGTTTAAACTACTTAACTTGCAAAGTGCCACTTACACAAGTGTTCTTTTTCACGCAGTTCACTTTGCTGCCTGACACCGGTAACATGACACTGATAGATTTTCCACTGTCTGTTTTCCTGACTCCCAGGTTGATCCATTAGTCAGTCTAATGATGGTAGAGAAGGTACCAGACTCTACCTACGAGATGGTCGGAGGTCTGGACAAACAGATCAAGGAAATCAAAGAGGTCATTGAACTTCCTGTCAAGCACCCAGAGCTTTTTGACGCTCTCGGCATTGCACAACCAAAAGTAAGTATACAAACAAATTAATAATAGGGAGGATTAGCTGCACATTACGCGAGCAAATACGTGAACGTGAACGTCAGAAAATTATGTTCTTAGAATCTCGTGTTTTTAGCATACGTGAACTTACTATTTTTCACATCGGGTACATAGCCCCTCCAGGCAAGTGTACAGTAACATCCAGATCCAGACGTCGTGAGTGAGCATGCATTAAGCCCTAAATGTTAACGTCACCTAGAAACACCACCATTTTCTGACAATCACGTATTTGCTTACGTAGCGTGCAGTTTAACCTCCCTAAGTAAGAGAAAATAGCAAAACATTACACGCACATGGGAAAAAGCAGTGGAGCAGCTGCAGATAATTCAACAAATAGCTCTATATCCAACACCCTTAGTATTCTTTATATAGTTCATCTTATAATTTTTCTACATTTGATGGGTCTTTACTGTGCTTACAAGCCGCCCACTCTTGACAGAAGGCCACGCTCCATATTACCAGAATCCAAACTTTTGGATGTTGAGGTTACCATACTTTGCAGAATTTGGAAAAGTACAAAGCTCAAGCACAAAAATTAGCAAAGCACAACAGAATTGGGCTACCCAGTGTCCAGTGGGCATCAAATTTTATGTTAAGAATGCAGGTTTAACCATTCATACATTGCCTAATATGTTCACTGAACATTATATTAGGAATCTGACTCCTAAATTGGAGCAACCAAGATGTATATGTGATAACTTTGAGTGAATTTGGCCAATACAATCCTTTCTTGTCATTGTGTCTTCCCCCTCAGGGTGTTTTGCTGTATGGGCCTCCTGGTACGGGTAAAACTCTACTAGCTCGGGCAGTGGCTCACCACACGGAGTGTACATTCATCCGCGTCTCTGGTTCGGAACTGGTGCAGAAATTCATTGGTGAAGGCTCCAGGATGGTCAGAGAGCTCTTCGTCATGGCAAGGTAAAGGCCATGTCTGAATAAATAGCTTTGATGTTGGCTATGGCTGGAATGCTGAAAAGTCCAAGTCTTCTTTGTGATCGTTGTGGCTAATGGCCAAAGTTGTAGCTGAATCGTAGGCATAAGTACTTGAGCAATTCAGGATTCACAAGTAATTCTAAATTGGTATTGTCTAAAATGGTCACTGGTTGGATGTTACACTAAAGCTCCTTGTTCAGTAGAAATTAGGTATACCCAGAAGCACCTCCAACTTTGGATGAAAACCTTTCACAATTTGAGTCACCTGCAGCTGATTTCACGAAACGCTAGGATTCATCCTATCTTGAGTTACCCATCCTACGTCTTTGGATACGGAACTGAACTCGTCGTCCTAAGTCCTAAGATTAATCCTAAGTTAGGAAGAGTTTGGTGAAATCGACGGCTGTAATATCCATTAACTTGTCTATCTTTTTAAATAGAGTGGCTTATTCCATTTATTCAAATTTTAGTATATGTTAATTCATAATATATCAGCCTTCAAGCTGTTTTTATCGAATCAAATTTTTACTTAACCATTATATGTTTTCTGTTACTTAATGATATTTTGCTGTACTCAGTAATACATGTATTACAATTGTCGATATTTTTCATAGAAGTATGGAAATAATTGTGTATTTGAATTGAATTGAATAATAATAAAAATAATCTTACAGAGAGCATGCCCCGTCCATCATCTTCATGGATGAGATTGACTCCATTGGGTCGACCCGTATCGAGGGTAGCTCGGGTGGAGACAGCGAAGTTCAACGTACTATGTTGGAGCTGCTCAACCAGCTGGATGGATTTGAAGCTACCAAGAATATCAAGGTAGGTAGAAATGCTACCGGAGCAAAGTACAGGACCTGATTTCATAGAGCTGCATAAAGCACAAAAAGTAGCTAATCACAATAAGATTTTTAAAAGATTTGTTTACTTGCCAGATTAAGGCAGGCATGCAACTCTTCCGGTGTTTTTTTTGGGGTGTTTTTTTTTAACATGAAAAAAAAAAAAAGCGCGGCATAACCCTGGCAACAACAGTGTACACCTACAATCATGTAAAATAAGCCTAGTACATGCTAACAATGCACCTAAGAGCATAATAAACCTCAACATTTTCTCGGGTACCATTGTGGGTATCATGTCCCGTGGTGTTTCAGCTGCCTCGCTCCGCACTTGGGTTGTGCCTTTGAAAATGTTCTTCTTTTTTTTTACCGGGCAGTTGCATGCCTGATAAGGCTACCGGCCAAGCTACCTTCCAAGCTACCTAGTCACATGTACAATTTTTGACTGGTATCGTGCAACAAAATTTCTAGCAGCACTAAGTAATTTAGACCCTTCCCATGAAATATGTAAATTGCACATAGTGGGTGCGCACTAACATTCTGGTCGGCAAAATGAGTGAACATCGCGCTGTTTTGTACACAGCTAATGGCTGCGTGACGCACACGCGATTGCACCTCTGCTTAGTGCCTACTCTGTGGCCTTTGCCAACCAATAGGGTCCGTACGCATGCGTGAATTGCGTGAATGTAATTAGCATATTTCATGGGAAGGGTCCATTGGGTCCAGGGTGAGTTTATATGCATAACTCTTGACTCTTAGGGCCTTGTCACATGGTGCAACTTTTACAGGCAACTTGGAGGCAGCCAAATGCAGTGCATGCTACCGGAGTACTTTGGTAGCACATGAGTTATTTTTGAAAGGGGTCAATTGGTTCTTTGGAGAACCACACATTCTAAAAACAATAGTTACATGGTATCACTGCAGATCTATAACATCAATTCTCTTAGTAGAAGTCAAAATTAGTTCATATTTTGTGCACTTTTCAATACACCATCCTTTTTTACATACTTGTTTAATTTGCCTTCCCAGGTCATTATGGCAACCAACCGAATAGACATCCTTGACTCCGCCCTCCTCCGCCCCGGCCGCATCGACAGGAAGATTGAATTCCCGCCACCCAACGAGGAAGCTCGTCTTGACATCCTCAAGATCCACTCCAGGAAGATGAACCTGACTCGAGGTATCAACCTGAGGAAGATTGCCGAGCTCATGCCTGGTGCATCAGGGGCTGAAGTCAAGGTAAGAGATCGTGTCAACAGGATTTGGGTTATTATGCCTCGCGGTGATGCTGAACGGGGATACAGTGCTTGTCTTGTCCTTTTGTGCAGGCCTACGCCTTTGTGCCCTTACACATGCAACTTTCTGGGTACTTTATACATTTGAACAATTCTACCCACAAATATTTCCTTCTTTTGATTTCTTCAGAAAAGTGAATAAAAGAACAATGGAAGTGCCCTCTAAATGCCATACATAAGGGTGTCCGTCCGTGTGTGCAATCATTGTCTGGGAGATTACACAAGAAAGGACTTGGCATACCATCTCCAAACTTAGTGTGTGGATTGGTCTTGGGATCCCCTGTAAGCCAATTGTGTTTAGGTATCCTAGACTAAAATGTCAATGTCATTATCACTGCAAAACAATAAATATTTTCAGAGGAGTTACTTATGAAGAATGAGATTAATCTCAGCAGGGCATATGTGTTGGTCTTTAAGGGAAATGGCATTTTTTTTAAGCAAGAAAAAAGTTGTGCGTCTGTAAATATACGTAACGGCAATTATAGCCATAGCTGTAGCCACCAATCTGGTGTTTCTTTCATAATCAGGTTTTCCTACATTGAGTCAGATCTTTTAATTCAAATGTTTGTATTTTATTTTTTACCCCTGAGAAACAGCTTCTGTTTTTGTAATGATCCATAAATAATTACTAAATGGGTATTGTTTTTGTTGTTTTTCTTGTCCAGGGCGTTTGCACAGAAGCCGGTATGTATGCACTCCGAGAAAGACGAGTTCACGTGACGCAAGAAGATTTTGAAATGGCTGTAGCTAAGGTGAACTATCTACTCTGTCATTTTTGTTTTTCTTTAACCCATTATAGTTTTCCCTTTGCACTAAAAATTATCAACATTTATCTGATTTAATACATGGATTAATCTTTAGCCAAAAAAGATGAATGTTTTGAAAATAGTATGTTTTCAACTTAAATGTAATTAATTTTTTATTTTATTTCTTTCACAGGTGATGCAGAAAGATTCCGAGAAGAACATGTCCATCAAGAAATTCTGGAAGTAGTTGATATAAATACATAGTGATATTAAACTTCATTCATAATGCTTTTGCAAGAGGGCTTTAATGGCCGACAGTTGATACAGTAATTGCCTACCATCTTTGCTTATAGACAATTACATGACCAAACATCACCAAACAAGAACGAGCAGACGTTGGGGTAGACTGTGGGTAGCTTTAGACCTGAGGTTCGTGCGAGTACGTTGCCTGTTAGCAAACGCCAATGTTATAATCTGCACAACCATTGTGTCAGACATGTGCATTTCTGCTCCATGCTCCCAGTTTGACAACTTCTGGCTTCAAATCTGGCATAAGTGTTTTTACAAAAACCAAGAAATTTTATCTTTCTAGAGCATTTCTTATGTTGTAAAGGTATACATTTCTGAGAAGACCGTAGTCTTTTAAGAACACAAACCTTAGTCCAATTGTGTAACTTTTCTTGCATACATCATCAATGAAAAACTAGTTCAATGCAACTCCTATGGGCTTCTGTTAATCAGTTTCATGAAATAAGAACTAGTACTACCATTGACTGCAAAGGGAACATGACAAGGATTAAGAGTGTGGTGGAATTTAACACAAATTTAACCTATGAATGTTTCCTATTGGTTTATTTAGTGCTATTTTTCTGTTTGGAAAGTTTGGTCAAAATATAAATGAAGATAGCTGTTACTGGTATCTGTCAGTTATATTTATTAAAGGCAGTGGACACTATTGGTATCTACTCAAAATATTTATTAGCATAAAACCTTACGAGAAATGGGGAGAGGTGGGTAGTATAAAACATTGTGAGAAACGGCTTCTTCTGAAGTGGAGTAGTTTTCGAGAAAGAATTAATTTTCCACTTTTTTGATTTTGAGACCTCAGGTTTAGAATTTGAGGTCTCGAAATCAAGCATCTGAACGCACACAACTTTGTGTGACAAGGGTGTTTTTTTAATATTATTATCTCGCAAATTCAACAACCAATCGAGCTCAAATTTTCACAGGTTTGTTATGTTATGCATATGTTGAGATACACCAACTGTGAAGGCTAGTCTTTGGCAATTACCAATAGTGTCCAGTGTTTTTAAAACAAAGATAGTCTTATTCCTACAAACTTTGTGAATTTTAGAATTCAACTTGCAGAAGAATTGCACAATTTCATGGCACTGCTTACTGCATAATGTTGTCCTTGCCATCACCAATCTCTGTGCTAGCTACTGCTAGCTGTGTAAGCAAAATGCTAAGTGGTACAATACTACTGGCTAACCTGTGAAACATGCTTCCGTTATAAGTACCTCTGGTACTGTAGTGCCAATTGATCACATTGAAGTAAGCAGAGCCATGGAATTGAGTACATTAATATCTAGGATTTGAAACTTTGCATGGTGGAGATAAGATATAGAAGAGTTTGCGGTAACACCATGTAATAACAATCTCTAAATGAGTTGGGGTGGTTCTGAAAAGAACCGTTGGGTTAACTCGACGTTTCGATCAGTATGCTCATTCTCCAGAAGACGATCAGAGCATACTGATCGAAACGTCGAGTTAACCCAACGGTTCTTTTCAGAACCACCCCAACTCATTTAGAGATTGTTATTACATGGTGTTACCGCAAACTCTTCTATACATTAATATCAATGCCAAAACATTTGTGATCGTAGAAAAGGATGTTTGAAACACATTTATTAATTAAAAATGAGTCATGACATTGGTGAGCAGATTTTGATGTAATCTTTTGAAGCTACTGAAGTTAGTAACTTCTTCTAATGTATTCGTATTATACAAATCAGAAGAAGTGTACGGAGAAAACAAGTTGGGTAAAATAAATTACACAAGAGAATTTGAATAACACACACAGTTGATTAAAAATATTGTACATGTATTGTTTATATGCTTAGATGATTGTATTCATTACATCCCCTTGTACATGTATAATTTAATTTTTTAAATGTCGTTTGTTGCTCATCCCCCCCCCCCAACATTTTGTCTTCATTGTGATCAGGGCCCCATTTCATAAATCCTGTAAGCACAAAAATGTGCTTAGCATGAAATGTCTTCCTTGATAAAAACAGGATTACCAACCAAATTGCCAGGTGATTTTCAGGATGCGCAAACAACAGCTGAAAACCAGTATCAAGCAATATGCAGCAAATGGAAATTTGGATGGTGATCCAGTTTTTACCAAGGAAGAAATTTCATGCTAAGCACAGTTTTGTGCTTACAATTACATGTTTTATGAAATTGGGCCTTGGTTCTGGGAATCTAGAAGAGTTTAGGGGGGGGGGGTCTGAGGTCTGTACTTGCAGGAAAATAGGACACTTGTGACTTGACACTTTTGATAATACTCAAGGTAATAATTGTTGGCATAAAAACTTATTTGGTAACGAGCTGTTGGTAGTGTACAAATCATTGTGAGAAATTGCTCCCTCTAAAGCAAAATAGTTTTTGAGAAAGCGGTAATTTTTCACTAATTTTTTTAAAGACTTCAGGACTGAAGCCTTTGATTGGACATCTGACGAGCGCACAAATTTGTGAAACAAGGGTGTTTTTTTTCTGTCATTACTCTTCTGGCAACTTTGATGACCAATTGAGCCCACATTTCCACAGATTTGTTATTTAATACATATGTTGGGATACCAAGTGAGAATGCCAAAGAATGACCGTTACTTGGAGTCAACAGTGCCTTCTGCAAGTATGGGAACAAATATGGGCATGGTATGCGCTTTTGTGAGATGTTCTTGTGAAATGGCACGGGGCTTAATTTGCTTTCTCCAGTTTAGGAACATCTGACCGTTTTTTATTCACATTTTCCACTATATTTCCCCATAATCATGTAAAGCCCCACCCTACCCATGATCTTATTCTGAAAGGCATTGTGTAACATTAACCTGCGATTTGAATATTTTTGACCGAACGGAAGTTTTAAAATGGCACGGCAACAATGGTCAGAAACCTTGGTTGAATTAGGAGCTATAAGAATGATGGTAGAATTGGTTGAAAAGTGGTACTGTTTTTGTGTCCATGCAAAGTTTGCACTCTTTATTGCTTTTTCGATATTCAAATAACCATCGTATGTCATTTCCCACGTATTAATTTACTGAGCGCACGGAGGGCGGAAGAAAGGCCTCATGTTTCCACCAATGCCGTGAGCAAAGCGTGCTCTACGTGATCATCCTAAATTATGCTTTCCATGTGTTTTGCATCTTCCATCGAAATGACCTTTCCAACGACCTTGAGGTCAAACAAGAGGGAAACACCAGAGAAATGCGACACCACTACGGCATGTAAAAACAACGGCTGGTCGATGAGTGGTTGGTATGGTATGTGGTATAGAAAAATCTCAGAAAAACAAGTGGTTGTTGGTGTCGTTACAACTTCCAAGACTTTAGAGTTGTCTGTATGCCCTTCAAGCATAGTGAAATAATATTTTGAAAGCAACATTCTTGTTTATGTCAGAAGATTGCGTCTACACTCAAGATACTGACCTGGCAGCCCAAGACGATTTGACAAGAAGTAATTTGTGTTTATTATACTTCCGCTCCGTTGTAAACCACCATGCGTAATCCCCGCACAGACACTCGACTTTTCTTTTGTTGCGTTGCATTGACGGCATCCCGAGCTTTGGACTGTGGTTCTAATCTCATGTAATCCGCCTGGCAAAAGTGGGGATTAGGATCTTGGATGAAGGGATTTTATCCGTCTTGATGAGAGAAGACATTGCTGTATATACACTGTACAAGATGAAGCATCATTCGGAGAGCTATATTTGAGTGTGTGGTGAGTTTCTCATATCAATTTCAAACTGCAGCAGTTTGACATCTTTAATTCCAAGTCTGGAATCACACGAAGTTCCACTGTCTGCTGTGGATCAATCGGGTGGTCGTATTTGTCTTGGCGAACACTTCCCTCATCTGGCCATCAGGCAATGAAGAAGTAACCGGTCGTTTACTCGTCGGTTCTTTTGGGATGGAAGACATATTAACCAAGAACATGGAGGTAGGAATCCTACCTCCATGCCAAGAATAACTCCCGAAGTGCTCTTGCCACCACACTTGTTTCATAGAACAATAAGCAAAAAAAAAAAACTACTAAGTTTCCTTGGACTCTGACGATCGATCAGGAGGGGATCACCCGGGTTGAACTGAATTTATATTACTTCAGTTTTCGTTCTTCATTCTTCTGAACTGTGACACGCCGCCGTCGTCGATCCAGCAAAAGAAACCAACGAGATAGAGGAAAACAACTGCAACCCGAGTTCTAAAAAATTACTGTCGTTTTGACGGAATAATCTGTCTTTGTTTTAGATTTTGGTTGTTTGTGTAAAGTAACAAAAGATAACGCCAGCGAAGAATCAATTACCGAAACCATTGAACTTGTCATCAATTAAAGGTAAGTCATGTACACTTGCAACAACTGCGGTTGAACACCGTGTGTTTTGCACAAAAATTGTCACAATTTCATCATAGCTGGGGTAGGGAGTGCAACGCTAATTTTTCCTATTTGTATTGGTGTTATTTTTAATGAAGATTCTTGTTTTGGTATCTTTTGACAACGCACATTGTGTCAATTCTAACGCCCTAAAATTTGCTAGATGGGGCGATTATGAACAATCACACAATACGTGGTTTAAAAGTGGTAATGGCGGGGAACTTTCTTTAATATAACGCTTGAAATGCAGAAGTTTTTGAGAAATTAGTAAAACAAGGTAGTTTTGATCTTGCACGTCCAAAACTCATGTTTGAAAATAGTGAACACACTTTTCTCAACTTTTTTCTCGTGACTTTCACAGAGTATAAAATCAACAATAGCATTGACTTGTAACTGAATCTGCATTTGTTTCCCATCCTCAGACCCATCCCGTGAGAGATGGCTTCTTTATTTTGGCCCCTCGTTGTTATCTCCCAATTATTTGGTATCACCATGATGGCTGTTATGGTTATATGGCTGCAGCATCACGTCGGTGGTTTTACATGGGGCGGTACCGGTGGATACCACCCGTTACTTCTCACCACAGCTTTGGTGTTCCTGTTTGGAGAAGGTACAAAAAAACTGTATTTTCCTCATTTCAGTTTCCTGTCAGCCGAAGCAACGAGTTGCCCTTGAAATGCTACAGTTTAAATTTGCATTCTCCTCACTATAGGGTGCCCTTTGCCAAAGAAAATGCCTTAGTGCCCTTTTTTTGAACAATTGCAATCATTTTGTTTTGCTGGGAATATTAAGAATCACGAGGTCCTAACCGTCGTTGCGTGCCCAGCAGTTTAACCTGGTCGAATTGCTAAATACTAGTTGTTTGTAACTAACTTTAACAGTTATACATAGGCGTATTGAAGATAGGTATACTCTCTAAATGTAAAAGAGTGAAAAACACCACTCTTTACATTTCGAGCTGTCCCTCATATGGCTCTTTAAAAAGAGTGGTGGTTATTTCACTCTTTTAGAGGAGTTTCACTGCAAGACAGAGTGAAAAATCACTCAAAAAGATGCAAACTTCAATCTAAAAGAGTGGAAGACCACTCGAAAAAGAGTTGTCCTTCATATGGCTCTTCAAAGAGTGCCTTTTCACTCTTTTATATTAAGAGAGTATTGAAGACATCCCAACGTTATGTTTGGGTTTCACGAATAAACTGTCATTGGGGTCTGTAGGTCAATGCTACTCTCAAAAGTTGTGAATAATAATATTCAGTTTTCAAACGTTTGAATTGTGTTCCATGTTCCTTTATATTATAGCTCTTTTGTCGTTTCGGACCTTCAGTCGATGTCGGCTCCCATACCTGGGCCAGAAAGCCATCCACGCCACGGTTCACACAGTGATTATCATTCTTGTAATTGTCGGTCTGCGAGCTGCGACCATTGCCAAGGATGGGGAAAAGGAACACGCACATAATTACTCCATGCACAGCTGGCTTGGAATTCTTACTGTCGTTTTGTTTTGTGCTCAGGTAAGATTTTGTGAACTTGATTTCTGTGAAAATAATTCGTAAAAATGTGTCTTTGGAATAAGTTAGGTACAATGGCTTTGTTTACATACTAAAGACACTTACTTGTTGTGTATTTGCAAATATTATTATACAAGTGTTCTGAATCTGACTGAGTCTAATTGAAACATCACACCAGTGTTTTGTAGAGAAGACAAAAATATTATGAAGAAAAGTTTGTTCACAGTTCTTCAGTTTAAAAAAAAAGGTGGCACTTTACGCCACTCAGTTTTACGCCACTCAGTTTTTCTTAGGGTGTGTCAATGAAGATGCAAATTATTTTTGAGAATGAAACTTATGCAAGAATCATTGAGTAGTATTTAAGGTGACAATAACCTTGTTCTCTGTCTCTTGTTATAGTTTATTGCGGGTTGTGTTTATTATGGTGCCGAGCGATTCCTTCGTGAGGACCATCCACTGAGGGCGCACTACCCTCAAATCCACGTTTTCTTTGGAATCTTCATGCTGGCCCTGTCCATAGGCTCTTGTCTTACAGGGTTGAATGAACTTGCTATTTATCAGATGTAAGTTTTCCTCATAGATGTCGCTTTTCCTAACACAGTTAACACGTACGTATACATGTATAGGCCTATCCAGCTGTTCCACAGACCGTATGTAGAAAACTTACTGCTTTCCAATATTGTTTCCCCTCCCAAACTTAGGCTAAGGCTCAAACACCACCTATAGTCCAGCATTCTCCTGAAGACGAGCAAAGTATACTGTTCGAAACGTCAAGACTACACCGCTCTTTTCAGAGCCAACACTCCCACAAAAGATACTTTAAATTACCCGCAAGTCACTCTTATGTTTCCTCTTAAGTTCCAACAGATGGCTGTCTGCAACACCTCATAGCCCCTCAGTTTACTTTTCTGTCATCTTTTTTTAGATTGGGATATTCCAAAGGAGTTGTGTCCGGTGCTATCGGCAACGTATACGGTCTACTGATGGTTTTCTTTGGTGGTACCATTGTCTTCATTACAACCCGACCAGAGTTCAAGACGGAAACATTGCAAACTGTGACCTCAGACTCACGTGATCAGACCGGGTACCAGGAAGCCTTGCCTGGTGTACAAGTAGTCAGTGATGATGGGCTCAAGATGGAACTGAGGGATTCTGATTGATTCAACAGTTATATGTGTGAACACGAAGAATAAAGTGAAGAAATAAAAAAAAAAATTAAATACTGCTTAGAAATGAGCTCTAAATGCTGAATATATAATTATTGACATACTATATAATTATTGACATTTCCATGCAACAATCGGGCACGATTGTTTCCGAATAGTAGGCCTAATCACCTAAATGCGAATACAGAATTCGATAAGTTGCATGGCTAGATTTTTAATCATTTTTCATGAGCGAATTAATTTCGAAAGAGTATTAATAATTAAATACCTTTAAAATACGAGAGATAAAGTACAAAAATACTCCAAATAAATGATTCACTATAGGCCTGTTTCATCTTATGTTGTTTTGTTTAATGAAATATATTTAAGACGATTTGGGGTTGAACAAAGAAACGTCCACATTGGCTGGATTTGAACCAATGGTCTATTTAGCTTTCTAGCCCATGTTTGACGGTCTCCCGTTTTTCCAATATCCTTTTTTTCCCCCGGGGCAGTCAGAAATAGAAGCCATTATGCTGGGCCTCTGTCTTTTTCCACCAGGGCCCAATAACTTCAATGTAAAGTTCTCCCTTTTGTCTGAATGGCTAGGCTGAGGGAAAAGACAAATGCATACATTCACTCTAGTCCAACTACCAATACAACACCAACAAATTTGAAAAGTTTGATCATAAAATAAATATTATACGCATATTGTTCTTGACGAAGAATTTTGGCATTTCCATTCTACCTCCATGGCTAGATGAACCCACGAATTATCAACATCAAAAACAGGAGGGGTGGCGGCCATTTTTGTCTTCTTGCAGTCGTAAAACCTGGCGCGTACGACGTCTTCGGTAAAATCGCCACACATCGGTGTCATTCACTCAAAAGTTTCAAAGGATACGGTAACAGAATTGTCTTTCATGCAAGATAGAGGGCGCACTTCAAAAATAAGGGAGGTGCACAAACCATCGGGCGAACGCTGGAATGTTGAACAGGTGGTCGCTGATTGTTTTGGCCAATCAGACAATGCTAAAGAAGAATGGCAATAACAACCAATTCCCTTTCACCCAATCAGATAACGTCAATGGGATATCACTACAAAAATTGGCTGTCCAATCAGATAGCATCAATGGGACTTGCTGAAAGTTTGGTGGTCCAATCAGGTAGCGTCAGACGATAACAGTGAGGCTAAAAATTGCGGGAAGTGTGCACGTCTGAAAAGAATGTAATGCGATATCATTCATTCTTCGAGTTGATGAAAGGACAGCGGTTAATGTCAAGTTGCGAGTAAAAATGTCATACTTTTCACTGGATTTCCAGCAATTTAAATGTCCTTTGTTATGGGGAGTGTCTGCAAGGAGCGCATGTTGTGTAAGTAGAATTTATTTACTTATTTTGTTCACAAAGTTTAGTTTAGTTGCGATAACGTAACCCTCCTCCCGACGGCCGCCAGGAGGAGGGTTGCGTTATCGCAACCAATGGTGGGCCCTTATTAAAAGGGAATTTCTGCTAGTGTTATGATGCTCTTCGAACTTCGGATAATACAGACAAAATGTTACTAAATAGGCTGAAAAGGTCTGTTAAAGCTTACCCAATGTGTACGCGTAGGTTTGACCTTCTAACAAAATCTTGAGGACCAAATATCATGCAATCAGTACACGGAGGTACGGCGACCGTACCAATACCAGATGTGTTCCGATCATAATGGGCAGGCGACGTACAGGAACGAGACGTGTTTTATTTCAGATTACTCGACAATATAAATGCTCTCGTCAGCCCAGTGGACATGGTAGTAGACATTTTCGGGCGAAACAGTGCAGGAAATTTGGGGTTAACAAGAAGATGAAGAAGAAAAATGGGAGAGAAAGCAAAACATTTTTACCCGAAACTTGCGGGCAAATTAACCAACATGTCCCGCCCATGAAAGTAACCACCATTGCATTTGATTGTTTTCAAATTGACGTGGAGTTGTCGTAAAATCATCATGAAATCTTTACAAAATCATTGACAATTGTACAATTGGAGGCCATTGTTGTGTACATGTACACCATTTCTTTTTTGAGATACATGTATGGTAGAAGGTATAGGCATAAGGTTTATCGCGATTCAGAAACGCACTGCATTGTGGGAAGGAATATGGGGCGGTTACTATGCAGTTTGTTCGACTCGCGCACGCAACGCCTATACCTTTGTGTGGGTTCAACAGCGCCCTCTCTTGATATTTTGCTATTCGCGATAAACCTTATGATTAGGAGTGCACTGTTTGGTTTTACTAGAAAGATTTACCCCATTGTCAGATTGTGCCGTATATTTAGTACTGTGTCCCCCATATCTCAAAATGGCTTAAGCCCGGTTCATACTTCCTGCGAATGCGTTTGTGATACGAATGTTGACGTCACAAATTCACAACGAAATTCGCACTGAGTTGAGTTGAGCTCAACTCTCTTGCGAATATTGCAGCGAAAGAGGAGTTGTGACGTCAAATTCACATAAAAATTTGCATCGCATTCGCATTCGCAGGAAGTATTAACCGGGCTTTATTGTTCCTGTATCACCCTAAAATAAAAATTAAAATAAGATTTCAACATAGAAAGACTGTGCAAATAATACTACAGAACAGATAGTTAACTGAAAACAATTTATTGAACATTGCCAACATACAAAGTTTGTTTAGCTGGAAGAAAATCATGATTTTACAAGTTGATCCTAAAACACCAGATTCTAATTTTGACACAAGTTGAATGCTTAAGTTACTTTTAACATTCTATTTATTCGTTAACAGTTAACAAATCTTTAAAAAAAACAGTTTACTTTAAAGTACTTTTAAATAAGACTTGATAATTAAACCAAAGGCCGGATGAACACAAGTACTCAATAATTTTACACTAAAAATAAACTATACAAGTTTCTCTCGAATTACATAGGAACTGGAGATCAAACCTGACTAGCAATACACAAATGAATGCTGAATGAACTGTTATTGATGAAGACTACATCATGCTAGTGAGAACAAATGTATCTAGGCACTGCATACCAAAGCCTTTCAAGGCGCTCACAGCTTCCCGGATGTACACAAACTGCACCAACCACTGTTAAAGGCAGTGGACAGTATTGGTAATTACTCAAAATAATTATCAGCATAAAGCATCACTTGGTGACGAGTAATGGGGAGAGGTTGATGGTATAAAACATTGTGAGAAACGGCTTCCTCTGAAGTGGAGTAGTTTTCAAGAAAGAAGTAATTTTCCACGAATTTGATTTCCAGACCACCTGAAAGCACACAACTTTGTGTGACAAGGGTGATTTTTTCTTTCATAGTTATCTCGCAACTCTGATGACCAATTGAGCTCAAATTTTCACAGGTTTGTTATTTTATGCATACTGTTGAGATACAGCAAGTAAGAAGACTGGTCTTTGACAATCGCCAATAGTGTCCACTGGCTTTAATGCGAAAATGACTGGTGCTGAGTCTATGCTTACTAATTGGCTTTCTCCATCTCCCCATTACTCGTCACCAAGTAAGGTTTTATGCTAATAATTATTTTGAGTAATTACCAATAGTGTCCATTGCCTTTAAGAAAGAAATTTCATGTTAAGCACATTTTTGTGCTTACATGCTTTATGAAATTGGGCCCAGATTGTCCTCACAAGGATCACATGTGCATAAAAAAAAAAAATCAAAATAATAAAACTTGCTGTAATTTAAGTTACTTGGCATTCCGCTCTTACAATGCCAGTTACATCTGTGGACATTTTAATTGAGCATAGTCCTGCTGAGGGCGACAGATTCACCAAGATTTCCAAATGTAGGAACATTTCATGATCCAGGCATAGCCGTAACTTAAGTCATCAATTCATATCAAATGTGATAACGGAGATAAAACAGTAAGTTTTTATAATGAACAGATTGTAGCAGGACAGTTTTTGAGAAGTTTTTGAGAAACTAATGAATCAGACTAATCAACGTAATTGACAACCAAAATCAACAGCTCTTCCGAAATCAAAAAACAAATTAAATAAAAACTTCTACAATCATTTATAAAAGTCTTTGGCTTACATACAACATGTCAAAAGCAGGTTACAAAACAGAAGAGAAAACAACTCTAAACAAATAATGAAAATAAAGATAATTGTAGTTTTACCATTAATCACATTGAGCTTGTTTTCACAGCCCAGTTATAATTATTATATGTAGCAAATAGAAATGCAGGCTAATCTGAAAAAGCTCCCTATTTGGTACTTCAAACAAGTTTGAGTGGACATGATTTTTCTAAATAATTTACAATTACAAAAAAACTATATATATTTTTACTAGAGCATGAATTAATTCTAATTTGCACACATATTTTGAGTACACTATTATTAATTTGATCAACAGAAAAATTGTGTTTTGTGTCTTTTGCTTCACATTTTGAAATGTGCACTGTTTAAAACATGTATCGGGTTCATGTGTTTCTTTGATTTCTTTAAGTAAAAAAATGACCAAAAGTGCTACAAATTCCGAAGACACTTATTTCACATCGTTATCACCTTCATTCTAGTTATTTCTGACACCAGGGAAAGCTTCAAATCTGATGTCACTGCAAAACCAAATTAAGTTTCTGCCCGCTGATGTCCACAAGCATTGTGTTATGCAAATGTCTTCGCTCGCTTACGCGTGCACATACATGTACATATGCAAAAGTGTCCGGAGTGGACAGTATTGCAAGGCGGACACAACTGCATCTGACACCTGGATTGTCTGAAATTGTTCAGCGTGATTTTTTCTTACACACCCATTCAAGCGCAGTGAGCGATTCAGACTTTATTTGCAGATGTCTCTCCTTAACAAAATGTATGCCGACACAATGCATGCTGACATCAGCAGATTTAAATGGAGGGCGCTTAAATTGTAAACAAAGGGCTCACTGTCAAGTAACCTTAGAAGAGCTTCAACATTACATAAATTTTCATGCATCAGTCAATATACATTCTTCATTAAAAAAACAAAAAACTAAGAAACATTTGCACAGCTACAGTTTAGGCATAATACTGTACATCTTTGCATTCATTAGTTATTATTATGGTACCATTAAAGAGAGTACTTGTTCTGTTAATACACGTAGTAAACTTTAAAGCAAGAAAATATAATAAGTTAATAATGAAAATCATACACGGTTTGTTGCTATAGTAAATACACATGGCAAATTTAACTTGCATTATAAAGCTACTTTAATACATACATGCTTTTTATACAATGACTCATTCTATTTTAAAAGATTTAAAAAATTGACAACAGCTGTGTACAAATTGCGGCTATGGCTTTGACTGTTGCTAAGGACGTCCCATACTTAAATGCATGATAGTGCAACGATCCAGCCATAGTCGTGGCTGTAGCCTCCAATTTGGACGCACAACTTAACTGGATTCAAATCCAAGTCCTCTACATTGCATTTCTATTATGTCACCAAATACATTTTCGTCATCTTTGTCAGAAGTTTACCCTCGGGGTAAATTTCTTTGCTGATAAATATAAAATTCAATTTTGCATAAGAGATGTTTTTAAAGGCAAAAATCTGGTTTGTGCTGTCTACTAAGTGCGGCCATTTTTATGTTATTATTTGGTTCTACCCATATGTCAACATGTCTTTAGCACTCTATACTTAGTACTTTCTTTCTCGAGTTCTGCGGAAAAAAAAAATCCATAGGCAAATCGCTCGACCTTTGAATTCGCTAGAGAAGATGCCTAACTACTTGTACTAGACCACTGAGCATTTTTATGTTGCAATCCCGTGGCTTCAATAATATGGCGGAAGTAGCCCAAGGTTTGGATTTGAAAATCAATTGGCAGGTAATTTATTGGTCAGTTGTCTAAAGAAATTGAGTTGATAAGAATAGTCACGGTTAATGGATAACTTAGTGAGGGAAAATGTATCCCCCCCCCCCCCCCCCCCCGAAGAAAAGGGGAACCAATATTGAGCATCCATCAGTGATAGCTTCTTCTTATCCATTTCTTCATGTTCATTCATCATTTCCTTTCCCTTTTTTTCGAAAGACCCTTTTCTCAAAAGATTTTCCACACCAGATATTGAAGTTGTACCTCCTCTTTGACTGATGTCATAACCATTGCCTTTGCTTTCAAATGTATCTTGTCATAACACTTTGTTCTTAAATAGCACTTAATATCTAAATAAAGTAATTTTCCATTGTAAAAACCTGCTGATCACCAACCATAAAAACTATGAACATGTGTTTGTTATCCACTTTCAATCGTGAAAATCTGTTAGGTTTCATATGTCACATAACTGCAGCACCGCACCGTCACTTTAAAAAGCCATCTTAAGATTTGATTCTTCTTATCCAGTACTTATTTCTTCAAGCTTTAAGGTAAAATTATTCACAACAAACATAACAATATATTTAAACAAAAAATCAATTTGTGACCACATCTTGATTGGGTAAAAAAAAACACACCAGAATCATCAAGATTTGTAACTAATTACCATCAGAGGAATTATGCTCATTCTTAAGCCCCACTTTAACAATTTTGCGCGCTGAAGATCCATATACATGTACACAAAAACTACTTAAATGAAGGACTTAAAGTATTTAAATTTTCTATCTTTAACCCCCCCCCCCACCCCCCAAATGAAAACCCAACATGGAGGCACCATGACAAAGGTCTTCATCAACTTAACTTATTTTCAGCTACACTGTTCGGTATTTTGTGCGTAAGGCCCCTTTAAATTTATGGTGCTGAGCTTTCCTATCCTACGCGAGCCTGACTTACTTAAAAAAATGTATAAATATCACGCTGATGCATAAGACAGCTATCTGACTAAAAGCCAGAAAAAGGTTTTATTTATTTTTTTGCGAACAATGAATGTCCTTCTAAATCTAATGCATGAACATTCAACACTAGATTATCTCACACACACAGACTAAAGTGACAGGTATTTACAGCTCTAGAAGTATAATGATCAGTTACACTGAAGTTTTAAAAAGCACCAAGGAAATAAAAACAATAGAAACAGAAGACCTCAATAAGGCAAACAACTACAAAATTCTGTAGTTCAAAAAATTGATTCAATTAGTGATTGGTTCAATTTAAAAATCACATAAATGAAAGGAATAAATTAAAAAAACTGCAGAAAAAACAACAACTAAAAAGTACACTTTTCTGAAAGAGAGAAAAGTTTACTCCCACTCTAGTATTCACATTTAAAAAAAGTATGGATGAATCGAAACCCTGTGAATAAAACTAAAAGTGGTACACAAAAAGTGACAAAATAAATTCTTTTAAGAGTTGTATTTAAAGTACTTCATTAATTAAAAGTAAAATGATGTGCAGAGTTCTCTCTTTTTCTCTTGTTGAGAAACTGGGTATGATTTCCAGTTTGTTTCCATCTTCACTTCTTTACTGTGGCAGATTGCACGTGAAAATACAAAAACAAAAGGAACTTCAAAAAATGCTACTCAAAATGATGTTCACCGTGAAACTTTCTTTCCCGTGTTTCTTTTTAGGCAAGATATCACAACTTGAGCACATTTTCGAAAGTCAGGTAGTACTGATATTGGGACAGTATTTGCAAAAAGGGAACACTCGAAGAGACATTTGCAATTTTTCCTGTTTAGAATAAAGAGTTCTTGAACAGAAGAAGTCGTACAAAGACTGAAAGAGTACTTTTTACTGGAAACCCATGTAGCTTTCTTGCATGGACAGATATCAAATGCATTGGATTAAATCACACCCAAGGCATTCTAGATTGAAATATCAAAGGGCCTTTCATTATATTCATATACGCAGGCCAAAACAGCTCTAGTATTTCAATATCCTAAAATATATTTACTTTCACTCTGCAATAATTAAAAATCAGGTTAATAAAAAAAGGATTAAATGTCTCAGATGAAAACCTGGTTGATGTACTACACATATATACACACAATTAACAAATGCACCAGTTCCAAGTTACACACACGGCCATTTTGAAAAAGTCAGAGGCTGAAAAAGGATGCAAAAGTTTTGCTGCTTCTTTGCATCCAAGTTGTCCAATCTCTTATAAGACGTACACACACAGTAAGCATTGGCACCCTAACTGACACACACACGCATACATGCAAGATTTCAACCCTAACCCTTCCTGATCCATTCAAAATCCATCAGCTATCTTGGTTTGATTTTGCTTGGATCGCTAATGATGCTTTCCTTGTTGGTGGGTGTACCCATTCCATCAGAGTCCACAGGTAATGAGTTACAGTACATGAATGCTATTGGAGTTTGATGGAATCAGCACTGCGTAGTCAAGATAACACTGCAAAGCAAATCAGCGTCCACAGGATTTGTAATGAGTTACTTTATGCCACTGGAATCTGACAGAATCAGTCCCCCTCAGCCAAAGCAATTATACTTTGCATACTAAGGTTGGCATTCCTACTCCAGAGCCCTGAGGTGTTGGAATTTTATAGATTCAGGAAGGTCAGGGTTAATGACCAAAAGTCCCATTCACCGCTACATAATCGTCTTGGTGCACACAATATCCAAGACAAGATGATTTCCCCAGTTCACTTCAAGATGCAAGTTTCCGTGGACGGTAAAAGAAGAAGCTGCTTATCTGTTTTCACTCAGTCGTTTCTTCTTTTTCAGCTAACACATCTCAGGTTAGCATGCAAGGGCTGGTCTACAGCCAGAATTTATTGGCCGTAAGTTGGATTTCTGAATACTGATGTTGAAGGCTTGTAAATAGGATTCTCCCCCTGCCAAGACAAACAAAAAACAAATTAATAAATTATTGTTGCTACAGACATTGCAAGGCTCTAATTTGACACTGAATATTACTGCAGGCCCTAGGCTACTAGTTTAGGTGTCAGGCCAGTAAAGTTATGACCAGACATGTTCCAGCTGTCTTTTAAAAAAAAAAAAAGTCTGAAAAAATACAGTTCAATTCTATTGAGTAAAGAAGTGTACTTTAATAAACCTCATGAATACAACTGAGATAAGTCTTCTGTCATATGACTTAGTGCTTTTTGCAAATAAAAACAGTTAAATGCACATTAAATGTTGCGACAGGAAGTTTTTTCCTCATTTTGGGTTTAGTGTTGTAAAAACAATTCTGGTGCAGTAAGCATTCTTAGCTGCAGACCCAGCAGTCTTGTGGATTTTCTCTCAAAATTCAAACCCTGAATTCTCAGCTAAATATCGCTGAATGCAATTTTTGAATTGCTACAAAAAATTAGGGCTCTAACATGTAGCTGAGTTCAAGACACCATGCAACTGTACAAATTTTTGCATTTATTTGGGCAATAAATAATACTACAGTACATGTAATACACCTTGTACCAAAAGGGCATCCCAAATTGCTAATTATTTTAGCCAGCAAATTTGAAAAGATAGTTCCTGCAGGTAGGAGATTTTAAGAACTCACTCCACTGCAGTATAGTTAATAGAGATTCTATAAGCTAAAGTAGTAGTCCCAGCAAATTTTCTATACCTTCCGCCCAGGTAAAAGTAAAAAAGCAGAACAGTTCTTTTTAGAACTGAGAAGTCTCCTGAACAATCCGATAAATCTACTCCGCGGTAGTAGAATTATAGCAAGACAGTTCTCTAAGAAACAAACTCTACCTGGCAAGTAGATAAACACATGGTGTTACCCCAAACCAAGTATATATTGATACTTCACCATGCAATGCCTCAAATCCTATATACAGGCATGCAACTGCCCGTTGAAAAAAAAAGAGGAAAATTTTCAAAGGCACAGCGCAAGTGCGGAGCGAGGCAGCCGAAACGCCACGGGACATGATACCCACAATGGTACCCTAGAAAATGTTGAGGTTCATTATGCTCTTAGGTGCATTGTTAGCATGTACTAGGCTTATTTTACATGATTGTAGTTGTACACTGTTGTTGCCAGGCATATATTAGGCTTTAAAATTCCGAAAGAAAAAAAAATCAGGGGAAAAAAGGAAAACAAATGCCTGTATATAGTTCCAGCAGTTATGAGTTGCCCCCCTTTGAACCAATAAATCTGTTTATGATACAGCTATTACAACTAAATGGACTCACCCCTTCCCACCGTGCGTTAACCCTCTCCTTCTCAAATAGCTGGAATTCTCTCCTATCGTGGATGTAGGTTAGAAGACGCCAGATGAGCAATAAGGCAATACCAACTAAGATGATTCCAATCACTATACCAATTATGATCCATATAACATCTGCAACTAACGGACACCCTGTGGAACAAGACAACAACAACAATGTTAATTTCTGGTTATTCCCATGAAGAAGCAACTGCAGGATTTGCATGCCGATACATGAACATTTCAGACAATACGCAAACGAATAAAAATAAATAAATGGTTGGCTAAAGCACGGTAGTCACTCATAGCAGTCCTGGCATTATCACGCAGGCCATGACCTCTATTGCCCCCTGGTCTTGGCCTTGGTGCCCTTTAAAAAGTTTCCATTGGCTTTAAGATTTTCCAATGAAAGTGCCCAGGGATGCCAGTTTTCCGGCTACTGCCGGAATTCCGGCTTTTTCAAATTTTCCTCGTTTTTTTCCGGCGCTCTGTGTTTCATCTGGCCGGGAAAAAAAAAGGATTATCTTTTTCTTGATGTTTTTACTAAAAAAAGTGCTGTTATGTTTTTTTATAGTTTTTTGGTTGGGGGGAGGGGGGGGGGCGGTGACCCCTTTTTCTTAAAAACTTTTTCAGGCTCTGAAGGAAAGAGCCACTGGCATCCCTGAGTGCCCTTTGCAAAATGAAAATGGCCTTGCCCTTTCAAAGATGAAATTCCAGGCCTGTCATAGCTAGACAGGCCTGTTGGCAGACAAACTTACGCAATCAATACAAACTGTACTCAATATTAAGTACTAGTGTGTTAGCATCATTTAAGTGTTGCATGCATTTGACCCTTGGCGAAATGACCCAAAGACAGGACACTAATAAATTTCACAAAAAGACAAGTTCAATATGACAGTTTTCCTTACCGCATTCCTCAAACAAGTTATTTATGAATGGGAATTAAAGAGCAGTGAATCAGTCTCAAACAGCCTTTCAAACCTTGCAGGGTCAGGGCCAGGCGATAAAGGACCTCGCATTTAGATCAGTCTTTTACCGTAAGGCCCAACCCTGCCAGTTTTAAACAGACATTTAAAACATCACATACCCTTTTTTTTCCCCTCACAAAAGCTTTTTTTTTTGACTCTCAACAAACCTGAAATATTTTAGAACCAAACAAAAAATATTTACTTACTTAGTGTTTTAATGGCATTTAATTCAATGACGCCATCTGCTATCTTCCTATGTGTAAACTCAAAGTTACAGTTATCCTCATCTTTGAAGGTGCACACTGTACTACCTGGAAATGAAGATATTAACAAAAGAAAACAATCAGCTTCAAAAAATAACTACGATTAACATTTGATTGGTGTTCATTTTGCATCGGGAGGATAAAGAATATTTTTGGTTTTACCCGTACACCGATATGTGTAAGCACTGTATAATCAATACTTTCCGGAGTTCGGTGAAACAAATTCACAGCCATAAAAGGTTTAAGCCAGGGTTTGGTGACAGGATGTCCAAATTTGCTGGAAATTTAGAAACTGAGTGTCCAAATTGTTTACTTACACTACTTTTACATGTAAATGACAGATACAACAGCGTGTCCAAATTTAAAACAGAGTGTCCAAATTTAAAACAGGGAGTCAAAAAGACACCCAGACACCCCTTTGGCTAACACTAAGCTGGCATATTACTTGGGTGGGAATCGAACCCACAACCTTTGAAATTCTAGAGCAGATGTAGAACCAAATAGACCACTGACATTGCCTGGTGGCTGGAGGTAGTCTGAATCATATTATTATTATTATGTAATTGATTTTATAACTGCACTGGGGACAAAGCATATTGTTTTGGTGGAATATGCACTTTATGCCTTTTTACACATAGAAGATTTGTACAATTCATGGATTCTAACATGAAATTGGATTCTCTTGAAATATACATGCCCGTGGAAGAGTATTATTTGGTACATACATGATCATTTGTATCAACCAGCCTCGGTAACGGCTTCCTCGGGTAATGTAAGCCTAATATTAAACACTTCACATAAAATTATTAGTAATCAAACGAGTGCGAGTGGAACACGTATAGTGCTTATACTGCATCTCATATTGGATATGGGACGCAGATGAGCTATATTTTCCGCATTCCATGAGCGCCTGAGTGATAAAGAAATTATCTTCAAGCAAATGTGATGCACAGATCATCGCGGTATGCAGCGTTGGAACAGCTGTACTTTTGCACATGCTTGGTTTAAAATGGCCCAATACGCAGAGTTAGAACAGTACAATAGGTTGATATCACCTCTTGTTGCTATTTGGTCACAATCAGGAATTCAAGTTTGCTTGAAGATAATTATCTGAAATGTTGATTTTCAATTTACCCTTGATGGAAGGAAGCTCTTCAAAGACTTCTACTTTATGTGGACAGTTTTTACAAGCGTCCTCATCATCCTTGTACTTTCCCTTCCCGTAAGCTTGACATTGGACACACGCCTTATGAAGATTACACTCACTCGGACATTCCTGAAGAAATTTGAAAAAAAAAGAACGAGTTATGCATACAGTGGACCTTTATCACGGTGTGGCCATCTTGAATTTACTCCATTCCAACTCATTGTAACCAAACTGAGGATGGACGGAATAATATTCTGGTGCCATTTTTGCGCAGTGAATGTTAGCATTCGTTACTGTTATTGGAAACAGGGAACATGACCAAGATGGTGACAGCGTGATAAAGGTCTATACCACAAGAGCTGTGTATTGAGAGAGTTGTGACATGGAGGGACCGGTTATGTTTAGTCATGTGGTTGTTTAGTGCTCCTTTCAGTCCAAATACAGCAAAACCCTATGTGCAGTCTAGTCTTGCACCCTGTGTGTACTCCTGCGTTTTTTTTTTTACGAGAAATGGCTTATAACTGTTAAGCTGTCACAATTTTCTCAACAACTCTGAATATCACTGGACTTGGGTGCTCTCTATCATAGAGATCAATAGAAGGTTGCTCATTGGCCCGTCCTGTTTGCTACGCATAAATAACTGTGACCTTCCACTATTTCATCAGTGATTTACCTCCAAGAAGGTTGCTGTATTAGGCCATATCCGAATTGGCGGCCACGGCTATGGCTGGACGGCCACGTCATCATGCATTGAAGTTTAGGACGCCCTTAGCAACACCCCTGAAAATGGTCGTAGCCGCAGCCGTAGCCACCAATTCGGATACGGCCTTATGTCATTAAATAAGATCTACATGGCGATACCAGGCCTGAAAGGAGGCCTTGGAGGCCATGGTAAATGTTGCCCTGGTCTTGGCCTTGTTGCCCTTTCAATAAAAGTGCCCTTTGCAAAATGGAAATTGCCCCTTTCAAAGATGAAATTTTAGGCTCGGGATAACACCGTCACCCAGAATCTTTTTTGAGCATTCAATCTCAAACTCTGATGAATCCCCCACCAGAATGCGAATTGGATGCTCTGGGGTCAATTTCTCAAAGAGTAGGACTAGTCCTAGGAGATATAAAAAACGTGCAGCTAGTCCTATATTACGAAGATTAACTAGTCCTAACTAGAGATAAGACTAGTCCTAACTCTTTGTGAAATCCACCGAAGGACCACTTGCCCACTACACCCTATGTTTGACTGGCCACTTGGAAGTCCTTTGATCAGCTTCTTATACTCACCTCACAAATTTGGCAAGTTGATCCCAAGTATTTCTTGGTGTCATTTCTTTTTTTTATGTTGCAGAGGCACTTGCCACATTCACAGACACCAACATTGCTACATATACTCTGGTAAAATAGAGAAGCAAGAGAAGAGATGATATAGAAATAACAATAAGACATATAGAGCGCAATTAAGTACTGGAAGAACTCTCAATGCATTTTACAAAGAATATACAAATTTTATACAAGAGAAATCAACAAATTAACTTGACAATTAAAGATTACAAAATAGATTGAGCAAACAGGTAGGATTTGAGTTGTATTGTGAAGGGATCCGGATTCATCTGAGAATGGAGGGTAACAGGAAGAGTGTTCCAAAGGGTGGGTGCGCTGGGCAGAGGTTCTTTTACCAGTTTTTGTTTTGTATGGGGGTACTTGTAGGAGATGCTTAGAAGAGGATCTGAAAAACCTTTTCAGAGTGTATGGTGTAACCATATGACAGGATTAGACTTGCAATCGGTAACAGAGGAAAGAAATTTGACATAGGAAGTTCAAACAACCTCCTCTGAAACAGAACACATCGTCATGTCAAGGCAAAATATCCATGCATGACGTCATAACTCTTACCCGAAATGAGGCTATAGGCACACGTCCGCCACCACTTGCAGTGACACAAATTTGAAATTTTCAATATGGAGCATTTTCGTTAGGAGATTGACATTGCATATGGTAATGTCATCATCACCATTTTTTCATTTGAAGTGCAAGAAAAAAACATATACTTACCCCGTCCGGAGATACACACTTCTTAGCATTCTTTTCACATCCACAGTTGCTGCCTGACCATCCAGGATTGCATTGGCAATAATTCAGACCAGTGTCGTTGTGACATTTACAGACCCCCTGTGCTGGACCTCCACAGGGTAGACCCTTGTAGCGTTCACATGAGTATGTGTCACACTGACACTTATCACCGTATATCTCCTCTAATGGACTCTGGTGGAACAAAAACTGTGCGATTAGTAATTTAGTTGTCAAGATTGAAATAACAAATAACTACGTATAGATTTGCACATTCTGGTAGTGATAAAAAAAACTTCCCTTTAAACAATTTGGCCTGAATTGCTATACCTTTGAGAAACGAGTAAACCAATTAAATTTTATCTCGCAAGACCTAAACTTGAAGTTCTACACAAGTTAAAACATCTAAGAATTGTTTCTTGTTGACTATGATGACCGTTTGAGCGTAAATTTTAACATGTTTGTTATTTCATTTTTATGTTGGCTCACATGAAGGGGCTGCTCGGATACTTCTCTTTGACAGTTACCATTAGCTTCAAGTACGCACTAACCCTCCATTCAGATTTGCAGAAAGGAGTGGTGATAAAACCCTATATTGCACGGCTAATATCACTACCTGCGTCTTGTGTGTCTCATGGTCACGCGCCAAGTTTGCTTGAAGATAAATACATTATCACACGCGCGCTCATGGAAATCTGAAAAATATAGCGCGTCTGCATCCCATACCCAACTCGGCCTTCGGCCTTGTGAAGGCCTCGTTGGATATGGGACGCAGAAGCGCTATATTTTTCGGTATTCCACTCACGCGTGTGTGATAACTTATTATGCTACACCTGTAGTTAAAGAAACATGATTTGTCTCTATGTAAATTATCAAAAAGAAAAAAAGGAGAATAGTTTCAATCTGAAAATTCTGTGATTTTAAAGTTTATACCAGTACCACTCATGCAGAGGAACACTGGTAAAGTCAAAGAAACAGTATTTGAAGAGCCCAACACTCAAACTAAAACCATAACAATACATTCTGATGTTTACTCTAAAATGTGACAATGACATTTTGCTCCAGTTAACTTTCAAAGCAAACATTTCTAAATGCTTTCAGTTTCTCGTTTTTTTCGTGAAGTTCTGTTGAAACTTACCGGTCTGGCGTTGCAATGACACTTTCCACAGATGCAGCTTCCTCTATCTGAACACTCCGATGTACCATTTTGCCTGTTACAAAGTTAAAATAAACAATCAAACATTACAGTCACTTTCCTTTTTAGTTTCTCCAAGTGATAAAAGACAGAAATGTTACTCGATACCTTATCATCGATAGATAAAGCATGTAAAACTAAGTGAAGCAAATATAAGCCTAGACAAACATCAACTGAGTACAGAAGTTACCAGTTTTTTATATCATTGACATTTTTGGTTAAACAAAAATGAGAAAATCAGCACAAAAAAAATTGCAAATAGTTCTGCTTTTTCAATTTCTTAAAACACTAATAAATAAGGCCAGTAAGTAGCTTTACTTACTTTTAGCATGTATTTTTTACTATTGTAGTGGACATGTGAATTGTTTTGTATGTAACTTGCACATAATAAATGATTAAATTCTTATTAATTATTTACCATAAACAAGCAGGATCAATGCCCTCAGCTTCTTCTCGATCACATGTGCATTTAGCTCCAGAGCGGCCTGGAAAGCAGTCACAACCACCACAGACTAGAGTACCATTACCTGTGCAGACGTCTGGTCCGATCATCTAAAAAATAATCCAAATCAATAATGATGATTCAATTCATTAAGATAGCAATCTTCAAGATTCTCCACATAAGCGCAGAATTCCCAGCAGGGCCATGAAATTGGGCCCGGGGGCCGATTTCACAAAGCAAGAAAATTCATCGCAAGACAAATGTCAATATTACCATAGTGATTCCACTGGGACATCACACTTTGCTTAGCAACTACCACTGATTTGCAGTGAAGATCAATCTTAGCTCTTTGTGAAATCAGCCCTTGCCAGTTGGTTTACCCTCGAAAGAAAAGAGAATCAGCTGATAAACTGAGAAGTTGCACACCTAAGAAGCAGGTTATTTAGTTGTTGTTTAAGGCACTGAACACAATTGGTAATTGTCAAAGACCAGTATTCTCACTTGGCGTATCCCAACATTGGCATTAAAAAAAAGGGCCTGGGAAAATTTGGGCTCAATTGGTTATTGATGTTGCAGGAAAATGATGAAAGAAAAAACACCCTTGTTGTATAAATTAGTGTGCTTTCAGATAGGAATAAAAGGCTTCTGGCCAGAAGTCTTTTATTATTTTAGTGAGAAATGACCTCTTTCTAAAAAACTAGGTTTATTCAGAGGGAGCCGTTTCTCTCAATGTTTTATACTATCAACAGCTCTCCATTACTCGTTACCAAGTAAGTTTTTATGCTAATATATATTTTGAGTCATTACCAAACGTTTACAGTGCCTTTATCAGAGTAAGGTTTGTTTTTGTTATAATCTCACCTCGTCTTTAGAGCATGCGCAATCGCACACTGGTACGACTGTGATTTGAAGAGACTCCTTGAAAGCAGTTGGGCCTACAGAGAAACTATAAACAGAAAGAAGTTGTTTTTAAAGTTTTGTAAATTAACCTCGTAACGATAGGATGTCAAAAACTTTCAAACAACCACTTGCTGATTTGCAGATAAAGAAATAATGTGTCTGATGAATATCATTACGTCCTTTTCAGTATCAGAGTACTACACACAAGACAAATGGGATAAATTTTCTCTTGGTGCCTGTTCAACCTTTTTTGATCGTAGTCTTGTACACTAAATTCTGGTCCAGAAACAAAAAAGTTGAACTACAAGCACTTCAGTTTTGTGGACTTTCCCAAAATGTTGAGCCTATACAGAGGCTTGGAAATTAGTCCTGGGGTGGATTTCACAAAGGTAGTCCTAGGCAATGCTAAGAGATAGGACCAGTCCTAAGTTGGGTGAGTTACTGGTCCTAACTTAGGACCAGTCCTATCTCTTAGCATTGCTTAGGACTAGTCCTAAGTTAGGACTACCTTTGTGAAATCCACCCCTGGTCTTGTTAACTAAATTCTTTTCCAGTAAACACAATTTTGAACAACATGTACTAGCACTTCAGACTTGTGGATTTTCCAAACATTTCGAGCCCAAACGGAGGCTTTAAATTAGTCACTGTAAAGAAGTTACTTACGTATATTCTTTCTCTGCCATATTACAGGTTCTATTTGTCATGGTGATGTCCAATGTGAATGTCACATTGTTGCCTAACTTCAGACTGCTGCATTCTTGCATGCCCTTGCGAGGGATTCCATCCAAACATGTGGCTGTGTACGCAACGTTAACGAGGTCAGAGGATGCATCGTCCTCAATCTTCACACCAGATGTGATATTCTATGAGAGCAAGAAAAGAAAAATGTGAGTTTTATTGCACTTAATCACACCACTAGTGGTGTATCAAAGCGCTCACTATTAGTTTCTGCAAGGTGCCATCATCTGAATGTTTTTTTAAATCCCAGCCGAGATTTGGTCTGATGTACTAAATCAACACTTGACTATAGTTTATTATCTCCATCCAGTAAGATAGCTAGGAGGTTTCAAGATGTAAGCCATTGTCTACAAGTTCACAAATTTGGTAAAAAAATGTCCTGATAAATAGGACAACTTTATGTCATTCATCGTGAAGTGGTTAATCAGGGCCCACTTTCATGGCTCTGCTTACCACCAAATTCTGCACTGGCAATTACCATTCTTTGCTCACTAGCTGTGTAAGTAAAGAATGCCTAGTACGTGGATTACACAGGGGTAAGAAAAACAAATTCTCTGATAACCTGTGATGTAAGCTTGACATAACAGTGAAATTTCCTGCTTCCCTAAGCGCTGATTCTTTGTTTATGGCAAGCAGAGTCACCGAATTGCCCCCGAGTCACAACCTTCCAATATGCCTGAAATTTGCACAATATTCTGTGGCTACTAATTCCCCTCTAAGGCTTAATAGAATAGTCTTTCGAACCAACTTAAGTAAGAACCTAATCTGTAAACTCGAATGGTCTCGTAAGTCACAATAAATAACCACAATAAATACTTACAAGGTACACTCCTTTAACAAGTTCCACCACATTGGAAGAGTCTTCTGTCAATCGTTCAACTTTGCTCTCATGAAAGAACTGCGGTAAATCCTGAAACAAAAATACATAAGCCAAAGAATAACATGGAGGACTTCTCACTACGTGATTAAATAAGCAAACAGTTTCCTTATACTTTGCCAGTTTCCTATCATAAGTTGATTGTATCTCCACATTTCAAGGGCAGCTTCCCTTTAGACCAATGTACTTTTATCATCAAGTCGGCCACAGCCAGGCTCTGTTACAACTGCCCAATAATTTTAATGATAAAAATGATAACAATATAACACTTGTTTACCGCAACATATCCACCTATCACAAGTAGGCTCTCATGGTGTTACATAAAAGAACACAGAACAAAATGACATAACCGTGCCGTTGAAGGCAATTACCATGAGGTGGGTTTTGAGGGAAGTTTCGAAGGAGTTGAAGGATGAAAGAGAGCAATGATAAATGTACAGAATTTTGGCTGCTAACCTATTTTTTCTAAGCAAGAGTTTTCTGTGCTTAACAAGCTTTTGTGCCAGCATGCTCTATGTGATTGGTCCCTGATGTGTCTCAAATGTCCGTCCTCTCAGTACAGAGCTATTCCACAGCTATTTCTTGACTAAATAAGTTGCCCATTTTAGTTGTGAATACTACTGCAGTTCTTTTAAAAGTCCATACATTCATATTTACTTACTTTTGATATTAAAACAAAAAAAATATTTAAAAGTCAGTACATTTATATTTACCTACTTTCGATAGTAAAACTAAAAATTTAAATAACAGTGATTTTGAACTGGAACTTACTGAGTAGTATACTATTGGGTCTGCCTTATCTGCTGGCTCTTTGCCGATAGCGAATATAGGCAGGATACCGTTTTCCTGCATCTTACCGCTGAGTTGACTAATGGAAGGATAGTCCTGTGTGAAACAAATGAATCAATCAAGTAAATAGATGAGAAAATAGGGTTTGATTTGAGTTTTGTCTCTTGGTCTTTGCAATAACATTTAAGTTGGGCCCTTCCCCGACAAAACAGCCCAATTCAAATGTTTCATTTTGATTTGTTATACAGTGTACAAGATAATTTTTTGGTAAGTAGAGGTTGCTCTTCCAAAAAGCAGTTTGTTTGGATAATAATCACACGTTTCATCTCAGCCTATTCTAACACATTCATCCTGTTTTAATGGCAACACAGCTTATCTTGTTACTTGCTTTTCTCAAAATGTAATCATTTGAGTTAGGCTGTTTTACCATGGAATTGCTGAGTTGAGGTAGGCACTAGCTGTTACATGTATCTAGCCACGTCTTTTAACAAATGTATGAAATCTAAATAGTGAACATCAGCTAATTTTAGTCTTTGGTCTCGTACAGTAAGGTTGAAGTAGAAGTTGGCGATTGTTTCTATCAACCCGTCTTGCATAAAACTAAAACAATAAATCAATGCCAATGTTGGCTTGATTGTGGGATTTGCTATTGGTCTCCGCAGTAACAAGGAAGTAGAAGTTGTCTTTACTTTCATTTTGGTCAACATACCATTCAACGGAAAATAGAACGCTCCGGGATCACCTCGGGAGTCGTAGTTTTACCCATAGCACTCGAATCAGTCAATATATGTATACTGTACATATTGCGATAGTGTTTTTAACCATTTCACTATGGGTAACGTATTCACGTACAATATTATTTTTGGACAGAGCTTTTTTTAACACCCAGAAGGTTCACAACAAAGGTTCTGCTAATCACAGCGAGTGCCAACTCAATTTTCTCAATTGACAACACAAAAATCCGGAATGCATTATGAGCATCTTGGTTATCTTTCCTTTGTCAAGTCTAGGTTTCATTGCTGCAACAATATTTTCAAAGGAAAAAAATTGTTATCACCCTTTCAAAGTACCCTTCCATTATACAACTTTGGAAGGGTGGTCACATAGTAACTGAAGAAAATCCAACAGAAGTTCCAGAAAATTATACGCGGTCGACAAAGAATCATTTTTTTTTTTAATATCACCGCAAAGTGGTTAAGGGTCTATGTACTTTTTGGACATAAAACACAATGTCCACAGATTTACATTAAACTTACACAGTTTGAAGATAGTAGAAAGCTTCCCTAAAAATATTACTTGATGAAGTGCTGTAGTTTTTGAGAAATGAGTGAAACAATGCCACAAAAATAATTTCCGTCTCGGTGATCATGAGATAAAAAAAAAAATTAGCATGTAAAAACGTATTCATTTCTCAAAAACTGCAGCACCTCAGCGACTAATATTTTAAGGTACGCTTTCCACTATCATTACCTTGAAACAGTGTAAGTTTAATGTAAATCTGTTGACATTGTGTTTTTTGTTACAAAAAGTACCCAAATAGCTTACCTGTTCACTTGATGCAGAGTATTCATTGGTCCCACTGTCCATATGGCATTGTCCATCATTTAGCTTCACAATTCCTGCAAGCTGGCAAACACAAAATAACAAAATCAATCATTGAAATTTAAGAATCAATCTGAAATGAAATGTGTAAAATAGTGGTCTTTGGTTTGGTTTTTACGTACCACAACACTGCTTGTTTGGTTCTTCACAAAGTGTTCAACAAAAGTGTAATGGTGTGTGTGTGTGGGTTACAGTTTCACTTATACCAATTTAAATTATTCATCCGTTCTTCCTTTATGAGTCCTCTTAACTTCTCCAAATCAGCCTCATTGGGCAGGCTTTTATTTTGCCTTTAAATATGAATGTCATTACCACAATTTTGGCTCTTTGTTTACATCTTTTATTCTAAATATTAAGACAACATCAAGCTTTAGATTGTACATAAATTCATTCTTGTAACCGTGTTGTCTTCTTTTATATTATTATAGAAGTTTGAGAGACACCAGTCTAATTTAGAACTGTTCCTTAACTTGAATTCCATACAGTAGAAAACCTGAAGGCTATATGTAGGTATAAGACATGTTACTTGACTTCTAAAATTACCTTTCCATCACCAGCAATGTGGAATGGTGCATCAGTGGAATAAAGAAGCATGTGCCTTGCTCTGTCTCGCCACCCAATTTGCTCCTGGAAAAAAAAATGATCATTTTCAAATATTTAAAATTGGAAGTGACATTGTCTTTATAATATATTCAAAAAGGTCAAACCCCATTGAAAATCTAAAAATAGTTACTTGCACTTCAACCCTTTAGCGGCCACAGCAGCTGCAAGCGGATTGTACAAAAAAGGCCTTAGCGGCCAAAAATGGCTGCAAGATTTGACCCACTTCCATTCAAACCAGAGGGTCAGAGAAAACGTATCAGACCAATCCCAGTATTTCCCAAGTTAGCACAAATGCTGTAGCAAGAATTGCGGTTGGTACCTACCGTCACCTTTCTAAACGCGCTTGGATTCAATGTTCTTGTGAAAATACTGTGATAGTTTTTGCTGTTTACTGACCAAACAGCCATGGTATGTAGCTGAAATTTCACATTTGACTTTTACTGTTTCTTTCTTTATAATTTTGTCAGTATTACGCTGACAAAAACAAAAGATGACATTACCTTCGAGACAGAAAATGGAACTGAGCACAAACATAACTATGCTCCCCAGAATAAGGCTATCACTTTGAGTCAAATAACAAATCACATGTAACATCAGTGGAGATTATCCTGCTAATGTTTTGCATTGTAGAAATGTTTAAAGTAAAATTATCTGCTTAAATAGCTTGGAGAGCCTTAAAGTGGGAACGCCTGAAATCTAGATTATCTTATACCTTGCATACTGTAGCTTGCATCAGAGCATCTAATCCACCTTCTGGGCTATCAAGATTCCCTGAAGCACGTACTTTGCCAATTTCCTCCTAAAAATATCAAACAAAATATTACAGTGTTAGCTGTGAGAAAATCATCCTCCTTAAACTATAAATGAACATGCCTGGCTTTAATATGATGTCAGGGTGACTGCAATTACATGAAACACACAAGCACACAGTTTTGTACAAAGTTCTGCCCCCTGTACACCCAGTGCAGTTAACTTTTTCATGCGTTGACCAGTCGCTAGTGACTGGTTCAAATCCCTTTAAAAAAATAGTTGTAAAACAAAATAATACAAAGATCGTACAGGGACACAGTTTGCAGAATGAGAAACAGGACAGTTGAGAATGCTGTTAGGACCCGTTTTAGGTGGGTGCATTTTGCACACAAAAACACCAAGTTAACAATTAATTTGTCCATATGATCATTTTATCTATAACAAATTATGCATGATAGAATTAAATATATTACAATAGGTTGGAAAAAGTAAGCAAAGTTTTGAAACAGATCCAAGTGAAAAATAATAATATAAAACGAACATTTATATTGCGCAGTTACCTACATGTATATAAATATACTGTACTGCGCATTACAAGGAATACCCCCAAAAAGAGACCCACAAAATTTGTACTCTTTGAAGGAATAGAGCACTGCTGCTTATACACTTTTGACAATAAACCTAGCAAAACGTTCATACGTAAATCCGTACTTACAGAGAAGCGACTGGTTTCTGTTGTAAGGGGAAGAACATTCCTAAACCCGAATGGTGGTTGACAACCAGAACATGGAGCCTGTAACCTGCATGGTAAAAAAAAATTATGAAAAAATAACAAGTTTGAAAACTTCCACAAGTTAGTTACTATCCCCAAATTGTTTACACATTAATGACTCGACACAAAAGCCAATTACTACACTAGACCATTATCTTTATATGATATTTTACTTACAATTTTTTGGGGGTAATTTCTTTCTAGCCTAGCTTAATTGAAGGGGACGTATACCTTTGGTTGTTTTAAACCATTTTATTGTTTTCATTCTACATAAATGTAGATAATGCACAACAAAAATTTCATTTCAAAGGGTGGTAACAATTTTGAGATATTACCAAAGACATTACTGTCAGTAATGCTTCTCAGATTCAAATTTGGGGGTGGGGGGGAATAGAATCATGTACACTTTTCAATCTCGGAGTGAAATGATCCCAAATCTTCTATAAATTAATGGCCGACCGTGTTTCTTCGCGACGTAAAAGGAAAACCATGAAATTCCAAAGCATGATTGTGTGGATCATTATCTTTTACTTTTAAGTTATCTTTCTAACCATAATGCATTTTGTACCACACAGTTTCAAGCACTTTTCAAAGACTAACTCGACCAATCCGAGGCAACGTGTTCCTATACCTTGCTCCCTTTAAATTGATTTACATGGAAATTTCCCTTGCAATGGAAAGAGGTGATAAGAGTACAATGTATGTAGAAGGCTTACTCTGATTCTCTGATGTCCACATATGGCATTTTCACCTTGTCTACAAAAGCACCGTATCCCAGCCGGAAGTCATTGGTGATGTTCCCCATAACCTTGGCTGTAGAGATGAGATTAAAACAATGTTAACAATTCTCATTAAAGCTAATGATGCTCAGGATTCAGGGTTATAAATACAAAAAGGAATGAAATATTTGTTCGTGATTATTAAGCAATTATCCAAGAGCAGAGACATATTTTTCATGATGCAAATCAACACAACCTGAAATATGCACATTATGTACCCTTGACCCAAATAGTCTGGCCCCTATGTCAGGTTGAATTGACTGCATATCAATATATGTGATACCCTCTGGGAGCATGACAAAATGGCCGCCTTTGGGAAATATTTGACATTTTTGGGATGCAAGCTTTGATTACACTTGGTGATATTGTGAGGCTGGAACTAGATATAACAGATGTTGAAGTAAAGTTACAGCATACGTTATATTAGCATACATCAGAATGTCCTCAACTACAAACCTTGTGACTTGAATGATCCTATTATTTATTATTGTCTAAGGCCGTGTCCGAAACGATGACTTTGGCTACAGCTAAGTCTAGATCAGTGCGTCTACCAGTGTTGAAGAATAGCAGACGCACGTGATCAAGCCGTAGCTGTAAATGGACTCAACCAAAGTACACGTTTGTTTTTTGTTTACTCATAATATATTTAGTGCCATTTTAACAAGGCAGGGTATACTTTACGTAATCGTCGAAGACCAGTATCCTCATTTGGTCTATGCCAACTTGTGTAAAATAAGAAAAGATAGGCTCAATTGGTTATCAAAGTTGCACCCTCTGTGCCACATTCCAAGGCATCTGGGAGTCTATGCAACAAGGCTGTGATCTATGGCATCCGAGACCTGAAGCCTTTCTCAAGTTGAAATATGTTGTTGAAAAATCACCTCTTTCTCTAAAACTACATTACTTCAACGGGGGTCATTTCTAACAATGTCTTTAATAACATATAGCTCTTAAGTGCTCGTTACCAAGTAAGTTATTATGGTATTTAATTTTTTGAGTAATTACCAATAAGCCTTTTTGAGGTATGGCTGACGTGATAGGAGTGTACTGTTTGGTTTGAGTGTATACACCCAACTTTACCCAAACCTTAAAGTGTTCTAGCATTGTGTCCGCCATATCTCAAAAAGGCTTATGGTGTACATTCTCTTGATATTTTTGCTATCAAGCGAAGTGTAATGAATAGACTCACCTAGTTCATCACCAAGGCCTTTTAAGCTATCTAAATCATTGGCCATGGATTGAGACAGGTCCATAACATAATACAAATCCACAGGGAAATCCTCTGCCTGCCGGATGTTTAGTTGAACCCTTGTTGGCTCACCTGAAACAAACAAAAAGATACATTTCATTTCAAAAACTATTTCAAAAAGCACAATGCAGTTATAATTGCACTGCAAATGGAACATAGAACCTATGCATTGATATTATCCAGTCGCCATTGAAAGAGGTAAACCAATGATGAAAAACTTGCGCAGTGTCATTGTCACAGCATACTTTCACATTTGTAAGTAGACAATTTTCTCATAGAAGTTTCCTTGACAGACTGTGCAAGTCTCGCACAACATACGTTGGACATTTTGGGGACCACCTTGGATTCACGTATTTTGCTTTTATTGTATAAAGGGAACAAACTCGCGCAACTTAACAGGTCCCGATGTGCAAATACAAGCGCAATCTATAAAAATAAAACTCGGATAGTATCTGCTTGACACCAAATTTTAAACACACAGACATCAAGGCTGGTGGATTTCCCCAAACGATTCAAGCCCTGGACATAAGATATCTCTATAAAGCAAAACTATGTCTACAAAGTTAACACAATTTTCTTAAAAAAATGAAGAACCCTTTTGGAAGAATACAGCATTTTTGTTAAATAAAAATTAACAAAATAGCTTTGTGTACATGGAACTCTATTTGACACAATGACTCTTGTAAAACACACAACAAACTTCCTGTATATTATTATTAAAATGCCCTGTTTGTTTTCATAAATAAAGAAAAAGATATTCAAAACCTTCCATCACACTTTCCCAGCGGAAAATCTTTAGAACGACCCCAATCAGTCTTATGTGACAAAGGGTTAGCAAGGTCGGTTGACAACACAGTGCACCACCATCAATTCAAAAGCTCCTTTATTCATGGATTCAATAAAAGTGCCGACAGGCAAAAACCCATGAAACCTCTTGGTATTTACTGGGCTTTTAACATTAGGTTTCAATGGCATGGTAATAGTGGTGTCTATATCACACATGGCGACAGTCTGTAGGCTGGAGCAATACTGGAATTTTTGTTCTTTTAAAATAATGAACACGGATATCTTTTTGGTTTACTGTTTGTTTTAAAATAATGAACACGGATATCTTTTTGGTTTACTGTTTTTTATTGTTGATCATCTGCCAAGAAGAAATGAAACTAATGCCTTGAATAAACTTTTGTTCTTAAACACAACATGTACATATTTTTTCAAGTGTTAAAATGATTGTTGAAAAGGCTAGATGTAAGAAATTATCATAATGACCCCCTTGCTTAAATGGCGTACGCAGTTTGTCTGCCACACTCACCATTTTGGGAGTCAACACAAAAGCATATAAATGATCGGCCACCTAAAATGCGCACTTTACTGTGTAACACAAGGGCAAATGATTCAAAAAAAGGCACGACCAAGGTTGTGATGATAACACCCGGACCCAATTTTGTAGAGATGCTAAGCACAAATATTTGCTTAGCATGAAACTTCTTCCCCAATAAAAACAGGATTACCAGCCAAATTTCCATTTGTTGCACAGTGCTTGTTACTGGTATTCAGCTTTTGTTTGCTTATCCTGAAAATCACATGCAAATTTGGTTGGTAAACCTGTTTTTATCAAGGAACAAGGAAGAAATTTCATGCTAAGCAAATTTTTGTGCTTGGCAGCTCTATGAAATTGGGCCCAGGTAAATTGGTTCATCATTTCCTTTGTTTGTTTTCTCACCCACCTGTTTAGTGGATTGGGGAGGGGGGGGGGGGTTGATCTACAAGTACAATTTATAATTATCAACACAAATAGGGCAGCATTGGATAACATTGTACAAATAAACATTATTCTAAAAGTAAAATACATTGCTTGAAATGTTGATACAGATGCAGGATGCACCAATATAAATAAACAGATTAATTCAAGAGAAATCAATATTTTTGGGAAGACTACCTGAGCCAAATGGGCTTATTCTTTCTGTAATGAACAGTGTTTGAATTACAGAAGAGTGGTATATCAAGTATATTTTGCTGCAAGTGTAACCCCCCCCCCCCCCCCCCCCGCTCTATTTTAGAGCAGCCATTCATTTCTTTGAATAATGAAAAACAGTATTTTCGACACAAAGCAGCATCTTTACATCAGATTGATTGCTTCAGATTGGACACTTTGGATTATACAAAAGTATAGTCCAAAATTGTTTAAAAATGTCAAAAATTGGTCCAAAATTGGTTAAAATTGGTTAGTTGGTTTTTATATGGTTAAAAAGGTGTTTTAAAAGTAGAATAATGATTCACATAAAATATCCCTTGAAATTGTGTGGTTTCCCTTTTACTTTGTGTTTTAACGCAGGCCGCCATTTTTGTAGAACCAGATTTTTGACTCCACAATATTACGAGCCTTGTTAGTTCACAAAGTAATTTAAGACAAAACCACACAATTTGGAATTGAGGGATATTTGTGTTTATTAGTATACTTTACTCTTAAAGCATCTTGTCAACCATGTTACTTCCATACCAAACACTTTTTACAGACCAAAGCCCCCCAATCCAAAGGCAATGTGTTTGTGCCTGAATAAATTTGTAATACTTGTCTAGTCAATTGTTCTTCCGTCTTGAAATAACAATGTTGACATCCTCCTTTTTCACACCAAGTGGTTTCCTGAAAGAAGTGTCCTTCACATTTAAACACCTATTATAATGTGTGGTGTTTTTATAGATTGAATTCATGGCTTATAATTGATACAGTAACATGGTAAGTTGTTTTTAAACCAACCAAGCTTTTCCTGTTCACCTTATCTGTTAGACATTTGGATGTGATGATCAGTGTTGTAGCTAGACCAATTTTAGTGCTTGGCTCCAAATTCACCATGAGTGAGCATTATTCATGTTTAGATTTTGGGCCATCATTGCAGAAATGCAGTCTGGGGGAAATCTTTCCTGGGCAGCACAGTGTATTTTGCTCAGAGTGATGGGTGTAATTTCTTAGTTCTGCCGCCCAGCACCACCCAACGGCATCGCCCACAGGCATAGCCCACTGTGGCTCAATGGTGATGAAGCCTCCTCCTAGAAAAAGAACAATTATTAATGTTTTGTGTTTATTTAAACAGTTTGTCATACCTGGTCTCATATGTAATTTTATCTTTTGTGGATTCACTTGTACAATTTCCCCTGAGTCTCCTGCGTCACTGAGTGGCCTGGCCTGGAAAACAGAGGGATGTGACAGTGAATTTGTTAGTTTTTAAAATTAAAATGAGCTGAGAAGTTCATAATCATTATCAGGCTAAAGTAATCCTTTGTTGGGCCATCAGATATTTCCATTATCTTCTTTTAATTGTCTATCTTCTTGTTGCAATGTTTAAACATATCTAATAACAAATCGAAAGGGGAACTGATCGGGTATGATTTTTATGATTTGGGTTTGAAAAAAAGAAGATAACTGGAGCAGGATATAACCCATGACCTCCAGATTGTTGTATCAACGCTCTACCAACAGAGCTTTCTGGCCCTAGATGTATTTGAGCATCGAAGAAGGAAACAGTCAGAGCGAAATCGCTCTCCCAAGTGAAGGCAAACATGTTGTACTGAACACCATGGAGGCCTAAATATAATCCTTAATTTCTCTGATAAGGGGTGTAATGGCAGAATTCATTAGTCAGAGTTGTAATTATGCCCTGTGCCCAATTTCATAAAGCTGTAAAGCAGAGATTACCGCTTTAGCAAATTTTTTTTGCTTAGCAAAAAAATGAGTGGTACAGGAACAAAAATATTCTGCAAATCAGAATTAGGCAGGGAACGTTAAAAACATTACACAGCGCGCTTTGGCTGGTTTTCAATTTTGTTTGTATCTGAAATAAAATGCTCTCAGGTGGTGAAAGGAAGAATAAAATGCATCTTGGCCGATTCTTTTTCTTTTGCACAAGTTCATGACTGTACAAATCAGCATTATGTCAGCCTGGCCGTACACCTTGTAGACTGTATTGTAGCTTCTTCATGCATGAGATGCAGTGCAATAAACCATTACCTCTTCAATGACGAGTAGGTTGGTGGGGAAGTTGAGATCCTTGTTCTTGCAGCCTCTCCGCTTGAGGTTGTCAGGAAGATCGCATCTCTTGTATGAGTTATCGTCAAAATCCTTGAGAGGAAATCAATTGAGGTTCATTAATTTTGAAAGATGAAGAAGAAGAGCTTTCTTGTTTCGCAACAAAGTTCAACCATTTTCTTTTTAATAGACCTAGAATCCTAACAGAATTATTTTTATGACTTTAAGTTTTTATTAGATTGTTACGTGTAAGTTTGCCTTGAAGAATGGTCACACAAACAGTAGGGGCTACATGTATACTCTCATTTCACATTTGAGTTAAAACCTTTTGTTCTGGTCGAGTAACTAGCAAGCGCTGTGACTCATCGTGAATTGTATGTTTCCCAAAAGGTCCAAAATTAAAATTAAAACTAAATTCAAAACATCCAAGTAATGTAGATTTATGAAATATATAAACAAAGTGTCTTTACATATGTACAGCTGAAATGCCAGGGACCTTTTTTTGTGGTTTCCGGGATCAGAAACAGATTGAAAAACTAGGTTTCCAGATCAATAAGTCTACATTAACGTACACTGACAGCATGGGGCCAGTGATTGACAAGGTAACATTTTACCAGTAAAGGAAACCTGCCGCAAACATATGAAATAAAGATGCTACTGTTGGCCATAATCTGGAAACCCTTTTAGTGTTACAGGTCAGGCTTGAAACATGCATATTTCACAGTAAGGCAACAGAGGCAATCACTATGTATGCCCCTACTGGTATTTGGAAATTGCCGTTGCTCTCAGATTGGGTCAGGGATTATTCTTCTCTGATTGGTTCAGGGATTATTCTTCTTGCGTGGACATATTTGCTCCACGTTTTCGGCGATATCTCAAAAACAAAACAACTTTTTTTAAACGAAATTTTCATATGTTAGTTTTATTTTATGCCTTTACATATTTTATAAAGGATTTAAACAATTGTACCATTCAAAAAACCATAGGGATACTTTGCCTTTAAAGCCAGTGGACAATATTGGTAATTACTCAAAATAATTATTAGCATAAAACCTTTTTTTTTGTAATGAGTAATGGGGAGAGGTTGATAGTATAAAATATTGTGAGAAATGGCTCCCTCTGAAGTGGCGTAGTTTTTGAGGAAGAAGTAATTTTCCACGATTTTGATTTTGAGACCTCAAGTTTAGAATAAGAGGTTTTGAAATCAAGCATCTGAAAGCACATAACTTTGTGTGACAAGGGTGTTTTTTTCTTTCATAGTTATCTCGCAACTTCGACGACCGATCAAGCTCAAATTTTCACAGGTTTGTTATTTTATGCATATGTTGAACTACACCAAGTGAGAAGACTGGTCTTTGACATTTACCAATAGTGTCCATTGTCTTTAAAGCTGGAATGAAAGCTTAAACATCTTGGTTTTGATGTGCTTGGCCTACATGTTCATTGAACATTACTTTCACCAACAATGTACAAAAATAGCAATCCTATTTTGAAATACATTTTAACTGTTCATGACAAGTGCATGAGGGCAAGGCGATGCAGTACCGGAGATATGATTTTGAACATTACAGTAAACTTTTACTTACACATTATATTTGTAAATATGTACACACGAACATTATGTGCACTTTTTGTTTGCTCAATGAGGGCCAGTACACATTGCATGGGACAGAAAGCCAATAATAAGCATTAATTGTCGCAACAGTCCAAACGATGTTTAATTTACTTTTCTTTTAAAGGGCAATATCACTTTTCAGTAAAGTAGACTTGCTATATATTTACATGGTAACAACATATCATGAGCTTCCAACACAAATGAAACACAACACCCTCCAACGTGTACATTACTGCATGATGCACAATATGCATTAGGCCTACTTGACAACCCATAAAACGCTGGGTTAGTAATAAATTCTATCAAGTCATTTATTACACACCACATGAATCATCAAAACAGAGACTCCTTCATGTACGGGAAAAGCGAACCTTATACATAATGCATGCTATGATCATTGAGAATATGATACATGTGTAATCATGCACCTGGTATGTTTTTTGCATTTTTAACCTTTGACCTATGTGCACACAAGGGGGCAATATCACTCATCCAGTCTGATCGAATTGATTCACGACCAATGCAATGTTGAAACAGATTTATACAAGAATACTTGAATGTGAATTTGTGTTTATAATACTAGACATGTGGTTGTTTTAAAGTGCAGAAACTCTTGAACCACATCCTGTCTTTTATGGCAATAAAGGACATTGAGTTTTAAAGCATTGGCAACTGTCAAAGAGGCCAGCGTCACTTTCAGTGACCTAATAACAAATATGTACAAAAATGTATGCACAAAAAAAACACAGTGAAAATTTAAAATCAATAGGTCATCTTAATCACAAGAAATCAAGGAAAAACCCAACTACTGTTTGCAAACAACAGATTTTGGACTGGCGAAATGTAGTTCATTATACAGTTACCAAAATTAAACACTTAAGACCACAGTACATGCATCATGTAGGGTAAATCTAAGAAAATATTTTAAATCTTTTAAATTAGTTACCATAAAACTTAATTGGTGGGAAGCACTGCAGCTGTTTGATAGTATAAACTATTTTAAGCAAGGATTACCTAAATATGGTTAAATTTATATTTTTTCACATCAGAACATTTGAACCTGAGAGCAAATTCATGCATGAATCGTTTCTCAGATTTCTGAGGGTTGGTGTGTGCTCATGAATGCTGCAGCCAGGGATGCAGATGGTACCCACCTGGCTAAATGTGGTTGGATTTGACATTCCTGTAAAAATGCAATCTGTTTTTGATGTTTTCTCAGAAAGTAGACTCTGTATTCAACTGAAACTTTTAAAAGTGAAATTTTTTTTGTATCAATCTTTATAATTTTGCCTAAACTGTAAATCAACATTGCATGACAAAAAAAGACTCTATGTACCTTTAAGGGAAGCTATTAAATTGATCATTCACACAAAGGGAAATGTAGAGCGGAATTCACACGGTGTTGTTGACAGTGAAAGTTGTCCTAAATGTATCTTCCCATTGTTTGAAAAGTAAATTTTAGGCGGGGATGGAGTTTCATGGTATTGGGGTGTTTGTTTTTATAAAGACATTGTCTGATCATTAGAGATATTGTCCGATTTTATTGAATGAAACATGAGAGACAAAGCCCGATTCAATTGAACTGAGATACATTGTCTGATTCAATTAAAGGAACGTTACAGAATTGGTAAGAAACAAAAATCTTGAAGATCACAGATTTACATAATACTTACACGGTCTAATGATGATGATAGTTGAAAACATCCCATGAAATATTTCTGTCTGAAATGTCATATTTGATGAGGAATAAAAAATCTAACTTCGCCTTTTTGAGTTTATCGCTCAGTGAGTGTTTTATTCACTTTTATTTTGGCATCGACGCAATGCAAAATTTATAATCGGTTTTTCACTATTCTCTCGTGACTCAGATGGCCGATTGATCTAAAACTTCTACAGGTTTGACAGTTTATGTATATATGGTGGATTACATAAGTGCTTACACTTTTAGCAACTGTATTGTTAGCAAAAACCAATTATGTAATGTTCAATCATCATTCATGAAGAACTCTTACCCTATATAACATTCATCATTTAATTTCTCATATAACAATAAGACCATATGGCTTGAAGCTAAAATTTTAGACCGTATAAGTTTGATGTAAATCTGTGATCTTCACGATTTTGTTTTCTTACCAGTTCTGTAATTTTCTTTAAGAACAAGTTCTAGTGTTTAAGAAAATCTAGAAAACCCTATTGATTTTTATACCATGTACATACATAGCACATCATTGAAACTAGATAGCCCTCTTGATTAGTTTTTGAAAAGAATGTACAAAAAAATAGTTTGGATTTCAGACACTCTTAACTTAAGGAAGACGACGAAACCTTTCGTTGTTTTAATGGCATGTTGATTGCATGACAAAATGCAAACAAAATGAAGGGATGAGTCATCCAGACATTTGTCATGAATTAACAATGATATATATATCCACATAACAGACAAGGTTCCCCCCAAATTTTTCCAAACTGTGGGGCATTATGGACCAAAATGTTTTAGTTTGTCCTGAGCAAATGAATTGAAACTAATGTTTTTACTTGCTGTTTACATCTTTAAATTAAAAGCCCTACTGTGCAACCTGGGAATTTTTTAGTTGCCCATCTGTCGCAATTCTTTTCCTATTGACCCGATACCTTCGCTAACTTGCACATGCAAAGAATCCTAAATATTGTTTGGTTCTGTCTTAAATCCCAACATGTAGGTTTTGTTCAAGGCACACTACATGAGCGCTTACAACTTCACAACAAAAACATATTAACCAACTACTAAAAAAAACTATAATCGTACAAAACTTTGGCACAATTTCAAATGTCAAACCAAACTATCACTTTACAACCTTGACAAAAATGCTTATATTACTCTGCGTTTGGGTAATACTTAAAGAAATGACACTTGAATCAACTTTTGGAAGTTTAGGTTGTGTCTTAATTAGCAGCTGCGGCTGCTGATGGATGGTCACATGACCATAGGTGTTGAAGAATAGAACACCCATATAGCAACATATAGCAACATCCTTAACAACAGCCGCAGCTGCAGCCACCAATTTGGAAATGGCTGCTCCAGACATTGAACTTCACTCTTGAAGGAGCACAGCATTGTTCCTATGGTAAGGGAAGGAGCACTTCTACATACGGGTAGAGGAACAATGTAAGTTTGAAATGGAACCTTGCAGAGGGCACCAAAGCAAAGCACAGGGCACCACAGTAATTTATGTGGGTGATGTAGTAGATTATTTTGAGGCCTGCCGTTCAATAAAACCCCTTTTCTACTCCATATGACCAATCACTTGAAACCATCGAATGGTTTGTGAATAAAAATAGTGGCACAACTGTGTCCACAGCAGCTATGTGCAAGTGTTTCTGTAAACATACTGATTCATCACACTATTGTAGGCTGGTATGTCATTCAAAATCGATGGTCAGAAAGTAGGAGGCTAAGAAGAATATTGTTCCCTCGTGTACTTTAAAACTTTGGAATTTCATCTTTGAGAAAGTAGGCCTGGAATTTAGTTACAGAAGACACTTCTTTTGGAAAATCTCAAAGTCTATGGGATCGCCATGACCTCTTTTGCCCCTGGTCTTGCTCTTGATGCCCTTTCAGAAGTTTCCCATAGACTTTTAGCTTTTCCAATGCCCTTTGCAAAATGAAAATTTGCCTTCTCAAATTTCAAATTCCAGACCTGTACTGGTATCATTTTGAAGGGGCATCAGGGCCAAGACCAGGAATATTATTAGGCCATGGTCCATGTAATTCCAATAATCCGAGCCAGTATTTTAAACACTACCCCCCCCCCCCACCCCCACCGACCCCAAGTAAGTATTGTCAATACAGGTAATCCCTTTAACGGTATCTGTTACTTCACTCAGTTTCATTCCATTGATATGATTGCTCAAGCGTGCCAACATCAGTTTCCAGAGACTCAATATTGACTACGGAGTGTTTACCTGCTTCATTGCTTGATAGTTCCAGATTTGTTGGGGTCATGTAAATGCTGGAACAATGAAATATCCTGACTATACAAGTATAATAATAAGCAACTTGATATAAACTTATGTACTTCCGAAAATACTGACCACAATCATTTAATAATGATGAAATGCTGTCTGGTGTGCTTTTTACCCAAAAGAGAAAAACAATCAGACTGAAAGCATTTTTCTAAGAATAAATAGAATTGTGTTTGTTACGGTATGCATCACAACAAAACGTATACACTTAGTTGTATACAATAAATACTAATATAATAAGCAATGCAACAGGGTGTCGTGGCCGAGCGAATAAGAGCACCGAACTCAAGCTCTGATGCTTCTGCTCAGAGTGTGGGTTCGAATCCCGGTTGTGACACTTGTGTCCCTGAGCAAGACACGTAACTATAATTGCTTCTCTCCACCCAGGGGTAAATGGGTACCAGTGAGGTCAGAGATGGTTCTTGTGATTGATTTAGCCGAGTAGCGCATATTAATGTTGCACAGGCTGCATACTCCCCACCAGGGAGCTGAGATGGTTTAAGGAGTGAATTAAGGCCCAGTGACCAGGGGTAATAATGTGAAGCGCTTTGGGACGCCCTCCAGGTGTGAAAAGCGCTATATAAAAACGGGTTATTATTATTATTATTATTATTATTATTATTATTATTATTATTATTATTATTATTATTATTATTATTATTATTATTATTATTATTATTATTATTATTATTATTATTAACTATTCTTAATAAAATATAAAAAAGGTTGAAACTTATTTCAACAGGATTTAAACGGATACAAAAACTTTTGAATGTGAACTGTACGACTTGAAATTAACCAGGTTGAATGATTCAAACATTACAAGTATAAAAAGCCTGTAGGGACTTAATAAGCAAGCTCAGTATTTACGTACAGAAACCTTTAGGGCCTTATTTTTCATTGTTTGAATCTCATTTGTTCACCTGAATTGTGCATCTAATCAATGAAATAAGAGTCTGATTATACCACCCACTCAGGAAGCGAAATCTACTCCCATGGGCAAAGTAATTATTTAAAGAAATTGCTCTTACCTTTCCTTCACACCATCCACAGAGTGGACTTTTTATGATGCACTCATCACAGCTTTCAGCCTTTGTGCACATACTGTCTGTAATTGCAGCTGCAAGACATAAATGAAAATTTACATTATTTAGGCTTCAAAATACTTCCAGAAACCTCAGCCTGGAATTTCCTTCTTGCAGGAGACTAAAGCCTAGGGCCCGAATTTTACACTGGACCACTGGCCCAAGTCAGGGTTACAAACTCAAGACAGGACCACATACTGTCTGTAATTGCAGCTGCAAGACATAAATGAAAATTTACATTATTTAGGCTTCAAAATACTTCCATAAACCTCAGCCTGGAATTTCCTTCTTGCAGGAGACTAAGCCTAGGGCCCGAATTTTACACTGGACCACTGGCCCAAGTCAGGGCATGGAGGTCCATGGTCAGGGTTACAAACTCAAGACAGGACAAGTCTGATGATCTCGTTTTTGTTTGATCCAACATCTTTGTCTTAAAAAAATATGCTCAAATGATGAGTTTGAGTATCACAAATATCTTGCAATCCAGCTGAGGATCACCCTTAAAACTAAAGAGATTTAATCTTCTATTACTATTTGTTCAATGATTGACAAATTGTTTGTTCAGGTGATAAAACTGCATTCTCTCTTTGATTCTAACAAATTGATTCTAGTCTCTTTTCACTTTGATTCTGGTCTTGTAAATAAAATCCGGTTCAGGTACATTGAAGATTCTGAACTACACGTCTTGCGTTCTTGTGGATTCCCCCCCCCCCCCAAAAAAAAAAAAAAAATTAAACCCCGAAAGCAGCTTACAAGTTAGGACAATTGTGTTAGAAAAGTCAGAATGGTTTGGAGACATTTTAAACCTTTTTTTCTCCATGATGGAGCGGTAGACAGCAATAAGTATTGCATTTTCGAAACAAATTTGTCTACAAATACAAAAGTCACTACAGTGTAGTCCTCATCTTCGAGCAAACTTGTATCCTGATTGGATGATCCATGGCAACAAGAATGTGATATCAAGAACCCATATTGCACGTTCTATATTCCACCCTGCATTTCTAACTCTGCTTATTGGGCTATGTTAAGTTGTAAGTTTGCATTTAAGATAGATTTGTTAAATCATGCAGGCTTTTGGAAGTACAAACATAGTGGGTTGGTGTCACATTCCAACCTGGCCTTTGGCCTTGTCAGAAGCAAAAAAGCACTGCGTTCCACTTGTGCTAAATGAGAATATCACAATTGAGTTATACTCATGAGAACTGAACATATTCATGTGCGGCTAATTGATAAAACATCACCTACAATGCATAGACCCCCTGCATAACGCGAAACGCTACAGGGTGCTGAGGCCAGCACATGTTTTTACGATCCTTTGGCCTCTCAATGAGGGCGCTTTTTCGGCATGTAATATCATAGACTTTTTCGCAAATACTAAGGAGCGTAAAGCTTGGAATTAGGTGCATTGTGGTCTAGCTGGTATCCAAATTTGATCCATATCTATCCCACAATGCACCTCATTCAACAGTCTGCGCTTGCGCAATGGTATTTGCGATAAGGTCTATGCAAGAGGTCTAATGAGGCTACTGATAACCCTGAACCATCCTTATATCTGAACAAATGTTCTATATATGTTCTATATGTTCAAAATGTACGCTGGGTTTCCACTACTGCTTCTGTTACACTATATTGCACTGTAGAAAGTGTTGTGATTGGTACATTCGCCCTTTGAGAAAGACTATTCAACAACATAAAATGTCGAAGGCCACTAACAAGTTTTCCACTGAAATGTTGAATGGCATCCTACGTACAGTACTTGAGTTTTGTTGCACAATGGTTAACATTTGACCCATCTGTTCAGTAAGTCAAAACACTGCCATATCCACCCAGCAGGCAAATATTTTGACTAGTGTCTATTTTCAATGAAATACCACACAGTGACAGACGAAGGTTCAGTTGATGAATTGGTGGTGTTTGTCCGAAATAATAATGAAATTGACAGTGCCAGTAGGGTAAATTTCATAGCTTTGCTAGCAGATGATTGTCTGTGTGTCTTTGGTGTACTCAGTTCTGAACAATTCACTTCTAAGTTCTTTCACAAGGCAAATTCTTCCAGAAAATCTCTACAAGAGCTCAATACTTACACTGGATTTGCAAACGGTAGTTTAAACAAGACAATTTCTATTTCCATTCTGTCATATTTCCTGAATAATTTTTAGAGGAAGTTTGGACTATAAAAGCAAGACTACATTGTTCTTACCACATGAGTCAGATAATTGTATTTTCTCGGGAAGATACTTGTAACGGTTGGACCGTTATATATTTTAGGTTACTGGCTCACTGTTAAAACTACTTGTGTCTGGCCATTAGCCAAGTGTGGAAGTGTGGGTTTTTCAAGCCAATTCATTTACTTGCAATAGGCATTTTATGGACATTTTGGATGCATCTTGTTTTTAAAATAACATAATTAACATCTTATTTTAAATTGGCCATCACATAACCAATAAACCAAATTTATCTTTTTTATTCTAAACTTTTGATTGTTTTAACCCAATATATAAGTGTAAAGGGCAGAGAAAGTGGTAGAGATTTTTAGATATTGTCGAAAATCTGAAGCATCAATTATGTTCTCGCATGAAAAATAATCTGTAATTGGAATTCAGAATGCACAATCTGATAAAAGTTTCATGCAGAAAGTTTCTCAAACCGAAATGCTTTTTAATCCTCTAAAACCACATTCCTTTCAAGGGGAATTGTTTCTCAAAATGTTATTGCTCTAATAACAGCTGTAGTGTTTCTAACCAAATTAGTTCTTAAGGTCATTAATTTTTGGAGTAATTATTACCAAGGTATACCGATCCTTTGAACCTTGAAGAAAGGCAGTTTGATATTATTATGTACTTGGAGTTTAAGGTAATAATTAAAAAAGCTTTTTTTACAATGAAGCAGAAACTGCCATGAGAATTGTTATTCTCTGATCTCTTAATACTATAAACTCAGAATACACAAAAACATTTATGTAGATAAAATCAATATGAGCATTTATGGCTACCGATTTCCTTCCTCCATGGTCTACCCTGATTTAACTGTTTATCACCTTGTTTGTTCACTGCTCAGTTCAAATGATAGGGAACATAATTGCATTCTATTGTCCGGTAGACAGTCATTGATTAGTCATGATAGAGCGACGTTTAACATCTGGAACTATGCATGAAGCAGAAACGCTTATGGAATGTATGACAAATTGTCTGTTACGCAGGGTTGGTAACATTTTGTCTATGTCTTTGTAATTTTGTGTGTAATTTGAAAACAAATCTTAAATCTTACACCATTATTTATATACAAAGAACGTTGTACACATAATTAGGCCTAAGAGGCAATGTCTCCAGTGCTCATGATCTCTATTGTTGCCCCTTAAAATCCACTAGAAGTTAACGATTAAGTATTGGGTGTTCTTTGCCAAGAGGAGAAAAATGAATTGGTGCCTTCATTACAAAAACAGCTTTGAAGGGTATCAAACATATTGGGATAAAGAAACATCTGTTGTACTGTAAATGAACACAATGTTCAAACTTGACATCAGCCGTCTTTTCTCCATGATCAGACCATGTACATCATGCCATCTTGACAAAAAAAAAATCGAGTCTCAGTCTCACCTTGTGTGAGCTGATCCAAAAATGACTCACATGTAGTACAGTAATAAACTGAATTTGTACACACGTACCTGCATACTGTACAAAAAGAAACGCCTATTGACAACAACATATTATTTGCATAGTACTGTTAGTATTGCATAATGTATGATAAGTGCGATATTCAGTTTATGCATAAACAGACCATTTAATCTAAATTTAACAAACTGTGTCATGAATATTTAAAGGCAGTGGACACTATTGGTAGTTACTCAAAATAATTATTAGCATAAAACCTTTCTTGATTACAAGTAATGGGGAGAGGTTGATAGTATAAAACACTGTGAGAAACAGCTCGCTCTGAAGTGACGTAGTTTTCGAGAGAAGTCATTTTCCACGAATTTGATTTCGAAACCTCAAGTTTAGAATTTGAGGTCTCGAAATCAAGCATCAGAAAGCACACAACTTCGTGTGACATGGGTGTTTTTTCTTTCATTATTATCTCGCAACATCGACGACCGATTGAGCTCAAATTTTCACAGGTTTGTTATTTTATGCATATGTTGAGATACACCAACTGTGAAGACTAGTCTTTGACAATTACCAATAGTGTCCACTGCCTTTAAAAAAAATAAAAGCCAACAAGAGTCAAGTAGACTTTTGACATCCCACATGCCTATTTGTATTGGATACAAATACTAATGTAATGCTTTTAAATTTTCTATTTTGTACACAAGTGATGCACGTGATACATGTATACGTACGTATCTTGTTCTACATTTCAATGAAAACAACAACATTAAATATTACGCTTCAAGGACATCGTCCTTGTACATTGTCACGTACATTGCAAAAACATTTGACAGAATTGGCCCTCGCCTTCAAAACATTGAGCGATGGCCGTGCCTCCAGGACCCCAGTAATGATTTGTAGCCTCTCCAGCAAAATTTAATTTCAGACAAGTTTACAAGATTAGAAATTAATAATGCAATAAGGGTATGGAGTGGAGTTCTCTGCACACAATCGATCGTACCAAAGTAGCTTCATGTGTATGCACAGCCTTTAGTGCTACATTCACATGACAACAATTTTACTGGTGTCCCTTGCTTAGTCTTAGCAAGGTTGTAAAATGTAGGAACGTGTGATGAGATTTTGCAAGAGAACTTCAGGCCTGATACTTCACGGAGGCAACGGAGGCGATTGCCTCCGTTGCCCCTGGCCATTGCCTTGGTGCCCCTGAAATGCTCCAGTAGAAATTTACAATTTCCTCATAGGGTGCCTTTTGCCAAAGAGAAAACGCCTTGGTGCCCTTGCCCTTTCAAAAACGAAGCATACAGGCCTGGAACTTGGGCAGTAGAAAAAATTGTTGTCCTTTCACACAAGGTACTTATATACACACAAATTGCTCTTGTGTGAAAGGGGCTTTTGTGAACAAAACAAAAATGTGTGTGTTCAATCATGGAGGTAGAAATGGTGTGCATGCTTTTTGGGGGTGGGGGGGGGGATGAACCATTTGCAGTTAGTCAAATTCCATTAACTGTTTATTTAAACTCTAACCCCTAGGGTCAAAGACTTGACCCGGAAGACTTAATGCCACCCCACCCGGATCCCCCTAAATGACCCTCTGGTAACATAACACCCAAATGTTTGGACTTTGATCTAATGTAGCTTTTCCAATGGTAAGTAAGCAGCTATTAATTGGGCACGAAGGCTCAAATAATTCTAAAAAAGTCAGACAATTTGCTTAAGGATTGTGGACTGTACTATAGGTTTAATTAATCAGGAGTAGGCAAACATGATCTGAAAAAGAAGGGAAAAAAAGGCAGAAAAAAAGGGGGGAAAAAGAGGAAGACAAAAAAACTTCTGGACAACACAATGCAGGATCCAGGAAACATAATAACTTTTCCCAAGATAAAGCAAGCACTGTTAAAATGAAATAAGTCATAAATCACAGGATGACCAAAATTCCTTGAATATTGTACCACATTCCACATCCAATACGCATCTTCGTCATTTCTCTCATAAACTCATCCCCCAACCCCAGCATCCTCCGTCCACACAAGTCACCCATCCTCACTAATCTAATTGCAATGTATAAATTTCCAATAAATTCGATGGTCCATAATTCATTCAAGTCTGTGGGTCAATCTCATTGCTACTTATCCTATACAACTGACTGACACCATATAAGGTAAGCCTATCATGTACACATGTGTATGGATGGTACCATAGAGCAACTGATGAGGCATTCTGCAATGTGTACACTCATCTTGGTCAGCAGCATCTTGGCATTGGGCTGCTTTTCTGCACTACTCATCTTGCATGGGACATTTTACCGGTATTACACGCATCAGCGGTTGAATGGGTCATATGGTACGAGGTGCACAAAACCTGCACTGTATAGCCGGCATGCATACCCAGTGAATCACAGATGGCATAATGCATTACTAATAAATGCTTGGGCAGCCACTAATGTCTTTATTATTAGAAATGTTCAACGTTCTTTAACGCATGTACTAAATACAGTTTGTGCTGAGAGGCAATAAATGTGTACACTTGTCATGTGCCAGTTGACATTATAGTTCATTTGTAGGTTTTAATGCATCTCTTTTATGTACAGTAATGTGTATACTGTATTGTACATTATAATAAACGAACAGTACATCATTAACATTGTTTTTAATTTTTAATTTTTTTTTTTTATATATTATTATTATTGGGGGAGGGGGAGGGGTTAGAAAACGGGGTTTCAATTTCCCATGTTATGGAAAAGTACATTCATAAACTTTCCACACCTCAAAAACATAGATCTATTTTTACAAATAAAGTAAAGAAATCAATTGAATGACAAAAAATGTCTGTTCAATGTAAATTAAACATAATCATCTCAGCAATCAAAATTAGCGTACTTACTACAACAATGCACAATCCTATTTGTGTTTCAACAAATGTATTCAAATGACCAGCCAGATGACCAGTGTTAAGGAAAAGACTGAAATGTAGCGTTTGTACATGCTATTGTTTGTATTTAAATCAAACCTTGCGTATTCGAACATACATGTAGCGACCTGTTTAAGTGCATTCTGATTTTTTTCCTTCATGCATTAAAGCTAATGTACACTGGACCTCCATGATGGGACCAAAAGTGGTCCCAATAATGTTCAAAATGCAGTCTATTCAATGAAATTTTCTCAGGTTGGTTCTTTAACCGAGTTGTCTGCAAGAAACACCACTGTTAACAAACAAACAACTGTTCAAGTCCTGTTAATGAACAGACACTGAGTTCATGTTAAGGTTAAATAAACATGCTCTGAACCCAGTGTAACTATGACCTTGACTGTTGCTCTTAGGAGTACACCATGTTGGGGGGCACTGTACAAATACAATGTGTTTTATAAGGCAGTAAATACAGAGTCTTCCTAAGCTGGTGGATAGTTTTGTTTACACCTCGTTTTTATTACTGAAGCCCTATTGAATGATGTTTAGCCTTTTGAGACAGACATTCTGAGGTCGGAATGCAAGGTGATTCGAACTGTATTACTGTTAGATTATTGACAATGGATGTTGCGCCCACTCTCCTGTATGAATGCCTTTAGTTTTGTATTGAAGGTGATTAAGGTGAATGTAATTTGGTGTAAATATTTGTTAGCAGTGAGTTGATTTTCAAGGTAAAAAAGCTATCTGATGCAGGTAAATTGCGTGCAAAAAATTTCAAATAAACTACCATTAAGTTTCATTTAAAACAGTAGGCCTATTGTTTTACTTACATTGGTCAGTTTTGCTGTTTGTGAGGTCAAATAAATTTGTTAATAACATCAGAAAAATCTCTTACAGTGTGTTAGGAAAACAGAAAAATAATGTTTCAAACTAGTGCTGTTTTAAAAACAAAAAATGTACTTGATAGGAAATTTGTGACGATTGACACACCAGTATCACTATCAGTAGGCGCCCCCCCCCCCCCAATCATTGCAGATTTATGTTTTCGGATTAGGTAATCTCATAAATTAGACATGAATGAACTGGGTCCAATTTCACAAAGAGCTAAGATTAACTGTCTATCAATCTTAAGTGCTAAGCAAAGCATGTAAAATTGAGCCCTACATGTAGCCAGCAGACAACAACAAATCTGCATTTCGTTTTCGGTTTGTCTAGTGAGCAGTGCCATCACATCTGTATGGTATTTCCTAATCCCAAAAAAACACTCATAAAAAACACAAGTTATTTTCCCAAGAACTTTGTAACCAGACACTTGATCATGTGGATAAGAAAATAACATACCACTGTTATTAATCAAACCCTGAAACTGTAAGTTCAAGGGAGGTCCAATGCAGGGTAGGATTACAGGGGGCCAGTGAATATGCAGTGTGAAAAAGGACTCTCCTGGCCTTGGGTTACCAGGACTCTCTATTTTCTCAGTTCACAAGACGTAATACTGGGTCCGGCCATCTGGTGTGATTTTCCGTTATTACTTTAAACCTGCTCAAGTGAGCGTACACTACCGCTGCAGTTTGGTTTCTGTGGTGTCAAATTTGATCAGCTGAATAGAAAGTGATTTAATTAAAGAAACAGTGTGCATGCATCATCAGGCAGTTCTCAAACAAAATCAAGCCACATTGAGTTTCAAGACAAAGCTGATAAAAATATCAAAATTTATTGCTAATTTATTATTATGGTTCAAATTCTGCTCTAGTCATCTTTTCTTTGTTCAATCTCAAAACATAATTAACCCAGTCAGTTTCCCTTGTGGTTTATTATTTAATTTATTAATAATAATAACACTATAATAATTATTGCCTTTTATTGCCCTAATTATTGTACATTTCCTCCCAAGGACTGTACAACATGATATGACATGAATAAACCTGCCAAGGAACAGTTTCCTTGACATAAAGATACTGAATCCAATAAGCACTTTTTGTTTCTCTTCATGAACAATATGGAACTCTCCATCCCTTGAGCTCCTAGTGTTTTTTGAAAAGGGAAACAAAATCTTAAATTGTAAATGATCTTGTGATAAGCAACAATGACAGTGTCAAAGGTCGTGGGTTTGAATCCCACCTGTCTAATATGTCTCTGATTTTGTTTTCCAAAACTCTGTGAAAGTACTGAGTATACAGTGCTAACACTGTGGAAGTGGCGTGGCCGAGCGGTTAAGAGCACCGAATTCAAACTCTGGTGTTTCTGATCAGCAGAGTGTGGGTTCGAATCCCCAGCCGTGACACTGTGTCCTTGAGCAAGACACTTAACCATTGCTTCGTCCTGTGGATGGGACGTAAAGGTGTTGGTCCCATGTGTTGTGTAACGCATGTAAAAGAACCCAGTGCACTTATCGAAAAGAGCAGGGGTTCGCCCCGGTGTTCCTGGCTGTGGCTGCTGTATGCGCTGAGCACCTTGTAGACCCTTAAAAGGTGCTAAATAATTGGGTCTCAGAATTCATCACTGCAATAACCTATCTTTCTGAAAATTTACTCAGCGCCTTGAGTACCTTGTTTGGTAGATACGTGCACTATATAAGACTTCGATATTATTATTATTATTATGTTTAACACACATCGTTCACGATGTAAGGATAAAAGCAATGAAAATGTTTGGGTAGAACTAGACTGGCTGGAACAAGGTGGTCTCTGGAGAATAAAATGTGTTGACATACCTTTACCCTCTTTCAGGGTTGAATTTTACACTGGACCACTGAAAGAGAAACCACTGATTTCTTATTCACTGGACCACTGGAGCAACACCACTGATTTCAGTGCTGGGCCAGTAAACTCAAAACAGGACAAGTTCAGTGGTCTTGTTTATTGTTCAATTCTACATGTTTGTCTTAAAAAAGAATTGATGTTTAAATGTTGAGTTTAAGTGTCACAAATTTATTTGATTAATCCTGCTAGGAGTAGTATCACCCATAACACAGATTGAGATAAATCTACTCCATAAATCTTGGTATAGTAGTACTTTGTTCAAACATGGAGGTGAAACATGATAAAACCATGTTCATTTTTATTCTATCTAGTTTCTTTTCATTTTGGTTTTGGTTTTGTAAGTAAAATCTTGTTCCAGTCCCGAGTTTGAGCAACAGTCAGGGGCAGAAACAGTACACACTACTGCGGTCTACTCAGTGGATACCCTCCCCCCCAAACTTTGAGCCCTGCCTGTGCCTGTCTTTTATACATGTATCAAGTTAGACCCAGTAACGCTGTTATCCTTTTTTTGTCGAATTTGTCTTTATCCGATATATTATGACAAATTTTGAAAAAAGGAGTACAGCGCCCCAGTAAAGCCAGGTTCATACTTCCTGCAAATGCGATGCGAATATGATGCGAATGCGATGCAAATTTGACGTCACAACCCCTCTTTCACTGCCACATTCGCAAGAGAATTGTGCACAACTCAACTTAGTGCAAATTTCAGTGCGAATTTGTGACGTCAACATTCGTATCGCATTCGCATTCGCATTCGCAGGAATTATGAACCGGGCTTAATACTGGGTCTAATAATATCAAGTCTGATATGGAATAAAAAATACACAATTTCGTTTGGAGGCAGGCATTACAATACAAAGCAAATGTATTGTATAAGCTATGATATATGTGAGCCTACCTACACCTTTCTAAAATTACTTTTTTTTTTAAATAAAAATGGTAACTAACTTCAAGTTCAACATATAAATTATATTTCTTTTTTAACCACATAGTCGAATTAGTCCCGTAGCTTTTTTAGCATACTTTCGATCCAATCATGCGTTAGTTTGTATGATTATGACATACACATCATATGATCTATCATTTATCGAGCCATACTGCAACAGGTCAATACAACTTTCTACACAAAAACACACAAAGAACTCAAAATTAATTTAAACTCAAATTCAATTTTGGCATACCAAGATCCCATCATGCGTGAGTTGTATAGTGATTATGACATACATGATCTATCATTTATCAATAAATAAATCCCCTCATCGAGCCATACTGCAACCGGTCAATACAACTTTCTACACAAAAACACAAATTAGTCAAACTCAAAGAACTCAAATTTTAAAAGTCAAAATTTCAATTTATTAAAGCCATTGGACCCTTTCGGTACAGAAAAGGAAAAAAAGTTCACAGATTTACAAATAACTTACAGGGTTTACAGAAGGTAGTGGTGAAAGACTTCCCTTGAAATATTATTCCATGAAATGCTTTACTTTTTGAGAAAACAGTAAAACAATATAAATTCTCGTTAGCGAGAATTACGGATTTATTTTTAACACATGTCATGACACGGCGAAACGCGCGGATACACAGGTGGGTTTTCCCATTATTTTCTCCCGACTCCGATGACCGATTGAGCCTAAATTTTCACAGGTTTGTTATTTGATATAGAAGTTGTGATACACAAAGTGTGGGCCTTGGACAATAGTGTTTACCGAAAGGGTCCAATGGCTTTTTTAAAAAAATTATATTTTAACCATAGTGATAGTCCCGTAGCTTTTTTGGCATGCTTTGGATCCTATCATGCGTGAGTTGTATGGTGATTATGACATACATGATATACCATTTATCAATAAATAAATCCCCTCATCGAGCCATACTGCAACTGGTCAATACAACTTTCTACACAAAAACACAGCAAGCACTCAACTCCCAATAAAGTGTGGATGCCACACCGTTCGTTCTTACCTGGCGCAAGTTTGTCCTGCCCCAAACACGTAGCTGTCAACAAAACCACACATAAAATGCAGATGCGTCGGACCTTCATCTTGTAACAAAGTTTTAGTACTGAAATATGTCCTGATGTATATTTCCAACTATCAGATCATCGAAGCATAATCGTCTACACGACTTCAAAATGAGAACAAAATCGCAGACGAATTCAGTCGCTGACCGGAATTTTGACAATGCGCCTAGCCCAGACACCGCCGGTATTGATTTGATGGTAGCGTTATTACGTGTGCGGTATACGGTGAGTGGGTTGAGTTGCTTTTGAACATGGGTAGGCACCAGCCTTGAGAATTATTGTCACTGTGTGAAAAATGCTAGCATCCATTTACCACATAGAAGATGGCATTCTTGGACGATTGGACGTGAAACACAGGGGTGTTTTTTGTGCGGGTGAAATGGAACGGCGAACAAAGCATGACACCTTTCACAAAATAGCAGGAACTTTACCTGGGTGACCAATTTGCTTCCGGCACACTGTGTTTTTGTCACCTCAAAAGCTCTCCACACACATCATAATTGGATATTTTCATAATTTATGGACTGGCGATGGACTTAAAGAGAATTATTTTCAAGAACTACGTTGCAAGTAAAGATGGGCAGATGACGGCAATTCTCAGAAAATTGTGGTTGATAAATAAATAATGGGAACATGTCATGTGTAAGGAATGTGGTTGAAACATGTATAGGTTTCGAAAAGCAATGTTTACAGTTTAAAAAAAATTAAGATATTCATGGTAGTGCACGGTTTTCTTATAATAATGAAAACAGCTTTACGTCGAAATGAAATGACGTTATTTGTCTACCGTGTGTCTGTGTCATTAACGCGGTGTTAATTCCCTCACCTCGCAAGTTTTGATTGTTATTTTGTCCGGTGCTTTACAAATATTAATTACAACAAGAGGGCGGTATTTCGATTTTATGGTACGTGCGGCTGTTGCGCTCGTGATTGATTGCAGGTTACCATAGAGCTATATAAAAGCTCTATGCAGGTTACCCATAACTTACACATCATCATCACGCAAAATATTTTTCTTCTGAGGATTCATGTGTGATTCATGTGGTATGGATATGTGAATGTATCTTTATTAGGCCTACGTTTGGTAATGACTGAACATTACTGGAAATAAAAACTTTCTTGTTAAAGAAGTAGGTTGCATAATGCATTTTGAGAAACGTTTCACTTCAAACTAGCCTTTCTGCGGTTACGGGAAAAGATAATGTACTTAACCCCAAAATTTGAACCACAGTGGGTGACTGCTTAGTTTTCGGCAATAACAGATTATTAAAAAAACAAAAATAAAACACTACCATCACTTTTGAAATGTTAACAGGTTAGTTTTAAGGGTATGCAGACGAGGATCGTAACATCAGGACCGTGTTCACCGCAACTTTACAGCTAAAAGATTGAAACAAACGGGTTGCAATAAAATACTACCAAATTAATAATACTTTTCGACATCGCGATGTTCTTAACATTGGCCCGTCGTTATTGACGATATTATGCCAAAAGGCTTTAGTTTATTTATTGGGTGTCTTTCGCCTCCAGTATAGATTGATTTGATGTCTTGCTTTTCTTACTCCTGTAGTCATGAAGAAAGGGGTTTTGTTTGCAGGCCTTGGACAACATCGAGCGACGTGACTAAGGAACACACTTTGTATAAATATAAAATATTAAAACTTGCGACACACAGGGTTTATCACTGTGTTTTCTGGATATCATTATTTAAATTATCAGTACGTCTACGATTTCAGTAGGCTTTCATGATTAATTATACCCATTTAACATAAACACTTTGCTTAACTTCCATTGTATAAAGACCCACGGTCGAAAACCCAACTTTGATTGGAATGCGGTACTACACGGCAGTACAGTTTTTGAGAAGCCACAAGTCACTTGATCTTGCGAGTCCACCCCGCATGCTTGAAAACTGAAATTTCTTCGTTGTAAACTCTACAAAACAGTGTGATGTTTCCATAAGATGCTTTGCCGACTAATAAAATTCATATTCAGAATCAAACACCGGCCGAAACTGTCACGTAGATTTTGCATGAGGAAAACCAAGAAGCTAACACTTGTGTGTGTGTGTTGGGAGGGGGGGGGGGGGGGGTTCTTAAAAACACATGGTCCACCCCGCCGTGAGCTTCACTTTTTAAGTCACCAAAACAATAAACAACTTTGGAGAAAACAAATCGTCAAGTTTTTGGGTGAAACTGTTTGTTTGTCATTTTGTGCTTTTATTTTATCATCTTGTTTAGGCATACAATGACAGTTCGATTGTTTAGAAGGCAATGAAACATATATTGAATGATTGATTGCATTTATTCATAGCGCCGTCTGTTTACAGGTGTAAAAAAAAAAAACAGAACGAAGGTCTTGAAACCAAGACCAGCATGAGAGCAGGGTGACGTCACAACTATCTCTCTGCCAAAAGTAAACTTCATCAGATCGGCATGGGTGGTCTTTTATGTTATCCTATAATTGGACGCGTTCGTTATCTATAGTGAAAAGTCATGTTCACACCTCGGGCGGAAATGGGTTATCAACATTCAAGATAACAATTAACCGTTCTCAAGTTAGTGTCTGAGTTTTCCTCCCCCCAAAGACATTGGAGGAAATGAAACCACGCCCCACTAATTACGTTCCCTCTATATCTATTTGAAACAATTACGCCATCAGATTTGTGATCAGAAACATTAATTTGGTTTACTTTTTAGTAAAAACTTTAAACGTCACAGGCAGGCGGCTGTAGTTCTTTACTTTTTTGATGCGCTTCAAAAACTTTAGGAACTTAAAAGTTATAACAGCGCCCTCACTTGGTCAGATGTTTACAATGTTGTCATTTGACGTGCCCACATGCGTTTTTGACATTAGCTAGCAGCCAGGAGCCCCGCCAATCTGTGTAAAGAAGTCGACTACCACAAAAATTTTTACGTTTTACCAAATTATTGATCAAAGAAAAGCTTGTCATCCCAGGATTTTGCATTCAGATGTATTCGTCCTTGCATTAGTGCGTTTCAGGAACATTTTGGAGTAAACTGCGGCTGGAAATTCATGCAGAAACGAGGCACTTCTTTGGACTTATCGGTAAGAAAATATCGCCATGTCAGTTGTCTGTATACTATACTAGCGGCACGCAGCATATAGTGCATTGACCCCATGTTGTAGTTTGTTGATATTTATTGTTTACCCCCCCTTTAATTTGGGCATTACTCTGGTTTGTGTATGTTTTGGGCGACAGTACTTTTATTGCTAACTTAATAATAGACTGTCATAATAAACTGTCAGGCAGTTTTAACACATGTGTTTGTGTGTATAATAATGATGATGCATTTATTTATCTGAAATGTTGATACAACTTACAAGAGGTGAAGTTTGAAATGTTTTTAGAAATGTTGATACAACTTACAAGAGGTAAAGTTTGAAATGTTTTTAGATAGTAGATACTATTCTGAATGACACAGGCTCAGTTCATTGGGCAATGTTACAGCACATTGAACAGTGCATTCTTTGATTGGTGCACCAGTACAGTAGCCAACATTTCATGAAGTAGGCCTATAATTTTTGAGCAAGGATTTAAATAAGGTCTGGAACTCATACATGGTCTGCTTCCCATCTCATGAATATGATTCACAAAGTTATAAGTGTTGACGCAGAACCAGACTAACAATGTAACAGTAAAATTTCCAAGTCCCCCCCCCCTCCCCCCCCCCCAAAAAAAGTCACTGCAAAATGTACATTGCCAACTTACGTCAAAAAGTATGTTTTCCATAACCGAGATTTATAACTTGTTGCAGTCTAAAATTACCCCCCCCCCTCCACAATCTGGTCCTGGATAATTTAAGAAAGAAAGAAAAAGTTGTCAAAGAAAAGTCTTTTCTAAGAAAAGTAACATGGGATCCAGAATGTTTGTTTTAAGCAGCTTGAAATTGCTTTTATTTAGGAATGCTTTTCTCAAACATTTTCACCCCCCATAATTTAAAGATATCTTCCATACATGTTTGTCTAGACCTCAGATGGTATTAATTATATAAATGTAAGACAACGATTAACAGTTACACCCGTTTCCTTAGTGGACCAGAAGTCTGTCGTGTGGTATTTTGCAAGCATAAGGAAAATGTAGACAGTAATGCATGTCCTTTAATTTTTGCTCTCGTGTGAACTGTGAAAGGCTTATAGAAAGGAAGGAACTGCTTATTGGGCCAGAGAGTGATCGAAAGGGTTTCTACATTATGGGTGGTCTCTGTCACCATGATTAGTATGCATTAAGGTCAAGGTCAATCAAGATAATCTTGGAATGAAGTGTGAATCTATGAAGATATTTGTGACATTTAACTGTAAAAACCATGAAAATTTTTTTTTTTTATAGCGCCCCACAAAGAGCGGAGCGCTTTTCAATTTACATACAAACAATGCAATGACAAAGATAGAAAAAACAATACAAGCAAAAACCAAATTGACGGATTAAAAAAAAAAGAAGAGAGTTTTGAGTCTATTTTTGAACAGCTCCAATGTGTTGGCTGCCCGGATGTTAAAGGGAAGAGAGTTCCAGAGCCGGGGAGCAGCGACTTGAAAAGCATGATGTCCCGTACATGGCTTGGTTTGGGGGATATGTAGGCGTGTTTTGTCCAGTGATGAGCGGGTGGCATAGACGGATGTGTTGAAACATTGGGTTCAGTCTCTTGGAAAATCACAGAATTAAATTTTGGTGTCGTAGTCCATAGCCCAGTAGTATGCATTGATGTCAAGGTCAATGGAGTTCCTATTTGAATGAACAGCTTTTCGGTGACATTTCAAACCTTTGTTTGAACCTAGTGTTAACATTATAAATACTGAAACAACTTTTGTCTTTATAACGTTCAAGCTTTCCTGTACTCATTTAGTGTTATTTATTTATTTTATTTTTTATTTATTTTAAATCTTTAGACATACACTTGTAACTATTGTGTATGTCTAAAGTTTTGAAATAAATAATAAATAAAATAAATAAAAACACTAAATGAATACAGGAAAGCTTGAACGTTAGAGAAAGACAAAAGTTGTTTCAGTATTTATAATGTTTACACTGGGTTCACACAAAGGTTTGAAATGTCACAGAAAAGCTGAAATGTCTTAGCCTTAAGTCTTATTCTTAGGGCCTTGTCATACCTCAATGTTGGAGGCAATTTGTACGCAACCAACTGCAGTGCATAATTTAAAATGAACATTTTGGTAGCCCAGTCTGAGCATAGAGTAAAGTTCTGAGTATTTTTTCCAACCATGTTCTAACAGTGTCCCTATCTTAGAGAACAGTTAATTGCCTTGAACTGGTTTTCTGTAAATCGCCTCTTGGACATGGCCAAATGAGAAGAAGGCAAAACTAATTAGAATTGTTCTTCGGCAAGGGTCTTTCTCACGGTACAGTAAACCATTATAGATTAAGGACAGAGAGAGTAAACGTACATGGTACCATCACTTAAATTGTCAAATAATGTTGGTTTTGATGCGAAAAGCTTACATGCACATAAAAACATCAAGTCTGTCACATTATAATTACATGTTTTGAATGAGCCAATCGTTATTTTATGAAGCCCCTCTTACTTTAAGAAAATTCAGGCATTTTGGTTTCATGTAAAAAAGTAAATTGGAAAATAAATGAAGACCTGCAAAAGATTGAAAATTGCTTTAATGTGTGTGGTACAATGCTCCTATTAACGAGACGCATATTTTTGTACACTCTATATTTGTTCCATATAGGAAGTCTGAAGTTTTATTTTGGTATTCCTTGTTTCCTACCAGGATTGAACTAAATAGTAACAGCTGATCAGCTGATTGCCTTCAAGTTCTGTATTAAAATGGCTGTGCTGGCAGTTTGTGCTCATAAAGCATGCTAACTGACCCATCCTAGACCTTTGATCATCCATAAAGTTCCACAGTACACAGAAGACTTAGGTTCCATAAAATATGGTGACTATCATTGTAGCACTCTTATGAAGTTTCAGTGTGCCATAAACAACACCTTACACAGGGCCCCTCGGCTTTAGACCTGTTAAAAATCTTGATTGATTCTTATATATACAGGGATGTTAACCCTCCCCCCACAAGTGGTAAGCTTCAAGCTTAATTTTATTACTATGCTGGTGACACTGTCTAGCAAGCCATGTGATTCCCCCACTTTCCCCCCCCCCCTTCTGCGAAAAATGTGCAAGAGATTTCCGAAGAATCCCCATGAAATGTTGAACTGACTGCGGCAGTGTTTCAACGTTAATGACGCAGAGCCTGCGTAGATTGTCAGGCTATGACAGCTTCATACCCATGTGCAATAGCCAAGGTAGACACTACACCTGGTTGTGATGATGACAAAGTTTCGGCGACTTGACGTTCGCCGGAAGTGTGGAGGAAATTACACCATTTGTTACTTCCCAAATGATCAGGATGAACTTGACTGTCAAAGTTATCAGCCCATGTTGAGCAGCATTTGTCTGTTTTGTACTGACCAATTGGAATGTAATCATTATAAATATGATTTTAATGATATATTTAGAGGAAGGATAATTAAAATGTTTGGCAGTAGAAATGGGGAACAAGATATAGTTGTGACCCTTTAATTTTTTAGTATTATGACATCCATAAGAGTAAAACAAATACTAATGAGCATGTAACAAAATATTTATTGAGACTATTTGTGGTTGCAAACTGCTTACCAACCAACAGGACTTATGGTATAAAATGCAAAATATGTTTAGTGTGGCCTGGTGCAGAGCTGTAACACAGTAAGAAAGGTTGACATTTAAATTCTAACTTCCCCAAACCATTCAAATTTCTACTGCTTGCTTTGTTTGATTCTGTAAGACTAAGAACTGTTGCAGTATCCACGTTATGTATGCTTTGCATTGGATTAGGGCATGCCAACCAGACTTGAACAGTTTGAGTTTGAGTTACATTGGATTTGGTTAGAGTGAGGAAGGATCCTAGGAAATAACTGTACCACAAAAAGTGTTGATGAAAGTTGCGTTAATTTACTGCAATTCTGTCTCTGATCGATAGTGTCGGTAACCCTTGAGATTGTTTTGGTAAATATTTCTAGTTGCACAATATTCCTGATTAAACCATTTTCTTTGATTTAAACATTTTTTATGTGGAAAGGTATCTTGCTGCATGTAATATCATAATGTTAATCATTAAAAGTGCAGAATTTGATGGAATATCACAAATTATCATACCATAAACAAATTGTTCTTTCTAAAATTTGGCATCTGTTATGATGAAATTGTTCAGGTTTAATTTATTAATATCCTTAAAGAAAACACTTCTGAAAACAAAATGTTTTTCCGAAGTGTTGTCCATCTTTAAAACATTTTAGCGCTGCATGTACAATTAGGGATGATTCAACAGTGAATTATGGGTGACTCTTAACTGTAGAGATTCAATGACTTCAAGGCGCCTTTTTCATCAGATACGGCCAGCTGTGATTAAGAGAAAGGGGCTCGGACTGGGAGACTGTCATTTCATGTTGAGCCGGGTTACCTTTTATTATCATTGCTGTAAGAGAAAGGGGCTCGGACTTGTGGTCTGCCGCTTTGTTTGAAACCTTCCTCGTCTGTTCAGTGTTCACAAAAATGTAAGCAGAAGTTAAGATGAGAATTTTATAGAGTACTTGCGGATTGAGAGACGATGAAACGAGCATTTAAACAAATCACAAGTATTTTTGACTTTGCAGAGTGTTTGCAGAGTGTTTACTTATTTTTGTGTAAATTTTCTTTGCAGCGAGACTCACCCCTTCACAATCAAGCTGGACAATAACCGGACTATCGCATCACCGCCACACCTGCCTACCGCTTCAACATCATCACCCCAACGCTGATCAAGATGAGCAATCTTCCACAAGGGCATCACCAACAGCCTTTACCCCCGAGCTCAGACACCCCTCCAACAACCCATGAGGGTCTGGTATGCTCTCCGATTGTGCCTGTTCCTCAGCAGCAGAGCGGAGTTCTAGAAGGGGAAGAGGTAGGGCAGGTCGGTCACAATGGTGACACTTTGACAAGTCCGGCTATTGGTGACGGTGCTTATGACAGTGACAGGGGAAACAGTGTGACGAGTCCAGGGAGTGAGGACAGAAAGGTTAGTCAGGAACCGTCCTTTTGTTTTGCAACTCTTTCTTACAAGTTGTTTTGACGTCTTTTTAAACACCACTTGAAAATCAAGCTGCAGACTAAGGCAAAGTTTCAAATAGCTGCTCCAGTAGATACAGAATTGCTTAATTAATAAAAACATTTCTGGAAAATAATTCTCCAACAGGGATACAATAAGGCATTTTGGCTAATTGGCTTGTGAACCAATTTTTTTTGTGGTGAGCTAATTTTGTGCTCTGTGACTGTAATTCTTGTTTGGCCTATAATCCCCCTTTTGGGATGGATGTATCGGGCATGTAGGTTGTCCTTTTGGGGGCTTTATTAGCCCTCTTTAGGGAATGATGTTTTATACACTGTATAAATAAAGGAAGACATACATGGTAGTTCGATTTGGCACTACGTATTCACCTTTTGGGCTATTAACATGTACATGTTTGACTTGGTATCTCCATTTTGGGGCTGCCACCTTGTTTGCTATATGTAATTGAATGTAGGTATACACGGTACATGTAGCTCCATTTTCGGCCTGTGGTATCCATCTTTTGGGGCTTGTGTACATGAATCTACAGGCAGGCATGGTAAAATAGCTCTATTTTGGGGCTGTGTATCCACAAAATTTTTGAGTATTGAGGCTTAGTGAACATGAATGAAGGCATAGATCGGATCTCCATTTGGGGGCTGAGGTATTCACCTTTTGGGGCTAGTGTGCATGAATTAGGCATACATGGTTGCTCCATTTTGAGGCTGTGGTATCCACATTTTGGTGCTAGTGAACATGTACATGAATCAACTTCACATGAATGTAGGCATGCACGGCAGCTCCATTTTGGGGCTGTTGTAGCTCCTTTACATGTAGGTCTATTGTCCATGTCAGCCACCCTTTTGGGTCTAAAGAAAATATGATTACCCCCTAGGGACCAGCTTACATGGTCGATAATAAAAGTTTACCAAACTATTTTACAACACATATGATATCAGCGCTAAATACAAATTTCTTTCCTTTCCCAACTCAATGTCACTTATCCAAGTTTGTCTTGAAGGGGGTAGACTAATGCCCTCATCTGTCTTGAATTAATTGTGAGGTTTCACGGTCACTTCCGCTCTTCTCTACATCTCGGGGAGAGATTGTGAAACAAGTGAAGGTAGTTGTGACACATACCTCCATGTACCCCGCTGTAGGCGTTTCAGAGTGTGATTTTCTTTTTAATCAGAACGTTGAATAAAGGTTGTTTTATTTGCCCACTTATGCGTGCAGACTACAACTAATAGTAAACTAACAATTGACCTGTTTGTTGTACTTGGAGTGTAGTTTAAAGTACTCTACCCATATGACCACAATGATAACTTCAATAGCAATATAAATTCTTTTTATTTTTAAAGTGAAAGAATATGTTTAACTTCAATAGCAATATAAATTCTTTTCACTTTTAAAGTTGATAGAATATGTTTAACATTTCATCTGAAATAACTCTGTAAACTGAAACAACAGGTGATGGTTAAACCATATAACCCGTGAAAGTATTCTCATTATAACTTCTATAACACTAGCAATTTTTTCAACTTTTAAATTGATAGAATATGTTAAAATATCTATCTGAAAGAACACTTCAAACTGAAACAACAGGTGATGGTAAAACCATATAACCCATGAAAGTTTTCTTATTATAACATCAATAACACTAGAAATTCTTTCATAAAATTTATAGAATTTGTTTCAAGTATCTATCTGAAAGAACACTTAAAACTGAAACTATAGGTGATGGTAAAACCATTATAACCCATGCAAGTTTTCTTATTATAACTTCAAAAACACTAGAAATTCTTTCAACTTTCAAATTGATAGAATTTGTTTCAAATATCTATCTGAAAGAACACTTAAAACTGAAACAACAGGTGATGGTAAAACCATATAACACATGTAAGTTTTCTTATTATAACATCAATAACGCTAAAATTCTTTCAACTTTCAAATTGATAGAATATGTTCAAATATCTATCTGAAAGAACACTTCAAACTGAAACAACAGGTGATGGTAAAACCATAAACCAATGAAAGTTTTCTCATTATAACTTATGTTTAAAATATCTATCTGAAAGAACATTGTTAACAGAAACCATTGAGGTGATGGTAAAACCATATAAACCATGACAGTTTTCTCATTATACATTTTCTCATTAGTCTGATTTCCGATTTGTTTGACCTTGGAAAATCAGACAAATTGTGATTAGATAGCCTGAAAAGTCTATTAAAGCCTACACCATAGTAGGTCATCCCTTGTACTTGATAAAATTTTCCTGCTTAAACATATCTTTAGGAGAAATCGCCACTTGCAAGTTTAAGTTTGAGTAACATTTTAATGTTCTTTGAAAACTGCCAAGTATAATAAATTTAACATGAGTTTTGTAACCGTGGGCAATGCCTTGAAATTGTCATACCAGTCTCGCAAGGCTGTGCTTTGCACCTGTAGACTTTTCGCCGGAAAAACCCCCAATCCACTATGTCCTGGCTGGAACATTAAATGAGCTACAGGTGTATTTCACAATATTGAGTAATGAGTAAGCTAGCGAACATGTGCACATTGGAATGGATGTCGGTTCATGATAATGCCATGTTGGATGCTCGGTACCCGGCATACTGTTTTAACTGGTGTTTCCGGAGAATTAGTGAGCTTAACTTTGTGGTTTGGTCTGTTCGGAATGTCTTGATGTCATCATTATAATGAAACATTCATGAATTGGAGTTAACATGACAAACTTGAAGTATCAAATGTAATTAAATGTTTGGACCTTTTGATCAGGGCTATTACAGTGTGTTGTATACTGTTAATTCCCTTTTTTTCACTGAAAAAGTATTGAAAAGTTTTGAATAAGTTCCCTTTTTTATTTAAATTAGAAATGAAACCATTTATAACAGAAATTGATCTCTTAGAAGTTTAATTGTTTGATAAAAAAATATTATGTTGTGCAACTGTTTGTAATGTTAGTCCTATCCTTATGTGAAAGAAATTTCAAAGCTATATACCATGTAAGTTATTTCAGTGTATACAAATACTAGGTTGTCTTTTCCAAGTGTAATTTTGTTTAAACAGAATCAATGGATTGGCCAGTTGGCCTAATTGCATACAAACTACTTTTGTTTTACTTTGCTTGATGTATTAGTAGTATCTTTTGATTCCCAAGTGTATCAAAAGTACAACTTTATGAAACAGTCATTGCTTGTGATTTTCAGTGAAAATCAAACCAAGTTGATGGGTCTGACGTTTGCATAATTAATTTTCCAGATTGTTTGCAATATTTTGAATACATTTGTGGGTTGATACCCTAATTCGTGCTCAAGTGAGATACACATAAGGGACTTGACGCTTTAAAAAAGCTTAAGAAAACGGACTTTCGCTCGTCTTGTACTTTTTCCAGCAAACTTGAATCCTCCGTGGATGAAGATCCTCTAGATTACTTCCCAGGCAGATTTTTAAGTTTAAGCGTCTCGGTAAAATCAGTCTCCAAATCTCAGTTACGGTTCCTCTTTGAATTGAGCACAGAAATTGAAACTCTCGTTTTCCTGCTCTCCTCTTCTTGAAAACTGGAATGATTTTCTTTAAGTTCACGGCTGTCTCTCAGCATCAGTCCCCTAAGACATTGGGAAACAGAGGAAGGACGTTGTTAAGGGGGAGCATCCGGCTGGTGCTAGGAGCAAGGCTGAACACCCAGTGGGCTCTTGTTGAAGTTAGGATAACTTCAGCTGGCTGATGTTAAAGTGAAAATACACCAGCTGTATTTAAATCATTAAATTATTTTAAAACAAACTCTTTTGGGGGGTTTGATTGTCATGGGTAATTGTCGAAGACTTGTATTCGCACTTAATGTAACCCAACAATACATATAGGCCTATATGGAACAATAGGGTCTAAACCTGTGAAAGTTTAAAAGGTTTAAAATAGACAAAAAATCCCCTTAACGTTTTCGCTTTTTTAAGACATGGGACCTAATAAATATCCACCTGTTTGCGTGAAGACAAAAGGGAGTTACTGTAGCATTTAAGGTTAAGAACCTTTTTTTGCTGGTCCTTTCACAAATGATTCACCACTGGGAGACGATGAGAAGGACAGGTGGCTTCTTCTTGCTGCTTACAGGGGGAGGGGGAGGGGAGGAGGAGGGTGCACTAGTGCACATCTACAGCTTTGACAATTCTCATCAAAGCCTGTTCATCATGTAGATAAGGTATAAACTCATTGGATGCATAAAAACACTGGGGCAACCTCCTTCTCTTTGCATAGGTTAGGGTTCTGTTACAAGCATGAATAGTTTTTATTCAACACATGGGTCCTACATCTTTACACCCCATCAAAGGATAAAACAATAATGTTTGAGTGTATTGTTAAAGGCAGTGGACACTATTGGTAATTACTCAAAACAATTATCAGCACAACACCTTACTTGGTTAAAAGTAACGGGGAGAGGTTGATAGTATAAAACATTGTGAGAAACTGCTCCCTCTGAAGTGACGTAGTTTTTGAGAAAGAAGTTATTTTCATCGAATATGATTTAGAGACCTCAGATTTAGAATTTGAGGTCCCGAAATCAAACATCTGAAAGCACACAACTTCGTGTGACAAGGATGTGTTTTCTTTCATAGTTATCTCGCAACTCCAATGACCAATCGAGCTCAAATTTTCACAGGTTTGTTATTCTATGCATATGTTGAGATACACTAACTTTGAAGACTGGTCTTTGACAATTACCAAATAGTGTCAAGTGTCTTTAAGGACACAAGTGCCAAGACCAGAACTTGAACCCACACCCTACTTAAATACCAGAGCTTATAAGTCCAGTGTGCGAAACAGCTTGGCTGGGACCTGGAAACTTCTGCAGAACAGACACTCAAAATGCTAAGCAGTAGATTTTGTCTAAATCTTGCTCAGTTAATAAAAGTGAAGGACTGACTGCCTGGGCTTATATTTCAGTCAAGTAACAACAGTATTGTGTATCAACAAAATGTTTGAGCATGGTGTCAGACTGAGGTGGGTATTTCAATGCAGTCAGCATTTGCTCTATGATTAGACCTAGTCAAAATGTTCCCCTAAGGCTAGGGTCTTACAAAAATAACATAATGGGCCTATACTGCCATACCTCTTGCTTCTTTGCCTCCATTAATGTGCCAACTTGAGTATGTAAAAAATGTGTTTGTTCAAAATTGTCCAACTACTTACTGATTTGAAAGGGGAAAATAATTTTCCTCAAAAAAGTGCTAGGGAGACTGGTTCACATAGTTGTTTTACATAGCAGAAAAATCGTGCTTAGAAAATATCTTGGCTTAGCCAGAAATGAGTGGGGCACCAGGCATTGCAATGTAAAATTTGCTTCTAAGCAAGGTTAATATGTGCTTGCCAATTTTGTTTGTATTCACAAGCTTTACATTTTTACGTTTTTAAAAAACAAAAAGGAAACTTTGAAGTTTATTAAGAAGTGATTATCCCATACTGCTAATGAAATAAACTTACTTTCATTTAAAATAATAGCAAAAAGGCAAGAAAGTATTGTAGCTTCAGATGACCTTCTATCTAAATAACCACTTTCTATTTTGATTACTGCAATCAAAATAGGCACACACTATGCAGAAAGCGCGAAGGAAACATCTTGAGAAAATTTCACCATTTTTGTTGCGCTATCTAAGTTGTGACTAGTTTGTTTGTGTGGTGTATTAATTTAAGATGGGTCAGTCTGAGATGGGTACTCATAATAGTCTTCCATATCCAGTGACCTTTGACCTGTCCTATAAAGCTGTCTTCAAAAAGTGACAAGTAATAAGTAGTTTAGAACATAAAACTTTGAGTTTGACTTCAAGGTGTGACAAGTAAATAAGAATATTCATCAAGGATAACTTTGAAATTGACTGGCTTTTGACTGGCTGAATAAAAAACCCAATCTAAGGTTAATAATTACTGGATGTGTTTTATTAGGCCTAACCTTGGAGTATTGTAGAGTGTGTGTGGTCATGCGTTTTAGTACATTATCAGCATTTCACTGGATAGGGTCTGGTATGTGGGACAGCCATTATCTTGGAGTTGAAAGGTGATCCCTGCAAAGTGGAATGTATAAAATGCAAGCCTTGCATTTTGAGTTGACTTGTAATTGTTTGTGTTATGACTGTGCTTGGAGATCTATACTGAATAAATTTACTCATTTGTACAAGTGAAGTGAAAGTTCTTTTAAGAAGTTCTATTCAGAATGTCTTAAGGTTTAGAAGTGGGACGTTGCAACGGGGAATCAAAGCCAAGACCAGGCCATAATGGCCTTCTTAACTCCTTTAGTGAGGTAACAAATAATTAGTTTGCAAAAATAGGATACATGGCCCACAGATATCCCATGTTACATGTATCAACTAGACTCCAAAACTATTGGCAAACGGTTCCCCCCCCAGTGCAAGGGGTCCAGATCAAAAGACAATTTCACTGCTTTAAATAATGCACAGTTTTATTGAGCACATGGGCAAGGCAAGTTTCTTTGTAGAAAATAGGTCCATTTTGGAACTAAGAACTTTTTTGGTGATTAGTTTTAGCCGCAAATTATTGTAATCCTTTTTTTTTTATCCAGTTCTTTAAATTATACATTTTTAATAAAGGTGATATTAGCTGATTAACAACTGGAAGTTGTTTAGAGATGACATATCAAAGAAAATCACTTAGTTAACACCATGCACTTTGTTTTAGCACTCTAGAAAACTGTCACTATAATCATCTGACAATGATGTGTGGTAATAAGCACATATATGCAGGAATTACAATCACTCCAGCAATGTTTGACAGTAGTTCTATCCCCACTTCATATCAAGTAAAAACGAAAATTTATAAATTCCGACTGGAAGCTAACCACAAACTTTCGCGATATGCCTAAGCAGTTTCTCTGCCTTGCCGATCAAGCCCTTCGATGACAGATCTCAAGTGCTTTTAGTTTTTAGCAAGTCATGAAGCGTAGAGGAAGGATGGTGAAGAAAGTCATGGCGAGGAATACGACAATCCATGGATGGACTGTTTCTATGGAGTTAAATCCCTAACCCGAGTCGATCTGTTTCCGATAAGAAAAGAGCCCAGATTGGTTGTTTCCCCTTTGTGGTTATCCTCTAATGAATCAAATTGAAAGCAGATCTGAAGTTCATTTACCAAATGCTCAGAGCCTTTTAAAAGTCCTGCATTATATGTTAAAGGCAGTGGACACTATTGGTAATTACTCAAAATAATTATTGGAATAAAACCTTTCTTGGTGACGAGTAATGGGGAGAGGTTGGTGGTATAAAACTTTGTGAGAAACGGCTCCCTCTGAAGTGCCATAGTTTTCGAGAAAGAAGTAATTTTCCACGAATTTGATTTCGAGACCTCAGATTTAGAACTTGAGGTCTCCAAATCAACCATCTAAATGCACACAACTTCGTGTGACAAGGATTATTTTTCTTTCATTGTTATCTCGCAACTTCGATGACCGATTGAGCTCAAATTTTCACAGGTTTGTTATTTTATGCATATGTTGAGATACACCAACTGTGAAGGCTAGTCTTTGACAATTACCAATAGTGTCCACTGCCTTTAACTGTGCTGTATGCACATGATCCAGTAGTTCACAGATCATGGGGTTGGGAAAAGAAAATGGGTTGTTCAGTCGAGTTCATGATGTAACATATTTTTCAACAATTTAAGTGGTTCAAGAGGGGAGTTTAGGAGTAGGTATGGTAGGACAGTGGTGTAAAGGGATACTTAAAGTCACCTGGAAATAGAAGTTTTTTTTTCAAACAAGAGTATATGCTTACGAAGAATAACACAATTTTTTTAGTAATTGTTTGTCACGATTTATATGTTTAAAAATATATATGAAGTTGTTTGGGGGGCTGACTCCGCCTACCCCTTTTGTGACGTCATTCAAGGCAGACTTTGCCTGCAATGCGTATCGTAAACACACGTGCAAAGTACATGTACGTCCAAGTCGTGAGTTGGTACATTTCAAAAAGTGTTTTTCTGCATTCAGCAGCAATACACCTGGTCGGCATTGCCGGTAAAAGCAAAAAAACAAAATTTTTGAAACGTACAAACTCACGACTTGTTCCGTACATGTACTTTGCAATTGTGTTTACTCTACGCATTACAGGCAAAGTCTGCCTCGATTGACGTCACGAACAGCGCCTCTCGGGTCGGGGTCTACTCTTAAATTTGTAAATAACATAAGAACTGATTTTTTAAAACCTTAGTTAACTGTTTATTCACATTCAATTCATCAAAACACATATATCAGTGACAAAAGCTTTATTTTGAAAAAATACCACTTCCAGGTGACTTTAATGCTGTTGTTGTATGGGGGGAGGGGGGAAATGAGGGTTTCAGAGAGGGTAGAAGAGCATATAATGTGGCTCTATCCCCCCACAGGCCTGACGCTTCATGGAGGCAACGAAGGCTATTGCCTTCATGCCCCTGGTCATTGCCTTAGTGGGGAAATGCTCCTGTAGAAATTTCCTCATAGGGCTGTCCTTTACCAAGGAGAAAATGCCTTGGTGCCATTTTCCTTTTAAAAACAAAGCATACATGCCCCCCTTATCAGATTGAAGGGGTGCAGGTTGTTGTATGGAAAGATGTGTTTGGTTATGGATCGGCAGTTAAAATTATTAAATATAGGTTTGACTTTGGGGGTCAAGGGAAGCTATGAAGAAAGGGTCAGAGTCGTAAATTATTATTCTTCTTTGTAAGGTAATTCCGTTTGAACTTATATAGTGCACACTAACAATAGGTCCGCTGGCTTTTTTCCAAGATATTTTTGGAGTATCAATTGTTGCAATGATACTCCAAAATAGAACTCCCCCAATGCCAACAAAGGGATGACGGACAATCCAGCTTTGGCCTGTTTAGCGTCTCCTAGACTCTGAAGATTTTCAGGTCCCAGGTTCTAGTTGGACGACAGCCCACTATTACAGATCCCAGCCTACCATGCCAAGTTGACAAAAAAAAAGTAGTTCATAAATCACCACTTCACATGCATTCTGATCAATGAACTTTCGTTTTCCAATACATTTACTCCAACCACAGAGCCAAAAACCTGGCAGTGCATGCAGTAATTGTAGATTGCCCTTGTTGTAGAGCTTCCACATTCCTGCGGTTTGTTAGATTAGGAGGGTAGTGTTTGTGGTTTTTACCAACAAGTGGTTGTGGTGGTAGCTGTTGTTGACCTGCTATTGGAGGTGCCTGGTTGGGGTGATTCCCCTGTAGTGTTCGCAAACACCAAGTAGTACGCCTTCTTGTAGTACTAATACTAGTAGCAACAGGTTGTGTGTGAAAGATGGAATTTGCTTCTTTTACTGTGTAGTGTTTAGATAAGATTATCCCACTTGAAATGGTTTCATTTGTAGTGCTTCTTTTTACTGAGCAAATACAGAACTCATACAAATCTACTTTTATGAAAGGATATGCCGTTTGGACAGCATCGAAGCAAAAGCATACAAGCATTACGTTGTATACCTGGTTTTGTTTCTGTAAAACTTAAACATGGAGGTCTCAACCTTCTAACATTTTTTTAATGAATTGAATTTTACCAAACTGAGGTTTGAAGTGTTAAATAAGTCTTTCTTCTTTTTAGTCCTTACATTTTTCTTAGGAATTAAATAGCGGCTGCAGCTATGACTGCGGCTATTTCTAAAGGGTGTGTACTGGCATCATGCTTTAACACATGCTCACTTGACAATCGAGCTAAGCCAGAAACATTTACTCTACTTGTTGTGCTGCATTTTTCATTACACTGTGTCCCCAGGATTTTCCCCTCCATTTGCCCAATTTAGTGGTTAATCCAATGAGACAGCGCCCTCTCTTGCTGCCGTGACCCTTCACACGCTCCCTCTGATCCCCCAAACAATTCCTAGCTTATTTTTTTCCCAACACCATACTTTTTTCCCCTTCCATCAATCCCTCATTGTTTGATTCAGTAATTTCCACTCGGCTCATTCATGACAGATGACTAACTCAACCAATCGTAAACTACATTGTAACTTCATTGTTCTCAATAGGAACCAACAGTTCATGTCAACCCTTGGGCCATTGCACACAATGATTTGCCCTATGCCTACCTATTAACACTTTTTTCCCCAATTGAGCATAAATCATGCATAGCCTTTCTAGTGACCATGGTCCTATAAATTGAACACTGGTTACAAATACTTTATCTGCATGCAAGTATGACTAAAGAAGTCAAATTCTTTAAGTTCAACTTTTTCAAGACACTACAAGTGTTAGAATACATTTTTTAAACAAAATTGCAAGGACATCCAAATCAAAATAGAAGCTTTGCTGTTTCTTTTTGAAAATTATGTTAATTGAGGAAAAGAGAGGTGGAAGGGCAGTTGGAAAAACAAACATGCAGGTTGAATTCAAAACCAACTTACTCATCAGTTAGGGCTTTGAAAATTCCGTTTAATTGGTCATGATCATATAAGCCAATTATCAAAACCTTCACATACTTTAACCTCAAGCTTCCAGGCTGAATATAAAACAACAATATTTGTATTTATCTGCGAATTTATTATTAAAAAAATAGGCCTTTGTGTTCTTATTTCATTTTGGGGGTAAGGGTTGAAAATGTGTCAGTTACTTTATGAACTTGAAGGTTCAATTTCTAGCTTCAGTTGAGTTGAGAAAATTGTGGGTTACCTTTTTTACCCTGTGAACTTTTGACTGAGGAATGTACCATGTGGGCTGTCATCCATCAGGGTGTTTTGTTTATAAGATGGAGACACTCAAGGGACTTCTGGAGGGTCAATAAGTTGATTTGGAGACCCTTGGCTGAAACATACTTCGTAGATCCTCTGCTTAGAGTCTGGACTGCTTGCCAAACTTGTTTTGTAAAAGTTGCAGATATTATTAGGCAAAACTGTTTAGCACTGTTGTCTTGCTTGCACTTAATTTACCACCAGTGAATGAAAATCTCCCAACCTTGTATATCTTTAAAGGCAGTGAACACTATTGGTAATTACCCAAAATAATTATTAGCATAAAACCTCACTTGGTAACGATTAATGGGGAGAGGTTGATGGTATAAAACATTGTGAGAAACGGCTCCCTCTGAAGTGACATAGTTTTCGAGAAAGAAGTATTTTTCCACGAATTTGATTTGGAGACCTCAAGTTTAGAATTTGAGGTCTCGAAATCAACCATGTAAAAGCACACAACTTCGTGTGACAAGGGTGTTTTTTTCTTTCATTATTATCTCGCAACTTCGACGACCGATTGAGCTCAAATTTTATGCATATGTTGAGATACACCAAGTGAGAAAACTGGACTTGGACAATTACCAACAGTGTCTACTGTCTTTAAAGGGAGGTTATACTTTGGTAACTGATCATTAAAAAAATTATTGACCTCAAAAACTTGCTTTAGGTAAGAATCGCTGCTGTTGACAATGTATAACTTTTTGAGACATAATTCCCTTCGTAAGGAATGTGATTTTTAGAGAGAGGGCATTCTAAAAGCATTTTGATTGTTTATATTCCAATTTGGGATTAATCTTCCTGGGTAAATTGCTCAAGATTTTCATCAGGGCTTGTGATGTTTGGGGATCTCTCATAACATAAATAAAACATAAATAAAATGTCTTCATGCATTGTTCGAACAATTTGGTGCACACAAATGCGAGGCTTTCATTGATGCTATACACAATGTAGCCCACATGTAGGCCTACACATACCAAGGCAGACACTAATGTAAATTGAGGTTTCTTGGCAAATTCCCGAAACTAGGTAAACCATGGACAAATAGGCCTACATAATAAGTCCGCTGCCACCAACTCTAGCATGCCAAAGTTCCCATTAGCTCTGCCCACAATTCATGCTAATTAGGCTACCATTAAGCATGTATACAGACACTACAGACCCTTATATAACGCAAAATGCTGCTGATATGCAACGATCATGCACACGTTTTTATGCACCAATACCAAGGGGTCTATTGGTTGGCAAAGGCTATAGAGTGGGCCTAGATCGATGCACCAATGTGTGTGGGTCTTGTCACATCAGCCCTTAGTCTTGACCCAATATGTCAGTGATCGATAGGGGATAGTGTACTACTATAGACCTTTTCGCAAATACCGGGGCGCGTGCGTAATTTGGAATTAGGTGCATTGTGGTCTTGCTGGTATCCAAATTTGATCCATATCTATCCCACAATGCACCTCATTCAACAGTCTGCGCTTGCGCATTGGTATTTGCGATAAGGTCTATGCTCAGTTGTAAATCGCTAACAGTGCGCCCTCCTATGGTATGATTTAACCAGTTAGTGCAAGGAAGTTGGCTAAGTCATATCGCACTAGGGCGCGCTGTAGAGATTTGCAACGTTCCCTGGCTGGGCGTAGTACACAATCCACTATCGATCCGTGACGTCTTGGGCCAAGTCTACCCTTCACCAGAAGGAATAACTTTCCCTCAAACCAGTAGGGTTAGTTTCATATTTAGGGCAGTATTTTGGTACATGATTGTTAGAAGACCTTCATTACTACCTCCAGGAATTAGGAGTTTCTAAAATGAGTTGAAGGTAAGAAGCCGAGGTCACAAAGCCATTATTCTCTCAGGAGAACCCTGCTGTCATGTCACCGTTAATATAGATTGCAAAGATATATTGACTGATTTTAGAATCTCTCATAAGGTCATCAAACTAAACAAGAAACACAGTCAAAACATTATTAACAATACCCATTGTTTAAAAAATGTTTGTGAAACACCACATACTCGATTTACTCTGGGAAAATCTGTTTACATCATGAACCAGTTTTGTCAGTATTTCCACGTCAATACATTACCCATGAGATACCTACTACACATGAACCTGTAGTCCCCTATATATCAATGTGAAAGGGGTCAAGCCAACATTTGGCAACAGGGCCTACCTTAATTAAAGACACTGGACACCTTTGGTAATTGTAAAAGACCAGTCTTCTCACTTGGTGTATCTCAAAATATGATGCACAAAATAACAAGCCTGTGAAAATTTGAACTCAATTGGTCGTCGAAGTTGCGAGAGAATAATGGAAGAAAAAAACACGCTTGTCGCACGAAGTTGTTTGCTTTCAGATGCTTGCTGAGGTCTCGAAATCCATTCAAATGTTTTAGTTAAGACGACGTCTTTCTCAAAAACTATGTTTCTTCAGAGGGAGCCATTTCTCGCAATGTTTTATACTATCAACAGCTCTACATTGCTCGTTACCAAGTAAATCTTTAAGCTAACAGTTTATTTGATTAATTACCAATAGTGTTCAGTGCCTTTAAATCGTACTTGTAAATTGAATGTACTAGCAAAGGATGATCACTATGATGAATAAATGTTGAGGTTGTATCACAGTGAGCAGATGGTCCCTGTGACTGTGTACCTGTTGGTATGCTGACCTACACCCTACACATTCCAAGGGTTTCTGTAGAGAGAGTCATGTTACATCAGTTCCATTCTCTCATTAAAGGGAAGGTGGTGCATCATTCATGAACTCTTCTTGGCCTTTTTACATTAAAGGGAAATACGCAGGGAGACCATGGTCTTGATAAACATTGTCTAGTCCAAATCAAATGCCTCTGCTCTGCACAAGCATGGTTCCATTGTCTTTTTATGACAATGTCTCACATTTACATCGTTGTTTACTTTGGATTTTTGAGATGTCTGCAAGAGAGTGCAGCACTTCTCATTTCTCAGACTTGAAAAAAAAAAACCACAATGAAAACTGAAGAATACCATTTAAAAAACCCTGAAAGAGGATACAAAATACATTGTGAAACGAAGGCAAAAAGATGCTTATAAATCTGGAAATATTGGAGACAATTGTTGAAGTTAAAAGTTTTTAAAATTTATAAAAAGCATTTTTTGCCACAATGAATCTTAATTTAATGATTTGTGCAAAACATTATTATACCTTTACTTTAAAAAAAGAAAAGTTAAACCAATGCTTGTGTTTGAAAGATTGGCTGTGGCTATCTTAGAATTAGTTAATATCCACATGAGGGAGGTTTGCAGAGTTCCCTTGTTTGGAAGATCATCTAAGCAAACAAACAACCATCAGTATTTCACAATCCCCCAAAAACCCATTCCAATAAAGAAATCTCTGTCGAGCACCATATGATCAAATCATAAACTCATTGTAGATCATCCCTACCTAGCCCTGTCAGTTTCCCCATGGGGCATGTACTGTCAGTGATTTCTGGGCTGTCATGGTGTGGGAAATAAACATGCATATGTCCAATGCCACCAACAGCAACATGATCCCAACCGACTTCTACAACATCAGGTTGGATGTTATGAATCATCCAGAATGGGCAGGACTTCACATACCCTGTGAAAAGGTGTAAGGGCCTACAGTTTAAAGGGACTGTTTAGTGACAAGCCAACTGGACTAGCTTCTCCTTTCACTGGTCCGTCAGCTTTCTACTTGTCGTTATTATATATACCCTGGTATTGGTAGTGCAATTGCCATGGTCTTGACCTTTTCGTTGCCCTGGTCTTGTACTGGTGGTTGCCCGGTCTTGGCTTTGGCGTTGCCCATGTCTTATCCTTGTTGTTGCCTGGGGCCTATTTCATAGAGCTGCTTAAGCAAAAAATTTGGTTAATCACGAAAATAGCTTGCTTATTTTACACATGTTATTGGCCAAAATTTCACTCCAAATACATTGCTTGTGACTGGTATTTAGCTATTGTTTACTTTGCAAATGCAAATGAGGGGAGTCTTGGCCGGTAATCTGATTTTACTTAGCATGGATTATTTTGCTTAAAGGCAGTGGACACTATTTGTAATTACTCAAAATAATTATTAGCATAAAACCTTTCTTGGTGACGGGTAATGGGGAGAGGTTGATGGTATAAAACATTGTGAGAACTGGCTCCCTCTGAAGTGCCATAGTTTTCGAGAAAGAAGTAATTTTCCACGAATTTGATTTCGAGACTTCAGATTTAGAACTTGAGGTCTCGAAATCAATCATTTAAATGCACACAACTTAGTGTGACAAGGTTTATTTTTCTTTCATTATTATCTTGAAACTTCGATGACCGATTGAGCTCAAATTTTTCACAGGTTTGTTATTTTATGCATATGTTGAGATACACAAACTGTGAAGGCTTAGTCTTAGTGTCCACTGCCTTTAAGCGGAATTTTGTGCTTAAGCAGCTCTGTGAAATTAGGCCCTGGTCTTGGCCTTGTCATTGCCCTGGTCTTGGCCTTAGTGTTGGTCTGGTCTTGTCCTGGTTGTTGCCCGGTCTTGTTTTTTGCATTGCCCTGGTCTTGTCCTTGACATTATGCCCATATCTTGTCCTTGTTGTTGCCCGGTCTTGGTTTTGGAATGCCTGGTCTTGGCTTTGGCATTGCCCGGGTGTTGTCCTTGGCATTGCCTGGTCTTAGTCGTGGTGTTGCCAAGGTCTTGCTCTTGTTGTTGCCCGGTCTTTGCCTTGATGTTGCCCTGGTCTTATCCTTGTTGTTGCCCGGTCTTGGCTTTGGCATTGCCTGGTCTTGGCTTTGGCATTGCCCCGGGTTGTCCTTGGCATTGCCTGGTCTTAGTCGTGGTGTTGCCAAGGTCTTGCTCTTGTTGTTGCCCGGTCTTTGCCTTGATGTTGCCCTGGTCTTATCCTTGTTGTTGCCCGGTCTTGGCTTTGGCATTGCCTGGTCTTGGCTTTGGCATTCCCCGGGTGTTGTCCTTGGCATTGCCTGGTCTGAGCCGTGGTGTTGCCAAGTTCTTGCTCTTGTTGTTGCCTGGTCTTGCCTTGATGTTGCCCTGGTCTTGTCCTTGTTCCTCCCTGGTCTAGGCTTTGGCATTGCTCTGTTCCTGGCCTTGGCATTGGTTTGGAAGAGTTATGACTAATTCATTTTATTCAACACATCACATCATACAGCCCACCAGTAAAAATGTCATTTAAATTTGGTAATTTGTGAAAATAACAGTTTGGGCAATAAACACATATATGCCAAGAGATTTATCCCTTTGCAGTACAACTTAAGATATGCACGTACTTAATTATCCATTTGACAAAAAGAAAACGAATCTCTCTAAATTCAAAAACATGATCTTTTGCTGAATTAGCTGTTTGTGAAAACAATGCAAATACTTAGTCAGAATGTCCAACTCGGAGGACAATATTTTTTTGATTTCTGTGGTCAGTTTTAGAAGTGTGGAAATGTCCAGCTGCTTTGTCACCTTAATGGATAGTGCAAACCAAGAAGGCTTGACATTGCTTTAGCTAAAGGATGTTTCAAATTAAGTAATTAACAGTTTTCAACACAAAGCACAGCTCAAGTCTTAATGACACATAGACCCCTTGAGTCTTGAAATGCCATTGACCTCCGAACTAATTAATAACAGGGATCTGTCAATTATTGTCAGCCTCTTGGCGCTATATCAGTAGATAAAAATAAGGAACAAAAATAATAGGTTAAGTACAAAAACAATTTTTGTTCAAGTGAAATGGACTTTTTTATGGAAGGTTTACCATTGTTATGTTTGCCATGTCTGTTGTTTAGAGGAGCCAGGGAAGTGCGTTACTTTCATTGGAACATTCACCTGACGCAAGAAAGGCTCTGTCTTGAAACCTTTAGTAATTGTCAAAGACCACTATTCTCACTTGGTGTATATATGCATAAAATAACAAACCTATGAAAATTTGAGCTTAATTTGGTCTTGGAAGTTGCAGGAGAATAATGGAAGAAAAAACACCCTTGTCACACAAGTTGTGTGCTTTCAGATGCTTGAATTCTAGACCTCAGCTGAGGTCTAGAATTCAATTCAAATATTTTTGTATACTCTTTCTATTTATTTGTAGAGCTCTTATCATGGAGAGGCCCAACTCTTCAGTCTTGAAAAGGCAATGCAGGTTGGCAATGCAGGTTTGCCTTGTTAAAGGCATACACTGTTGGTAATTACTCAAAATAATAATAATTAGCATAAAACTTTACTTGGTAACGAGTAATGGGGAAAGGTTGATAGTATAAAACATTGTGAGAAACAGCTCCCTCTGAAGTGGAGTACTTTTCGAGAAAGAAGTAATTTTCCACGAATTTTATTTAGAGACCTCAGATTTAGAAATATTGAGGTCTGGAAATCAAGCATATGAAAGCACACAACTTCGTGTGACAAGGGTGTTTTTCTTCTTTCATTATAATCTCGCAACTTCGATGACCAGTTGAGCTCAAATTTTCACAGGTTTGTTATTTTATGCATATGTTGAGATACAGCAAGGGAGAACACTGGTCTTTGACAATTACCAATAGTATCCACTGTCTTTAATAAAGGTCACTTTAGTTAACCACATGGAAAACTGATTTTTTTTTCCCCGATAATTTTGGGTTGAGGAAAGAACTGTCCTGCTTATTCACTTTTCTCTGGGCAGAAGGTAGGAGATAAGCCATGACTAATACTGTCGCTTGGTGGTTTTCTTGTGGGAAGAGACAATAAATTAATCATTAGGTTGAACAATTGTTGTGATTATTGATATTTATTACCAGAGATATCAGTTAATAAGGTTCCCTTTCAAGAAGTGTTTTTCAAAGTAACTGTCACCGATGTTGCTCACTATAAATTAAAATTACTTATTATATAGTTAGAAAAGAATTAAAGATCACACACCTTATCTTTAAAGGCGAACTGCACCTTTTCTCAATGTATCAAACTCGGATTAATTTGGCCTGACGTTTCCAAGAAAAAGTGAAGTTAAATTAAAATGATTCATCGGCCAGGTCCCCATGTCCATCCGATTAACATTTACATCACATACTTTTCAGTCTTCCTTTTGAACATTTTAAGTTTTGTTTCAAAGACTTTATTCAGGCCTGTATGCTTCGTTTTTGAAAGGGCAAGGGCACTGAGGCATTTTCTCCACGGTAAAGGGCAACCTATGAGGAAAATGTAAATTTGTACTGGAGCATTTTAAGGGCACCAAGGCAATGACCATGCGCCTGGAAGCAAACGCCTTTGTTGCCTCCGTGAAGTATCAAGCCTGTACATTGTGCTTAGTCCAGTCGACAAGTTGGCAAGAGCTGTATCGTAATGTGTGTGGAAAGTTAGTGAGAAAAGTGCTGTATTTTTGAGAAAATAAAGTAAAACAGAAAGAAACACAAACTAAAAGCTGCCTACTTTGTTGTACACACCCTCAACATTGAAATGGTTTGGTTGACACTGAAGATACAGGACCACTAAGTATTTAATGCATTAATATAGAAATAAATGTGATTTGAATTTACTTTAAAAAGGACTGCAATGAATCCACTCTTGTTCTAAAAACTAACGATTTACAGGTAGTATTCCTTTAAACTATCTACTTTGGATCCACTCCTACAACGTACAACTTATTTTTAAATTTTCAAGGGAAGTTATGCAGGATTACCAATATCCTACAAGCCTACCATGGGAAGTTATCACTCATTATAAATGTTTTCTTCTTTGATATTTTGATCGGATAGATTTCACCTCAGAGTAGACCAGTGACAGTCATTAAGTCCCGAACACCGATATCCCAACCTCAGCCGATTGCCTATGCAGTGAGGCCTATGCCACAACATCAAGTTCCGGTAAGATAATGATTTATATTTGTGACCAAGCACAAGCAGGGCTTCAAAATAAGCAGTCGCCCAATCGCCAAATGCGAGCAAAAAACAGCGGCAGGCATGTCAAATCCCTACTTTACTATTTTGGTTGACTTGTATGGCCGGCGAGTGATTTTTTTCAAGGGAAACCCCTGACATGATATCTCAGGATTGTTTCGAAACCTTTTTGAGCTTTTATAGTTTCTTGACAGAAGTAAACAAGTCTACATTATGTCAAAAACTGTAGTTTTGTATTTCTGGGGATTCACAGAGTCTGTAACCCTCTTTAATTGTTATGTCTGTCAGGTTCTGGGTCTAGAATAACAAGAGAAAACCTGGCCTGGGAGCAATTTTCCAGGAATTTTCAAATTGGTCAAGTCTCATCCATGTTTAACGCTCCATGCGCAAAAATGAAAAACTCGAAAGCTTTTTGATTTGCTCATCAAAACAGAAAAGGAATTAAAACAGTACTCTAAAAATAAAATAACAAAACAGAAGAACATTTTTCAATTGTGTACACTTTGCGTTCAAGTTCAAGAATTTGCGCAGTACTTTTCATTCAGGATTGTGGGAGAGTTTAGGACCGGTCCCACTGCAGCGATAACGAGAACGATATCGATAACGACGCCAAGAGAACGCATTCTATTGGTTGAATGAGCGTGTGCGTATTCTGCATGGAGCAATTCAACCAATAGAACGTGTTCTCTTTGCGTCGTGATCGCTATCGTTATCGTTATCGCTGCAGTGGGACTGGGCCTTTTAACCCCTTTCAAAAGCAATGAGATAGTCATTTAGTGAGTTCTTTCGTTATGTCACCTATGTGTGAGGTGTGCCCAGACAAATTTCATTTTAAGGAGTGCTTAAGTGAAAATAATAAATAGTAATTAACCTATGAGACTGTTCCTGGGATTTTCCATTTCTTCGAATTCAAACCTGGTTATTATAATTATGTGATTACCGTCAATGGTTTCGGGCCACCTGTCTCGTACAGGAAGTTTAATGTTGTAGATGGAAACAAAGTCAGCCGTTCCAAGATGAGTTTCAAATGAAATAATCTGGCAATTACGAGCCCCGCATCCTTATTTCCGAACCAATTACAGCCAGATTTATTCACCTACATGATTTCCTAATTTATCTTTAGTGTTTGTTGTCAAGAGAGGGCAGTATATTCAGACACCACTGCTGAGGGTGCCTCACATTAAGTAAGGTCCCCGTATCAGCCAATGCTGAATGTAAAAAAATTAAATAAATGTTCATAAAATATTTTAAAAGTCTCAGCCTTTTGAAATCAAATCAGAAATATCTGCTGATAGTGTACCTTCTGTTTTCTTGTCACTTTTTAGGATTTTTTTAATTTTTAATTTTTTAAATTTTATATAGATATTCCCCTCCAAAATGAAAACACCAGAAAGAACTAACTGGTTTTATTTTGGACTAAGGACCCTTAGATAGTGAGCAAAATGGGCAGCACTCTAAAGTCTTGTATACCCCAAATGGTCCAGGGGTCGATTTCACAAAGAGTTAGGCTAACTTAGGACTAGTCCTAGGAGATATACACATTGCATGGATGGTCGTAAGTTAGGACGAGAAACTGGTCCTAACTCAAGATAAGACTAGTCCTAACTGTTTGTGAAATCCACCCCAGGTTAATAGTGAGTTGTCCAATGGGCACAGTATTTTCCCTCAAATCTTTGATGTCCAGAAAAAGTTGTGGGTTTACAAATTATTCATGAGGCTTGAGGCACGATTTTCTTACTAGGTTGTAGTTTACCTTGATAAGAGTATGTTCTCCTTTAGTAGTGGTCTGCTAACCAAGTCTGAGTCACTGTGGGAAACGCTTTACATAGTTTTCCCAATAACTCCTATAAATTTGAACAAACAATTAAAAAGACTTCGTCATAATACCCCAGAGCCAATTCCCAGAGGAAATAAATACTCAGGAGCTACTAGGGAAACTTATTCGTTACCCCACCTTACGCCAGTTGAGGCAAGTACATGTACTGTCCCTTAACCCTATCTCCCAAGCAGGGATAACTATTTTCCGAGGGCTTTCCGAGGGCTATTTCCCCGGGAGTTTGCAAGGGTTAACAATTGAGTTGTGATGAAAGAGTGGACCAAACATTCCCAGTTATTTCCTGGGGAGTTTGTCCAGTTTGACAGGGGCTAAAGTCTGCCACAAATTAGGCCAGCTTCACCAGACTGAGAAAGAACTGACTCTAATATTAAAAGAAACCGGTAGAAAATTCCTTGGTCCTGATTATATTCCTTTCAAGTTTACCCGAGGAACTGTAAAGCTCGGCACTTATTCCCTTCTGTGCTGTAAAGACTCAAGGTCTCATTAAAAATGTCAATTTCTGTCTTAAGTCAAGAAAGGTGGAAGGAGGGTACTTAAGAACACACTATACACATGCTGGCCTTGGAGCCTACATTTATGTGGAATATGCCAGGACATATCAGCGCAATCATGCCTTATATCAGTGCAATAATGCCTGGAGGCAATTTTCAGCTTATTTTCTCTTGTCTGAAAAACTGAAATACACTATACATGATTGTGGATGTGAGACAGTTTTACCAAAGATTATAGAGCGCATGCAGAACTCGGGCTGAAATGTGAAATCCCACTGGACGCCATTTCGGCAAGTAACTCTTTTGATACCACAATAGATCATAGTGTAGATTAGTGCAGACAATGACCATTTCTATCAATGGAAAACAAAACATTCACTTGCTGAAATGGCGCCCATGCGTATTTCATGTTTCAGCAATAGATAAAGCTTCAGTTCCGCATCTTGCGATAATCGGCGCTCTATAATCTTTGGTTTTACTTTTATATTGTGCATTGACCAACCATGACGATATGGACCAAACTATTTTTGGTAACATTTTCCAGTGAGCTGACAAACTTTTGTTCAATTGCACAGGTTGTATTTGATAGCTCTGTGTAGTATGGTGTGTTGATACATTTCATCACATAACTCCATTACCAGCTTGCTTCGTTAATCTATCATTCAATAACACAGTAGATTATAATGAATGGTCAGACAGTAGGAGGGTTGACTATATATATGTACTGTGTAGAGGCATTGACCACATGGTATTGGATTGCAGGCTGGTATAGTTTGCATGATCTTCAAACTACAGGGACAGTAGATACTTGAAAGTGAATGGTCAGACAGTAGGAGGGTTGACTGTGTACATGTACATCCTTCGCACTACAAAGAATAATTGAAAATGAATGGTCAGACAGTAGGAGGGTTGACTGTGTACATAGTATGCGTTCACCACATGACTCTTCATAATTATTACAGGCTGGCATATGTTATCTATTGTTCAAATCCACTGTGGATGATGTTGACTGGTCAGACAGTAGGAGAGTTAATAAGTTTCGTGTCGGCTGATGGGAAAACTGATGTCAGCAGTGTACTCACCTTTAAAGGATCCGGGTACTTTTTGTAGGACACAAAACACAATGGCAACAGATTTACATTTAACTTACACAGTTTGAAGATGGTGATGGTAGAAAGCTTCTCTTAAAATATTACTTGCTAAGGTGCTGAAGTTTTTGAGGAATGAGTAAAACAAGTCACGAAAATAATTTTCGTCTCAGAGAGACAACAAATATTTTAGCCCGTAAAACGTATTACTAGTTCTGAGATGAAAATTGTTTGCATGACATTGTTTTACTCATGTCTCAAAAACTACAGCACCTCAGCAAGTAATATTTTAAGGGAAGCTTTCTACTACCATTATCTTCAAACAGAGTAAGTTTAATGTAAATGTGTGGACACTGTGTTTTGTGTTACAAAAAGTACCCAAACTCTTTAAGCTTCTCAAATTAGAATGTATTAGAGTGACAAGAGAACAAGAACATCAGGTGCCTTGACACTACACCTGTGAATTAAAAACATTCTGACTTGTTAGCATTCCAGGTTAGGATTACTAGCAACGAAAAGAAACACTTTGCCCTTCTGGTGACTGCGTAATCAAAAACCTCTTATCACTTTGTTGTTCTTTTTAAAACAGAAACAATGTTTGCAGTTACCAAACATTCCCTGAATGAAGCTGAAACAATCACAGATGAGTTTGTGAACCAATTGTTAAATTTGCGTATCAATCAAAGGCATTTCTCTGTCCCAAGGCCCAATTCTAACTAAATTTTGCTTAACAATTTTCTGCCAGCTAAGCACAAATGAGCAGGATACCAGTCATAGATGGTACATTGTATATTGTATTTTGGCGGGTGACATTATTCCGATAGTGTTTTAACACTATATAATGCTAGTAGCTACTCATTGTAGCTCTTTCTATTTATAGATTCTTTGTCAAGGCGCTTTGAACATACTTATTTACCTGCTAATATTAACATTTCCACTACATGTGTAGCCTGCAACAATTTAAAAAACTAGTCAAATGCCACTTTGCAAAAAAAAACCCACATCTTTAATAAAGCATAGCTTGGGTTCCATTTTGGTTTCAGTTCCCTTTTTTTGATTTCATTGATTTAATTTAATTAATAAGTTAATTAATTGTCTGTTTTTGGTACTTTCATTTTTTGGGGTGTTTTTTCGTTTTTTTGTAAGGACCCCAATGGAAATAAGTGTAAGTCATTGGTGTTGTTGGGTTACTATTGGATAATTTTGTGCAGTATTCTTATCTCATTTGGTTTATCTTATTTTATTGTCTTTTCTCCTGTTTTTTGTGTGTATGTATTTTTTGCATAATCCTGCTGTATTTGTCAAAACAAATTCAATCAATCAATCAATCATGGATACCGGTGCTAAATAAATTATTTTGAATTATTGACTGATTGTGCTTTTAATAATAATAATCGTAATAATAACCAGTATAGCGCTTTTCACGCCCGAGGGGTGTCTCAAAGCGCTTCCGACATTATAACCCCTGGTCACTGGGCCTTAAATCATTCCTTAAAGCCAGTGGAAACTATTGGTAAATATCAAAGACCAGTTTTCTCACTTGCTGTATCTCAACATTTGAATAAAATAACAAACCTGTGAAAATTTGAGCTTGATTGGTCGTTGGAGTTGCAAGATAACTATGAAAGAAAAAAACACCCTTGTCACACGAAGTTGTGTGCTTTCAGATGCTTGATTTCGAGACCTCAAATTCTAAACTTGAGGTCTCGAAATCGAATTCGTGGAAAATTACTTCTTTCTCGAAAACTATTCCTATTCAGAGGGAGCCGTTTCTCACAATGCTTTATACCATCAATCTCTCTGCATTACTTTTTACCAAGTAAGGCTTTATGCTAATAATTGTTTTGAGTAATAACCAATAGTGTCCACTGCCTTTAAACCATCTTAGCTCCCTGGGGAGTTTACAACCAATCACAAGCTCTTTGAAATCGGGCCCTGGTTTGAAAGCAGGTTTTTATTATTTTTTTTAAGTAAGGCCATTTTTGAATTTGTGACTGCAGCTGTGGCTGCAAGTGTGGAAGGCTTCGTAGTCATTAACAGCTTCACCATGGGCTTAATCTGGTGATCAAGCCATAGCCATAGACACTTAAACGGACGGGGCCTATTTAGATTTGAGTTATGTGTGCTACAATTTCAGAGACCTTCCAGATTGAAAAAAAAAAAAATAATAAATACAAATTTAACCCTCTATTTTACCCTTTTAAAGGGATTATCTACATGGTTGTAGATATAGGCCCTATATCATAAAACTGACTAAATTTTATTTCAAAAGGTAGAAGCGTTTTTGAGATATTGCAAAAAAATCTGGAGTGGTTAAGTTTATGCAGGAAGAATATTATCTGCAATTGGAATACACAATTCTGAGAAAGATTCAAATTTGGGTGGCTAAAAAAGTGATCTTTTTCTATACCCAGTATTTGATTCGAAGTAACAAGTTTTTCATTCTACTGTCCATAGCTGTTGTACAAATCACATTAAGAACCTTTAACATAAGGCCTACATTGTACTTCCAATAGGGCAAGGATGTATCATAAAATCATAGATGTTATATCAATGTTTGTATGAAAGAGATTGGCTGTTGCCAGCTTGGTGTTTATATCCTCTAGTGGGAGTTTACCAAGTGCTCTTAATAACAATAATAATAATAATAATATTTATTCGGGCAATCACATTTACAAGCACATATACATACATTAAAAATATTTAAGAAAACAAAGTAAAACAACAGTGGGGTGCCCAGGAGAACATAAAAGTTAAAAAAATAACTGTGGCAAAAGGCGTATGTCTCCTATAACCCTAACAATACATAAAGGCAAGAGGGGGCATATCAAAAAGCACAGAAGATAATACAAATCACTAAACAATTTAAAAAGGCAAACAAGCAAAGACATACACAGAAAAACACACCTAAAATGATATACGTAAAAAAAGCAAGTCTATACATCAAAATGGTTTAAGAGCAATACAACAAAATTCCGATGAGGGGACACAAATGAAATGACATTGTAAACAGGCAAGTAACTCTATCTAAGAGCAAAACTGCAGGGGGTGGAAAAATTTGAACAATTATAAAAATAACTAAAAAGCATAGAACATGAAACAAAACAAGGAACAAAAAAGGCAAACGAGCAAAACATGAACTTTAAAAAGCCAGTCTATACATCAAAATGGTTTTTGAGCTTAGATAAAAATTCCTGTAAGGGGGCACATATGAAATCGTTAACAAGGTCAGTAGGCAAGTTGCTCCAGCCACGAGCAAAACGGCAGGGGATGGAAAATTTAAACAAATCGGTACGGGCTGATAAATGATGAAAAACAAGTTTATCTTTGTGTCTAGCATTAACCAATATTTTGCATAAAAAGGATGACAAGGCACCTGCATGATTGTGAGCAACAAATTGTTTACATACAAAAGCAAAGAACAGATATTCTCTTCTATTACTTAGGGTGGAAAGCCCTGTTTCTATAAGCCTGCTATTGTAGGGTTGTTCCTGTCTCCTTTGATGAAGCATTAGCCTTGTGGCATACCTCTGAACCTTTTCTAGTTGAGTCTCGTGTTTTACACGATAAATATGCCAAACAGGAGAACAATAATCTAAAAGAGGTAATCATCTTTAAAAACAAACATCTGGACTAGAATCCTGAAAGCTTGTCTTGTAGGCTGTATGCTCTATGCTCTGTACTAGTAACCATAGAGCAAGGTTGCCCTCTGATGTAAAACTAACCACCTCTGACTGTTACATTATCACCAGTTAACCTACCAGGTGGGCTTTGTCCAACCAAGAAAAGAAAACAGTTACCTTTGCAGGTGACATTGTAACACAACCCTTCTAATGGCTTGACTATTCACTACAATGATACAGCAGTTAAAGGAGGGCATTGTGTGGGCTGGTCCCAAGTAGGTGCTAATCACCTGCCCAACTGACAGGTGTATTTAAATCAGACAAACTGCAGCAGCTGGTTTGGTGGCTACATTATTAGGGAAGGATGTGGTTTGTCTTCTTGAGGTATTTGGTTGCAAGTGAATTATTTATCAGATGTATGTACATTACATTGAATAATGTAAAGGGTAAAGTCATTTCTACCTCCACTGATGAAGGGATTTAAAGGAGTCTTTAAGTTTGTGAAACCATTGAGGTAGAAGTAAAACTGAAGCCAATAAAATCTCTGAAAACAAACCATGAACAATATTAAAAATTTAGGCCTCACTACAAAAAAGCCTTCATGATTGAAGATTGTCACACTGCTAGACGCACCTGGGCAAACCCCTTCTCTTTGCGAAAGTGTGGACTGGGATATTTGTTGTGCATTGAAATTTTTTATAACAACACACGATACATACAACAGCTTTACGTCCCATCCGAAGGACGAAGCAATGGTTAAGTGTTTTGCTAAAAATGATACAACTTATAAGTGTCATGACCGGGACTTGAACCCGGTCATAACAACCAAAAAGTATTTATATAAACTTCTAGCAGAAGTTGACTTTTGCATTTTTCCTCCAATCTGGGGGTTATCATATGGGTTGAGCACCGTATGTTTAATCTCAACATAAAACAATCACATCACATATGTCGTAATTCAATTCAATAATGGAAGTGAAGATGTCACAACATCAAATGTTCCAGATGTGTCATTTTGTTATGAAGCTGAAAAGATAGGCCATAGATAGTGGAGCACTAGCAGGTAATTTAAATAGAAACAAAACAACCAGATGGCCTCATATCAAATTTCCTCATGTGAAGCCCTTGCTGTATGGTGAAACAGATTGTTTACAAAGTAGAGGATTATTGCCGCAAAACAATTTTTTTTTGCAATTTTTCTACGAAGGGGGAGGTGTCACATAGAGCTAAAAGAAATTTTAATTTGTAAAAATACTTTGTGGTGGTGTCCAGTTCCTGAAGAGAGCCCTCTATTGTGAGCTTCTGCTTATTCATCCGAAATGAAAGCTGACAAAAAATTTAGCCTGTGTATCTGTTGTCACACCCCGGGCCCGCTAACAATGCCCGGACTGGATGCTGCCAGATGTACCTTTGACCTCACATTCATTTCACATGGAGATTCAAAGTCAATGCATATGTAGCCTACATTATTACACAGTGAATAAAACAACATTACAAATGTAAAAACATTTTGCACATGCTGCATGCACTCAAACGACGATCAAAATTGCAAGATGACAAATTGCTAAAAATTACATCACCTCGAACCAATCAAAAACATATGGAAAGCTTACATCACTGTATGTTTACTTAATGAGATCAGTGTATCGAATGAAACCGTTGTATCCAATAAAATCACTGTATCCAATAAAATCACTGTATCCAATAAAATCACTGAATCCAATGTAATCATTGTATCCACTGAAATCATTGTATCGAATGAAATCATTGTATCCACTGAAATCACTGTATCCAATGAAATCATTGTATCCACTGAAATCATTGTATCCAATGAAATCATTGTATCCACTGAAATCACTGTATCCAATGAAATCATTGTATCCACTGAAATCACTGTATCCAATGAAATCATTGTATCCAATAAAATCACTGAATCCAATGTAATCATTGTATCCACTGAAATCATTGTATCCAATGAAATCATTGTATCCACTGAAATCATTGTATCCAATGAAATCATTGTATCCACTGAAATCACTGAATCCAATGTAATCATTGTATCCACTGAAATCATTGTATCCAATGAAATCATTGTATCCACTGAAATCACTGTATCCAATGAAATCATTGTATCCACTGAAATCATTGTATCCAATGAAATCATTGTATCCACTGAAATCATTGTATCCAATGAAATCATTGTATCCAATGAAATCATTGTATCCAATGAAATCATTGTATCCAATGAAATCATTGTATCCAATGAAATCATTGTATCCAATAAAATCATTGTATCCACTGAAATCATTGTATCCAATGAAATCATTGTATCCAATAAAATCATTGTATCCACTGAAATCATTGTATCCAATGAAATCATTGTATCCACTGAAATCATTGTATCCACTGAAATCATTGTATCCACTGAAATCATTGTATCCAATAAAATCATTGTATCCACTGAAATCATTGTATCCACTGAAATCATTGTATCCAATGAAATCATTGTATCCAATAAAATCATTGTATCCAATGAAATCATTGTATCCAATGAAATCATTGTATCCAATAAAATCATTGTATCCACTGAAATCATTGTATCCAATGAAATCATTGTATCCACTGAAATCATTGTATCCAATGAAATCATTGTATCCACTGAAATCATTGTATCCACTGAAATCATTGTTTCCAATGAAATCATTGTATCCAATGAAATCATTGTATCCAATGAAATCATTGTATCCAATGAAATCATTGTATCCAATGAAATCACTGTATCCACTGAAATCATTGTATCCAATGAAATCATTGTATCCAATGAAATCATTGTATCCACTGAAATCATTGTATCCAATGAAATCATTGTTATCGAATGAAATCATTGTATCCAATGAAATCATTGAATCCACTGAAATCATTGTTTCCAATGAAATCATTGTATCCACTGAAATCATTGTATCCAATGAAATCATTGTATCCAATGAAATTATTGTATCCACTGAAATCATTGTTTCCAATGAAATCATTGTATCCAATGAAATCATTGTATCCACTGAAATCATTGTTTCCAATGAAATCATTGTATCCAATGAAATCATTGTTATCGAATGAAATCATTGTAACCATTGAAATCGTTGGGTCAGTAAGACCAGTGCAAGACAGGGGACCAGTCTAACAAAAATTGTATTATTTAGTCTTGAAACTGACCCGCCAGTCAACAGGTTACTCATAGGCCTTATGATACAAACATCATACTATACTGGTCAACAGAGGGCGCTTGGAATGTAAACAGCTGCATCATTCATTCACACGCCACTCAACTCCTGGACCCACCTGCTGAAGTCCAGGTCTCAAATTATATTGGAAAGGAAAATAAATGGGTGACCACTCTGGGCACATTCCACAACCTCACTCATCAGCCCTAGAGGCTTGTTACAGCTAAAACCTTTACACTTGGAAGACAAGGTCAAACATGTGTTCTGAATGGGTGTCCAGACTCAAAGCATGGCAGTTTCTTCCTCCTTACTTCAATTCTAACCCTTTTGGGGGCTTTTTTTTAACATACTACCCCCATGGGGGAATGTAGTTATTGTATCCCGATTGGAGTGAATCGTGAGAGCCATGCTCCATGTATAACCCTTGAGGAGGCTTTTCTGACTATACTAGCACAATGGAGGAATATATTGTATTCTGATTTGGAAGGAATGGGAGATTATAAGAAGCTGGTGGCAGCAGACATAACTAGTCCCTGTTTGCGGCTCTGAGAACTGTGAATAAAAGAGGACTGTCTCTGATGCTCCTGGGCTCAATTTCATGGCTCTGCTTGCCGTAAGCACAGAATTGGCATTTCTGGAAGTAGGTAATATTGTGCTTACGCCAAGCGTTATTTCATGGGTTGGTGGGAAGTTTCGGCTTGTGCTCATGCGTATTCCACATTACTAGGTATTCTACGCTTACACAGCTAGCGCAGAAATTGGGCGCTTGCACGCTAGCAGAGAATGGTGATCAGAAGCGCAGAAATTGGCGGTTAGCATTAAGCAGAGCCATAAAATTGGGCCCAGGTTTGACCCTTTTAGGAGATTTTCCGAGTATAGTGTCCCCAATGGGGAGTGGATGAACAAGGCTCTGATTCATGCATTGGGATGTTTAGAGAAATATGTGCTTGTTGGGGCATGGAATTCAGGACACTTCCCCAATACTACTACCCCATTTCCCCCTCATTCCATCCATCTGCTGTCATTTATCAGGAGTTACTGTGGAGAGAGGTTGAGGCATTCTGAAATGGAAAGAAGGAGGGGCAGTTGGTTGCACTGTAAGGGCACAAGGTCAAGCTAGAGGAGGGTAGTTTGTTGGTGGTCATGTCTTGTGAACTTGGTGTTTAGGGGTCGGCCTCTTCTTCAAAGGAATTCCATCCTTCTAGTTTTGCATCTTGAGACCATTTTTTCAAAGTTTTCCAGGCATTTTTTTAAAGTGTTTAGTTTGAACTCTTTCAAGTTTTGTTGCTTAGGATTACTTTTTTTTTTGTATTTAGCTTTTTAGCATTTTTTATTCGTTATGTTAGGTTTCTGGTACTATATCCACCTGCAAATAATTGAGTTGCTGGTTGAGAAGTTGCTTATTCTAATCATATAATGTAGTTTCAAGAAGTTACGGGGTAAATTGAACCATAGAGAAAGGTCCCTAAAGAAAAATCAGCATTCTATTGACCCCTTGCAGGCGCGTCACACACGTGGCGACTGTGCCACGCTCACTATTTTGGTGGGAAATAGGTTTTTGGTAAACACCGCGTTGCCTAAAGTGCGCACTTCACTGAATAACACACAGTGGCATTGACCACCACAATGGCACATCCAAGATTATTCTGATGAAAATATACCCCCCAAAATAAATAAATGAACAACCGAACAACTGATGATCTTTTACGTTTTAGAGTAGACCATGGCCAAGTGGTTTCTAGCTTCGAAAATAAGTTCTGGTGGTTAAGTCATCGGAGTGTGGGTTCGAATCCCAGTCATGACACTTGTGTCCCTGAGCAAGATGCTTTACTGTAGTTGCTTCTCTTGACCCAGGGGTAAAAATGGGTACCTGCAATGGTAGAGGTTGATATTGTGTATTTAAAAGCCTTTGGAGTGCTACGGTTGCCCAGGTTGTATACTCCCCAGGGAGCTTAGAAAGATTTAAAAGGGATGTTATTGGCCCTATGACCACGACACTAATGTAAAGCGCATTGATATGGTATCGTAAAATGCGCTTTATAAGAATTTGTTATTATTATTTTTGTGTTATTACTCCTGTATTTTTTAATGACCTTGAAGCGTACTTTGATTTGCGATTTGCAAAAAGTGAATGTTCTTACATCACAGTGGGAAAGTGTCGCACACTGATTGTTTGTGTCACAAATAGTTGCTTTTTATGTGAATCATGTATCAGGGGTTTATAATAACGCGCGTATGAGATTTGCATTAGTAATATGCCGCAGATTCAACCCTGTTCAATCTGCCGATAGCATTAGATGCAACAAGACTGATAAATCAGCTCAATATCTCCCATCATTTATATTGAATATAGATCAAGAAATTATGTCTGAACTTATCGTCAGAACGTATTTGGTGTCTATGGGCAATTTCATGGTAAATATGTTAGTACTATTTGCATATAGTGTCGCCAAACAGTGAAACCTGAAGATGTGTGTGATCATACTCTCACATAATTTACAGTGTGGAGAGTGTCAGTAGCATAATATCGGGAATTCATTTGTCAAGGGCACGTTTCAGGAATGACACATTTCAGACTATTATTTGAATTCAAACTTTTCTTAAAAGCAAGGCTTTGCTCTAATGACTAGTTCATAAAATTAAGAACTGGTCTCAGTTTCATTGAGCTGCTTGTAGCAGACAAAGCAGAAAAAAGCTTACTACAACCAAAAATATGTATGCCAGAATATAAAGGTTACATGTATGTGCCAAACTATGTCATAATGTTCAACTTGTGACTGGTATCCTGCTCATTTTTTGCGTAGCAGAATTATTTTAAGCAAATTTTGTTGCCGATTATTGGGCCCTGGTGTTTTTCTGTCATTGTTTATTAACATGCTCATGAAAATTGACGGAGGAACATGGACTGCCTAGTTATGACAATAAAATCCCTGGGAATTCATTTGTCAAGGTCACGTTAGAGGAATGACACATTTCAGACTATTATTTGAATTCAAACTTTTCTTATGTCTGCCTGGTAGAAAAAATAGCCTATCAATTTCTTTTTAGAGATATAGAAGTCATGCTCTTTGGTCTACTTCTCTAGTGCTGAGGATACTGTTCTCAAATGCTCCTTGAAATCTATATCTCCAGGGGTGACCAGAAGGTGAAAATGCTTTCATTTTAAGACACCTCATAAAATTTGAATCCTTGTTTCAGACCTGGGCCCAATTTCATGGCTCTGCTTACCGGCGAATTCTGCACTTACGATCACGATTCCCCTCTTTCGAATTTCTGCGTTAACTTTGTAAGCGTAGAATGCCTTAGTAACATTGAGTACGCACGCGCTGAAGTAAAAATTCGCTGCTAACCCATGAATTTCACTTGCCATAAGCACAGAATTCTCTGCTTCCGTAAGCGCTGATTCTGTGCTTCAGTAAGCAGAGCCATGAAATTGGGGCTTGCTCGTCAGCGTTGACTCTCAACCTAGAAATTTGAAGGGAACTTGGCCCAATTTCACAGAGTTGCTTTTGCAGAAATTACTTGCTTAACAATATTGCTTAATAATATTTCTGAAGAAAAATATGCAAGATACCAGTCATGAATGCTACATTCAAATGTCTTTGGTGTGACACTTACTTTGGTTGGTAACCTTATCCTCAATAATCATAATATTTGTTGTGCTTAGCAATTTTTGTCTTCTTAATTAAGCAGCTTTATGAAAATGAGGCCTTGTCCTAAATAATATATGAGTTCAACGTGAAGCTTGTTTTCGGATCTAAGTGAGATTGCCCCCAACTTGAGCGATTCTTGTGTAGCTAGATGAAATTGGGGCCAGATTTGCATGAGTCATTAGTGGAAGCCAGCCATGTCGGTGCAAATAAAGAGAAAAACTACAGCGAGAACGTCTAGACGAAATCTTAAGCCAGTCTTAGTGAGACATGCTCCTTACCATCCCTCACACACTGAAGATGATAAACTAGATAGGATCAAGCAGGCTACATCCTTGATGAACCTAGTCATTAAAAAGAAGAAAGAGATTTAGCCCTTTCCTTTCCTCTTCCAGTCCATCACTCCAATTCAATGCCCAGATGTAACACTATTCATTTCTTGGAGATGGGGAAAAGGAGGGGGCCTAGGGTCACGTTGCAATATAATGATGATTTCAGCAGAAAGCTGCATCATTTGTTACAATGAATGAGTACATAGATACAAGATCCTCGATTTGAGTAAAAGTCCATCCACTATGTTTCAATGAATACACAATCTGACCAACTTGTAAAACTGTCATCAAATTGGGTCTACAATTTGGTCGCCAATGAAAAACAGTGTTTATTTTGACATGGATTTCGTGGGCATTATAGCCTTTTAAGGCCTTTCCATTGTTGATAAATAAACTGAGCTGATTGGCATGGCCGGCTGAATGTTAGTAAAACACTCAATCATGTTAACAGATGTTTCAACAAAATTCAACATAGTCTCCAAACTTTCAATTAAATAAAATACCTTTCAATGATTGGTTGTTTTGTTTCAAACAAACGTACCACTATGTTTAATTTATTGTGTAGCATTGCTACAAGCAGTAGCTATCTGTTTTTGTTTCTAACCTTTGGTGGCAAAAACCCGGGCTGTGACATTCAATAGATATGTCTATGCTGAATTCTATTTCCTCTACTGAAATAAATATTCATAAATACCTAAGACAGTTTATCCATTCTGATTGGTTGAGAAGGCATCACGAGGGGTTGTTTGAACGGATGATATAACACCAGTAAAAAGTGTTGAAACTCGGGCGTGACACGTGAGCTTGCACCTGTTCTTATAAGACAGTTTCTGCATTTCTATTGGTCGAGAGCAACGGCTGAAACAGTTGTGCAACATCATGCGATACGCGCGACGCGCACAGCATTCCCTTATAAGGAGTTGTTTACCCAAGGGCGGCGGAGGGCTTTACCATTTCATAGCTGGAGGGGTGTTGTGTTGAAAGAAATCAGTGAACAATTATAATTTTTGCATTTATTTTACTTTTTGACCAAAAAGTGTTGATGTTTTTGACTGAAAAGGTATTTATGAATGGGAATCAAAGTGTGTTGAATCGGTTTTCAACTAGTGGTTTAAACCCGCCGAGTCCTGGTTCTTGATAATTTACCTCGGCTTCGTCTCGGTAAAATTTTCAAGAACCAGGCCGCGTTGGGATTAAACCACTAGTTGAAAACCTCTTCACCACACATTGATTCCCTTAATAATGGATTTGGGGGAATCTAAACATGCTATTTGTTTTTGCTTGGGACAATTTTTCAAATTGAAACGTTTCTCTTGAGGGTTTGTACATAGTACTGGTTTAATCAACTTATAGTTAGTAAGCTTTGAGTCCGAAACAAATCATTTTGGGAATTTGATATTAATTTATTGTCTTTAGAAAACAGCTGTTTACATGTTTATGCCTTTTCATATTAAAGCTATTGCCCATGAGACAAAACCAAAGGAATTTGGGAAGTTTTTCACACAATTTACTTGACAAGAATGAACACTGGGTACATGCTAAGTCCAGTGAAATCTTGTCAAGAGCCCTCTTCACACTCTATCTCTCCTCTTCTTATCCACGTGGAAAACAGCCCTGGGAAGGGCCTAGTAGTTTTTTTTACCCAATGGTTTCCCTGTCACACTTTCACACCGTCTCCCTATTCCAAAGAGTTTTTGCTGCACATTTTGAGTATAGACGATGTGACCTCTGACGTCACACGAAAACCATAACATGATTCGCGCGCATACCGCCGGGCTAAACCTTTGTGTTTTGGCAGCCAGCTAGAAAGTGTACGCAATCTTACTACGACTACGCAACTCAGTGCCCGGCGAAACATGACGTATATAGTGTTTTGTCAACAGAGGGCGGTTTAAATGTAAACATAGGTCACATCGTCTATACCCTAGGGTTTAAGCAGGGGTGGCTATTCTCTGGAGGTATGTGCCTATGTGCTGGGTTAGAGTTAGCCCTATATAGGACTCTTTCTCTGTACACAGGAATAGAGTCCTAAGTATTGAGGCCCGTTTCTGGGGCGGAAAAATTTCACAGCTTCATAACTTAAATCTTACCTGCAACAAGCCACTAATTTCAACAGATTCACATTCCATGACGGCATACATTTTTCTGCGGTGGGTTTTGGTCCTCATATTTTCCTCACAAATCCGTCATTTTCGTGAAATAATGCAGCTTCCAACGTTAAAAAAAATCCTGTTTCGATCGTTTTCTCACAGTGTTGTCTGTTGTCGTGCGTACGCGTATACATTCGCGTGCAAGACGCATGATGCAAGCTTAGACGCATGAATTCTTGGTCACCCTATCTTGACTGCACAGCGTTACCAACACAATTCAAAATGTGTGCGTCGCGTGTCTTGCGTACACACGGCAGACTGTGAGTACGGACAAAAATGGGAATTCCTTAACGTTGGGAGCTGCATTATTTCATGAAAATGACGGATTTGTGAAGAATATATGACGATCAAAACCCACCGCAGAAAAACATATGCTGCCATGGAATGTGAATCTGTTGAAATTGGTGCTTTCTTGCAGGTAAGATTTGAGTTATGAAGCTGTTAAAATTTTCCGCCCCAGAAATTTACCCTGATGTCCAGGACGTCACTGTAGTACAAAACGAAAGTGTAAGACCGCCAGGGCTAGGTTAGAGTGTGAAAAGGGTTTTTACCCTGCTCCCAATTAGGGGTTAGTATTTCCTATGTAATGGCTATATCCCTGGGAGTTTGCAAGGTCAAGCTATTCATGTGTGAATAGGTCGTCCAACTTTCCTGGGAATTCCCTGGGAAATTCATCTTAAGTGTGAAAGGGATTGAATTGAAGAGAAATGTTATATCAAAGAAACCACTGATGTACCTTGTCCTTAAGGGGAAATACTACAGGCTGCCGATAATAATAACAGTAATAACAGTGTCTGCTCGTAGGAATTCCATTCAAATTTGAAAGGAAAAAAAAGCAACATTTTCATTTATTTTGTATTCATCCCTGTGTACCTTACGTGTTGGGTCACCCTTTCCACGATCTGTATTATCATGGGTTTACATTCAACACAATTTTCACTCTGTCTAAATATGCTTTAAATGTGACGTGTCATAAGTTATTCCGGATGTTAGTTACTTCAATTTGTTATTGACTATTGTATTATTGAGCCTATGCTTTTAACCTACTTTTTTTTCTCTCTCTCCTCGAGGAGTTCTGGGTTTTATTATTGGTCTTACATTGTTGTGAAAATAATAATATAGGACATTGCAGTTAACCCAGTATCCCTTTAAGGCAAATGTTCATAGATGGTGTAGCTTTGTTTCCATCCTATTCAATTCAAGTCATAACCTACCTCCATGGTATTACGGAACCCTGGATGGTATTTTGGTTTTATCGTTTTATACACCCAAGGCTGCTGTGGAAAGAAAAGTCAAGTCTCTATTAATTTTGGTCAAAGTCAGTTTTTAAAGTAGTGGTGCATCATTCTTACATTTTGTTAAAATAAATTAATTCCGTTGTCACACATGGCTGTTTTTACAGGCAACGGGGCAGCATGCAAAGTTAACTCAAGAGACATTTTTTTCAAAATGATCTTACTGTTCCCAAGAAAATCATGCTGACATTGAGATGTGATTTGAAAAGTCTGTTGGTTCTTGTGATTGCCTGGAACTGGTTGCCTGTAACATTTTCCTGGTGTCAAGTCAAAATAATTAACTGTACTCTTATAAAGTTTTTAGCTGTTTTTTTTTTAAATTTTAATTATAACACTTTATCCCCAAATGCACCATATGGAATGAAGATTTCATGTTTCATTTCTCAGCTTATATTTCTCAACTTTGTATTTCTTTTTGCATCCTATAGCAACAGAGAATACCTTATGTCGCCAAACGTGCCATGTCCCCACAAACCCACCACCCAATCCTGTGGCAGAACCAGGCAGCAGTTGCAGCAGCTACTGCAGCCACACAAGGATGGACACAGTTCTTCCCTCGTCAATCTGTCGTACCCCACGGTGGGGTGGCGCAATCTGTTTCGCCCCATGGAGGAGCTCGCTATCAACCCCAGCCCCAGCCTTATCCCGCTTACACGTCACACACACCTCCAAGTGTGGTAAGTCAACGCTTTCTTGAAATGTCAAATATCCATAATGTATAAAGGCAAAGATCAATGGATGTTTTGAGCCTTAACAGGGTGGAGAAATTAGTTTTGCTTTTACAGGTACTCATGTAATGATCGTTTTTGTTGTTGACAAAGTAGGTCGGTTTACTCTCAACAAATTGAGATGAGGTGAAATGCCATAAAAGAAACTATGACCTGTTCATGAATTCATTGCAAAAGCAAAACAAATCTGTTGAGATTGGCCATCAAAGATGAAATATCTTTCAAACTTACTTGTGGTTGGCAAACCTTGAAAGACACAAGGGCCTAATTTCATGACTTTGCTCACTGTAAGCAAAGAAATGGCGCTTACAGAAGCAGGAAATTCTGTGCTTATGTTTAGGATATTTCTAGGCACACACATCTAGTGCGGAATCTTGGAACATGCCCCGAAGTAAAGAATGGTTATTGCAAGCACAGAATTCGACGGTAAGCAGAGCCATGAAAATAGGCCTTGTTCCATACATGAATGAAAATACTTTCAACCTCTGCTTCGCCAACTTCACAGCTTCACCATTACAGACTGCTGTGTCATCATGACACCAAATACACTTTAGAAATGTCTTGATACCGATCATGCCCGCAGGAGGCATTGGTCCGAGTACAGTCTAGGAGTATCACCTACAGTGGCTGTGTTTATCATGCAGGATCTGCCCGTCTAACAAATCTCTCAGCTTCACGATATATAAGATTTGTTTAAGCAAAGAAAACCCTTGTAACATCCGTGTGCAATCTGATTTTTTTGGAGGCACTTCAAAAGAAAAAAAAGGAGACGAATAATTTTAGACTGCGAGACTCGAGACACCAGAGCTAAATTGGACATGATGCAATTTCCCGTGTTTTGTCAACCCACTGAAGGATGCATCTCCTTCAGTTGTCACCTCAGGCAGTTTGGTTAGAATTAACCCTGGAAGCAATCACGCAGTACACATCGCTCCCCCCTCTTTTCCCCTTATTTTACCCCCTGCAAATCAGAAACAAATATATTAGGTAATGAGATCATGTAAAAGATGCTTGCAAGGGGGAGGCCCCGGGACATCCGTGCGAAATTGATGTTTTTCTTCTTTTCTGTACTTGTTCTCTGGAGAGACACAAATGTGGCAAGGACTCGACATAGTTTTGATTTTAATCTTCTGGACTCTTGATTTAATTTAATTTGGTCGGTTGTGACATCCTGACTCCTGGACCTGTCTGTACTGGTTTGATTTTTGTCGTTGTTTATATCTGGATCAGGTTTGAAAGATAAATCAGCAAATAAAACCAAATATCTAGAGTGTGTATCCCATTAGAGATCATAGCGGACACAGGGCTTATGGCCACACCACTTGACCCACTGCCTCTGAATAAAAAAGGCAGAAGTAAAGATCTGAATTGACATTTCCCAAAATATCATAAGTTGACATTTTTTGTTTGTTTCTAAAACCAAACTGAACCTCTGTCTATATATCTCATCTTCTACATAAATATGTTCCCGTGCGTCCTCTTTGATATGCTGGCCAGTCCCTATATATAGATGCAGACTACTTTTCCATTAAACTCTATGGTCAAAGAGCCTTCCACTTGGAACGACTTACCCCTTCAGATTCGCCAAGCTGAATCTCTTAAGATTTTTAAAGACTCATTTGCTTGAATCTTTATTTTTGAGAAAATAGGATCAGCTGTTGCAAACAACTTACATACCAACCAAAAGGACCGAGGGTATAATTGAACAAAATAGTTAATGGCCTGACATTTTTACCCTAGCAGAGTCTCTCTCGAAGGCTTTATCTTTATTTTTGTCACTTTTGTGACTTTTGCTTTATTTTATGTTATTTGTTGTACATAGAGAGCCTCCTGTATTTACGAGTAAAAAATGTCTCATAGTAATATTATTGTTGTATTCAGTGTTGTAGCTGGGCACGCCTGCCCAGAACTAAACATTTTACCACTAAAATTGGTCTAGCTACAACACTGGTTATGTTTCTTTTCCCATGTCATTTGTACATGAAATTTGTTGTAAATTATAGCCATTTTGGGGCCTTTCGTAATGATTTCATGAAACTTACTGGTAACTAAATGGTTATAAGTTGTTGTTATTGTCATAAAATTGTAAGCCCTCGACAAGAAAAAATAATGAAGTAAAAAGCATGGAAAATGAACTTACCAAAAACGAGTCAATGACCAGCTTTTTATATTGGAAGAAAAATGCCATAAAAGTATTGTTTGTCTATCTCAAATTAACTTTCTCATTTTGCCAATCAAAACATTGCTTTGAATTCATTTGCATCCAAACTGTAAAGACCTAAAAATACCCTGGGAATGCTAGCAGATGTAAAGCAAACGAACACCACAAATGGCAGCAGTTGAAAAAGAAACAACATCCATCTCTTTGGACATCAAATATAAACCAGTGTGAGGTGGAATCACCTGCCAGGTTTTTTAAATTTAGAAATCTAAATAGCAAAGAAGCCTTGTTAAAATGCATGAATTTTGTCGCACCGTATGCACGTGTACAAACTAATGGAGCTGGAGAAGGATTTGCACACATCTTGAAAAAATGTATAAATAAATAAGAAATAAGGGAGAAAGGGTCTTGTCGATCCTCTGGAGACCAAAAAATTGACCAGACTGACTTCTGTATGTCCCCAGAGATCTGTCTCCTAGCCACTTATTATAGTTTGGTGATTGTCAGGTTGGCATTTCATTTTATCTGAAATGAGATATGATAAAACGAAATTAAAGTTGCCTTAAAATTAAAATAAAAGAATAACAAAACCAGTAATTACAAAATTTGTTTTGAACAAATCTTGACAGATGCTGCTGTTGCAAAATGAAAATCATACAAAATGCTATGCCACTTGTTCAATGCACAATTTACTTATAAAATGCGAATTATCTTTTTGTACACGGCTGATGGTGATATTATCTTGGGATCCCCAAAATTATTTTTTAGTTTGCAATTAACTACCACTTAAAGCCATTGGACCCTTTCAGTAAACAGTATTGTCCAAGGCCAACACTCCGTCTATCAGTCAGGAGAAAATAACGGGAAAACCCACCCTTGTATCCGCACGTTTCACTGTGTCATGACATGTGTTTAAAATAAATCCGTAATTCCCGATATCGAGAATTGATATTGTTTTACTGTTTTCTCAAAAAGTAAAGCATTTCATGGAATAATATTTCAAGAGACGTCTTTCACCACTACCTTCTGTAAACCCGGTGTAAGTTATTTGTAAATCTGTGAACCGAAAGGGTCCAATGGCTATAAAGACACTGGACACTATTGGTAATTGTCAAAGACTAGTCTTCACAGTTGGGGTATCTCAACATATGTATAAAATAACAAACCTGTGAAAATTAGAGCTCAATCGGTCGTCGCAGTTGTGAGATGTTAATGAAAGAAAAAAACACCCTTGTCACACCATGGTCACACGAAGTTGTGTGCTTTAAGATGCTTGACTGTCTTTAACATTGGCAGATTTTTTCGTACACTACCTTAAATGAACACTTAAAACTTTCTCATGTCTATAAAAATCGCCTCTATTAATGAAGACACTGATCAAGATGTTTAGTTGTCAACCACCAGTTGTTTTTAGAACCAACACTTCTCACAAACCTCACCTGATTTCTCACATCTATCATATTTTTAAATTAAATGTTTTGGGTTAAATTGGCCATAAATCGGCCCTACACTGTAGCATCTTTAATAGCACCATAGATTCCATACCTTCAGGAGAAAGTTAAAAATGCTCAGAAGAAGACGGAAGGAAGAGTCATGATGGCTCAAGGAAAGAAAGAATCTTTTGTAGAAAGGTTTCTGATAGGCCCCTACATGATCAATCATCCTGTTTTGTGTAAGATGCATGTGCCCTCTTAAAAGGTCACGGTAAAAGCATCAGGTTTGATTACTGTCCGATGGCCTTAAGTGTACTTCAAAGCTAGTTCATTTCCACCAGATAATGCAGCGTCTGCCCTTTGCAACATTCATACTTCTCTTTCAAATGTTGCTCATGGATCTATATCTTTCCTAGCGGACATGAGGGAAGGTAATGTAGTATTCAGTAGAGTGTAATTTGGGGCCATTCTGAAAAAAATCTGTTTTAGAAATTGTGGGTGGGTGGGTCAAACGAAATAGCTGAAAAACGAAACTCAGAGATTTATCAACCAGAATCCATATAAAAAAGATCATGTTTGGAATGCGTGTATCATTATAGTTGGACCAATTTCCTTCAATATGCTCCATGTTGAATTTTACTGCAGATATGGTTAAAAAATATCTTGGGTTTCCTATAAAATCCTCCTATATATTTTTTATCAATCTATTCCATCCACAGCTCGGGTATCTATCTAAACATTCACAAGAAATAATCCGATTTCCTCTCAGATTGCAGTGGGAATGTTAGATAATTCTACATATTTTCTTAGTCGACCCGTTCCGCGCGGGAACAAATATTCCATAGTTGGCTAAAAAAAGACCTCTTAGTCGAAAAAAAAAAAGACCCAGCGCCTGAAAGACAAGCTGGAGGAGACGAATCTGCTTTTAACTTCTGACCTCATGATGCCATTAATGTCTGACACGTTTAAGAGGGGATTCATGGCCCTGCATCCGCGCAGCCTGATGGCCGTAAATGCGAAACACTCTGTTCGGGGCCCGCGGGGGGAGACAATGGACTGACGACATACTCCGGGGAATCCTCCACAAATATTAGTTGAGAGGTAGTAGTAGTATCGTGTACTTGATTGAGTTCAATGAATTACCCTCTCCTCTTCAAAAAGAGATTCTTCATCTAAAAGCTCTGCTTCCATTCCTCCTTTTCTGGGTGTCTTAAAGAAGTTATTAAATAAAGTAAAGACAGTATTTGTGGTTTTTGTGCTTTATAACAGAAGAAATGCATTTAGAAGCTCTACTTTTATTCCCATTATCTTTGTTTAAAAACCCTTGTTTATCAGGTGAATTAAGGGCAGCGTTTATGGGGTTTCGTGCTTGAAGAAAGAATAACCTTGTTAGAGAATATCTGCATGATGTTCTTTGCTATGTTTCCCATGGGAAGGATCAGATTTTTAAATATTAAATAGCCTACTTCACAGGTACAAAGAGGTCAGCCCTTGTGCTAGATGAATTTTGTTTCTTCAAAGGACTAAACATCATGCCTGTTAGAATGTGTGCTGTTGAGGTACAATGTGTTCATAAAGACAAAGCGAATTGTTGCAATTTCTTGTTGTTTGTCTACAGCATAAGAAGGCATTTAGCTACTGTCATCACAGCTCACACTTTCCTCACTCTCTGTAATGATCCAGACAACTTTAAATGTACTTATGTCCGAAGATTTTAAATAAGTAACCTTAGGAAAAGGCGCTATAAAAATGGTATTATTATTATTATTTTAATAAATAAATACAAAATAAATACTAATGCTGAGCGTTTAGAAATTTAGGGATATGACACAAAAGTTCATGGTTTAACAATGGGTAATATCCTCAACTGAACCTTTTTCATATCTGATGCCAGAAGTGAGATGTTATGATTTTCAAACTTTCAGACTGTTAAAGGAACACATTGCTTTGGATCGGTCGAGTTGGTCTTTGAAAAGCGTTTGTAACCGTTTGTTATAAAATGCATATGACTAGAAAGAGTTTTAAAGTAGAATATAGTGATCCACACAAGTATCACTCGAAATTGCGGTTTTCATTTTACTTTGTCGACAAACACGGTCTGCCGACCGTGTTAGTTCGCAAAGTAAAAGGAAAACGACGCAATTTCGAGGCAAATATGTGTTGATCATTGTATTCTACTTTTAAAACACCTTTCTAACCATGCATTTTATAACAAATGGTTACAAACGCTTTTCAATGATCAACTCGACCGATCCAAGGCAACGTGTTCCTTCAATGTTTTTCTCCTAGAAGTTTTCTCTCAAAAAATTCATGTAAACACATGTGGTTTACTTTTTCATTTTGTATTCTGCAGTGAAGATGTTGTTTACTCTTTCTTTCTGAACTCTGTAGCGAAGATGTTACATAAAAAGCTGTGGGTAGGTCTGTGATCTCTTCCGCCATGGTCTGATGGAAAACAAGAATTCAGAAGATGTTCTTGTGTATTATTTAGGACAGACCTTCTATGATACATGATGGTACCAGCAAAATCCGAATACATTTGTTAAATTTAATCACCAAGAAAAGTGGAGTGTTGGGATTTTTACTGGTAATGATTACATGGCATCCCATTGTAGTAGGCGTATAGTCTCGTTCTCGTTTGCTGTATATGTGAAGCTGGTCAGGCTTCCTGTGTACTTCCACTGGTTCAAGGGACTCCACTAGGTTTTCCCTTCCTGTTTCACAAGCGACATTGTCATTTCCCATTTGGAATAGTGTGGATTGTACTCAAGATCCTGGATCTGTGATTCTTCTGTACCACTTCCTCGTACTGCATTATCACTGGATACTGTGCTGCCATAGATTAACACATTGTTTTCCGTATTTCTCTTTAAAAAAAAAAGGTCTGTGCTGTATAATTCCTGGAGCCATTTTCCTTTGTGATTGTTGCCAAATTGAAGCAATTGTATTCAACAACTTTCAAGGATTGAGTATAACTTTTGTACTTTTATTAGACTAAATTCAGCGCAAAAGGATTTTATATACTAGTAGCGATCAGTGAGATATTTATTACGATGCAAAACGGCGAGAAATCACTCTCTCAGTCTCCACAACGGTCAAGCAAGATGCCCGGGAATACTGGTAACCGGTTCAACAGGGGAGCCGGACAGCATGTGAACGGAGGTAGCTCCTACCGGCGCAACATGGCAGGGCACCCCATGCCTATGTACCACACGGATGAGTTTTACCGGAATAATTTCTTTCGGGACGGCATTTACCGTGATTCATACAGGGACGATTACCAAGAGTTGCACCGTGAAGACAAGGGAATGAGCTTCCAGCGTTCTCGTTACAACCAACGTCACCAGGTACCTCATTAATTACAGTCTCATATAGTTCATGTCTTCTGATACATGTCCATTCCAAAGGTCACTGAGCACAGCCAGGCGTTTCAAATCTGGTGAATCAATTTGAAAAGGCAATCATAAACAAGGAATTAGACGCAGATTAAAATCAATTTTTCTGATGAGCTTTTTTTATTCTCGATGAAGTAAAGCTTAACGTAAATCTTGTTTTGCTTTTTTATACAGTATAAGCATAATTCTTAACTTTAGGAGTAAAAGACAGAGAAGTCCTGACAATTTTTATAAAATAATAAAGCGCCCCCCTAGCAAAAGATATTGACAAAATACCGAGACTGACTGACAACATACTCATAGGGCTAGTTGGTAGAGCATCGGTACGTTAATCTGGAGGTCATTAATTCAATTCCTATTCTAGTCATTTTTTCTTTGTTCAACAACCACAATATGTATTGCCCATATAACATACATGTTATCATGAAATGGCATTGTTGAGATTAAGAAAGGCTTTTTCATATTCATTTATATGTATATATACAAATTTGTGATGTTTTTTAAAAGCTGGGTAGTTTTTATTCAAAACGCAATACAGCGGGCACTGATATTTGAGATGTGTTTGTTTCATAGAGATTTCTGTCATCAAATTCTTAACAGAAACCCCTTCTGTGAAACAAACACAGTGTTAACCATATGCATTTGAAATATTTCACACTAATTTAAAAATTGTGCATATTATTGCCATTAAGTTCTGTTCAATTCAACTGGTAATTTATTTCCATATTGCAACAAGTATTTAAAAAAAAAGTTATCAGAAAGAAGGTCTGTTGAACAAAGATATAAAGATTTTGCCATTACTAGTTTGTGTAGTTACTGTTACTTTCTTCCTCCATGTTATTATTAATAACCTTCCCGCTTAAATCTGAATTCCAAGTTTTTCCCAAAATCTGCAAAACTATGATACATTGCCTTGAAAAGTTGTTACAAGCCTGTATCATTGACATCAGCTTTAGTTTACAATAAATTTACTGTGGCCAAATATCATAAACACACATATAACTGGCGGTTTAGTTCAATCGGTAGAGCATTCGTACTGCATCAGCCTTCTTCTCAACTCCCTAACCATTTATTTAAACATAACTTATTGTATTTGCATGATTAGAAATCGTCCTTCATGTAAATTTACTGCAGGCCCTTTTTTTTATACAGGAGAAGCAGCTCTTGAAACTGAAATTAATTTCCTGTCCATACTCTTTCTTTTTTTAGTCATTTGCTTCATTGACATTCTGCATTCGTTTTGGTTCTTCGTCATACCGACAACTGGTCCCAGTAACTTAGTACAACAATGCAGTCTTTGAACAGTAACAAAAGACAACATCTGATCATATATATTTCCTGACTGCTTTTGTTTTTTTGTTCAATTGACTTGATTGCATCACAGGATGCACATGCCTCATTTCGCAACAGAAAATTGAATCTGCTAGATTAAAGGAAAAGGTTATGACTAGGGTGCTCCCCAGGATTTTGTCAAAACTGTGGGGCATTTTGACCCGCACGCTGAATTAAAACAATGTCTTTGGAAGGTTTTATACTTTATGGTTTATCTTGGTTTTAAAAGGCCCTATTGTGCAATCTTGAATATTCCATGATTTTTTTCTCTTGATGTTTTTTGTGTGAAAGTGCTGAACTTGGCGGTAAGCAGAGCCATGAAATTGTGCCCAGCTGATTTACTCTAATTCACCTGGCTTTGTGTGCCATAGAAACTGAGAAAATAGCACTGTACTTGACATTTTCATGTGGAAGGTAGGACTAGAAGGGTATTTTCCTCTCTTAAATCAAGTTACATGCCTTATAATAATCCAATGGAGATGGTTTTCTTTTCTAAGATCAAGTTGCTTTACCCTTTCAGAATGAAGTTACATTTCTGATACCAAAAATACTGAAAATTTGGTTAGCTCTGTAGTGTAGGTTTCGTTTTAGGAAAAGCCATTTATGTTTGCCCTATTCTGAAAATCCTGATAAATCACTTACGAAGTTATTGAAAATTAAGTTTAAATTATGGCAATCCCTTTTTAGTCGAGCTGTGTATACAAAAGATTTCAGGTTGGACAAAATAAATTTGATAAGAGCGGGATTTGAACTAGAGACCTCCGCATTAGTAGCAAGACCACTTGCATGTTGATTGTTGATCCTGAGTTTGCAGGTTCAAACCCGCTCTAGCCAATTTGGTTAAACCTAAAACTATTCAAGATTTACTCAGTTAGTATACCTTGAGGGTTATTACCGAAAAATGACAATAAATACTTCATTTTGGATTTCTATAGATAAATGATTTTGAAAATTTAATATTTGATTTCCATACTTAAAATATGAAACCATGTAATACACAGATGGTTTGGTAACAGGTGATTAAAATAAAAAAAATTATTTTCATTTTCCTTTTCAATTTTAGAATGTGTAGTCCTTCACATCTTCTCTCCCTCTCCCCCCTTCATGGAGATGAGTACTTAGACTATAATTAAATTTTTGCTTCATCAAGTTGTTTCCAATTTGTAGCTCTGCTTATGTTGCTCCTAGGATGTTTCTGGATGTCATAAACACCATGGTATTAAGCAACCTCAGACCTCACTATTTATTTTGGGAGTAGAGGAACCCCAGACTGTTATGCAGCCTTAATCTGTTTACTCTACAACCAAAGTGTATTGATAGTGGTATGATGTATGGACATGAGGATTATACTGGAGGGTTGAGAGTAAACATGCATTACTCAGCCATTACACAGGGTGATGTGTTGGTGCAGACATGGAGGGGGGGTGGGGGGGGGGGGAGATGAGGGAAAGATGAGGGAAAGATGAAGGGAAAGATGAGGGGAAAGATGAGGGAAAGATGAGGGAAAGATGAAGGGAAAGATGAGGGAAAGATGAGGGGAAAGATGAGGGAAAGATGAGGGGAAAGATGAAGGGAAAGATGAAGGGAAAGATGAGGGGAAAGATGAGGGGAAAGATGAGGGGAAAGATGAGGGGAAAGATGAGGGGAAAGATGAGGGGAAAGATGAGGGGAAAGATGAGGGGAAAGATGAGGGGAAAGATGAGGGGAAAGATGAGGGGAAAGATGAGGGGAAAGATGAGGGGAAAGATGAGGGGAAACATTAGGGGAATCTGAGTAAGGCCAAATATAAGAAAACACCAGTTTTTCGGCCGGGTTTTTCCAAAAAGATGAGGATGAAGCTATTTTTTTTTTCTATTTTTATTTCTTTTAAAGGTGGCCACAAGCATTTAAATTCAAACTGGCAACCAATTCTTTAATGTAAAGTCACCACTTACTTGATGTAGTTAAAAGTTCTTTAAAGAGTTTATCAATAAAAACACAGAAAATTTGTCTTTTTGAAAACAAAATGTAAAATAAAAAATAGTTAAAAAAACATTTAAGTAAGATTTGAAACTTTGCATGGTGGGAATACGATATGGAAAGTTTTGCGGTAACACCATAATAATAATAATAATAATGTATTTATATGGCGCATTTTCCATATACATGTTCAAATGTGCTTATGATTGTCATGTGCATATGATTGTCTCTCAATGAGTTGGGGTGGTTCTGAAAAGAACCAGTGGTTTTCAACTTGACATTTCGACCAGTATTCTCTGATCGTCTTCTGGAGAAACATGTAAGTCCACTTGATAAAATATTCCAATATTTTTTCCAAGGACCAAATATCATTTCTGTCAAATATATTTTTAAAATTCAATAAATTTCAGAAAGCCACCAAGCACATCAAAAATGCTTTCGGCTGACCTAATGTTTATTTGCAACAGCTTATGTACCCACCAACACTCAGCATCCAGGGGCCTAATACATGTATATAAAAACCATATGTCATCTGTTATTATATCTGTGTATATGTTTGTACTTGCATCACATGATACTCTTGTTCGGTCACATTGATATTAACTCTCGTTTCTACTGGCCATTTTTCCTCCTACATCAAACTATGCTGTATAGTTTAACTGGAGCAAGCTAACAGACTGTATATACGTGTGCACTTCTGGATTCGTCATTAATATCGGACCTTTTCATTGTTGGTGGCAGTGCTTAATCGCTATTCTTTCAGAGATATAATTCCTTTTGCTAACAGTATGTATGGTTCCACTATTCTCAACTCACTCTGTGAAGAAGTGTGTTTCGGTTAACGCAGAAATACAGTCTCAGAATTCAAGCGATTGGAACAAATTTCTAGTTGTGTTATATCTGTATCAACAAAATACTCAGTTATCGCCAGATACATATTGTATATGTATAGGTTTCAACAAGAGAACACCTGCTTAATGAAACGTTTAAGAAACTTGAAAATTGATCTCTCAATATTTCTACCCATGACTGACGGAGACTCCTCCCACTTGAAAGTGATACAACCAATCATCATTGAGCTTTTTATTGACCTTTGGATCCCTCATGACCTCTTGTGATTAGTCCAGACCTACTGAATTGTGAACTTGGGCCTCAGAAAGTATAAATTGTGTGACGACTCTACGGCCGACGCTTTAAAATCAGAAAAGGTGACATTTTCAGGTTTATTGGTTCTTGGTGAGTTCAGCTGGAGGTGAAGTTAAAATGGATTCAATGTACATGTTTTATCTGGTAAGTTTAACTCATTGATCATTATATACAATATTCTAGTCTGTTTAGTATCATCATGCTTGACAGAAACCAGTTCATATGGTCTGTAAACACTCCCCTGTTTGCCACGCCCACTTTATAATTACTTGCATTGAGCCTGGATTGATTGGTCCCATTTTATACTCATTCATGTCACACCATTAGAATTTGAATCCATTGGAGAGTCATATGGAATTAACTTGTAACTGGAGCATCAGAACACTGTGATAGCAGCAATGAATATCTAGCTAGAAATGAATAATACATGATATGCAAATAAGCATATTCATGTACTTTTAGCCCCACCCACTCAAGATTTGCCATCAGCCCTTAAGACTCATTCACTATGCATGCCAAAGATCTCATATCAATTGAACACTCTTTTAGCCACACCCCCTTCTAAGATATACCCAATCAGACCACTTTGAAAGTTATGTGTACTACACAGTCCATTGCTACAATACAAAATCATGCACACATGTAAGCCCCGCCCACTCTAAAGTTTCCACCAATCAGAGACTCTCAGGTGGCCTGATAGACAGACTGCAGTTAGGTCAAGTTCTCCTGGGTTCACTTTCAGGTCATGGGATCAGATGCCATGGTTTGGAATTTATAGGGTGTGTGAAAGGACAGGTGATACGAATACCTGAGTAGATGATCTTTCAAACCCAGGTGAACACCTGTTAATTTGGGTTTAAAGGGTGTGTACAACATTGGTTCTTCACATTGATTTGGACATGACTTAAAAGGTGGTAACAAGATTGTCATGGTGGGAAACCTCCCTTGAAATAGTTTTGCTTTTAGGAAATGGGTAAAACAATTGTTCTTTATCATGCGTTTTCCAGCCAAAACCTGATGTCTGAAAGTAGGCCTGTATAATAATTAATACCTTTAAAGGATTTGGGTACCTTTTCAAAATGTCCATAGATTTACATTAAACTAACAGGGTTTGAAGAGAATGATAGTGGAAAGCCTCCCTTTAAATATTACTTACTGAGGTGCTGTAGTTTTTGAGAAATGAGTAAAACAATGTCATGAAAATACATTTGTAAATGATTAAAATAATTTTCGTCTCATGAGACGAAAATTATTTTTATGACATTGTTTTACTCATTTCCCAAAAACTACAGCACCTCAGCACGTAACATTTTCAGGGAAGCTTTCTACTATCATTATCTTCAAACTGTGTAAGTTTAGTGTAATTCTGTGGACATTGTATTTTTGTCCTACAAAAGTTTCATAGACCCTTTAAAGGGCTGCTACAACATTTATTTATTGAGATTTTGTTACCCAAGGTATGCCCAAAGTGTTCAAACCGGGTTCCATTTGGTTCATATTTCATGATGCATGATTTATACTTACATGGGAAGTTCACTTTGAACATTAACAACATGGGCCCAAACGCCTTGGCACTGAGAAGTGCGACACTAAGCAACAGTGGCGTGTGAGCGTCTAAACCTCAAGGGACACTGAAACACCACTAAAACATTTGCTATTCTATATGAGAACAATTAGTTTACGTATAGTGAAAATGAACACAAAATAAATCATGTCAGTTTATGCATATACATCATTGTTAACCATATGATTGCAAACTTCTGTGATGTCCCAAATAATCAACATTTTGCACTTCTTTTCAGGACTGTCTCCTGAATTAGTACTTTTCATTAGGCATTAGGCATTGGTTCATCTTTTCTACTTTGATTCTCCATGAATGTTGTTAACTTTGTGCATTCTTTATCATGTGTACAAAAGCGAAGTTGTTTTCAAAGATTTCCATTGATATTCCCAGCTGCCTTTGTAGTGCCTATTTATAACTGACCATTTTAAAATTGTAAAACTTGTTTGCAGACGGTTGTACTGCAAGCACTTGAATTCATCTGTTGAAAAAAATGTACTATAAAGATACCATCCGACCCTTTCTTTTTAAAATATTTAAATAAAAACATGTTGTCATATAAAGTAGTATAATATTCATGTTTTACAATCAAAGGAACACATTGCCTTGGATCGGTTCGAGTTGGTCTTTGAAAAGCGTTTTTGTAATCGTTTGTTATAAAATGCATATGATTAGAAAGATATTTTAAAAGTAGAATATAATGATCCACACAAGTATCACTCGAAATTGCGTGGTTTTCCTTTTACATCGTCGACAAACACGGCCGGCCTTTTATGGGAGTCAAATTTTTGACTCCCATAAATGGCAGACCATGTTAGTTCGCAAAGTAAAAGGAAAACCACACGATTTCGAGGCAAATGTGTGTAAATCATTATATTCTACTTTTTAAACATCTTTCTAACCATTATAACAAACGGTTACAAACGCTTTTCAAAGACCAACTCGACCGATCCAAAGCAAACATGTTCCTTTAAAGCCATTGGACCCTTTCGGTAAACAGTTTTGTCCAAGGTCCAAACTTTGTGTACCACAACTTCTATATCAAATAACAAACCTGTGAAAGTTTAGGCTCAATCGGTCATCGGAGTCGGGAGAAAACAACGGAAAAACCCACCCATGTTTCCGCGCGTTTCGCCGTGTCATGACATGTGTTTAAAATAAATCCGTAATTCTCGTTAACGAGAATTTATATTGTTTTACCGTTTTCTCAAAAAGTAAAGCATTTCATGGACTAATATTTCAAGAGAAGTCTTTCACCATTACCTTCTGTAAACCCTGTAAATTATTTGTAAATCTGTGAACTTTTTTTTTTTTCTGTACCGAAAGGGTCCAATGGCTTTAAGGTTTTGTTCTACCAAACTAATGACTTCGGTTAACGCTACTCAACATCCATCATTTTGTTCCGCGCCCCTTGTATGTTGTAGATACCATAAGAAAAGAAATCCAGTTTTACTTTAAAAATATTGCATAATATTTTTAGATGGGTTTTATTGAGTATTTATGTTTGTTGAGTGATGGCTCTGCCTTTAGGGCTATTCGGGCTCTACCTGCATTTGTAACAGAGTACTTAGGGTATGCTCACTGTACATGTACATGTACATGTACATGTACAAGGAAAGTGCGTTACATTTATGCATGGTACTGTGTATAGAATCCTGTGACCTCTTGTTGAACCACACACCATTAAACATCCAGGGGCGTTGTCAATAAACAAAAAAAGAAAGGCATTTGTGAGTTTGGGCTTTAACGCAGAAAGCTGAAAGCTGTTTTGGGTTCTCTAGTTGCAGCATACCATATTTTATTTATGATGTACTTAGCGATATGGAGAGTGGGTCTTATGCTGCAACCATCTTTTTCACTTCTTCTATACAAATGTATGTATTCCAAACTGAGGCTTGGGGGAAGGAACCCCACAGTAGTCTGGTTCTGCTGTATTTGTCTGATAAAGACTGATAATCTCCTTGATATAGCTGTTAATTAGCAGACAGTGTTCTGTAAACCGTTGTTCTAAGCAGAAATCAACAGCCAGTCACATATGTTTCTTACTTTTTGGCTGGTAACCTGTTTCTGCTGAGCAAGTTTTTTGTGTGCTAAGCAGCGTTTTTTGCCAAACTGCTTCATGAATTTCAGCCCAGCTTATCAACAATTTGAACTGATCTCACATTAAGTTTGGCTTGAAGCAAATCTCTTTGAGAAACAGCTTTGAGAAGACAGTCCAATGCTAGCTTGATAGGATTGATTTGTGGCACATCTCATTAGAAAACAAGGTTACCTGACTAATCCCAATTATTACCCTCCAATGTAACATATGTTCACAGCCCAGATACTTTTTTGAGTGGCTCACAATGGAATTTAATTGGTCTACTTTTTACACGTTAAAAGACCCTTGTTCATAGGATTGTAATGTCACTTAATTCTAAAGTGACAGCACACAGGGTGTGATCAGTCGCACAATTCTCAATGGTCACATAATTTTCTTGCGCACATCTCGGATGTATTCAAACATTTTTGGGAAGCTTGTTCCCATGTAAAATGCTTTAAATAAGGGAATCAATGTGTGGTGAAGAGGTTTTCAACTAGTGGTTTAATCCCAACGAGGCCTGGTTCTTGATAATTTTACCTAGTCAAAGTCGAGGTAAATTATAAAGAACCTAGCCTTGATCAAGGCGCTACAGCCAGCCGCGATCTGCAAAATCCCAGTCCCCATCACTGAATTCCGCCATCGCTCCCCCATACATAACACAGTGCATATAATACGTGTACAGCGTACACTGTATGAACACATACGTAGGTACACTTACGGTACATGGGTACTTCCCAAGTAGCGCCTTGATGGTTTTGTATCTGCCAAAATTTAGGGCGGAGCTCATTATGCTAATGTTTACTAACAACCCGTTCTCATTGGTTGTTGGTTGACCTATAAACTCTCGCTGCGATGTCAATCACAACATTGTTCTGCAAGCGCTCACACACATGTGCTTGTCGACGTATTGTAAACAAGCAGTGGCTGTAGTAGAGTTGCAATAATGGCGGCGGGCGAGGGAGAAATCCCTACTAGTAAAACAAAACTGTAAGTCGCTGGAAATCAGTGGTGTATAATTTGCAATACAACTACAGAAACTTTCAACAAAACATAACCGCGTTTAATGCATCAATCATGGGTTTAGAAATAGAAGAAAGAAAATTAGACCATGTGAAATGTGTTTGAGAAAGGTTAAAAAAGTATCCAGGTGTCATGGGTTTCCGGCAAGATGGCTACTTGGTAAGAATTCTTAGGTGTTGGGCATATGATAGTACAACACACCCCATCCCCTTGAAGCACAAACACAGACCAGATGAGATAAGAAACCCAGCTGTTTATTTTGTCTTAATGTAGACATATATTATACATTACGTTTCTCGCGGTAAATCAAAGTTGGGGATCGAAAATATGTGTTGTAGACAGACGGTGGAAGACGGCGTGTGGCTGAACAACAACTAACAACTACAAATAAAGTTCAATTTCATAAACTAACTCTTGCCATACTACTAGTACTACACTACAACGTTACACTTATAGTACAGCAGCTTCCAATTCAGGGACACATCTACCAGCTACGTTGTAATTATGATGCTAGTCCTCGTGTTATAATGAAACGCAAGACAACGGAAGTTGTTCGAAGTTGTTCAACACCATTACCGACCGGGCGAGTCATGTCCGGCTCACCTGTCCGGCAGCGCATTCAGACACCTTACAATCACAGCTAATATACACCACGCTCCCGACACTGCTATAAAAAGCACGTAGTAACAGCTAGCGTACAGCGTACACACACATGGACGTGGCATGATTGCTAGCAGTAATACGTCATTCTTAATCGCGCCTGTGATTGGCCAATGTTTAGAATGACACGCCCACATCATGAATACCCTTTTATCGGAATTCCGATAAAGCTTTACAAACCCATCAAGGCTGTTGTTTGAGCCACGTGTATGAGGTTGAAAATACAAAGACACGACCGTTCTCACGACTACGCTATACTGTTCTACTCGCTGTACGATGTATGGTAATGTACATTTGTGTATGCACTGCATGCGTGTGCCGCGAACCGGGCCGGGGAACAGTACGTCAACAGCCTTGATCAAGGCTATAAAGAACCAGGCCTCGGCGGGTTTAAACCACTAGTTGAAAACCGATTCAACACACTTTGATTCCCATTCATAAATACCTTTTTGGTCAAAAACATCATAACTTTTTGGTCAAAAAGTAAAATAAATGCAAAAATTATAATTTTTAAATGATTTCTTTCAACACAACACCCCTCCAGCTATGAAATGGTAAGGCCCTCCGCCGCCCTCGGGTAAACAACTCCTTATTAGGGAATGCTGTGTGCGTCCCGCGTATCGCGTGATATGGCACAACTGTTTCAGCCGTTGCTCTCGACCAATAGGAATGAAGAAACTGTCTTATAAGAACAGGTGCAAGGTCGCATGTCACGCCCATGAATTAACACTTTTTACTGGTTATAAACCAAGGTTTATACACACCCACGTGACGCGCTCTCCACCAATAGGAATAGCGAAATGTCTGAGGTATTTATGAAGTGTAAAATGTGTTGAATAGTAAACCAAAGTGAATTTTTTTATGTAAAATAAAATAATTGAATTGAACAACTTATAATCGTGAGGTATTTGTTGGGAGTTTTTAAACAAGCTCATTGTATCAATGGCTGCTCGGTTTTTTTGGACAAAAACAAAACCAAAACTGAAACTAGAACTATGATTATCATCTGGTAGAAGTGTTTTCTGTCATGTGCATCTATCCTTACACAGTATTCACTGATACATCCTATTATTTTTTTATGACTGGTGAAGTTTTAAAGTGACCTAATCCTTTGTGAATATAAACCATATTTCCATTTAAATTTCAATTAAAAGAGCATGCTCCCAACCAAAGCTGGGCCGTCCAAAGTGTAACACTCATGTTACAAACTATCTGACATAAGAGCATGCTCCCAACCAAAGCTGGGCCGTCCAAAGTGTAACACTCATGTTACAAACTATCTGACATAAGAGCATGCTCCCAACCAAAGCTGGACCGTCCTAAGTGTAAAACTCATGTTACAAACTATCTGACATAAGAGCATGCTCCCAACCAAAGCTGGGCCGTCCAAAGTGTAACACTCATGTTACAAACTATCTGACATAAGAGCATGCTCCCAACCAAAGCTGGGCCGTCCAAAGTGTAACACTCATGTTACAAACTATCTGACATAAGAGCATGCTCCCAACCAAAGCTGGGCCGTCCAAAGTGTAACACTCATGTTACAAACTATCTGACATAAGAGCATGCTCCCAACCAAAGCTGGGCCGTCCAAAGTGTAACACTCATGTTACAAACTATCTGACATAAGAGCATGCTCCCAACCAAAGCTGGGCCGTCCAAAGTGTAACACTCATGTTACAAACTATCTGACATTAAACAAACTTCTTGTGTGTCTTGTTTTTTTAATATACATTTCAATGTTTGCAAAAACTCTGTGAAACATTCAATAGGTATCCATATTGGATGGGCCTATGCAATATTATATTCAGGAGCGTTGCTGCAGTAAACTACATTGCAAAATAATGGATGATGCGTGATGCGTATTCCACCAAATGACAGGAATCAGTGTGTGTGTGGTATACAATATATATATTGATATAACCCCAGTTTTTTCCTGACAGCCACTACGTGAGTGTATGCTCATGCCTTATTTATGACATGTTTTATCGGTAGTTTTTGATGTCAAATATCCAATTCCCCTTGTAGGGGACATACTTCAGATAACTATATATGGAATTTTACAACGGAGCGAGCGTCAAACTACATTTTAGGAAACAAATTGTCATAAATTTAGATTGTGACCTAAAAAAGAAAACAAAGTTGCCTTTACAAACAATTAATAACAACTAGGAGGTAAATCTTAAAGGAAGACGTTTTTTTTTAAAGCTGAAACTGGTTGCCAGCCAAACTGCCACGATAAAGTATGTATGCAGGCCTAGAATACTATCTTTGAGTGGGCAAGGCCATTTTCATTTTGAAAAGGGGTACTTACATTTGACAATCTTAAAGTCTATGAGAATTTTTGAAAGGGCACCAAGTCCAAGACAAGGGAAACGGAGGCCATTGCCTTCAGTGGCCTTCGTGAAATTACAGGTCTGATGTATGGCTAGTTCTCTACTATACTTAGCTAAGCCAGCTATTTTTGCTAAGCTAAAGTACCTTAATTGACTCACTTTACCTGATGTCGTCACCCATTCAATTAAAAAGAATTTGAGTCAACTTCCCGGTGTTTGTTATTGTGGAAAGCATATCTTGGACAACATTCCTGTGTATTAGTTGAACACCATATAAATGTTCTTTACATGTAATTATTTTTAAATTTACATTAGTGCAACTAAGGTCAAGGTTGTGTGTAAAACTTTACTGGGGGTTTAACAGAATATATGATTTTCTGTGACTGGTCCAGTTTTAGTCTTTGCTTTCTGTTGTTTCTTTAGTAAGTGCTATATATATTATATTAAAAATAGCAATAATAATAATTTAATACATTTCCCGTGGGCCCTCTCCATCTGAGGATGTTCAAAGGCACAAATTACATTGAAATTTCATTTACAATTACAGCAAATTTCAAAGTTACACAAAAATCATAAAAAACCAGACACCCTCACTCATTTAAGGAACAAATCACAAAAGCAAAAGCGCCATTTCGGGTCAAAAGCCTACTTGACCAAGAAATCCTTTAACTTAGTCTTGAAAGATGCAGCCATTAGTCCCCCTCCCCCGACCCCCCCCCCCCCTTTAAAAAAAAACACAAGGTGGTAGTGCATTCCACAACTTTAGAGCAGCCGAAACATTGGTGCGATCATCAACTAGGATACTCAAGTAGTATAATAATGTGCCAGGAAAAGTTTCTTTAATTAGTACAGTGCTAGTTTTAATTAAGAAAACCTAATGATTTAATTCACATTTCCCTTTTTTACATGTACAAGGGGTCAGTCAGAACTGATCATTTTAAAAAGGCGATGGCACAAGGTTGACATGTATCAGCTCCAACACTCATAGTCCATGGAGGGCCGGGGGTTTAGACATCTCAAGGAACGCGGGATATTTCCCAATAAGGAAACCGCAGAGTGGATTGGGTTTGACGGGACGGTAATGAAAGTTCCTTCCTACTCATAGCGTCAATGGTCTTGTCATTTGTGCCTTGTAATGGAATGAGTGTAATATGTGTAGGTGTTGGGCAGGGTTATTAAACGCCGACGTGGTTTGTAACAGTCCTAGCTGTCTCATGATAGAACCATCTTTTGCATAGGGTAGTCAACTTAAGGCTGATTTAAAAAGAATTTGGCGGGACAGGCCTGGAATTACATGAAGGCCATGGAGGTGCCCTTGATCTTGGCCTTGGTGCCCCTTCAACATTTTCCCATAGACTTTACAATTGTTCAAAGAATGAAAGTTAACTTGTTGAAATAAAGGCAACTTGTTCCTTACCTTTAACTTTGAAAATTTGTGAATAAGATATACTACTTCTTTATAAAGTGTGTAAATCCGTATAATGTGCTTGTAAATTGTAGCGAACGTGAGACACCTCCTCCCCCTTCCCAGTTCCCTCTCTGATTGCTTTTGAAGAACTTAAAGAGTTTTTGATCTAAACGCCTACCCCTCAGATAAAAAACAAATCTCGGATTGAATCCTGCCTGTCTACCATGCAGTAATGATGGAGCTCTAAATTCTTATAAACAAGTTACCAGACTATTTTCCAAGTTTCTATTTTCAATATAAACCAGAAGGGAAACTGACTGGGAAAATTTTGAAATGATTTTTGGGGTTGAACAAAGAATTGACTAGAGTGGGATTCGAACCAACGACCTCCAGATTAGCGTGCCGGCGCTCTACCAACTGAGCTATCTAGCCCTACATTGTTCAACCCCCAAAAGTTTCTATTTTGTAATGATGAAAGAGAAGAAAGCTGCCCGATCTGTGATAAAAAGTAGTACGAGGTGACTGTAACATGTGTAGGTGTAGGGAGGTTATTAGATTACAGACTGTGGTTTTGTGGTCAGATATACCCAGACATAAGGAGTGGGTGAGCATGAGAGGGGTGAGGGGGAACCTGTCTAAGTAAATGGGCTTTGATATTTTGATTTTGTAAGTGGAAAATTGTTATATACTGAATGCATGCTGGCGCTTATCTATCGAATCATATTACATGGATGCTATGTTAAAGGATTTGGGTACTTTTTGTAACACAAAACACAATGTCCACACATTTACATTAAACTTACACCGTGGAAGATGATGATAGTAGAAAGGGGACCTTAAAATATTTGTTGCTGAGGTGCTGTAGTTTTTGAGAAATGAGTAAAACAATGTCATGAAAATACGTTTTTACATGCTAAAATAATTTTCGTCTCATGATCACTGAGACGAAAATTATTTTCATGACATTGTTTTGATCATTTCTCAAAAACTACAGCACCTCAGCCAGTAATAATTTTAGGAAAATTCTGTGGATATTGTGTGTTTTGTCCTACAAAAAGTACATAGACCCTTTAAAGGTACTTAATGTGAATTAATGTAAAAGAGTGAAAATTTCACCCTCTTGTGTGAGTGGTGTAAGTTTCACTCTTTTGACAGTGAAAGTCAATGTGTATCACTCTTTTGGAGTGAAATTGGAACAAAGTTCACCCTTAATAGAGTTGAAAGTATCTGCCTTTGACCCTGAAAAGAGTTGTCTGCCATATAGCTCTTTGCAAGAGTTGTATGACGGACAAAACGAGTGGTGTTTCACTCTTTTACATTGAGAAAGGAGTCATAGATTGGTTAATACTCTGTTAAAGTTACTTGGTGAGAAGCACTGTAGCTGTTGATGGTATAAAGTTTTTTGAGAAAGGATTCCCATTAAGCTTGGGCGATATCGATTTATTTTATTCACGGTATATCGCCGACAATATATCGCGATATTCGATATAATCGCGATTAATTAAATTTGACATCATCAGCCTTCAAACTCCAAGTGAAAGTTGTAGAAGAGACAGTCATAGCATAAGAGAGGTGTTCTAATGACCTATTCTTCTGGTTTTACTCCAAACCTATGGGGTGCAAGATGTCTCAGCTAGCAAATACATCGCGATATTGAATCGATATTGCGATATATGGCGATTATCGCGATTATCACGATATATCGTGATGTATCGATATTTTGATTAAAACCAAATCCATCCGATATCGAAATCGTTTCCAAATTAATATCGCGATATTCGATAATATCGTGATATCGCCCAAGCTTAATTCTCATCAAAGTAATACAAACTTGTACGAGCCCACGTTTATACTGGCCCAATGCTAAAATCACTTGCCCTCTGGCTTGCGGTGCCCTCTGGCTTGCGGTGCAGTGTAAAATTTGAGCCCTGCACAATAACATCATCAATATCGATACAGTAAATTGCCACCTTGTTTCGATAAATGTTTTAGTTCAGTAATTCAGTATCCAAGGGGTAGTTTAGAGTTTGCAACTTTTCTGGTCAAACAAAGTATTCATTTTTGTCTTTTATTCATTATTAGTTTTATCTTTAAAAACAAAATTCCAGTGGTGACCAAAGGCCAAACTACAGGAAAATATACAGAGATTAAAAAGTAGAACAAATTACACTGTTACAAAGTTTAAGACATAATTTGTTTAGGAGAGCAAACATTTTGAAAGAAAACTCTTCTTAAAGGCAGTGGACACTATTGGTAATTACTCAAAATAATTATTAGCATAAAACCTTTCTTGATGACAAATAATGAGGAGAGGTTGGTGGTATAAAACATTGTGAGAAACAGCTCCCTCTGAAGTGCCATAGTTTTGGAGAAAGAAGTAATTTCCCACAAATTTGATTTCGAGACCAAATCGAAATCAACCATCTGAACGCACAAAACTTCGTGTCACAAGGCTGTTTTCTTTTTTCATTATTATCTCGCAACTTTGACGACCGATTGAGCTCAAATGTTCACAGGTTTGTTATTTTATTCATATGATGAGATACACCAACTGTGAAGGCTAGTCTTTGACAATTACCAATAGTGTCCATTACCAATAGTGTCCACTGCCTTTAAATACTACTTTGGAGGAGGGATGAGGCTCTCAAACACAGTTTCTCTTTATGATCTGAAAAATGCTGCAAACTTTGGACTGTCCCCAAAGCAATCATAAATTTCCTGGTCCAAAGTTACCGTGCATACCCCACTGAAATGTTGCGTGCTCCGCATGAATACATCTAAGATGCCTATCCTCACACTGTCACAGATCGTGTCTTTTGTCAGAAGACGTATTTGTAAATCATGCGTACGACTTCAAGATCCTCCATGTGGAGGCTACTCTAAGACACCAGGGGCCTGGCCTAGATGCAAGTGATATGAGCAGTCTCTATGAGGAAATTATTGTGCACAATCTAGGACAAATTCTTTGGACATTTGAAACCACTTTCTAATAACCGGTTTCTATATCGTATTGATAGGCGCTATGCCTTTGCAGTTATTCATACAACCGTGTTCACACAATGAGTGCCCACTCATTCAAGGGGTGTATTACAGTACTGCTGTTTGCAGGTTGAAATCATGGTTGTGCCATCTGTATTTTTCATGTGTACAACTGCATGGAATGAAAGTGAGGCTGGAAGGGAGAATAGCTGGGGGGCCCCCCGATGGTATCATGTGAAACCATTCCATTCCAACAAGGAACTAGACAATATTATGATGGGGAATGAGAAGGGGCTGCCCCGGTGGAATTGTTTCTTGCATTTCACATCCTGATGTGGAAAAAAAAGTGGCTTCCAAACTTACTTAACTTTTTAACCAAAACCCAATTCTTTTATGGTGATTTTTTACAGACAGTTGATTTGCTTATCTTACATTTAAGCTTGTATTTATTAAATTATTTGTTGGTTGGGGGGGGGGGTTGGCAAAGAGGCTGACAGAAACATGTTAGAAAGTGTAAATTCAAACTAAAAATGATCAAAAGTTTATCTTGACTATTGCGCCAGAACTTATGTTTTTTCAATTTTACTGAATATTGAGTTCATTCTATTTCAGTCCTCACATGTAGAGCAAACATCTCTGTTTCCTCTGGATGTAACCGCAGGAATTTATGACTCTTTTTTAAAAACCCATATAAACACAAACGTGACCATAGTTTCCTAACACAGCCCTTTAACCCCTTTGTGGTTTACCAAACTCTTGTTTAACTTCAGTACAACCTCTTAAAATACTCCGCTAATGGCCAGGTGCCACTTGAGGCTCCATGTGTGTACTTGTTGTACAGGGATCTTGAAGACCTGTGAAGGTTTTTTCCCCAAGGCCTTCTTAGATTTCAGGACTCTTTTTCAGGACCTTCCCTGTCTAGTAGATGGTAGTTCAACTTGTAGATAGTAACTTCAACTTTATTTAAGAAGTTAGAATATAAAATATAAAAAAAGACATAGTGTAAGGCACTGTATACTCAGTATTTTCTTCGGACAAGTCGTTAATTTAGTAAAAGTGTAATACTCAGTAGCTAGTTTTCCTCGGTCAAAGACTGCTCTCGCGCGAGGTTGCTGGCTCCCTAACTGCTCTCCATAGTCGCGAGAACAGTACTCTCGCTGGGGCGAGAGCAGTAGTCTCGCGGGGGCCAGCAGTCTTGTGAGAACTTTGTTAGTGACACAAAAATTGTAGAGAGAGTTGGAACGCTATCACCATGACAAACATTTAATGACTTGTCAACAAGTCTATACTTTCCTAAGTCCTGTGACAACCCTCCCCAAAATTCATCTTACAGAATGCAGTTATATATGTCGACCCTCAACACACACATACTGCAAAAAATTTAACTGTTAAGTTAAAAAAAATGTTTTATATATCATATTTTTGGCGACAAAATAAGTCTTGGTAGTTTTAAGTTTGATTTTTAGACTGTATTTGTGTTGTTACTCAGCTCAGAAGATAAAGTTTTATTAGAAGATTCTTTTGAGTGAACTACTTAATTAAAATACAAGGCCGGTGAAATGACTGTAGAATTGTCTTGTCTGTTAAAGACACTACCCTGAAAAAGCTTCTTGGCGATTTACTGTTGCATTTCCCCTGCGAGGAGGTGAAGAATCGGACATGTTTAAAGGTATATTTCATCATTTGTTTTCAGGGGATATTAATTAATTCCCATCTTCTTGTTGTCAATTAACACAACATCCAAACCCCTCCTGTCCCCCAAAACAAACCCAAACAATAAAAAAACCTGAAAAACTGATGAAATTTAGGTGATCTCGTTTAAGTGCAAACTAGGGACTTTGTGCATAGCTTATGCTTCAAATTTCATTATTTTGTTGCAGTAAGAAATTGTGAGTGTAAGGGTTCTTCAAATGATACTTCACTTCTACAATATTTCAGATGGAAATTTTTCCCTTGAAGATCGATTCTGGTATGAACTGTATTAATCAGTGAACTTTTTATTTGTTATTTTTACCAACCATCTACTATAGTCTTTAAGTATGTTTGATCACAACGTAAATTATTAACCGTACAATCCATTTGTTTTCCCCGCTGTAGAGGATCATCATGTACATGGGTGAAAAATGTCGGGCATAAATTCAATCATGCTTTGAATATTTAATCGGAGTATAAATAACTGGCCGCTGCTAGAGTAAGGTGTGCGCTCCTACGGGAGTCGCAGGTTCATGGAGTGACTTAGCATATAGATTGCCAAAATGAGTAGCAACATAATTAGTAGTGTCTAACACGCCAAGCATTTTTCCTCCCTCCCCCCTGTGATGACTCGTTTGGCATTGACTCAAGATGAAGGACTTGGGGATTCGGACTGATGTATCTTTTTGTCGCGAACATCGTGACATTACAGCGATTGAATTTTGACCCCAAGGTTTTAACTGTAACTGGCAGAAAAATACACCTGTCTGTAATAGATAGAAGGGAAATCCTTTTGATTAAATTTCCCAAAGAGAAAAATTGTTTTTGGTAAGGACTGGAAAAATATTGACTAGTAGTGATACCTAAGTAACCTTTAGCCAAGATAAATAGTAAGTGAAGATTTGTATTGTATGGTTTGGATAATTAGAAGTGCTTGAACTTTTTTCCAGTAAACTTGGTACGATACAACCATGACTGTGTAAAAATGCATTTCTTTCATTAGTAATTAGTTTCAAGCAGTTTTATGTTAAAATTTTGATCACAATACCAGGAAATTGTCCGTACTTGAAATGTTACTTTAAATAACAAAAGTAACACTCTGTTCTCTTAATAAACAATTTATATGCAAGTTTGCTCCAAACAAGGCTAAAAGCCACGGTCAGTAAGGGGCTAAGAGAAGAAACTATTTAATGACTGTGGACACTATTGGTAATTGTCAAAGACCAGTGTTCTCACTTGGTGTATCTCAACATGCATAAAATAACAAACATGTGAAAATTTGAGCTTGATTGGTCGTCGGAGTTGCGAGATAACTATGAAAAAAACAAATGAAAAAAAAAAAAAACACCCTCGCCACACAAAGTTGTGTGCTTTCAGATGCTTGGTTTTGAGACCTCAAATTCTAAATCTGAGGTATCGCAATCAAATTCGTGGAAATTTACTTCTTTCTTGAAAACTACGTCACTTCAGGGAACCGTTTCTTACAATGTTTTAAACTATCAACCTCTCCCCATTACTCGGTACCAAATGAGGTTCTATGCTGATAATTATTTTGAGTAATTACCAATAGAACATCACAGAATTGGTTTGGCTAACAAAACAGTTGCTGGCAGTGTAAGCACTTTATGTAAACCCCCACTCTGAAGGCTTGGCCATAAGAACTTGCATCAGATTCGCTAAAATTGCTCTGCTACACCATGCCAAGAAATATAGTTTTCTTTACTATCAGACTGGTCTCTCCCCAAGAGTATTGTATTACCAAATTTTATACAACAGGCTGAATTTGATTCATCTAGATGTAATAATACATTTTTTTAAACGAGAAAAAAAAAAAAAAAAAAATGATATTAAAACTACATTATTAGAACAATCTGAAGCTGATATCCTGTAACAATAATTTTCATTCAGCAAAGGACATCCTTCTTGTCATCACATCCGTCCGTTTCAAAACTCTATTTCTATCCCGGCCTTAATCATTGTTTGTTTTGATGCCGGTCGTATTTATTTATGTGATGGAAACAATCTTCCTTTTCCCCATGACCACTCAACTTGACACGGTTATGACCTCACGCCTGAAAGATATCCGCACTGCTTTCCTTAACACCGCCACGATCGATGGGATCAGCAATGAAAACAGAGAAATTATATTTTGATTCCCACGGTCCCTGACTCTGATATAATTTGATGGAATCATTGACCCCAAATGGCCAGGGTCTAAGATGGCATACACACTGAGAGTTCACGTAGAGTTCCTGATGACAGTGCAGGTCACTACATCAGTAGCTAATGTAGCGCCAGCTTCTTGCTGGAGAAGTCAAAGTCTTGTTCCAAGACGCTGTTATCGCTTGACTACTATGATCAAACGAATGAAACACTTGAGTGCGTTGTCCTTTAAACCTGACTTGCCGACGAACCTCTAATTGCACATGATAACATGTAAGAGCATCCATGAATGGATTACTGCAGCAAAGCTATCTACTGCCATGACGTTTTCATGCTTTTGGTTGGACGGTAACCACATAAGAGCATCTTGCACCATGGCTAGAGGAGTCAGATGTCCAGAGGCTTTGAGATAGGAGTTCTAACTTGACATTCCTCTGGCCTTGGTGGTCCTTAAAAAGTTCCTATAAACCCCGATTCTACCGTAGTCATCTACTGTGACAATGATACTTCTCATCCTCATTTTGTAAAAAAATTCAGTCTTAATTTGGTGACACTGGTTAAAATGGGAAAAGCAAAATGGGTGTCACCCTTGTAAAGCTGTTTAAAACTGCCCCTAGCTTAGTTTAAGAGATGGCGACTGCTCTATGTTCCGACACCCCTATGTTCTGACTACCCTATGTTCCGAAAACCCCATGTGATTTATTCACTAAGGTTAGAGTTGGGGTTAGGGCTAGATAATTACTTAAGGTTGTCGAAACACAGGGGTGTCGTACAAGAAGGTATCGGAACATAGGGGTGTAACTGAAGAGACTATGACCCTTTTCAAAACCATGGCTTCGGGTTCTGTCGCCTGATTGAAGGTTGTTAAGGGAAGTGCAAATTTTCCAACTAACTGACCTAGGAGAGTAAGCCCAAGCGCAAGCCATGGTTTTTGAAAAGAACCTATTGCCCAACAAAAAGGTGAATGAAATATAACACCTTCAAGTGGACTTGAAGCTGCCATACAAGCAGGTAATAAATTACTCCAGCAGGGTTTATGACCCAGTTATCTATAGTATTAAGGTCAACCAGTTACCATGGTAACAACAACAACATTGATACAATATAGTAATAACATAATCACGACTGAGAGAGAAGTATTTATTGAAGATGCTGACAATAAATACTTTGCAGCGCTGTTTGCCAAGCTGTAGGTATTGGGTACCATTATCATTCAAATGATTGGTTTAAGTTAGGACATTCAGACCCATTAATACAAATTTCAATTTTAATATTAAAATGTTGTTATTTGTTGAATCAATATTGTAGAAAATCAAGTATTAAAGTTGTGTTTTTATTGCCAGGGTGAGGGGACATAATTGGAATGGAACACTTATAATCATACCAAATCAGACATATCAAGACAATATTTTTGTCATAAACTAACATTTTTAGAATGCAGAGCTGCCATTTGTCCCTGATTTTGAAAAAAATCCCCTGAAAATAACCCAATCTTTCCCTGTTCTGACGTTATGACAACATTTGGGTATGGTATTGTTGTCCCTGTTTAGTGTAATTTTAAAGTTATCTGCTCCAGCAATGCAAAGGTCCTGGGTTCGAATCCCACCAGAGTGATTTGCCTGTGGATTTTATTTCACATAATTTGGGAAAGTACACAGTGCTTAGTACACATTGGTGTATGTGTAAAAAACAAATTATGATCTCCCTGATTGTTGTACAAGATCTTCCTTATTACAAGATGCAAATGTTTTCTGCTCTAAGAATGCAGCTGTCAAGCTGTGGAGGGCTGTTGGAGAGAGAGAGAGGGTCAGCGGACCTCCCCTGCATCCACCTGTATCTCCCTGCCTCACCTACCCTCCTGCATGCATAGGCCAACCCTCGGGTGTCATATTACTGCCAGGATACTGTCATGATCACCAGGTGTCTTCCTTCCTCATTGAAACTAAATAATTTGCAACAATAAGACTTGACATTAGAGTTCTCTTTTGAAGTGGGTTTGGTGACATGTTGGAGTGCTTGAGTGGCATAAAAAATGCAAGCATTAAAGGGAAGGTATACGTTTGGTATTACTGCTTTTAAAATTTATGGCGATAACAACTTTTGGTTAGAAGCCTACAGTAGTGTTCAATAGTATAAAGCATTTTGAGAAAGATTTTACTGCGATCAGTTTTTATGCCCCCAAATTTGAATCTGGGAGGTGGTAGGAAAGATACACTGCACCAACCTGACCGCCAAAATCATAATCATTATTTTGAAAACTGTAATGGAGATGATAGGAACATGTAAAGCATAATCTTGTTGTTTATTTGCTGGTTGGTTTTATGGTGTCTTGGTGTGTTTGTTGACATCTAGAGGACTGAGAATAAAATATACGCTTCGGAAAAAAACATTGACAAATTTTCCCTTTAAAAGGAATAGTCTTTGTGTTTTTGTCATTCGCTTTAAAGTTTGAAAATCACAGTTCACGACAGGCAGTGCAATGCATCTAAACATGAACATCAAGAATTGAAAATAATTGTTAGTTTAGAAAAGTCGATAACGCTTACAGTTGACTTGGGAAAGCTGCAACAACATGCCTTAAGAATGCCCACATGGTTCGAAAGAACTGTACCCACTAGTAGACTACCATGGCAAATTGGAAAAAATCTCATCTTACATTTTTTTTTGTGACGCCATGATTCAATTAGTAAGTGTCATAATTCTTCAAGAAAATACTCAGGATTATCTTCAAGACATTTATAATGGAAGACTTGGCGACGCTAGGTGGCAGCGGACATGGCACAACATTGTTTATGTCATTCTGAGAGTGCGCACACTATATTTACCCTGTAAGCCTGCTGCCACCTAGTGTCCTCAAAGTCTCCCTTTACTTTAGACTGGGCCTCTGTCTTTATCCAAAAGGATAAAGACAGGTCCCTGCCGCTAGATCCAGTGATTCCATTGGATACAATGATATGATAAATGTGCAGTGACATAGATGCCCAGACAGTCACTGCTGTCACGTCCGCAATAGAGTTTGACTGCGTATCTCTATGTGAAATGACATAGGTCAAAGGTGAATCTACACTCCGGTTTTGGAAGCAGGTCTCTGGCGTTATCACGAGCCTCGCAGTGGGACGCCAGATGTTCAGGCAACCATTACTTAAGAAAAGCACACGGAAAACATTGGTCATTGTCAAAGAACAATTTCTGCAGTTAGTATGACCCAACATGAAGTAATAACAAACCTGTGAAAGTTTAAGCTCAAGTGGTCATCGGAGTCACAAGAAACTTGTAAAAAATACCCCTTAAAGATGTTCCACTTCTCACACATCATGTTTTGACCTTAAATTTCCTTATAAACTAATTACTTGGTAATTTAAACCATTTTCAGTGATAATATTTCTATGGACAAAGTTTTCCACCATAAACATCTTTAAACCCTGTGAAAGTTTGTGAACATTTATAGATTTTCAATTGTGCCAATGTTGTGCGCACTCTTAAAAAAGTAGAAGTTAATTATGATTTAGTATTTCTAGTCAAAAGTGCAAACTGCCACATCCCAGGACTAAACATTAAAGGAAGTGACCCTTATATATTTTGTGCATTAATTATTGAAATTCTAATATCTAGTGGGTCCTTGGTTGCCGTATTTCTTTTGTAAAACTTGATTTGAAAAAAGCAGTGTTAGTTCAAGCCCAGAGTATAAACTGCTGAACACCAAAAATCACAGGTAATGGCCTTTAAAGAGTCACTGTTTCTGCATTAATTATTGAAATTTTAATAAGAAAATTAGCCTTGGTTGCGATGGTTTTATTCACGATTCAATGATAAGTTGTCCAGCGGGAGACAGTAATGCTATAACTTAGTATCAAAAGTGATCATCAGTTTACCTCCTGCGCACATTTGATGACCATGAAGTCTGTATGTTTGTCATACTGTAATTGCAAAATCTAATTAACAGGGCCTTGTCATCGACACTAGTCGTGTCAAATTGCGTGCAGCCAGAGCACATGTTAAAGAAATGACAACGATTTGTTGTTTCATTGTGTGCTGAGATCAACAAGATTGATCTTTGTTTGGGAGAAGTCAAGATTTCATCAAACCCATTTTCAAGAAAGAAATCCATTAATCCATTAATCCATTAATCCACACGCCATTAATTCCAACTCAAGAATGATTATTAACAGGGCTGTGATTTGTTTGGATTTTTCAGGATTTTCTCACAGATTTCAGTCTTCAAATTTCCTTTGAGATGTAATCATAATTCAATCAAATGAGGAAAGAGACAATTCCTGCTTATGTCTGGACTACTTGATTTCATTTGTCACGATGTAAAAAATATGTAAAATATAGCACTCAGGAAGTTGACTGGGTTTCTTATCTAGAGGTAGAGTTTTTGAGGCTGTTTTCAAAAGGACTGCTTTGGCATGGGCTCCAGCTTGGTCTCTAGAGTGGGCTCCAGCAAGGGCTCTGGCTTGGGCTCTGGCAAGGCCTCCAGAATGGGTTCTGGAGTGGGCTCAGGAAGGGCCTCCGGTGGGCTCTGGCACTGGCACCAGCGTGGTCTCCGGCACGGGCACCAGCGTGGTCTCTACAGTGGGCTCCGGCAAGGGCTCTGGCAAGGGCTCCAGAATGGGTTCTGGAGTGGGCTCAGGAAGGGCCTCCAGAGTGGGCTCTGGCACGGGCACCAGTGTGGTCTCTAGAGTGGGTTCCAGCAGGGGCTCTGGCAAGGGCTCCAGAATGGGTTCTGGAGTGGGCTCAGGAAGGGCCTCCAGAGTGGGCTCTGGCACGGGCACCAGCGTGGTCTCTGGCACGGGCACCAGTGTGGTCTCTAGAGTGGGCTCCGACAAGGGCTCTGGCTGGGGCTCTGGCAAGGGCTCCATAATGGGTTCTGGAGTGGGCTCAGGAAGGGGCTCCAGAGTGGGCTCTGGCACGGTCTCCAGGGTGGTCTGTAGAGTGGGCTCCGGCAAGGGCTCTGGCTTGTGCTCTGGCAAGGGCTCTAGAGTGAGTTCCAGGGGTTCCAGAGTGGGTTCTGGCAGGGGCTCCAGAATGGGTTCCGGAGTGGGCAGTGGCAGGGGCTCCAGCTTGGGTTCCAGAGTGGAACTGGCTAGGGCTCCAGAGTGGGCTCCGGCAGGGGCTCTAGAGTGGATTCCAGCAGGAGCTCCTGGTTGTGTTCCGGAGTAGAACCTACTAGGGCTCCAGAGGTGGCTCTGGCAAGGGGTCCAGAGTTGCAGGGGCTCCAGAATGGCCTTCAGCAGGGGGCTCCTGCTTGGGTTCCAGAGTGGAACCGGCAGGGGCTACAGAGTGGGTTCCAGCAGGAGGTCCAAAGTGGGCTCCTGGTTGTGTTCCAGAGTAGAACCGGCTAGGGCTCCAGAGTGGGCTACAGCATGAGTTTCAGAGTGGGCTTCGACAAGGGCTCTGGAGTTGGGTTCCGGCAACACAAGGGCTCCAAGGGCTCCAAAGTTAGGTCCTGTTTGAAGCCCCGTAAGGACAACACTTGTTTTGTAAACATCGGACAAAGCCCTAGCCCAAATAAAATCAGTGGTTTTCTTATTCAAAGTTTTGCTTTTTTGGATTAAATTATAATTGGCTAGCTGCAGGAGCAAACAGAATCAATTTCTACATGTCGGTAAATTGATTGTGTGTTTGTGTGCTTGTCCAAAGTCCATGTGCAGTCACCTCGAAGTTGAAGTTGATGAGGGAATTCCCCATTCTTGTTTGGTCTTTTAAAATTGTTTTCCAGGAACACTTCAGATCACCTGTTCTGTGATATCCCATATTAACCTTTTCTGTATACAATTTAATTTGAGGTGGGGGGGGGGGGGGGGACTTGTTGGTACATGTTTTTATTTTGTCGCAAATTGGTATTCGAGGAAACTTAAAAGTGTATAAATAGACAGGTTCTCTGAAAAATTATTCTTGATAAACCCTTCCATCATAAATTTAAGTTGATTCCACCCCTAAATCTAATAATCGATGAGCCTAATATTAAAGTCACCTGGAAGTGTTATTTTTTCAAAATAAAGCTTTTGTCACTAATATATGTGTTTTGATGAGTTGAATGTGAATGAACATTTGAAGAAGGTTTTAAGAAATCAGTTCTTATGTTATTTACAAATTTAAGAGTAGACCCCGACCCGAGAGGGCGCTGTTCGTGACGTAAATCGAGGCAGACTTTGCCTGTAATGCGTAGAGTAAACGCAATTGCAAAGTACATGTACGGATCAAGTCGTGAGTGTGTACGTTTTCAAAATTTTTTTTTTTTTTCCCGGCAATGCCGACCAGGTGTATTGCTGCTGAATGCAGAAAAACACTTTTTGAAATGTACCAACTCACGACTTGGACGTACATGTACTTTGCACGTGTGTTTACTATATGCATTGCAGGCAAAGTATGCCTTGAATGACGTCACAAAAGGGGTAGGCGGAGTCAGCCCCCAAACAACTTTATATATTTTTTAAACATATAAGTCGTGACAAATAATTACTAAAAATTTGTTTTATTGTTCGTAAGCATATACTCTTATGTTTGAAAGAAAAAAAAAATCTATTTCCAGGTGACTTTAATATTCTGCTTACAAACCTTTCATTGGTTCAAAGAACATGAACCAACATGTCTGGACCAATTGAATTAATAAGGCAGAGGAAACAATTGTTTATACTGAGTTAAAAAAAAGGTTTCCTAGAAAAGGTAAAGATTAATATCATAATTACGATTTTCAACAATGCTAAATGTCCTTTAAAATACATACCAGGGGTCAGTGCAGTGAGATGCTGCATTCCTATTGAATTTAAGTTTCCCATTTAGTGCACCCCTATGAACTCCAAAAATGGAGCAGTCCAATGATACTATCAGCAAACTGGCTTGTGATTGGTTTAATGTATGGACTTTTTTCCGGATCGAACCACTTTGGTAGATGGGGTTCAGAGGTTTTAAACAACTTACTTTGTAAATGAAAATACAGTAAAGCTTGTCAGCTTTAATAGTATAATGTTGAATTGAATGCATTTTTGAGGAATTCTGCAGTTCCTGTGAGATACATTTCTGTATGTGAGACTTCCCATCATTTGTTCCTCCAATATTTCTACCCCTCTATTTCAAACATGGATCACTCCAAAGTGGTAGCCTTCAGCCTGCATGCAGAGGATTGGTTCACACTATCTGCTGAATATGTACTTTGCATTTGGATTCAACTTCACCAAACACTATCAGTATCCACTTATTCCTTCAATGTAAACACAGATTAACAGTTTTAGGGTCCATTATTTAACTGTGGAAATCCCGACATAAATCTGACCCTACAGATAGTGATTAATGATTGTACTTTGAAAAGTTCACCTTTGGAATTTCCCTCAATTTTGGACATGGAATCTGAAAACTATTTATAGCTTGGGGGATATCACTAAAACATATGGACTACATGTACTTCAAAATGCACAGCTATTTTTTAAAGCACCTCCAACTCCTTAGAATTATTTTCCTGCACAAATCTAGCTTGGCTGATCAGGTTTGCTGAGTGGTTTCTTGCCCTGTCTTCCACCTCTGTTGACCCTGGTTCGAATCCTACCTCAGACAAGAGCCAATGTGGATTGGGTTTTCAGTCCCTACCTGACTGAGTGTGTTTTTACCATTGGGGTTTACCTCCCACATCTAAAACTGAACATTTCTTCTTGTTTCCTATTCATAATGCTAATTATGCAGTTGGATGTGTTAGGCCAAATAACAAAAAATACCAGTTGATCGTCCGGATTAAAAAAAAAAAGAGGAGGATGAGGGCCTTACTATTTACTATTTACTGGGTTTTTTTCAAGATGGCCGCTAAGTATTTCAAATCAAACAGGCCACCAGTTCTTCAGTTTGAATCAACCGCAAACTTATTTATACCTATTAGTTGCATGAGGACCTGTGTTAACACTAACACTAACAGGGTCGGATAACAATTTTTTTATTTTAATTTAATTTTATTTTATACTTACTAAAAAAAAAAAAAAAAAAGTAAATAGTATAAAAAAAGGATGGGCCTCAAAAAGGATGTGGGCGGGGACGATCAACTGTTTTTTTATTATTTGGCCTTATACATAAACAAATAAATAAATCAATGTTATAATTTCAGACAAGCAGAAGGCACATAAGTTCTGTGATATTTTCTTTTCCCTCACACTACCGTGCGTTGAAACTCCCAGCCAGTGACATGTTTTGTTTTCCCACTGTCTTATAATCTATCTTGGTTTCAAGTTAAATGTAAACAGATGTCTTCTCTCCTTTTAAATTATTTCATACTGTCCTTGTAGCCCTCACCTGGGTCCAATTGTATAGAGCTGCTTGTTAAGCAAAAGTTATTAATTAAAATGTTCCTGTTAAGCAAACATTTGCAGGATACCAGTCACAGATTGTACACGTGTGATAGTACTTTGGATGGTAACCTTATTTTGGTAACTCAGCACAAAGTTTCATTTTAAGAACAAATTCTTGGTTTCCCTTTAATGTATCTCATGCATTCAAACAGCACATGCTTTTAATCCATGCATTTGGTATACACATGAAATTAGTTTCGCCTCGCATGAGACTAGCTCTGAGGGCTAAGCTGTGAAATATCATTGCAAATGTCAAAATTTCTAAAATGAACTGAAAAGAATTGAAATTTTTGTAATCATTATAGATACTTCTTCCAACTGACTTATAATGTATAATTAAACAAATCAAATTAATCATTTTGCATCAGTGTTGTAACAACATGCTTCATATGTCATGTATTTGAAATAATTTGTTTGAGTAAGATAAACAAAAATACATGAAAGTCCACTTTCAGAATCTCTGCGGAACCCCCACCCCCCCTTCAGAACTCCCCAATAACCAAACTAAAACAACAACAACAAAAAACCTCAAAATATCCTCATTTTTTTTGTACTGAGTAGTTAAGAGTTTGGTCATGATATTTTTATGATTTTAATTCACTGAGAACACTCCTTCCTTATATTTAAGGATTATTGTTTAAATGCTGAATGTTCCTGAGCATAGGTTTGATCTGCCATGTGTACTGACCACACATGTGTGCATGTAATAAACGGGCTCAGTATTTGTACATAGGCTTGTACACACACAGTACATGTGAGTTATACGGCCCCTCCCACTTAGGCCTCACACACTGTCATCGTTCCCCACTACATATCTAAACAGCCTGGGTCACTGAGCAAGTACCCTATCACATGCACCGTACAGATAGCCGTCGGACTGCTGCTATCTGCAAAAAAAAAAACAAGCAAAAAACAGTGCTGGGGATTTGACATGTCAATGTGTGGACCAATTCTACATGTCAGGCTTGTTGTTGTTGTGTAAATCAGTCTGATTGTGGTTCTGTGTGGAGGTGCTTCGGTGGGTCATTTCAACATACCCCTGTGACAGTGGGAGGAGGTTCTGTGCTTGATTAATCACGCGATCCACCAACCCTCATCCATCCATGCATGTTGCATGCCCCTATGCTTCTGAGTTTATCACGGGAGCCTGTGGAATTTTTTTAAATACTCGCCAGTGAACCGATTGACTTTGTTTTCTTGTGTGTGTTTGGTGTGTTTGTGTACACAAATTGCCAAGGGGTGTGATACCGGCATTGATGTTGACCGTGCGTATTGTTAGACCACATCATCAAGAGTCTGTTTCCCGGCTGTAATAGGTCCCTACTGTTCTTCCCTAATCCCCGACCGGTAATCTAGAAAATCTACTGACGTTACATGTGCACATGTACTACACCCACCAGCCACAGCTGTTAAGTCAATCCTGACTGAGGGATCCAAGCGGTGCATACAATCAGGAGGGTTTCGGACTCACTAACACATCCTGGTCTTAATTACAAGTCGGACATCACTTTTCGCCATTTGGAGGAGTTTTTCTTGTTCATGTGGAATATGGCTACGATTGCTTGGCGTAAGCCTGATGTCGTCCCTCAGACTCAGCAACATCCCGCCTATACCTATGGCTACTATCCAGTTCCAAAAAGTGTGAGTGATATTTGATTTTCTCGGTTCAAATTTATAGTTAAACTAAAGCAGCTATTGACAGTTTATTTTGTTTGTGGCATATTGAGATCGATGAGGGTCAGGGGATTCCCCTTAACCCCATGGCCGCTACTTTGTATCCCCGCAGTCCAAAAAGTGTTTGTGATAATTCATTTTGAATCCAATTTAATAAAAAAGTGCGTCAGACTTTGGTATCATTTAAGTATTGTTTGTCTCGGATTGAGGGCACGCGAAAAAGATTAACTCGCCCCGCCCCTATTTTAAATGTTGTATAAATTTATATAGAATAAATTTGTTGTGGTGCAGAGGTGGGGGTGAGGCCGGAAGGTGCGTGGAAGAGAGAGGGGGCGGGGCAGGGGAAACAGAAAAAGTAGAATTGCAACCTCATCAAAACATGTCAGTGTAAAGCAACGTACTGTTACTAGTATAAGATTTGTCATGTGAAGAGCCTGTCCTTCCTACATCCCCCATGGCATTAATAAAACAAACCAACCTATAAACGCCCTTGATCAAAAGCTTATTCGGCTCTCTGGCCGGTCTATTTTAATAGGACCCAATCAAAATACTTAACTCTTGACCAAATAACTTTGATTTTTTGATGGATGGAATTGGAATTAGGTCTACATCTCAAGATGTTCTCAAGATGATCATAAGAACCTAATAACCCAAGCTGTTAAGCAACCTTTGTTTACTACTAAGCATGACAACAGCAGGGCACCAATCACAGCATTGTTAAAGATATGGCATTTTGGCTGATAACCTCTTTCTGCTTAGCATTATTGGTCTGTGCTGAGCAAACTGCTTTATAAAATTGGGCTCTGAAGTGAGCTTTCTGCATAAATTAATTTCATATTTTTTGCTCACAAGTTTGTGTGTGTTTTTGTTGTTGCTTACAGTATTGTTTAAATGAACTGCTGACTAATGACAATAAAGTCCTGAAAATGTGATCATCTGTCTGATAGATAACGAGAAATAACCAGCACTTCTTAGATTTACAAAGTTAAAGTGCTTCGTATTGTATTAATGCCCTATAGTAAGATGTTCATAGACTTGTCTCATTCTACAATTATTTTCAACCTATCGTTTTCATTTATTTCATGGTTGCAATGCATTACTGCATGATTGATGATGCATTTTAGATTCCATGTAAGCGAAGTATTCTGGTGAAAATGACATGTCTGGTGCATTACCTTTCTGGAAGTGTTACTAATTCGTTATGAATGTGCCAATTGTGACAAAATGACTGCAGCCGGAAAGAATAAAATTAACATTGCTAGGAATTTGTGTTATTGAATTAAATTGAACATAATTAATTTGTATACAAATAAAATTTCTGAATATGATTTGTTAAAACAACTGCGAAGAATTTATGCTGAATGGGACTACTTCAGATAATATAAAATTCCAAATTATTAAGTAATACTTAGGGCTAGAAAGCTCAGTTGGTTTAACGCCGGCATGTTAATTCGCAGGTCGATGGTTCAAATCCCTCTCTAGTAAATTGGCCTTTGTTCAACTCCAAATTGCAGAAGATTTCCATACAAGGAAAAATATTACAATTATTAATTTGAAGATAATTGTTTCAGGAACGCTCTAATTAAGTTGAACCAAGCAAAAGAAACCATAAACAAATGGAAATTGATTATCTACCGTCATTCATTCAAACTGTATTATGCAAATGATCTTAGTATGTTAATGGCAGTCTTGTTCCGATTGCCAATCACATAACATTAATGTGATGTTGTTACCCCGGTGAGTGCTCATAATTTACATTGACTCAGCCTGACCCCAAGGACATGTAAATAGACCATGTCAAAAAAGATGTAGTGCCCCAGCAATTGCTGAACCCGTCCATTCCGAGGGAGAATGTCAGATTCATCGAGAGGCTAACGCAGACATACCTCTTGTCAGTCGCTGGAAACGCAGAATTTTTTTTAGCGCAACTTGCCCTCTGGCGTCTCAACCAGCTATCAGACAAGGAGATTTTTTTTGTAATTTCAGTTAGCCTTGTGGCCGGCAGTGTTTAAAGGTGGAGCCACTGTTATGTATGAATTTTAATTTGAAAAAATTAATTGATGTTTGGGAGCTGATGTTATCAATCTTGTCAGGTGCAATGGAGAGGCGGTGCTATTTTTATGGTTGCATCAAAATAGAACCATTGTGATGGAAGGTTTAATGCCAGCAATGTTAATGATAGTACTGTTAATTGTCCAAAGGTATCGTTAGTTCTGAGAAGCTGCCAGACTTTTTAGATTGTGAAATTGGTATTTAATGGAAATTTTCAATGAAGCAAAGCCAATGACGGTCATCTCTCAAAGGTTTAATTGTTTTCGATGCGTCACAATTTTTTAAAGCACTTCTGAGAAATAGTGCATTTAAAGTGAAGACTGCCAAAACATCATCCATTATATCAATGTGATGTGAGATCTTAAAGGGTCTATGTAGTTTTTGGGGGACAAAAAACACAATGTCCACAGATTTACATTAAACTACACAGTTTGAAGATAATGCTAGTAGAAAGCTTTCCTGAAAATATTACTTGCTCAGGTGCTGTAGTTTTTGAGAAATGAATAAAACAATGTAACGAAAATAATTTTCGTCTCACTGATCATGAGACGAAAATAATTTTAGCATGTAAAAACATATTTTCATGACATTGTTTTACTCATTTCTCAAAAACTACAGCACCTCAGCATCTAATATTTTCAGGGAAGCTTTCTACTATCATTACCTTCAAACGGTGTAAGTTTAATATAAATCTGTGGACGTTGTGTTTTGTGTTACAAAAAGTTCCCAAATCCTTTAAAGGGAAGGTATATGTTTGGTTATCATGTGTAAGTAATGTAGTTATGTGTAAGTAATGTAGTTTGAAGTAATGTGGTTATGTGTAAAGATAACAGTTGTTATGCCCGAAAATTTGAGTCTGAGAACCATTACTGTCAGTAACAGTTCTCAGATTGTGTAGGGATCATTCTCCTTTTGCAACAATCAATTAATTATTCTAAAAAAGTCTGTGATAGAAAGACTATATGACTTTTTGGGAACTGCTCCTCCCCTTTCATTTAAGAAACATGAAGTCTTGTTTAGCAGTTTTTGAATAAGTCTTGGTATTGCTTCAATTTTGAAATTTAGCTTATATTATTTTCTCATAATTGTTTCTTTCCTTATAGTGTACTTGTTGTCAATGTGGAAAAGAAGTTATTGATAGATTGATAGAAATGGAAGTTTAAAGAAAAATTTAGTTGCAGTTCTTATATCAGTGATCTTCATCCCCCATTGAAATCTAGAACTTTGAAAGTAATGATATAAGCTTTATAAAAAAAATATCTTCAATAATACCATTTTAAGATTTAAAGGTATTTTTTTTTGCAGCTTTCGGGAATACAGAACAGCCCTAGAATTTATCCTGAAGTAAATGACAAATTATTTATTTTAAACTGTCTTACTTTAAATCCGAAGGCCGCCACAGAAACATGGAATATTTATCAGATCAATGAATCAAGGATTTGTGGGATAAGTCCCTAAGTCAATCCAAGTTGAAAATAATCATGAAAGTATTTTCCTCAAGAGAGCGTAGATTTTTCCGTCCATGATCAAAGGAACGATATCAAAATTCACAGTCAATGCATTGATGGGCATCATGGTTAGAACAAAACAAGTAATATAAAGTTGTATGGAATACTCATTAGAATCGGTACATGATGATATTTTGCGTCGGTTCATTAAACAGTTTGACTGAAAGGTCATATGACGACTGGAGATTTACATGAATGATGGAGTTGTTCTTACGTCTGACAATTGAGCTGTTATTGTTATCGGAAAGCTATCCGTTTGTAGTCAGGATTTGAATGTAATATTCATTTGGTAGCTCAAAGGGTTTGTAATGACTCCGAAAATAAATGGCAATAAAAGGTTGTAAAACTTTTCACTTCCAAATACTGTGGTTATGAAAAAAGGTATCACTTTTTATCCCCCCCCCCCCCAAATTTGAATATGACCAGCGTTACTGATTGTGCAATCCAGATGTAAGGACATAACTGCCCCAGATTTTTTTCAATGTCTGAAAAATGCTTTCACCTTTTAAAATAAAGTAGTGCAACAAGGGTGTTTTTTTTCATTAGTCTCTTGCATAGTCGATGAGCAATTGAGCCTAAATTTTCACAGGTTTGTTATTTTAAAGGCACTGGACACTATTGGTAATTACTCAAAATAATTATTAGCATAAAACCTTTCTTGGTGACGAGTAATGGGGGAGAGGTTGATGGTATAAAACATTGTGAGAAACGGCTCCCTCTGAAGTAATGTAGTTTTCGAGATAGAAGTAATTTTCCACGAATTTGATTTCGAGACCTCAGATTTAGAACTTCAACCATCGAAATCAACCATCTAAACGCACACAACTTTGTGTGACAAGGGTGTTTTCTTCTTTCATTATTATCTCGCAACTTTGATGACCGACCGATTGAGCTCAAATTTTCACAGGTTTGTTATTTTATGCATATGTTGAGATACACCAACTGTGAAGGCTAGTCTTTGACAGTTACCAATAGTGTCCAGTGCCTTTAACGCTGCAGCGTTTTTTGAGCAAGACGACTATGCACGGGATGCACTCAAGTCTGAAACCAAAAACCAATACCTGCACATGTTTTATGTGCATTCCCAGCCACATCTACACTCTGAAACCCCACTCCACCCCAAGCGCGCACGGAATACATAAACCCGAAAAAAAGAGAAAAGGAAAAAGGGTGTCCTCACAGGATTGCCATACCAAGCAGTCTGCCTAGTGTATTGACTTAACATTGATCAGTTATGTGTACTGGATTGGACTGAATAACTCCAGTCAATAAACTGAACAAACATGTTGTATATGTGTGAGGTACCCCATGGGGGAGGTACACACATATCCCCCGTTCTGGTAAATACTATGCATTTATTTGCTCATCTTATTATAATTTCAGCATTAAAGAGGTCTTTATACTGCCTCTAACTTAAGGCTCTTTCACTTGAGACAGTTGACAATAAGAGACCATGACAAATCAACCCGCATCAATGTTAAAAGTAAAAACATTCCAGTCATGTGAAAGCTATCAATTTGTCATTATTTAACCAAGGACCCTTGTTAGTTTTAACAGAGATCCAGACCTCATAAAAAGTAGCAACCATGCTAAAATCACTATGATATGTAAAGTAAAACGATTACTGGGTCATAACCAATTACTCTTGCTGTGGCAACATAATTATTCTCATACACTGAACATGCCACTAGCAGAAAAAAAATGTTCAGGGAATGAACAATCACAAATTTTAAAGTTGCTAAGCACAACAAAATTACCCTTACAAAATAAGGTAACCAGCTAAAATACAATCCTACATGTTGAACATGTGACTGGCATCCTTCTTATTTCCGTTTTGCTGAAATTGCTTAGCTACAGTTATCCACTGCTTAAGCAGCTCTATGAAATCAGAAAAAAATTGTCCAGGGAATGAACAATCATGAGTTTAAATATTGCTTAGCACAACAGAATGATGCTTACCAGAATAAGGTTACTAGCTAAACTACCATTTTACTAGCACAAAATGACTCTACATGTACAAAAGACTGGTTTTATGCTTATTTTCACTTAACAGAAAATTGCTAAGCATAGTCCACTGCTTTAAGCAGCTCTATGATATTGGGTCCTAGTTCGGTCTGGCTTTGGCTGCAGCTTCAGCTCCATCTTGGGTCGCTGTCATCAATTTTGGAGCATTGCGAGGGTGCTTCAACATTAATTGAAGTCTGAGGTCTAACGTTACTGGGGTCAAGAGCCCGAGCCTTGAATCTGAAATGCAGTTTGAAAAATGCCCTATGTTTCTGTGAAGAAGCCTGCATTTATTAAAGCCCTGGACACTTTGTCAAAGACCAGTATTCTCACTTGGTGTATTTCAATTTATGCATAAAATAAAAAACCTCTGAAAAATTGACCTTAATTGCTTGTCGAAGTTGCGACATAATAATGAAAATACACTTGTCACACAAAGTTGAGTGCTTTCAGATGCTTTATTTCAGGACCTCAAAATCTAATTCTGAGGTCTCGAAATCAAATTTGGTGAAAATTACTTCTTTCTCAAAAACTATGTTACTTCAGAGGGAGCCGTTTCTCACAATGTTTTATACTATCAACCTCTCCCCCATTACTCGTTACCAAGAAAGGTTTTACGTTAAGAATTATTTTGAGTAATTACCAAAAGTGTCCAGTGCCTTTAACGCCATTGTCCACTTCAGTTTTAGCTGTTTGCTATAGGTCTTATAATACCAATTTATATGGCATTACTGGGATTCAAAAATGCTCATTTACGCATCGCATTCGCATCGCATATCTTGCATCACAGATGGTGTAGTTGAGTATTCACTGCTATTCAAAGCTGCCGTTGATTTGTAAAACATAAACGCTGAACGCAATGTATATTTAGTGACTGTGCCCAAGTAATGGCAGCACTTGGTTCTGTCTATATGCATAGTGAACACAATATACATTGGTATGCGCTGTTTGGTGTATGTATTTGGTACCATAATTACTCCACTCTTATCCAAGTTGCAGAGATCTGTGATATTATTTTTGGGCACAGAGTTCCCAAGGATTATCTATTCTTGAAATGCTGAATAATGTTTTGGGAATAATGGCTTTGCTTAAAAAGGCATCCATTTTAGTTTGAAGGATGATCTTGAGATTGGAGGGGTAGGGGAGTGGGTACTGGTGCTGCTACGCTTCTTTTGTCTATCTACCTATCAGGCCCGTAACTGAACTTAAAACCCTAAAAATAGTTAATGGACTGATGTTTTGAAAATAAAATAAAAAGCAGGAGAAAAAGTCAATTCAAAATTTGTGTTCTCCCCCCCCCCCCCCCCCACGAAAATGGACCAAATGGCTTGAATTAGACCTTTACTTAAAACAAAAATCAAAAAGGTCAAATCTTTTACATGTCTGCATTTTTCCTGAATTATAATAATAATGGCTTCTGAAATAGCGCGTAATTCTTCTTCACTGTTAAGGTATGCGGAATCTATTTGTCTCACTGGTTACAAAAACCTCAGAGTATTAATTTGGAGGAAAGGTAATACCGAGATCTTGATATACTCCTATAATCTGAACAGATATTTCTTATGAATAACCACAGTGTACTTATGCGTCTTGGAAGACTCAAAACCCATTTCATTTTTTGTTTGTGCCTGACTCTCATCAGAGGAGTTTCCATGGTGCTATCCAACAAACCTCCTTTTACACAACGCAGTATCAGGTTTGTGTCCCGTGAACGAGTCTAAAGAAAATTTCCAATTGGAGATCTGTAAGAACATCCCGAGTAATATCCCCTCACTCTATTTGTCAGTAATCCAGACTGTATCAGAGTTCTAGCAGGGGCTAGCCTGGAGGGGGTAGTAGTAGTAGAAAGCTTCTATGAGAGGGATGGAAAGCCGAGCCTTTTCTCTCCCACAAAGGAAGGGGCCCTGGCTCTGCCTCGATGACAGCAGGTCTTCCTCCGCAGCAGGTGATGTCCCTACTTCCTTTAGGGACACTGCCATTATTATAGATCCCCATCAGTCGATGCACTGAGTAAACAGTTTGTATGTGGATTGAAGGCGTGGGTAGAGAAGAGGGGTCCGTGTTCGTTCGAGGAGGAAGGGGGGGGGGGTTTAGAAGAACCCTACGACTCTTTCTTAAAAGGAAGATGATGCCACTGGCTGGTATGGAAGATATAAACTACATGACCTCCTCTGGAAGTGACTTAGCCATAGTCTATCCTGCATGTTGATCGTGTGTTTAAATAATTGAGCAGGTATCAACTTTACGGGTGTCTGTGTGCATACATGCTGATTACCTTGCAGAGAAGATGGCCATCAAGGACCGATATCAATCTCTACTACATCAAGCAGGCTGTGGTTTTTCAGGATTTGGTTTCCTTCTTCTTTCGTGTTGCCTTTGAGAAAGACTCTGCTCAGATAAAAAAATAAGGCCATGAAGAAATCTTTTGCAGGATTTCCCCCTGATTTCAGTTGATTTTCCCCCCCAAAAGCTTAGCCCTTTCCTTGAGTGTCACCAACATGTGATCAAGTTGAAAGAAAAGTCAGAGCCCTGTTGTGTCCAATCAAGGTTTCCATTTTGTGAATATGTAAATCATGTTTATTTAAAGACCCTGAAATTTCAAGTGTTTTTTATCTACAAGTCGGGACTACCACCTTATTTTCAGGATTTGTCATTCTTGTACTTCTATTCCAAGGTTCCCCATTACCCAACTCAGTCTACCTTAATTGTAACTTGTAAGTCTGATGTTACACCACTATAAGGTGTCAGAGTTGTTCCTTATACAACCAAGTTCAAGACCCATCTATTCCACTGGTACTACCATCTGGGAGAGTTGGACCCAGTCTACCCATGGGACCCATGGGTAGGGACAACTCCTTGATTGAGGCAATCGTAATACCTTCCCACCTGGCCGAGATCACTTTATGAGCCCTTGGCATTTTTAACATCGAAGAAAGGTGGAAGACTACATGCATGATGTGTTAGAATGATTCATGTCGGCGATTTCAGGGGGGTCAAGGGTCATGCTCAACGTTTGTGAAATTATTAGGATGACAGGCAGAATGAGTTAATCTAATTAAACTTTCTAGGGTGAAAATTTGCCAAAGCATGTTTTAGATAATGATAGACACAGATGTTGTTAATGGCATGGGGCCAGTGTAATTTGGTGGTCTCTAATCTCATCCCATGTACCATCGGCCAAGTTCATAACGCAGCTAGTAATTTGAAAGACATGGTACAATGAGTGGTAATTATTGATCACACGTATGGATTTACTTCAATCTGAAAGCTCATTGATTATAAAGTAATAAAGAATTGTGTTTAGAATGGAAATGTAGTTATCTTTTAGTCAAAATACCCCAATAATGCTTAGCAGAACTATCTTACCAACCAACATGCTATTGAGTATTACAACTTGCGCCCTGCAATTTTCCAGTGAGAAGTCATTTTTAAGCAGCATTTTCTGCTGACTGAGGACCACCCAGCATCAGGAGGAAGTTGAACACAACTCTCTCTTGCATGCTACTCACTCTGATCCGGTCCCAAACCAGCTGAAACTTTCATATCTTGATGAAATAATGATCAGACTTAGTTTAATCATAGTTTAATCTTCTAATTTATTAACTTGACGACAGTGTTTTGGACAGGTCTAGACAGCTGCGTTGTGAACAGGCTTTTAATTGTCTCTCTCTCTCTCTGTCTCTCTTCCTCTGACATGCAAGGTTCTTGAGATTTTCTGACTGGTTTATAAAAGTTGTTAGAAGGACTCTGAAAGCACTGAGTTGGGAAGGGTTGTTTCATCTAAGTGTAGAGCAAAATTAAATTATATTATTCATGAGATATGTCATCAATGGTCTGTCAAACCAGTGATGGGAGAAAACCAACTGACTAGCGAATTTTTGTAATAGCAATTTCTGGATTTATAGGTTTTTAACAATATAAATCCACCTTCCTTAGTCCCCCATTTAGAGTCCTTGCCTCCTCTCTTGGCTTCCCCCACCAAATAATGTTGGGAAAATCCCACCTCACCCCACCCACCCCCCGAGAAAGTTTGATTAGGTAAAGAAGAGATATAGAACATTGAAGTAAGCAAGTAATTGGACAATTTGAAGTACACACAAAAAAGTAGTCTATGTTGTCTACAAACCACTAGTGTTTTTGCAACTCTCTTGATAATTCTACTAGTCAGTAACCCTTCAAAACTAAAAAACCCAAGAAGAAACTCCAATACGCTTCATTATCTTAAAGGCAGTGGACACTATTGGTAGTTACTCAAAATAGTATTAGCATAAAACCTAACTTGGTAACTTGTAACGGGGAGAGGTTGATAGTATAAAACATTGTGAGAAACAGCTCCCTCTGAAGTGAGTAGTCTTCGAGAAAGAAGTAATTTTTTACGAATTTGATTTTGAGACCTCAGATTTAGTATTTGAGGTCTCGAAATCAAGCATCTGAAAGCACATAACTTCTTGTGACAAGGGTGTTTTTTCTTTCATAGTTATCTCGCAACTCCGACGACCAATTGAGCTCAAATTTTCACAGGTTTGTTATTTTATGCATATGTTGAGATACACCAAGTGAGAAGACTGGTCTTTGACAATTAACAATAGTGTCCAGTGTCTTTAATTGTAAGGAGTCCTGGTCTCATTGTAGAAACCTAACACACCTATCAGTGTACATATCACAGCTCGCATGGCATTTCTTCAAATTGATTTAGATTTGTAAGCGTCCCAAATCTTTTTCAGGGTAATCTGTGGACAGGTGATTTTTTAACTGCTGGTTTATGTGACAAAAGCCAGAGTCAAAAGTCACCTGGAATTACTCTGTACTGTTTGGATAAAATGGAGGTACCAGCATTTTTTTTTTCAAATCTTCATCCATGGATAAATTCCTTACCCTGGTCAATTTAAAAAAAATAACCATAACAGCTTGAGCTGCCCTAGATATATGCTGAACAATATTGGCCAGGTAAAGTGGTAGTATGGATTATGTAAATTTATAAGATGAGAAATTCAAGGGTTGGTCAATCTATATGTTTTTAAATTACTCAAAGTTATTTTAAGTTTATAATGTTCATGTTGTGTAGGGTGCTTGCTCCAAAGCATTTAGCCTTTACTCCTTTTAAAAGTCCCTAACAAACATTCTCTACACTTATTTCAAACAAATATACATTTATATGATTTGAGTCATTGCATGGTGAGGTATCAATGTATATTTGGTTTGCGGTAACACCATGTGTGTATCTACTTGCCAGGTAGAGTGTGTTTGTTGCTACATGTATACTCTACTACCGCGGAGTAGATTGTTTGAATTCTGGAGACTTCTCAGTTCCGAAAAGAACTGTCCTGCTTTTAAAGATTTAGTGGCAAATTGATAGAGAACACTTGTGTTCCACTCCACCAAAGAATAACACGAATCATACATGTTTATCCAGAGATGAAACTGCTTCAAATGCTGTTGATGTGGAGCCTGATTGTATTGTACAGTGGTCAGGCACTTTTATCAAACCATGACTACTTCTCCAGAGCTAAGCACAGACAAAACTATGCCAACAAGAAAAAATGTTATCATACCAAGTCACACATAGCGTCCAAAGGCATGATATTCTTCCTACTTTAGCCTGAGAGAATTCTAATTGTGTTTGCCCTTGGGAAAAATGTGAAAAACTGTTATTAAAGCCATTATACGCTTTCGGAACAGAAAAAAAAAGAAAAAAGTTCACAGATTTGCAAATAACTTACGGGGTTTACAGAAGGTCATGGTGAAAGACTTCTCTTGAAATATTATTCCATGAAATGCTTTACTTTTTGAGAAAACATTAAAACAATTATCAATTCTCGACAACGAGAATTACGGATTTATAGTAAATAGTAAACACATGTCATGACACGACGAATCGTGCTGAAACAAGGGTGGGTTTTCCCGTTATTTTCTCCCGACTCCGATGACCGATTGAGCCTAAATTTTCACAGGTTTGTTATGTTATATATAAGTTGTGATACACAAAGTATGGGACTTGGACAACACTGTTTATCGGAAGTGTCCACTGGCTTTAAATAGCCTGAAATGTATATTTTTTTTACTTGTATAGGGCTGACCCTTGTACTTGAATATTCCTACTTTTCCAAGGACCAAATATCATGCATGATCTGGGACTGTATCATCTTTGCTTAAAAGCAGTCTGATAATGGTCTGATTAAGTAGCTTATTTCTCCCTCAGCTGGTGTATTTGTGATGGCACTATAATCGTGATGTATGGGTCCCAGCTGCCTAAAGCACATTTAGTTGTTCAGAGAATTTCTTTTTGCAAAGGGCAAGGTGATTTGCAGTGTAGTGAGGATAAAGAGCAGTGGGGACAATAGCCCCCAGAGCCCCCTTGATACTCTTGACTTGTGTTTGGTCAAGAAATTGTTATTTCACTGTGTATCGTTTCAGCATAGTGTGACTAATGGAAACAATATAGCCAGGTCTGCTGTCGGTCTGCATTTTTTGAATAATTGTTTGATGATGATGACTGTTTTCAGGAATAGTTGCTTTGATTTTTGCAAATATCCCTATAATAGTGACAGGTTCACTGTGTCTGCAAGAAATGTTTCACTCTGACTTTGTAAAGATTTCATTCTGCTCTCTTGCATAATAAAGAAGTAAACAAATTTTTGGCAATGCCCCCCCCACCCCTCAAAAAATAAAATCTGCTTGTGTAATCGTAGCAAGCATCCTGTGAAATTATTTTTTCTGAAATGCTTTTGTTGAGAAGAAAACAATAGACAGATGCCAACAAAATTGATTCTCCAATGATTGCCTCAAAAGGCAACTATAACTGTCACCTAAAAGTGAATGGATTCAATGTTCTTGATGGAAAGTAGTTTCTTGTTGGTTTCTCATCAATAAGTAAGCATTGTTTTCATCTATACTTTCACATGTGTCTTTTATTGTGTTTTTTTTTTGTTGTTAAATTGGTCTACATACCAGATTTATAATGGGGAAAAAAAAGAAGAAAAAATCTATGATCCTCTTTGAATTTTCAGGAAACATTCTTAGATCTTCTTATTCCTGAAACCTCAAGTGCTTTTTCTTCCATTTGTGCGGCTCTTTGATATGCTGATAAAACGTATTCATAAATACCTATTATTATTCATAGAAGCAAGGTCTAAAGAGTAATCCGGCACAGGCTACTTTAACTCGCTGTGAAAATGGTGGACATTCTTGCATAGCTCCCAAACACAACCCAAAACATTGTGCCAACTTTCCAGATACTTCTATGTCTGGTCCTGAAATTATCTATGACCTTGAAATTTGGGTCCTCGGAGAGCTGATCTTGACCCAAAGGTCAAGGTTTGTACTTGATGTGATACCCAGTAGTTTTTTTTCTTGTAAGGTTGAACCCCCAAGGTATAAAGATCATGCTAAGGTAATTACATTTGTTGCTCTAAAAGTATGTTCTAAATGTACTTTCGATTTCAGGCAATGATTTTGAAACATTTCTAAAATGAAAAGGAAAGGGCCAAGATTAAAATGACTGTGGACAAGACACTCTACGTTTGTCGCAATGATAGCGTTCCAACTGTCTTCGCGGTTGTCACAGCACTGGCGATGTTCATGCGAGGCTGCTGGCCCCCTTGAGACTACTGTTCTCACGACTAAGGTCCCAGTCGGGAGCCAACAGCCTTGCGTTAGAGCAGTGGTCTTGCGAGAGCATTCTTCGATCCCGGAGAGCTACTGAGTGTATTACGCTATCACCAGGACTTGAGTTTAATCACCTCGATCAAACTTAAAGTGTGAAATCACACTTTTGTTGCATTTTTCTCTCTGTATATAGAAGAATAATAAACAAATTCATATATTTGTGCTGATTTGGAATAACAAACAAAACCAACAAAAACCTAAAATTTTCAGATAAAATTTATTTATAGGACTGTGCTATAATAACCTCACTTGAAATTCAGCTTTTCATCTTCAGCAGTCAATTTTGATTCTGTTTCAATTCCATCGTCTGCACCTTTGTCTCTTGCATTGATTTGTGATCAGTCCTTGTACAGGCCTGTAGCCAATGAATAGATGTTTTAATGACCGGAACTTACTTTACCATTAGTCAGAGTGTTATGTAACAACCCATTTGCATTCCAAAGATGAGCCATGGATTCCTTTTAAGAAGAGAGACTTCTTATTGATGTCTGACTCATTAAGATGGATTCACACCTGGGATTAAATGTCTAATGAATTGGAAATCAAGACAACTTTTGTAGCTGAGGGGGTCATCTCTCCCATGTGTTTGTGCACAGAGTGTTGGTTCAAATCCTGCTCTGACACTTTAAAGGCACTGGATGGACACTATTGGTAATTACTCAAAATAATTATTAGCATAAAACTTAATTGGTAATGAGCAATGGAGAGCTGTTGATGGTATAAAATATTTCGAGAAATGGCTTCCTCTGAAGTAAGGTAGTTTTTTGAGAAAGAAGTAATTCTCACTTAAATAATTGAACCAAATTCGAGACCTCAGCTGAGCATCTGAAAGCACACAACTTGTGCGACAAGGGTGTATTTCCTTCCATTGTTCTAGTCTCGCAACTTCGATGACCATTTGAGTTCAAATTTTCACAGGTTTGTTATTTCATGCGTATATTGAGATACACATAGTGAGAAGACTGATCGTTGACAATTACCAAAGGTGTCCAGTGCCTTTAAGCATTCTTCCTTATCAATATCTGCTGGTCGGAAGATGTTGTCCTTTCATCCAACCTCAACAACAACTACCTTGAATATCATTAATTCCTTATGAAGCTAGTAATGTATGTGTAATTAGTGGCAGGAAGGCTATCTAGCGTAGACCACCGTTAGAGGATTAGTGTTTTAGTCATTGAGGTTTGATTGATGAATGGTTTTAAGAGACTGAAATCAATTTCTATTGATCCGTGTTCAAGGCACTCTGCTAAGATTTTTTTAATTTGGGTGAGGTTTGAGAATTTACTATACAATTGAAAGATATATTTAAAGGCACTGGACACCTTTGGTAATTGTCAAAGAACAGTCTTCTCACTTAGTGTATCTCAACATATGCATATAATAACAAACCTGTGAAAATTTGAGCTCAATTTGTCATCGAAGTTGCGAGATAATAATGGACGAAAAAACACCCTTGTCAAACAAAGTTATATGCTTTCATGATTGATTTTGAGACCCCACTTGGAGGTCTCGAAATCAGTTTTACTGAGAAATTACTTCTTTGTCAAAAACTATATTACTTATTTAAAGATATTGTTACACAGTGAGGTACTTTTAGTCGATTGAAAAACACAAGACCAGTTGACTTGTCCAGTTTTGAGTTAACTGACCTAAGTGAAATGGTCCAATGTCAGTTTCAAAGGCACAGGCATGTCATTCTTCACACTTTAGTCTGTTTCATGATTTGTTTCCCCTTTGAAAAATGTTTTAAAAAGTGTATGATTAAAGGCAGTGGACACTATTGGTAATTACTCCAAATAATTATTAGCGTAAAACCTTACTTTGTAATGAGTAATAGAGAGAGGTTGCTAGTATAAAACATTGTGAGAAACAGCTCCCTCTGAAGTAACGTAGTTTTCGAGAAAAAAAGTAATTTTCCTTAAATTTGATTTTGAGACCTCAGATTTAGAATTTGAGGTCTCAAAATCAAGCATCTGAAAGCACACAACTTCGTGTGACAAAGGTGTTTTTTCTTTCATTATTATCTCGCAACATTGATGTCTGATTGAGCTCAAATTTTCACAGGTTTGTTATTTTATGTATATGTTGAAATACAGCGAGTGAGAAGACTAGTCTTTGACAATTACCAATAGTGTCCAGTATCTTTAAATAGCGTGAAATGTATATGTATTGGTCAGCACTTGTACTTGAATATTCCTACTTTTTCCCAAGGACCAAACATCATGCCTGAAGGCCATACTTGAACTGAATTGAAATCTTGAATCTTGAAAGGTAGTGATATCTGTTGATAAAAAACCCTCCAAAACCCCTTGGAAATAGCATTGATCCTCTGTTTAAAAGTTGGCTTCACTACACCAGGGTCGCTCCCCAAACAGGGCCACCCGCCTCAAGCCATTTTAACCCCTTTGATGAAGATTTCTGGTTGATATGGCAATATGTAGTGACACCAAGAATAAACCCTTAGGTTGTTGACAATTTCAAAAGATAAGTGGGTTCATATAGAGTTTTACATGTCTGGGAAAGGAAGCCCTATGTGTAGCGCTTGATAAAAAAAAAAACCCATAATGGATAAAAATTGTGTTCTGAAGTTTTAAAAAAAATGTGTGGAATTTTATTTGAAGCGTATCGGGTTGCATTCATGCAGATAATGTACTGTGAGGCTTTGAAAAGCGTATGGTTGGCCTGGCTTACCGTAAAGTTCATTGAGAATAGCTTTCAGAAGTGAGGTTTGAAACATTTCTGAAGCTAAAAGAGTTGATTAGAGTTTTATATTTGTAGCCACTATTTTTGTCACGTAACCTGTTTGCTGATAAGCAGTTACGAATACTGATTCTTGTTAAAAGAGTGCTGGGAGCCAGACTATGATCTCAGTTTTGTTAATGTTAAACATTAAAGTTAACTTAAATGGGGGGGGGGGGGGTACAGTACGGATAATGCATGAATAACGGTCAGTTGTTAAATGGGCCATTGTGGAAATGACTTTTTAGTCTTTAGCTCTGGTTTAAGCTTCCGCTTAAGATCCAGCTTAGGCACTGACTTCAGCACTGGCTTAGGAATTGGATTCACATTGACTTATGCACTGGCTTAGGAACTGGATTAGACATTTGACTTAGGCATTGGCTTAGTTACTTGCTTATGCATTAACGTAGGCAAGTCTTAGGCATTGGTTTAGGTACTGGCTTAGGCAATAGCTTGGGCATTGACTAATCAAGGCATGGACTTATGCATGGACTTAGGCATTGACTAAGGCACTGTCAATTTAAAGTCTTGTACTAATGGAACCCAAGTGGTAGCCTAAACCATAGGCTTCGGTTTTGAAAACAGCCAAAGAAGGACGAAGCCGAGTGCAGCTTTTAAATATGCGCATAGGCCTACATGTATATAGACCCTGCAAGTCTTGCGCATATTCAAATAATTAAGTGAACCTTGGGCTTCCCAGTATAGTGTGAAGGAAGCCAATCTCGCACTTATACAGGCCCATCATTCAAATAGACCCTTATCATGCTGACACTCTCTTGCATTACTTCTATCTTGGTCAAGTCACCTGCGTACAGTAGTGTTTTATTTATACCAATTCTATTTTATGACTCTGAACACCGTCTGTAGCGCAACTTCATACAGCTGAAAATATAACCATCACCAAAACGCAGGGTTTATAAAACTAAGCCGTGCTCTACACACCAAAATAAAACCAAGATTTCTGGACAATGAATGTACTTGTAACCAGACAATATATTGATTCAAACTTGAAGAGTATTAGTGGGATCTGTGCCGCAAGGAGCCAAAAACATATGGGAAGGACAATAATATGTCTAGCGTATTAAGAAGGGTCTGATTAGCAAGCTTACTGGCAAGTCCGCTTAATCTAGTTAAAGATTTGCTATTACAAAGACCTGCAATTAAGAGTGGCCTTTATGCGAGTTGATTACGGTGTGGCTACTTTCAAGTGCATTGTACTTTAATGTCATTAAAAGAAATCCTGGCAGACTGACATGCTAGCTGTGACCAGAAAGAGAACGTTTTTAGTGCCGTGTTTTTTTAGGAGGAATTTTTAGTGCAGATGCTGGATTCCTGAGTTATGAAGAAGCCATGATTCTTGATCTGGTCCCGTAGCTACTACGTGGATGAAGAGTAGACTTTTTAAGCCTATCTTTCCAGGGAACTTTTTGTGAGAGGAATCAGTCGCATTATTTTAAAAAATGGAAATATCATTTGGATTTGGATTTTCTGGAGTTGAATTTCACTTCAAATGTTATGATTCACTCTGGAACTTTCCAATTCTCCTCTTGGAGAAAAAAAAAATCAATAAATGTTTAAAGTCCGAGTCCAGACCCAGAATACTTGAACAGGTTTCTCACCAAACAGCATTACATTTATCATGGCTTTTACCATCCTAAGTAGAGTCCCTAAACTCTATCATCCGTCTGTATAGACAGGAGGTTTATTTTCCCAGCTGTAGCTCATATCGACCCACTGCGTCTGGCAACATTTCTGCCCTGGGTATATTGTCTCAGCATGCTACATATCTACCTAATTCTCCCCCCTTGAAACAATAACTTCCTATGTAGATATGAAATTTTAAACGCTTGTTGGCCTGAGGGGTTGACTGTGTATGATTTAAGAAAGGGTGAGAATTGCTAATAGTGGTTGCTATAGGGCAAGTTTCCTGAAGCCTGTAAAAAGACGTTCACTGCTTACCGAGCGGCCATTAACAGAGTATTTCATTTGATAAACTTAGCTAATCGTTAAGCAAAGCAAAAGGAGTGTAACTTGCCAGTGGTTCGAGTGTTGCAACAATGCAAGTTAATTGTAAACGCCCACACGCTCTGTCAAACCTTCTCGATTGTTTATGAGATAATTTGTTGCTTATATGCATGTGTTTCTGCAAAAACATAATAAGACTGCGGTCCCACTGGATCCACAATTGCAAGATTGGGATCCCGCAACAAGATTAGTTGCAGGCGTGAAATCACGGTCGCGTTCCCACTTGAGTATAATCGCACATTGATCCCCCTTTTTGGGAACGGAAGTGGGTTCAAAAGATCACTGTTTTGCTAGCAAATTGGGGGGTCTGATCGCCCTTTGCGTTCCCACTAGACTTTAGATCGCCCTTTAATCCAAAAGGGCGATCAGATCCTGATTTAATCCTACTCCCGAAGAGGATCAAAGTTGCACGGTTAGATCCTGATCGCCCTCGCGCTTCCACTGGAGCCCTTTTCTCTTTGATCGCCCTTTGATCGCCCTTTTGGGCTCTTGATCGCCCTTTTCTTGAATTGGGGATCAATGTGGGGTCCAGTGGGAACGGGGTCAAATTTGCTGGAGCGTTAGCAGCTTTATGAAGTTGCAATGATTTTGCTGCAGGTGTTAGCAGCTTTATGAAGTTGCAATGATTTTGCTGCAGGTGTTAGCAGCTTTATGAAGTTGCAATGATTTTGCTGCAGGTGTTAGCAGCTTTATGAAGTTGCAATGATTTTGCTGCAGGTGTTAGCAGCTTTATGAAGTTGCAATGATTTTGCTGCAGGTGTTAGCAGCTTTATGAAGTTGCAACGATTTTGCTGCAGGTGTTAGCAGCTTTATGAAGTTGCAACGATTTTGCTGCAGGTATCGCACCAATAGATTTTTTTTAGAATTGCAGAACTTAAACTTGATAGTTACAGTTTCCAAATTACTCTAAAAAAAATAAAAAAAAAAAAAAACGAAATTGATATTTACTTGGGTTAATGTAAACCACACCAAATAAATGTTTGTATCCATAGGTCAATCAGTTTGAAAATGGCATCATATCAGGTAATAGACTTAACAATCTTTCTAAAAAAAACTAGACTTAAGTAGTGAATCAAAATGCCTTGTCGCCTTAAACTGACTCATTTATTTCGCATTGGGGTCTGTAAAGACATCGCACAATAGTTGATTGAGATATTCACCGGAGTCGTCGCGATTCACAAAACCATTTCCGTTTCCCACCTTTTTCCTGATTAGGGGATTTCTCCTCGTTGGTTCAAATCCTATTAACTATTTGACGCAATTAAGTCTTGTTATACTTAATCCACAGTGCCTAACCATCTGGGATATTGGAATCATCAGGCGGTCACTAATTAGAAAAAGCAATTATTTCTTCTGTTTAAATGATGTGATCATGACACTGACTGGAAGCAAAAGCCAAGGGTAGGGTTTTATCGGCAGCAACAGCAATTGAAGAGTGCATAAGACTCAGCAAAAAGAAAATAGTTCTGGACAAAGTTTCATGAAGCTTGTAGTAAGCTGAGGATTTTGTGCGCCATGTCATAGCGCTGCTAAAGCAGGAAGTTTGCAGATAGTAATGTAGTCTTGCGGGTGTAACAAAATGTGTTGAGGAAGTTTTTTTCTGCTGAGCAAAAAAATGAACAGGGAACCAGTCACAAACAATCAATATTGCATGGTATTTTGGTTGGTAACCTGTTTCTGCTAGGCAAGATTTAGTTGTGCTAACTGTTGACACTTGGTTCACTGCTTGCTGCTTGTAACAAGACAAACAGGCTTACCTCTTGCTTGCTTACATGCCTCCATCCCCCTGGTCATTGCCTTGGTGCCCCTTGAAATGTTCCAGTCCTCCTAGAGCTCTATGAGGAAGGTGCCCTTTCAATAAGGAAAAACTGTCATTACCATACGAATGCCCATACATGAATATAGTTTGATTATTTAATTGACCCAATTCACCTGATATCGTCATCAGAATAATCTTGGATGTGCCATTTTGGTGGTCAATGTCAACACGTGTTATTCAGAGAAGTGCGCATTTTAGGCGACGCAGCGTTTCACAAGTAATCTTATTGACCACCAACATGGTGAGTGTGGCATTAATCGCCGTGTGTGACACGCGTCGAAGGGTCAATAAAGCTTTCTTGTTTTTTGTGGATGTATACAGAGTTTTGGACTGTGTGATAACATAAATGTCTGAACTACGGTTTAAAGCTCCGACGAGTGTAACGCTCGTGGGGGACGGAGCGCCGCTGGCCCCCACGAGACACCTCTCGGACAAGTGCCTCCGACTCTGCACTTTGCCGTGAAATGGAAGAATTTGATGTCAACCTTCTTTCTTACACTGTGCAGCCATCATGTGATTGAGGATATAACACACTGTGAAGCAATTATAGTAAAATGTCTTGTTCAAGGACATAAGTGTCATGACCAGGACTAAAACCATCTTTTGAGTAAGCCACCAGAACTTGAGTTCAATGAGCCAAACCACTTGACTATGTCATGCAACGTGGGTGGCACGGTTGGTTTGTGCGTAAAGCACTCGCCTCTCACCAAGGTGACCCGGTTCGATTCCCGGCCAGGGCCATATGTGAGTTGAGTTGTGCATTGGTCTCTACTGTGCCCTGAGGGTTTGCCAGACTATCCGGTTTTCCTCCCTCGGGAAAAATCAAACACTTTTGATCTTGGCTGTGCTCGTGGTCATAATGGGTTGATGTGGCTGGCAGCTAAATGTGCCCTTGCATGCCTGCTTCTCGAACACGTTGTAGCCGCGTCCTTCGCAATTCAGCTCTTAGCTGCGAGAAAGGATTATTAGCCCCGAAAATTATTGACGTGTTAACGATGGGCATTCTGTGGTTCCTTCATGTTGTTTACTTGTTTCTGTACAGAAAATTTCAACAACTTGAAATCAACATGTGTCATTTTAAAAACCTTTTAAAGACTTTTTTCTTGAAGAATCTGTTCAAAGAATTTACAGAACATAAATTAGCATAACATTCATCATTGGATTTGGGCTAGTAGGCTAGTAACTGAGTTACCGCTGACCATTTTTTCTTTCTGAACTCAGCAAATTTTTGTTTGCGTATAGATGAGCTTCATGGAATACACATCCCATAGTTCATTGAATTAAGTGTGAATTACTCTTAACCGTTACTTGACCACCTGTTTCTCAGGGGAAGATGGTGTTAACCCAAGTGCAAACATATAGCAGGAAACGGACGAGTGGAACTTATAATGACTCATGCAGAAAAATTCATCCAACTCAAGTCTACCTTTTCGAAAAAATAGTTTAAAGCAGGGTTTGGGATTGTTTGATTTGATTATTGGATAACAGGATCAAATGCGCAAACTGTTTGCTTGTCGGTGTTGTTGATGTCAAATTAGATTGAGGATTCAAGTACTGGGAAAGCTGTAGAAGTTGAAAATCTGATTTTGTTTTACTTCAAAGACAAATTCCTGGAAGGAGGACCTTGGTGTTACGCAGGTGGTACGCAATTTCTTCAAATAACTTCAGCGTTTTCTCTGAAAAGATTTGGACCGCGTGCTGGAAGCCAGTGGTTTGAAGCATCGAGCCAGTAACCTAATGACTAGGCAAGTCCAGCGGCTGTATGTTTGTGTTCAAATGCTGATTTTTAGTCTGATAAATGTAATTCTGTTGGTTGTTGAAGAATACTTACCCATAATACAAAATAGATTAATCTTAGTGTTTTTCAATTCCCGTCTTGTAAATATTCTGTGCTACTAGTCCTGCAGTCTTGTGGGTAATTCTCCCCTTCCCCAGATTGGTGTCCTGATATGGACAAGGTAGTACAGCCTACATGTACATCATTTAACAGTGGTCCACTTGCTAACAAATATTTGTATGGAAATGGAAATGGAAATTTAGAAAACATTGTTCTTGTCCCTGTTTATTGTCTGTCCCCGGGCATCCCCACATAAGCCTTGGCTTCCAGATGATGCCTCCATACTCTATTTATTTATTTTCTCTCCCTTATTAAATAGCTTTGCTTATTGGTTATTCCTTTACAAACAAATTGTTTGTACTCTGTTTTCGTGAAGTATGGAAAAAAATATAAGTTTGAATGAATGAATGAATAATATTAAGTGGCTGCTTTGTGGGAATTCTCCTTGGTTTCTAATTTTATTGGTCAAGTGTAGGTGAACCGAAACCATGACTGAGTACACAAAATAAAACACAGACGGAAATAATTCATCAGACCATTATGGTAATCATACATCACGGGGTTCTGACAAACAATGGGTGTCTTTGTTATCAAAAGACAATATATTGATGAGGGGGTTATTATGACCAGTCAAGTGAACCTCAAGTACCAGGTGGTTTTGCTTTCATTGTATAATTTATAAAAGACTGACATCATTTATAATCATTTGTATGTTGACTTCTGGTATTAACCGGATATGATATATTATTTTGCTAATTGAAGATATCATAGTTCAGCCTCGCTACCATGGGCAGCGCGCTATATCGATACCTCTCGTCACTAACCCGTGGTTGGGATGTAATGAAAGACAAGGCTGATTAGCTCCCCAAAATAACTAATTTGCCTGCTTGCTCTTGAAAACTTTTTAGCTCTTGTAGAACGCTAGCTACAGGCTTGTCAAAATGCAAGTATTTTGATGTGATTCAAATTCAAGGAAATCACATTTTTACACTGATGTGGGTGACTGGCTCATTTTTGAAAAGCAAAATATTATCTCCCTATACTAGATTATGCTTACCAGCCAAAATGCAGTGTCACATGTTACATTTATGACTGGTATCCTGCTCATTTTTTACTAAGCAGAAACTTGATAAGCAAAATTGTTTGCTTAAGCAACTCCGTGAAATTTTGGCCAAACCAAGAGGCTTATGCTAAGCATTTTTCAGGCTTGGTCATTTTTTATATTGAACCCCTAATGAAAACAATTACACTTTCATATTGCAGCATGATGGGAAAACCCACTGCCTGCTTTCAAAAAACAAAAATTGCTGGATTGCACTTTCTTGTAAATGAATACTTCCTTATTGTCTTTGAGTGATATAAGATGTTTGATTTTGAGATGCTTCCTTTGAGATTGTTGCTTCCATCATGTGAGATTCAAGAAAATCCTACCAGGTCTCTATCATCAGTTGAAAACCATCCCAGTCTGAGGCTCAAACAGCTCTCATCCTTGTTGATGCTGAGTATCATGTGGCACATATCGATTACATAACAGAGACGCCTTATGTTACTTTTGATACACTCTTTATTTATGTTCAAGATCAAGCTCATTAAAGTGATGGTTGCCCAGCATCTTTAAGTGAATTCTTTTCAACTGAATATTGATTGTTACTTGCTACTCACAATGCATTAAAGAGCAAGCTTAATTTAATTGGCAGGTATACTATGGTCCTGTTCACAAAAATGCTAGGCAGAAAGAAGTACTGAACAGATTTCTTTTTGGGAACCAGCCACGAGTAGTACACTTTACAATCCATTAGGCTGGTAACTGGTTACCAATTAGCAAAATATTGACGTGCTTAGACAATTTGGGTCTGTATTACTATTAATTTATTCACGATAGTATAGGTGACTCTGTAGGTAGACCTGTGTTAAAGGCAGTGGACACTATTGGTAATTACTCAAAATAATTATTAGCATAAAACCTTACTTGGTAACGAGTAATGGGGAGTGATTGATGGTATAAAACATTGTGAGAAATGGCTCTCTCTGAAGTGACATAGTTTTCGAGAAAGAAGTAATTTTCCACAAATTTGATTTCGAGACCTCAGATTTAGAAATCAACCATCTAAACGCACACAACTTCGTGTAACAAGGGTGTTTTTCTTTCATTAATATCTCGCAACTTCGACGACTGATTGAGCTCAAATTTTCACAGGTTTGTTATTTTATGCATATGTTGAGATACACCAACTGTGAAGACTAGTCTTTGACAAGTACCAATAGTGTCCAATGTCTTTAATGAGATAAAACCTGCCATGTGGAAGGCAATGCCCACATTGATTGAAACACTTGTTCAGAGTAATTGTACCATATGGCTCCCTAGAAAAATCCAGAAGCGAAACAGGTGTTTTGAAGTCATTTCCATAGCAACTTGTTAAGTCCTAAGCTTTCCCTCCATGGTTACAATGGCATGGACTGGATTACCATGGAACGCATGTGTAAGGTCAGCAGATGACCGCAAATTATGAAAGTGTAGCGTGAGAAAGAAAAACACAACATTTCCCTGGTACTTTTAAAATAGAACCAGAGTGGTAGCCATGGAATTCAGGTCAACATGTTATTGAGATGAAATATAGCGACCTCCCCTCATGCCCCCCTATGCCCCCATTCATAAGATACATTTTTCTTCACATAGTTGTCATTGATTGGTTCAAATAGTGTATCTGCATATTGTTACATCAACAATTAAGGGGCTAGGATAGCCTCCAAAGTATTTAGACCTGTGTTATTTTTATTTTTAAAATATTTTAAAGGGAACACATATGTTGAAAGTGTTTCAAATGAATAAACTTTTTCATCATGAAACACAGCCCGCAGGATTGATATTTTAATTGCCTCAATGTTCCTAGTCATCGCCTTGGTGCCCTATGAAGTGTTCCAATACAAATTTATATTCTCTCCGAGGTGCCCGTCGCTATCATAAATTGGCTTGCCCTAACAGGAGCATGGTATCATTCTAGGCTTGTTAGCAATAAGTGTTCGTTTGAAAACAGTTTTTCCAATGAATTCAGCTAAAATAGAAACAGCAAAACAGCAAACATTCTTAAAAGTTTTCAGAACTGAATAATGAAATGTGTTTGTGATGTGCATGTTAGCGTGTCTTCCCGTTGAAACAAAAAAACTTTAACAAAAGGGATTCGGGTGTTTTTACATAGCAAAGACACAGAGCAAAGACTGCTTTACTTTGGTGTACAAAACAAATTAGGATATCACTAAAAAACAAAAGTCCTAACGAAAAGTCCTCGGTTTACGGGTTCAAATTTTTTTCCAAATGTAAAAAATGTTAAGCCTCCCCTAAAAACAAACCTATTGGCCTTGTCAGGTTCACCCTGAAAACCTATAAATCCAAAATCAAACTTCTTTGAAATTACACAAAACTGAAAGCTTTTTTGAGAGAGTGTGCAACGCAGGGGTTGTTGGTGTGTTATGCGCAAAAACATTCAGACAAAAGACACTGTAGCCTTAAGTGACAGAACGTTCCGACAAGTGCGTGCTTGTTACCATGACAGTTTATTTAGAAATCCGCTTGGACAAGAATCTGCAGTAATGCTGTCACATTTCAGATGACACCTTTATAGTTTGCTGAAAACTTTTTTTTAATCAAGACACATGATCGTTGATGATACAAAAAAAGATGATATTGATGAAACTGAAAGCTTTCTTATCATGAACTTTTGATGAAATATCTGCAATAGGGACAAAGAACAGTGTTTTTGTTGTGCAAGGGTGAAGGTTTCCCGGATTTCAGGATTTTCTCAAAATCTCTTTGAGGCTAAAATGCCAAGGGGAGAATTAGATTATTGTGCCAAAATTGATAGTTTTGTATTTCTGGTGATGCACAGAATCTGTAAAACTCCTGAATTGTACTCTCTAAATGCAAAAGAGTGAAAAAGCACTCTTTGAAGAGTCATATTAGGGTCAACACTTATTCGAGTGGTCTTTCACTCTTGTAGATTGAAGTTTGCATATTTTTGAGTGATTTTTCACCCTGTCCTGGAGTGGAACCCCTCTGAAAAAGTGAAATAACCACCACTCTTTTTAAAGAACCATATGAGGGACAACTCATAATGTAAAGAGGGGTGTTTTTCATGTAAAGAGGGGTGTAACATTTTAGAGGATATGGGTCTAGAGGGGAATCTACGTCTGAAAACTTGTTCAGGAATTTTTATATTTCTCAAATCTCATCCCTGCTAAATAAAAAATACAGTGCTTATCCCAGGTTTATTGTTGTGTCAAATCCCAAATAATGTTTAGAAAGTCTAGGTTCAGCAGAAACTGATTACCAGCCAAATTTCTGTAAAGCTTACATTGTTGAAACTGAGCCCAACTCAGTTTATGCTTAATAGCATAGAAATTTGCTAAGCAGAATTTTCTGCTTAACAGCTTATTGAAATAAGGCCATGGTCTCTTGTCACCTGGGCACACTTGTTGGTCAAGTGGTTAAGACATCTGCTCTAGGGATTTGGGGTTCGAATCCCACTGAGCAGACCAGAGTAGTTTGCTTGTTGATTTTTTACACAGGACTTGTGACTAGGTATATTTTTTGTTCGGTTGATTGTCACGAGATGAACTTGTAGGAGGAGTTTTAGACTTCAAGGGAACTGTATAAAAAAGTCTGTACAGGAAAACCCCTGAACCACACGCCTTATTGGGTTTGGTGGTTACTGACCCAGTTTTAAAATTACTTGACTAGGCCTGCAACCCCTAAATCTACTCCCATCATTCGAAAGAAATAATAATTGAGGTAATAATTGCAAAGAATGTTATGGTAGTTCCTGCTACCTGGAAAGGATGTAAATATTAATGATGCGCACAAGGAATGTAAGAATTAATGCATGTGCTCACTGGTGTGGAACCATGCAGCCATTCTTACCCAGAGTCTACTCAAAATTCAATATTTCATAGTCCAATGAGTTGGAAAGAAAATGAAAGCAGGGAAATTTAGTACAATTGACAAATCATATGCAACAAATCATGTTTATTGTTGACGAGGTATGCACATTTTTAGGAAGACCTAAAAAGAAGGAGACTAAGTGGTTAGTGATGACGTGTTAGGAAATCATTTATACACTGTTCGGCACTTTAACATGCGTTGCACGGTGGTTCTTTTTTGTGTGCATTGCACAACACAAAAGACCTGGTTTGGAGATTTTTGTATGGTCACTGAATGTTGTCAAAAACATCCAGAATTTCGACAACATTAACAAACATTTGACTTAAGGGAGGGACCTACCTGTATACTAGAATAACATTGCTAGCAGGTATTTCTTTTGATCAGGAAACATAAATCATTGTAGCCAAACAAAAAGTCACGATCATAGCAAGGGCCATTGTGAACTTACAGCGAGCACAGCATGATCTGACACTGATCCCTTTTCACCCAACAAAACCTGCTTTTATATTTCAATTGATTGTATATTGAGACATCATGTGAGAAGTTGGGTATTGACAAACAATGTCCTTTTCATTTGCTTTTGAAATAATGGTTCTGGCTTGGAACTTCTGTTGACAACGGAGGCATAGCACCATTGGATTTAAAGCTAAAGTACAGTCACCAGAACAGTGTACTTTCTGCTTTGAGATGTTTTGAATCGGGAATTTTTGTTAAAGCTTCTTAAAAATTAAGCTTAAAAATCAAGCTTTCTATCGACAGAATTGCTCATAAAAGCATAGTGGCAAGTTCTTATAGAATGCATATATTCATAGCAGCGTAAATCAAGCTCCAAAACAATGACCAATGTAACCTTCTTACAAAAAGAGTGAACTTGTACATTTATAGGCAAGATGCTACACTGCTCATATGAAAAATCTTTCATTTTGGGTCATAATTTCCACACAAAATCAAAAGGTAAACGTTTTGAGATCTGTCCCCTTCCTTCATATCAAAAGTTGAAAAAATCAGACAGTGCAATGACTATAACATGTGAGTTTTTATGTATTTTTTCCATTGGGGTGACATGTGTACAAATTGTGGTTGCAGGAAGTCCAGGCTCTGTGGCTCTTCTGTAACTGTATGATGTCACAATAATACTTTGTTGGTCTATATATTGGTCAGTTCTTGAGGTTGTTTCTTTTAAAGACATTAAAGCCATTGGACACCTTGGGAACAGAAAAAAAAAAAAAAAAAAAAAAGTTCACAGATTTACAAATAACTGACAGGGTTTACAGAAGGTAATGGTGAAAGACTTGTTTTGAAATATATTCCATGAAATGCTTTACTTTTTGAGAAAACATTAAAACAATATCAATTCTCGATATCGAGAATTACGGATTTATTTTAAACACATGTCATGACACGGCAAAACGTGCGGAAACAGACTTGGGTTTTCCCGTTATTTTCTCCCGACTGTGATGACCGATCGAGCCTAAATTTTCACAGGTTTGTTATTTTATATATAGGGCCTAAGTAGCGATACAAAAAGTGTGGGCCTTGGATAATACTGTTTACCGAAAGTGTCCAATGACTTTAACTGAAGTTGATTAGCTGAGTTGAAAGTCTTTGAGTGGAATAGCTGACAGCACCCTGCACCCCTGGCCAGCTGATTTCGTTGAAATTGGCTTCCAAATGATTAAGTAGATTACCAGCTGAATGATCATGTTTTATCAATGACTTGTTGCTGGTACTTGCTTGACAGAAAATTCCTATTAATGTTGTGTTAATTTCAAGAAAGAAAAGTACCGATTAAAATGTCAAATTGTCATGTTTTTTAAAAACACTTTTGACCTTTAAAACAAAATGTCATTAAAGTATTAAAACTAACCATTGTAGTGCCACATCTATAATTTTAAACCCATAAACCAAGTTTTCCTATGGTTTTATCGTAAACACTAGTTTGGCCGATGGCTTAACCATATGCTAGGTGAAGTTTATGTCTACCATATGTAATACATCTGCAGTTCGTCTGGCATGTAATAAAATATCACAAAATTGTAGTCACCAGTCCGCCTAAAATAGGCCTGACCTAATTTTGTATATTTTTTTTTGAGAAGTTTCAGTCGTCCAAATGTTGGGGTGTCTCTACGCAGAGGCCGGGGTAGCCGGCATTCAGGTCCACCCAAGCGTACAGTCCAACCCCTAGGACCCTGCGGAGGGGGGCGTGGACCCTAACAATACAGTCAGCCTTGATCCCTGGGGTGATCATGACATGTGTACATGCGCCGCACGGCGGGGTTCAAGTGTTTCACGTAGACCACATCACAAACCTAAACACTTTAAAACACCAGCAGTGTACAAATTATACGACAACTCAAGTACTTTGATTGTAGTGTGTACATTGGGGCAGGCGGTGCTGCTAGCAAACTTTTTTATATAGGACTTTTTAGGGGGGGGGTTAAAAGTTCAAAGGTTTGTGTACAATCTCCTCTGTATACATACCAGATAACATGTGTGAATGCACAAATCAAACATCCGAAATATTACTTGTGATACTTTGTAATTACTTGGCACACAGGATTATTTATTACCTCATATTGTACAAGGCACAGTTTCCCTCTCAAGTTTGTACTTCTCGAATCCTCTCTTCAATCCCATTGGAAGAACCATAATTCTGTTTTTTTTTTAAAGCTCTTATTGTGGGTATTAATATAGCCGACCATTGTTTCCATTTTTGATTGATAAAACAGTTAATCTTGTTACGATTTTCTTGTTACGAGACTTCCAGCTGAGCTGAGTTTAAAGCTAAGCCAATTTCAATAGGAGTTGAATCCACTTTGTAATGCTTATCAAATACAGATGACCAGCAAAAACAAATGCCATGTGTTATCTATGTTCCTCGCTTAGCAGATGAACCATCTGGTTCCAATTTCATAGAAGTGTTAAGCAATTTTTATCTGCTTAGCAAATATTACCATGGAACCAGTCACAACTAATACGCATTACATGATAGTTTGGTTGGTAACCTGTTTGTGGTAAGCAAGGCCCCCCTTTATTAAGCTCTTACTGTTGGTTATAATATAGCCAACCATTGTTTCCATTCACAGTTTATCTGCAGAATTTTCTTGTTACGAGACTTCCAGCTGAGCTGAGTATAAAGCTAAGCCAATTTCAATATGAATCGACAATGTTTTGCTGATCATATACAGATGACCAGCGAAAAAATGCCATGTGTTCTCTGTTAATAAGTTCCTCGCTTAGCAGATGAACCATCTGGTTCCAATTTCATTAAGCTGTTAAGCAACTTTTATATGCTTAGCAAAAATTAGCATTGAACCAGTCGCAAACAATATGCATAACATGTTAGTTTGGTTGGTGACCTGTGTCTGGTAAGCAAGGCCCCCCTGGCCTAAACAGATATTTTCTGTAACTTGATGATTCTGGGTCACGGTCTGGGACAGACTTTATTCCATTGTTGGAATTCGGCCTTTGATTATTAACATTTATTTCCTGCTTTTTATCACAGCCAATCTCCCATCTAATGGAGCGGGAAATTGTTGATGCTGTACAAGTATATTATTGAGCGGGGGGGGGGGGGGGGGGGGGGGGTTGGACTTCTTTCATGCCATGCATATCTTGGTCATGTACCCCAGAGGTACATGAGGGGGTATTCATGAGAAGTGGGTCAACTCTCCTCATCAGTTATTCCTTCGCCCTAGGCGGAGCCAGCAATGGTTAGGTCAACAAGATTCCACATTTTGGGGCGTGTTTTTTTTAAAGGAAGTGAATGTTGACAGGGCCGGTCTGTCAGAACGGTTTCAGTTTACTCTCATCAACTTAGTGGGCAGTGACATGGATGGTACCACGACGACGTTGGGTTTTTTGGAAGAGCACTGTTATTCAGACGGTCTAGTTTTCACGAGGCTGTAATAATAAGCAACAATAACATGTTGGTAATTGTAGTGAAGTGTGTTTTGATGTTTGAGAAAACAGCAGACATATTATAAAGTTGGATAAACAAACAATTTTAGGATATGTTTCATTTGCTTTGCTAGTAAATCCTAAACACGATCATTATATACAAAATAACTTAACAAAGGGTCTCCTGGTATATTTTGACCATTGCCAAATCGGAAGGAAGTTTTTGTTGGGACATTATTTTAAAGGATTTCCTCCGAGTAAAGGAAAGGATTTCCTCATTTTTCTGTGCCATTAAAAAATGACAAACATCCTCTCTCTGTGTCTGGAGTTGTCCTCTTGTTTGACATTATGAAGTTGAATATCTTCCTAGTACTTATTGATAGGTAAATTATAAAGGATGAAGTGATATATCATAACTGCCACAAAATGACCAGAACCCTTAAGAATATCTGAAGAATATCACTTTGTATAAGCACTTTTGAGTTGGCGATGCCCCATTATTGTCATCAACACGCAATAAGTCCCTACACTGAACAACCTCACCGTGCCAATATCCTATTAAGTTTAAGCGATCATTGTCCTCTCCCATGAATGGGAATCAATGTTCCTCAGCAGATGTTGGCATCTTTGAGTAGGCGTCCATGAGCGAGAGTCATTTTCTTCATTCAAGTTTCATTATCAGACCTCAAACTGTCCCACGGGACATTGTCCTGTTGTGATAGTATTAGATTAAGAAGGGAGGGGGGGGGGGGTGGCTGTAGACTACCCCAAAGTGTATCCCCAAGTGGTATCCAGGAAGATTTGTTATAGGGAAACCCCTATCTTTCCCCCATTGAATGTTCCTTAACGTGTTCACAGGATGTTGGCAACATTCTGGAGGAAATAGGGTCTTTAAAAAAACTGTAAGATTGTTGTTGCTGATATGATTGTAGAAACATACAGGAAGATGTGGAGATGCAAGTGCATGTACAGTATGTATAGTCCAGATGATGGTGTATGCTTAAAGGAACACTTTGCCTTGGATCGGACGAGTTGGTCTTTGAAAAGCGTTTGTAACCGTTTTTTTTTTAAAACGCATATGATTAGAAAGATGTTGTAAAAGTAGATTACAATGATCCACACAAACATGCCTCGAAATTGCACGGTTTTCCTTTTACCTCATCGACTAACACGGTCGGCCATTTATGGGAGTCAAATTTTTGACTCCCATAAATGGCCGACCGTGTTAGTTCGCACAGTATTTGGAAAACAACGCAATTTCGAGGCAAACTGGTGTGGATCATCGTATTCTACTTTTAAAACATCTTTCCAACCATATGCATTTTATATAAAACGGTTACAAACGCTTTTTATAGACCAACTTGTCCGATCCTAGGCAACGTGTTCCTTTAACCGGTGTCCCTTGCTTAATTTTAGCATTGTTGTAAAATGAAGCAATGTTTGAGAAGCTTTGCAAGAGAACTCGTAGGCCTACAGTAGAATTTTAGTTGTCCTTTCACACTTTTTTTTTAAATTATAAGCAAGGAATCCCTTGCTAAATTTCTTTTGTGTAAAAGGGGCAATAGCCAACAGCCATAGCAACAGCCAAAGTCACTCAATTCAGATAGGGCCAAATATCTGCTTGGGTGAAAGGATCACAATGGAATGAGTTGGAGCAGGGGTTGTCTCTGTGCATATCTCGTTATCATTAATAGCTTGTTTGATTGTTAGCTTACCGAAGATAACGCCATAACCTTTAAGCCTAAGACTGGGCCTAGTTTCATTAAACTGCTTAACCTAACTTATTTTTTTCTGCTTAGCTGAAATCAGCAGAGTACCAGTCACAATCAGTGCTTTTTACATGGCTTTTAGGCTGGTCACCGGGACCTGACTTCATAGAGCTGCTTAGTAGCCAGGCATAAAGCAGTTATTCTTACTAGAATAAGGTTACCAGCCTTAATGTCAGTCATAACTATGTCTGACTTGCATCCTGCTTGTTTCTGCTCAGCACTATTTTCTGCTTAAGCAGCTGTATGAAATTGGACACAGTTTAAGCATTGTATAGTTTCTTTGCGCTTAGCGATTTTGTGTGTGATATGTTCAAACTTGACCCGGCTCTGTCTGCTGATTAAACTGTAGATAGCGTGACAATTTCAGGTGATTAAACTTATTTTTATTAAATTCAGTTCAGCTTCTCTGGATTAATGCAGTCATAATTATTTTCAATTACCACAAAATGCAAAGAGTACACTTTGAATCTCTTGTAACCATGTGGTATTGAAGGATAGATGAACTATGTTAGCTTACAGTAAAATGAACAGTACACAGTCAACCCTCCTACTGTCTGACCATTCATAATATTTCAATATCGTCTTATGTGGTTTTGAATGAAAGGAAAACCATGCCAACCTGGAGTTCGATTGCCATGTAGTAATGCCTTAAAACAGTACACAGTCAACCCTCCTACTGTCTGATCATTTAATATCCAGTGTGGTTTTGAACGAAAGATAAGCTATGCCACCCTGTAGTGACTGCCTGTAGTGATGCCTAAAAACAGTACACAGTCAACCCTCTTACTATCTGATCATTTAATATCATCCAATGTGGTTTTGAATGAAAGATAAGCTATGCCACCCTGTAGTGATTGTTCTATTGTGATGCCTAAAAACAGTACACAGTCAACCCTCTTACTATTTGATCATTTAATATCAGGTTTTGAATGATTCACAAACTAAGCCAGCCTGCAATGTGGTATCATATGGTGAATGCATACACAGTACACAAATACATAGTTGGTTCAGTGCACAGTTGTGCCGCCTTACACAATCCACGCAGTCGGATGGTTTTGAATGGTTGGTCAACTCGCTGGAAAATGCTATTATAACCATGGAGGAATAAAACTTATTTCTTTCCCTATGTTATAACTAAGGGGGGGCCAGGTCAAAAAGAAATTACAACACTATGATGAATACTGTTTGGATCAGCGTTGTTCCACGTATGTTGGTTTGCCTGTTGAATTTGATATGAAAACAAATTTAGAAAGGTTCAACAAATACAACATTCCCAGATGTTGGTTTGCGTGTTGAGTTTCAACGAACAATTTGACAACAAATTTAGAAAGTTTTCAAACGAATACAACATGCGCAGATGTTGGTTTGCGTGTTGAGTTTCAACGAACAATTTCACAACAAATTTAGAAAGGTTCAAAACAAATACAACATGTGTTCTTATACATCAGCGGATGTTATTAATTCAAAACCAAGTGTCGTCTTTTAATTAAAAACCTTATTTCTGATGAAAGTATCAATCTTCCACTTTCTTAATTCAGTCAGAGACCTCTGTCAGCTCCTTTAATCATTTTTATTCCCTGTCTGTGAGTGCAGCGTCGATATTGTCACGCCGTCGAGCTTCAGGCGCTAGCGTCTACATTCTCCTGTTGTAGAGTGTTACATAAATGCATCATAATCATTGATGTTCATCAGTGACAAACGTCATAACCTGCATCCATATTCACAGATGTGGCAGATGATTTGCTTTGCGGCCCGGTGGCTACATGAAGGTGAAACTGTACAGAAACTGTACAGGTCGGCTTGGCATTTTTTCTTCTTCTCATGCAATCCTCAAGTTTTTTTTAGGCAGTAGTTTAAAGCATGTAGTTGTTTCAAAGCTGCTTCTCACTGCTTCTTGGTAATAGGGTTGACTGTAGTATTTTATTAAGAACTGTCATTATGTAGTATTTTATTAAGAACTGTCATTTTGCTTTCCTGCTTTGTTTGACAATCATTGTTATTGATTTTCTGCTGCTTTGTAGCAACAAGGGTTGTCATTTTGCTCTGCTACTTTGTGGCATATAGGGTTGTCATTTTCTCTAATATTTCCCTTTAGCGTTCATTCCCCATAAAACATATTGCATTAATCTATTAATTATTTTTTAATGATTGTATATAATCAATGTCTAGCCCATACTGTTATTGTTTTTATATGGAGCTGGCCAACTATTGTAATTGCCTATTAGGACGATTAAAGTTGTTTGAATTGAATTGAATTGAAATCCACACAAGTGGAGTAACTAGAGGCAGTGAGGAGGGAAAACTTGTCCTCCCCCTCTTGCCCCACTCTACCCAAAAACGAGATTGAAGAAAAACAAGCGATGAATATCAATGAGAACCGTTTAACATCCCGGGGGGTCAAAATAATACTTCTATAATTCAAATCAGCCTGTGAACCCAATCATTATACATTGAAAGAAACATGTGCACAAATGTAATTTCCGCTATTTCCTGTTAGTAAGTATTGCGGTTAGGCTGTGCAATCCCCCTAAATGAATTCTTCGCCCCCGCTAACCTGCAACCCCCAAATGAAGATGCCTAGATATGCAATCTCCACCTCCAGCATGTTTCCTATGCTCACTCCAATAGATCTTGTTTATCATGGTGCAGCCATCTTGAATTTCTCCCATTGATGTCAATCTTACAAAACCGAGGCTGGAAAAACAAAATAGTCTGGTTCCTATTTGCAAAATGATTATTAGCATGCATTAGTGTTATTCTATACGAGGGACATGACCAAGATGGAGGCAGCTTGATAAAGGTCTATGGGAAGTGGTCCACCCTGCTTCTTTCAGTTCCCAGCTCGCTCATTTATTTTGGTCAATATCACCATCTTGCTGTGTAGATTTTCCTAAAAGAAATACTAGGGCCTACACTGTTTCATGTATGTGTTCTTTCCTTGTTCTCCATGTAGCAAACAAAAAAATCAGCTTTGATATCATTGCGGTTTTTGTGAGTGCTGCAATTTTGGCAGGCTGTATAAATTGTGCTTCAGGCTATGATCAATTTGAAATGTTACCACCTCGCTTAGTTCATTGGCCAGCCACATATACAGCTAGCATTTTAGTATTGGGTCATCATTATCCTCATGTGGCATTGGTTCCATCTATAAAAAAAAACACCAATAGAACCTTGTAAACCATGTAAAAAGAGTAGGTCTCACAATTCAAACGTAGCCCCACACCTTGCAGGAAAATACGGAATGTTGAAACGCCTTTGATGAGCATCACTGAGTGACGGAATATAAGAAGCCACTGTTATTATTATTACTACTATAAAAACCTTACCAAAATACTCAATTGTTCTTATATAGCTACGCTATGCCAAGACACCACCACTTAAAACACAAATGCCGGTCTGAAGACACACATACACACAGCTTGCTTCGCAATACCAATCAGACAACATCCCGTAATGTAATTACTAAACTAATTACGTATGTAAAGCAGTTCCACAGTTGTCGTTGGCGATGGATTAGTCGGTATACGTTAGGGAAGACGGGGCATCTCCAATATCAAACTGACTGGTTGTTTGAAGGTGGAATTGGAACGGAAGTAGACGAGTGTCTCGCTTTACTGCACTGGGAACACAGCGTGCAGTGGCGGCCTTCAATGTGTCAACTTTGACTAATGATCAGAAAGGACATCCGTGTCGAGAATAGCGCCTGGCTAGTTAGTTTCAATTTTTGTTGGAAAATTGTCAATTTGAACAAACAATACGACAATATGGTATTTGAGGCATCTCCTGACAAAAAAACAATTAAATGCACACAACAAATTTACATGCAAAATTGTTGTGTACATGGCTGATGGACTTGAAATAATGTCGGGACCCCAACAATAATTTGTAGTTTTTCAATTTGTTTTATTTACTACTAATCATTGGTAGCCTTCTTTCATGCAGTACCCCAATGATCAAGATATTCTGAAATCGATAAAGAAACAGCTACATTTTTGGGTGGTCAAAATCTGCCTAGAATTTGACTTTGCATCTTTGAAAAGACATGCAAATGAAAATGCCCCAATACAAGGTCGGGTTGTCAAAGTTGATCTCATTTTGGATTACTTTAATAAAACAGTCAGGCAGTACAAGTTCTAATTATTTTTCCCACTCAAGCCTCGTAAGTTATACGTGCAGGCGTATTCATCAAGTAGAAGGTGTCAATGGAGCTCAGTCTGACCCTCGGAAAACAACAAAGTTCTAATAATAGATTAATGATCATCATAAAATTTGTTTATTAACCCCTCAGCAAACAACACATAAACTTAAGACAAAAATAACTTGAGAAGACGTTGGAAGCTTCTTTTTTTTATTTCATCAGTCACCGCTCGATTCTTTGGGGGGGGGGGGGAGAAATGGGTGACGAAAACACATTTGAGACTCTCTCGCCATCCCAATAAATTTATTCAACACCATCATCTAGGCTTTGACTTATTAAAGAAAAAGAAGGGAAAAAAAGGAGGAGAAAAAAAGGGAAAAGCAGAAGACACATTTAAGACTTTTGTGTCACTGGATCCGTTATTGCAACACATCAAGTCACACAGTATAATAAAATTTGTGAGAATAACTGCGGGTTTGTAATTACATGTCTACAGCTTGGCACCTAGCTGTCTCAAAGAAAAGACTGCCTGTATTTTTTAGTGCGCTGTTATTAGCAATAAAACTCACTCGCATTGAGTAGTCAGACAGTAGGAGGGTTGACTGTGTTCGGTGTCATGTTCACATAAAACTGTAGGCCTGTGTGTGTTATTAAATGGTTAGACAGTGGGAGGGGGAAATGTGAGGCATGATCCATGCAGGTAAGAAATATCATCAAAACTATAACAGATACAATATCTGCTATCAGTTGCCCTGGGTCTGTAACATTTTTTTGCCCTGAACAAAATGTCCCACTGGAGCTCCCTTTTCCCTAGGAAAATTGCCCTTGCCCCCTTCACAAGTGAAATTTATGGGCTCACTTGACCCTTCAACGGCAAAACATCCGGACACAAACATTTTGGTTTCTTATAATAAGATCGTTTCTGGGTAAATTGAGGGAATATTTTCACTTCAAAGTTTTGAAAGGCATACTATGTATGGTAGGAAGAAATGTAATGTTTTTTGTTTTTCTATAAGTATCAAATTTGAATCTTTTTTTAGTGCACACAGGAAAAACAATTATCACTCTTTACTTGTAATCTGTGATGAAATAAATAAATTTATTGAATTTAAAGCCATCATACACTTTCGGTAAACAGTATTGTCCAAGTCCCACACTTCGTGTATCACAACTTATATATAAAATAACGAACCTGTGAAAATTTAGGCTCAATCGGTCATCGGAGTCGGGAGAAAATAACGGGAAAACTCACTCTTGTTTTCGCGCGTTTCGCTGTGTCATGACATGTGTTTTAAATAAATCTGTAATTCTCGCTAACGAGAATTGATAATTGTTTTAATGTTTTCTCAAAAAGTAAAGCATTTCATGGAATAATATTTCAAGAGAAGTCTTTCACCATTACCTTCTGTTAACCCTGTAAATTATGTAAATCTGTGATTTTTGTCTTTCTTTTTTCTATACCGAAAGTGTATAATGGCTTTAATTAAATCTCAGCGGTGGCTTTTTACACGTTTATCACTTCTTCTTTTTGCAAAATAGCTTATCTCTGTCTTTGCTTTTCTCAAAATGTTAATTACCGAGTGAGGCTGATTCGCCATGGGAGGGGGGGGGGGCACTATTGCTCAGTCTTATTGAAAGTCTTTTTAGCTTCCCTCTCATTAGTCTTGATCTGAAATTCGAGTAAGTGAGGTGTTTGTGGTGATTAGTATCACCAGAGATTCTAAGAGATCCTAAGAGACGGTGAGAAGAACCTGTATCAAGTTTCTTTTCCAACATCGTTAAGAGATGGATAAAGAGTTTGTAATATGTAATTAAATAAAGCCTGATTGAAAAATATTCAGGTTGTTCTATTCTGAAAACTACATTAAGTAGTCTTAATGCCTGTATTAAATGCCTAAAATTGCAAATTATTTAAAGTTTTTATTTTGTATATTTTAGTTCTAATAAGTTGATTTTCGGGTTCCGAAGTCAGTTTTTTTGCATTTGCTTTTTGAGTTTTAACACTGTGTTACATGAACATTTAAGAATAGCCGGATACACCCCAGTATTATCTCAATTCAATTTTTTATTTGATTTTTTTGACAACTGTTTAGTGAATTTCTTCTCTTTTTCTTCTTCTGATTAAATCTGTGCTATAAGTTCTTGTGCTAGGTATTTTTCTTGTTTGTGATAACAAAAATGCGTTTTTCAACAAAATTTGATTCTCCAAGTTGACTCAAAGTTAGGTTTGATTATCAAGAGAGCTTCAATATCGAAGTTTGTATTGAGTCTAAGACCATTCCGATCTGATTGAATTATAATTCTAAAAATATTTTCTGGAGGATTAATAGTGACTTTAATTCTTTTGCCATTGAGTTGGATTTCATTATGCATTACAATTCAATGTAATACCGAAACCTTGCTGTCATTTGTCTGAGAGAAGCTAGACAACTTCTGTGTTATAATTGGTTGTTAATTGGAAATTTAGTTCATTTATGGTAGATAATAAATAATAGATGCTCAGTTATTAGATATGGTTTCAACACAACAGGATACAGATTTTGTGAATGCATTTCCAATTATAGATTGTGTAGGTTTCTGCCGGCGGGTTTCTTTGACAGAACCGGAGCTTCAATTGTGTGTAAATCGTTCTAATTAAATTTAAATCGACTACAAGAAAAGGGGATAAACAAAATTTGCGGATCAAAACTCTGTGACATGTTTGTCCTCGCTCCCTTATTATTTTTTTTTACTGAAATTTTTAAACTGTAACGTTGGATGCTTGGAGAGAGTGTCCCTCCCAAACTCGCCTCCAAGAACAGAAAAAAAACTTCCGCGATTTTTCAAAGAGTTTCCGAAGAATTCCGTCCGAACGGTTCACCACCTTTAAACTCTACCACAGATGCCTTTATGGTTCTCAATTTTTACTCTATAACTCTTTCAGAGGGTGTCTCTATTGAACCTCAAGATTCAACAATCTAAGCCATTCTTCCCCTTTGAAAACGTCCCATTAAATTCACAGCCCACATTGATTTTGGAGTATGGCTTTACACATCGGGACAGAAAGCCAAGAGCAGCAGTCTTCTTGATAGTCGTTCTGCCTGATGTCCTTTTTGTGTGTGCGCAGGGCTGACATAATGAAAGTCTCTTCCTCAAGCTGTAATTCTTCTCATATTTCACATTTCAATTGGAGTCGCTGTCTCTTTTCCTCTCAGTGCATGTCTCCCCGCTGCTCCATGCCTTGCTCATGACATGCTGATAAGCACATCCCTAATAACATACATGTACATTTCAGCATTAAAGAGAAAATATACCTTTGTCTTTGGAACCGCTTGGTTGTTTTAAACTCTTTAAAAATGGAGATTTACACAATAAGACTAACATATGAAAGAAGCTTCATTTCAAAAGGTTGTTGTGTTTTTGAAAGCACACAAATTCGTCCAACAAGGGTGTTTTTTCTTTCATCATTTTCTTGCAACTCCGATGACCAATTGAGCCCAAATTTTCACAGGCTTGTAATTTTATGCTTATGATGGGATACACCAAGTGAGGACACTGGTCTTTGACAATTACCAAACGTGCACCTTCCCTTTAATTAAAGGCAAATTGCATCATTATTTTTTTAGTTATTTTGAAGAGTAAGTTAATTCATAGAAGAATATAAAAAATTATGGCACTTTATGGACAGGTTAATTAAAGCTCTTATTATTTATTTCAAGTCGGGTTTAAAAAAAAAAGTTTTTAAATTTAAGACCCATTTATGTAACATCGAAGGTAGGTGCTCGATGCATTTAGCAGCCACTGCCACAAACATTCAAATTAACGTCTTTTTAAAACTCCACTTATTTCAAGATCTGTGCATAAAAATGCTCAGCACGTAAAAGGTTAGCTTCTCTGAAACAGTATACAGAGCAAATCCGTGCGTATATTGTTTGTAAATGCTTAACACAAGGGGGGCTAAACTGTTATTGTTGTTGTCCCAAATCTCAGTTTGGTTTTCGTCAGGAATTTAATTCTTTAGCCAAACACATTTTGATGAGAGTGATTGGCCCTTCGCATCGCAAGCCCACCTTGAACAGCCTTCCCACTGTATGTCTGAGATGTTTTAAGTGTTGTGCTCCCAAAGACCTTGTTATCATTCACTGGACTTCAGGTTGAGATGACGACACTTGACAACTCTTTGGCTCTTTCTTTTGCATCCTCTTTCTGCCTCCTCCTTCCTGATCTGCAAACAAAACAAGTCTTGCTACCCAGTGATGGCCAGAACATAGGAGGCTTGTCAGTGTTAAAGAAGAGGCAGGATCTGCATAAATGTGTAGAAAGTGGAAAGCCTCACGGACGAAAACAACTCATGACATCTCATGTTTGAAGAAAAGAAGAAAACAAAGTGTCTTTCAGGTTCAAGAAGTTTAGACTCAAGACTCGACTCCATAAAGCTTATTTGCTGTAGAATTGTTAGTCTTGAAAAGATGTCCATTTTGCTGCCTACAAGCCTTTTGTGGGTAAGATTTTAATAAAATCTGATACAATGGTGTGCTTGGTCACAAGTCACCTTTTAAATTTGAACTCCTGAGACTATAGAGACAGTTGCTATGTCACATGATTTGAGCAGGCTTTTGCGTATTTACATAGGAGACGGTGAACACCCATACACATTTTTGAATAGATGTATACGGCACAATAGTGCCAGGGTTTGCTCATCTGGAGAGATAGCAACTGTCTCCGTGGTCTGAGGAATTCCAACTTAAGCGGTAACTTGTGAGAAAGCATGTCATTTAAAAGACTTTTTTTCAAATCTAACTCACGAATGGTTTAATTGCTGCTGTACACTAAAGAAAAAATTCTAAAAGAACTGAAATGCTGTCATGTGCGAGACTAGAGGTATACATTTGAAGGCGTGGTTCCCAAATCAGTTTCATATCTCGGTTAAAATGATAACACAGTCAGTTGAAGCATTCCACCCCTTCACCCTTATCATAGGTATCAGTCAAAAGTAAATATGTCTCTTTACTCACTGTTACATGGTCCAAACTATGCCCCAACACTTGAGGATCTGTCAGTAGCCATTATATGGGCCAACAGATCTGACCTATTTGCCCTAGATTGACCCCCAGAGGGAGGTCAAAGATCACCAGAGAGTGAAGTCTTGGTATGTGTAATCCTGGGTAAGGAGAGGTTCTCAAGCTTGGGGTTTGGGTACTTTCTGGCATTTTGCTGAATATGATGCGGTCACTGGCAGGCCCTGTTATCAAAATGGTACATGCTATTTGATAAAGTGATAAAAGTCTAGCAGCTTAAAGGGTCATTCAGAGGGCTGTTCAGAAACTTTTTTCAAATTTTGATAGCTGGGTTGTCAGGGAATACGGAATTTACTGCATCAAGATTCATCTCAATGGTTTGTCAATATCGCTGTAGTAATAGGTCTATAGACCTTGGGCACATGATGTCATATCAGTAGAGCGCCCTCACCTAGAGGTAAAAAAAACAGCTGCTTATTGGTCAAATATGTGCGCCGCACTTACAAATTTATGCATTTCGATTGTTTCGTCATCCTTTAACCTCTAGTATGACGGCTGGATAGCGTCAAAGCATAAGGTCTAGGTGTAACATCCTCATTCTCTGCTCCATTGGCCCTTTCTGTGTGTGCGCCTACTTAGCTTTCGTTTGTCCATTATTTCATATTTAAACTGAGTTCTTATATAGCACTTTATTACACCCGATGGGCGTATCAAAGCTGCCAGTATTTTTTTTCTTTACAATTACATGCAGGACTTTCATGTGCATTACAAAACACACCGAACCTAGGGCTTTACGTCCCATCCGTTGCTAGATACAGCAATCATTGCTCTTTTTAGTATCGTTATGCACTTTTGATCATCGTTCTCCACTTACTGTGCAAGCGCCAAATTTCTGCGCTAACTGTGTAAGAGAAGAATGCCTAGTAAGGTGGAACAAGCACAGATTCCCTGCTTACCCATGAAATACGCTTGACGTAAGCGCGGAATTCCCTTCTTCCGTGGAACAGGCACAAATCAGTGTTTCCCTGCTTGCCCGTGAATTACGGTTGACGTAAGCATGGAATTCCCTGCTTCCGTAAGCGCCTATTCTTTGCTTACGGTAACCAGAGCCATAAAATTGGGCCCTCAGCTTGAGTCTGGTGTTCTTGTCCCCTCGGCCAGGACACGACACCATGTTTCATCTTCATCTTACCCCGATGATGACGGTAGGATGACGTCAATCTAGAAGGTCTGTTACAATAAATAGACATTTCTATTTGGAGACTTATATTAATCACTATTCCAGGACCTGAAAGCTCAGAAAAGTGCATTAAGATGTTAATGGATGTTGCTTCTAAGTCTTCATTGTGAGTTCAGGAATAAATCAGCTAAAGTACTCTGTAAAAAAAGTACTTCAAATGTGAACATTGGAGAAAAAAAATGTGTAACCAACTTAAAGTGAGGTCTATATTCATTGGGCATGAAGGAGATCTGTTATTCATTGCTTTTAAATTTGTGATGAAGTGTGTTTCAATTGCAGGAGACTGTCGGTACCCAAAAAAAGCATTCAGTAGACACGCAGCATGCTTTCTGATAATGGTCAACATGTATTGTTAATGATTGGCTGACATGTATTCAGTCAATCACGTTCTGGTTTTTAAAGAGGAAGTATTGTTAATGTTCACTTTTATTTTTTTGGAGTGTGTCTTCTGTGATTGCTGGATTGTTCCACGATTTGTAAAAAGTGTTAAAATGTGTGAAATTTGACATTTTTGGGGATGGAATTGGAGCAGATGTAATTGAGAATGTTTTGACATCATTGTGATGTCATTGTGATGTCGCTGTGGGCAGGTTAGGGTTGAGCTGTACCCTGGATACCCCTTTTACACTTGGGTGTCGATCAAAATGGTTAAAATTGAGGTCGAGATCAGCACGCTGAAAAAATGAACCTTGGGGGTCTGTCATAAAATTGTTTGGACAAAAAACTGTATAAAGTATCCCTTGATATGACATTCAATATTATGAGGGTGGTTTTTGTAAGTGTTGCAGTATTGAACATCATAAGGAACTGCTGTCTTGTAGATATAAGTAAGGGCACCCAGTTGTAATGGTCGCTTTAGCCCCTCATATTAAACAAAAAACAGATAGAAAATGTGACACCCATGCCAACACAAGGCTCTTCCTGCCAAGTCTCAAAACTGGGGTTACTTGTTTCTCAAATATAACACCTATTTTATTAATTAATAGGTAGTATATTTGAGGAGCAAGTAATTAATTAAACTATATAGGCCTAAAAGGCAAAAGATTTCTCCACATGTAGAATGTTTAAAACAACACGATGCATTGATATCATGGCTGATGTTTCAGTTTTTTTACTTCTACTAATGCTGAAAAGTCTATCATGTCCAGTTTGGAACACCACTGAGTTTAAAAGAACATCAAAGCAACAAAACTTTTTTTTGCAAATTTGTGTGCTTAAAAGGAAAGTTTATGATTTTGTTTTAAATATAACTTTTATATTATTCTTTTGGGGGGAGTCTGTCTGGGGTTTTAGTCTGTATTACCTTGTTCTACTTGATGTAGTGCTTTAGTTTTGACAACTGAGGATAGATAAAATGCTGATTGATAAAAAATACTTTTCAAATCAACGTACATCACCCCTTACTGGTTGAAATCAATCGCTGTTGTTTTAATACAGGAGTGACAGATGCATCCTGGCATTTTTAGCAAAGTCTCTCCATCCCTTTTTCTATCAATATCTCAAAAAGAGAAAGTACTTTTATGATGTGAACCCAGTATAACAAAGAGTGGCAGTGTCAGACGCATTAAATACGCTGAATTCATATCTGTGCTCAACCAGAAGTATGGGCTTTCATCGTCTGCTTGAACACGACAGAAACAAGTCTCCCAACCAAGTAGTTTAAATTCCTTGAATGGAGATTAGAATTATTCACAGGGCGTTTGATTCCCTCCAAATGAACCTTGGTTGGAATGACAGAGAGAGGGAGAGAGAGATGTTCGGATGAGCGGCGAATCAAAGCTACATGTTTGTGTCTTCAAGCTCAGAGATGAGATGTGTAGTTTTATTTGTACTGAAGAACGAGCGTGCTTGTTTAGTTCAATTCAGCGCCCCCATGGAAGAAGTGCTGTGTATAGGGATCATGTTCAATTGATGGGATTAAACCATAGAGCTATATATAAAAACTAGAGGGCTCGTACAGAATGGCGCGTGTGTTGCCTTGCAGTCCCGTCGCGTTTGTGCAGGCAGTATCGCCAGTGCGCCATGTAGTTCTTAAATATAACTCTATGGATTAAACGTGTTTTAAGACTGCAGTGTTTGCTTTTGACGTTGCATTCGAGGGTGGCCAACACAACGACTTGTTCTTTGGTCTCATAAAAACACTTGATCTGTGGTTTGAACTTGACTTAATTGACTTAAGAGTTTGGACTTGGTGAGAAATTCTTGGTGTTACTTGAGACTTATGTTTAATAATTTGTCAGCAATTGATGCATTTTGACTTTTGGTTCTTTAAGAAGAGATTTTGGTAGTTTTAGTACTTTATGGTTTCTTCAATTGTTTAAATGTTTTCCCTGCAGAACAATCATTCCAAGTTTGGCCTTCAAGGCAGCAAGGGAGAAGTAAAAAAACAGAATGAAGACTGAAAGAGAATGGTTAAATATTGTCACATAAATGTCATGCCATTTTGTTTATCAAATACATCGTATTTGCACCGTGTATAGATTAACAGTAAATTGAGAAATACTGTGATGACTGTACTATACCGACTCCGAAAAAAATAAAAAAAATAAAAAATTGTTAATTAGAAAACCCTTGTGCCATGCAATTACCCCCAGGTGATTACCAATTTATTGGTGAATTAATGGCATTCCTATACACCCCTACAAAGTCAGGGTCACTGACCTCTTAAACTGGTCAGGCCTGACAACATTGGAACTGAGAATAGTGCTTGCTATATGGAAAGTTTTGCTATTGCGTGGGTATCTGCCCTTAGCAATGTTAATTGCTTTTTGGGGGTTTCTTTACTGTGAAGAGCAACTTGATTACATAAAATGTGAACAAATTGTTTTTCTCACAGACTTTGAAATGATTGCTGAAAGAAATGCTAAGAATAAAACAAACAATTTCATGATGGAAATCTTTATAATCAAAATTGAAACGATGTCAACTCAAGGGCTTAAGTTTGATGTTAAATGCAGCTTAGTGGGTCTACAAGACAGTTTTTCAACCACCGTGCTCCTTAAACATCCCCTGTGTTAAACACACTTGGGGAGACTGTTTTATTTCACATGCTGGACCTTCTCTCTGGAATGGTCTTCCACTGAACTTTGGACTTGAGGAAATTCTCTCCAGCTTCAAGACTAACTTGGTATCTCACTTGTTTAGTCTCCGCTTTAAGTACCGCATGAATCAGGAGTGTCTTTCTGTCTAAAAAAAGAATCGCCATTATTGTTATCTAGTTATTGATCTTAGTTTCTTCAATTTTTTTTCGGGACAATTAGTTTAACAGCTTGTAAATCGGACTATATACATTACAGTCAGTGAATGTTTAGTCTGGTACTGGTCTTGTTAAATACAGTTCTGTTCTACTCATGTACAAATCTTTATTATCGACTTCTGAAAACCAGATGCACTGGACCCTGTCCCAACCTTATAGAAACACACCAGGGTCAAATCTTTTGACCTAGGAGGGAAAGTTCAAACAAGGTGAACTGGACCAAGTGGGGTCTTGGGTGCTGCTGGTTTTAGTTGAAAGTTGAACACAGAGCAGAGCCATTAAAATAAAAAAATGGCCTTGGTTGTTTTGTGTACAATATGACTATGACAGATTTGTTGTGTTTTATATAGTCAGTCTAGTTTACATTGTGCTAATTGGTGGGCAGGGGGCGTGGCAGGGTGTTAAGCAGAATAGTTAGGTGCTAGGGTGACTAGTATGTACTGTTTTCGTTGCCCATGGATTGACAGGCTAGATATGTTTTGGATCAGTAAACCAGAACCTCAGGAAGATCCATGTTATAAACTGTTTCGGAGTGGATCGGGGCACATCTCCATCTCTAACTTTTGTCTCTTACTTTGTTTTGAATGTAATAATTGGTAGTGTCATGGTAAAGCAATGTATTGAGTGGACCGTGGGATCGGGTATTCTTAACACAGTTCATTCATGGAGGAAGGAAATACACCTTACATTCTGTCTGTGTGTGTTTGTGGGTAGGTATAGGGCCTACAGATTCAATTCAGGAATATAATAAAAGAGGACAATTTGGTCCCCAGTTGGGTGGGGGTCCCTGTTGGGTGAAGGTCATCATTTGGAAAGTATGTACAAAACCAATAAGACCTGCTGCCAAAATGTTATAGTACCCTTGTGGGCCAGGGTGTGTATGTGTAAGTCCTATTGGTCTGGTTGGAGTGAAGTTGAGCTCACTGCAGTTATGCTTTTCACTGCTACTCCTGGCTGGAGAAGAAGAAAAGAAATTGTTGGGCGAAAAGAAAGGTGGGTCACGCCTTCTGCCTCTCTTAAAGGTTAGCTGGCCAGGGTGATCCCAAACTTCTATAGACGGATTGAACTGCAGAGATGGATTTGACCTCTAAGAGCCTGCAATGTGTGAGAGTTCAACTGCATGGGGTTAGTTGGCTTGGACATGTACATATACAGATTGATTTATCTGCTTTGTAACTGAACCAACAAATTCTATAGCTCAGCTGGGAGAGTTATCGTAAGAAGAGTTAACTGCCCTCCACATACTTGTACCCTATCCCTTTTGGAACTCTTTTTTTCCAAGGAGTGTGTCATCTGTCTCAATCTGGGTATACTTAATACCCATCCGGGTATACTTAATACCCCATCTGGGTATACTTAATACCCTGATCGTGATCTTTTTAAAATGTTTCCCGACTATGAATCCATCTGGCATGCTGTTCAATATTGACTTTGTACCCTGATCTTGATCTTCTACAATTCTATCTATCCATCTGGCAAGTAAGCCCAAAGTGGGTGTGTTTAATTCCTGATCGGGGCCTTTAACAACTCTGCTTGACAATAAGTACATCTGGCCAGTTATCCAAATCCTCTTACACTTGTACCCCGATCGGGAGCTACCCGATCAGGAGCTACCAAATCGGGTTCCTCTACAAATCCATATAACAATAAACCATCCAGCAAGCCATCCCAGCAAGCTACCCCAATCGGGGTATACTTAGTTAGTAATAATTCCAGTCAGAATACCATGGTTGACATGTTATGGTAAATTCAGACATTGCTCAAGTTCAGAGACCATTTCAAATAAGCCAACCATTTTGTTATGTCACGTTCTATTAACCCACCACGGCATTGTAGAAACCATCAGGCTAGTTCCGCTGAGGCAGGACCTGTTTGCTTTAAAAACCAGCAGTCCGCAAAAATCCAATCAGCTTAAATTCACTCCGTACAATAATATTTCTAATCTCATACAGCGTAATTGCATGCAGAAGTGGGCTTTCCCTCCTAAATTATTTAGTGGGCCAGTAAGGTCAATGCTATTTATTACAGTTTGGGTAAAAAAAAAAAAAAAATCATAAATGCAACCATACATAAAATGGTATTAAATTTTATATTTTGACTGATCAATTGATATCATTCAAGTTTAAAAAACATTTTTTTTTATGGTGGCTGTCCTTTTGAGCTGTAAGCCTAACTTCATACAATTGTTAATTTTTATAAAAATATTATTGCTTTTATGAAAAGTCAGCCCTGGAATTTCATGTATTTTCGGGGGGCGAGGCAACTCTTTAAAGGTACGATCATGGTGTTTGTCACCGTAGTGCTGATTTATATGCACAATTATCATGATAAATACATTGAAAGTCAACCGATGTCCAACTTGTCTCAAGTCAAAGTCGGCCGGATGCAGAAGCGCTATATTTTTTCCTCTATTTTACTAGTGCTTGTGTGTTAAAGAAAACTATTTGGCAAGAGAACCACGCTAATTGATATGATGTATCTATTAACCTTTAAACTCCAAAAAGATAACATATTAATGTTTAAAAGAAACATATATGGTAAGGCAATCTTGTAAGTGATATTGTCAAGTGTTGAAAGCATCACAGGTAGTTTTGTAAGCAACACTTGAAACAAACAGTGCATAGGAGTAAGCAATACTTACCCATCATTGCCGTGTAAGCAATCTATGTACATTGACAGCTATAGACCACATGAAAAGTATTTGTATCTTGTTTTAAAAAAATTGTATGCAAACTGTGTATGCAAACTGAGAGCTGAATGGCAAGGTGAGTTGGAAGCAGTGCATGAACAGATGTCATCAAAAGCGCCTTTAAACCAAAAAAGTACTGCAAGAAATCTCTTTTTATTGCAGTGGTTCCACTTGAAATACTTGTGAACTTTTCTTTACATTCATATTTTTTTAATTTTTATAACCTGTTCAATTAATATGCCTTTTAAGAAACACGGTGAAATCTTTGCAGGACAAGCAACATTGTTTTGAAAACATGTAGAAAACTGTTCGTTCTCCCTTTCCTTTGTCAGCCTGGTTGCTTCTCTTGCTTGGTTTAGATAGGGCTGTATATTGAGACAGTTGCGACAAGTTGCGATTAGATAGCCCTTTTTCAGACCCTCTCCCAACAACCACACTGAAGAAGAAAAGGGCTTTTGCCATAGAGTTATATATAAGAACTAGAGGGCGCACTGGCTTATATACGCGCCTCGGCATGCGAGCAGGCGGCCATTTTCTAAGTTGAACAAACACGCATTGCTTAGTGTGTGTTTGTGCGGCCATTTTGTAAGTTGACAAAACAGGATCGCGTCAGCGTCCAATAAACACAAACTCCAACGTGTACTTCATATTCAACGTGCGTGCAGAATGGTGCGCGTGTTTTCTCGCGGTCCCATCGCGTTTGTGCAAGAAGCATCACCAGTGCGCCCTCTAGTTCTTATATATAACTCTATGGCTTTTGCACACACTGGGTGTCAGACTAGACTGCACATTGGGTTGTACTTCGATTGCCCCCAAAAATGGCATCCAGCAAAAACTACGTGACCAAAGAAAAGGTCCCTCCAGCACCCTCAATACACAGCTCTTGGTTTGGACTTAATATGGTCCCCAGTTTCCCTTTCCAGGGTTCATACGTACCAAAACTCAAAAAGTATTACCTCGTCAAAACTCTGTTCTCAAAAGTTAAATAATCATTTCCAATCCACTACAGGACATTTTGACCCACTTCCCGGGTTGAAGAAAGGAAAGGGAAAAAAAGGAAAAAGCACTTTTGATTTCTTCTGTTTAGAGGGAATTCCCTGAGGCCAGTATAATTTTGTCCCTTTGTCCTATTGAGTACTATTAAAAAAGAGAAAACAAATTCCTTAAAATCACCTTGCGTAGCGGCGAATTGTGTGAATTGTACGATTGTTCGGTACTGGCCAACTTTCTCGTGCTGGTGCACTCAACTCCTGCCCTCAGGGATAACAAAATCAAACAATTCTTCTGGGATGAAAAGGAAAAAGGAAACCAGAATTTACCAAGCTGATAACAAGAGGAAATATTCTTTTACTCTTAAAAAAAAATCTGCCAAAAATTTCAGGCTTTGTTGTGAAAGCTGAATTATCATGGCTGTTTTTTTTATGTGGAAGCTTTATGTTAAGTAAACCCTAGTGTCACATACTTGCCTTCAAGCGGAAGTGTTGCTTATGACTTGCGTTTTACCATACTACTTATTACAATGAATGTTTCTAGTGCTAAACCCTCCTACTGTGTGACCCCTCAATATTATCCACTGTGGTGTGAATGATGGATAAACTATGCCAGCCTGTTATGTTGTTAGTATGAAGTTATAAGATGAATCTTTGACATGTCAACCCTCTGACTGGTTTGAGATATCGCCAAAAATTTGGAGTGATATGACAAAGTAGGAAGAGTAGTCCCTAATTGGAATACATTTAGAGTGAAATTTGGTTCTTTACAAATGATTTCTTTTTATGTAACCACATCATCATTATGCTGCTGTAGGCTTCTGACGTAGGTTTTAATGTTAAGAGTGATTACCAAAGCGTGTACCTTTCATTTAAGCAAGGTAACCTTATGGTTACTGAGTGTTCATGTTCCCCAGGGAAAATATACACCAAATGTGAAACAAACATGGGGTGGTGGTTGGGTTGATTTTCCCCAGGAATTTGCTGGGGTTTGCATGTCCTTGGACTTGGCTTGGTACTGTGAACAGGGCTGATGAGTGTAGGTGTACCTAGGTAAGACTGTACAGATAATCGACTGCTTTCCCTTGAGTGTCTAAAGCGTCTCGCCCGGTGAACCGTCTTGCCCAATGAAAGCACTACTAAAAAAGTACAGGAAAAATTAAGAGTCTTTAATCAAATTTTGCGGAGTAGCTAAACTGATGAACCACCTCCGTGGTGACTTGCCCCTGTGCATTCATGATTAAGAAAATGTAATTACTCATCAAAATACAATCCTGGACTACATTGTTAAGATTCATCTAATGGGTAATCATAGACTTGAGAGCTATTCAACTGCTATCGATGTAACTTCAGAATTTCAAATTATAGAAGAAAACTTTCAAATTGATGGTAGTAAAGATTTTGTGAAAAGGGCTGGTATGAAATTGGTTTCAAGTTCAGTCAAAATTATAGAGAAGTTGTTTGACAACTGAGTTATACGTGGTTGTTATATAGCTTTATCAACCCTGATGGGTGTTTGAAATGACTCATTATAGCCATTCTTGTAAATTTATTTTACGCCACAAAGCGTAAGTTTCGACAAGCATCGCAGGTAGACCACTGTAATTTTGTTTCCATCACTGCGACAAATCTACAAAAAGGGAAGCAGAACTTAAAGACAGTGTACACTATTGGTAATTGTCAAAGACCAGTCTTCTCACTCTTCTCACTTGGTGTATCTCAACATATGCATAAAACAACAACCTGTTCAAATTTGAGCTCGATCGGTCGTCGGAGTTGCGAGATAACTATGAAAGAAAAAAAACACCCTTGTCACACGAAGTTGTGTGCTTTCAGATGCTTGATTTCGAAACCTCAAGTTCTAAACTTGAGGTCTTGAAATCAAACTCGTGGAAAATTACTTCTTTCTCCAAAACTAGGTCACTTCAGAGGGAGCCGTTTCTCACAATGTTTTATACCATCAACCTATCCCCATTACTTGTTACCAAGTAAGGTTTATGGCAATAATTATTTTGAGTAATTACCAATAGTGTCCACTGCCTTCAAAAGTCAGATATGATGCTACTATGTGATTATCTCTCTACTGGTGATGTAACAAGTCTAGTTTCGAGCTCTAGGGAAATCAGACATTGTTTTGAGAAAAGTACACTTATTTCAATTATCTCAGGGTTGGATTTTTATAAACCACTAAGATTCATCTTTTTATTGTGACATCACACTTTGCTTATCAATTAAGATTGATACATATCTTAAAATTAATCTTAGCTCTTTGTAAAATAAAGCCCAGGTCACTTTTAGTAGACAAAATTAATCTGAAGATAAGCGCTTAGATAACCAAAAAAGATTGTAGCCAAAATTGTTGTGTCCAGATTGGCAAACAAAACTTTGAAAGTTGATTTTGGAACCATTCGATTTTTAATCTATGTAGATGTATACAATCAAATTAACGCATTAAAATGTCAAGTCAAAAGGTGGTTCCATTTATGAAATATCGCAAATATAACAACGCAGGAAAAATAATCATAATAGGAAAGCACAATCTGACAAACATTTCTGACAATAATGCTTCTTAGACTCAAATTTTGGGACATCAAAAGTGATATCTTTTTACATGACCACATCACTTTAAAGTGAAATGTTTCTTAAAATGCTTTATACCATCAAAAACTGCTGTAGGCTTCTGTTGAAAAACTTGTACTGCCATTATTTTTAAGAGTTATTACCAAACATAAACCTTCCCTTTAAGGTAAAAAAAATATCCTGAAAGTTCAAGAGAGGACAAACTTGTCATATGACCTGATCTCAAGGGGGTTATAACTATTATTAAACTAGGTCCTTCAGAACCAGGGGAGCAAGGTCAACAACTGTCCAGCAAGGCTGGGCTCCCACTGGCTGCAAAAATTGACCACTGGCCGAAAGTGATCACTGGTCGTAGAAATCTGCTGCCTGTTATAATAAAACCATGTATGAGTACCATATGGTGTGATACGAGCCAGTAACTTTGACAAGCGGCCTTGGGTTTTTTTTGTAATTTTTTTCTTTTATTGGAACTTCGTTAAAGCCAAGTGACATTTGATTTAAACAAAATGAAAAACGAAATAGCTGTAGTCAACTGCTCACTGACCAAAGTGACCTGTGGTTTAAACCCTAAAAATGGTAATGGCGTCACACTTTGACCATAGCAGACTCTTTCTGACAATTTTTGCATGGTTTTTCGCTGTTTTTCCAGACTCCCACAATTAATCCCAAATTTTATTATTTCATAGAGCAAGGGTTATTTCATGTGTATGGTTGATCTCACAAGTGCTAAACACTGCTTGTGACATGTATGACCATGTATAACACCTTAAACTGTGACACATTTAGGGTAAGTTTAAACTAACATGACATTCATTGTTTTTTAAAAGAGAAACAACAGTTGTGGTCTCACATGATCATGGCTAATAGCAGATTATTGGCAAAACCACAAATATTTTGACTTGTGCAATAAATCTGGGCAGCCTTCCAAAACAAGGCTATGTTTACAAATCACAATAGTCAGAAGTGAAACTATTTACTAGGGATGGTGTATGCTTGTCCTGACTTGTGGTAGTTTTTGAAGTTGACAAGGGGGGTCATTATGAAAATCAGCTCAATTGAAGTTTAAGCTGTTGCTTTTTTTCTTGTTCTTGGAATTGAAATCATTAGTCATGGTTTGGACTGGTGTTGATTGATTGAAATATTGGCTGGGAACTTCATATTTTGTTTGATCGTGACTGGAGTTGCATCCCACAAATTCAGTATTTTGCTTTTAAAAAAAGATGATGCAACATCGATACCAATCTCTGTGAAAAAATAAGTTTACCCGCCAAAATACCTTGTGACATTTACACTCTGTGACCAATGTCTTGGTTATGTTTGCTCAGCAGAAAATGTTCCAGCAATAATTTCTGCTTAAGCATGAAATTTGCCCCAGGGCCCAGGTCAACAGAGCTGCTTACACACGAAAAATTAGCTGAGCACAATAAAATTACGCTCACAATAGTAAGGCTACCAACCATTATACTTTATCACATGTACCATCTGTAACTAAGGTATCCGATAATTTTACTCAAATTTGCTTAGCAGGAACGCATTAATAAGCAATATATTCTTCTGAAGCAGCTCTGTGTAATTTCGTCTAAAGGGGTCACAATTTATTGTACGGCTACCAACTATTATACCCTATCACTTAAACCATCTGTAACTGGTATCCTACAATCCTGCTCATTTTTGCTTAGTAGGAATGCTTTAAACGGAAGGTACACATTTGGTAATTGTCAAAGACCAGTCTTCTCACTTGGTGTATCCATCCCAAAATAAGCATAAAATAACAAACCTGTGAAAATTTGAGCTAAATTGGTCATCGAAGTTGCGAGAAAATGATGAGAGAAAAAAACACCCTGTTTGGACGAATTTGTGTACTTTCAGATAGGACAACAGACTTGTGGCTAGAAGTCTTTTATTATTTTAATGAGAAATTACCTCTTTCTCAAAATCTACATTACTTCAGAGGAAGTTGTTTCCCACAATGTTTTATACTATCAACAGCTCTCCAATACTCGTCACCAAGTCAGTTTTTAAGTTAATATTTGTTTTGAGTAATTACCAAACGTGAACCTTCCCTTTAAGCAATATTTTCTTCTGAAGCAGCTCTATGAAATTTGGCCAAGAGGGTTGTGAATGTACAATGGACCCTTCCCATGAAATATGCTAATTACATTCACGCATGCGTACAGACCCTGTTGGTTGGCAAACACCATAGAGTTGTGCACTAAGCAGACGCACAATCGCATGTGCGTCACGCACCCATTAGCTGTGTACAGCGCGATTTTCCCTCATTTTGCCAACCAAAACGTTAGTGCGCATGCGCTATGTGCAATTTACATATTTTATGAGAAGGGCCTAAACTTGGCATTATCACATCTGACTCACCCAACCATAACACAGTAAACTTACCTTTACTCTTCCTAGGACCAATTACCGGACAAAGGATCATTGTATTATGTTTACTCAAGTAACCAACAGGTTCAAAGTTGTATTGTCATTCCCAGTTGTGTTATCCTTTACTTTTTTCCCGTACACATTGTTGATACCAAGAGCATCATTTGACTTTGTTTGTTGTTGAACTATTTGTTGATAGATTGATTTTATTTGTTTTGTCATGATTTGTTCAAGAGGCGCTGATGATTTAGCTCACGTTGACTGCATGACACAAGGCTTTGCATACAGGTTCACATAGTTCTTTTGACAATAGTTTCTCAATGATAATATGATATATGAGATGTTGAATGGTTTGAAATAGTTTGGTCAAGTCATTGCAAAATATTAGCACTAGTAGGAGGGTCAGCTTTAAAGGGAAAGTTTTGGTTTGCAGAACTTATTGATTGTTTAAATCCTGTATAAATGTTTATAACCTAGGAACATTTCATTTCAAAAGGTGGTCATTTTTTTTAGATATCGCTGAAAAACCTGGAGGGGTTATGTCCATGCAGGAAGAGTAATCTGCCATTGGAATACAAAATCTGAGAAATGTTAATGTTTATGTCAGTAATGTATTTCAGATTTATTTTTTGGGGGGTGGGGTTGGGGAGGGGGATTAAAATTTATATTGTTTCCATAACCAAGTTACTTTAAAGTGATTCTGAAAATGCTTTGTATGATCGTAAGCTGCTGTACTCCTAATCAAGTAAGTTTTTATTAGCATTAATTTTAAGAGTGGTTACCAAATGTACCAAGTTCCCTTTAACTTCAGAAAGGCAGATAATAAGATTGCTAACTTTGTATTTTTAGGACTGATCACATACCAGTTTGGATGTTGTGGCTTTCATTTTGCAGTTTGTTTTGTAGATAAACACTCCCTTCCCTGAATTCCACTTTGGAAAGTCTTCAAATAAAAGCAAACTTTGAGCAGATTCATTGTTTCATTATAGGAAGTGATGCAATGAGATGAAAGTTCAATGGTTCATAGTTTTCTATGACATCATTGGGTTCTGCTTCTTACAGGTGCCCAATTGTTCATGGAGTGTGAGTTTCAAGAAAATGAGACCACAGGTTTTGTAGCTTGGAACTGTCACTGGACCGGAAACCTTTGTTTCCTTTTACACATGAAATAATTCTTCTCCTTTTCTACACTTACTGATCTTAATGAATACACAATTTTGCCTCGAAATTGCGTGGTTTTCCTTTTTCCTTTGTGAACTAACATGGTCGGCCATGTATTTGACTCCAATAAAACATTGTTCCAACCAAATGCATTGTATAACAATCGGTTACAGACGCTTTTGAAAGGCCAACTCGACCGGTCCAAGGCGACGTGTTCCTTTAATGATATCATGAATGTCAGTTGGGCAAAACTCATAATTGTTTACAAGAAATCTGAATTGGAGGTTGAGTCGTATTCTTTGGTTTTCTTTTCTGATTAGTTAAATTTATATTACTTTGATACATTTCATCAACCTCTCCCCATTACTCGTTACCAAGTGAGGTTTTATGCTAATAATTATTTTGAGTAATTACCAATAGTGTCCACTAAGTCTTTTTACTCATTTATTTTAATGTATAAGAATTTAAGGGAGGTACTTAGTTGTGATACACTTGTATTGCAATCCAGAAAATTATATGAAGCACTCAAATAGTTAGCTCTTACCCCCCCCCCCCCCCCCCCCCCCAGGGCCTCCAACTACAAACAACAAAGTAGAAAGCAATAAGTTGACAACTAAAATAAGTTTTGTTGATTTTAAGTTTTTGGAGTTCAAGCCAATGTTTTCATGTATCTTGAGGTTGACCTATACTGCCCCTCTAAGATGAACTTCATCCCTTACCCTCCTTATCCTTTCTGCATAGCTTCTTCAGCGGATTAATAAGTTCCGCTCATCATTAAACCTCTATGATTAAACAGTTCCTGGGTTAACAGTTGGTCAGCACTGTCCAGGCCATCCTAAGCCTCGCCTATTAAAGGTGAGGTTTTAGTTTCTTTTGAGTGAAGGTTTGAGTTCAACCATTTGACAGCTCTCCCGAAATGTCCCAGTTTGTTGACACACTGATGACCGAAATTAAAAAGCTTTGCCTGCAGATAAAAGTAGATATCAAAACATACGACAGTAGAGGGTCTGTATGTTAAGGAATCGGTTTGTTATTTATTCCCCGCAAAGACCAGCAGCTGTTTTGGTGAAGATTTTCACAGGTTGAGATGATGACATGTTTCCTGGGAGCTGACTTGTATATTTTCTTTCTCAAAATTACTTTTTGCAGAGGGAACATTGTCCAAGTTTATTTATATTCAAGTTGCATTCGGGTAATGGTGTTGGAAGATGCATGGCCAAGTTATGGATGGGGGATTCCCACAGGGGCCGATCCCAATCTACGGAACTTTTGTAGAAACTGTCAGTGCCCAATTTCATCAAGCTGCTGTGAAAGCTAAACTTCCAAACATTTGTGCAGAATATAGGGGTTTTGTGCCAAAACGTCAGGCCTGATCACTGAACAATTTTGCCTGTACAACATAGCACAAAATGTATCGGGTGCTACTCAAAAATCAGTGTTGACACTCACATCATTCAGTGTTCAGTCCAAAAATAATTTGCGTGACAAAATCATTTCCTGCATATATTTCATTCTTGAAAGGGCAAGGCAGTCTCTCCTTCAATTAAAAAGTACCTCTGTATGAGGCAAATGTACAATATTCTACTGGTGCTTTTCAAAGGGCACTAAGGCAATGACCTGGGGCATGGAGGGAAGTTCTTCCGTTGCCCCCATCATGCCCCCATGAAGCAACAAGTCTGCTTTTTTAACAGGATGCCCCTGTAACATTATCAGTGACTAGCCAGCGGGAATAGTCAGGTTGTCATTTCACAAGTCTGTCAGCTTTTTCAAATGTACATACTTATTGTTAAATAGAGATGCTTTTCATTATTAAAAAAGCAGGCCTTGCCTACTTGACTTTGACTGATCCTCATTGTTGATGCTGTTAAGGGCGAAACACTGTTTTACATCGTGCATATAGGTTGATGTGGTTGGGACATGCTGTCACCTTTCTTAAGGATGGATTTAATATACATTTGGTTTGCGGTAACACCATCTTGTCAGGTAGAGTTTGTGCTTTAGAGACTAGAATTATTCTACTACCGCGACGTAGATTTATCAGAGTTTTAGGGAGACTTCTCAGTTCTAAAAAGAAATGTCCTGCTTTTTTAAACTACTACCTAGAGGTAGATAGAGGGGCTTAATTGGTCTCAAGGAATCGACCAGCTTGCTCTAGTCATCGTCAGGAGACGAATGGATTTGAAGAAGTTTTTTAAAGTTTTGTCGCTGATTTCTCAACAAAGTAAACACTGTACAGTAGTCAGCTGACACTTTCACAAGTAACTTTTATTGTATCTTTATAGTGAGCAAAGGCCCTGATTTGATAAGGGATAAACTGTAGCTGATGTTGTACCATGGAGGTTGTAGGATCCCTTTAAATCCCAACTACAGGGGTAGTCCTCCACCCCCCTTATCCACCCATCATCAGGCCAAGGTCAGAATCCCCAGGGGGCTAGATCTCACTTCCTAATCCATTTAGGGATTTACTTGCAAAGTCCTCTCACTGCAGCACAAAGATTAATAGTTTCCTGAGTAAATTATGGAATTAGATATGATGGGAAGTGTGGACTGTGGTGGTATGTCATGTATCCAGCGTGGAGGGAACTGCTGGACACTTGATTGGTCAAATACCGCAGCACTTTTACTGGAGGAAATTTGAGTGGACAATTTTAGTGGTTTGTTGTGCTTGTGTGCACTTTTAAAGGCAGTTGACACTATTGGTAATTACACAAAATAATTATTTGCATCAAACCTTGCTTGGTAACGAGTAATGGGGAGAGGATGATGGTATAAAACATTGTGAGAAATGGCTCCCTCTGAAGTGACGTAGTTTTCGAGAAAGAAGTAATTTTCCACGAAGTTGATTTCGAGACCTCAAGTTTAGATTTTGAGGTCTCGAAATCAAGCATCTGAAAGCACACAACTTTGTGTGATAAAGGTGTTTTTTCTTTCATTGTTATCTCGCAACTTCGACGACCGATTGAGCTCAAACTTTCACAGGTTGGTTATTTTATGTATATGTTGAGATACACCAAGTGAGAAGACTGGTCTTTGACAATTACCAATAGTTTCCACTGTCTTTAAAGGAGATGTAAACAATAAACTGATTGTTTGAGAATGTGATTTTTTTATGAATTAGGAAACTTGACATGTTGAACTTCAAAGATTTTTTTTGCAAATGACCTGTGGGTTTCAGTCAAGTTTGAATTTTTCCCCCAACTTCATTTTGAGCTTTTAAAAATATTAATCCCTTTAAAAAAGTTTGCCCCACATTTGTAAGTTGTATACTCAAGTCTCTGGAAAAGTTAACATGTGCAGGATTCGAACCCATAACAATCGAAATCAATGTCTATTTAGAATAAGTGGCTGTGAGTTCCAGGCAATAAACTTCAAAAGAATTTTAACAAATCAAAATTGTAAAATCCACATATCTTGGAATTGAACTTATGACAGTTAAAAGTCACAATTTACTTTTAATATACATGTTTTCTTACTGCAAGGAAACACAGAATGAAACATGTTGTCATTGAGTGTCTCTGCTAAAAGAGTGCCTCTTTTCAATTCAAGAGAGCATGTTTTCGAAAGTAAATGTTACTCCTCAAAATCCTCTACCGGTGAGGAAGGAAATACCGCAATAAAATCCATTTTTCTTTTTGGAAGGGGGTTTCTTCTGTCAAGTCAGAATGTCGTTTGGGTCAAGGCCAATCATTTTCCAAGCCAATCATTCTTCCTAATTGATGAAGGGACCGCCTTAAAAGCTTTCTTCAGTTGGAAAGGCGACTTCAAAATTGAACACTTCCTTAAAGGAGTCCATTCACCCGTGACAGATTTTCCTGAAAGATTAAAGGGGCAAACTGATCCTTTTAATAAACACCCATTAATGTATTGTGTGGAACTTAGACATACACTATTTTGATGGCCCAGAGCTATAAGGTCGTTAGTGGAGTTTGATGGATTTTATGAGATTGGTTTTGCATATTTTGGAGCTCCTGGTTAATGGAGTTTATTGATCAGGTGTGGTCTTTAAACTATTTTGGGGGTAAAAAGTAACACTCATTTTCTAAGAAATATTTATTTTTTGAGTTTGTATTTTTTTCTTCTTCAAATTTTGACAAAATCTCTACAGAATGCCCTTTTGATAATCAGAAAATAATTGCATTTAACAACCACATACCACTAAGCTGCCGATATGTTCTTCATGAACCATCTTCAGGCTTATTTGAGCTGTTTGTTTTTTAAACAATTTTTGAGGATGCAAACTGAAAGAAAGAAATGAGCAAAAGGAGTGGCATCTAGCAATGACATCTAGAACCACAAGAGCAGACATTGTCTGATTGATAATTAGAAGAAGTGGATTTCTCTTTAAAACCTCCCTGTCCTTCAAATCCCTTTAAAACAAAAATTACCAGGGCCTTCACTTAACACTTAATTGATCAGTCGGCATTGCTATTATGGCAGACATTTTAATGGTATTGATTTTGTACATGAGTTCGTTCACATTGTAGGATCAGACATGGATCAGACAGACCCCTGTCAGGTTTAGTCGTTTCAAGATGCAAAGTGTTAGTTTTGACTCAAGTCTAGATATTAAAAACTCTAATCGTCCTAAATTCCTCCAAATCTTATTCTGGAATGTCTCTGATTTTAGACAGAAGGATCACTGTGGAAGTCTCGTGTGTATTGAAAGTGAGAAATCAATTCCAGCAAAGATCTGATTTTTCTATGAAATTAAATCTATACAAGGTCGTTATAGTAGAGTTTGATGGATTTCATCAAATTGGTTTTGCATATTTTGGAGCTCCTATAGAAAATGTAGTGGTCTCCAAATTAATTGTTTAGTAAAAAGTAACATTCTTATTCTAACTTTTGATATATATTGTGGTTTTCTTCAAATGAAATTTTACCTGGAGAAAGTATTTCACTAGACATTTCTCCAGTATTTCACTGGAGAATATCTAACTTGTAATATTTTCTATAAAATGCTCAAAAGGTTCCTTGTATTTGAATTATTTAAAAGAAAACTAGTGTAAAATATAATAACTGCTGCTGATATATTTTAAGGTAAAATTTAATTTCTTTTTGCTTCCTGTTAATATTTTTTTACTTTTAAATGGCGAATAATAAACTGTATACCAAACTGTGAATCCAAGAAACATTGGTACCATTAATTAGATTATTGTAGGTATAGCAGCTGTACGTAGTCTTTGGTATTATTAAGTAATGTTGCCCCATTGATCAATATAAACATGCTGCAGTGTTATCTGAGATAGCTGGTCATCCACTGATTAGCAATGTGAAGTGTGTTAACTGGATTAAGATAATCAATACAGCTTCTCCAGACAGGATGTTTGTGCGGAGTAATTAACAGAAGGAACATTAATGAGCATCTAGCACTAATTGCCCCACAACTCTAGTTGTTATAATGTTTATGGTGTAAGACCACTTTAATCAACATCGCTAGCTAAGTCAATTAAATGTTGATGGCGTGTGTAACCTGTGCACTATGGCCCTTTTCGAAAACCACGGCTTCGGCTTTTGATTTGGCTCAGGCTAGCTTGGCCATGTCAGTTGATTTGACAATTGTGCGTGCTTTGTGTATACGTGCTCAGGGCTTCAGACGAGAGGACGGAGCCTCAAGCCAAATCCAAAGCCGAAGCCGTGGTTTCGAAAAGGACCTGTGACTCCCTCTTTTTAGCACTCTACTCAATTAACTCTTGAGCATGTAGTGCAAAATACTGAATATTAAAAAAATAATTTTAAATACCTAAAAGGGAAAAAAAGTTAGAAAAACACAGCCTAAATTTTCATCAAATTCATCATGCATTGCGTATGTTCTTCAAGTTAATGACTGGAGGATGTCAAGTTTATGAGAAGAGTATTTTAAGTTTATGAAAAGAGTAAGATCTGCATTGTCTATTTAGATCTGAAATTTAGTAAAAGCAATGGCTTGCTCAGATATAGCGTTCCCCCCATCTCGGGCATCCTTCCCCAAGCCCCCTCCCGGCACCAATGAAATGCATGATACACTAACCATTGTCAAAACACACTGGATCGTCTGCTCATTTTGATTGAATTTCTCTCTTTGTCTCCATGAATGATATCAATTAGCAAACCAGGGACAATAATTCATTGCCCCCTAATTGACGCTAAATTTAGCGAACGATGAACATCTCGGAGAAGCCTGATGTGAATGGATGTTTTGAATCATAACCAACTTCACTGTCCACCGTACTCTGTGCGTCATTTCAAATTATTTTGTTGGGGGGAAATTACTGGCGGTGTGTAAACTGCCTTGTCAATGAAGCCACAAAAGTACCTTATTGTACTTGTTGTGATAAGGTGTCTTTAACTGATGCAGGGATGTCCAGCGCCGTCTCAGAGCTCTTTTGTGTCTGGGACGGGAGAGTACGAGAGAATGGCTGACTGCAAGTTGCTGTACATTAAGTCAACATTGACTCATGTAACAACACACTCCATCTATGGGTCCCTGGTTAGATATGAGAATCATTTATCTACTCTCCTCAAACAGCATTCCCCTCCATCTCTTCTTCAAAGTTTGCCTTCGGCTTTTTTATTTACCCGAGCTTGTTATGCAGTTTGGCTAGCTCTTCGGTCATGAAACCGAAGAACCCTCCAAAGTGTCTTGCACTTTAACCCATTGACCTGAAGATACCTATGAGGAGAAGAGGATAAAACTCAATCATCTTAGATGTGGGAGACCTCTCGGCATGTACAGCATCCTTCTCATCTGGGCCCAACTTCATAGAGCTGCTTATATGCACACAATTAGCTGAGCAAACTAAAATGTTGCTTACTAGAATAAGGCTACCAGTAAAACTACATGCAAAATGTGAATTTTTGTGACTGTGATCTCCTTTTCATTTCTGCTGAGTAGAAAAATTGTTTAGAAATACTTTCTGCTTAAGCATCTCTGTGAAATTTGGCCCAGGTCTGGCACAGGTCAAGGTGGCTGGTCTGATAGTTCATGGAGCGGATTGCCTCCTTGCCCCTTGTCATTGCCTCGGTGCCCCTTGAAATTTTCCAGTGTAGAGGTGTCCTCTATTGCTGAACAATTGTCTACAAAACTGAAATGAGCAGGATGCCAGTCACAAATTGCACCTGCAATGTGCTAGTTTGGTCCAGTAAACTGATTCTGGTAAGCATAGTTTGTTGTGCTTCGCTATGTTTTGTACTTTAAAGCAGCTCTTTAAAATTGGGCCCAGGTATGAAAAATGCCTACAGTCTGAAGTTACCCCGTTCATGGTTTCTTGGCTTTTAAAGTACATTTCACCTGTGTTTGACCCCATTATCAAAGTGCTTCTTGAAGCATGCTTGTGCATTTATCAGTTAGGTCTCTTGGGATCGATGTCCAATTTTTTTGGGGGGTCGGGACGAGGTTTGTGCATTCACTTTGGTCATACAGTGTGCCATGGGTACTTATGAAACAGAATAATTTGAATATCATATTGAATATCAACTACTTGTTAAGTAAATGGAAGTGTTATTTTGATTTTGTTATGAAAATATGCTGAAGTCATTTACACAACAGAAAAGAATACAATTTTTTTACAAATATACCCACTGGCAATGTAAAATGTTACATTCATGTTTAATTAGTAGCTGTTTAGGTGAATAGGTTCTTCATGCAATTAGTACCAGCAGAAATTTAAAAGTTAATTATGAAATTAGTGCAGTGCCTGCTTCTAATTAGAGTGTTATAAAATATTGATTGACGCTTCGCATATGGTCTAGTGGTTAAAACATCTGCTCTCTGGAATGCAGGGATTGTTGGTTCGAATCCCACCAAGGAAGCACTGAATGTACAACCGGGAAGATGAATACCATCATTATCTTTTGAAGAGTCTTGCATCAACATTTGAAATCGGAATCTGTATTGATCAGCTGCTCACGTAATTCAGGATCACATTTTAAGGATAGGTGTTCAGTTACAGGATGCAAACTTGCTGCCTGTCACCAGGCATACTCAGTGGTCTAGTGGTAAGACATCTGCACTGGAATGCGGGTGGTCGTGGGTTTGAATCCCACCTTAGTAGTATGCCTGTGAATATATTTTTCCCTAGGACCATGTGACATTTCCTAGGACCATGCGGACCATGCACACATTCGCAAAAGAACCTCAGAGCTTGGGCTGCCTGCACCACATTCTACATACAGCCCCATGGAAGAAATTTTCCATCTGAGGTTTAAAAATCAAAAAGCGGTTACAGGCAGGAAAATGCTTGACAACATCTTTTTAGAAAGACAAATATTCAATCTAACCACAGATGGTTAATGGCAAAACAAACGCCAATAATCACATCCTAGCCTCACTAATGACTGAAGATGAAAAAAAAATAAGCCCCATGCCCGGAAAAGAACCAAAAAATCCATACACCGGATGCCCGCCTTTAGGAAAGCTAAGAAAGAAAAAAAAAATCATACTAAAAGAAGATGGATTGAAAACAGTGCCACCATTTCCTACACGCTCCGTCCAGCATTGATTTTTATTTTGCCTTACATGTAACCATTCTGCTGTGAGTGTACTGCATGGTGATAAAGTTGACTCTAGGATCAATAAGCGGCACACTTAGGTTTAGGGGCTCCAAACGCTGGATATTTATTTTACAATGGAAAGTGCAGGTGAATCTTGAATATCAGTTTCTCGGCCTCTGTCTGACTCAGTTCCTTGGGCCATTATTTATGCAAACCATATTATCTTTTCATCGGTGTCTTTACAGGGAAGGTGTAGGTTTTGTAATCACTCTTAAAATTAATGGCATTACAAATGATTGGTTTGAAGCCTACAACAGGTTTTGATAGTGTAAAGCAATTTGAGAAACATTTTATTTTGAAGTTATGTGGTTAATGCCCCAAAAATATAAATCTGAGAACAGGAAAAGGAGATAACGATTCTTCACTTTCAAATGTTTAGAATTTGTAGTGTTTTCACTTACAGAGGATCATCTAAATTGATGAAATTACAAAGTCGAATTGGAAATGTGTTTGTTTAAAACTATAGAGGATAGCAATGAATTTACTCTTCCCACCAACAGATGATTTATAATTCATTAATGACAGGGCTGCATTCTGCTTGAGCGAACTTTTTAGCGTATATACTGCAAATATTTATTGAAGCGCGCTCAGTGGAACTGATTATGAGTGCAAAACTGACCTGGCCATGAGTTGGGACAGCATCAGAGCGTCCAATTCTCCCTGACTCCGCCAAGATGGTGGAATTTTTAGTATACTAAAACTTGTTGGAGATTATTTGCCTAAAATATTTCAGGTATATTAGATTACCTATAGGAGAACACTCTTGAGAAGCTCTTTAAGCACACACAACATTGCTTAACCAGTTTGAGATGCTAAGCAAATTTACACAGGGAACCAGTAACTACCAAATGATATTCAATTACTTTTTTGGGTTGGCAGGACCACTCTTTACTAAGCACAAGTTACTTTGGTATCTCATCATCATAAAGAAATGGAGACCCCAAATGACAAAACTTAAGAGCACAGGTGTTTGTTCAACTTATGCATAATAATATCAGCATTAAATTCACCCCTTACAAACTCCATTGGGAATGAGCGAGTAATTATTGACTCTGGTGATTGCATATTTATAATCTAGTCATGGCACCTGAGACAGGCTCTCAGCTTGTTATCTTTTTATTGTCCATTTATTATCCTTTTGAGAGATTGATGATAGCTGAAGCACTTTCAAGGAAAAATAATAGATGTTAAATTTCCATCGGTGATAAAGAATATTAAGTTTAGTGTTTACTCATACATCGATGTGTGTTAGCACTGTATACTCAGTACTTTCCTGAGTCATGTGAAAAAAATATCACAGGCATGTTACTCGGGTGGGATTCGAACCCATGACCCTTGCAATTCTAGAGCAGTGTCTTACCAACTAGACTACCAAGATTGCTCGGTAGCTAGAGGCATTGCTAGGTGGCTAGCAAGGAAGTTTGAAAAGTTCAGCTGCAGATGCATCCATTATGGCATACCAAAAGAGGGAGAACTGAATTATAAATTCAGCTTAGCACTTAGGGCTGAGCACTTTTAACAGTTGTGTTTACAGTCAAAGTATCTTTTCCAAGGAACTTTGAAAGTTCAGCTGATGCATCCATAATGGCATACAAAAAGCGGGAAAACTGAATTTTAAACTCTGCGTAGCACTTTGGGTTTACCTTTTTAACGGTTTTATTAACAGTCAAAATATCTGTTCCAAGATAAACAGTATTGGTGAATCAAACTGGGATTGTTACTTGCTAAATGGCAATCCAAGTTTTTTTTTTATTAGCCTTACTGGATATCTCCAAGCCGTATTTAAAGTTTTTAGAACTGAATTTTAAACTCAGCTTAGCACTTTGGGTTTGCCTTTTTAACAGTTATATTCACAGTCAAAATATCTTTTCCAAGATAAACAGTATTGATGAAATGAGCTTGGATTGTGACTTGCTAAATGGCAATCCAAGGTTCTTTCTATATTAGCCTATAACTCCCAGCAGTATTTAAAGTTTTTAAAGGCTTATGAGGACCACTGATAAATCACTGCTATTCATGTTAATTCAACACTCCAAACCATTCCCCTTAGGGTCGCCCATGTCCTTCTATTTTTACTCCCCTCTGGTTTCCACCATTCCTCATCTCATTGTCCTCCAGTAAACCCCTTATTATATTGGACTCACAAGCCCCTCTCTTGTATCCCTCTTCTTCCACTCTCTTGAAGACCGGACAAAAGAGCACAACAAATAAAGAATTCCACCCTTTCAGATACTTCAATTCTTAAGGACAAAAAAAAGGGGGACACAGAAGACGTTTGTGCTGCCACCGTACCTAAGAAGAAAGTCAGTTCTAAAGAGGCTGTGATTTTTGTCTTCTGTTGAGATAGCTTCTGAAAAAGCTTGATTGTATTCTTGTCAAGAGGGTAGCGGAAAGGATTAAGCAGGTGAAAAGTGGCTGCCGCAGACTCTGCGGGCTTTTTAAGATGCTTGTCTTGTTTTCATTCTACACACTGTATTTTATGAGATGGCCCTTGGTCCCATGTGTTCAGTTACATTGTTTTTGTGGCCTTCAAATAGATTCACATCTTTTTGAAGAAGATCATGGCATAAGACTTGATAACTGGCGTCATTTTTCTTCTTCTTTCATTCTACTCAATGCAGTATCAAATCCGATTGGTCTTGTAAAAAAGTCTATTTTATTGCTGGTATAATGGGTATGTCTTGCTTATGTGTACTGCCCCCGATTTCACGAAACTCATCGCAAGTAGCGACGCATCGTAGGGTTTGCGATGCGTTGCAGACCTATAAGACACGTCACGGCTGTGACGAGTTCGCAACTTACGACGAGTAACCTGTCGCAACTTGCACTTGCGATGCGTCGCAGCGCTTCGTGAAATCGGGGGCAGGAGGCTTAGAAACTCATATAGTCCATTTCCTAGTGCATTGACGACGATGGTTCAGAGCTACTTATAAAATAGCTAAGCACGAGCAACATTTAGGCATACCAGAAAAAGGTTATCAGCCAAACTTCCACATCACATGTATCATCTATTGACCAGTAACCTGTTCGTTCTTGCTTAGCGGACAATTTTAGTGCTTACCCTGCTGTAAGAATTTGGGCCCTGCATGTTCTTGGCCTTGATGTCCTTTCACAATTTGTTCAGAATTTTTCAGGAACTTTGGCAGCCATTCGGGGTCTTTACTGTTACTCTTATGACCTGGGGCCAATTTCATAGAGCTGCTTAAGCAAAAAAATTGCTTAAGCACGAAAATAGCTCGCTTATTTTACACATGTTACTAGCCCAAATTTCATGCCATATACATTGCTTGTGACTGGTATTAAGCTGTTGTTTACTTAGCATAACAATTGAGTGGAGTCTTGGCAGGTAATCTGATTTTACTAAGCAAGTACTTTTTTGCTTAAGCAAAACTTTGTGCTTAAGTAGCTCTATGAATTTGTGCCCTGGTTGGCTTGTTGAATTTTGAGCTGTCAGTTCAAGAAAATCACCACTAGAACTTTCACAGGACCAGACATGATAGATAGATAGATAGATAGATAGATAAAATGGTTTATTAAAAAACTGTCCTCGCAGCACAAAGGCTGAATTACAACAATTTTACATAAATTTAAAATTTGAAATTAAATAGAAGGCAAATTGGTAATAAAGAAATATAAAAAATATGTGAAATAGTTAAGCCACTCCCCTAAATTTACACATTGAAAATTGCACATTTAAATTGAATTACATGTTATTGTTTAAACATTTGCTGAACATTGAAGGTGAGATTTTGGAATTTAATAGCTGAAAAATGCAAAAAAGTAAGTAAATCTTCAAATGTCCACTGCATGACTTGTTCAGTTGTGGATGTACTGGCTCAATTTATAAAAATACTTGAATTATGATGTGTTGTGAATTTGTCAAGGTGTTTAGAGTTCTGCTTTTTTGTCCAGTTATTTGGAGCCCTATATATACAGAAAATAGGTGTCAATAGTTGCCAAGGGCTGGACATTAACACTGGCCCATAGATCCAAGGCCAAAGATTTTAGCATTGGGCTGTAACTCATGACCAGACTAGCTTGGTGGTCTTGTGTGTTTGTCCTGAAGATGAGCAAAGTATACTGTTCGAAGCGTTGAGACCAAAACAGTTTTTTTTTTTCAGAGCCTCCACTTCTTCATAAGAGATTTTACTCCTGGTTGTACCCGCAAGTTTACTATTCCTATTTATATTTATAGTTACTCTTGTGTGTTTCTGTTTCTTAGGATGAGTTGTCAATATTACCATAGTGATTGGTATTGAGACATCACTATGCTTATTAGCAATTTAAATTGAAGCACAGTTGAGATTAATAATAACCCTTTGTTAATCGGCCGCTGCAGTCTTGTGGGTTCCCCTCCCACCAAATTGGAGCCTTGATGTACCAGCGTAGTGACCCTCTTGTACAGTAGATCAGGGACCATAGTTGACTCTCTGCGTGCATCTGTCTTTGAGTTATCCTTCAATACCAGAGCGTGACCACCAATGGGCTCAGGAAGAGGGGATTTACATTATTGTGGTAACGTTAACAAAGGCTTAGCTTAAGAGCCCCCAGGCATGTGAGCGAATCTGAATGGGCAGGAACAAGAGGCAGTCAGGCACAAGTGATGAAGTGAGTAGTATCAAGATGAACCAGACTGCTAGAGTCCTCCTATGCACCAATACATGGACTTATCATGCTTGCAAAGCAAGTTTCCCTGAGAAATTCCTTGAGATATGCCCTGGGAACTTCCCATGGAAATTCCTTGAGAAATGCCTGGGGAACTTCCCATGGAAATTCCTTTAGAAGTGCCCTTTGAAATTCCTATGGAGATTCCTTGTTAAATTCCCTTGGAACGTCCCTCTGGAAATTTTCATGAGAAATTCCTTGAGAAATTCCCTGAGAGTTCCCATGGAGATTCCTTGAAAAATGCACTGGGAAATTCCCTGGGAACTTACTAAAAATTCCCCCTTGAGATCTTTGAGAAGTTATCGGAGAACTTACCTGAGAAATTCCCTGAGAAATTCTTTGAGAAATTTCATGAGAAAACTATTTATTTTGGTTTTACGTTTTACTCTGAGGTGGTTGGTGGGGTGGGGGTTCGATTCATAATTGCATCAGGAATAAAGGTCAGTGTTATTTTGATTATATTCTTACACCACAATAAGAGATTGAAACAGAAATTGATTAATGAAACATATGTGTGAAAATATTGGTTTTCAGTTTCCAGAATGTCAAATGTCAATGTGACAAAACCTTCTGTATAATTATTACCATACAACACGTGCAATTACGTTAGGTTTGGAAAACGTCACAATGTAATAAAAAAAATTCCAATTTCATTCCCAGCCAGTGATCATTATGGCCGATGCTGATTGCATCCAAACTGGGTTGGATCCAATTTTAATATGACCATCCCATTTCATATTCCCGCTCCTGCCGTGATTCTGAACAAAAACTATCCAGTGAGGGTCACATGAAAACATTGGATAATTGCATCCGTGTCTTGAACTCACTATGGGGTAGGGATGGTGTCCAACGCATCAGCAAAATCAACACATCCATAACAAAAAGGCTGAATCACAGACGAGACTTCTTGCTTTGTCGGAGGCCATGTCTGAATTGGCGCCTACATCTTTGGCTACTGATAGATTTCTGCATCATCATGCATTGATTGTAAAACACATCCTTTGGAGCACCCTCACAAACAGTCGTAGGAGAGGTCTGTAAGCAGAGGTTTACTGCTTACAGAGCAGCCATTAGCAGACTTTCTATTTTATAAATTCTGCTTATCATGAGATAAACAAAAGGTCTGATAGTTTGCCGGCAGTTCTTGTAGGCAGATGAGTGACGCAAATGTAAGTCCATTGTGAATGCTCCAAGCACTGTCAAATGAAAGTCACTTTTGCTCACTTTTAATTTCCTGCTAAGCAAACATGACAATCTGCATGCGGTAAACAGCTTTGTGAAATTCATCTAGTGTGAAAGGGGCAACGCTGTGGGTTAAACAGTGTCATTAGACCCTTGAGGTCCACTATCAAGTAATTGCAAAATTCCAATCAATCATGGAACCTTCAAATAAGAAATCCATGAACGAAATCAAGTGGAATGTCTGGCTACCACATCCCAGCCAATAACAGACTTTCTTATAAAGCTATCAACCAATCACATCAACATTGATAACCCAACAAACCTTGTAGTATTCCAGTTGGCCAATCACAGGCTCTGTTAGTACTCCAGTATGTAATCTCTGACCAATCAGAGAGGAAACCATGACACTCTTGACCAATGAAAAGCCTTGTAACATGATCAGTGTTGGAGTTGTGAGATAATAAACATTTGGAGCCCTTGGGGTGCATTGAAGACATTCTAATCTTGCCCTAGGGGTCTGGAATGTAATAGTAGATGAAAGAAAAGGGAGGGGCTGATCTCATGGCCACCTCCATGGTGGGTCCGGAGTTTAAATTTATTGACCAAAAATTCCAGTGAGGGAAAGCAAAATATTTCGTTGTAATTTGTTAGTGTCATACCTAAACAGGTAAATCTCACCATCATGTGTCAAAGTATATTTGTTATGATTATTATTTTATTATTTTTTTCTTCAGTAAAATGGAATTCATGGCATTTTAGGCATTTGTTTTTAGACCCTGTTTTTAGAGTGAGGGTGTTTTGAGACCGCAAAGAGACAGCGTGGCATACTAGGAAACTAAAGAAGGATGTGCATCAAGCAAAACAAAAGAGAGCAAAAACTGTTTTAATTCTTTCAAAATCTTCAAAACACTTATATTATTTTATTGTCATTTTATACATCGGACAGTGAAAGCTGTCACTGAAGACACTGGAATCCTTTAGCATTCAATTCAATGAATAACTAACCAGCCGTCGATTTCACCAAACTCTTCCTAACTAAGGATTGCTCTTATGACTTGGGGCTAGCCCCAGCCCTGCACTGTAGCATGCAGACCTTAAGAGTAATCCTAAGTTAGGACGAGTTACTTGTCCTAACTCGAGATAGGATTAATCCTAGCATTTTGTGAAATCGGCTGCAGGTCTTTAACACACAGTGACATTGACTTCCAAAATGACATAACAATTGAGGTTATTGTGGTGATGATGTCAGGTGAATTTCATCACTAGAGAAACCGCCCAGATTATGGCATCGGAAGGTTGGAATGTCTGATGTGGGCACTGATCTTGCGGCCCCAATTGGCCTCAGTCCCAAGTGTGTTCATTGTGACTTACGATCAAATTTATCTAGGTTGACTTCAGATGATCTTCTTAGAACCAATGACCTTCCCAGAACAAATATTACCTTGGAGGAAAAACAAGCTTCTTTTTTCCTCTGACATCACATGATACTATGTGGTGGTTTGTTTTTGCTGTCCGTCATATTAAATCAAATTATGGAGTTCCCTCTTTATCGTACAAAACTGGATCTTCCTCATGTTCTTTGTTTCACCATGAAGCTATATAGCTTCATGGTTTCACATATCAAAGTCTTTTAAGGAATAAATGAACATCAAACTACATCTTTATATCTCCCATGATAATCTCATTTTCCCTTCCCTGTTTATTTCCTCATAAAATTACAGCATCCGCATTGAGCCAACTTTCCCTAGAACAAAATTGAGTCACATTTTTTAAACCTGTTCCTCGTATATCAATGTTTTTCTTCTTTTTTCCTTTTTGATTTATATTCAGTTGTACACTTTAAAATGATTCGCAATGGAACATGTGTAATTGTCAATGCTTTGAGATATACCGAAGGAGGAATTACTTGTTTTATTGTGGCTGTTGGAAACAAATCAATTTATTTCCTATCCTTTTCCCCCTTTGCCCTTGTCCGTTCTCTTATAGTCGAGCGATGTTTCATAGCTCTGTTTTTTATTCGCCAATTTCCTTGTCAAATATTTTTCCAATTCACAGTGGAGCCAAATTTTACAATGAGGAAGTTTTCACTGCAACCATTCATTGGCTCATTGCAATCCCTCTATGGCCCTCGCTACTGACATGAACAGCCAAAAGAAACCCCATGCATAATGTGGTGACAAGTGCCTGCTCATTATGCAGTGTATTGGCCAACCAACACAGAGTCAATTAGCTAGTGATGTCGCACATGCCTATGTAGCCTGCATACCTCCTCTGGCATCAGGGGGATTTCACCCATTGAACAGCTGGCATGTAATGTGCATACCACACACTGTCGTGAACTTCTATTAGTGTCACTACATAGACAAGGGAGCTGTGTACACATCACTGGCATACCATAGTGTCTTGGTGTTTATAATACCAGCCACAGACCCTATTTGCACACCTCGGGGGAGTTTACCAACAAACCCATTGGATCCCCAAGCCCTCATGTATACCCAGTGAAACAAGCCCATCCCACTTTTGTGCAGTGGTCACTTACTGTACATGTACACACAAGAGAGGCCACTACTGTGTACGGTGCGTTGTGTCATCAGTATACCAGGAGATCATACGCTGTGGCCGGTGGTTTTTATTCTCTTTTGAGCTTCGCCGACACACGACAAGAAAGGGGGACTTTGCATTGATTGAATTCTGCCAGTGGAAGTGGATGAATAGGTTAAAATTCAAAGTGTTGTGGAATGTTGTGAACTACTCTAATCAGCTGTGATGCGTCTCTTGCTTTTAGTGCATCCCAGGCTAGCTGTATAACCCCAGTGTTAGAACAGCCTCAACTGTGTCTTACTCCCAGCGACCTGTCCCCCTCGAACACCTTGGGTTCTACAACTAGAGATTTCATCTCTCTATTCTAACCAAAGCTAGGGGTGTTCCTCTAGTGTGTTACACAGCAGTGGAGTTATATCTAGTGGGAGTCTGATCTTTAAAGATTCTGTGGAACTATAAACGTTGGAATTTGACGTATCGGTCATTGAAGCAGACGTGTGTGTGTGCCGATAGCTGAAGAAGATGAAAACAAGTGGAGCACAACCAGCGTACGTCCTCTCGGGAGGATGTAACAGCCAGCATCCGGCGGCCTTCTGGGTCTATCATGTATGCATTTATAATATTCTCATTTGTCTCTTACTTAATGTTTATCTTAGTGTTGTTTTTGAAAGGGGGTGTGGTCCTGTAGTATTCTCAAAGCAAGACAACATTTAGGAACCAATTATTTTGTTTGTTCTGGGGATGGGAGTAATGGATGTGTCAATGTAATTAATGCCATGCCCAAACAATGAATAAGTGATTCTGTTTTTAGACTGTAATGTTTATTTAAGTGCTATTCACACGACTTAAATTTAACTTGGGTCCCTTGCTTAATTTTAGCATGGATGTAAAATTCAGCAATGTTTGACAATATCTTGCGAAGAACTTAGACAGTGGAAACAATTTTGTAACTTTTGCAACCACACTGCAATTTAGCAAGGGACCCTGTGCTAAAAATAGAATGTTCTTGTGTGAAAGGGGGCTTACAAATGTCTGTAGTTTTCTACTTCCATGGACCATGGAGGTAGCACTATTTCTACATCCATGCATGGACAAACTAATTGTGTTCCAGTCGTGGTTGTTTAGATGCTGTATTTTTATGTTTTTATTTTTGAAGGGTGCATTATTCTTGGTTTAGCTTACTACTTGAGTTATGAGGTTTGTCTGCTATTGTTTCCATATGGAGACGTTAGCACGCAGAACGAACCTCGTTCTAGGAGTTGATTTGGCTATCCCACAAGAGTCCACCTATCCACTGGTCTTGCAGTTAAGTTTATATATAAGGGTGTCTTCTTCCAGGCATACTAAGTAAACTAAACATGCTATCCAGTAACTAAAAATGCTTGCCAAAATCAGTAAATGGCTCTCTACAAGCAAAAAACCCATCCCACAACCCATGGCATTACCAGTTTATTTTTGGTGCCAGAATTATCTCAAAACAGATGTTTTTTTCATTCCCATGCAGAATGTAACCTTCCTATAGTGACTTCTATGGCAGAAAACCAATCAAACTTTTTCAGGCTCAGTGCTTTAGCACATTAATTGCTTATGTTACCTTCTGGTAACTTCCCCTTGTGTTTTTTATTTCCTCCGGAGGCAAGACAACATGTTGCTAGATTCTGATGAAACGGTCCCAAACCCATTTGAATGCTTTAAATGATTCTGAGTTATTACAGATTGAGAAGTTTCCTCCATGGTTGCCCTACCTAATGATTTTGCAAATGAATTCATGTATGTTGTTAGATAACTAGTGTTCTTTGCACGAGGTTGAAAATAAAACCCACTAATTTTGTCTCTCCTGTGCGCTCGTAGGGTTTGCAGTTGGTGTTCCTGTGCGTTCTGTATGAGTGTGCAGTTTGACTCTCTCTGTGCTCTGTATGTGTGTTGATGGAGTTGGTACTGTGTTGTCAAACCAATGATGCTTCACATTTTGGCTGGCCATAAATATTCGGTCATGCAATGACAATCAGGCACCAAGCCAGGCTGCTAATTCTTGACCCCTTCTTTAGTGGCTTAACGAGTAACCGTTCCGGCTTATTGGAATGTTGACACAAACAGAGTTATGGCTTTAGAACCAATTATTTTTTCATGATCTTTTGGTATAGTCCATGTTTTCCCATATTAAAATGTAGGGATGAAAAATTTCAGAATGTTGTTTGAATTCAGACTTTTTATGTCTTCCTGGTGAATATGTCGTGCTCTTTGATCTACTTCTCCAGCTGTGCGGATACTGTTTCCGGAAGCTCTTTTGAAATCTATTTTTTCCAGGGTTCACTAGAGATGGAAGGGCAATCAATTTTTGACGTACCTCCTAACATTTGAAAATGTGCACCTTATAAATTTTATGTTATTATTATTATTATTATTTTGATGCTATTTGGTTCTTTTCTTGTTAGTAAAGACTCCATCTCCTAATTATGAACCCCTGTCCCAAGATAACTGGATCTTTCCTCAGACGGACTTAATCTATTCAACTCCAAACCTTATCCATCCATCTTAGTTTGAAGCGTTCGACCCAAACTAATTGCACAGCTAATTGTGTTTGGTATTTATAAACTAAACCTGTGCCTGTGTAATGGAGTTTTTGATTTACTGATAATATTGACATTGCCATCACTGGACATGCTTCCCGTGGTGCATTATCAACAGTTTATATTGAGTTTAAGGGAGCTCACAGGCTTCAAGGCACTGGACGCTATTGGTAAACAGTGTTGTCCAAGGCCCACACTTTGTGTACCACAACTTCTATATCAAATAACAAAACTGTGAAAATTTAGGCTCAATCGGTCATCGGAGTCGGGAGAAAACAACGGAAAACCCCACCCTTGTTTCCGCGCGTTTCGCCGGTCATGACATGTGTTTAAAATAAATCCGTAATTCTCGTTATCGAGAATTTATATTGTTTTGCTGTTTTCTCAAAAAGTAAAGCATTTCATGGGATAATATTTCAAGAGAAGTCTTTCACCATTGCCTTCTGTAAACCCTGTAAGTTATTTGTAAATCTGTGAACTTTTATTTTTTTTTCTGAACCGAAAGGGTCCAATGGCTTTAAAGGCACTGGACACTTTTGGTATTTACTCCCAATTTGTTAGCATAAAAAACTTACTTGGTAACGAGCAAGGATAGTATAAAACATTGTGAGAAAACGGCTCCCTCTAAAGTAATGTAGTTTTTGAGACGGAAGTATTTCTCACTAAAATATTTGAATTGAATTTGAGACCCTTGGCTGAGGTACGGGTGTTTTTTCTTCTATATTATCTCGCAACTTCGATGACCAATTGATTTTCACAGGTTTGTTATTTTGTGAATATGTTGAGATACACCAAGTGAGAAGACAGGTCTATGACAATTTTGGAAGGGACACAAATTCATAATCTTGAACCATTGATATATAGTTGCTTTTGGGACAAAGATTATTGATTTACAATTGTTGAAACCGACATTGCATACCTTAAAAATAACTCCAGATTGATGTTGCATTTACTATACACTATGTATTAAATTTCTTATGCTGACTATCCCACATCACATGTTGTTTGCCCGATATATAGATCTGAACATCTATCTTCATCTTTGGAGGTCAGCATGGTTGACATGAAATCTAAGCCTCCTCTTAAGCTCAACCTCCCAAGAATAAGACATTTGGGAGGTCTCATGTGGGCGGGGATTTATGAATACTTTGTTTGTACACGGGCAGCTTTTAATGGCTTAGCGTAACAATCCATAAAAAAGAGTCTCATGGATGGGAGCAATGCCTTACATTTTACAACACAAGACTTCTAAATTGGCAACATTATTTATTGAAAGTTTAAAAAGCCCTCTGAGATTGATGTTGAGTTTGTGAAATAAAGTGTAAACACTTTGTGGAATTTTTTGACAATTCTGTCTGAGATATTTGTTTGATTCATCTTAACTTGCAAGGGTGTGTCCTTGCTCCACCTGTAATAAAAATAGTTATGAAGACCTTGAGAGGAGAAATCCTGACTGTAGATTGACCCAAACCATGATGAAGGGGGAATCCCTGACTTCTCACCATGCATTAACCTCAAGTAATCATAAGATAGGTATGGGTTTCTGACTAATTTGTTGTAAACTTGATCTGCAGTGTGTGTGTTGAAATATGTACTCGCAGTTCACATCTTGTTTCATCCTATGTATCCATTCCAAAGGTCATTACTGTGAGATAATCTTCTGGCTTTTTCTCTTTATTTCGGTACTTTGTAATCCCCCCCTTCTATTTTGTTTTTCACAATTCTGTTTTGTTTCCTATCTTATATATATATATTTTAATTTAACCCTTAAACAACTAGGATATTGACAAAATAGGGAGCCTGCCATATCATAGGGCTAGATAGCTCAGTTGGCACTGACACGTTAATTCGAAGGTCGTTGGTTCAAATCTCGCTCTTAAATAAATCTGACTTTTTTTCAACTCCAGATCAACTTGTAATCTATCACAGTTTTTCACGAGAAATGTGAGCAACTTTTCTCCCCATAAAATTGTTTTTCTTTCATTTCGTAACTCTCACCTCCACCAGTAGTAGCCCTGTGGTATTGTGGTGGACAATTATATAAGAAATATTATAGATGTTAAATTTGCATTGGGATGAAGAATATATTTATATAACATATTTACAGGCAATTAAGACTGGGAAAAAGACTACAAAGTACATTGTTCTCATTAGTAAGTGTTGAGTTTCCCTTTATAGATGGAAGTTTAGCCTTAACCTCAAGACTGCAGAAGCCCAGTGAACAAATTTCAAACACGATTGTATGTAACACAGAGTTTGCCTGTAGGATCTTATTCCATGAATTTGAGCTGGCGATAAAAAAATGAAAATAGGCCAAACAAGTCGAGGAAATGTAAAAATCAATTTGGCTGTAGACTTGGTCGAACCATGGTTGGATACATTATACATTTTTATGTGTTTGCGGATATTTTTTGTGTAGGCGTTAAATGTAGACGTAACATGTAACACGCTCTCTCATACATTCAACAAATTTTTCATCAGGTTTTTTACAATCTCAATATTGTAATTTAATTATATAATACTGTTTCTGAAATAATTTCTCAAATCTAGCTGTACTAAAACTTAAACAAAAGGCATAGCGGTAATTAGAATCCTTTATTTTGAGCACCGGGTTCTGCAACAAGTTAATATTATGTAGCTGTAAATTGTGCATTATCAGGGATATCGAATACTGTTTTTGTGTTTACCCTCGCACAAATTTGTATTAACCACTGTATACTTAGTACTTTCCTGAGTCCTGTCAATATGATGATGTTACAGGTTTAGTATATGCAAAAAATATCAGTAAAAAGTAAGCTGGTCAAAATTTGTGTGATATTGTCAAATGAACAGCCAGTCACAAGACCAGTTGACTTTAGTCCAATATGACAAATGATTGTTTGCTAGTAGTAAACCTTGTTGTTTGTTTCTTTTTTGTGTTTTACAGACATACCCACCTGTAAGAACGATGCCTCCACCAAGCCCGGCCAGCAACACAGGCTCTGCAGGTAGTTCTGGCTCTTCCAGTCAACAACATTCCCCCCACTCCCAGTCGTCGCAAAGTAGTTACGGCAACGACAAACTCAGTCAGACAAACTTGTATATAAGAGGCCTTCCAACAAATACCACAGACGAACACCTGGTCAACTTGTGTCAGCAGTAAGTTCACTTTTTCATTGTTTTGCACCTTTTTATCGTTTTGCACTTTTTCATTGTTTTTTTCTTAAGAATTTTGAATTGGTTTGTCTCTGAGGTATCATTTTTACCATCCAAGTCCTGAGGAGAGGAAAAAATAAACAAGTTGATGTTTGGATTCGAACCCACAACCTACCGCCTACTAAAGTCCACTTTGATTTCCCTTATGCTAAGATTGCTCTTATCAATATTGTTATCTCAACTTTGAGATGAACCTGGCGAAATCCAGGGGCACACAAAGAGCTGCTAATAATCACAAAATGTCCCTAAATACAACAGGTTACCAGCCAAACTATTATCTCACACCATCTGTGACTGGTGTCCTGCTCATTTGTGCTAAGCAGAAATTGTCTACAATCTTTTCTCCTTAAGCGCTGCAGCTTTATGACATTGGTGTCTGAACTGCAAGGACAGCCAACTCCAAATGTTTAAATTATAAAGTTATCTTTCCAGTGTGAAACTTATCCTTTATGATGCCTCATGCCATAGTAAGTCACTTCTAAAATGGCAAAGTGTATCCTGAAATCAGCCATAACATCAATGCGTGGTGGTGTCTCATGTTGAGAAAACCAAACCTTACCTTCAAAATCCTAAAATAGATTTTATTTGAAAGCACTTCTCTTCAACTATTTGATGAGCAAATAAACCCAGTCCTGAGCCTAAGTGGGAAATGCCAGGGTTGGATTGTAGAATGTTTCCTTGCGTTATACCAATCTTATAAATGTTTACCCTGGAGGTTTACGCCTATTGTAGAAGGTGCACACTTTCTGCTAGACACAGTTTGCCCAGGATAGGTCACAATCAACGTGAAATAATATCCTACCAGAGATCAATGCACTTTGTCCCAGAATGAAAAAAATGAAAAAAGTACAATGGTTCACTCTGTGAACTGATACCTACATACCTTGTAAGGAACGCTTCCCTTTCCTTTGTATTTGAGTGCCACCCTGTGACCAAATTGTCTAATTAAGGGTGTAATAAGGGACTGATCGTATTCAGGAGATTCCATGGGAGGATTCCGGTAAAAGTGCCAGACGGATTGAGAAGAAAAAAGTTTCCATAGGCATTTAGTTTTTTGCTTCGGCTGGGATAATCTGCGGAAGGGGATTTTCTGCTGTGGTGGTCGACCTGAAATTGTGTTTGTGGTAGCGGCATTCTCTGTGACTTTCAAAGGTTTATCCTAGAGAATGGTGTCAGGATTTTGCTTTCATTTTGAGGGCAGCCTGCCGTTTGAGTACAAACCAACCCTTTTAAATGTTCCTACTTTAGATTTGTTTTTCATGTGCAACAATTTGAAACTTGGGATGTATTAAGAAAATAACGATCATGGCTTCATTTATATTATAATGTCTTTCTGGCATTGAAAACTAGGGCACCTGACTAGCTCTGTGACCTGTGGCATGACAATACAGAGAAGGTGATGAAGACATGTTCAGTTTTAGATGTGGAAAGAAAACCCCAAATAGGAAATTGTTCAGCTAGGGACTGAAAACCCAATCCTACAAGGCTCTGGGATTCCAAGCCAGTTCACAGAGGTGGAAGGCAGTGGAAAAGCATCCCTAAGACCCTTTTTCCGTTTGAAGTATGGACGGAAAAAGCTGATGAGAAAATGAAATGACTTCCAGATAACTGTTCCTGCTAGCTAGTCACTAACCCTGTTCCTGCTAGCTAGTGCAAACCCTACTCAGGCATGTGATGCTTCCTCATTTCAGTTGATTTCCTCTTTTGGGTTTTGATTTTCCTCTTTTTTCCTTTACTCACTGTGTACAAAAGTATAGGAATATTATCTTTTCCTCTTTTTTGCTTGCCCGGTTTTCTCTTTTCCTCTTCTTTCATGGGTAGTTACTCACATGCCTGACCCTACCTCTTGTCGTGGAATATGGGTTTGACCAGCTGACCTCTGTTGGTCTTCATGAATAATTTGTTAGCGGTTGCAATCAGGTGCTTAATGGCGTTTTCCGAACCGATAGATAACCGCTAATGGTTCTCAGCCATCAGATAATCCTAGGATTTTTCATCACAGTGGTATCCCGCTCAGATCTTCTCAACCAATTAAGAGATTCTGTCACTCCAAGCTCAAGGTGCGAGCTCAGGTGGTCAGGAGACTGTGGTCCAATGCAGCCATTCTCCTCTCACAAATCAAGCCAGGAATTTGAGTAGCTGCTTCTTTTGCTTAGAAACTTGTATTTTGTGCTTAACAGATTTGGGTACTTTTTGTAACACCAAGCTCAAGGTGCGAGCTCAGGTAGTCAGGAGACTGTGGTCCAATGCAGCCGTTCTCCTCTCACAAATCCAACCAGGAATTTGAGTAGCTTCTTCTTTTGCTTAGAAACTTGTATTTTGTGCTTAACGGATTTGGGTATTTTTTGTAACACAAAACACAATATCCACATATTAAACATTAAACTTACACCATTTGAAGATAGTGATAGTGGAAAGCGTACCTTAAACTACTAGTTGCTGAGGTGCTGTAGTTTTTGAGGAATTAGTAAAACAATGTCATGAAAATACGCTTTAACATGCTAAAATAATTTTCGTCTCACGATCACTTAGGCAAAAATCTTCTTTCTAAAACGGGTCCCTGGGCCCAAGTATTTCATAGAGCTGCGTAAGTAGAAAACATTGGAATGAAGAAATAATGAAGTATGAACACAATTTTGCTTACCCCCCCCCCCAACCCACCAAAAAAACAAAAGGTTATCAGCCAAAATACCATTTAACTTGGTGGCGTTTCATTCTTTTCTGCAGACTTAAAAAAAAAAAGTTAACATTTTTCCAGTTCTTTTTGTTGTTGCAATCACACGCCTTGAAAAGTACAAGTTAGGTACTCACAAAACAACCAATATCATCATTATGAGTACAAGAACATTTTTTTTTTTACATTTTCCCCAGCCTAATTATGAGTCATTTGCAACAAAGCCTTTAAGCTATTTTGTTATTTTTGTGGCTGGATAGTAAGGCCTAAGGGATACAGATTTTAGCCTGATCTCTGCTACCATTAAGCTGATTGAGAATATTATCCCATTGTTGACTGTACATTAGAGAAACTCCACTAGATGTTGGCAGAAATGTGCACATATTTGTTGAGCAGCCCGTTTCGGCTGAACAAGATTTATCTCTCCTTAGCAGATTTTTGGCTAACAGCATTTTGAAAATACTGGCACAAATTTTGGCAGATTTTGATACTAAGCTAATTATCAATAGGGATATCAGTCAACCACTTTGCAAATTAGTTGTGCTAAGTAAGCTTAGTTCTTTTTGACATTGGCTTCCAAAAGATACGCGCTCTGTGCTAAGCAAAATTTGCTTGACAGTTTTTAAAAAAATTGGCAAATTAGTTGTGCTAAGTAAGCTTAGTTCTTGTGGACATTGGCTTCCAAAAGATGGGCTTTCTGTGCTTTGCTTTGACAGTTTTGAAGACGTTGTGTTCCAGGTGGTTGACTGGACAGCATGGACTACAGATCTTATCGCTCAGCGCTAATGCAACAATTCTCAGGAAATCCAACCAAATGTAGACGACACAATCTGATTGTTATTCAAAGCATGTGTCTGGGTCTATACGATGCTTTTATTCACAGATGACATCCCCTGTCTCTGCTTCCGATGTCTTTAATGATCTGTAAAACGACGAGCATCATGTCTGCTTGATTCCTCTCTTACTCTAAGACAAGTGACTGGGGCTTGCCAAGATTTTTTGTTAATGTTGGCGTTGATTCAAACCGTAGGGAAAAGTGGTACAAGAGCAGAGTGGCAGATCCCCCCCCCCCCCCCAAATGGCAAAATTAATCCAATGCAAGGTTACGGCACGATGGATCAGTGGCCACATCTTGTATGATAATTATTGCATAAATTCAAGAGTTATAAAAGAATAGCTGTTCAAATTTTGTGCCCCCCTTTCTGTGTATCAAAAATCGATAACAATTTGGTTTTTTTTTGCCATCCTTGTAAAATGTTATGGGTCTCTACGCTTTGCTTTATACAAATTATACTGCAGGCTCTTTTTGAAGAAAGTGATGTTACAACTATTTTTGACAACCTTGAAAAAGCATTACTAAAGTATTTTAAACCAAATCCACAATCACTCGGAAACGCATAATTGTATTAACAACTACAATTACAGGTGCGTATCCGGTATAATTTCTAATTTAGTATCCAGCCTTGCTTCCAAGGGGGCAATAACTACCCTGGATGACTTTTAAAGTTTTTTAACATCTCCCGTAATTTGAAGCCGTTAAAGTGTAAATATCTTTGCCATCATCACACACGTAGCACCTGCTCTCCCCTCTAGTGTAACCAAAAGCTAGATGTAGATTAGCGACATTAGAATTCCCATGAATAAATGACATCCAAACGTCTCTCTGTAGTCTCCGACCACGGCTTGGACTGTCCTGGAAGGTTGTAATTAACACCGGGTGACTCTGCATCGGCTCCCCTCTCCCTCTTCTTCGTCTTTGATGAGGATGAGAACTTGTAATTACAGGAATAATTTGTCAGGTTTTAATCTGATGCTGGGGATAGATACCAGATCAATCATTAGTGCAAAAGGTTGAGACGCGACTTAATATGAAAAATTTAAAATGCTTCTACAGTTTAGAGTGATCAATAGCCTTTTACTAGTAAAAAGGTCTTTGTGAACTTCAGATTAAAATGAAAACTTGCTCACAGATCACCAGAGATTCTGAGAAGCTTCTCAATCTCACCCCCCCCCCCCCATCTTCTCCTGGAAGATAATCAGACAAATGCGTTCTAAAGATAGACACAAGCTTTCTATTTTAGGTTGTGGGGCATTTGAATGATCTGGGGTGGATTTCACAAAGGTAGTCCTAACTTAGGACTAGTCCTAAGCAATGCTAAGAGATAGGATTGGTCCTAAGTTAGGACCAGTAACTCATCCTAACTTAGGACAGGGGTGGATTTCACAAAGGTAGTCCTAACTTAGGACTAGTCCTAAGCAATGCTAAGAGATAGGATTGGTCCTAAGTTAGGACCAGTAACTCATCCTAACTTAGGACAGGGCCCAATATCATGACTCTGCTTACTTCTACATTCTGCGCTTGCAATCACCTTACATCGCTTACAGGGTAAGCGCCAAACTTCTAAGGTAGCTGAGTTAGTGAATAACTACTAATAGTAGTGACCTGCTGACCTCCTGCATGTGTTTCGAAGTCTGCATTTAAATTTTGATGGATTTGGACTTACAAAGGTTTGAAAAAAAAATAAGGGAGATGGAACTTAAAGGAACACGTTGCCTTGGATCGGACAAGTTGGTCTATAAAAAGCGTTTGTAACTGTTTTTTATAAAATGCATGTGGTTGGAAAGATGTTTTAAAAGTAGAATACAATGATCCACACAAGTATGACTCGAAACTGCAGGGTTTTCCTTTTACGTCGCGAACTATCACGGTCGGCCATTTATGGGAGTCAAACCGTGCAATTTCGAGGCATGTTTGTGTGGATCATTGTATTCTACTTTTACAACATCTTTCTACCCATATGCATTTTATAAAAAACGGTTACAAACGCTTCTCAAAGACCTACTCGACCGATCCGAGGCAACGTGTTCCTATAAAGTTCTGACCATGCTTTCACATCACCTCTTAAACACACTGCACCACTATTCACGGCATCTCCACTATTCTAGACACCACCCCTCATTCCCAACTTTCTCACCTCTAACCCCTGTCGGCATAAAAATGTCAAGCAACTCGGTAGACTTTGGGATGGAGGAGAGAGGAAGGGGGGGGGGGTTTGAAATCTCCCCAGCGACTCGTTTCCAACCCCCCTTTTCTTGGCTGATTAGAGTGGCATGGTAATGAGCATCTATCAATCACAGGGCAACTCAAGATAACAAGCCTTGCGTCATTAAGTGAGGAGGAGGGGGAGAGAAGAAGACAACGGAAGCAAGGAATCTTAAGTGTTTGTGCAAGATGGAGGCACATTCCTTAAAGGGGCAGTTTGAGGATGTCAAACTTTTCCTAACACTGCAATTCAGTAATAAATAAGCAAGTGTCGAAGGGCCTATACCTTTTTTTACCGGCAACTAGCCAACAATACATATTCATTTAAATTGTCGCTTCACTTGCCTTTTTCCATACTGTTTTTCACCAGTCCATGTTTCTTTTGTGATATTTTTCAACATTTCCCTAGCCAGCTGAAGCAATTGGAGAACATCATTACTTTTCCTTAGGTGTTTCATTTACCATTTAACCTGTATACCACTTTTGAGGTTGTATCTTGATCTTGCAAGTTTGTGGGCTACTTCTGTTTTTTTCTTCTTTCTTTTTTTTCTCTCCAGAAGACGATCAGAGCATACTGATCGAAATGTCGAGTTGAAACCAACGGTTCTTTTCAGAACCACTCCAACTCATTAGAGATAGTCATTACATGGTGTTACCGCAAACCTTTCTATATTGTATTTCCACCATGCAAAGTTTCAAATCCTACTGGACTACTTCTCTCATATGTTGGTCTTCTATAACCCCATGCAATGGATTTTGAATGAGATAATTTGGGTATTAAATGACTACTACTTGAATTAGACCCTGTGAAGACAGGCAATTACAGGTAACTTCTCTAAACCCCGCCCTAAAATTTTCACTAAACTCAGAGGCTATGGTTTAGACTACATTTTCCACCTGTGCCTATCCATGTACAGTCTGCCTGTCTAGCTCATGTTGAGATGTTAAGGTTATGTTAAGGTTAAGACAAATGTCCTATAGCACAAGATGCGGTTTGATTCCTTCCACTCATGGTTCTCAGCATCTGACATTTCCCTCTTCGGTGTGATGAATTGGTCTATCTCGGTGAGCTTTTACTGTCGGCAGTGGCCCTTTACCTTACAGCCTTGTTCGTTGGGGCCGCTTCCCGGCCGGGAAGCTCTATCAGCGGTCCGAGGATGGAGCTGAAATTGGCTGCTCACTTATAACTGACACTCGGTCCTTAACAAGGAAGCAAGCACTCTCGGAACTTCAACATTTTAGAGACAAGAAACAATTACTGCCTTAGACACAGACCAGACTTTGCTGGTTTTGGATCCTTCGCTCATTCGAGGCGGGACAATTTTGGTTTAATAAAAATTGGTAATGGAAATTCTACATGAAGATAAATTGTTAGACAATATTAGACACATAAATAAAACATCAGTTCATGATTTCAACATTTTACTTTTAGCTGAAGGGACTCAAATCAATTGCCTGTGTTGTCTTTTGCAGTGCTTTTTACCTCTTCCATCTTTTACATTGTAATGAACGAAAACTTCTTACACAGACGCGACATAAATTGGATCTATCACTCATGTTACTGATAAGCATGATATCTTGTGAGAAGTGATAATCTGTTTATAAGTTGCATCCATACTTAGACTGGTATGAACTCAAGACACTTTCTTAATGAAACAAAAAGCAGATCCTAACAATGCCCCTTTAATACTAACGGTGGGGACTATGCAGTGGACTGAGTTAATTTTCCTCTAACAGACCGTGCGAACAGAGATTGGGATAACAGCATCTTCGCACAAACAGTCCCATCACTGACCTTAATCACTAGTCTGGGGACCAATTGGTACACCATAGGGACTGCCATAGATGAAGTCCAGATTCCCAACCATCTATAGGAATGGATCTTCAGTAAGGTGTCGTCACTCGTTATCACCGGTTCCCAATCACATCATCATGTCCCTCTGTGAATCATCGGGGCGCCAGTGTGCCCAGTGATTTACCTTCCTCGATAGCGGTTTAATGAGCATCTTGAGACATCGGCCAAAATGACTTCGTGAAAATTTAATCAAAATCTTTCTCCACGTACATAGTTTTAGTCAATTTGTTTGGCACACTTGTTTCACATATCACATTCATTCGTATCAGGTTTATACCAAATGCGGGTATTACAATAAGCAATGGTGATTCAGATTCGCAAAACGCTGTTTGCTCAGTTTTGCCAGTATCTCAGAAGGATTAAAAACTGGTATGAAGAGAGTGTGCCACAGCACCTTTTAAACCCTTAATAGGTACTACTACATAAACAGGGCCCAATTTCATGGCTCTGCTTACCATAAGCAAAGAATCGGTGCTTACGGAAGCAGAGAATTCTGTGCTTACGTCAAGCATATTTCAGAGGTTAGCATGGAATTTTGGCTTCTGCGCTAGCGTACTCAACGTTACTAGGCATTCTACACTTACACAGCTAGCACAGATATTTGGCGCTTGCAGGTAAGCGACAAATGGTGATCGTAAGCGCAGAATTCAGCAATAACCAGAGCCAATAAAATGGGGCCAGGTCTCATCATAAATCCAAAATTTCCACAACCTGCCTTGAGTGCCATATCAACAGATATGTATCCTACATAAAACTACGTTATTTAAATAAATTATTATTAGAACAGGTCAAGTGTCTGCAGTCCGGCGCCTTTGAATGGTACCTTCCAGATAATGTGCGCCTTGTAAATTTTATGTTATTATTATTATTACTATAAGTCAAGCTTTTGCATATAGGTTCAGAAACAATTGATGCGCCAACACAGCTTCTAAACGCTTTCTAGCATACAGCTGATTCAAGCCCACATCCATGATGGCATGTAAGCTTCGGTCAATGATATCACATGTGGTATCCTCGAACTCTCTTCCTATAACCTCCCGATAGGCCAACCCCCCCCCCCCCCCCCAACCAACTCACTCAGCTGTGTAGCTCACAAGATACAAGCCATTAATGAAGCATGGATGGCCACTTCCGACTGTCGTGCAGCGAAGATTTGCCTGGCTTAAGATGAGTAAAAAAAAAAAGAGAACCTTAATTAAAGATGGATGGTTACTTAAACAAATTCTCCTCAGAGGTGACCATGATGTTCAGGGCAAGTTGGGTTGAAACAGCTGTGTGCTCTATGGTTAAAGGCACTGGACACTATTGGTAATTACTCAAAATAGTTGTAAGCCAAAAAAATTACTTGGTAACGAGCAATGGAGAGCTTTTGATAATATAATTTAAAACATTGTGAGAATTGGCTCCATCAAATGATAAAAGACTACAGGCCTGAAGCCTTTTAAATGTTTTATTAGGCATCTGAAAGCACACCAATTCGGGCAACAAGTGTGTTTTTTCTTCCATTGTTCTCTTCCAACTTCGATGATCAATTGAGTCAAAATTTTCAAAGATTTGTTAGTTTATGCATATGTTGGGACACATCAAGTTAGAATACTGGTCTTTGACAATTACCAAAGATGTCCAGGGGTCGATTTCACTCCTAGGAGATACTAAAAGCGTGTGGCTAGTCCTAAGTTACTTGAGATAAGACTAGTTTTAACTCTTTGTGAAATCCACTTCAGTGCCTTTAAAACATGTTTGTTTATAATTTATAATTTTTAATTTATAATTTTCAATTTTTAATTTGTTGCAGGCATGGAATTTTCAAATTGGTTTGTTTCATTTTGTGATGAAGTCTAGTGAATGATATAGAAAAAGGCAATTTCATTTGGCTGGAGTGTTTTTAATTTTGTTTTATTACTTGATGAATATTGGAATTTATAATGAATTTTGTGGATGGTATTTTTTATTTTTATTTATTTTAGTTGCGATAAATTTCATTTTCTGATCAGGACTAGTGTAAGATATTGAAAGGTCAGTTTTCTTCTGTCTTGTGTATTATATCTAAATAATGATTTATTTTATACTTCATGTAGTACTATTGGGATTTTTTTTTTTTTTAACGTTCTTGGTGTCTTATTAATTTTGGTTTTTACCCATACACCGATGTGTGTTAGCACTTATACTCAGTACTTTCCTGAGTCCTGTGAAAAAAAATCACAGGCATGTTGCTCGGGTGGGATTCGAACCCACGATTCTTGCAATTCTAGAGCAGTGTCTTACCAACTAGACTACAGAGGTTGCCGGTAGCTAGAGGCAGTTTGAATCTTATGTTTTGGCAGCGGGTGCCGCAACGATATAATAAATGTTAAATTTGCATCGGGGATAAAGAATAATAATTTTGGCTTTTTACCCGTACACCGATGTGTGTTAGTACTGTATACTCAGTACTTTCCCGAGTCCTGTAAAAAACAAAACACAGGCATGTTACTCTTGGTGTCCTCTGAACTGTTTAATGTATTCAAAAATTTATGGTTTGTGACCTTCGATTGGGTCACGTTCCTGGAAGACCTGTTCCACTTTACTTCTATGTGACTTGATGAATTAACGGCACCAGTCTATAGTCTTTCAAAAAGAAAATGGCCTACATTAATTAATCAAATTATATTTACTTTAATTTATCAAATTACTTTTTAAAATTATATTTATTTTGATTTCCCAACATGTTAATTACGACCTCATGCCGGAAGTTAAACAAACCTGACCCATTTTCTATTCCCCTTTATTTCCTCGCGCTCTTGAAGAGTACGTGTAGTCATAGTTATATAAATTAAATTATGAAGGCTTAGCCCCGTTTTTTTTTTTTTATTTAATGAAGAAGTCGTGAGGTAACCTTGGATGGAAAGATTATGTTTGGGTATAATGTTGGAGGTGTTGGTAGTGTATGTAAAGTGTATGAATGGCTTTTGGATGGTTATGTTGCCATTGCTAAGCAACATGTGTGTTGTTAACCTTGTAGGTTGTCACTTGAGTTTGTGGACATTTGTTACTCTGAAATTCCAGTCATTTTTGCTACCTGTAGATCTTGTTTGTGTAGCTGTCTTGTTTCTATTATCTTCACAATTTGTTAGAAACCAATGTCTGAATCAACTAAATTGAGGTTGTAAGACAACATTAGTCTAGCACCCTTTTTGATTTTATGGAAATCAGTGTTTATGATGGCTATTGTATGTAGGGAACATGACTAAGATGGTGGTGTTCTTACCTTAGTCTTAGGCCGTGCCCGAAGTAGCGGCTACAGTAATGGCTACGGCTAGATTTGTGCGTCATCCTGAATTGATAGAACATCCTAACGGGCCCTTACTACAGTCTTATTATCGTTATCATGAGTGAAGGGCACTCCTTGTTCCTTGCTCTATGGTTTGACCATACAGCATGGTTGCAAATTCTACACACTGTTGCTCATCCCTACCAAAACCTGACAGTTTTCAATAATTTACATGTCACATTTTACTAGTTTTAGCTTTGCGTTCGCGTACCCTAAAAATGGCCTTTTTCTCCTTGCCCTTTTTCACATATAAATAGCTTGATTGTTTGGTTGTAGCTACAATGTAAGCCAGTGTAGGCTATTATACACTTCATAAAAAAGAATAACTGTACAGTACACTGTGTGAATTTTGCCTGAAAACTTTTCTGCACAATCTTGCGGTGAGGTGGCTCGCTATAATGGCTTGCATGGCCTCGCGCATAATAGCCATTACAAATTCAAGTTCCTTTCAGGAAATTTTGCAGCAATCGAAAAGCTGTTTATCAAAAATACCCGAACGAATTGTGACGTGCAGGGCTGGGGCGAATCGCCTGTTAACCCGAAATTTGAGACTTTTGTTTTTTGGGGGCCTGTGAGACTTTTCGCGAAGCCCCCAATGTAAAGGGTCCAGTCAATATTGTGGAATCGACATGTGTTTTAAATGTACGATGAGTGAGAAATGTCGTTAATTTGTTTGATTAGTCATGTAGTGTTCCTGAATGGGGAAGCAAAACAGGTGAATTCTTGATTTCCAGAGGGCTAGGGTAAAGGGATGGTTGTTAAGCGTGGGTTCAATATCGGCTCTGGAGGGCAATTTAAATCTAGTCTCTTGGTGATTCAAGAAACATTCACATCACAAATAATCTGAATAACAGATTGGGTGTTGCAAATTTGTTGCTAATTGTTATCACATGGTCTATTTAAATGCCTATAAATGCCGTTAGTGGCTGAATTTAGGGAAAATTAACAGCAGAATAAGAATGTAAAAAGCAAACCTATTCACACAAAATTTAGCATGAAATGATCTTTAATTTTCTCCTTCTTAATCATTAAACTTAATGTTGTAATTAGCAAAACCAAACCAGAATATAGTAGTACAGTTTGACGACCAGGCGATCTACTTCCACATTTTGACTGTGCCATCCGCTTTCCAACTGTGCGCAACGGAAAACACATGTACACAAAACCCAAGCATTAAACGTTATGATACTGCATCAGTAATTAACGTCCACTCTTGCGAAACCAGTCCAAATGCTGGGAAACTCAAAACCTCATCACTTCAAGAGATCGTATGTCCTTGGGTCTATTCTTGAAAAGCACATTGCTAAAAATTGACTCGTTTAGAAACTTGTAATAAAAGGTAGGGCCATTGTGTTTTTTCCCTGTCAAGTAAGAATGTTGATTTATAGGCACAATTATCAAGAAAGATCTAATGAAAATCATTTGTAAAAGATGGTTCAGATGAATGACGTACTTGCTGAGAATACAGGAAAAATTTGTGACAGTATTTTCATCAAGAATGTTGAATTCATCCATGCTTTGCAAGATGACAGCGGGTACTGACCAACCACATCTTTAGCCACAACATTCCCAAACGGACACCACAGAGATCTCAAACTCCCCCAAAGGCATTTTTTTGTTAAAGATTCAAATTTGTTCAAGATACTTTCATTGATTTCTAATCTATGCAGTTTTTTCTCTACTGACATCGGTATCCTGCTGATTTTTGCAGAGCATAACATTCTATAATCAATTTGAAACTTTGCCCTAATGTGATTCCAATTATCTTGACTGTATTAGTCTCAACATGTTGTGGGCTTTCATGGCTGGCAGTAAACAAAAAGACAGGGATATTATCTTTTTATATTCTGATCACTCTAAAATCTATAGACTTAAAGACAGTGGACACTATTGATAATTGTCAAAGACCAGTCTTCTCACTTGGTGTATCTCAACATATACATAAAATAACAAACCTGTGAAAATCTGAGCTCAATTGGTCGTCAAGATAATAAAGAAAGAAAAGACAACCTTGTCACACGAAGTTGTGTGCTTTCAGATGCAAGTTGATTTTGAGACCCCATCTAAATTTGAGGTCTCAAAATCAAATTCGTGGAAAATTACTTCTTTCTCGAAAACTACGTTACTTCAGAGGGAGCCGTTTCTCACAGTGTTTTATACTACCAACCTCTCCCCATTACTCGTAATCAAGAAAGGTTTGATGATAATAATTATTTTGAGTAATTCCCCAATAGTGTCCACTGCCTTTAGTTAACAGTTGTAAATACATTGTGGTGGTGAAGCGTCTGTGATATGTGCACTCGTACTGACAGCGACGGGAGAAAACGTCCAGTGTCATTATCTACCTTTAATACGTACACTAGCAGTAGTCTCATCACCCTGAAACAACCTTAATAAATAATGTATCATCCCCAGTAGAGCACACATCCTCTAGTCAAGATGTAGTCACTAGTTTGCGCTGGCCGCTAGCTCGTCAGCAATGCAGCAGCCAGCCGTCCGCTGCAGGGCTCTGGCAATTCCCTCATAAAAGTCTTCTTGACTACTGATAACAGGGTTTTGTGAGAAACGCTGGAAGGGGGCGCTGGGGTCAGACGGAAAGGTACTATGATGAGCTTGTTGAATATCTAGAGCGTCGTCGCTGTTGATTTGGTATGGATTATGTCAATTGCTTTCAAGATGTGCCTCTTTGTTTTTCTTTTCTTCTTCTCGCTGAATGTCATCGTCAAAATAATGGAATGGGAACAAGGCTGGGAGGAATGTTGGCACATGGATTTGTTCTCGGACAGAAATCTTGTTGAAAAAACAAGATAGAGGTTTTCTCTTTAGTAATTTATTATGATGCTTACCACTCAATTACTGTGGGACTTTGATTATAGTTTATGGTGGTCTGCCTGAACCCGTGTGGAGCAGAAGAAGTTAACTCATAAGAGCAGTCCTCATGTCACTCAAAACTGTTAAACTCTGATTATGGTGGTTCGCCTCTGACTGTGTACAACATAATCAGTTTACTAGTGCAGTCCTCAATCCAACACCAACCTGGGCCCAATTTTATAGAGCTGCTTAAGCACAAAATTTTGCTTAAGCAAAAAATTCATTGCTTAGTAAAATCAGATTACCGGCCAGGACTCCACTCAATTGTTATGCTAAGTAAACAACAGCTAAATACTAGTCATAAGCAATGTATATGGCATGAAATTTTGGCCAGTAACAATAACATGTGTAAAATAAGCGAGCTATTTTCGTGCTTAAGCAAACTTTTTGCTTAAGCAGCTCTATGAAATTGGCCCCAGTACCTCAACACCAAAAGTGTTGGACTCTTCTTATGGTGGTATGCAGGATCCTGTATAAAACATAATCAGAGTGCAGCCCTCATTAGTCCAACACAAATCAGGAACTCAACACCCAAACGGTTGGACTCTGATTATGGTGGTATGCCTGATCCCATGTAAAGTATGATCAGTTTACTAGTGCAGTCCTCAGTCCAACACAAATCAGGAACTCAACACCCGAACGATTGGACTCTGATTATGGTGGTATGCCTGATCCGATGTAAAGCATGATCAGTTTACTAGTGCAGTCCTCAGTCCAACACAAATCAGGAACTCAACACCCAAACTGTTGGACTCTGATTATGGTGATATGTCTGATCCAATGTTAAGCATGATCAGTTTACTAGTGCAGTCCTCATTAGTCCAACACAAATCAGGAACTCAACACCCAAATTGGACTCTGATTTATGGTGGTTTGCCTGACCATGTAAGCCTGTTTTACTAGTGCAGTCCTCAGCCTTACTGACTAAAAAAACACATGTTGTTTGCTTTTGAAGGAGTCAGGATGGGGATCAGGGTTCTAACATATTTTATACATTGCTTCACGGATAAAGATCTACCCATCCCAACACTACCCTACCCTAACAATGTATGTTCATGTTTCAGCGCATGCTTATTGATGCTTCAGTGCTTCTTGACTCTTCGGAGAACAAGTCCACCGGCATGCTATATACTCAGTCTTTGTAAAAATAGAAAATCAATTGTTTTTTATTGGCAATTTTAATCCGCAAACAAAACACTAGATGAACCATCATGTGTCTCTCCCCCCCCCCCATCATAATTGATTATGGATGAACAGCGAATTGCACTGGAGAGAACATAAAATGTGATTAAACATGAGAGGAGGAGTCCTTTGCAGCAACAACCAACGGCCATGAATTTCTGCTACTTTTTTGTTGGAAATTGTAGTTGGTTGGGTCAAAAGGAAATAACTGACAAGTGACAATTGAAAGTAACAAAATTAAAAAGTAATAAAAATGAAGAAGAAACCCCTCTGTGCTGTTGTTCTGTTGTCAGTGGATTGTCAGTGGATAACCTTGTCTGGAACCACGACCTCGTTTCTCTATAGATCACCTTGATCCATTGCTAGATGCGGAATACATTTCAGGCTATTCTTCAATAAATTGAGGTTTGCAGCATACATTGATAGTCTGTTCATATTTTTAAAATCAAAATTTTGGGTGGGCGTTTTCTGAAAATTAAAATATATAAACAGCTACAGTTGTTAAACATTGCTTATTGTGAATGTTTATCCAAATAATGTACAACCGCTGGTTTTTAATATATACTTAATAGGAAGGAATATATTAATTTTTGGTTTTTACCCATATACACCGATGTGTGTAGCACTGTATACTCAGTACTTTCCCAAGTCCTGTGAAAAAAATCACAGGCATTTTACTCGGATGGGATTCGAACCCACGACCCTTGCAATTCTAGAGCAGTGTCTTACCAACTAGACCACCGAGATTGCCCGGTAGCTAGAGGCAGTCCGAATCCTATGTTTTAGCAGCGGGTACTGCAAACGATTTGATAGATGTTAAATTTGCATCGGAAGGAATATGTTGGGTAATCACTCTTCAAATGAATGGAAATGAAATCATACCTTGTTCGAAGCCTACAGCAGCATTTGATAGTATAAAAGCATTTGAGAATCATTTCACTTCCAAGTAATGTGGTTATGGAAAAAATATTTACAAAATTTCCATCCCAACAAATTAGAATCTGAAAAACGTTACTGAGTGTCGGCTACCTTTCTCAGATTGTGTATTCCAATATCTGCTTTTGATTTTTTGCGATATCTCAGAAACGCTAAAACAATTGGACGATGCCAAAAACCAAACTTGAAGACAAGTGACTGAACACTCTGGCACAGAGTGTGAAAATGCATGAAGTGAATGGTTATTTTTATACATGAAAAAATTCAGCAGACATTGAAACAACGTCACTTTCTGTCAGATTTCTTTAATGTGTGAGAATTATCATTGGAAGGAGTATAAGTGTCTCCCTCGGACAGATTTATTTTTAGCATTTAATGGGATTGCTTTTCGTAGACATGAGTGCCAATTAACAAAACATTTCTAGGTAGGATTCCCCTCCAAGACTTGGGGTTAAGTTCTCAGGTGTCGGACGCGGGTCGAAAAATAATGGAAGGTGCTATCAGAGAGGCGGCTCTCGTTTCTTGAAGTTCTCAGTAAAGCTGTTTCCTGTGGAATACACTGTGTAGGTTTTTAAAGGGTTTTTAAAGTATGGTACAATGACTCGCTTAGTATCAACTTATTACTGCTTAAATTTAAATTCATCAGACTATACAGACAGTTGCTATGTCACATGATTTGGGGCAATTTTTTAGCATCTTTTAGCAAAGTCCAGATGAGCAAACCATGGTACCTTTATGCCATAGGCCTACTACACATTCAAAATTGTGTATGGGCATTTGCTGTCTCTTACTTACCTTCGCAAAAGCTTACTCCAAAATCATGTAGCGTAGCAACTATCTTTATAGTCTGAGGAATTCAAATTGAAGCATTAATTTGTGATCAAGCAAGCCAATGTACCAGACTTTATTCAAATCTAACTCGCAAATTGCTTATGGTTTTGTAATGTGAAATGGGCCGTAGTCGATCAAAATACGAATCCCGATTCCCTGCAGCAGCCACGAATTCCTCATGCATACCATGTCAGATCAAGCGGGAGGGTTCTGAGATATATTGCACCCAGGCGAATCTTGCAGAACTCAAGAGGGTGAGACGCTAGCCCCTTGGGGAGGACACCTTCTTGTCTATCTCTGGTTAGACTTAAAGATGCTGATATGCTGACACATCACTTGCTCCTCTTTCTTCATTCTGACCCTCCCTTGTGTGTCCAGAGCAGGTCAGATGCCTCATTAATATGCAATGCCATTTTTTTCTGAAGTGTGATTGGGTGTCGCTAAACAGAAGCATCATGAATATGGAACAGATGTTGGTTGTTGATTTACATGATTTGAAAGAGTGCGGCTGGTTATATTCTCTTTTTCAGCCTCCCTTCCTTTGTCTCTAGAGGATAGATAGATGCCTTATTAAAATCATGTTAAAATGCACTGCCAATTGTTTTCAAGTGGGATGGGGGTCATGTAATGTGCACCATGCATAAACCTGTGAAAGGGGGAGGGGCATGGTTAAATTACATTGTTGAAAGGTGTGTATGGGGCATGTGGTAGAGGGAGGAGCGTTTCAGTTGATTGTTTTTCATGACTGATTATAGATTGAGCTTCAACCTTTAAAGAATGGAGAACACTTGATATGTATGCTGGGTAAAATAAAGTGTGGACCTTTATAATCAATGCCGTCCGGATCCTTGTCCGCATGCTTTAAATATTTGAGCTGTAGATAATTCCACCAGATTAAAGGGGATTTAACTCACCTGTTTCAGTTTCTTACCAATTAGGTTACTGTTAGGTGTGTGGAATTGAGAATGTCTCCATTTGTTAGCTGAGGGGGGTTTGAGTATAAAGATAAATCAACAAATACTGCAACGTAAACCCAAACCGTTACATTATCCCCCTACCCCTCAAGATGTCTAGCGCACATGAATCATGTATCTAACCCTATACCCCCCTACTCCACAAAAACAGCAGACATATTGATTGTATAACCTCTCAGCACATTGGGTAATGATAAAACCCATGGTCGTATGCATCTGTGGGTAGAATCCAACCTTAGACTTGGGGGAAAACTAACGAGTCTGTGATTTGTTTGTAGACCAGGAGGCAGAGAGTCGCAGTGTATTCATTCATTCATTTATACAACATTTATTTCCATATCACAGAAAGACGAAAAATACATATGTGAATGCAGAAAATAGACAATTATATTAAATAAACTAACAAAAGAGGCATACAGCATGGCTACAGTGTATATAAGAAACGAGAAGTGATATGGGGGAAAATTTTGAAAAGCAGAGCTTGAGGAGGGATGCCTTACACTACAGGATAGAAAGACAGACAAACAAGCGGACAACAAAAATACAAAAATGTGCTAAAAAGTAAATAAATAAACGATTGTGTAGAGCAGGGGTTGGTTGAAAGAGAGGGAAAAAAGACCAAGGAGGAAAATATTTAGAGAATGTTTATATTTGATGAGGTGCATGATTTACCCCTGGCTGTGTAGCAACCAGTAATGATAAATATTTCCCCCTACCCCTCTTTTGGGGGGGTTATAAATTTCTGGTTCAGTTTTATTTTTAAAACAATCTTATTTTGGTAACTGCTTTAGTCGTCCTGGATGGGAACAATCGTGAAACTAGGCTGAGGTCGGAATTCGCCACTTTTGGTCGTTCTGTTTTGATCATCATAACATCATGCCTCTCCCTACGTGACACAAACAGAAGAAAGAGTGAAACAAATAATTCCACACTGCGTGGGAAGAGAGAAACAGAATAAAAGAGAAGAGGGGGAGAGAACAGAAATGGACGGGCACAGTAATGGACTGCTGTTTATCAGAGCTAGTTTCTCTCTCTGTGAAGAGGGACGAGAAAGGTGTAAATTAGTGGGTTGCGTCGCCGATCTGGGGCTGGTAAATTGGGGTTGAAAAAGCCGTCCTTTTCTATAACATTTTCTGCTGACACTCCGTCTCCATTTTAGAAATCAGATTATCTGTAGATTTGCGCTTTGTAATTATTTGGAACTCGTTTAGGAGAATTGGTTGAGATATATTACTCAAAAATTTACCTTATTTTTATGAGATGCCTGGCATTTATTGCAGACCTTGAATTATGAACCAGTAGTGTTTGATATTTGGTGTGGTGTCACTGATTACAGTTTTAAATGGAATTTAGATTAAAAGAAGAAATGTCCTTGCTTTCGAAACAAAATTCACGCCACTCTTGCGGGGAAATGGAGATTCGTTGTGAGTTTGTTAACTCAAACTATGATACATCTGCCAAACTTTGACACAAATTCATAAAACTTTTTAAGCGTAGTAGAATTGTGCAAAGCAGAAACAGGTTACCAGGTAAACAACTACAATGTAAAGTATATTGTTGTGACTGGTTTTCCTGCTAGTATTTGCTTTGCAGAAAGAACAAAAATGTGCTTAGCACCATTTTGTTTTGTTATGTAGTTTCCAGAGCATAAATGGGACATTTTCTGACAGGGAAAGCAGTGTGTAGTTCCAGACTATTGAAAATTTTGCGAAACACTCCTTAATTTTAAATAAACTTTTGCACACTTTTTGCTGACCCCTTTTGTGGCATTTTCTGTTGGTTGGTTTCTCATCATGATATAATACTTACTGATACAACTGAGTTTGACACATCCGTTTAACACTCCTGCTACATAGCGTCCTTGGGTTCACCACTAAACCATTCATTCCAGCTTTTTAGTGGCTTACCCACAAAAATAAAAACCTGATTGATACAGCTGGCCGCAGGAATGTGGAATAATCAAAAGAGAAAAATCCTCCAATCTGTTGGTAAATTGTGATGGAGACATGCAGGATGGTACAAAGAGAGAATCCCCGCTGGATCCGACCAACCTTCAGGAGTAAAGTCATTGTTTCCCTGCTGATGGCAGGCTTATCTTGAATTAAGCAAGCTTAGAGTTGGAAGTTTGCTGGACTGGATAAAGTGGTTCAACCTTGGAGGAGAGGTTTGGGGTGTTGGTGGTGAGGGGAGAGGGGAGGGGCTTTTTGATGGACGAGTCAAGAGAAGTCATTTTTGATAAACTGATGTGGTCAGAAGTAATTGTTGGTTGTGGCATGTAGGTATTGCCTCACTTAGAGGAGTGCCTAGTGTCTACTAAAAGACACTGGCCACTATTGGTAATTGTCAAATACCAGTCTTCTCACTTAGTGTATCTCAACATATGCATAAAATAACAAACCTGTGAAAATTTGAGCTCAGTTGGTTGTCGAAGTTGCGAGAAAACTGTGAAAGAAAAAGCACCCTTGTCACCAAAAAGTGTGCTTTCAGTTGTCAGTTTCAGCTTTCAAAATCAAATTTGTGGAAAATTACTTCTTTCTCAAAAACTAAGTCACTTCTGAGGGAGCCGTTTCTCACAATGTTTTATACAATTAACCTCTCCCCATTACTCGTTACCAAGTAAGACTTTGTGCTAATAATTATTTGGAGTAATTACCAATAGTGTCCACTGCCTTTAACTTGTTGAATGACCAGTCAGAGTCCGCCAGCTTTTTCACTGGTCCATATTTAAAGGTTTTCTTTCAACATTGTTATTAGCATGAGCATGTAACTTGATCAACACACCTGTGATATGAAGTGGTTTACTTGTGTAGCAGTGTGACTTCAGGAGTAGAGAAACCAGCTGGAGAGAATTCTGACTGGTTCTCATGTTTTAGAAATGTTAATTTGCAGTATCCAAAACAGAACTTTGTAATGGACTGGGCGAAATCAAGCCACCAGTGATTAAGAATTTAATATTTCATATCTGAATTTTAAAAAGATATGAATTTTTATTTTAAAGCCATTATACACTTTCTGTCCAGAAAAAAAAAAAAAAAAAAGTTCACAGATTTACAAATAATTTACAGGGTTTACATAAGGTAATGGTGAAAGACTTCTCTTGAAATATTGTTCCATGAAATGCTTTACTTTTTGAGAAAACATTAAAACAATATCAATTCTCGTTAGCGAGAATTACGGATTTATTTGAAACACATGTCATGGCACGGCGAAACGCGCGGAAACAAGAGTGGGTTATCCCGTTATTTTCTCCCGACTCCGATGACCGATTGAGCCTAAATTTTCACAGGTTTGTTATTTTATGTATAAGTTGTGATACACAAAGTGTGGGACTGTTTACCGAAAGTGTATAATGGCTTTAAAATAGTTTGGAAATAGTCTTTTTTTTTGGGGGGGGGGGAATCTATGACAGTTTTATAGTCTCAAAATCATGATTTCCGCATACATTAATTTTGATGTAAGTATCCTTGCCGCTGTTATTAGACAGCTGCATTTATCAAGCCATTCTTGCATGTCTGCTCAGATAGTGATAATGCTTTGATGTGAATACGGAATCACCTATCCTTACCGTAGTTAGCGTCAATAGCCAACTAATGATAATATTCTTGACGACACTTCTGAAGGCTAACCACATTGATATCAAAGTCTGTTGCCAGCATTTGTTTGGGGGAAGTTATCACTACCCGTAGAATAGAAGAGTGGGTGACAGTTTGTTGAAAAGGGATTTTGGGATGGGTCGGTGCTGCTTATTCAATTGGCAGTTTGTGGAATGCAAGCTTAGAAAATCAGCAACAAAAAACCTGTTTTGTACGTAGGGTTTTGTACACACTCCGCTCAGAGGTGATTTGTTTGAATTGGTTGTTTGAAGATAACTTACATTAGATCCTGTGTTTTTTAAGGTTTTTTTATGCAAGTCGCCTGACACACAAGGCCTGAAGGCCACTTTAAGGTGTGGGCTACAATTATTTTTTCCAGAGGCCATTGCCACCTACTCCTAGGGCTGAAACAGGGTTACCCCTTTCACAGTCCATACGTATGTAGGCTTGGGTATCTTCAATTCGAAGCCAAGCTGGTAGAGCAGAAAGCACTACCTCCCCAATTTTATGTAGCAAGTGTCACGACCGGGATCCGAACCCACACCCTGCTGATCAAACACCAGTGCTTGAATCCGGTGCTCTTAACCGCTCGGCCATGACACTTGGTTTGAGTTATTTTATTAACTCTACACACAGATCCTTGCCCTTTATTGTTTAGACACGCATCACGTGTCATTCTTTATTTTGCTATATGTAATGGAGCGATGCTCAGAAATTTAATATAGGGGCCCAGTGGATAATTATAGAACACTCGCTTCGGATGCTTTGCTATTTTCAAGTAATCATTTCCTGACTGTTTTTCCTAACTAGGGACATTCGTGTAACGTTGGACAAGGTTGGTGTCTACATTGACTTGTCCACATTGTTGAGAGGGTGTTTTTTTTTTTCAGAAGAAATTTCAGAGTGTGGGTTGGATGATTTTCAGTGACGATATTGTGTTCATTGTAATTCCTGATAACTTTCTGAAGCATTCCCATAAAAGTTTCCCCCTATAATATTTCCCAATGTTACAAGGGTTATTCATCTATCTTGAGGTTTTGAAGTTTTGTTGGAGTGATCCTAGTTTCAGGCCTGTTTGTCAGCGATGACTCTGACCTACGCTACAACTCTCTAAATGCGAAAGAGTAAAAAGGCACTCTTTGAAGAGCCATAGGAGGGACAACTCTTTTTCGAGTGATCTTCCACTCTTTTAGATTGAAGTTTGCATCTTTTGAGTGATTTTTCACCCTGTCCTGGAGTGAAACCCCTCTACAAGAGTGAAATAACCACCACTCTTTTGAAAGAACCATATGAGGGACAACTCAAAATGTAAAGAGTGGTGTTTTTCACTCTTTTACATTTAGAGAGTACACGCCTTGACATAATAAACATCATTCTACATTCTTCATAATACAAGCCTTGGTTGTGTACCCCATGTTTTCCACCATTACCTCTCAAGTATCCTTTCCCCAAGAGGCAAGGACCATGTTAAATGGAGTAGGTTCTCCACCAGAGTTCAAACCTCGTCTGTCATGTTTTAAGCTGACGATCGTTCAGATCTAAAAGTTCACATAAGGTGCACAAACTCGGCAGCACTTTTCAGTTCACTGGTGTAAGAGGTCACAATAAGTTTCCCTGTAGCTCAAAGTGGGACAAGGACAACTGTATTATTCCCCTGGTATTCACAAAATATTTAACCTCTTGCCTATTGTGTAATATTTTCTGGGGGGGGGGGGGGCTAAAATTACCGACCATTCTCCATCTTCAACAGAGGGTGACGTTTGCTTTGAGCTGAAATCTAAAGTTGTGCTGGAGTTAGGGTCAGATTTGGTAACGGGGGTTGTTCCGCTTGAGGGATGTGGTATTCTAATGATTGAATGGGGGGGGGGGGGGGAATAGACTGGGGAGAAGTTCCAGCAGGGAAGAGTTGGAATGTGGAGTGTTTATTTTTAGTGGGTGAGAGTTTTTTGGGTGGCCATTTCAACTCGGGATTTGATCTTTGTGAGGCTGAATTTATTGGTTTGGCTATATATTGTCTTGTTGTTTGAGGGCCAAGCCACTAAAGGTGTCATCTTTATTTGAATGGGAGTGAATGTGCAAATGAAGGAATCTACAGTGCTCTCTGAAGAACATAGAGGAAAGGGGAACTTTTGCGACCCCACTTTGAAAGGATCTTGTGTGAGGGTCACATAAAGGTGTCATCATCATGGGAGTAAATGAAGAAATGGATGAACCTACCAGCCGTCGATTTCACCAAACTCTTCATAACTTAGGATTAATCTTAGAACTTAGGACGAGTTAAGTTCCATCCTAAAGCCCGGTTCATACTTCCTGCGAATGCGAATGCGAAGCGAATTTGACGTGAATTTGACGTCACAACCCTCCTTTCGCAGCGATATTTGCAAGTGAGTTGAGAAGAGTCGATGCTGCAAATTTTTCGTTGCGAATATGTGACGTCAACATTCGTATCGCATTCGCATTTGCAGGAAGAATGAACCGGGCTTCAGTTAAAACGGGATTAATCCTAGCATTTCAGGAAATTGGCTGCTGGCTCTCTCTATAGAGAAAAAAAGAAAACAAGCCTTTGCGGCCCCACTTTGAGAGGATCTGGGGGAGATGAGACTAGACTATTGTTGGTAATTGTCGTAAATATTTACAGGTGCTCCTTAATGCTCAAAATAAACGGAACTGATTAGTGTTCCTTCACAGGTCAGGGTGGCATTGGAAGATGTCTCCAGTAAACTTATTCCAAGCCCGTCTCTATAATTGGTGTCATTATGTAAGTCAATGGCAGTGGGTCTCCATCCAGCCCACTAATTCCGCAATCAGGTCCATTCTGTTCATTGACCCCCATTAACTCCCTCCAAAGAAGACCCTCATCCAGATTTTTAAACCATCTACCGCTAGATCTCTCCATAGAAGACCGCTACAAAGAGGATTTTTCTCTGTAACTTCAAAGTCTCTTTGAAGAGCTCCAGTATTTCTAATTGACTTATGCCCCAAACTATAGGGTGGGGGAGTCCTTTGTCTGGCTCAATTATTGTGATAAATAGTGGGTGTGTAATTGGCATAACAAATCATTATGTGCAGTTGGCGTACTAGTTATTGGTCTGCTTGACAGCATGGAGCCCTAGAGGGTCTACCTTTGCTACAAGGTCTGTGGTCCTGGAGACAATTTGCTCCTTTGCAGATAATTGTCCCTAATTATTAGATCACTAGATGCAGTGGAGGGGGGGGGGATCAAGGAGAAATTGAAGAAGGTACTGTCCTCTGAACAAATGAGACTCAGTGTTGTTTTTGTTGTTTTACAAAACAACAAATAGGTTTTTAATAAGGCAGGATACACTATTTGGTAATTGTCAAAGACCATAGTATCCAAATTTGCTGTGCCCCAACAAAAGCATCAAATAACAAACCTGTGATTGTGAAAAGTTGGGCTTAATTGTTCGTCAAAGTTGCAAGAAAATGATGAAATAAATAAAAGACCATTGTTGCATAGAATTGTATGCTTTCAGATGCCATTCTCAGATTCAAATTTTTGGGTTGAAAAGTTACCCTTACTCTAAATATATTACTTCAGAGAGAGCCGTTTCTAAACAATGTTTTGTAATACCAACAGCTCTGCAGTGCCCTTTACAAAGTAAGATTTTAAGGACCTCAATTTTTGAAGTCATTACCAACGGTGTTACCTCCCTAGCCCCCCAAAATGTATAGGTTTGCATTTTTTTGTATAGGTCCATTCCCCCATCGATCACACCTACACACGTGTTTCCCCTGTAGTCAAAGTCCAATTTGTACCAGAATGTGAAAGTGTCATAAATTTGACATCACACATTCTTGGCAAAAGACTTCAGTTGAAGAGAGGGTCCTTTCTGAAGGATTGAAGTGTGCTCAACTTGCCCAACTCAATTTGAAAAACTCACTTTGCAATGTACTCAGCTTTACATATGATAGCCGATGTGGATGATTTAACTGAATCTTTTTTGGTAGTTGGTCACATTTTAAACATATTGACCCCTTGCATGCACGTTACACGCGGCAACTGTGCCACGCTCACCATTTTGGTTGGCTGTAAGGTTTACATGTAAATGCCGCGCCGCGATGCGGCGTGGGCGCGTCGCCTAAAATGCGCACTCCACTGAATAACACACAGTGATATTGCCCACAGATATGGCGGTTCCAAGATTATTCTGATGATGACGTCAGGTGAATTGGGTCAGTAGGCCTACTCATAACTGAAATCTGCTTAGACTTGAGTCAAGTCTAATAAATAAAAAAATACTGAGTGTACAGTGCTAACACATATAAAGTTAAAACCAAAATTAAACATTCTCATAAATCAATTTACAATTTACAAATTGTAGGGCATCCTATTCACAGTTTCATATGTTTTTCCCATGAAAAAGAAGAAAACGAATCGTAACACACTATTAACACCCAAGTAAAACTTGATTGGCCTCATACTAACACCATGATAACAATTGCATCACAATGGTGTTGTGTTTCACCCATGGTTACTCTTTCAGAGGTTCAGAGGTTCAGAGGTTCCATCCCACTGCTCACTTTAAGTGAGTGGGCATAGACCTCATAATTGGGGACGGTCAGATTGCTTAAGAAAACGTGAACGTACTGGAATTTGCTTCTCTTGGTAAAAAAGAAACCTGGTAAAACAACTTCTTTGGCAAGTTGAGAGGTTCCATCAAACTAGTTCTCATGAGTGAGCAGGCCAACGACCACAAGGAACCGACAGATTGGTCTAAGCAAAAGGTAGAAGACCCTCCTGCTTCGTCCAGGGGTTTTGTTTTGCAGTTCATCTCCAAAATAGATGTAGTTGTGAAATCTCTGTTAAAAGTTCACACTTATATGGTGTGTTCAGCTAAGTGGTTATGGGCACTGGAGTAAAACTCTGAAGTGAAAGTACTGGAATTTTTCTTGGACAAAATACCCCCCAGTAGAACCACCGAGAGGTTCCATCCCACTAGCTCTCAGGAGCGAGCAGACCAACAACCACAAGGAACCGACAGATTGGTCAAAGCAAAAGTGAAAGTGCACAAACAGCAGAACCCTAGGGGTTGCAATGCATGGATGAGATAGATCATTCTGGTGATTCATCAGACTTTGAAAGTTAGAAACAATCAGGGAGATTTGGGGCTTATAGGGTAAACAACATTCCTTGCATTTATACTGCATTAGTTTGTTTGTCTGGGTGGATTTTTGCTGGTTCAGTGGACTTTAACTTATAATAGCAAGAATTTTCATCAATTGTGTTCCTAGAAAGTCACAATAACTATCTGCAATGGATAGTGCTGAAAAAATTATTGAAAAGAAAATTTAACTCTCTACTAAAGAGCTCTGGACTTTTGTAGTCATTCATATATATTTTTTATTAAGCCCTTCGCTGTATGGTTTAATGGAGACTTTAAATGACAAGCTCAATGGGTGACTATTAAAGCACTTTTGTGTAACTAAAGTGGTCGACAAGGCTTTGAAATATTTTGTTGGCAGTGATTTTTAACATTTTGACAAGTAATTTCTCAGATGATTTTTCTTTCCTTATTGTTGGTTTCATTTCACATTGCCATTGGAAAAAACAACACTTTTGTGCAAGACCATTTTTGTTTCCATATTTTGTTTTGGCATAAAGTTGTCTGGCTGGGCATACTAAACATTCCAAGTAACAAAACACAGGCTATATTTTCAGGAATATTGGGTATTTTTCCATTAAAGTAATTTTAGTTAGTGTTTTTATCAGTTGACGGAGTGATTGTACTGTGCTAGGTTTCGTGGCTCTGATTACCATAAGCAAAGAATCTGTGCTTACGGAAGCAGGGAATTCCATGCTTATGTCAAGCGTATTAATCGGGTTAGCCTTGAATTTTGGCTTAAGCGCATGTGTACTCCATGTTACTACTCATTCTTTGCTTACACAGCTAGTACAGAAATTTGGTGGTTGTACAGTAAGTGCAAAGTTCGGTGGTAAGCAGAGCCATGAATTAAGGTTCGATCTGATGAAGCGCCAATGTGTAAAGCATACAACGTATGTATCATGGCTCCATGGTTCAGTCATAGATGTTTGTAGAAGATCTATAGTTCAGGCCAAAGGGACGCAAGTTGCATTCAAATGACCAATCTTTCAACACACAAGCCTATGTAAATAACCACACAGCTTAAAAACCAAACTAACCCCACAGGCAAGGTAGAAGACCCTCCTGCTTCGTCCAGGGGTTTGGTTTTGTGGTATGAAAGAAAGATGGTGTATGGTTTGAATTCATCTTCAAGATAGATGTAGTTGTGAAATCTCTGCTAAAAGTTCACACTTTTTATGGTGTGTTTCGGCCATTGATCTCCATTATACTGACTGGATAGGACATTGCGCTATGCTGCGTGCATAAACACGCGGCCCAATAATGGCGGCGCAATTCCTTCAAACGGGTAAATTAATGTGCACTTGGTCGGGTTTGAGTCTGTCAGTTGAAGTTGTAAATTGAGAATAGAAATGTGGGGAAAACATGACGATCGATAGTTTGAAGTATGAAAAAGTTTCTGAGTGAAATGCAATAAAGCAAACTAACTTTACATTTGTTTCTATCAAATGCCCTATTAGTATTATGATAATGATATTTAAATTTCTAAACAAACACTCGGCCGAGAACCTGTATTGGGATTCAGGTACATGTTTTTTTTTATTCTTTCAGTTCATTGAGAAAATGGCAATAAACCATATAAAGACAAAACAAGAGTCGCTCCTACAATAAACAATTCGAGTAGGAACTAGAGTGAGAACTACATACTCGCTAAAATCGAGGGAAAAGAACAAGAAAGATTAAAACAAAATACAATGTGATAAGTGAGAGTTGACTCCATTAACAAATTTTAACTTTTTATTGTGAAGCTTCTATTCATCATGTTAATTGAAAAACAATCCCAACAGCAAAACTTCCATAACCGTTTAACTATTCCGCCAGAAATAAATATTTTTATTTTGGTCACAAATAACGAAGTCGGCTATTTCCAAGATGACTGATCCTCTCAACGAACTTGTATCGTCTGTACATAATTCGCATATACTTGTCGCTTTCCCGAACCTTTTAATTATTGATGCTATGACAAACATCTGTTGAAATCCGGGCTTCCCGTCCTCGTCGATTCCAGACAACCATCTGTAACGAAGCGAAAACAAAAATAGTATTGCTCGGTAAAAATAACAAATACTTGGCCTATAATAATTATTTTATGAAAGATAGTTTAAATTTCCGGCTTATATTTGTAACGTTAGATATAATAATAATAATATGAATCGCTAAAAAAATGCAAAGGCCTACCTACTTATGGAAAGACAATCCCTTTGCCGACTCAGTTTTCCCTCCTCCAGTGATTGACAGCCGCGCACGACTTCACCATCAGCATTTTTAGTTTATTTGATCCGACTCCAATTGTATTCATCCCCAAATGACAATTAAAAGGACGAAAACTTCTCTCTGCTTGCAGCAACTCCGTTTAAAAGTGTACAGCGCACTTCGTGTGACGAACGGTCTTCACCCGTTTTAAAAAATACGCGCGCGGCCTGCGTTTAGACGCGATGTCCTATCCAGTCAGTATAATGGAGATCAATGGTTTCGGCTGAGTGTAAGAGCACCGGAGTCCAACTCTGGTGTTTCTGATCAGCAGGTTTGAGACCTGGTTGTGGCACTTGTGTCCTTGTGCAAGACACTTTACCAAAAATTGTTTTGTCCTTTGGATGGGACATTAGGCCAGTACTAGGACGTGCTGAAGTGATGGAAGAGAAGGTGTTTGCCTTGGTGTTTCTGGTTGACATAGCAAGCACCCTTGTTCACGTTGCAAGCACCCTTGTTTAAAGCCATTGGACCCTTTCGGTAAACAGTGTTGTCCAAGGCCCACACTTTGTGTACCACAACTTCTATATCAAATAACAAACCTGTGAAAATTTAGGCTCAATCGGTCATCGGAGTCGGGAGAAAACGACGGGAAACCCCACCCTTGTTTCCGCGCGTTTCGCCGTGTCATGACATGTGTTAAAAATAAATCCGTAATTCTCGTTAACGAGAATTTAGATTGTTTTGCTGTTTTCTCAAAAAGTAAAGCATTTCATGGAATAATATTTCAAGAGAAGTCTTTCACCATTGCCTTCTGTAAACCCTGTAAGTTATTTGTAAATCTGTGAACTTTTATTTTTTTTTCTGAACCGAAAGGGTCCAATGGCTTTAAAGATTTCCTCAGACTTGTGCGCTACAGGGATTAAGCTCACTTATGAGGCATTATTGGTTTCACTATCAGAAACCTGTAACAATTATTATAATAACACAAAAAAATGCAGTTGGAAAATAAAGCTGTAACTACAACACACAAACATATTGATTATAAAGATTACAAAATAAAAAGTTGTTGAGGCCCCTAAACTTCTATTTGATGTAATGAACAAAGCTTGTTTCCACCCAAAAATGAAAGAATTTGAAATGTTTGTCCTGGAAAGAAATGACATAGGTGAATAAGATATATTAGACATGAAGTGTTTGATTGTTGGGAGTACAATAGGGCCAATTATTTTCCCTTTGAGAAAAGTGCAAATTCCATTCTAAACAAAACATGCATTCCATATCAGACACAATCAATTCCCGTTTTGAGAGATCGCTGCAATAAAAATAAAAAAATCTTTGGATGTCACAGAAATAAATGAGAAATCTGAGTAAGTTCTGTCATTTTAATGGCTGGGATGTCCAACCCATAAACTAATGCATTCTTCCATGGTCAACTTGCTTCCCTCTGTGTGTACTTCTTGTCTTCCTCAGTCTCAGCCCACACACAGATTCAGTAGTTGTCCTGAGAGCTTCGGGTAATCATAGAGCAAGCTTTTCCTGTTCCAGATCCCTGTCTCTTGCTAATCCGCATTCCAGTGTCAATGCATGGCATCTCCTTGACTGAAAAAAGGGATTAAGATTTGTGTTGGTATACTATGCCCAATATGTGGTAGTCGGATGTGGATCCAGGGTCAGTCACAAAGTACTTTTTGTCCAGTAACAAGAGGCCGTAAGCTTAAAATTTGCTCCTGCCAATAGAAAAAAAAAAGGCATTTCTGTTACGTTTTTGGTGCTAGAATTAACTCATAGACATGCTTTCTTATTTCTGTGCAGATTTTAATCTTTTGTTATTGACTTGAAAACACAATTACTTCTTCGCTGTGCTTAGCATGTATTGTGCTCTAACTTGCAGCTCTACGAAAGTGGGCCCTGGTGTCTGTTGACAAATAATATAAACCTGAAGTTTTTTGGATTGGGGAAAAAAAAAAATCAAAAAAATCAAATGGGTTGTGTACTCTAAAGTGTGTTCTTTACTACTCGGTCAACTTAAATATGCTTTAGGAACCATTTCTTCACACACATAAAGCGCTAATGTAAACAATATTTCTTCAACACTTTTTGTTGAACTCTTCCTGTACTGCGGTTTTCCTTTTTACGCTAATGCGGTCACTTAATACCACTAGCTAAACAATTTCCACCTCTGATATTTCCCCTTCTATTCTTTAGCGGAGATTTATTATGCACAATAGATCCTTTCCATTGAATAGAGTGGAGGAACCTCTTTTAACACGTGTGCAATTGTTCCGCCTGTGCATAGAAGACTCTGTGTGCATTGCCTCCTCCCCCCCCAAAAAAAAAAAAAAAATTAGGGGCTTTTGTCCAACGGTAATTCCCCTCCAACGATGAGATTAACATTCCAACGTTCCGGAAAGAAAACATTATGGATGTGGAGGGGGTTACACGGATTTCCTCAAACCCGTCCTGCCATGATAGGACTTGCTTACGTGACTTTTGGCCTGTAATTTAAATTGTTTCTGAACAGTTGTCATTTTGGTGATGGGATGTTTTAAACAAAATTCAAGCCATTTTATGAGGCCTCTGCTGCAACACCTCCAACTCTTGGGATAGAGCGCAAAGGGCTACAGACATAGGGCATGCCTTATGCTTCATGGAGGCAACAGAGGCTATTTGCTTGTTGTGAGTTAACTTATGAATAATGTCTTGGACAATGACCCAATTAGTTACAGGTGAACACTCAAATTTGATTTCCTAAATAAGGCTCTGGTCTTATGGAAATCAGCTTCAAAGTGGCCCCTAACATCGCAGCCATAGGAGCAAGGGTTTGGCAGATTCTAGATTGTGGCTTCTTTGTGAAACTGTCAAAAGGGTGCTATCTTGGAACAGTTGAACCGGTCACACCTTACTGACATAGGCCATACCGCAATTGAAGGCTTCGGCAGTGGGTTTGGCAAAATCGCTGAAAAAGCCACTTTAAAAAAGAACTACTGCCTAGCGGCTATAGCTGAACTCGCTTGATTCGGACAACACGATTAGATTGTAGTGCTTGACAAACGCTGTTGATCTGCCGGATGATAGAATCTGGCAAGGTGAATCAACTGATGACACAGTCCAGTGGTTCCACTGGTTCTTAATATAGAATGACTAATATTGGAAGGCTCATTGGACAAAATCCACAGGTCTTTATAATCCAAGTCCTTTTTAAAGGGCTGACTACCTGCCCTCTGTTTATCAGAACCCATTGGCACGTTTCCAGGTCAAGCCGTAGGCCTATGTACAATCAGGCCTGTATGCTTCGTTTTTGAAAGGGCAAGGGTGCCAAAGCATTTTCTCCTGAGGTAAAGGGCACCCTATGAGGAAATATTGTACATTTCTCTGGAGCATTACAAGGACAGGGCCCAATTTCATAGAGCTGCTTAGCACACAAATTTGCTTAGCGTAGAATTTCATCATTGATAAAAACAGGACTACCAACCAAATTTCCATTTGTTGCATATTGCTTGTTACATATATTCAGCTGTTATTTGCTGATCCTGAAAATCACATGGAAATTTTGTTGGTAATCCTGTTTTTATGAAGGCAACAATTTCATGCTAAGCAAATTTGTGTGCTTAGCAGCTCTATGACATTGGGCCCAGGGGGCATCGAGGCAATCGCCTTCATTGCTTGCGTGAAGTATCAAGCCTGTATTTTGTAGATATGGTCCAAGCTCATTCATGGTCTTGAGGCTGCCCTATGGACTGACTTAGTAGAAGGAAATCTAGGGGCCTTTGCCAGAACTCGGCGTGGGCTCCCGCTTCTGGCTTTGGCTCCAGCCTTAGCTCTGGCTTTGGCTAGGGCTTGGGCTTCGTTCAAACTTTTGGAGCAGTGTGCATTTTGCACGGTGCGTAGCCTGAAGTCGGAGACAGAGCCTAAGGCGAGGTTTTTTGAAGAAGCCCCTGGAAGTAAGAAGCTCTGTATTTGGTGACCACTGAGTAGTCTTTATGAGGATTAAACAGTACCAGAACCGGGGACCAACCTCGTTGATCTGTTTGGGATGGAAATTAGCAGGGCACCTGTCAAAATCAATACAGTACATGTTTTTTTGGCTGGTAACCTGTTTCTGCTGAGGATCTTTTTTTTTCTTCTTTTGGTGCTAGGGAATCTTCTGTGCTAAGAAGCTTTAGTAAACTGGGCCCATGGGCTCAATCTCACAAAGAGCGGAGATTGATTTTAACTCACCATCACTCTTAACAGCTAAGCAAACTGTGATGTTGCAACTCAAAACATTGATGGTCATATTGACAACCCATCTTAAGATCAATCTTTGTACATTGCGAGCGAGGGTGTTTTTCTTGCAAATTTGATCACCAATTGAGCCTAAATGTTCACAGGTTTGTTATTTTATGCATAAAATGTTGGGATACACCAAGTGAGAATACTGGTCTTTAACAATTACCAAATGTGTCGTGCCTTTAAAACCCATTTAGAAATGACAAAAGAGCATCACTTCTGCACTGAATACGCTGATGAAGAGAGGCATATTTGCAGGTAGCTCACCGCGGCTTAGCCCAGAAACCCCCTCAAACTGTGGGTGTCAGCATAAGGGCTTTGGGTTGTATAACAGGGGATAATGAGCAGCTTAGGCACCAGGGTGAGAAGTTATTTATCAAACACCAGGGGACCCCAAGTCAGGAATAATTTATAAGGGTGTGTATATGTAGGTTAGCCCATTTGTCCCAATTGGGTTTATAGTGGAACGGAAAGTGCACTGGTGGGACAAGTTTTTTAAAAGCGTAAAAAGCCGCAGCGCATTCCTCTGGTGTCCAGTTACGGTATAAATTATCACTTTGATAAACTGATGTAATTTGATGACGTCTTGAACTTTTGAAGAGGTTTGTAGTATGACCAAAAACATGGAGCAAGGGTAGTGTTTCTTTTTCATACAAAATGTGCTGTGCCAAATTGAGGCAAGGGGGAGAGCAGTCTGGTGTCTTTTTCTTGTACTTGTGAAAGTATTTGAGTATTTTTATTTTGTACACTGACTAAATGGGCACTGGGTGAAGAGAAAATACTTTCAAGGACATAGACTTTTTTGTATTAAATTAATATATGGAAACTTCTTATTTGATTGCCATCACCTAAAGTAAATCTTGGTTGTGCTATTTTTGGAGTCTGTGTATTCCTTGCTCTATGGTGAATTACAGTTTTCTGTGCATTATACAGGCGTATAGTTAATGAGGCACATTATTGTTTTTAACATGGTTTAAAGACACTGGACACTGTTGGTAACTGTCAAAGACGAGCCTTCACAGTATGTGTATCTCAACATATGCATAAAATAACAAACCTGTGAAAATTTGAGCTCAATCGGTCATCAAACTTGCAAGATAATAATGAAATAAAGAAACACCCCTGTCACACGAAGTTGTGTGCGTTTAGATGGTCGATTTCGAGCCCTCAAGTTCTAAATCTGAGGTCCCAAATTCAAATTTGTGGAAAATTACTTCTTTCTCAAAAACTATGGCACTTCAGAGGGAGCCGTTTCTCACAGTGTTTAATACCATCAACAGCTCCCCATTACTCGTCACCAAGAAAGGTTTTATGCTAACAATTATTTTGAGTAATTACCAATAGTGTCCACTGCCTTTACCCATTTATAGCTCCATGGTTTAACCATGGAGGTAGTGGGTTTACCATGGTCTAACCATGGAGGTGAACACAGTGAAGGGTCTGCAGGAGCATGGTTTGTCATCATTCTGCAACTTTAAGGCCAGGTAGAGTAGAAAACTAGTTTCTTCAAGTGTCCCAAATGTGTAATTTGAAGGTGCCTGACCTTACTGCTGTGGTAAGTTGTTGTCAGCTGGAAGGGTGAGGTATTCTTGCTGTCCCCATAAAAGTCCAATATAAACACCGAGCTGTGGGAAATGGTGATGGTGGCATAGTGAATCCATTCTAGTGGGGGACATAAACAACTTTCTAGGCAACTCCCATTCCTGATATCATTTAGAAAAGGCCACCCAAAAGTTGAGGCGGATGATGATTTACAAAACACACTGCAGATGATCTTGGTTACAAAAAACCACCAAATACCCATGATACGTGGCCCATTTTGGGCAAATCTGCCAGCCCACATAGTCCTAAACCCTCTGAAGTCCTTTCTTGAGGCCAGATTTATCTTTCCTAGTCAAAACATTTGGGACAGCATGCTGATAAATGTGTAGGGGGTACCAATAATAAGTTGAGGTTTCTGATCTTAAAGGAACACGTTGCCTTGGATCGGTCGAGTTGGTCTTTGAAAAGCGTTTTTTTGACCGTTTATTATAAAATGCATATGGTTAGAAAGATGATGTAAAAGTAGAATACAATGATCTACACAAATATGCCTCGAAATTGCGTGGTTTTCTTTTTACCTCGTCCAATAACACGGTCGGCCATTTATGGGAGTCAAAATTTTGACCCCCATAAATGGCCGACCGTGATAGTTCACGACGTAAAAAGAAAACCGTGCAATTTTGAGAGATACTTGTGTGGATCATTATATTCTACTTTCAAAACATCTTTCTAACCATATACATTTCATAACAAACGGTTTCAAACGCTTTTTATAGACCAACTCGTCCGATCCAAGGCAACGTGTTCCTTTAATGGCAGGGTCATACAAATGTACTTTGGTCATGACATCAAAAAGAAATTGCCTAATTTTGTTCCAATGTAGTTCCAGTGTAGGCACTTACATATTGTAGGGATGATAATAGTAGTAAGCATCCTTTGAAGTCATTTTATCTGACACGCCCCTGTTGAATATAAATCAATAAAAGTATGAAGAAAAAAATATAAATAAATAAATGAGTCTCCAAAGATTGCCTGCTGGCGACTTTTGTAACTTTCTCTGATAGCTGTTTGAATGCTGCTCTAACAAGTGGTCACTGTATTTAACAGGATATGAAGCACAGAACTTTCTCTCGAACACTTGTTAGTTTTACCATTGAGATGGTTTTATTTTCTAACTTTTTTAGATTTTAAAAACCTAACAAAAAGTTAGAAGGTCTTGAAAAAGCACAGGTATTTGAATCTTTGTTCCATTAATTATCCTTGCACTGTGGTTCAATGTTACCCAGGCAACATGGATTTTCTCTTTTGATAACCTGAGTTTGGGACAAGAGAATGAGATCAATCAGTGACACCAGGGCTGGCATGGGGGTCATCCTACAGGGCAGAAAGGGACTTTGGAATCCAAGCTAAAAGAGATGGGGATTAGAAGGAGATTTAGGGCCAATGATTGTGCCTTGAGGCACTTGGTACCTGGGAAATTCCTGAGCCAGGGAACAGTTGCAGCTACTGGGTCAGGGTAGGATGTTTTGGGGAGGGGCTGAATGGCTGAAAAGTACACTGTGCCTGCTGTGGTATTTTGGTATTTGTACTAAAGTGACTGTGGGTGTGTAAAGAAAAAGTGGAAAGTTTTGTTGTGGTTTTGATGGTTTGATCAGAACCGGAAGGAGTGATTCTGTTCTTTATATTGAAGGAAAATATCTGTGTGGCTTAGTGATTTCTTTTTTTGTATGCTTGAGCTTTTAATACTTGCCCGAGAAATGAAATCAACTTCACTGCCATTTCCCTCACCTATTGTGGACCCTGGTTCGAATCCCACCATAGATCAAAGCCTACCTGATTAAGTGGATAATGTTGAGGTAGTTTTATGTGAAATAATAATATTCTGTTGTGTGTCCACTACACTTCAAAATGCCTGCATAGACCCATAAGAGCTGAGAATACCACAAATGGCATTTTAGAAAAGCATTATACATGATGTGACATTAACACCACGCCTGTAGGCTATTAAGCTACTGACTCGCATCTGACCAGCTTCCCAGCCAACCAAAGCTCTCACTCCAAACCCTCCCTGATATAGTTTCACTTTAATAAAAAACTCATAAACAAAACTGACACCTCCGAAAGCCTGCATATACCATCACCGGAGGGGCCAAGAAAAAAAACAGAAAAAAAAAACAGTGTGAAAGGATTTGCATGACGATTCTAAACACCTTCCCTGACTCGGACAGACATAAATGACACGCAAATAGCTCACAGTGAATATCAGGCTTCCGCAATGACTTGTGAAATACCTGAGCAGTATTGGATGAAAATGACGGGTATTGATGCTGTAGCATTTACACAATTAGTCAAGTTTCTTTTTTTATAGAAGTGTGAAACAATTCTAAGTATGTGTGAATGGTTCATTTCTGGGGTGTTTAGGTTCAGTGGTAACTTGTCATTGTCAGTCGTGTATTCAGGTCTCGGGTTATGTGAGTACTTCATTTTGCGGAGAGTAAGTTTGCAAACTCTTCTCTGAGAATACAATCGGTTTAGCGTTGTGAGGAAGTACGAAAGCGAATCAAATTTCCAATGCGTTAAATTAGGGGAAAACATCGAGTCAAAATCGGTGAATTCCCTTTTTACATTGTACTTCCAAAGCATTTGCGAGGGATCTCTCTGTTATGTCCATTAGGTTTCTGCTGTGGTGTATGATTTATGATAAATGAACACCGAAGTCTTTGCACTCTTGATATTAAATTGGTATTTGGCTGTGTGAAATCATCAAACTAGGGCAAGGATATATTTAAAATTATTATACAAGACCTGCTTTTTTAAAAGAATTTGTAGGAGTGGTTGGTGAGAGTATGGATGTCGAATTAATTGTACATGGCCCAGTTTCATGGCGGTGCTTACAGCCGATTTCTGCACCCTATAAAGCGTGTGATTGTATTGGTTATAAGCGCAGGGCTCCGCGATAAGCTCAGCGTCATGAAATCAAACCTGATGGTCTGCATCAGGATTCAAGCTGGAATGCGGGAAAAAAACGGTGTCAATATTTTTCGTGAGTTTTAAAAAGCATCCAGAATACTCCCAAAGAATACTGTAGTCATAAAAATGAATGATAATAGAGGAGGACCAAATTGAAAACATGGTGTTCCAGAAACACCCACACCCCTATTCCTAACACCATTCTCTACATGAGTCATCTTACACAGCAGTTTTCCTCTCGCACATGCTTTAAAAAATGGAGGTAGGTAAAAGAAAGACGTGCCTTCAATTCTCCTCACATGCACATTTCCCTGTCTTTACGCTGCAAAGTCATCCTTTAACCAAGCCACAATGCCTCATGCTGGTTTTTATGGCGTTCTGGCGGTGGGGACGATAAAATCATGTCATCTTACACAGTGGTTTTCCTATCTCACATGCTTTCAAAAAACACCACCAGTAAAAGAGAGGCGCTTTCAATTCTCCCGACATGCACATTTCCCTGTCTTTACACTACAAAGTCTTCCTTTAACCAAGCCACAATGCGTCATGCTGGTTTCGATGGTGTTCTGGCGGTTGGGACGATGAAATCGTGTCCAGCTTGGTGTGAAAATGTGGTCTTCGTATTGAATTCTGCTTCCTTGGTCTTGTTTACTGCTGGTTCTATTAAAGCGTCATCGTAGATTTGGTTTTTGCTATTCCATACTGCTGATTTTTAGGCAAAATTATCAAGACATATACAATAAAAGTGTCCTGTCTAGTTGTTTAGAAAACAGCAAGAGTATAATGAGCGTGACATTTCTGTATTGTAGCAATAATAAATTCACAAAATCATAAATCTTTCATAAATAACAAGATAGAAATATCACCCAGAAACATAATTCCTGGTTTCCAAAATTCCAATGTAATATGAGTAGCTGAGGAATAACCCACATGTACACTTTGAAACAAATTTGTTACTGGTAACTTCATTGAAACAAATCTAATAAGGCACTCATCTTCTTGGCAGATTGGTTAACTTCACCTTTTCAGCAATCAGATATACAGAGTTAAAAAACTTTGACTGGTTTCACCATTCTATCGTGCAGCTTGACTTTAAAGCTGTAAATTCCATTCACTGTATAAGATAAGAGACTCTATACAAGAAACCACATTTTTCTCACCGAGACGCAACCATGATTTCATCTTCCACTCTCCCATAATACAATCAAGCCCAGCGTGCGGCTGGTGCGGTTTTCAATCTTGGTGGTAAGACTATACGACAGTCTTGGACCGGTTCCCAGCAGTGAGTAATTTGCTCCGGTTTATAGTGGGAACCAGTTTGGCAATATAGTGGGGTCAACAACCTGGTTTCTTAGGTTTCATGCCCCAGGAGTCTTGAGGCTGATTATGCAGCATCCATCGCCATGGTTACTCTGACTAGGTAAATTTGACTAACCTTACATCAAAGCAGTGATTGCAGGTGATACTTTGGTTGTGAGGGTGCTTCAATACAGGAGGGTTTATACCTCCTTTGGTTGCAACACCATTTGTATTTATTTAGTTTTTATAACTGTATTTATTTACTCGTGTGACAGTTATAAAGACACCCCACAGAGTTTTCTTACTTTTTCTTTAAAGGCAGTGGACACTATTGGTAATTGTCAAAGACAAGTCTTCACAGTTGGTGTATCTCAACATATGTATAAAATAACAAACCTGTGAAAATTTAAGCTCAGTCGATCATCGAACTTGCGAGATGATAATGAAAGAAAAAACACCCTTGTCACACGAAGTTGTTCCAATTAGATGGTTGATTTCGAGACCTCAAGTTCTAAATCTGAGGTCTCGTAATCAAATTCATGGAAAATTACTTTTTTTCTCAAAAACTATGGCACTTCAGAGGGAGCCGATGTTTTATACCATCAACCTCTCCCCATTACTCGTCACCAAGAAAGGTTTTATGCTAATAGTTATTTTGAGTAGTTACCAATAGTGTCCACTGCCTTTAAATGTACTATTTTCTTTCACTTGTAAACGTATTACTTACCTTACTTTTTATCCTTCCGCCAATTCAGTTTATCTTAAAAACATTTATTTATGAAAATCAACCTGTTTTACACTTGCGCCCTTGTATGCTTCACGTTCACTTTTCACTCACTTTCAAATTCCATTCACGAGAGACCACACCACATAACGGACTCTGTTCTCTCATATTTTCCAGAATAAATCATTGTGAATGGCAAAGCTATTCTCCTCAGTATCCCTTCTTATCGACTCAATGGACCGATCCGGCCTGTCAATCAAACTGTGCGCGTTCACCCATTTTGACCAATCACAGCAATGATTGTGGTCGGACAAACTCGGTCATGCGTGCGTGTTAATTTGGCACGCGCGGCAGAATCGTGCAGAATGTCATTGGGAGTGCTCGTACACGTGTCTTGCTCACGTGCGCGGTGGGCGGAGCTTAGTGGAAAGCCGGAACGGTCCATTAACATCCTGGTCACACTTGTAACCAATAATCCTGTACTTTTGTTGTTTACATGTGGAAATGTAACAAACAAACTTGATGATACACTTGTAGTGTTACTACGATATTTGTTACTGGTAAACAAAATATCATGTACAGGTACTCGCTTAATGTAAAAGAGTGAAAGGGCACTCTTTGAAGAGCCATATGAGGGACAACTCTTTTTCGAGCGGTCTTCCACTCTTTTAGATTGAAGTTTGCATCTTTTTTGAGTGATTTTTCACTCTGTCCTGGATTGAAACCCCTCTAAAAGAGTGAAACAACCACCACTTCTTTTGAAGAGCCATATGAGGGACAGCTCGAAATGTAGAGAGTGGTGTTTTCACTCTTTTACATTTAGAGAGTATAGTTTAAACAAAATACGAGAAAGTCTGGTTTCTTTTTCACAAGTTGCAAAAAAAAAAAAAAAAAAAAAAAAAGAGGCAAACATTAAGGTATAACTTGAGGTACCTCTATAGATGGAAGCTTTAGGATCAAACAAGGTGTGCTTATCTTTCCATACAACCGAAACATTACAAACATTGATTGTTAAAACTGCTCCACTATTAAAACTTTTCTACTACTTTTTATCATTTTTTTCGTCATATTTTTGTATGCAATGCACCGCTAATAATTGTTTTGAAAATGGTCACAAATCTCCAATGATTGTTGTTAATTTGCTTTGAAACTATGGACGCAGGTTCATCCCCATTTATCTTGGCTCACTCAACTGGGTCAAATTAAATTTGTTTTCTTTTGTCTGTGAAACATTCATAATTTTTTTTGTTATATTATGACCATTCTTTGGAACTCAACGCCGCAATCACTTTTGCTGCCGAAGTATTCAAGTAATATGAAAAGTTAATTCAATTTCTTCTTGGAATTGTTTTCAAAAATCAATCTCTTAAAGGAAGCTGTAACTATTGTGCTTACTTACCATTCAGTTATTTGGTTTGCCGTTATTACATGTATTCAATTATGATGAACAAATCAGAACCAAAGTCAGAATTTGATTTAAATGGACCATGCATGAATGGTTGTTGATCAATTTAACGATCTTGTTTTTTTCTCCCTTTGTTTATTTTCTGCAGTTATGGAAAAATAATTTCAACCAAGGCAATAATGGATAAACAAACAAACAGATGTAAAGGTGAGTTCTTTATTATTTTGTCTTTTTTTATGTAATCATTTTTACTTACTTTTGCAGAAGAGGAAGAGATTGAGAAATGAAACTGCTGGAACACCAATTTTTATATATATGCTATTTGATCTTGTTGTAGATTTGATTTGGATATGAACAGATACTTGTAAAAAGATTTGACCTTTTTGCAAAAGGCAGTGGACACTATTGGTAATTACTCAAAATAATTGTTAGCATAAAACCTTACTTGGTAACGGGTAGTGGGGAGAGGTTGATAGTATAAAACATTGTGAGAAACGGCTCCCTCTGAAGTGACGTAGTTTTCGAGAAAGAAGTCATTTTCCACGAATTTGATTTGGAGACCTCAAGTTTAGAATTTGAGGTCTTGAAATCAAGCATCTGATAGCACACAACTTCGGGTGACAAGGGTGTTTTTTTCCTTTCATAGTTATCTCGCAACTCCGATGACAAATCGAGCTCAAATTTTCACAGGTTTGTTATTTTATGCATATGTTGAGATACACAAAGTGAGAAGACTGGTCTTTGACAATTACCAGTAGTGTCCAGTGTCTTTAAAACTAGAACACACATTTTATCATAGTTTTTTTTTTAGGGATTTATGTTATTTGGTTTCACTTCATCTGACAGAAAATAAATAATATAAGAGCCATTATTTTGACGTTTAATCTATTTTTTATTGACTGACTGTCTGGCGAGGCATCATTACTAAGCTAGATATCAACTGTGAAGCTTTCTGCATGTATCAAGTGATAAACTTCAAGGAAAACTGACTTGGTAAATGTTTAAATAATTTGAGGTTGAACAAAGACAATTTTGGGTTGAGCGTGATTTGAACCAAACGCCCTCCAAGTTAACATGCTGGCGCTCAACAAACTTTGGCTGTCGATATATTTATTGGAAATAATGTATCCTTCCCCCCAAAAAACAAAACCAAAACACACAAAACACCCTAAAAACTTGTTCACGCTACTCTATTCCCAAGGCCCAGGGCCAGCCTTTTCACACTATTGTCCCTTTACCCCCGGTCTGCCCCGGTAAATGGGCATACCCCCAGGAATAGCTACCCCTGCTCTGGAGTAGGGGTAAGCTGTTAAACCCCAGGGTATTCTTGAAACGTGCAACCGAAACCTCGCAAAATAGGAACACAGTTTGAAAGTGCACTGGGGTAGCTGTGGGGTAAAGAAGTCCTGGGGGCTCACCACCGGGGCTGTATTCCGAGAGGGTGAGAGACACAATGTGAAAAAGACTAAACAAATAACAACTGATAGGTTTGCATAGCCGTACAGTGAGGGAACAAAGATATTGAGAGTACACTCTTCTGAAACGGGGAAATCCCACAAAAGTTTTGAATTGGAACTTGAACCCGGAAATTAAAACAAAAATTGTCGCTGGTCGAGCAGGAACTACATCACAACTCAATCCAGTAAATCGTCTCCGTCAAAAAAGTTGTGTGACTTCCATAAAATTCTGAATTTGGGGAGGGATTTTCAACTGTATTAAACCTGAGCTTTGTTTTCTGTTTTTGATTAAGCACTTGCAATCTGTAATCCTGTTTTTATAAAAAAGGTACAGTTGTCAGATTTTGAGAAGAGCTTTAGATTGAATGAGTCGCTGTAACTTAACTTTTTGTTACTTTTTGTTTTGACAACTAGGCTACGGTTTTGTAGATTTTGACTCTGCATCAGCAGCTCAGAAAGCCGTGGTTGCGCTACAAAGTCAAGGAATACTCGCACAAATGGCCAAGGTAAGCAAGCTTCTCACATCTCTGGACCCAATTTCATAGAGCTGCTTAAACACATGAATAAGCTAAGCACAGCAAAATTATGCTTACCAGATTAAGGTTACCAGCCAAAACACCATGTCACATTAACAATAACTAGTATCTTGCTCTTTACTGCTAAGCAGTGGATTTTTTTAAGCAGTATTTTCTGCTTCAGCAGCTCTATGCAATTGCTGGGCAAAGGTTTCGTTGAAGTTACATTTTCAAGAAACCTCAAGTGTAAATTTGATCTTGTTATTAAGTAGTGCCCCTTGTTTTGAATGACCTTCATTTGTCTGCAACTAAAACCCCTCTTTAGTGTCTATTAAGCTTGGGCGATATCGATTTATTTTATTCACGATATATCGCCAACATTATATATACATCACGTTTAAATCTTCTCAAGAAAACGCCAATGCATCTATTGCAAGACTTGAGAAATGCATCCAAGAGATTCGACGTTGGACACAACAAAACTTCCTGAAGTTAAATGATGATAAGACAGAGTTCCTTTTATTTGGGTCACTTCAACAGTTAACTAAGGTTTCAGTGCCATACATCTCCATCGGTGATGCTCGGATAGCTCCCTCGCTGAAAGCTCAGAACTTAGGGGTTATTTTTGATTCATCGATGACACTTCAGCCACACATCAACAACATTGTTCGTTTATCATCATATCACATCAGGAATATAGGTAAGATTTGCAAGTACTTGGACAAAAGTGCCACTGAAAAGGTCATTCACGCATTTGTTACTTCTCATCTTGACAACGGCAATGCTCTTCTCTACAGTCTTCCTAACAACCAGATTTCCCGACTTCAACGGCTCCAAAATACTGCTGCCCGCATTGTGACACTGTCTAGAAAATCCTGTTCTATCACCCCCATTCTGAAACAACTACACTGGCTCCCTATCTCTCAACGAATCATCTTCAAGCTGATGCTCATTGTCCACAAAGCTCTAAATGGCAAGGCTCCCCACTATATTTCTGAACTGCTTCAAGTTTACACTCCATCCAGGAATCTTCGATCAAGTTCCATGCTTCTCCTCATTGAACCCAAGTCTCGACACTCATGGGGTGACAGGTCTTTTTCTGTAGCCGCGCCACGCATCTGGAACTCTCTACCACTTAATCTTCGATCTTGTCTTTGTACCACAAAATTCAAGTCTCTTCTCAAAACTTATCTTATGTCACAGGTTTTCAATGACTAATTTTGTTGTGTCTGTTTTTTTTGTGTTGTGTTTTTGTTTTGTTTTGTTTTGGTTTACTGCGCCTTGAACACCCAGCAGAGTGGATATGTGCGCATTACAAGTCTTATTATTATTATTATTATTATTATTATTATTAATATATCGCGATATTCGATATAATCGCGATTAATGAAATTTGACATCATCAGTCTTAAAACTCCAAGTGAAAGTTGTAGAAGAGACAATCCTAGCATAAGAGAGGTGTTCTAATGACCTATTCTTCTGGTTTTACTCCAAACCTATGGGGTGCAAGATGTCTCATCTAGCAAATACATCGCGATATGTAATCGATATATCGCGGTTTGTCGCGCATATTCTTACTATGACATAATTCTTGATATGACCCTTTTTTATATTTGCCTCCAGTCAAAAACCACAAAGGAGGAATAAGCACTGCAAGATATTTAAATGGTTCCCCCCCCCCCCAAAGGAAGTGGTTTTTATTATTACGTTGAGTATTTTGAAATTTAATCTATACACCCTAACACTGAATGAATTGTTCGCAGGACAAGAGCGTTCTGTGAAATGCAATAGTTGAGCACATCCACATACTTCACCCTTTGAACCGCTTATCACACAAAAAATGTCAACAACGCTCAAAATTGTTGATAGAAAACAGATAATAAAAGCATTCTGACCTTGTGTTGGGAACCAAAGTGTCTGAAATATGTCTAAAATATTTATGGAAAAGTCTATTTCAAGAATGTGTTATGTAAATGATTCTACCATGTTATTTTTGGAGGATATTTTCAACTACTTTATTATCGCTTATTTTTGAAAACACTCTCTCCATTTACAACAAGAGTTTTGTGTGTGTGTTTACTGGAACCTTTGACTTTGGTTATGAGCTATTTTGAGTAAGAGGAATAGCAGAGATTGTTCACAGCGCCTAGTGAGTCAGCTGGGTTTTTAATAATACTAGTAATAATAATAATACTTAACGCAAATGTCTCTAAGCGTATAAAGAGTACATTAAAACAAACAATGAGTGAACGATAGCTTACTAAAACGAAAGAGCAGCTTTAAACAAATGACAGAGACTTTTTAAGCGAGACTTAAAACAGTGTAATGAACTAGCCTGGCGAATATGCACAGGAAGATTCCAAAGAAATGTAGCAGCTTAAGAAAACAATCTTCGACCATAACAAATGGAAGCAGTTTGTTTATGGTTTGCAGAGACCAACTGTCCTTATTTTCATTTATGGTCTCCTACAACCAAATTAACACAATCTTTAAGATATACTTCCTTTTACTTGACAGCATACATGTATAACAACATCACCATAACATCAATTCCCATGGCATGCTTTTATACAACCATAATGAAAAGGTGTCCTCAAGAGCTTTTTTCCACCTTTTTGGACTCCATTCATCCATTTTAAATGGATTTAGCCAAACCAGTTGTTCTGGACAAAACAAATTTGTAGCCGGCAAAACTTGATTACAATGCGACTTGACGGCTTCGCTTCAGAACCCGTTAATTGTGTTGGACGATAAAGTGTATCCGGGTACATATTTGACCTTAGCTTTGTTAGAAGGGGATCTACACTAAGTTTCCCCTTGGATAGATTGCATTTGATTTCCTTAACAGCATTTTGGAGGAATATATTTTCGAACTTGCCAACTTAGTGTTTACATTTTTTAAAAGACATGTTATATTTGCATCTTGGATAAAGAACACATTCATGTTTACCGACGCACCGATGTGTGTAAAACAAAGTGTATTCAGTACTTTTCCCGAGTCTTGTGAAAATATCCACATGCATATTATTTGGGTGGGATTTGAACCCACAACCATTGCCATTCAAGAACAGATGTCTTACCACTAAAACAAAGCAAAATTGCCTTACAGCTAGAGGCAGTTCAAATATGAATAGGGTTCTAATCTAATAGGGTTCTAAGGTAGCAGTTTGTGTGTGAGAGCGATGTGCATGTGACAACGTCCTCTATTGACGATGTATTTCAAATAAAGAGTATGGGAGTTTCTTGAAATGAGACTACAACACACATAGACACAGTAAGCCACCCCGCTCTGTAAATTAAACATGTTCGTGTGTCACTCCGTCTCCTCTTTAAAAAACCAACGCGTCCTTTAAACTGCTCATCAAGCTCAACCAGTACAAGAAACACATCCAGTTCCCCCTCACAGTTTGCTTTGAAATTTAGATTTTCTGCGTCCACGTAGTGCCCATAGCCTCTTGATGTTAATCTATTCTGTTTCAGGAAGTGCGTTCAGGGCCCAATTTCATGGCTCTGCTTACCGCGGAGTTCTGCGCTTATGATCCCCAGAACAAAGTGCCGTACCAGGTGCCGTAAGCGCACAATTCCTCGGAAAGTAGAGCCATGATGAGATCAGACCCAGGCCTCTTCAACTTCACTTGTATTCCAAATTCTACGAAATAAAAGAACTGATGTTGACCCCTCTTCAAGAACGATGACCCTTTTGAACTTGAGGGGAGAGCGGAATATTTACAAAAGATAAATTTCTAAATTAAACTTAACCTTGTGATTTAACACTAATGCGTTTAGCTTGCTACAAATGTGCAAGAAAAAGAGAAAGTAGTCAGTGTTTTCCATTGTTCAATATAAAATACCTTTCATCCCCCCATCTCTGTCAAAATATAATATGATTAAAATATAAAATAAATTTTTTGTATAGCTTACAATATAAAAAGGGATTTTATTTTAGATGTAAGTCCAGTTTGTGGGAAGGGTGTGTTCTCTGAAAAAGAGTACTGAGTACTGACTTGGAAAAATATTGAACTACTTTTTTTAAACAGTTGTTTGTTTATTAGTATTTTAAACACCCTTAGCTTATGAATTAGCTTAAGAAGTATGGTTACTATATAAATCTCACAAAACTTGACAATTTGCCAATGATTTAGTTTTCATTCAAAGGGACATTAGATAGTTTCTGAGAAAGGGGGGGGGGGGGGGGGGGGCTGGGGTATTTTGGTAACTGGGTACCTGGTACCTCCAAGGTACAAAGTTTAGGGAAATCACAGAGTTGCAATACCATGAGTCACCGTGGAGAGAGTGTCCAATCTGCAGATTTTTGGAATCATGTGAAGAAAGGCAATTGTTATAAGGTCTGTTTTATCTGTGTAGTTATGGGATGAGAAACTGTATTTCAATCTTCTATAAGTCGCTACAGACCCCTTGAATATGTAATGCACCCAAACAGTGTCTTCACTGAGATCAAAGGAAGGCCTATCATTGGCTGAGAGTTTTGCGGAGCGCGTACACACATGCGAGATTGCATTTATGGTGGCCTATTCAAGGGGTCTATAAATACGCCATAAACAAACTTGTAGAAATTGAACTGAATTGCCCCCCCCCCCCCCCCCCCCCGCCCTAATAAAAGCAACCACAGAAACCCCTTGTCAGGTCAGGCCTTTGGAGGGAGTCCTCTGTCCCCCCCCCCACTGACCATTCTCCCCATGCACCAGCAGAAGCAACCCCCCCCCCCCCCAACCGAAATACCTCTAAGGAATTCCTGAGATTCACAGCATTTAATTGGAAGCTGGGGGTACACCAAATAAACACTCATTAAACACCAAATAAATGCTTATTTTGATTGCGGCAATTAACATAACTAATGGATAACTTGGGTATCCCCCAGATGCTGTTGTAGGCTGATGGATATATGCATTGGCGCATGGTGTCTATAGTATGGGGTTATGGGCTTTATGAAGGTTTTTAATCTGTCGAGTTTTAGAGTGAAGCTTAGATTTGTTATGTGTTATGCCAAACCATGATTTGGGAATCCTTTACAAACGTAAATGTATACAACAAAACTAACCTGTGGAAATTTCACTTCAAACGGTGGTCACTTTTTTGAGATATCGTTGAAAATTTGAAGCGAATGTGTTCACGCAGGAAAAATATCCCTTTGAGAAATACACAATCTGAGAAGTGACTCAATGTATTGCTTCTAAGATGCACAATCTAAGTTACTCAATGTATTGCTTCTAAGATGCACAATCTGAGAAGTTACTCAAGGTATTGCTTCTAAGATACAATTTTTGGTGGCATAAAAGCTGATGTCTTAATACATAACCAAATTCCTTCAAAGTGAAATGTTTTTGAAAATGCTTTATACCCCTATCAAATGCTGCTGTTAACCAAAAGATTTTATTGCCAATTAATTTTAATAGTGGGATTACCAAGCATACCTTTCCTTTACTCAATACATTATGTACATTGTCTTCAAATTGTGTGGAATTTTCCTTTATGTGAAATTGAGAGTGAATGATGCACATGTAAAAGAATGTGACTTATATAACCACAGGCACAGCTGGGTTCTGCTATCTTGCAACTCACTCATGCTACATGCAACATTGCATGTCAATTATCTTGTGGAATGTCTAAGTTTGCTTATTTTTTGAGTTGAAGTGTTGGGCAATAATTGGGGACAACCACTGATTTAATCTCTCCAGTCTAGTCTAGTCTGGATGGGGCGGGCAATCAACCTTGATTCCTGTTGATTTAGATTCAGAGTGACTGAGCCACTCAAGCCTAAACAGAGAAAGTGTTGATGTTACAACAGACATGGACTTTCTGTTTCAAAGGGTGACAGTGTATGCATTGAGACATGAAACGGACTGCGATCATAAGCCACAATTTGTGTAAAAAAAAATATTGTAGGATAGTTTAGGCCTTTCTTAAAGGCACGGTATGGACACCTTTGGTTTTTGTCAAAGACCAGTCTTCTCACTTGGTGTATCTCAAAATATGCATAAAATAACAAACCTTTGAAAGATTGAACTAAATTGGTCACCGAAGTTGCGAGAAAATAATGGAAGAAAAAACACCTTTGTCGCAAAAGTTGTGTGGTTTCAGATGCTTGAATTCGAGACCTCAGCTGAGGTCTCAAATTCAATTCAAATATTTAGTGAGATATAACTTCTTTCTCGTAAACTTTGTTACTACGTTTTATACTATCAACAGCTCTCCATTGCTCGCTACCAGGTAAGTTTTTATGCTAACAATTACTTTGAGTAATTACCAATAGTGTTCAGTGCCTTAAGATGCTATGTCAGATTTTTGGCCCCAAACATTAAAAAATAGATTTTTTTGAGTGAATGGTATTTCAAAGAGTATCACCCGCTCTAACGAAATAAAGTTTAACTTTCACTTTTAATGGTCAGGAACCATGACAAAAATTTAAAACGTTTCTTATAAAACACATAAGAATTGGTCACGTGATTGTCGGGATCGCGACACTTTATTTCACTGCTACTAATAATTGGCGGACTTTTTTGAGCAATGGCTCAAATGAAAGATTGTAACTTTCTCGACCCCAATCAAAGTACCTATTGAATTTTAAATCAAAATTTTGGGGTAAAATGGGCCAAAAATCTGACGTAGCATCTTAATAGACCCCTTGCATATGATGTCAAAGGCCTAATAAAGGCACCCTCATCATGGCTGAAACTTGTGCGGGGCGCGTTGCACGTTTCCTGACCTCTGTGATGCAGCCAGTGCAATGCAATGGGTCTATAGCTTGATGATGTGTAAATCCGCTGATGGATCGAGTCACTGGTTCACCTCAGACTTGGACTTAGATTAGGAGAAAGGGACTGACGCAAACAGTCAATCACTTTTACTAACAGTTACCTCTGACATAATGGTTATTTATGGTACACCAAGCAGAACGCTCATCTAAAGAAGTGGTAACTCAAACAAAGAAACACCCTGTAAAACAAATACATAATTACATTAAACTATATCTCAGCTTGATATTGTACAAATAGGCCTACTATTATGCACATTAACATAACAGAGCTTGATCGTACTTATTGTACATAGCATAGCAACACATGCACATGTGCGATACATGATTCCAGCTCTCAATTATTAGACATAACCAAACACGAGGCAAACTTCACAAAAAAGGGAGCTTTCATTTTGGACGACGGATGGTTCTGCGATAGTAATGATGACATTTGGCGTCATCTGTGCATGCATCGGTTTTGAGAATGGTCGTCCCTCAATTTCTACGATAGTGCTTGGGATGAATCTGCGTTGTGCTGACAACGTTTGGCTGAAAACTACATAGGCTAATGTCGCAGAACCATCCGTTGTCGAAAACGAAATCTCTCTATTATCAGACCTGCTTCGTCTCACAGACTAAAAACTATTCAGAATAATATTTTAAACTGGATAAGGTAATCTCTTCATGCTTATTTTGACAATTTGTATCACTATTGGTTATTTCCCAATAGTGCAGTGGTAGCTGAAGTGATCTAGTTTAACACATGAATGAAAAGCGAATTATTAAAGATACAATCTTAAATACTTCATGAATATTGGAAGGTACGGTACACAAGGGATGGTTGCCTGATGAATTATTGAAAACTTTGTAAATGAGCAAGAGAAGCTTGTGCTTGTTAAAGCTAGAGTAGTAGTACTGGGTGTGTGATCAACCATCTATATGAAGTAACAAACCTGTACAAATTTGGACTTAATCCATTGTGTTTTTCAGGAGGAAATAGGGGGAAAACTATTGCCAATATTCAGCGTTTTAATACAATGTCCTTGATTTATAACCTATAAATCAAAATAAGCTGTTGTGTTTTTGAAGGTTATCACATACAGTTTACTCAAGTATGACTCCATTTCAGAGGGAAATATTTCACATAAAGATAAATGAGTATGAACTTCATAATCAGTGAGTTTTTAAACTAAATTAAGCAATGCTGTGTAATTTACTGTTAATAATCCACACCAATTCTGTAGTCCTTAGATACATTGAATAAAAATTCAATGGTGTGATTGTTCTGTGCCAAAACCTAAAGGGTGTACCAGCCCTTCAGTCTTGCTAGACTTGACATGGTCATACTAATGAGTAAACTTTAAAATGGCTGACTGGTTAGGATGCTGCAACCAATCAATCAGTTTTAAGCCTCAGTCGCAACCCCCCCCCCCTTCCCTCAAGAGCAGAAAATATACATCAATCTTATTCTGTCTTGATACGTATTGAGCAATCTCTGTTCAACCAGGAAAGTTTTCCATCATGACTGGAATGTTACCTTTGAAGTGATAAGACCGGGAAATCTCGGTAGTCTAGTTGGTAAGACGCTGCTCTAGAATTGCATGGGTCGTGGGTTCGAATCCCACCTGAGTAATGTGCTTGTGATACTTTTTTTCACAGGACTCAGGAAAGTACTGAGTATACAGTGCTAACACACATAGGTGTATGAGTAAAAAACAAAATTAATATTCTTTATCCCTGATGAAAATGTAACATCTATTAAGACCCTTCAACTTTGCAAGATGAAATCTGTAATTCAACTTTGCAAGATGAAATCTGTAAGGTTACTCATAGGACTCGGGGCACCAAGACTGTGTGATCAAGGCAATGGGGAAGGCCCTGCCACCCCCCCCCCCCCCCCCCCGCCCGCTTTGGAATGGTTCAAACGTACGTGTTCTTAAGAGAAGATAAGCTGATGCGTGTATGCAAATATTCACTTCCCAAGAACTTCCAGATTATAAAGACATTAACCTCTTCCCAACATGTAGGCATTTTGCCATTCATTCCAAGGGTTTACTGCGCTGGAATATACCAGACTTCTGTCAAGATGCGCTTCTGAAGGAATTTGAAGATACAAACCTGCATGCAAACACTCCCTTTAACTCCAAGTGTTGACCAAACCAAAACTGTTTCCAAAAAGTGCAATGCACTTGCAATCCTATAGTAACTAATACAGACACATCAAGCACTGGATACTTGGTTCAAACAGGCCTCTGCACTTTTTTTCCCCTCACCATTTGGAACTCTACAGATTCTGTACCTCATGAATTAGTGAAGTCTGGAAACTAGATTTTTCTCTTTGATAAGCAGTTGCACTTTTATTTCTCATTTGGTGTTGGTGGAGGGGGGGGGGGTGCCTTTTCCTCCTTGTTGAATTCAGTAAGTTGAGTGAATTTAGACAATTTCCAATCAAGCAGCAGCATGCATGATTGGGGGAAAAGAAGGACCGAGGAAAGAGCAATTTCCGGATGTGTAAGAAGGAAACCACAGTTTGTATGCATTGATGGAACTCTGGTTTATGCTCTGGATTCTAAATAAGGTAAACTATGAAGTGACAGATTCTTACTCAGTGACAGATCCATCCACCCCCCCCCCCCCCCACCCTCCAAATCTTAGAACAGAAAGGGAGAGAATCATTCCTGGGCCCAATGCAATAGGAGACTTTGTAGACGCTGGCGGCAGCAGACATAACAGCCCTTTTTTTTGCGCCTCTGAGTGTGCGCGTGCTTGCTCAGTACTGCGCTCGTAGGTCTGAGCACGCGCAATACTGTAAAAAAGGGCTCGTCTAAAAGTCTCCCATTTCATAGAGCATGTAAGCACAACAGTTTGCTATATTCACCATTACCTTCTGTAAACCCTGTAAATTATTTGTAAATCTGTGAACTTTACTTTATTTTTCTGTTCCGAAAGTGTATAATGGCTTTAATGAAGTTACGTCATCAAACCTTTTTTATTTGCATTACTGTTATTATTTTGCAAATTAGTTCGTTTTGTCAACAACTTGGTTGAAGTTTTGTTGGATGACTATATCACTGCATCTTGACCATGCTCCTGAAAACCCTTAACCAGTATAACTGAAGCTCAAACATGTCAATGGTCAGGTTCACCAAAACCTTTTCCCAACGGTGGCTTTAAGGACTGTACGATCAGAATTTACAGATGGAATCTTTCACAGCATTAATATCTAGTACTTGACTGTAACCAACTTGACATTTCCCAGACAGTTATCTCACCACAATGAAGCATTGTATTAAGAATTCACCACCATAAAAAAAAAAAACATTTAAAGAAAATAAATACCATAGACTTGTCTTCCATTAGGAATAGATCAAAGGTGGGAGTGAAAATTGGACAGAGTGGAATTTTATATTTACAGTCAAGTTGAGAGAAGGAAGCCTTTTGTTGGGATCTATAACAATACTTGCTCTGTCTTCAACACTTCCACATTCCATATCACCACATACCTTTAAAGACCTGCGAACCTCTGTCCACCTAGAAATTTACTCTGAAACGAGTAGAATTTATGGCTTTTTTTGTTAGTTGATGGGCTCTGGGTTTTGTCAACTGTCCTCCCGATGGAGAACTGAAGTATTTCGACATTTTGAAAGAAATTTCTTAATGATGAATCCACTGGTAAGGTCTTGACATTGGGGAGTTGATGAGCTCTGGAAAAATTGGTTCCGTTGGGGTTATTCACCATTAGTTTATCCAAAATATTATGTTGTTGAGGGATTTGCTCTTAACTTTTTCTGTGACTAGCTAGCAGGACCAAGTTGTTTGTCATTCCACTGGTTTGTCAGGTTTGTCATTAGTCTATATATTTCATTAAGAATAGGGATGTTTTCAATAGTGAACTTGCCAGCCGAACAACTTGAAGTAAATTTTTACTGTATTTTTACTGGCATTTGGGCAGCGGAACACTATTAAAGGAGAAGGCTGTATAAAGAGTAGTGGCTTTTACTTTTTGGGGTTTGATAAAATAAAAGGAAGTATTGTTACCAAGGCTGTGTCTGGCTGTTGCTAAGTGCATAACTGCTGCTGTTACTAAGGGTGTGGCTGCAGAGGTTACTAAGGGTGTGGCTATAGTTGTTGCTAAGGGTGTGGCTATAGTTGTTGCTAATGGTGTGGCTGCAGCTGTTGCTAAGGGTGACGGTGTGGCTGCATTTTGGTATTGCATATCTAAAAACATAAATTTATACATTATACAAACTTACTTACGCACTAAAAAACACGTACACATTTCCCAACCAAAAATTTGTCTCTCCATTCTTTTTTTTTTGTTAGGCTTCATTAGAATAAGAAGGAAGTCCTCAAGTTGTTTGGCTGACAAACATGTGTGTGGGGGTGCTGGTTGGTTTACACCTTCTTATTCCTGGATGGTTTACATGACAAATCCTTGTCTGTTTTGTGTTGCTCATCACACTGCAGTATACAAATCATCTCCTGTGATGTTTGATCTAGTTCATGCCAATTTAAACTAAATACTCCCCTTGTGTGTGTTTCTGAGGTTTTTTGTTTCTCCACATGAATAGTGATGAATCAGTCTCCATTTTGTTCAATATTAAGGTCCCATATGTACAAAAGCATGACTTTTTAAACTCCATCTAAAGGTGCAGAATATTTTTCCCCAATATTGATTACACTCATTTTCTATGCTGTGATGCATAACGGATATTGGAATTATCTCATGTATCCTCTCACAAGACGCTCTACCTCTTGACCTACATATCGACTCCAGCATCTCAGACTACCCCCCTCCCCCCCCCCCCCCCCTCAATCGACATCATGCATGATAACAAGTCTGCCGACTATGGCAAGAGGTGTTGTTGAGGGCAGCCTTTGCAGTGAGGCATGTAATTGGAATCAGCTCATGGCCATGTCCTGAGCATCTGGTTGGCTCAATTTCCTGGCTTTAACCTCTGTGGACCCTGGTTCGAATCCCACCTTGGGCCAGAGCCTAGCATGTGGATTGGGTTTTCAGTCCACATGGGCCCAATTTCATAGAGCTGCTTAAGAACAAAATATTGCTTAACAATTTTCTGCTCACAAATTGTACTTGTGACATGGTAGTTAGGCTGGTAACCTTCTTCTTTTTACAGCCAATACCTCCATAGACTTCTACATGTTGGTGAAGGGTTGGGATCAACATTACAAGTGTCTTCTCACTCATACCATAGAGAAAGGTGCTCATGTACACTCTTATTTTAAGAGGAATATCAATTCCCCTGAGTAATTTTCATCTTAAGTAATTTTCTGAGTAATTGTCATCTTAAATGTTTTTCTTTTTGTAGCCCCTTACCAAGAGTAGCTTTTAAGCTGGTTTTGGGAGAAACTTGCACACACAAACAAACACCCCAACACACCCCAACAAACAAACAAACAAACAAACAAACAAACAAACAAACAAACAAACAAACAAACAAACAAACAAACAAACAAACAAACAAACAAATACCTCAACAATTAAACAAACAAGTGAACACACAAACAAAAAATTAATATACAGTTGTTTATAGTTGTTTATAGTTGTTACACACCAAATGTGTACTTTGTTTTGAAATGGGGGTAATAACAAGATGGGTGTGTCTTATAAAGGTCAGAAGTGCATCCTTGACAGATTTGAGTGTCACTCTGGGACTGTAGCGTCAGTTGGCCTGTAGGAATCATGCTGTGATACCTGAATATAACCGACCAACACCAAAGGCTCCAAACGCCACCAGATTGAATCTTCTGACACTGTGAATGAAATTAAAAGGGAAAATCTTATCTAATTTTGTTTTGCTCAAGTAGCCTTCCTTGATCAAGTTTTCACAAAATTAGAATGTAAACAAATACATTTTTTACCAATTTCAAAAGTGCAAAAAAATGCATCAGCATTTTTTTGAACATGCAATTATTACTTAAAAAATAAATCTTAAATTTTTTTGTTTTGTTCAAGTAGCTTTCCTCAATCAAGTTCTCACCAATTTAAGAAATGTATTGGCTTTTTTTTTTTAACACAATAACTTCTTTGAACCATGCCACTATTGTGGAGTGGTTGTTAAATTGGACAAATATTTTGGAAGATGTTTTATTTTGGAACAGCAGTGATGTATGAATAATCAATGAAGAGGCCATGGGCTTGACTTCATCATTTCCAATTTCCATTGTGGTTTTTTTTGTTGCCGGTGAATTTGATTGATTAAGCGTTGAACGGTTTTCCTTTGGTAGTAAATTTGAAGAAGTTTCAATTGTTGTCCATAATATAAACGTAATTGGAAATTAAGTAGCGTGGACAAATTCTGCATTATGATGAATGCTCTCTGTGTGTTCAATTTAAAACTTCTTTGTGTGAAAATTCAACATTATTAGAAATGCTTTTTGGTGTTAATGAAACGGCATCTTTGCTGGTATTATTTTTGTGCGGACCCTGATGAGCAAACAGTGCCTCTGGTGATGAAAAAAAACAAAAAAAAAACACACAAAAACAACCAAGACTAAATAAACAAGCAAACAAACCTTACTAAAATTTATTTTATAAAGTAATAAATCGCAAGGGAAATTGACTGGGCAATTTTTAAAACAGTTTCGGGTTTAACAAACAAATATTGACCAGAGTGGGATTTGAACCTGTGACCTCCGGGTTATCATGCAGATGCTCTTCCAACTGAGCTATCTAGCCCTAAGCTTAGCAGTCTCCCTTTTTTCTCCATATCTTTGTTCGGGGTGCCAGTCAGAAGCCATTCAACCCATAACTGCTGTACAGTCTGGGATCACACCACAAGTTTTTGATACAGTCTGGGAAGCGGCATTTCAAGGAGATTTTAACCCCAAGTTATAACTCATTGTTACAAATTTCAAAAGTAAATTTGTGAAATTTGTTGGGTTTAATTTTTTTGAGGTCATGTTAAAAACCTATGGTGACTGGTGGAACAAGGAATGTCATTGTATAAGGAAGTTTGTATGACATCAAATTTGGCATCAAGCCAATCTTTTGTTGTTTTTTGAGAATTCTTGCAGAATTCTTGTCCTTGTTGTGGGCAGTCTGAGGTCATCTCAGCGGGGGTTGTTGGATGGATACCTTGAGATGTGAGCCATCTTATATCCTGTGAGCCATTTATATATCCTCCTCCATCGGTTCATCTTTTATTAATCTGTGTTCTTGGGTGTCGTCTTGTCTGTCGGTGAATAATGGAGCTGTATGTTTTCGTCTTTGATCAACAGGAATCGGATAGGATCATTGAGGGTTGTGTGTCAGTCAGGTTGATCAACTGAATGACTTAAGGTCTTCTTGGAAATGTACGTGACATTGTCATGGAGATGTTTTCTCAAGGAGGGTCACACACTCGATCAGTGGCTGGTTTAATAACAGTTTTCTCAACTTGAGGAATGGTTAAAATATGCTGAATTACTGACCGACCATTGGGTGTCACCCACTGTGGTTTAGAATGATAGAGCATGCAATATGGTACCAAGTGGTGAATGCATCTACACAGTACAGTCAACCCTCCTACTGTAAGACCGTTCAATTGATTTCGGCCCTGTATATAAACTATGCCAGACTCATGGGATCATGTGGTGAAAACAGAGTACACGGTCAACCCTCCTACTATCCGACCATTCAATATCACCAACTGTGGTTTTGTTTAGGCCCTTTATATAAACTATGCCCGACTGGAATATGGGAGCAAGTGGTGAAAACACAGTACACGGTCAACCCTCTTACTATTTGACCATCCAATGTTGTTTACTGTGGTTTTTGAGAAATCTTTTGGTGAATGGATCCACAGAGTTCAACACAGTTGGTTCTGTACACAGTTAGTTTTGTGCACAATTGTGCCACCATACACAACCTGTGCTAATAAATGGTTTCTAAGGGTTGGTCAACCCACTGTAAAATGTTAGCAAGAGTAAGAGTTGGAGGGTTTTAAATAGATTGTAGGATTTGATGGAGATCTGTTTACCGGGCAGACGTTCAAAGTTCCATTCCTCAAGAGACACTGGTTTACCTCCCATCGGAAGTACGTCTCGTTGAATTCACAAGATGGGGAAATTATTATGATTCGTCTGTCATTTAGCGCTGGCTGATTGCCCTGTAGAGACCCCCACTGGAATGGTTGACACCCGGGCGACCCTCACTGCACCATATCATATCTCACTGGGGCTAATTACATGGCGCTGCGTTGCAGCTGATACGGATTGTCTCATTGCGATGTATCTATTCGTGTCCATCGTGTCCAGGATAGAAATCAACCCTGAGGCCAAATAATTAGTTATAAGATGCATCCTGAGAGTAGCTTATACTATGATTAGTCCCATGCAAAGCAGAGGGAGTGAATTCTCGCTCAAATCTCCGGCCATGTTTTCCCTTTCTGGACTTAAAACTTCCCAAGTATTTGTCCGTCCTGGTAATTTCTCTGACACTGTTTCTAAATTACTTTTGTTTAAAATTACAAATGGCCTTAATAGAATATGTGGGTGTGCGCATTTCGTGCCATTGTTCTAGTTTTTAATGTATTTTTGATTATTTATTTTTAACTTTGTATTTTTTTTGCCATGCCTGCAATAGGTAGTTTTGCAGTATTGGTATGATGAAATAAAAATATGTATTGTAATGTAATAATGTAATATTCCAGAATTTAACTCTGCCTTTGGTATAACAAAAAAACTGTAAATGACAAAGACTATTTTATGCAAAGAAACACAGCCAGATGCTCCACCATGTAGAGGAAACATAAATTTCTCATCAAGATTTGTTTTCTTCTTTCCTGTCTGTTACCATAGCAACAAGAACAAGATCCCACCAATCTGTACCTGTCCAACCTTCCCAAGAGCTACGATGAGAAAGAGCTGGAGAACATGCTATCGCCTTACGGTCACGTCATCAGTACCCGGATACTAAGAGACAGCCAAACGCAGCTCAGTAGAGGGGTGGGATTCGCAAGGTGAGATTATACTCTCAAGGGTCCAAATTCACAGAAAATACTGCCTTAAAAATTTCTGCTGAGCAATTTTTAGCAGGATACCAGTCACAAATTGTACATGTAACATGGTGTTTTTGGGTGGTAACCTTGAAAATACTTCTTTAAAAATTCTGCTAAGCAATTTTTAGCAGGATAGCAGTCAGAAATTGTACATGTGACATGGTATTTTTGGCTGGTAACCTTATGCTGGTTAGCATAACTTTGATCTGCTGAGCTTATTTTTAGGCTTAAGCGACTTTACGAAAATGAGCCTTTGGGCCTTTCTCAAACCTCACCTTGGGCTCTGTCGCAGGCTTGGGCTCCGCGCGCTGGTTACACACCGAGTATGAACCAGCCTTTGGCCCTATACCTGTACATTTAGAGTTTGCGTTGGTTTGAACATCAGCCGACAAAACCGGAGCCCAAGGCGAGGTTTGAGAAACGCCCTCAATCCCTCCAAAGGGCATCCAGGTTGGCTCTGTGGTTTCACCCACTGCCTCTCATCTAAGTTATACCCTGGTTCGAATCCCACACGAGTCCCTACCTGGGGGTTTCATGTGTTGCGGGTGCTTTTAAAAGAACCCAGTACACTTGTTCTGAAGAGAAGTGGTTTCCCCTGGTGTTCCTGGTTTAGTTGGGCTGCAAATTGCTCCTCAGCGCCTTGTAAACTCCTTACAAGGTGCTCTTAAAAAGAGTCTCATAATAGACCCTTCCCTTGAAATAAATTGCACATAGCGCATGCACACTAACATTTTGGTTGGCAAAATGAGAGAAACTCGCGCTGTTTTGTACACGGCTAATGGGTGCGTGACGCACACGCGATTGCGCGTCTGCTTAGTGCACAACTCTATGGTGTTTGCCAACCAACAGGGTCTGTACACATGCGTGAATGTAATTAGCATATTTCATGGGAAGGGTTCATTAATCAAACATAGCATACCTGCCATACCAAACACAGCGCTTTGAATCTAGTGGTGAATAGGGCTGTATGAATAACTGATATGATAATTATGAATAATCTTGTAAATTTTCTGTAAAAAAAAATTATGTTAAGTTGAAATGAAGTGGAGTATTTTGATGGATTTTGGGTGGCTCATAATCAGAACAGCAAGATACGGTGGAAATCAGAAGCGCAATAACTTTGCCTCGTAGTGACCCTCTCATTGCTCTCAGTAATGGTCTAAGAGCAGACTCTGAAAGATGCCAGAATCTGATTGAGGCCAGACTCTTTGCTTTTAGCCGCGGTTAAAAAGGCACACTTCATCATTCATTCATGCATTCATTCATTCATTCATTTTTATTTAAAAAAAAAACTGGCAGCACAAAGCTGAATAATGTGGCATAACAAGATAACAATATTGATGAAAATTGCAGAGATAAAATACACAAAAATTGCACGACCACGGGGTACATAGGAACATTATATAAGAAGACGACAATAAGTAAAAATAAATATTAGATAAACCACTAAAAGACTCTTTAAAAAATGCACAGGGTGTTGGGGAACCCTCTTATACATTGAAACCCCACTATGGAATAAACCAGCTAAAAAAGAGTAACCCTAGCAGTTAAAAGCTGAACAGATGACAAAAACAATGATAGCAAAAATGGGAAAACAAATTTGATAAAACAGAAAGGATTTACAAATAAATACAGGATGATAGAACTAGCTGATTGAAAACAACTTACCAACCAAAAGGATTTATATAAATAGGTAATGGCCTGAGGCTTTGACCCTAGCAGAGTCTCTCCCGAAGCCTAAAGACTCTGCTAGGGTCGAAACGACAGGACATTAACTATTTTTTCCATACATCTGATCGAGTTACTCTTTTCTGACAAAGAAAGTTTCAAAATAGAATACTACAAGTGTTACAAAATTTTATATTAAAAACAAAAACCAAAGAAATCTTGTTGAAGTGTTTATGTGGAAGAAAACTTTTGCATAACATAATTGTTTTTTTATATTTTATTTTTGTTTGACCAACAGAATGGAATCTAAAGAGAAGTGTGAAGAAGTGATAAAGCGTTTTAATGGTTATCTAGTACCTGGTAAGTAAAAGTTTATGTAATAAGTCATCTAACGCCCGTTTGAGGATTATGAAAAAATATAGTGACTCTGCGTCTCATAGTCTACAAGACCGAAGACCGATTTGTATACAGGATGCAGGCACATTATACTTTCCATTTTTACGAGCTTGATGTGATAAAAAACTTATCTGCAATATGCAGAGTTAGAACAGCGCAAGATGTATAGGGTGTGATATAAGTTTATATCACCTGTTCTTGCCATTGATCAACCACTAAACCCCTCCTCTCTTTTCTTTGGCTATCCTACAGGCCAGTTAGCTCTCTGACTATGCAAGTTTGTGAACACCAAACACTAACCCTAAACACTGACCCCTTCTCCTCTTTGGCTACCTTGAAGGCCAGTTAGATCCCTTACTAAGCAAGTTTGTGAGTAGTACCTGACCCAAACACTGACCCCTTCTCCTCTTTGACTACCTAACAGGCCAGTTAGAGCCCTTACTATGCACGTTTGTGAGTAGTACCTGACCCAAACACTGACCCCTTCTCCTCTTTGACTACCTAACAGGCCAGTTAGAGCCCTTACTATGCAAGTTTGTGAGTAGTACCTGACCCAAACAATGACCCCTTCTCCTCTTTGACTACCTCACAGGCCAGTTAGAGCCCTTACTATGCAAGTTTGTGAGTAGTACCTGACCCAAACACTGACCCCTTCTCTTCTTTGACTACCTTAAAGGCCAGTTAGAGCCCTTACTATGCAAGTTTGTGAGTAGTACCTGACCCAAACACTGACCCCTTCTCCTCTTTGACTACCTAACAGGCCAGTTAGAGCCCTTACTATGCAAGTTTGTGAGTAGTACCTGACCCAAACAATGACCCCTTCTCCTCTTTGACTACCTCACAGGCCAGTTAGAGCCCTTACTATGCAAGTTTGTGAGTAGTACCTGACCCAAACACTGACCCCTTCTCCTCTTTGACTACCTCACAGGCCAGTTAGAGCCCTTACTATGCAAGTTTGTGAGTAGTACCTGACCCAAACACTGACCCCTTCTCCTCTTTGACTACCTCACAGGCCAGTTAGAGCCCTTACTATGCAAGTTTGTGAGTAGTACCTGACCCAAACACTGACCCCTTCTCCTCTTTGACTACCTAACAGGCCAGTTAGAGCCCTTACTATGCAAGTTTGTGAGTAGTACCTGACCCAAACAATGACCCCTTCTCCTCTTTGACTACCTCACAGGCCAGTTAGAGCCCTTACTATGCAAGTTTGTGAGTAGTACCTGACCCAAACACTGACCCCTTCTCCTCTTTGACTACCTCACAGGCCAGTTAGAGCCCTTACTATGCAAGTTTGTGAGTAGTACCTGACCCAAACACTGACCCTTTCTCCTCTTTGACTACCTTACAGGCCAGTTAGAGCCCTTACTATGCAAGTTTGCCGATGGTGGCGTCAAGAAAAGGAACCAATACAACAAGCAGCAGCAGCAGCAGACGGCAGGAGGTGTGTGGCAAGCACAGCGGCCCGACCAAAGCCAACTACCGTACGATTCCGTGTACCAGAGGAATGGGTAGGTGTACAAAAAGATTGCAAACAATCTGACCTACTTTTATTCAACCAAAAAGGTCAAAATAACAAGACCTTAATTGAAGATTTCCCTACGATTTTAAACCAAAACCAAATTTCTTGTTTCCTATTATTCTCAGACACTTTTACAAGCAAAAAAGTTTTTCAAAAGATCAACAATAAATGGCTGGGCATATGGTGATGATTGGTATCTGGTATCAAAACAAATGGTCTCCAAAGGAGCTGATTGGTTAGAGCTAGATAATGATTTCTGATGCTAGGTGGCAGCTTATACCTTGTAGATTTCTATTCCTAGCATTAGAATTGGAATTAGAATTAGAATTATTTATTCAGCCAACCTTAAAAAGTTAAAAACCTAAAACATCGGAAATTGTAGTGTACCTGGAGCTCTCTAGATTTAACATTTGAAGAAAATACAAAAATATAAATATATACAAATATTATAGGCTACAAAAAGCAGAAACAAACTAATTATCATTAAAAGCACGAACAGCATGAGGATAAAAACTATCCATGAACCGCTTACTACCTTTAAAATGCTTAAGACGACGATCTCCAGAACTCTCCTAGTAGTTGTATTCAAGTGAGCTTTGTGGTAGCACCATCTCTTAGCTCGGTGCTTAGCTCATTTAAGCCCAGCTTATCATGTTCCTGTTGCTGCTTTCACTCAAAATCGTGCTTAGCCCAACCACCAGCCGTCGATTTCACCAAGCTCTTTCTTACTTAGGATTAATCTAAGGACGAGGTCAGTGCGGTATCAAAAGACGTTAGGACGCATTAAACCCATCCTAAGTTAGCACGAGTTACTCGTCCTAACTCGAGATAGGATTAACGTAGCATTTTGTGAAATCGGCTGCAGGTAACCTCCAAGGCAGCATCCAGCTACAGATTCCAGCATCCTCCTGAAGATGATCAGCATATACTGATCGAACGATGAGTTGTCAACTGCTGTTTTTTTTTTCAGAACCAATATTACACAAAAGAGATTTACACATGGTGCTACGACAAACCTCACCCGGGCCCAATTTTATGGCTCTGCTTATTGAAGCACAGAATCTGCGCTTAAAGAAGCACGGAATTCTGTGCTTACGGCAAGCTTATTTCACCAGTTAGTGGCAAATTTTCGGCTTCTACGCGTGCGTACTCCATGTTTCTAGCACAGAAATTTGGCACTTGCACGTGAGCGGGGAATTTTCGGCACTTGCACGTAAGCGGGGAATCGCGATCGTAAGCGCAGAATTCGGCGGTAATCAAAGCCATGAAATTGGCCCTGATTATACTCCCACCATGCAAAGTTTTAAAATATACCTAATTTTATATATTTTTCTGTCCTATTACAGCCACAACCTTGGTAACACCGTGGTAGCCCACCAGATGATCCAGTCTCCCTACACCCTAGGCTCACAACCCATGGCTTATCCCATCCAAACCAACACGACAGGCTGGATGCAGCCTTCTGCCTCGCCCTACATCGTACACACTCCAGTTAGCTCACACATGGTAAATATCTTATCCATCAGTCTACCACTGGGGAATTCATGTGTCGGTTTAACGTTGCGGTCATGCATGAAAATGAAAACCTTGAACACACAATTAGAACATTCTATGCATTCATAATGTATCATTCATTAAAAATGAGCGATTGATCAGAGAGATTCAGACAGATGAGGGATCTTGCACTCTGGAGACTAAAGCTTGGTTCATACTCCTTGCAAATGCGAATGTGATACGAATGTTGACGTCACATATTCGCAACGAATAATTTGCAGCAGTTGAACTGTCCTCAACTTTTTTGAAAACATTCGCTGCGAAAAACAAAGGTGTGACGCCAAATTTGCTTCGCATTCGCAGGAAGTATGAACCGGGTTAACCAGCCCAACTGATAAAAGTGTCTAAGTTAGGAACAAGTAGCGGTTTTCCAACTTTATTTACCATTGAAACTCTAAGTTACATCATTGACAAACTGTGCTTACTAGACCCATGGCCCAACTTCATAGAGCTGCTTAAAGCAATCACACAACATCGGTAAACAGTATTGTCCAAAGGCCTACACTTAAAATAACAAACCTGTGAAAATTTAGGCTCAATCGGTCATCGGAGTCGGGAGAAAATAACAGGAAAACCCAACTTTGTTTCCGCACGTTTCACCGTGTCATGACATGTATTTAAATAAATCCGTTATTCACGATGTCGAGAATTGATTATTGTTTTAATGTTTTTTCAAAAAGTAAAGCATTTCATGGAATAATATTTCAAGGGACGTTTTTCCACCATTACCTTCTGTAAACCCTGTAAGTTATTTGTAAATCTGTGAACTTTAAATTTTGGTTCTGTTCAGAAAGTGTCCAATGGCTTTAAGCACAAAAAGTAAATAACTTTGCAACGGGGATAAAGAATTCTAATTTTGGTCTTAGCAATATACACTGATGAGTGTATACTCAGTACTTTCCTGAGCTCTGTGATAAAGTCACAGCCATGTTACTCAGGTGGGATTCGAACCCACGACCTTTGCAATTCTCGAGCAGTGTCTTAGCAACTAGACCACCGAGATTGCCCAGTAGCTAGAGGCAGTTCGAATCCTATATTTTCGCATTTAATAGATGCTGTTTTGTTTTCTAAAATTGTTTTCTCAGGGTGGTTCTATCATCACACAGTCCCCGGGTATGGAGCATGGACTAGGGATGCAGAGTACAGCAATGATGCCACAGATTACACATCAAATGAACCAACTTCAACTCGCCGGATCGGTAAGATACACTCATTGGTCCAACCGTTATATCAAGGACTTCTACTTGTTCTCCAACCGTTTGGAATGTTTATTTTAGTTATGACCCCATTAAATATAATAGTGGCTTCTTATAACGTGATCATATCCATCACTTAGTGATGCTCAACTCGATTCAACAGTCTGTATTTTTCCTGCAATGAATTGTGGAGCTACGTTTTTGAATTACGAGACCAATTCTTTTTACATAGCACCATGTAATGTTTTATAAGGTGCTGTGGCGCAATATGCAGCCAATCAAACCATGAACACCGGGGTGAACACCGGGGCGAACCCCTTCTGTTTTCAATAAGTGCACTGGGTACTTTTACTGGCCTTACACAACACAAATGGCAATGGTGTAGATAAGCTCATTTGCCTTGCTGTTAGTCATCGATCGTATGGACACACCAATTGTTTTATATTAGAAGTTTTGCAAGTTTGAATCTTGAGAGGTTCTTAATGTTTCTGGATTGCTTTGGCTGCCCACTGAAACACATTAGTTTGTAGTTCACTAGTCCCTAGCTATTTAAAATGGGTACTGCTGTTAACTGTTTCTTATCGTTCTAATTCTTTGTTTCCTTACAGTACATGCCTGCAACCCCCTACACCCATATGGGCCAGCAGACATACGCCCATGGGACCACGGTTCTTCAACCTGTTGCTGTAGAGGTAAACAAAAAACAATTCAATGAGTAAAAATTTAAGAAAAGTTGAGCCCCCCAAAAAGAGAAGAAACTAGAATAATAACAGTTATAAAGAAGCTTTGTTTTCATACTCATAAAAGGCAATGGCTTTTATCATTTTCCCTCTCTTCATGTCGGCAGTAGAGGGCCTTTTCTGAAACCTAGGATACGGCTCCTGAGTTTTGGAGCAGTGTGCATTCTGCATACTGCTCCAAACATCAAAATGAACCAAGGAGCCAGAGTCTGTGCCTAAACCGAGGTTTGGGAAAGAAAGCCCCAAGTCTCTTTTTTCACATTTTCCCCACGAAAAATCACATGTATACATACAATTCCTAAATAATCTAAGAAGAAACAGAATTTGATTCTAACAAAATATGGATGCATAGGTATATAGCCATTGTAGTGAAGGCAGACACCTCTAGAAACATTGTGCGAATTGTTTCAATTCTCTTTAAAACTAATGAGCACACAAGCTTTCCCTGAGTTATTCAATGCACGGACACTTTCCTTTGACATGCCCGCTCTCATGGCCTAAAATATTGAAGCCAATACCACCGAAGGTCACAGTCCTTAATTGGACACACCTGATGGTCTATGGCCACTTTTTAGGCCTTGTATTTGACTTGAGCTTGTCTCTCTTAGCCTTTTTAAGATATGGTGGACACTATAGGTGACACTGTGTGGTTTGGGTGTCTACAGGCCGAGTCACACTGCAGCGATAACGATAACAATCACGATGCAAAGAAAACACATTCTATTGGTTGAATGAGTGTGTGCATATTCTGCGTGGAGCAATTCAATCAATAGAATACATTTTCTTTACGCCGTGGTCGTTATCGTTCTCGTAATCGCTGCGGTGGGACCGAGCCTTAACAGACAAATTAACCAAAACATATGTTGTCATATAGTGTCCACCATATCTCGGAATGGCTTATAGGGTCCTTTGGCTATTTTGATACCCTGTGCTGAAACCAAATGGCTTCAAAATCGCTGGTCGACCAAAAGCTAAAGCTGAAGATCTTATTTCTATCTTTATTACCAGAATAAAGTTACCAGCCAAAATACCATGGCACTAATACAATTTGTGACTGATATCCTGCCCATTTCTGCCAAGCAGGAAATTGCGAAGTAATATTTTCTGTTTAAGCAGCTCTATGAAATTGGGCCCTGGTCAAAGCCAAGACTCTGATGCCAATAATTGTTCATGGAAAGTCTTGAACCAAAACACTGTTAGCAAAGTTGTGTCAAAATCATGTCCTACTTCTTTTTTATGTTGAAACAAGTTTTGATTGAGCATGGATTTCCAGCCCTTTTGTGTGTAGACAATTGCAGTTGGTGCCCTTTGTTTGCGCTGTTGATTTTACTTGTGCTTATAGAGTAACAGCTCTTAAAGGGTCTATGTAACTTTTGTTTGACAAAAAACACAATGTCCACAGATTTACACTAAACTTACACATTTTGAAGATAATGATAGTAGAAAGCTTCCCTGAAAATATTACGTGCTGAGGTGCTGTAGTTTTTGGGAAATGAGGAAAACAATGTCATGAAAATAGTTTTCGTCTCATGAGACAAAAAATTGTTTGAATCTTTTACAAACGTATTTTCATGACATTGTTTTACTCATTTCTCAAAAACTACAGCACCTCAGTAAGTAATATTTGAAGGGAAGCTTTCCACTATCATTATCTTCAAACCCTTTAAGTTTAATGTAAATCTGTGGAGATTTTTAAAAAGTACCGAAATCCTTTAAAGGGTCTGTATAGGTTTGGTAATGACTCTGAACATGAAGGCAATAAAAGCTTACTTGGTAAGAAGTACATTTGACCCAAGTAGAATGCATTTTGAGAATTGTTTTACCGTACTACAAAGTACTGTAGTTATAGAGAAGATATCACTTTTTCTCTCCAAAAATTTCAATCTGAGAATCGTTACTGAGAGTAACGTTTCTTTAGATTGTGTATCCCAATTACGGATTGAACTCTTCCTTTGTGGACATAACTGCTCTAGATTTTCAGCGATATTTCAAACACATTACCGCCTTTTGAAATAAAATTTTCATAGATAAGTCATATGGGATTATATACTAGATTGGATTGAGACAGACAGTGGCTTCCAATTACCAAACATATATAATCTCTTAAAGAAAACATCAACAAATTATTTAGTACTTATGTATGATCAAAAAACACTGTATGCCCAGCGCTTTTTGAAGCCTGCGGGAGAAAATTTGCCTTGTGTGGGAATCGAACCCTTGACCTACTGCATTCTTGAAAAGATGTCTTGCAGATGGTCTGTCTGGTCCGATTTCAGGTGCATTTTGTCGCTGACTTGGAAAGCACTTAGAATACAGACCCCAATTTCATAGAAGTGCTTAAGCACAAAAAGTAACCAAGCATAACAAAGTTCTGCTTACCAGAATAAGTTTACCAGCTAAACTACCATGTCACATGTACAATTTGCGACTGGTACCCTGCTCATTTCTGTTTAGCAGACAATTGTTAAGCAAAATTTATTGCTTATGCGGCTGAAATTTGGGCGCAGGTTGTGTGTTCTAAGCAAACATCAGTCGAAGGTATTATACAGGATTGGTAGAGGTGGCAAAATAGTCGCTGATGACAGACTTCATGTTTTGTGTCATCAACCATCAACATGAAATAATAAACCTGTGGGGAATTGTTGCCTTAAATGTTGTGTGAGGCACGAGAAAATAGTTTTAAAAAACATCCACAACAGTACTTAATGTTGGTTGTAAGAACTGGAATTGGCTATTGCGTTTAGATTTTCAAACACAGTTTTCTTGAATATGACTCTTTTTGAGGGAAATCTTGCACAGGAAGAAATTATTCTGGTATGAATTTCATAACCAGTAGGCTTTCTGAATGAAATTGAACAATCCTGGTTTTGTTATGCTCATTGTCAATCCTGTGTAATACCTTTAGGAGCAAAGTGAAATATTTTTCTTTGCTTTCCAGATTGCAATAGTAACTAAATAGTTGTTGAAATTAGTGTAGATGTTTTCCTATCTTGTGAATGCATGCTTAGTGTAGCTTTTATCCTGTTCAAAACTGTTGTTTAAGCTCAGCTTACATTGCGCATCTAATATCAAATACAAACAAATTGCAGTAACGAGTTTGAAGCAAGAGGGTGTTGTTCCCATCTATGGTTGCCCAATTATGAACCATTGATGTTGACATATTCCCTTTTCGAAACCATGGCTTCAGCTATGGATTCGGCTTCAGGCTCCGTCCTCTCGTCTGAAGCCCTGAGACTTACGCAAAGCACGCGCAAATTGTCCAAACAACCTCCAAGCTAGCCAGAGCCAAATCCAAAACCAAAGCCGTGGTTTCGAAAAGGGTCACAGGCAGAATAGGCATATGTCCAATTTGGGGTTATGATTCCCAATTGGCTCCTTGGTAAAACAATGACCAGTCAAGAAGAACATGCATTGCTGATTGATCTTGTAAAGAAGTTCAATAAGACAGGTAGAAGTGCCGATTATTGCCATATGTTGAAGGATCTGTCTTTATCAATCTGGTTGGTTGGTACTATATTGCAGACATTTTGCTTGCCTTCCACTGAATACACAAGCTGAGGCTGGAAGTAACAAAATCTAGTCTGGTTCTTTTTTTTTCTGTCATTGTGTGAGTGTATAGCATGTTATGAACAGGATACCATGTAGATGTTGTTGAATGTAGTGTAGCACGCATGTTTATCACCCCTTGCTCTCTCTTTACCCCCATCTCTTCCTACCCCCATCCATGTCTGGCACTCCTTGTGCAATGTGGTCTCCATCACTACCATCCCTGGTGTATGTTGCTTCTGTCATCCTCATCTTGGTCAAACCCTGTGGTACACCCCCCCTCCTCCTTGCGTCACATCAAACCCTCCCGACACCACTTTGTAGGAGATGTCTAGTGTCTCAGTACCTCATGATGCCTCACATTCAACCCCTCAAACCTCCCACCCGTCTTCACCTCAGGAGCAAGTTGAGGAAATGCACGCCCAGGGACAGCCCCAGCAGTATTATGCAGCCGCGCCGGTGGTCACGGCCCACGCCAAATAGAGAGACAGATGCAGAAGGGGACATCAATTTTGTCTTAATGCCGTGAGTATAAAGAATTATTTGCAGTAAGAAAAACAGACTGAACTGTGTGACCCCTAGTCCTGGAGAACTTTCACCTCCATAAAAAATTCTACAGTGACATTCTGGATATAAAGGTCCAATTCAACCCAGAACAGACTGGACAATGGCCCTAAAACTGACATGATAAAACCAACATGATGAGTTCAAGAGCCAAAATATTTTAGAGGTCTCTATGTCTCATCTTACCTCTTTTGTAAGAAGCTACTAATCTCACTGAAGTACGGCAGACTTTTTTCGGCAGTGAGTTTTGACGTCTCAATTTCCAAATGCTGTTTGGAAAATTCATGTCAAGAGGCCATCAGCGAAATCCCATTTTAGATTATGGTGCGTGGCCGGCCGTTGGGCTCACTTGACTCAAGCTCTGGTGTTTCTTATCAGCAGAGTATGGGTTCATGGAATCATGTGCCATTCTCGCCTCTTGCGTCCTAAAGGGGGACACTTGACCATTACAGCCTTCTTGTCCTTCAGATAGGAATTACGCAGAGGCTACGGAGGCCATGGTCTCTGTTGCCCTGGTCTTGCCCTTTGTGCCCTTCTTAACGACTTCACACTGTAAGTGCCCTTTGCAAAATGACAATGGCCTTGTTCTCTCAAAGATGAAATTCCTGGCCTGAAAAATTATATCGTGCGACATGTGTGATTGGCAAAATGGCGTCATGAACTTTTACTTTGTAAACCATCAAAAGGGCCCAGAAGTAAATCGGGTGAAAAATTATTGACTGCGTTCTATTTGTATAGTTGCTGCAAACTCGAACTGTATGGTACTGCCATCATTTATTTGTCTTAATTGTTCCCTGTGTATATAACAACGTAAAGTGAATGCATATTCTTTGTATACCAAAATGGGGCCAGACTATCCTGAATCATCTTGAATCAAAAATGGCTGCCTAATTCAGATTTGCTTATTTTTCTTGTTTTGCAGGTCCCGTCCTATTAAACAGAAAACACACTCCAAAGCAATCAAGTAGAAGATGGTATCGCCAGGAAATAGCTGTAAAATAATTGTAACTATGACCTTTGACCTCTACCTACAAGCAAAATTGCTGCTATGGGGTGTATATAACATTATCAACATTCTCCCCTTGGAAAGCAGGCTATGAGAAGTTTTTGTTCCATGACCATAAATACCATGCAAGTAATCAAATGTTTTTTCTAATAAAAGAGTAACGAAGTATAAAGTTGAGCTGCCTGAATGTTGCAGAGTTCCCTGGATCTATGATAGGAATTAAGTTATTTATGAAACTCTTGGGCGATATTAAAGAAATATTTTATATGTCCTTAGTAGAGTTTAAATTATAAACCCACCGTGTCCATTAACAGACAAATGGATTAAAAGAAAAGCCGTGCTGTTTAAAGTCATGGCGCAAAGTTTGGCAAGTAACCCTTGGCCATAACGCAAGGTTGCTTAGCGCAGTTGTTTTAGTAAGCTAACTCTTAAGCATAGAGGCCGAAGAAGATATCTCTGGTTAAAGGGGTTTTCAGTTTACCCTGACTAAATGTTTTGTCTGTTTTCCTGTCAGGAAGGTATATGTAAAGCTCTTCATTTTGAGAAATGATTGTGGTATTCTTTGTTATGATTTTTTTTGACTTCATTTATTGCATTCCTGTGATAGATAGAGGATCGAAAAAGAAAATAGTACAACGATATTTTGTGTGATTGTCCACTTTAATTTAAATTAAATCGCATACAATTTTTTAAATAAATTGTTCCTTTTGCACTCAAGAGCTTAAAGTTCCGACTAATTATAAGCCAGTCCATTTCTTTGGTGTTGTAGACAACTGTCAAGGAATGGGTGCCGAATTTTTCGCCGGAAATGGTGATTAAAAAATGCAGAAGAGATTTTAAGGAATTTAAAACAAATATTATATGTAGAGTCTATTTTGCTATTTTTTCAAAGAAGGAGCTATTTTTAAAAATAAGATAAATGTGTCTTTTAAGATTTAAACAAGGCTCTGTGAAACTGCTCCTGTTAAGTGAGGATTAATTCGAGGGGGGCAGTGGCGTTCCTCTTAATAATTTTATCATGATTTGTAGGTAGGTTTTAACTCGGGTGACACAAATTGCTATAAACTGTTGTAGGTTTCTGTGAATAAGTTCATTGAAAGTTAGTGTCAAGTTGGTTTTTCCGGGGGAAGAAAAGTGTTTTACGTGATCAGCTTTTGATGTGATTCTTGTACAAAGTTAAACTTGGTATTGAGGTTAAAATGAATTTTTAGAGTTGCCCTGTGACATGGATAGAGTATTGCTAGACGGTTGGATTGGTTTAAATAAGATTCATTATTTTTAATGACGTTAAAGTGTTGAGTTTACGTTCTTGATTTTTTAATTGCTTCGCCTAGGTCTTAGACTGCCTAGATGAGTTTGTGAAAAAAAATTAGCAACAAATTTGATCGATTTTAACGATTTTGGGGTAACTAATTAAGAAGAAAAAAATGGTTAGGAAGCTGGTTTGAAAATGAGAGAAGTAAAAGGAAAGTTTAAAGTGTGACTCATCAGAAAATACCTCAGTGTCGTCGATAGAGAAATAATTTAGTGTTGATTGTAAAGAGTAGTTGTGTTTGGTTGACAAAGTTGACCCTTTTTGTGTTCTTATGTAGGGCTAGTAATTAATATGTAAATTATAAGAGACGTTAATATTTGACACAAACAAAAATATATGCATTGAATGTAGGTAAAGGCATTCCTCGAAAGCAGACGATAAAAAAAAGGAAAATATAAAAATAATAAAAAATTATTACAAAAAAAAATTAAGTAAATATGGTGCTCTGATTTCAAACAAACAAATTCCAGTCCAATGTAAGTAGCTGTAAAGTAGGAGTTGACAGTTGAGGGGTGAAAGGTCGCTTAGGTTGAAGGTTCAAAGGTCACATATGATTGGTTTATAAGATGGTTAGTTGTAAGATAATAGTAATATTTTTCATTGTGTAACGAAAAGGGGGACACAATTGTTGATAACTTAGCGGCTGAGAGAAGTCAGAGTTGTTCTACTTCTGATGATTATGGATTGAGAAAGAAATCTAAAAGTTACCAAGTCACCTGATATTATTATTCTGGCGCAGCTGACGAGAAAGTATTTAAACGCTGTTGAAATCTGATGAGGCGGGAAAAAAAAAGAGAGTGTTTAATTGCCATTGTTTTAGTGAGAGAGCACCGGGGGGGCTACACAGAAAACTGTAACTATTTGTTTTTAATTAGTATTTGTTTACATTTTTGTTTGTTTAGTTTTGAGGTCGGGCCGCCGCGGTTAAGAATTCTCAGGAAGACATGCCCATATGAACGTTGAATCAAAACTTGAAAATCTGGATGGAAAATTTGCTCACATTCCTACTACAGTACCACAACCAATCCAAATTATTGTTTGGTTACAAACACTGTTGAAGTGAATACTTGTTATCTTCTACAACCAACCGAAGCAAGTTTGAATTTGTTTTTTCCTATACAAAAAAAAGAAGAGTGAAGGCAAAACATATGCTGAAACCATGAACAAACTGAACAACCTATCAAAGTTTTTCACCAGACGATTCTTAGCAAGACTATTAAAGTCTTCCCTGTGGCCTTTAAAGGCATGGTTGGTTTTAGCGGTAAGTTTATTACAGTTTTCATTCTAAAAACTTTTGCATTCTCAGCCTGAGAATGCAAAGTTTCAGATAAGCTTTAACATAAAGTAAATCGCACTGGATATTTACCCAGAAAACCGATTTCTTTTATAGTTGGTTTGCTGTGAACACTAAGTGGTAAAGAAAATATGTACACGGAAGATAAAACAAGTTGAAACCCAACTAAAACTGAATTGTACACAGAAAACCTTGTACAAATTTCAGTATAATTGTTCACGGCTATACTGGGCAGAGATAAGTTTGCTATAATAGTATTGCTAAGCATTTCAAAGCCCTAAGTGAACATTTGCTTACCATTTCAAATCACTGATTGAGCACTATTGCTTACTAGAAGTTACAAAACTCTGAAGGGAACAAACCCTTGTAAAACCCTTGAGCATTTCAAAATGCTTTGTATAAAGGGCCGAGCCTGGACCATAGATTTACTTAAATAACTAGAACAAATTTTTAAGAAGCACTGGGCTGAAATCTAGCATCAGCTGAATGTAAATAGAGCGGTTAATTTTGTTTCCATGTCTGATAGGTTTAAAAGATTTCCCTAACTTCTCTTGTTTTGTTAAAGTAGATGCATTTTATAAGTTGAATGTGGAGTAGTTGTTAAATTTTGATTTTTTTGTTTTTATACGAGATTGATCAAGAAAGTTGGAATCGGCTTGGTATTCATTTATGTTCTTTAAGTTTGATTTTGTTTGTTACGTAGGTTTATCATAAAATTTGCTCATAGTTTGTCTAAAAAATGTTATTCTGTGAGGATGCTTTGGTGTGGAAAAATGGTTGAACAATCTGTTGCAGTTTCAGAAACTCCTCAACCTGTGGATGAATGAGAACAACATTTATCCCCTTTTTGTTTCGAAGGTGAGGGGAGGGGGGTTTCTTGCAACTTCTACAAATATTTCAAACACCAAGGGCTCATGCAGTTTCGAAGAAATATATATGTTTATATTTTTAAAAGTCTTTATGAAGTGTATACTGACGGCCAACTTTGTTTGCATTTATGAACTTTCTGCAATTCAGTCATGAGAAACCGTACATTCTTCAATTCATAACTGCGGTTCTGAAGGCCATGGGTACAATCTATGAGTAAGTTGTTTGTGGTAGGTCTGATTTTTTGTTAAAATAAGTTTTAGGTTTTCTGGAAGTCTAGGTATAATTTCATAGAGCTGCTAAAGCAGAATATGGTGCTTAACACTTAACAACTTTCTGATCAGGGCCAACATTACATTAAAAAATAATAATAATAGTAAGACTTGTAATGCGCACATATCCACCCTGCTGGGTGTTCAAGGCGCGTTACTGCGATTACTGTTTCACATAAAAAGTACTTCCTTTAGTTGAAAAGCCCAGAATTCCGCGGTTAGCAGTGCCATTATATTAGGGGACCCAGCAAAAATGAGGAAGATACCAGTCAAAGATGATACATGTGAAGTGATATTTTAGCTGGTAACCTTTTTCTGGTAACCATTATTTTGTTAGCTTAACTGCTTTTTGTGCTGAAGCAGCTCTCTGAAATTTGGCTTGGGTTGGATTGCATTGGTTATAATACGAGTGAAAAGATTAGACCTTTTGAATTTATTGTAAAATGTTGTTGTCCGAATTTAGCCGTTAAAAGTCGCATTTGATGAGTTAAACATCCTGCCTTGTCGGATAGTTTAAGCTTTTTTTTCCCCCATTTTGATATATACCTGGACACAAATTTCTTTCCTTGGATCTTAGAAAACCTATAAATTCAAAAAAAAAAAGTGTTGGTGTTAAAGTGCAATACAGGAGTTTAAACGTCAGTGTTTGAAAATAAGGTCTCCACCACAACTCTTCGCAAACTTTGTTTAATTTTGTTAGTTATTATATTCACCCAAGATGTGTAGTATTTTTTGTTGTCTCTTGGTGTATTTGTAACTTTATTGGGGGTGTGTATGTCGTTGGTTTATGGCTCTAGCCTCCATAAGGTTTATTGGTTTCAGAACCGCAATGCGTTGTGGGAAGGAATATGGGGCGGTTTCTATGCAGTTTCTACGACTCGCGCACGCAACGCCTATACCTTTGAGTGGGTTCAACAGCGCCCTCTCTTGATATTTTGCTATTCGCAATAAACCTTATTGGGCGTTATCGTGGGTTTATAACGGTTACAAAAGTCCTAACGAGGGATGGGCTATAGTTGCTAACCCATGTTGGGGTCTGATATATAGTTCACGAAGATGTGAGGGATACCAGTTATGAAAATGGTGGTGTGTTGGTTCCTTAGAGGGAGAGACAGACTGTGTCAGAAGTGGTGGCTGCAGCTGTGGCCGTTGCTAGGGTGTTACTAAGGGCTGCCGATTATACTTCATCCCTCGTTAACATCTAGCTGCAGCCACTAATTTTGAAATGACCTGTATGGGCGTGTCTCTGGAGACATTAAACCAACAATGTACACACCTTATGCAACCACCAACGTTTGTAATAATGACTTGTTTGAGTATTAGTATAATGGTGACATGTTGAGGTATAGTAGGTGTTGGTTGTGTTGGATATAATGGTAAAGGAAAGAGATAGGTTGGTAAGCGTCATCCCATTTATGTAAATTATCATCAACATCAAGATTCTTCAAGTAACTATCAACATAATTCAATCTTATACGCCATTGTTCAACATATTGGGGCATTTCATGCCCTAGACATCTGCGTCAGTTTCCTTATTTATGCATTGTTTATTACAAGTGGCCAATTCCCATATAAAGGGGTACCAGACTACTGAAAAGAAGCCAAGCATTGGCCCTTTTCGAAGCCACTGCTTGCGCTTTGGATTCGGCTTCAGGCTCCACTCTCTCGTCTGAAGCCCTCAGCACGTACGCAAAGCACGCGCAGGTGTCAAAACAATCGCGGGGCGAAGCTAGCCTGAGCCAAAGCCGAAGCTGTGGTTTTAAAAAGGGCCGAGATTGCTGCATTGTTAGTGTCTGAATTGCATTGGCTCTGGCTGTGTCTATTGCCAGATCGCTGATGGGGCATATTCTTAAATGTCGTTCCAGTTGCTAATGGCAGCAGCCGTAGCCAAGGTCGCTTGATTTGGACATTGCTTTAATCTCACCATTCTGTGGTTGATGCATTAGTATTAATTTCAAGGGAACAAGGGAGTTTTTTTTTTAAATGAAATCTTCATACCAAACTGATCTTAGAGGATGTCAGTGGTTTTCAAAACAGTTAATAGTTTATTTCATAATAAGGATTTTTGAGTTGAAGTTTAAACTGTTTTAAGGTGGGGACTAAAGAATAATGATGTAGGCTTAAGGGGACTTTTTCTTTTGAAGTACACCTGGAAGGTTTCCAGTCAAAATTTTGTTTGCATTGCATGCTCCTTTTCTACATTTGATGAAAACATTGAATTTTCAAGGAAAGAAATTGTGAAGTCTATGGAAAGTGACAGTGATCGTTGTTTCTTGAAATAATTACTAAATGAGTCTGATACTTGACTTTGAAACGTTTTTACAAAATATAACAGATTTTGTCCAAAGCAGAGCAATTACATTGCTAACCATGGAGGTCATCGCCTCTGTGGCTCTGCTTTGGCATTTGGGCCAAGTTCTTGGCCTTTATGCCCCTCCAAAAGATTCCTATGACTTTCATAGTGTCCCATGGAAGTGCCCTTTGCAAAAGTGGCCTTGCCCTGTCAAAGATGAAACTCTGGTTCACTGTGGCTATTTTATGTTGAAGTGACCCGAGAAATGAACAAAAAATGTTACACTAAGTTTAGGGTAGAGTAAATTGTCAACTTGCCTGGAGTTCACAATTTTTGTTTTTAATCAATGCACTTAAATTCAACTCATAATCCGATCTGTCATTTTAAATTAATGTTAATTTATGCACCATGCAACCACCAATGTGATTCCTGCATTTAGCTTTGAATATGCAACACATTTAATGCTTTATTGTGATTGGATGACTGAATGTAATGCAAAGTATGGCCAATGTTTTTTTTTTCCTTTTGTATTTTTCAAATCACTTGTAGATAGTGTACAGTTATGATGTCTGTGGTTGGAATTTTAAGATAAAAACGGAGAAATTATATGTTTTTTATTTTTGTTTTCAGAGATCTACCGAGAGTTCAAATATTTAAATAACTTGTACAACATCTAGATTGATTGATTCCAAGCTTAACAAAAAGCACCCATCAAAAAAATAAATAATGGAAAACAGGTAACCTTATGGGCCATAAAAAATAGTAATATATGCATAAATTTGCATAATTAATTTTACATTCTGCTGAAATGAATGATTGTAAAAAATTATCAACATTTTAACAAATTTGTTATAAACATTCTTCTTAGACCATTAATATACTTGTCCCAAATGGAATGATCATGATCGTGAAATCCAAAGTGACCCATTTTCCTTAAACCTTTTTGTTTTTGATTTCAGTCAAGTAAATCATCAAGCTAAAAAATAAATGAATGGTAAAAGCAGATGTGTAACAGATGTGTGGTGAAAAATATCCCTAAATAGACAAAAATAGTAAATCATTAACGCTGATTTGCGATGTTAACGTAAAACTAGTAATGTGAAAGTCCTGTTGGGTGATGGAATCAGAAATCGGCTTGTTTAAAATGTGTTGTACATGTGTTGTACAGTTTGTATAGTTGTCAGTGTAGTAGGGAAGAGTTTTTTATGAATGGAGCAATAGTGGAAAGAAGGTGGGCAACGTTTCCTGTAGAGGGAACAAAAAAACAAAAAGATTTTAAAAGATAATTTCTTACAAATGTAGGTGTAGATTTGAGTCGACTTGTAGGTACAGAACTAATTTTAAATGAGTAGATATACTTAGGCTGAGAAACTACACTTGTCAATTTTTTCTGTCATTAATTCCATTGTCTGCTGGATTAAAAAGGGATCCATCAAACTTTAAAAAGAATTCTGGACTTTGTGTCATTTATTTCTGTATGTGATCAACCTTGCTGTTTTGTTGATACATTAGGGTTACAATTCAGGTGGTTTATTTCTAAGGGTCGGCTTACAATGTTTATTTATTTTTTTTTTTTTTTTAAGTCTTTGCAGTTACGCAATATATCAAGTGTTTAAAATCACCTCTAAACACAAACGGACACTGTTGCGACACAGTGCACTGGATAGTTCCATTGTGCGTGCAATCCAGAGCTGGTACACCCGGTTCGAATCCTACCCGTACCAAGAGGGACATGACTTTTACTGCTTGCACCACCAGTAATGGATTGGGGTCTGTCATGTCTATCGCCAAATTATGTGTGGATGAAATTATGCTGGGTGGGAGAGGAAAGGAGGGACCGGGACTAGCTAAGTCCCTTAAGGGTTATAATGGGTGATCACCACGCTGGTTTCGACCAGCCTTGAGAAATCACAAGGCAAAAATATAACCTTCTAATCTTTTGCTCGAAAAAAAATCACAAGGCTATGAACTTTTCGCTCGAAAAAAAATCACAAGGCCTTGTAAACTTTTCGCTTGAAAAAAATCATAGAGCCCGGTTCATACTTCCTGCGAATGTGAATGCGAAGTGAATTTGACGTAAGTTTGACGTCACAACCCTCTTTTTTGCAGCGATATTCGCAAGTGAGTTGAGCAAAGTTGAACTGCTGCGAATTATTCGTTGCGAATTTGTGACGTCAACATTCGTATCGCATTTGCATTCGCAGGAAAAATGAACCGGGCTTCTAAAGCCTTGTGAACTTTTCGCTCGAAAAAATATCACAATTAAGGCCTTGTGAACTTTTCGATCAAAAAAAAATATAGCCTTGTGAACTTTTTGATCGAAAAACAATCACAAGGCTTTATTTGATAAAAATGTTGGACTTTACCCTTTATAGTTTTTCAATTTTCCCCCAACTTACAAGTAAAAATAAAAAATAAAAACTTCCTAATTATTGCTTCAAATATTTGTATTGGCTTCTGATCAATAAAAAGGCTTCAGAAAAGCCTACTGCATCATGACGAGTACAACATCGCACCTTAAAAAAAAATAGGCAAAAGTTGATAAAAGTGCTGGCCTCACCCCTTATTATTTCTTACAAATTTCGGCCAATAAAAGGATGCCGTTTGTACTACGTCACGCGCATGCACATCGAGCAAGGCATGCTGGGAAAAAAATGGCGCGGTGAGATCGATCACCCCTGGGAACGAGGTTGGTGCACCCCCACCAAATAATCTCCCATAGCACACAGTGCAAAATGCTACATATTCAAGAATACACGAAAGATACTTAAAAGTCTCACAGCTTTTAACTTGAAAGGGAAAATCATTGATTGCTCAATTATATATGGGGGAGTCCCTGGGCCCGTCGAGTTATTCTCCCTCCAAGTAAAAACACCCCTCACAGGTCTAATTTTCAAAACGTCCGAGCATCAATCTAGACTAATGTCCCTACACCTCTCAGCAAATAGGACCATTTGTTTTAGGGCCTATGTCATCCAAAATACCTCAAGCTGGAAGTCAACAACCCCCAGGTCACAATTGGGCAACATTTTTACACTGAAACACTTTCTGAGGGCTCTCAAATCTGTCTAATATAGAATATTAATGAGCTCGACGCTCTGTTTTCTCCTATTTGGTGGGGTGCACCCTTTGTCTGGTTCCCAGACCCAAAAAATCTCAGACTAGGTAACAAGACAGACGTCAAGGAATCTTTGGTCAGGGGACCAGACTAGTGCACCCTTTACTCATTGCGGCCATTTTCTTTCTGAGCGGGCATCGTGTGTTCAGCTCCACGTGTGTGTGGTGGAAAAACAGATTTTCTGCAACATTTTACATCGAAAACCGACATCAAAATTCAAAAACTTCCACGAAGATAACTACACGGATGTTCATAGAATCTTCTCATTCAGGTAAATGATTCATGTGTTGATGCAAAAGAAGAAATTTGAGGGGTTTTCTAAGACAAGATTGTCTTGGCAATTTTACAGTCAAATTATTGTCAGCTTATGATACCCAAGACAAATCGAAGAAACATATGTGTTAAAATATTAATTCAACCACTGAATTCTCGCTCAATACAAGTGAGGAAAATATTGTTAAGGAAAGATATTTTCGTTGAAACAGTGATCCACATCAATTTTGCTGATGAATTCTAACGCTTTGCGCTACACGTTTTTTGTTTCTCCACTTCCTTCAATGCAAGTGTTTAGAGTAAAATCACAATGCGCACATATTTTGCTTTGAATTGTTTCCTAGTGTGTTGGGAATTAGATTTGACGACATGAAGTACTGTACATGGTCATGTATATGTGGAGACAATTTAAAGGCCCACTGAACATGCTGTCCTGAAGTGAATTTCCCAATGCCTTATACTTTCTATATCCCTTTATATGTATGAACACTAATTTACATCCATACTCTAAATATAATTTTGTTCTTTTTCAGAGTTCGTGGAGTCTGAATGTTTCCCTTTCTTCAGACGTGTATGCTGCCTCTCCCTGTATCTCAGCAGTCTTTCCAGCCACAACAGCAGTCACTGAGGTACAAAGCCTCAACCGTTCTGTAAGGCAAACAAAATGTGTATTTCTACTAGCTGTAGGGCCATAATAATTTATACCAACACATTTGCCAAAATTTCTCCCATACTTTTTTTTCTCCTAAGACCCACATTATTTATGACTTTTTCTTTTTTTGTGCGGCCTCCAAAGAATCAGTTAAATTTCTATTAAAAACTTTCCTTTAAGTCAGCCCTTCTTCCCGATGAAATGTTCATACTTTTCCCTCAAGAGCCACACATCATGCCTGTCGATTCGATAGCATTGTCGATTCGATACTTAACTACCCTTGAGGTCATTACCTAATATTGTGAATGGAATTTTTTTGAGTTTGCAACTGATTCTAGTTCACCAAAAGGAACGATGACACTGTATTTCTGTACTTGCAAACATGGAATTACTGTTCATGAATAATATGTAACTCTACACCCCCCCCCCCCCCCCACAAGATTGTGAGAAAAAAATTACCTTTATAATTTGAATGCATCCTATTAAATAGCAATACACTTTTGAGTATTCAAAGGCAGGGTATACTTGGTAGTTACTCCAAAAATTAATTATCGTGAAAACGTTAGAGCACTGGTCATGTTGATGTTAAAAATTGTTGTTGGAAAAACACCCTTTAAAGTAAAATGTAGTTTTACGGAAAGTGGCAATGTTTTGTTCACCCCCAAAATTTGAATCTGAGAAAGGCTTCAGGCATGAAGCCTTTCTCATGCATCTGAAAGCACACAAATTTATGCATGGAATTTGGGGGTTTCTTTCATTTTGTTTTCAACTTTGATGACCATTTGAGCCAAAACTTTCACTAGTTTGTTATTTATGAATTTTATTGAGGCACACCAAGTGAGGAGACTGGTGTTTAATAATTACCAAAAGTATCCCCAACCCTAAATATTTTCTAAAAGTTACTTATAATTAGTTCATCACCACCAAGAAGGGGATCATCAAAGTTATAAGCTGTTCATAGAACCAATAATTGTCCAAATATTAGGATTCATCAGAAAATAATAAGCAAACCAGACTAGATTGTTTATTTGAATTTTCAAGACTTTATTTGAACAAACTTTAAATGTTTTCCAAAAGAAAGAAAACAATAACATCAATTAGTGCATTCACACTGTTAGACATTAACCCCCACCCACCCCAACCTGACCTCAAGAACTTGATTATCCGTATGATTATGTATGTTATGTTTATTGCATTTTTATATTAAAACATGTTGTTTTTGGAGTGCTTAGGCACTTCTATTGCTTCCTTACTATTCATTTTGAAAGTTGCTTAAATTGATGGTTTGAAATATGCCAGTTGATATACTTTGTGAAAACCTCATTAGTATTATTTTAAAAGTTTTTTTTTAATGCACTTGTCAAGTGCCACAATTAAACAATTGTATTTGTAAAAACAAATACAGCTTTCAATTCATACTTGGTTTTTATTAAAAGTATTGAAAATGTGTATAGTTTCAAAATTCAACTTAAACCCCCAAAACCAGTTAAGAATTTATCCAAGAAGAAATATCAGCTGGCAAATGACAACCATAGCTAAGAAATATAAATGATCAACCAAGGAAGAAATGTAACCTGGTTTTTTTTCAAAAAGGAGTCCACATGGCTAACAAAAAACCAGTCTCATGAAAACATGAACTAACTATTTGGTTTCTGCAAACTTGTAAAATAATTGTTTGTGTTTTTTCTTCTTCTTACAAGAACTCAGAATGTTTACGGAATCAAAGCGTTTTTTGTTTCTTTTCAAACAAATCTAATTAAATTTGACTCCTTTAAGGTTTACAGGTTGCATTTCTTACTTATAAAGAAGGTACAACATTGGTATTCATATACTGCATATAGAGTGCACAAATTTTGACACAAAAAAACATTATCTCAAACTTGCAGCGTTTCAAAACAAATTTCTTTATTTATTGTTTAACTCAATACAGTTTTTACATCAAGTGGACATTTAGATGAATGTTTCCTTGCATGCTTACCAAAATTTAAGGTAATGCATGTTCACTAAATTCCCGCATTTAACTTCTAAGTTCAATTCGCAATAGCGTAACTACCAATGTTGTATCTTCTGTAAAGGCCGCATCTTGTATCTTGCTCTGTGACTTTATAATCTCAATCTTGGAAAGTTTTTAAAGAAAAAAATGGCTAAGTCCACAAAGGGACAAACATTGACTTTGAGTTTCTGCTCAAAAAATTACAAGTACGAACAATCGCTAGTGTTTTGGTCAAAAAATGACTAAGTCCACAATAGGACACAGAAAGTCAATAATTACTCAGTGTTTTTGTCAAAAAATTACTAAGTCCAAAAAAGACCAAGGACAAACATTGACTATGAGTTTTCTGCTCAAAAAATTACTAAGTACAAACAATGGTTAGTGTTTTGGTCAAAAAATTACTAAGTCCACAAAAGGACACAGAAAGTCAATAATTACCAAGTGTTTTCGTCAAAAAATGACTAAGTACAAACAATGGCTATGCATTTTGGTCAAAAAATGAGTAAGTCCACAATGGGACTCCATTTTATTGTTATTTAAAGTCACAACAAGCTATAAGACGATACCTTTAATAAGGGGCTGCATTCCATTTTGATGTACCTAGCAATATAATCTTATGGTAATTTGAATTTGACGCCTTGTATAAGTGTCATGTGCAAATTTCTAGTTGATTACATTGTTGGTGTACATTACTATGGGATACAGTCTCTTCTGCACCCCTATAGGGGGTGCACTTGGTTGATCAACATTTTAATAATAGGGGGGGTAGGGCCAAAGTTTTTACGCAGTTAATTTCGAACCGTACAACGGCACGAGAAATATTTTTGGCTGACTTAGTCTATATAAAAAAGGCATTTTTTAAGGGATTTTTTTGATTTTGTTAAGCACCACTGAACTGTAGAAGCAGCAGAGTTGCGCAAACGTGTGTGCCGGTCGGTGTGGCCAACTACTATCTAGAAAGTGAAGCGACTTAATGATCTAAGTATTAATGGGAGGAAAGCATTTTATTAAGTTAAATCAAGTTAATGTTTCATTGATAGTCTGTTTTACCAAAGTCCTGCTTTACATGATTGACAAACTAAAAAGATGGTTTTTCAAAAGTCCGAAGCCAAAAACAAACTAAAGATTTTTTTTTTCAAAGTCCAAAACAAAAGTCGGAAAGGATTCTGTTGCCCGTTAAAATGTTTGATGAATCTGTATCAAGTGTACCATCGGACGTCTCCCCCTGTTCGGGCAAACACGTCGCTAAGTTCTTGGAGTAAAGTTTCAAGTTTGAATTTTGGTTGAAGTGTAAAAGGACGCTTCCACTCCGTCACCGATTGAGTCCTGTACCATCAAAATAACGAAGACTTCAACCCAGATGATGATGCGCTGATCAGAGAAACAAGATTCCAACATGGCGGCTGAACTTGGAAAATTTTGTGAATTTTTGTGACAAGCACAAAAAACAGGATGGCATACTCAGAAACATATTGGTTGCACTTGCATTAGAAGTACTACAATTTTTCATAAATTTGTTTCAAATCAATCGTAAGTTTTGGATTTGTTAAAACATCGCAACATTTTAACAGTGTGTGTGATTACACGTTCAAACGATCAAAGTCAAATTTCAAAGTCAAAAGTGAGGTTGTACACAAACATCAGATTTGCATCTGTATGCATTGAGTATCATTACAGGAGATATTGTAGATGACATTGGGTTTATGGAGGATAACTAGACTGAGAAAAAAAAACTCTTAAAAAAAAACCCTAACCTATCTCTTAACAAATTCTCAACTCCTAAGTACAACAAAGTTTCAAATCCTACGGAACTACAAATTGCTAATGAAGTCCCAATAAAGTATTGAACATCTAGGATCAACAACTACTCCTACTGATTAACTTAATGTAACCCTGCACACCAACAACTGCATGCTAATGATTTTCGCACCAATTTTAAATTACAGTGTTTTTGCATAAACGAGTCGGACGTAGATGTCGGAAAATTAAGGTTTTATCAGTGACGATAAGATCCTAAGTACAACAAAGTTTCAAATCCTACAGAAACTACAAGTTGCTGATGAAGTCCCAATACAGTATTGAACATCTAGGATCAACAACTACTTCTACTGATTAAGTTCATGTAAATCTTTAAATCAACCACTGCATACTAATGATTTCGTACCAATTATAAACTACAATGTTTTTGCATAAAAATGAGTCTGACGTCGATGTCAGAAAATTAAGGTTTTATCAGTGGCGATAAGATCGCTGATAAATTACTGTATTTTCCATCTAGAAAGACACCCGTGATTCTGCAAACAGTGCATGACTAAAGTAAAAAAGTGACGTCTTATTTAGAATACCTATTCCTGCTGTGTTTTTTGGGCATAATATTCATAACAAAATCAATCAAACGAGCGAATTGAGAAATATTAATTTAGTTATTTATTTAATAATTCTACACTAATACTGGACTAGAATGTATGCTTCCTTTAACTACCTAGCCATGTGACAAATTACTATGTTTGTTCTGAGGTTATTTAACTGAATAAGTCTACACTAATACTGCTAATACGCTAATAAACACCTAGTTTGATCCATTGTACACTTTGTTGTTGTACATGTTGAGACATTCATACGTTTACCATAAAAGAATTGAAATAGTTGATGGACATCGTACACAATTTGTTTTGTTTCAAAGAGATCTTAACAAAAATAAAATACAATTGTCAGCCTATACTGACAAAAACTAGTAGCTTGCATTTGTTCCCAACAGTTCTACGGGTTTAATATCATAAACTTGCCTGTAGGCAACTCTTTTAAGAACCTGTCAAAATAATTAATGACCAAGTGTCTTTGTTACTTTAACAGCCTGAATAACTAAGACTTCAACCCAGATGATGATGTGCTGATCAGAGAAACAAGGTTCCAACATTGCGGCTGAACTTTACAAATTTTGTGAGTTTTTGTAAACCGCCCGAGTGTCGTCACCATGTTCAGCTGGAAAAGGGTTAACTAGTTGTAAAAACTGTTCACATTTATCAATAATTAATACCCTTAAGGATTGAAAACACCTACTGCAGCTAAATTACTACGTTTATGAAAAATGTATACAAATCATGCACAGTGGCAGTATTTGTTAAAAAAGCAATGTCTATTGGTCAACATCATTTGTAAATCATTTCCTCAACTGACTGTCGTTAACATACCTACTGTAGAATCTGTCATAGAGCTGACCACTCAAAACCTTCAATGAACAACCTACAGTTAATTGGTCACTGAAATAGACCAATAGTTAACGTCATAGACTGAATAACGTCAACCAGTTCAACAGGGGTTTTAGCTAACTCTGAAATCTTAATACTATTCTAACTTACGAAGGAGTGTTGTGTAACCTAATGTGGCTGAGAATTAAACATGTCACAATAACATAATGCACAACAGCATCTTTCTAAGCGACGATGTTTCTTCTACAATTAACGACCCTGCTTACTTCCTACACAATCCCAATGTCATCTTTGATATCTCCTTTTGATACAGTCAAAAATTCTTAACGCAAGTGAGACCAATGTAAAACACCTGAGTACCTGATTGAAATGTGAATAGCCATGTTCAGAATCTCGTTTCTCCGACCCTCGCACCAACATCTGGGTAGAAGTCTCCGTCATCCGTCAGGTTCAAAGGCTCCCTCAGATCAGAAGAGGATGTCCAGTGTAGAAAAGGTTGATCAAAAAGTAGACCCGTTTACACAGGAACAGTATAGAGAGACGGGTACCAACTTAGGATAACAAAATGATCAGGTAAAAAAAGTGAAAAAAGGTGCAATGGTCCTCAGTCCTTGACACTTTCGATACAGGCCCCAAAGACTTCAACAGGCAACCAAATCCTTTCTTTCTTAGGTTTCGTTTTTTTTGTCGGAGATCGAGAAGTTGAAATAGTTTGTCAATCATGTAAGGTAGGACACCGGTAAGACAGACTACCAGCGCCACATTAACAAGATTTCACTTAGTAAAATGCTTACCCAACCATTAACTCTTGGATCATTAGGTCGCCACACATTCCAGATAGTAGTTGGTCACACCGACCGGCACACACGTTTGCACAACTCTGCTGCTTCTACAGTTCAGTGGTGCTTTCTATAGCATTTAATGAATGGTAACCAAATAATTTAAGACACAATTTTTTCAAGTTATAAAAACAGCCAAGTACAATACTAACTCTCGAGTGGAAATGGAAATGAAATTAGATTTTGTTTTGCATCAGCTGATGTAAAAAAAAAAATGCAATTAAATTTAGAACTGTTAATTATTACTGTCGCAGCAATGCAAAGAAGAAAAAAACAACATTTTCAAATGAAGTTTGTGACTGTTTCGTAAAAGATATTGTACTTTTTAATCAATTTCATTTTTAGTTTGGACAGGTGTGCATCACACTTATCCAAACATGTCATACCTGAAATCAATCAAATTGGTTAAATTGATGACGTACTTGTATGTCATGAAGATTGGTCCCAAGAAGAATACAACTTTAGAATGTGTTTCGCTTGCATTAATTGTCTCGAGTGCAAGTTATACTTGGCTTCACAATCATTAAAGTATCAATATAGAACCAGAGGCACTCCCACAATTTGAGTCACAAGCAAGTTTTACAGAAATTTTTGTTTTCCTAAACAGATTTAAGATATTCCAACTCTGGGAAAATCTAGAAAAGAAGAGGTTTTTAAAGCGAGCAAAGTTTTAAAAGTAGTAGGGAAAAAAAACATTTGCCAAGAGAGTTTAAAAAAAAAAAAAATTTAAAATTCCGTATTTTGGAAAGTCAAACTTTCTATATGAAAAATGTATGCATTTTGTATGAAGCAATGTGAACTCGTTTTGAGGGAATGTCTCGATAAAATGTATTAAGACAATTTAGGTAAAATACACAAATATTATGCAGTTGTGACCCAAACTACCAAAAAGGACAAATCTTTTCGCAATGTCCTATTTCCTGTCCCAAAATAAAGTTTAAAGCCAAAATTACGAACAGCTTTGAAACAATTTATTTTGCGTGTGTGGCCAACACAAAGAAGAATGAGCGAAATGTTTCACGTAATGATTTGTCTTCTTCTTTTTGTCAAGTTGGATCACAGATGCAGTGAAATGCACAATCATGAATAAATCCAGGCCTGATACTTCACGGAGGCAACAAAGGCGATTGCCTTGATGCCCCTGGTCATTGCTATGGTGCCCTTGAAATGATCAACAATGTCCTCAAAGGGTGCCTTTTACCAAGGAGAAAATGCCTTGGTACCCTTGCCTTTTCAAACACGAAGCATACAGGCCCCGTTAGTCTATAGAAACAATTCACAACACATGATTCAAGATTTATCATTGTGTTTTTGCAACAAATACCCCAGGTGGGAAGGGGGGGCAGAGTTAAAATGGCAAGTGGCCATTTCTGACATACGGCCGCAAAGGTTTACAGTAACCACCCACAGAGGAAGGGTCAGAGGTCACATGGCAGGTGGATTCATACAAAGTACCAGTCATTTCCCCCAGGTAGGAAGGGGCGAAGGTGTACATATGAACCTCAACATTGAGTTTGCTGCGACCCAATCCCTTGCAGAAAGGGATGAAAGTCATGTGTGATGGTAGTGGTATAACAGTAAGCCACTAATGAAAAACTTTACTAAGTTTGCTGCGACCCAATCCCTAGCAAAAAGGGATGAAAGTCATGCACCGTGGTAGTGGTACAACAGTAAGCCACTGCTAGAGAACACGTTGATAGGTTCCTAGTTTGCTATGACACAAACCCCTAGCAGAAAAGGACAGCTTATAGTCATTTAAACAGGGCAAGTGCACCAAGGTTTTTTTTTTTTGGTAAAGGGCACCTCTATGGAATAATTGCAAGAACATTTCAAGGGGCACCAAGACACTGACCAGGGGCAACGTTACCTCCGTAATGTAGCAGGCGTGTCGTAGTAACAGTATCAAGGATGACATTTGTGCAATGACCAACTCTCAGGAAAAAGGGAATTTAAGTCTTGTCATGCCCCATAAGTTAAAAAGTATGCCATGATCCTAACCAGAGCTGGGCCCAATTTCATGGCTCTGCTTACCGTAAGCACAGTATCGTACTTACGGAAGCAGAGAATTTGCGCGTACGTACTCCACATTACTAGGCATTCCACGCTAACAAGGCTAGCGCAAAAATTAGGCACTTGCAAGTAAGCGGGGAATCAAGATCGTAAGCGCAGAATTCAGCAGTAAGCAGAGCCATGAAATTGGCGTCTGGAAGGCTTTCATCATAGAAGGTGTGCACTCGGGTTTCTTGTTCGTTCTTTCAATCGATCAACCCACCCCAGGGGTAAGGGGAGAATCGATCAATAACATCAATTCATGAAGGTAAACATTTAAATTTTAGATTTTTGAAACTAGCTATACAGCATGAGTTATCACAAAACTAAATGTAAGCAACACTGACCTTTTAAAAAACACCTTTACCACAGTTCGGCCATTTTCTCTGGTTCCCGTGTACCGATCAAAACCCGCTCGAAACCCTCAAAGTTTGAAAAAAGGAATCAGACTAAATTTGGATGTCAAGCCTCATTTTGTTTCTTGAGACAATCCTGATGGCACTGTCAGTGATAAAGGATCCTGATCTTATTTAAATACCCATACTGGGATGGATGTTCGACCTCCTCATCATTCTGGCATCAGGTTGTCGTCGTCGGTGGTCATTTCATCTCCTTGTTCCAGTGAGCTCTTGCCTTGAGTTCCTCTCAGTGTAGACCAATCCCAAGATGTTGATTCTCTTCAGGAGTACTCAATCTCTTGATGCCTGTAAATAAAAATAAAAAAAATAAAAAATTACTTTACATAAAAAATGGACCTTTGACCCTATAACCATCCCGGGGTCTATTTCACAAAGAGTTAGGACTGGTCCTAACATAGGACTAGTCCCAGGAGATATTAAAACTTAAGGCTAGTCCTAAGTTAGATGAGGAACTTGTCCCAACTTGAGATAAGACTAGTCTTAACTCTTTGTGAATTCCACCACTGATCCTTCAAGATCCAATTGCATGTTTGTTTGTTTGTTTCTGTTTTGCTGATTGCTGCACTTGTAACCATATTGTTCTTTACACACATGTCATGTAAACAGTGAATTTCTGCTTGTACTAATCCTCATATAGCACTGAAATCCGTAGTTCAGTGACGCTCCTGGCTCTTCAACAGTGTTACCCCTGATCACTAGGCGATTAATTTCATTCATCAAACCAACTCAGCTCCCTTGGGAATAAACTGCCTGTGCAGCCAAATATGTAGTGACCAAGCTAAATAAATCACAAGAACCATCTCTACCCTCACAGGTACCTACCAACCCGGTACAATCTATGGAAACTGTATGATGAACCTAAAAGGGTCTACAAGCCTAAAGCCGGGTTCATACTTCATGCGAATGCGAAGCAACTTTTGTTGTCACAAACTCGCAATAAATAACTCGCAACAGTTGAACTGTGTCGCCAAAATTCACTTTGCATTTGCTGGAAGTATGAACCAGGCTTAAGTAGCGATTAACTTACTTGCATGATGGGCAGAAATAGAAGAAGTTTTGTCCTTCATCAGCTGATCGTGTTTGCCTGGTGTGGAAATGAAGTCCATCGTGACCTCACTTGGCACATGCCCTGTCAATCTGAAAACAGACCAGATACAAAAATGAAATTAAGAAGTGATGAAAAATAACCAAGCGTTGAAAAACTAAATTTGTGATAATACACCTAAAAGGTAGGGCCATAAGTTTGTTTTTGTCATCAATGATTATTGGACAAAATATAGAAAGATGAAATAAAGCTGTGAAAGTTTCAGCTAAATAGGTCTACTGGTTCTACTTGCTGAGAAAACAGAAAGAAGCAAAACCCTGTCACAGTAGCGATGAATCCATCCGAGGTAATGATTTCGATACATCAACAAATAAGGTTTGGTTTTTTCCCAAAAATTAAAAAAAAATTGGCCAGGGGTTTCCCTACGGGTGGCGAACCCTTTGTCACAGATTTTTGCTCCTCTGATTTCACTGGTTAAATATAAAACCTCTGAAATAAAATGAACCTATTTGTATATCAAAATATTTTTTTTTTTTGGGGGGGGGGGGTTATGTTATTTTTCAAAATTAACCAAATGTCAACTGTTAATTTGAAGTGGTGCAATTTTCAATCAAACACGGTTAAAAATTGGCCATGGGTTTCCTTACGGGTGGCGAACCCTTTGGGCGAACCCTTTGTCACTGAATTTTTGCTCTTCTGTTAAAACCAAATATTTGGGGGCTTCTTTTTCAAAACTTACCAAATGGCATCAGGTGGTCGCCGTTGTCGGTGGTGATTTCATCTCCTTGTTCCAGTGAGCTATTGCCTTGAGTTCCTCTCATCAGTGTAGACCGATCCCAAGATGTTGATTCTCTTCAGGAGTACTCAATCTCTTGATGCCTGTAAATCAACAAAACAAATAAAAAATTACTTTTACATAAAAAAATGAACCTTTGACCCAGTGTCTTAGCCAGGAATTTGGAAAGTGGGAGTGCAAACTGAAAAAAGTTGGAGTGCAACCTAAAATCACTATAAAAAAATAATAGAAACATTGTGTCAAAGCACACTACATGAGCGCGCAGCACAAAGTCTGTTTCGCCGGGGTCCATGGCCCTCTTAAGGGCCCTGGGGTCGATTTCACAAAGCTAGTCCCAACTTAGGACTAGTCCTAAGCAATGCTAAGAGACAGGACTGGTCCTAAGTTAGGACCAGTTACTCATCCTAACTTAGGACTGGTCCTATCCCTTAGCATTGAAATCCACCCCTGGAAGCTCTGGCTACTGTAGGTGCTCTCTGGTGATTTCTGATGCATTTCTGGTACCTATTTCTCTGGTACAAGTAAACTATTTTGATTTAATTTTTTTTTTAACTTGAAAATGAGAGGCTTTAAAAGCACAGATATTGTACAGATGAAAGACGTCCACTATTTTTGCACCTTGTTTGCAATAATGATCAAACATTGCAACAAAGAAGATGCAAATAACACATGAATAATTTCAAACAGGTAACAACCAAGTCTACTTGATTTTTGTTTTTCAATAAAGACTTGCACAGTTCAATTTACAATAAGTCAATCCTTCGTTTTTGTGTCACTTATAGTCACATGCCAGTTTGACCTGGAGCTGTTTCTACCTCCATGGTTTGACAAGGTTTGTCTTTGAACTTAAAATAAAATACACAATATTAAACTCTATAAAATGTTTTCTGGTGCATTCTAAGGCCATTTCAGAGCAGTTTCTTGGACTATGGAGTTGGACTCCTTTATGCTGAAATAATGCAATACAAGTTTGCTGTCCACAAAATATTTTGGGGGTATTATGATACTTTTGATACAGATTTTTGTTTAAAGACTTAAAAAAAATGAAGAGGTAGTTTTTAAATATTCTTTATTGAAGAAATTAAGAGTTATCATTTACCAATGTTAATTTTCCACCCATTCTTGTCTTGTTTTTTTTGTATTTATTTTAAACAAATGAATTAATAAATGTAAAATAATGATTCACACAAGTATTTGCAACCAATCAAAATGCCAAGAGTGATTTACATGTACCACTGACTGATTTTACATTGACTGACTTACATTTTAACTGACTGATCATGGTAATTAATGTTTTCCTTAGTATTTGTTTAGGTTTCATAACGTTCAAGTCTTATGGGTTGTTTAATTTGTGAAACTATGTCAAAGGCAAGTTGTAAAAATAAAGAACAAACAGTTACAAAAGACAGTGCCATTAAGTAATTCCACTGGGCAAAAAAAACGTACTTGCATTGAACAATAAATTTGGGGAGGTTTTAGTGAGGAGAAAACAGCAAAACCGACTTGAGATTTGAAAAAAATAATATCATGAACCATTTGTTTAACCTATATCGGATTGTACGGACGACGATCATCACACCTATTGTTGCTTGGCTATGCTGTTACAGAGAATAGAGGCTCAAACTTTTGAGCAAAAAAACATTGTTTTGTCAACTGCAATATATTAAAACACCCAAGAAATGCAAACATTGAAATCCAAAAAAGTCTTGGCGCTATAAAAGTTTACCATGAACATTAACTTCACAGTTTTCTCACCGCACAGTCTATTTGATTTTAAAATGTGATCCAATTTGTACCTTTACTTCTGGTTCAAACAGGAAGCTCGAAAAACTAAAACCACAGTTCAAATATGGTTAACAACCAAACTAAGCATTGTTAGTATGAAGGGTCATTCCGTGTCAAATCACCCCCCAAAAAAGCAAAAATTTTTAAACCCTACCCTCTTTAAATGTGCTCATATTTGGTTGGGTAATCGTGGCTCAACAAGCTCAAATTTTAAATTTCAGCTCCATACGATAAACAGTTTTCGTGTACAGCATGCTCTTTCTTGTTGATTTCGGTCAAAATGCGCCTGACCTCTGACATTCAAACAACCATAAATCGGTAACCTTTGGGTCAAATTGGTTGAAATTGGTGTCTTTGGAAAGGAAATTGTGTAAGCTTCCCAAATATGTCTTTATTTCTTTTGTAGGAACATGTTAACCTTTTGACCTCTACTTTGACCTTGTGGATCATGTGACCCGGCAACGAACTTCAGTGAAAATTTACCCTTATATGTTTTCTCCACAATATCAAAAATTTAGAGATATAATATTTTTAGCTTGCATTAAGCTCCACTCAAAGTTGTCCTACTTCACTTTTCTTGTGCAAAGTACATGTATGTACATTAGATACATGTCCAAACGTATGTATATCATGATTTTGCAGGGGAAAATAGCCTTGCTCGATATACATGTTATATGCGTATGATGAACAGGTATGTATATTTTATACTAAAAAAAATATTTAAAGATGGTATGTCAGATTTTTGGCCGATTTGACCCAAAAATTTTGATCTAAAATTCATTAGGTATTTTGATGGGGGTCGAGAAAGTTATACAAGCTTTCATTTGAGCCATTGCTCGAAAACGTCTGCCAATTATTTGTAGCAGTGAAATAAAGTGCTCAAAATTAGTTTTTGTCGGGATCCCGACAATATATCACGCGCCCAATTCTTATGTGTTTTATAAGAAACGTTTTAAAGTTTTGTCATGGTTCCTGACCATTAAAAGTAAAAGTTAAACTTTTTTCCGTTTGACTTAGAGCGGATGATACTCTTTGAAACATTGTAGTGTCATACGATATCGACCCTCATATATTTTCGAACCCCCAATTTTGATTACCGTTACCGCGAGATTGTGCAAGCTGCACCGGTGACAGAAGCTATGCAGTTTACTCACGGTCTGTATTTTTATCAGGCTTAATCATGCTGAGAATAAAGTTTCCTGATGTTGGTTATGCTCAAATATTTATAAAATGATTGAATTTTGGTACAAATCACTAGTGCATTATTATGCCAACATTCAAATGAGTCAAAGAAACATCATCCAACCTCGAAAGTTCAAAACAAAATTACTATCTGCAAGATTAAGTTTCATTCTGTTTAAGTCACTAGATGGATCACGTGAGGTGGTTACTATTTGGGATTCTATGGTGTGCCAATATGAGGAAAAAATTTAAATATTTTAAGTGAAAATGACAAAAAAAAGATTTTTTGATTAACTGCATACTGTCCAAAATTACGATAAGCGTAAAAAATACTACGTTACGTAATATTTTTTACGCTCAGACGTCTATATTAAAGAGAATATATCATAGATAGGTTTCTTATCTCCTGAAACAAAACATTACTGGTCTAAAATGGGGGAAAACGGATTGTTATGAAGTGTGTGTGTTTTAAGGGGGGGTGGAGTGTTTTACTACCATGCCTTATGATATCTCTGGATTCTAATATAGTAGCCACAATGCCTTGGGACAAAAATGTAACTTAATTTGTTAAGTAGTAATTGAATAATATTTTTGATTTATTACCAATAGTGCACGCCATACTAGCTTCGGAATATTCAATAAAATACCAACCAATGAAAGTTGTGAAAACATATGACGTTGCTCCAATGCCGTGCATGCATAAGCACTGTTAATGGCGGACTGTCTCTTGCACCGTAGAACCAAAACTTTAAAAATTTCAACACACCATGAAGTGTAAGTGTTATTGTTAAAAAATTGGGAAAAGTTTCCGCATGACGCCACCACTTTTTCACTCGATATGAAATAATATAGTATCTAATTTACCTCAATGAGATATCCCTTTTAGTAAAAATGAGTAAAAATGAGTGGTGGCGCCATATGTAAAGTTTCAAAAAATTTGATAGATGATTTGAAAAAAAACATTCAGTTTTTGATTGTGAACAATTTTCCTGTTATCCTACTGAAAACACATGACACCAGGACACCATCTCACTCAACAAATTTTTTTTTTTTAATGTTTGTGGCCAAAACTCTGACATAGCATCTTTTAAATTTTTTTGTTAACTACAAATTATCAGTCACAGGTCATTTACAATCAGAGTCAATGTCATTGAGCTGAATTTGCATGATTGTATTTAATATTCAAAGTCTGTTGCGATCATGCATCAGCCTCCCCCCCCCACTGCCTCCGTAGGCACGTCCCGACCCCGCCTACCCCTTTAAATAACGCACAAGTCAAGGGTGCCATCACACACAACTTTACAAGTCACGGTTTCCACATGAAATATACATATTTCAAACTTACTTTTTGCATTTACTTTGTGAGGACATGTCTTGCATTTCATAACTACCGTTCTTTTTTCAGGAAACGGTAAAATGGAGCCAAATTGCGGGCAAAATTCTCTCGAAGAAGCAAACGGCTCCTCTCCGTCTATGTTTTTGAGAAATTCTGATCCAGCATGCGTTTCTGAATGGATGGGACGCACGTGATTTATTAAGCTTGACTTCATCCATACGTTCAGCGTTGAATTTGGTATCTGACTAGGTATTTAAATAGGAATCGCGCCCTCTATCGGTGGATTGTAGAGTCTCCCGCGCAAAGTTAATGAGCTTGTATGATTTTGATTAAATCTTGTTAAAAATACCAAACATGGTAAACAATAAAATTAAAATAACATTATCCCCATTACGAAACACACCATACCACATCACTATCTAAAGAGAGAAGTCTCTTCCAACTACTAAATAAAAATCGCTTTAAATAAGGGAATCAATGTGTGGGGAAGAGGTTTTCAACTAGTGGTTTAATCCCAACGAGGCCTGGTTCTTGATAATTTTACCGAGACGAAGTCGAGGTAAATTATAAAGAACCAGGCCTCGGCGGGTTTAAACCACTAGTTGAAAACCGATTCAACACACTTTGATTCCAATTCATAGATACCTTTTAGGTCAAAAACATCACTTTTTGGTCAAGAAGTGAAATAAATGCTAAAATTATATATTTTAAATGATTTCTTTCAACACAACACAACACCACTCCAGCTATGAAATGGTAAAGCCCTCCGCCGCCCTCAGGTAAACAACTCCTTATAAGGGAATGCTGTGCGCGTCGCGCGTATCGCGTTAGTGTGGCACAACTGTTTCAGCCGTTGCTCTCGACCAATAGGAATGAAGGAACTGTCTTATAAGAACAGGTGCAAGGTCGCGTGTCACGCCCATGAATTAACACTTGCAAGTCATAAACCCAAAGCTACAAACGTATTACCTTTCTCCATACATAAAAACTTTCAAGAAAAACCGCACTTACCATGTGTTTTTTTGCAGTTAAAATCATCTCCAAACACCTGCGGGCACTGTGGCGACACGGTGTACTGGATAGTTCCATTGTGCGTGTAATCCAGAGCTGGGGCACCGGTTCGAATCCTACCCGTACCAAGAGGGACATGACTGTTACTGCTTGCACCATCAATGGATTTGGGTCCGTCATGTCTATCCCCAAATTTGGTGTGAATGTTCTACCGTGTGGGAGAGTTAAGGAGGGACCGGGACGGCAAGTCCCTTACGGGTTCTAATGGGTGATCACCACGCTGGTTTCGACCAGACTTCGAGTCCCCTGTGAATGCCCGGTCGTCACTCTGACTAACTAACTTTCTGCACAAATTTGTTTTAACATTGTATTAATACAATTTTTAAGTGCAGTCGGCTCCACTAACTTGTATTTTTTTACGCTCCACTGATTTGTATTTTTCAATTTAATTTAATTTTCTGCAAAAATTTGATAAGTAGCCTTGTGAACATTTTCTGCAAAAGTTGTATAAGTTCACAAGGCTATATATAGCCTTGTGAAAATTTTGGTGAAAAAGTGTATAAGTTCACAAGGCTACAGCCGTTTGAACATTTTTGTGAAAAATTTGATAAGTTCACAAAGCCTTGTGAACAATTTCTGCAAAAATTAGCAGCTCTATGAAATTTGGCTCTGCTGAGTGAAACTTATCACTCTGAAGTTTAAGTCTTGTTTTCAGTAAGTTTTCACTCATATCAAGGGTACTTTTTGTATTTAGTCAAATTTCACTCTTATCAATGGGTAAGCATTGTATTCACTCAACTTTCACTCTAAGGGGTGAGTCTTGTATTCAGTCAAATTTTCACTCCCATCAAGGGATACGCCTTGTATTAACTTAATTTTAACTCTAAGGGGTATGTCTTTCATTCAGTCAAGTTTCACTCTTATCAAGGGATAAACCCTGCATTCACTCAATTTTTTACTCTGAGGGGTTAGCCTTGTATTCAATCAATTTTCACTTCCAGGGAAAGCCCTATAATCACTCAATTTTCACTATTAGGTGTAAGTTTTGTTTTCAATAAATTTTCACTCTTAGGGGTAATTCTTGTTTACTCTAAATTTTCACTCATACCAAGAGATAATTTTTGTATTCAGACAAATTTCACTCTTCTGGGGTAAGCCTGGTATTCAGTCAACTTTCACTCAATTTGATTTCTTAGGGGTTAGCCTTGTATTTACACAAGTTGTCACTCTGAGGGGCAAGTCTTGTTATCAGTTAAATGTCATTCTTTTCAAGGGGTAAGTCTTACATTCACTCAAGTTTTCACTCCAAAGGGTAAGCCTTGTGTTCACTAAATTCTTACTCATATCGAGGGGTATTTTTTGTAATCGGTCTAATTTCACTCTTATCAAGGGATAAGCCTTGTAGGCCTGTTCACATAGTTTTCACTCTTAGGGGCAAGTCTTGTATTCACTAAATTATCACTCATCAAGGGGGAAGTCCCGTATTCACTCAAATGTCACTCTTTTGAAGGGGTAAGTGTTGTTTTCATTCAAATTTCACTCTTATCAAGGGGCAAAGTCTTGTATTCACTAAATTTTCACTCATCAGGTAAGGGGGGAAGTCTTGTTTCCATTCAACTTTCACTCTCATCAAGGAATAAGTCTTGTAATCACTCAAATTTCAATCTGATGAAGGGGTTAGCATGGTATGCATCATAATTTCAATCTTGTATTCACCGAAGTAACAATCTCATGAAGTACAAATGTACAGAGACAGTAGTAGAGTTTACTGTATCCCACCATGGGTTTTAATCCTCCAAAGTGGACTTGTCCCTATTACATTGCATTTTACATTTATAGTAATTAACCATTCATTGTAATGACACAAAACACGGACACATACGACCTAAACAGTATTCAAAATTGTTCCCTTGGCCAATAAAAATTATCTGATGGGTGTCAATGCTGCTGCACATCAACCAAACACTACTATGGGCGAGTCTTTACTTGATTTGGATATGATACAAACTGTAGTCTCTCATCAAGGAGATAACAGGTGTGAGTTGGTACAGAAAAAAAGGATGTATTATTTTTGCGTCTTTCATGAATCTATACAGTAATGATAGCTATGCATGATGGATGTCATCATTGTTATCCAAAATGTAATCCAAACTACCGGTTCACCACTAACCCCAAAACATTGAAACAATAAGCCCCGCCCAATTTCTTATTGACCAATCACAGCCGGTAAATCTGTGATCACCATATGGCACTGCACCTTTAGCTTCGTAATAGATGACATTGTGGACGCCATGAATAAATATTGAAAGATTTGGGGTTGAACAAAGAATACTTAACTAGAACAGGATGTGAACCAACAACTTATGGATTTTTAGGTATGTAGTGAAAAAGCCTGTGGTTGCAAATCGATCAGTCATTTTGTATACTCGTTTTCCTTTCATACACGCATATACTCAATTACTGTAAAGACATTTATAAACTTTTAATTTGGGAAAAGTTTCATTTTTTTCTTCTGTGAGTCCCACCCTTCTCAGATATCAAAAAATGTTGTATACTGGCCAGCCATCAAAGCTGTGTTAATTAATATTTTGCACACATACAATTTACAGCCATTTAATAATAAGTCTATGTCACAACAGCGAGGAGGAAGCACAATACAATTAAAATATACAAATTTTATAAGGTCTTAATTTTTTTTTTCTTCAAAAAAGCACACCTTTGACTCCCTATGTTACACGGTCATGGTATTTTCTGTAAATTGGGTCCATTGCTAAATTTTCATTCCATTGGCATTCAGGTTGGCTCAATGGTATATTTATGTCCGTACCTGTCACCTCTGCAGCCGATTTCACGAAACTTTATGCAACTGCGCAAGTCCACTTGCGCAACCTTTATGGCGCAAGTTGCTCCATAAATGTTGCGCAAGTGGAGTTACACAGTTAAGCGAAGTTTCGTGAAATCTGCTGCTGGTTGCATTGGGTTTTTCAGTCCCTACCTAACTGCGATTGGTTTCCCTTAAAGGGTTTTCCTCCGACGTCTAAAACGGTAATTATTGTCTTCTATACAAACAATTGGAGTGATGTTTCTATTAGTATAGAAAGGGAATTTGGAAAAAGAACCCCAACAAATCTAAAAATCGTTCATAAAGATTTTGTCTTTAAATGTCACATTATTCTGCATTATAAAACTGACTATTATGGTACGTGGGTGAAACTAAGACATACAGTACCTTAGTAATGGTGAGTCAAATAAAACAATCTATAACAAAAACAAAATTAATTCTTTTCAAAAGTATTAATCTACTTGTCAATAAAACATGGCGTTTCATCAAAAAAGTTGACAGGTCAAGAGTAACATTTGAAGTATCTCCTAGGGTCGATTTCACAAAGAGTTGAGACTAGTCTTATCTCGACACCTAGGACGAGCTACTATACGTTTGTTATATCTCCAAGGACTAGTCCTAAGTAAGGACTAGTCCTAACTCTTGGTGAAATCGACCCCTGATACCTTTTAAGGGTCTGTTTACATTTGGTAATGACTCTTAAATGAATGACAATACAAACTCACTTGGTAAGAAGCACACCAGCTTTGGAGGGTGTAATGCATTTTGAGAAACTTTTCACTTCAAAGTATTGCGGTTATGGAAAAAGGTATCACTTTTTATTATTTGGTCCCCAACAATTTGAATGTGAGAAGTGCTACTGACAGCAACGTTTCTCAGATTATGTGTTCCTATTGCAGATTATTGTTCCTGCATGGATAAAGACCCTCCAGATTTTCCGCAGCATCTCAAAAAGGCTACCACCTTTTGAAATGAAAGGTGTTTTAAAGGAACACGTTGCCTTGGATCGTCGAGTTGGTCTTTGAAAATCGTTTGTAACCGTTTGTTATAAAATTGATATGGTTAGAAAGACGTTGTAAAAGTAGAATACAATGATCTACTACAAGTATGCCTCACAATTGCGTGGTTTTCGTTTTACCTCGTTGACTAACACGGTCGGCCATTTATGGGAGTCAAAAAGTTGACTCCCATAAATGGCCGACCGTGTTAATTTGCGATGTAAAATGAAAACCGTGCAATTTTGAGTGATACTTGTGTGGATCATTATATTCTTCTTTTAAAACATCTTTCCAACCATTTACATTTCATAACAAATGGTTTGAAACGCTTTTTATAGACCAACTCGTTCGTTCCAAGGCGACGTGTTCCTTTAATGGTACAAACAATGTGACCTATGTTTACATTCAAACCGCCCTCTGTTGACAAAACATTGTATACGTCATGTTTCGCCGGGCAACAAGATGCGTAGTCATGGTAAGATTGCGAACACTTTCTAGCTGGCTGCCAAAACACAAAGGCTTTGCCCAGCGGTATGCGCGCGAATCATGTTATGGTTTTCGAGTGACGTCAGAGATCACATCGTCTATACCTCGTCAACTTTATAAGACTTAAACAAACAGTTGGTTCCATTTACCAAACGCATACGATCCCTTTAGGCTCAACCTATTGAGAGAGGAAACCCGTGAGTGGTTTGTGACGTTGGTGCCTGACGAAAGACCTGCCCAAAACCCCATATTTGACTGCTTTCCCACTCCACGCAGACCAAAGGTGGATTCACAAAACCAAATCCCAACTGTCAACATCTCAAGACAAAACAAAAGTTTTTTTTCCCAACAAATTGTTCTTCTACAATGTAGATGTCAGCAAGAAGGAAACCAACAGGAAAATGTTTCTTGGACACTTTCTTTTCCTCTGACCTCTTCATACAAAGTTTGAAACAATTATCTGTGACTATTTGAATCATAAACGCCATATACACTTCTGTAAAACAAAAACAAAGTAAACGTCTAAATGTGAAAAAAGTAGCACCCTATGACTTGGGTGTGTTCTACGTTTAATCAGAATCTAAGTATAACTATTTTTGTTTTTCCTTTTTGGGGAGGGACAACTTTCAACACTGAGTTATCACTTTTTGTTCAATGGCAGAGCGTGGTATTCAATTTCCAGAGCATGGTATTCAATTTCCAGAGCATGGTATTCAAAGAAAAATTCCCTTTAAACAAGCCAAAATGCTTGTGTAGGTTTTTCTCTTCACAAAAAGAAAACCCCAAACACAATATGCATATTCTTCACAAACATAGACGGTTATTTATAACAGACGAGTATTTGAATGTTTGAGTTGTTACTCATCCCTTCTTCCACTCGAAATATTTTCGGCAACAAGGCGGCCAAATTCATGGTCACGTTTATATTCTTAGGTAGGCTTATACTACAGTTAACAATAATATTAAAATGAAAATACTAGTTTATCATAACCCAAAACTCTTTATAAATTGTAAATTAAAACAAATAATAGTCATACATGTATCTTTAATTAATTTATTACACTGATTGCAAAATTAAACCTCAAATAATCTAAAAGTCAAACAATTGGCAGAAACTTGTAGGCCTTTATCATAGAGCAGCTGCTTCCTTTACTAACTTTCTTTTGTCTAAATACAAACCATAGAGTTATATATAAGAACTAGAAGGCGCACTGGCCTAGCTTACACGGCTTGGTGTGCTGCCATTTTGTAAGTTGAAAAAACCCAAAAACATAGCATAGCGTGTATTTATTGCACACACTGACGAAGTTCAAACTCAACGCTTGACAATGTTCATCGTACAAAACGGCGCACATGCCGTGCACACAGCATCACCAGTGCGTCGTCTAGTTCTTATGATACAAACCACAACGACCTAGTGACGATGCATGGATAGTCTGGTCCCATTTTTTGCATACATTATCAATGTGTATTTGAGAATACAGGGAACCTAGCAAATATGTCAACAGCATGATAAAGGCCTCAAAAGCCGTGTTCAAATTAGTGGCTTAGGCTACGACGTGATTGTCACGGCAACATGCGTTGTAGTATCAGCCTCAGCAACCAATTTGGACACAGACTTGGAATAAAACAATGCAGTCTTCTTAGCTTACAAAGTGAGCATATCACTCCAAAATGTACACTCGCCATAAACCTCAATGTGACCGAGCCTTACACAATTTCAACACAGACTGCGAACAGCACCCTCTATTGAACAGTTCAACGACTGACATTAATTTACTCAATTTCAACAGAGACTGCGAACAGCGCCCTCTATTGAACAGTTCACTAACTAGTTTTAAATAACGACTGACATTAAGTTGGTTTTAGTTCCTCCAGTCAGAAATGACGTAGAAAGTGGGAGGATTATTCAACACAAAACTCCAAGCTTTTAGCTTTAAAAAGAAAAGAAAAAACACAAATAAATAAGTGAACGATTTGTTGATACTGGAATTCCTTGTGATTTCATCACAAAAATGAGACTCAATTTCACAGGCAGCGACTCACCTTCACAATCTCTGTCAAAATTTCATTTATTAAAGGTAAGGGCACAAACAAGCTAGCATTACCTTTTGATGCAAGAGTCTTGGCAAAGGTTCCCCCTAAAAATGTCCTCAAAACACTGTGAGAAACTTGGAGCAGTTTCCTATTTGAAGCTGGAGGCCTTGGCCCAATTTCACAAAGCTGTTAAGCAGAAAATACTGCTAAGCAAAATTCTTTGCTAAAAGTGGTTGGGGCACCAGTTGCAATGATGTCAACTCTATGGAAGTTTGGCTGGTAATCAGTTTCTGTTTAGCAAATTTGTTCTGTGCTTAGCAAGTTTGTATGCTAACGGGCTTTATGACGTTTGACCTAAATTTGGTTACCAAGACTAAAACAACAAAATAACGTGATTTCTTTTCACTGTATCCCTCTGTTAATCCCATGCAGTCTGCAAAATGTAGGTAATACTGCTGGTGTGTATAGAAGCTCAGATTGATGATGAGTAGAATCAGTTTCAGATATTTCATTCCAAAGAATCTTTGAAAATACCCCCCAAAATTATGGACACATCACATCAATGGATTGACTGGATATCGCAATCTTTAAAATATTACGCTAAATGTTATGCTGCTACGTACAGCAGCTTATGAGATAATGAACCAGAAACATCTTTGCAAAGCTGTTATTGGCCTGCCGTCAATTTCACCAAACTCTTCCTAACTTAGAGTTAATCGTAGGACTTAGGAAGAGTTCAGTTCCGTATCCGAAGACGTTGGGACGAATTGAACCTGTCCTAAGTTAGGACAAGTTACTCGTCCTAACTCGCGATAGAATTAATCCTAGCATTTCTTGAGATCGACTGCAGGGGTCGATTTCATAAAGGTAGTTCTAACTTAGGACAAGTCCTAGGACTCTTAAGGATTTATTAAAAACTTTGGACGAGTAACTCGTCCTATCTCAAGATAAAACTAGTCTTAACTCTTTGTGAAATCCACCCCTGGATGTACAAGACTTATCAAAACCCTCACCCTATTTCGTAGAGATGCTTAGCTGAGAATGTTCCTCAACAAGCTTTTAGTTAAGCAAAATATCACGGTTACCAGTGGCAAACAGCTTGAGTGTATGTCATATCTAATGTATAAGGCTGGTATCATGTTTTTGCTTAGCAAACTGTGGTAAACTTCTCATGAAATAAGCATGTTAGCTTTTCTATAAAAAAAAAACTGCTCATCCCGCGACTAGCAGAGAAATAGGTTTGTGACGTTGGCCCCGATAAACCGCTAGATTACATCAAAGTTGATAGTTGTATATTTACTGTTGTTACCTTTTTAGTCTAATACTTTTTCTATGAAGTCCAGGAACCTCCTGGCATACTGCTCTGGTTTAACTGTGGATATTTCGGCACCAGCCTGACAAAAAATAGACAAAATGAGAGAATGAGAGATTAAAGACGTGTAAACACTTTGGGGCAAAACAAAAGCAATGATGTAAATGTAAAATTGCTACTCAGAATATCATGTAAATACTATGTACAAGTATAGTGCAAGATTGTTCTTGCGTCGTGGCCGAGCAGATAAGAGCACCGAACTCAAGCTCTGGTGTCTCTGTTAAACAGAGTGTGGGCTCAAGAGTCGTGACACTGCTGTACTCAAGGGCACACGTTGCCTCGGATCAGTCGAGTTGCTCTTTGAAAAGTGTTGGTAATCGTTTGTTATAAAATGCGTATGGTGAGAAAGATGTTCTAAAAGTAGAATACAATGATCCACATAAGTATGACTCGAAATTGCGTGGTTTCCCCTTTACCTCGTCGACTAAAGCCCCGGTCACACAGGCCCCAATAACGAGAACGAAAATGATAACGATAAAAATGCCCGCCCTCAATTGGTTGAATGAGCTTGGGCGTATTCTGCGTGGAGCAATTCAACCAATCATGAGCGTGCATTTTTATCGTTCTCGTTATCGGGGCCTGTGTGACCTTAAAACGGTCGGCCATTTATGGGAGTCAATTTTTTGACTCCCATACCACGCAATTTCAAGGCACATTTGTGTGGATCATTGTAATCTACTTTTAAAATATCTTTCTAATCACATGCATTTTATAACAAACGATTACAAACACTTTTCAAAGACCAACTCGACCGATCCAAGGCATCAGGTTCCTTTAAGCAAGACACATAACCATTATTGCTTTATCCTTTGGATAGGTTGTAAACCCGCCGTTGTGTTATGCATGTAAAATAACCCAGAACACTTAAAGCCAGTACTACCATCAGACCGCACTCGTTCTCACTACGTTCTGAAAATGTAGTCTTGTTGCAAGACACTAGTAATGTGCTCGGTGAGGAGGGAAAGAGCGGGTTGAGCGATAGTATGAATAACAACGTCTTGCACCAAGACTACATTTTTCAGAAGGTAGTAAGAACGAGTTCCGTGTGATAGATATGAGAAAGGGTTTGTCTCTGTAGTTTGGGCAGTTTTTGTCCAAATCTACTCGCGGAAGTTAAAACAGGCAGGACCAGTTCTAATAAGACCAATCTACACAGCAAAGTAACATAGTGTTTCTTACAGCAAACTATGTGTATATTATTTTTTGTACTGAAACAGCATCAGTCATTCAAGTCGGATTTTCAAACGACTAGTTTAATGAAACTATTAATCCTACAAAGACCTTTCAATGAGTCTTTTGTGAAATAAAGGATTCTTAGGGGACTTTAAGATAACAACTTACCCCATGTTTAACTGTCTTTGCTGCCTGTGCAGCTTTCTTCTTTGCTCCCCAGTGCGTCAAGATGTCTATAAGTGCCATGAAGTACACCTCATTTCTTGGAGAACCTATTGATGCGAAACATTAACATTGTTGAAGTTTGAGTTGCATGATATAATTTTACAGAAGTGTTGATGAATTTGTTATTGTGCATGCTTACAGCAGGGTGATAGAAGCCTGAAATGCCCAAGGGAAAACCACAGGAAAATGTTATTGGTAGAAGGGCCGACCGACATTTGCATACAGTGGAGTCTGTTACAGACTTTTAGGCACTTTATTTAACTTTGCTAAAACTTAGCATAATTTTTATTTGTGAATATGTAGGGATCACACCCAAGTTTACGATACAACCTGGGAAGCGGCCGCCAGGGGATCACCTTTAGAGGGTACAACTTTCATTTCAGATATCAAATAATAAACCAAAAGGGAAACTGACTGGGTAAGTTTTCTCATGATTTGGGGTAGAATGAGGAAAAATTTACAGCAGCGGAATTTGACCCAACTACCTCTGGTTTGGCATGCTGGCACTCTACCAACTGAGCTATCTAGCCCTTTGTTGACAGTCTCCCTATTTGTTAATATCTATGTTCGAAGATCCAAAGCCATACAACCGCCATGACGGTTTAACTGCCGTGTAGCCAGGGATCACACCAAAGTTTCTGATACAACTTGGGAAGCGGCAGCCAAACGATCACTTAAAGGGGATGCAACTTTTTACTTCAGATATCAAATAATAACCATATGGTAATATGGTAATATAATATGAATGTGGTAATACGATATGAATATAGTAATATCATATGAATATGGTAATATCATGTTACCATACATCAAACTTACTTTCATGGCATGGAATAGCGTACACGTCCTGGGTGGAGTCAAACTCATACTCCCCACTGGACAGGTGGTGTTGCCTCGTGATTGGTCCTGGGCTGTCTGGAGGCGTGAGAGCGCCCCCGCTGCCGGAGTCTTCCTCCTCGCCGTTCTCGTCGTTGTTCTCTGCGTGCTGCTCGACCTCGTAGCGATCGCAGTCATGGATGCCAACCAAGAGACTGTAATCCATCAGCTTCAGCTCGGCGAGGAACTGCAAACGACAAGAAGATGGTCAAAACAATGCAAAGAGGTGAACATTTTTTAAGCATTTCGAACAAAACTATGGAAGGTATTGTTTGAAGCTTTTCATGGTGTGGAGAAATAAGAGGAAACTATAAATAAACAGTAAACATGCGGGTACAACCATGTGTAAATCTCTAGGTGAGTGTTGGCTCTGCAAAGAGCCGGTTGGGTCTAGACGTTTCAAACAATTTACTCGAGCACTAAGGTGTTTATTATTGGATTTACATTAAGAGTGGATTAGATGCAGTACGTGCATACACTCATTTCATGGACCTATTTCATGGAAATAAGCAGAAAATACTACTCAACAGTTTTCTGCTTAGCAAAACAGGGCAGGATACCAGACACAGATAGTACATATGACATGGTAATTTGGTTGGTAACCTTATTCAGGTAAGCATAACTTTGTTGTGCTTTGCTACGTACATTCTTGTGCTTAAGCAGCTGAAGGAAATTGGACCTTGTACTGTAGACATAAATAGAGGTATCAAACACTTTCTTTTGGATTCCTGCTACAAAACAGCCAGAGGTCTGCGCTAGATGCAACCTCAGTACTGCTACACTTAAGCATTTTCCCACAGAAGCAGAGTTGAACACTTACTGTACCTCTTCCCTAATGTACCTGTGCTGCACCAAATTATAACACTGTCCTGCTCTGTCTCTAAGCTAGCCAGTTGCAAGAGAAGAGACTGGACGGCTGCTATACAAGAATGCTTCGTTGTGTAAAACAGATTCATTGGGAGAGGAATGTGTATGTTACAAACTTGGAACTCTACGGTGGACTACCAAGATTAGGACAAGGCTGAGGATGGCAGGTCACTGTCTCAGACATACTGAGCTGGCAGTGAACAGGCTGGTGCTATGGGCCCTCTACTCAGGGTCACTGTTCCCGTGGCAGACCACGAACCACCTTTGTGGACACCTTGTGCTGGGACTCTGGCCTACAACAGAGGAGCTGCGTACAGCAATGGAACACAAACGTGTTTGGAGGGCCATCATCTGATGCTCTGCATCGACTGACTGAATGTCTATTGCCTCCCTGCACTTCAGTCACACATGTAATCTCTGCTGGATGGTCTGCCCTTTTAGGAGTCAAACATATGGTGCGCGCCCAGCTGCATGAGCACTGCACACATCACAGTAACACAAGTGGGAAACAGACTCCCAAAATAGTGCAAGCAAGGTTTATCGTTTGTCGACATGGTCGACATCAAGTGAAACCTTCTACCCACTACTTCTCTACTTTAGCCCAAACCAGCCCTCCTCCTGCTGCACACCCCCATGGTGAACCACCACTGTATCACCTGCCTGTCCCTCCTACTGCAACCTAGGCCCAATTACATAGAGCTGCTAAGCACAAGAATTTGCTTAGCATGAAATTGTTGCCTTGACAAAAACAGGATTTCCAAACCAACTTTCCATGTGATTTTTAAGATAATCAAACAACAGCTGAATACAAGTACCCAGCAACATGCAATAAAATGGAAAATTGGTTGGTATCCTGTTTTTATCAAGGAAGAAGTTTCATGCTAAGCAAATTTCCGTGCTTAGCAGCTCTATGAAATTGGGCCCTAGTCAGAACCCTTTAGCCCTAACCACACCCCTGATGTACAATGTATTCCAGCAAGCCCCCCCCCCCCCCCAGACAGACCCATCCACCACCCCTAACAGGATACCTCAGGTACCAAACCTTCCCCCGCACCCATACCAAAAGAACCTGCGGTATCCTGACCACACCATATGCCATCTTACCTCAATATCTTTCTTGAGTTTGGCCAACATCTTGTCCTTAGCTTCCTTCCCGATGTATAACTTCTTGTTTTCACTCAAGAAATCATTGTCCTTAAAGGTGGGTAGTTCCTTATCCTGAAATAAAAATAACATTAATAATAAAAATAAAAATAGTGGATTATTATAAAGCGCTCATATCCGTCACTCAGTGATGCTCAAGGTGCTTTAACATTCAGTATTTTTCCTATAAGGTTTTGTGAAGGTTGAAGTACGAGAAGTATGAGACAATTTCTTTATAAATGTAGCACCATGTGTTGGTTAACAAGGTGTGGCGCAGTATGCAGCCAATCAAACCAGGAACACCAGGGCAAACCCCTTCTCTTTTCGATAAGTGCACTGGGTTCTTTTACATGGATGCAGCAACAAGAACACAAGTGTCATGACTTGGATTCGAAACCAGACTCTGCTGAATAAAAACACCAGAGCTCGAGTCCGGTGCTCTTTTCAGCTCAACCACAACACACCACATGCCTCGACACGCCTGAAAGCACAAAGCCACTTTGATGGTTTTAAAAACAACTCACTTCCATTAATAGGGACCTTGTCAAAATTGGTCCAGGACAGCCAGCGTATATCGTCAAGGACAAGGTCTTTTTAACCTGCCGTTAATTCACCTAGTTAGAAATTGGGTGTTGGAGAACACATGGTAAGGTTCACAGTGCCTGGGGTTATATTTGTTTACAAACGATAGGGACTTAGAAAGGGAAGTGGAAGTGTCGATGCCGAGCAGTTAAGAGCAACGAATTCAAACTCTGGTGTTTCTGATCAGCAGAGTGTGGGTTTGAGTCCAAGTCGTGACACTTGTGTACTTGAGCAAGACACTTCACCATTATTTCGTACTGATGGGACGCAAAGCCGTTGGTCCTGCGTGTTGTATTCTCACGTAAAAGAACCCAGTGCACTTATCGAAAAGAGAAGGGGTACGTCGCGATGTTCCTGGTTTGATCGGTAGCATATTGCGCCACTGCACCTTGTAAACCATTACATGATGCTTTAAAGGAATAGTGCTAATACTTCAAATCGTAGCTCCACATACCTTGCAGGAAAAAAATACTGTGCGCTTTTATACACCCCAAGGAGTGTGATAAAGCTCTATATAAGACTAGGTATTATTATTAGATCGCTATCTACTGGAAAACAAGCAGGAAGTCTCCACACGGCTCACTAAAAAAAGCCCCCCCCCCCAAAAACACTTAACCACGACTGCTTTGTAAAGTTGGGGAGGTAGTGATTTCTGCCCTACCAGCCAGGCTTCTGATGGATGATACCCAAGGATATTACATCCTTACGGACTGTGAAGGGGTTAACCCTGTTTCAGCTCCAGGAGCGGGTGGCAATGGCCCCATGGAAATTGTAGCCCACTCCTTGATGTGGTCTTCAGGCCTTGTGTGTCTGGCAACTTGTGAAAAAAGAAAGAAAAAAAAAGTGCGAGTCAAACCTTTTCTTTTTCGCTGGCTTGTCTGTCTATCGTGGAGCCCTTCAGATCATACTTTGTGTGGACAGGTAGACATGAGCTGAAGACACTTCTTAAGACCACCATGTAGGTCTCTGTGCCGTCTACCGTCAGCCGGTACATGCCTAGATACTGCGGTAGTAAGGTTTCACCGTGGGATTCGACGATGTACTGAGCATGCCGAGAACAAAGAAAGCAAGAGTGTTGTAATTAATAACAATAGAATTTATATCATTATAAGTTATCACACAAGCTCGGGTGGAACACAGAAAAAAATAGCGCATTTCATATTCCATATTCCACGAGCGCGCGTGTGAAAATATTTTTACCTCAACGGGAAGGTACACGTTTGGTAACCACTCAAAACAAAAACTGACTTGGTATAAGCATTGGAGAGCTTTTGATAGTTTAAAACATTGTGAGAAACGGCTCAATCTGAAATAGCATAGATTTTGAGAAAGAGGTAATTTATCACTAAAAAAATAAACAATTTTTTTTTTTTTTACTTATCTGAAAGCACACAAACTCGTCCAAAAAGGGTGTTTTTTCTTTCATCATTTTCTGGCAACCTCGATGACCAATTGAGCCCAAATTTTCACAAGCTTTTAATTTTATGCTTATGATAGGATACACTAAGTGTGAACACTGGTCTTTGACAATTACCAAACGTGTACAGTGCCTTTAAAGATAAAGTCTTATAAAGCATGTACATGTATCCACTTATAAAATATCAAAGGTGCTTGAACAAAGAGAGATACTTTTTAAGACAGGTTTTGAAGTTTATGAGACCTATTTGTGAAGCACTTTGTGAGGGTGTTGCGAGGTGCTGCGGTGCACTCAGCAACCAATTGAATGCCAGTCCTTGGTATTTAGTTTCACTGTGGGCATTGTTGATGTAGTTAAAACCGGAGACTTCAAACAGTGCTTCCCCCCTACATTTTGTACATGTAAGGCCGGAATCCATTTGGGTGTCCGTCAAGCACTGTGCGTAATGCACACATGTACTTGCGCAATGCGTACAAATTTAAATACCACAGGTTTGTTGTTTTATATATAAGTTGTGATACATGAAGTGTGGGACTTAGACAATACTGTTTACCGTGTATAATGGCTTTAAAGGCAGTGGACACTATTGGCAATTGTCAAAGACTATCCTTCACAGTTGGTGTATCTCAACATAAGCATAAAATAACAAACCTGTGAAAATTTGAGCTCAATCGGTCATCGAACTTGCGAGATAATAGTGAAAGAAAAAAACAACCTTGTCACACGAAGTTGTGTGCGTTTAGATGGTTGATTCCGAGACCTCAAGTTCTAAATCTGAGGTCTCGAAATCAAATTTGTGGAAAATTACGTCTTTCTCTAACACTATGGCACTTCAGAGGGAGCCGTTTCTCACAATGTTTTATACCATCAACCTCTCCCCATTACTCGCCACCAAGTAAGGTTTTATGCTAATAATTATTTTGAGTAAATACCAATAGTGTCCACTGCCTTTAAAGTCTTTGGGGAACTTTCAAAGGGGCACCAAGGTTAAGTGTTGAAGCCATTGGACACTTTCGGAACACAAAAAAAATTAAACGTTCACAGATTTACAAAGAACTTACAGGGTTTACAGAAGGTAATGGTGAAAGACTTCTCTTGAAATGTTATTCCATGAAATGCTTTTATTTTTTGAGAAAACATTAAAACAATATCAATTCTCGATATCGATCATGGACGGATTTATTTTAAACACATGTCATGACACGGTGAAACGTGCAGAAACATGGGTGGGTTTTCAAGTTATTTACTCCCGACTCCGATGACCGATTGAGCCTAAATTATCACAGGTTTGTTATTTTATATACAAGTTGTGATACATGAAGTGTGGGCCTTTGGACAATACTGTTTACCAAAAGTGTTTAATGGCTTTAAACGGTTTGTCCTCAGAAGGACCTGGCAGCAGTTTGGGACTGAAGTCACTACTTGTCACTTTTGCTGTAAATTACTTGCATGATCAACCAGGACCAACGCAGCCCATGGCCTCCATGACCTACAGGTAATTCCAGGACTGAATTTCATAAGGTCTACTCATGTTGAAAAATTAATGCATCACAACATTGAATTTGACCTTGGGTTGGAAACCCTCATTAAAGGGTGTATGTACTTTTTGTACGACAAAAAAAAACACAATGTCCACAGATTTACACTAAACTGACGCAGTTTGAAGATAATGATAGTAGAAAGCTCCCCTGAAAATATTAATTGCTGAGGTGCAATGTGGCATCAGCTACATATTATTATGAATGGTTTATTATACGTGTATTTCATCACTACTGAGTAAAACGACACTCACAGTATACACAGTATACTGAATTATGGTTAGAAGACCAATGGCAATCACTCTCCAATAGTGGCAATAAAAACTCTTCTTTTTTTTTAGAAGTATAGCAGCTTTTGATAGTATAAAGTATTTTTTTGAACAGTTCACTTAGAGGTAACAAGGTAATGTAAAAAAGATATCAGTTTTTGTGCCCCAAAAATTTGAATCTGAGAAACACAACTTTCAGTAATGCTTCTCAGATTGTGTATTCCTTTCATGGATACTTCTTCAAGCAAACTTGATGAAGTCATTGAGTTATATATAAGAATTAGAGGGCGCACTGGCCTATATACGCGGCCCGGCATGCGCGCATGCGGCCATTTTCTAAGTTGACAAAACAGCATCGCACAGCGTGTGTTTGTGCGGCCATTTAGTAAGTTGACAAAACAGCATCGCGTAGCGTTCAATAAACACAAACTCCATCGTGTACGTAACGCCCGTGCAGAATGGCACACATGTCTCCTTGCCGTCCCAACAAGTTTATGCAAGCAGCATCACCAGTGCGCCCTCTAGTTCTTATATATAACTCTATAAGGATGAAGTACATCTACATGTACTACACAAAAGGAAAAAGATCTTATATGGCGGCTCAGATGACTCAAAAGAAAACCATGAAATTTGAGAATGAAATATTGATCAGCAACGCAACAACGATCACCTAAGTGTAGTGTGGAGTTGGCCGGCCATTGAAGATTTCCCCCAAGACATTTTCGTTGGGATTGCACGCGTGTAATTGGTTTTTCGGAAGAGCACATGTGCTTTCATCTCAATGTTCATGATAGAGTACACTATACACATTAAAGATAGGCTCTAAGGTCAAATATAGTTTTGGGATGCACTTAAGTTTTCCCAGTAGATAGAGTCCTTATGAATATTTTGCGACTTGTAACATTTCCCCCCCCCCCCCCACTTTCATGACTTCATCCATGCTCTACATGTATCTCATGTAAAATGAGTGCACCACAAGACTCCACTACCATTATCATTATTTTAATGTCAAGTAAATTATAAGTTATCACACAAGTACCAGCAGAAAACAGAAAAATATATATTTTCCTGTATTCCACAAGCGTGCGTGTTATAACATATTATCTTCCAGTCTCACGTGCAACGCGCAAAGTTTCAGAACGTTATTTCGCGACGAACAGCATGCACACACAGTTTAGAATGTAATTTTTGCACTGTCCGTATACGGAGCGGGACGCATTGACACTCATAATACGCACGGTGCAATAATAACAGAGGAAGTAGTATTTAGGCTTTTATACCACCCTCCAGTTCGAGCATCTGATTTGTGGATTAGCGCGTACTGGAAGATAATGGTTTTTGGAACCATTTGATTGCGTTTGATTGTTTCAATCCTATATAAATGTTGATGTATGCAATAACATTAACATGTGAAAAGTTCATTTCAAAAGGTGGTCACGATTACAAGTAATATGTTAACTCAGGAAGAATAATCCCTGTATAGGAATACAAAATCTGAGAAGTGAGTAATACTCATCAAATAATACTTTAAAGGCACTGGACACTATTGGTAATTGTCAAAGACCAGTCTTCTCACTTGGTGTATCTCAACATTATATGCATAAAATAACAAACCTGTGAAAATTCGAGCTCATTTGGTCGTCGAAGTTACGAGATAACTATGAAAGAAAAAACACCTTGTCACATGAAGTTGTGTGCTTTCAGATGCTTGATTTCAAGACCTCGAAATCTAATTCTGAGGTCTTGAAATCAAATTTGTGGAAAATTACTTCTTTCTTGAAAACAACGTCACTTCAGAGATAGCCGTTTCTCACAATGTTTTATACTATCAACCTCTCCCCATTACTCGTTACCAAGTAAGGTTTTATGCTAATAATTATTTTGAGTAATTACCAATAGTGTCCACTGCCTTTAAGGGAAGCTTTTTACCATTATTGTCTTCAAACCATGTACATTGTAAGTGTAATGTAAAGCTGTGGACAATGTGTTTTTTTGTCCTATAAAAAGTTCCCAAAGCCTTTTAGAGTAATTTAAAACACATACCTTCCCTTTGAGAGCAGACTAAATTTCATTTTCTTTCCCACCTTATTTTAGTAGCTGTGACTTTTAAAGGAAAGGTATACATTTGGTAATCAATTTTGAATTAATAGCGATTAAAACCTTTGGTCAGAAGCCTACAGCAGCATTTGAGCATTTTGAGAACAAAATCACTACCAGTTTTTATGCCCCCAAAATTTGAATCTGAAAAGCGTTATTGTGTACTATTTCTCAAATTGTGTAACTCCTCTTAGGGGATTAGTCTTCATGCATGGACATATTTGCTCCGGCTTTTCGGTGATATCTCAGCAACGCCACCACCTTTCGCAATAAAATATTCACATGTTAGTTTTATTGTATAAACCTACATTTATATACGATTAACACAATCAAACAGTTCCACAACCATAGGTATACTTTGCCTTAAAGGTTGAAAGAACTTGGAGTTCCCAGTCTATCGGACATTTTTGAGACGCTGGCGGCAGACATCAAGGAAACCTTTTGCGGCTCTGAGTGTGCGCGCACATGCTCAGTATAGCGTGCATACGTGTAGGTCTGAACATGTGCACTACTAATGGCAAGAACCGTGAAAAAGGAACGACCGAAAGTCTCCCATTTATTCACCTTGTGGTACTCCGCGAGGATGTTAAACTGAAGCTCCACCTCCTCCCGCGTGATCGTCTTGACGAAGAATTTGCCATCGTGCGTCTTGAGGAACTTGGAGCCACTCTTACCGGAGGAGTCGTCGTAAGACGGGGCGGAAGAAACAAAGGAATTCTATGGAGGAATAAATCAAGGATAGATATGTCACTCATGGTAACAATTTACATACAGTGTATTGCAATGGAAAACAGGTGTCTGCTGGATTCAAAATGGGTTGATCATATGAACATTGGATGTCCATGTTACTATCCATAATGTTCCGACAACCCATGTCAATGTATGTTTTATGGAAAGGTTAGAGGTTAACACCATGTAATGACCTATCTCTAATGAGTTGGGGGTGGTTCTGAAAAGAACCGTTGGTTTCAACTCGACGTTTCAATAAGTATGCTCTGATCGTCTTCTGGAGAAGGGAGAAAGCAGAAGAAAAATAGAAAAAGAAAAAACATGTTTTGATAACATCTCGTGATCTACATACTAAGGTTAGGGTCACAACTGTACGCCTGTACAATATGTACGTGTAGAGTTAGGATTAGGAAAACACATAGTGTCTGAACATAGGGTTGTCTAAGCATAGGCGTGTACATTCGGTAAAACGAACTGAACGTTGTAGCTGAATATGAACAAAATAAATTCAAGGGGATGTGCTGTCAAGATCATAACCAGACCAGGCCTGTGGCGGTATGCAAACATGCATATGTGGACAACGTGTACAGCATGCCAGCATTTACTGTGGCTTTCATGTGCAGTTTTTACTGGTAGTACGATTGTCTATTGACTGCTTTGAGTGCTAAATGTACATTTAAAACTGGGACTCCCTAGGTGATCCTTATCATGTTCAACCATAGCACAATTAAACGCAGTATGTACATACTGTGTGTAGACATCTACTAGGCACCAAGAACCTGCTGTTGCTATGGGTTAGAAAATTTTGTCAGTCAAAATGTCAAGAAATAACCTGAAACATAAAATTTAGTTTTAAAATTTAAAGCCGTTGGACACTTTCAGTACAGAATTTTTTTTTAAAGTTCACAGATTTACGAATAAACTTACAGGATTTACAGAAGGTAATGGTGAAAGACTTCTCTTGAAATATTATTCCAAAAGTGTCTACATGTACTACATGTACATGTACATTGGAACCAGCTGATTGTGGCCACTATGCTCTCTTTAAGCCATTATACACTTTCGGTAAACAGTATTGTCCAAGTCCCACACTTTGTGTACCACAACTTATATATAAAATAACAAACCTGTGAAAGTTTAGGCTCAATCGGTCACCGGAGTCGGGAAAAAATAACGGGAAAACCCACTCTTGTTTTCGCACGTTTCGCCGTGTCATGACATGTGTTTAAAATAAATCCGTAATTCTCGCTATCGAGAATTGATATTGTTTTACTGTTTTCTCAAAAAGTAAAGCATTTCATGGAATAATATTTCAAGAGAAGTCTTTTACCATTACCTTCTGTAAACCCTGTAAATTATCTGTAAATCTGTGAATTCTTTTCTCTTTTTTCTCTGCATCGAAAGTGTATAATGGCTTTAAGGGTTTATGTATAGTATGAAGCAGGAGGGGGAAAAAGAGATGCTGAATTATTACCTAGTGATATTTCAGAGCATCCAAACAAAAATTCTCACAAAAATGTCAAAAAAAGTGCAAATTACATGTATGTCTTCCTTAAAATAGACTAAAATCTGTAAAATACACAATCGATGCCAAAGAACTTTCACTTTCAGTACTAAGAGATGAGCAGCGTGAAATGCATTCAACCCAAAAGTATCGTATTTGCACTACACTGAACTCCCTTATAAACCATGCATGAATCCTGAAAAAAAGTCTGAATAATTACACAATGTGAGTTCTGCTGCATGCGGCCTATATTTAGCTTTTCAAGCATTCACGGGGCGCAACATAGTGATGTACATGTGTACAATACAGGTACGTAGAAGCTTGCCGTTGTAAATGCACTGCACTATGCTCTACACAATGCAATTATTTATAACGGCATTGGAACGGGGAACACAATAAAAGAAAAAAAGAAAAAGTAATTGATGATGCGTTCTTTTCTCTCGTCGTTGAAGGCTCCCGAGATCTGGAGCAATCTTTCCCTTCATCTGTTCCGACTCTTTTCAAAGGGACAGAAGTCTTTATAATTACAAAGGGTGCTCTCTGGAGGATTTCTCCGCCTTGGGACGGGAATTCTGCAAAGTTTATCCACGGCATGATGGCTTATTAATCTTTGGATTTAAGTTTTGTTCATAATTTACATTATACACCTAACGTACTATGTATGTTATAATATAATAATAATGATGGACATTTCCAGTGCGCCATGTCTGTCAATGATGACACTCCTGGCACAAAAACCCAGAACTCTTCTAACACACAATGACACAAGACAACCAAAAGTTTGAAGGTTATTGTTTCCGAAATCGAAATGTTTTGAGATGACTTTTGAGTTTAGTACAAGTATCTGCTTTTCTGAGTTGACATGATACCGTATTATTAGCAGAGTGGGGACCGAAAAACACAAGGAACACAAAAGGATCAACGCTGTCCCTACATTGAAATCCATACATTTGTATGTCCTCAAGGCCTTGAAATTTGTTCTTGAAGGGGCACAACAATTTTCCTCCGATAAGGGGCACTTCTTTGAGGAATTTCATACAAATTTGTGAACTTTGTCAAGTACCCCACAGTAATGGACCCTTCCCATGAAATATGCTAATTTTACATTCACGCATGCGTACAGACTCTGTTGGTTGGCAAGCGCCATAGAGTTGTGCACTGAGCAGACGCGCAATCGCGTCTGCGTCACGCAGCCATTAGTCCTGTACAAAACAGCGCGATGTTTCCTCATTTTGCTAACCAAAACGTTAGTGCGCACGCGCTATGTGCAATTTACATATTTCATGGGAAGGGTCTATTGCTGTGGATGCCATTTTGAGGCCTGTATAAATTACACAGTATTATTAGCAGAGTGGGGACAGAAGAACAAAAAGAACACAAAAGGAACAGTTTTGTCCTCACATTGAAATCAATAGCAATTTTTAAGTCCTGAAGTTTTCACACCCTTAGTCTATGAAGAAAAGAAATCCATAGAATGCACCCAATTGCACAGTTTTTAAAACATTGAAAACATTCCAAAGCAGGCGTCGACCAAACAGACACAAACATTTTGAAAACATCCTTGGAAGAACCCTGCGTTGTTCCTGTAGTAGGACATATGAACACTGGACAATGTTGGCATGGTTGAAGCATAGCAGAGCTGCCAACATTTGCATTTTGCAATCAGAGAGATTTTGTACAACAATCAGAGAGATATTTAGAAGCACAATCAACATAACAGGGACAAAGTTTCTATTATCAGGGAGTTGTTCAAAATTGAGCATGGACAGATTGGTTTATTTTCAGGGAACCTTGTGCACACTCAGGGAGAGTTCAGGGAGATATTCAAAATTGAGCATGGAAAGATTGGTTTATTTTCAAAGAACCTTGTGCACACTCAAGGAGAGTTCAGGGAGATATTCAAAATTGAGCATGGAAAGATTGGTTTATTTTCAGGGAACCTTGTGCACACTCAGGGAGAGTTCAGGGGGCTATTCAAAATTGAACATGGAAAGATTGGTTTATTTTCAGGGAACCTTGTGCACACTCAGGGAGAGTTCAGGGAGATATTCAAAATTGAGCATGGAAAGATTGGTTTATTTTCAAAGAACCTTGTGCACACTCAAGGAGAGTTCAGGGAGATATTCAAAATTGAGCATGGAAAGATTGGTTTATTTTCAGGGAACCTTGTGCACACTCAGGGAGAGTTCAGGGGGCTATTCAAAATTGAACATGGAAAGATTGGTTTATTTTCAGGGAACCTTGTGCACACTCAGGGAGAGTTCAGGGAGATATTCAAAATTGAACATAGACAGATTGGTTTATTTTCAGGGAACCTTGTGCACACTCAGGGAGAGTTCAGGGAGATATTCAAAATTGAACATGGAAAGATTGGTTTATTTTCAGGGAACCTTGTGCACACTCAGGGAGAGTTCAGGGAGATATTCAAAATTGAACATGGACAGATTGGTTTATTTTCAGGGAACCTTGTGCTCACTCAGGGAGAGTTCAGGGAGATATTCAAAATTGAACATGGAAAGATTGGTTTATTTTCAGGGAACCTTGTGCACACTCAGGGAGAGTTTGCAGCTCTGGCATAGAGCTATTTATAGCTCCATGGTTGGAGGGAAAAAATTGTCTTCACTACTCACAACGTATTTACACAGATTCAAGTACACAGACAAGTACATGTAATGTCAATGTATGTACAGCACAAGCCAAAACCAAATAAGCCCTAGTAGATTTCTACATGCCTGGCCATGTGCAGTCATGCATAATAGCAGCTTCTACAATATCTATCCTATACGTACATTTAGTACTCTGACAAAATAACATTACAAATAAATAGTCGATAGGCCTAAGCTAAACAGTTTTGGCTGAACAGATTTTAATTGTAACATTGAGAAAATAGAATTAGTGGTTGCAAACTGTTTACCAACCAAAACAAAATTATTGTATAATTGCGAAAAAATAGTCAATGACCTGACGTTTCGAACCTAGCGGAGTCTTGCTATAAATGGTCTGATGTTTCGACCCTAGCAGAGTATTTCTTGAAGGCTAAAAAAGGTCTTCAAGAATTACTGCTAGGGTTGAAACAGCCTTACGTTTTGACCCAAGCTGAGTCGTTCTCAAATGGCCTGATGTTTCGCCCCTTGCAGAGTCTTTCTTTAAAAAAAGGCCTTCAAGAAGGGTTAGGGGTTGAAACATAAGGGCAATAATATTTTTTGTAATTTTAATATTCTTTTATAATTGAGTGAATTTTTCAAAGCCATCTCTAAGCATTATCTTATCTTTACACTTGTAGCAAGTAAACATAGATCTACATGTACATGTACTCTGCTTATAAATGATAAACGGACAAGTGTTTTTTTTCTTCTTGTCAGCTTTTCAGATATTTTTCTGAGAGCACACTTGAATGAGGTACAAAGTACATCTACATGTAGCTACTATAACTATTAACGCCCACCCAAAGCGGTAAAATGCACTCATTTATTTATTCCATCATTATCTCTTAACTTCAACGAGAAATTGAGCTCAAATTTTCACAGGTTTGTTATTTTGTGCATATGTTGAGATACACAAAGTAAGAAGACTGGTCTTTGACAGTTACCAAAGGTGTCCAGTGTCTTTAAAACATTTCAATTTGAGAAAATGAGTATTACATAATTGGCTATTGCTAACAAAACAGTTGCTGGCAGTGTCAGCACTTTATGTAATAAATCCACCATATACATAAACTGACAAACCCGTAGAAGTTTGAAATTGATCAATCAGCCATCTGGATCAAGAGAATAGTAAAAAACCGATTGTACATTTTGAATGACATCGGTTAAAAAAAAATGTACAAAACACTCACTTAGCGATGAACTCCAAACGGGATATTTCTCATCAAATATTTCAGACGGAATTTTTTTAAAAGAATATTTTAGACCGTGTAAGTTTGATGTAAAACTGGTATTTTCGATGAGTTTTTTCTAACCAATTTGTAATGTTCCTTTAAAGATAGAATTTCTATAAATAATCCAGGGCTCCCGGAGTTTTCCCCATGCACAAGCTAGCGAACTGGGCTGATACGCACAAGTTATGTAAGTGCCGATACGCCAATGTTTCGGCTGATAATATGAACAAGAAAAATAATAATTACATAATAAGCTTAATTTATTTTAATTTTACACAAAAACAAAATAAGCGAAAACCATATAGAATGCTCCAAAGTGAGTAAGGCTTAAAAAAAATGCCAAGATAAACACCCAGTAGGAGACCTTGTTTAAATTTAGCTTGGTACGGCCAATTCCAAACGTCCACAAATGTGGGTGCAGAATGTCAAACAGTAATGACAAATCCTGGTGAAAGCTTTTTCTCCTGTATAACAAGGTGAATTCATAGTGACTTTTTATGCACAGAATTTGGAATTTATACAGTATGGTGTTGGATCAACTAAAAAATAAAATGCGTTTAATGTGCACTTTTTCCAAGGCAAGTTTAAGGCTATTAAAGCCTCTTTCATTATTATGGCTGTTCCCTCAGGACTGGACAAGTCTTGCTGTCTATTTATTATTATATTTATTTATTCATCCAGGCTTTTAAAAATATTACAATAATTATGTAGGATTTGAAACTTTGCATGTACAATGTAGACGATGCAGGTGATGTATGCAGAAGCACCATGCAGTGTTAATCTCTTTTTGAGTAGCGTTGGTTCTGAGACGACGAACCGTTGGTTGACAACTCAACGTTTCGATCAGTGTGGTGCTCTGATTGGCTTCAGGAGGAACACGTGATAAACACAGGAAATGTTGAGTCGAGTTGTCAACCACCAGTTCTTTTCAGAACCAACTACTCAAAAGAGATTAACACATGATACTACCGCAAATCTCGCCTGATTGTACAACACACAGAAGACTTAGAATGACAATCAGACCAAGAATTATGAAAACAGGGGAATTTGTAGAAATACAAAAACAAATAGCAGCCTAGGAATTACCAAAAGCGAACTAAATCACTGTCTGAAAGGGCAATCCCATAAAGAAGAATACAACATTCAATCAGACGGACAAATACATGGAAAGATTTACATACACTCTTGCAAAACCATTATAAACTATGTTATAAAAACATGTGTTTTACATGTATATTGATACATTATAGCTCAGTGTGTAAAATAAATAAAAACAAAATTGTGGTCAAATGTCGACTTTGACTTTCTTCTTTGCATTCTGTTGAATATCACAGTATACTTGCTTATCAACACAAATGAGATCAATTATCCCTGCTAGTTCAAATATAAGCAGATGACATGTTTTAAAATTGAGTGGAATAATATATGACTTTCTTCTTTGCATTCTGTTGAGTATCACAGTATACTTGCCCATCAACACAAATGAGATCAATTATCCCTGCTAGTTCAAATATATAAAGCAGATGACATGTTTTAAAACTGAGTGGAATACTATGTAGATTGCCAGACTTGTTCGCTCGGTCGTGAGCTTACTGGCCAAACATGAAAGCCACTGGCGTTAGATCTGCTGTCCAGTGTAATTCGAGCCGTGTATAAACTGTCCACATGACATGCAGCCAAGTAGTCATCTGTACAGTTTATCATGTTTAAAGGCAAAGTTTTTTTTTTTTTTTTTTTTTAACAGTTTGGTTGCTGTAGATTGCCAGACTTGTCCGCTCGGTCGTGAGCTTACTGGCCGAACATGAAAGCCACTGGTGTTAGATCTGCTGTCCAGTGTAATTCGAGCCGTGTATAAACTGTCCACATGACATGCAGCCAAGTAGTCATCTGTACAGTTTATCATGTTTAAAGGCAAAGTTTTTTTTTTTTTTTTAACAGTTTGGTTGTTGTAGATTGCCAGACTTGTCCGCTCAGTCGTGAACTTACTGCTGTCCAGTGTAATTCGAGCTGTGTATAAACTGTCAATGTACACGTACATGACATGCAGCCAAGTAGTCATCTGTACAGTTTATCATGTTTAAAGGCAAAGTATTGTTTTTTTTAACAGTTTGGTTGTTGTTGTAATCTTAAATATGCGTATACAACATACAATAAAGCTAAACAGTGAAAATATTGTTTCAAAAGGTTTTTGAGAAAATGTGGTGTGGTTTTGTCCGCGCAGGAAGAAAAAATCCATACATGTAATTGGAATACACAATCTGAGAAACGCTTCATGCAGAAAAACTTTCTCAGATTGAAATAGTTTCATAGAATCCCTCTCTGTAAAACCACATTCCTTTTATTAGAGAATTGTTTCTCAAAACACCGTACAAACTATCAACAGCTGCAGTGCTTCATCTTTACAAAGTGATCGTTTTCATGGTCAATTATTTTTAGTAATAAGGAAGCCGTAAACCCTCCCTTTAAAGTGTGTACAATGTACGCAGAGGACGTAGAAACTGAAGAATCGTGATTTGCAAGCATCAAGACCCCCTTAAGAGCAAGTAGGTTCCTGTCATAGGGGACGAGCCCTGTCTGGGTCTCATGGCAACCATACATGCAATCATCCGTCCGACGGTTCAGCGTTGGGGTCTAATTGAGGGCCCCTGTTTACACAGGAGATTGCCGAGTAATTAAGGAGCATCTATCAAGGCCCCCGGTTTGCTTTTACACTAAGCAGCCTAGGACACGATTTCCTTGCTCCGGGGGTGAAGACCACAAGACATTAAAATAAACAAATCCCGAGACTCTTTTTTTACAACCTGTGCTACTTACCGATCTCCCTAACAAAACAAAAAACAAACAACAACAGGGCCCAATTTCATGTCTCCGCTTACCGTAAGCACAGAATCAGTGCTTACGAAAGCAGGGATTTTTGTGCTTACGGCAAGCGTATTTCACGGGTTAGTGGCAAAGTTGGGCTTCTGCGCGTGTGTACTCAGCGTTACTAGGCATTCTTTGCTTACAAGGCTAGCCCAGAAATTCACCGCTTTCACGTAAGCGGGGAATCGTGATCGTAAGCGCAGAATTCGACGGTAAGCAGAGCCATGAAATTGGGCCCAGTTATTGTACATTACAGCGTTGACACACTATGGTGTGAAGGTAAAAACCAAAATTGATATTCCTTATCCCTGATGCAAATTAAACATCCATTAAATCGTTGCAGGACCCGCTGCCAAAACATAGGATTTTGAATAGCCTCTAGCTACCGGGCAATTTCGGTGGTCTAGTTGGTGTGACACTGCTCTAGAATTGCAGAAAAGGTCGTGGGTTCGAATCCCACCAAGTATTATGCTTGTGATTGTTTCTCCTCCTCAGAACTCGGGAAGGTACTGAGTATACAGTGCTAGCACACATGAGTGTAAGGATAAAACCAAATAAAAAAACAATTATTGCATCCGCATTTCCACAGTGATCCAGTTTATTCACTGGCAACCATACAACAAGTACCAGCTGGCTGTTTGTATGACTTATTGTGACTTGAATGTTGATTTTTGTTATCCACAAAAACAAGTAGGCCTACATGAATGTTATCAATATTGACTTAAATACAAAGTCCTGAAAATCATTCATAAAACTATTTTGATACCAGGGTCAAATTTCAAATATTACTTAAAGGTAACAACAATTCAGGACAACCTGACCTGTGCTCAATATTTATGGCTCTGCTCACCACCCAATTCTGCGCGTACGATTACCCATTCTCTGTTTATGTGCAAGCACTGAATTTTTGCGCTAGCTGTGTTAACACATGATGCTAGCGCCAAAATTCCCCGCTAACCCTTGTAGGCTTGACCTACATGTAAATAAGCACAGAATTCCCTGCTTCCGCAAGCGCCAATTCTTTGCTTACGGTAGATGTACCATGTAATAAAAGTAATAATAATAAAACCATTCTTATATAGCGCATATCACCGTGAGGTCCCTATGCGCTGTAAAAGGAAATCAAATAAAAATAATAATAATAAAACCATTCTTATATAGCTCATATCATTGGAGGTCCCTATGCGCTGTAAAAGGAAATCAACAATTATTGTACAAAGTAAACAGATATATTTTTAACCGGGTTTTGAATTGTTCTGATGTCTCAGCCTGTTTGACAACCTCTGGAAGACTGTTCCATGACTGAACTGCTGCATATTGGAAAGAGCGGGAACCGTACGACTTGGTTTTGATAATAGGGGGAGTCAGAAGGGATTTATTTGAAGATCGCAGATTCCTGGTTGTTTTGTACTCCTGAACTAAGCTTTGAAGATAAACAGGGGCAATACCATGGACACATTGATAAGTCAGAACCAAAACTACAGCTCGAATTCAGTGGCACACAGGGTTTGGATACCCCCACACACTGGTCTTGTCATTGCAGACTATTTTGATAATCAAGACTAATGCGTAAACACAATTCAAGGTTCACAGGCTTTCCTCTTCACATCCCAAGGTCAAGAAGAGTAAAAAACAGAAACACCTCAGCGTCTACTAAACGGCAGCACTGTGTTAAAAAGCCTCTCAAGTCATAAACATAGATGTAGACATAATTTTCGATCAATGGGAGACTTTTGGACGGTCCTTTTTCACAGTTCTCGCCAGAAGTGCGCGTGCCCTGACCCAGCTGCGCATTACTGAGCATGTGCGCACACACGCAGAGCCGCAAAAAAGGAACATTATAACTGCGGCCGCCAGCGTCTCAAAAGTCTCCAACTGCAATAACGATATTGTTCAATGGGAGACTTTTGGGCGATACTTTTTCACAGTTCTCGCCAGCAGTGCGCATGCTCAGACCTACCCACGCAACACTGAGCATGTGCACGCACATGCAGAGCCGCAAAAAAGGACCATTATGTCTGCTGCCGCCAGCGTCTCAAAAGTCTCCCACTGCAATAACAATGTTGATGACAAATTACATGTCAATTCAACATCATAACCAGAGTCTTACGTAAACGGGGCTTGAGCTTGGGGTAAAATCCCACAAGACCACAGGGTTTGTACTGTAGCTCAAATTCTTTGGTGGACCAAAATTTTGTTTACACGAGCAGAACCAAAATGAGGAAAAATAATCCTGCGTCCTACAAATACATACATTTAAATGCATTCGGACATTGAGAAAGTTTATCTCATCGATCTTTGCAGTAGTATATTAAAGGTATATTACATTATAGACTTAAAAAAATAAAAAGTTCAGACTCAAAGTCAACATTTGAACAAACTTGTTACTGTTATAGATATTACACAGTGATCTAACAGTATTATTAGAATCGAACAATAAAAAAAAAAACAGGGATTTATTTCAACTGGTAATTTTGCATAGCAAGACATTATGATTGAATATATTTTGTGCACACTGAATGCTGATATTGAGTAGCGAATGCTGATTTTTGAGTAGCAACCCACACATTTTGTGTAGCATTCTGCTCTGCTATACAAGGGGAAATCGTTCACAGAATGTACTACATCGTTGGTAAGAATTTTACTGCAAACAAATACATGTACGTAGCACAAGGCAGCACACAGCAGATCTCTCCACAAATAGACTCTGCAAGTCTCGCGCATAGTCAAACTGGTACAAGAACCTTGTGTTGTATGTTTATCGTGTGAAGGCAACAAAAACTGTGCACTTTAACGTGGATAATAGTTCAAGACCTACATTTGTACATACACTGTAGTGACAGTACATCTACTCGACGGGGACAAAGTTCAAAATAATTTCCATGCAAATTTAATTACAGACTTCCAATATGATCACCACAGACAAATTCAACGGAAATCCCAAACAAGAACTTACGACGGGGGAACTCATTAAAAAAAACACATCTATAATCAAAGGATTGTTAGTTTCAAGCATGTTCAGACTTACAAGAACCTTGTACATGTATATGTTTTCATGTGAAAGAAGTTTTGTGCAAGAAAATGTGCATTTAAATTATGCAAACTGTTCACGAGTGTACATTACACACATTTTGCATGTGCACCATGTACAGGGTTTAAAGTCAGACTCGAACAAAATAGACACTTCCATACACTTCCAGACACTTCCATAGGTGGTTCTAAGCTAAAATCTGAACATTGTATACGTACATGTACTACCCAACTGTTTCAATATAAATGAATACATCTAATTTGCAAACTGCTTTGCTTCCCAAATGACCAACAGGATAAATGCAAAAAAAACCCATTTTAATGTACAGGAAACGTTTTGACCCTAGCAGAGAGCTTTCCTCCGAGAGGCTCATTAAGCCTTTGCTAAGGAACCCCCTCAGGTAAAAATGTGAGTCCATTAACCACGTTGACAAATTTTTGTAAGTGGATACATACAAATGTAGTGGATACAATATGGAAAGATCTGTGGTTACACCATGTAGACTATCTCTAATGAGTTGGGGTGGTTCTGAAACGAACCGTTGGTTTCAACTCGACGTTTCGATCAGTATGCACTGATCGTCTTCTGGAGAAAACTGGTGGATACAGTGTATTTGTAATACACACATTATCTACATCATGGTGTACATGTAGGCTACTAACTACATTGTACGTTTCCTCCATGATTGTACATGTAGTGTATTGCTCGTAAATCACCAAGTGGTTTTATCAATGTCAGTGTTCTGCAGTTGCTTCAGGATGACCATGTTTCTTACTCTATGGTTGGACCAGTAGTAAAAACAGAGTGATTTATGTAACATGGCAAGCTACAGGACAAGCAGGCACATGTATGTACATGTAGATGTAAGGCCACATAAAAAACAAAAATTGTTGATCGTCCCCGCCCGACCATTCAAAACCCCCCGACCCAATTTTTTTTTTTTTTTTTTTTTTTCTCCATGTCTGGATAGCTCTTTATACTTTTACTGCCCAGATTTTTCAGCTGATATTTTTTTTCAAAGAAGGTTGTTATTCATGTTGGCAAAGCAAGAACAATTCTTCAAATATTTACTTGGGCTACAGTGTGCTTAGTTGATTGAAAAAGTTTACAGAAAATGTCATCTAGGAGTTAAATTTGTTTGACAAAACTATTGAAAACATCAAAAACACACAAAACCTCTGATTTATAGTGATTGTGATGATTTCTTTATTCTTTATTTCATATTTGGCATGTCAACAAAACTAAAAAAAAAAAAAAACCTCCCTCCCTCCCCATCCGCAAAAAAAAAAAGACGATCAACAATTTCTTTTTTTTTATGGGGCCTAACCATAGAGAAAGGTTTCTCTATGATATAACAGAGCTGCCAACATTTGCATCTTGCAATCATGTAGATTTGGCACACCAATCAGGGAGATATTCAGAATTTTATTCAACATACTGTAATTTGTAAAAGGGCAAAAATTTCAAGAATCAGGTAGATTTTGCACACCAATCAGGGACATGTGTATACATTCATCATACATGTCTAGGTACAAAGTTTCCATAAACAGGGAGATTGTCAAACTGGTCCATCACAACATGGAAAGATTGGTCCCTTTTTCCTGTTTGCATCCAAGTACTGTGCATTTCTGCAATTAACTTTTAAAAGGCAAACTCAAGGTTTCAGGCAAGGCATTTTGATGTTTCTTCTACATGTACATCGAAATTCCCTCATTGGAGTGATGAAAAATGCATGCTGTCTACGTTAAAGGGGTCCTTGGGCATCTCAAGTTTTACCTACAGGTCCTTTATGAACTTGTGGCTATATGACAAAACATGTAGAAAGATGCATGAAATGTCATCAAAAACGTACTGTGTGTACATGTTTAGCAAAGTTTATGTCAGTTTATTCCATAGAAAACAAGTACATGTGTAGCAGAGTTCTCTCAATGCACATGCTGGGGTATCAGCCTGTTAACAAACAGACCGATTGCGCTCCGTGCGTCACGTGACCTAAAGTGGGTGTTGGATGTAAACAAACACGGCGTACTCCATATAAACGTGCGTTAAAAAGACATGATTATTGTTGCAATTTGCTGCAAAAAAAAACAACTAAATTCTCGAAATCAATGAAGAATATTTCGGAGTCTGTAACATGAGACCTTACCAGTGGCTGAACAATGCCAGTAATGGGTAACCACAGTTCCACTTAGTTTTTAATAGGAAAACCCACGAGAGTGTTCACATGATTTCATGTGTTTGTGCATGGAAAGTGTGGTTTTGCATTGCCCTCATTGTAATGATTTTGCTGCCAATATTTTCAATAGAAATTTCATTAAGAAGCTGCAAATCCCTTTATTTTCACCCTCAAATTATTTTGTTAGAAGGTGTGGCTGTCAGGGAGTCGGACACCTTCGCGATCTCCATTATCACAGCCCAACTTCATGCCGTGCATATAGCAAAACCCACGGCGCGTGAGCTCGCTCAAACTGCAGTCATTTACATAGTCTAACCACACTCGCAAAAGAAACCTCTTTTGTAGTAAAATACTGGGAACATCAAACAGCAAATGTGATTTAAAATCAATGTCACAATATCCAACTTTATAAAAAGGGTTCAGTTTTTAGTTAAAAGTTTTATTTATTGAAAATACAGCCAATTATGGTCCTTCGGTACGAGTCTTCCCATGTCTTTACTGTGTAGCTGTGGTTTTCTATACCCACTATAGGTCACGTGATCACATGTAAACATTGGCAGCGCAATTGGTCTATTGCTTGACGATATGTGCAAACTTTTGGTTTTTATTATTATTATTATTATTATTATTATTATTATTATTATTATTATTATTATTATTATTATTATTATTATTATTATTATTATTATGTGGGTTCAGTGGGTCCCGAATGGCGCCCCAGTTTAAAAAAAAACTGGGGAGAACCCCGTATACAAACATTTTTATTGAAGTACAAACGTTGACATACATGTACAACGCTTTAATAGACTTTTCAGGCTGTTTCGTCACATTTGCACCGATATTTCTTATGGGGCAACAACAAACCAATCTAAGATAGGAAAAACATTATGCCTGCATATAATATTGTAATGGACCATGGTACCTGCAAAATTCACTGAATTAATTTGCATTGCTGGATTTATACAGTCCTTGAATTGCCCAATTTAATTGGAGTGTACAATCATACTGTAACTGTACGTACAGTAAATGTACTTTTCTTGTTTTTAAAAAGGTTTTAAAAAACATGAACCTCTAGTGGTGGATTGGGAACAGGGGGATATTATACAATTGTTGCAAGCTGTGGCCGGGTCCATAAGCCTTTTTGAGGTATGGCGGACACATTGCTACAACACTGTAAAGTTGTGGTAAATTTGTGCGTATTGACCATAGAAATAGAACAAATGTTATTCAGTGAAGTGCGCATTTTAGGCGACTCTGCGTTTACACGTAAACCTAATGACCACCAACATGGTGAGCGTGGCATCAGTCGCGGCGTGTGACGCGCGCGTATCACGTCCGCCATACCTCAAAAAGGCTTATGATGTTTTGTACACCTGAGGGAAGAATTGGCAACCAAGACAAAGCAGAGAGCACCATTTACACATTTCAAGAATGCACATGAGTATGTCCGTTTACCAGGGCAGACCAGGGGTGAAGCAACCATGGTGTTAAAATGCCGGCTGTTAATCCCCAGAGGGTAACCCCAGGGAATCAAGTACATGTACATGTAGTGTGACAAAATATTTGGAAGACTTGACTTTCTTCTCTCTATTTCTACAAACCTGATAGTCGAGGTCCGAGACGTTGAAGCGTTCCCTTAGATTCCTGAACACCAGAGGGCAGTATTCTTTGACTTTGAAGTGGCTCGGTAGGTTTTCTCTACAATTGCAAAAAAAAAGAGAAGAAAAACAAGAGATTAAAAAATGACTGGAATTCGTTAAGTTATCTTGATGATCCATTTGAAGTTTACACCCAGGTCCATTTTTTAGTAAAGTTGATCAAAATCGCTTAGCACAGAAGTTTTGGGCTAAGTAGACAGCTTACATGTACCTTCTGAAGAAACTACTGCCTCTGATGAACACTAATGTAACAACTTTGAACCATTGGCTGTTAAAATGTTCACAGGTTGGTTGTATGGTGTGTTTATTGAGAACTTGAGTAAAAATGCATGAGTGTAATGGGCTAAATTTCATGGCCCTGCTTACTACAGAATGTTATACCCCAGTCATACATAGTCGCCCCTTCTACTGCGATGGAAAAATGCCATCGCGTGGCCAATCGTGGACCAATTGTGGGCCAAACGTGGGAGGATGGGAAGCTTCAAGCTCTCCCAACGCTTTATTTTGAACATGTTCAAAATGAAATCCACCCCTGTAAATATATCCTGCATGTAACAAAGATTGAGCCTCCATGATCTGAACCATCTTTATTACAGATAACCCAGTCAGCACAGCTGCTCATTTTGTTCTTTCTGTATAGAAAGACAAACAAGGACAGGACTGGGGTTTTTGTTAAGAAAAAAGAAACAGCAGGGAAAGTAAGTCGTTTGCCAAGATATTCATAAATACAGATTACAAAGTGTTAGTTTATTAAACTCTGTTCATTCCAGACAGAGGCTTCCAGCCCATCCCGTGTAAATATTCAGCATTCATTGTTCACAAACAGCCACGAAGGTTGCTGACCAAAAAAAAAAAAAAAAAAAAAAAAAAAAACAGGGGCTCCAAATCCAATCCGGTATGGCAATGTTTTTCCTTCTGATAAAGATAAAGAAATGTGTCGTTATTCACAGCATCGTGCCAGAAAAACAGGAACTGTACTGGATCAAGCCAAGTGATAGGAATACGTGTTGCCGACAGGAAGTCATGACCTTCTACCATGTCTATAATTGTAATCACATACTATTCTCTGGTCTTCGGTTAATTCGGAGTTCCACCTCTAAGTCAACAGAGGCTTACTGAATACATATAATACTTGTGTACACAAGCCATGATACTCCATCCGAGGAAAAAAGTAGGACATTTTATCCAGTACAAGGCCTGGCTTCTGGTGTAGGCTGTATTAGATTTTCCAGGCCTTATAAATAACAATTGATAATAATAATAATAGTATTTCTATAGCGCCTAACACCTCCAAAAGAAAGTCTCTAAGCGCTCAGAGGAAAACAAAAGAATAATTAAGTATGTGAAGATTTAAATAGATATTGTTTTGAGAAGAGTCTTGAAACTTGAGATCGTGGTGGCTTGTTTGATGTGTTCCATAAGTGAGGAGCAGCAAACTGATAACTACGTTAACCATATGCTTTGGTGGTAACTTTAAGAATAACGAGGGTGTCTTTGTTAGCAGAACGGAGGTTTCTAGTGGGAGTGTATGGAGTTAGTAGATCTGATTTGTCCAAGGGCAACACAATCGGAAAACACACTCCACTGAGTAGGAAGAATTATAGCATGCCTGAATGTACAATTTACAGTCACAAATAGTGTTTTGTCATATTTATAATGTACACAACTTCAAAGTTACTCTCAAACTCTCCTTTTCAAGATGTATTTCTTTTATTCATAGTTTTGTTGCTTCCCAATGCTAACAGCTGCAAGTTTTCCCCAATTTGATTTTTATTCTCTGAGGCAATTTTTTAAGCTTTAAGAGTGCCAGTAAAACTACGACTGGAGTCTGGCTTATCTGGCAGTCTTGATTTTAACAAACATTAAACCTCCCCTTTAATATTATTTTAATAATCAAATGTTGACTTTGAGTCCGATTATTAAATATCTTTCAGTTTTGTTCAGTATGAAAGTGCTGTTACCCGTAAGATCAAATAAAACAGCTTCATTGCGATACTGTGTCCGGCATGAAACTTGGTTATTGGAAAAAAAAGTAAGAAAACAAGTTTTGAGTACAAAAACTAAAGGGCTGACTTACTTGTCCATATGGTGCATTGTTTAATATATTTTTTGAGGCTATTTAAATCACAGTGTTCCCAAGGGCAACAAGGATAGAAATCAGGCTAAAGTAGGAAAAAATATCATGTCTACTGTGTAAGACAAGTTATTTTGCCATATTACGATTCTGGGGTTGATTTCACACAGAGCTAGGACTAGTCCTAAGAGATATCAAAAACGTACAGCTACATGGAGTCCTAAGTTAGGACGAGTTACTCGTCCTAACTCGAGATAAGACTAGTCCTAACTCTTTGTGAAATCCACCCCTGGTGTTGTAAGTTGTAACAAATTTTCTGGTCCAGTAAAACTTTCAGCTCTATGGGTGCGTTCAGACACGGTACTAAAGTTGGTTTAACTCATGGTTTAACCCGATCGAGTTCAACTCAGTGTGTCTGAATGGTTTTAAAGTTAGTCCGAATCGAGTTCAACCTACAAAAGATAAACCGTCCAGGGAGGGGGTTTATCTTTAGACCGCTTTGGGTTTAACTTTTAACACTGTGTGTGGACAGAATAAAAAATACCACATCCGGTTTAACTCACAACAGACGACCCATTGACCTCCGTAATCATTATGTAAACACACGGTGACCAATGAACAGGCCAATAAACAGAATGTTAGAGTCACGGGGTTGCGTTTGCTTTGACCTCTTAAAACCAAAGATAAACCGTATCGGGTTTAACTCACTGCTGTCTGAACGCAAGGGTTTTTTATTTTTACGACCACCCCCTGCTGCTCGTAGAAGTTAAACCGGTTCGGGTTTAACTTAGTACGCTGTCTGAACATACCCTATGTTACTGTACATACCCTGTGGTTTTTTTTCTCTGTATTTTAAAACTAATTCAAGCCTTGCTAATTGCAGGGTTGGTTTCCTCCAAACTTTTCAATGATTAGCCAGCAGAACCCGAGTTACTACACTTTATTGGTCCATATTTCATATTAAAATGGGATGCCTTTCGCCGAAATTGAACTAGCCAGACTAAACCACTGGGCAAGAATTCTGCTTTGCAGCGTTGGTTTCCTCCAAACTTTTCAATGATTAGCCAGAAGAACCCGAGTTACTACACTTTATTGGTCCATATTTCATATTAAAATGGGATGCCTTTCGCCGAAATTGAACTAGCCAGACTAAACCACTGGGCAAGAATTCTGACTGTCAAGTGCTGACCCTTGTGTGTTTTAAGGAACACACTGACATGACATGACTAAACAAACCTGAAGACCTCATTTTTATATATAAACATTTCAGTAACATTCCATAGACGTTGGATTGTTTTCATTTTTCTTGATCCTTGTACCGATGGAGGACAACCAAGAGGGAACGCTTTTATTGAAGCAAGCACCATGAGCACTTGTGTGGATCCAGGCACTAGTTATTATTTATGTACAGACTTGGTATACAAACGGATGCATATTACAAATGTACAGTGTGCGTATGTAAGTTCATTTCTCATGGATTTGTGTGAACATAGCAACAGCAAGTTTTTGTGTTTATTATCTCACCAGTACAAATTGTTCCCCTTATTATTACATAAACACGCATTCCATTTACACTTTTAAGAAAACCTGCACAAACTTCCACCTGTACAAAGACAGAAAATAATCCAGAACCTCACGGAACCGTGTGAACGTAGCAACAGCGAGCAATAAGTGCCCTTCACAATCTCCATCAATGCACGTGTTCATCTGATGAGGCGTTCGTTCAGGTCACTGGTCTCAGAGCAAGACCCGCCGACTGATTGCTCCCACTTGTCACTGTGGATCTAGAACTTGATCGTGTCAACGAGCAAATTACATGCACAATATATCAGTGGCACGTATTCGTACTGCACTACTCCCAGTCTCTGCTGAAGGTGCTTGTGGAGTAATATAATTATACAGGCACTGTAGGAAGACCTATGTAGTACATGAACAACACAAGCTGTTTGAATTTAAAGGAACACGTTGCCTTGGATCGGTCGAGTTGGTCTTTGAAAAGCGTTTGTAAGCGTTTGTTATAAAATGCATATGGGTAGACAGGTGTTGTAAAAGTAGAATACAATGATCCACACAAACATGCCTCGAAAATGCACGGTTTTCCTTTTACCTCGTCGACTAACACGGTTGGCCATTTATGGGAGTCAAATTTTTGACTCCCATAAATGGCCGACTGTATTGGTTCGCAGAATAAAAGGAAAACCACGCAATTTCGAGGCATGTTTGTGTGGATCATTGTATTCTACTTTTAAAAGATCTTTCTATCCATTTATAACAAACGGTTACAAACGCTTTTTATTGACCAACTCGTCCGATCCAAGGCAACGTGTTACTTTAAGCACACATAGTACATGTTCATTATTAGAACATGTGAGAATGATGTGTGCTTACGAAGTACATAGACCTACATGTACAATGTAGCCTATTAGTGTGTCCTTTTTCTACCATTTTAGCATTTTGTGAGTCTACATGTAATTTTATACCGCTTTCACAAACATGCTGAGCAGACACAGGTTATATAATATATTACATTGTTTTGGGATGACAAATGTTAATTTTGTATGATATAATTTGCACATACTTTTTCCAGCATCACAACTACAATGCGTACATTGGTTCCAGACATATTTAATTTTATAAAAACAAATTCCTCATGTCCTGTCCCTAACCAACAAACCCCATTGAAAGTCAAATATTGTATAGCAACACGGGCGCAAGACAGGCAATTCCAGATGGAACGTGAAATACCCAATAAATTTTAATCCCTTGGAATGAAGATCTATGTAGTCAAATTAATCCGTGAAAATTTCATTTCAAAAGGTGGTTACGATTTTGAGATATTGCTGAAAATTTGGAGCACTTTAATGTCCAGGCTTAAAGGCAGTGGACACTATTGGTAGTTACTCAAAATAATTATCAGCATAAAACCTCACTTGGTAACGAGTAATGGGGAGAGGTTGATAGAATAAAACATTGTGAGAAACGGCTCCCTCTGAACTAATGTAGTTTTCGAGAAAGAAGTAATTTTCCACAAATTTGATTTCGAGACCTCAAGTTTAGAATTTGAGGTCTCGAAATCAAGCATCTAAACGCACACAACTTCATGTGACACGGGTGTTTTTTCTTTCATTAACATCTCGCAACTTCGACGACTGATTGAGCCCAAATTTTCACAGGTTTGTTATTTTATGCATATGTTGAGATACACCAACTGTGAAGGCTAGTCTTTGACAATTACCAATAGTGTCCACTGCCTTTAAAGAATAATCCGAAATTGGATTACACGATCTGAGAAATGTTTTGTACAGAAATTGTTCTCTAATTGAAATGTTTTTGAATCTTTCTCTCTCTAAAACCATATTCTTTTGAAGGGAACTGTTTCTCAACATGTTATACAGCGTCAACAGCTGTACAGTGCTTCTATAACCAAGTATAATTTCATAGTCGTTAATTTTTGGACTAATTACCAAAGGATACCCTCGCTTTGAAATGAAGGACTGCATTATAACATCCAGTTTGTTCTGTTTCCGCTAATTAGCAAAATCCGTAGGATGATTAATAATAAATAATAATAATATGAAACATTTATATAGCGCTCTACGGAGAACAGAGCGCTTTACATGAGACTATGACAACAAAACAAAAGAAAAACAAACAAACTAGGATGGGTGGGGAAAAAGAAATGTCTTGAGGAGGCTTTTGAAAACAGGCAACGAGATCGCCTCTCTCAGACCCGCGGGGAGCTCATTCCATAGGCGAGGGGCAGCTATGGAGAATGAGCTATCCCCAGCTTTCCGTCTAGTTCTAGGAACGGAAAGCCGGGTCTGATCAGCTGATGAGCGGAGTCGTTGCCTGTATTCATCAGCAGTATTGGAGTTTTGGGAATGAACAAGTTCAACCAGATATGATGGAGATTGGGTGTGGAGGATTTTGTATACATGAGTGAAAATTTTGAAGTTGATACGTTCTTTAACAGGGAGCCAATGCAGCGATGCAATCAGGCCGGCAGAAGGCTGGTCACGGCCACACGCAAATACTAGCCGAGCGGCCTTGTTTTGTAGACGCTGGAGTCGAGCGAGGTCATTTTCGCGGGCACCTACCAAAAGAGAGTTGGCATAGTCAAGACGGGACAAGACCAGACTTCTGACGGCATGATGGCAAGCGCTTTGTGTAATAAACCGGCGAATACGCCATAGATTACGTATGTGGAAATTAACAGTTTTACATACAGAGCTAATGTGATGAGACATATTCAGAGAACAATCAAGCGAGACTCCTAGGTTCTTAACAGATGTGGAAGCAGGAATTGTAAAGTCGGCCAATATTAGTTCAAGATTAGGGAGAGTGGATAAAACATGACTGTTCGCAAAAACAATAAACTCCGTCTTTCCCTGGTTCAGCTGAAGCATGTTTTGAGCCATCCATTTGTTGATGGCAAGCACACATGATGATAATTTGCTGAGTACACGCTGACGATCACCTTCAGACTTAGGGTCAAACTCAGCATAAAGCTGAATATCATCAGCGTATTCATGAAATGAGATACCATGTTGACGAATGATCTCGCCAATGGGATTGGTGTACAAAATGAAAGCCAACGGACCTACTATGGACCCCTGAGGTATGGAATAGGTAAAGATATGATGTCTTGAGAAATCGCCTTTTATCGAAACTTTGGTGGTACGGTTTTTGATATAAGTGCTGAACCAAGTATTGAGAGATTTCTTTCTCTGATACCAGATCTGTAGTCTCAATTAACAAAAAAGCTTCAAATTTTCGGAGTAACTACTAAGAGCACATCCCTCCCCTTTAACGATGTGCAGAAGAAATATTTGATTAAGAGATTCTTTCACGGACTCCACAATGACTTTGGCCCCCGGTAATATAAACGGCAAACAGCAATTCCGTATTAAGCTCCACATCAATAACTGTGATTATAATATGCTCACAGGTGTCCCATTACCTGTTATGAAGAGCGGGTGTGTACACATTAACAAGATACCAAGGCATGAACATTTTTCGATAGGAGCATCGTCGACCAGTTCCCTATTAATTTTGTCCCACCTTTATGGCCCTGAGTGCAATATTGGTAACAATCATCGTGGGTCCGTTGTTATCGATATGCCATCCCAGATACATTTACCAGCGCGTACATGCCCTAATAAGATGATTGCCGACGCCTTGTGCCAAAATTATAAAGTGTCGCATGAGGATGGACGGTTGCGGATCAGCGCACGCATTAAAAAACCATCTCCGCGGCAGCAAGTTCCAACCAAGCGGATCCAGAACTTGGGGGCCTGCCATCTTTTCTGATCAAACTTGCGCAAGTGTGTGCAGGATACAGTGTCCCACCGTCAATAGTGGAGAATTTGCATCAAAAAAACATCTCTGTTACAGCAAGTTCCAACCAAGCGGATCCAGAACTTGGGGACCTGCCATCTTTTTCTGATCGTACATAAATGCAACTGTGTGCCAGATACGGTGTACCACCATCAATAGTGGAGAATTTGCCAATGATCTGACCATAGAGCTACACTTTGTATGTATCAGGACTTGATACTCTACCTCCATGATATCACTATGGAGCTATGATTTCACGAAGTGCTCAGATTCAAGTTACGTTCACCCATGGAAGCACAGATGGCTGCCTGCCTACATTACATGTTGTGTGACTAGTTTTTTATTCACCCGATCCAAATTCGTTACAGTACATGTAGATAGATAGTTACCAGTAGATAATATATTTATTTCAACGTTGCCATGATTAAAGGCACTGGATACATACATTGTATTGGTAACAGTCAAAGACCAGTATTCTCTATAATAGATGTTAAATTTGCATCGGGGATAAAGAATATAAATTTTTGGTTTTTACCCATACACCGATGTGTGTTAGCACTGTATACTCAGTACTTTCCCGAGTCCTGTGAAACAATATCACAGGCATGTTACTCGGGTGGGATTCGAACCCACGACCCTTGCAATTCTAGAGCAGTAGTATCTTACCAACTAGACTACCGAGGTTGCCCGGTAGCTAGAGGCAGTTCGAATCCTATGTTTTGGCAGCGGGTACCGCAACGATATAATAGATGTTAAATTTGCATCGGGATAAAGAATATTAATTTTTGGTTTTTACCCATACACCGATGTGTGTTAGCACTGTATACTCAGTACTTTCCCGAGTCCTGTGAAACAATATCACAGGCATGTTACTCAGGTGGGATTCAAACCCACGACCCTTGCAATTCTAGAGCAGTGTCTTACCAACTAGACTACCGAGGTTGCCCGGTAGCTAGAGGCAACCAGTATTCTCACTTGGTGTATCCCAACATACAGTATGCATAAAATAACAAACCTGTAAAAATTTTGACTCAATTGGTTGAAAGCGAAAGAAGAAAAAAAAAAAAGCCCTTATTCAGATGCATATAGGCTTTAGGCCAAGGAAATCTTTTATTATACGAGTAAAAAATTACCACTATCGACAGCCTGTTAAGCTTGGGCGATATCACGATATTATCGAATATCGCGATATTAATTTGGAAACGATTTCGATATCGGATGGATTTGGTTTGAATCGAAATATCGATATATCGTGATATATCGCAATTATCGCGATAATCGCGATATATCGCGATATCGATTAAATATCGCGATGTATTTGCTAGCTGAGACATCTTGCACCCCATAGGTTTGGAGTAAAACCAGAAGAATAGGTCATTAGAACACCTCTCTTATGCTATGACTGTCTCTTCTACAACTTTCACTTGGAGTTAGAAGACTGATGATGTCAAATTTAATTAATCGCGATTATATCGAATATCGCGATATATTGTCGGCGATATATCGTGAATAAAATAAATCGATATCGCCCAAGCTTACAGCCTGTCTCCCATGCTCCTTACCAACAAGTAATTTTTCATGCTAACAAATATTTTGAGTAAATACCAGTAGTGTCCAGTGCCTTTGACCGAAAGCAGAAAGTCATTTCTCCGAATTCAAAAATCATTTGAGGCTGTTCTCAATGTCAAGTCATGAGTCCCACCCCTTCCCTAAGGAACTACATGTAGGGGCCCTCAGGGGCTGAGACTTTGCCAGCAGACAGCTCTAATTACATCACTTCAGCTAATGTTTAAAATCTCATTCATGGAGAAACAGTACAGGGGAGAGGATCTCTAGACTTGTCTCGCGCATTTTTTTAATTGCAAAAATTCAGCGGACGATTAGCGCTTTCTGACGCTGATACCAGGGCCCCTAATTCATAGCGCTGCTTAACGGTAAGCCGAACAATTTGCCACGGTGCAAGCCTATTTCACAGGCTAGTAAAAAAATTGGGCGACCATATTGCGCGTTTACCATGAATTTGCATTGTGACGTCATTTATTTTCGTGTGGTAAGCACCGGAAGGTTAGCATGCCTTTTCGTGTGCTTACGGTTAAAAGCAGCGCTATGAAATGGAAATTGCACAGTTAGCACAAAATCTACTGCTAAGCAGTGCTATGAAACTGGACCGAGAACTGTAGTCTCAATTATATGTCATAAATTTGTTGATTAAAGGTATGCCCCGAATTGTTTTTGCCAACCAAGCAGTTGCTGGCAGTGTAAGCACTTCATGTAATCCATCATACAGTACATGTATGCATTAAACTGACAATGATCGGCCATCTGGGTGGGTCACAAGAAAATAGTGAAAAACTGAAAACATATTTTACATGACATTGATAAAAAAAAAAGGTGTAAAACGCTCACTGAGCATACCCTCCAAACGGGAAATTAGTTTCATTTATTTCTCATCATGTATGACATTTTTTCAGACAGAAATACTTCAAGTAAAGGGATGTTTTCTACTATCATCATCATTAGACCGTATAAGTTTTATGTAAATCTGTAATCTTATACATGTACAACTTATTTTTCTTCTTAGCAATTCTGTAGTATTCCTTTAACGAAGGACTGCAAACATACAGAGCCTTGTTCTCTGTCAACTAAAATATTGCAAAAATTCAGCCGACGATTAGAGATTTCTGACGCTGATACCTCAGCAGTAGTCTCAACTATAATATGTCATACATAAAGTTTTTTCTTTAAATGCCCAGGGTAAGAAATTTATGAGAATTCCTGAGCAGCGGATAAAAATGTCATTTGTCATACAGTAGATGTACATGTACATGAAACATGATTCATGTATGTGTATGGGGGGTGCGATGCACAGTACACAGTGTACATGTAGGTGTCTCAAATTTTACATTAAAAATGTACACAACAAGTACATGTATGTTGTTGTACATTACATTACATACTCTTTGCACACAGTATTTCACATTAAGATCATAAGGACTGGGGTAGACAGCCCCCCCCCCCCCCCCCCGCAGAAAATGGCATGTCTAGTCAAAAAAAAATTGGTACAGAATGACATACATAAGAGAAGAGGAAATTGTACAATTGAGGCCACACAATTTTGATCTTCCCATCGAGGGAACTCCGCGACTTCCCAAATTTCACAAAAATCTAGAGAACACTATGCTCCAGATTGCACCCATAGGCCTTCTAGAACGGAAATATATATCAAACAAGAAGAGAACATTTCAAAGACCTTGTTTCAATTCAGCATGCTTCATCCAAATATCAAAATATTCTGGAGAACTCTGCGCCTGGAAGTGTACATGTACATTAGGATGCATCCATGAAATTTAATGTTTGAAATCGACTTTAATGTGCACTGCAAAATCCTGATGACTGTTCCACATTACACATTAGTCATGTCAGGGCAGCCAGCCCACAAAATGTATCATGACTTTGGGGGAGGGGCCTGGGTTACGACTGTGTAAACCAATTTCATCTTGGAATGCAGGCCTGGCATTGCATGAAGAACTTGGAATCTATACAGGTTATAATGGCATACATTCTTATGTCCCCGGCCTAATTGTGTTCCTGGTTTCGTGTTCCTGGACTTGGTGTTCCTGGACTTGATGTTCCTGGCTTTAGTGTGCCTGGCATCGGTGTTCCTTGCGTTGGTGTTCCTGGCCTTGGTGTTCCTGGCCTTGGTGTTCCTTGCCTTGGTGTTCCATGCCTTGGTGTTCCTGGCCTTGGTGTTCCTGGCCTTGGTGTTCCTGGCCTTGGTGTTCCTGGCCTTGGTGTTCCTGGCCTTGGTGTTCCTGGCCTTGGTGTTCCTGGCCTTGGTGTTCCTAGCCTTGGTGTTCCTAGCCTTGGTGTTCCTAGCCTTGGTGTTCTTGGCCTTGGTGTTCCTGGCCTTGATGTTCCTTGTCTTGGTGTTCCTAGCCTTGGTGTTCCTGGCCTAAATGTTCCTGGTCTTGATGTTTCTGGCCTTGGTGCTCCTGGCTTTGGCGTTTCGTGGCCTTTGTGTTGCTGGCTTTGGTATTTGTGGCCTTGGTGTTCCAGGCTGTGGTAATCCTGGCCTTTGTGTTTACAGTTGGAACACCAAGTTCCAGGTAGACGGAAAAGGAGACCCAGTAGAGACCCAGTAGAGGACGTACGTCATGGACTTTGGTCGTGTGAATAAAACCTTGTACGCATAATTCATGTTTGATGTCGGGTCAGATGTCAAATCAAAATCGAGGCAAAGCGCGCGACTATCTCTACTTTGCCTCGATTTCGATTTGACACCTGACCCGACATCAGACATGAATTATGCATACAATGTTTTATTCACACGACCAAAGTCCATGACGTACATCCTCTACTGGGTCTCCTTTTCCGTCTACCGTTCCTGGCCCTGGCCACCCTGCCCCCCCCCCCCCCCCCCCCGCCTGGATCTAAATTAATGCATTTAGCTGCTTTAAAGCCAAAATTAATGCTTTAAATTTTCTTCTCAGCAAAAAGATGCAGGATACCAATCACAAATTATACAAGTGGCATGCTATTTTGGCTGGTAACCTTATTCTTATTTGCATAATTTTTTTTGGTGCTTTTTGCGCTTAAAAGCAACTCTATGAAATTGGGACGATCAACTCATCCTCCTTTGCTAATGCAAAGGGATGCACACTGCCGACGACATAATTGACAACTGCCCCCTTACATACATTTGTACATGTACTGCCCCCATACATACATGTACTGCCCCCAAAGGGCTGACTTGGAAGTGCGCTTCCTGGATTTACCATCGAGAAGATAGCCGACAAATGGCTGCCCCGATAATGATCATGATCAATAACTCCAAACAAGAAAAGCTGTTCAATGTGTAGTTACATCATGGTTACATACACACGTACCACCGTTTTCAGTTTCAAGAGTTGTAGACAGATAAAATTGCTTCCTGCTTCTTGCAGGAAATCAACCCAGTTTTGCAGCAAACACAATAACATTGAAGTGTACGCTGTTCTTATTGAGAAGTAGGGGTTGGTTGTAACAGCTCCGGGTGCTAGCTGTTGACACATTGATTGGTGTTATTCAATTAGGCGTGCGAAGTGGACACTAGACTGCTGCTCCTGAGTTGTAGACTAAGCAGCTGCCCCGGGCTGCCAGAGAGATGCTCTGAATGTACTATGAGAAACATTCTCAAGACATTAGTAATAACATTCAATATGCATTGTACGCAATGTTTACATTCAGAGAGAATTAGCGCAATATTTATGTACAATGTAAAGCGCATTGATATGTTATTGTTAAATGGGCTATTATATAGATTGAGACTTGATAAATTGCAAAACAATACACTGTACGCCAATTGTATTGTTTGCAAGCCATTCATGAGATAGATTTGGACAATGTGTGGTACAATAACTTGCTTGGTCAAACAATGAATAAGTGAGCATTCTCAAAATATATTATTTCCATTTTATCAGTCATAAGTAGCTCGCAGAGCAAGTTGAGAAGTGGTGTTTACTAGCCCATAGTAGTTTTACAAGAAAATTACAGTATACATGTACATGTACTTTATACCAGCTATGTAGTCTTGGTGCAAGACGCTGTTGTACACACTCAACTATCGCATACTTGCTCCACATGCCTTGCACCAAGACTAGTGTTAAGGATGAGCCCTAATCAGCATATTTTATGGGAAGGGCAAATAGAACATAAGCACATGAAATCATTTGAGTATTGAGTAGAACTGCATCACTGGGAGATCAAAAGGTTGTTCATTGGCCAATCCTGTGTGACGCGCATCAAAAGGAGGTTGTTCATTGGCCAATCCTGTGTGACACGCATACGCGTTGGCGCTTTTTCCATTGTTCCATCATCAGATTACTTCTAAGGAAAAGGCGGTTTGGTGACATCATGCATTTAGGTCTGTCTCTGAATAAATGGGTAGAGCACCACTTTGTCCATCTTTAAGTTGGGAGGGTAGTGCATTCTGCTTCTTACAGACCGAGCAAGAGGGTAACCCTGTTTCAGCCCCGCGAGTAGGTGGCAACAAGCCCCTTGTGACATTTGATTTGCGCTTGACAGCCCAAATTGGCTAAATGCAGCCCTCATCTTGAAGTGGCAGTCTGGCCTTTTACGAGCGTATCGCGTGATGTTGTACAACTGTTTCAGCCGTTGCTCTCGACCAATAGGAATGAAGAAACTGTCTTATAAGAACAGGTGCAAGCACGCGTGTCACGTCCATGATATAACACTTTTTACTTACAGTGTTATATCATCCGTTCAAACAACACCTTGTGATGCCCCCTTGACCACTCAGAATGGATAAACTGTCTGAGGTATTTATGAATATAAAATACAAGCCCAACAGTCATGTGGGTTTTACACTGGAATCACACTGAGGCCACGGTCTCCGTTGCCCTGGTCTTGGCTTTTTGTGCCCCTTCAATATGTTCCAATGGACTTTTAAGATTTTCCAATGGAAGTGCCCAGCAAAGTAAAAATGGCCTTGCCCTTGCAAAGATGAAATAACAGGTCTGTGGGTACCCCAAAACTCAAGTCCTTTTCATTTAAAACCTCTCTACAATTTATGCTTCTTTCCTTGGTTCATGATTGACAAAACTGGGTCAACACTTGAAATACAATTTATATAATCATGGTTTTGTGGATGAGCAACAGATGCATGTATCGTGTGTACATGTGTAAGTGATACATGTTTGGGGGCGGTAATGAAATCATGCTACATGGCAAACAGACTACATTACAAACACATCCAAATTAAACAATTCTGGTGTGGCTGTCTAGACCAGATATTCTGAGAAAATTTTTCTGAGATCATAATTTTAGTTGTCTGTCCAGGTTTGGTTGTGATAAATAATGCCTACATACATGTATATTGGACAAGCGCACACATTCCAAATACTCATTTATTTATAAACATAATAAAAAATCACTAAACACTGTTTTGATTTAGTAAGAAAAAGGAATGAAAAAGAGGAGGGTCTTTTACCAGGGGTGACATTTTCATAGATTGTTGCTTTTGTTTAGTACAGTGTAGTCTTTTTGGGTCTGTGTTACAAGGAGAAGGGGGGTCATTGTTCTCCTTTAGAGGAGGGGAAATTACAAATTAATTTTTGTGATACATTGGTGTACTCTTTTTCCAATCTATGTAAAATTCTCATTTGAGTGGAGACAACAGGATCTGCAGCCCAGTTCATACTTCATGCGAATGTGAATGCAACGCAAATTTGACGTGAATTTGACGTCACAACTCTATATTCGCAGCGATATTCGCAAGAGATTTGAGCACAACTGAACTGCTGCGAATTATTCGTTGCGAATATGTGGCGTCAACATTTGTATCGCATTCCCATAAAGTATGAACCGGGCTTTAGTAATGTAAATCGCAAATGTATTAATACCCTTCCATTGCAATTTTTAAAACATCAAATACATCAATATTTATTCAAAACAACCTTAAATTTGACCTTTTGCTCCATTTAGTTGTTGAAATCCAATGATGTCATGTTTAAATTTTTGCTCTAAAACAGTCAGTTTTAAAACAAAACAACCCATGATACAAAAATGTTGAGACCCATTTTTTCTCAGAATGATGCTATAAGATATTTTGGGTAATCATTGACAAACATTACACTGTAAGAGTATCAAAAACAATGGCAATTTGCACCGACTGGTAATTATTCCCCATGTCACATGATGTAGACTCTGTCTATTGGGAAATGAGTACATCACAAAATCAAATTGGTCATATCCCTTCCTCTCTAGCAGTGGTTTGCTGGCCAAATGCAAGTTAAATCGCCCAAGGACCAGTTAAAATTTGCTCCAAGTGGTCCAGCTGGCTAGTTTAGTGTATGGAAATCATTCCCCTTTAATTAAAGGGGTGCGTTTTGGTACTGTTTCGGTTGAAATGGCTATTTAGTATAATAACTGGCCAATGACCGAAACAGTTGTTGGTTAGGACTGCCAAAACACACCCCTGGACACACCCACTGGGGCTCCGCACTAGGTCCCACTGGGTAGTCACTGGGAAAGTTAAAGGGGCAGTCCCCGGGATTACTTACTTGTTGTACAGGTGATTGTCTACTTTCATCTTGCTGTAGGCTTTGAAGTCATCTGGTAGCAGCATGACTGGGATGGTCACATGGCTTAATTCATTACTCTGCAAAGAAATAAAAGCAGAAAATTGACCACTTTGCATTTTCTCCAATTTTTAGGCAGGATGCAAAATAAGAAAATGTGTCCTGTAGCCAATCCATTAAGCTCCGCCCTTTGACCCTAAACTTACACAGTCCTCCCTCCAAAAATGAACCGAGGTGATTTGTGGAGAATTGAGGTTGGTTTACACCGTAGGTACTACTGGGTGCACTGGTTGAATTTGGCAGGTTGAGGCAGCATTATTCACACCACACGACATGTACAGGGTAGCTCAGCTTTAAGCCATTATACACTTTCGGTAAACAGTATTGTCCAAGTCCCACACTTCGTGTATCACAACTTATATATAAAATAACAAACCTGTGAAAATTTAGGCTCAATCGGTCATCGGAGTCGGGAGAAAATAACGGGAAAACCCACTTTTGTTTCCGCACGTTTCGCTGTGTCATGACATGTGTTTAAAACAAATCCGTAATTCTCGCTATCGAGAATTTATATTCTTTTAATGTTTTCTCAAAAAGTAAAGCATTTCATGGAATAATATTTCATTAAAAGTCTTTCACCATTACCTTCTGTAAACCCTGTAAATTATTTGTAAATCTGTAAAAAAAAAAAAAAAAAAAAAAAATCTGTACCGAAAGTGTATAATGGCTTTAAATCTGGTTGATTTTGGACTTAGGAGGGTTGAAGCGAGATCCATACATATATTTCCACTCAACCAGTTGTAGGGCTGACACAGTGGGGATCCATCACACTAATAGGTCGATTGTTGAAGATTGTAATCGAATTGATTATATGGAGGATTTGGGAAAGCTTCTTGATGGTCATCAATTTAAGGCATAGTGCTTGTGCTAGCAGTCACCTAACAATCACAACTGGGAATATTCCACAACAAAACCATGATGTGCTTTTTTTGGGTAGTCATTTGGATTGATTCATTTTGCATAATTGTGTAGAGTGCAGGACACTGCTCTATGACAGGCCTATAACTATGTACACGGAGGCCATGGCCTATGTTGCCCCCGGTCTTGGCCTTGGTGCACCTTCACAAATTTCCAAACAGACTTTTTAAGCTTTCCAAAAATCTGACTAGATCAGGGGTCGATTCCAAAAAGAAATAGAACTAGTCCTAATTAGGACTAGTTCTAAGAGATATTAAAAACTTAAGGCTAGTCCTAAGTTAGGACTAGTAACTCTTCTTAACTCAAGATAAGACTAGTCTTTACTTTTTGTGAAATCCAGCCTAGGTCAATGAGAGAGGGAAAAGTTGGCAAGGAAAATCATGAGAGATTTATTCACAAAACGCCAGACAAATGCAGTGGCAGGCTAGGAATAATTACATGCATGTAACAAAACAAACGTTAGAGCGAGGTACAAGGAAATCATTAGTGCTGTGTTGGTGCTCAGGAAATAGATCTGTTATACAGGATATACATCATTGATTGGAAGAAAATTCACTTCCCCAACACATCAAAGAAACCAAAATGGTTTATTTTACACGCTGCAAACTGCTTTTAAAACCAACCAAAAAGACCTAAGGTATGTCCTGATGTTTTAACCCTAGCACAGTCAGTCTGCTAGTGCTAAGGTCTCAAAACATCAGGGTCGGCCATTAACTATTTTTTGCAGTCTATTTTTGACTGGGCTTGTATATATGTATGGTAATCTCTTACTATGTAGGTGCAAGGCTTTTTGTTATTGAAGCGACGAAAATAACTGGAACTGTCAGCAGTTTAAGTCTCCATTGTGGATGTGTTGAAATTTGTATTTTACTAATCCTGTACTTTGTTTTTAAAGGAACACGTTGCCTTTGATGGGTCAAGTTGGTCTTTGAAAAGCTTTTGTAACCGATTTTATAAAATGCACAGGGTAGAAAAATGTAAAAGTAGAATACAATGATCCACACAAACATGCCTCGAAATTGCACGGTTTTCCTTTTACCTAAGCGATTAACACGGTCGGCCATTAATGATTTACTCCCATAATATTTTATATTTTCAACATGAAAAGCAGAAGTTAGTACTACAGTACTGTAGTACATCCATACATTTATTTAAGCCTATTTAGGGGCCAACTTATTCATTTCAGTTTACAATTTACATGAACAGTCACCGTGGTCAAGTGGTTAGACTGCAGTCGACTGGCAATGTGGGTTCAAATCCCCCAGCTAACCGCTGATTTCACAATGACTAGAATAAATATTGTCGTCTAGTTAATGATTAAAATGAATCACATTTTCTTGATTTATGTAATTCATAATAAAAGATATTATTAAACCAATGTTTGTAAGAGAGAGATTGGCCGTTGCCAGCTTGGTGTTTATATCCCTTGTGGGAGTTTGCCGAGTTCCCATGATGGGAAGATCATTCAAACAAATAAACAAACACACGGACATTGTCATTACTCATTATAATTACTCAATAAGGTTTATCGCGATTCAGAAACGCACTGCATTGTGGGAAGGAATATGGGGCGGTTACTATGCAGTTTGTATGACTTGCGCACGCAACACCTATACCTTTGGGTGGGTTCAACAGCGCCCTCTCTTGATATTTTGCTATTCACGATAAACCTTATTTCACTGTCATTTGCATTTCTACCTCCATGTTTTGGAGTGTAACTTGCCATCCATGTTTTGTAAACAAGGTATTTTGGTAAACACCCGGTCCAAATTATGCGTAAAATTACTTACTTCATTGAAATTACCAAAGACAAAAAGTCAATTATTTACAACCAGCAAAAAAGACCACATAAACAACAAGCACCTATCTGTTGATAATTTTGTCCTACTTACCGTACTGTTGATACCCCACATTAGCACACTCAGCAACGGCTCGCTAGCCCTGAAAAGCTTCACTTTCTGTGGGACATGTTTCAGGTGCTTTTTTCTCTTTGACTTTGGCACCAAAGCAGCCATTTTAAGATTTCAGGGCCTGGCCCCACGAGAAAATAAGTGGGGAAAACACTGTCAAGGTTGTGTGGACGAATTGCCGCTGGTTGTTTAGGAAATGAAGAAAAACACAGCTTTATTTGTAGAGGAGATAACGACTTCTTACTCACACACCACTGTCAAACGCAGGAATTAAACGGGCTGGGTTTTGCCCATAAATTTAAGTCGGGTTCCTTGAACCCAAAAGATTCGAAATACACACAGCTTGTTTCTGAGAGCCAGACTAAGTGCAGATGAGCAGCGGACGCCGCGCACCGGAAATTACCGAGGGGAACTTGCAGTTGGTGATTTTCTGGATTATTTTCTCAACAATAATGCCATTAAAATAAAAATAATTCTAATACAAGTAAGATAATGTTATTTAGAGTATCATCCAAACAATTACAGTTTAATTGAGGGGGGGGGGGGGGCGTCACCTACACAAAAAACAAATAATTATTATAGCGAAGGCATCCCACTTTTTATAGAATGGTAATGTTCATCACCGATGTTGGCGCCCTATAGGTTTACGATCAATCTTTTAAAACTTCTTCTGAGCCGCCGCGCTCGCGATGATGAAGAAAGGACTTCAGAGGCTCGATTGTAATTATGAAAAGTGGGGCGGCAGCAGCAGACTCAGGACGGCCCCATCAAAAGCTCTGGATTTCGTAAAATTTGCTGTTGCGTTATTTTGGAAGTTTCTTGATTGAGTGTAATTGTTACTACTTCAAGTGGCCTATTGATTGGGGTGGAGACAACTTTGTTTTGTTTCTTTCGAAGAAAAATATTCAGCTGGCCTACACTTGTTGTTGGTTTACCTGTCAGTTTATTCTCAATGAACTAACGATTAAAAGTTGGTTATTAAAAATACGGGATATTGAACTTCTTGCCAAAGCGTATGCAGTGTTGGTACCAGAGTCTACACCCGTGTGTGTGTGTGTTGTGTGCGCGCGCGTGCTAGTCCGAATTTTGCGGCGTTTTACACTTTCGTCCCGAATTTTTTTAAAACGGCAAAACAGCTTATATTTATTCAGTTACTGCTATCAAAAAATGGAAACTTGACAGCGTTTGGAAGTATAGTTCGGGTTGGGGTTTCCCATTTTTAGCTCATTAATCAGGTGTGATCATTCACTGTGTATGTGGATTGCTGCTTGTATCACCGGGCCGACAGCAGTGTGCTCATTTCGGGAGCGACTGGTGGAGAGAGAAAATTACACTTTTCCATGTTGAATGGAAACCAAGGGAAGGGAAAAAAAAAGGAAATCACCTCAATCCAAAATGGAATTCGAATACAAGATTTTTTTTTAAATAAAAATATAAGTGGGGAGAGGTTGTGAAAAGGAAGATGCTCCCGGATGCATTTTTGAGAATGTGTGATGTCATTGCAAGCGGGTCTATTATAGTTTTGGAGGGCGATACAAGTTGCGTTGCATGGGCAAGGGCCGAAAAGGCCAAGAGCAGAGGCAATCGCTCATCCTATGGGATGCTTGGTTAGATGGTTAGACACCAAAGAGTGATGAGCAAAAGAAAAAAGGACAAACAATATTCTTCCAGTAATTACAATAACTAGAAAAAGCATTGTCGCAAAATGAAATTCTCAATTTGTTATAATTCTTTGTGTTAATTTGTATTACAAAAGCATCAACAACTTGGACACAACAATGTTGATTGACTTGCCGCGGCCTGCTGCTGCTGCATAGCGCCCTCTATATCCTCTGTTTGTTTTCCTGTGTCGCAGACAAAGAACCCAATCAATTATTATTTAGTTCCTACCACATGTGGGGGACCCGAAGTGATCGTAGGAAACGAATAACTGTTCACGGGGGTTCCCGCGTTTCTGAGAATGAGTGGTTTGTAATCCTTTTGACCTTCGTGCGTGAAGCGGTCGGGAACCAGTTAAAAGCGCATCATTTTGTTTCGGAAACTGTGCACTTGCATTGCACTGTGTGTGTACTGTGTGTGAGATTGACTCGTTGCATGTTTTGTGTACAATCCACATGTAGCACAGAAAACAACCACACAAGTCAAACAAAATGTCAGAACAGGTACGGTACTTTTCTATTTTTCAGTGATTATGTTCTTGTACATTTTTCTTATGCTATATATAAACGAGGCTTACTATGATTGTTTATGTTTAGATTCGAAGAATTTTCTCCCTCAATTGTTGATAAAAAGGGAAGCATTTTCAGTTTCTTTTGCCATTGCATCAGTGCGGAAACCACTGCATCTGTTTCGTGAAAAAAAGTAACTGCGTTTTTTTCTAACCCCCGTGTGAAGTGAAATTTGCTTTCCCATATCTACTAATATTTCTTGACTTGTTATAATAAAAAATAAGTTGTTCTCTTTTTCGAATATCTTATTTATCTTGAAAATAACACTAACTAACAGTCACAGTGTAAATAAAAGTAAACAAGTTAGATTTATAATTTTTTTTTTTAAATTAGCCTTAATTAAACAACGAACACGTACATATTGTGTAATGGTACGGTAAGGCAAGGCCAAGCAAGAGGTGTGCTGTGCAGGCTGGGCACAACTTGGCTGGGCAGTGTATTCGCAGCACACTGACCTGATTGAATTGTCGGTCACTTCGTACCCAAGTCTAAAAGCCCAGTTTTAACTTCCTCCCGAGAGTGTGAGGAAAATGTTGACGTCATTGTTGAGACATCATCACAACACCAGCAGTAACAACACTAACAGACTCTGGGCAGGGCAGTTTGCCCAACCAGGGAATGTCTGACAGGAGTTGAGCACAGTTCAACTTTCAAGTTTTCAACTGTTACAAATTATTCTTAATCTTATCACATTCTGGGAGGTGTGAACCGGGCTTTCTGTAACTGTTTATGTCAACCTACCTCCATGTGTCAATAATGTGGAACACTTCAGCAATAATAATAACTGGACAGGACGCAGACACTTCACACATAAATTTGTGCAACAAGAGTGTTTTATTCTTTCAACACTCTCTTGCAACTTCGATGACCAATTGAGTCCAAACTTTCACGGATTTGTTATTTTAATAAAATATGCGTGTTGGGAATGGGATACACCCAAATCATGGTCTCTTTCTTTGACAATCACCAACATGTCCAGTGCTTTTAATGACTTTTTTTGCTGCTAGAGGGCGCTGTTCGTTTATGAATGAGATCTTATGGGCGGATTGATATTAGTTTTAGACAGAGTCGCTCGGTTCATTCATAAAAATAACCGGATCTAATTTATAGATGGCGATTTGCTTTATCTTTTGATCGTGATTGACTCTACGTGAAGGAAAACTTTCATAATCTTTGAACAAATTACATCAGAAATGTCATTGTTTTAACTCTTTACGGAGGTGAGCTTAGTTAAATACTTAATTTATGTTGTTTATGCTGTCTTAATAGTAGTTTCATAAGGATTCAGACAGCAAATTTCTGTCAGTTGTCGCCCTGACGATTGCGGATAATAGGAATATCCGGTTACTTGGTTGTAATTACAGGACTATCCGGTTTATTAATAGGTATTCACGGTCCTTGCGGATATCCGGTTAAGAAAAAAAAGGCATTCACGGTTACGGATAGGTAAACCTATTCGCCATTAACCGGATATTTGAATTATTCACCAAGGCCTACTTACGACAGTTTAGTTTATAAATCAGTACTATTCTGCTTGCTTTTGTGTATAACTATCGTATTGATTTGTAGGGTGGTCACGATAACAAGCTGGGTACCAATGATGGTGAGAACTCTAAGGGAACCAGCTCAACGTCAGAATCAATCAGGATAAAAGTCAGAGATGAAGTAAGTAATACAAAAAAACCACTCACACACCAGCTGTCGATTTTACCAAACTCTTCCAAACTTAGGATTAATCTGAGTTAAGTTCCTTAACCATAGTGCTGGGACGCACTAAACCCATCCTAAGTTAGAGGAATTACTTGTCCTAACTCAAGATGATAGGATTAATCCTAGCGTTAATTTGTGAAATCGGCTACTAACCCTACTGCCACTTTCACTCTTTCTGTCAAAAAAAAATGTATCCATGTTTTTGATTAATAAAATACTACATAGGGATGACTGTATCAATCCACCACCTGTTCCCTCATTTTTACATAAAGGAATATCTCATTTAAATAAATGAAATACTAATTTATTTCATATCGAATGAAAAAGCAATGGCAGGATTTGGAATTTTGTTTTCTCAAATACTAATTTAGTTCATAATGATTGAACAATTTTCCATCAGATTTTGCATCGTTTTAACAAGAGTTCACCACTGAGGAAAATCTATGTTGAAAAATTAGCTTTTAGTTCTTGCTCCTTTTCTAGTTTGAAATATACCGAAACAGTGTTACTAATAAAAAGCAGGACAATGTTTTCTAAAGTGGTCTGGGTGCCTATGGGGAAAACCCCCCAAATAAACCCACAGGCCTGGGCTGTTTTCATTTGGCAACTTGGCTTTTCAATTGGAAAATCTTTAAAGGCACTGGAAAATATTGGTAATTGTCAAAGACTATTATGCTCTCCTGTTGTATCCCAACATATGCATAAAATAATAAGCCTTTGAAAATTTGGGCTCAATTGGTCATTGAATTTGCCAGAGAATAATGAAAGATAAAGCACCCTTGTTGCATTACTTTGTGTGCTTCCAGATGCATAATAAAAGGCTTCAGGCCTGAAGTCTTTTTAAAATATTTGAGTGAGAAATTTCCTCTTTCTCAAAAACTATGATACTCCAATTGCTTGTTACCAAGTTAGTTTTTATGCTCACAAATAGGGCCTAGTTTGAGTAAATACCAATATTAGTGCCCAGTGCGCTTAATGAGACGAGTAAAGATGGGGTACCAGTCAATACGTGTAAAATATGTAGTGATTGTCTTGAAATGTGACGTTTGATTTTGTTGTCCCTTTTTTTTAGCTGGGTATGGAAGTCATTTTTAAAGTAAAGCTGAACACGGCGATGAGAAAAATCAAGGAAAAGTACTGTGAAAAAAGCGTGAGTAACTTCATTTTGTGATTTTTCAGCTGATTTCCTCGTATTTATTATTTCTTTCCTGCATCAATGACTGTGGAAAAACCATTTTGATCAATATAGGGGCCTAATGGTGAATGAAAAAATACTCAGTATACAGTTAACCCTCCTTCTGTCTAACCATTCACAGGGCTGTATGCTTCGTTTTTGAAAGGGCAAGGGCACCAAGGCACATTCGTCTTGGTAAAGGGCACCCTATGATGAAATTGCAAATTTGTACTCAAGCATCTCAAGGGCACCAAGGCAATGACCAGGGGGCATCGCGGCAATCGCCTTCATTGCTTGCGTGAAGTATCAAGACTGCATTCAATATAATCCAATGTGGTTTTGAATGATGTACTATGCCAGCCTGTAATATGATATCATGTTGTAAATACACAGTACACAGTTAACCCTCCTACTGTTTGAACCATCAATCCCCTGTTATGTAAATGAGACAAGACCCGCTGGAATTGTTCAGTCATAAGTTTTCTGGCCCGGCGCTTAAACCCCTGGTCTCAGGTATGTGGTCCACTGTAACATTCTAGCCCTGATTTTTCGGAAACTTTTACTTTGTAAAGTGATTTATGAAATATTCTTGATTTGTTTTGACAGACAAAACCCCCATCTACAGTTAGGTTTCTCTTCGATGGTGAGACGGTAAATGATGACACAACACCGAAAGAGGTAAGTTTAGTTCATCTTTGTCTGGTTGACACAACCCAATGTCCACAGATTTACATTAAAGACAGTGGACACTATTGGTAATTGTCAAAGACCAGTCTTCTCACTTGGTGTATATCAACATATGCATAAAATAACAAACCTGTGAAAACTTGAGCTCGATTGGTCATTGGAGTTCCGAGATAATGATGAAAGAAAAAACACCCTTGTCACACGAAGCTGTGTGCTTTTGAATGCTTGATTTTGAGACCTCAAATTCTAAATCTGAGGTCTCGAAATCAAATTGTGGAAAATTACTTAGTTCTCGAAAACTACATTACTATAAAGGGAGCCGTTTCTTACAATGTTTTATACTATCAACCTCTCCCCATTACTCGTAATCAAGTACACATGCTAATAATTATTTTGAGTGACTACCACTAGTGTCCACTGCCTTTAAGGGGAGGGGGTTAAAGTGTTGCTTACATCCTCAATTGATCACCAAGTAAAGGATCAGGGTTTCACTATAAAAGCTCATTGAACATTAATCCCCAAGAGAAATATCTCTCAACTGGTCTTTTTCAAAAAAGATATTTCACAATGAGTTAAGCTCGATTCATACTTCCTGTGAATGCGAATGCGAAGCGAATGTTGATGACACGAATTCGCAATGAATAATTCACAGCAGTTCAACTGTGCTCAACTCACCTGCGAATAACGCTGCAAAAGGAGAGTTGTGACGTCAAATTCACGTCTAATTCGCATTCGCAAGAAGTATGAACAGAGCTTTAGCCTATTATTATTCACTTGAAAAACATGGGACAACTGGGCTTGTCCGGTCTTGAGGTTGTTGGCCCAAGGTCAGATCACTGGCCTTGGCGCTGCGGTCCAGTGTTGATTTGTACCCAGTACATGAAATAACAAGATTGTAAATTTTTCTTATCAATCGACCGAGTCACAAGAAAATTTGAAAAAATCCCCTAAAATTTGATCATTGGTTCCGATTATTGACTTTCGGTTACTCATTTCTCAAAAGCTACACAATTATATGTTTGACCTTTTCAATTTTGCGCATACCCTTGAAGGTTTTCCCACTGTTGAGAAAAAAAGAAAAAAAGTTGAGGATTATAATTTCCAAAGCCAATTAGGCCCTTTTAACTGTATTTCTTATTGACATGGCCAATAGACAGGTTCTTTATCATTTTGACTATGTTGATGTATTTCAGCTTGAGATGGAACCAGACGACATCATCGAAGTAGTCACGGCGCAGACAGGGGGATACCGACCATACCACAATTGATAACTGGTACTATTTAATTTTTGAATTTTTTTTTCCTTGCTGTAGTTTTTTTTATTCATACTTCATGCAAACACAAAGTAAAAGTTTGAAATCCTAAGATTTTTCGGCACACTATTCGAACGTACCACGGAGCGAATCGTGTGCTTGAAGCTCGTTTTTTTTTTTCAACGTCAAGTTGGAGAGAATTTGTATGAAGTATGAGTTGGCTTTTACAATGTAACAGAATCAGGTGAAGTTTTGGAAAAGGAACCTATAACAAAAGAGAACAATAGGGTCCACGGTTGGAAAGTGTGTACAAAACCAATGGGAGATGTTGCAAAAAACAGCGGTGTTAACAAAAGAGGGCAATAGGAGGTGCACGATTGCAGGCATATACAAACTCTCGATTTATTTTAATCACGATATATCGCCGACAATATATCGCGATATTCGATATAATCGCAATTAATTAAATTTTGACATCATCAGTCTTCAAACTCCCAGTGAAAGTAGTAGAAGAGACAGTTATAGCATAAGAGAGGTGTTCTAATGACCTATTCTTCTGGTTTTATTCCAAACCTATGGGGTGCAAGATGTCTCAGCTAAGAAATACATCGCGATATTGCGATACTTAATCGACATCGCGATATATCGCGATATATCGCGATATACCGATATTTCGATTAAAACCAAATCGATCCGATATCGAAATCGTTTCCAAATTAGTATCGCGATATTCGATAATATCGTGGTATCGCCCAAGCTTAATAGGAGGTCTAAGGTACATCTGGCATGAAACTGCCAGCATCTCAAGGCCGGTATCTGTCATTGCTTACATACCCTGCCGTCGATTTCACAAAGAGTTAGGATTCGTCTTATCTCGAGTTAGAACGAGTAACGTCCTAACTTGGGATCAATCTTAAGGTCTGCAGGCTACAGTGCAGGGTTGGGACTTGTCCTAAGTCATAAGATTAATCCTTAGTTAGGAAGAGTTTTGTGAAATTGCGCATTAACAAGGGGTCTATTATATTACACTGTCCACGACTGACACAGCAGGACAAACATGTAGACGACGATTGACTTTAGCATTCTCCAGGTTCTATTACTTCATCCGAAATAAATAACTTGTCTTACTATTTTAAGAAGTAGCATTGTCATCTAAGAGTGTTATATTTTGATGTAAACAAATTATCTTTCAATGGGAAGGAAGGTACAATACTTATCGTAAACTGCAGTCGATTTTTGGAGATTCATACGCGACATGCTTTTATTGATATAATACTTCGCCCGCAATAATTTGGTAAGATGTTTCTTACATTTCCATCTTTTGCATTAAATAAAACTCAATTTCTTTACCAAAGTGTTATCCTACCATTAAGTGTTGAATGAAGGATGAACAAATCATTGCAAAAGCAGTATTGTATCTTCCCTCCTTTGTGTTTATTACCAGAACTGATTGTGTTTCATCTTTCTAATTTTTCCTGTTTGTGGTACCAGGTTATTTCACTAAAACCATAAAGTTTTTTTTGTAGGTTTGTTTGGTGTTGAAAGTCTCCTGGGTGGGTTGGGAATGGTCGGAGGTTGGGGAAATTAAAAAATGTGCTGCATTGAAATGAATAATGTTGGATGAATTTTTCCTGTCAGTTTGAAGCAAGGACATCCTTCTAACAACATGTTTGTTTGTGGCAGTTACATGTATGGGGTTTTTAAGAATGCAAATGTAATGTACAGATTTAGTGCTAGTTTATTATTAATTAAATGTACAGGACATAATCAAATTGTTGACCGCTTGAGGGCGCTGTCAGTAGCCATATTCCTTGTGTCACGATTGTTGATGGCCTTTATGTTGTTTTCATGTATCAATGGCCAAATAAGTAATGCTAATACAACAATGGATCAAACAAGTTTGTTTAGAAGTCGATTGATTTTGGTCACGCACTTCCTCCAAGCGATCAAAAATACTGCGAGTTGCATGTAGCTGTGCAAGCTTTACCTGTTTGTTGACCATTATCAGGCTGTTGTCGTCTTTGCTATTAAGTACCCTGTCTCCACGAATACAAATGCATCTGAATTTTTCAAAAGGGGCCATACTAAATTACCTTCGAGCCTCAGTTTAGTGTACAATGAATGAATTGAAGGAAAAGTAAAATGGCTGCATCTTCATACAAATCAAATGAATAAAAACAAATTTCCAATATTCAGATAAGTTTTTCACTGCAAATGTTCTCATTTTTTTTACAAATTTTTCTCTGAGTTTGCCAACAAGCAACTGTTCTAAAGATTAAAAGAACACATGTTACCAAGTTTTAGGGAATTTTTCTAAATTTTGAGTACACATATTGAGTCTTTTTTGTATAGAACCATTTATGGGTTACAAGGAAGTTTACCATAGAATGATTTCACCAAGTGGAAAGATTGAACTTAACTGTGTATCAAATTAAGTATGATGTCACAATACAAATCACTATGGTGATACGGACAACTCATCTTAAGATGAAGCTTTGTGAATCTTAGCCAAGACATGCAACTTTTTAGCTGATTTCTTCATTAATGTTGTCTCGGCTGTTCTATTGAACAGTTCTACTGTAGTGAAAGTTTCCGTTTTTTATTTGACAAACTGAAGTTGCTCGCATGATGCCACACCTTTTTTGTCTTTCCATTATCCAGTTTGGACAGCCAACAAGTAAATGTCTTGATTTTAAAATGCGTACCCGCAAAACTTATTTGTTATTATGTAATTCCTCACTTTCCTTCCCTAAACATGTACATGCATGGGTGTAAAATTTGTATGCATATAACAGAAAGATGAATGTCCATTTTAAGAATAATTTTTGAAATAAAATTCTACATGTATTATGTCTATGAAAAAAGACTGCATTGAGTGTTTTGTTATTTCAAAGGCTTGGTTTCTGGAAGTGCTTTTTTTGTCATGTTCTTTTTGGAGTTTTATGTTTAAGATTTTTCACTTAAACCCACATAATTTGGCAATGGATGTTTGCTAGTGCGAGAACAACTGTTTTACTCATTTAAAGGGAAGGTACACGTCTGGTAATTACTCAAAACAAACATTAACTTAAAAACTGACTTGGTAATGAGCATTGGAGAGCTGTTGATAGTATAAAACATTGTTGGAAACGACTCCCTCTGAAGTAACTTAGTTTTTGGGAAAGAGGTAATTTCTCACTAAAATATTAAAAGACTTCTAGCTAGAAGTCTTTTATTCCTATCTGAAAGCACACGAACTCGTCCAACAAGGGTGTTTTTTCTTTCATCTTCTTGCAACTTCGATGACCGATTGAGCCCAAATCTTCACAGGCTTGTTATTTTATGCCAAGTTAGAACACTGGTCTTTAACAATTACCAATGGTGTACACTGCCTTATGACAAAAATCCATGTCATTTCAAGCAACGATATTTTTAACTGAAGTTTTCCCACCGTGTTAGCAAGTATTTAGTAGACTGCACTCATACCCCCCCTTCCTAACCATTGGCGACTTTAATCAAGAAGAAAATGGAATTTGTGAAAATGGCCTTTGAACAAAACCTTTTCTGTTGTGTAAGAATGTGTGCTTAATATACATGTTATACTTGATTTATTTTTTATGCAAGTCACCAGACACACAAGGCCTGAAGGCCACTTCAAGGTGTGGGCGTCAATGGTTTTTGTCCAGAGGCCTATGCCACCTACTCCTAGTGCTGAAACAGGGTTACCCCTTTTACAGTCCATACAGATGTAGGCTTGGGTATCATCAGTCCGAAGCCTGGCTGGTAGAGCAGAAAGCACTACCTCCCCAATTTTATGTAGCAAGTGTCACAAACGGGATTCGAACCCACACTCTGCTGATCAAACACCAGAGCTTGAATCCGGTGCTCTTAACCGCTCGCCCATGACATTGTCAAACAATGAGGTCACCAGCGGTTGTTTCTGTCCAAACAGTTCAGAAATGAAAGGGTTGACCAATGTTGTTCATACTCTTCTCAAGACCGTTCTCGCCTTTGGACCTCCAGGTCTCAACTACAACACTGCTCTGTAGCACTCTGAACAAAAAGGACACAAAAGTGTAAAAACAATATTTTCTTTTCTTCATTGAAGTTTTTATTATCAACAGCATGACTTTACACAAAACTTCACAAAGTCTTGTCGAATTTTAATGTTTTTTATTTTGTGTTATTTACATGATCACAAATCACAAAAAAGGTTAACATTTCTGGTAAGGGTGTGTCCCAACCCTGTGATAAAAGGTTGACAGTCTCCATCCACCTTGTACCCAACCTTGGGTACAAGACATTGACCCCTGCTAACACAGCTGCTTGTGCACAAGAAATGGCAAAGAACCACACAAATATTATGCTTTGAAGAAAAAGGTTTCCATTTAACACTGTTGTACAATGTGACGTCTGGAAATAGTGATTAAATATTTTCTGCTCAGCAAAAATAAGCACGATACCAGTCACAGATTGCGCACATGACACAGTATTTTAGCAGGTAACCTTAATCTGGTAAGCATATTTTTGTTGTGCTTAGATACTTGTGTTTGAGCAACTCTATGAAATAGCACCCTGGTGTTCACACATACTGCAACTGCCAAATTCTTCGGAAACCCCCTTTGTTGAAAAGCTTGAAGGGTGCCGGGGGGTTGAGGTGTTAAGAACATGCAAACCATGGAAACAAGGTTGAGATCAGAACTCTTTCCCCATAGAGCAGTCATGGATGAATGCTTTCCAAGCAATCGAATCATAATTTCTTTGAAAACATTATTAGTACACAAACCTGACTTTCAGGGAAAAAATATTTTATACAACGATAAAAAAATACACAAAAACAAAGATAACATCCACAAACATGACAAAATATCTGATTGTACATGTACCTGTAAACCAAATATCCACCATGCTTGAAGGCCATAGTCAAAATAAAAAATGTTTTGTGGGTTTGAACTGTACGAGAATGTGGCAGTGACGTTAGAATGTTCCCTCTATCATAAAAAACCCTGTAAAACAAAAAAGACAAACAAACAAAAACACACCCAAAAAACATAAATGGCTGAATGCAATCTGCTGATCTGAACGAAGAGTGGGGAAAAAGTTGACTAGGTTGAAAATCCCTAAACTGTTTGTGTTTAAAAAAAAAAATACACCATTGAATGTTGTTCTGCAGTATATCGTTCTCTTCATATACATAACCAAGTATTAAATGGTTTAAAAAGATAGTTTAAGTCGATTCTGTAGTTGAGGCACATCTGAAAGGTGGGTAGGGTTGTGTCGTGGGAAAGAGGGGAGCTGCACCATTTTGGGTTGTTCCCCCCATTTGAAACATCAACAACAAGTTTGACAAATTCGAAAAAAAAAACTGACTTTAAAAAGATGTTTTGTATGTGCATCCAAACTCCCGAAGCCCTAAACCATAAGGTATACATAGATTGCAATATGCGTCATTGAAAGCCTTCTTTGTTGTAAAACAATAGAAAAGTGTGCGCACGTGCACGCTACGCACAGCTCTCGGCCAACGATATCTCTTCACGCGTTCACATTTCATCAAAGATAGTCCAATGGCGTCTATTGCAATCCATCTATCTTGAGTTGGACCCAAACACATCCTTCCAAAATCCTCCACCGTTTGAAATCTCCACATTAAATCCTTCAGACTTTGTCAAAAAATACTAATAACGGCCTGACGTTACGACTCTTGCAGAGTTTTTCTGAAAGGCCTCCTCAGAGGCAGAGTCTTTCTCTGCTTCCAAGAAAGACTCTGCCAAGGTCAAAATGTCTGGCCACTATCTGTTGCATTTATACCAACAGGTCCTTTTGGTTGGTAAGCAGTTTGCAACTTTGACTTCAAACTTTGATACATTGGAATGCCTTACTCCACTTTTTAGTCGCAGCCTTTGTGCAGTCCGGCTGGGCAGAATTGAGAATTAAATCAAACTCAAGAGAGAACAAATGTTTTGGAAGGTACAGTCTTCTCGGCTCTTGTTTTAAATAGCACTCAAAGAGGTTTTGCTAATAAACAGTGCATTCTGAAGCCATAAACAGTGCATTCTGAAGCCCTGAATCTCATTTCTACTTTGTATTTCTTTGAGCTGTCAACTTTAAAGGAACACGTTGCCTTGGATAGGTCGAGTTGGTCTTTGAAAAGCGTTTGTAACCATTTTTTATAAAATGCATATGGGTAGAAAGATGTTGTAAAAGTAGAATACAATGATCCACACAAATATGCCTCAAAATTGTGTGGTTTTCCTTTTACCTCGTCGACTAACATGTCGGCCATTTATGGGGGCCAAAATTTTGACTCCCATAAATGGCCGACCATGTTAGTTCGCACAGTAGAAGGAAAACCACGCAATTTCGAGGCAAACTTGTGTGGATCATTGTATTCTACTTTTACAACATCTTTCCAACCAAATGCATTTTAAAAAAAAAACGGTTACAAACGCTTTTGTTTCGACCAACTCGTCCGATCCAAGGCACTGGTTCCTTTAAACAGCATTCCTGTTTACAAAAAGTCCAAGTGACCTTGAGAGTCAACTGCAACTTGACAGTCAACTGTAATTTGAGGAGAGAAAAGATGATTTGGGATTCATGGGACTCGATTCCCAAAAAACCTTTGATTTGTTCCCAGTGATAATTGACAACTATGATTGTTCTTTATACATGTTGATAAATGTACATAACTACAGATATATACACTTTTATGTAAAGTCAGGCCTGATCCTTCTTAGAGGCACTTGCCCAGGTGCCCCAGGTCATTGCCTTGGTGCCCTTTGAAACAATAATGTACAAATTCCTCATGGAGGTGACATTTACACAGGAAAGAACACCTCGGTGCCCCTGCCCCTTCAATACTGAAGCATCAGGCCTGAAAAGTGAAAATTGTTTTGTATTTTACATAGATACTTTAAAACGTTTATACATGTACACATTGTGACTTCTTTAAACACTTTTTACAACTCTTTCCCAAAAAGGCCTCCATGTTGGAATGTATCATTTTGATTCGTCTGCCCAACAGAAGCAGACATCTTATTATCGGCCTCAAAGTCAATTTTCAGAGCCCATGGAAGTCTCTTGTGACACCTCATTACCAGTCCATTATGTGTAAAATCGACTTTTCGGGCTATTTTATAAGAACTCTTTTTAAGATTCTCCGAAAACAAACGAAATGGAAGTTACAAGAGTATCATGCTCATTTCATTTTAGATTTACCCACATACACCAATGTTTTTTAACACTGTATACTCAGTACTTTCCAGATTTCTGTGAAAAAACCACAGGCATATAACTCAGGTGGGATTCAAACCCATGACCCTTTTAATATCATGTCTGGTTTTATGTAAAAAGACTTGTGTTGTGGCTGTGGGAGACTTCTCAGTTCTGAAAAGAATTGTCCTGCTTTTCAACTATTACCCGGGCGGATGGTATAGAAAATAGGCTGGGACTACTAATTTAGCTTTAAATGTACAATCACAACAATTTAACTTTTAGTACTGAAAAAGAATGTATTAAAACTTCTTCCGTTGAGTGATTTGAACCATTTTAAATCCCTTCATTCTTTTTGTGATACCGTTATAAAGCCAGGTCCCCACAGCCAATTCTCCAAACCTTGGCTTTGATTCCTGAAGTTACAGGAAGTTGGTAGGAGTTGTGTTAATTCACATCATCCATGAAGTACCCTGTGCTGATTGGTCGCTGCAGTGGTTGTTTAAAGATTCATCCTCCAATCACATGCTGTGTACTGTGGCTGTTGGTTGACAAGCTGATGTTAGCTTATTTACGATTGGTCCTACTCCTGGTCTGCCTCCTTGTTTCTTCTTTGTCTCTTTCGCTGACGTCATACCATGGAAGCTCAAATTCACTGCAACAAACAAATAGAAAATAACAAAATGAAAGTAAATGTTAAAACTGTTTAAAAGGTTTGGGTACTTTTTGTACACAACCAGACCCTTTAAGAACAGACCCTTTAAATTACAAACATTTTCAAATCTATCAGCAAGCAACACTGACCCATTTAATTACTACAAAGCACAGCCAGATATCAAAAGTGTTTGAGGCCAGAACAAAAACCACTGCGACACAGGGGTAAACCAACACACAAATCCACTCAAATATGGCCCTAGACAAGAATAAAACCAGGGCAACAGTGGTGAGAGGTGACCTAGCCAACCATGCCATCCAAACCAGCTTAGTGATGTACTCATTTTCCAATAGATAGAGTCCTTATGATTCTAGAAAGAAAATTACAATTCTCTAACCTCAAGGTAAAACAGTGTAAAATGCACAACTTGCAATGAAATGTTAAAAAACCACTTACCAGTCTTTAGCAACAGGCACTTGAACGCCAAATGCCACAAGGGGTACAGTGTCAGAGACCTGGAGCTGACAAGCTGTGAATGAAATACAGAACGGAGAAACGATCAAGGACGGTCCCAAAGCGGTTAATTCCCAAATCATATCTCTAAATGGTTGGAATGCATTGTAGAGTGTCATGGTCGAGTGTTTAAGAGTATCGAATTCAAGTTCTGGCGCTAAGTCACCGGAGTGAGGGTTCGAATCCCGGTCAGAACATTTGTGTCCTTGAGCAAGGTATAATTGCTTCTCTTCACTGACGGGAACCTGCGAGGGTAGAGGTTGATAATGTGTATGAAAAAGCCAACGGGGCGCCACGGCAGCTCGGGCTGTATACTCCTCAGGGATCTGAGAAAGATTAAAGGGATGTTATTGGCCCTACGACCAGGGCACTAATGTAAAGCGCATTGATAAGATTATTGTGGAAATGCGCTTTATAAAAATTTGTTATTATTATTGTTTTTATTGATGTATCTATTTCAGTAGGATTTGAAACTTTGCATGGTGGAGATAAGATATAGAAGAGCAAACTCTTCTCTATTGTATCTTTTTCAGTTTCATTTATTGACTTTGGATGTGAAGTCAAGGACTTTCCGACAGGCGTACTTAATCACTGCACTAGCCAAGAACCCAAATGGAGGGAAGACAAAGAAGATTAAGTTTTAGAAAGGGGAAACCCCCCAGAGAATATACTTGTTTCAGTTTCTTTCAAGTAAAACTTGAATTATGGTTACTTCCTAAATCAGGTATGTGAGCAAATCGGGCAAGCAAACAAGAGGAAAAGATAATATTCCTATACTTTTGTACACAGAAAGTGAAGACAAAATGAGAAAAATCAAAACCAAAAGAGAGCAAAGCAGCTGAAAAGAGGAAGTTTCACATGTCTGCTAAATCCATTCTGATTGCTGTCTGGAAATTTGTCATGAAGTTCAGAGATAAATGTGAGTATGGAATTGAGTCCTGAAGTAGGATTTGAAACTTTGCATGGTGGAAATACAATATGGAAATGTATGAGGTAACACCATGTAATGACTATCTCTAAATGAGTTGGGGTGGTTCTGAAAAGAACTGTGTTTTTTTTCAACTCGACGTTGCGATCAGTATGCTCTGATCGTCTTCTGGAGAAAGCTGGGTCCTTACCGTCAGATGGCTCTGGATAGAACGTCTTCAGAATGTCGTCCCAGTTGCCGTACTCTCGCCGTAGCATCTTCTGCTCCAGCCGTTCGTGCTCCCTCAGTTCCCGTACTCGTTGGATGTCCCAGCGCTTGCGCTTCTGCTCGGCCACTTCGTACTTCTGGTGCCTGCGCTCAAAAGTTCCATCTTCGATATCCTGTAAAGGTGGGAATTATGTCATTATGATGCCTATAGTGTTTTCATTCACATGAATTCTATCTAGTAGTAGTGCATATTTTAAGTTTAGCATAAAAAAATAGTATTTTATAACTTACCTCAACACTGTCTGTACTGGTGGATATATTTAGAGGATTCAATCTCCAGGACGGAACTACAAAAAATTAAGAAGTTTAAAATAGATGTATAATTTAATGTAATCAAAAATTTTTAATTGAACACTAAAACAAGTGCCACTGTTCCATATCTTTTCAAAGCCGTATGGCTGATATTATAAACCAGGGTTCAGTGCCATGGATCTGCTCGCGTCAATTGTGGGCAGCAAGGATCCAACCAAACATCCATGCGATTTTTCCTAAAACAATTACCTTTTTTTGTACACATTACTTTGTCAACCGTGTCTAATTTTATTTTTTGTTTTGCCTTATTGGCCAGCTCGTAGCAACCAACTTAAAGAGTTACACTACCGACTCACTCACCTTGAACTACTGTTGTTCCAGCAGGTAGGGCTGGGTCAGGGTCAGTCACCCTCAGGTCACTCAGGCATGGGTAGATCACATCCGTCTTTAAGTACTGCTCCCCTTTGACTCCGCCCCTCTCCTTCTCCGCCATCTCGCCGTTCTTCTTGACATCTTTGAGCTTCGATCCCACCTCCAGAGGGCGTTCCTCCTTCGTTTTGTCTTTGGTTTGGAGTTTGGGTCCCCTGCGGCGGGCGCTGGTAGGCGTACTGACTGGGGACGGGGCTGGGGCTGGGGATTTGGTGGGTGTGGATTCTCTCTCGGTATGGTGCCGTTTAACCGGGGTGGTGTGTTCGATAACTTGTTTCCTATTGGTCAAGAGTTGGATAATTGGATCACTGAATAAAAGTGGTGTGTTTCATGTCTAATACCTCACAGAGGCAACAAAGGCTGTTTATTTTTATTTATTTGTTGACATTTAACAGCGGAATGCCGCCACTTACAGGAATCGTTAAAAACTTAAAAATTACACAATATTGATAAAACATTATTATAAGTAGACAAAAGTAGTACACCGAAACCCACATCAAACAGACCAGGGAATTTCAACAAGTACACAAACACACATCAGACATTAAAACAAACACATGTAGTAAGAATACACAAACAGAACAACACACGAAACCCCAATTAAGTACAACAAACAACAAACAAACAAACAAACAAACAAACAAAGAAACAAACAAAAAAGAAACAACACAAACACCAACAATAACTTAAACACAAACTCACCAACAAACACCCCAACGACCAAACAAACACAAGAACAAACAGTCAACTTAAAAAATATAAAATAAAATAAAAACAGCAAGGTTTACAAAGCAATTTGATGAAGTTACAACTGACCAGCAGCTGCACATGAGATGTTCACAGTTTAACAAAATAAAAAATAAAAAAATATTATATAGCAAATTAAATTAGCTGTCTGCAAAAACAATTTTGCCTCAATGCCCCCTGGTCATTGCCTTGGTGCTCTTAAAATGCTTAAGTCAAACAATTTCCTCTTAGGATGCCCTTTACCTAAGAGAAAATGCCCCTTTAATTTGTCTTAGTAATAAATTCTGTAAAAAAAAAGCAAAATTCTATGCAAAATTTGTCAATTGGTTCACAGACTTTCTGAATACCACAAACAACTTAAGGTTTAGACTGACTAACGTAACATGTCTTTTGAAGATTTTTTTTAAAAATGCAAAGTTATCCAAACTTCACTTTAAAATATGCTACACTGTTGAATGGGAGAGATAGATGAAGGAAACTTTCTGATCTGGAAAAATTGCATCAAAACAAACTTTAAAGCAATGTGTTTGTTTCCTGCTACTTACTCCAGTCTAAGTTATAACAAAAAAAAAGTCCCAAGGGAATTATTTTGTACTGAAACCCACCTCTTGCATGAGTTATTGGAATCTGTGGATGATACTGGCGGCGATACGTGAACATTATTAACTACTGGATCTTGATGTTTCTGCGCTAAGACCGTCCGCCTTTGTATCCTCTCCAATCGAGCTTTTAACTGAAAAAAAAAGTCAAACAACTTTTGAAAAAAATTAAATATTGAACTTTGTTTCCCCCTCTTAAGTTTTCATAAGAGTACAAAATATAAATTATCATGCCAATTCAATATCAACAACACATAAACAGCTCTGTTGAAAGCTGCCCCTCTGTAGCTTTCTTTGATGAGAAACAATATTTTTAGTTTTAGTGGCCCCTGAAAACTATAGAGGGCGCTGTTCACAAACTGAGTTAAGTAGGTCAAATATGAATAATTCATTAGCTTGGAGGTCACAGAACCGCCACAGTTTAACTACAGAGGGCGATATTGTGAAGACTTTTCCTTTTTTCAATGGTTACAATTAAATATGGATGATAATTCTTATAATTTTGTACAATACACAAGACACTTCTTGGAAATCTTGACTATAACCTTGGTAACAATCTATCAATCAGTGTGTATGCCGATTGTAATAATTTGAAAGAACTGTTGTTTGAACACTAACTTAACTTAATACTAATAGCACACATACAAATGATAACTAAATCATTTTAGATAAACAAAACAAGTTCCCGTTTTGAACCATTGTCCCTGCTGTATTATATCTGATAAGATGTGCCATGAAACAAAAATGAACAAACTAAATAAGCTCAAATATTTATCTCTGATTGTTTGCAAGTAGTAACTTAAAGGAATTCCTACTCTGTAAAGTACTAGGCCCCAGGCCCAGTCAACACTGTCAACACTCAAAATCAATTGTAATACAGTCAACATAAAATTGATTTTTTTTGAGGATAAACATACAGGGTGGTAATTCCTAGATCACACTTGCAGCAAACGTTACCAACTTTGGCACCTTTTTATCATAAATCAAGTCTTCTAAATACAGTCAAACCAGAAGTTTACAACTAAATATAACTGTACAGGCTACAGCAACATGCATTCAATTATTAGCAAACTTCAGCATTACAAAAGACTTGCCAATTTTAGAGATGAAATTTAGTTTAACACCTCTAATACAGTACATCAAAATAAAATAAAAACAAAAGAACATTTTTATACACATAATATAGCATGCAATAACAGAGTGCGCTGGAGTTTTTTCCTTCCTCCATGTCAAAACTTTCACTCAGCGCACATGCAATTTCTTCAATATGATCTCACATTAATTTCAAATCAATTAATTCAAAATCTTAAAATTCAAATTATGCATATATTATAACTAATTGCAGCATTGTTATTGTCTTTATTATATGGATGCAATGAGATATGGACAAAATAAATCAGCCAGATTCCCCTAAAAAATAAAAGAAGCAAATTTTATAAAAAGTAGCAAATTATAAAAATGAAAAATATCTCTGCTACTGTTTGTAATAAGTTTTGTTAGTATTAAATTCAGGAGTTAGTTTTCATTTGAATTAGAAATTAATGCCATTTGCAACAACAACAAACATGACAAAAATGTAAAGCAGCGCAGTTTACGGCCCATTCAAAATGCATGCAAAAGTGATTGAGGACTCGTTATAAAACGACCACACGACGGGTTACGTAGGGAGGCTTCAACTTCAACATGGTAGCCTTGTTGTGTTTGTACGCGTTTGAAAAAAAAAAACAGGGCGACGGACTCAATCGGCGCCATGGCCGAACAACGAACCTACCGTGTCGTTTTGTGCCCGGCCCTTTTGCAGTTCTCGTTCAAGCCTCTGAATTTGTTGTTGTTGTTGTTCAATGACGTCCAAATGAAGCATGGACAATGCTTTCAAATGCTGTACCTCATGAGTTTCTACGACTTTTTTGCAGTCGCCCAATAACTCGGGGTCTTGTTCAACAGTTAGTCCGGGGTTCTTTGTGACCGCACCGGGTTTGTGTTGCTCAGCGTCGCCCGAGACTAGCGGGGCTTTTGGGCTGGAGTCCACGGTGCCGTTACCCGGTGCTCCAAGGTCTTCCATCGCCATGTTAACGGATGAGGCCAATTCGTTGACGTTTTCTCCGATCCTGGCCAGAGCCTTCCGTGACAAGGCACCTTTATTGATGATCTTGTTTCGCTGGAGTCCTACAAATTCAGATTTCATGTTCCCCGGAGCCATAGGGTTTTGTAGAGAAGGAATTATTCCACGTAGTAAAGACGCGAGAGACATGGGTAGTTTTGAAAAATCTCCATTGTACATTGTACATTACACGGTTTAGCATGGTACATTGTATAGTGCATCATGCAACAAACGTAAACCACAAAAGCACTGAGCCATGTGCATTAAGCATAGGGGACGCGTTATCACACACTAGCACTACACACCATTGAAAGCAGCGTGATTTCACTGGTGCTCTTACTCCTTTTGCTAATGCAGCATATTTTCAGCGTACCAGTGATGTTGTTGCTCGATGTGAAACTGCAGACGATTTGTGGACGATTTAACTGTCTTAAATCCAGTTAGGGAAAACAAATATACTCTAAGTAAATACCAAAATCAAAAACTTTCGATTGGGAGTTGTTAACCACATAATTATAAACCGTAAATTATTTTGAAAATGAACAGTTATAAGCAACTATTAAAACATTTTGTATATATTTTATGATTCCGATGTATGTGTATCTTGTCTCCGTGGCGCAATCGGTTAGCGCGTTCGGCTGTTAACCGAAAGGTTGGTGGTTCAAGCCCACCCGGGGACGGCCAGGTTTTTTTTTTTTTTTTTTTTCGTCCGTCAAATTCTTTGAGAGTGGTCTTTATTCATTTCCTTGTTTTTCTCGTCCGGAATTAGGAGCTGGTCAGAATAGAAGATGATCAGAATGGCCAAATCTACAAAACACGCCTGGGATTTAAGTCATCGAATTTGCAAAAGAATAATGTAATAGATGCATAATAAAAACCTTCAGCTGGTTGAAGTTTTTGTAAGTTTGAATGGGCACCAAGTCAGCCCAGGTACACTAGAGGCCGAATCATTATTAAATCGTCTAAGGCCAACGTTAATTTCAAATTTTCTACAATCCTACATTGTTGTTTAGTATTATAATCAACAAAGGACACAGGGGCCAGCGAAAATAACACGCCTGTGTGTCATGGCCCCACTAAATAAATTCCGATAGCACAGTGAAAAAATGTATTTAAAAATACACGAAATATACTGTGGCGAAAACTGCCTTGCGTTTTAGAATTAATTATAGAGTTGTTGAGACAACTTAAATGCTATCTCTTTATTTATAATGTCTTGCTATTCACCATTATTGTAAGTTTAACTTCAGCTAAATTTAGTGTTCACGCATTTGGTTGTGCGTATGGGGCTGTGCGTTCGCGTGCGCTTTACGCGCAAGCTTTCAAACTGCTAGCGCGCGCTACCAAAGGTGTTTACATTTGTTTTCTTAACGCTGATAATTAACCAATCGGTTCTCTGGCTTAGTGCAGTGCGTACTTCTGCTAGGCCATAAAAGGGGACGAAAACCAGAGCTCGGGGCTCAGTCGCTGCCAGACTCGAGATCGCCACTCAAGACCTCAAGAACTCAAGAACTCAATACCATTCAAGACCTCAAGACCATTCAAGACCTCAAGAGAACGCAAGACCATTCAAGACCTCAAGAACTCAAGGCCATTCAAGAACACACACACACGCAAACGATGCTACTCACTTAATGGCGAATCTCATAAGATAATTACTACAACACGAGCAGCCACGCTACCATGTACTGCTGCGTGCGAATGAACCAGCGGACTGTTTGATTGCAGAATACCGTTTAAATCAAGAGAGGGCGCTATGTACATTTTGTGATTGAACATGATTGAATAAAATACCACACTGTAGTTCCTTGCGGTTAATGTCAAAAGAACCCTCTGTTTGAAACAGTTGATTTATTTCAATGTGCCTCATCAGTAGAGTTTAAGGACAATCCCCCAATATTATGTTTCATCCTTCCCCTGTGGCTTCTTCAGATTCCAGAGTGGCGGCTTGGTTAAATTCATAAGAACCATACCCCACCCCGGAATCGTTACATTTTGGTGGCAGCGGTGTGGGATCTCAAGACTGGTGAATTAAATAACTTCGAATCAAGAAAAGAGAATTAAAGAGTTTAAAAGTGACGATAACATAAATTTATAAAGATGGAAAGTCCAGTACAACAAGAGATCCAGAACGAATCCTTTTTAGGTGAACTTTCAGGGGAAGATGGAAGTAATATTTCCACGGCAAGTTCTAGTGATGAAATAAAGATTACAGAGAGCGGTGATTCAAGATTATCAGAGTCAACTTCAAGTGATAATTCTCCGGAAAAGAAAGTATTCAAACAGGGACAAGCAGTTCTAGACAAAATGAGGGCAGAATGTGAAATTCTTCAGAGAGAGTTGGATTGCGCAAATGAAGAAAGAGAACAAGTAAAAGAATACAGAGCACAGTTGCAAGGCCCGATCAAGAAAACAAGACCCGATCAAGAAACAAGGCCTAACCAAGAAAACATGAAAACAAGAAATCAAGAAAACGGAGGTTGTGGTGCAAAGATGGAGATAAAACCTGCAAGCTACGACGGATCCAGTTGTTGGAACGACTATGCTGTTCAATTTGAAATGCTTTCTGAAATGAATGGCTGGAGTGACAAAGTAAAGGCTATGTATCTCGCAGCCAATTTAAGAGGCTCAGCACAGTGCGTTTTGGGTGACTTGGATGATGACAGTCGTCATGACTACACAGCGTTGGTAACCGCCTTGAACAACAGGTTCGGCTCAAATAACCAGAAAGAATTATTTCGAGTACAGTTAAAGAACAGACAACGAAAGAGGGAAGAAACATTGCCTGAGTTGGCTCAAGCAATTAGACGACTCACACGGCTTGCGTACCCATCAGCTACTTACGTTTTACAAGAAACTTTATCTCAAGAACAGTTTATTGATGCTCTGACCGATGGTGAGATAAGATGGCGTGTTTTCCAATCTAAACCAGAAACTCTGGCTGATGCAGTCCGCATAGCAGTGGAACTAGAGGCTTTCCAGGCGGCTGATCGCCAGCGTGGGGTAACTCGGAAAACGGCAAGAGTTATCGTACCAGAACAAGACAAAGAATCGGAGCAAAGTAAAGAAATGAAAGACATACAAGGCAAGATTTTCTCACTGTCTGATGAACTTGGCGCTCTAACCAAGGCTTTAAAGAATTTGACCAGTGGGCATAAAGAGGGTGCTGAGTTTACCCAGACCGATAAAGTGACGTCATCACCGGCATATGGTCAACGCAACCAAGCAAAGAACCAGTACAGGCAAGATGGACCGAACTGGAGGCGCCATGAAAGAAACAATAGAGGACCCCCTGCATGTTGGAATTGCAACGAATTAGGACATTTTGCACGTGAGTGTCCGCACCCAAGACAGAATTCTTACAGATACAACAATAATATGGGCCAACAAGCAATGCAGCAGGGAAACGGACAGCAGCCGATTTCGAGGTCCAACGGTCGGCTGGGAAACTAAGGACAGACGGACCAAAAGAACGCAAACCCCCATCAGTACAGAGATGCCAAGTCCAGAGGCCAGCTATGCGTGAGATTTTTCAAAGCTCATTTCCCCCCCCCCAAAAAAAAAAAAAATAAATAAATAAATAAATCTAAATCGCCACCCAATTCTTTTTTTTTTTTTTTTTTATAAAAAAAAGAGAAAAAAAATCAGAAATTTAATTGTGGACAAAAAAAGTTCCAAAATGCATCAAAAACCTCTTCAGAGTAATTAAAACTCACATGAGGTACACAGGAGATGTTGATGGTTAATGTGGAGGTACGATTGTGTCAGATTATTTCCTTCCAAACTTTAAAAAAAATCGACTAGCTGAACCTGCTGGAAGTGCAAAAGCGTGCACACTCTGCAAATTTGCGCTCTGTTTGTACAAAGTTTGTACAAAAAATTATGATTCTGTTAAACTGCGTGCAATCTGAAGATTGTGCAAACATTGTAGATTGCGTTTTTTGTACATACGAGCGACATTTGGCAATGCAGGTCGTTAATTTTTTTTTTTTTTCCCGGTATGGCCCCAATGCGTGAGAAAATGGTTGCTGTGCGTGTGAGCGTGAGACAGAGCCCAAATGCGTGAGTCTCACGCCTAATGCGTGAGACTTGGTAGGTCTGTCAGTAAAGCGTGCAGTAATTAATCAAGGCATAGAAGTAACTGTTCGAGTTGAAGGCGTTCAAGTAAACTTTCTAGTGGATACTGGGGCAAGCTTGACTATCATCCGCCCAGATATGTATTACAAGATTTCCGAAAGTTCAAGACCAAAACTAGATTCGACTAACGTAAAAGTAGCCATGGCCAATGGAGAACTCGCTCCTTGTTTGGGACAAGGACGACTCAAGCTAGAATTTCAAGTTAAAGAACAAAGTAAAGTAATAAGTCAAGACGTATACCTTGCTGACATCGAGCCTGAGGGAATTCTGGGCTACGACTTCCTTGAAATGTACGACTGTACACTGAATTTGGGGAAAGGTGAAATGCAGATTGGAGGACAGCAAGTGAAATGTCACGTTTACCGGGCGTCTGCTGAAAAGTGAACCCGAGTGATATAGCCGACCGAACTATTACAATCAAAGCAGGAGAAGAGATATTGCTACCTGGCAAGCTGAAACACAGAAATAGAAATTCAAAGTTTGGCATTGTTGAACCTGAGCCGAGATTCGTCAGAAATCACGAGGTCATGGTTGCCAAAACCTTGGTTGATGTCCAACAAGAATTGGTACCGATCAGAGTTCTCAATCTTAAAGATGAAGCTATAGTAATCTACCAGGGTGCAGTGTTAGCCACATGTGAACCCGTTGAGAGTGGTGAAATCGTGCAAGAAAAAGAGGGACGTCGTGTAACTATATAACAAGAGAACAAGCAAGCGTCGGAACAAGAAATTCCAGAGCACTTGACCGAATTATTCAAGATCAGTGGTGAAAGGCTAAATCCAAGTCAAAAGATGCAATTATCAAGAGTCTTGACGACGTTTCAAGATGTTTTTGCAAAAGACTCAAGTGATTTGGGAAAGACTTCAATTGTCAAGCACGAGATAAATACTGGTGAGGCACGGCCCATCAGACAACCATCCAGGAGACTCCCAATACATCAAAGAGATGTAGCAAAAGAAGAAATCGACAAGATGTTAAAGCGAGGGGTGATTGAACCATCGTCAAGCCCGTGGGCTTCGCCCATCGTTTTGGTCAAGAAAAAGGATGGATCGACAAGATTTTGTGTGGACTACCGAAAACTATATGCCTCACCCATCAAAGACTCTTATCCTTTACCAAGAATCGACGACTCACTGGACACACTATCCGGGTCTCAGTGGATCTCAACGCTGGATTTGGCAAGTGGGTACTGGCAAGTGGAGATGGCACAGAAAGATAAGGAGAAAACGGCTTTCATTACCAAAGAGGGGCTATTCGAATTCAAGGTGATGCCCTTTGGTTTATGTAATGCGCCCGCAACCTTTGAACGCCTGATGGAACGAGTGCTCTCCGGACTTCAATGGCAGACCTGTTTACTCTACATTGATGACGTCATCGTTTATGGAAATCATTTTCAAGCAGCCCTTCAAAGATTACAAGAAGTACTGACGCGACTCAGGACAGCTGGCCTTAAGTTGAGTCCAAAGAAGCGTCATCTCTTTCAGGAGAGAGTGACATTTTTGGGACATGTCGTCTCAAGTCAAGGTATACAGACAGATCCGGTCACGACAGAGGCAGTTGATAAATGGCCCACCCCAGAACAGTGACTGAAGTTCGGAGCTTTCTAGGACTTTGCTCATATTATTACAGACGATTCGTCAGAAATTTTGCTGAAATTGCAAGACCTCTGCACCGCCTAACAGAGAAGACGCAAATTAATTTTGTGTGGACAAAGGAATGTGAAGATGCATTTCAACGACTCAAGAGGGATCTGACAACCACTCCAATACTGGTGTACCCTTCAAGTGACGAAACCTTCATCTTAGACACAGATGCAAGTAATCAAGGAGTAGGGGCAGTGTTATCACAAGTTCAAGATGGAAATGAGAAAGTCATCGCATTCTACAGCAGATCCTTGGCTAAAGCAGAGAGACAATATTGTGTAACAAGAAAGGAATTACTCGCAGTGGTTGCGTCCACCAAACATTTTCATCACTACTTGTATGGCAGGAAATTTCTCATCCGGACAGATCACTGAGCACTTCGGTGGCCAATGAATTTCATGAACCCGGAATGACAGATGGCAAGATGGTTGGAACTTATGAGCACCTATGATTTCGATATCCAACATCGTCCTATAGTAAGCAGCATGGGAACGCTGACGGTCTGTCAAGAAAACCTTGTGCCAGTGAATGCAAACAGTGTGACGAGACGGAGAAATACAGCACAGCACAAGAAATAAAGTACAGCATGAGAAAGCCCCGACAGCATAAAACAACAAGTGAAAGTACTAGACCAATTGTTGATGGCGCATCTGTAGAGATTGCTGATCAACCATTTTGTGGAAACGTCACGACAAATGCTCAAGAGCAAACAAGTGAAAGAAACAACGACGAGGAACAGTATATAACGGAAGAAGAACTTAAAGACGCACAAAGAAAAGACAAGAGTGTATGCAAGATACTCCAATGGAAGGAAACTTCAGCCGAGCGACCACGGTGGGCTGATGTTTCACCTGAAAGTGCAGAAGTAAAGAGCCACTGGGCACAATGGGAAATATTGCACATTCGAGTAAGCGTCCTATGCCGACGATGGGAAACCGTGACTGGCGATATCATCAAGTGGCAGATTATAACAAATTCTTATATAGCGCATTTCACAATAAACCGTATCAATGCGCTTTACAATAGTGCCCTGGTCATAGGGATAAACAACCCTTTAATCTTTCTCAGCTCCCATTAGGGAGTATACAGCCCCGAGCTGCCGTGGCGCTCCGAAAGCTTTTCATTCACAATATCAACCTCTACCCTCACAGGTACCCATTTATACCCCCTGGGTGAAGAGAAGCAATTATAGTAAAGTATCTTGCTCAAGGACACAAGTGTCACGACCGGGATTCGAACCCACACTCCGTTGAATTAGCACCAGAACTTGAATTCGATGCTCTTAACCACTCGGCCGTGACACTCTAAGATTGTTCTTCCAAAGAGTTTAAGGAAGACTCTTGTAACAAAACTACCTCGCGACAAAACATGTGGTCATCTTGGACAAAACAAGACAAGGGGCAGAGTCAGAAGCAGGTATCTGTAACAGATGGCAACGAGATGTGAATCTCATCGTCTCAACATGCGACAAGTGTGCATCAAGAAAGTCTCCAAACAAGACCCGCCGATGCCCGATGAAAACCTATAACGTAGGAGTACCCATGGAAAGAGTTGCCATGGATGTGTTGGGTCCACTACCCCAGACTGATCGAGACAACCGATATATTCTGGTTATAGGTGACTACTTCACAAAGTGGACCGAGGCCTATGCAATACCGAACCAAGAAGCCGCTACCATAGCAACAGTTTTTGTTGAACAGTTCGTCTGCAGATATGGCGTCCCGATGCAGCTCCAATCGTTACAATACTTAAAAGTCTCGCAGCTTAATATTCAAGGGGAAATTCTTGATTGACTCTTAACTTTAATCCTTTGCCCAATAAAGTCACCTGGAAATATAATTTTTGTTTTCTTCGAACATTAGAGTAATGTTTCTGAACAATAAAATAATTTTTTGAGTAATTGTTTTTAACGCTGATATATAAAAAAAAAAAGTTGTGTGGGGGTGACTCCGCCTACTCCTTTTGTGACGTCAATCGAGGCAGACTTTGCCTCGATCGAACATCGAACACACGTACGTGCAAGCACATTCAAGTCATAGTCGTGAGTTTGAACGTTTCGAAAAAGGTTTTTCTTTAAGCATTTTCCCGGCAATGTCGACGAGGTGTATTGCTGCTGGATGCAGCAAAGCAACACAAGATAGGGTCAGTTTGCAAGTGTTTTCCAGCGCTGTCCAGTTGAGGAGCCGTCGTGCTTCGAGAATCCGGAATACACTACACATTGACATGAAGAGAAAAGTTCTTTTCTAAAAGATGACGCCATGATCCAAACAATTTTTCCAGCTAGTGGGGAAGTAGTCTTGGTTCCAAGACCATTGGTGTTGCGCGGTCACACACAACCAACGTTCCGATTATGCACAAAAACTGTACACGCTTGTAATGAACGAACGCTAGCGGGCGCTCTGTTTCTCTGATTTCCGGATCTCACCATGTCTGTAGCGTTTGTGGGGAAGTCGAAGAAGGTACCTGGTGAAAGACGTAACGAACCTAAAGGAGCCTAACGTGGAAAAAATCAGGTATTGGTTCAACTTTGAGGGCATGTTTTTAGCTTACGCCAAGCGTCACTATCTGTGTTGGCACTGCATGCGATTCATCGCGCCTCGATTGACTGAAATATTATTCCATGAAAAGCTTTACTTTTGAGAAAACAGTATAACAATATAAATTCTCGTTAACGAGAATTACGGATTTATTTTAAACACATGTCATGACACGGCGAAACGCGCGGATACAAGGGGAGGTGCAAATCTGTCAACGATGGAGCATGCGTGTGAGAAGCCTTTACGGCTTGGGGTGCGGGCCCGATTAAGGGCCCGGGCAAATTTAGCATTTTAGATGCTCTGTGATGCAATCTAGGGCCAATTTAGAGAGGGGATATTGTGTCATCCTTTGCCCACAGGATTAATGCCCATATAGGGACACAGGGTTTCGTCTTACACAGTGCAAAACTTGGGCTTCATGATACAGGTGGTCAAAAAGGTGGGGGGGGGGGGACATTTGATATTGTGTACCCCACCCTCCAAAAGGTGGGGGGGGGGGGGACGTCCCCCTGCCCCCCCCCTGATTGACGCCCATGAGCGGCAGTAAATGGAATTCGGGCTTTCTTTCCCTTTTTAAAATAATCCTTGAATGTGGAACATTTGCATAGCGGCAATAACTATTAAGTAAATTGAATTCGGGCTTTCTTTTAATCCTTGAATAGGGAACATTTGCATAAATAAGGGAATATAGAGGTAACGGTGGGGAGAAGTGAGAAGAGATGGGGGTCTGGATGACTGGATGCGCGGATGCGCGGATGCGTGGAAGTGGGTAGGCCAGTCCGTAATTGTGGCTGACTGGGCATCCACGCAGCCTTGGATGCGTTCACGTATAGTGGAGTAAATCAACTATAAAACTTACCTAACAAAATAACAATTACATACCTGAGGTTAATTACCCCAAACAGGAAAAATATGAAAAAATATTATTTATTAAGCTACATTCATCATTGATAGATTCTAAAAATTTGAAGAAAATCCGTCGAGGTAATACTATTTGCAAAGATATTTGCGATGTATGATGTCCCTTCAGGGCCACCATACTAACGAAAACAAGTTTAACTTTTACTTTTAATGGTCACGAACCATGACAAAAATTTAAAACGTTTCTTGTAAAACACATAAGAATTGGTCACGTGATATATTGTCGGTGCTACTAATAATTGGCGGACTTTTTCGAGCAATGGCTCAAATGAAAGCTTGTAAATTTCTCGACCCCCCCCCCCCCCCCCACAAAATTTTGGGTCAAATCGGCCAAAAATCTGACATAGCATCTTTAATGCCAACTCCAAACCTGGGCGGAGCTTATAAATGCCCAGTGTCCAATCACTGTGCGTGTATGGTAATTTTGACCTCGTGGCAGTGACGTGATCCAGACTACACGTGTGTGGTGGTGTGATATGGCACCATACGAAACACACCAACCACCCCATCCCACAACACAGTACACACCATACACACACAGTGTATCTACTGTGCATGCTCAGTAGTCTAGTACAGTACTTTACTGTACATATCCGGGTACCGGCTGATTCACGAAAACCAGGCGAAAGGCAACGAAGCTAACGTAAAAAACGTCTGAGAATTACACTTTCAAGAAGGTATTGAACAAATTCAGGAGGTAGGTAGCATGGAGTGTGTTTTTATCTAGTTCTATATCGCTATTAATAACAGAAGTGCTCCTTGGAAAGTGCTGCAGTACACGACTGGAAATTTATGTCCACATATTCGTGCAGTTTTCTTTCTCAACCGTGTTGCTCTCGACAACTGTACCGAGAGGTACGGCGGGCGTCAGCGTGAAATCACGGTGTTGTCTTCGGTGATGATTTTTTGACCAAGTTGTAAATATTTATGTTTATACGTTCTATTTTCGTTTGATAAATATCTTCAAATGTGAGGAAGGTATAAATAATTTGGCTATTTTAAAAGGAGAAAAAATCCGACGAGAGAATGGATACATTTATCTATTTGCTGTTCAATCAAGACACATTTTTCACGACGGCTCGCGTGTATTTTGTGTGTCCGGTTTGTTTGGTCAATGTGTCAGTGACGTCATAAAGGGGGGTCCCTTAAAATTGTTTCAATAACTCCGGCCAGGATCCGGGAAGACGGGGGAAGTGTTTTCCTGGATAAGTGCTTCATTTATTTATGTCCATCACTTGATCAAAATCAAGGTATTGATGAAGTTTGTAGTGTACAGGGCCATTTTTTCAGTTGTGTATTCTTTGTTTGTTTACATTCGAGTTACACACTGACACATATTTACACGATTTAGTTAGGCCTAGTACAATAAATAATAGGCCTAATTATAAGTAGCCAAGTCAAGGTAAATTATCAAGAATCAGGCCTCGGCCGGTTCAAACCACTAGTTGAAAAACGATTCAACTCACTTTGATTCCCATTCATAAATACCTTTTCGGTCAAAAAACATCAAAACCTTTGTCAAAAAGTAAAACAAATGCAAAAATTATAATTGTTCAATGATTTCTTTGAACACAACACCCCTCCAGCTATGAAATAGGAAGGCCGCATATCGCGTGATGTGGCACAACTGTCCCGGCAGTTGCTCTCAACCAATAGGAATGAAGAAACCGTCTTATAAGCACAGGTGCAAGCTCGCGTGTCACGCCCATGTTTCAACATTTTTTACTGATCATAATATCAAAGGTTTAAACACCTCACAATAAAGCAATCTTATGGTTGTATCCTGCTAAAGTTAAGGGCGCAACCATAATAAGCAAGACTGTGACATGAGCCCACACTCTGCTGATCAGAAAAACTTGAACTTGAGCTCCATGCTTGACCTCGGCCTGTGCTCGGCCACGACACACCACACTGGCTTCTGCTTTGACAAGAGCAAAGATGCAATTGGCGCAGATGAAAATCTTTTATCCTTTTGTCTCTGACTTTCATTTATAACAAAAATGTTGGCAAAACTAACAAAGTGTTTTTCCCCTTGTTCTCTCAAGTTGTAGAGTCAAAACGAGGACCTGTTATTAGATCAGGTAACACAAAACAAAATGTCGGCAAAAGCCATCCGGGAAGCGGCGGGGAAAAACCTCCTCCAGAAACACCTCCAGTGTGATGTGACTGCAGCTAATAGGTGGGCTACAGTCACCGAAGATGTCAACTGGGATGAACTGACCAAAGAAAACCCATGGCTTCTCACTGAGGTATGTACATTAGTATACTGTAACGTTATGCACTGAATAACTTGCAGGCCTTGATCTTCGCTCATTGAAGGGGGATAAATAAGTTTTCCTCTGGTAAGGGACACAATGCTATGGGAAAATTTAAGTTTGTATTGGAACCTTGCAGAGGGCACAACAGCAAAAGCACACCGCACAACAGCAAATGCTCCGACAGCCCTACGTTCCGACACCCTAAGTAATGTTCCAACACCCCTAGTGTATTTTCTTATAGATTCCTAACCCTAACTCTTAAAGGCAGTGGACACTATTGGTAATTACTCAAAGTAATTATTAGCATAAAACCTTTCTTGGTGACGAGTAATGGGGAGAGGTTGATGATATAAAACATTGTGAGAAACGGCTTCCTCTGAAGTGCCATAGTTTTTGAGAAAGAAGAAATTTCCACGAATTTGATTTTGAGACCTCAGATTTAGAACTTGAGGTCTCGTAATTAACCATCTAAACGCACACAACTTTGTGTGACAAGGGTGTTTTTTCTTTCATTATTATCTGGCAAGTTCGATGACCGATTGAGCTCAAATTTTCTTTATGCTTTAGTTTGTTATTTTATGCATATGTTGAGATACACCAATTGTGAAGGCTAGTCTTTGACAATTTCCAAAAGTGTCCACTGCCTTTAACCTAACCCTAAAACGTAAATCACAAGGATGTTGTCGGAATATAAGGGTGTCGGAATATAGAGCAGAGATGTGCTGCTGGAAGTGTTGGGTTACATTACATGGATGAAGGTGTATTTAGCCTATTGATTTAAAACAAGAAACAATGCCAAACTGAGTATTCTCAAACAGACATTGTCTCCAAATACCCACCCCAACCACATGAAATCTGCCTGGACTGTCTACATCAACCCCCCTCCCCACCCACACCCACCTCAGCTCATCATAACTGAAGTAAAGCGTTTCAGACTAAATGGTGTGACATTTACAGTGCAGGGCAATTCAAATAATTGGATCTACCCCTTGACTGCAGCACAGCCTCATGTGGAGATTTGACGGGCAGTGGCTTAATCAGTTAGCCCCTAATCTCATCAGTCAATGCTAGCAAATATATTATCTCTTCTTGGTAAACTTGATGAGAGTATATTGCTCAATTCTAAACCCTGGGTCTATGGTTGGCATGTAGAAAGCCTGTACAGAAAAGGCCTTGTGGATAATTTTCAATCAGATGTTGCAACATTTTGGTAGCAGCAACTTTAGAAAACAATTGTTTTGACGCACACACCCACCCCAAATTTTGATTTCTAAATTATATTTATGGCTTCATATTATACACTGAAGAACAACGCAATGCCTCAAGTGAACCAGATATTTGAGATAAAATGTCTCCAACATAAGTAGTTTTTAACGGCTTTTAAAACAAATGACTTCACAGTTAAGTCATGAGTGATGACTGTCGTGGGCAGCTGGGTATTTTTTTCTTCTCAAGATTCTTCTCCGATTGTTATTGGTATTAAATAAAAGATTTTAGATTTTCAGTAAATTTCTTTTGACACACCCGACCCCAAAACCACCCCAGAACACACTAATTTTAACATGAGTATTCTGAATGACCTGTAAAACAAACTTACATGTAGGTCGTGCCCGAAGGTTGTGACTGAAGCTACGGCTATGGCCGAGTGTTGCTTTTAGCACGTACTATACTCCAGTGCATGTTGAGGTTTAAATCTAGCCCATTCAGAAATGACACCACTTGGAGATTTTTGCCGAAGGTCTCAAAATTCTCAATGTCTACTTTATGCCTTGATTTGTTTCTGTTGCAATTTACAATGTGCCTGGTTTTATAATCTTAAAACAAACATGCTGTCATCAGATTTGTAGATAACATGGACACTGTTTGAGGTCTGGCATTCCTTATGATGGAAGTACCAACCATATGCCGACAATATCAATTTTACTGCATTGAGACAATATCAATTTTACTGCATTGCGTGGTGCAACATCTAGTGCTGATTTAATTTAATCTAGTGGTTTTAGAGTGGTTCAATGGTTGGTGCTGCACAGGAAACCTGTTTCAATTCATGCAAAATTCATAGAATTAACCTTTATGAGGTATGGCGGACGCAATAGGAGTGCACTGTTTGGTTTAGGTGTATACACACGAATTTACCCAAACCTAATTAAGTGTTAATAGCATTGTGTCCGCCATACATGTATCTCAAGAAAGCATGAGGGTCTACTGATACATTAAATGTCACTTTGAATTTAGCTTGAGATTCTGTCAAACTACATTTTTTTTGTATTATAAATTCAAGGAACGTTACGTATTGGTAAGAAACAAATATCGTGAAGATCACAGATTTACATAAAACTTACATGGTCTGATGATGATGAATAGTTGAAAGCATCCCTTAAAATATTTCTGTCTGAAATTTCATATTTTATGAGAAATGAATAATCCAATTTCGCGTTTGGAGTTTGTTATCGCTCAGTGAGAAATTCATTTTTGTTTTGGCATCAGGGCAATGCAATATTTGGTAATAGTTTTTTTCACCATCTCCCATGACACAGTTTGCCGATCGTTCTTGAATTTCTACAGGTTTGTCAGTTTGTGGATCTGGTGGATTACATAAAGTGCTTACACTGCCAGCAACTTTTTGCTAGCAAAATCAATTCTGTAATGTTCCTCTAAATACAATGGCAAGCTTCATGTAGTGCTATCCCTGCTATAAAGTAAACCAGTTATTGGGTGGGGCTGGGTGGGACACCATTGTCATGTGTGTTCATGTTTGGTGGCTTGTCTGGGACAGGATTGTGTACTTTAGTGTAGGACTCAAAGGTGGCTCCAAGGTCAAATTCAGTTTAAATGTAGACACACACAAGCTTACATAAACGCCTGCAACCATGGAACTCCTACATTGTACTGCCCTGTTTTGTTTATTAATACACTAACTTTTTTGCAACAGCTCCCATTGGTTTTGTACACATGTTTTCCAACTGTGGACCTTTTTTGAATCGTGGACTCTATTGTCCTCTTTTGTTATACATATGTAGGTTCCCGGTTTGAATGTACCTACCGGTACTAGTACTTCCGGTACTCATGTGTTATTAGGATAGTGGGTGCAATCGTATGTTTTTTTCCACCATAATGGTGTCATGGTGTGACATTCAGATTTTGTATAAATGGGCTCGGGTTTCATGTTTCAAATCAACAGTCTTGACTAGGTACAGTCCAAAAGTTATCACATGGTCTATGGACCCATTAGTATGGGACAGAACAACAAACACCTCATTGACTCATTATATTTATTGACTCCTGCACAATTTGAATGAAAAGGCTGGCAGTTTTTATGATGCATGATTCAGGCATGTGAGACTTCCTCTTTTCAACTGATTTCCTCTTTTTTGGTTTTGACTTCCGGAACCTCTTTTTTTTCTTCACTTTCTGTGTACAAAAGTGTAGGAATAGTATCTTTTCCTCTTTTTTTTCTTGTCCAGTTTTCTCGTTTCCTCTTTTTCCATGGATACACTGTAGTTACTCACATGCGTGATGATTGTAGTGTACTTAATTACGAAATAAAACGGAAGAGCTAAATTTGTGCTGGTACCATGAGAAAAAATGAGGAAAACTGTTTGAGGAAACTGATTTGTCCATTCATAAATATCTTGGTCAGACCATAGAGCAAGGACTATGGTCAGACTCACAACTTCACAGGGAAATTTTGATTTCTATTTTACTATTACGAGTATGGTGTACCAAGGCAGTGACTACATTGTATGGGCATGGATGGTGCCTTGATGAAGCAGTAGAGATTAGGACAGTTAAATACAAATTTGATGTAATATTCTTCATACTTTTTGGTTTCCCCTTTGGAAAAATCAGAATTTTGTTTATTATTTTGGTCGTTTGAGTTTATTAGAGCAATGTTCATTTTATGTAGTTGGCCCTTCAGTTACTGTTTCCATCTGACAATAGCCTCTGTGGCATAACAATTTTGGAGTGTTCAGGTTAAGGCAGGGCCAATTTTAGATCAATGTGTGGTTGGCCCAAGTACTTGATAACTAGTTCCTACCTTTTTCTAAGTCAAAGGGTAAGTTCATGCTATTAATTAGTTTGGAAAGAGCTTGACACTAAGTGGTAGTCCTTAGAGCAGTAATTATTAAAAAGATTTTTTTTGTTTCACTGGAGCTTAAATCAAAAGGAAATTGTTTTTTAACACTCTGGCTGAATACTTGATTTTTGGGCTGTGATAAACCTGTACTCTATCCAGTGAATGACCTAGCCATGGCAACGCGTTGGCTGAACCAGATGGTAACTTGGCGCTAATTGCAATCAATTACACTTGCATAAATTCCAACCAAGCTGTGTCTGATTGGGTTTGTGTATCCTAAATTTGATATAGCCTACTGCACAAGTATTATTATATAATTCTGGGAATGAAGGATGCCTCATAAGTGAACATTGAAAATCATTTTAGCTCGCAAGCCTGAAGAGACCTATATAAACAAGGGTGCTTACTAACTATATGTGAACCAGAAACACTGGGGTGAACCCAGGCTACCCTTCAACACTCTTGTTCTGTTTTTTTTTATGCACTACCAATCCTACATGTAGTACACAGGACCTACAGCTTAATGTCCCATCCGAAGGACAAAACAAAAATGGTAAAGTATCTTGCTCAAGGACTCAAGCGTCATGATCAGGATTCGAACCCGCACTCTGCTGATCAGAAACACAGGAGCTTGAGTCCCAATTTCATAGAGCTGCATAAGCAGAAAAAGTAGCTTAGCACAACAGATTTTTGCTTACCAGGATAAGGATACCAATTAAACTACCATGTCACAGGCACAATTAGTGACGAGTATCCTGCTCATTTCTGCTTAGCAGAAATTTTTAAGCAATATTTTAGCCCCTGCTTTTAAAAGCAGCTCTATGAAATTTGGCCCTGGTGCTCCTTACACTGCTCGGCCATGACGTGCCATAGTTAAGCATTGCAATGACTTTTGACAGAACACCTGATGGAGGTGCTAACTCTCCTAGATTCGGCAGAAAGCTTTCTTAAATATAAACCAAGAATCTTGCCTTGTTCTGATATGTATAAACGCATTGAAAATCTCCCAAATCATGTTAATTTTTCTCCGAGAATGTAATTCTAAATTGAAGTTGGCAGCTCTGACCTTACTGTTAAATGCACTGTTGATTTTGAATTGAAAGAGGATTCAACTGCTTTATTATTCATAATTTTGTTGCCACACAATTGCTGCAAAAAACTGCAGCTCCTCGTGTATTATGCACACATGGTGCCTTATGTGCACGTATTGTGTATGTTTTTATAGAAACATAATGCTTCTGCCAAAGGCTGAGTTTGATAGATGTATGGGATGCAGAAGCGCTATATTTTCTACAGGTATTCTACGAGCACGCTTGTGATATGGGCATTGCTATGTATGTACATTGCTATGTCTGTACATGTACATGGATCATACTCCTTGTTGCTGTTTGATCAACCAATCAGAATTGAGAATTCAAGTTTGCTTGAGATAAAGAGTTACACGTAATGCTTCTATTCATTGCAGTCCCAAATTCGAGGCTCTACATGCAAATGGCTAATGGTTCAAGGGTCGACTACAACACACCCATTCATTAGATGCATTTTGTAAATTCATTCACCTTCAAAGAAACACATCCGAATACATCCATCATCAACATATTTCATCTCTCTCCTCCATCCCCCTCCCCCCCTCTGGAAATTTCAGAGCCATAAAATGTCTTCCTCGCAATCCAATCTCGGGTACACTGTACAAATTAGATTAGCGAGATGACAGCTTAGGGGGGGGGGGGAGTTGGACGGAAGAGGATAGAAAACTCTATTACCGATACAGCCATGAAGGATATGATGGAGGGTCGTGTCCCCCCCTTGTCCAAACTCGGATGACTTTTCTTGAAGACGGCGCAACGGCAGCGGCGTGAGAGTGCCAGTCAAGGCAAAATTGATGGAATTGATGTTTCTCCTCTTACATGTTGAAGATAATTGATTGCAGCGACTTGGATTTCAAGAAGCGAGTCCTATAAATGTGCATGGACATGTGCATTCAGTGTGTCTAGGACACATTAACAATGTGTATGTTGGCGTGCCGTCTTGGTAAATAATGTCGTGTACATGTATCTTTTAGTACAGTGCTGTGTTGAAATTAAAAAAAATAAAAATGAAAACACAAGTCACACAACTCTTGCCTAACACTGCACAGACATGCATTACAATTTACACCCATACTATTTAAAAGTTTTGCTGGTGGGGATTGGGCTGATAAAAAGTGGTCGGGATAATAATATTTACAAATATCGGATATAATGTGAGAAGTGAGTGTATTGGCGCAGAGTGTAATAAAATCACTCAGTGAAATTTGAATGATTCTAGTTCACGAGGCATAGCCTAATTAGGAAAAGCTATGTGAAATGGAAACTCGAGATTTCTCAAAGTGATTATAAATATTCTATGACGATGCACGAACGAAATGTTACATCTTTCAACACACAGATCATTTGAAAAGATTTTTGACAGTAAACACTGTGTGGTTATAGCAAAAAAAAAAGCAGTTTTTATCCACCAAAATTTGAATCTGAAAGCGTACAACATGTAACTGTCAATAATGTCTCTCAGACTATATATTCCAATTAAGGATTGTTCAGCCTGCATGGACAAAATCTTTCAAAGTTTTGGAGATATTTCAAACAAAAAGCGACCACCATTTGAAGTGAAATTTTGACAGGTTAGTTGTTTTATGGTAAGCCTACATTGTCATTGAAACAAACAGTTGGTTTCCATTACCAAATGTATACAGTTCCTTTAAACCCCTCTAACATGTATAATTAAATAAACAAGAGTCTTTAAGTGGTGAGCAAACAGTAAAGCATCTGGCTACGTGCTCTGGGACTGTTTTTATGGAGGTGTTTGTAACATCAGATTCCTTTTTACTTGCAGGCAAAGTAAAATCGTGTTCTTGGGGAGGGTGCAGGGAAGCCAATTTACTGACTGTCGTTTTGCGTGGGTAGGGGGAGCAAGGTTATAGCCAAGATTTGGTAAAGAAAACAGGTGTCCAAATACAGTGGAAATGTAAAAACTAGGTGTCTAAATTTGCACTTACAATCGGTTTTATAACGGATAAAACAGGGTGTTTAAATTGAAAACAGGGTGTCCAGAAGACACCCCCAAACACCCGTCTTTCTAACAAAAGAGTTGTTAGGGAGCTGGTTTGCCGGTAGGTCCCGCCCCTCTTATACAAAATCTTGCAATGTTTGAGAAGACTTCACAAGGGATTTCACGACAGTTCAACTATTTTCATTACAGACAAATAAAAGTGCAATTTGTGATATTAAACAACCACGCTAAAATAAAGCAAGGGGTCCCCTGCTAAATTGCTTTCATGTGAAAAGGGCTGAACAGTATCCAATTTCACTAAACTCATCAGGCAGGGCAAGCATAAACTCTTTAGTATTATAGCCAAAAGACAATTATCACAGTTCCGTGACAAATTAAAATTGATTTTTCCTTGTCGTTAGTCCCTGACTGAGACGGTGTGTATGGATACGTAACCAAACCAACAGCAACCCCGGGGTTGTGTGTACAGCGCATAACGCTAATTAGTACAGTTTGAAGTATGGGTACTTCCGTTAGCAGGTAGGCCAGATGGCTAGATTGTTTTACAGCGGCTGTGTTTCTTCTGTTTTATCGGGTATCTCTAACTCACAATCCATTGCAACAGTGCATCATCTTTATGCATTTCTATGCTTTACCATTTACGTTGTTCCTGGAAGCATTGGTGATCATGTCTAGATGCATCTCGTGATTGTGAAAAGACTGACATTTCTGTCACTGGTACCCCCCCCCCCCCAATAAATAAATAAACAAATATGTTTGTAAAATAAATAAATAAATAAATTAACAATAATAATACAAATAAACATTATTTATCTTTACTTTTACACTGATAAAGCACTGTACAGTGTATCCAGTACTTTCCAAGTTCTTTGGAAAAAAAAAATCGACAGGCAACTCACTCGGGTGGGATTCGAACTCAAGACCTTTGCACTGCTAGAGAAGTTGTCTTTGAATCCAACTCCTCAAATGAACTGCCTGTGAATCACAGAACTTTGGGAAAGCACTGAGATGTAATTTCAGGCCTGCACCATGACAACAGAAACAAGTTACGTTAAAGGCAGTGGAAACTATTACTCCAAATAATTATGAGCATAAAACCTTACTTAGAACGAGTAATGGGGAGAGGTTGATAGTATAAAACATTGTAAGAAACGGCTCCCTCTGAAGTAAAGTAGTTTTTGAGAAAGAAGTAATTTTCCACAAATTTGATTTTGAGACCTCGGATTTAGAATTTGAGGTCTCGAAATCAAGCATCTGAAAGCACACAACTTCGTGTGACAAGGGTGTTTTGGTTTCATTATTATCTCGCAACTTCGATGACCGATTGAATTCAAATTTTCACAGGTTTGCTATTTTATGCATAAGTCGAGATACAGCAAGTAAGAATACTGGTCTTTAACAATTACCGATAGTGTCCAGTGTCTTTAAAATGAATATTAGAACAAACAACCCTATCAGTGACAGATGCAATTGCTGTGTACACATGGTACATGTATATGAATGTGAGTGATGCAGGTTCTACACTGTGGCTGCATATAGAGCCACTGGCTGTGTATAATAAATAATTTGCATGGTTAGGCTCCTGATGTAAATTAATGCCAGTGGCTAATTTGTATAGATTGGAGTTTGCTTTCCATCGCCCTTCCGAGTCTGTCTGGCAGCAGTGTCTGTGAGAATTATGTCAGGTGGTGATTTAAAATGTCTCCTCTGAATCTACATGTATAGTCCAGGGCCTAATTTCATAGAGCTGCTTAAGCACAAAATTTTGCTAACGCAAAAAAATCCTTGCTTAGTAGAATCAGATTACCGGCCAAGACTCCACTCATTTTGTATGCTAAGTAAACAATAGCTAAATACCAGTTATAAGCAATGTATATTGCATGAAATTTTTGTCAGTAACATTTGTAAAATAAGCGAGCTATTTTCGTGCTTTTATAAGCAACATTTTTGCTTTAAGCAGCTCTATGAAATTGGCCCCAGGCTATGCAAGTGTAGAAGCAAAGCAAATGATTGGTAGTTTATAAAAAAATAAAAGATGAGTTTGAGTCTGAAACCTCACTGCTTATCAAACAGTGTTCACCCTTAAGCCCCTTTCACATGAGAGCATTTTTAGCAAGGGTCTTTAACAAAATGTTCCTCGTGTGAAGGTACAATTTGTTTCTACTGTCCAAGTTCTTTTGCAAAATATTGCTACATTTTACAACCATGCTAAAATTCAGCAAGGGACCCCAGTTAAATTTCTGTCTTGTGAACAGCACTATAGTAGGTCCCCAGCCATCGATTTCACGAAACGCTAGGATTGATCCTATCTCGAGTTAGGACGAGTAACTCTTCCTAACTTAGGATTAATCTTAAGGTCTGCATGCTACAGTGCAGGGTTGGGACTCATCCTTAGTCCTAAGATTAATCTGAAGTAAGGAAGAGTTTGGTGAAATCGACGGCTGGCAAAATAGCAGTTAAAAGACACAAGGATCAGTCACAATTCTCTCCAGGTGGTCCTGCTAGCTTGTTCAGTGATGGAAAACTCCCTGTTTCACTGGGTCATTCCACCATGACCTGGGTCATTCCACCATGACCTGGGTCATTCCACCATGACCTGGGTCATTCCACCATGACCTGGGTCATTCCACCATGACCTGGGTCATTCCACCATGACCTGGGTCATTCCACCATGACCTGGGTCATTCCACCATGACCTGGGTCATTCCACCATGACCTGGGTCATTCCACTATGACCTGGGTCATTCCACCATGACCTGGGTCATTCCACTATGACCTGGGTCATTCCACCATGACGTGTGCATGATTTTAGTCCTGCCCCATTCCCACTGTATTTAATCACCGACTATCACAAAAACGGTTTTTGCCTGGCGGTACAATTTGTTCGTTGTAATTAGTGGTGCACAAATTAAATTTGCACAATAGTGTAATTTGAGTGTTGAAAAATTTGAAAAATAAACTTCTGGATGTAACATCATGGACACGGTGTCAGTGTTAAATCCAAATCACATCATTACAGTGTATACTTCACCATCATTTCCATCCTCAAAGGAAAATGTTACACAAAATAATTGGGTCAAATAAATGATTTCTTTTCAATGACCAGTTGAAAAGAGCACACTTTGCTGGTGGACTGGTGAAACGACAACTGATAAACTGCGCCCTAACTGGTCCAATATTTTTTAGCTTTATGAATTTGATCTCTGCTGATGATTTTATCATGTGATATAGTACCTCCAGACGTCACCTCATGCAACCTTTAAGTAGTTTCAAAGTTCACTTTACAGATTTAGACATGATGGTCCGACACGACAATCACGCTTCAACAAAACATAGTCTATACATGTACATGCATCTGTTTCAATAGTATGTAGATAATGACAAGAAAATCACACTTAACCAAAGCACAGTCTATATGTTAAATAGTAGATTGTGACACAATAATCACGCTTCAACAAAGCACAGATAGCTGTTTATTAATACATGTAGATCGTGCTAGCCTCAAAATAACTAACCATGGCTGATAAGAAACATTATCAAGGGGACCACTTTTCATCCGTCACCTTCGCAATTTTCCCTATGTTTGGAATTTTTTCTTTAAACTACCTAAAAACACCCACAAAGTTTTGTGCATAATGCAGATCGATTTTTCTGCTCCCTTACCCTTCCCTTTCTCCTCTCGTTTCCAATTAAAAGCTCCCTAATAACAAAGGTAGGAGAACCCCAGCATAAGGTTTATGTGCGCATAGCAAAACATCAAGAGAGGGCGCTGTTGAACCAACACAAAGGTATAGGCACTGCGTGCGCAAGTTGTGCATGACAACATACACCGCATAATGTAGCAAACTGCCCCTTCTGCCTTCGCATTACGCATTGCGGTTCTGAAACGCGATAAACCTTATGTAGCTCAGTTGGTAGAGCCCCGGCACGTTACTCGGGAGGTTCTTGGTCCAAATCCTGATCTTGTACAATATTGGTTGTTCAACCCCGAATCACTGTAAAAGTTTACCTAGTCAGTTTCCCTCGTGGTTTGTTATTTAAAAACTACATGTAGGCAGAGGAAGAATTTAATCTTCCAAAACCAATTATGCATCCCTTTAAGGATGTTATCAGTTAATCTCTTTTTTTTATAGAAAATTCCTGTTGAAAATAGTTTTTGAGGAGAGATAGCGTTGTATTTTAAAACTCATTGTATAACTTGTAAGATAAGTACTGCTTATCTACAATTACAACAACAGACAAAATGCCTAAGAGTGTCACCCACATACTATGAAAAAAATGAAACTGGCACATATAAAGTGAAGTTCGTCATGACCGAGCGGTTTGGAGAAGCAGATTCAAGTCTTGGTGGTTTAGTCATCGGGTGTGGGTTTGAATCCCGGTCACGACACTTGTGTCGTCCAGCAAGATGCTTCAATGTAACTGCTTCTCTTCACCCAGGTGTATTAATAGGTATCTGCAAGTGTAGAGGTTGAAGCTTTAAAGTGTGTTTGAAAAAGACTTCTGAGCGCCATGGCAGCCCATGGTTGTAGTACGTGCAACATGTATACTCCTAAGAGAGAATAATAATTAATAGATGTTAAACTTACATCGGGGGATAAAGAATATTAATTTTTGGTTTTTACCCATACACCGATGTGTGTTAGCACTGTATACTCAGTACTTTCCTGAATCCTGTGAAAAAATGTCACAGGCACGTTACTTCGGGTGGAATTGGAACCCACGCCCCTTGCAATTCTAGAGCTGTGTCTTACCAACTAGACTACCGAGGTTGCCCGGTAGCTAGAGGCAGTTCGTATCCTATGTTTTGGCAGCGGGTTCCGCAACGATATAGTAATAGATGTTAAATTTGCATCGGGGGATAAAGAATACTAATTTTGGTTTTTACCCATACACCGATGTGTGTTAGCACTGTATACTCAGTACTTTCCCGAGTCCTGTGAAAAAAAAAACAACACAGGCATGTTACTCGGGTGGGGTTTGAACCCACGCCCCTTGCAATTCTAGAGCAGTGTCTTATCAACTAAACCACCGAGATTGCCCGGTAGCTAGAGGCAGTTCGTATCCTATGTTTTGGCAGCGGGTTCCGCAACGATATATAGTAATAGATGTTAAATTTGCATCGGGGGATAAAGAATACTAATTTTGGTTTTTACCCATACACCGATGTGTATCCTAAGAGATACTTTGTGCTATAATAGACTAATATTGGGCGATACTCCATGCCAAACTAGGCACTAGCCAAAAGTTACTGGCCCGAAAGTTACTGGCCGGAAAAATACTTGCCCAAAATTTACTGGCCTAAAAGTTACTGGCTCAGCCCCAAAACTGCTGGCCTCGGGCCTGTGGTGAAGTGTAAAATTTGAGTCCTGGGGCCGATTTCACAAAGATCTAAAATTGATCGTAACTGCAAATCAATCGCAGTTGCTTAGTAAAGTGTGATGTCACAATACAAATCACTATGGTGATACTGAAAATTTGTCTTGCGAAATCAGCCCCAGGTTAGTATTTCAAAAAGTATATAGAATACTTTAAAACATCACCGTCTCATTGTGCCTTATATTTTCATTATCTTCACAATTTACTAATTGCAAGAACTGCCTGATTTTGATGCTCCTTTCATTTTTTTCCAGAGGTTGTCTGAAGTTTCGTGACTGAAATTCTCTGAAATCAAAGTCGGATAATAATCCATCTTTTTTTCATATCTTCCCTATGCAGAAGTTGGTTGTCAAACCTGACCAGCTGATTAAGAGAAGAGGCAAGCTGGGATTGATCAAAGTCGGCGTTGACTTACAAGGTGTCAAGGAATGGCTGACAACAAGGCTCGGAAAAGAATTTGCCGTGAGTGTTTCCTTTATTGTCAATCTCGATATTTTGTAGTTTGTAAGCTTTTGTATATTGGTGCTGGAGGCTCACAAAAGGGAAGGTATATATACATACATGTACGTTAAGTAATTACTCTTAATATTAATGGTGATAAAAACTTACTTGGTCAAGAGCACTGATGGGTTTTGGGTAAGGGACTACATGTACAAGAAAAAAATATATTAAAGGCAGTGGACACACTAATTACTCAAAATGATTACTTAAAATAATTATTATCATAAAACCATTCTTGATTACGAGAAATGGGGAGTAGTTGATAGTATAAAACATTGTGAGAAACAGCTCCTTATGAAGTGACGTAATTTTCGAGAAAGAAGTAATTTTCCAGGAATTTGATTTCGCGACTTCAGAGTTAGAATTTGAGATCTCAAAATCAAGCATCTGAAAGCACACAACTTCGTGGGACCATGGTGCGATAAGGGTTGTTTTTTCTTTCATTAATACCTCGCAACTTCGTCAACCGATTGAGCTAAAATTTTCACAGGTTTGTTATTTAAAGCAAATGTTGAGATACACCAACGGTGAAGACTAGTCTTTGACAATTACCAATAGTGTCCAGTGTCTTTAAAGATGAAAATGAGTCGGGGAGCTGAAGGTAGTAGGACTTGAAGTTCCCCTTAAAACACTCTAGATTGTGGGGTGGAGGGAAACATGCACTAAGCAAGGAGTTCCAAAGAGTGCAGTGCGTTAAGAGCAAAGCTGTTTGAAGGCCCTTTGTTTTACAACTCGGCAAATCAAGAGTGAAAATACTGCTTGACACATTTCTTTGCTAAGCAGAAATTGAATTAGGCACCATTCACTACAGTGTAAACTTAATTCAATTTTGGCTGGTAACATAATTCTGTTAACCAATACATTTCTGTGCTTAGGAATTTTTTGTATTACAGGCTTAATGAAATTGGCCCCAGACATAGGAGGTACCGGGTCGGACACACTGGCAGCACGTTTTCAGTACCATGAAAATACCTGTAGGAGAGACAGAGACTAGCAAATTAACTAACTCGTTATCAAGAAATTACAATGTACGTAATTCAAACTTTTATTTGCAATTGCAGATTGGGGAGGCCAAAGGGAATCTCAACAACTTCATCATAGAGCCGTTCATCGCCCACCAGCCGGCCGATGAAGTCTACATCTGCATCTACTGCCTGAGGTCATGTGATGTCATCCTCTTCCATCATGAGGGAGGGGTGGACATTGGTGACGTGGATGCCAAGGTGATTTGTTGTATTTATAGTTCCTTGGTCTTGCTCTTTCCAGTACTTTGATCTTGATGTAAAGGCGCTTTATAAATATTTAGTTGTATGTACATGTATGTTGTATGTATTGTCAGGATTATTGGGGGTGGGGGGGGGGGGTGTTAAGGGCCGGGTTCTGCCCCGGATTTCTTTAGTGGTGAAAGAAATCTTTCCCTGGAAACCATTTTGAGATGGATCAGTTTCATGGTAGATCATATAAATAGACTCAAATAAAAAAGTGCTTAAAATAAATGGCTTCGGATACCATTTTTACTGGTGAAATACCCAATTTTACATTGCGTTGAAAACCTTTGAAGGGAACTTGCAAGTGTAATTTAAAAATGTGGAAAATGTGGTGGTCGGAGGAACTTCCTCCAGTGGTGGTTGGAGAATCCTGAGTGCCGGGCAGGTTTTCTAGCACCGACCACTGTGGGCAGAGCCCTGGGGGTTGTTATGTTTTTAGATGATTTTCCCGTCAAGGGAACTCGGCAAACTCTCACAATGGGATATAAAAAAAAAACGAGCTGGCAACAGCCATACTCTCTCATACAAATATTGATTATGAATTGCACAAATCAAGAAATTGTGATTCAGTAACTAGACGATAATCCCTAATGTCTGATGAGTAAAGCAATTTATTAAATTCAATTCAAATATCCTAGTCATTGTGTAATCAGCAGTGAGCTAGGCAGGATTCGAACATAGAACCGTGTGATTGCAAGTCCTGCAGTCTTACCACTTGACCATGGTGGCAGTGGAAACTACTTTTTTTTTTACATATATGTCACCCAAGGGTTTCTACCTTGTGCGTCGTGGTCGAGTGGTCTAGTTTACCGACCCAACCTTGAAGTGGCTGTCCGACCTTCTGAGTTTGGCGATATCGCGTAACATATAATAATGGTTAGTTTTCTGCATCTTTCAACAGGCTTTGAAGTACGAGGTTGGACTGAATGAAGAAGTGACGGCCAGCACTGTTAAAGAGAAACTGCTGGGTGAAGTAGCCAAGGGAAAACAAGAGTAAGTTTGGAACTGTATAAGATTGACTGCAAAATGTTGATGAATTCGTTTAAAGGGAAGGTACATGTTTGGTAATTACTAAAAACAAGTATTAACTTAAAAACTTACTAGGTAACAAGCATTGGAGAGCTCTTGATTGTATAAAATATTGCGAGAAACAGCTCCCTCTGAAGTAGCATAGATTTTGAGAAAGAGGTAATTTCTCACTAAAATAATAAAATACCTCTAGCTAGAAGTCTTTTATTCCTATCTGAAAGCACACAAATTTGTCCAACAAGGGTGTTTTTTCTTTCATCACTTTCTCCCAACTCCGATGACCAATTGAGCTCAAATTTGTTATTTTATGCATATGTTGAGATACAGCAAGTAAGAACACTAGTCTTTGACAATTACCAGTACCTTCCGTTTAAGAAAACTTTTACAAATCGTGCTTTCCTTAAAGGCACTAGAGTGGATTTCACAAAGACTAGTCTCATCTAGACTTAGGACGAGAGTTACTCGTCCTAACTTGGGACTACCCATACCTGGGACTAGTCCTTAGTCCTAAGTTACGACTAGTCCTAACTCTTTGTGATATCAACCCCTGGACACCTTTGGAAATTGACAAAGACCAAAATTCTCACTCAGTGTATTCCAACATTTTTTGTATAAAATAACAAATCTGTGAAAACCTTGACTCAATTTGTCATCAAAAATGCTAGAGAATAATGAAAGAAGAAACACCTGTGTTGCACAAATTTGTGTGCTTTCAGATTCCTAATAAAAGGCTTCAGGCCTGAAGTCTTTAATTATTTTATTGAGAAATTACCTCTTTCTCAAAAATATTTAATACTTTAATCAGCTTACCAAGTAAGTTTTTATGCTACCAATTATTTTGAGTAACTACCAATTGTGTCCAGTGCTTTTAAAAGGTGGTTTCACCAGTTTGTATTTCCTTCTAAAAAAATTGAAAGGTCAAAGTTGAATGGCAAGGTGAGTTTGCTCTTCTTTTCCATTGAACAAAATTAAATTTCTGCGGACGTAAATTTACAAAATTTATTTTGTCTTTCTTTACAGTATGATTGCCAAGTTTGTGGAGGCACTTTACAAACAATACAGAGATCTCTACTTCACTTATTTGGAGATTAACCCTCTGGGTAAGTACGGAATCACTGTCCTCTCGTCTGTGGACCTTTATCAGGGCTCTAATTTTGGGTAAAGTTCCACGGGGCTTGTAGCTGAAAATGTTTACTGGACTGGAATTTTTTTTGCTAGACCAGAATCTTCATGAGAAAGAGCTTTCTACACTTGAACAAGCACTACAAAGAGACGTTTATCTCATTTGTTTTATGGGGAAGTGTCGTGGCCGAGCGGTTAAGAGCCCCGAATTCAAACTCTGATGTTTCTGATCAGCAGAGTGTGGGTTTGAATCCCCAGCCGTGACACTTGTGTCTGCAAGCAAGACACTTAACCATTGCTTCGTCCTTCAGATGGGACGTAAAGCCGTTGGTCCCATGTGTTGTGTAACGCATGTAAAAGAACCCAGTGCACTTATCGAAAAGAGAAGGGGTTCGCCAAAATCAGTCCACAAAGAAACAACAGCACTTTGTCAGCTTGAACTGCTTTTAGCCTCCGCGTCTGTGTCCCATATCCAACGGCCGAGTTGGATATGGGACGCAGACGCGCTTTATTTTTCAGTATTCTACGAGCGCGCGTGTTATAACGAATTTATCTTCCAGTTTCACATACGTCAACGCGCAAAGTTTCAAATTTCAGAATGTTATTTTGCGACGAAGCGCACAAAGTTTAGAATGTAGTTTTTGCACTGTCCGTATACGGAGCGTGACGCATTGAAATTCACAATAGGCACTGTGTAATAAAAACACGAGGAAGTAGGATATAAACAGAGGAAGTAGTATATATGTTTTTATCCCCCTAGTAGTTCGATCATCTGATTGGTGGATTAGCCCGTACTGGAAGATAAATGTTGTTATTACATTGTGTTCACAGGCCTATATGCTTCGTTTTTGAAAGGGCAAGGGTACCAAGGCATTTTCTTCTTCGTAAAGGGCAACCCCATGAGCAAATTGTAAATTTCTACTGGAGCATTTTAAGGGCACTAATGTAACAACCAGGGGGCATGGAGGCAATTGCCTCTGTTGCCTCCGTATTGTATCGGGCCTGTGATCTAATGAACTCTTGCACCAACGTGTAATAATTTGTAATTTCTGTTTTCCAACGCTGCAGTGGTAACAGACAAGGTGTACATCCTGGATCTAGCCGCTAAGATTGACGCTACAGCAGAGTATATGTGCAAGGCCCAATGGGGTGATATTGACTACCCGCCACCATTTGGTAGAGAGGCATTCCCAGAGGTAAGATTCTCAATTGATTAGTAGAATTTGAAACTTTGAATAGAGTGACGATAATCAGGGCCCAATTCCACAGGAATGCTGTACTTGCAGCCCATAGAATGGTGTGCTTTATACAGGGCACCATATGTGCAGAAATTTTGAGAGCCATGAATTAGGGCCCGCAGCCCTCTATTGCCAAACAGCCTAACTCAAAGAAGAGTTTCAAGGGCAAACTATGTATGGTTTGAAAACATATCCTCATTTTACACTATCGCCCCGTTTTTATGGCAAAACAGCTAATCTCCATTCTTGCTTTTCTCAAAATATACTTTTTTGAGATAGGCTGGTTTGCCCTGTTCACTCACTCCCTCTGCCAAGTCGGTTCGCTTGTGCTGACATTCTCTGTCCAGAAGTTCTGGCAGTCTTCAGCAGTGTCAACCAAACCTCAGCCGTCTTAACTGTCAGTGAGCCTTGGCATGCAGCCATACTCACGCTAGTTACGTTTCACTGTGAAGTTAGTGCTTGGATGAATAGCACTCTGCACTAATGACGTCTCTTTTGCTAAAAATACGCAGGTGTCGGACAACATTCCACTACTTTAGCGATCACTAAACATCAAGGTGCCATATGGAACTTTCAGTAGTAGTGTAAAAGTGCGTAGTCATAAACGTGGACACGTCTGCGCGCGTATGTTTAGTGAAATTTTGTATGTTTTTCTGAAATCCGGGTACTAAGCTTCTATTTTAAACATTAGTGCGGAGGGCTATTGATTATCATCTTTGACTATTGTGTTATTTCTTCTGAACTCTTTACTCACCTGTCTCTGTTTTTGGTCCCACCTCAGGAAGCTTACATCGCTGACTTGGATGCCAAGAGTGGAGCATCTCTCAAGCTTTCCATCCTGAATCAACATGGCCGAATCTGGACCATGCTGGCTGGAGGTGGTGCTTCAGTTATTTACAGGTACAGTAAGAAAGCCATCGACGGCTGGCTACACGGCAGTAATGGTTGTATGGCTTCTGACGGGCACACTCGAACAAAGATGTTGACTGATCAGGAGATCGCTAACATACATGTAGGGCTAGATAGCTCAGTTGGTAGAGCATCGGTACCTCAAACTGGAGGTCGTTGGTTCAAGTCTCGCTACAGTATTATCTTTGTTCAAACCCCAAGTTGTTTTAAATTTACTCAGTAAGTTTCCCTTGTGGTTTATTATTACTTGATAATTTTGCAATTTGAAAACATTTTTCCATCAGCAAAACTTATAATTTAACCCTTGTATTTCCGCACAATTTTTTCCTCCTTATAAAAAACTCCAGTGACACAATCTGCGACATGGGTGGTGCGAGAGAACTGGCCAACTACGGGGAGTACTCAGGAGCACCCAGTGAGCAGCAGACCTACGAGTACGCCAAGACGATACTGAGTCTCATGACTCGTGAGAAACACCAGGAGGGAAAGGTGCTCATTATCGGTGGGGGTATTGCCAACTTCACCAACGTGGCTGCAACCTTCAAGGTACTAAAGAGACTTTTGTGTTCTTGGTTTTTTCAAAGGGAATGTATAACTTTGGTAATTTCTCTTAAAATTAGTAGCAATACACACTTTTTGTAAGAAGCCTCTAGCAGCATTGGATAGTATAAAGCATTTTGAGAAACATTTCACTTTGAAGTAATGATATGGTTTTTATGGAAAATAATAACAGTTTTTTATATGCCAAAAAATGTGAATGAGAAGCGTTACAGAATATTGTGTATTCCGGGATTATTTTGCCTGTGTGGACATTATTTCCATATTCGCTTATTTTATCATACATCATACTATGCTTTTATAAATTTGACATAGGCCTAATGGTGCATTGTTTTATTAAATGGCAGAATTGAAATAAATGTTACTAAATTCGCTCTGGATTTTCGACGGTATCTCAAAAATGCAACCTCATAAAATGAAATATTCAGATGTTAGTTTTATTGTATACATCTACATTTATATAGGATTAAAGCAATTGAATGGTTCCAAAAACCAAAGGTATTCTTTGCCTTAAAGGAGCTCTTATTATGTCTTCTTAATAAAGATGATCTAACTCCTCTTTTTATTTTTTTAATGACAGGGTATTGTGAGAGCCCTGAAGGAATTCAAGACTAAGCTGATTGAGTACGGAGTGTCCATTTTCGTGAGGAGGGGTGGTCCCAACTACCAAGAGGGGCTGAGGGTGATGAGAGAATTAGGTAAGGCAAAGTACAGATTTGGTAATTATCTTGGAAAAAAAAAAACATGTTTGGTTTTACATATATAAAGGTTTGCGGTAACACCATGTAATGACTATGTCTAATGAGTTGGGGTGGTTCTGAAAAGAACCGTTGGTTTCAACTCGACGTTCGATGTTTGGGTTTGAACAAAGAAAATTAAAATGGAGCAGGGCTTGAACCAATGACCTTTGGATTAACAAACCAATGCTCTACCTTGTGTTAGCATTCTCTCCATTAAGCCCTGTTCACACTTCCTGCGAATGCTAATGCGACATCACAACTCTGTTTTCACATTTCGATATTCGCAAGAGAGTTGAGCACAACTCAACCCCTGCGAATAATTCATTGCGATTATGTGACGTCAACATTTTTATTTCATTCGCAGGAAGTATGAACTGGGCTGTAGTCAATTTATTTATTCAGGGGTGCCAACAAAATGTATCAGTTTCAAGTTTCAGATTTGAAAACAAAATGGACATTAAGTTTGCACCAAACCTCCAAAACAAATGTTTCTGACTGAAATAGTTATAATTTCTGACTTGAATAATAATACTTATATGCATCAGGTTGGCTCAGTGGTTTCTTTACATGCCTTGCATCCCTGGACCCCAGTGTGAAGCCCAAACCCTGATGACTGTAGCTACCAGAGCTTGAATCCAGTGTATTAAACCACTCGACCACAAAATGCTACAAGTACTGTCAAAATAAAGAAACTATATTTTGAAGACTCGCAAACCTGTCACTCTGTCACAATGGTCCAGTGGTTAGACTACAGGACTTGCAATCACAAGGCTTTGTGTTTGAGTTCGGCCAAACTAGCCAGATGGATGGGAATCAATTAACTCTTCCAAAAAATGGTAGTAAATGTACATACATTTTAAAGCATCGCGGCGATTCCAGAAGATTCTTAACTAGATCCAATCAAATCAAATCAAATTCTTTGATTGCATTTCAGGAAGTTCTCTGGGCGTTCCGATGCATGTCTTCGGCACAGAGACCCACATGACGGCCATCGTTGGCATGGCGCTAGGCAAGCGTGAGATCCCCACCATGCCCACACCGGGGGACCAGACTACGGCCAGTTTCTTACTCGCCGGAAGCGCTGTAAGTTTGTCACCTTCTTTGTTCCGTTTATAAAAATCTCCCTCAGGATCAGACTAACTTCTTATTACCATAGACCGTTATCACTCTCAGCCATCTATGTCTTATTCCCTGTATAAACAATGACACTGATAGTTGTGTTTCTCAATTTATAAAAAGGCACCAGACTATTCTCCCCACCAGCCTCACTTTGGATACATTGGTTTGAATGGAAGAAAAAAACAAGATGGCTGCTTCATGATAAAAGTCTGTTGCTCACATTTCCATTCTAGGATTATCTTTACCTCTGCCATAGACACAACAATCATTTCCCATTATTTTTGGTGTGTGGAAAATTGTATACACAAACATTTTTTTAAGGGGGACAGTGTAATTTTCCGGTAGGTACATGTATGAACACATGGGCATTGATACAGCATCCATCAGCACTTGATTGCAGTTTGGCTTATTTCCCACCAACATTGCTTCACCTTTACAACCTCATTCCCTTTAAAGACACTGGACAATATTGGTAATTACTCAAAATAATTATTAGCATAAAACCTTACTTGGTAACAAGTCAAAGGGAACTGTTGATAGTATAAAACATCTTGAGAAACGGCTCCCTCTGAAGTGGTGTAGTTTCGAGAATGAAGTCATTTTCCACGAATTTGATTTTGAGACCTCAAGTTTAGAATTTGAGGTCTTGAAATCAAGCATCTGAAAGCACACAACTTTGTTTGACAAGGGTGTTTTTTTTTTATTAATAGCTCGCAACTGCCATGACCAATTGAGTTCAAATTCTCACAGGTTTGTTATTTTATACATTAGTCGAGATTCACCAAGTGAGAAGACTGGTCTTTGACAACTACCAAAGGTGTACAAAGGTGAACGAAAGAAAAAACACCCTTGTCACACAAAGTTTTGTGCTTTTAGATGCTTGATTTCGAGACCTCAAAATCTAATTCTGAGGTCTCGAAATCAGATGGAGATGTTTCTCAGCTCCCCATTACTCGTTACCAAGTAAGGTTTTATGCTAATCATTATTTTTAATTATTACCAATAGCATCCACTGCCTTTAAAATTGGCAATTATGTCAAACATGTACATTAAACCAATTCTTTGTCAAGTAATTTTTATAAAGTGTCATGGCCGAGTGGTTAAGAGCATCGAATTCAAGTTCTGGTGCTAATTCACCGGAGTGTGGGTTCGAATCCCGGTCGTGACACTTGTGTCCTTGAGCAAGATACTTTACTATAATTGCTTCTCTTCACCCAGGGGTATAAATGGGTAGCTGCGAGGGTAGAGGTTGATATTGTGAATGACAAGCTTTCGGAGCGCCACGGCAGCTCGGGGCTGTATACTCCCTAATGGGAGCTGAGAAAGATTAAAGGGATGTTTATTGGCTCAATGACCAGGGGACTAATGTAAAGCGCATTGATACGGTTTATTGTGAAATGCGCTATATAAGAACTTGTTATTATTATTATTAATTAACCATTCGACTGGGTACGTATAGTTATGTATAGTTGTGGGATGAAGAAAGAAAATTCACCAGAGCAGGATTTAAACCTGCGGCCTCCGGACTATAAACATGCCTGCATTCGACAAACATGCCTGCATTCGACAAACATGCCTGCATTCGACAAACATGCCTGCATTCGACAAACATGCCTGCATTCGACAAACATGCCTGCATTCGACAAACATGCCGGCACTCTTACTAACTGAACAAAGATATTAACACAATGCATGTGTAGGGAGACTTGCTAGATAGCTCAGTTGGAAGAGCGCCGCCTTGTTAACCAGGAGGTTACTAGCCTTAGTCAAGGCGCATGTGGTACCCCCAGATGTTGCACGACTCCAGATATCACGCACGCAAAAACAAAAAAACGCGAGTGGCAAAGCCGCGAAGAGCCTTTCCAACTCGTTTCGGGGCTGTGTGATTTTTTCTTTTCTTTTTGCTAGGGTCTTTGGTGGGAGAAATGTAATGCAAAATGCATGAGCTTGATGAGTTGTTGGTTAATAAGAAGACACAATAGATACTAGGTCACACATGACACACCACGTGCATGCCCCAATACCCATACATGCACCTACGCAAACATTCCTTGTTCCTCAAGGATAATGGCATGCTGAAAAGTCACGTGCTGAGGTCAACACACAGAAATGGCATATGTGAATAACTGAAAGGTAAACGAGTTGGTAATGGCTTCGCTGCTCATGCTGGTCTTTTTTCATGCGTGACATCTGGGGTTGCCGCCACCGTGTGCGCCTTGATTAAAGGCTAGGACGTTGTAGTCCTGCTCTAGTCAACTGTCTTTGTTTAACCGCAAAATTACACCTTTTTTCTTCTTCAAAGAACTCGAGTTTGACTTGCACCTCTTTGCAATAACCACATTAAGGAATTCACATCTCAAGAGCATAGCATTCACAATTAGAAGTGATGTTTAATTTTGTCACATACTTTCTTGTGGCGATCTTTTTTCGCAACACTTGACACGTTTGGTAATTGTCAAAGACCAGTATTCTCACTTGGTGTATCTCGCAACATATGCACAAAATAAAAAACCTGTGAAAAATTGGGCCCAATTGGTCATCGCATCAACACTCTTGTTGCATTACTTTCAGTGCTTTCAGAAGCAAATATTTTAGTGAGAAATAGCTCTTTCTCAATAACTACGTTACTTCACAGGGAGCCGTTTCTCACCATGTTTTATACTATCAACTGCTCTCCACTGCTCATTACTTGATTAAGTTTTTATGCTAAAAATTATTTTGATTATTACCAATAGTGTCCAGTGTCTGTAATAATTGACCCTTTTTTGTGTGTGATTGATCTGATGTATGATTTGATAACATTATTTGATAACAGTTTTGTTTGCATGTCACTCACCCATTGCTTTTCTTTCCTTCACTCACAACAAACTCTTTCCAATGCAGTCTAAAAAGACTGCGGGCAGCCCGGACGAAGTAAGTCATAACTTTGGTCATACTGGTCATGTATTGTGGTAGTAATCCAATTTTTATTCCACAGTATTTGCTTTCATTTTGTCATTTCTGTCTGAGATAACAAACATATCATAAAGTCCAGTTGAAACACAAATAGATCATAGCTCGTTATTTTGTTCTGTACTCGTTATACTGTTTAATTGATTATATTGTTTAATTGGCCATAAGCTGAGGTATTGGTTTTTCGGTGGACCGTTTCTCATTGGGGCGTTCTAAGGCCGAATCCGAATTGGCGGCTATGGCTACGGCTGTTGCTAAGGGTGTTGCTAAGGACGTCCTATACCTCAACGCATAGTGACGCGGAAATCTAGCTGTAGCCGTAGCTGTAGCAGCTAGCTCGGACACGGCCTCAGCAATCCCACTTTTGGGTCGCTCTCCTGCTGTTCATCACAAATTTAATGGTCAGGTTGGCCTAGTCGTATCTTTCCTCGTCTTCCACCTCTCGGACCCCAATTGGAATCATGTCAAGACACTACACTCCACTTTTATGCTTTGCTTTTTTCATTTGCTTCACTTTCATCCTACCATGCTGGCTCCATTTTCATCTGGGCCCAATTTCATGGCCCTGCTTACCGCCGGATTCTGCGCTATTCATACACGATTCCCCGCTTACAGGCACGCGCCGAATTTTGCGCTAGCCTTGTAAACGTAGAATGCCTAGTAACGTGGAGTATGCACGCGCAGAAGCCAAAATTCGCCGCTACCCCGTGAAATAGGCTTGTCGTAAGCACAGAATTCCCTGCTTCCGTAAGCGCCGATTCTGTGCTTAGGGTAAGCAGAGCCATGAAGTTGAGCCCTGCTCTGTTACTAAGTTTCTATAGTCCAATTTATTGTTAAATTAAAGGAGCACGTTGCCTCCGATCGGTCGAGTTGGTCTTCGAAAAGCATTTGAAACCGTTCGTTATGAAATGCAAATGGTTAGATAGATAATTTAAAAGTAGAATATAATGATCCACACAAACATTCCTCGAAATTGCATGGTTTTCTTTTTACATTGCGAAGAAACACGGTCGGCCACTTTGTGGGGTCAAAATTTTGACTCCATAAAATGGTCGACTGTGTTAGTCCGGGACGTAAAAGGAAACCTGTACAATTTCCAGTGATACTTGTGTGGATTATTATATTCTACTTTAAAAATGTCTTTCTAACCATATGCATTTCATAACAAACGGTTTCAAACGCTTTTCAAAGACCAACTCGATCGACCCAAGGCAACGTGTTCCTTAAAAGCCTATAATCATCGACATATTTGTATCATTACCATGATTAACATGAGTCAGTGTGAAATAAATGTTGTTGTTATTCTGCGGGTTTTCAGTCCCTACCAGACTGCGTGGGTTTTCCCTGGAATAAATTATCTGGGGTTTTCCTCCCACATCTAAAACTGAAACTTATTTCCTTGTCTTCTCTCCACTTGGGCTCTTGGCTAGGTTCAGTGATTGAGTTCGCTTTTCTGAGAGTTCTTGCTTCACCACCAGAATAAATGAAAGTGAAATCAAGAACATCATTTCTTAAAACTGACTTTCTGATCAAAACCAGATCAATCTGAAAACCAAGGCCCAATTTCATTGCTCTGCTTACCGTAAGCACATAATGGGCGCTTACCGAAGCAGGGAATTCTGTGCTTACGACAGGTGTATTTCACGGGTTAGCGGCGAATTTGGGCTTCTGTGTGTGCGTACTCCACGTTACTAAGCATTTTACGCTTACAAGGCTAGCGCAGAAATTTGGCGCTTGCACGTAAGCGGGGAATCGCGATCGTTAGCGCAGAATTCGGCGGTAAGCAGAGCCATGAAATTGGGCCCAGATATTGTTTCCTGTAGTCAATATAACGCGAGTCACCATGGATTCGCCCATCAAGGGAAAAATTTCCAATGTCCAATTACAAAACCATTCAGAAAACAAGCATTCTGTCTCTATGGATTATTGCAGAATCTTATGTTGTTTCCATGCAGACAAAAACTAACATTGTTGGCAGTAGCTATTGTACACTTAATAGTTGTCCACTTGTAACAAATTTTTGTACTAATAATCTCTGTTACTTTGTTGTTGTTGAAAATTAACTGTTTTTCAATCCTAAGACTAACTCTTTCATTTGTTGTTGAATCTTGTTTGAAACTGTTGTCTTGCATGTAAACTACATGTACACCACTTGTACACAGCCGGCTCAGTGCCATGAGCATCACTTGTGGTGGATACCGGCACACTATAAGTGTTCTACTTCTTCTTCTTGAGTAACTTATTGGTAGATATTGCGCTATAACACTATTATTTTATTGTTAAACAGTATGAATACAAATTATTAAATTTTGTTTCGCTTTGAGTGTGGGGAAAGACTCTTTAAAAGTTTGATGTCCAAACTTGCCATTAGGGAAATCCCCTGTTTAATCAAGGTTTTAACCAAGTCACACTAATCCATCCTCTCTGCTACAGGACAAGCCCTTGCCTAAACCCTCAGCGGACGGCGCTGGCGCTAAGAGTAGTGCGCCCTCTAGTGACCAGGGAGGACAGAGTCAAGCAGCCGGTGGAGTCGCAGAGGCTGGTGGTGATGCAGGAGCTAAGAGGCAGCTGTTCACCAATCAGACCAAGGTGAGGCAGGAGTCTTGTGGTAATTTTTTTAATTTGTGGCATATTTTACGCATAAATTCAACAGCTGAACTAACAGCACTCTAATTTGTTGAGTCAAATTTTTGACTCCACAAAATGGCTGGTCGTGTTAATAGTTCGCAAAGTAAAAGGAAAGCCACACAATTTCGAGGCTTATTTGTGTGGATTGTTGTATCTTACTTTTAAAACATCTTTCTAACCGTATGCATTTCATAACAAACAGTTTCAAATGCCTTTCATAACCCAACTTGCCCGATCCAACGCAATGCGTCCCTTTAATCAACATTTCTGATAAACATTTTGTTTTGCTTTTACAGTCATTTCTGTATGGAATGCAACCACGAGCCGTACAAGGCATGCTGGATTTCGACCACTCATGCAGACGTGAAGAGCCCTCTGTTGTCGGCATGATATACCCCTTCAGGTCAGTTCCTTGTCTCGGGCAGAGAATTTACTAGACTGGTCCCCTATCTTTATATGCAAGGATAAAGACAGTCACTGGTACTACAGGCCCAAAGATGGCGATGCTTCTTGCACAAACGCGACGGGACCGCAAGGAGACACGTATGCCTGTTGAATAAGAAACACGTTGGAGTGTATGTTTATTGAACGCTACGCGATGCTGTTTTTTTTCAACTTACAAAACGGCGCACAAACACACACGTAGCAATGCCTGTTTGTTCAACTTAGAAAATGGCCACCTGCGCGCATACCGGGTTGCGTGTATAGGCCAGTGCGCCCTCTAGTTCTTATATATAACACTATGGCAAGGATAAAGACAGTCACTGGTCTTACAGACCCCAAAATTTCATTTGATACAAGGATTTCATTGGATATACGTGCTGTGACATAGGCTTTCCATATCTATGCTATGATTGATGTGATGTAGTGTCAGTTTACACTTTTGACTGTCTGCATGCAGTGTACATGTGTGCAGAATGTTGTGTGCATTATGTAGTGTAGTTTTATTCACTATGTAATACATGTGTGTGTAAATGGACATGTGAATTGACTGCGAATCTCTGCTTAAAATGATGCGAGGTTAAAGGTACATTTGTACGGATCCGTACATCTGCTCAAGGGCTGGTAACTGCCGTATTTCACAAGCCTTGACATGTGACGTCAGATGTTCAGCCTAGTCGGTTCTAAGCCTTGAGCAGAGAATTGGCTCACCACATGTCTGACTGCTAACCAGGACTAAGTCAAGTATTGATCAATCACTGATTTTAGCAATTAAGGTGTACGTACATTTTTACGTCTTCATTTGTGTCTTGTGCACTTGAACTGTTTTTTTCCCCTTCCTTTATGGTGTGCATCTTTGACTAAGTTTTCTTTTTACCTTTTTGACTTGAAGTACAAAATGTCCGCAATTCAGCCTTTGGCTGTTGTGGGATATTTTTAATGATTAAAGCCATTGGACCCTTTCGGTAAACAGTATTTTCCAAGACCCACACTTAGTGTATCACAACTAATATATAAAATAACAAACCTGTGAAAATTTAGGCTCAATCGGTCATCGGAGTCGGGAGAAAATAGCGGGAAAACCCACCCTTGTATACGCACGTTTCGCCGTGTCATGTGTTTAAAATAAATCCGTAATTCTCGATATCGAGAATTGATGTTGTTTTACTGTTTTCTCAAAAAGTAAAGCATTTTATGGAATAATATTTCAAGAGAAATCTTTCACCACTTCCTTCTGTAAATCCTGTAAGTTATTTGTTAATCTGTGACCTTTTTTTTTTTCTGTACCGAAAGTGTATAATGGCTTTAGAGGCAGTGGAAACTATTGGTAATTACTCAAAATAATTATTAGCATAAAACCTAACTTGGTAACGAGTAATAGGGAGAGGTTGATAGTATAAAACATTGTGAGAAACGGGACCCTCTGAAGTGCCATTGTTTTCGAGAAAGAAGTCCAATGGCTTTAAACCTTCAATGAATGAATGAATGAATGAAACAAGGTCTAATCCCCAGCCTTTTATTGTTTTTTCCAGTGGTGACCACAAGCAGAAGTTTTACTGGGGTCACCGTGAGATCCTAATCCCTGTCTATAAGAGCATGGAGAAAGCCATGAAGACCCACCCCGATGTGGACGTGGTCATCAACTTTGCCTCTCTACGGTCTGCATACGACAGCACCGTTGAGGTATTACAGTACCCTCAGGTAAGGAGCAAGGTTTAAAAAAGTTGTGTATTTGTGGGGATTTGTGGCTGAGCAGCTTATATTATTATTTAATGGTTTATTTTATTTTATTTGAATAAAAAACAACCAAAAGGTTGACACAAAATTTTAGAAATTTTTACAAAGTTAAGAAAACTGAAATTGACAATAACCGGGTTAAATCTATACATACACACAAAAGCATTTTTAAGAAAATAGAGCATCAAACTTAAGTTCTGGAAGTTAAAGCCCGGTTCAAACTTCCTGCAAATACGAACGTTATACAACAAATACACAATGAATAATTCGCAATAGTTGAGTTGTGCTCATTCTCTGCGAAACATTCGCTGCAAAAACGTCAAAACTCGCCTCACATTCGCATTCCAGGAAGTATGATTCTCTGGTCATCAGGGTGTGGGTTTTTCAAATTCCGGTTATGACTCTTGTGTCCTTGAGCAAGATGCTTTACAGTAATTGCTTCTCTTCACCCAGGGCTTAAGAAACGGGTACCTGTGAGGAACCTAAGATTCAATCAAACGTTTCAATGGGCAGGAGATTTGCACAACACAAGCCGATTCTCAAAGCTTTGAACATCAAGAAAAGTATTAAGTTAATATGTGTTCTGTATTTTTTCACTTCATCCTCAAACTGTACAGGTTTCTAGGAATCTGCTAAATTTAAAACACAGGGCTGCTTTGAAGCAATTTTTATATCAATTTTTTGTTGTTGTTTGTCAGATCCGTACCATCGCCATCATTGCTGAGGGAATCCCAGAAAACAAGACCCGAATGCTGATCCATCTTGCCCAGGAGAAAGGAGTTACAGTCATCGGTCCAGCTACGGTAGGTCAAAGGTCATAGGGTAAAACCCTCCCAGCCAGCTTGGTTGTTAACGAATAAGATTTTGATGTGTTGAATAACAACTTTGATTCAGGTCCAAATACATAGAGCTGCTTAAGCTCAAAAAGTAGCTAAAGCGAAGTTATGCTTACCAAAATAAGGTTACCTGCCAAGCTTCTACATCACATGTACAATTTGACCGGTATCATGTTCTTTGGTGCTCAGCAGAAAAATGTTAAGCAATATTTTCTGCTTAAGCAGCTCTACTAAATTTGGCCCGGTTTAAACAGAATAACAATATTTTCATGTCCTGAGAACCTAACGTTTTTTTTGTTGTTGTTGATTTTGTTCATTGTTGATGTCTGGCTTTCATTGTTGACCCCTGATCTTTCATTGTTGCCCCCTGACCTTTCATTTTTGACACCTGAACTTTCATTATTGACCCCTGACCTCCAGGTTGGTGGCATCAAACCAGGCTGCTTTAAGATCGGCAACACCGGAGGCATGCTTGACAACATCCTGTCCTCCAAGCTGTACCGTCCGGGGAGTGTGGCGTACGTCTCCCGATCTGGCGGTATGTCCAACGAACTCAATAACATCGTCGCACGCAATACTGATGGTGTGTATGAAGGCGTGGCCATCGGTGGTGACAGGTAAAGTAAACCGTAATGTTGATTGCTAGCTTAAAGGCACTGGACACTTATATGGTTATTGTCAAAGACCTGTATCCATACTGAGTGTATCCCAGCAAATGCATACAATAACAAACCTGTGAAAAATTGAGCTCAATTGGTCTTTGAAGTTGCCAGAGAACAATGAAAGAAAAAACACCCTTGTTGCACACATTGTGTGCTTTCCAGATGCCTAAAAAAGTCTTCAGGCCTGAAGTCTTTAAATATTTGAGTTTGAAGTTACCTCTTTCTTAAAAACTATGTCACTTCAGAGGGAGCCAGTTCACACAATGTTGTAGACACTATCAGCAGCTCTCCACTACTCGTTACCAAGGAAATATTTTACTAACAATTAGTTTGAGTAATTACCGATAGTGTCCAGTGTCTTTAAAGGCAAAGCATACCTTTGGTTTTTTTAACCATTCGATTCCTTTTAATCCTACATAAATGCAGATTTGTGCAAAAAACTATCATTACCCGTTCCTACTCTAATCTTAATTTTTGTATCTCGGCAGGTACCCAGGAACAACCTTCATTGATCATCTTCTGCGATACCACGATGACCCCAATGTCAAAATGCTGGTCATGCTGGGGGAGGTAAGTTCAGCTTTAGGCAGGAATGGTTCACTCGATGTACATGGTTTAACTGGTCAAATGTGCAATTGGTTTAATTGCATGGTGTCGTGTTGCACACTAGACAGTCATAAAATTCAACTTGACTTTATACTTGAGTGGTGCTGTCTATGAGCAAGTTGGAGTACACACATTTAATTGACCCGTGATTGGCCTAAGCTTGGGCGATATCGATTTATTTTATTCACGATATATCGCCGACAATATATCGCGATATTCGATATAATCGCGATTAATGAAATTTGACATCATCAGTCTTAAAACTCCATATGAAAGTTGTAGAAGAGACAGTCCTAGCATAATTTTAATGACCTATTCTTCTGGTTTTACTCCAAATCTATGGGGTGCAAAATGTCTCAGCTAGCAAATACATCGCGATATTTAATCGATATATCGATATATCGCGATATATCGATATTTCGATTAAGACCAAATCCATCCGATATCGAAATCGTGTCCAAATTAATATCGCGATATTCGATAATATCGTGATATCGCCCAAGCTTAGATTGACCGCTGACTCCCAACAGACATGCGCAGTGACATACTCACTAGAACGACTCCTTTGGAAGACTAGTCAACACTTCCATTGGCTTCTGCCTTTTTGCTTCAGTGTCACTGGTTCCCGTCTGCGTTTTACACATACAAGCATGGAACAGGCTATCAGGACCACGGAATAAACCATGATCATGTGGCCGGTTCCAAATGGTCGACCACAGTAGTCAACCAATAGTCGACCAGCTAGGGCCGAGTCAAAATAGTCAACCTTTAGTTAACCATGGTGCGCACTTGAACTTGCTCCTTTCTGTTGGGGGTACCTTGTAATGTTATCTGAATGGTGATAATGCACCAGACTCCTCTATATGGCAAGTCTGGTTTTGTCTGTTTTGTCTGATTGATCCATATCTAGGTTTACTGTTTCTTTAATACCACTATTGCGCATCTTTTTCTCGTCAAGGTTGGTGGCGTGGAGGAGTACGAAATCTGCAAGTCTATCGAGACTGGTCGCATGAGTAAACCGGTAGTGGCTTGGTGTATTGGAACGTGTGCCACCATGTTCACATCGGAGGTGCAGTTTGGGCACGCCGGAGCGTGCGCCAACGCGGAGAGTGAGACGGCAACCGCTAAAAACCAGGCGCTGAGAGTCGCTGGAGCGTACGTCCCAAAGAGCTTCGACGACCTCGGCGAGAAGATTGGGTAAGATTTCACTGAAAGAGTTTTAAATTTGAATTTAGAAAATAGTTAATAACGTTAGAGTCATTTCGAGGAAGCATTCACACATTCATACCAGTTCTTCCTTTGTGGTGATGTGCTGGGTATTTTGTATTACTACATGTATTAATTATTATTTAAGTAGTAGCAGTCAATCTTTTATATAAAAAAACAGCTTATAAGTATGGTTTAATTTGAATAATCAATTTCAAATTGAGTCACATTTCTTAATAATCTTACAATTTACAATCATTATTATTTATAACTTCAGAGTTGTACTGTATATGCCCTCAACCTCAACAGCCGTCCTCCCCATTCGTCCATGTGACAGTTTGGAGCATTTCAAGTCTCAAATAAACTTTAACTCATTCTGATTTTCTGTTTTTGTTTGTTTTGTTCAGGGAAGTGTACAATAAATTGGTAGCAGAAGGTGTCATCGTACCCAAGCCAGAGATTCCCCCACCAACAGTCCCGATGGACTACTCGTGGGCAAGGGTAAGTCAACGCCAGTGCATCTGTCTGCCTTTTTGCTTAGTAGACTTTTTTTCTTGGGAACACAAAATCTGCCATTGGGACCACTAAATTGTTCAATGGCAAACACTGAGTGTTCAATTGGAAACACTAAATTTTCTTTCAAAGTCGAAGTGTTTCATTGAGAACACTGTGTGTTCCATTGGAAGCACCAAGTCTTCTATTGAGGACAGTAAGTGTTCCATTGAGAGGAGATAAGTATTCCATTGAGAACACTGTGTGTTCCATTGGAAGCACCAAGTCTTCTATTGAGGACAGTAAGTGTTCCATTGAGAGGAGATAAGTATTCCATTGAGAACACTGTGTGTTCCATTGGAAGCACCAAGTCTTCTAATGAGGACAGTAAGTGTTCCATTGAGAGCAGTAAGTATTCCATTGAGAACACTGTGTGTTCCATTGGAAGCACCAAGTCTTCTATTGAGGACAGTAAGTGTTCCATTGAGAGCAGTAAGTATTCCATTGAGAACACCAAGTGTTCCATTGAGAACACCAAGTGTTCAATTGAGAACACTAAGTTTTCCAATGAGAACACCAAGTGTTCCATTGAGAACAACAAGTATTCCATTGGAAACACTAAGTTTTCGAGAACACAAAGTGCTTCATTTGAACCTGCTTAGTATTCAAAGATGAATGCATGTTGTACTGGGAACCATTATGGGTTCAGCCGTCGATTTTCACCAAACTCTTCCTAACTTGGGATTAATCTTAGGACTTAGGACAAGTTGAGTTCCGTATCCGAAGACGTAGGACGCATTGAACCCATTCTAAGTTAGGAGGGGTTACTCATCCTAACTCCAGATAGGATTAATCCTAGCGTTTTGTGAAATCGGCTGCAGGAACATCTGGTGTCCCCTAAAGGTCGGTTTATAGTCCATCGCGCGACAGAAATCTTGCGCGCAATCCTAAGACTGAGGCCTAAAAACCGTGTTTTTTATGATCGCGCGTCAAGATTTCCGACGCCCGACCATCGCGCGACCGACTATAACTCGGCCTTAAGGTCTTTGTTTAAGTAGGAACAACAGACGTTTTAAAAAAAAACCAGCTGCCGTTTCCATTGGAAGTATAAATAATCCTTCAATGAACAGGGCCCAATTTCATAGCGCTGCTTAGTGGCCGATGTTTTGCTTACTGTGCAATTTCTATTTCATAGCGCTGCTTAGTGGCCGATGTTGTGCTTACTGTGCAATTTCTATTTCATAGCGCTGCTAACTGTTAGCACACGAAAAGGCATGCCAGCCTTCCGGTGCTTACCGCACGAAAATAAATGACGTCACAATGCAAATCCATGGTTAACACGCAATATGGCCGCCCAATTTTTCTGCTAACCTGTGAAATACGCTAAGGCTTAAGCAAATTTGTCTGCTACAGTAAGCACGCAAATTTGCTTACCGTTAAGCAGCGCTATGAAACTGGGCCCTGGTGTTTCAGAAAGGTATTCCTCATATGTACCTTTAAAAAGTTAACAACATTCAAATCCACTACCTGAAGTAACACTACTGTGTTTTGTGTCCCATGACTGTTTTCAGGAGCTTGGATTGATCCGCAAGCCAGCCTCATTCATGACGAGCATCTGTGACGAGAGAGGTCAGGAACTGATCTATGCAGGAATGCCAATCACGGAGATCTTTAAGGAAGAGATCGGGATCGGAGGTGTGCTGTCTCTCTTGTGGTTCCAAAGAAGGTAGGTTAAAAAAAAGCCTGTCCATTTCAGGGGTCGGTTTAGTCACTAGCCTTGCGTGAAAATACTAGTCAAAAAAGCTGCCTGCTTGTCAAAATTGGCTCTTAGACTCTTGACTCTTACATGTAGGTACACGTAGCCCAAAGTACTAGTCAAACACCTACATCTTTGAAACTATAATGTGTATTTTATTCAAGGTATTTTAATATAACAGTCAAAATTGATTCAAATGCAAGGCTGGCGAGAGAGATTAAAAAGTAAGCACAAGGACTGCATTGTGTTAAAACTTTTCTGTCTGTTAGTGCTCAAAGTTAATCAAGAGATTGACATGGGATAGCTTGATGTGAAGAAGCAGTGGTGGCTGCCCGATTGGCAACCGTTTGTTTTAATTCAATCTAAGTTGATCTTTTAATAAGTATTTATTGTTTCCGCTGTGTTTAAGATTCATGTGCTTGCTTTTATATTTATGTTTGAACATTTTAATATTGAACTCTTTAATTGCAAGTCTGAATCTTCTGATTACGGAAAGACTGGTTCCTCCTCTAGCCTTCTATTCATTGTAATTTTATCGTTGTTCAAACTGTACTATTTTTAATTGTGATGTTTTACTTGTTAATCTGTATGTTTATTTTGTACATTTAATCTTGTTATTCTTCCGTCCCTCCAAATCTCTATGATCTTTCAAGTTAGAGAGACCGTTGTGTTGTTGATTTCAAAGTGTGCATAATTGAATTGTATATTACCATTGATATGTTATTGACAGACGCAATTTTCTTTTTGTGTTCTTTTTGTACTGTACCCATCCATGTTTTCTTAGATATTGCATTTGTGTTGTATTTCTCTACCACATGTTCTGGATTTCTCCTTAGCTTTAGGCTTACTTTTAAATGTTGGCTATTGTACATGTGTATGTTATTGTGTGTATTTAAGCGCAATGAGTCCTTTGATGGATTTGTGCGCTTTATAAGTTTTCATTATTTTTTATTATTATAGCTACATTTATATTACTGTTCTGTGGATTCTGACTGGTGCTTTCTAAATGATAATTTCAAAACAGGGGGACCGACAATAAACTGTTAGATAGCTCAGTTGGTAGAACACAAAACACCAAGAGATTGAGGTTTAAATCCCGCTCTTTTTCTTTGTTGACCCCAAACTTGATTTATACTCATTACACAGACCCTTCAAGGTTGTAAACGCACATTTAAAATCAATTCACTACTCTTTTGTTCCAATCTTAAATACCTTTTTTGTTAAAAAGCATTAGAATGTAGGAAGAATCTGTAGGACTGTTTTTTTGTAGGCCTAAAATTGTTCAATACTTATCTTGTTCTCTGGCTCCATTCCTTGATTGGTTACTGAATATTTTACATTTAGTAGGCCTATCAGTATAAACTAATTACTTAACATGTAAAATTACCTCCCACGAAAGCTTGTTCGCCATTAAACAAATTTGTTTTAATTATAAATAAGTAGATTTGTCAACCAAAGGTTCTTTCAGAACCAACATTACTCAAAATGTTAATACTGTAAACCTTGTCTGATTATACTCCCACCATGCACAGTTTCAAGTCCTAATTAAAATAAATAACTTGTTATTATCTTATAAACAGACTACCAGCTTACGCCACCAAGTTCATTGAGATGTGTTTGATGGTAACCGCTGATCATGGGCCGGCTGTATCCGGTGCCCATAACACAATAGTAACGGCCAGAGCTGGTAAAGATCTCATCTCATCTTTGTGCTCCGGACTTCTCACTATTGTAAGTGTTTCTCTTCGGTATTTATTCAGGGTTCTCACAATTCACAAACTAGCATATCGTGCCAATACGCCCAAATAGCATGCCAATCTGCGAATAGCGTGCTGAGACGCCGAAACTCTGTTCATTGGACTTTAAGCATTCCTGACAGTAAAGTCAACCCCTTTTGAGTTCCTGCCAGAAGTTGAAGGTTAATAAGGGTGTTGTCTCATTTTTTTAACACACGTTTTAAAATCATTTTTACATGCAAGTTTGCAAATGTAAACTTTTCTGTGTATTTAGGTAAGGTTTGCGATGGCACCATGTGAAAATCTCTTAAAGTGTTGGTTCTGGAAAGAACCGGTAGAGATTTCACCACTGGCCCTTCTTAGAACGAAAACTACTCAAAAGAGATTTATACATGGTGTTACCGCAAACCTCATCTAGTTATATTCCCAACGTGCAAAGTTCCACATCCTGGTGTAATGATGAATGCTTTGACCTATTTCTTGGTAAATTTTTTTATTCTTAAGTTAACTTTGTAAACTTGAACGCTGTCAGCTTATTGGTTCTTTTTTTTTATTCAAATGAATCAACCATTAATAACAATAATATTAATAATGGTTTTGTTGACCAGGGTGATCGATTCGGTGGAGCGTTGGACGCTGCAGCTAAGCAGTTTAGTACTGCCTACGATTCAGGTCTGATCCCTCATGACTTTGTCAATAAGATGAGAGCAGAGCACAAGCTGATCATGGGCATCGGGCACAGGGTCAAATCGGTGAGTAGCTTAAAGGGAATGTACACCTTTGGTTTTTGGAACCATTGTTTGAATAAGGGAATCAATGTATGGTGAAGAGGTTTTTAACTAGTGGTTTAAACCCACCGAGGCCTGGTTCTTGATAATTTTACCGAGACGGAGTGATTCCCATTCATAAATACCTTTTCGGTCAAAAAACATCACCACAGTTTTTGGTCAAAAAGTAAAGTTGATGCAAAAAATATAATTGTTCAGTGATTTCTTTCAACACAACACCCCTCCAGCTATGACATGGTAAAGCCCTCGGGTAAACAACTCCTTATAAGGAGATTGCTGTGCGCGTTTCGCGTGCTGTTCCAGCCGTTGCTCTCGACCAATGGGAATGAAGAAACTGTCTTATAAGCACAGGTGCAAGCTCGTGTGTCACGCCCATGTTTCAACACTTTTTACTGGTGTTATATCAACTTTTAAACACCCCCACGTGACGTGCTCTCCACCGAGTGGAGTAGCGGAACTGTCTGGGGTGTTTATGAATCTTATATAAATGTAGATGTATACAATAAAACTAACCTGTGAAAAGTTCTTATAAAAAGATTGTTGAGTTTTTGAGATATTGCAGAAAAATCTAGACTCTAGGGCGATTTTGTCCACGTACATAGGAAGATTAATCACTAAGTGTTGGAATACACTATCTGAGCAACTTATTGTCAGAAACGTTTCTCAGATTTGTGTTTTTGGGGGATGAAAACTGATATATTTTTCATAACCACTTAACATTCTCAAAATGCTTTATACTATCGAAAACTGCTGTACCTCTAACCAAGAGGGTTTTCAATGACATTAACTTTAAGAGCGACTACCTAACAAATACCTTCTCTTTATAGACCGTATTGAATAACCTCTTTTTTGCTATAGAGGTCGCCATCTTGTAGGTCAAACCATACATCAACGAAGCACGCAGCACGCAGCATTCCCGGTTAGGTTTCTACGGCATGCACACACCCACGCACATGCGCACAGACGCCATCTTGTAGGGCAGATATTTAAACGGTGACGTCATATTCAATACGGTCTATACCCCAGTGGAAGTTGGTTAAATGTTGCGGCTGCCGTGGGCATTTCGAAACCAGCCACTTGCAACAGCTATGGTTTCTTGTGCTCATCATTAGACTAAAGCTCTATTATCTTCTTGTCTTATTACAGATTAACAATCCTGACATGAGAGTAGTGATTCTGCAGCAGTATGCCATGGACAACTTCCCTGAGACGCCACTCCTAAACTACGCCCTCAAAGTAGAGAAGATTACCACTGCTAAGGTAAGACACCATGAGGCCATGAGGCCATGGCCCTCTGTTGCCCATGGTCTTGGCCTTGGTGCCCCATCAAAAGTTTCTCAATGTAAGTGCTCTTTGGCGTATTGGCCAAACAGACCAAAGCGCTGGTGTTGTCAGCAGCAGAGTGTGGGTTTGATAACCAGACAGGACCCTTGTGCTCTTGAGCAATCCATTTTACCATAACTGCTTCATAAAAAGTTGGGAAGGTAGTGCATTCTGCTCAACCAGCCAGGGGCCAATTTCATAGAGCTGCTTAAGCAAAAATTTTTGCTTGAGCACGAAAATAGCTCGCTTATTTTTCACATGTTACTGGCAAAAATTTTTCATGTCATCTACATTGCTTGTGACTGGTATTGAGCTGTTGTTTACTTAGCATAACAATTGAGTGGAGTCTTGGCCGGTGATCTGATTTTACTAAGCAAGGATTTTTTTGCTTAAGCAAAATTTTGTGCTTAAGCAGCTCTATGAAATTGGGCCCAGGTTCCTAGTGGATGATACCCATGCCTATATCCTGACGGGCTGAGGAAGTCGTTAACCCTGTTTCAGCCCCATGAGTAGGTGGCAACGTTCCCCCCTGGTGGCAATCAGCTTAGTGTAGCACTCACCTTGGAAGTGGGCATCCTGCCTTGTTATTATGGTGATCTATCATTAAATATTAAGAAAAACAACCCCACTCTGGAAAAACTGAAGCACATTACAGAAATTGCTCCCTTCTGTTTTGCCCATAATGAGTGGAGCCATGTAACTCCTGCAATTTTTTTCTTCTTTAGAAATAGTCGTTAAAACACCCTGGCTTGTATTTTGTTCTTTGATTTCCAGAAACCCAACCTGATTCTGAATGTGGATGGTTTGATTGGTGTTGCCATGGTAGACCTGCTAAGGACCTGTGGAGCATTTACAATGTAAGTTAAAGGCAATGGACACTATTGGTAATTACTCAAAATAGTTATCATCATAAAACCTTTCTTGATTACGAGTAATGGGGAGAGGTTGATAGTATAAAACATTGTGAGAAACAGCTCCCTCTGAAGTGACGTAGTTTTCGAGAAAGAAGTAATTTTCCACAAATTTGATTGCGAGACCTCAAGTTTAGAATTTGAGGTCTCAAAATCAAGCATCTGAAAGCACACAACTTCGTGTGACCATGCTGCGACAAGGGTGTATTTTTTCTTTCATTATTATCTCGCAACTTCGACGATCGCATTGAGCTCAAATTTACACAGGTTTGTTATTTTATGCATCTTTTGAGATACAACAATTGTAAAGACTAGTCTTTGACAATTAGCAATAGTGTCTAGTGTCTTGAAGGACCTTGCCCAAACTAGTCTAGGACAACCAGGGGATACATGTAAGTATACAGTCCAGGAAAAGGTTTTGAACCCACCGTTAATTCACCTTGTTAGATGTTGGGTGTAGTAGAAACCATGAGAGAAGTTAACAGTACCTGGGGTAACAGTTTTCTACAAATTGCAGAGACTTTACACATGTACCGTGTGTCTGAAATGGCTACTTTAGCTAAAGTTACGGTTGGTTGTGCATCTGTCTTAACACTTGCTTCGTTCTTCGGTTTGGATGCAAAGCCGTTGGTCTCATGTGTTGTGTAAACGCATGTAAAAGAACCCAGTTCACTTAACGAAAAGAGAAGGGGTTTGCCCCGGTGTTCCTGGCTGTGGCTGCTGTATGCGCCGTAGCTCCTTGTAAACCCTTATTAAGGTACTACATTATTTGGTCTCAGAATTCATAACTTCAATAACCTATCTTTCTGTATAAATGTATATACTGAGCGCCTGGAGTAAGGCTTCCATATTATTATTATTATTATTGTTATTATTATTATTATTATTATTATTATTATTATTATTACTATTACTATTACTACTGTTACTGTTACTGTTACTGTTGCTGTTGCTGTTGCTGTTGCTGTTGCTGTTGCTGTTGCTGTTGCTGTTGCTGTTGCTGTTGCTGTTGCTGTTGCTGTTGCTGTTGCTGTTGCTGTTGCTGTTGCTGTTGCTGTTGCTGTTGCTGTTGCTGTTGCTGTTGCTGTTGCTGTTGCTGTTGCTGTTGCTGTTGCTGTTGCTGTTGCTGTTGCTGTTGCTGTTGCTGTTGCTGTTGCTGTTGCTGTTGCTGTTGCTGTTGCTGTTGCTGTTGCTGTTGCTGTTGCTGTTGCTGTTGCTGTTGCTGTTGCTGTTGCTGTTGCTGTTGCTGTTGCTGTTGCTGTTGCTGTTGCTGTTGCTGTTGCTGTTGCTGTTGCTGTTGCTGTTGCTGTTGCTGTTGCTGTTGCTGTTGCTGTTGCTGTTGCTGTTGCTGTTGCTGTTGCTGTTGCTGTTGCTGTTGCTGTTGCTGTTGCTGTTGCTGTTGCTGTTGCTGTTGCTGTTGCTGTTGCTGTTGCTGTTGCTGTTGCTGTTGCTGTTGCTGTTGCTGTTGCTGTTGCTGTTGCTGTTGCTGTTGCTGTTGCTGTTGCTGTTGCTGTTGCTGTTGCTGTTGCTGTTGCTGTTGCTGTTGCTGTTGCTGTTGCTGTTGCTGTTGCTGTTGCTGTTGCTGTTGCTGTTGCTGTTGCTGTTGCTGTTGCTGTTGCTGTTGCTGTTGCTGTTGCTGTTGCTGTTGCTGTTGCTGTTGCTGTTGCTGTTGCTGTTGCTGTTGCTGTTGCTGTTGCTGTTGCTGTTGCTGTTGCTGTTGCTGTTGCTGTTGCTGTTGCTGTTGCTGTTGCTGTTGCTGTTGCTGTTGCTGTTGCTGTTGCTGTTGCTGTTGCTGTTGCTGTTGCTGTTGCTGTTGCTGTTGCTGTTGCTGTTGCTGTTGCTGTTGCTGTTGCTGTTGCTGTTGCTGTTGCTGTTGCTGTTGCTGTTGCTGTTGCTGTTGCTGTTGCTGTTGCTGTTGCTGTTGCTGTTGCTGTTGCTGTTGCTGTTGCTGTTGCTGTTGCTGTTGCTGTTGCTGTTGCTGTTGCTGTTGCTGTTGCTGTTGCTGTTGCTGTTGCTGTTGCTGTTGCTGTTGCTGTTGCTGTTGCTGTTGCTGTTGCTGTTGCTGTTGCTGTTGCTGTTGCTGTTGCTGTTGCTGTTGCTGTTGCTGTTGCTGTTGCTGTTGCTGTTGCTGTTGCTGTTGCTGTTGCTGTTGCTGTTGCTGTTGCTGTTGCTGTTGCTGTGAATGGGAAGATGCGCGTGATCTAGCCGTAGCTGAGCCAAAGTCGCCCTTTCGGACATTGCTATCTACTGGAAGACAAGCAGGGGTCTGCAAATGTCTCGTTACAAAACCACAACTACACATCTATAGGTTAATACAATAGCCTGGCTGTGGCCGCTTGCAGCCGTCCGTGGCCATTCAGTTTATTTCGGACAAGACCCTTGCTGTAGCAAGTGTCGAAATCGTTGAAGAAACCTATAGGACATTTGGAAGATCAATATTATATTTTTCTATACATGTACGACTACCACTTTGACACATTTTTGTCTTATTTCATTCTAGGGAGGAGTCTGCTGAATTTATTGAGATCGGCGCCCTCAATGGTCTGTTTGTGCTAGGCAGGAGCATGGGATTTATTGGTGAGTACCCGATCTGTTTGCTTTGTTCATAACACTCATACCACACACATTTCAACCCTTCAGAGATTATATGAATGACTGCAGACAGTTTGAAACTCATAGTGGCTGTTAAGACCCCAGCCGTCGATTTCACCAAACTCATACTAACTTAGGATTAATCCTAGGACTTAGGACGAGTAAAGTTCTGTATCTTTATTTATACGTTAGGTAGGACACATTTAAGCCATCCTAAGTTAGGACGGGTTACTCGTCCTAGCTCGAGATAGGATTAATTCTAGGGTTTCATGAAACAGGCTGCAGCTATATTTGTGGTTTGAACCAGTCCCTCTGCGGCACTGTATTCAGACTAGTGTTGTCAAAGTCTTCTTTTGAAATCATGCTTCTTTTGAAATCATGCGTATAGACCTTAGGCACTGATGGTATTCCACTGCCATCATAGAGATAGAACAATGATGGTAAAGTTCTGTATCTTTATTTATACGTTAGGTAGGACACATTTAAGCCATCCTAAGTTAGGACGGGTTACTCGTCCTAGCTCGAGATAGGATTAATTCTAGGGTTTCATGAAACAGGCTGCAGCTACATTTGTGGTTTGAACCAGTCCCTCTGCGGCACTGTATTCAGACTAGTGTTGTCAAAGTCTTCTTTTGAAATCATGCTTGGTGCGTATAGACCTTAGGCACTGATGGTATTCCACTGCCATCATAGAGATAGAACAATGATGGGTGGTTGGGTTTGGGTTGTGGCATCTTTCCACGCCTTCCGCCTCTTGGACCCACTGGCTGTGGGGGGAGGAGGAGGGGGGCAAAGACTTTGAATTCCCTGCTTGAATGTTCAGACCATGTCTTGAGGAACCTTATCCAAAGTTTCTACCAACTCGAACTAGAAAGAAGTAGGTTAGTCCACCTCTTGGACCCACTTTCGGTGGTGGTGGGGGGGGGGGCAAAGACAACATTTGTTTCCTTCTCATTTCCCTGCTTGGATTTTAAGATCATGGAGGTTGAATAGTCTTGAGGGACCTTGTGCAAAGTTTTTCCCTACTCGGACTAGATAGAAGTGGGTTAGTCAGGTTGGCCTAGTGGTATCTCTCCTTGCCTTCCACCTCTAGGACCCCCATTTGAATCACGCCGGGGTCACTATGTGGATTGGGTTTTCAGTCCCTACCGGGTTGCATGGGTTTTCCCTGGAATGATTCTCTGGGGTTTTCCTCCCAAATCTGAAACTGGAACTTCCTTCCTCATCTTCTCCCCAATGGGGTTCTTCGCTATGTACATGTACAGTGATTAAGATTGCTTTTCTGAGAATCCTTGAGGTTGTGTAGTTTTTGAGATATGAGTAAAACAAGTCACAAAATAACTTTCGTCTTACGAAGACGAAAATTATCTTTGCATGTAAAATCCCATTAACCAGTTGTGATATTATACCAATATCATAGCATAACTGGTTAATCTGTTTTTACATGCTAAAACTGAGACGAAAATGATCTGTTTTACTCATTTTTCAAAAACTGCAGCACCTCAGTATGTAAAATTTCAAGGGAAGCTTTATACTATCATAATCTTCAAACTGTGTAAGTTTAATGTAAATCTGTTGACATTGTGTTTTGTAACAAACCTGTGAAAATTTGAGCTCAATCGGTCATCGAACTTGCGAGATAATAATGAATGAAAAAACACCCTTGTCACACGAAGTTGTGAGCGTTTAGATGGTTGATTTTGAGACCTCAAGTTCTAAATCTGAGGTCTCAAAATCAAATTCATGGAAAATTACTTCTTCCTCGAAATCTACGTCACTTTAAAGGAAGCCCCTCCACAAAATGTTTTATACAATCAACCTCTCCCCATTACTCGTCACCAAGGTATTTTCTAGGTAAGTCTTCCTTTAGGGGTCTCTTATTTCTTTAGTAAGGTTTTGTGCTAATAATTATTTTAAGTAATTACCAATAGTGTCCACTGCCTTTAAAGGATCTGGGTACTTTTTCAAAAGTTTAACATTAAACTTACAGGGTTTGAAGATAATGATAGTGGAAAGCTTCCCTTCAAATATTACTTACTGAGGTGCTGTAGTTTTTGAGAAATGAGTAAAACAATGTCATGAAAATATGTTTGTAAATTATTAAAATAATTTTCGTCTCATGAGACGAAAGTTATTTTCATGACATTGTTTTACTAATTTCCCCAAAACTACAGCACCTCAGCACATAATATTTTCAGGGAAGCTTTCTACTATCATTATCTTCAAACTGTGTAAGTTTAGTGTAAATCTGTGGACATCGTGTTATTTGTCCTACAAAAGTTACATAGACCCTTTAAAGAGTACTTGTTTGTTGGGGGGGGGGGGAGGGGGGGGGTTGCAGCAGTGCTGTAACCTTCACTCTGTACTGTCATTGCTTCAAAGAACCAAGGGCCAGAAACCATAACCAAAACCTATTTTTGGAAACCGAGGCTATGTTGGATTGGAGATAAAGCAGTATGTCATGTGCATCACATCATGAATGAATGAATATTGTACGCCAAACAGAAGGTTTCAGATTGGAAACAGAAAGGGATTCCCCTGGTGATTATCGGATTCATGTGACCTACATATTCAGAGAACTGGAAAACCTTGTCCTTAGAAGAGCTGGTCTACTCCCCTTGGTTCTGCAGAAAAAAAAATCACATCATGAATGAATGAATTATTGTACGCCAAACGATAGGTATCAGATTGGAAACAGAAAGGGATTCCCCTGGTGATTATCCGATTCATGTGACCCACATATTCAGAGCACTGGAAACCTTGTCCTTAGAACAGCTGGTCTACTCCCCTTGGTTCTGCAGAAGAAAAAAATCCCTGAAAAAATCCAATCTTACCATGTTCTGATGAGGATGTTTAATGGATTCACTTTTTTGGAAAATGCCTTTGTGATAAAGCCTTGGTCAGGGATGAGATTTTTCAGTCTTTTATCTGATTTCCGTCTTTTTAAAAGTCTACCTGGTAATAAAAGATGCTGTACTTTTCTCCAAATTAAATAAGACGTGCTCTTTGATCCACTTCTCTTGCACTGAGGATAACTGTTCCCAAAGTTCCTTGTAATCTAGAACTCCAAAGGGTGTTGAAAAGGTGGAAATGCCATCATTTCAATGTATCCCCTAAGATTTGAATCCCAGAGAGAGGGGATCCCTAGAAGATCAATCTTTCTTTTATGGCCTGGATGTAATTTGATTCCATCCTTAAAAAAATGTCCTGATTTCTTTTAAAGGATTCCTTTTTTTAAAGTTATTAAGAAAAGAAAACAAGATCCTCATTCAACAGCACTACGACAGTTGCAATTTTAAGTAGGATTTGGAAATAAGATATAGAAGAGTTTGCGGTAACACCATGTAATGACTATCTCGAAATGAGTTGGGGTGGTTCTGAAAAGAACCGTTGGTTTAACTCGACGTTTCGATCAGTATGCTCTGATCGTATTCTGGAGAAATTTTGGTGGCAATTTTGTAGTGCAGTTAAAAATATGCGGCAAGGATGCATTTCGAGACCTCGGGTTCTAAATCTGAGGTCTCAAAATCAAATTCATGGAAAATTACTTCTTCCTCGAAATCTACGTCACTTTAGAGGAAGCCCCTCCACAAAATGTTTTATACAATCAACCTCTCCCCATTACTCGTCACCAAGTAAGGTTTTGTGCTAATAATTATTTTAAGTAATTACCAATAGTGTCCACTGCCTTTAAAGGATCTGGGTACTTTTTCAAAAGTTTAACATTAAACTTACAGGGTTTGAAGATAATGATAGTGGAAAGCTTCCCTTCAAATATGACTTACTGAGGTGCTGTAGTTTTTGAGAAATGAGTAAAACAATGTCATGAAAATATGTTTGTAAATTATTAAAATAATTTTTGTCTCATGAGACGAAAGTTATTTTCATGACATTGTTTTACTAATTTCCCCAAAACTACAGCACCTCAGCACATAATATTTTCAGGGAAGCTTTCTACTATCATTATCTTCAAACTGTGTAAGTTTAGTGTAAATCTGTGGACATCGTGTTATTTGTCCTACAAAAGTTACATAGACCCTTTAAAGAGTATTTGTTTGTTGGGGGTGGGGGGAGGGGGGGGGGGTTGCAGCAGTGCTGTAACCTTCACTCTGTACTGTCATTGCTTCAAAGAACCAAGGGCCAGAAACCATAACCAAAACCTATTTTTGGAAACCGAGGCTATGTTGGATTGGAGATAAAGCAGTATGTCATGTACATCACATCATGAATGAATGAATTATTGTACGCCAAACAGAAGGTTTCAGATTGGAAACAGAAAGGGATTCCCCTGGTGATTATCGGATTCATGTGACCTACATATTCAGAGAACTGGAAAACCTTGTCCTTAGAAGAGCTGGTCTACTCCCCTTGGTTCTGCAGAAAAAAAAATCACGTCATGAATGAATGAATTATTGTACGCCAAACGAAAGGTATCAGATTGGAAACAGAAAGGGATTCCCCTGGTGATTATCCGATTCATGTGACCCACATATTCAGAGCACTGGAAACCTTGTCCTTAGAACAGCTGGTCTACTCCCCTTGGTTCTGCAGAAGAAAAAAATCCCTGAAAAAAATAATCCAATCTTACCATGTTCTGATGAGGATGTTTAATGGATTCACTTTTTTGGAAAATGCCTTTGTGATAAAGCCTTGGTCAGGGATGAGATTTTTCAGTCTTTTATCTGATTTCCGTCTTTTTAAAAGTCTACCTGGTAATAAAAGATGCTGTACTTTTCTCCAAACTAAATAAGACGTGCTCTTTGATCTACTTCTCTTGCACTGTGGATAACTGTTCCCAAAGTTCCTTGGAATCTAGAACTCCAAAGGGTGTTGAAAAGGTGGAAATGCCATCATTTCAATGTATCCCCTAAGATTTGAATCCCAGAGAGAGGGGATCCCTAGAAGATCAATCTTTCTTTTATGGCCTGGATGTAATTTGATTCCATCCTTAAAAAAATGTCCTGATTTCTTTTAAAGGATTCCTTTTTTAAAAGTTATTAAGAAAAGAAAACAAGATCCTCATTCAACAGCACTACGACAGTTGCAATTTTAAGTAGGATTTGAAACTTTGCATGGTGGAAATAAGATATAGAAGAGTTTGCGGTAACACCATGTAATGACTATCTCTAAATGAGTTGGGGTGGTTCTGAAAAGAACCGTTGGTTTAACTCAACATTTCGATCAGTATGCTCTGATCGTCTTCTGGAGAAATTTTGGTGGCAATTTTGTAGTGCAGTTAAAAATATGCGGCAAGGATGCATTTACATAGAGTCAACCTGATCACATGACTGATCACACGAGCGTTGACGTAAACTGAAACTGAAACCGAACCTGGGAAATCGTAGGGGGAAACATTATCCCATCTCCCTCTTTTAAAGGCACTGGATACCTTTGGTAATTGTCAAACATCAGTATTCTCATTTGGTGTATCCAAACATTATGCGTAGAATAACAACAAATCTTTGACAATTTTGACTCAATTGGTCATTGAAGTTGCATGACAATAATGAAAAGAAAAAAAACCCTTGTTGCACTAATACTTTCGGATCCCTGAGAAAGGCTTAAAGACACTGGACACTATTGGTAATTGTCAAAGACCAGTCTTCTCACTTTGTGTATTTCAACATGTATGCATAAAATAACAAACCTGTGAAAATTCCATCGGAGTCGCGAGATAACTATGAAAGAAAAAACACCCATGTCACACGAAGTTGTGTGCGTTTAGATGCTTGATTTCGAGACCACGGGTTCTAAACTTGAGGTCTCGAAATCAAAATTCATGGAAAATTACTTCTTTCTCGAAAACTACGTTACTTCAGAGCTAGCCGTTTCTCACAATGTTTTATATTATCAACCTCTCCCAATTACTCGTCACCAAGAAAGGTTTATGCTAATAAATATGTTCAGTAATTACCAATAGTGTCCCCTGCCTTTAACTCAGATTCAAATATTCTGGTGAGAAGATACCTCCTTCTAAAAATTTATGTTACTTTAGAGGGAGCCGTTTCTCACAAAGTTTTTTACTACAGCTCTGCATTGCTCATACCAACTATGATTTTATGCTGATACATGTACATACTTTGAGCAATTACCTAACTGTGTGCAGTGCCTTTAAAGAGATAAAAACACATGGAGTGGAACTAATTCGGTCGATTGGTTTCTATTTAAATTGGAACAGTCGTTTAGCAGCCTTCTGAAGATTCAAAATGTGTTTTCAAGTGGAAAAGCGTGGAGTTAATGGTTAAAGGCAGTGGACACTACTGGTAATTACTCAAAATAATTATTATCATTAAACCTTTCTTGATTACGAGTAATGGGGAGAGGTTGATAGTGTAAAACATTGTGAGAAACAGCTCCCTCTAAAGTGACGTAGTTTTTGAGAAAGAAGTAGTTTTCCACGAATTTGATTTTGAGACCTCAAGTTTAGAACTTGAGGTCTCGAAATCAACCATCTAAACGCACACAACTTCGTGTGACAAGGGTGTGTTTTCTTTTATTATTATCTCGCAGCTTTGACGACCGATTGAGCTAAAATTTTTACATGTTTGTTATTTTATGCATATGTTGAGATACACCAACTGTGAAGACTAGTCTTTGACAATTACAAATAGTGTCCACTGTCTTTAACATGTGCTGACGTTTGAATACACTACAGTGACATGGAGATGGGGTTAAATCAGTATTTAGTTTGGTCTCGCAAGACCAAAATCTGACGTTTGAATACACCACTGTGAAATAGAGATCGGGTTTATAACCTGTTTTGCACTATTTCTTTCAGACTCCGATGACTGATTTGAGCTTAAACTTTCATAGGGTTGTTGTTTCATGTGGTTGGTCAATGGTCATGCAAAGTGTTTAACATTGGCCTTTGAAAACTGCAAGGTACCAATGTTGCCTGTGGTGCTTTAAAGGGTCTATGTACTTTTTGTAGGACAAAAAACACAATGTCCACAGATTTACATTAAACTTACACAGTTTGAAGATAATGACGGTAGAAAGCTTCCCTGAAAATATTACTTGCTGAGGTGCTGTAGTTTTTGAGGAATGAGTAAAATAATGTCATGAAAAGACAAAAAAAATGTAGCATCTAAAAACGTATTTTTATAACTTTGTTTTACTCATTTCTCATAAACTACAGCACCTCAGCAACTAATATTTTAAGGTATGCTTTCTACTATCATTATCTTCAAATGGTGTACGTTTGATGCAAATCTATGGACATTGTGTTTTGTGTTACAAAAAGTACCCAAATTCTTTAAAGACAATGGACACTTTTGGTAATTGTCAAAGATCAGTCTTCTCACTTGGTGTATCTCAACATATGCATAAAATAACAAACCTGTGAAAATTTGAGCTCGATCGGTCGTCGGAGTTGCAAGATGCCTCAGCTGAGGTCTCAAATTCAAGCATCTGAAAGCACACAACTTGTGCATCAAGGGTGTTTTTTATTCCATTATTCTCTCGCTACTTCAACGACCAATGTAGTCAAAATTTTCACCGGTTTGTTTTGTATGCATATGTTGAGATGCACCAAGTGAGAAAACTGGTCTTTGACAATTACCAAAGGTGTCCAGTGCCAATAGAGAAAGAAGTAATAGTCCACGAATTTGATTACGAGACCTCAGATTTAAAAATTGAGGTCTCTAAATCAAGCATCTGAAAGCATACAACTTTGTGTGACAAGGGTGTTTTTTTTCCCAGTCATATCTCGCAGCTTTGAGGACCAATTGACCTCAAATTTTTACAGGTTTGTTATTTTATGCATACGCTGAGATACATTAAGTGAGAAGACTGGTCTTTGACAATTACCAATGGTGTCCACTGCCTTTGACCCCTACTTCCTGCCCCAGTTACCTATTTTGTGTTTGTAAATACAAACTCAATAGTTACCGATGGTGAATTCCTCTTTTACTTTGAATGCATTTCATCATCTAGCACTTTGCTTGCCTTGTGGGGGGGGGGTCTCTATTGACTGTAGCTTTATTCAAAATACAAACAAAGTGTTCAATTGTCCTCTGGGTGTGGTCCATGTTATTGTGTGTGACATGCATGACTGTGTGAAGAGATATAGGAATTCCTGCTAAAGTCCTAGCAGAATCAAACAATTATATCGTTGCAGTACCCGCTGTTAAAAACATAGGATTCGAACTGCCCTCTAGCTACCGGCAATATCGTTGGTCTATTTGGTATGACACTGCTCTAGAATTGCAAGGTTCGAATCCCACAAGAGTAAAATTCCCATGATTTTAATCCCAGGACTCGGGGAAAAGTACTGAGTATGCAGTGCTTACACACATTGGTTTAAAGATAAAACCAAAGTGAATAGAAACAAACGAAATATTGTTGGGGATGGTTGAGGTTTTAAAATGTTTTTTTTTTTGTTAGAAAAATTGGTTGTCATTGATTTGGGGCGTTTTGTAATGCAATATGAATGTATTTAATAGATGTTAAATTTGCATCGGGGATAAAGAATATTAATTTTTGGTTTTTATCCATAAACACTGAAGTGTTTAGCACTGTATACTCGGTACTTTCCCGAGTCCTGTGAAAAAAAAAAAAATAATAATAATAAATTCACAGGCATTTTTTACTCGGGTGGGATTCAAACCCACGACCTTTGCAATTCTAGAGCAGTGTCATACCAACTAGACCAATATGAATGTAGATATTTATTTAGTGTAAGAGAAAGAGGAGAATTTTTTTACCCGACAATTTGAATCTGAGAAAGGGCTTCAGGCCTGAAGCTTTTCTCAAACATCTGAAAGCACACAATTCTCTGCAACTAGAGAGTTTTTTTTCCTTGCATTATTTTCTTGCGACTTTTATGACCAATTGAGCCCACATATTCACAGCTTTTAATGCATCTGTTGGGGCGCATAAAGTGAGGATTCTGGTCTTCGTTACCAGTTGTTATTCTGAGTGATCAGATTTAGAATTAATGCAAACACTTTCATTTAAAGTTCCTTTCAGCAAGTGCAGCTTATATTACAGCAATCAAAATACCAAGTACATGTTTATAATCAAGAGGTGTTTTTTTTACTTTCCTGGGGTGGATTTCACAAAGGTAAGTCCTAACTTAGGACTAGTCCTAGGCAATGCTGACCAGTAACTCATCCTATGTAACTTTTAGTTGTCTTGTGTCATTGTGTATCAGCAGAGTTCTTGTTTTTTTTTGCACCAGGAGTGTCATCATTGACAGACATGGCGCACTAGAAATGTCCATCATTATTATTATTATTATTATTATTATTATTATTAGGACCTATCCTATCTCTTAGCATTGCCTATAGGACTAGTCCTAAGTTAGGACTACCTTTGTGAAATCCACCCCTGGCCTGTAATTTTAGAGTGTACCTTAGTGGAATGCCTTTGTGCAAAGTTTGGGAATGGGGGGGGGGGGCGCATTGCTTATGTGATTGAGCAACTGGGATTTCCCATGTGATATGCCTTTCATGTAGTCATACAGGCTTGTATTTTGTTTATTTATTGGTCTACATGTACCACTGTGTTGTACACCAAGGCGGTTTACTGTTGTTGACCATACCTTGACCAAGGCGGTTTACTGTTGTTGACCATACCTTGACCAAGGCGGTTTACTGTTGTTGACCATACCTTGACCAAGGCGGTTTACTGTTGTTGACCATACCTTGACCAAGGCGGTTTACTGTTGTTGACCATACCTTGACCAAGGCGGTTTACTGTTGTTGACCATACCTTGACCAAGGCGGTATACTGTTGTTGACCATACCTTGACCAAGGCGGTTTACTGTTGTTGACCATACCTTGACCAAGGCGGTATACTGTTGTTGACCATACCTTGACCAAGGCGGTTTACTGTTGTTGACCATACCTTGACCAAGGCGGTTTACTGTTGTTGACCATACCTTGACCAAGGCGGTTTACTGTTGTTGACCATACCTTGACCAAGGCGGTTTACTGTTGTTGACCATACCTTGACCAAGGCGGTTTACTGTTGTTGACCATACCTTGACCAAGGCGGTTTACTGTTGTTGACCATACCTTGACCAAGGCGGTTTACTGTTGTTGACCATACCTTGACCAAGGCGGTTTACTGTTGTTGACCATACCTTGACCAAGGCGGTATACTGTTGTTGACCATACCTTGACCAAGGCGGTATACTGTTGTTGACCATACCTTGACCAAGGCGGTTTACTGTTGTTGACCATACCTTGACCAAGGCGGTTTACTGTTGTTGACCATACCTTGACCAAGGCGGTTTACTGTTGTTGACCATACCTTGACCAAGGCGGTTTACTGTTGTTGACCATACCTTGACCAAGGCGGTATACTGTTGTTGACCATACCTTGACCAAGGCGGTTTACTGTTGTTGACCATACCTTGACCAAGGCGGTATACTGTTGTTGACCATACCTTGACCAAGGCGGTTTACTGTTGTTGACCATACCTTGACCAAGGCGGTTTACTGTTGTTGACCATACCTTGACCAAGGCGGTTTACTGTTGTTGACCATACCTTGACCAAGGCGGTATACTGTTGTTGACCATACCTTGACCAAGGCGGTTTACTGTTGTTGACCATACCTTGACCAAGGCGGTTTACTGTTGTTGACCATACCTTGACCAAGGCGGTTTACTGTTGTTGACCATACCTTGACCAAGGCGGTTTACTGTTGTTGACCATACCTTGACCAAGGCGGTATACTGTTGTTGACCATACCTTGACCAAGGCGGTTTACTGTTGTTGACCATACCTTGACCAAGGCGGTTTACTGTTGTTGACCATACCTTGACCAAGGCGGTTTACTGTTGTTGACCATACCTTGACCAAGGCGGTTTACTGTTGTTGACCATACCTTGACCAAGGCGGTATACTGTTGTTGACCATACCTTGGTCAAAACTAAAAAGTCAATATGGCTGGGAGCCATCTTTGTTCCGAAAGTTGGAGATTGGAATATGCTTGAGACTTTCACAGTCTAAGGCCATGTCTGAAACAGCGACTTCGGCTACAGCTAGCTAGATCACGCACGCCTGCCCATTCTTCAACACTGGGAGTGACGCTGATTCTAGCTGTAGCTTAAGTCGTCGTTACGCACACGGTCTATTATTATTATTTATTGATTTATTTATTTATTTTGTATTTTTAATCTATTGGTTGATTTTTAAAGACGTTCACGGAACTAACTGCTGATCATTGGCAGCAGTCAGTTTTTACACATTTTAAGATGACAGTTTTTATACTTTTGTCTTACCTTGACCTACATGTACCCCTGTTTACTGTTGAATTTTGGAAAGACAATTTCACAGACCATACATGTATCTTATCTAATGTAATGTGCAGTATTTTTGACCAGGTGCGACGCTCTCAAACATATTTGTACCACTTCCAGGGGTCTATTAATTCATACATCCACCTCTAAAGCCACTTAAAACTACAGTGTAACAAAAGTGACAGAACGCCTATTAAAACTGTGCAGGACAAATCGCGCCAACCCTGTAAGTGATAAAAAGTACTATTGAGACTTATACTACTTGCTGAGGTGCTGTAGTTTTTTAGACTCTCCTAAAACGTTGCTCTGTGATTTTCACTTTTTTTCTCAAAAACTTGACAACTAATGAGGCTGAAACTTGTACATGTAAACTGTACACACGTCTTCATTCACAGTGAGTAGGGATATCTGTCATGGTCAAAAACATGATCTATAAAAGGTATCAAAATAAAAAACATCACAATCACTCTTACTTCCCTTTCTAAACAAAAATCAGTGCAACTTTGTTTATTTTGTTTTTGTTTTTGCAAGACACTTCTTGTTGCATATCCGCCTTTAAGAACTAATGTTACCTGATACTAAGTGATACAGGGTCAAAGGAAGTTGAACAATCTTCAAACTGGCAAAATCGATGATCATAATTGGTTCCAAACTCAAATGGGGATTTCCTCCCTGATTTTCAGGAGTGTACTTTTATACCAGTTGTTGATTGTCTAGGTCAGGGTCGCATAGTTAGAATTCAACAGAAGAACGACATCCCTTGAGGTCGATCCTTTGTCTGGTATTTAGGAAAAGAATTCACCCCAGTGACCTTTTCTGCCAGCGTGGTATTATCTGAGAATTTGCAGGGTATTTGAGGCAATTGGGAAATCCCACTTTAATTTCATTTACTCCGTTTCATGTTGTTTTGGTTGTGAAGCCCAAGAACTCTCAGAAAAAACAAACTTTGTAATCACTGTTCTGGCCACTAAGAACCCATTGGGGAGAAGGCGAGGAAGGAAGTTTTGGTTTCAGATGTGGGAGGAAAACCACAGGGAATAATTCCATCCAGGGAAAACACAGGCACTAAAATCCAAATCACACAGTGCTCCTTGCTGTATTTGAACCAGCCGTTCGATTTCACAAAACTCTTTAAAACTTAGGATTAATCTTAGGACTTCTAGGACCCATCCTAATATAGGACCAAACTCTTCCCAACTTAGGATTAATCTTAGGACTTATAGGACCAATCTTATATAGGACCAATCTTATATAGGACCAAACTCTTCCTAACTTAGGATTAATCTTAGGACTTATAGGACCCATCCTAATATAGGACCAAACTCTTCCTAACTTAGGATTAATCTTAGGACTTATAGGACCAATCTTACATATATAGGACCAAACTCTTCCTAACTTAGGATTAATCTTAGGACTTATAGGACCCATCCTAATATAGGACCAAACTGTTCCTAACTTAGGATTAATCTTAGGACTTATAGGACCCATCCTATTATAGGACCAAACTGTTCCTAACTTAGGATTAATCTTAGGACTTATAGGACCCATCCTAATATAGGACCAAACTCTTCATAACTTAGGATTAATCTTAGGACTTATAGGACCCATCCTAATATAGGACCTAACTCTTCCCAACTTAGGATTAATCTTAGGACTTATATGACCCATCCTAATATAGGACCAAACTCTTCCTAACTTAAGACTAATCTTAGGACTTAAAGGACCCGTCCTAATACAGGACCAAACTCTCCATAACTTAGGTTTAATCTTAGGACTTACAGGACCCATCCTAATAAAGGACCAAACTCTTTCTAACTTGGAATTAGTGGCTTGTTGCATGTAAGATTTGAGTTATGAAGCTGTAATATAATAATAATAATAATATCGAAGTCTCATATAGCGCACGTATCTACCAAACAAGGTACTCAAGGCACTGAGTATATATACAAACTTTCAGAAAGATAGGTTATTGCAGTGATGAATTCTGAGACCCAATTATTTAGCACCTTATAAGGGTTTACAAGGTGCTACGGCGCATAAAGCAGCCACAACCAGGAACACTGGGGCGAACCCCTTCTCTTTTCGATAAGTGCACTGGGTTCTTTTACATGCGTTACACAACACATGGGACCAACGGCTTTACGTCCCATCCGAAGGACGAAGCAATGGTTAAGTGTCTTGCTCAAGGACACAGTGTCACGGCTGGGAATTCGAACCCACACTCTGCTGATCAGAAACACCAGAGTTTGAATTCGGTGCTCTTAACCGCACGGCCACGACACTTCTAAGCTGTGAAAATTTTTCGCCCCAGAAATGTACCCTGATGTCCAGGATGTCACTGTAGTACAATACGAAAGTGTAAGGCCGCCAGGGCTAAGGTTAACCTAGGTGTTTCTTGTTTACAGAGCAAGTATCCAGGTTTCCTCAGACACCCGAGCTGCAGTGATTAAAGCCATTGGACACTTTCGGTAAACAGTATTGTCCAAAAGCCCAGACTTCGTGTATCACAACTTATAAATAAAATAACAAACCTGTGAAAACTTGGGCTCAATCAGTCATCGGAGTCGGGAGAAAATAACGGGAAAACCCACCTTTGTATCCGCGCGTTTCGCCGTGTCATGACATGTGTTTACTATAAATCCGTAACTCTCGCTGTTGAGAATTGATAATTGTTTTAATGTTTTCTCAAAAAGTAAAGCATTTCATGGAATAATATTTCAAGAGATGTCTTTCACTATTACCTTCTGCAAACCCTGTAAGTTATTTGTAAGTCTGTGAACTTTTTTTGTTCCTGTTCCGAAAGTGTATAATGGCTTTAAGTTCACTTATGAGGCATCCTTGGTTTCATTACCAGATATGTATAATGTATGTCCAGTTATTGAACTTTAGCTCCCCCGGGTCGACCCCGGTGTGTGGCGTTTTTTTTCCCCAGGACGAACGTGTGCAGATAATTACCATAGTTCGTCCTGGAAAAAAAAAACGCCACATACCAGGGTCGACACAGGGAAGCTAAATGAACGCATCCATTGTGAGAAACGGCTCCCTCTGAAGTAATGTAGTTTTCTAGAAAGAAGTAATTTTCCACAAATTTGATTTCGAGACCTCAGATTTAGAATTTCAGGTCTCAAAATCAAGCATCTGAAAGCACACAACTAACTTGTGCAAGGGTGTTTTTCTTTCATTGTTATCTCGCAACTTCGACGACCGATTCAGCTCAAATTTTCACAGATTTGTTATTTTTTGCATATGGTGAGATACAGCTAGTGAAAAGACTGGTCTTTGACAATTACCAATAGTGTCTGGAAGTGTCTTTAATACTTGTTTCTTTTCTTTCTCTACCTTACTTCAGGACACTTTTTGGACCAGAAACGTCTGAAGCAAGGTCTTTACAGGCACCCATGGGATGACATTTCCTACATCCTACCAGAAATGGAATAGACCAAAAAAACATGCACATTCCATGCATCGCCAGAAGGGACCATTATGTGCTGGAGGGGGAACATTTGCAGGTTAGATTTAAAAGAATTAGTACTAACAAGCTAAGATTTTGTCACCTATTTCAGAACTCTAAACAAAATGTATTTGTTAAGTTATCAATTCTTATGAAGAATGTGAGGAAAAAAAGGTTAATTAATATATTATTATAAAACTGTTCTATAAACTTATGTAAAAAAATTAATATCGAAAATGAGTAGCGAACATTGTAAATGACAGTTAATGATAACATAATCAGTGAAACAGTTAGCTGCACACATGTAGTATTTGGTTTTCAAGCTATGATTCATGTGACCAACCGTTGATTTCGCCAAACTCTTTCTAACTTAGGATTAATCTTAGGACTATAGACGTTAGGACGCAGCGAATCCATCCTAAGTTTGGACGAGAGGTACTCGTCTTTACTCGAGATAGGATTAGTCATAGCGTTTTGTGAAACCTGCTGCAGGCTGTTGGGTTGTGCATATCCGAATATTCCAATCTTATCTAGTGTTGTGGTTGATTTAGAGATTACATGATTTGACTACTCTCTACTGTGCCACATGTTGGAAGTGAAACTGTATAACTTTTGCATTCCATTGCTCCAGTTTTAAAGGGAACATATACCTTTGGTTTTAGGAACCGTTTGATTGCTTTATTCTATACAAATGTAGATGTATACAATCAAACTAACATGTGAAATTTCATACTCAAAAGGTGGTCAAGTTTTTGAAATTTCGCAGATATTCGAGAGCGATTATGTCCCGGCAGGAAGAATAATCCGCAATTGGAATATACAATCTGAGAAACATTACTGACTGTACTGCTTCTCAGATACAAATTTTTTTTTTTTTTTTTTTTGGGGGGGGGGGACCAAAACATCTTTTTACATATAACTACATTACTTCTAAGTGAAATGTTTCTGCAGATATTCAGCGATATACATGTATCTCAAAAATGTACCCACCTTTTAAAATAAATTTTCACAAGTTGGTTTTACGGTATATTCAGGCCTGTATGCTTAGTTTTTGAAAGGGCAAGGGCACCAAGGATTTTTCTGCTTGTTAAAGGGACCACCCATTTCTACCAGAGCATGTCAAGGGCACCAAGGCAATTACCAGGGGGGCAATGAGATAGTCACCTTTGTTTCCTCCGCGAGGAATCAGGCCTGATAAGATTGAAGCAAACAGTAGGTTCCAAAAACCAATCGCACATAATTTATATTCATGGACCTAGACAAACCCACTTGCTGAGAAGGGTCACCATTGGGCGCCTTACTAGGAACGTAGACAACAGTAAGAGTTCCCCCTTGTGGCTTATTACTTGACAATAAAAGTAATATGTTTCAACTCCTTGGGGTAAAACTTTAGTTTCTTGAACGAGCTTAGAAGAAAAGCTGCTGAAGTGGGTCAGGGTTGGTTGATACATCTGAGATCGATTTATCTAGAAGGAAACAGCCCAGTTGTAATTTGATAATTTAAAAAACAAACTGGGAAAACTAGGATGTGAGGAAGTTTGAATGTACACAAGTGGAAATGTTGTTTTATGAATGCCAGATAATTTGAGAGAAAGGAATAATCATTAGGCTTGTTTGTTTTTGAAAGAAGAGTACATTCATCCACGATCAGTTTTGTTTAATATGGCTGAGTGGTTTAGAGCATCGAATTCAAGTTCTAGTTATCGGATGTGGGTTTGAGTTCTAGCCCATGACACTTGTGTTCTTGAGCAAGATGCTTTACTTATAATTGCTTCTTTTCACCCAGACAAACGGGATGCAAGCTGAAATTTACATATGCAAAACATTAACTTTCAATGTAATTTTGTACTGTTGATAAAGCATCGACTTACTGAAGTGACGGACGTACACCAGCGGCATTCGGGAATTTTGGGACAGGGTCTAAGGAAGTAATTGGGGCATATCCCCATCTTGTCAACCCCCAACCTTTAGCACCGCTGCTACCAAATACAGAAACAAAACATCTGGCAAAAACTTGGAACAAATTTAGTGGTGCTCGGTGGTGGTGTAGTAACTGATTACATTTATGATTATTTTTTCATTCTTTCTACTTTACACCCCCTCCTATATTAAAAAATGTATAAATAAATGCCAACAACAAATATTTATGTAATGTTAAAATTGTTATCAAAACAGTATATTACCTGTATGAGAAAATATTATCAGATGGTTTAGAGCCGACAGTGAAAAATTATTTTAGGGTTCTAATATTTTGTAAAGGCTGTTTTCCCAGATTTAGCTTTCAAAATTGTATTCATAAATTAGTCTTATTTCACACATGTGAAAAAAAAGTGTTGGCAACTCAAAAAAGAATTTTTTTAAACTTTAAGACAAAAATGAGTTGTCTGATAGTTTTCCTGTAATTATGTTTATGTTTATTGTGATACTTTATGAGGATCAGTTACTTTTTCCAAAATATATTCCCAAGAGTTTCCATTTACGGAAATAAAATACTATATTATCCAAAATGTAGACAGCACGGTTTCTTAATTCATTTTTTTAAATAAGTGTTGAAGAGTCCACTGCATAATTTTGCACCCTTCACCAATAAATTACTGCTCGCAGTGGCCATCTTGATTTACACCCCAAATATTATTGATAAATACTGAATCAGTATAGTTAAGATATATTGCAATAGTTATGACTTTTAAAGTCAAGTATGCGCTAATCCACAAACAGATGCTGGAACTAGCGGGTGGTGTTAAAACTATATACTACTTCCTCTGTATTTATTGCACAGTGCGTATTGCGAGTGTCAATGCGTCACGCTCAGTATACAACCTCATTAGATATGGGGCGCAGAAGCGCTATTTTGTCCGTATTCCACTTGCGCTTGTGTGATATCTTACAGTATCTCATAATTATAGCTAAGTTTGACTTTTTTCTCACAATATAACTTTGAAAATAGTTAATGGCCTGACGTTTGGTCCCAAGCAGAGACTTTCTTATCGAAACATCATGCCAAACTATTTTGGTTGGTAAGCAGTTTGAAACAGTTCTATTTTCTTATAATTATAACTTGTACTAAGTTGTAATTATGAGATGTATCTCATTACTATAGCCCTTTTCACACGACAAAGTTAAACTAGGGTCCTTGGTCTCCGGTGGCAGTTGTCTTGACCAAGGACGTTGGTCAAACTCAAACAGGACCTTTCACACGGCGCAGAAACCAAAATCCCATGTCTCAGAACATTCGTCTTTTGTGGTGCTACAGGTCAACATTGAAAACTTGCTCTCTTGATGGAGTCGTGCACACGGTCAAAGGTTTAACGTTATCATATAACGGGGTCTAACATCTTGATTTTCTTGCACCATGTGTTTCTTCTTGCGCGCATGCGTGGTAGTTCCAGCCACACCAGGGTCCTTCGTTACGCAAGCAATTTCCATTCACACCGCACACACGGACGATCGTGATATAATTTTCAAAATGTTGTGTTTTTAAGACGGAGTTCTGGACCTTGGTCTTAAAAAAGACCAGGGACCCGTGCCTATTTAAGCAGAGGTTCCTTTCACTCGATGTGGATTAAACAACGTTGTGTTCTTAAGACCAAGGACCCCCTGCTTATTTTCCTCGTGTGAAAAGGCCTTATGACTTAAGTGGCATTAGTCATGGCATAAGTCATAACTATGAATTTTGACAATTGTATACACAGCAGTACAGAACTCTCTCTTGACAGATGCCACAATACCATCTTGTACATTTATTTTTTTAAGTTCCCTTTAAAATAGCAAAGAAATACTGTATGTTATGTAAAATAAATAATCCATATTAAATATTCTTGCAATGCAAGTAAGGTTCATGTCGTTGATGAAAGATGGAATGTTCCATTCAACTTGGTATCCCCTCATTGAATGGAACATTCCATTTTCCATCCATGCAAATACTCTCCACATTGCACTCATTCACTACACACTATGTAAACAATTGTATCAATCAAAAGCATAATACTTGTGACAGAAAGTGATTGTTCCGAAAGGACCTTACAAAGCAAAACATGTAAAGACAAGTCCATTATTTGGTTTTCCATATGTAGAATCCACAACTGAAAAAGAAAATATTACCAAAATGCTTTTTGGTTATCGTTTTGAGCCAGGTTGGGTGTAGAGTTCCTTCGGGAGGAAGTACATCACGTTATCATAAGAACAGGATTAGACTTGTGGACAAGTCCTTAAATGTCTGTAACATTGAAAGCTCCATTAAAGAGTTTTCCAGTTTGGCCACACAAACTTGGAAAGTATACATCCTTTTGAGTTAGGGATTTTCTTAACATTTAATTAAACTTAATTGACGAGCATTTAACTTGCCCGAGGCAAGCACCACTGGTTTGTGCTTGATCCAATAAAGTCCACCTCTTTAAAGGATTCGGGTACTATTTCAAAATGTCCACAGATTTACATTAAACTTACAGGGTTTGAAGTTAATGAAAGTGGAAAGTTTCCCTTCAAATGTTACTAAGATTGTGTTTTTGAGAAAAGAGTAAAACAAGTCACAAAATAGTTTCGATCTCATGAGACCAAAACTATTTTAGCATGTAAAATCCCCTTAACCAGTTATGATATTATACCAAAACCATAGCATAACTGGTTAATACGTTTTTACATGCTAAAACTGAGACGAAAATTATTACTTTTACTCATTTCTCAAAAACTACAACACCTCAGTTAGTTAAATTTCAAGGGAAGCTTTCTACTGTCATAATCTTCAAACTGTGTAAATTTAACGTAAATCTGTGGACATAGTGTTTTTTGTTAGGAAAAAGTACGTATACCCGTTAAGCAATTACATGGATATACCAGGTGTAAGTTGCTAGACGAAAAGGGTGCATCTTTCTTTTTAATGGAGCGTTTCCAGAATGTAATTATTTGTGACTTGTTTTCTCAGCTTAGCTGGATATTGGTCCATCTGCTGGCAAAGGCTCAGTCCAAGTCTATGCCAGTCCTCTGTCCGAAACTGTCCTTTAATTATAAATGGTAACCCTCTTGCCAATCAGAGTGAGATTGGTCCATCTGCTGGCAAAGGCTGAGTCCAAGTCTATGCCAGTCCTCTGTGTGAAGCTGCCCTTTAATTATAAATGGTAACCCTCTGGCCAATCAGAGTGAGACTGGTCCACATGCTGGCAAAGGCTCAGTCCAAGTCTATGCCAGTCCTCTGTTCGAAATTGTCCTTTCTGGCATTTGATGAAAGTCAGGTGCTCCAGCTCACGTGGTACCTGGCACATGCGCAGCATGATTGGCACGGCACAACGCCTCTGCAGATTGGTCATGTGGGCTCGCTGAACCTGATGGTGTGAACATTTATAGATGTTAAGTTATTAATTTATTTATTTGTCTATTTAATCTCTCGTGCATCTAATTATTGATAAAGGAAATGAATGAGTTAAAGGGAAGGCTACCTTTGGTTTGTTTAATCTTTCGTTTTTGACAGAGCGGTACTAAGAATTCTTTTTACAAATTCCATAAAACAGGTTGCGAGGTATTAGACATTGGTAGAGCTGACAAAAAAGTGGCATAGCAATGTCGTGTTTTATGTCACCAACCATGAAATAACAAACGTGTGAACCTTTGGGTTAAATATGTTGTTTGGGTGTTGAGAAAAATAGTAACATCCATGTACATTGTAAGCGTGTAACAATCGAAATCTACAGCTGTTTTTTTTAAAAGGTTTTCAGAATGATGAAGTTTTCTCGAGTATGACTTCATTCCAGAGAGAATTGTATCGCAAACTGGTTCTAGTATGAACTCCATATTCAGTCATCTTCAAGACTAAAACTAACGGCTGGTGTTTTTATTCTTTCCAATACTGTACAATTTAACTTTCATGTATTGCAAATAGTGGCTATTCTCACCTCGTATCTGCACCACTGGTCCCTGAGGGAGTCCGGTGTCATGATGATGAGTGTACGGTAGGAATTAGCCACAGACTCTGCTATGTTATCTGAGATAGCAGCCCCGAGATGGTAGTCCCGGTACCTGATGTTTCCACGAACACCGAACTCGCTCTCCAGTCTCTTGACGAGCGCCACTGTCCACTTATTGTCGATGTGAGCAAAGCTGACGAAGAAGTCGTACCTAAACGAGCCTCGATTCCGGGCGAAGTAGCGAACCGAAATCGGGACGCTGGATGTTCCGAAGACGTTCACATAGCCGTGGCGATCCTCGGTGCAGAAGTCAAAGCGGGCGAGGTCACACTCGAAGCCCTGGCAGTTGAGGCCGTGTCGGTGTCGCCAGGCTTCCTCCAATACGGTGGCTTGCTCCCGTAGTTTCATCTTGGCAGTCTCCATCTTCCTGAGCTGCATGAGAGCGCCTTCCTCCTCGCCTAGAGTGCTCAGACATTTAGCCCAGCGTTCATGGGTGACCGACGGGTCAAAGTTATCCTCCAGGTGATCGCATTTAGTCGCCATGCTGAAGCATTGGAGAGCTTTTTTTGGTTGTCTCATGAGAAAGTAGATGTACCCTTGATCAGATAGCGCTGCGTTGGTTTCCTTCAACTCTATTGCGTGTTTGAGATCAGAGAGTGCCTTTTGAAGCAGTCCGTCCAGCTCGGCTTCTGGCAATTGGGTCCGCACATTTTCGTCTTCATACATTTTGATAGACAGAATAGCCCGGTGTCTGAACGCAAGCAAGGACTCTTTAATCGACAGGCTTTTGTTAAGAATGTCAGAGGCCTGGTCGAACATTTTCAGCTCTACGTACTGGGCACCAACTCTGGCAAGTACTTCAGGGTCTTCAGGTTGAAGCTTGAGAGCTCTGTCGAAACAGTCAGTGGCCGACAGGAAGCTCGAGTCATCCTGAACAACATCAGCCAAGATCTTACCGGGGAACAACGAGAGGAGGGCGCCTATGAAGACCCAGGGCATTGTTTTGAAGTCCGGGCTCGCACCTTCAATCTTAGTTACCTGAAACAGGCACTCGACAACCTCCCGGAATCCCACTTCTGAGTGCACCTGCACGGCTGCCCCACTGTTGAGCATCTGCATGAAGCGCCGATGCAATGCCAGTCCGTGGGCGAACAACCACTCTGCCTCCTCCGGGGTGCCTAGCTCCTTGCCAGTCTCCACTGCTTTGCGGGTGAACGGTAAATACGTGAAACTCCTCCGGTGTTCCTGGAAGAATCGAAGAGCGAAGGCCCGGTCAGAGTACGAGCGGGCCATGTTAAGCGCGTCTTGCCTGGCGACTAGTATCCGAAGGATCCCGAGAGTTTCCCGGTACTGTTTCATCCGAGACTGGCTCTTATAGATGATGATGAGGTTACCCAGAGCATTCATGTTACTCCCATCCTTTGCGATGACCTCGCTGAACTTCTCCTCAGCCTCTTGGACCAGCCAGAGTGAATAGTAGACAAAGCCCAGGAGGTTGCAGACTGAGAGCCAGTGGGAGGGCCTGCTGCTGAAGTCAATCTCCATTCCCTCGATGAGTTGCCTCTCTCGTCCTAGAGTACTCTTGTCGATCCCGTGGAGGTCCGTCCATGTGAGGTGACACCCCATGGCTCCAACCACCTCTTCATCGTCCTCAAAAGACCACCCTCTGCCGTCGGAGGGATACATCTTTCTTCTGATATCCGCAAGACCCACTTGTCATGCTGTGGCCAACCTTGTCACGTTCCCTGTATCAAACAAAATCACAGTATATTGAAACATCATGTTCACTTACACAGGGCCCAGTCTATATTCTCACTTGCAATTTTATGTTGAATTTTAAGACAGCAACTGTACACAAGACAGGTGTACAATGATAACCCTCAGTGGATACAAGATTATATACGGGAGAAATTGTGGTGTCGAACCGTAGATATGCCTACCTCTAAAGATAACTAAACATGTTGACGTGAAGCTTAAAATATCAAGGAAATACGTCAGTGAACTTGCACTACAGACCTGTGTATATCACACCTTATGTATCAACTTCTATGGTGTAATAACACTTCACAGTTTCGATCAGGATGTCAGATTTGTCGCTGTTTGATGAGAAATTACAAGAGAAATATAAGCTCAATATGGGTGAATCAAAGGGCTGTTCTATCAACGGACAACGATTTACACCCATCGTGGGCAACGTGATCCTGTGGTTAGACTGTAGTACTTAAAATTACAAGGTTGTGGGTTCCAATCCTATCAAGCTAACCGCTAATTTCAAAACGACTAGAACAAGTATTGTCGTGTAGTTACTGAATAAACTGTTTATTGGTTTGTGCAACTCATAATCATAGATGTTCAACCAATGTTTGTCTGAGAGAGATTGGCCGCCAACCATTTATTTTATTTTAATAAAAGCAATAGCACTGTAGAAAAACGGCATATTGTGGTTCCACCTGCTCTAGACTATAACTGCCAAGTTTGAAGACTTTGACAGTTGTGCAGTATTTTTTTAGCAAAGCGGATGCACCTTTTATAAGTTTTAAATGTTTGTAAATACATGACTAGCCGAACATGACTTTCAAATTACTTGTTTATTACATGTCGTGATATGCGAAATCCATGACGGATTCAAGACTTCCCTTTGAGCATTATTTTGTGCAAAGGTGCAACAGCCTGCATCAAAAGCATTATTACGGGAATATTATGTTCTGCGAGGGTGGATGTCACGTGATTGGTGGTGAAAGACCTCTGGTGTTCAGACTATCGAAAGTTAGAGTGTTTGCAAATTTTGTTTTGCTGTTTTGGGGTGTTGCAAATTTGTTAGTTGTGCCTTGACAAATATTATATATGTCTTCCAAAATGTGGATACCTGGAGGGAGGGTACACAAAATGACAATTGCTTTTTACGTGGTAAGAAGCAATGTATCGTTTGCATCTATAACCTTCGAGAAACAATTACCTTCTAAAAGGAATGTGGTTTAAAAGGCATTGGACACTTTCGGTAAACAGTATTGTCCAAAAGCCCACACTACGTGTATCACAATTTCTATATGAAATAACAAACCTGTGGAAATTAGGTTCAATCGGTAATCGGAGTCGGGAGAGTTTATATTGTTTTAATGTTTTTTTTTCAAGAGAAGTCTTTCATCATTACCTTCTGTAAACCTGTAAGTTATTTGTAAAACTGTGAACTTAAAAAAAATCTGTACCGAAACTATCCAATGGCTGTGAAGATTTGTTTAATACTTTACATTTTAACATGATAAACGTCTCTGCATGAAACGTCGCTCATGTTGTGTGTTCCGTTTACGGATTTATATTATTCCTGTGTGGATATTAACCGCTCCAGATTTTATCCAAAACGCTCAGCCACCTTTAAACAAATAATATTTTTTCTGTTAGCAGTCCTTTCCAGATATATTATGATTAATACAACCGAACGGTTTCAAAAACCAAAGGTATACTAGGCCGATAAAGTTGAATAGCCTAAATGTTTGGAAGGCAAGTTTTCCTTAATTTGTTCTTCAATGAAACGCATGCCGGGACGAAAGTTGTTTACAAGTTCCGATGCAGAGTATGGTTATTATAACTGTCGATTCTTTTGTGATCGTTTCTTAAAGACAGTGGACTCTATTGGTAATTGTCAAAGACTAGCCTTCACAGTTGGTGTATCTCAACATATGCATAAAATAACAAACCTGTGAAAATTTTAGCTCAATCGGTCGTCAAAGTTGCGAGCTAATAATGAAAGGAAAAACACCCTTGTCACACGAAATTGTGTGCTTTCAGATGCTTGATTTCGAGACCTCAAATTCTAAATCTGAGGTCTCGAAATCAAATTTGTGGAAAATTACTTCTTTCTGGAAAACTACATGACTTCAGAAGGAGCCGTTTCTCACAATGTTTTATACTATCAACCTCTCCCCATTACTTGTAACCAAGAAAGGTTTTATGATAATAATTATTTTGAGTATTTACCGATAGTGTCCACTGCCTTTAATAGCCATGAAGGAATTCGGGACACATTATAGCCCGCACCCTATGATAATTATACGCTTCGTTGAAATTGAGTCAGCAGGAGACTGCTTTTTCGGGGCTAACTTCCTGATCTTGAATTAGTACCATTGATTGAAAGGGTGAGTTTAAAGGCAGTGTACACGATTGGTAATTGTCAAAGTCTATCCCTTACAGTTGGTGCTTTCAATAAAATATGGAGGCATCATCTATAGAAGCCGAGGCTTGTGGGGAGATGCTTGGGGACAGACAAACATAACATCAACAGGGACAAGAACGTATGGACAGACACTTATAACAAACTCAATTACCACACTGACAGCCAACAGTAATTAGTTTTCGAAGTAAGTTGATTGAACAGAAGTTGACCAAACATAAAGTGCATAGTCATTGTTACACGAGTCTGTATAATTTCTCATTTTCTCTTCAATAAGTGAAACCACGTCAGCTGATAATGTTTGTGGTAAAATTACAACGTGTCACGAATTGCCTACGCTTTGTTTTGTTGTTAAAAAGTATGTTGTTACTTTTTTGTTTGAACCACATAGTTAATTATAAGGCTATATAAAATTACGTGCATGTGATGTTTTCGCCCACAAATTGTCTTCTCCCTTTTTGCGTTTTTTTTGTAATGGTTGGTGCCAGTGATTAGAACAGTATGGACGTGCTTGATATGTGTTGCAAGGAGAAAATTGAAAGCTGGTTTCGAAATTTCTTTCAATTTGTTTATGTCTTGAAATTCATACAATAACCGCAGACGTAGATCCGATGGGAACAAGATGGGAGAATTTTGAAATGTTGTGAAAAAATACCAAATTTGATATAATTATAAATCTATGATGAAATTGCATATGTCGTACAATTTTCGTATTGTCAATTGTAGATTCATGACTTTTCTCGTGGTGATGGGATACTCAACAATTCGATTCTGTTTTCATTAATGTTTGACTCGTTTCTTGTTTTGTTGTTTGTTCATTGCATTTAAACGTTTTTTTCTCTTCAAAATAGACAAATTTGAAGAAAAACAAATCCATCGCAATGAAAAGAAAAGTTGTCCTCATAATAACTGCCCTTCAAAATGGAAATAAATGTCTTATCGATGGCACTACAACGAACGTGCTTAATTACAAGAATGACTTTTTCCAACGGCTCTTTAATAACAGTTGAACATCCTGTTTATTTTAAGACCTACTTGAACGAAAACGGCAATAAGTGATCTTTGCTAGATATTAATTTAATATGTTTTCAATCAATAAGGAAACTGAATTCTCGTGATATTTATTATATGTTTTTTTGTTATTAAACAATCATTTTGAGTACCCTTTTCCGGATAGATGTTAACAAACTTTAAGGGAGGTTTTGATTCACTAAGTCTTGGCCAATGTTATTTATTTAACTGTTTTCTCCAAAAGGAGATACTCTGTGGGAGTCAAAGTGATTGATTGCCTGGTCTGGACCATTCCAATCTATCATAAGGTGATAGAGTTGTCTAAAGGTTGTTGGTACGTCACATAAAATATTGTATGTCATAAAGCGCATTGGGCGTCATGAGAATATGCGCACTATATAAGAAGCCAATAGGTATTATAATATAACACCCCTTCCCAATTTCCTGCCGTGTCATTGGTTTAGAGCGTGTCACATGATGTTTTACTAGACGACGGCCGTGTGATAGTGCATTGGTTTGCCGTGCGCTAGTACACGGCGTGCAGTACCCAGACGTCCGTTGCGTGTACGAGGATGATAAACTAATAGTCTGTAACCATTTCGGATTACATGACACTACATGCAGCACAGTAAACGTTTTCGCAGTCTGTATTCGCGTCGTCCATGGATTGTAGCATTCAGGTCTATAACTTAATAGTACAGTATTTAAAATGTTTGGGGTGTTATAAAACAAATATTGACTGCTTTTACTCGGCAATGGTTAAAACTATGACTCCCTCGGTGATCCCTGGAGGGTTCTATTTTCCCTCGGCTTCGCCTCGGGAAAATAGAACGCTCCGGGGATCACCTCGGGAGTCATAGTTCCATAGCACTCGAAGCAGTCAATATTTGTATACTGTAGACCATAAATTAATACTACATACACATTATACCCAGATCTTACCATCTGGCTTTTGGCCGTCTGTTCAGTCAGAACATTTTAGTACAACGAAATTGTGGGGCTTCCCCGTTTAGTTTCTATCTATGGGTCACAAAATTAAACATCACAAGTAGGCCTATAAACTAAACATCACCCACACTGGTATTAACTGGTGGTAAGGGCATCCGTGGCAGGCGTTCGACACGGAAGTGTTAAAGGGACTCTGATAATGTAAGTTGTTTGTAAACAAGGCATTTATTTCCACGCTACAAAATCATAATAACCCCCTTTCACTTGATAGCAGTTTAGCATGGGTCCCTTGCCAACTTTATGGTTGCAAAATTTTACAAAATGATAGGCCTCGTGTGAAAGGACAACAATGGTCTACTGGCCAAGTTCTCTTGCACAAATCTTGTCAAACATTGCTACATTTTACAACCATGCTAAAATTATGCAAGGAACCCCAGGTAAATTGCAGAGTGTGTAAATAGCATTTCAGCAAATACGAGAAGTGAAAATGGGAGGCGGTATGGCCATACAAGTCAAAGACTGGCTGGTATATGCCCAGACGGACAAACTAAAACAAACAGCCAACTAACCACGATATCGAGTTCCGAAATGGTTTAAAGACACTGGACGCTATTGGTAAATGTCAATGGCCAGTCTTCTCACTTGCAAGTATCTCAACATATACATAAAATAACAAACCTGTGAAAATTTGAGCTCAATTGGTCATCGAAGTTGCGAGATGGGAATGTAAGAAAAAACACCATTGTCACACGAAGTTGTGTGCTTTCTGATGCTTGATTTCGTGACCTCAAGTTCTAAATCTGAGGTCTCAAAATCAAACTCGTGGAAAAGTACTTCTTTCTCGAAAACTACTCCACTTCAGATGGAGCCGTTTCTCACAATGTTTTATACCATCAACCTCTCCCCATTACTCGTTACCAAGAAAGGTTTAATGCTTATGCATTTAGTATTCTGAATGACCCTATATCGTTTTACACTCCCATGCAGTAATTCCACAATTCCCTGTCTTTTCACTTATGTTTTTTGTTTGGAATTGGGTAGGGCCTACTGGATCGATGTACAAGGTAAATACATTCACTGTATTAACCTATACGGGAATGCCCAATATCCAATATCGATACAAGGGTAGACATTCACCGTACAAACCTACGGGAATGCCCAATATCCAATATCGATACAAGGGTAGACATTCACCGTACAAACCTACGGGAATGCCCAATATCCAATATCGATACAAGGGTAGACATTCACCGTACACACCTACGGGAATGCCCAATATCCAATATCGATACAAGGGTAGACATTCACCGTACAAACCTACGGGAATGCCCAATAGCAAAATATCAAAAAACGAAAATCGATATTTGCTACACAAACATTATGAAGTGAAATCCAGTATCAAACCATGGAGCTACAAAAAGAAACAAACTTTACTGTCATTATTACTCACCTTTGTAGGTACTTCAGTTATGGTTCTGGTCGCAATCTCTGTAGTATATCTCTGGAAGTTTCCAAAATTGTTTTCACAAAAATGATTAACGACGCCATTTTCTCATAAACATCCTTCTGAGTTTCTGAAGCCTAAATCGCTCTTATATAGAGAAAGACCTTCATTTTGGTCTGCAGGAATAGCTCAGAACACGGTGATTTCCCACAACTAGTCAGTTACAGCGTGGAGGTATAACTCAATGGTTAAATCATGGATGGTTATTAATGGAAAGTTTTCCGGGTTCAACAAGCTCTAAACTAGTGACCCACATTAAAAGGTGTTCTATGGTGTGCTTCACGAGTTCATTGTATTATAAAACGACATCACGGACTATAAATTAAAACCAGTTAAAATTCAAGGCAAGGGACATCTTTGTTTTTTACTCAAAATAATTGTTAGCAAGTGGCGTCAATCGGGGAGGGGCAGGGAACATGTCCCCCTCTCCCAGAGGGTGGGACACAATATCAAATGCCCCCACCCATCTTTTTGACCTCCTCTATCATGAAGCCCAAGGACTGCACTGTGTAAGACATTAATGGTCACATTTGATAAATATTTTACAAAACATTAAAGTCACCTGGAAGTGGTATTTTTTCAAAATAAAGCTTTTGTCACTAATATATGTGTTTTGGTGAGTGGAATGTGAATAAACAGTTAACTAAGGTTTTACAAAATCAGTTCTTATGTTATTTACAAATTTAAGAGTAGACCCCGACCCGAGAGGGCGCTGTTCGTGACGTAAATCGAGGCAGACTTTGCCTGTATTGCGTAGAGTAAACACAATTGCAAAGTACATGTACGGACAAAGTCGTGAGTTTGTACGTTTCAAAATTTTTTTTTTGTTTTTTCCGGCAATGCCGACCAGGTGTATTTCTGCTGAATGCAGAAAAACACTTTTTGAAATGTACCAACTCACGACTTGGACGTACATGTACTTTGCACGTGTGTTTACTATACGCATTGCAGGCAAAGTCTGCCTCGATTGACGTCACAAAAGGGGTAGGCGGAGTCAGCCCCCAAACAACTTTATATGTTTTTTAAACATATAAATCGTGACAAACAATTACTAAAAAAATTGTTTATTGTTCGTAAGCATATACTCTTATGTTTGAAAGAAAAAAATTCTATTTCCAGGTGCCTTTAAGGCCCTTGATAGGCACACTTTAGTGCTGAGCAACATTACCAAGTACAACGTCAGTTTGCTCATCAGCTAACAATTAACTGTGTTACTGAAGTGACTTTTTAAAACTGGAATTTGTTTTTGTAAATTGAAAGATATACATTATTTTCAGCTATGTTTTGTTGCACCTCGTGCTATCTTGCAGTTTGGAAATACAGTAATTTTCCAATTTAACTATTTAAAAAGTTTGTGACTCTACACTCAACTGTGTTACGATTTAACGAATCTAAGTGTAGATTCTTAAAACATAATCTACACGTTCAACAATAGAGTGGCGTCACAAAAATAGTTTAATTGAGCAGGACCACTGTGCCCCATGACACCACCATTATTAAGTTTTTGTTCCTATAATACCTCACCATGCAATGCCTCAAATCATATATATATTTGACTTGAGGCCTGCGGATGCGGGCGGGGACGATCAACTGTTTTTTTTTTTGTGGCCCAAATGACCTCACCCCAACAAGAACAAAATCAACGTACCAGGGTCTCGGTAACACTATTGTGTGCATCTACCTGGCTGGTACCGCAAACCAAATATGTTTTTTTTTTTTTTTTTTTTGACAATAGAAGTAAAAAATTTGGACTCTACATTAAAGACACTGGATACTATTGGTAATTGTCAAAGACCAGTCTTCTCACTTGGTGTTTCTCAACATGTGCATAAAATTAAAAAACTTGTGAGAATTTGAGCTCAATCGGTCGTCGAAGTTGCGTGATAAAAATGAAAAAAAAACACCCATGTAACACGAAGTTGTGTGCTTTTAGACGCTGACTTCGAGACAGCCATACATGTATGATAATATAATTACTACTAGGCTCCCCAATCTATGTTCAAAGATGACTTTCATCAATAGCAGAATTTAAAGGCAGTGGACACTATTTGTAATATTGTCAAAGACTAGCCTTCACAGTTGGTGTATCTCAGCATATGCATAAAATAACAAACCTGTGAAAATTCGGCTCAATCGGTCATCGAACTTGCGAGATAATAATGAAAGAAAAAAACACCCTTGTCACACGAAGTTGTGTGCGTTTAGATGGTTGATTTCGAGACCTCAAGTTCTAAAACCTGAGGTCTCGAAATCAGATTCGTGGAAAATTACTTCTTTCTCGAAAACTACGTTACTTCAGAGGGAGCCGTTTCTCACAACGTTTCATACTATCAACAGCTCTCCATTATAGTCACCAAGTAAGGTTTCATGCTAATAATTATTTTGAGTATATTAGTGTTCACTGCCTTTAATAGCCACGAAGGAATTCGGGACACATTATAGCACGCGCCCTATGATACGCTTCGTTGAAATTGCGTCAGGGGGACTGCATTTTCGGGGCTAACTTCCTGATCTTGAATTAGTACCATTGATTGAAAGGGTGAGTTTAATAGCTGGGCCAAGAAAATAATGTTCAGTGTTTTGTTTTTTTTCGTGGACGGGCAACACTACACGCTAGATCGTGTCATTTTTTCACAACCTGGAATTTATGTGCTTCAACTTTTGAGGAGATTTGGGAAGATTTGAAGAATTATATGGTCTTAAAGTTGGTCCTTTGTCCCTATGTTGGCTAAGGAATATTAGTCGGTGAATGCTGCATGAAACTAGCGGCAATTCGGTTTAGGAAAAAGCACATTTTCGGGTGTGTTACTTTCTGGGGTATAAGCAAAAGTTCCATTCGGCTTACCTGCCAAAAATTTAAAAGAAATCTGAAGTGAAGTGAAAAATATACTTGGTTTCAAGCGGCTGGAGAGACTTTGAAGTATTTGGGGGTGTTTTTGAGGTGTTCAGGCTAAAGGCGCACTACTGCATGCACTGACGGGGGAGCCAGTGACAACAAGCGATCGATATGGATTGTAGGTAATAACAGACTAGCACGTCATGCCATTGGTACGTGTAGTGAAGCTCCACACAGGTCATGCAAACTATAATTATAAAAGTAAATCACCCCATTATTCGTGTCGACACCGAAGCAAGGTAGCCGAAGCGACCAAGGGCTTAAAATACAACATTGCGGAACGACGGCACTCTGTTGCTCTATGTTGCGCCTGACTAATCAACACATAACGTTGCTCTGGTCCGGTGTGGAACTATTTAATCACGGCGACCATGTTTCCCGTGTAAACACGGAATGCTATAGACAAACCCCTGCACTGTAGCAGCGAATGTACATGTAGTAAATAGCTAACTCATAGAAAAACTATACACATGTAAATAATGCCGTTTTTGCGTTCTGGATATCATATGTCTCTTGTGGTATTAATGTTATCAAACCATTGCATGACCTGCAATGACGCGGGCGATCGATTACTCACGTGGCACGTCCCAGGGCAGGGCAGCCTTTCACTGTGACCTCATCATTATCATAATAGTGTCGTTGATGAACGCATGCCCCTACAGACTAGACAGCCACTCGGTTCCAAAATAATAATAAAAACATGGAGGAAGGAAAACCGACCAGCGGAGCGGTTGCATCTCATCAATGACTTGTTTCTGTTCTTCAAAGCCGTGGATTTATATTTTCACATGAACTTAAACAGCCCTACAGTGCCGCTACCATGGAATAAATATTGGTACAAGCTTATTGATGGATGAATGCTTTGACGACCCTTCGACCGTCATGCGAAGTGTTTGAAGGGCATTGTACTTCCCGTTACTACGGAGAGAGTTTGTAGATCTACAGTCTATAGTTTTGCTGTGTGCGTAATTAGCAGGGAAGATAACATTACTGTGGTGGTGGTTATCCTACTGAAACGGCTTACCGTAATCCAGATCTCAGTGAAGTTTGAGAGGTTGAGATTGAGTTTCCTTCTGTGTTTGCAACAGCGAGTTTTCACCCTCATTAGAAGGCCTATCTATTTCTACCTCCATGACATAAGTGGAAACTATGGAGGGCCACATGTTGAGCACAATCGTCGCAGGACGAACTCGTAAGTATAGCCTTGTATGGCTTTAATTTAAAGACAGTGGACACAATATTGGTAATTTGTCAAAGACCAGTCTTCTCACTTGCTGTATCTCATCAAATGCATGAAATAACAAACCTGTGAAAATTTGAGCTCAATCATTGAAGTTGAGAGATAATAATGAAATAAAAAAGACCCTTGTCACACAAAGTTGTGTGCTTTGTCTGATGTTTGATTTTGAGACCTCAAATTCTTAATCTGAGGTCTCGAAATCAATGTCGAGGAAAATTACTTCTTTCTCGAAAACTACGTTACTTCAGAGGGAGCCGTTTCTCACAATGTTTTATACTCTTCCCATT